>NC_073705.1:43695193-46546027 GCF_023634085.1 Falco cherrug
TTCCAGGTAGAAAGTAAAGATTTTTTTCATTTGTCTGGAGTCTAGACATCCAGTATCCCTGGTTATGCATAAATAACTAGGTGGTACAGAATTTGCGTATAATAAATGCTCAGATCATTCTGTTCCTTGTTGGATGAAAAGGTACTTAAGGCCCAGGCTATTCCTCCCTGTATCATTTTATACAGCAGTACCAAAGAGAGATGTCTAACCATTCCCTCCCTAAGCTATTGCTGTTGCAGATTTCTAACCATAAAGAAGGTATGTTGCTCTGTGGCTGGCTGCTTAAATACTATACATTTTACCGTTTAAACACAGCAATCCCAATTCAAGTTTCTCTGCCACAGTTCTAGCTGGTGTGCTCCAACCAACTGAAAAATCCAGGTATTTTTAATGACATATGCAAACTCAACCACACAGCACATGCAGAAGTCTAACACTTTCTGGTGGTGTCACATTTCCTGAACAGGCACCTACCAACACACATGCAGTTGGTTCAACACTTCTCAAACACCAGATTCCGTGTATTGGCATTAAACAAGGCATGCTCACTGGAAAAGCCTGTAGGGAGATATGGCAGCCATAGTGATGCATAAGTGGTTAACAGCTGAAATAATGATGCAGAAAGCAGAAGTTAACTTCTGTTATACTGACAAGAATAACACTTAAAAAATCTTAATGTAAAGTAGGTTGTCTGTAAATGTTCTGCTTGGCTTTTATTGTGATGGCCAATGCTTCACATCATGAACGATGTGCAGTGTCACATATGGATTGTGTAAAAAAACGCATTTCTCCATTTTCATTACTATATTCCTTTGCCAAGTAAATAACTGCAAGAGTAGTGGCCTGCAGAAAGGAAGGCACCATTCCAGGATCAATAGCTAGTTGTAAAACTATTGACAGCATAGGTCCTATAACTTCTAGTCAAGGTTGAGGCCCTCAACAGGTAGGACTCGGAAACAAAACTGCCATATAATTGCTCTAGGAAACAAAACTTCCCATGAAACTCATCACATTGAAAACCAAGTTCTTTCTACACAGCAAAATTAATCAGGAAGCATTCAAATTAATGTGGTGTCAATGATCACAATGAAACAGAAGTTATCTCTAATCTAGAAAAAGTTAAAATTTAAAATAATTAATAAGTCAATAAAGTGTGGGGTTTTTTCCCCTGTAGGAACAAAACTCCATAGTTTGATTTGAAAGGACCAAAACTCTTCACGAGTTTCTTCTGTAAAACTTTTGTACAACAGTTTTCTTAACCAGACAACACTCACTTATTGACACCAAAGATTAAGAATAAATTACTACAGCTCCCTTTCACAGGTCTAATACCTTTTTAATTGAGAAAACAGAAT
Source organism: Falco cherrug (assembly GCF_023634085.1). Lineage (NCBI taxonomy): Eukaryota > Metazoa > Chordata > Aves > Falconiformes > Falconidae > Falco > Falco cherrug. The sequence goes on from NC_073705.1 coordinate 43,696,549, forward strand.
CATAAAAAACCTGCCTGTTTTGTCTTACATTTTGTAATGTGGGTATATGCTCACGTCTGTAGGAAAGCAGAGACTTGATGTAACTACAGAAACAATGTGTTTTTCAACAGTAAGATTAATCTAGTAAAAACATCGCTGCTATTCACATTTCTCTTCAGAAACGTAACATATCATTTTCATATCCAGCTTCCAAAATCCTTCTCAAATCCTTCTTCGAACTATACATCTGTTCATTTGCTCGCCCTAGAAGCACAGTTTCATCTGTTTATTACGGAACCTCATCTTACCATGGACAGCACCCCCTGCTTTTAACCTATAGTCATTTCAGAGCTTGGTAAGATTCTTTATGAAACTTGCCACACTACCAATTTTTATGTCAGAAAATTTGATTACTGATGCTTCTACATCCAGGAGGTCAGCAAAATAAAACATTAAGCTTCCCAGCAGGCCTTTAAGCACTGACGTAATGTATGTGGAGGCACACAAGATGCTCCTGTAAAGAGGAAAAAAGCAATTCAAAACACATGAGGGCAGCTGAAGCTTTTTAGGATGACACAACAGATCTGATTTTCTGTTGCAGGTTTTTTTAACAGGTGGGTAGACCTAGTTCCACAGAGCACCGTCTGACAGCCATTGACAAACTTAGGGACAATTCATTTTTTTCCCCAGAAAATTAATGTAAAATACCATCATTTAGCATGTATTTTCATAAAGACATTTAAGGTAAATTAATGCATTTAACATGACCCTGGTTCCTTGAGCTCTTACTGGAATTGACTTATTCCTGAATGTGCCACAATTCTGTTGCCTGAAGAATTTGTAAGGAAATTTCAAACACCAGTTTAATCGCACTGGGAGGAAGGTTTTTCTTTCCATTGCACAGATGGGAAAGGGAAGCATACAGGGGCTAGAAAGCCTTCTCAAGATGACATGGCAAAGAATAGCAGAGACAGGGCTTCGACTGTCTGTCTTTCTGGCCTTGAGCTCCAACAGCTCTACAACGCATCAGCAAGACAGGATGTTTGTCTTGGCTGCGACTGACTGGCATTGCTCTAGTGCCTAGCCATCATTTTCATATCAGGCAGCAGTCTCATCAGCAGAAAGCTCCCATTGTGATCAAGGGGGAGTAGATTTCCTGTGCATCTCCTGAAATTATGCACAAACCATAAATGAGAGAAGTGGAAAAACAAGGGCTAAGTCACGAAAACACAGTGTCTATATCAACCCTTTACATTTTCTTACACAAATACAGAAGAACTGTATGGATATGCATCAGCTGACCTTTCCCCCACTGGTACTGCTCAGTAGAACAGCTTATCATTGAGAAGAGTTTGAATGCTGCAGCTGTCAAGCCTGAGGTCTTTTGAAAGGCCACTTCTCCTGAACCAACTTATTACTCATTTCTTGCTATTATCCATTTCTTCACCACAAGTGACAAAATCTAAAAGCTGGTTTCACATTAGGTGGAATATCACAGTTTGTACCGTGCTTCTACCATTTCCATTTAGCTATCTTTTTCTTTAGAACTTCCACATCTTTCCTGTGAAATGTCTCCATTTCTTGTTACAGAATTTAAGGCATTGTACTAGAAGAAAGGACCATATCTTTTCACTGAAGCTGTGCACACAGATTTCTGTCTGTAGCTTTAGTGTAAAACAAGACATATTTTATCATAAGCACAACAATAATGAGGAGTTTGTTAGGCTGGTCAGTGACTACTCTGTATTTCTAATTGCCAAGTCTGCTCCTTGTCCTTAATTTAACCCCTGCAGAAATTATAATCCAAAATGTATAGCTGATAAAGAACAAGTAATCCACAAGGTAAATAATTTTCAGCTCCAGTATAGCACAGCATTACTATAAACATGGGGCTTCTTTTAACTGTGCGATGTTATTTCGTCTTCTGAAAGCCTGACAGTTTCCACAAGGAGGACACCAAGGGATTGGCTGGGTTTTAGAGATCAGCAGATGGACAAATTAAAACATTACTCAAGGGAATAGTATAACTTCCAGAGAGCAGGTAGGGAAGGACCATTTATTACAGTAAACCTCGAGAGCCCAGTGTTGGAAACTCTCCATAATCATAAACACGTGTTCTTCAAGTGACCTCCCTGCTCGTGGCCAGCAGGCAACTCCTGCACGTTGAGCGAGGAGGTGCTACTGGAGATGCACAAGCACAGCTCTCCTGCAGCTCAGCAGGGAGGGCAGTGGGCACACCCTGGCACCCAGCCTGCTGTCCTTGAGCTCAGTGCAGCATCCTGGGGACTAGGTTATTTTATCTACCCCTATTCACCAATGCCTGCCCAGAGACAGCAGGGTTCAATTGGCTTTTCTATGGGAACTCCTCCCACCAAAATTTTATGAAAAAATACTTTTAGTGGAATTAGTGCAAGATGGTTGTTGTGTCTGAGAGGAAGAGGAGAAGCGCATGGGCAGCTGCAGTATGCAACACAGTATCCAACTGGAAGAAGCAAAATATCTGGTGGCAAATTTTCCATCCTCTTTTACTGTCTGTCTTACTGGTACAGCCTGAAGGTCAGTCTGTGGCAAACAGAAAAGGTAAATTTGATCACACTGAATTTATAGAGTATGTGTAGGGTTTCAGGATTTGATACTGAGATGTTAACCCTTTGCAGAAAAGGCAAAGAAACACAGATGTACTACTGGAAGAAGCGATACCATAGCTCAGTAACCAGGTTTGCTACTGTATTAGGTTTGCATGATAGGGTTTTGGTAGCCAGGAAAGCTATAGGGGTGGCTTCTTGTGAGAAGCTACTAGAAGCTTCTCTGATATCCGATGAAGCCAATGCCAGCCGGCTCCAAGATGGACAAGCCACTGGCCAAGGCCAAGCCCAGCAGCAGCAGTACTTCTGGGATAGCATATTTAAGGGGGAAAAATCCTCTGAATCAAATTTCAGCAGCAGGGCGGAGTGAGAATACGTGAGAGCAAGAGCCCTGCAGACACCAAGGTTAATGCAGGAGGAGGCAGGAGATGCTCCAGCTGCCGGAGCAGAGATTCCCCTGCAGCCTGGGGAGGTTAATGGTGGAGCAGATCCCCACCTGCAGCCCGGGGAGGGTCCCACACCAGAGCAGGTGGGTGCCCGCAGGAGGCTGTGACCCCATGGGCAGCCCACCCTGGAGCAGCTGCTGGCAGGGCCCGTGGGGAGAGGAGCCCGGGCTGGAGTAGCTCCTGACAGGACCTATAACCCCATGGGGGACTTCACACTGGAGCACTGTGTGAAGAACTGCAGCCTGTGGAAAGGACCCATATTGGAGAAGTTCATGCAGGACTGTCTGCCGTGGGAGGGACACCACGCTGGGGCAGGGCAGAGTGTGAGGATCCTCCCCCTGAGGAGGAAGGAGCAGCAGAGGCAGCGTGTGAGGGACTGACCCCAGCCCTATTCCTTTCCCATTCTTGGAAATAACCATTAGAATAATTTTACCTTCTTAAACCCAATCCTACATTACATAGCAACTTTCTCATCACTATCAGAAGGCTACTAAAAGATCACCTTGTGGTGCTTGCTTTCAAAACACTCACTGCTCAAGTGTTACATAGGACAGTAATTACATGGCAGTTTATTTGCTGGGTTGCTAGATTTTTGAGTCTACAGACTAACTCTACAAGTATCATGGCAGTCGTCTTATGCTTAAAATAATTCTATATGATTAGAAGGACACTACAGCCTCGGTTGATTTCCCACTTAAAATCAGCCTCATTATCTTCAGTCTTGCTGTTCAAGTGACACAGCAATTGACATCTCTAACAACTGAGAACAGAAAGCTGCGCCTAAGACTTTCAGAACTCGTTCCATCTCAGGACCCTTCGTATAGCCTTTTTGTTTCATTTTTTTAAACCAGGAGTAGCCCAACTTCAAAACCAAAGATGTTATTTCCCTCTGATTCACCACTGAAAAATCTATGATTACATAGGAAGAATACAAATAAAGGTCTGTTTTGTAGTTGTGGAAGACTACATATAAAATCTAAACTGTATGCACAGACACACAAGATGTATTTTTCCAACTGCAATTTAACCTTAATTTCCTTTCTTTGTATTCTGTTCGAAGTCAGTCACCACACCAAAAGATTATGCATTGCATTTTAAACCAGAAGTGTTTGCAGGTTTTAAAACATACCACAGAAAATTTATTTTATCCATTACAGACCCTATATCCATTACAGATCCTATATCCTAAGATGACTGCGCTGAAAATACCATGAGTTAAACATATGGAACAGTGTTCATATCAGTTGGGTGGGGGGATTATGTACACAATTCCCTTTCACTGAGAGCTTGGCCCAATGAGAGATCTATTTTTTCTTTGATTCTTTACACCCAACATAAGGTACTACATTTTCTTGGGCAGAGACTCCTTTTCCTCAAGTTTCAGCCCAAAGTAAAAATTTTGCTGAAGGAAATGCATCAGATACAGTGGAAATGCTAACTCTACACTTTAGTTTAATGCCAGGAAGGATATCAGTGTGGAATTCAGTCCAAATGGAGAAGAGTGTGAGGAAGCATGTGAAAAAAGAAATGGTAATAGTTATTGTGAAAATTAATTTTTAAAGAGAACAGTACTCAGCTTTGATAGAAAGTCTTTTCTGGGAATGGGTAGAGGCCACACTGAACTTACTTGCACAGCTATGTGACCCATGCCAATCAACATCAACACTTCATTAATATTTTACTGAAAAAGTGTGAGATGATTCAAACTTCAGCTGTCCTTGTAGATGTTGCTAAGCAACTTTGCTGCTTGTCTGTGAACTAGTTTTCACAGCAACCTTTCCTTCAAACCAAAGACCTGTGTCCACTTGAAACATTTTCCCTTTTGTCAGTGAAGAACCCAGCAAGTTCTAACCCACCCCTCCCTTTGCCTTTCCCTCCCCACATCCCAGTTAAAAAGAAATCAATTTAATACCATCTAAAATTCTCCACTTACCATAATCACTGTCATAAAACACTATGAATTTCTGCCACCGCAGCTCAGTGACCAGTTTCAGCATAACATCATTGAGGCGGACGGGTGGCCGGGCAGCCAGCGTGTACTCCTCCTCCTCCAGGCTGGGGTTCAGGTGGCATGCTGTGCGTGGGGAGCCTCCCGTGTTGCGTTGTACAAAAAGGTGTGGGATGTGCATGGCATCCGTCAGGGACTGCAGGGCGTTGGCTGAGGCACAACCAGTGGATGTCACTAAGGCTAAGATCCCCAGGGTCATCAGGTCACAGGCTGGAGAAGACAAGAAATAAAGCAGGGTTAGAACAAGCTCAGCAATTCCTTTGACAAACCTAGATGCTAAGAAGGAAACGGGACAGGCTTTACCCTTGCCATTAACAGAGAGTGGAAATGATTTATATTACAGTATCAGCCAGAGCCTTTCAGAGTTAGGTCCTGCACCTCTATGGCAGGAGACAGTATCTGCAATCTGTACTGATAAGAACAAGTCGAGGACAGATAGCATTACTGCTGTCATTTCTTCAGACAGGAGCTGATATGGATGGAGCTTACAGCCCTTGCTTCAGGTCATTCCTGGTGGAAGCAGGAACTGAACTGTCTTTTAAAAGCCAGTTCACTGCTTTCACCTCTTAATCTTTGTTGTGCACATTGGACGAAGACTTCAGACAATAAAGAGCAATTTCAGTTTCAAAGATTTCTCTTATACAACAGAATTTTGAAGGATTTTTAAATTGATGGAAAAACATTCACAGTGTGTCTCAGAGCTATGAAGAAACAACAAAGGCGCTCGTTAGAACAAAGGCAACTCATGAACAACTAAATTATTAATAACACTGTAGCCGTCTTTAAAAAGATCTGGAAAAGCACATACCATTTAAAAACACTGCATACACATTTGAGCCCATCTGCTTTTGAGGATGAAGCGTTAGGCGAGTGAGACCCAGGCGGTGCTGGCTGGGCAGCCCTGGGCAGCCCTTCCCAGCCTTGCTGTGCTGCTGGGGTCAGCTGCAGCATCCCGCCCGGCTCGCTCTCCCCAGGACTCTGCCCGGTAGGGCCACCCGACATGCAGCTGGAGTTGGAAAATGTTTCAGTCTAGGCCCCCCAGCTATAGCCCAGCAGCTATTTAGTCAGTGGTGGCAAGACTAAGGCAGCTACTGACGTTTGATGTTACTAACCCTCTTGAATAAGTGGCAGAAAAGCCACAAGTCCCTGGGAGCTGGGCACAGGGAGGACTCATGGCTTAGTGCTGCCCTAAGGGTCCCCCAGGGGCACTCGGCGCTTCCCACTCCTCTTCTCCTTTGAAGAGGGCTGGGGGAGCTCAGGGCTGCAGTTGCCGTTTCAGTCCCTGAGCAAGCACCTGCACAAGCCCAGCCTGCCCAAAGGAAACAAGCTAATCTGCTTCCCTGGGACAGAGGCCCACCACCAGAGCCAAGCTGGACAGGAGGTGACTGGGATGCTCCACAGCCCTGCTGCAGGCTACATGACCTTGCTAACAGCCGATAAATGAAAGAGCCTCCGGGGTATAATCCAGAGCCCCTCTGGGACACACAGGGTAGCTGAGCAGGATGTTCAGCTCCCAGCATGGAGGGGAGGCTGCCCACGCTGTGCTTCCCTGCGCAAGGTGATGGCCATGGCACATGGGAGAGCTGGCGGCCGGCACGTGGCACATGCCGCAGGGCTGCCAGGGCATGTGTCAGCTCTGCTAACGCAGGAAAGACGTGCTGCCACCCTGCCGCTGACCCACCTCTGATCTCCGGTGGAACCAACTGAGAGAAAAGGTAGAAAAATGAGCATAACATATTAAAAGGATTTGGTTTTCCTCCTCTAAACACTTTTAAGTATACCTCCACTTTCAGAGGCCAAAACGTCAAAGGGACTGGACAGTGTATGAATAATTAATAGTAATTAGCAGTTAATTGCCAATATTAATTACACAAAGCCACAGTAATTAAACACATAAAACTGTTTTTAACGCAACCAACAAACTGTTTCACCAAATATCGTCTTAGACCAGACAGAAAATAAATAGATCACACTTTGATATGGGATAACAGAAAGAAAATGTTTGATCTTCTCTATGCACAGAACATTCAACATGTATCCTAATGCAACAGAGAAAGATGAAGTGCTTTTGAAATTATTTCCTTGATGGTCTTTACAATACACATGTCAGCTGCATTATCTAAATTTACTCTGTGTTGATTATAGTTACATGAAATTGTTCTTTGTTTTTCCTGAGAGCTGACCTGATTTAACAGCAGGGAGGCATTACATTTGCCAAATGGGAGACCCAAGTTCGGGAACAGATTTGATTTCCCAGGCTTCTAGCCAGAGAAAACTGAACATGTCATACAGGTAATTTATTTAGTCACAGTAGGGGAGGGAACAGAGAAGTGGGAACAGAGGGAGAGAACAGCCGAGCTGAGCTATAAACCCCTGCAGAGATCACCAACCAGCAAGCTTTGCTGTCACCAGAGGTGAGAGAAGCAAGCCACACGGGTCTGTGGAAGGAACAATTTACTTGCAAAGCAGACAGAAGGAGCAAAAAAACAAAGCCCTTTCTCTCGGGAGGCTGCATTCAGAGAGTCACTTATTTGTGGAATATAGAGCTGATCACCAGTTGTATAACAAGAGATGACTTCATTCAGCAGTTGACACTAATCAAAAGCTGCTCACTTACTAGCAGCAAAAAGACCAGAGATACAACAGGCTGCAGCAAATGGGCCCCCTTATCTCCCAGCACAGCCCACTGAACACAGCTGAAATATCTCAGCAAAGACTGTTTTGGTCAAGGCATTTTCCCAGTGTTTTGTAGTTTGTGTCAACTGGTTAAAATGAAGAATTAGTCAATACGTTTCTACATTCTGATATTTTGTCAATTGATTATGTTCTGCCTGAAAGCATATGCTGCACAGTAACTGTTACCTCCTCTTGGCTCTTGGTTTCGAAATAGTATAGCAGGCAATGAAAAACTGGAATGACTAAGGGAAAAAGGTTTCATATTTTCTGAATTGCTTTCTTTAGTCAAATTACAGGATGTGAAACAGAACGTGTCATATTTCTAGTAGAAGACTTTCACTATATAAAAATACAATAGATTCCAGGAAGTTCAACCTCTCCACTCTTACTACACTGAAAGGTGAGAATAAGCTTTTAGCACATAAAGAAGTACTGCTTTCTACATTAGTAACAGAATAGGAAACAACTACTTAGCAAACTCCTATTCATTAAAAACCTCATTAACTCTTAAGACATCTTGAAATCCCATAGCAAAAGAACGTTCAAGGATTATACAATACCAGAAGAAAACTCTGGTGACAATTCTTATAGGATTTCCTCCCACATGCCTGTACTTTTTTGCATACAAAACTTTGGCATGAGAAAAGATGTGTCATCTTCTGTTTTACTTCATACTAGCTACAGATTTTCAGCAACAGTCAAGCACCCCTGACGACGAGACTGAGTAAATCACTAATTCTGTATGCCAGCTGCAGCTTCATAAGCACTCAAAAGAACCTGCAATTTTTGCACATGAATTCTATTACTACCATCTTGATTTCCTTAAAGCTGAAATACAGAAATGTGAAGTTGCCTCAATTCATGTCAACATACTAACATAAGGGAAAGGGGAATCAGAACACCTTAGGTGTTTAGCGATCTTTAACTGCTATAGTGGTAGCTATAACAATTTCATATTGTTATAACGAAGATGTGTTCATATTTATTTATCCTGTAGATGTATTTACGTAGATAAGTTTTAAGAAATAATGCTTTTAAAGTATTTGTTCCACAGATAAAGAGAGACAACGTTCCAGCAATCCTGACTCCAGATTTCACTGCTACGTGAATAGCAATAGTTACTAGTTTACTGTACTGAAATGCCTTCATCACCATCAGCCTTCATCTTCATTCATCTATTTGAGCAGACTAAATTATGACATGGTAGTTGTTAATCGGTGTTAGCCACCATCAACAGACCATCTCTCAAATTTACACTTGGATTTCATTGAAGTTTCCCAAATTATTGCTTAATCCAGTTTTTAGTCGTTTCAGTGAAATCTCTCTCTCAACCTATTCTTTTGAAATCTGTCTTCAGAATCTCCCCTCTCCACATCTGCTTGACATTTCATATCTGGAACTGTTATTTCCATTACAGAGTTTCACAACACACTGTCTGCTCTCTTCTCCATCTATAGCCCTGTTTTTCTCCATTTAGCTTCTCTGTGTCATCTCTGTCATGATGTTGACAGAAGTAACAAAGGTTAATATATTTGGGGCTTCTTCTAACATCCATTTGTCTAACGGTTCTTACATCATACCGATACATACCAAACTTTTCTCTCATTCTGTGACCCCCGTCTCTAACTCCAGTCATATCCCATTAGACAACAGTTCATGGAAGTGCAGCTATCATTTTTCAGAATGCACCTTATCCATGTGACCTTTTTAATCATGGCCCACGAGACTCCTCACAGCCTGTGAAACGATGCAAGAATTCTGCTTTGCTACAGTCACTTTTAAGGTCTTGCTTTCCTACCATTGCCTCATGTACTGCCATCCTATTTGTGAAGACAGGTGCAGATGGCAAAGTCCTGATTTGGCACCATCTTCATAGGGATACTTGCATTAAAAGCTTTAGCTCAGATCTCTCTAATTAAATCCCTCTCCAAACTGCAGGGAATCAAAATACTCCAAGACAAACTGTTATCTTGCTTCTGGCAATGTGACAATATGACCATCTTTCAGTCTCCCTTTCAGTGGTTTCCTGTTTTTCAGAAAAGGGTAGAAACTTGTTCCTTTGTTTCCACAATTATCAATAGACCAGCTGCCACTGTAATTTTGGATCTAACAATACATCCACCTACTGGCATTCACACTGCCTCTTCAAACTTCAATGCCTTTCTGTCTCTCACTTCTGTGTAGCTCTATAGCTGGTCCTACCCACTCTGGACAGCATCTGATCATATTTGATAAATCCTCTCTGAATTGTTTGAATTTACTTGATTATTTTTTTCTTTTTTAGTTTGATTAACCTTTAGGAGCATTTTACTGCACTGCAAATGGAGAATCTTCCTAATAGCAAATAACTTGATTAAAAAAAAAAAAATATCACGGTTCAAAAATTGAGAGGTTGCTGCCTTTTCGCTTGGAAAGATCTTCAAAGGAAGAGAACTTCAGATCTGGCAAAAGAATGGAAATCCAGCCACACTGCACATACCTAATATTTCTAGTGTAGTTCTCTGGAATGAAATGATTAACGAAGTTGGCACTTAAGTATTTGTAACTAGGTTTCACAGCTACCATCCTGCTGAGATGAGATGAGGGACTTCATGCCTGCCTTAGTACTATTGCCTCAGTCAATCTGGCAGAAACTGATTTTTCACATTGTTTATCTTTGAACACCAGTAGGGAGGAAAATAATCATTTTATCATTAAAACATCAAATTCCAGAGAACACAAATTCTGGAGAAGGTAATAAAAAAACCCAAACTATTTTGGAAACCTAAATCCTAACATTCCATGAGATTATCAAGGCCTGCAAGTTATTCTGCTGAAAGTGCATAGTTAGCAAATCTACAAGCTGGCCTAGCAAGCACATGCAGAATATCCCGTGCTATATACAAATGAATACACAAGGAACTAACTATTGTATTATTCATGTGTACAAAATTTAATCAGCAATTTGGTTCATTAGCCAATTTTATTTATAACATACACATAACAGAAGTTTTGGGTTAAACACTAGAATAGCAAAAAGTTAGGAAATAAAAATATATCATTTCAGAAATCTGGTATGTTGTATCCTTAATAGAGATGTAAGGTCTGCAGGAAATGCATCCATAGAGGTATTCTTAAACTGAATGGAAAAAGTCCTTCTGGGAGGTTTGTCTGGAGCACTGAGGTGACATAGAAAAGACAACAATACAAGGAAAAAGACTGCAGCCCACCAAGCAATATTTCAAAATCAAGAGGACGGCAATACAATCCCTTCAGCTAAAACCAAAAATAACACAAGCCAGATAAGTGAGCGCTTTCACACATACCTAAACAAAACCCAAACATTTCTGCTGTAGCACACGAGAAACTTTACAGAAGTCAGGGCACGAACCTACAAGTATTTCAGTCAACAGAAAAATAGATAACTAAAATGTAGATAACTAGTAGTCTTTTTCTTTAGGCCTCAAAAGTCCTTTAATACTTAAATGATTTTGTGCAAAATCAGTCCCTCAGGCAGACAAAATTACAGGATAAACGATATCACTGAAAATGCTTCTATTCAAAATACCGATCTATAGATTCACTCCTACTATTGGTGAATTAAAGACAACATCAACATTAGTCATCTAAACATTCATTTGACCTGATGCTTCACTAAGAGGTTTTCCTGAAGAAAAGTAGGCTTTCCTTACTTTATATTTTATGTTGTTTGTTTACTCTTCATCAGTTTCTTTTACTAATTGAGAAAGAGAATTCATAATGAACTGGCATATTGGCACCTAGTATCATGCTACGCAGTTGTCCTTCCTTTGGGTAGTCAGCAATAAATTATTTCTGTTACATTTCTTTAGGTTTTTAATTACCTTTATGTTATGTGTTTACACTATGTTTCTTCAAACTACTAAGAATTTGTAATTTTTATTACAAAAACCCTACACAAACTATAGTTACTTGTCAGAGTAACTGTTAATAGAGAGAAAAGATAACAGATATAGACAGCAAAATTCTTTTATGTAGCACTTTTATTGCTGTACCAGTTTGTATGTAGTGAAGATTAATATTTCTTACTACATTAGACATATGTTCAATCAAAACAAAATGCATCTTAAAACAAGAAAGAAAATTCACAGTTAGTCCACTGTGGTTTAATGCAAAAGTCAAACCAACCAAAACCCTAACTACCCCAATTTGGATGTGTACATTTTTCACATGTAACATTTGAGAACACTAAATATTTCCTCCCTTTCATTTAAACAGCTTTTCTTCTCTACCTGGGACCAGGATCCAGGCTTTCTTAAATCCCACAGTCCTTGATGCGATAATTCTGGAAGCCACAGGAAAGTCTGACACAGCCCCACCATACCTCCTGATGGCAATTGTGTTCCCCTGCTTGCCGGCATTCAGAGCCCAAACGCAATGCCAAGTCTTCCACCAGAGACAAGAATTTCAAATCATGAAAGTATTCCCATGGATAATAATTCATTGCAAGAAGGACCTTGGAGAGCACCTGTGACTAGCCCGGCATCCAACATACAAATGCAACCACTGACAAATACTGCAGACTCTCTTGCAGTAAATAAAAATAGATAGTCTGAGAACCAAAGAGGACAGAAAATGCCTGAAGTTTGTCAGATAAATAACATTCTTGCTGGATATCACAGAAACATGATATAAACTTAAAACAAAAGGAACCATATACCCAACGCAAAGCAAACTGTAATGTTGACCTCCTCAAAAGGCCCATGTTCTAGTCTCACATGAAACCAAGCTCCCTTTATGTGTCCTTTTTCCAAAGCCATGAAACCCACATTGGGAAGAATTCACAATAAATCAGTTCAGGGCTCTCTCCAGCTCCAAGAAGGCAAGTAAATCTTCTCCTGTCAGCTTGCAAGCTCAGGCAGAGCTTCAAAATCTGACACACACACCCCCCATATAACAGAGTATCTCTGGAGAGATGCTGATACTTACCCATGTGTAAATATGTATGATGTAAAGTCTTTAACGAGTGATTGGCAACAGCAATAAAACCTGGGGCCACAGTCCTAAAATCACAGACTTATAGCACCAAAGCTAAAATGATCCTGTAGCAGGTTCATTAGCATCTATGTATGGACAAGACACAGCTGGCAAGGCGCAGGCTGCCACTAACTCCATGAAAATTAGAGAAGCTCATTCCTGACCTGAGGCAGGCTCAAATATTTCATTTTAGTGCAGCTATAGAGGAGACATAGTATTTGCCAGCAGTTGAATTGTCATTGTGAGCCCTCCATGGAGTTTTTTGATACTTAGTTTTCTGATAACTATTAACCAAAACCATTATACTAGATAATATATTGAAAAACTGAATAATCACCATTTAGCCTGTTTCTGAATTCTTTCTCTGTCCTTCAGTATAGCTCTTTTTTTTTTTCCTCCTTAGAAAACACATGGTAAGGGATTCTCTAGTGTTTTTTTCTTAGCAACTGAAATAAGACTGGCAAGTCAGTTTATAAACTCTTTATTTTTTTCTTTTAGAAAAGTTAGTCATCAGTTGTATGGGTAAAGTCCCACTTCTGTCTCCAACTTAGGTAAAATTCTCAGCTGCCCAGCTCAAAGCACTTCATGATCCAAAAATATGATACGCATCATCGCTTACATTTTCTAAGATTATGACGATTATTTCAGTAGGCTACCAGTTACATGGAAAAGATTCTGGAAAACCAGTATACACTATCAAGAAGACCAGTATATACATATATAAACGTGCATATTTAAATGTACACGTAATCAGTATATCAAAATATCCCTGACAAAGCAGCATCAAAACAAACCTCAAAAGCTAAGTTAAGCACGAGATTTTGAAATGTTTATCAAAAAACTTCTAGAAAAAAACGTTATTAAAGATCCTCCCCTTATTCTTGGACTGCCTTTTTATTGTTTTTCCAGCATTCAGCAGCCTAAGCCAAACAAGAAAGAATAGGAGAAGGAAAAAAATGAATGAGTTTTTGTATGCATGTTTCCTATGTTTTTCTTCTAGATACACGCTAACCATTACTCACAGAACAGAGGCACACTGGCGATATCGCCTTCCTTGCGCTGCTTTTCCCACACTGCCCGCTTACCCCTTCTGAGGTCAGAAGACAGCTCCATCTCCTTTGAGTCACTGCTCATAGCACTAATAGGGTGTTTGGTTACTGCTCATTGACACTGGTTGCATAGGAAAATTAATATTTAGATCATCAGCTTACTTTCAACTAAATGCTTTACTGGCTGGTGCCTTGTGGGCCAATTCTCAGCATGTATACACTGTCAGGGCTCCCCTGACATTACTAGAACCATCTTTTACCTCTGAAATAATAGTCACCGCACCTTACTTGCTCCATTATCCCCTTGGTTCAGCATTTTCAGTAAGCTGTTGTCGTTGGCTCACACACAGACAGAGCACCTAGATTGGGTATGAAGGCTGAAAAATGCTTTTCTTTTCTAGGACCTATAGTGAATGCACAAAATTGTATAAATCCTTTCCCTAGAATGCACATTGACTGCAACAGTTGGAGGTTTCAAGTAATTTCCCTCAAAGCACAAACCAAAAGGACATTTCAGTGCATGACAACATTCTTTGTGTCAGTATCAATGCAATAAACCACTAGCTGCCATTCTTAAAAAGTTAACCAAAAGCAGGGAAAGAAGCAATCTAGACCACTCTTCATTCACATTTATGCAGATGATGAAATTATTTCAAAGTGGTAAGTAATATACCATAGAGAAGGAAAAGAGTTATCAAAAGTAGAGTTGTGGCTTTCATCTTTCATTTAATTTATGGGAGCGTATTAATAGCTCTTTTCAGTCTTTAATAGCCTAAAATAAAACATTAAAGTCCTCTCACACCAAGCACACAAGTGTAACTGCTCTACTGGCAACAGTTTACTTTCCATGCAACTGAGTGATGCCATCAAGTGGTCAACAAATGCACCGGTTGTTTTGCAAATAAGGGTTTTGGGTTAATCACTGAACATGCTACATTTTGCGTGGAAAAGCCACCACCATGAAATCAGTACAAGGGATACTCCACTAATAAAAGTGCATTAATTGAGAGCACTAGTGACAAATAAGAGATGCCCCTGCTTTTACAAAAGACACCTGATTGTGCTCTCTAGCTCCTCCAAAGAAGGTAAGAGTCTCTGAGAGAAACAGCTATAACTCTGCTTTATAGCTGAGTTTTGCTATTGCCTTTGCAGTCAGATGGGTTTGGAAGACCAAACCAGGAAAGCCTGCATAATGTATGTATTTACAACTTTTTTAGACAATAATTTAGTAATGTGAGCGGTTGAGGATGTGAAATATCACGAAATGTACACATTTTCTAGCTGTTCTGAATTAATAATTAAAAAAAAAAAATCCTTAAAGCAGCTAAATAATGCCTTGACAGTACAGAAATCTCGGGAATAACTGCACTTCTGTTTTCTCGACGAAATGTCATTCCATTAGTAACGGTTTTCTTCCAGAATCATAGCTTGGCATGACGTTTAAAAACATGAATAAGCATTTCTGGGTAATACTAAAAAGAGTATGGTTTTGCAGAGCTACACATTAATCAAAATGACATCTATACTATTTTAAGGCACCAGGTGGAACCGAACCAGCTTTGATTCTTTTTGTTTTTCTTTTCCCCTTTCAAGACTAGTTCTGAGTTAGAATTAACTGCAAACTATCTCAATTATTTAAGAGACATAAACAACTGCTATTCTGAATACTACATATTTGATTTCCGTTCTTAGCAAGTTCATCAATAATTATGTTTTCTTTTGCCCTTCAACACAGAATAAACTGCACTTTCTCACCCTCTGCTTCTTTCATTTGCCTTTCATTAAAAATCATAACGATATAAAAGTATTTTTTCACACGTTCATTAGCATTCTGCATGCATGCTTGACTTCACTGCCTCCTTTGGGACTTTTTTTACATGTACACGCCGAGTATTATTGTAGCGTCAGCGTGGCTGAGGCTCAGTTCCGGCAGGCACAAAAGGAAAACACTCTCCTGCCATTTACAAAAAGCAGTCAAATGTAGCAACTCCAGACGAGCTGATAAAACCTCCTAGTTCTTCAGTACCAAGAAACTCATTTGGATTCTGAGCAGTATTGACCAGCAAAGAACGCGTTAGCCCTGCTTGCCTGTCTAATTAGCAGCAATGATGTGTGTGCACAAAAAGTGCCAATAGAAACTTCAATTTGTGGGGGGCACCCCCCTCCTTAAACTGTTCTCCTGTGTACCATGCTTTTATGCTGAAAGCAGGAGGGATGAACATCAGGCTAAGCATCACGACATTACTTCTAAACTAACCACAAAAGATTTCTCTGTTCTGTTGTTTCCCCAGCACATTAGAAGCATGTGTCATTCCCTGCACACTCCTAGTCACCCAGAAATTTTAAACAAACCAAAACACTGGTGCATGATCTCTGTTCCATAACCAATCCACCACTGTGCTTCAGTAAAACACCTACTTGGAAACAACAAATTCAAACTGCAAACATCACTCCAAAGCAGCAGTTCACATCCTGAGAACGAAACCTTAAGCAGGAGACTTAGACGGGCGCCTCAGGGGTATATATAATACTATCAGGGCTGCTGCGTTATGAGAAGGATAAACATTATGAAACTCAAGGCAAATTCCCAAAAGCTACCATTGCCTCATGCATGGACAGCAAGTTCCATACTCCAACTACTAGCTCAAGTAATGCACAACCCTAAAACCTTTCCTTATCTTGCTATGATCTCTTCTCTCCAATAGCTGTTACTTCTGCCAGCAAAGTGGACAGCAATATTACATCAGGCAGATGAGACACCAGAAGTCAATTCACAGAGCTGGGGAACACACCCATGGTGAAGGAGCCAACTTACACAAACAACATTCATTTATTTATGCCAACTGCTGAAAGACTCACAGCGTTTATGAATCTAGCTGTGACTCAGTACATATTTATAGCTTGTATTTATTGACAAATTTTAGGGGTTGATCTATTGAAAGATCTCTGCAATGTATCACATACTTACAATTGCATTCAAGCATTATGCAAATATCCCAAGCCTAGCAACCGTCTAAAGCTGCTATTTCATTTTCTAAAATCAACTTTAAAAGGAACACTTTCTTCTTTCCCTACCCATGAAACACATAATGAATGCCAAAATTATTTTTGCTCAATACTAGGAAAAAGATCCTGTCCTCACTCAGCACCAGTATTCCTTACATGAAAACAACTGCTTACAGATCTCAAATCCGCAGGACCAGCGCTACAAAATAGGTGGCATTAAAATACTGCAAGTCTGCATTCTCCAGTTTGCTTTAGCAGTTGCCCTAGAGTAACTTCAGACACCACACAGCTTTAACATCTAATAAAGCTACTCTAAATTGTTGGAGTATTACTCTGAATTTCTCTCTCCCCTTCAGCTCTGCATGAGTCAAATCAGGGAAAAACATCAAAACCCACAAATTTGCAAGAGTTCTCATCTGAATACATGAAATTAGACAGTTGTTCAAATGTGTTTAACACCTTATATAGTTCCCACTGTGAACCTTAGGACAGATTTTCAAAAAGTCTTAACATTTATGCACCTCTTACCCAGAGGCTGCTTGAAAACCAGGCCTCTCCTTTTGATGCTTAAATGAGACTGGCCTCTTGGAAGTTGCTCCTATTTTGGACTGCACTTTTCTTTCTTTTTTTTTTTTTTTTCCTCTTTATCTCAGCCTCCATCTCTGCAGATAAACAGACATTACCCTGCGGATAACCAGGCTTACTTCATACCAGCACAGATGCAGTACATTTCCTTAATCTCATGTTATTCAGAATTGTTTAAAAAACTGCCCTAATTACACCTTGCACCTAAGGTTTCTCTATACATGAAAGTCACTCTAGGGAAGACACCAATTTGAAAACTAACAAAGTGCCCTGGAGTGGTGGTCAGGTTTGATAGAGGCGAGTGCCTTTTCCGCTACACCTACTGTGAAGGTGGAAAATTCAAAGAAAAGTCACACCAAAATGCAAATCAAGAGTCATTACAAGGGAAATCAAGCCTCTCTTTGCTGGATACATGTTCTTTTTATGTCCCAATCAACCACCAGTACAGAGTTTCTGAAGGTCTCCCTCCCTCTTCTATTGCACACATCTCACCAGCACACAAAGCCCCCCCACCAGTATGCCCTTGTTGCTCTCCCGTGTGGCCACCCACAACAGCGCCAGGGAGATCTGGAGCATATCAAGCATGACACACGGCTCAGAGAGCAATGGCCAAGTGCAGGACAAGGCCAGTATTTTGCTTCTCAGTCTTGCTGGTGAAGAGAAACAGCTTGCAGAAGAGTAGACAGAGCCTGTGGGTTTTGCACAGCTGGTGTCAACAACACAGCTTTTACAACCATGGAACCATCTTTCAAAACCAAGGACTTCAGGGAAGAGACAGGACCTATTTAATCAGTAGTGTAAAAGCATCTTTGCCATCAGGCTGGCCAAACCTGAGAAACAGGGCTTTAAACTAGGAGCATCAGGGAAGGGAAACGACAGTCAACAATCAAGTGAGGAAGCAGGGAACCAGCGTGATAAGCAAAAGGTACAGGCTGAAGTACACAAGAAAGATCTGTGAAAGAGCAAAACAGGACAGAGGGGGGGGCATACCAGGCATACGCACACAAATACTGAAATGGCAAGAGGACACCGTGATGGGGAATCCTCCCACGTCCCGCTGAAAAATCAGCAAGGGTGGGTGCAGTCGCAGGGTTACAATCCCAGAGAGATACTATGTGATCTCTCTCAGGACTGCAGTGCTGCAGTGACTGCATCCTCCCCCCCCCCCCCCCCCCCCCCCCCCCCGCCTCCCCGGCCCCCGTTTATAAATACAAGAATTTTACCCCTCTATTTTCCAGCTAATTACTAGTTTCTCACATAATTACTGTTTTTTAAAGCACCTAAATCATAGCTGTGAAAGAATCTGCTAATGCAATTCAAGTTTCAGTGACCTATGCAGAATAATTTACATATATATATATATATGCGCCTTAAAATTACTTTCTAAAGTGACCCAGAAGTGGAAAGCAGGTGTATTAAATCCATACAGAAAAAGTAACCAGCTTTATACAGTACTGCATTGAAGAAAAATAAAAATGTATTAATAGATTACTCCACTTGTGTCCTATTCTGCCTTAAATGGTGTCCGTTACTGATTAGCCCATAGGACCTTCACTTTGAGCTTTCTGTCCTCTGTGATCAAGGTGAAGAAAGAAGAAACAAAGTACTTCTTGTAATCAGGTTTCTATGGATAAAGGATGGTGCTAACAATTAAAATGTTTTATTAATAATAAGACGATGCCACTACTAAATTATTCTAAAGCATCTGAAGCATCATATTTTCAAAGGCCTGTATGCACATATTGAATAATTTGAGGCAAATGAGAGCGTCATATATATGAAACTAATCATTAAATTAGATTGTAAAAAAAGACTACAGACCACACAACGGAAGAAAGAACTAAACCCCAAGTGTTTCATCAGTAAGCAAGCCCAAACTGACTAATCCAGAAGAAAACGCATAAAAAGGATCCAATATTAAAATAACTCACCTTCCACTGAAATATAGTTTCACTGTGAAAGGCTCTGCTCTCAGCTGTTATCTGTTTTCAGTAACTGCATAAAAGAATATTTTCAAAGTGGATAACAGAGGCTAACTTGAGCCCTGTGACATTATCTACACATAAATACGTTACTACACTTCTGATTAGGTGCTACTTAGGCTATGTCACTAATAAAGCTTAACTGGCTGTTATGTGTGTGTGTTCATAAAGTCTCATTATATAAAACCTCCAGGTCACAGACTAAAACCAAAACAATTTCACCCCTGTTCTCCTACCACAGGATTTGAAGTGCACTGTAGTCAGAAGAGCTGATCCTAAGGAACAGATACTAAGACACTATCACATATGACAGGACAAGTAATGTTCAGTAGGGAATTCCAGTATCGCATCTTCCTGAATCTGTGTGGCCATTGCAACACTGGTAACTACTGCTTGTGTAGAGAGGTAAACACAGATGGAAGGAAAACACTTAAAACTGACAAGACAGACCTCATACCAAAGAGGTTAGTGCCAAATTCCAACCTAGGCATGCAAAGGGATTAGTATAAAAACAGGAAAAGATGCATCATAAATACAGAAGCAGAAAGAGTAGGTCAGAGAAGGATCCTGCTTTCAAGTATCAATTCTCCTTTTACCAGTTTCAAAATAATAAATTACTTACTAGAAAAGTAATTTCTGATGAGAAGTACCACCACAAATGAGGGGTTTTGTTCATTCGTAGTCACCAGCTTCTCACTAAGGGTTTTTACTATACCTCTAACTGTGCATTCATTATTGGGTCATACAGATTTTCTGAGAGTATGTATTATAAGTCACATGCTGGAGTCATAAGCCAAGCAAAAAAAAAAAAAAATTAATTCAGAAGCCAAAAGTCAGAAAGCCACAGCAGCTACCACCTTCTTGCAATTCCCACTGTCCCAGGCATTAGGGAATTTTATTGCGAGAGAAGCATTCAAATTCTAGGACCACTAAAAGTCAAGTTGCAGCAGGGTACCATAAACAACACAACGTCAGCTTTAGAGCCTGGACATACTGACTGTTTCTTATATTTTCTGCGAGGCTCAGGGTTTTTTCAGTTATCATCATACAGTGGTTATACTCACTCTGATTTTTTTTTTTTTTTTCTTTTGTACACCATCTTTATAAAAGTCACGGTCCCATCCAGAACACATGCTATATATAACCGCTAAATAGTCACATTCTTTACACCTTTCCACATAATCACTGAATTGTTTTCATAAAATAACATGACTGTAAGGTTGGGGGCTGGAGGGAAGCCAGTATCAGGACTGATGGTACTTTTCCCCCTGGAATTTCACTTGACTGATTTCTAATAACCTACACAATGAGCATTGCGGACTTTTAAAGTTCCCCAAATCTCTCTTGAAGTGAGACGTTGCCTGCTAAGGTTAGCTCTCTAGACACATCATGTAGGTGCAGCTTCTGAGAGCTCAAGCATAGTAAACACCGAGTCTTCAGAAACAGGCTACAATTAGCTCTCCAAGCTTCCCAATTTACTTAAAATAACACTTCCCCAAAAACCTAATTTCGTGACTGCTAGACTAGGCTATAATTTTTCATTCAAGGATTTCTAACAGTCAAAATACATACCATAACTTTTGACGTAGTTGCTAACACAGGGAACAGTGTAGAAATACTAACATCCCTTTCCAGTCTCCTGAACGCGTTCTCATCTGGATGACTCTTCCAGATTTAGGTCATGTCTCCAGCCCGAAGACTTGTCTGCCTCTCTTTCTGTCCCTCTCTCTGTTTCTTGCCTGGACCACAGAGTCTCTTCCCACACATAACCTTTTACCTTCCCTTCCTTGAAATGAGTGGTGAAAGACCTTGCTTTTATAATCCTCTACGACGATTCTGTAAGACAGTCACCTTATGAAAAGCCTTTTGGTGATCAGCTGACGCACTAAGAACTTAGCTTCCTGCCTTCATTTGAGTTTGGTCTTTATAAACAGATTTTTTTCATAAACAGTAACTAACCCTGGCTTCAAGGGCTTTCCACAATCACAGGTGCTTTGTGGCTCTTTCCATTGCTACTTTTACATTATTGCTAAAAAAAAAAAACAAAACAAAACAAAAAAAAACCCCACAACAACAACAAAAAAAAAAAAACAGACAAAAGGAAGGGAAAATATTTGAAGTGGACTTCCAGCTTCCGTATATCTGCGTATAGAGTTCACATCTTGGAAAGAAATCATGCACTGTAAATAAGTCATTTCTGAAAGAAGTTTCAAAATAAAACGATTCACACACCACATAACATTTTTCATATGAACTTAATAGCACAGCAGATGTGTTTTCCCCATGAGGTAAATCATTCATCACTACAGAACTGCCTCATCATGCGGAAATAGCTACGCTTTGGTTTTTTTTCCCCTTTCTTCTTTCTCGTACCAGGTATGTTAAGGGTTTATATTGGTTAATGCAGCTAGAAAATGGCTTTTCTCTCTCGTACCAGACATAGTCATTTCAGACTCTTCTAGTGACAGATCTGAATCACCAGGATAGGTTTGCACACCAGCAGCCTACCTAAATGCCTTCTATTATTGTTGTCCCTTCCAACCTTTGTCACAGCTCACTTACCTTCTCTCAAATTACATTTTTAAACTAGGACAAGAACAATTGAATTTTTAGCTAGGTCTATCTAATGTCTTGGCTTAGAAAATTCCTAAAATCTTGACAGACAGGTTCTTTAGCAATGCAAGTGCACAATTGTGCTAAAACACAGTTTAGAAAGCACATACATACTCACCACTTCCACATCCCCTAAAGTTCTATAAGGATCTCAAACATTTTCTACAGTATTTATTATACATATAGTACTATGAACCACTTGTATTTTGGACCTAATTCATCTGAATAAGCAACTTCTTTGAAATCAAATCGAATTTATTCCCTCACTAGGCTGAAACTATTTTGTGCAACCAGGAAAACTACCTCCTGGATAAATATGTCAGCTGATTTCTCAGGGGAGATTTTTGTCAGAGACACTCCATCTTCACATGATAAGAACATTTTTATATAGACCAAATCTACATCTTGAGACCATCTATCTGGCAGACAATGACCTTGCACATCTATTACTCTTTGAAATTCCATGGAGATCAGTCTTTTTACATATATATATTTAGACTGACAAGTATTTCTCAGCTCTACAAAAGTGATTCTTTCCACCGATAATATGGTTCCTTAGCTGCACAGTCCACAGCATACGTTATCCTTGGCAACAGTACCAATGGAAGATGTTAATAAAGCCCCAGCCTGAAGCAAGCTTGAAGTTTTGTGGAAATTCTTGTATGTTTTTTACACATTCAAACGAGGTGTAATGGAGACACATGTAAGACGCTCCTTCCTCACAGCCCTCTCCTAGTGCAGGGTGGCCACCACATACCAGACACAGCCTGGACACCAGAGACCAAGGCCAACATCCACTGCCAGGACGCATTGCTTCCTCTCTGCCTTGGCCTGGCAGCTACAGCAAAGCATAGCAAGATGTTACAGGTCAGCTGCTTGACTGGATCCTGCCAGCTAGAGGGTGATTGCCAAGTACATCTAAACCTACTTCATGAACAGGGAACCTGAACAATTAGGGAAAACCATTTTTCTTCCCTTCCACTGCAGCTCCCTGCCAGTCTAAGAGACATTTCCGTGCAATGTAATGAAATGCAATATTCTCTTTTCTCACTTATGATTTTCTCAACCTCCTTGGACATGCAGAAGAATGTGCTGTGGTGCACTTGTTTAAGTGAGGAAAAAAAGGGGTTCTAAATGAGAAGAGTGCCTATCATTCTTTTTTTCCAGATTAGCTATACACTTGAGTAACTGCATTGACAACAACTTCTCAGGTAATTCTAAGGAGGTAAGCTTCTTTGAACTCAAAATTGGATGAAAAGGTTTTTACAAGCAATAACAAAATATATCAGCTAAACTGTCAGAAAGACTACAAAAGAGAAAGTTTGTACAAATTAGATAAAAGGATGTGTAGAGTCCTAACAGAGTTTTCATTAGCTCTCTCTTGAGAATGACAACTAGATCATACTTTGGACAAAACATTTTTCAACATCTGTTGGTCATTTATTTATGCTCGGGTTGGCAGCAGAGTAGGAAGCTGGCAGCAACTGAATTAGGCTGTCAAAAAAGAATATCTTAAGTTCAACAAGTCTGAACATCTCAGAATGACTGAGGCCATGTACAATACAGAAAATTACGTGCAACTTGCATATTATGCATTTTTCCCCTGGAAAGACGCACTCCGAACAAAGACAACTCATTAAAACAATATTAGAATAATACTTCAGATACATGGGCAACTGCTGAGCTACTCATATAGGTAACATTCAATTTATAAACTGATTTTTAGAACACATAGAAATGCGTAACAAAAAGAAAGGCCATGTCTTCTACCAGGACTCTCAGCTAGCCTCATCTCTGTTCTGCTTTAATCAGAAGACAACTTTCACATTGTGTGACTAAAACGTTTTTAAACATTTGGGACAAGATGCTCAGAGTCCAGCCAGCTGGACTGCACCAAGCCCCAGGAGTCCACACAGATTTCTAGTGACAACAGGCACTTGGGGTGCACGCAGAACCCTGTATGAGGTAAGTAGCTAAATGGTCTCTTTGTGCCCCACAATCTGCTAATGCACTGGAAAGCAAATATGATCCAAAAAGAACAAGTATTTTGAAGTGACAAGTTAAGTTTCTTGCCCACTGACCCTTACTGAAGTCATTTAAATATAAAGCTCTACAAAGGAAAAAAATCAACTATAAGAAGTTTCATATTAAGAATACACAAAACTTTTTAACAGAAATTAAACAATTTTTATTTTAAATCTAATCTTGACATTTAAATTTAGGTTATGCCTTTTTTCCTGGGTGGGTTTTTTTTTTTAATTATTATTTTTTTACAACCTAAATACTCACAAAAATAAAACATAAATGCATATTTTTGTTTTGATTCTGAAACTGCAAACCAGCAGGACTCAGCTGAAGTATACCGCACCAGCTGGAACTTGCACTCTCCCCTGATTAGTATTATGTTATAGCTGAAACTCTCTGGTCCCTGCTGATCCCAGCAGTCTGCTCCCATGGATCACCACTGGGCAGCGCAAACAAAAAATGAGTAACAGTGGTTCAGTGGCTCATCTTCTGTCTGAAGCCCTCAAGGAAAAGAGTTCATGCAAACGTGATGTTGATTTGCAGTGATGACTGTATATGGATACATCCACAACACACTTCCCATCCTTCCAGAGCAAATCAGTACGGCCAAGCACCTCTCTTGCACTCACCTACAAGCTTTCCCATAGGTGTATTTGGGACAACACTAGCTCACGAGTGCACATACAGTGTTTTTTCTACCTAACATACACGTACAGCATCTGTTGATGCAGTAAGAGGTAAATTCCTTGCGGGCCAATTTATAACATGCCTGTACAGTAGACCAAACTCTGCAGTAAACCCCAGAAGAGGTGCACTTACCACAGAGCACTTGATATGCCCTGCGGACCGGTGTTCAGGCTGGCTGTCTCCCTGGGGTGCCATGGGCAGGGGTGCAGGTTCTCAGCAGGTCAGCCAGGGCCCCCCTGCAGGAACTGACAATCCTTGCCAAGTTGCTAGGTGAGTTCACCAGGCCAGAAGACTTTTGGTCCCTCTGCTGCCACCATCACCAAGCCTTCCCATTCCTCCCTTCCCACGACTCAGGCAGGACTTGTGTTGAGCCCTCTGGTTACTGGCCGACTCTTGACACCACCCCCAAGCAGCCAGGAGATTCTGTGGGTCTCAGCTGCAGAAATAACCATTCCCACACCTGACACTTCATACAGCTCAAGTCCTACTTCAGCCCACAATCCAGTCACTTTTTGCAGGGGTCTGCAAGCTAAAAAATTTTGGCAACTGGTTGGCCTCTGTAAACTCAGTTTGGGGTGAGCATCAGCTGGCAACCTCTTGCTTCAGTTCTTTGCTATGAAGAGTCTGAGATCTCAAGGGCAAGTTATACAAAGCCTCCAGCATAAAGCATTGCCTGGCTCCCTTCTACACGTTGGGTATGTGCCAGCTAAAACGGTGACTGAATCTGTCAAACACAATTCCCAGTCTCCGTTGCTCGGAAACCCTATCCAAAAATGACAGGCCTTCTACTTCACTAAGAATGCCACTGTTTGTTTAGAATACCTTAAGTGCCATCACAAGCACGGTGCTTTAAGCCACTTACACAAATCAGGACAGGCTAAACTTGTTACCCAAAGGGTTAATTAGATTTACCTGGGAAACTTTTTTTCTGACTGATGCACATAGAAAAGAGCTACATGGGTAATTTATACAGACGAATGACAGCAATGTCTAATTTCTTTTGTATAGTCATTTCTGTTTATTTCTTTTCTTTGTGTTTTCCTGGAGTATTTGCATGAAGTATGCAATTGTGTTCTGTTTGCGTGGTTAATACAACACGAAGAGAAATCCATACTTGTCATGCCATGTCAGGCACTGCAAAGCAGCATTACATGTAATATTATTTTTTGTTACTGAAAGCAAAACAGTACAGATGCTATAAGAAGCAAGTGGCCAGAAAACTGAATTCCTATGGACTATTTTTAATGTAAGTAACTGTCTACATATTTCTTGTGCAGTTCAGGATCTGCTCTCTTCTATTACAACATATGATACAATATACTTTTGCAGTCATCTGTCACAGATCTACTGAAAGACAGGTTAAGAATGAAGTTTCTTTTTAGGCTAAACTTCTGGGCACCTTTTGCGGACTTTTTTTATCCTCTAATTGTTCCTCTATCAGGGTCCAGTTTTGCACTCTTTGTGTAAACAACACTTCATTGAAGGCAAATACAATGTTGAATCTATCATACTAGCTAGCTAGGTTTGTCTAGGCCAGCGCCTTTTCCGTATCGGTCGCCACCACCACATGAGTCTCGCTAAAGCTTGCAAATCTTTTGCAGACATATGAAACCAAACTCCCATAAAAGAATATTCTTCAGAATATTGTCGTGTTCATTGGCTTTTGTACTGAAGCATGAGGATTCAAATTCTTTGTAATTTCTTAATCCTATCAAATATAGTTGTGAGTTTTCTAAATGTCTGCATAAAGTCTAATCCTGAAAAAAAAAAAAAAAAATCAAAAAATCCTAGTAAGATCCTAAGCATTCAATATGGCAACTTTGTGAGTTCAGAAAATTCTTGCTGTTTTTAAGCCTTGGCTCTGCCTCCTATGTAGTTAAAATAACAAAATCCCACTTGCTTTCTCTTTCCATCACCATTGTCCCTCCCTCAGTTATGAATCCTCTTCTTATGCATAAGAACTCCAAGATTCTGCTCCTTTCCATATCTTTAATCCGCTTTCACTTCCCTCCGAATACTTAAGCCTGTCACATACATCTTCAAAAAACACGGTCACAGAAAGGAAACGGGAAAAAGATGATATTCCTAATGCATTTACATTTACTCTCTCCAGCAACAACTTAGGCCCTTTTTTCCCCTCCATAAACTAAAATACAGCTGCAAAATTAATTATTTTTCCATGAGCACAACTTCACAAGCTGTGGCAGAGAGTTTCTCCTGTCATTATGCTATCTGTTCACCTGCTCTTGTTAGGAGTCATGACAGTCACTGCCTTCTCTAGCCTGAATGTGTGCCACCCATACACAATTGTTTTTCAAATTTCCAGATCGGAGGTAAGAATATTGAACACTATTTACAGTATAGAACTTGTGAGGATCCCAGCATTAGGTTTTTGCTGTGCTATTCATTCACGTTTCACATACTTTCATAGGTAGCTCCCTAATCACGATGGCTTCGCACCTCCGTTCTCCCTTCCCCCAGAACTGCTTAGCTTCACTGCCAGCTTCTTGTGAGAGTGTTTGCCAGAGCATGTTTTTTTTCCATATGGTAACTCCTTACCCTACAATAGTATTATCTGAACATTATGAAAAACATATCTATCCCTTAGAACCAACATTTCTCTCTCTGGTGAGGTTCACATTGTTCTATAACCATGTGTTTAATTGGGTATTGCTTTGGGAAATTGTGTTATGGCTTCAGCAAAAGCCATGGGCTCTCTTGTAAGGTCTGAAAGGTATTGCATCAGTCCTATTTTAATGAAATCGCATTTGTGGTGTTGCAGCAAAACATCTTATTCTGCTTTCTGGAAGAGATGACAAACAAAACCAGAAGAGTAGTGAGCTGATTATAAAGCTACTTCTAATTTCTTAAAGTTTTAGTAATGCCCAGTCTTGCCATCTCTGGAAAGGCATGAAAGGAGAACCAATATAAACCTCTAACAGGACTTTACATTCTGTCTACGCCATGCAGCTTACAACTGCATCATCCTCTGCTATGTGAGCTAGGTCATTTTGAAGTCACTTGGATTTCTCTGTGCTGCAGCGCAGCGCGGTGCAGACACTCTAAAGTGGCACATACCTCAAAAATGCGAAACAGGGCAGGAGGTCTGACATTCTGGTTAACTCTCACATGTTTCTGACACAAAGTCAATGCAGTAGTTACACTGCATTGGTTTCCCCATCAAAAATCTTGCAATATATGAAGGAATTAAAGATGCAACAGAGACACAGAACCCACTCTAGAAGCCTACATAATTTCCTGAGGAAACCATATCTAAAAACCTGAGTGATTCATTATTGAATTGGGTCTAGTTTGCTGTTCCCCTTGCTCTGGAATTCATGGGCTGAAAGGATGGGCTAAAAATGCCTTCGAAATATTGCACAATTCTGTATAGAGTTTTCAACAAGGTTTTCACCCTGAGCTAAGACAAAAAGGGATGTTATTCCCCCCAAATCCAAATCTCTCTTTTTACTTGTCACATAGGACTCGCCATTTAAAAATGGAAAAAAAAAGGGTTGCTTCTCTTGGCTGAGATGCAAGAAATTACCACGTACTGCTTATTGTCAGCATTAGAACCCTTACAACTCATTTCTTTTACCCTCATAAGACACTTTAAATGGAAACACAATTTCAGGACAAACAGATAACCCTTTTAACATGGTGAAAGATTTATTTTACCATCATGAACTTTTACAGTGCTGCTGCTGCTGGGTTTAGAGGAAGTTTTATCTTGTGTTTCACTTGGGTAGTGACTGTACCAAATTTCCTACTTGGAATATTAGTTGTAGTTCAGTAAAGCGTACGGATATATACGCATGTCACATACCTTAGTATTTTACTGAAATACATTGCTGAAGAACACTACTGAAACTGCACTTTTAAGAATGAGCTTCCAGGAGACTAAAAACAAACAAAAAAATAAAAATCAAAACTTGTTCTTCTGAACCAAATTGCAGAATCTTGGTCAGAGTTTTCATTTTACTGCCCCTATAACTATCAATTAAAATCACTAGACTCATGTACACTGTCGGATTAAACAACAAGCAAATAATAGAAATAGAGCCTTGGTGCAGCATCAAGAGTTCCTGCCTTTGAAGAGAAGCACCTCAGAGTCTGCAGTGCTGATTTTGTCCTGTTTGAGCTACCAATTGTGTCTTGCACATACGTACTCACCCCTGACAAAACACTCTTCTGTTTGCACTATCTTTGCTGGACGGTCATAATGCCCTCTCCATTTCAGAACCTCTGAGGACACACAACAGAAATTCAGACCTAATTTGTCTTCCAGCAGTTGAGACAGGCCTACAAGTCAGAGCTAGGAAAAGAAACACTGGACTGGAAGAAAACCAGGACTTTATATTAAAACAGGTTTTATATATGTGTGTGTGTGTATACATGTACGTTTAAAAGTCCACTGACTTGCATAATGCTCTTCTGTGACCTTTAGTAATTCATTGGCTATTTGTGGGCTGTGCACTCACCCACAACTCGGCCACGAAGATCCAGGAGAAACAGTGTCATTGTCACCAATTACAGACAAAGCAGCTAAAACAACTCCAAAGAATCCTGCTTCTCCCTTTTCGAGACAGAAGAAATACCAGGTAGTCCTTTAATGCATGCCCAGCAAGTAGACAAGGGGACAAGAGGCTTTGCAGTCTTTGCTTGGAACAGACCTATGGTTTAAGACAAATTTAGAAAATAAATGTATTTTCATTATATCCTTCAGTAAACTACAGCTTCTATTACCACTTACTTTCTTATGAGTATGCCTAAATAACTATTGCTGACTGCTTCAGCTTCCTGCGGTCAGTAGAAGCCCCTACTTCAAAACTTGAGAACGCTAAATCTGAAATTCAAATGCTCCTGAAAGAACTGAAAACATCATTGTTTGAGTTAGGAAGGAGTCACTACACTTCCAATCTTCTTTTACCTATTATCTCCTACATAGGTAAGTGATGGCCTGATTTTTACTTTTTTTAAGAAAAAAACCCAAACCATCCCTGCTACCCCTGCTGCCTGCCTTCCTCCGTCAGCTTCCCATAACTGAAATATTCTGCCACAGTTCAAAACATTGGCTTCAGCAAAACAGACACATCCCAGGTTTACAGAACAGCAAAAGAAAAGAAAAAAGGGTTAATGAATGTACCCACTTCCTTATGGCTTAACAATTTGGACTACTTCAGATAATATTAGATACTTGAGTGTAGAGTAGTTCCTTATTATAGAAGAATCTGAATGAAAAAACACGTTCTAGAAATTTATGCAATGATTCAAAGAAACATTCAGAATAACATTTGGCTGCATGATCAAATTCATTCCCTGTTCAACCACCAAAACTTTTCTTAAACCCAAATCAAATTCTGAAAATCAATTGCTTACATTCAGTTTTGGTTAAAACAGGAAAGCATCTCAGAACAGTCTTTTTTTCTTGAAACAGTAGCAACACCTAACAATACCTAATTTTAGATATCATGTCTAAAATATCTGGCTATAATGTAGAAATGGGAAGCAGACCTAGTATGCCCTTCATAGTAAACGTGCCTCATGTTATACTGCTTTGCTGCTATTACTAGGTAGAAAATTGAGACTATCCACTAAATATTTCTTGCCATGTTGACTCTCATTAGGCATCCCACCCTTGCTTTGAAAACTCTGTTTCTGAGCAGAGATACAAAAAAACTTCAATTCACATCACTGGAAACCACCTGCTCTCCCAGCCTGAAACTCTACAGCAAAGATTTAAAAGAAAAACTATTTATTGGACAGTAGTTTAGAAAGTGATGTCTGAATTGCACCACTTTTACACTACTGTTCAATTAAAAAAAATAAAATAATACCTACTCTTAAGTCTTATGATGACAAAAGACTAAAAGCAATGTACCACAGATGAGCCACACTCTGAACACAGAAATTACTATGCTGGAAGGGAATAATGAGCCACATAGCCCAACACTACCTTCTTCCCCCCCCTTTCTAAACCAGGGTCCTCAGACTACGGCCCACAGGCCAGATACGGCCCCCCAGGGTCCTCAATCCGGCCCCCGGTATTTACAGACCGGGGGTTGGGGGGGAAACCAAGCAGCCGCAGATGGCTGCCTGCCACTGCATCCGCGCGCCGGCCCCCTGGTTAAAAAGTTTGAGGACCCCTGGTCTAAACAAACGATGAATACCAACTGATAGAGAAGGGTTCTATGAAGCAGAACATGTACTGTGTGACCCTCTTGTCTGTATACTGACAGTGGTTCCAGCAGCTTAACGGAATTAACCTGAGTTAGAGCTGGCTTCCAACCTACTTTTTTAGTAGCCTACAAAAGAACTATTATTGATAAAAATTGATGAATGTTAAGTCCTTTATAATTTGACTTCCTTAACACTGTGCGGTAACAAGCTCTGCAATTTGTGCTTTCCATGGAATAGTACTTACTTTCATTCATTTTAAATCCTCTTCTATTTTTGTTGGACACCCATTAGTTCCCATGTTACAAAATTCAGATAATTCTCATTGCCTGCTTATATTTCTGTGCCATCTGTATTTTTCGTATACTACTATTTTACTATTATCATATCTTTTCAAGCAGAAATCCTAATCTAATATGTTCCTCCTCCCTTACAGGCAGGTCTATACCTTTAACCATGCTTCTTGTCCTTCTTTTAGATTTTTATCAGTTTTACTGTGACCTTTGAGAGACAGGATCATCAGACCTGCACACAGAATTTGAGATGCAGAAGTACACTAGAAAAATGAGGTGGTTTTGTTCTCCATTCCCTTCCTAAGAATCCCTAAGATTCTACTGTCTTTTCTTACTGCCACCAAGCATTCAACTAGTGTTTCCCAAAAAATACCTACAGAAGATGCAATATCTCTTTCCTGAGTGGTAATAACAGTTTTAGAATTTACTACTGTGTACACAAACGCATATATATTCTGTTCGGAAATGCACACAAAGCATATTGCAGCAGGAAATGTTTCTTGACAGCCCCACCGTGCTAAGAAAACAAAATGCCCAGGGGGAGGAAAAAAAAAAAACCCACAACACAAAACAACAAACAAAAACCAAACCACGAAACAATCTGTCATACCAGATCAAAATAACAGCTGAACTATAAGTATCTACCTATCCCTGTGTCCATTCCCCCCAAACCTGATGCTTATACATAAAAGCACACAGATGGGACTCCTTCCTGCTTTCGGAAGTCTAAAACCAGGAGGAGATGCATTTGCACATTCGGTGTTTGGCTACTGTCCAAACCCAAGTCAAACACAGGTACATCCTCACCAGCTAATAGGCAGGTCACCATCAAATGCTTTTCCCACCGCACAACACGGGTCTTGCAGCTGGTTGTTCGCCTAGCCAGGACTCTGTGGCTGCTCTCAGGTTGCTCAAACAGAAACAGCACTTCAGCACAAAGAGGTAGATAAGTTAGTTGCTTTGTCAGCTGTTATGAAGCCTATAGGGTGTAGGACTGCCAGACTAATTTACAACCTGATCTAAAGTACCCCAAGATCACTGGAAGTCACTGCATGTAGCACATGAGATTTTGAGCTTCAGGCCCTTTCAGGGCACCATAAGAAAAAGCTGGGTGAAGGCTGTGGTACAGACGTTTTGGCCAGCACACCGCGTGTCAGTGTGGGCATATTGACACATCCACGCTCTGGCTGAAGGCTTCTGCTTCCAAGCTGCAGAACTGGTTATTATCATCTTTAATATTTACCTTTAATACATCCATCTAAAACTAGGAAGGCAGCAGTAGCGCACATGACAACAAGGATGAACACATCTATTAACAAACACTTGGTAGATACACTAGAGAGAACAGACACAAATGCACTTTTTAGGAACATGGGAAGAGAAAATAAAGTCTGCAGAAGTGCAGGACAATGAAATTCCTTCAAACTTTAGTAACTGCAAATATATATGGCTGTGTTTCTTTAAAAAAAAAAAAAAAAACAAAAAAAAACTGTGCTACATTTAAATTCGTATTTTTCAGAAAACATTGTTAACAACTTTACCTGTCTCCATGAATTCAAACAGCATATTATGAGGCACCAGAAGTTATTTCCTTGCCAGGTTTTCTATCTGTGTTTTCTGATAGTCTGGGTGTTTCTTCATTTGCACCCAATTTGAGCACTGCTACATCACCAGTTCCTTTGTACTGACCTGCTGATCTACTGCAATAACTTTTTTGTTTTCCAGTTGGTGATTCCATCTCCTAGCATCTATCATTCTGTTTTGCTACTTTATTCAATTTTACAAACTTGCCACTGCAAATTATTCCCACAAATGGAAACTGATTTCTCTTTACATTAGTTCTCCTCTCCTTAAGACTTGCTCCAGCAACACACTCTGCAGTTCTGGGTGGAAAGGAATGGCACAACCACAAACAGGAATTAATGAACTTGAGTGCTCAAGAACTACTACACACCGGCAAAAACAATACTCATGTTAAGAGACATAAGAAACCAAGAACGCTTATCTTAGTCCTAATAATTATGGAAAAATGCTTCCTTAACCTATTTTCTAATCTGTACTGGCAGCATAAATCCCCCATATACCCACAGTTAATAAGGAGAGAAAAGAATAGTGGGAGACTTCACATTGTTTCAAATAAGTGAAAAATTACACTGAAGCAGCAAGTGACTACAGAGCCTGGTTTTAACATGAGAAAGATTCACAATCCTAGCAGGATCTAAAGAATGGGCTATATGTAATCTTGTTGTCTTCGATTTCTGCTCATCAATCGAAGCATTCCTATTAAATGGCCTTTATATACTCCCTAATTCAAAAATGCCAGGTTAATTTAATCCTCAAAGCTGATACTATCAGAAGCAGCGTATCTTGTGCTGTAAACAGATAATGGAAAAAGCATTTCAGATTCAGGAACATAAAATTTCAGGTTTTTTCCATAACATTAACTTCTTACACTTCCCTACATTTGTTTTGTATATCCGACAATTTCCAAGCAGTACAAAAATCCATACTCTAACAAACCTAGCTGGAGGCCTGGCAGATACTTCTTATCTCCAGCCAATCTTCTAACCTTAACCACACATCACTCTCATTTGAGGAGTTTAAACATGCTTTACTTTTTTAAATACCTCTTCATTTGTGTCAGAAGCCTGAATCGCTCCACATGCAAGTTCAGAAGCCAAGTTCCCCATCTGAGCAATGTGATCTGTATGTGTGTTTAGTTTTCCTTATTGAAATAGCATCTCAAGAGCACTCTGTTCAGCCGGTGTTGTCCATCAGGGGTCAGCCTGATTCCTATCACAAATGACTGATGACAACCCCGTACTTACCCCTCAATGCTGCTTCAAAAAGGAAAAGATGGCAAGCAGAAGGACAACCACCTTTGTCTTGCAGAAGATTTATTTGTCAGAGACATCTTAATAACAGGCTGAAAAGTTGGTCAGGCTTTATAGCTCTATTGCTCACAGGTGTGAAAAAGCACTGTCTAGAGGGGCGGTAGGTAGGTAGCGACAGGCTGAACGATGGCTCCTATCCAGGGAGGGATGGAGACCGTAGAGGTGATGCCCAAGGGGCACAGGGTTGCACACAGGTTCCAGATGCTGTGCAATAAAACGCAATCATTCACAGCTGTGCAGTGCCTCGTTCAAGAAAACTGGCACAGAAAATTGCATATGCATCTTTGGACATTTGTAGCAATCTGTCTCATATCAATGTTTAGAAGGTTTAGTCATAAAATCATTCCTTTTTAAGACCTGATCACATTAATCCTAGTTAGTGGGTTACCATCTTTGCAAAAGGTTTTCCAGTGGAGGACAGGACACTGGATTTTGTCAGCACAGCAAACGTCACTGGTTCATTTCACCCCCTTTTCTGAAAGGTTTAGCAGTCACCCAGGGCCCCCCAGGAGCATGTAGAAAGTTGACTAAAAATCAGCGGTGCAAGTTTTTTTCTAGTTCAGGGAAATGATATGGAAATGACAGCAACAATTATAAGATGTATGCACTGCTAAGTGGCCTACAATGAACAACAGTAGAAAAAGAATAAATTAGAATGAAATTATAATAAACACTTTGAAAACCAGATTAAACAAATTTGACTTGGAAAATATTTCATTTCAGTATTCAAAAGTTTGTAATATTAGAAATAAGACTTGCATGAATACAATTTAAAATATAATTTAATGTACTATTTAGGATTGTCTTATGAAAAATATTTAATAAAGCTTATAATATATATATTTAAAATTACTGCTTAAAAATATTTATGATAAAGTTTTGGGGGTTGAGGTTTGGGGGTTTGTTATTGGCAGGGGGGTTGTGCTTTTATTTCCCTACACACACCCCCCCAAAAAAAAAAGTCATTATCCTTCTGCTACTGGGCACACCAGCATATTTTAAACCAAAAAAGTAAAGTATGTAATAAACCTTGTGGAATCACTGCTGCTTCATCCTGAGTAATTTCAGTTGCAACAATCCACTGCCTATAGCGGAGCAGAAATCATCTAGTTATCAAAGCAAAAGCAGCAAAATCCATAAATGCATACCTGTGCAAATAAAAAATTTAGAACATTATTTCCAGAACTCAACCTCTTGCAGAAACTTGTAGCTTTAGGAGTGACATTAGAACCACCATAAAAAGCAACCAATATTCATGCAGGAGGTCATCTGCACATTTTTTAAATCAGGGTTTTTCCACGCAGAGTCTGCAAGTGACAGTCTTAAGGGCAGGTGCACTAAAAGTCTCTGGAGAAATTCCCAGCTCGCTGCAGCTTGCAAGTATCCCCAGAGGAATACTCTGGGCAGAAGCTGTTATCCTGGGCCACCACATGCAACCCAAGGGCTAGACATCTGCATTTCACTAGCTAGAAATGACTACAATAAATATAAAGGTTCATTCTCTTTTAAGGCCAGAAGGATACCATTGTAGCCATCTACCTTGAGCTGCTGCATCATATTGCTATGAAATGTTATCAAGTCCAGAGCTTCTAGGATTCACAACATGCTCAGCTTCACTGATCAGACATTTTTTCACTCCCACTATTTCAGAAAATTTTCAGAAAATTTCTTTTGTTTCAGCCTCTTCAGCTTCTCTATTTGGTAAAGGCTTTTTTTACAACACTATGGAGCTCCTTACTACCAGAAACACTGTCCCAAAGTCATTACAGAAAGATTGTCAAACTTTCTGAACTAAGCATACCTTTTTTTTTAATCACTTAGAACCAGAGAAGCAGATGCCAAGTCAGCCTTGTAGTTCTTTACTGAACATAGCAACTTGCCCATATCCTTTATAAAGCCCACACAACTGAGCTACACTGTGTTTTAAGACTCTTTACCATAACAGAGTGGTATTACTACTGTTACTCATTATTCTGCTCTCATAGCTGCTGTGAATCTTTAAGAGTTTATATTTAGAAGTCACAGACGGTAATGACCTATGTTGTTTACTAAATCACAGCTCCTCAAAAACACATTCCTATGTCAGGCAAATACAATACACATCCTACATTCCTAGAAACATGAGCTCACATCACTTAATATGTAATGCCACTAAGGTATATTTAAATATCAGCCCGAGTCCCAAGTCTTTAGCTAGCATATTTGTAGAAATTTCACATGAAAGTTACCTGAAAATAACTCCTCTGTAGATTTTGAAATTTCATGTGTAAAGTAGAATGATAATAGTCAATAACAAGAAATCTATAAGTTAGTTAATTCTTAGTAAGCATTAAAGTTATTAAATTTCTTCTAACTAATCCTAGTTGTTCTTTTAATCTCACTGATGTCATCCATACCAAGCTATGGAGAACTTACTAGGCACGCAACTAACCCACTGGTATCAAAGATGCCACTCCATTTAGGCGAGTGGAGAACACTACTATAGCAAACACATCTCACAGTTCTAACCAATCTGTTATCATTTTGCTTTTTAGTGATTCTTTCCCTTCTTTACTGATACATTAAAAATTATCTGCGTCCAACGAAGCTGCAGTTGGTCGGTACTCTCCCCATGATAAAAATCCTAAGCAGGGTGCTATGTACAGTTAGGCGTCTGAATTACTTAAAACATGTCAGTATTTTCCCACTCCACATCTGGATTTATGCAAGTCTAGACTTCAAATACTGATTACCTTCATCTTTTGTAACACCAGCTTCCATCAGTCAGAAGGTAAGTATGTAATTGAGAGGAATGCCAAACTCACTTCGTCCATAGTTCAGAAGGGATATGACTAGGTCTAACCTATAGGATGATCAAAGACCCCCAAAACCTCAGAGGTAAGGTTTCATCTCCCTAGATACTGCAGTCACAATGCAGTGGGTCTGCTTGTTCTAATTACAATACAACTCAGGGAAAGGTTAACTTCCTAAAATACAAAGAGAATTCATACACAGTGACCTTGCCATTTCCTTTAATTTGATTACACGTACACTGCCAGAGGAAGGCTTCATGCACAGCATTTCACTCATATCCACTTTGTCAGACATCTCTCGTAGAAAAAGTGTTAATCCCAAGATGCATTTATTCAGACAGAAAACTTAAAAATTTAATCGTACGTTAAAGAAGGCGTAGGTGGGTATTTTAGTGTTGGTTTTCTTACTTTATTACTTCTGTTCCCTGCTGGTTGTATATTTATCTGTATTGTTAAAAAAAAAAAATAATCCAAGTGATCAGTAGTCCGTGCCCTTTTATTCCTTGTAGCTAACTATACAGCAGCCTACTATGTCTGTAGTGGCTGAAACTTCTCCTCACAGCTCATACTCCTGGGTGCCATGGGGCCATGCTGCCAAACTCACTCACCTGCCCTTGGGAGCAGCACTCTGGGGTCCCCAACACCGAGCCCTGGGGACCTTATGGCATCCACTGCTGTTTCCCTCCACCATACAATTCTCTCAGACAACAAGTGAGCCTTCCCAAAACTCTTTTGGAGAGGAAACATTGTACCATTTGCTGATGCCAGGGTCAGTAAGTGATTTCAGGGTGGGCCACCACAGGGTCCTTGTATTGAAAGGAAAATTGTCATTATTAAATGGGAACATCAAAGCACATAATAATGATATGAGAAGGCTGAATCTATTCCTCCCTTCTTTGGGGTGTGTTGAAGTTTGTATGGTGTTTTGTTGTGGGTTTTTTTTATTATTATTGAGGGCTATTTATTTATTTTTTTTAACAGTAGTTTCTGAGTTTCTTCACTGACAGGCTTCATAGTGACAATCCGTTTCAGGGGATATAAAAATAAATCTACAAATAGCATCTTAGTCTTTGAAGTCACGCATTCATGAATAGGGCTCTTGCAAACTGTCTGCTAAGTGATAAATCTTGTAAGAACTCTTGGGTAATCTCTTCGGAGGGTATAACTAAAGTCTCCTAGGCAGTGTATTTCAGCAATGCTGACTACCACCTCCCTCACGCATGGGAGTACAATTGAGAATTTTCCTGGAAAAGATCTGCACTCCTAACAAATGTAGTACTGAAATGCGTAACATTCAAGTGCAGCCCTTCTCATACAGAAGTATCAGCAACTACTGAGCTCATTAATAACAGAAGAGAAAATAGAAAAGGGTGTTCTTGAAAAGCATCCTTTTCTATTTTCCCAAGGGAGACACAAAGATGCTTCTCATATTTCCTGAAGAAAATAAACTTGTTGAGATCTGGATACACACAGATATATTTTGTCAGTAATACCACAAGGCAGCACCAGCACTAGCATTAAGAAGGTGAGGACTTATTTTCTTTAAAGCTTTGTTTAAAGGTTTTGGTTTTGAGCATTTTGGCTTGGTTTTTTTAAGCATTTCACTACCTGAATAGCATGTGACTTGCAATTGCAATGTCCCGGCATTGAAACAACACCAAACACTCAGCAAGGATTCACATGCTAAATAAGAGGTGCACTTCAATACAAGCCACAAGGGGAACCTGTACTTAAACTTCCAGGTAGCCATCAATTTCTGCATTTAGCAATTCAGTACATGCAATAATAAGTACATTTCAATTCAACCATTGGTCAAGGTGAGGAGAAGAAGGTTCTTTTGGTTTGGTCTTTTACCTGGGTTTTGGGTTTGTTTGGTTTTGTTTTGGGGTTGTGTTGTTTTGTGGTTTTGTTTTTTTTTTGGGGGGGGGCGTGGCGCAGAATATCATGTGTGCAGTTTTAGGTTTTGGTGGGTTTTGATGGGTTTAAGAGAGTTGACTGTCTTCCTGCCTAACAGAGAGGAGCCCTAAAGAAAAGCTTTCTCAATTTTCAATTAATTTGAGTTAATTAGAAGAGGAAAAATCTATTTCCTAAGCTCCACTGTGAGGTTTTCTGAATTTTCTGTTATGCATTATTCTTCCCTTCAGCCACGGTTCAGACTAAGCTTTTCAATATCTATCTTCTCCTATTTTTCATCCACATTTCTAATAACTCTCCATGTTCTTCTGTGTTATTTATTTTCCTCTACACTGCCACTATCACAGTTCAGCACCTTCACAGAAATTACTTTATATTCTTCATTTTCTGTGCTATTAACAAAGATACTAAACATTAGAACACATATAGCATTATTCCCTGGTTAGGCTTTTCCCAAAGCTCCAGCCTCATCCAGTTAGCATTATTCTTTGTTTATAGTTGCCCTGCCAACTCTTAGATCATATGGCAGCATCTCCATCACAGTCAATTTGAATCAATTTTTCAAGTAAAATTTCATGGAATGGAGTATCACATGCTTTGCTACAGTCAAATATGTTACATTTACTACATTCCCTTCATTCACCACATTTGTGATTCCATCAGAAAGGTAATCAAGTTTGATGTGCCTTTCACACCATGCTTTTAACTTTCATATTTTCTAGCCAAAACATATTCATCACATCATAGTTGCAAAATGCAGAACCACTCCACGTGCAAAGCTGAAAAGAAATAGTTTTGTGATCCCAGAGGTGGAGCAAATTTCACTGTGTGAGCACAGGCTGAACTCATTTAAATCTCATCTCCCACATAAGATAACTGACCTCTCATTACAATTCAGCATATACACAAATAAAATTAGGGTGATTAAGCTGCCTTTATTACAATTTGTACAATTTTATATAGCTCCAAAATCCACAGAGCTGAATGCAATCTACTTCAATACCCACTTGGCTCTGCATCCTCTTAATTCTAGATAACAAATGCGTCCTTTAATGAACACAGACCAGCTAAGTTTTTTTCCTCCCAAAGCTGGATATCATGGCTGCTCCTGAGGTCAAGCTATGAAAACAGTGGAAGACACAAATTATGGATGGCTGTTCTCATCTGCTGGCTTTGAAATACCTATTAATGATGGCTAGGGAACCACCCTCACACTGCTTGCACCTGAAGGCTGCTCCTCCGATTCAAATATAGAGATATACATGTTTACTTTCCAGCATGTGTTTTCCACTGCAAAAGCAACAGGCTACAACCACTGGACAAAGGCACAGACTGGCTGCGGCTGTGCAGGGCTTCCATCAATACATCCCCCACTCCCCTTCTCTGTTACACTGGTATAGACCATCTTATTTGAAAAGAATAAAGAGCAGTTGCATCAAGGATATAAGCCAAAGTGAATTGCTTCCTGAAAGCAACCAGCTTTCTACATAAGCAAACCAAATTGGGCTTCAAGTCCATTAAGCATGAGCAGATCCCCAGGTGGGGTGGATGTGCAGATTTCAGGGGACAGACTACTGGCTCTTCATGTTATGCTTCTCAATAGAAATTAACAAGTGAAATTATCTATGAAAATACAGTTCCCTCTATTTCTCTCAAGCACTCCGGGTTCTCCGTCCCACTCTGCTCTAGCTGCTTTCCCTGTAATCTCTATATTCAGGTTCCCTTAGTGAGAGTATCACCTCAGACCCACCAGTGGGACACATTTCCCTTGTGAGAATCACAATGTACTTTGTATTTCAGCATGAACTTGTGACACAACAACTGCTCCCTGCAGCAGAATTAGGAAAAAAAAAAAATACCCAAAACACAACCCACCCAAAAAAATCCAGGAAACAGCAGTAATATGCTCATTGGCCCTTAACATCGATTCCTCCTAGACCATAGACAGTGAGCCTCGCTCAACCACAACACACCCAGACCAAGACAAGCTACTATCACATTTCCTTTTGCTTTCACTGCTGTGAATCCCTCCACAACAATTTCTCCTGCCATGCCGCTAGCGGGGAGTCACTTGCGTCTCTGCAGAGCTGCCACAGGGACGGACGCAGGATGACACAAGCCACCATTTGCGGCACACCTGGCTGCGTAGCTGGGACAGAGCCCCACGCAGTGACGCTCTCCTGCGACAAGTGCTGCCGCTCTTCCTCGCTCTGGTGATGGCTTCCTAGATGGCACGCTCCACTCCATGCAAGCATCCATGCAATCAGATACTATTCCTTTTGAGCACGGGTGGCAGGTTCCAAATCCTTAGTCCTCACAGTGATAGGCTAAATTTAACATAACTAGCAATTTTCTTTGACAGTGCCAAGGCAGCACACCTTACCCTCTGTGCCACTCGCACGCCAGGGTGCAGCGTGAGGTAGCTTGTTCCTGGCGTCTGAAAAGGGCTTTAATTGAGTATTCCTAAAATAAATATACAAAGGGACTTTTCAAACTAGAAACGCTCCGATCTGTCTCAAGGATATAATTCCATTTCCTCTGCTTTTAAAACACTCATTAACAATACCTTCAAGTTGTTGAAGTACAAAAGATTGAGAAAGAAAACAACAAAGTGTATTTCACATACTTGTCATTGGTATCAGGGTTGAACGAGAGGTAAATGTAGGAGCAGAAAAATTCTGTAAACATACTGCCAGTCATGAAAACAAAACAAAAACAACAACAACAAAAAACACACAATAAAAAAACCCCACACTTACAAACAATGCACTGGCTTTATTCAGTAGGATTAGTAAAATTACAATTAAGGGACCTAGAATGAATACAATTTGAAACGTGATGATAAACCCTAATTAAACATAAATTTAAAAATATTATTTTTAAAAGCTTTAGCTCTTGTTTTACTACCAAAATAAAAAAAAATCATCTGTTTTTTACACATTGGTTTGTTGGTTATTTTGAGGTACCTCTTTTAACCTGAAATCACTAGAAAATGAACTACAGAAAAATAAAGTTTTAGCTTAGGTCTCTTGTTCAGGTAAACCACACAAGATACAACAAACACGATCAGCACAGAAATAAAGCATTCTGCCAAAATCAGGCTAGTCAGTAAATGCAGATACTCTTCGTTTAGACATTTATTTTACGTATACAGAAAGATAGCTATGCCACAAAGTCAGGTATAATTTGGTTCAGTGTTCCATAAATACTCTTGTATATATTTACCAATGTCCTTGAAAGTCCTTAGCTACCCAGCCCTTGCTCCTGGAAGTGTATTGCTTGAAACTGCTTCCCAGCCCTTACTGCTATAACATCAAGCCATTTTAGTATCAGATATTTGAATTCTAATGAGATTTCACTTATAGTCAGTTACTCAATGTGTTATAGACTATTAAAACACTATTACTCACCACAGTAACCCAGACTGCAATGGATTAAGTTCTAGGGAGTAAATCCTATTCCAGATAGCAGAGATGGCACTAAAATTACTGGCTTTCTAAAGGGGAAAAAATGATCCACACAACCCCAAAGCCCCAATTTCATTGCCACTAAAGTTTTGGAAGAAAGACGGCAAGAAAATCTTCCCCTCAGATAGACAGCAGCTCCTTAGCTTGACATGGCACGGCAGCTACTGAGTCGTCATCGCTGTTCCCCTAGCCCTTCTTAGGGGTCTGTATCTTTTTATTGTGTGACAAACAACATTGCTTGGATAGTAGTTATACCAACAGCATCGCTTCTGAATTTAACACTTCAGATTGTCTTCTCTGTTGCACTCCATAACACCACTTTATAGTACACTTGTATTATGCTTATGGCACACAGGGTGATGGGGCTAAGAGAAAGCTGTTATCCACAAGAATAACTTAAAAATTCACTGTGCTAATGCAAACAAATTCCCCAAGCGTTGATAGACCATGCAACGACATCTAATTTTAAGCATGGAAATGGAAGTCATGATATAAATGTGAAGAAAAAGAGGAAACAAAATACATTCAATGCTAATAGATGGTAAAAAGCAGAAGCACGTTCTGACCAAACCACAAAAATAGAATAAGGGCATCACTGTGCCAGGGATCAGTGGATGGATTTGTGTTCCTTCAGTGTGTATTGTCCCACAAACACATGCTCACATGCCTGCTGCACAACGCAATGGTTATCACCACAAACACAGTGAAAAACACAAGAAACAATTCCCCACAGATCATTAAAAAAAAAATAAATAAATGAGAGGAGTCTATAGCATAAAGTGGTCCCAGACAAATACAATGTTTGGGACATGTTTCAATAAGGGGTAGGAGGTGGGGGTGCTTGGGGGTTTTTGGCGTTTTCTTTTGTTTTGGGGTTGGGTTTTTTTTGTGTTTGATTTTGTTTTAAGCAATGCTCCACATTGGGTAACCTCACGTTGCTGGCCAACACTGAAATGACACACAGCCACACTGATATCTTGCTTCATGATATTTTGGTAGTTTCCAAGCCTTGTTTCTAATCTGGAAAAAATGCAAACCATTTTCCTTAGTAGCAGCACTTGGGACCCTAAATAACGCTGAAGTGGTTTACTGCCTTTCTCAGCTGTCTCTTCAGATGTATGCAATTCGCAGGGTCTGTCATTAAGTTTCCACCTTGTGGGAAACGTTCCTGTTTTCATTTCTCCCACTGAACAAGTCAGCAGAGGGTGACCACTGATGTTTAATTACTGTAGCTCTGTGATCCGTTCTTTATGCACTCACCTCAGGATGCATCTTATTTCCTACCATACTTGTTTTCTGTCATCCTGTTAAATTAAGGATAATGGGGATTGAGCTCAAGTTAATTATGAGTGGATTCTCTTCCCTCTTCCAGTAAAGGATATTCCTCCCCCAATACAACAAAAAAATCACTGCTGTTCTTATTTCTTACATAGACACTGTCTTTACTTCCACAGGAAGGATGAAATGGCTGCTATTAAGCCTCATTTTCACCTATATGCTTTTTTTCTTTAGATAATACTGTTTTTCCTGGTACTGCACTGATACATTTACCCTAAAGTCAGCA
Organism: Falco cherrug; assembly: GCF_023634085.1. Taxonomy (NCBI): domain Eukaryota; kingdom Metazoa; phylum Chordata; class Aves; order Falconiformes; family Falconidae; genus Falco; species Falco cherrug. The sequence goes on from NC_073705.1 coordinate 43,740,286, forward strand.
GAAGTCCCATTTACTTCATAAATGTCCCACTTTTTCTATTGTATCCTTTCATCCTTTGCTTCTAAAAGAAGTACTTTTAAGATCACCATCTTGACATCTGGACGTATTATTGGTCCTTGCAAATTGATGTTACACACTGCAATTTTTCCTCTTTCTCCAAATGCCAGGCTGACACTTGACCTGACTTGCAGCTCAAACTGCCCTTCTGCTTCAAGTTTTCTTTAAGTATTTATAATTTTCTACTCTGTCCCTGGGATCAGTGCACTGCCCACCCTTCATTCTGGACTAGGCAGCTGCTTCAGGTTGGCTAAACTTTTGGAACTAATGTTTGATAATGTGTTAATTTTCCACAAACCCAGTACTATAATGTTGCACATTTGAACCACAACCTGGTCTCTTCCTGAGGATGCATTGTTACAGAATCTCAATGCTCAATTTTTTAGACCAGTTTTTACCTTTAATTCTTAGGCATTACTTTCCAGATTTTTGTAACAGCTTTTGCTCATTAGCTTTCTTTGCCTCAATTAACCTAAAACTACTAAAAACATGAAGAGTTTCAAAACCTGCTCCTACTCTTTCATTAAGGCCATTCTTCTACCATCTTGCCGTACAAGCCGCATGTTGCTCCAGGTGAAAAAATAAAGCACCTTCCAAATCTCCTTCAGTTATTTTGTACATTTCCAAAGAGGTTCAGTTCCAATGAGATACTTCCTCTCTTCCCCCCTGCCCAGTTTGCTTACCTTCTGGCTGCAGTCAGACCCATGAATCAGAAACAGATGTGAGGCTAAACAGATCCCTTTCCAACCCACTGGTATAACCAACGTCAGTGATCCAGCCACAGGGTGATCCACATCAGCTGGCTATGGCCAAGTGCTATTGAAAGGTTCAGTACTCAACAGCAGAGGAGCTGAATATAGCTTAAGTCAGTTTCCCTCTGTAGCTGCTGATGGTTCTGAGAGCATATCCAAACGAACTATTGTCTAGCTAGCTTATAAGCAAAAACTGTATTTTAAAAAAACAAGCAAAGGAAAAACAAGGCTTATCCCTTGAAGGACTTGCATTTCCCACAGAGATACAGCACAGATAGCTAAAAAGACAAAAACAATGGGATTCTGATCAATCCCATCCCCAGCAGCGCAGTAGCAATGAAGTACAAACCCCCATCATCTTTGTCTTAATCAGAGTTTGGTACAAGATGGACTGAACCAGCCCGACACCACCTCACTGGCACTCAGCCACTTCTGTGAATGGAGCTGCTGTTCTCATTACAGTTTCTAGTAAATTATAGTGGACACATCAATAGTTATCAGCACTACTATGACACTTGGAAAGGAAGTTAAGGGTTGGAAAGCTCTGGCCTCTAAGCAGCCCTTTCCCCCACAGAAGAGCTCCCATCACATCAAAGTTGGTAAGTGCTGCTAGATGTGGCAATAGTGACACAGATACTGACAGATTCAATTCTGTTTTGATGGCAGTCCAAAATTTCTATCAGGAAATTAATTAATCTAAAGAAATAAATCTACTCTCTTTAAGAGGTCACTTTACAATTAATTATACTCCAGCTTTTAAAGCATTTTGCAGAGTGCAGTTTTCTCTAATATAATTATCTCACAGACTGCATTTTATAGCAAATCTGAATTGAGAAGTCTAGTCTGGAATGTCAACAGTGAGACTACTTTAACATGAAGCTTCTGTAGGTGTTTATAACAATTATTGGCAAAAACATGTAATAAAATACTACACAGCCTCAAGACAAAAAATTATGAGACAATAAACAGTAAGAAATTAAGAAGCTGGCGTGTATTCCAATCCAGAAGCAGAAATGACAGTCAGTTGTTTCTTAATGCTAGCTTTCGTACTGGCTGTAACGGTACAGACCTCGTTCAGATGCCTGAATTATCACACCTAGTTCCCACAAGCAGAGCTCTTCAGATGCCATCCCATGGGCCTCTCCAGCCCAAGCACAGCCCGATGGCACAATATCCATGCCATGGGCAGCTCCCCACACACAACAGCCCCTCACACCTCTGATACGCTCCCAGCAACTCTAAGTGATGCACTGACCACTGCCACTTTCCCCCAGCACAACGGAAAGCATCACTCAGCTACTTGAGGGAGTATGGGGACATGTCCCTTTGCAGAGGGCTGTGCGTACAGCTAACAAAGAGATTTATCCACACTCAAGCCTTGCTCAGGACTGGGCAGACATGTGGGAGACTGGTACCAGCCTACCTGGTAAAGCAGTTAAAAACCAAGCACCAGCTCCTTCCACTGCAGACAGGCCAACCCTTCCCACCAAGAACTTTCCTAGTCATCTTCCCATCCCACCACAGTCCTCTTCCCCATCATCCCCTTCTGTCTTCACCTCTGCAACCTGGCATTTTGGTCATCTTTTTTTCACTCGGTATCTCTCCTTCAATATTTGATCCCTAACTCATTCAAGTTTGCCAGATTCTCACTTTTTTCCTCTGCTCAGAACAGTGATTCTGATCCACCTTCACATGGATTAATCTGAAATTCTGCTTTTTCTCAGAGAAACACAGCTCAAAACAATTAGCACTCTTCCAAGACATCAATAAGAGTCCTGAAGTTAAACTTTTGAGAAATTCAAGACAGATAGTCTTCCACTGGAATTCCATTCCTCCTCCACCTTATTTAAGAGGTCCTCCCCTGTTTTGCACTTACAAGCAAACTGGAAATAGGTCTGAAAATACATTTTTCATTCTATAGGAAATCCTGACATTTCAGATCATTTTTTTCTAAATCACAACAAAAGACTAGAACTCTAAGGCTGCTAAATCATATTCATTCCACAGCATTACACAATGGTAGCACAAAAATAGTAAATCAAAATCACACACGTGAAATATAAGCTAAAATTAAGTTTCAAAAAACCCATGCGTTGTAACTAAAAAACAATACAGTGTAACATTATTTAAAAGAATTAGCTATTATCAGAACAAAAATTAAAACATTTTTTTCATCAAAATACAAACATTGCCACAATTAATTTTTACCAGAACTGCATTTACCACCATTGCTTTGCAGGCAGAAAGGCACTGTATAGTTTTGAAAAGCTGCCGGGTACTATCCAGATTTCAGGATACTCTTATCCATCCATAACATTACAACCACTACACATTCAAGATGATCGCCCTTCTCCTTGACCAAATTTGACCTTACCATGATACACCTAATGACCTAAGCTAACAAAGCTCTGCACATGCAACTTTAATTTATTTTTTTTTCCTGGTGCTTATATCTTAATCCTCCCCACTTAGAGTACTGAGCATAATATCTACAAATATTCCACAGCAAAAAGTTTTAATCCACAACTTCCCACCTGCATGTCATATTTTACAATAAGGTATGGTGGAAGCTTGTGGGCACAACTTTCTCCATCACTGAAACCACAATAAAACGCTTCTCAATAGGCATTTGTTTTATGTGAAAACCAACTCTCAGTTTTACTACTTCATTGCAGAATTCAACATTTATATTTCTTCCTGGCTATAGCAAATTAGGCATTTCTGAAAAAAATCATCAACATAAAACATATTTTAGGCTCTCTTTAGAGATTTTATTCAGCCATGACCATACCAATCACATTTAAATCAGAGATCCATCAGAATTAAGCACCCTACTTCAAATGACCTAAAGGCCAGGCAACAGCTTTCTACACATTCCCCATACACTCTCAGGCCCAGAGGTACTCTCTCCAGGTACTCCAGTAATGTTCCTTTACACAGAGAAGTCTACACCTTGGGTAATAAACGAACCTTGACCTAGAATCAGAAAAATCTATCAGGTAACAGAAGTTGCTTCGTGACTTACTGAAGCCTTCTGGCTTCCTTCACACAGACTGAAGCATAACAGACCACAGAGAAAATGGCCAAACTCAGTCTCTAAACTCTCATAACAACAAAACAGCCATGTGCATTTCCAGTTAAGGAACAAAGCCTAAAAGATTTTCAGAGCTCGTTATGCTCATGGTATTTTAATTAGATTGCTCTGGACCTCAAGCCACACAGAAAGTCTCTGGAGCAAGCTGCTATAAGATTTTGACCTTTTTAGGTACTATCAATAGAATTCAACACTTCTTCCAGACGTGAACGAATTGTTAGCCAGAATACAGAATTTATAAGATATTTAAAGGAAAAGCTTTATAAGTTACTTGCAATGATTATGAAAAGTTTGTCAGTGAAAACAGTAGCAATATAAGCAAGGATGTCTTGGTAGCGGTCTACCCAGAAGACACACAAACACCATTTTTCAATATGAAAATTAATAGAAAGTGCTGCCTGTTTAGTCTTAATTCACACTGAACTACTGTCACCTAAATGGCACAATATGTAACACACACACCGATCTTTGGGATGGCCAGCTGTCCTTAGCCAGGTCAAAGCTCCAATTCCATCAACCTGTTTTATGGCAGCAATGCTTATCCAACAGAAGTACAAGACCGCATATGCGGGCAGTTCAAACCTACAGGACCAGATCCCTGAATTATTTTTGTAAGAAGTATTGGAAATATACTTACCTATCCATATAGGTGAAAATGACACTGAGATTTTAAGTGGTGAACCAGAAGTACAAGTCTACAGTAGTTTAAAGACACAATTTAGGACAAGTGACAATATCACAGAAATTCCACTTATTCTGGGGGAAAAAAGCTATAGTACAGAATCTATGGTTTCAAAATGTAATGTCAAAAAATACTAACTACAATCTGAATCTAATTTCATTTTTTATATTCATATTTGGTTGAATACATGCTATAAGTATTGTCTATTAAAAAGCCCATACAACAATTTTCTAAATACCTCATCTGCAATTCTGCTCTATCGTTGAAAATTTCTAGTACTGCAACTGCAAAGGCTGCTAAACCTGCCTGGTTTTCTGACCATTTGCAGTTACACATTGAAATATTTGAGCTGCTGAATTCTTTCAGTCATATTTCTGCTAGATTACAGGCACTTCTGCTCAGTCCCCCACCCCCCTTGCCATCACTGGGGCTTTAGATTACATAACAGGCTGTGATATAACATAGTAGTATGTAATATAACCAGATGCAACACAAAAAATGAGGTCTTATTATAGGTATACAATGCTACAAACTGTATCCTCTGGATGCTGTTTGCTCTGTCATCGTGTGTCCACACATTATACTGTGTATTTGATCAAAATGAGAACAGTTTTTTACAAAGTTGCTTCACTAACACAGCTATAACCTCTCTTGCTCTGCTTCTTTAATCCCTGAAGATCTTTTTAATAAGCCTCTCCCACAGAAACTGATTAAGATCCACATCTTTCATATCTTTTGATTACAAAAAAATAGCACAAAGAGTCGTTCACATCAAGTGTCAGTAATTATGCTGAAATTGCATTTTAACAGACTGTTTGCTTTGATTTATTTGTTTCTGGATGTCCATGAATGAGCATAGTAGCCATTACCTTACAATATTTCAGCATCAATAGGAAAGCACAGTCCAGTACATGGCTTACTGCATGACAATTCTTGTATAGGAACAAAGTAAGAAATCAGCAATATGGATGTTATTAATTACAAAAAAAATTACTTTGGTACAATCTGAAATTCACTTAGAAGCATGAATATTTACTACTTATGATAGGTAACATATAACTCCCTCCATTTCAGGCCATAGATCAAAAAAAAATAATTCAAAGCTAAACATAACATGAGTCATCTGTATTTAAGAGTAGAATAAATTTCCCCATGATGGGACATCTCAGGTTTCTGTTAAAGCATCTATTAAACGCTACTGTGGCTGTTTCATAAGAAAAAAAGGTCATTAGAAATTACATTTTTTTATTGCATCCTTCTGCAGCCCCCAAGTCAGTTTAGGAAACTCCGGCAGTGATGCTGGCTGCAGAACGGGAATGGCCAGGCAGCCAGAGGGAGTGGAGCAAGGGCTTCACCTGCGCTTTGCTAAGACTTGGTAGAAGACTGTCTATTAATTAAAAGGATGAAGAAGGAATGCGCCCTCACTACAAGCAGTGATAAGAAAAATCTAGACCTTGCTATATATATTATCTCCCAAGGCCTTCTGAAATCAGAGTCTCCAAATAGAAGCTAGATGTATAGCAGAAAGTTACAAATCCTCATGAAGCTGAAAACCACTGTCTTCTTCCAGAGAAAGATGAATACCACAGCCGACACTTCGACCTGAATGGATGTGTTACTGAAACATCAGGGAGACGTGTCAGACAGAACTGAAAACATTGACTCAAAACGCATCATTTACTGTACAATTCTTCTATATTAATAGCTACAGAAAAAAATACAAGAGAACAAGTTAACATCAGCAGCCTTTCCCTCCATGGCCTTTGTTCCGTATGCAGGTCCAACCTAGCTTCTCCTAGCGCTCCAGAAAAACATCACCTTGAGAGGCATCTTTAGGAGGCCTTGTTCCTTGTGCAGCAAATCAAGCCTCATCAAATAAATGCAATTTAACATTAAACTGAAAATACTGAAAACCATCAACTGTAAACACGCACAAAAAAAAAAGCATGATCATAAAACATACTAGGGATTGTTACCTCATCAAACCTCCTCGGTTCAATAACTCGGGGATGAATCTTGCAGTGAAATCCACTGCTAATTACCTGAAACCTAACTTAATATGGTCCAGGCTGCTCTAACTTCCAGCATTTTATGTCCTGCCTAGTGTAGCATGGACCCTAGCATAAATTATAACCTAATCCAAACAGTCTGCAGAGTGGGCACTTGTTTCCATTCTCTGATCCCAAGGAAATGCTTCAGCATCATTAGGCAGGTAACAAAGAGCAGCATTAACATAACTACACACACAACCCAGGGTTATTTGCGAAAGACCAAACCCTTGCAAATCAAGTAATGTTTTGGATGCCTGCAGGGTGACCACAAGAGAAGTCTACCACACAAATGCTTCACTAATAGTTTCCCAGTCTCTGACCCTCACTGCCAGCTCCCTCACCCTCGGCAGAGAATCCTGCTGCCTTCTCTGACTTTGCGCAGGTTATCTGACAACATCAAGAATGAACTTCTAAAGAGGTTCAATTCATGCACATGAAAATGCCGCTTCTTACTATGGTTTACAGCGCAATTTTGGATGAAAGAATAGGATTTTGAGTAAATCTACCAACTCTGAAGCTACCCATTAATACGTCATGGACAGGGCTGACTGACCGGCTGTGCCTGTCTCCAAAGAGCAGCTCTGCAGCATACTGCTGAAGAGTGGTTAGCTGTTTCTTACAACACAATCAGGAAAAAGGGCAAAGCGACCCTCATCTTGGTGACCTCACCTCATAATTAAGAGAAGAGTAAGTTTACCACACTCCCGGAAAATCTTTCTACAAAAAAAACAAGTCATTAAAATTTCAGGTGGCCTGACACCTTAAGCATTTGTAAAAATAGTATTACTTTCCATGCTTAATCAAAACTGACAGATACTTTGATTGAATTCACTTGCTAACAGCTGATTTCAAAGTGATAAGTTTGTGATCTAATTCACAAAGTGAGGTGATAAATATTTGTGTCTTCTTAGGAATTGTTGACCCACTGCACAAAGGGTTTATGCACAGTTATCCACATGATTGTTCCTATTTAATACTTGACTTCTCTTCTGAGACTATCAATCAAGTTGTCAGGGTCACAAGGTTTGTACAGGTGTCCTGCAAAAAAACTAACAAGCAGTATAAAATACCTACCACATTTATTACAGGCCACCTAACAGCTTATCAGGTGGTTAAAATTTGATTGATGTGATTAAATTGAAACCTCTGACCTAGTGTGGAGGAGGTTCTCTATCTCATTAACAGTCCCCTGGAGCAGCTCCTTAGCAGAGAAACATTTTGCTTAGCGCCTGTTTCTCAAATGGTTTTGTCACTGAGCAGGGTATTTCCATCAACATTATGTGAGGCTGAAATAACAACTCAGCAAGGGAGAAACCCAAAAGAAAACAAGGCCAAACTCAATGGGCCCTGCAAAACAGGCTGCACACTTATTATGAATAAAATTCTCTACTAATGAGTTTCCAAGTCTCTATAAAATCCCAATATTTGGCAAAGAGCATTCCATTTCACATTTTAACATCCTCTGGCATAAACTGTCATGCTTTAATTAAACACAGAATGCAAATCACATCCCCAGGAGATGCTGCCTCTAGCTGCTTCTCTTTCAATAAGCCAGTATGGAAATCAACCAAGGCAGTAATGTAGCACAGAGACCAGGGCAACCGTGCACCTCGTGGGGCTGAGCTTCCCAAATGCCACTCTGAGGGGCAGCTCCCAAAGAGTTATTGGAGACACCGCATACAGCCAGGCTCCCTGTGGGCAGGCAGGAAGCCATCAGTCTGCTGTTGTCTTCCGCACTGGTAGGCTGCATTTGCTGGCAAACACGAGGCAGCTTGATTAGCTAGGCTAATCTTACATGCATTTCATTGCCTTCAACTCCAAGGGAAAAAAATCCGTACTCTGACACCTTGTCCAGACTGCAGTTCCCCATGGAGAAGCCCACATCAGCCCTAGGAAACCATGGGAGCTATCCTACATAATGCAAAGAGCAAACAACACTTTGCTCATGTACTGTTTAAAACTACCCTTAGTAGACGAGAACATTTAAGAACTTCACTTAAAATGTAAAACCATTTTGTCTGATGACTGACTGCCTCTCTATCGGGAAGCTAAGAAAAATATAGACACAATATGGAAACCAAAATCATGTTGGCAGAGAAAGATTGTGTACTTCCAAATATCATATCAAGATATTCAATATATCTTCATTTTGTCTCCCCCTCAAATCTACCAGCTCAGGGAAGTCAGACATGTTTTCACAATAAATGAAACCTGAGGGTGGGAATGGAACAAAAATTGTATTTAGTGTATCGTACATAGAACAGACCAGAATTCTTCCAAGGCTGCTTAAAAAAAAAAATAAAAAAAAAAAAAAAAAGAGAGAGAGAGTGAGAGAAATTATATATAGACACAGCTTCCACATAGGCAAGATCTGTTATTTCCATCGTAGGAAAGTATTTCTTCTGACAACAGCTAATTCAGATATCAGAGCTTAAGCGTATAGCACGCTACCCACAGCACTAGGAATCCACTGTTGAAGAGTCCCCTTTGACTTCAGAAGTGATTTCTGAGACCTAGGAACTCTGTACAACAGCAGGAAAAATCCTCAGGAGTCTTTCATATGAAAAGAGTTTGTCCAAGATGACTGACAGGAGCATACAAGGTACAGCTCATCCTGCAGCCTACATTGTGGAAAGCAGATAGGCAGAGGGTAGGCATACATTTTTAAATATCTGATGTATTCTAGTGGACGCTTATTCTTTGTATTAAAAAAATGCAGCAAGGATAATCCACTCTGTATCCATGTGCATCTTTCTAGACAGACTGCTGCTCAGAGTCAGTATTCTGTGCTGTAGAGCTACAACGTACCTAACTTCCCTGTCATCATCAAGAATATTTTTTTTTTTCCCGCAAATTATTTTTTTTAAAAACCAAGATTCTGTATTTAGGGTCCTGCATGAAGTACCTGAATACATAAAATTTGATCCTTCCGCAACATGCCTTTACATCTCTCAGGGTGGTCAGTGCCACGAGGCAGCTCAGTGTGACTCCCTGCAGCCATTCTTTAGACCTCGTTAAAGCTGCCGTATAACGTGTTCTTTGCACTGAAACATTTCACTGATGCTGTCAGCATCTCCCTGGCTAAAAGACATATGCAGTACTGTAGCTGGTAAATGGAGAGTGAGGGGGAAAAAAACCCAAGCTCTGGAGAAAGTTATCTGTTTGGCAGGGAAAATAAACAAATACCTCTAACCAAAATAAACGTGAAATGTTAGATGTCTTTCATCTTGGGCGGGAGAAACAAGGCATTTACCATGAGATATTGCACAGGGTTCAAAAGTTGAGGAAACCACATATCACAAGTTCAACCTTTAATGAAAAAAATATGAACATTTATTATTCATGATCCTTAGTGGTAAATATCATCATCTAAAATTCTTAACTAATGGGGACTTCTCAGATTTTTTTCATAGGGCAGCAAGAGGAATATTTCACTCAGGCATCTGTGGCTGTGTGCGCCTTCCTTCTCGCTGGGGAAAAGATTATACAGTTTAAGTAAAATACAGAAGAAAGAGTCTATGTTTAGACAGGCATGCCTATGAATGCTAAATAAGGGGGGATGCTCTGAAGCTGTGAAGTTCTTGGAATTTCCACACTGGCCATACAACATACATAACATCAGCCCAATATTAATGAGCCAGAATAAGGAGGCTGGAGTGCCTACGATCCAGAGCTTTCTCTAATAATGACTAGGCAACAGAATTATTATTCAGGTCAAGATTCTTTTCAGGCTAAGAATCAGCAAAAACTGAATCTCCAAAGATATTAAACTATTTGGTTTTCAGCCCAATTATGTACTGTGATCGATATATCCAGGCTCTGAACTGCTGTGATTCTAAGCAAAATATTCCAGTTTAAATCACAGCGCAGTTAGCAATACCAGAAAATACACAAAGGTACTTTCCTGAATTACAGCCCTCTTCGCTGATGTGATTTTGGGGCAATGCTCAGCCTAAAGCTGTTGGGGATTTCAGTAAAACCAAATGTTGCAGTTACTTTGCTCCTCAGAGCAAGGGGCAAGAGGACAACAGGACAGGACACATGACAGCAGCAACATCATCTAGAGACAATAAATTTCAGATCCTCTCTGCAAACCCTTTGGCCTTCTATAATACCAATGAAAATCACTTTGTGCTTTTCTTAGGTTTATTTTTTCTTTCACCTTTATTGAGGTCTTATTTCCTCAGAAAGCAAGAGAGCCATAAATTACCAGCAAACAAAAATATTTGCAAATGCTAATATTCAGGCACTCCGCTAGTAGAAACAGGCGTGTATCTCCACCAAGCATATCCAAAATCCCTTTTGGGTGATTATCAACACACCTCCGCTCTAGTGAGTCATCAAAAGAGACCAGTTTCATTTGCAAAATGCAAATGCTGATTCCAAACAACAGGACTGTACTGACATTGGTACACACAAGCACTACTTAGGGCAAATACTTGCTATTTCAATATTTAACTGGAAGATTATACACTTGTACTTACAGATTCTGACCTGCCTTAGAATTTTCCTAGCCAAACCAAATGACACCCTGCACATGTGCATGCACCTTTTACACAAACGTAACTTTTAAAAATTATCATAATTCTACTGAAATAAATTCCTCCATCTTATTGTGTTTAAATACTTAACACTATCTTTGAGAGAAAACTAGAAAATGCATTAATGCTAAGTCAGTTCCTGGGGTTTTGCTTTACGCAATCCCTAGCTAAAATCCAAAAGAAAAAGCTAGTATGCTGCTTATTAAAGCCACTTACAGCTCAGTTAATTTTCTCTAGGTGATGTACATTTTTATGCCCATTGTGCTGTCACCAATTGGAGGTCTTTATTTTCTTATCACTTAAATTTATCTCAGAACGAAAAAAATTAAATCATGTTTTACTTTGGGTTATGAACTTACACACATTCCAAAGCAACAAAAAAAGTCATCTTCTGAAAGAAAAAAATAAAAGATTTTTTTCCTTTCCAGTTTGACTTTTTCCTACCCGCTTGCTATTGCAAAATACTTAGCTTCTAATCAAAATAATGAAAGTAGGGCCTCTGTGCTCAGAGGTTTTCATTTGAATAAGCAAGGCAATTTCCATTTCAAATATATGTTCTGTCATGTTTCCACAAAACAGAAGAGTGTCATTTCTATTTAACAGAGATACCAGGTTATCCAGGTTCTTATACCCCTCCAGAAAAACATAAAACAATCTCGGCTTGCTCACTGCTCAGCACAGCTAGCTTCCTTGTTCGGCCTGAGGTTTGACTGCAAAGTTTAAATGCAAAGTCTGCCCAGCTCCAGGTTTGTATTCTTAAGTCTGACTTGTCATAAGAATTTTCTGAGGTTGCAGTACCTCAGTTTCTCCCCTCACATTACTTTCCTCACACAGGGGTATTTATGACCCTGAGGTCTGGTAAGACTTTGATATACTCAGATAAAAGATGCAGAGCATTGTTCTTATGAAATTCACCCTATGCAACAGCCAGCTTTGTCAGTTGTGCGATGTCTTCTCCACCTGCTTGTCTTGTTGGAAGAAATAATGCAGACACTCAAGTGAAACTACAGATCAAAATTTCATGCTGAAATTCATTTTATAAAAAACTTCTTAGAAAATCTCTTTTTTAAACAGCATGAGCAACTTGGCAAAGAGTGATTGATAAGTCGGTTTGTTTCATGGCGTAAATCTTTCATTTCATTTGCTGCCCTTGTTACTCTGACCCTAGCAATAGTCCATAAATATTTAGGTAGCTTTCCACCAACATGCTTTCAGCTTTTGAATACTAATGCTAGCTGCAGTGAAGAAGAAAAGAAATTGCTGTAATGGACCACGGAACTAGCTGTGAATATCTAACCTGCTGTTTGTAAGGCATCCTGTTTGCTGGAATTAAAGCAGTCGTTACTAGCACACAGGAACCCATCACATTCTTAATGAATTGTGAGGCTGTCTTGGGAAAATAACAAATATCTTTACCTCAATAAGCATTAATGTTGTAACAACCAGGAAAAAAAAAAATCAATAGCTATATAAAGCCCAAGGCTAAGAACAGAAAAACAAGACTAGCATGCATACAGATAACCCTACCAGTGAAGAAATCAAAGACATTCTGGTTTACTCTGCATCTCATCATGATGCCTGACAGATTATCAACAACTTTAAAAGTATGCTTTGATATAAGCACCGTCAAGACCCAGAGACATGACCTTTTACTACCTGTATTCCCCTGTTCTGCAACACCCCCAGGCTGATCTGGCTTCAAAGAAAGGATTTTACAGGACCGCTCTTGGCAAAGCAGGGGTGTGCAATAGCATGGTGAGCCTTCCCACTGCTCCAGCCAGGAGAAATGCAAGCTTGGGAGAAGAGTCACAGAATGCCCCTTGTTCCCTTGGTCAGCGGATGCAGCATCCACATTCAGTCTCCAAGGGGACAAGGTCATTCAATCCATGAAGAGGTATTTCCCTGCCAGCTGGCCAGATCTGTCAGACACACCAGATGTAGAAGCAATCGTTTGCCATTCCCAGCAAAGAGGTGCTGAGAATAAGTAACCATTACTATTGAAAGAGCAGCAGTGGAAAAGTTGCCAAAATTCATCTCTACCTTGCTCCTTGCTTCTGCTAGAAGCCACATCTAGGCTTTAATTCCTGCTTGTCTCCCATACTGAAATCGCCTTAAAAATTATCTTGTTACATTGCTATGCTTTTAGAGCTGCAGAAGGGAGTTGAGAACACTGCAGCACAGCTCCCCTTGCTCCAGAAAGCTCATATAACTTCATCTTGCAAGTAAAAACTACCCTCCTAGTTTTAGATGCCATCCTTTTAATTTTCCTGCACATTCAGACCTAGCTCCCTACAGCCTGCCTTCCTGTGCTCTGCTGCTTTCCAGGGACCACCGGAGTGGAGAGCCAAGTACCAAGCACTTGTCTCCCTGTGACATCCACTACAACTCTGTGATTGCAAACCCTGACCCCCATTTTTTGGCAATTCTTTTGGAAATACGCTGTAAGACTAAATGGAGCAAGGAATCGTGCTCTTCCTTTTACACAAGCAGAAGTGTAGCAAAGTCTAAAATCTGCCTTAAGAGTCACCAGAGCAAGCTATGTTGCCACATGTCCTCCCAAATCCTCCATTTGCTTTTTCGTTGGACTGAAAACTGAAGCCTCTGGCAGCTAAAAATGTATGAGCAATGACAGCAACAAGTCTAACAACATTAAATAAATAAAATGAAACCGTTTTCTTCATGTCACATCAAGGAGCATTTGCACATGTGGAAATTCTTCTCTGCAAGTAAGAATTACACTGAGCTCAGTCTGGTCTCTGCTATAAGGCTCAGAACTGACTTGGTCTGACTAACCCATACCCCCCCCGTCCCACACCCAAGCACATTCACTCTTTCCTCAAAAGCAGAAAGTATCTGCAGTTTTAAAAAAGGTACAAAAATCTGCAAATTCACTTTCTAATCCCTCTTCCATTTTGCGTCGGTAGGTTTCTGCAGTGCATGGCATGGAACTGTAGTTACTAGCGAGATTGTTCCCGACATCCTTTTGACAATTAAGGCAATTTCTCACTTTTACACAACTGTTTTCCCAGTTTAGACTGCATTTCAAGCAACTGTCTCAAGCCCTTCACAAGCTGCCAAGCATGCTGTTGTGGGGTACCATTTTATTCTTGGAGTTCTACGGCATGAAAGCAAGCAAAGCACACAGCAGAGCTCACAAATGGTATGGCTAACAATAAGGAAAAGTAAGCTATCTTTACCATAAATTTCAGTCACCGCTGAGATAACAAGTACCCGCTGAGCAGGGCAAAGAGCATTAGTAGGTTGGAAGCTTTGGGGTTTTATTCAAGTAAAGGATCTCTGTTGTTAGAGTTGCTGGATTGCGAGTTCTCTTTTGTAGACAGTTTAACAGTAAATGTGAACAGCTGTTACTTGTTATGTAGTTGTTACTAAAAGGGTTTTCATTAAAAGATTTCTTTTCTTGTAAAATGAAAAAGCACTTAGGCACTATTTCTCAGAGTACATTGATCCGGATGAAAAGCACAGCTCCTAAATAGACCAAATCTTCAGAATCCTAACACGTATTTTCAGAACATAAGCCTCTCATATTTGAGCACAAAATCACCTTCCAGTGATACATCTTTCTTCCAGTGTTTACACCTAAAATCAGGGTCTGACACCTACTGCCGTTTGAAGAAAAATTCTTTTCAATATTAACACTGACCCAAGGCTTCAGGGTCTCTAAGCCGCAAATTATCCACCCATAGTAACATGCTTATACATACAACCACCAAAAAAAAAAAAAAATAAAAAAAAAAAAATCAATCAAGTGATTAGTAATAACTGAATCACAAGATATTTTCTTCAAATACTGCCTGTTTAATGAGGTTTTAAGGAGATTTCATGACACTTTGGGAAGAGTTAATAGCGAGAACTTTTTCACCTTGAACAGCCTAAGAAGATAGGAGCCATTAATAACACTGAGAAACCACGGCAGTTTCTTAATGACGTGTCACTCAAAAGCACTCTGCCCAATTGTTTTCAGTCTTTGCTCTCAGAAGTAACCCAGCCATTTTCACGCCCGTGCAAAGCCCCTGGCAAACGATATGTAATATAAAACAACATACCTTCATTCAAAGCAATGCAACTTGACCGATTCAGATGCCTCAATCTCCTTTCCCCAAAACCAGAACCTTCTTAAAACCCCTAAGCAAATACCCCAAAAAGCGCATGGGCGCAGACACACACCCCCCATCAGACATGGTGTTTCCCAAAAACACAATATGCTCATTCAGCAAGCGTTCAACCCTTTGTATTCCGAAGACATGCAATATCCGTGCCTTGAACTTTCTTTGTGCAAAAACAACAGGGTTTAAAACCCCCCAGTTTGCCGCCATTTCTCTTATATAAAAATTTTGGCAGTTTTGCTGCCACTAATGCCAGCTGAACTTCTTTCAGTATCATATTCTGAGCACTGAATTGGCAGAACGAACTGTAAGTGAAGCCTGCAAGTACTGTTATTCCAAAAAACCCCGATATGTACGCTACAAAGAAGTTTGTCAGAGAAAGAGCGACTTTCAAGCTAGTTTCCTTTTACCCACACTTCTTCAAGATTAGGAATCCAGCAGCACTAGCAGTGCAGATACCGAATGTATTAAGCACTTCATCAACAACATCAGCTCAGGGGTGTCAGCAGTCTGGCTGAACTAGAAGGGAATTGTATGTGGAAATCCTCACAAAAACCTGCACTTAAAGTACTCCTGCTGGTGCACGACACAGCATGGGGAAGCTGCACAGCTTCGGCTGTGCCGATAGAAGTACTGGCTTTCAGGTAAGTACTTAAAACAAGGTCTCTTTTGCTTGTCTCTAGCGACTTTTAAAGAGAAATTAAGGACCCTAGCATTCTTTTCAAAACGTGTAGAGAGAATTAATCGGTATGTACTGGCCAACACAGCCTCTTTCAATAAAACGGGACCAGCAGCCACAGCTAAAGCTGGCTAACCAGCAAATCCCAGCAGCTATCAGATAGGATAGTCGCCATGCACTGCGACTACTTAGCTTTTCATTTTGGACAAAGCCTTAGGATGCTTTGGGTGTAAAAAAAAAAAAAAAAAACAAAACCAAAAAAACCCCCACAACCACCCCCGCCATTATCCTCTATGTAACACCAGGTTAGCACCTGTAAAATAAAATGAGAAAATGCTGAGCCTGGCAGAAAGCGCCACATGAGCCAGGCTGGCACCTGTGGCTACCTGACAGATAATTGCACCCGTTAGAGCTTCCCTCTCCTCAATGCTGCATTCTGCAGGGTAGTTCTCTTTACACTGCTTCCCAACACACAGTGACACTGGCACCGTCATTTATTTGCCTCCAGGTGCAAACAGCTCGCTGTGTGGGAGCTGACATTTTTTCCAGAGACCCTCAAAGTCAGTCCTGGGAACATTCCTGAACTGGCCCACCATCAGTGGTAAGGCACAGCTGATCCATGATAGACGCTATCTTGTGTCATTTGCTCTGCCAGGTCATGCTGGAGCTGGAGTTAATTGGTTCACCAAAACGGAATCTTAATTCACATAATTCTCACAAAAACAAGAAGTATGTTTATGGCACTCGCCCTCTTTGCACCAGCCTGATCAGATGATTACATTCAAGGTGGCAGTCATCGGGGATTTTCTCTGATAGCTTGGAAAAGAAGCCATTTCAATTTTTTCCCTTGCCACCATGAACTTTTAATGAAGCTAAATCGAATTTCCCTCAGCTCTCTAAGTATCTGAGTTGCCAGTGATGGTCTAAAAAGGTTCAGATCCTCAACCAGTTTCCTTAAAAAGAGGAGTTACTTTCCCTGCTTATCATTCTTACCCTATAACCCCGCTACAAAATCATCCTGGGAGAACCAGGTTTACTTTGTGTTTATATTCATCAGCTGCATCTCCAAGCTCTCTTTAGCTGCTCTGTTAGGCTTGCACAGCTACAGACAGCAGTGTCTTCTTTCTTCGCTAGCAGCCTGTACTCCTTGCCTGCACAGGGATTTGATCGCTGGTCTGCAGCCAACTATGACTCTTAACAAGGCAAAGAGGTTTTAGATTTATAGGCCACTACATATCAGCAGTTGCAACCAGCAGGCAGATTCTGTATCAACTACCTCATTCAAAAGAAAATGAAACATGCCCAGCAGATTTGTCCCATGCTTAGCCCAAGTTAGGCAGACTAACCCCAAGTGTGTAATCCTCCAAGTATGGGATTAGGGTCACTACCGGTTCTGTAAACCACTGCCTCCTAAATTCAGAGACTTAAGTTTATTCTACCATACTATTTTTTCCCCCAGAAGACCTGTAAAACCCAAGACATCAAATACAGTTTCAGCATCAGAGGCAAACGTACCGTAAAAGTACACTTGTGTCAGTAAAGTGACATCGCAATACAAAGTCAATAATGTACTTGCTAGTATGTTTTTAGACTTCTCTTACACCTTTTTTTTTTCCAGAAGCTCCCTAAATCCACACAACAGTCAAATCAGGCACATACACAATATTCATAAAATAAAGGCACCTTTCAGCTAATTTACATTGATGATATACTCCTGAAAAGGTCTAGTACTTGACCTTTTTATTTACCTTCTGCATCGGATTTTGACCGTGATTGTGTGCTATGCAGCAGATCTAGTCCACCAGAGGTTTTTTTCTAGCTGTGTTTGTCCTTTGTGATTTTGTACAGGTACATCACATTGAATAGATACTGTGCTCTGTGTCTATGTTCTGTCAGATATAAGACATGAAGAGCCACAATTCAGTTAAACCGATCTTTTATCTACAAGTTTTAAAAAACACAATGCTAGAAGATCACATCTAAATTCAGCATTTAAATCCCTTAAGTCAGCATCTAAATTCTTTAACATGTGAATGAGGCATTAACTCTATTGTAAAATTTTCCCGTATTATAAACATGTTTTTGTTGAAGTAATTGAGTTTCATAATGAGCTAATTCTTGGGAAGTAAGAAGTCAGCTGGAAATATGTTTGAATTAGTAGATTGCAAAGCAGCTGTCTTAAAAAACAACCAAGGTCAAGCCAAGGGTGGGAGTTCTGGTTAGACAAGCACAGTAACTTTTAGAAATGACACACATTGCCAAAGTGTTTTACTGATGAAAAGTTTTAAAAGAGTGATTAAGTAACTAGCTGAGGATCTTTAGGATATAGGCTTGTTTTCAAGCTGCGAAATGAATTAAAACTGAAGAATAATTATTTTCTTTGTTTTAAGTATTTGTGTTATAACAGGCAAGGTTCAGGCTGACCTCAGAGTTGGGTTGTTTTTGGTTTTTTTCCCCTGCCTTCAGAAGGTTGTTCTTTATTAATATTACTCCATTGTTTTTGTTTGATTTGTTCTATTATGGATTGAATTCACTACTGAACAACAATTTTAATTATTTTATGCTTGCTTTAATCAGGTTGAAATCTCATTTCATAACTTTAGTAATATGTACACACCCATCACATGGCTTTACTGAGTGATTGCACGGATAGGAAAAGTGCCCAAATCTATGGATATACACTGTAGGCACGAAACCTGACCTAGCCACAGGCATACGAGCAAAAAGGAGGCCATAACCTGCTCTCATTTACACAAGCATAAATCAGTAACAATCATACAGTGGTAAAAAGACTCACACTCATGTTATAAATATGTAACTAAATATAAAATCCACACACATACTCTTACAGTGGTTTCGGAGCTTTAAGTTTCACCACTGACTAGGACAACTAGCGCTGCTGGCCTCTGACCTGCAGCAGACCAGGGCTCCAATACTCTCCAATTCTTGCTGCAGTAGCGAGGACATCCCACTCTACCAGAGGGATGCCCAGGACATCTGCCTGCACGCATGGTCACTTATTGGAAAGGAAGAGCATGGCCAAGGAAGGGCCCAACCATCAGCATATTTCATTGCAGTATGTGTGAAGCCATCCTGAGGCTCTGACCTTCCAGCACCCTGCAGGCTGCTTGTTCATCTGGTTCACATGACAGCCCGGTAGAAACTTAACAATTCAAAGCGTTCATGCTTTACATCCATCTGCCTTTTAGTAAAGTGAAAGTTGTGCAAGGCTCAATACAAGCCTTTAATGAAAGGCACATCCTGTGGTATACCTTCATGTTGAGGTTGAACTCTCCTGATAAAATTTTCATGTATTAAAATGAGAAATAGTAATTTAGTTTCCACCTTTCAGATGTTTATACTCAGCTATGTAGCCTCTTTTACGCCGTCTTTATTTCTAACCTATCTGCATGAGCACAGCTTTCCTACAACTCCTGCATAAGAATTTCTGAATATAAAAAAATTGACAGAGTTGTTTTCAGATCATGAAAATGTTCAAATCGATATTCAGCTACATTTTTCAAAAGAGACCTGTAGCTGTACCAATGCAAATCACTTCTGTACCCAATCGGTCTATTATCATATTCATACAAGTTATTTGTTTTATAGACTTGAAATCCCTTTGTGGTGGATTTTATTATTTGTTCTTTGTTACATTAGCACAGTTATGCCCTTGGAAATACCCATGACACTAGTTTCTGAATGTTTTTCATGTTATCTATTTCAACAAGAGAAAACACAATGTTTTTCCTGTAGCTCTTGAAAATAACAATAATATGGACCCAGGAAAACTCTTGCTGTATACAGAGGATTTATACAAAACAAGGTGACGGGAGAGAAGGAACACTCAGAAAAGAGGTTCAGGTAATTGACTGAAATTTATTGTTTTAATAAGCACGTAAAGGAAGTCAGAAACTTGGATTTAGAATCAGCTTCAACTAACAAAAAAAATGTAGCGTGCTACGTTCTGCCATGACATTTACCTCTCCTGTAATTTAAACCAATATACATTTTAGCAGTTTTGCAGTGAATAGTTGGTAGAGAATAGGCACATAGATCACCCCGATACACACATGTATTTCAGTCAGGTGGTAAGTGATAGAATTTAAGACATAATGAATACTATTATTTCTGTGTGAACAAGGGGAAATTTTAGAATTCACTATAAGCTCACAAAGGCCCCATTTTTTAAGAAGTTGATCAATTCCTTATAAGAAAGACTGTCATAATAAAGGGCTGTTAAACAATCTGAAAATACCAATTAGAAATCCCTTGGGGCACTCATGTTCAATGGCAAAACCATGGAACAATTTTTAAACTGTAAAAAAACCCTCATAATTAAGAAAAAAACATTTTTACAAGTTTTTTGAGCCATATTGCTGCAATTTTCTCTTCAAAAGTCTACTAGAAATCTTCATAATGTGCAGACTGATTCAATCACCACAAAAAGCATTTTCTAGAAACCTGAAATCATGCAGACAAATCACCGATTTCATCTGACAGCTACATGATTATTTTTTTCATGTGCAGTTTTATTTTCTAAGCATAATGAAAATCAGCATTAAAGAAGTTGTGCAATTCATTTCCGAGTTCCCTGGTACCCCCTCTGCAGGAGCAAGGACTTCTGTAATGCTAATTCAAAGCACAGAAGCAAACAACGGTCACCTCTATTTAATTCATATTATTAATCAAAAGGACAAATTTGACTCCACAAAATTGCACAGCCACCCTACACAGAAGGCAGCTCAGTTTACCTCTTTGAACAGTAAACAGAAGAGATTATGGGAAAAATCCAATCCTGTCAAGTTAGCTCTTAAAACAAAGCCCAGCTAATTCCAGAGAGCGACAGGATGGCTGAGGCTGGAAGGTGAGATCACCCTGTCCACGCTTCACCCCACTCAAGCAGGAACAGCTCTTTCAGAGAATTCAGCATCTGCCATGAAAAATCACTCTTCAGGACCAAGTGCCTCAATTTATAAGAAAGAAATAATTACTTCATTCAATTCTATAGACTCTTCAGACAAAATTCTGTACTATGTTGCTGCTTTCATCCCCACTAAATTCTTAGCCTGCTCTTGTTAGGTATTATTCAATATAAGCAATATATATTTTTTTAAAAAACTTATTTCTTAATAGAGGTTCACTCACACTGGTTGTTATACAATTTATTGCCAAGATCCAGATTAGGTTTTCCTAATCAGTGGGGTTCCCCAGCACAGACTGTCATGGAGCATACCTGGCATAATTCCATTTTCAAAACAAACCAGACCTGGTTAACCCTCATGTACTTCTTGTTTTACACTACACAGAGGTCAGAGAGTAAGCTGGAAGTCTAGACTCTGCACTAATTCTCTATCTTTTGGTGGAATGTAAATGGAAACGATGATGTTGAAATGTCAAACTGTAAGATATATGTAGATTAAAATCTCTCCCAGGATGACAGACAGGATTATACCCACTAACTCTATGCACATTCCCAAGTATCCAAATGATGTTACATAGACTAAATGTACTAAAACAAAACATTTAAGAAAACCAGAAAAAATATTTTGTCAAACTACTTACTGCTATTTAGTGACCACTAACACGCAGAACTGTTGTTGAGTAAGATTTAATTCTTGGAAATATAGCTCAGTATTTCTCAATAGGCAGTAGCAAATTGGCTTATTGTATTAATCATATCCCCAAAACCAAATTGGATCAGTAATAAATTTTAAAAATTAAACCCATCCACATTTCTAGGGACTCACTGATAGCCATTAAAAGGAAAGAAACTAGGATATGCAAGCCAAAATAAGTAACGGGAGACACGGACAAAAGAGTCAAATGCATTAATACAAGCTACAATCGAAAGGCCACACTTACTTCAGATGGGACATGTGGCTATTTAACAGTCTGGAAGTGGCTTGAAAAGCAACAAACCGTATGTCAGGGGACATGAGTCAGTAGAAGAGTAATTGTCTGTTAAGAGCAATAATGATCAAGATGTTATATCCATGACTTCTCTGATACAGATTAAATGGGATAGATATTGTGAACAAGAAATTTTATTTCTGTAGCTTAAAATTCACTTAGATACTTTGCTGTTATACTAACCAAGACAATATTGCCATGGTTTAGTCTAGCCTTGATCATAAATCTTCAGCTCCGGCAGAACTTAAAACTGCAGATTAGACTTAATATGCACGTCCTTTGCTAGAATACAAGGAGATTTTTTCAAGGGCATTTCCTAAAATGAATCATCTGCAGAAGTAGAAAAGCTCTTTTCACTTACTATACTAAAAAAGAGACTTGGAATTTGAACACGCTGCCTTTTAGAAAATTATTGTTCGATAAAAGTTACGTACTTACCACAGCTATCAGTTACATGTGTTGAGCTAATGAAATCTATGCATGTACATTTTATGCACTGCTAAACCAAAGTTTAACAAATTTCATAACACATTCAGTGGATCTACCTTCTCATTTGCAGATATTCCACATCCAGTTCAGGAACATATTTAAGTTTATAGATTTTCAAGGAGTAGTAGCACTGAAAATTGCAAATCTGATTCCTTGGAAAACAATCTGAGTTTGTTTAATTAGGTCTATCTCATTGATTCAGTTCAATTTTCAAACTTTATGTCTATACATGGCTCCTATATGATATTCATTGAAACAGAAAAAATGCTCTCAGCTCTTTTTCATCGCCTAACCCATTCCCTACATATGTTTGAACAATTACACAAGTATAATAAAAAGCATATTTAGAAAAATCTGATTTAAAATACATCTTTTATGGCAATAAATGGCTTGTACAGTGTTGAAAATGTGTATTGCAAAGCTCCAAAGTTACTGCTGCTACTTCCAGTAATTTTAAAATACCGCATGACAGGGTCCTCCCTGCTACTGGTCTTGCTACTATTGCTGTTTCTAGGGTAACCCACATCCTGCCTGAGACCATATAGTACAGCTAGCGTCTTCAGAGACCTCATGCCTGTACCTCAAACAGATGAAGATTTAGTGTGCTATAGAGTAGCTCCAACTCACACAATAGCATTAAAAAAAAAAAGATCAGAAAACAAAACAAAAAACATGCTAATCCAACCTCTACAATAGTCTCCAGTCCCACAGCTTGTTATGAATCATGCTGGAATTGCCCAAGAAAAAAAGACAAGGTGAATATTTCCCTTGGTCACATATCTGGATGCTGTTTCTCACTAGGAGAGAAAGGAGTTTTAATGCAAATAATTGAAGGTGACCAACCACTTTACAAGCTCAGGTTTATCTGTGCCTCAACTCAGTTATTGTGAACACCAATACACAGCTAAATTAATTTACTGGTTTCACAAGTCTGATCCGAAATAGTTCATGGCCTATTTAATATGAGCAACAACTCTCTGACAAAGAAGATCCTAGAAGTCAGAGACCATTTGGGTTGGCAGCTCTTTGAAGCACTGAGCTGCATCAGTTGCTAGAGCAAATAAACCCACCCGATTTCCCAACAAGATGAAACCAGGTTCAGCTGGAAGAACAAAGCCTTCACCATGTCATTTTTTGACCCAAATTCAATGCTTTTCAAGACCATGTTTGAGGTATGGCTACTTCACTAGATGTCTTCAGACTGATCAAGTTGAGCGTATTTTTAGAACTAAGATTCTATCATGCAGAGGAAACCCTGAGTTGTTTATCTTACTGCTAAAAGGACAAAAGTCTAGCAGGTTCCTCCCAAAAGAACAGGGTTACAAACAGAATATGCCCACAAGACAGCATTTCTGGGGAATAAAACAATGGAGAAGCAGGCCACTTCCCCGATAAGAAGCCACAGATTTTGTAAGACACTCCAACTTTCTCCAGAACGCTCCCAAAGCACGTATGGAGGTGACTCTGCATGCAAGGAATTCGGAGAAATAGTCATCAGCAACTGAAAAGGTGAATGCACCACCACTGATCTGCTCCTGAGTAAGGCACTGTCCAAGTCCTGCTGATGGAGTGGGAGGAACAGGAAAGGCAGGGAATTCCACTCCGCTGTTTGAAGTAGCTGCTTATTAAGTACAAATCCAACTGTCTTACAAGAAGTTGCTTTGGCTTTGTAGAAACAACTTGCTTTTTCCTGATGTCTGGCTTCCCATGATAGCTACATCTTACTGTAACACTAAAACTGCATTTATTAAAACCGTTCTGCATTGTTCTTTCATTGGCGAGAAAACAACAGCAGCGGACACCTAGAATCCAGAAGCTGCTTCTGCAAGAACTAAGCTTGTATATGGCGAGTTCTTTGGTTTATCTTCCAAATGCAGTGTGCAAACATTTATATATACACAATTCTTATATTTAAAACTACACTCAAGGCTAGACACCTGATACAGGTTAGGAGAAAAAAGAACAAATCTGTTGGTAATTATTTAGCAGAGGCTTAGTTACTATGGTGATGGTTTCCTGTAAGTACCATAGTCAGACACACAGCAACACACATTTTTGGCAACGTATCTCTATTTTTCAGTTATGTTCAGAACCGTTCCCTTGTAATGAACTACAGAACTATCTTTATCTTCCTCTAATGCTTTTAAAACAGACCAAAATACCTAAAGCCTTCAAATAGATGGATTTGACAGGTGGGAAGCGCTAAGTAGAAAGGGGTTGCAAAGAAAAAGATTCTCCATTAATTTTCTTATGTTTTAACATGTGAGTATTAAGCAAATACAGTACTAAATTAAACATCAACACTGACATTTTTTAATACTGATGTATTTATTAGAAGTTAATATCACCCGAAATAAAACAAATGCAGGAGACCGTAAATTTTAACATCAACTAAAATGAACACTCATGTTCTTTAAAATTGCATGCTGCATAATTTATTACAAATACTTATTGTGGCATGGTTTTAAGGTCAGTTCAAGTTCAATACATGGGCCTGCAACAAAGGTGAGTTTTGAACCAGATCAGTGCTCCAAAACTCTAGAAGTTAGGGAAACTTGAAAAATTGGAGGACGTGCATTACGCCAAGGGGAGATGATTTCCAGCTGGCCTAAAGGTGGCAGCAATCGGCTCTGAACAAGGCACCTCCTGTTCCTCTTCCCCAGTTCACCGTTTCGAAGTCGAGACAGGGCGCTGGGGCAGGGTTTTCCTAAGGGATTGGGGTGGGGTACAGGCACCCACATGCCATTTATGCTTCTGAAATAGTCCCTTCCTAAAAACAAAGCAAGCTAGAGCCTGAGAAGTAACATTTCTCACCTGCCTACGCCATCTATCCCCCGAATCTTAGCCACTGCTAGATCCACGTACAATAGCACTTTCAGAAGTCCTCGACCTCTGCATTCAAATTCACAGAAGGCCATAAGTTAAAGCTGGGTGGTTTGGGTTCGGGAGCGGTGTTGGGGGTTTTTTACGGTATTACTTTTGTCACTTGCAAACTCAGTTTCTATATAGGATGACTACGGGTAGGGTTGTCCATCAAACTAGAAGTGCATTAACAGAGATAAATAAAAATACAACACAGTACTTTTCCACTTTCCCTTGATCACATTCTTCACTGCAACTATATTTTCTGAGGGGATTAGTTGTCCTTTACTCATACTTCTTGGAAAAAGAAAGAAAATAATTAGAAGCAGTGAATGCTGTTTGCATGGAACATCGAGGCCCTGAGAACCCTCAACTGTGGTGGCAACCGCTGGGCTGTCAGGGCAGGCTGGCTCACAGGATCTGGCCCCGCATTCTAATATTAGAATGGATTATACTTGCTGCCTCAACACTCTGCTTCTACTCATCTCATTGAGACAGACATTTGGCATCAAAAGCAACATACTAGCTCAAGCATGTGCACATCACCATAACAAACTGGCATATGGCTATTCTCAGATAATCTGCATTTGGCATCCGAGGTGAATAATTTTTCTGAATTCTAGCATCTGACCTTTCTGACACCAGAATGATGGAACTTTGTCTGAACCCTGTAATAACAGCTTTTCAGAGGACTGATTGTAGCCACCTGAAAGGTTTCAAATACCATAACAAATGAGGTTGATCCCCCCCCACTTTCCTCCAATATTTTGCTAAATTCAAACAAATACGTAAAAAGACTGTTCTCACTGCTTGCAACAAGCTAATCACTGTGTCCTCCTTAGAAAGGTAAACAATCCTTATATAGGTATATACATACGTATTTTTCTAAACAAAGATGAGTAATTATCTACCACTACTAATTGCTCGTGTGTGTGCATGTTAATACCCTTTTAAATCTGATTTTTTAATTTTTAATTTGCAATTATTCTGTTACAATGTAAAAGTCAAAACTACATATAGATAGTATTGAAGATGGATCATGGGAGTGGAGAAGGGGCCGGGTGGAAAATGGCAGCCTCGGGGCTCCTGTGTCACTTCCCAGCAGGAAAGAAGGTGTCCCACAGCTCTAGAAGTGTGTGGGGTCACTCACAGTCATAGGGAGGGTGGCACACTTAGGTTCGCTCCAGAGAAATTCTAGCCCCTAAACATTTCTTTGCTACTTGTCTTGCATTTAGATACTGGTGCCCCCAACAGATTCATTCTAACGACAAGGTGGACACTTTTAGCAGGCACAGCAAAGGCCTTACCTCAAGGAAAACAGCGACCACAGCAAGCGTACAGTTTTGCTTTCTCTCCCCACTCCCATCTGTGGTGTGGAAGGCACCATACACAGCTGACTCGTTTAATATCACCTCCTTACAAACTTTGTCTCTGACCCTTAATCCTTACTGAAAAGACCAGTGTAAATGTTACTACCAAGTGTCATCACTAGTAGATTGAAGATTTGCAAATGTACATCTGCTGGGATGGTAACTACTTAGTAACCTTTGCACATCATTTCAGAGAAGCCAAGAACTCAGCTGATCCAGCTTACGTCCTAGTGGAGCTGGCTCTTCCAGACAAGCTTTATATCACCTGGTACTGGAACACCCGAACCATTTCTGGCTCCTTGGTACATGGTAGATTGTATCTGGCAGGACTCATTCCACCATTAGAGAAGATGGTGTCTTTTTCTACATAACTCAGAGCATGAAAGGAAGACTTTAAATCAAAGCTATGAAGATACCCAAAATCACAAATGCATCAGGAACTTCCCACTTCTCTTTCCCCCAAACCACAGTCACACTGGGTTTGATATTAACACAGAAGCTACTCTAATTAGAATTTACTCTCAAGCTGAAAGGCAAAGCAGACCTTCTCGCTGAAGGTGGGCCCTCGGGTTAGCAGCCAGGTCGGTGAGCTGTGCTACCGAGCATGAGAATCGGGACCCTTCGGACACAAACCTGAAGGGAGAAAGAGGAACAGCTTACCCTTCTTCTCATCTAATTAAGTAGGGGAAGTGCAGCTCCCAGGAGAAAGGCCAGCAATAACAGGGAGCACAGCTTGGTGGAAGCATTATTGAGCAGCCAACTCAGGAAATGGCTATGATTTGGAAGCCAGTTTTACTCAGCTAGACCAAACTGCCTCCACAACACAGCCCAACACTCATTCCAGTCAAAGAAATGCATAAGCTAGTTTGATATCAAGATGTAATTTTTCTTTTATTACTTTATATTTTGCAATAAGCCACACATATTTTTTTCCAGATATGCCATGGTCAATTTATTTGACCTGTCCTATACTTTGCATTTCAAATGAATTCTCAACACTAGACAGGTTATTGATCCCAGAAGATGCTGCCATCCCTTCTAAAACCGTATCCTCAGTGTACACTGGTATTTTCTAAACTACTTTTCTTGCTTATTAAATGCCTCTGTAATAACTCTACAAAAACATTTCCTAATCACAGGTTGTCATTTGTGATTCCTACAACACAAAAATGACACCCTCGTATAAAACAGTCTTTTGCCTGTCTCAGAAATCTGGGGGAACTTTGCCATGATGCATTTGCCCAAGATATACCCTTTTATTTGATGGAGTCAAACAGCATTATTTCAAGGGGGTTTTGACAGTTGAAAAGTTATTTTCCAGAAGTTGAACCAGATCCTGGAATTGCAATCGAATTACATTGCACTGCTCTTATCAGTCTTAAAAAGAGTTCTACTGATTCAACTTTATTAATAAACACAGAAAAATCAAAACCAGGCTTTTTCAGGTTGCACAAATATTTTTCAGTTCTGAAAAAAAAAAAAAAAAAAAAGAAAACAAAAACAAAACCCAGAAAGTAAAGCATTCCCCAGTAACCAGCCAGTTCTGGGCTGCTACAACATTGCCAAGCAATGCCAACACCAGGGCTTGGGAACAGCCCTGGCTCCGCCATGGGTTGTTGGCTGCACAGTCAACAGATCAGTTTTAGGGATCTCTATCAATATAACTTCCAGAAGAGTGCTAATTAATGGCAGTAAGTGGGGGACAATAAGACAGGGATATAGGAGGAAATCAGGAAGATGGATGAGAGAAGTATGGGAAGCACCCAGTGGGCAGGAAAGACATGGCAACAAAGTTAAAATAGGAAGAAAAACATAGCAGGTACAAGAATGAACAAGTATATATGGTCCAGCTTTGTTGAAACAGAATTCAAACTACAACAGGTGGCCTGTTCATCCCTGGAAATAGGAGGACCCACAAAAACTTAAAACTATATTCTCTGCCTCCCTGTTGCTGATAAAACTTTCATTATTTCTGCTTAACCTGATTACCACGTCCATGTAATGCAAAATTATATGAGCACAGTATTGGCTCTCACTGGACTGAAAAGGGAGAAAAAGTTGTTCTAAGTTTTTGTACAATTGTCATATCATCCTCCAATCCACCCTTTATGCTCTTCTTCATTAGTGTTGCCAAGGAGTAATGTGAATTGAGAAAAAGATGACTAACCTGTGAATTCGAAATCACTGAAGAAGCTGTCATGAAATACTGTAATACCTTTCTTTTCTTTCACTTGGTCTACAATTCACATAACACAACAGGATGACTGCACAGGACAACCAGGCAAATTTAGAACAGCAGCACAGGAGACACCCAAAGATTTTAGTCTGTTACATAAGACCGTGGTACTGTTAATAACATTAAACTTTATGCAGGCTTCAAGAAGACCTCCCTCCTTTACAAATCCTATATTGTACTCACTTCTCTCCCTTCATTATGTCTTATTATTGAACTTGAAAATTTGAACTGGGTGTTTGCTTTGTAAGGATTGGTTGCAAAGAAAAATGACAAGCTATGCAACCGTAAGATTAATTATGTGAACATAAGAGAAATTCAACTTAGGTCTCTCTTCACATTTTATGTCATTTAAAAGAACTGTCATTAAACCAACACAAAAGACTCAAATAGTACAGTTTAAGTATTCAATAAAACCTGAAGACAGATCTTCATCAACAGGTAAGGGCAATACGGAGCGTCCTGATGAACTTAAATGAAAGAACCTCCTAGGCATACAATTAATATCCAAATATTTTTAGATCATTGTTCCGCATTTCTAAATTTTTTTTCTAAACTATCTACACTGTAATCAACAATAAAACCACAGCTAGTACTGCTGCTGCATCATGTGCAACGTAGAAGCCATGCATACGTGTCACTATTGCCTTTAAAATAAACACACAGATAACAGCTGAGTGAGTGACAGCGAGACACTTTGATACTCACTTGGCTTTGTCTTCCTTTTATTTGCCCCCAGTAGGTTTTTAGTCCCTCCAAACACTAAGTCCCTACAGCAAGAAATAACGATTGCCAGACCTGAAGAATAACTTTATCTTTCTCCTCAGGCTCTCAGGTTCCCTCTCCCAGCTGTGTCGGCCACATCCACCTCCCTGCTCAACCCAGCAAACACATGCTGGCAGGGCTGGAGCCACACACTAGAGGGCTGCTGGAAAACGGCTGAGCGCAGGGCAAGATGCCGGGATGTTTCCATCATACCTATCTGTTATACTGTCAAAAGGAACATGCTCTTCCTTGTCCACACCATGCATTCATACAGAACGTATAAATTTGTACGTGCACACATGCAGGCAAGTCTGTTTTCCTGTCAAATCATTTTTTAAATTGTGCACCCGCTAAGCAAACCTGTGTAAACAATCAAATCCCCGAGTGCCAGAAGAGGAAACACCACCCATGTACCAAATGGAGGGAACTGGGATCCTGCCCGGAATAAGCCAAAACCACCTCCTTCCTTTTCTATTTTTATAATGGGTGCTATGTGTAAGAAAAGGAATTAACAATCTGTCAGCTTGGTTCTATGCCTTTTGATGCCCCGAGAACTGCAGGGAAAAAGCAAGCAACCCCTGCCTTCCGAGTGCTTCAACCCCGTAATTTCCTTGTTTTTTCTTCCCAGGCAATGTAAGAGAGGGTCAAGCACTAGCACTTATTTATGCCAGGGCAAATCACAGAACCAGCATCAGGACTTTCCTGGCACAGTTGCTTCCGTGTTAGCCAGCTGTCAGCTATAGAAAAACAGCAAACCGACAGGGAACTGCTAAGCCATGTTCACTAGGAACTCCATCCTGAAAGTCTGGAGGAACCACTGTCAGGTTCTGCCTGTGAAACTCTCCTGTCTTCCAGCTTTACAAGGTATCTGATCCATGGCCTGAGACTGTTGGCCACAATACAATCTAGCACACAGCTAGGAAAGCTGGCCATTGTCACTCCACTTGTTTTAGTTTAGACCATGCTCCACACTGGCTCAGTTAAACTGAGTAATTTCACATGTGATGTTTCTAAATCTACCAAATGACAAATAGAGCAACAATGGCAAGTATCTGACAAGCATAAACACTGCCATGGATAAAGATGGCAGCGGAGTAAAATTTCAACTACCAAGCCAATCAACTTGTGTCTTTGTAAGCAGTTTAATATCCAAGAGAAACTCCATGAATCAACTCACTAAAAAGCAAGACCAGTAGGTCCATTCAAGACAGTCAATAAGGATAATTCTGTACTAGAATAAAAAATATTTTCTTCTGATTCAATGTATAACCACTAAATATATATACACCTCCAAACATATACATATGTAGCTACAGACAAAGGGTTTTTTTTAATATATATATGTGCAAAACAAGCAAACATTTGGAGATTTTTTTCATGTATGCAGGAAAGGACACCAAGGTCAGCTGGCTCTTCTGGAGGGACAAAGTGGCAGCCTGTGCAGACTTTTTACTTGCTCTCACGCTCTCTCTCAGAGCTCTTAGTATCCCAGAAAGCTTTCTATGAACTAGCAATGCTTTTTCTAATGCTTTTTGTATATATTATTTTCAAATTCAACATGTTGAACAGTGTAAGAGACGAACAAAGTCAAGAAGTTCAGGTCAAGTAAAAGGAACATCCTCAAACAGGATAATTTTGCTTCTAGTGTTTGTTTCAGCCCAGTAAATTGAAATCTTAATTTATCCATTACCTTGAAAATCTCTGATCTGATGATAGTTTGGGCCCATGTCTAGCCACAAACAAAGGATAATAGTTCCTTGATTTTAGTGTCAAATTCTACTAGAGCTCTTATGAGCAAACAACTGAGTTTATACAACTTTCCAGGCTAATTTTTACATTTCTAAGATAAACTCAAGTGCATATTTTCTGCTACCATGTGCTTCATGGGTTCAGGACAACTCCCACTCATATACATATCCCTTAAATACCTCATATTCCACAATTTAAAAGTTTGTTCAGCCTGAATTGTGTTTCACTGAATTTATCATTTTTCGTCAAGAACCTCTTCTAAAAAAAGTCTTACTCCCACAGAATAATTATGAGGCAGTTAGCTGAAAAACTGCTTTTCATGGACAAAAGTAAACATTCTGTACCTGGTTTCTTTTTTGTTGTTAAGAAAATTACACAGTCTAACATAACCCTGTGTTGCAAGTATATATTTACATAGTTTATATTCCCAGAGATAATGCTATGGTCTCCGAGGTGCCTCTGGTTTAATGCAAGACATTGGAGAAAAGTATGAATTATCTCTGCAGTGATTTCATGCTGAATTTGCAGTGGTATGTACCAAAGAGTGAAAATGGAAGAGAAGCTTCTCTGGACACACACAGTACCTAATCTTCCTTCCAGAAAATAAGTAGCAATAATATTTGTAATATGCTTACAGACTGAACTCCAGGCTCTGCAGAGATAAGTCTTATGACAAAGTACTTAACTAAGATGGAAAATGGTATTACTTGTCTTAAATTCAAAATGAGCATTTTGCCCCAGACAGTTAAAAAAGTACATGTTATTAGTTACCTGAAGTCATAATGGAATCTGCAAAAGACACTTTAGTAATTACATTTACTGTAGCTATAGAAACAAGCAACATCAAGTTCTGTGTATGTGATGATTCTGTGCAGATACAAAATTTGTATCTGCATTTGTTCGATACAGAAAGAATGTGATGTTCAATGTTTTAGAAACCAGTTTGTCTCTCATTTATAGCCATTTTTTTCTGAAAGGAAAGTAAAATACGGATCTGCTTTCTTCTTCCTTTCTTATTCTTGTCTTATTCCTCTTTTCCTTTTATGCTTTCTCTTTTTGAATCCTTTGTTTGGAATTTTTGATTTATGAGGTAGAACAGATGACAAGGGAAAAATACACATACAACGCAATGAGCTGTTACTTTATTTCCAGTATTTCATGTCTAATAGAATCAGTGCTCTCAAGCTCAGAAATCATTTGCAAAATTACTCAAACTTGCTTTGGCAACTCCCTAAGCAGAGGAAGGAGAAAAAAAAAATATCCAATTCATTTTTAAAAATTAATTAAAGCTAGCCTGGGATCACAAACACAGTAGTACCATTATCAAAAACATACCACATAATGCCAGGAAGACAGAAGCTTTAACTGAGTAGGACCTCACTTTTAAAAGCTTGGACTTTTGAGGCATAGCCTTATCCATCAGGTTTCTGCTTCTGATTACTTTGCACCTGCACTGCTTCACTTAAACACTAGTCATGCAAAACCAGGGTTTAATTCCATCTCACATATATTGTCTCAATATGATAAACATACTAGTTGGTGTACCTTGCTACCATGTGTGTAACTCAGAAGTACTTTTTAACAGTTTCTCCTTCTTGCACAATATTAACACAAGTTTAGATTGTGGCCCGTTTAATGATGCAAAACTATTAGCAACCCTCTTTAGACATTCTCCTTTAGAACTTGAAGTAACACATGTACCAAGCAAGTACAGATGCCCAGAAGAACAGATGTCAAGACAACCAACTTTTAAGAGCCATGTTTTCCTTCTGGTTTTGGTTCCCCCCCCCCCCCATCTTCTTTCCAACTAAGAAATGTCATTTCACAAATAAAGAGTGGCTCAGACACAAAACTTTTTACTTAATCCATCTTGTATTTCCCAGAAATTCACTGAAGATTCACCAATAGGAGCTCTGAATCAAGCTTCTCAGGTTAAGGCTTACAGCCAGCCTGTTTCTTTAATCCAGAGATGATCTAGAGAGCCTCTCGTGGGACCGACAGTACTGTTCAGTACGTGGTAGCCTGCTAAGGCAAACAAGCACTCCAGCTGGATGGACCACTTAAGTGTACTCTCTCTGCTGTCTGGAAAGTCCCTTGCTCCATCCAGTAGTTTAGTTGTGACAAACTGCTTTCTAGCCAGTAATACCCATCAAAATTGGGCTAATTCAGGAAAATACGGGATGAAGCAGATAGTCAGCTGTAGGAGGAGAAGTCAGAAGCTGACATGATGCAAGAAAGAATTCCTATGTTCTCCTTTAGCCTTCCCATATCAGGGAAGCAGAAAGACTAACCACAATTGCAATCTCCAGATACTAAAGCAAACAGAGGGTCTTTGTTACCAGCATAAAAAAACTAAACATGAGAAAGCATGAATGCTTTGGATATTATGGAAAATAAACACCACACTATATGATTTAATTCTGATACAAAACCACAGCAAAGCACCCTCCTGACCCCAGTAATAAGGTTTAGGCTTAAGGCTTTGGCAGAAACCTTAGTCTCCCATACCTGAGTACGTGTCCTACTCTACTGTTGCTCTTTTCAGGTAAAATTTTGACAAATGCTAGTATTTCTACAAGAAGTTGGTTTTGACAATTCAGAATACGTTTTTAACATTTATCTTGTACGTAGGAAACTGAGGTTTGTGCAACCTAAACTACCCGTCATCTTATAAGAAGCTCATGAAGAGATGATGTCTCAGCTTTCAGTCCAGCGTTTAGCCATAAGTTTAGCTTTTGCTATATATCTGTAAATCACAGAATAAATGTGAGACCTGCTTGATGCTGAAGAAGAAACCATCTGTAGCAGGTAAACTTCTATTATCAGCCTACACTAGAACAAATCTCTATTTTAAAATGGAAACTTATGTCCATTAGGCTTATTTTATTAAAACTTTAGTCAGACAAGAATTTGTGAAGTGAAATCTAGTTTTCTACTGAAGGAATAAGGCTGAGAAATTCTGAGAAGTGATAAATCAAGTTCCATAATGCTCAGTTCCATGTGATGCCATTTCTTAAGAGCACAAAAGTTTGGAGAACAGCTATTATCACAGAACAAACACAATATTACATTGCTTTGCGTTTTGTTGGGTATTTCTTTCCCCTAATGAAATTAAATTTGGACTGCTGAAAGCAGAAGCAAATCGAGGCAGACAACCACACAAATCTGTTCAGCTCATAAGGGCAATAAAAGTCCTCAGGAGCCGGAATTTTCCTTGTTAATTAAGTACACACACGCAATTCACAGCAGCTCACAATGGCAATAAAAATATGTGTAAAACCTGGAATACTGCTTAGAAAAGTTAAAGCAAAGAATATTTTTATCCACACACCCCTTCCCCACCTGCAGTGCAAAATATCACATGGAAAAAAGCAAAAAAAGAAGTGAAAAGAAATGTTATTAAAAAGGGTTATTGTTATTAAAAATACTCCGAGGCCTTTCCTGACAGTTACATAAGTACTGTAAAAGCAAGATGTTCTTGGCAATCAGTATAGCTCCACTGTGCTTGCTACACTGGTTTCATTAACTATTACATCATGCTTAATTTCCATAATTGGCTTCAACTTCACTTTATAAGCTAGTCTAATTTAGTTTTTATGCATATTTCAATTTAATACAGTTTGTTCTCCACTGTAAACCCTTCATGGGCCACATATTCATCCTGTACTACCTCATTTAGAGCTTTCCCTAAGAGCACAACTGAGAGCACAAAGACCACAGTGTCTGGGAAGTGACCTTTTCTTTCAGTTCTGACAGTTAAAACTCTCATCCAGGCCCTCATCACATAGATTTGAGTAGCAAAACCTTCTTATTTTGTGCACCCAAGACACAAGGACACGCTCCCAACAAAATACAGCTGCTAAGAATTGTATTTATTTGAGTTGACTCTATCACCAATGTAAGTCCCTCTACTAATTCTCTTCTCTACACACAAGAGAAAGTTTGGGTTTTAGTCATAACCTTATTGGCTTCTCTGTGTATTTAAGTACATTTTCCCTCTTTAATGTAGATCCATAGTTAAACATGATTAAAAATTCAGGGACTTGGGATTTGGCACATCTGACCCCACAGAGACCCGTTTCTCCCATAAAAAGCTCCACTCGTTCCCAGTTTCACTCTTCAGCTGCAGCATACCCTCAACATACCCATCTGCTCTGATCTCCTGATTCACATCTCCTCCAGATCCTCTTTTACACTGACAACTGTAATGATGAGCTAACAAAGGTCATTCCTTCTTTTATGTGCTTTTCCTCCTATGCGCTCCACTTTTACTGAGTAAATTCAGAATGTTTACTGATCTAATACATCCAACTCTCACCTTTTCCCCAACTTTACTTCTGTTATATCCTGTTTTCAAATGTCTAAAATTAGAGTGATATCTCCCAAGGAAAGAGTGCACTTTGTTGTCTGAAGCCTGACAACTTTTGTAGCACAGCTTTTACAGATACAATATCATATATAACACTATAACATATATAAGAAGTGAAAACACGACACTAACGTAATATGGAGCCCAACAGACCGTTTGTGCTGATTGCCTTTCAGAACAGAAATGCGCTTTAAAGGCAAGCGCTGACCTAGAAAGGGAGGCATTATTTGGATAGCTTTGTTATCCACTATGCATTAAACCTTACTTTAAAGACACAGATGCCATCTATGCTGGGGAAATGTTCACTTTGCTAACGTGATTAAGCTCAGTGGTTACTCAGAGTTAAAGTCTTAGCATAACTAGGCCCCCAGCTGCTACTCATATTAATATAATAGGTACATGCCCACTTCTCCAATGGCCTGCCAAAAGCATAGTGAAAGGGACTGTGCCACATCACCAAGCAATCCTCACACACCCCTCTTCAAGTGATACAGGATCTGATAATACTCGCCAGACAAGGAATAGAAGTCTTTGCCTTTAGTAGGAATTAGATTTTGATGAACCTTTGGACCTTTGTGATTTTGGGGCTGACGGAAATTGTCAATAGCTTATTGGCTTCTGCAAAGCCACCAAATAAAAAACAAAAAAAAAAAAAAGGAAGCTTGCGATGACTAAGAATAAAATTTCATTATGTATCAACTTTCAGGGAAAAAAAAATAACTGTATTCTTAGACTGAATGTGATCCAGCCACAACAATTTAATGTTCTCCAGTAATCCTCTAAATCTTAGATTTGTACATCACGCAACCCACAGCACTTCCCAAATCGTTACGAAAATAAATAGGTCAGGAGTCATATTTATCTGTTAATATGATATTATAAGGCTCAGATTAGGGCAGGGACCCTGGAATACTGGCCACAGAGCCACTCTTAGCTATAAGCCAATAGCCCATCAGCAGTGCCACGCACAGCTGACTGAGCTGGCATGGGAAGCCCAGGAGAAGAGCTGTGGCAGGTCTCAGCATCCAGGGACTATCCTGGTCTGTTAGCAGAATCCATAACAATGGGAAATGCCAGGATATTTCACTGTCCCACAGTCCAACCATTTTTTGAAGTACCAGAGGGGAAATTAATATAAAGTTTGGTGACAGAGTTCCCACTTAGGGTTTCTATTTTACTAGTTTTTATACCAGTTAAACATGCAAATAGTTTTAAAGGGGGAGTTTTGAGCACGCATGGGCTACAGTATGGATCCAGACTTAAAAAACCCTTTTTCATGCATAGACTTTACCTATCCCCTCCCCTCCCAGACTAATTAGAGTAGATATTACTGACTAGCACAAGCAGGTTTAGGATCAGGGCCCTGAATTACAAGTGGTCCGGAGAACTCAAAACAGTTCTTGAGCTTTCACAGGTATTCACTTCTAGTTCTAAATTGTTTCCCATGCCAAGATAATTTCTTCTTCGCCCCGCCCCCCGCTAAAATATTAACCAAAGCTTTGAAACTGAAGATCATCCACCAAGGTGTACAACCTCAAACCAGTTCCTAATATTCTTCCTAGCTGAAGTTTCATAATGCCTAAAGCCCTCCACAACTCAGTACATACTCCGTAGCGTTTGCCTTAGAGGCAAGGGCCTAGAGAGGCAGCTGCAGTTGTGGAACAAGAAAGGCATTAAGTCACAATAAAAATCATCAGGTTTGGTAGATGCTACAGGGGTGGTCTGAAAATGCCAGAGAAATACATCCTATTCCCCATACCGAGTCCCCACCAAAGGGTTTTCTCCCACTCAGAAATCTAAAAACTTTCAAGTAATTTATAGGTCCACTTTTACCTGGCTCCAGTTCAGCAGAGCAGTAATTCCTCAATCTGAGCAGAGTTCCTACTCTGCTTTCTCATCACTAGCAACAGACTTTCCTTATTGTGGCTTCTGCACAGCAGGAGCTTCCTGCCCTAGATCTTCGCAAAGTGAGCTTTGTTCTGACAGTATTTACACCACTTTTGTAGGAGTTGACATTCAACCATTACAGCACATCAGATACCAAACAGAGCCCCTAGACAAGGAACTTAAGGGCTTGAAAGTCTCCTTTGTGCAGTGGAGTCAAGTACTATAGGCCTAACGCATGTTTTACCTTTTTTCCTAAATCGTAGCTACTCTTGGAAATACTGGGCACTTTATCCCCAGTCAGTTTTTCAGTGCCTCCAAATACACAGATTACTTTGTGAGCCAGTTATTTCTTGGGCATGGTACATAACTCGTTAGACTGTACAGTATCTTAGGAGATCAGTAGCTGTAAGAGTTGTTGGTTTTCTGAAGAAGGGAGTCAAGCAACAGTTCCAAAACATGAGCAAGTAGCAGGGTGCTTCGTGCCAAGCTGCTGGGCAGGCTCCGAGCCGCTTTCCCACAGACCCCTCCTCGTGCCACAGCTCGGCCCTAACCTGCTGCTCCTTCTGTTATCCCGCTCCCAGGCTCTTCAAAGCTACGGCAGCCAAGTGAGCCAAGCAGAAGACAGAGCTGCGAAGCAGGGTAAGGCACAGCCTGAACATAACTGTCATCCCCAACAGTAAAACCGAGTGCAAGCAGCTAGAGGGGAAAGGCTGCCACGCACGCTTACGTAGCTGCCAAGGGCCTGCCAACCCCAAGACGGTGTTAGCAAAGGCAAAAGTAGATTCCCTGGAACTTTTAAGACTCAGAGCAGCATTTGTTTCAAAACAGCTTACTTCAAGAGGATACAGAGCTGAGGCTGGGTGATATCTTTCAGTCCAGGTTTTCCCCTCGCCTCAGAAAACCAAAAGAGAGTGAGAGTAACACCAGGGTTTGGTAATATGGTGATGAAAGAAGTTTTAACAGATTTGCGGTCATAAAAATCAAATTTTCTGCACATTTTTAAGGTACGGCTTTGTTGATATTTTCTAACAAAGCATTTCAGTTTTTCATTGATTTTTAGCCCTTGACTTTTTTTTTTACCCCTTTCATTGATTTTTAGCCCTCTCACTGATTTAAAATCAATAAAAGCTGCATTTACAATGCACTAGATCTGTTGACATATATTTAACACTTCAATATAATGAAACTATTATTGGGGCCAAACAAAATGTTTCATTCAAATCCAAGTACATTTTCTGCTATTTCAAATCACTAAATACATATTTTCATGTTTTGTCAACCCAAAGTGATTTCCTTCCGCCATATTCAGAATTGCTAAAGTTAGCTAATAATAACTAAAATTCAAAAATCAGGGCAACAATCATACATTCCATATATCAATATGGTTTTTTAAAGAAGAGACTTCTGCATAGAATTTTCAACTTTCTAATAGACCAGAGTAGACTTAAAACACTATGTGGTTGGGGTTTTATGTTGGGGGTTTTTTTTGTTTCCTCTTTTTGGGTTTTGTTGGTTGATTTGCTGGAGGTTTTGGGTTTTTGTTGGTTGTGGGGGTTTTTTTGGGGGGTGGTTTTGGTTTTTTTGTGATTTATTTTGTTTTTCAGGTTTTCTTGGGTTTGGGGTTTTGTTGGTTTTTTTTTTTTTTGAGGGGGCGTTCTTTTGTCAGTGTTGGTCTTCTACACATAAATACCTCTCATACTCTTTAGTTGTGCTTGATAGAAGTAAGAATCCCACATGACGGAACCAGCCAGTTGGTAAATGGCTTCATTTATCATACTATGGTATGCCTATAGAGCTATGGGCACCCCACCCTTTTCTTTATCATTAATGATATCAAGAAGTTAAAATTGCTGTTTTAAACCAAAGTATGTGAGCTTATACAAGTGCCATATAAATATATAAAATTTAAAATTATAGAAATTATTGTATAACTTGTATAGTTTGATGTATATATGTAAATATATTTCAATATATTACATGAAGTGATTGTACAGTTATATTATATAGAACTATACAATACAGTGCTCAAAACACATTACCTAAGAATTACAGGGAAACCTAATGCAACATTCCCACTTCAAGTAGTGGAAGACTACTTAGTTACTGTTTAGAACTATTGTCTTCCAGTTATGGCTACAAGTCAAGAACTGAGTGAGTTGCTCTGTGTACTGACTTATTTTGTGTCACTGAATGCCCTATGAAAAAGTGTAATTGATTCCTAGCTATTGAACAATATTCACTTATAAAAACACCACATGGTTTGATTAATGTTTGTAAACTACCCACTGTTTTTTGCTTTGCTGCACACACCTCCACAAACGCCCACACATCTCCACAAACCCCCCTACAATAAAAAGTTACACAGCACAGATTGCTTAACCAGCCTTTTTTGCGTTGTTATACAATCATTAATTATATGATCCTACTGCCCCCCATAAGCCTTCCCATGCCATCCAAGGCAACAATAAAAAAAAACAAACTCACTTAATAAGCACACTGAATAACAAAGAAAAATAGTGTCTATGCCTACCTCTTGTTTTTCACAGTTTTACCTTTGAACACAAGTGTTCATTTCCTACCAGTATTTTTCTACGGTATTAATTTTACATCCAAATGCTAGGAAAACATTTCACTCGTTGCACCCATTCTACAGAAGGGATGGTGTACAAACAAGCACACAAAACGTTGATTACCCAGTTCAAATTCAGTAAAATCAGCCCAGACATGGGTCCTCAGTACTATCTATTGCACAGTCCATCTCAGCTCCCAGCCACACAGCCAACACCTGTTAACGAGCAGGAGTTTTGCAAACCCAACTAAGACATTATGACAACCCAGGTAGAATTAGCAACCTATAGAAAGTTTAGTTTAGTCAATTTACTTAACATTACACTGAACTTCTGTAACAAATGCACTAAAAAGCTTTACACACGTTTTTGTCTTTTTGAAATTTCAATACAGGAGGGTTCTAACTTCAGGTAACTGCACTAACATTCCCCCCGTGCAAACTCAAAGGCTCTTAAAGAGATCTTTGTGGTTGGTTTTTTGGGGTGTAGGAGTTTGGATTTTTTTGGGTTGGGGGGTGGGGGTTCCCTCCATTCTGAAACAAACAGCAAAAAGCTGTTTTAAGTTTTAGAAGAGCAATAAAATTGAGACCTCTTCTCTCAGATCTAAGTCAGGAAGCTTGCAGACACCAGGAGCGGGGCAGTGTCTGAGGTTATCGGCTAGAGCAGCCATGCCTTGGTAGTCAGTCCAGAACTTGCAGTGAATTCATTGAATCCAGCCTCTATCTGGCTATTACATATTCAAGCAACTCATTTTGGTTGCTGGCACAGTAAGGTCACCAGAAGGTGAATTCTGCTCTCATCCTCTCCTACTCTGCAGGTCTACAATCCACATTCAGCATGCTGTCACATTCAACTGACTGCCAGCACACAGATGATGCTCTTTTTGAAGAACAGTTCGAATCTCCCTACAACACTTTCTTCCTCACACATGCCTCACAGAAGGAGATAAAGATACATAAGCAGAAGCCAATTACTTTGGATCAAAAAGAGAGATTAACAAAAGAACAAACGACAGTTAGATGCTGAAAAGTCGGTGAGAACTGGGCACCTAATTCCCATTTGGCATTTGAAAAATCTCCTTGTCACAGCTCAATCATTTACCAAAGGTTCTCTTTCAGAAAAAATCTGTATTCTGATGCTAGCATTCCTGCTAACATACCCCAGTTTCAGCTATAAAGAAAAAAGGGTATTAGCCCAAATGTTCTTACAAAAGAATTTTTGACAAAAAAAAAAAAGAAAATCTCTTCCTCAAAAGGTTTACCAATTAAATATCATTGGTATTCACTGTAATATGCTGCTTATGGTACAAGAATTCCTTTAGAAGAGAAAATTACTTTCTATCTGAGAGGAGAAAAGACTAACCGTATCAATCCATTTTCATTGGTTTTTATTTAATGTTTGTTTCTGAAATTTAAAACAAGCATTGTTTAGATATGCCCTAAGACTTTCGTAATTGGTTACATTTTATAAGTAATTCATTGGCATTCATTCAAATGTAATCACTTAACAATGTGTGTCTATAGTATTAAGCACACTTTATGGTGCTTTAGTCTTTGAGGGTTGCTAATAATATGCAAACTTTCCCCCTCCATTTGGATAATTAAAAAACAGTTGTCCCTGTGTCCAGGCCAAGAGGATGTTCAAAAAAAATCTCTGCTTCCTGGCCAGCGTCAAATGAATAGCACAGGATGAAGGACCATATAGAATAAAAGGGATTCAAACACACACACTTTTTACGAGGGGACAGCATGCAGCAAGGTCATTTCCCATGGATAAATTGGCAATCACCACCCCGTTCACTTGATACTATTTTGTCCTCGACATGTAAATAATTCCTAAATGTGTTCAACTTGGCACTGTTTCCTTTAAAAAAAAAAAGCTAGCACTGAACTACCGTTCCACATTACATTTCCTTAATCTGTTCAGCAACAGATTCAGAAAAATCTTATTACCTACATCAACATCTTCATCTCATTAAGTCACACATAATTACTCAGTCCCCATGGATTATTCAAAGCACTCACACGAGCTTCCATTCTGCTTACTCTGCTGCTTCCATCCTCCCATCCCCATAGTCATGTCATTGGCCAACGAGATACTTGGCTGTAAGAAAAGGGGCACTTTTAACAGATATTGGCCAGCTTCATTGCCAAAGTACGCTTTCTCAGAAAGTGCCATAAGAAAAAAAAAAATCTTACCTTCCTAAGTCACTGCAAGACCTGACTGAGAAAAAAAAAAAAGTTTTTCTAATCTAGAAGAGAAAAAATATCCCTCAGCAAGACATTTTCGTTCATTTACACCAACTCCTTAGCTGTCAAAATTGACCTCTGCTTTTAAACCACATTTCTCCTTTCCAAATGGCATTTTCATTAAGATGAAATGCTGCTAGAAGACTTTGGAGAATTTGCATTTGGTAGACACAGTACACTGTCATCAAATTGTATACAATTAACCTGAAATTAGAACAAACGACACAAAGGCAATTAAAGCAAACTATCAGAAGAAATAAAAAAATTTTGGTAACTCTTCAGTGAGTATTTTTTGGAACAAATACTGATGGGCTTGCAACAGGTCTATTCAAGAGACATCCAAGACACACCACACAACATGGTGAAAATCTGTCATTCTAAAAGCTTTCCAGTGATCTGTTTCCCCATGCCAAATTTTGCTCAAGTTTTTCTCTGGTGTACTCTTCAGCATCTATCATCATGAGAACCGGACAAAACTGTATTCTTCTTGCCTTATTAAACTTCACTGGTTAGAGTAAAAATGGACATAACGAGTGAACATATTCTCTGGGGTTTGCTTGGTAAGGTGGCTTTTGTTGTTGTATTGGTTTTTTAAACAAGACAGGAAACAAGTTCTCATATGCCATCTCACAGAGGACTGTCAGTAGAAAAGCATACAGACTCCTTAACTCAACAACTTGATGCAAAGTCCTGAGAAGCCACTAGGGTCTTTACATTTACTTCACAGGTGTTTGGATTAACTCTTTCAGAGCATGAAAATTCAAAGACTAGGCTCACCTCATTACAGGTTTTGCAAAAACCAGCTTCCTGTTCCATACCTAAAAAGCACCCAATAATGTTCTCACACAGCCCTAAGCCAGCAAGTGACTGCTCTCTACACCGAACAACAAATGCACGGGGTCATCTTCAGGGGGGGAAAAAAAATTCCCAGAGCTGATCTTAACCTCGCCATTAGTTAAAGCACTGACATGACACTGGTTGTTAATGGAGAAAACACAAGATGATACCATGAATTTCGGTTGTGTTCTGATCGCTCTCCCCTTTCTGTCTCTTGTTTGTAAAAGCCAAACAAACGTCAATACTGCACTTACATTTCAACACTAGGTCCCTTTTCTGCATTCCAATGGCAATATGCAAAGACACAGTAGCAGTTCACCTCATTTCTTTAACCTGAGCTGGGGATTTTCTTGGGGGAAGCAGTAGTCCCTGGGCATAACGGATAAGCACCGAAGACTGAGGGGGAAAAAGGAGAGCTCAATCTCAAAACAGTTGGATTCTAAAGACAGCAAGCATGAAGGGAGTGAAAACCTGTTGCTTTGCAAGAGCAGTCCAGTTGTAAGCTCCACGTGCCTCAGGGTATGAAACAAACAGAGCACAATGGACTGAATCTCTATGGCAACCAAACTGCTTTTATTCTTTCTTTTACCAAAAAGACACATTTTAAAACATAGATGCCCAAATTGCAGTTTTGCAGTCTTGTTTTGAAAATGCAGCCAAAGATAAAAAAGCTTTACTTTGCATTATTTAAACAAAAAAATTCTACAGTATAAGCATCACTATGTCCCTGCCCAGTTTCCAACAACAGCCCCACAGTCAAATGTCAACAAGTCACGACAATCTGAGCACCTAACCCTAAACCATATATTTTACGGCAATTCTAGGGGAATATCAGGATATCCTCCTGAGTTTTGGCAAATCCTGCAGCTTGTATAAATAATCTTGAATTTCAGACCTCAGATAAATGTCTGCTGTTACTCCTGTGCTGCTAATTAACAGGGCATAAATTAGTTTCTTCTCTCTAACCTTTAGCTAGCTTCAGAGAATGCAACTGAAATGCTAACAGAAATGTAAACTGTGGCAGGTAGCATTTTTCAAGCTGCCATTATCATAAACAAATACATGCACAAGTTTCATGGTTTGAAAAGATGTCTAGTACATTGAACTTTGTCACCTCCTTGCCTTCCTGCAGATCATTTCTGCACAGAAGCTGTACCCATTTGAAAAAGACATAAACTTATGGCAACTGGATGTTAGACTGCTGCGCCTCGCAAAATGGCTCACTGTTACATAGCCTCCTTTTCTTATTTTAACCATTTCTACGATCTTACCATTGCCTTTGTACTTTTCCCCCCACCACCCCCCACCAGCTCATTAATAGTTTACTGAATAGCTCCTCTTGTTATTTTAGATTGTGGTTTTCATTTATCTTATATACTCCTTCAAGAGTTAAAACTGCAAGCATCAGAAGAGGTCCTTTGCTGCGTCATGGCTGCCAAGACAGAGATCAGTATTCTTGCCCTTACTGTTTGGAAAATAGTATCTTCCAAGATGGAAGTTATGAAACCTTTGCACCCCTTGGCCAGCCCAGCACCTAACGGCATACTCCAGAAGACCAAGGATCTTTCTAAGCAAGCACAGGAAAAACTGTTCAAACCTTTTTAAGTGAACACTGTTCCATGTTGTACCTACAATTATGTCACCAACCCG
The DNA here is from genome assembly GCF_023634085.1 of Falco cherrug. Taxonomy (NCBI): domain Eukaryota; kingdom Metazoa; phylum Chordata; class Aves; order Falconiformes; family Falconidae; genus Falco; species Falco cherrug. Next base: position 43,785,206 of record NC_073705.1, read on the forward strand.
TCAACTCTTCTTAAGAGACAAGATTTGGAAAGCACAGACCACAGTAGTCAGTTCTACTCCTACCTCTCTTGGTTCCATCTGGATCCAAAGGTTTTGAAATATTTTGGGGTTTTGCAGATTTTCTCCGCTCAAATTATAACTGGGTCCACACCTTGTGCTGCGAGTAACACCATAGAAGTCCCTGAATTCTTTACTGCAGCACCTGATCCCTTACATGCATCAGCAACACACCGCCCTGTACTACTTTATACTATGGGAAAATAAACAGAAGTTCAGTTAAGAGAAGCTACAATGTCCCCTTTTTATCTTTGCAAAATTTTCTGATTAAACCTGGTATTTTTAGATGGGTTGGATAATCTCATTGCTGCTATGTGTGTTAGAAACTCTAAGCCTACATAGTTTGAGCAAGACCCAATATAAACAAAAACCAAACAAACCAATTTTGACAGGCAACTTTTAAAATTGTTTGCACTTTATAATCAGAAGGACTGGGGAATGTTGTAGGTATACATAATTAAAAAAAAAAAATCAAATAGGTATTAAAATTCAAAATTACCTAATCTAAGCAGTTTCAAAGATTTACCTCCTCACACCACCTGGTTAACAGAATTCTTTGCTAGCCCAGAGTTGCAGCCTGCTTTGGGGCCAGATGACTACTGGAAGGGTTACAATTCTGGATCACAAGCAGAACCCGAGGATTTCTACCTATTGACCTCTCAGTTTTTAAAAAAAGCCTCTAAAATAAATTACCACAATAACATATGTTGGGTGGCATATGCAATTTTTAAAGGGTTCATCATGCCAATTACAACACAGGGTAACAACTACAGTGCCACATTTGTATTTGGTTTTCTTTTAAAATACTTTTAGGTAGCAGTTTCCAAATTAAAGGATTCAGCCTGTTCCAACAGTGACTGATTCACATGACCTCCATAGCCAGATGGAGCTAAATTACTTCCAAGTCAAACCTGAGGGGGGCTGGCTTGAGGTTTAGGGTGGGCGGAGATGTCAGGGGGAGGGTTTGTTTTTTTTTTTAATTTCACTCTCAACAATTTTTTGCATTCACATAGGCGAGGCATTCTGCTAGTCTCAATTCTGCTATTTGTTGCAGGTATAGCTGAGCAGAGCAACTGTAATGGAAAAGCATCATGTAAGCTACACGGATCACAGAAGGCTACTCTTAAATTTTAAAAGGGACAAAGCCTGTCTGTAATTTATGATCCAGGCATTCAGCACAATTATTCCAGCAGTGGCTTGCCTCCGAGCAAGCAGCAGAAGAAAACCTTATCCACACTAAGCTCAATGAGGATGCTTTGGTTTGGAATTAAAAGCAGTGGTTGGGAACGATCGTATAGCGTTCAAGAGGTTTGAGCCAAGGCATCCTCCCTCTCCCATAACCAACGAAAGCAGAAGCTGGAGGTTCAAACAATAAATTAGGCATCTTTTCATGCAAAATAATATGGTTTTTAAGGACTTGGCTTACTACTTCAACAGCCTCTCCCACAATACTTTAATTCTGGTTGGCTTATCCAGTCAGATGGTTGGTACCCCCTAACGCTACTCTTTAGGCTGTATCATTTCATTGATTTCTTGAATATCTGTGTCTGTAACTAGGTATTAGTTCATATATTTTGATTATAAATCTGTGATAGAAGGGGCAGAACTGACTACTGCAATTCACAGAACACCAATAATAAACCAGTAAATTAACACACGTAAACACCCACTTTCTGCCAACAGCTCTCAACCTTTCAAATTAAGTGTGAATTACAGTAACAAATAGATGAGGCAGGAAGGAAATCATTTTAATAATTACTGAATTATGTATATTGAGATAAGACCCAGAATCTTAAGAACTCTGGCCTCTCGTTAAGCACAGTACAGACAAGTAAGCAGAAGTGTTAGTCACCACAGCCAAAATAAAATGGCTGAGCACTGATAACTGCAGGCAGTTTTATGTACGCAGATTTCTTCCATTGATACATAAAACTTAACAAAAATGATTTGAAGCATTCTGTATGAATGATAGGAAAAGTAACATGCCTATTAAAAAAAAATTGTTAGTACTTTGATCCAGCATTACGTATTTTCAAAGTTTTCATGCATTTTATCTTGTAATTATGCAGTAATGCTTGTTTATATGCAGAACCCTGCTTAGAATGGCATACAAGTCAAACAAGGAACAATTTTTCTTTCCTAGTTAGTTATCCCAAATTCTTCCTCAGTACAAGCAACGGGAAAAGGTGTGTAATTTCATTTACAGAGTGCTTTCTATGCTGTATTTGTTCTGTATGCAATGCCACAGGTGCCCTTCGTGCTTCACAGACAGAGCAGAATGTCTACAGAGTGCAGACACTATGGTATACCTGCTGGCTTGTTTCTGAAGTCTGGAAACACACCTGCAAGTCTGCTTTCTATGATCTACACAAAATGAGAACTACAATATTTACTCAATCCCACTCAGTATCTCAAAGCCAGAAATTATTATTCCCAACAGTGGCACACAATTTTGTGCAAAAGCTACATATGAAAAAGAAAAAAAAAAAAAAGAAAAAAAAAAAAAAGTCCTTTTTACAGTATACTACTATGGCCACTGACAATCAGAGAAACCTTCACTGCTCCCAATTCCACCAGTGAGAATATCCTGATCATCCATCCTCCATTTCAATTATGACTTCGAAAAATATGCATGGTTTACACTGCCGGTTATAAGGTTTACTTTAATGTACAGCAGCTGGTCACAAAACCCAAAGACAAAAACATAAAACAAAGCCAGACTAAGTAACCTAACCAGATCAAACCTCATGGGCACCAATATAAATCACACAGAAAGTAAAGCATCTGCCAAACTACACCAATAGATTTGCAAACACATTTGCAGGTTTTTCATTGTATTTAGTACGCACTGGCATGAGGCCAGAGTTCAACTGCTCCTGGGAGGAAAAAAAAAAAAAAAAAGAAAAAAAAAAGCCGGGGGGGAAGGCGGGGGGGGGGGGGGGGGGGGGGGAGTTGGAAGGGGACAGCAGGAGGTGGGAAATAGGTACAGAGAACGTATTTGTCCCTTATAGTCTACTTCTGTGATGAAACAACAGCTACCAGAGAGTCTCAACTGCCTAAGCTAGGAGGACTTTGCTAGCCCTTCCCTGTGGGAGATCAGAACCACAGAATAACCACGGGTATGATAAATAGGTAAAGCCACATCCCCACTGCACCACAGGCTGACCCAAGAACTGAAAGGTTGACCTGTGGAAGCATTACCTCCCTCCCAAAAGTACAGCTGTTCAGCCTTCCTGCACAAAATGGGATGATGTGACAGAACAGCGCTTGGTCTTTTTTCCTACTTCCACATATATTTCTCAGCAGACAGTTTCAGAAAAGAAGATACTTCGCGTACCTACTGCATGCTACATACAAGAATTTTATTATACATCCCTACTGGGAGACTATGTCCATCTCAACAGTAATGAGGATGTTTCAAGCTCACCTGCTGCTCATGCAGTACACTTCTTCTGTTCCTTGCTGGTAGAGAAAAAAAGAAAGCTCTCCGGAATTTTTGTTTGGTCCCAAGTGAAAACAGAGCTGAACTTCAGCCTCTCACCTATAGTTCCCTCATTATGGTGTACATGATTTGAGTAACATATAGGCGTTAGGTTTTCCTTTAAAAAGTTAGATCACCCAAGAGGTGTTCCTAAACTACTGGGGCTGGGCTGATTTTCAAGGGCATTGTATGTCTGTTAGAACTCAATGGGACTGGGAGCGAAAGCAGGAATTCTTATATTTGACAGTTCTATTCCATCATAGTTCAAAGGAACTTCACACCAACAGAGCATTTTTCACCTTCAGAACAAGACCTTATCCTGAAAAGCGATGGGGGTTTTATTTGTTCTAAATGGAAGTAATCTGCATTGTGGAAATAAAAATATAAACGGTAAGCTGTTTGTACATACGGAAAAATAGGACAGAGTGCAATTCCTACCATGAAAACATCTTTCTCAAATCATTAAGAAGCCTGCTACTTGACAGAGTAACTGGTAGTCCTAAAGTAGATGCACAGCTGGACAAGCACAAATCCCCTATTTTAAATTGGACTTATCCCTTTGCTCATCAGACAATAATTCCAATTTTGTAATTCCATTGCCCAGGCACCACATAGATTGGAAATCCTCTCTCACGAAAAGGTGAATTCTCTTCCTCAAGTTATGAAACAAACATACCCGGTCTCCGAGTCCTTTTAAACAAGGAACCTATTCCAGTAAAGGAAACCAAAATCTGTATCGGCATGAAATAAATTATTTTCTCAAATTTCTAGTCAAGTGTCACTGCAGCGTCTATAAGCAGACAGGACAGAGCATCGAATTAGAGATAGCACAACTACAGCAATCTTCTGTTCGAAGGAGAGTACTTTATGGTTGGGGAACCAACTCTACTACAGTGTGACAGCAACCAGTCATACCTGGAGATTAAGAGCTTCTCCTACAAAGCTCAGATGTTGTACTTGCATTTTTCTTAGGATGAAAATTCTTATAAAGACTGCTGGTTTCAAATCATAAACAAAAAAGCAATCAGTGGAGATAGTAGCAGCTCTTACCTGCAGGCATATATTTACCATGCTTTTCTATTTTCTTTTAATATATGACAGATGAAAACAGGCTATTCATTACTAAAGAATTTATGTTACAATTTCTCCTTTTCCATAAAAAAAAAAATAGGATTTTAAATCAAAATATCCTATTTATAAGAACACAGCTACAGCTTCACCACTAGTAGTGATATCACGCAGGGCAGGTTATCTCTTTATATGGGGAAATAAACACAAAAGCATCAGGAAAGCATAAAGAAAGAAAAACTAAAGCAAGAAGAAAGGTGGGGGGAAAGGAAGCTTAAACAAGGAAATCACAATTGAAAATACTCGAAATAGCAGGAGATTTGTTCCATAATATTTAACGTTTTGCAGTAAGAGCCTGGAGGTTCTACTAATATACCAGTATAAGTTCTACATCTTGGACTCTTCAAAGAAAGCATTTATGATCAGCACTTGTGCGGATGCATGTCAAGAGCTCGTTTAGCTAAAATAGACAAGTTCCATCTTGCATTAGTAGGTTAGAAAGAAGGAATGTATGTACATGTTCAATGCATGATAAAAATCCCAGTTTTCATCCTGGATGATTTAGAGGAAGGAAGCACATGATGTCAGCAGATCATCCAAATGTGGAACAGACTGCCTGCTAAATAAAATCTGTTGGGGCTGCTGAATGAAAACTAAGTTAATTTGGCATGTGGAATCCTAACCCAAGTTGCTCTTAATTCACAGACGCTTTTTTGCCAGACAAGGGAGTCTTGCTTACAAGGCATTCACAGGGTACTAGGATGGAATACGGATTCAAATATGTTTCATTCTTCCTCAGGAAAATTCCCCAAAGGATGCATTGCACTGGAAAAAACCAGCCCAACGTGCCATCTGGAAGTTCACAGTAGCATAGATGCAAATAATCAGAGTTCAGAGTTGCAATGAGAATCCTTTCGCTTTCTCCCAGGGGGTCTCCACAGTTTTGTTTCTTTTAACTAATTCAGCTAGACACCTGAAAGCTTGTGAATGAACACAACAAGCCAGGCCAACCCCGACGACAAGCTGTCTGAGGTTTGCGGGGACTTTGCCCCTCCAGCTCCCAGTCCAGCCCTCCTGCCACCCCGTTACAAGGCTGCAGCCTAATCTCCTTGAGCGCAGAGCTTGTACAACTGCATCCAGCGGCTTCTTGTCTGCACATCAGCATGGCCAGAAGGTACATGAAACCTCCTCATGTGCAAGACCACACTCTCCTTCCACCTTCCCGCCCTTCAAAAACATCCAGGCATGAAGCTGTGCATCTTTCAGATGAGGATGCAGACTCAGGTCTTGGGAATCGACGTGTACAGTAGGTAAGCAGGTAAGAGTGCACAGGGCTGGGGTCATGATTCAGGGAGTAAAGGAGACATGAGATGCACAATGCCTCCAAGAGGAGTGGCATTGCTTTCTCACTGCAGAGCATATTTTCAACCTATACAGTGTTCCTGAAGTGTTTCCTATCAACATACATTTAAGGATTTCCCTTCTGACTCCATTAAAGTAGAATTTGGGGGGGGTGGGGAACACTAATGTGGCATCATAGTGATTTTACTGTGCACAGATTCCACAACCTAAGTAAAACCTTCAGCATACAGAGATCTTAGTGATTAGCATCGTTCTAAGAGCTGCACTCATACATACTTGAGCAGCTTGTTTGATTCACAGTTCCTCAGTGACAGTGCCATCTCTCTGCCTTAACAGTTATGCAATTGTTCCCTTTAGCCTGTGACCCGATGACAAGCTAAGATGATGTGAATGAATGTGACACAGTCCATCCCCTTTTTTCTTAATTCTTCTGGGATTACCGAGTACAGGCTGGCAGGGTTTCAGAGTAGCAGACTTTAACAATTCAGTCTTGGTTTTTCAGACTTACAAATCCTACTGTACGGTAGGGAAGACAGAGAGAAGTGATGGGTCAAAAGAACTAGACTAGAACCAGTTCTCATAAAGAGCATAACAATTATACTGACTCTTATTTTCATAATTAACATTTGAAATGCCTAGAAAAAAAAACCTTTGTAATCCTTACGCTCTGAAAAACATGTAAATCATATTTCCAATACGCATGACTTTACTTAAAACTGAATACAGTAATTATTGTATGTTAACCAGCAATTTAAAAAGTACTGGAGTTGAAGAGCTACACAATAAATACGTGTTGACTTCTGCATGCTAACTCATGCACAATTGTAACAGGCTTAAAATGGAAATACGTACATTTTCAACTTTATGGGGCTTTAATAAACTATCTTTCCTCTTGTTAAACTTCATTTGCAAGATTTGATGCAGCTCCCATTGCTAGCCAAATGAATGAAGAATCTCCTTTACCAGCAAGGCTGGGGATACCCTATATCACATGAATGCTCTTGCCACTCCTTTTGCTATTTTGTACAGAAGTCTTTCACCACTCACCATCAGCTTCATCACATCCAATCTAAATCCTGTCCAGTAAAGACCAGCAATGTACTTCGAGAACCAGAGGTCTGCAGGAAGAAAGGGTATGAGAAGACTTGCTTTTCAAATCTTAACTTCTACTGCAGAATGCGAAAGAGCACAATAACATCCAAGGAGAATTTTTAAAATTAGGTATTTCCCAAGCATTCGAAGAAGGACATTTGCCACAACTCCATAAGCAGAGAAATCATTCTTAGCATAGCTTATTCAAGTTTCTTCCAAGCCATGGATCAAATTAAAGTCTTGGGAAAGCAATCAAAAAAGCTGTAGCAACTCCAGTCTTTTTTAATAAAACAACAGAAAGAGCCACTGAACTGCAAAATTAAGGGGAGGGGGGGTGGGTAATCACTAATCATCCCATTGCATGAGATTATACAAACAGGTCTTGACACAGTTTAAAACAGTGTTAACAACCCTGCTCTGAAGAAGAAACTGAGCAACGGTGAAGCAAACCGGACATGCCTTGGAGAGTGAAAGAAGGAGGGACAAAGCTAAAGATTCTTGAGTCCATGTCTGGTATTCTACTTGCTAAACTACTGCAACTGTCAGAGTGCACTAACAAAGGAGAAATACATATAAGCCAAATATTGTATAAGAATGGAGTAAAAAGCCTCTTTCCCAATTCTCTTGTTACATGGTATACTGCATCACAGCATGAGGCAAGCAAATGTTTTCCAGAAGTGAGGCAAGAAGCAAAGCCTAGCAAAATTGTATTTGGAAACATTCTGATTTTTTTCCAGGTCATATCGTACTTGAAAATAAATAGCTTTTTAGTCCATACAATTTCACAAAAACCTTTCCAGAGCACCTCACCTACCAGCACACTACTTATTTGAGACCTACTGAAAACCAGCTGTGCCCAATACAATCATGCTATCATCACATCCTTCCTCCAGGATAAACATGAAAAAAACCCTATAAAGCATAACTTCCATCTTGCCATGAGGCAAGTAGCCATATAGTATGTTTCTCAATTTGAAGATACAGCCTTCCATCTTATTCAAAGAAGTGAGCCACATTCCCCAGGTACTTGCACGTTCGCAATTCAGCATTCCCTCACCTGAAATAACTCCTTCCCAGTATGAAAGTAAACGACACAATGTCACTTGACAGATTTAGGAATAGGTCTATGAATCCAGGGAGGCTTCAATGAAACACACTGAGCTTCACAGAACTTCTGTTCTCCCAAAATTGCTTTGTAGCAGTTGGCCAAAAACACATTCTATGAGTAACCAGCTAGCTGGAGAGATCCCGTCAACGAATTTACGGTAAACTGTAAGCTACATTGACAGGACGGCTCAGATTACCTGTTAATGGCAATGCAGCTGCATCAAAAATTCATTTTACTATTTTTCCTCTCTTGCTTTTTTTTTTTTTTTTTTTTTTTTTCTTTTCAACACCACATCACTAGCACAGCACTATGAAGTATTGTTACAGTTATGCCTTTTAGCCTTTACACCTTTCAGGACATGGAGATATCCTAAAAAAAGGCATCATCGTTGGCTCTGAATAATACTTATCTACAAAGGAAAAGACAGAATGACAGGAATAAAGAGGTGTCCTATTAAAAAAAAATTTAAAAAAAGGAAGAAATCTTAAAATATTTTAATCTGATTATTTTACAATACAGATCACAGAGAGATCCCTTTGCACAAGTCTTGAAGGTCCATCTCTAAAGTACTTTGCTTTTATCTGCCAGACACCATTTCTAATAATTAAACTTCCTGGACTTCTGATTCTACTTTCTGCATGGTGACTTCATGCTGACAACCTTTCATCATAAATTTCCTGATATATTAACAATTCTTTGCCAGCCAAGAGGCAACGTTCAGAGACTGAAACTGAATATTGAGCAAATGAAATACTATTCCATGGCAGGGAATCTGTGGAAAAAAAAATAAATTAAAAAATTGAGGATGAGGCATTTAAAAACAGAGAAAATATTTTCTTACGTTTCTTTTAATGTTATTTTTGTTGCTGATGCAATAGACACAAAATAATAGTTAACAGTGAATGCAGAAGTCAGGAAGAATTGCTGTTAGACAATTTTTTGTCTCCACATAGCTTCTCAAATAAAATATTTTGAGATGACAAAAATACAAGAGAGTGCAATAAGCATAAAAACCCAAACATGTGTCTTGCTTTAGATTTAAGGGTACCACAGGAGAAACTCACACTGATTTATCCGATTTTTATGGAGCTCTGAAAATAAATAGTGCAATAGCAGGCAAAGCTCCATTCCCTGTTCCATACAGCCAGGGAAGAGTCAGAGCATGCAGTGACAAATCCACTGCGATGCAAACCATTTAACAATGGAGAGGATGAGAAGTACAGACATTGTACCAAGGGAGATGGCTGGCTCCCTGGTGTTGGATTTTGATTTGAAAGCCTCACCTCCGAGTACAACTTGCAGGGAACAAAATTACTCTACTTTGCAGAAAGGTAGAGACCTTGGCTCTCTCCAAGCATAACCCACAATCTTCTGGATGGAAAACTTTGATGCCAAGTTCATTACAAGTTTTAGCTTTAAACAGCCCCTCAGGAAGGCTTCTAAAAGCTAAATGGTTTTCTATTCTTTTTGTACAGAACTTCCTCGTGCCTCTATAAGAGCAGAGACACACATCACAACCGTTCTTTTGGTAGAAACAAAAGTACATAAGATTAATTGGCCACCTTCAGGCACTGAAAGAGATGAGCATTTGAAATAAACATAAGGGGAAGAAAATGAGAAGTGTTTAACCTTTTTGGCTTGTCCACCTCCCTGTGCCTGCAACTGGGCATGCAGCTTTGTCAAACCAATGAAAAAATAACTAACACAGGTACTGGTAATCTCATCAGCTCAGTATTCTTCAGTGTTCTTAGATGAAAATAAAGGATATTCCTGTTCTGAACCATCACCAGCATGGAAGCGAGACTAGAAAGTCTATTTCCAAATGGCAAAATCCATCAAAAAAATGAATTCTTTGTTACAGGAAGAGTTTGTGTGTCACATTTCAGTAAATGGTACAGGTGTGTATCAATGAAAAGTGTACTGCAATAGCTGTTTTTGAACCAACGTTCTCTATATGAGGTAACAATACATTTGGAAATGGGAAGCTCAGCTTTTTATCCAACCAATCCCCTGAATTTTTTTAATCTAAATCAGCCATAAACTGGCTGATTCACTGCAGGAATAGATTAGATAACCAAAAGCCATCAGATCTCCAATGAAAACTCCCTTTGAAGACTATCGTTCAGAAACAGGCTTGCAATGAAAATGAAGTGAGACCACTATTGTTTAAATCATAGCAGGAGGAGGAAAAAAACCGAAAATCTGCATTTTTATGAGCATAGTATCAAAATACAATCCTGTTGTGTAGTCCTTTATATTATTACCCTTGCCCTTCATTTTCCCATAATGTCAACAGAAGACTGCTTTCAATAGAAACTACTTTACTCATATATAGCCAACTCTTGTTCTAGCTAAAAGAAAAAAAAAGCAACAAACTTGTCTTGTGTCACATGGATGTGCTGAGAGTACAATCCATCACATAACCCCAGATCTAGGTGGAAACACCAATGCCACAAACAGCCAAAGAATTTCTGAGCTAGTTACTTGGGGTCAGTACCATCTTTAGTACACGGGCTGAGGAGGCCCCTCCACACCTGCACGAGCGAACCTTTGACATTCAGCCAAAGGAGCAGGACAGCAGTGCTGGCTGGGATAATTAGCAGTTGCGAGTAAAAGCCAAGAACTTACTAGCACAGAAACAGCTGTCTTCTTGAAAAGTCAAAGAGGGACCTGTGAATTTTGTGTAGCCCTCCCAACAAGCAAGGACTAAAAATCTTCTAACAACTGAACTGAAAGTCATTCGTCCAAATTATCTTAAACCCCATTTCTATTGTACTAAGAGGGAACTAGAACCTCCTATGGATACTTTCAGAGTGCCCAAACAGAGAAGAGTCCTTTTTCCTTTAGTATCCTTTTTATCTTAGGTAACAGTGACATTTAAATGTACCTCATTGTAAGAGCCATTCAGACTCCTTCCTCTTTCACTCCTGCCCGCTTTCCCCACACACATCCTAAAGAGACAATCTTTTGTAATTTGTCATATGAAAGCCTGCTGAATGAAAATTTATTCTCCATCACCATACAATCTCTATTGATTAATGACCAGGAAACCCTACCAATTTACACAGATTAAGAGTTCTGGAAAATTACAAAATCTTTTCAAATTAAACAAAGATTTATTTGAATTGCATATAATCTCAAATAATCTCAAGGTTTAGTTTTCCTGTCCAAAAAGAGACAGTGATGCTGTCCTGGAAAGCACAGCCACTAATCTTGCATGCCTTGTTCCCTTCCTGCATCACACACACAAAGGGGAAGATCGATGCTGTGCCTGCAGAGCAAAAACAAGTAGTGACAGCAGGATTGCTAGGCTTTAAAGAGAAAACCTTGGTAGTACAAATTCTACAAAAAAAGCAATTTATTTCTTTTTTTCCTGTAGTTCACTCGTTTGAATTTTGTCCAAGTCGACACCGCACAAAGGTGGTTACCATCTGATGCCTGGTCTTGTGAGGTGCTAAATGATCTCAAGCTCTGACAGTCAGCAGAATCTCACCAATTTCAGTCTCTAGAGATGTCTGACATGTCTGGAAGGGGTGGGCAATTGCATTTAACTGCTCTCAGCACAGACCCATAGGAAAGGCATCCTCATTGTATCTGTCACCTTTGTATCCAGTTCTCCGTACAGAAGCTAAAGACTCCAGCGAGTAAGTGACTTCATCTCTCCTGCAGCAATTCCCCAAGGACTGAGGCAGCTTATCGACAAAACTTTGAGATTACCCCTATAGCTGCTTTGCAAGTTATGATTTTCCCTTTAGTTAATCAAAACCTTTCCACAGAAGGCAAAAGTTAACGCAATAAAAACTAATAAAGTAAAAATTAATAAGTAACACCTTACAAGTAAAGGGAAACAGGACTAGTGGCCTCCATAATTGCAAAGAAAACATCAGATTCTATTGTTGCAAATGAAAAGTAGGTGTTTCCATTAAGCCAGAGGAAGGCAAAAGCCAAGAATCCTGTCTGATGGAGTTAAAACATTTAGGCTTCTGTTACCATTCATAAAACTTATTTCTGCGTATATGCCATCCAATGGAGACAATGTACTTACTAAGATCTCCAACACTCCTAATGCCTTAAAAGATGCACAGATTTTCACTTTTTTTTGATCCTAATGTTTAATTCTTGTCCATTGCTGAAGCCCCAGATTCAAAAATAAGTAAATACTGTTCTCAGCTGCAACGCTCACAGTCTTGCTCCACTTACAGGCTACAGTGTTAGCATCATAAAACCCCACACAATTAGAAACAGGAACTGCCCAATAAGCAGCAACACTTGCATGTAGATCTGGAAGGACCCCAGATACACAATTTACAACCTGTAACATTTTTATAGATCATGAGGCTGGTTTAGATCACTTTTATGAGATGTTTTAAAATTTATAAGTTCTCATTTTCCTCTCCCTTGGAGTCCAGTTATTAACAAAGAGAGGCTTTATAGGTAGCAGGGAACAAGAAAATGACCAGTTTAAAAACAAACAGAAAAAAAACCCGTAGAATATTTCCACTCCTTCATTCTATAAAAGAAACTGCTTACAGGGAATAAATTAGTGTAGTATGAAACAATGTTTAATCATTCGAGATACCTTTGGACACCTCTGAATCCATATAAAGCCTATGTTATATGGTATGACATCAACATTAAAATTCATGCTAAGTATATAGTTTAAGTTAGAAACAACTTTTGAACAACCATTTTATTTAACAAATAGGTTTTAATCTGCAAAAAAAACTTTCTGGACAATTAGAAATTTAACAAAGAAGTGGAACCCCTAACATTATGGAATTAAAAAAAAAAATTAACCTTACCTATAAAGTACTGCACATTACTCCTGTCATGCAGGAAAAAAAAATTGTACTTAGTAATGAAAAAACACACACAAACCCCAAAATATATTTGTTGTGATATTTAGGATTGTTTCTCTCTCATTCTCCTCTTGCTTTGGTATTTAAAATACTTGAACTAAGTGGGTAAGGCTATTTATGGGGTAAGGAAGGGCAAATAACAATGAACAACTACTGTGCTTCAAAGAAATATACTTTATGCAGCTTAATAAGAATAAATTACCACTACCAATATTCAACTTTGATCACACCAGCTCTAAGTCAAAGATCCTAATCTATCAGTGTAGCTTAATCATACATTTTTCTCAGAGGGCTTTACAATTTTTTTAACAAGTATTTTACTATTAATAACTTGTAGTCTCCAGATCAGTTTAAGATACTTTATCTTGAAGAACAAATCTTTGTAGTTGAAAATTATGCCTTTATCTTATTAACTTCCTTGGGTTTAAAATCTTAGCAACCTTATTTTACTGAGGTAGCATCCACCTCTATCTTTTACAGCATTCACCTCTGTCTTTTAAATGAACAGTTCATGTGTAAAGACACTAGAAGTGTCTTGTTTTTAAATAGGGGAAATAGCACTTACCATAATTACTTTTTTTTTTTAAAAAAAAAAAAGCTGTGGTAGCTTACCCTTATACTTATCTTCCAAACAAACAACTCAAGAATCATTTTTCAGTAAGTTACAGCCAATTCTCAGAGGTTATTTTTTTTTTTTTAATTAAATTGAATAGCTTAACCCATGTCATATACCCCTGATCAAGCACCATAGTTTTGGAGGATAGATTTTTGAAACAAAATAGACTCAGCATTTAAAAACAAAACAAGAAAAAACACCAACAAAAAACCCCACAACAACAATAACCCCACTACATTCTACACTATATGTAAATATGATGGCATTCTTTATACCAAAGATAGACCAATAACATTCACACAAATGGAATTTTGTGACAATTGCAAGAGCAGAAAGCTGGACCAACTTTCATACAAGCAAACACAGTGTTAGAAGAGCAGTTGCTTACTAGAACACAAGCTATTGAAGAAAATATTGCCAATTTAGAGAGATATTTTTAAGAAAAAAAAGTAAAACCTCTAATAGAAACACGTAACATAACCACCGTTAAAAAAAAAAATGAAAAAGAAAGCATAAAAAGGTCCTGGTTTACTCAGGTAAGCAATGAGTGTCTTGAAAAGACTAATCAGAAAAGCCCAAATATTTGCAAGGTAGTCAAGCACTGCTCTCCACTCACATGGGAAGTGGGTGGTAAGCAGCAGATACCCAATAAGTACAAGTGACAGTTTTGTTTAGAAATTCAAGATGTTTTTCCAAACAATACTTCTCTGCCTCAGTTTCATGAACCCATAGGTCACCCAAGGTAACACATTAACACGGCAAAGCTACCCCAAGCCGACTTCTATAGCTTTTGGCTCAAAAAAAGGTTGTAACGTTTCCCTCCCTGGTTTGCATGACCAGCAGAATCAAGAGAGAAAAGGGAGAGTAAGATAGGGCTAACTTTTAAGTCAAGTTTGGAGCAAGTTCAGAATTATATTTTTGGATGCAAAATTCCTGTAGTACTTGCTCATTTCCCCATCCTCCTTTATCACGCTTCCTCTTGTGGCTCCTTTCCTCAGGAAAGCATCAAAAAGATAGTTAGGCAAACACTAAACTCAGAGATGTGAGGTTCCTGTTGACTTCACACAAGGTCATGACTTGCATGTCTGCTCAGCGACTAGAGAAATACCACATGGACCAACCTGGAGGGCATTGTGCATGAGGCCTTCAATCTACCAAAACACATCTCATTCAATTTAAAGAACAGAAATAAGTTTTAAGTACTTCAGCCTGTAGATTCATGCCCAAAAGGCCCAATTAATTTTGCATTATTTATATTCCTTGAATGAAGATGACAATCACGTTACAGGTTATTCACTGCCTTATCAAAAGACAGTAATATAACCGCATGCGATTGTGCGCTCAGTCAGATACCAGCGTGTTCTGTCTGAGGCACAATAAACACTTTCCAGAACTGTAGTCTAAGTGCTTAAATCTTCACAAAGCCAGGATCTTCCACTATGAGGGACCAGATAAATATAAACACAATTCTGGTAGTACCCAAAAATAAAAAACCACCCTTGGCTCCTCCAGAGCAGATCACAGAAAATATTAGTATTTGGTTGGCTTCTTTCCACAATTACTTTCAAAGACCTATCATAGTTGAAAAAAAGTGTAATTACTTTTCAATATTCACTCCCCAAGAACACAGGAGTTATGCAGAACATTAGAACTCAGCTTCCAATATTGTATCCAAGACTTAACGAGTTGCACATAAAGCACCGCAAATACAGCTTGTAGGTACTTCGAACATGCCAGTTCACAGCGTATAACAGCTAGATGTTTTACATTCAAGGCTCTGTTAAACTCATGAGTACTTTATCAAACAATTTGGCATCCAAGCCTCTCTAGCACTCTGAAACATTTGTAATCTGCCTCATACATTGTTCCATGAAATGATAAGATGCTCAGTATCTCTCCTACTGCTTTATGAGAAGGTTAGCCTTTCTCTGATGTGAATAATACATAAGTACCTCAGAAATGCTTATTTCTTGTGTGGCTTCCAAAAACTTTAAGACTTCATTCTCTTCAACCTGGATCATTACTAAATAGCAGTAAATCATCTTTATTATAAATGTAGACCATTTCTCCAGCTACATTTCCCTTCCAAAGAACAAAACCGTTTTGTTTACAGTTTAACCAATGTCATTCAACATCTAATACCACAAAAGGCTTCTACCCCCTCTATCTAGTTCCATGCAGTCACACAGCTCAGATATAGAACAGCTGTAAAAAGTTGGTATCAACAACTCATGACTTTGAAGTACCCTAGAAAAACTTACGAAGTAGAGCAACACTTAGCACATTTACTTTTATCACTCAAGTAATGTTGTTCAATTGTTCTAAAATTAAATAATTTGGCAAGATGGTCAACCAAAAATTGTAATTAACTGAAGATATGCCATCTGAAAAAATCAGATATTGCAGTCCACTTACTGCTTTAAAGAGAACATGCTTTCTAAAATTTACTTTTCTGAAAGCAAGCATAAGTCACTGTTCTATGGTAGTTTGGGGGGGAGGGGGGGGAATGGTATAACAACTAGTTCTTTAAGTATCAGAACTAGTCAAGTGTTATTTCCCATGGATTTGTGTCCTGACAGTAGCAGATTTCAGAATCTAAAGCATGAACTGTTTCAGCAAATACAATGGCTTCCACAGCCAAAACCCATGCAAGACCATTCACCTGTCTAGAATTTCTGTTGTGGTAAAAACACGGGACTACCTCCTCCAGGTGCAAGGGCTCCTTCACAGCAGGGAACACTAACAAGAACTCCCCAAACACGTGTCTGTGTATATACTTAAACATAAATGTATCTGATTTTATGCACATATAAAAGAAAATGAAGTATACTATTCCCCCTTTTGGCTACTCAGAATTATTTCACCTCTGAAAACCCTTTCAGTTTACCCAGTCGTCTCATACAAGAAAAATGCTAATCAGAAAAAAAATACAAAAGGAACCCTTTTAAAGAAAGGAATTGCAATTGAATTACTTTGCCCAGGAATGACTACTCCATGTTTTACTACTTTAATAATTGGTAACAGCCTATGTTACAAGAAGGGAAAAAAAAGTTCTGCATCAAAAAACGCATCATTCATGAAAATACATTTATTGTAACTTCTAGTAAGGATGCATAGTTTTACATTTTGATTGACAGTACTTTCATCTAGTACTCCCTCCAGAGTTTTCATGTTACTCTCAGATATGAAAACTCTTACAGAAGACCTACAAAAAATGGTAATGGCATAGACACACATGATTTTTCCAGTATGCTGGCTTCCTGTTTCCACTAGGGAAAATATCTTTTCGGCATTGCAAAAGGTGTAGGCCAGCCCCACAGCAAAAGGACACCGGGCACAAAAAAAATATAAAAAGGTTTGGCATACTCTCAAAATAGAAACAACACACAAAAATCACAATCCATCTTTGTGGATAAATAGTGGCTTGAAAGGAGAACTGGCACACTATCCCCCACAGTCATAACAGCACAACAAGCTCTCAAAAAAAAAAAAAAACAAAACATAGAAAAATTGTTACACCCAGGAGGCAGATTAAAAAGAATCTATAAGATGTGATGAAGAGTAAAATTGGAACAGTAGAAGGGAAGATGAAAGTGATACATTCACACAACCTTAATTACTGAGTTTGGGCCTTGCCTCGCCCTCCCCCCGACCTGCATCTGCTTAATCTTCTGGAATTCAAAATGTCATTTTCTTTAAATATTCTTATAAACACAGTCTTGAAACTGGAGCTCAATTAGATTAATCATCATCATTAAGAACATGACACACGCAAAGCAAACTGCTAAAGCTGCCCCATTTTGCATTGTAAGAACAAAGCAAGGACTGGGACCTGGGGGCTGATGATCAGGATCCCACGTCATGCTCCCTCACTTCCTTAGTCTAGCAAACATACTGTATGCAGGGTGGAACCCCTCCATGGGACATGCTGATTTACCATGCTCCTGGAAGCTGGGATTTACCGTGCTCCTGGAAGAGTTGAGAGATGTCTAAGTCTCACCCAAGGAGAGATTAAAAGACATTTCTCCCATACGGCAAGAAAGCACCCTACATGTTTCACTGGCTAGCATCTGATGGAGCAGTGCCGTCATAATCATCCCTTGTCCTTTGTGAACAGTGAGAAAGGTGAGATTTTCATTTATCCTCATCAAAATAATAAAAATCCAAGTATAAACAGTTTTATTAAAATGAGAAGCGCTTCTAGTCTGATGCTTTCAATTCACCCTAATAGATACTTCACACTTGTCCTCCATCCCTCAACTTCAGTCCCAAACGACCCTCTCTTTTTCAACTTCATAAAAAATTAAAAATAAATTAATTCCCATGCTTTATCTATATTAGCAAGTGATTTAACACAACGTGAGGAGATCTCACACTAAGCAGTGAACTAGCTGGTGCTGATCACCAAGCGCTCACAGGATAGTACTAGAGAGTTTTACTTGGAACTAGCACCGATCCAGTGCCATGGGCTAACTGCCCCTTATCAGTTTCAGGTGCACTCCTGGAGAACGTCTTCCAGTTTAAACCAGCTTGAAAAGGCCTACCTTTGTGCAGTCTGAAATTGCTTCACGGCACTAACCAGAAGGCGGGAACAGGGGCAGGGATCTGTTTCAAAATTAACGTAGTGATTCAAGCTCACATATACACACTCGCACACTTAAGTCCCGGTTGCGATCTCATTTTTTTTGTGAAGGTTGCCCAAGAAAACACATATGGCTGTCTTCACTTGTACATGAAACAAAATATTCTCAGCGCTGTCACCTGCGCTGCAAAGCACAAAGGACCAGCTGGTCCAAACGCAGGTCAACACAGGTGCTGCTCATACAGCCCCTACACACACTACACCTGGCTCTTCACTGCATGATCCATTTCTCCCCTTCTAAAGCATAAAATCACTCTAAGATTAACTTGCAAGAAGCTATTATGTCAAGAGCTTAAACTTCTTATGAGGTAAATTGCTATCAATCTTTGCCTTGTAAACATCAGCTTCCACATGTAGTCTCTTCTTCCAAGTTCTCTATAAAGAGTCACTAACCAATCTGAACCAGATTAAAAAAAAACCCCAACAACAATTAGTTTTATTTTATTTTTTTTTTGCCAAAAGGCTAAAACAAGCTGCAAGATGTAGCACACTAAGACTAAAATTACTGAGACTTAAATGTAGCAAGACTGTTACATACATCTTCAAAAAAGTCAGCAAGAGCTTCGATATACAACGATTATTTTTTCAGCTAAAACATTTAGATTTCAGAATGTATTTCTACATTATTTGCAATATTGTGAGTTGACTATTGGGTTTTTTACTTGAAGAAAGGGAGCTCTCTTATTTTTCCTTCATGCATAATGCAGTTACAAGGAAGCCTCAAGAAATCACGGAACCATGGTTGAAGTCTACCATATTTTTAGGTATCTGTCAGTTCAAAATACAGCTCATCACTGAATTCAACTTTTGACTGACTTGTTAAGTGTCAAAAGAAAGCCTGATGAATTCACATTAAAAAATCATTTAACTTTGAATTTTAATATTAAAAAATAATTTTTAAGTTATTTGATATAGCACGTAGGAAAAACAAAACACTTTTTATATAAGCATTCAAGCACGCACCAACTTCTGGGCAGGACACAACTTCTGGTAGCTGTAACTTCTCGTGCTGTAGTATATCCAATAATCCACTGCTAATATACTGCCCTAGTTGGACTGTGGTATGCCTCGGTGGCACCTGATGTTTAACCTTGAAACCTTGCATAAATCTGCCAGTGAAGATGCAAGTCATAGAATTTAAAAGTGACAAGAGAAAGAGGAAATCTCCAACATTATTAACATTTGAATAAATGAATCCTCTCCACATTCTTACTTGAGGCAGTAAGAAGAAATCCCTGGCTCAGGTTGGTTTTCAACTAATTGTGTTTGTTTCTCCTTATTTTGGGCTAAAGAAGCTACCACAATGTCTGCTCTGGGTCTGAAGCGGGAATGAGCCTGGTTTACTGGGAGCTAAAGGCTTGGCTGGAGTTCCCAAGGCAGCCTGCAGACCATTCACTATTGCATTTAATTATTTCCTCTTTCTCCCCTCCCAGGCCTACTTAGAGTTGAATTTCTAGGGCAGTAAACTTGCCTTTCAGAAAAAGCAGTACTTTGTAGCAGGTAACTAGAGTAGCCATCCCTGACAACTGCACACATTGCTCCTCCCCTCCTTCAGGAACGATGGGTTTGTGAGCGGCAAAGCAACACATTCTGCCACACCAGAGACAGTTAACAACGGTATAACCTTCCTCATTATTAGCAGCACTCCAGATAAGAGCTTTCAGCAATGACAATGATGAAAGTTTAGGTCTGATAAAGCAATGTACAAGCAGTGCCTGTGAATAGCAGGAAATAAAGTAATCAATGGATTACGTTTATGTACGTACACCATTGAGACATGAATCAGTTATTCAAAGTGCGAACCAAAATAAAAACCTCTCTGTAGATGAGCTAGTGGGATCAACAGTAATCCTTCGCAGCTGGAAACGTGCACGCTGCAGCACTTCACAGAACCCAAAGAATACAATCTAAGAGTTCATTTACACACTGGTAGTTTAAGACCACTAAGCTTCCTTCCAGCTGATAGATGTCACACAGTTTTTGCGGCCCTTGAAATAAATCCTTGTAATTCAAAATGTGCCATTAGCATTCCCAAAAGGTGAAACAGTGCCCCCCAAACAAGAGCAAACTATATCACAGAACAGTTTCTCAACAGCCTCTTGCAATAAAAGTTAACGCAAAAACCTTCTGTTTACTAACAGTTAGCAATTAAGGCCCCAGAGTGTACACCTCGTTTCAAACTCCTGTAACTTACATGAATAAGGTATCTGTGAGAAGAAAAATAAAAATGAAGCGTCTATTAAAATGCAAGCGAGGTGTACCTGATTATAACCACAATAGGATTCAGCTGGCGCTTGGAGACAGTTGGTCTTAGTTGCCTAATACTAGAGCTTAGCAATTGCACAGTCTAATTTTTCCAATCACTCTCCTAACTATACCTCCTCTAGTTTTCGAGAGGGGATATTATTACAAAAAGAGAACCACACTTACTAACATATTGTCCTGCAGTTTGTATCATTTCTTACATACATGGCACCTTTAAGGGGTAAGACTTAGCTTCTTACCTTCTACACCAAGTTTTCACAGGTGAAAGAGGGTTTCATAAAACAAGTAGGAGAGAATCAGTCCATAGAGTACAGGGTGCGATATCCGCCACCCGGCATAGATACGCAAATCCAAAGTAATTCCTGGCATACTTTCTTCACCGTCTGCATCATCCATTTGAATTCTGTAACCTAACACACAAAAATCTTCATCTCATTCTAGCTTACTAACAATGAAGAGCCAATGCAAAAGCTAAGGTGCACTGTATCAATCAACGTGCAGATCTAGTGAAATGTACCTTTATATATAATCACTGAACATGCAATAGAGTTGCCTTTTGCAGGTACAACAGTTATCTGTCTGTGACTCACAGACACTTAGCATACCTAAATACCAGGTAAGTAGCAAAGCCAATAGCTCCCTGCTCAAAGGGGTTGCTAGGTCTGAAACACAGATAGAATTCTCATCAAACTTTTAACCTACGCTTGACTTTTCGCATCCCAAATACTTTCTATGTATTGATTTTCTTACTCCAGGGTCATCCTGGAAAAGATTTATTCCTTGCCTAGCTCACAAATATAAACCAGGTTTCTGAGCATATACAAACACATATGGTCACAATAATCAAAAATGATCCAAAATAAAGCAAATAAGTAAGCCTTATTTCTTACCTGTATAGATGAGATAAATCATCCACTTCTAAAATACAGACATCCTAACCAAAAGCTGTTGTTCAAAGGCAGATCTTCAGCAGACTACGGCCTCTCTAGAGCACACTCCCCTTCTTGCTCCCAGCAAGGCCCCCCACCCAGGTGTTGCTAATTTTGCTAATTCCCTTTCACAGGCTCCCTTGCTGTGCCCCTCCTTGTGCTCATCAAGCTCACACCTGCCCGCCACTCTGCTCGACACCTGGAGTTGTCTGCTGGCCCCTAAATGCACTCCGTAACTGCCCTGCATATCTATGGTGTGCGTAAAGCTGACAGAAACCACGTAACAAAACAGTGGTGGATTCAAGGTACCTGTGGGAAGGATTGTGTAGCTCTGGGCTTGACCCTACTACTGTTGAAGTCAGTAGTAACCCGCCCCACTGACTTCAATGCAGCCAGGTCAGTGTTGCTGCCAGGGAGCTGTGATATTCCCCAGTGTTCAGAAAGGAGTGTCAAGGGAAAAAAGGCAGGTTGCTGTCCCACAGTCTTCTTGTCACTACCAGACAGACAGTTCACCCCAAAAAACTGCTGCAGCTGCAAAATCTCTTCTCAACAGAACATCTTTCTTTAGCCCAAACAGCTGAGTATCCATATCTTTAAAGAGAGGCAGAACTGCAAAAGTTTCGCTACTGACCTTGCTAAAAGCAGGACCAAGACTACTCTTTCCTTCAAGAAGTCATATTTTCCTTCCCCACTGAATCAAAATAATGAACAGAAAGGCAATAACCACTCGTTTACTTTATAGCATCCCTATAAAATTTCTATAAAGTATTTCTGGTGGTTTTCCTAAACATCATTTTTTCCTCAACACTAGTTTTTAAAGATTTAAGAAAGATAATGGAACTTATCATGAAGGGATGGAAACTCAACTCTAATTGCCTGCACAAGATGAAAGTCTTGATAAATCAATGTTTCCAAGCAAATGCAGGCAGTTGTTTGCCCTCCACATGTGAAAGCTCAGTTTCTTGACTTTGTCAGATTCAATAAACATGATCCATTAGATGATGGAGAAAATGAATCCTGCTACATGCAAGTAATATGAAAAATTCATTTGAGATACTGGATTTCATCTCAAAACTATGGCCCTTTTCCATGGGGAAGCAGTAAAAAATAACACCATTTGCTTTAGCATAATAGATACTTCATCTGGATATGTTGTTCTTCATATGTAGCTAGATTTTACTTAACTCTAAAAATTGAATCCTATAGTGTACCCTCTTCATCTCTGCACAAACGTATCTGTAAGCATATATAATTCAATAATTGTGTCAAGAGATTCTGAAAATAATAGCAAGTAAAATAATAAATATTTCATTTAATAAATAATAAATATATGGTAGATGTTGACTTTATTCAGAGTGATCTTGAGAAAGACATGATGAATTGGCTGCATCCATCAGTAGTCCAGGGAGACATTAGAAGTTCCAGGTATGAAGGGGGTGCTAATTTCTTCCATGTGGATATACAAGTCCCAGTTCCCTAGCTCAAGAAGTTCTGCCCCTTTGAACCAGCCAACACTACCAAACCCCCTGAAAGTTATATAAGCACTGCTCTCCCCATTTCATGGAAAAAAAATGTGGATTTTTTTTTAGAAAAAAATGTGGGTTTTTTTAGAAAAAAGACAAAGACGAAAGGATCAACTACCGCCACCAAAACAACAGACATGTTTTGAAGCGGCCTGACTCCAAAGAAAGGGCTAAAAGAACGCGCAGGTGGGTGGAGTGAGGAAATGTTCATCAGGGCAACCCAGAATAAAATCTGGTTCCTACCTGTGACTCCACAATAAGCCTGGCAACTCCTCTAGAAATTTCTGTTGTGAGCTCCATATCCGTAGGAAAATTACCTGCTCTCTGAAACTATGGGAAAATCAATTCATTTACATTTGTTTAATGTGCTGGGGCATTTAGATTGCAGTGCCACAAAATGAGAGAAGCTTTATTATAAACTTTAATGCAGTTATGACAATTATGCAGTTTTATTAGTACTAGACAACGACTATCCAAAGCCGAGTATAAATCCCTCATGGTATAATTTAAAACCGCTCTGTAATCTTAAGAGCTCACAGTATAAAACCTTGATCCAACACACATTTAGAACATGCATTCTAGAGCCTGCGCCAACATCCACAAAAAGAGAATGTAAATATCTCATTTTTCTCCTTTCACTGACCTTTCTCTTTTCTTCACCTGAACTGCAATAGAATCAATATCTTACAAAACCAGAACCAATTTTCATAATAACAGATTTCATTTGCTCAGAAGGCAACAAAATTTTAACACAAATCATTTTAATTGTTCACTATAATATTAGATTTTAAAGGAATTATATATCCGCAGTGCTACTTTTTAATACAAATTTATTTAAACCATATAGAATGGCAGAGGAAAAAAAATATATATGACTTGAAATTGTACTGCTTGCATATCAGGCATATGGACCCTAGCAACCGGATTATTGCCTACGCTGTCTGACATCCATCAGTTTCTCTGTGCTCTACAGAGATCCAAGATAGTAAATACTTTCCCTAGATTTCAGGGAGGGAGATGAAGGAGGGAGGGAGGTAAAAAGAAGAGGAAAACTATACTTGATATTTGTTGGGTCATGCCACTGCATGAAATACTCTTTAACCCCGTCCCAGGCTCTTCCCTCCCATGCCTGAGCAACCTCTGCCCCCTCTCCTAAGGTGTGTATGCAGGAACACTGTCCCCTTAGCTCCTACCATCATAATTTCTCAGTAACATGGAGCGTGAGCCCTCACCACCGTCCATCTGAAACACACTATGCAAGTAGTTTACTGAATACACCTGGTGATGAAACATCCTTAAAAGGAAGGTTTATGTTTCAAAAATTGTCTTCTAATAAGCAGGAAAAACTGCCCAGGTTTTCACTACCTAGGTAACTCAAGATTACTTTGGTACTCACCACATTGGTGGTGTATTGCACTTAGGGGTCTGAGGACTAAGAATGCAAGATTTAAATAAATTAAATACAAGCCACAAACCTTCATTACCACCAATGCCATCAAAACCTCTAAATTTGCAGTCTATTTGAAAATGCACCCTCCTTTCTAGCTGCACACAGCAATGTCCTGATGTGGTTGCCAAGAAACCAGTACTTGCAATTCACAGAGTTCACGTTTGAGAGATATTTGTGCTTAGAAAAATTATGAAAGCAAAAGTAAAGCAAATCTGAAAATGTGGTATAAATTCCTCTCGTGATTTGTCAGTATCATCCTAAAACAAAGCATGCATCCCAAACCTCCCATTCCGCAGATAATTAGGTTATCAAAAAAATGTTTGTGGACATTTGTTCCAACTGTTTTTCTGAAATATGGAACTGGTCACCCATGTACTCTGTCACACCCAGACTTCATGGGTTTCACTGACATCTCTTCGTGAATTATGACACGGTCACTAAGGGTCCTCACTAACACCAACTTCTTCCATCTCATTGTCCCACTCTGTGGACTACTGCACTAGTTCACTGGTTAAATCCAGAGCTAATCATGATTATTGGTGCTGTAAAGCACCTTGGGAGACATGACATGGGAAGTACTAAAAAAAAATGCCATTGAATTTGATTACTCTATGTCTTCTCAAACCCATTTATATGTTAAATACTCTCTTTTATTACATTCAATATTACATTTCATACAAACTCCAGTCTCAATCCAATTTTCCCATGCCATTTTTAATTATTAATATTACTGTTTGCAGCCAGAGATTTGACAAGGTTGGGTCCTCTTTGTGCTAGGCCCTGTACAGACATAAAATAAATTACAATTTCTGGCAAAGATAATTCACAAGTTGTAACAGCCAGTAAAATACAAGATGAAACAACTGTTTGAGACAGACAGGTAGAAGGAAACCATAAGTAAACGATAGACTATCCATGTAACTATCATAAACAAAACTGGTTGCTGCTTTTTAACATCCCCAAAATATATGTATTCACTAGCTCTCAGTCAAGCACTGCTGTTTTCATTTCACATATCCATTCACTTTTATGAGATTAAGAATAAATAAAATGTGTAGCCATAAAAGCTACAGATAGTTCTGAATATCTAAATCTAAATATAGGAGATTTCTCGATTCACCAGGCCACTACTATATGTACCTCATAGTATCTCACTGCAACAGAGTAATTCTGATACCCTATGATAGCTTTCTATTGTTGGTATTCCATACATACATGCTTTAGAAAAGGACATCGTAGGACGGTCCTTGACGCTTCCACTGCTCTGGAGCGATTTTGTAGTTTATTAGGTGATCCTTGCTTCACTTCCTCACTCAAACAGACGTGCTTCATCACTTTTACCTTGTTCTATTTTATTTTTTTTACTTTTTTATTTCTTTTCAATTTTGTCCAGTGGGGGTGTCAATGTAGAGGTATGAAAATGAAGAAAGCAGTTACTGAGTTAGCCAGAAGGGTAAACGTGTGTGAAGTGTGAATAGCAAAATTCTGTGAAGAGTTCTGCAAATCCTTCAGGAATGAACAGTAATTCAGTAAGGGTACAAGGCTTCAGAAATGGTGAGATACACCAAAGCCTTCCTAAGGGGCTTTTCAACACTTCAACACATTCTCTAAAAGATGAGGTCAGATGACCCTCCCTTTAAACAAAAAGCTTTTCCAAGAGGAACAGATGTCAGTAAAGACTGTTAGCTGCATATCCCATACACTGGATGACGCTTCCTTTCCAATACCCGTTTGCAAGGGAAGAGAGACCAAATACCTGATATAGCAGATCAGATAATGTAGCCACAGATTTAGAAACATATCCAAGTATAAATTTACATTTTCCCTTCAGGATATATTTACTTTGTTTAACAGAGAAGAAAAAAATTATTAGGAAAAAGTCAGGATTGTGGCACCACTTTGGCTTAGTTTGGTTACATTGACTCTGCCAGTTTTTGTATCCTGAATCCAAGCATAACATTCAATTTTTTTTTCAATAAAAATATTTTTTTAATGAAAAAATAGTCCTTCCTCTATCTAAATTTGTTTGTCATCCCTAGCAGCTTACCCTTACCACAAAATCCACCTGTAACTAAATCGCTTTAAGTTGATAATAGCATAGGGCCCTGCAGTAAAGAAAGAAAGAAAAAGAAAGACAGAAAGAAAGACAAAGAAAGAAAGGAAAGAAAGAAAGAAAGAAAGAAAGAAAGAAAGAAAGAAAGAAAGAAAGAAAGAAAGAAAGAAAGAAAGACAAAGAAAGAAAGAAAGAAAGAAAGAAAGAAAGAGAAAGAAAGAAAGAAAATACAAAAAAGCAAGTGTAAATTGTAAATGCATGAAAAGCAGTTTCTTGCTTATCTGATTAGTCCTGCCAATCTTCATGTATTAAGGTTGTATACACAGCATTATCATATTCACTATCTTGAAATGTACCTGGCTTAAGACTAACCTCTAAATATCAGTGACAAGCAAAATTCTCTTCTGGCAACGAAGGATTATTGTCTTCCTGTTTAAGAAAGCAAGTGAAGGGGAAAAATGAAATCAATTAACACCATCTGTCTCTAGAAGTCACTGTGATTCCCCTTATTTTAATTTCTGTTGTTATTAAGGCCTTCATCTAAAGCACATCAGCAGAAACAGCAGAATAGAAATACAAAATGATACAGTAACAGGTTTATACTAGTGATGACTGATGACTTGGATTCACTTTTTCATCACTAGACAAAGAAAGAAGGAGGAAGGAGGGGAGATCATATTGCAGTAATTAGCAGTCCAGGTTTATTAGTAAAGAAAGGTTCTATGCAGTCTAAAATAGCACGCTATACCACACATCAAGAAAATAGGCACACATGAAAAACAAGTGAGGAGTTTCTGCGTAACTTTTTATATGAATATATGCAATACAGTAATAAAACAAAGCAAGATAGTTTTATTACTGATTTACTTATTCAGCAGCTATGCCAAGAATAAATTCAGTTTATTAGGTATCTTCTCACAATGGAACAGCAACCAAATTTCTTTTATACTGCAGAATGTACTCTTTAAAACGGTCAAGGTCACTCTTTAAACATACTTTTTCTCCCTCCGCTTCTGCCTGTATCAGCCTTTAAAGCATTCCAAACAAGCAGTAATTTTATTCAGGAATTTCTTAAATACTGTCAGATTCATCAACATTCACTGTCAGACAGACATTTGCCAAAGTGACTCAGCAGTTGGCCACTTGCTGGCTAAAGAAAGCTGAGTCACTGCTTCTGAGCAAACAGAAATGTCCTACCTCAGACTCAGAATACATAGCAGTATGTTGTTTACCAGCCTAAAAGGAAAATAAGTTATTGCTGCAAGTCACGGAGGGAAGGGGAAAACCACAGAAATGAAGATGAACGTTAGGAGCCCAGAACAACCGGAAACGATAAACAAAACCCCGACACACAGAGAAAGCAGGAATCGAGCGCCAGGAAAAGACAAATACTGCTGGAGATTCAGATGTCTTTCTCTGGTAACAACCACAAAGATTAGTGTTTGCCGCAGCTATATCACAAAGAAAAAAATCTTCTACAGTCCTGGATTATTAGATTGTATTGAACTGTGTAATTAGGCCACCACCAAATTAAGAACTGCAAAAGTTCAGATTTACTTCATATAAATATAAATATGCTAAATTAAAGGGTCTCCTCACTGAAAATCAATAGTGATATAATCATGCAATACTTTAACATCTAAGATGACATGTTTCTTTTCCATTAAAAAGCTGCAGATTTGCCATGATTGAAGAATGAAGCAAAGATGAACCCTTCAGAGGCACGAAGGAAGGAGCAGGTCAGAGCTGGTTCTGGCAGACAGAAACTCATCACCAACAATATGAACTGAGGAAGGAGGGTTCGAGCTTATCGACTGAAAAGGATAATCGAGAAGCAGATTATAAGCATGCTTGTTCTGAATGATTCATGAAGTATAATTTCTGCTCTTGCCCGGGTAATTAGAAGGCTTTCAACTCCAGTTCAGATATCTGTTTTGGGGCATTTTTCATTCTCAAACCTATTAAGCTAATAGAGTTTTTCCTTGCTTTCAAACATGGCCATCAAGGCAAGAGATGTAGAAATGCAAAATATGCTTTCATCAGTCACTAAGAGCCCAAGATTTAAAGTTCCCCAATCCCAGGCAAGGGGGGGAGAAAAACCTGAATCACTGCAGGGTGGATTTCTGAAGAAGCATCCTAAACTACACTTCCATACTGCCCTTGGTCAGGAAGGAAAAGTAGAAAAGGAAAACAGTGGGCAATTTCAAATACCCCTACGGCAAAACATGGCACATCTACTCACAAGTTTTTTTGACTCTGACCTTAGTAACTGAGCGAAAATAATAGAGCAAACAAGCCATGATCAAAACTTTACTGCTGACTCTGCTTAATTATACAACTGCTCGGAAATTCATGACAACTCTCAGCACAGAAGTCTGATCTGAGTGCCTGTGCTGGCAGACTTTACATTAGGCTTGTAAGACAGAGACCTGTTATTTTTGTGCTCTGTGATGGGCCAGTTTAGTAGATTAATTTGAATCTTGTATGCATTAATGAATGTCTTACATAGGATAATGCATAAAATTGTAATGAAAGACGATAAGCTTTCAGATGTAGCATTCTCCTCCTCAGTGGAGCTTAGAAAAACACAAAGCTGATAACAAAAAGAGTGCCACAGATCTGTTGATGAAGCATGAAAAAGCTTCCTGAATGAACTAACTCAGTCTCTCGGGAGAGTGAGAAAATACTTCCTCATACAACATCAGAAGGTCTGTCTTATTTTCAACTCTTCTCCAAGTTCTTTATTAGGTCTTTGCTGCACAAATTGTGTATATGTGCATTTTCATGAGGTATACTAGTGGTTTCTTTCCAATTGCAGACTAGTATTTTTTAATTCTTAGTCGGGCCTGAAGAATTCCCGATTGGTGTTACAGTAATTATTTGTATTACTAAGTAGCTGTAAAACATAATCTAAACCAGGGGTCCTCAAACTACGACCCACGGGCCAGATATGGCCCCCCAGGGTCCTCAATCCGGCCCCTGGTATTTACAGACACCCCCCCGCCGGGGGCTGGGGGGGGAAACCAAGCAGCCGCAGATGGCTGCCTGCCACTGCATCCGCGCGCCGGCCCCCTGGTTAAAAAGTTTGAGGACCCCTGATCTAAACTTTTCACAAATGTTTCAGATTTTGTAAAATGTGTGCTACTTTATTTTGCACAGACTTCTCAGCAGCTGTCAGGCTGTAACCATTTTGCCTGCTCTGGATTAAAAAATGACCGAAACATGAAAGATCCTATATTCTCATCAATCACTTCAGCCATCCAGTCACAGATCATTTTTTCCATCACTTCTGCAGGGCTTTTGGACTCCAGAAAGATTATCTGTAACAACACTTAAGGGGAAGAAAACCTACCCATTCTTTAATCCTTTAAAATGATTGTTTACTCTGTTCTAAAACAAGGTGGTCTTCAAATCCTGTTTTCTGGAGCCTTTAGCTAACTGAGGTAGGGAGAAAAGGGTTCCAAAATTGTTTCACTTTTAAGTTATTCCAAGTCAGAGAGGCAGTAAATGTCACATAACCTTAACTCCTGGCTGCAGAGTACTCCTGGATTAAAACTCTGTTCCTTGGACACTCGTGCATCTGCCTGTGTCTGTGTGTGTGTCCATGCGTGCATACAGCCTTCTGGCCATCTCACATCCAGGTGATTACATTAAGATGGCGTTACACTCACTCCACACTTTAGGGACTCAATTTATGGCAGCAGAGGAAACAAAGACATCTAGGCAACAGAGTATAATGATAAAGATTTAACGAAAGGTAGAAAACTCATCTATATATTTATTTGACAACATTATTCTTGACCCCTGCAAAATCACATCAGTGACAGGCATAGAGTAGGCTGCAACTTTACTCTAGAAGCCAGTATTTGACATTACTTCTAAAAGAATAATAATGGATTTATTTTTCTGTTTCAAAACAATAAACCAGAGAAATATCAAACTTTTATCCTTCTCTGCTCTCTCCCATGATTGAATTTCTAGACACTGACAGGATGTGGACATTGTACAATATTCATTTTCTATTTAACAGCAGCCTGGGCTGTTACAAAGCTGCAGAGCCCCAATGGCCTAAGGTACTTAGATGGGTGCTTTTGTGACTGTCTTCCCCTGGCTACTGGCATTTGACAGACACGAATTTATTCCTGTGGCACTGTTCAGAGGCAAGGATCTATTGCCTCCAGTTTACAGAAGAACTGCAGAGCACAGTGAATAAGTGTCCTGACCAGCACTACACATCCATGTATCTGCGGCAGAACTGGGAGATTCTGGTTGAACTATCAAGTCCCTGCATTTTGAGGGTTAAGAATTAAACTACAAAAGCGTGCTTTCTCACTTCACAGAATGCAGTACATTTATACAATCGGGTATGTTTATACAATATACGTTAGTGTAGTGGGTAGACCCTAAAACCACCTTTACATTAGCTAGACCAGGAATATGAAACCAAGTTTTCATAAAGCTCAGTAGCCTTGGATATAACCTACAGAGATGAGAGGAGGAGTAATCTGGACTGCACTGAAATTCATTCTGATGTAGAAATTGTTACCAGTGTCTAAGCCAGCTTGTTTAAACCCAGCCAACCAGATTCTATTGCAATCTCAAATGCAGACATACTTGGGAGTTAGCATTCCAGTCCAGGACATCGGAAACTGAGTTGCCGCTTTCTGCTCTGTTTCACACATCATCCTGCACCTTAGCAAAGCCACAGTCTATCTTGTGTTTCAGTTCCCCAGCTTTAAAATAGGGATAGCACTTTTCTGCTAAGGATAGCATTTTTCTGCCTCAGAAGTTTGTTCTGAGACAAACTATAATAAAAGACCATAAAAAATCAGGAAGCACTGTGGTTACTCCAGAGAAATACTAGAAAACACACTTATAGACTTTCTTTTCCAGAAACCTCTCCAACAAGTCACTCTCATTGAAAGACAGCTTACCACTGCACATTAACTTCTTAAATTTAGTTATTAATCTCTTGCATTTAAAATGTAAATATATGCAATTAAACTTACCTTGGATCTCTCTTTGAGAATAATCTCATTTATTTTTCATATGAACAAACTTCAAATCCTTTCTACCCTCAAGTTACTTAGTTGTAGGTTACACTGGCGCATGCTTACTAGTTACAAAGGCTAGCAAGCTGCAGAAATTGCCAGCAACATTCTATGAAAAACAAACCCCAAAAAGCAAAGCAAAATAAATTATAGCATGGAATGCAAAAAAAAACCCCAACAGGGTAGAACAACTGTCCTATAATAATTATAATAAATCTAATTCATAATTGCACCAAAGTGATATCTTGCAACCTTCCTGAAGCAAGGTCTCGTCATTGACTCGTCCCCTCTGGTATGACAGAGTAGTGACCATGCTCTATTTGCTTCCTATGAACTACAGGGGAATGTGCCACCTTTCTTTTCCAAAGACTTCCTTTGAATTACTCTCTGAAGACTCATTTCTCTCCCCTAGTATTAACAGACTTGTCTACACTGTTCCTTTCTGCCCCAAAAAATTATAACCTCCACTCATCTGTCTCTTCCACTGTGTCACTGCATTCATTACACGGCACATCTCAGCTTCTAAGACAACAAGATGCTGATCCAGACAACTGGAAAACAGATTGTGTCTTCCTTCCCTTACAATAAAGCCATCAAGGGGTACAATGAGATAGATATTGGAAAACAAATCCTGAAGGACATCTCTGATAATCACAGCCAGTGAAATATGTATAGGACGCAATAAATAAATCAATAAATAAATACATAAATAAATAAAAAATAATTTGGATACTCAGGACAGAAGACAAGAACCAAAGAACGTCCTTTTCAGATCTGTTCCCCTCAGACTTTGCCAAGTTCCAATGGAATAAAAGCTTTAATATTACATTTATAAAGCCTTTATGGTACGTCCTTAGAAATGCTCTTCATTTAAGCATTTACTGACAAGCAAAGCACCAACAGAAAGAAGTTGATTCAGGTAGTTATAAATGAATCCAAGATTAATGACTGTATAAAAACTGGGAGGAGTGATGATCCTTTCATTATTGCTTTGAGGTGAAGATTTCACTTTCTGTGAATATTTCACTTTCTGCAGCAAATCCTTACCTTTGGGATTATATATATGCACAATAAATAAAGGATTACCTTCACCTACAGGAAATGAGATCTTTGTGCTGCATGCTTCATAAATGATTTTTTATTGTTAATACAGTCCTTTTCCCCACTGAGCCATGGAGAAAACTACGGTAATTATTGTCCTGTCTGAATTATTTTTCCTACTTTATTGAGATGGTCAACTTTTTGGGAAAAAAAAAATTATAAAACAAAAAATAAAAAGTGAAGTTGCAGTCTAATGTAGTGGAAAGATATCTGCAGCCAGAAGAGCTCTGTAACAGCTCTGCGTGCTTGTACTAGGCAAGTTCAAGCTCCTAGATGTAATTATTTTTGAAGTTGATGAGCACAGCAGCCAAATAACCTGATCAGATTTGCATGGCTGAGTCAGTTCACACACACTGACAATTAGTGTTTGCTTTATACTGAACCTACGTAACATCTTTGGGGGGATTCCTAATCCTCAGAGAAAACAGCATGGTAGGACCACTTGAACAATGGCCAGACAATATTGATTTTAAACAATTAACATCTGCACCTTGAACTTCTCTGTCTTCTTAGAGACAGACCTATACTATTTATTAACTAGGGAGGAAACAAAATGCGCTCCTGCCATAAAAACCTGTGAGGAAGGCACCTTTAAAGAGTGCAAGCAACCTGTCGTTTAAAACTCTTCTCTTTCTGATCTGTTCTGAGAGATGTGCACCTCGCCCTCTAAAACTCTCGTGGGTTATGGAATCTGCAGCCTTGGATATACTCAACACTTAACTTGGCAAGGTCTTGAGCAACCTTATCTTCACCGGCCCTGCTCTAATGAAGTGGGTTGACAAGAGGACTCCCAGAAATTCCTTCAAGACTAAACTGTTGTACAATCTCTCTTACTCCTTTTAAAATTAACTCTGCTAGGGTGTCTCCTCTTAACCAAAACGTTTCAATTTAAGTTACCACTTTAAAATGTAACCACTGGCCCTATTACTCAAGCATTCCATTCTTACATTTCTATTTCCATTTCTTTTAAAATAACAAAGTGACCAGGGCTGAAGTGTTTCAAATTATCACTAGTCACTAATACAAGGAGAAAGTAATTTCTTAGGGCTAATTTAATGTGCTTCTGAATCCTGTAATTTATTTTGATTCTGTGTTCTCTCTTCCTTTCCAGGCACCCTGCCAAAGAAGTAAAAGAGGGTTTTTCTGGCAAGATTTCCAATATTCTTCCCAGTCTGGTTTTTTTAGAAGTCTACAGACATAGGTGGATTCAAGGCACAGAGCCAAGCTGCAGTCATTAGTAAGGATTAAGCCATGTGAAGCTGGTATTAAAGTAGAGAAAGTAAACACCTCTTACTGTGACAAAGCATACCTTGAGAAAGAGGAGGCTGACATCTTTTCTTCTAGGGCAGATACAGGGAGGAATACTTCCTAAGAAAGAAATGTTTGGGGTTTTTTCCAAGATTGTTCTTACAGAGAGAGGTCTTCAAGAGTTCAAGAGACCTGAAGAGTTTTACCTTCATGGCTGCAACTGGTACTAGACAAAATGCAGGAGGATATAAATTTTAGGCAATTTTTAGAGAATGAGATCTCAGCCCATAAACAGAGGCATTATGTAATAAAGTAACTTACATCATTATCATCATTATCATATGTAGAGCAATAAGCACTGGATTTAAATATGGATTTTATATTCCTTTCTAGTCACATAGGTGGTAAACGAACCACCCTGACACTCCACTGACTGCTTTTTAATAACTGGTGAAGAACACAAAGGAGTGTGAAGTGTAAGTGAACAGATAAAACAGGAGTAGAGCTTCAACCTCTTCTCTTTCTCCCTAACTCCCTCCATCCCTCCAAGAAATAAGCAGGCACACTGAAGACCAAAAATACTGCTTTGTGTTTTCCTGGGCCAGCTGGCAGCTTCACTGATGAAACATGGGGCTCTGCCTTAACTCTCATCCACAAAGCAGAAGCAGTAGCCCCAGCTCAGTCCCCATGGCACTACTGAGGGCACACGGGCTCTGGAGCTAAGGCTGCATGCCCTCAGGGACAACAGGGGATCCTGGGGTGGGGTGTCAACAGCTGCCTGCCCACTCTGTCAAGTGGAAAGCAAGTACAGACAGACATGCAAACCAGCAAGAGCACAGATCAAATCATTTTTTCCCTTTCTAAGGTGTCCTGGAGCACACAGATTTTCTACAGCTGAGCAATGATCCATAAAGGAACAGCAAGTCCAAATACCACAGCCACCTCCTGACGGCCATCACAGGTGTGCTAGCGGGGAAGGAACCTCCACACAAAAAGACACGTTTTAATTCTGAGCATCAGGATGACTTCTACTATTAAGTGTCTATAACTGCATGGCTTTTGCTTTGATTGCTGGCTAGAGAAACCATTTAGAGACAGTCACTGCCTATCACACAAAAATACTGTCCTAGGAAATTCAATTACATACCATTGTCCCACAGAAAATTTACAGGTGCTTCATTTAACCACCACACGATACCAGATTACAGAAACAGCGTGATCAACATTTTCAGAATTGGGTTCAAGTCATCTTTCCCAAAACTGGATAAAGATGACAGATTTTCAGGGGGAAAAAAGCCCAGAGTATTTCAACACTAATTATCTGACCTCAGTTGTCACAGTGTCAGATGCTGTGTACTAAGCTCTCCCAAAACAGTGCCTCTCAGCAACATGCCTTAAAGGGGAGAGTTGTCAAAAACCTATATCCCTATGTTCTGAAAACAAGAGACCAAATTCACTATTAGAACACTTCTAAGAAGGTGGATTGTCACCTGCCTAAATCTCCTGATCCAACCAAGGCTACTCCTATTATAATCTTGCTGAAGAAAACAGAAGAGAGAAATAGGAAAGGCAGAGTTCTGAGTTCACATTTAGCTCAGAGAATATCAAAAAGGAGTGAGATGGTATGCGTTACTTTTTCCAGAAGTGGAGATTTCTACTAATTTTAGGCCAGCATGAGAGTAAATGTTCTTCAAGGTAAAAACCTAATGTAAGCAGAAAATATTCCTTAGGATATCTGTACTGCCTTTTATTTTTGAGGTTGTCTAATCCATCCTATGTATCTTGCTTTAATACTACTGCATTCTCTACATACCATGTACTAACGAATACAAACATATGAAAAACATGGTCTGGAAAGGAAAAAACAGCATAAGGAAGCAGAGTTGTTAGAATAACAGAACTTCCTATGATTGTTCTCTAAATGAACAATCTACATGAGAAAGACTTCATTTGTTCTATCTGATCCTGAAAAGTTGTTCGGTTTTTTTGAGGAGTAGAAGATAAAAGGACAGTTCAGTGATGTCTCCTTTTCAAGGGCATAAGTAGCAACACAGCGCTTTTAAAAACTTAATCATTGTAAAAACATTTAGAACAATAGTTAACGGCAAGTCACTATTAAAAAAAAGAATGATCACTTTAAAAAGTGAACTGTCAGTAGTATCCTGTATTTGTCAAATGCTGTTCTTTCAGTCCTTGATATTGATTAGTATTCCACTTGAACGAGGAGATAATGAAGTAGATTATTTTTTCTGCAGTGCACCTGACACAATCAGAAAAGCTGACACAGAGCATTTTCCTATTTTCCAATTTGTCTGTCCCACCTATTTATTTTCTTTTCCTTGGAGGCCACAGGGGAGAATGGATGGAAATTAAATTAAGACATCCTAGGAAAGAACTGAGAACAGTAATGAGGTGCATTTAAATTCTACACAAGACACAGGAGAGATGGATGGCATAAAGAAAAAATCAGATGTTGCATCCTTTGCTAACTATGAAAATATAGAGTTAACAGTAGTTAAATGATTCTCTAAGGTTTGTTATTCAGTATAAATGATGATATAGAAAGACAGATGTTTCACCAAAATAACACCTCTCACTTTAGAGCTATTTTTCTTCTGACTACACACAGGCACACAAAATCTCACCCTGCATCTTCATGTACTGAAGATGCCAGAATAAGTATATAAGTAATTGTGATTGTTAATTTATTCACAGAACAAAATACAGACAACCACCATATGGGTTTCTTCAGCTGGAAAGCACCTGGGGCTAGATGGCAAGGAGAACCCTTGGTGAGATGCAGGACCACACAGCCTTTACAGAGGTTCAAACTATGAATCCTTCGTTTACGTTACTATTTTCATAGTTGCTGTCCAGCCAAGTGGTACTACATGGTCATGCACTCCTTGCTTCCCACACTTGTGTATTCAGCCAGCTGCAGAGTAAAATAACCTGCTTTGGCACCTGTAACAAGAGCACACCGTATTCCAAGCCCCATTCTCCATGCAGCAGGATGAGTCAGGCGGCACAGCAGGACCTTGCAGGGACACAGGCTCGCCCAGAGAAACAAACAGAAGAAGATGATACCGGTGTGTAGCATATGAAACAGGACTGTGGCACACAGGCACTGCAAAGGATTAAAACGCACCATAGTCAGAAAAGCGGCTGGGGGAATGTTTCATCCAGTTGTATCTCTAAGCCTTACTAATTTTGGCTGAACTCTGGGCTTTGTTGACCTAAGGCCTCTAGCAGAGGAGAAATTTGCAAATTATTGTAGCTGCCTGACGGCCAAAGGGAAACAAGGCAGGAGTCCTTGGGAAAGGGAGAAGAATCCTTGCTTCCCAGCACACATTTAGGGACACACACACAAATACAAATGCAGAAACGTATTTGCTTTTTTTTTCTTGACCAATTTACATGTCTCTCAATGAACTTGCAGAGCCAGTATAATCCTATGTTGGTTCCAAAGCCCAGCATTTTCTATGTCTAAGTAACTAATTGCTAAACACGAATTAGCTGGGCATAGTCTTTGAGACAGCCCTAGCCAGAATACCCCTGCCATCACAGGCCTTGTTTTGCTACATTAGCATGACTACATGGTAGGTGCACTCTGTTTTTAAATTCACTACTGCTTCTGCAGTTCTAGGGATTACCCAGTGTTCTCACACACTTGGAATGCCTTTTTTGAAACAGCTTGACTTTAAAATAGAGAAGACAGCCTTTTTTTCTGAATTCTCTGGAGCACTTAAAAGCAGTCTCCTGGCACTAACAGAAGGTAAGTCTTATTAAAGAGCTAGATGTACAGAAGTTACCTTTACTTGGTAAGTATCCTGCTTCCAAACGCACTGTTTGATCTGTAATGTGACACACCAGCTAGTCAAATCCGCACTTGATATTTGTGTTTACCAATTTTTGAAGAAGTGCACTCTTCAGAGAGGGAAGTAAACCGTGAGAACAAAAGTCTGCCCCAAAAGTGGCTGCTTTTTGGTACTAGGCAATGACTGAGAAGAACATTTGTGTGTCAAGGTTTAGAATACAAACAGCACTCAAGCCTGAACTGTACAGTTAGTATGGTATTATTATGGTGCACAGTCCTGATTCTTTTCTTCCCACAGGAGTCCCACAGACACAGAGTTCACTAGATCAGTAATGCTGCAAGGAGCTGGGCAGCTTTTTCTAGGCAAAGCCTGCAGGGCTTGAGAAAAGCCATGGCTACTTAGCCTTCTGGAGGCCTTTCCAAGTCTCATCCATGTTTCCCATCATATATAATGAATATGAAGTAGAAGTAAAGAATATCCAATCTGACCAGGGGTTGTTATTTCCAGGAACTGTACATATATAATGCCTTTCCCCAACCTCTGTTTACCACTCACAGCTTTTCTCCTGGGCTGCTTTGACCTTCATCTTTGGGGAAGTTGAAAATCAAAGGATTTTTTTAGGTTTGAGAATTTTTAAAGTGAAATGCCATATTTGCTATTGTTGAGAATTTACATAATCCCTTTTACCAGAAGATTAAGCCTAATTAACAATATATAGCTAACAAGACACTGTATTCTAAACACAGACTCCTCCCCCCCCACCCCCTTCCCCATATAAAACTCTGATTCCAAGTATTTCTTTTCTACTTTTTACAAGATAGTTTTCAAAATCATGTGCCAAATCCCAAGGACTGGGTAAAAGCATAAACAGTTTTCTATTTACCTGACATTCAAAATAAATCTCAGCATTCTGAAGCTGCTTAGCTATAAATAACAAATTCCAGCAAATCCTTTCTTTTGCCATCTTCAAACAATGCCCAACTGTCTTCTCCAAAGTAAAGAAATTTATCATTGTTTTTCAGTTTTCTCATCAGTTCCTACACTACCTTTACTCACCGCACCAACTGCATAGTCTGCAAGTACGTGAGATATGTAAGACTTGAACACCCGTTGTTTGCTCCAGAGGAACAGTTAAATGAAAACCCTTTAAGGCTATTTTATTTGTTAATTATCTTCCAAAATTGCACTTGCATTTTTATTTCTTCTAAAAAGCATTCATATTGTGAAGTATTACATTAATTACACATCAGACTGTGTTGAATTAGTCATGTTACCTGGCACCACATTTGTGTTGTGTTATAATGTTTCAAAAGCAATCATGCTGTGATAAGCTGTACTCTAAAAGAAAATGACACTTCTTAGAAATGTGAAATAATTTTTAATAAAATGTATTTTCATATAAATCAGTGTCTGTTCTAGATTAACATTCAGGCACATTCGAAAGCTCACAGGAAAAGCATGGAAAACAAAAGGGAATGGATTTGAAATATTACTTTTTTGTTCATTCCGTAAGCTAGAATAATATTTCACAGAGTTTGCACTTTACATTTTAAATGCCTACTAAAACATTACATTATGGATATAGTGTTGCTTCTCCAAAATACAGCTTTTAAAATAGGCTGTTAAAATATAGCTTAAAAGCACAGGAGGGCTTTAAATTCTTCTGAATTGACAATCGGGTCTTGGACCTAATGAAAAGGGGCACATATAGGCCAGGCAAAATTCTTTCCGTACTGCCCTTTACTGTGACACTGCCTTTGGTGTGTCATTGAAAGGTCCAAATGTGAGAGATGTCAGATTGTCATGAAGAAATATCCATAGCCTTTCACACATTGATAAGATAGGTTAAGAAACCTATGCCATGCATTCCAAGTACTTTCTGAATTTTGCTCTTTGGGAGGAAAACCTTCATCAACCGCAAGACAAAGAGAGGCATGCAGAGATCAGCCAGTAGCCTGGTGACCACAGCATTCAAGTCCTTTTTACATATTAGTTTTATTCTGAGCAATTTAGAACTCCAGGGTCTCCTATCCCAGCAGGTGTCCTGCCCAAGGGCTGCCAAGCCTCTGTGTAACTCTTCAATGCCAAACAGTTAAATAGTCAACCAGGAATAGCTTGACTTCAAATCCCATGTTCAGTAAAACAGCAAACTAGCCCTAGGTTCCTTCCACGGTTAGACACAACCAGCAGGCTATGCATTTGGCTGAAATCAGAATCCATCTCCTCAAGAAATCCTGTTATGGGCCTGGGTACTTATTCCTGATGATACCATTTCAACAAATTGGTATTTTCTGATCAAAAGCGATTCTTTTACTCATGTTTTTAAGGGGCTATAGAAACACTTCAGCTACTTGAGCATAAGACATACAGGACTTGATCAGCTTCTGTTTCCCTGCTTCCCAGCAAAGTGTGAACTGCTGTACAAAACCACCTCTTCTGCTTCTTCAGAAAATTAAGAGCAACAAGAACTTCTTACAAAAGAGTAAAGCAGCTTTGGAAAAAGAAGCATTTATTTAACAGTATTTAACCGTTAAGAAAACAGAAGGTCAGACACACCCCTTTGTCACCTAACATCAGTGCTAATGGTGACGAGAGATTTGTTTTCATAGCAACTGGGTACTTAAAATTCTAGCTTACCCAGGTACTATTTTCTTTCCTAATTTAGCTTAGTTTAGTAAACCACATTTAAATCAGTAAGACTTTTATCACCCGCCATATAGGGTTTTCAAATCCGATATTCTACTGCACCAAGGGTGAACCAAGCCTTCCTATTAAAAGGAAGGTATCTCCCCCCAGGGGGACAGCCATCAGAGTGTCAAACTTGTCCCTGCGCCAAGAGGAACCCACAGCCCTGTGAGCAGCACCCAGAGTCCTCAGACTGTGCAAGAGGAGCCAGAGTATCCACAAATGCAAATTACAAAAGCTACAGGCTTAGAGCTGTACAGGTATGAACTAAATCTACAGAGTATCTCAGCTAGGTCACATGGAAAAGAAGAAAGGAGGCCAGGAATGATCCCTTTGAACTCAACGGATCACTGATCACAACAGCCCTTGGGAAGTAGGAAACCTGAGTTCATCAGTCTGGTCCAAACCAAGCAGAAGAACTAGAATTTGACTACAAGTTTCCCATCGTCCGAGGCAATGTACAGTGCATGAACAGTGGCAGAAACTTGGACCAAAAGGTGCTTTGCATACAAAAACTTCAACGCCTCCATGGAGTTGGAAACTACTTCAGTAGAGGTCATGAGAACCTTTATGTTATCTAAATATTTAATTCACTTCCTACATTTGGTACTCCGAATGGTGGCAAAGGGGTTTTCTTCAACCTTGAATCAGGTTTTAGACAAAGCTTTCATGTTCTGCGAACATCTTTACCAGCCTCTAGACTGCTGCATTTGAATATTCTTCATCATACTGTGCCTTGTGCACCAGGCACAATCATCTCTAATTTGATAATTGACATTAATTTAACATTGCTAAAATAAAAAGAAAACTTACTAAGGCGACTTGATAATATTTAGTTTGCAAAGGATTAACTTGATTCATTTTGAGGAACATTTCATACCCAAGTTTTTTATGCTAGCTATTGTAAGTCTATCTTTTTTTGGGAGGAGGGAGGACGGCGAAAGAGCGGAAGAGCTACATGCATGAAGAAATCATGACTGTAAGCATTTCAAGTAATCCCCATGAAGTAATAATATTTGGGGAGTTTCAACTGCAAAATCCTTGTGATATGTGTTCACTGAGGATACAATCGCTGAGTTTAAGAATTAAATATGGCAAAGGAGAATTATGTTCTACTGTTTCCTTAGAAACAAAATTAATAGTAGCAAAAATTGCCAAGAAAAAGAAAATTCATTTTACTTATCATAGAAACAAGCATGATATAAATTCACTAATTGGAGAATTCATTTCACATGGGTTAGCTCAACAGGACATTCCTGTCTGAAATAACAAATGTTCAAGTACCTAATTACAAATGTTGCTATAAATAAAGTACTTTGTGCAACTATTTTAGTCATTATGCTAAATAACTGCAGTAATCATTATACTTTAAATATGCTGAAATGTTGCAAGTGCTCAGATTTGGTATCCTTGCATTTTTATTCTGCATCTGGAATATAATGCTAACAAATATTTAACTTAGTAAATCACATTCAGCTACTGGTTTTTTTCCTCCCATTGACACATTCATCTCCGATTCCAGATTCATTTCAAGTTGTCCTTATTCCACACCGAGCTTCCAACAATAATATCATTATACTGACAGTGCCTATCAATTAGTTCTTTTTAGAGCTGTTAATTTTTACATTGTAAACATCATCAACAGTCAGATGGGAAAAAAATTTAAAACCCTGATAACCATTATCACTCCATTCTGGTTTTGGCTCTCCATGACAATTGCTACACAGACAATAAATTCAGAATAAAGTACAAGCAACATTTGAAATGAAACAGACCTGACGGCTCTGCAATACATTTTAAATTTCTGTAGTCGCTTCATCCTTCCCACCCTTGGGATTTCTCGTTTCTATGCTGAATGTTACTTTGACTTCTAGCGGAGGTTATTAACAGAACTGTACAAAAACAATGAATGCAAATGTACTGTCATTTGCAAAACCAGTAATCAGTAGACCAATTACTTATTGACAACCATACTTCATACAGATTATGTGGCATGTCCCCACAGGGCAGCTGATTGGGGAAGAGACTGCTTTGTGGCCATCAACCCCTGTATACACTGTTTTACTGTACATGCAGACATTTCATGCCTTGAAAAAGAATTTCAGTTTCTGAGTGAAACTGCAAAGAATTAGAGAATGGTGAAAATACAGAGGTGTTGCCTTCTTACAAAAAAAAACAGGGAGAGGACCAAGTGCTGTAACAGCAAGTGCAATACCAGATGCGGAGCAAGTGCAACCATCCCCAAGCACTGCCTGAACACCAAAACTGACATGTCACTGTGTCAGGGTCAGGGAAGGTTTGCGTATTCCTCTCCTGCAGAATATTTTGGAACAGTTGTCTGTATGAAAACAAAGAATGAAAGAAATGAAAACTCAGGTCTGCTGGGACAAGTACAGCAAGAGGATGTCAGAATACAAAGAGACAGCTGAGAAGACTAGCTGTTCCACAACAGCAGCAAAATTTGAGTACAACATACTGTGACCATCTGATGTGGTACATTACTTTAAAATTCGAATTACTGGGGGGAAACAAAGGAAAAGTTGATTGGGGTGTTTTCTGAACAGCTAAGACAAAGGATAAAAAGCCTGATGCTTTCAAAAATCAGATACCAAGCTCTCAAGCCTATCCTTGGATCGCTCTGCTAAACACTCTGAGTTTCCCTTGGGCATTGTTTCATCTTTGTTTCATCCAAATCAAGTCACAAAATAACACCTTTCTTTTTATCTTCCTGACTTTCAGAAAGAGCCACTTCCCACCAGGATGTCATGGGACTCCAGAGCATGAGGAGGGCCAGCCCATTTAAGACTCAGATAAAACCAAATACTCCTTGAAAATGTGGATTCAGAATAGGGGGGAAAGCTAGACAGTGTCCCCTCACTACTGTTTCTTCTAAACGAGAAGTACTATGGCACTTGGTTCATGCCTGTAGCTTTATGTTAGGCTATCAAAGTGATATTCATTTCATATAAATACTTACAAACCACACTCATCTTGACGAAAATTCTAGAAGCTCTTGTAATCAGCCGTTCCATATTGCACATCCTTCTTAGCTACAGAGGCCTGTCTGCCAATTAGCATTAAAACAAAAGGCACCTATTTTACAAAATTTTCATGTTATCTGTTTTACTTTGAAGAGCAATCACAAATAATTTGCTTAGTGCTACATTATCTCACCTTATTGTTTTGTGTATGCATTTAAAGGAATTCATTGCAATTTCTGTTTTAACTTGTTTTGCTTACCTTTAAAAGAAGTTAAGAGAGAGTCAACTAAACAATAATAATCTCGGCTATCAAAACCAAGGAAAAATAGGAGCAATCACCTCCAGAGAGTTACTTTGTTGTCCAGCTGTCTTATCCGTCATG
This sequence comes from Falco cherrug, assembly GCF_023634085.1. Taxonomy (NCBI): domain Eukaryota; kingdom Metazoa; phylum Chordata; class Aves; order Falconiformes; family Falconidae; genus Falco; species Falco cherrug. Next base: position 43,828,977 of record NC_073705.1, read on the forward strand.
TAGTCTTTGATGAACCTACTAACCACAGTCAATTTTAGACAGCCCTTTAACATGGTGTTAGCATGTCAGAGACTACTTAAAACACATAAAAGCAGCAATGGTTCCAGCTTGTTACTTTCTGTTTTGATATACAGCACTGAGTCTCCACTGACTAAGGTGATAAAACTATAAACCATTGTGACAAATTGACTGCATTTTACAAGCCTTCCCAAAGTGCTTTTTCATATTGTTTAAAGTTTTCCAGGGAAAACACATTGGCAGTATTAGCTGGGCAAGGTACTGACACACACAGCGTTAGAAGGGAACTAATACAGGGCCTTCTGTGCTAAAAAAGCAAGTGTTATGCTACCAGCCTGTGAGCAATCTGCTTCTCTTTATGCATCTTGTATGGCTTGAATGGAAAGTAGCTGCAAGCATCTCTAAATAGGAGCAAGGAGAAGCATGTGTGATAAACAGCTACTCTTGAAAGCTTTCTTCCCTCTGGTATTTGAATTCTTTCACAACCTTACAGCAGACAAGCACTTTGACAGGGTCCTATTCAGGGCATGTTTGTTTTGTACTACTTCTTCAGGCTCTGCACAGCACCTTGTGGTGTTCGATTACTTTCTGCACCAGCAATTTAACTTCTTGCAGCAGAGTCCCTCCTTACTCTTTCTTGAACATGGAAAAGACCTCCAAATGTCTCTTAAGATTCCTTAAGTTACAAAAGGAAGGACAAATTAAAAAAAAAATATATGAACGGGGTAACACATTTCTGCAAATTAGGCAACAAGATAAGCAGAAGCAGCTGCATGTGTGGCAGGCTCTGTCAGGGCATCATTCAGAGGCTTCAAAGAGGTACACTGGAATCTCAGCTCTATTTACTGGGATCAGAAGAACCATGAGTGTAAATTGTCTGTTTGTGTTTGTGCTTTCCTTCACGTTAAAACAATTGTTGAAACCTGCGGCTAATGAAGAGAGGGGACGCAGCTTGATGCAAGCAAATGTCCATTTATTGTACAGAAACACGAGTTTATATACACTTTCAGAAGCTGCGCGTTTTAAACAGATTGGTTCTTGAAGCTAAGCATTGCATACCAGGCAATCCCCGATTGGTGGTTAACTACCAACAGCAAGGCGTTACCTTTCCTTGGCGCCATCGGTCCCCCACTCCCCTATGTTCTCTTCAGCATGACTCATCCTGTTAATTGTTGTGTCTATTCACACTTCTTATCTTCCCAGGGTTGGTGACCTACAAGCTCGAGCACATTCCCCTTAGCTAACTGATTGCCATGCATGGTCCTAATTTCCAGCCCGCTCCTGCAGAAACCACGTCATAAACCAAAAACAGATAGAACCATGTTCTCTACTATACTTTTCCTAACCATTGTTATGTATTTCAGCTACTGAAATACATGCTTATAGTTCCAAAGGATTAGCCAAATATGAATCTTAATTCAGATTCCAACACGCAATCCATGCTAAAGCTCTCTTCTGAAACACTCAGATGTTCACCATCTCACCAACACCACTAAACCAAAATCCTCTTCCAGTCTGGCAATACTTCAGTCTAAATATTTTAACAGTTTAGAACTTCATTTGTTTTGTGGCATTTTTCAGCTAATTCAATCTACCATTGCTTTTTCCTACAGAAACAGATATAGAAGGTATAGATAGCAACGCACTTAATTACTGATTGGCAAAAGCATGCTTTATATCTTGTACTTTACCTGAAAAAAGAATGAATGAAAGCAATGGTATATTACGTGCCCAAGAACTGCAGAACAGAAAAGGAGATTGCAGGTTACAGACAAGTGACATCTATTTTCTAGTCTTTTGACTTCATTATTATCTCAGAAATATTTTAAAATTTTGACTTGCTAAATTTATAAATATCTTCCAAATCATATGGTCAATAAATCTGTTCTTTTTGTTTGGTGATGAACAAGCTGGTCATTCCTCCAGGCAGAAATGATACTTTTCCTGCTGCCCACACCCTTACTCTCTCAACTGTCCGCAATTTCTCCATACCAGGGGTCATGAAAGTATTCCATCAGAGGAGATTAAGAACAGGGTAAAGTTGTTCTTTCAACCTAATACTTGCGGCTCCTGATGACAACAGCCTTCAGAGTAGGCACCTGGATATAATTTCTATGCATTTAATTACTCTCCAATCATTTCTCTCTCATTAATGTTTCCAGACCTCCCTGTGTCGATGTAAAGTTTTACCTCCACAGCAATCTGCAGCAAGAACAGCCAGCTTCTTTCATGTGTTTCAAACTTGCCACCTACTAGTTTGACCCAGTGAACTCTGGTGCTTGCATTAGAAGAAACAGTGAGAAGATCTCTCTCCATGTCAGTCAAGATTTTACAGGCTTCTATCTTATTCTACCGCAAGCTGTCTCTTTTCTAGACTGAAGAGACTACTCTAAATTCATTTAAATAGGTTCACAAAGTGCTAGTGTCATAGAGAGAAAACAAGTCGCATTCTATTTCACCACCTGAAAAAACCAAACTAATTAAATGTTTCTAGATAACATAACTGTCCACTAGAAAAAAAGATAAATTGGCAGACTGGTACGGGAAAATGAACTCTGTTTACCTCCTAGACACCTGATTAGAGCCCATCTTGTATTAGGCAAAAGCATTAGGTATGTTATCTTAATACGTGCCTGACGACCTATTTCCAATGAGTTCTCTGGTCCCCATAGAGTTACTACCATGACTGCCCACTTCGGCAAGAAGATTCCCAAAGAGGATTCCCAAATGCCAGAGGAGTAATAAAGCCCTCAGCCAGTGATCAGGCAGCAATCTGTTGCTAGTGTTTGGCTAGGCTAACATGAGGATGTGGAGCACTTTGAAATTTCTGGACACACAAGCCCAAGCCAGCTCTTAATAGTTGATATGGGGGGAGGGGTTTACGCTTCCTAATATAAATGAGGTATAAATGTGTGCATATACATGCCTACGCAAACACAAATATATCTTCCTGCAGAAAGTAATTCTTGTTGAAAGGTTGCTTTAAGTGTCTCATTTCTGACTTGAATTTGCTATTTAAATCTTTAAACTGAACTTCACCACAGGACTAGAGGTTCTTTGCTTCCTCCCACCACCATCAAAACAGAAAAATATTTGCAAGAAACCAAGAATGGGAATGCCTTTATAAAATGTAAATACACTGTAGGGGGAAATCATCCGCTAGTATGGCAACTGACATGCCTGAGAGGAAAAAAAGCACCTAATGCAAAATGTAATACATGCATGTCTACAAAAAGTGTATGAATATTCGATATTTGATGCTATTCCTTTTAAAATTATCCCCAACATGCTACATATTTGGGCATGCTAAAGGTTCTCTGAGGTTTCTTAAAGCCTCCTTTAGCTCTCTTCATAGCAAATAACATGGGAGAGAGAGATCTGCAGTATCTCTTTGGTTCATTGCTAACATAGAGAAAACAAAGGTATTGTGGGGTACTGGTGGATGAAAAGCTCATCATGAGCCAGGCCAGCAGTGTGCAGTCGCAGCCCAAAAAGGCCACTGTCTCCTGGGCTGCTCTGGTGAGCTCCCCCCTGCAGTACTGCACCCAGCTGTGGGGTCCTCAGCACAGGAAAGACATGAACCTGTTGGAGCGGGTCCAGAGCAGGGCCACAGAAACAGTCAGAGGGCTGGAGCGCCTCTCCTGCGAGGAAAGGCTGAGAGAGCTGGGGTTGTTCAGCCTGGAGAAAAGGCTCTGGGGAGACATTACTGCAGCCTTTCAGTACTTAAAAGGGCCTTATAAGAAAGATGGGGACAGACTTTTTTGTAGGGTTTGTTGCAACAGGACAAGGGGTAATGCGTTTAAATAAACACAGGGTAAATTCAGACTAGATATAAGGAAGACATTTTTTATGATGAGAGTGGTGAAACACTGGAGCAGGTTGCCCAGGGAGGTGGTAGGTGCCCCAGCCCTGGAAATGTTTAAGGCCAGGTTGGACTGGGCTCTGAGCAAGCAGATTTAGCAGAAGGTGTCTGTGCTCATTGCAGAGGGAGGTGGACTAGTTGCCCTTTGAAGGTCTCTTCCAGACCAAACTTATTCTATGACTCTGTGATTGTTGAACGCAGTGTTGTGCATGGCACTGAAATAGAAGGATTCATCAGGATTCATTCAATCCACATCCCAAACTCCATGTTATGCACAAAGCTAGGCTGGCCTGTGTTCCTGTATAATTCCATTTTCAATTTTCTAATTATTTCTATTTTCTAGCAGAACTCATTGAAGTAAAACATAACAGACAGGGTTAAAAGCGTATCGTATGTATACCCAGTAGCTGAGAAGTACTTCACTGTTAAAGGAAATTTTTCTTCTAAAATTGCTTCTTCCTAGTCCCAAGTAATTTCTAATAAAGCCTTTGGGAAGCCTGTGTTTTCATTTTAAATAATGAAAATACATTCCCAAAGCTCAGAAGGAATGGCCAATTTAAGGAAAGAACTAGTTAAATAATTCTCATCTCTACTATAAATCATGTGCTGCAAGTGTGCATCTGCAGGAAGTGGATACTCCCTTCTTTCCCACTATCCTTTTCCCATTGTAGAATCTGTAGAGCTTGGAACTACTTTATTACTGTAAACTTCCTGGTGTTTTTAAATAGAATGCTAAAAATAAAAAGATGCCACTGTACTTTGTGGTCATAACTGAACAAATTATTAATATCGTTCTCCAAATAGGACCTTAGGGGGCAAATTTAGCTCAGCTGTAAATGTATTTAAGTTTATGGAGTAATTCCAAGAATAAATTTGTCCCACTATCCAGAAAGGTACTTGCTTTATTGAATTAGTAGAATCGAGTGCACTCGTCCTGTCCACAGATCCATTAGTCAGTAGTTATGACAGGCCATAAGCAAAATCTATTATTAGCACATTTACTGTAATAGTTTTTCACTTTCAGGATCACCAGCCACAATTTAAAGGCTCCTAGATCCTACTGAAAAAAACAAAGACCCAGTTTAAATTTCAAATTCAAAAAGGTGATACACATGCAGGGTTAAAGAGAGGGATCTTAGAACACGCTAAAATTTAAGAAAATCTCACTTAAAATGTTCATTTCATCAAAGCCATTTCCTTATTTCAGGAAAATAAAAAGCAGAAGCTTCCCTGCTGGATCTATGTAACATTCTCTCTGCCACAATGCCAAGTGGTGGCCAGGCACTAAAGCAGAATTAACCAATTAGCAAAATGTTCCATCTGGTACAGCCTGGACTTGCTGTGTCTCCATACCGCACATTACCATGACAGAAACTTCTAAAGGGACATCTTTAGCAAGAAAGCATCTCACACTCTGAAACATCTTTCTTTTAATCTTTTCTACACACAAAACCAAACATGGCCACTTCAGAGAGAGCCACAGCATTCAGAGCTGACCCATTCTCACCACGAAAGGGGTTTTTAATGCAGGCCTTGCTTAAGTCAGTCCACATGTTCTTCAGCTATGAGAAGAAACAGAATATAGGCATGTATCCCTTTGAGAAATGCAGTGGGTGAAGACAAATGGTTTGAAATTACTGAAGAATGTAGAAGCTAACAGACTTTAACATAAATACACCAGATTTCACATAGTCAAGTTTTCACTAATTATTTGTTGCAAGAAACTAACAGAAGATTGCAGCCTAACAACTCTGGATAATAAACTCCTGTGGTCAGAAGACATCAGAAGCACAAGCTTCCTGCAATGGTAATTTTGTATTGCTGTCAACTTAGAAAGGTATCTTCATGTTTGAAAAAGTAGATTTCATATTTACACTGGCTTTTGTCACTGCTTAAATTACTAATCTGCATACTAATTATTAGAGACAAGCCAGTAACATGGATAAAAACCACACAGGAAACTGGACTGCCGGCCAAACAGCAATCTGCTGGCAAGGTTTCACAATCATTCTGACTCATGGAGAATCTGAAATGGAGACATGGAGACTAAAATACTTCAATGTCTCATGTCTTAAGACACCTCTCTCCCTCACAATTTGCATAATCTGTAACAGAACTCAAAATGAAGCATTCATGTCTCTTTGCTGAAAGAACAAGCCTATAAATCAGTCTTTTCGCAGTGTCTGCAATTTGCAACATTTCAGTAGTCTCTTCCACCTCTAAGGATGTGATATTTAAGCCTTGCACACAGTTTGTTCTGTGGTGTTAGACAAGATCGCTGCAATGCAGCTGATATGATGGCATGGGAATGTGCTCAGTCGGAAGGAGCCATGCATAAAAGCAAGCGCATCACTCCTTGCACTGCACATGTACTCTGGCAAACTGGGGGACTTAATTCTCCATTCTTCAAGTAAGAGCAAAAACACAACCCAGGCTAATTTTTCAACCTTGTATCTATTTCTTTTCTTATCATCATCATCATCGTACAATCTGTTTTTCAACAATGAATAAGCATGGACTGAGAGTCGCAAAACTTCTGTTACTGCTATAATGATCATTAACTATTTTTTAGGTAGGTTATCGCTAAGGAAAATTAAACAACAAGGAAATTCCTAAGAGCAACTTGCTTAGTGGTGACAAGATACTGAACTATTTCCATTACTGTACATTAAATATATAAATATATATGTAACAAGATTTTATTTTTTAGCATAAAACTCAGGTTTAAATATTAGATTCTCAGGCACAAATGATTTGGTATTTGAATCAAGTAAGTATACAAAGAGACCATGTGTTTTCTTTCTATGACAGAACAGCATTTCTACCATGTTAGGTTTGTAAATCTTGCTCGTAACATTTAGTAGCAAATATAACAATGACAAAGCCTTCGCTATTCAAAACCAGAAATACTAGGAAATAACACAGTTGCTATTTACTGGCTAGAAACCGTTCACCAGAATTTGTTTTCTGAAACTACATAGTCTTGTATATGTTCATGTCTGTGAAAGACACACATTACATTTAGGAGGTTGGAAGAGCTATTTTCTGGGTTTTATTTTTTTTAACATAACTTTCAGGGGTGGGGATGGCGCAGAGGAAAATTGGGAAACTCATCCAGTATCTTTGGCTTGAAAAATATTCTGGTTGTTTGAAAGGTTTATGAGCCATCTAGAAACAGACATGCCTTTTCTCCACAAAACATGATTATATCGCTTTTCTGGGCCATAGGAATATCAACATCCTCCTCCATCTTCCCAGGAAACATATAAACACACACAGATCAGATCATCTTTTGATTTGAATCTTCTATTTAGTTTCCTTAAACTTATTTTATAATCTTAGCATACTCCAGACAGAAACAAAGATGTCATTTTAGAGGATGTAGGCAAGACATCAACACTATAAACTTAAACTATACTTACTCTTTCTAAAAGTTTTAGTGTTTTCTGATACAGTCTATTAATTTAAGTTCATTTATTTTGTTTGTTCCCTGTCAACAATTCTGCAGGATCAAGCAAAGTAAAAAATATAATATCTAAAAATAAAGCTTAGATTTCAGTGCAAATTACCAGATTCAGTACAACACAGATGCAATCCAAAGAAAGAGAAAGAGTTGGGATTACATCTGCAGTGATTTGCCAGGTGGACTTACAGTAACTACTGAGAGTTGTTGGAGAAAGGAACAGATTTAAATCAAAGCCAAAAAGTAGGTCAGCTACTACTTTAGGTATGAGAGTATGTAAAATGACAATGGATCCACTGCTGTGTTCAGAGAGCAGGCTCTCTCTGTCTGAAAGCAGGACCCTCTTGGGAGACACACTGCTGGTCACTGCCCCTAGGGAAGAGACAGCAAAGCAACACTGCCACCAGAGCTGTACGAAAAGCTTACCTCTTTCCCAGGGCAACACCACGCACACAGAGCAGATGCTCGTTCTATTCAGGAGAAGAAATATACACCAAACCACATTAAAACCCATCTTCTATTGAAGATGCAACATCTACCTCTTCTTAAAAAAAAAAAAAAAAAAAAAAAAAAAAAAAAAGCCATGTACACAAAATGGGATGAGGGACAGATGAAGAGTAACGACCCATTAAACTGCTGGTAGCTGACACACAGGAAGGAGATCTTCACTGCTATGTAAAAAATCTGTTGGTAAGATTTCACCATTCAGCTAGCAAGTCTGATTGTTTGTCATGAGGATGGGAAAATAGCATCCCTGAGCAAACCTGAAGGAATGGGGAGCTCTCCCTACTCGGGAAAAGCTACTGTTAGTTTTGGTTTTTAAAGCAGTGTTACTCTGCATAAATTTGCATTTCTCTAGTGTGCATACAATGCTTCATTTTATAAAATACCAATGACACACTTGAGGGAAGGGGAAAAAAAGGCATAGTACTGTTATGAAACAATAAAATACTGTTTAAAAAAAAAACAACGAACAAACAAACAAGTAAAAAGCACATGCCCAAGATTTTTTTTCCTATTAAGCTACACTAAACCCTTTTGAAGGATGCCTTGAAAAATTATATCCAAATATTTTTATTTATGTTTAAGTAGTGTGAATACACTACCAACACTCAAAAGGCAAATTCTTTGCTTGATACATTTGAGAGATTTAAAGTGCTGAATATATCTTTAACAATTTTTAAAAGGATTTTGATGACCTTACTCTGAGTTGCATATTGCTCTACAAATAGTTCCTTTGACGTGTTAGACTGCGCTTCCATCATGTAAACATTTATCCCTTACCTGAAGGCAGACAGGAAAATGCAGCTGTCGATAAACACATAATATGGAGGGCAGACATATGACCATCTGGAGGTAAATTGGGACTACCTGGTCACAATCCTTACAACAAAAACATATCCTCCAAGACACTGTCGAAACAATAATACTTCATAAACATAGAGAGACTGCAGCAACACAAATCATATTTGGCAGGGTTGCCCCAAGGGTTGTTCACCAACACTGCTACGCTTCTGAACCAGCCTTGACATAACCCTGAAGTTTCAGTCGTACTAAGGAGTATTCAAATGAAAAAAAGAAAGTGTAAGTCACTTTTGAAAAGCTGCTTTGAAAACACAAATACATTAATACACTGGTGCTCAGAAAACAAACCAGGCAAATGAAGAGATGAGAAGAGGGAACTCAACAAAGCTAAAAACTTTTTGCTAAGAAAAAGCTAATTTAACTGAATCATAATCTTTTACAAGAAAATAGCAATGCCACCAAAACTTTCAGTGGAAGAATGCTCATCAGTCTCCACCTATCCCAGCTGGCACTCCAGGGTTCTGGTACATCTAAACCATCTCTGCAAAATGTTAAAGCATACTCCAAAAACTTGACGTCTGATGAGATTCTCCCCAAAATCAATAGGGAAGGGGAAGAAGGAAGGAAGTATTTTCTGCCCCTTGTATGGTCCTATTTCAGTTTTTCAGAGAAAAGGTGTTCAAAAAGGAAGAGAGAATAGAACCTAATCCCTCTATAGCTCTAATTTTTTCCTCCCAACAACTCACAAAATTCCAAATATTCTAACCTGTTGGATGAATATTGCTTTTTTAGACTTGGTATCTAAATAACAAAGACATTATTAGAACAATTACTATTTATGCCTGTATACACTTACTAGGTTCAGAAAAAGCCCTGAAAGATCACTGAATGTATGCTCCATTCTCACATAATTCTGTAATTTCCAGAATATCCAACAAGGCCTCATTAAACTGAAGCCCTTGGTGAAACAAAAAAATAATACTTTGAAAACAAATTAAGGTCTTGAAGGTTACACTGTATTGTAAGGAAGACATTCATGTGCATAGCCACAGCTCCTTGGAGAATGAAAATTCAAATTCCCACTTTTCCTATTTGGAAGAGGAACATAAATACAAGAAACAACTGAGCGTAATAAGTTTAAGAAATAAGCAAGCATTCTGACTCCAGGAACTGAGTTAATTTCTGCAGCCACATTTCATCAAACTTACCAGTACTAGAAATCGCTTATGTAATGAACTCTTCGGGTAACTAGAAAGACAATGGGGGGTTTTTTTTGGGGGGGTGGGAGGGTATTTGCTTTTTTCCATTATACTAACCTGCTGATTATGATCACAGATGTTTTTAATTTACTGAAGTTCTTTCGCAAAACAGTTTGAAATACAGTGTCTTTCCATCAACTTAATTGCTTTTGGAATAATCCGTTCATAAGGAGTATTTGAGCTATGATAGCATACAAATATTCCATGGAGAACCAGAACTAACCTTGTTGTGCTTTATATTCAGCACAAAACATAGACTTATTAAATATCTCTGACCATGATAGATTTCAACGCCAGAATCCTGCTTCTGCCTCATGGATGAATCTCCAAATTAAGCCCCTTGAGGTCTGTACCCACCTAAATAACTCCAGCTGGCAACGCTTACTTCACAGATTCAAAAATTCTGCTGTTGCTCTGTGAGCCAGGATAAATATTACACATCCAAAGTTTACTACATGGCTGCATATGTCCATGAGTTGCTGGATTTCTTCTTATAATCCTACAAGATACCCTAAATTTTCACATCAATCTCTGCCTTCGTAAATCAAGTATGCAACAACAGCATCTTAACAGTACAGATTTAAATATGAAAAAGTATCTTTTGACAAGATCTGAGATAAAAATACACATGGAAATATAAACATGTAATTCCTGCATTTTATAACTTGCAGTGCATTGCCAAAAAGTTAGCAGCCCACCTAAAACTCAAGTTATCAAAATCCTCACACGAGAGAAACCCTGATATGTGGAAGTCTTACTTGAAAATCTCAGAGCCCTTTACTAGAATGACCAGCAAGAAAAAAATTAATAACAGACAACTGTTAGATCCATGTAATTACACTTTTAAGACCTATTATAGGTGTTGCTATGTTAGATAGCTGCCCTCACTCACTGGGAGGAAAAGGTCACATTCCTGTCTTCTAATTTATTAACACTATACAAATAAATATTTGAAAAGAGCATGAATATTTGATTGCCTATGCAACACTTGTGCCTTGGGCTTTTTACTACAGAATATATTAGGCCTGAACTTTCAAAATCGTGTGAAGAAAGGAGGTGAAATCACAAATGGCTTGGGAATATACAAAGAGGAGAGAAAACTAGACAGCAAGGGACATTAAAGCAGAAGAAAATTCTTCATTTTTGGCAGTTGTATATTACAGGCATTAATATGCAACATTACCCAGAAACACTAGCTTGAGGTTACAGTCACCTCATTTTCAGTACTGTTTATAGTAGGAGACAGTCCTCGCTCAGACAACTTAGTGTCTCAATAGGCAAAACAAATTATCTCCATTTATAGAACTGCATGTCAACCAGTCAGAAATAGCATTGCATTAACAGAGCTCACAAAGGCAAGGAGAGAGTCATAGCCTGTGTTAAACACATGGTATAGATTAAATGGCTTACAGTAATTAGTGGTTAGGATTTCTTTTAAATAAATAAAATAAAAATGCACCATAGAATGAAACGCCTCTTCAGTATAGAAGCACACCAGAGAATCTGGTCAGCTGTACAGAGTTTACTGCATGCTAACAGTGGGTCTGCGTATTGCTACGTGGCTTTTAGCAATATCACATTGGTATTATTCGTAACACAACAAAAAGGTTGTAACATGGACCGGTGTTTCCCCCAGACTTCGAAAGGAATTCTATGGCAGGTGAAATCAGTTCTCCTCTTCCAAATAAAGGTGGTGGTTTGTTTTGTTTCTTTTTGAGGCGGAAGAAGGGGACAGGAGAATGGGAGAACAAAAAGGAAGATGAAGTTATTTTAGAACAGGAATTGGGCTTCTCAAGCCCTCAGTCTACTGCATCTTATCTGTATTCTGTACTACATTTTAAGAACTAAATTATAAAACATTAGTATTCATTCACGGCATGGCATTTATTGCAAGCTAAACTATTTCTTTAAGATAATTAAAATGAGTTGTGGTAGGCATGAAATGCCTAGGAAATCTTTCTATAAATGTTCACAGAGCTTGCCCTTGGATACAAGCTCATGACTGACAATGAAAGCGCCCTGCCTATGCAAGGAGCTAAAACACTTGTAATTTTCTGGCAGCAAAGGCTATTGAAGTGACTCATTATTAGTGTTTACCCTTTTTAAGTTATTTCTAATTTGTTTTGAATGTTCCAAAAGAAAGAAGGCTAGTCAGAGATGAGGCTTGCAATAAACTGCATGTCTCTTCTAAAACAGACTAGTAGAGTTTCACCCTATGACTACATGGAGTCATTTAGTATCTCAGTTGGTGCAGTGAGATACTGAGGACTTTCCACTCCCTGGGAACAAACCCACACTCTGAAATGACTGAAGGAAGGGACAGCATTACACAATACCATCACCTGATGCGACACCGTTCACAGTTTCTGCTGAAGTCTCATGCAGAATAGCTGCCAGCATTGCAGGCAAGCCTGAGACATATGAGCAAAATTCTGAGGGGAAGCCTGCACAAAGCATCATGTGAAACTTGCCTATACAGCAACTGACTAGCCAATGCTGCTGGTACATAAGCAACAAAGTCACTGATGGATTTTTGAGGAAAAGCAAGCAGTTATCACACTACCCAATGGTTAGAGGGTCATAACCTTTCCTTTACGGATGAATCGTTATGAAGGTGTGTTACAAGAAGCACAACAGGAAAGAAATCTAACCACAACCCTGGAGTTTTTCAGAAATCACAGAACAAGCATTTATAGGCCGAACAGGGCAAAAAAATACTTTGTGTTCTCTTTCAGTAACTGCCATCGCCAATGGCTCAAGTGAAACAGTAAATGTGGACGCTGTTGCATTATAGAAAGTAAACTTTGACATTTACTTCTTTTAAAACAACTCAATTACTTTCCCATAGCACTAAATTCCTGACATAAAGGGAAAAACAGTGTTCCACAGTAACTGGTTACGGATGACCACCAGCAAAGCATAGTTCTCAGGAGACAGTTCTTTACTTTCAAACACTGAAGTCAGCAACACAATATTTAGAGATAATGTTTTGATCATGAAATGTCTCACTTTAAAAATCTATTTATGCAGCTGACATCTCAACAAATTTTCTTACACAAAACAGAACACGTGGTAGTCCACTGCCTTAGAACTATCACAACACAAAACAATTTAGTTTTAATCTTTTAAAATTCTTGAAGTACATCGCACCAATTTCAGTTATTTCTTCTCTGTAAAACTCTGGATCATTAGGTAAAAGTTTTAGCACACACTGAGTGACAGTCTCTTTCAAGTCTCATGGTGGAGAGTGAGGAGCGTATAATCTACTCCCTTATGGCAATGCAATCCAAAATATTCCATGGTTGCCCCTAGTGAGCTCAAACACAAATGGATCTGATCAAGAAGGGTGATGGCTTTCGAATGTGGCACTTGAGACCACAAAGGTCCCTGGGCATAATAAATATGCCTAATACCATATGCAGGAATTCTTCCTTGATTAAAAAAAAGAAGGAATGGAGCTATTTAAGCATAAGCCCAAATATCCACATGGGGTCCTAAAAATACCTGAATGCTCCTGAACAGTCAGTAATATTGCAGATTGCTAACAGGTTTAAATGGTCAATATAGACACCTGGCATTAATCCATTAACCAGAAGAAATCGGTAACAACACGAGAACTTAAATAACATTTAACATACAGAGGGAGGACTTAGCCAGCCTGAAAAGAGTAAAGGAAATCTGAGGACTCGAGGTAACATCAGATGAGAGTTGCCTTAAAGTTATCAAAAAGTTCAGCAGTGAAGGAAAACATTGGTGATAGGGCAGTACATATTTAAATTTCTCAAGACATGATTTTTGAGCTTTCACTTATTACTCATATGAAGGTAACTGTCACTTTGTTTTCCTGAAAGAATCTCTGAACATTAAGAACTGATGGAATCTCCTCCAAAATCTTGAGTAACCTGTGAGAGGTATGGGCAAAAAATATACCCCACATTCTTGAGCTCAGCAATGGAGACTTGACATTAGTCAAGATATTCCAAAAGTAGGCAGGCACTCCATTAATAAGTAAATTAATTAAATTAAGTAAATTAAGATAAATTAATAAGTAATTTAGAAGGCATCAATTTTTAGGAAGCACACCACTTATTTTTTGTGTACCAAATTTTTTGTTAGTTCTTTGCCCTCTGTCTGGCATGATGGAACTGTAAGCATCAAGTCTGACTACAAACCACCACAGAAATATTTATGAGATTAGATTTATCAAGCACATATCACCTTGAGTAACACCCTTACACAAAACCACATTTAAAATTGCAGCAGACTGAAAACATGTTTCAGAGTGGGCAGTGCATTGCAAAGCCAATATAAGCCAATTCTTGTAACAAACTTGACAGTTCTGTCCTCTCTGATTTTAAAACAACAGAAGCAAGGGAGCTGTTACCACCAATGGAAGTCTATTCCACTATGCAAAAGTCTTATGTTCTTTTTTTTTTTTTTTTTTAAATTTTACTTTGCTCAATTTTGTCTTCAAATGGCATTTAGATTTTCAAATGCTAATACGAAACAAGCTCTCAAACTATACACAGTAAACTCTTTCATAATGCTTTTGTTCCCCCTCAAAATTTCTTAAGTCATTCCAGATGATTTGAGGTTTTTCTATACACTTCAAGAAAATATTACTATTTACTATGGAAACACAGGAGAATGAAAAATAGAAACCTCTTGAAAAGGCACTGCATTAGGAAAACTAACCAAATCAACGTTTTTTGTTAGCTCATCCGAGATTAAAAGCAGCATGCCTCACTTAGTAGAAAATTCACAGCCCAACCTCACAGCCTCACGGACAGCACTGAAAAAAATACCAAAGCAGAGGAGACGGCTTTGGACAACATGTCCCAGTAGCAGTATGAAGACTAGTCTCTTACAAACTATCAAAACACAAAGTTGATAGCAGGTGGGCCTATTAAGGTCCTACCTGTTTTCACAGATGAAACTCCTGCTTATTTCAATAGCACCAAATCACTGTTGGAAGGAAAAAAAATGATGACATGGTATCACACATAATCTAAAATGCAAGGAAGTGGGAAAGCAAAAGTTTCACAGATACTATTTTCTCTGACTATGAATATTGAATTATAGTAATCATCAGCTATGAAGTCACTTAATCAAATATTCTGCAAACTCATTTTTCATTCCTTAAGTTCATCAGAGCTTAATCATACTAAATTGTGTGAAACTTCATAGTAAATAACTGCACGTATAATTTTATATCCTTCCATTACTTGATATAAACAAAAAAAGGGCAATGTAGCTGTATCACAAACAGTCTAGAAACAGTCACTGGTGAAGAGCTGATAAGATGTTCTTGGAAAGTATTAGTGTTTATAAATTGAATGGATATATATGCTAGGGTTCCACAGAATGCAGAAAAGAAATTTCAAGTTTTTGTGACTCCCGCTATTATTCTAAGTAATGAAAACTATTATATAAATGGAAAATGCAGGGGAAAAAAATGTTGAGTGAATGTTCAGAATATGAAATAAAGGTAATTTGTATTGTCATTGTAGTTAAAATAACAACAAGTACTAACAAAGTTTCAGCTGAGAGTATAATGAAACTGAGACTGGTGAGTAGCAGGTGGTCATAAAGACAGTGTCATGGAATACCTCATATATGCTAAGATAAGAAGAATGCAAAACAGGTATAATTTGACAGCAATAACTTGATAAATTCTGTCCTAGAGTTTTGCTTTTTATTAAAGGACCTTGTTCAGGAAGCGTTTTGACTCTGAGCTTAGTTACTCATTTACATAAATACTTTCTTAGAGAGGGGGACTATTCTTACTTGTGTTCAAAATTAATGACAAACATTGATGGAAAACATTTTAAAATATGTAAAAAAATATTTGCAAGGAGAAAAGAATGTGGTATAATAAAAGAACTTGTCTTAGATCTTGTCACTTAGGATCTGATACAAGGTTGAGTACATTCATTGGTAAATGGGAATATGCAATAAACAGAAGTGAGGAAGGTAGGAAAATATTAAAAACAAAACAAAACAAAACCAGAAATCTAGAAAGACACAAAATAAGTGCAAAAATATGACAGCTGGGAAAAGAGATCAATGAATCAGGGAAACAAATAATTCCCAACTCGAGTAACATTGGAAAGGAGACACTTGAAAACTAAGCTAAGAGAATCTAAGGATCACTGGGAAGAAACAAAGCTGTTCCAAGCTTGACAAGCACTATGACAGTAGAAAATGCCAACAGAATTTGGACTAAGCTGTCTGTCTGGGAATAGCTTTAGGTTAGTGACTTCATTAGGTAGCTCTTCCGTGATGGTTAGAAGGATGAGCATTGGTGCTGCTGCAGATATTTAAGCTGTGCATCCTAAGTCAGTACTGAAGGAAGAGCTGCAATGACATTTTGCAGTCCAGAGCAAGGCAGGAATCTTCCAGTTTCAGTCATTCTTCTGCCAGGCCCATCGGAGTTGCATTAGCACCTCTCAGACACGTAGGCTCTGTACAAGAGACAGGATTTGTGCCTTAATTGAATAGCTCCTAGCTATTTTCAGTAGATATTTTGGATATAGATTTGACCAAGCAGATACGGAAGAAATTCAGAGACTTTCTTTCAGGAAGACATTGTAAAGACAGTATATTTGAACTACAAAACTGAACACATTTTATCCTGATTTGCACTTTAAATATCTTTCAAGACAGGAAAAAAGGTGCTTTGATTCTTGTACAGTATTGTTAAAATATGTTTGCAAAAAGCACAGTTTTCTGCTAATGTGAGAAAAGTCTTTGGCAAGATTTTCTTCCCTGATAATGTCAAGGACTGTTCCCTCATATGAATAAGTGTTATTGCACTGGCTGATACTTCTTACAGAGTGTAAGCTTTGAAACTTAAGACAGTGAAGGCAATGGTGTAATAGAGATTGCACTCTGTGAAGAACATAGGCAATAAAATCTTCTCCTAAGAAAGACAACTAGAAATTCAGCTCAGTGCAATTTGATTGGAAGGAGAAGCGCTTTATCTTTTTGTGCAAATTAATGGCTTAACTGAACTGCGTTTAGTTCAGATGTTAAGAGCATTGCATTAATCCCCTGAACAATTTAAAAGTCCTAAACCCTCCAGCACTGACTTTTAAGAAAGCTACCAACAATATGGATAGATCAACAAAATATATACATGAAGAACACTGACAGCATTTTTGTCTTAGAATTTTATCTCAGAACTGGGTTAGATTTTGTAATGTCAGTCTTACACACACAGAACAAAAAAGTAATTTTTCTTTCCTTCCAATGATTAAGGTTTGGTTTCTTCAGGACAGGAATAAAACACAGCCTCCGGGTCCTTGAGCCCTGCAGCACACCTGATGGGATTCATTCCAGCAATCGTTTGTGGTTTGCCAGGCAATTGTTCTGACTATGCCTCGCCTGGGGAACTGTGCTGGGACCCAGAACGAATGGCAGGGAATACTCTGCCTCAAGATGGGGTTCTAGGTGACTTGTCTAGATATGTAACACCCTGCAATATTACTTTCCTCTCAGTACAATAAATGGCATCCCAAAACAACTTGGGGGGAAAAAAAATCCTTGAAAATATATATGAGTAATTGCTTCCAAGAACTGTTACCTCACCTACCAACCCCTATTCAGTCTTTATTAAGACATTCTAAAAAGCAAACATTTACTCTCTAAAGCACTGGTCTTGAGAAGGATGCAGTTCTTTTTCTCTTCTACTTGTCCAAATATTGAAACTGATTTTTTTTCTAAACAATTTTTACTATTTTTAAATGTCTAATTGTCAACTTAAAAAAACCCAAATATTTTCTTTTCATAATGGAAGAAAATAATTTATCATCCAAACTCTTCAGAGATTCCAAAAAAAGCATAGAATCTTACTAAGTATAAATTAAAGAAGAAACAAACAGCTCTATCAAATTGGCAGCGTGTCCAAACTCACAGCATGTTATTAAATTAAGTCAGTGACATTTAAATGAGTGCACCTGTATGCATTCAAAAATAATTTCCAAATTAATTAGCTCTGCAGTTCTTGATGCCCGAAGAGGTCAAAAGTACATTAATTATATCTAAATGAACAGAAGTCTTTTACATGTGGCCACAAAACACTGAATATATCTTAACACTCTGATTCCTGCACTAGGAGATAAGGTCAAATATTCACTCATCATATTTTTCAGGTGTAGGAAATATCATTGGAGGAAAGATGCTGTATTATTATTGAGTGCAATTACACAAATGACACTGTACAGACATGTAAGATGGCATTATCCTGGGCAGAGGGAGCTGCATGCTAGTGAAAACACGTATAGCTATGTGTTTTGAATAGCAGCATATTGAGAAAGGAAGACAGTGTGCCAGGAAAGAGCCCAGAGCTGGAAGAGAATGGGGGAGGGAGGCATTGAAACTAAGGAGGAATCTGAGGAGAGCTGTAGACATGGTGATAAAACCCTCAATTACTGAAAAAAATGCTTAGCAGAAAGGATGCTAAATGTTAATCAAGCATCTGTACAGCTTTGCACTGTCATTCTGTTAGAGTATCTCTGCAGAGCATGCGCATCTATTTGAACAAAATATATCCTCTGAGTTCTGTAATTACAAAATAGAATAACAGGTTAAAAATTATTGGATGATCCAAACCTGTTTTAAAGATTGGAATCCCATTTGTATTTGACTTTAAAGGAGGGAATTCGTGTTCAAACGAAACATCTATTTAATCATATCTCTAGCTTTCTCAAAAACAACATTCTTTCTTCAACTGTTACTGCAGTCTTCAACTGAAGAAGCCATAAACTGGAATAGGAACTTCCCCTGAAAGTCCCCGTGAAAAGTCCTGTATCTTCTTATACTTTTTTGGTTTTATAAAGAGATGGTGACAACAAAAATATCTGGACTCAGAACATCCGTGCACCTAAAAGATGAATTATAAGTGAAAGTCCCTGATATCCTGGCAACCTGTGTACTTCCAGGAGGCTTAGGAAAAAGAACAGTAGCCAGGATAGCCAATTCTAAAGTATGAATACAGCTTAGAGAAGCATCATGCTTGTGTTGCTAAATCTTTGCATGACTTCCAATGACTGTTTAATCTCTCTATTGCAACAGATGACCTACATGAAGTTACAGAAACTGCACACTTTATCATCAGGATGGAAGTGAAAAAGAAGGAGGAGCACAGTATCTGAAGAACTGGTATCTCTCAATAGCAATAACTGTACAACAACAGAGAGATCAAAGTGCAATTATTTTTGTGTTAGCATTTTATTAGTTCTTTAGGCAGTTAAAATACATGCAATTTATTTAAAATCAGGTATGTTATCAAGTAAAATTCTTAGAATGCAGTTTTTGTGACTGGCCTAGGCCTGGATGTTATGCATTTGCTGTTGTATCAAATCTAGACTGTTAGTTATTTGCAGGAATGGTGAGGGCCTTCAGAAGAGGAGGAGGTGGTATTCCCAAGGGTAACTAAGAAATGTGACTGTCATTCAAATAAAAATAAAGGCACTAGCTAAGTAACATACAACATCACTACTGATTTAAGCATTTACCATCTGGTACGTAAAATGAGCTGAACTTTCAACTAAAGAAACTATGATTGTACTAAAATTTGACTATACTTTACCATAACTGCGTACTCTCCCATCGCAGGCATAAGGTGAACAGTTCCAAAGACTGAGCCAACACCACCTAAATAACATCAAGTCTCAGCTACTGAGTGTACAACCACTGTTGTAGATTTCCCAAGCCGGGCAGGAAGCTAGAAAGTGATCTATATATTCATAGGAAAAACTCAGTAAAAACTGCAAGTTCTTCCCAGTTCAAGCTAATTCTATTGTACGGATTTTTTGCTCCATGAGGACACAAAGGTCTCTTGAACTTGAAATTAACCCACAAAAACTACATATAAACACAAAGTGGTAGAAAATTGATGGGCGGATTCTGACAAGCCAGTCCTAACCAATTGTGTCTGAACACTTTCAGGTGCTAACAGACATGAAACAGAGTCTGGCTCTGCTTTCCTTTCCAAATTATTTGCTATACCACACAAAAAAAATCAAAACAGGACTAGATTAATTCACCACTCATATATTGGCCATTTATTGTGTACAACTCTGGGACTGTTCAACTACTGTGAGCTGTGTTCTTCAGTATTCTTGAACTAAAGGAACTGTTCAGAATTTGGCATTCTGATAGTTCCTTTAACACTGCAAATTCAGCTGCTTGTATTGCTTTGTTAAGATTTTCTCTCTGGGACTTTCCACGTATCAATCTTATCAAGGAGGGTCAAGTGTGACAAAAGGAATCAGATTAATTCTTCCAAAGATTAGCTTGGTTGGGATGAACATAATATAGATTTCATCTTATATTACATCATGTCAAGGCTGACTGCATGGCTTCTTCTTTCAGAATAAATAAATCAAAATTAGGGCACCAAAGCATTTCAAAATTCTCACCATCAAACCGTGTATTAATCAGACTAAATACAGAAATGTAACTGATCAACCTAAAACCAGTGATATAAAGGCAATGCATGGAACTGCAATTTCTGAAAACTACTTGCTTTTACATTGAAAAATAGCACCAGTCAGTAAAAAGATGGAGAAATAGCCAGACTGCTATGTAGTTTTCTATGAAAAGATGAACTGACAGCATTAATAAAAGACTTGTATAACACTATTGATAATCTGATTTCTAAAAGCCTTTTAAGAAACTGAAAAATAGCCACTAAACAGATTAGATTTTAATGAAGATTATTAGCCTTGACAGAACAATTACTTTATTCTATTCTTTTCCTTTCTCTGTGGATTTTTAGCAAAAAGTGACACTGAAATACAACTAGCTGCATACAAACCCCTGTTGCAAAATAACTCAGAAATAGGCTTGTGACCTTCAAAACTCTTATGTCTCAGGTCAGTGGGGAAATTATAACAGCAGTGAATTTAACAAGTTCAGTTCTCTTAGCTGAATGTAAAATTTTTCTCCATAGCACAAGAATTAGCCAGCGTCTATACTTAACTGTGCACAACACAAGGGTACCAGCACCTCAAAAAGCTGCCACACTGTTGACATGTAAAGACCAGCAGTCGCATCACTAGTCCCTGATTTTCAGCCAGTTCTGAGATGCAGATAAGCTATTTAATTACAGCAATTTTAGGACGGGAAATGAGGAGGCCTATCATAATCATTAAAACAAAACTTAGATAATTGTATTCTAACTCATCCCTTATAATGAAAACACTGAAAGATCATGAAATAGCCTTGCAAATGGGAAAAATGCACTAAAAGTAAGTGGCAACCACCAGTGCTCTCACTATGTGTTATGAGATTTTTAATACCATAAAGTAGCTGCAGTATCTGTTTTCTTTACTACCCAGAAAAGAGCACCACCAGAAAAAAGTTACAGAACTGGAACAATACAACTCCAAGTAATGGTGCATAATCATTAGGCTCCCCTCCAGCACAACGTTATGTCTCTAAAGATCTCCCTTTCCAGAACAGAATTGGCCCAGCACAGCATCACCGGGCAAAGCTACTGTGCTTAATGACTAAAACAGAGAGCATGAGAGGTAGAAACTACAACCTAAAAACCAATGTTTTGTTGAAGGCACATGACCTGTTACGTTTGCCTGAGTATATACTGATTCACTGAAAACTAAATGCCTCATTTTTTGGAAGAACTTAATGATTCTGCAGCTGTGGCAGATACCATACAACACAATTATTCCAAAACCAACTTCTAGTAATGCATCCCTCATGAGTGAACTGCAGAGTACCAGTCCTGTCAAGTTTTTACAGCTATCATCCCCACATAGTTATTTTCTAAGTTACATCAAAAAGCAATCAGTCAACATAAAAATTTTCATGTCGTGCCACAGACAGCTTTCAGTTAACTGCAAAGATAGACAGTATATTATGGATCAAAATGTCTTAGTTGCAACATTTTTCCACCACCGCAGTTCAAAGCTCAAGGCTACTCGACATGGCAGGAGAGGTATGAAGACATAAAACTGGAAGGAGTGAATTTCACAGTCATTTTGTTTACAGGATTCCCATTTTCTCTGCAAATACAATATTAAGTACAGTGTTACACTAATTCCTGTAATTTAATCCAAAGGCAAGTGGCTGAGAAAGAGGAAAGAGGTGCAGTATCCTTGGAATTATTTAGCTGTTCAGGTATTTTATAGAAAAATATGGCTATTCTCTTTGAAGACAATTACTGCCAAGCACTATTTCAAGTGCACAAGGGAATAAAAGGAAGAATTTCTGTTGCTTCAGAACAAATGCTTCTAAAATTAGTACTTGTAGACACATTTATTCAAGATTCTACTATGAGTTCTGACGTTTTGGGTCCCAAATACATGTACATCTTTGAGAGCTGCTAACTGCAAAGAAACTTAACAGAAGATGGAAGGAGTAACCCCCTCTGAAAACAGGTTAAAAGAAGACCTGCATGTAGTATGCTGCCACCCAACTGCTGCATCTCTCATAAACATTACTTTTCAGAGAATAAATATGTTCTTTGACTTCATCAAAAGAAGCACACCAGAACGCAACTTACCCAGCTGTAACGCAGCAGTGCCATTGAACTTTCCTTCTAATCAATAAAGCAGCAAACAGGCACTTTTGCTGATTTCTGTTGCTGTAAGCTCACCTCCACACACTATTGCCCACAGGGACTGCAACTAAGAGATCAACATCATTAGGCTGTTAATCAGTAAATACAACCAAAATATTTTTTCCTCCTTTACATTTCACCTCCTCATCTACTTTTTTAAAAAATACCATGAAAGAGAGCACCCTTTGCCAAAATGCAGGCTCCTCTCATTGCTTTGTAGTTACCAAGCTGTGAGAAGCCACTGTCACAGGAAACCAGTACATCGAGCAACACTATAACCTTGCTGGTGTTGCTAAATTCCCACTTTCACTTACAAGCTCACAGGTGTTTTGGCACTGTAAGATCACTAGAACCCTCCCTACAGTGCATAAAGAATGTAATGCATTTTCCTGGAAAAGGCTTGAAATATTTGGGTTAGTGTTGAACCTCCCAAATTCTCCTTTGATTATATGGCTTCACAGCACAAACTATATGTCACTGTCACACAGCTGTTCTAAAGATACAACAGAGCTGATGAGCGTGTTGGCACTTCAGCACAGAAGTGGCGTACAGCTTACTGCCCACACAAGATGAGCTAGAAGGTAATCACTGCAGCATGCGTTTGCTACCCTGACTGAGGGGATATGAGGGACAACGCTTTGGAAAGAAAAGTACCCTCCTTTTTCCGTGATCTGGGAGACAGCTTGTTCCTGTACATTTGGCTAGGAATTTGATGGCAAGGAGAGGCCTAAACCTGTAGAGGAGCTTATAACATTTTGCTATAAAATTGACTTAGGTATGGTCAATTGTGATTTTCAGTTTAGTAAAACTATCCCCAGTAGAACAAAGAGTTACTCTTACCCTCTCCACTCCTGTGTAGAAATAAAGGAGGTTAATTCCAGTGGTTTACAGACAGGGTTTGTTCTTCCCTTGACACTTGCATGTCATTCTCATTAATGGAAGTGGGAGTTTTATGTGTGCACAAAGGGGAAAATTAGACCCATACAACCATCATGTGTTGTGGTTTCTTAAGGGACTAACTCCTAATCACTACGTTTCAGCAACAGCCACTCCTTCCTATTAATTTCTTTTCAGCTTGTAAATCTCCAAAGGGAAGCACTGGTAAGCTGACCGCTCCTCAGTGTATCAGCAGTGCTCTGACCTCTTTAGAAATACACACCATACCCTCTGCACGTTGTCCTTGAGAGCTTGCCCTGGAAAAGTGTTAGGCAGTTCCTCTGGAGCACCTTGTTACATTGATTTGGCATTAAGTACTGCAGAAAAAATAACTGAAAAGCATAGAAAAAGTGAAGATGCTGGCCCAACTGGCACACTTTCTTATGAGCATCCACCTCTGAAAGTACAAACAAGTTAGAAAACAAACAAAAACCAAACCTGGGAAACTTTCTCAATGCTGAAGGTATAACGAAGATCATCTCACTTGGAAGATGTTACAGGCACTTAAAACATGAACAAATGCAGTATAAGCACGCAGTACAAATTGAAAACTCGGTCTGTATATTGCTTGAAATGCAAACATCTGAACTTAAATTTCAAGGTCATTCAACTCGCATTTTATTTTAGATTGTTGATTAATCATTTATTAATAAAAATTGCAAAATCTGAAAGATTTTTTCCACATGGATCAAACAGCACAAAACCATTATGAAAAATATAAGAATCAATCTTCATTTCATTACAGAAAAAGAACACAGTTGCTTACTAAACTTCTGAATATTATTAAAAAAAAAACAAACAAAAAAAACCCAAAACCACAAAGACACATCAGGCAATGTATTAACAAAGATTTCGATTTCCTGCATTGCAAATCTAATTCGAAAATATAACATACAACCTTTGTGAAGCACAAAAGTTAACATGTTCTTTGGATGGCCATGCCATTCAAAAGATGCTGCTGAGCAAAAATTGTATGTCATATGCAAACAGTGATCTTGTCCCAGAAAATTATCCCAGTACAAGGACAAATACAAAGACTTCAACAGATTTCCCAAAAATACCCAGTCAACAATAATAAAATGCAGGTAGAGACAAGTCATAGAGCAAAAATAGGCTCATTGGTGCAGCCAGCGTAACAAAGGAGAAATTTTTACAACAAAACACTTTACAACAGAGTACAAAACAAGAGAAATTTACGCCTCTCAGACTGTTCAAGATCATCATTTATTCAAGGAAGTGAAAGGGGGGGGAAAAGGACAGTTACGCAGCAGGAACAGCAGCACGTTTTACAGGAACCTGTTACTATTGGTTCTATATCAAGGGTTCACCAACCTTTCACCTCCTGAAGGACAGGTTTCTTTCTTCCAGGCTTTGGAACTATTGCTATAAATTAGCATGGCAACACAGCCTGGTGAAAGAGGCAAGGAGAATGACAGTTTATCTACTGCAAATTCCCCAGCATTCTTCTCATCTGAGATTGCTGAGCTCCTAAAATCTGAAGGTCTTATTGGAGAATCAATTTCTAATTTCTAAATGGGAAGTTTAATTTTAATATTTTTACTTATAGTTTATTATACAAATTCTTAAAAGTGACAGCGAAGAACTCTTGAGAGTATATTTTGGTTTTCTTAAAGAATATTAATTATTTCTTTCCTTTTCAAAAGTAATCTTAATTAACTTTATTAAACTCCTAGAATTTCACAAAGATGGGAATTGTTTTTCCCTTTGTGTTTTTATGGACTAAATGTATTTATCTGTATATTTGATGTTCAGACACAGTTACAAATGTATATGGAATAAAGTGGACATAAAAATGTCGTACAAGAAATAGCCTAAGGGAAAAAAAGCATAAAGATAGACAGAGGATTTGAAGTGACAGGAGAAAGGCCTAATAATAATGAATATAAAAAATAGGGAATGGTTTGTCACATTTCAACACATGAGTAGCAGATATCATATTTACTCACAACTTGTTTGACTAAATTATTTCATGACCTTGGGCAAAGACTGCCTTAATCTTCTGTGGCATATTTATTCCAGCATCTATAAAACAGATGTCATTGCTTCCCCTCTGTAAATATTGCTCTCGTCTATCTGCTAAAAGGAATGACTTAAGATTCTGGCAAGAAGGTAAGTCAGATTTGCGTCAACTTTATTCATTACCCTGAACGCCATTTCTGGTTGCAGTTCTTCTTCTGTTATTGTTTTACTATAAAACCTGCAATAGACTATAAAACATGCTGATGCTCTATCTTTCTCTCCAAAGAAATGAAAAGTAAGTTCCATGTCTTAACCACATTAATTCTGTTGGCAGTAAGAGTCCAGAATATAGAAGCTTCTGATTCTAAGGGACAATGGAAACATTCACTCCCATAAATCAAAAAATGTCCTAGACAAACTGACAGCCAAAAATTTCAGAAATCAAAGAGACAAGAGCAAAGCCAACCCTATGCTGAGTTACTAAAAGCCGGCTTGTAGTTTATGCTTCACATCAGAGTGCCCTGTTTTAAAAGAGCATAAAAACTTTGTGGTTGGTAAAATTAAACTAAAAGATTCAGCACTTGAATTTCCTTTAGCCAGAGCTCAAAGGTTACATTTTACCCTAAATGGTCATGCCTTGTTTTATCAGCTTTTAAATATAAGTTAGTACGATATCACCATATCTATGATTAGACAAATCGGGTTAGAAACACCATCTTAACAACAAGAAATTTACCTACCAAATGGATAATAGGAAGTTAAATGCTTGTTGTATCTTTTACGTTACGTATTAACAACTAGAATTATTGTTCCTAACCCCCCCCCCCGAATGGCCATTTATGAATGCCCCATGAAACAGGATAAATGAATGTTCTTGTACCTGGCAAAAACTATGGTAATTTGACAAGACAGCAGGCCAGAAGCTACCTTGCCTTGACAGAAGAATGGAAAGAACTTTCTTCTCTTCAACACTAATGTGAAACACACCAATTAATGTTTGCATTACTATAACACAAGAACAGGTAAGAAGCCTCTTTGGTGTTATGACAAATGTGATAATCTAAAATTACAAATGTAATTCTGAATTCAGCTATGCTTCTAACTGTAGTATGACAACGTTATTACTAGCCCATTTTATTGGCTGGTCATCCCAAATACAGAAAAGTTACCTATGTACACTATGTAATTTTGCAGATTTGATCTATTTGTTTTCATTGAAGAATGTAAAGAAAAAGAGAGATAAAGGATATGGATTTCTTGTAGCTAGATGACGGCAGAATGAAAAGCAGAGAGGAAACAATATTGTAGATGACCTGCTGCTGACAATAGAGAAACAAAATCATCTATTCATGTTTCAGGCATAATAGGGGACAGGAAAAATAAAACAAACATCAAAACTCCACAAAAGTAGCGACAAGACTGCACGCTATCCAGGTATATTATACATTGCAACACAGGTCCTAAGCAGAGTCCCCAGGGGGGTGACATGCAATACCCCATCACAGAGCGTCCACCCATGGGACACAGCAACAGAACAGCCACGGGCACCCAGGAATAACTAGCCATAAGTCCCGCTCTGCCTGGGAGGAAGCTCTCACTAACATCTCCTCACTCTCTAGTTTCCTGCTTTAAGTAACTGAAGGCTTCATCTCTACGCTTCTGCTCAGCTCCCAGATTGCCATCTGGAGCAGGCAATTTCTTCAGGCATCAGTCATCACATATCCTCCCATCCTCCTAATTACATCTTTTGCTAACGTGGGGTCTGACTACAAATAACCTACTGTCTTCAGAGCAAAGTGGCCACACAGCACAGGGGAGGGCTCTCACCACACGATCTGATGGTCTGGATTTTCATCTATGTTAGAACAATCTAAGCCAGCCACTTTCACAGCCCCATGTCACGCAGTACCCCGCGGGCAGCCGGCACTGCAGCCCACCAGCAAAGCATATGACCTGTTCCTCAGAGCCACCGTGACCATCATCACTGCTCTCCAAGGTGCCCTGCTCACCTGCCGCTGCCACTGCCACTTCCAGGGTATTAGTGGGAAGCACAAGGGAGAAGCACAACAGAGCAGAGGTCCCATGCTGACCTGGAGGTTTCGGAGAAGACACGACTGGCATGTCTCCTGCTCTACCTGCCACTCCAGCAGGGTCACAGCGCTCACAGAGCTGTGCCTCAGCCTGACCAAGCCAGCCAAGAAAGGCACTTTGGGCTCCCAGCCTCCCGTGAGCTCCTGCGTCAGTAGGGACAGGGTATGTCACCTTCTACTGAAATAAGAGAAAGCCAATTAGCTTCTCTAAGAGTCAGCAGGCTCTTACCTCTTGGAGAGTAAAAACACTCTGAGATCCTATTGACCTAACAAATACAGCCTTATTGGTTATCCTCCACCTTCCTCCTTTTTATCCCCTACTGTACTTTCAACTACTCATTCTCTATAGGGATATATCCCAATTAGCAATCCTGCTACAACCTGTGAAGGCAGTAACTCCATTTTACTGGAAAGTCCAATATAAAACTGTGAATGTGCAATGCATACATTTAGTAATCAGCAGGTAAGAGTCTGCACATTCACACAACACTTAACAGGCATCTGCAAAACTGCTTTTTGCAGCCTAAGCATGAATATGGAGTGAAGAACAAGGCCACATAGAGGTAAACAGCACCGAGAAACTATATGAGAAAAAAGCTAGCAACGTTTATTGTATAAATAATGAATGCCAACCAGTTACAGTGTAGGGCTGCAGTACTGAAGGGGAAGAAGGGGAGTGCAGCTTAACGAATTCAATTTGTTATCCTTTAGGATTTAATAGTATGTTAATCACAGTATGTTAATGATACATAAATATTAAACACATTAAACAGTTATAAGACATTTACTTCTCATGCAATGGTTAATATGTAGCTATAATATATACTTTCCTAACTGATTTATAGCACAAGTGATTACATAGTACTAAATTCAAATTAAATACCTAGTTCTACACACTTATGCAGTTTAGTTTAGAGGTGTCTAACCCTACTGCATGTACTGTCATTATTAAAAAGTTAACACTGACTAGCATTTAAAGTAATGTTTAAATACTTGTACTTTATTTTTCTGTTTCTTAAAATAGAAGTAACTAAGTTCAAATGCTGCTGTCAGCTAACCTTCCTTGTATCCCACTGTACACAGAAGGGAGTATAGGTCCTATGAAAAACTAGGATGCGATCGCGTAATTTAAAAGTCTAACAAAATAAACTGGCACAACCATCTAAATGCATGTCACCAATTCATAAATCTGGCAGTGCTGTGACTGCTAAATTTTACAGAAATGACCATTAAAAATAACACATAAAAAAGACAGCGGGATTTACTCTATACAGTTGTTCTTAATTTTTCCAAAAAAGATTGGTGATCTGGGCTTGCATGGCCTGAGGTGCAGCATCAGGTGACAGAAGCTTCTGGAGGATGGACTCTAGAGGATGTACTAGCCACTAGCAGCCCCAGCTGGGTTTAAGTATAATTGAGTCTAAAATCACTCATATTTTATATGGGAGTGTCTTCCCCATACAATATCCTTATTCCCAGAGGATTGCCTGGGCAATTCATCTTTACCTAGTGCTCAGCACCTGACAGCACATTGGCCTACCTTGTGGCAAAATTACCTTTTTTAGCCACATAAAATACCTGTATTTTAGCCACAAAACACATGTGATGCTTCCACACCACAAGGCATGGTGAGACCTTAGGAAATGGAGCAGAACAGAGTTTTGAACAATTCTTCTCCCTTCCCTGAGTAATTACGAAAATCTTTAGGAAAGAGAAAGGGGAAGTACAGGCTACATGGATCTTTCCATGGCCTCATAGGTCAGGTATCTTGTTGAGAACATTCGTGGTCATATCACCTAGTATTTTCTACGCAACACAAGTGTGACTGTGACCTAAGTTAACAACGCAATCAGAACATTACATAGGAAGACAAAAGGATATTTATTTCCCTTACAAGCCTTTTTTCTCTGAATCTCCAAGGCTGCTGAAGTAGCGATATTAGGGCTGACAGAATTTGATGGAGTTCATTACTGAGTTTTGTTTTGGGTTTGTTTTTTTTTAAATAGCATTGCATATAGAGTATATGTAGGGTGTCACACCTCCTCTAGCTTACATTATCAGTCAGCAAACATTTGCTATCAGTTGCAACTGGTATACCCACTTGGACCATGACGAATTCACTACTGTCCTTTCTCACCCACATCTGAAGCATAGTCATAACATAGCTTTGCACTTGTTTCACAGAAAAATAAATTTTAAGTGCTTCAAGATCATTTATCTGTATTTTCATGGAAGACGGGGAGCAGAAAGAAAACAAAAACATTAAAAATCAATCAGTCATAAGTATTTCACCCTATCAAGTTCTAATTTTTCATTAGACATTGCAAGGCCCATTTTGAGACCTCTATTTTTTGCTGCATTATTCTTGCTAACTTCTTGAAGTACAACAGTGACCTTTACTTCAGAGTCGGCAGTCGTTTTGATTCTGTCAAATCAATAATTTCTTCTGACTGTTAAAAGAAAACTGACCTCTATTTTAAGGACTCTCTGTTAACGTATTTAAAAAAAAAAACAACAAACAAACAAAACACACACATACACACACACACACAAACCCCAATATAAAACCAACAAATCACAAACCCATAGGTTAGAGCTATTACATCTTTTATTGAGCTGAAGGTAAGAAATTCCTCAAGGCTGTTAACAAATATGTTTCCCAGTCCTATGTAATATGGCAAACACAGTGACATAAACAGAGCAAAAGGCTTTCTGGGACCTCTTTGTAAATAGGTTTATTTATTGCTTTGTTGCTGTCAACTATTTCAGTCAACATCATTGAAACATAAAGACAGAAACTTGACAGAAGAGAAAGGACCAAGTGTATCTGAAGAGTGATATAAAAAATAAAGTTTCTTGGCAAATTATAGATTTTTTGAGGGATGAGTACCATAATGAATGGTGCATGATTCCCAGTAAGATATGAAACCACAGAGGAAAGAAACAAGGTTATGTGTTTGCTCCAGTAAGCTACAATTAGAAACCAGGCAAGAGCTGCTAAACAAGACTCCTGACAAAGTGAGGGAGGAGAAGGAATGGCAAAATGCAAGGAATAGTATAGCACCTTTCCAATCACAAAAAACTTCCTCTGAAGTGTTGAAGACATATTTTTGTACTCTTAACACATGACAGGAAGGTTAAGCTAGTGAGATCTATCCAAGTGTAAAATACTCTCAAAAAAAGTAATCATAAAAAATGAAGTAAATAGTGAAAGATGGAAGATATATGTATGCATATAGCTACTGTACACACCAATACTGAATAAGGCATTCTAGTAGAGAGGTACCATTTCATTGTGTAAAGGCAAATTTCTCTTTTCATTTTAATTTGGAGTAAGTTTGTTTCTAAAGTTTAGCAAGATTAAGTTTATAAATTTGCCAAAAAAAAAATATTCTTAATTGTTATTTCAAAATATCTGCTACTATTTCACATAATGGGTTAGTACTGACATCTTTACATGATGCAACTGTATAAAAAATAAAGAATTTACATTTAAAATTAATTTCCTAAGTGGAGTTGGTTTTTATCACTTTACCGTAAAGCTTCTTCCAAAGCATTTGGATGAGAAATATCATCCACTCAAGTAACCAATCCAACCACAATTTTCTCCAACATAAAGAAACATGTTTAGGTTCTGTTAAAACACTGAATAAATATATAAAATAACTAACATAAAAATGGTAACTTCAAGTAGCGCAAGTGACTACAAATTTGACAGGTCAAAATTCTGGGATGCAAAAGTTAAACCCTGAAGTTACCAATGAAGCTTGCATTTCACAAATACCCATACACTATCGTAGTTCTGTTTGGACACACCTTACACAGATTTTCTTTGGAACTCATTCCAACACTCTGACCAGAAACATGAAATCAGGAGTATGCCCAGGACACAGCATAACCTTCTGACTCTAGGGATGTTCTACTCAAATTCGACAAATCACAAAGATGAACAGGGAGGAAGGGAATTAGCAAGCAATGTTACCAGAAATGTATGCAATTATCTTTATGTTCGTTTCCTCCATCAGGAAAAATACAGGTGTTGAAAGCATGACAAATTAACCAATATACACATACAGTGTTCATTGATTAATTCTTCATTTTAGTTTTCTGATCTTTGCAGCCATCTCTTAGGAGCTCTCCCAAGACCATTACTCTAGCTTACAAGTGAATGGGGCATATAAGACTGCAGCAAAAGTTTTAATAAATACAAGATTGAGAGCACCCATTCCTCCCCCACATACAATACCTTATCTTCCTAGCACAGAAGAAAATCAGGCTCGTTTGACTTGATTGGCTGCTACTTACCTTTTCCTCAAATTGCAAGTGTTAATTATTACAAATAACTTGTTTCAGAAATGTACACAGGAACAAAACTACCCAAATTAATAATTCTTTTCTCTTTCTCCTCCTTGGCCTCTTCTAAAGATGGACAAACCTGTATCTTCTTTCAACCTTGGCCACCCTCCACAAGCTCCCAAAGGAAAGCTGCTGCTGGTTCTGAGGTTCATTCAAAGAGCTTTTAAACATCATATCTTATGTTATACTGGGCTGATGTGAAAAGATTTTTAACTATCAAAGTGTTAAAAGCAAAATTCTTTCCCAATCTGGGCGATATCTCTTTCTTTTATTGTTAGCGCTAATTTTGCTACCCTCTTGTTTATATTTTATCTCTTTCAAAAGACATTAAGAATACTGGCCTTCTTAACACCACCTCCTGAGAAATCTCCCTTCTGTCAATAAAGACCAAAGATTTTCCTTTGGCTCCTAAAGCAATTATAGAAGTATTTCTTGTCATCCTTAATGTTTCTTTCTAAATGCATCTAATTTTGATCCTTGGTTTTCTAAGTACCTCCCTATAAATCAATGTTACTCTTTTATAGCTGTTCTTAGTAAACTAACTAATTTTCTTTTCTACATAAAGCCAGTGGGGAGCTCATGATTTAGCCAAGTTAGTCTTTAATAATCTTTCTCTGCTATCCTTCTTCCACACATGGATAATTTTGAATTATGCTGTTAATCTCATCTATGTCAAAGCAGGTCACCTTACTTTCTATTTTCCTTAGACTGTCCCCCAGGAGATCTTAAAGTTTTATATGTCTGCCTTCTTAAAACCCTTTTTTCTCTGTTGTCCGTCTAGCAGTTCTCATGCAATCTAACTTCCTCAGCATTGGATTTTTCTAGATCAATTGAAGGATGTTTGAATAATTTCCATTTTTGCATTGTCCACATCAACAATAAATCAGTAAACCATCTGATATAATAAATCAGTAAATCAGCCTGATAAATTCCATGACTTTTCTGAGCATCAACCAACTTCTTACCCACCATAATGCCTCCTTATTTAAACTTCACAGTCTACCAAATCTTGTATTTTGTGTCATTATAAAATCATTCATTAAAAACCAGCTCACCAGATTCCTGATTTCACCATCTTTTGTAAATGACCAAAATGAAAAGCTTTTCTCATTGCACGGTGGGATAAGGGCTTCTAATCTTTATATACTTGTCCAGGCTGCTGTTATTTTGCTCATGTTCTCCTTTGATCTTTGTTGAAAGCTATTTCCCTAACCAGTCAGCAAAGATCCTACATCACCCTTGCCCAATGCCTAAATCAACCTGTGTTTAAAAAGTCATGATTTTCCTGGTGATATAAATTATAACAATGCATTAAGCATCCCACTCCTCCACCCACCCACCCAAAAAGGGTATATTAAACTGAAAACTCTTCAATCAAATGCTTGATATCATCACAACCATTGACCTAGCCAGTGTATTTGGTCAGTAATTTTACAGGTATTAACATTTTCTTTTATGTAAATTAAGGTTTCCATCAACTATTTCTAACCTTCAGGAATTACATAGTTCAAAATTTATCGTACATGCTGCGATGGCAGTTGATCTATTGTTTTCCCAGCTCGAGTAAAAGCCTTAACGCATACTTAGCATGTAAAGGAGGAAGGGGGAACTATGACATAATGATAACAGTTGCACCATGAAGAGTTTAAAGCTCTGCCATAGTACTTTGTGTTGTGTGCACGTTGCCATGCTGTACTACATATCACAGTCTCACTGTCACATACATTAAATACTACCACTTGCCAGCAATAACAGTGAGGAAGATAGTTTTCTAAACTTTTTAAACACATTAAAATTTCATTGTATGTTTCCCACAAAAAATTTATACAGTCTTCAAGAAAGCAAATAGTTGGGAATTTCTATATAGA
Organism: Falco cherrug; assembly: GCF_023634085.1. Lineage (NCBI taxonomy): Eukaryota > Metazoa > Chordata > Aves > Falconiformes > Falconidae > Falco > Falco cherrug. Next base: position 43,862,700 of record NC_073705.1, read on the forward strand.
TAGGACATAGATATAGAACAGCAATTCCACTAGAATACCATCTCATTAGCAGAAAGCACAGTTTTTAATTAAAATAATCATGTCATCACAATTTCAGAATACAAAAAGAAAACAACAACATTCTTCAGTAACTTTACCCAACTGATTAGTCAAATAACGAATCACTTTGAGGATGCTGTATCTGAATTGATACTAACTAGAAACAGAAAGTAAAGTGAAATTACTCCAGTAGATAGTCCTAAACAATGTCTTCACTAGATGTGGATACTTATGTACATGCAGGAATTATTCCAGTATAGTCTGAAAACTTCAAAAATTAAGGACATGAAAGCTGTTCTCGTTCTCGTTGACCTACATAGCCAAAAAGTTTTGTATAACTTTGAATATTGCCATCCAGGCCCACTTCTTGATTGTGCAAAACATACTACAGGAACCAAGCATATGGATGAAAGCATCCCAAATGCCCTTAGCAGCATCCCAGATAAGCAGCTTCCTAAGTGGTGGTAGCAACCTATTACCAGGGAGGGCAAAGCTCAGGAATGACAGACGAGCTGGGACATGTCCCCTCCTAATACCTTCAGAACTTTTGAGTTTTGTGGTTCAGCTGAATATTGGAGTGGAATGATCTGAACTTCCTTTTTAAGTGATCAATTTTACTACGCCAACATTTTCCTTTGGATCAATGAAAATTTCTTCTGGTTAGCATTTAGTTTCTCTTTAAAAACAGAAGCCAATTTACAGGTGATTATGTATCTAACTCCTTATTTTCCTTTTTAACCTGAAATACCATACTCTCAATTTAAAGTCTAAATTGTAATTAAGGACTGCAAACAAGAAACCTCAAGATCAATGTTTCATCATAGAATCACATTAAAAAAAAAAACAGAAAGAAAAAAAATCCCATTACATCTCACTATGAATAATAAAGACAGAATCTATAATGAAGATTATATTATAGAAGAGGACCTCAAGTTTATTTTTGTAGTAAATCTATCAGTTTCAGTCAAAATATTGCACATAGAATCGATTTAGGAAAAAAAAAAACTTCCAAAACTAACTTTGAAACAATGCTACTTTTCAAAACCATCTCTGAATTTGGGAATTAAAATAGTTTATACAAATTTCTAAGCCTAAACAATAGACTCTCTCCTTAAAGGCAACAGCTAGGGAAAGGTGAAGTCGAAGGCAAAGTCAACTGGATGCTTTTCGAAAGCTTTTCTCTTAATCAAAGTCTTCTGGTATTACAATAGTTCCCAAAAATACATAGATACATGTATGCATATACATATACATATATATAAAATGATATAAATCCATTAGGGACTGTTTCCAGTTTTTGCTTGGGGTCAAGCAAAGAACAGCTTTACAAAAGAGCTTTGAGAAAAGAAGTCTTTCCATAAAGCAGCAGCAGAATAATGGGGGAGAAATGGAAGAAAAAAAAAGAGGCAACTGAATTTTTCATCAAAATTACTCCAGCTTTGTGCCTCACTCCAAGGAAAGATTCTGCTGAAGTATTTAAAGCAAAATCTCTGCTCAAATTTGCAATTTTTCCTCAGGTGCGGTCTTGGATGCGGAACTTTGCTCAAGATCCATTTTCAGTTTGAACTGACTCATTCTGGTTCCTTATTTTCTCTAGGATAAATTAAACATGAATTGAAGGGCTACTATTCTGTGTGGAACTGATCAAGGTAAAAGGAGAAAAACAAGACTGCTCCAGATGGTCTACCAGAGCTGCAGACAAAATACATGGAGATGTTTATAAAATTAAATTAAGAAAGAACCGACAGCATCTACAATAATAGTAAAACAACTCTGCCTATTCCAGTACAGCAGCCTCCCAACAAGAGGCTTCAATGCGCAAATTGCAACTCAAGAGCCAGGTGTGTGTTTATGAGCTCTGGGCCCTTGAAATATAATAAATTCACCATGGGACATAAAGATAACTAGCTTTGGAGAAAGTTTGCTTTTATCTTCCAGCACTCGTATACAAGTAGTACCAAACATTCCCCTCTCCCTTTCTCACCTCCCTTGGCAATTCATCAGCCATTATGGACCATTTCAATGCTTTACCAAGGTGGGTCTCGACTCGTACTCAAGCGAGTCTCTCTGCACATACAGGCGCGCTGCAGGAACACCTGCCCTAGCAAACATTTCCCAGCAATGTGCAAGTTCGTGAGGATCTTTCAGCAGATAACAAGCACCGATGAAAATATTTCTCCTGTTCCCTCAGTAAAAGAAGGATGGGCTCCCACTCCATTTGTGACATGAATAAGGGTTTGGGGAAAATGAAGTATCTGGCATATTTTGTTACCATGGTGACCAACCCCTTTGGAAGGCCAAGTGATTTCAGTTTGTTGACAGAATGATTTGTAACTGAGTTTCAGAAAAGTGTGCTGTTCATCATATTTTGACTGAAACAACTCTTTTTTAGCTTTGTCTTCTGCCTTGTCTTTGGATTGCAGAACAATATGGCTAAAAGATGAGAAAATCTGTTGATGCTATTTACTGCTCTGAAGCCCCTGGCACTAACAGAGGAATGCTGTTCAGCACCAAAAATGTCTTCAGTGGTTAGCATGAAATGCCTTATCACTTGGCCCCATAGGACCAAGGAGGAGACAACTTATTTTAGAAGCCTTGTGCATTTCATTCTGCCTGGAGTGAAAGACCCTGCACCTTATCTTCAAATAATGCCTAACCAAAATACAGGCTGTACAAGTGCAGCTATGGATAATCGTTGGAAGCTGTACACTTGGGACATTACCCCATACAGAAGGGAAAACAAGAAAGTGCTAAAAATCACTTTTATTCAACTCAATACTATCTGACATTCACAGCTGCTTATTTAACAGAGTAACACCAGGTGCAACAGGGACGGCACGCTGCAGTTCCTCTCATCAGGTAGTGTGTGTTGCAGAGTCAGGCTCCCCAGCTGGGGCAGTACCAAGCCCGGTACTCAAAGGACTCCAGGTACGGCAGGAGTTTTAATATTTTAAGGCAGTAAAAGCTACTGCTGTTACCAAGAGAAGTCCTGCTTTCCTCTAGTCCCAGACATTCCACCGAGTCCATGACACTCCAAGCCTTTGTGCCAGCATGGCTGTTTGTGTGGCTACAGAGTCGTCTGGATACCAAGACTGAAATAAAGTCTAAAATAAAAAGGCTCACCATGTGGCTACGGAGGCATGAAAGGAAGGGGGAGGTAAAAAGGACAGGTAGCTACAGCTTTGTTTTGGTGCCAGTGCTAAGCAAAAGCCCTCCTACCTCCCCCAAATCTGTTTCCCGGTTTGAAGCCGTAATTGGAAATTTAATATGTGAGCTTTTATGGCATTTGAATGCAAAAAAAAAAATTTGTTACCAGCACTTTAGAATATTTTGTGTAATATGAATTACTGTTCTAAGTTTTCTATTTATGCTACAGTACTATAATTTTTTCTTTGACATTTATTAACAGGAACATTATATTAAAGCAATGCAATCATCAAGAACTCTCCAGTTTGTGAAGAGCTATTGCTGATCCCTCAAGCTGGTCATCTGTTTCTCTTTCAGATATTGCAGTCAACATTCTGGAAAGTATTACAGTGCCAACTAAAGAAGATTCATTCTGGTGCAGAATTTCATAGCAGGAGACAATACCTAAAAGACTTAACAGGTGCTTGGCCACCAACAAACCAGCTGTACCTAAAATACCTTGTAACTGTAAAAACAGGAATTCCCAAGGAAACTGGGTTAAGAAGTCTCTGATGCAGATTCCTGAGTTTTATTACTTTATATTTAATTTATTTATTGGTTTTGGTTGGAAGCCTGACTTCTCAGGAGACTTTACAAGGTTCAGTGAGTCCCACTGGAAATGGACTTTTGGATCCAGAATCAAGAGTAGAAAAGGTGTACGCCAAAGAACATTTGCTGTCCCGGTGTCTACGTAGCTTATGGGAATATGGAAAGACAATGCAACTGTTTCTGTTCCGTCACTCCAAAGTTAAGAGTGACTGCCTCCACCTGTTGCTTGCAGAGTTTATCTTCTCTCTCAATTTTTGGAGCAAAAGGTCCACACAAACATTCATTCGGACATAAAAGTTTTCAAAAATCAGATCTCTTTTTACAGTAGCAAATTGAGAGGAAGTTCAAGTAATGCTGGAGCAATAAAAACATTATTAACCAGACAAGGAAGCACAATATATCCATCACAACTGTTCCAAGGATTACAAAGAATTATCCTGTGCTACACAGAGAATAACAGAAAAGGATTCTCAAATCTAAAATTAAATTTAGATCAAAAATTTGGGAATCCCCACACAACCTCATTTTCAAAAGGTGAAAATATACAAGCCAACATTTAGAGCGTGCCCGGTTAATGTTCAGAGATGCATAGCAAGGCTCCTCCTAAGCAGCCCTAAAGTTTTCAAAATCAAGCAATAGATGGGAATGAAACATAGAGATACATGGTTTCCAGAGAAGGGCATGACAATCCATCAGTTAAAATAAAATCTGCTTCCACATACTCCTGAGCATGTCAATGCTCTAGCCTCATTAAATTTGAAAGTAACCCTCCAAAAGAGTTAATTAGAACAGTAGCTTGATATTTATCATGGAGATGCCATTCCTCAGCATGTGAGCTGCGTTTACACTAATACTGAGCATAAATTTCATCTTTTATTGATTTATAAATACTTCACACTATGTAAAATATTGTCAGATTATAATTCTCTCTCCGTAAAATGGCAAGCAAAAGTCCAGCCATCTGTTTGGCTAATGAGAACAATCACCCAGGCTACTTTTCAAGCATAACGCATCCCAGTTTGAAACTGCTTTCAGTGTAAGCACCTGTTCATACATATCAATTAAAATTATAATTACTCTGTTAGTGAATATAATCAAAATAAAATAGTTACAGCTCTATTGTTTGCCAATTAAGAATGCTAAGTTCACTGATAATATATTTCTGTGCTCATTTAGTTTTCTTCCTGACCCAGTCTAAGACCAGATCAATTTCATACTAATTGAAGGCAGCACACATTTCAGCATTCGAGAACTAACATTTGTAAAACAGCAAAACCACAGAACTCCCTCTGGAGACACGTACTCTTCCGCAACATGTCTCTCTTCATGACAGATCATGTTGACATACTTCCCATGAAAAAGAGAGGAGACTTCTCCCATGAAAGAAGACCGTGCTTTCCAAGATGAACAAGTAAATGATGGAGCTAAACAAGAGTGGAAATTCCGCTCTTTTGTAGAGAGTTCTTAATCTCTAATTATCAGAATATTATTATTTTGTTACTAATAGTTGCTGGCAATTAGCAATTAACTTATGGGATTATGATGGCTTTTATAGCAGAAGTGTTAAAACATTAAAGACAATTTACAGACAGCTAATTCAAAAATGTAGTACAAAAAGGTATATTAAAATGTCCCCCCAAAAGCAAACATGTATCTTTACATTATATTAGAATTAATGTATTTTAAGTTCTAATTCTGCTCTCTGTGATAGAATCCCTTTAAAAAAAGTAGATAGTAAGATCTCAAATCAGCAAACTGATCCACATGCAGATTTTAAAAAGAGCCAAATCTCTGAATATAATATTTTTAATGACAAATACAATTTATCTTCCTCTTCCTAGCAAAGGAAGGGGCATGAATGCAACCACAACAAGAGCATGTCAGGAAGCCACATGTGGAGCAAACAGTTCTATATTGCAAAGAAAACGGAGCATCCTGGAAGTGAGGAACCCTACCCCTGCCAGCTGGTACCAGTTGTAAAGTTGTAAACTCATGCTGTATTTCAAACACAGAAGCTAGGAAGAGCTTAGAAACATTAAGAAATCACATCCTGAAACTCAAGAAAATTGTCATGAGCATGATTGTTGCAGGAAACTGTGTGGGATTACAAATGCCTAGACAGGGCTCTCTTGAACATAAATTTGGGCAGTGCCATATCTGGTGGGCTTTTCTGAGACTCTTACTTATTTTCCAAATAATACGAAACAGAAAGAGAGAAAGAAAGAGGCAGTAAAAGTTTCTGTAAAAGTAGAAGGGAATAAACCCTCCCCTGTTTCCTTTTAAACAAAGGCACAGCTTCCGCATCTGAAAAGCCTGGGACGGGACTGCTGGGGATGTTGCTGGCAAAAAAGTGCAAAACCAGTTCATGGAGTGCTTAAATTCATGTCCCTCACTTACACAAGCACTTAACTTCAGCACAGAAAGCATTCTCAGAAACCTCCCATATCCTTTCCATAAAATGTAGTGCTGCTGTTCATGTGCCCATCACTGCCAGTTTTGTTCAAAGTGACTCTCAGTGTAGAAGAAATTCTTCAAATCAGTATTGTTTATTACTTCTCAAAATCTTTCTGAAGTATGACTATGCTTAGATGTGGGCCTGTGCTCCTGTGTTATGACCAGAGGAATGTATTTTGGAGTAACTGATTGGCACAAACCCCTTGCAACCCTTCACCACAGTGAAGGGTGTTCTGTTTTTAAAATGGGTGCAGGAGATACACTGTGCCATTCCCAGCTCTGACAGGTACCGAGTCTCAAAGACACCCGGCTGTTGAAAACCAAACAGTTTAGCATCCAACAGCCACAACAGCCTGAAACATTCCTTCTGCCAGTGCTGTATGGGCACCTCTATAAAGGCCCGTATGGATGCAGTGAAACCTTCGCACAGTAAAAACACATTCTTACTGCATTAATATCTTGTAGTTATCTCCTATGTTGAAATCAAACGCTGCTGCCAAATGCAACATCCTACTCCTATATACATTTTCTCAAATGGGTTTCAGGTATTGCTGGAAATATATTTATTCTGTAATTGAACCTACTTCAGTGCTGGTGGAGGTAACTGACATAGAGAATGTAACTGTTGTGAATACGGATTCTAACTTCTGTATGACTTTTATTCATTTTAATGTATACAAAAAAAGGGGGCCTCTCCAAAACAATGTACTATATATGACAATATAAACAAGTTTCTTCCTTGCTGATATGTAACCGAATTAGCCAGTTGACATAAGTAAGAATTGCATAAAGAAAGAAATGTAAAGCCAGGTATTACACCCATAATGGCACTGATGCATGATTTACCAGAGCAATACTTGTGTATGTGTATGAGATTCTCATGTTGAAACTGCATTTTCGTGCACACTGGAAAGTGAAACTCATTCTCTTTAATAAGCTGAGAAGCAGCTTCCATGTTTTTATTTCCCAGTCTGAACTATCTCTTGCAACCAATGAAAAAGACCTCTCTCTCGTTCTTATTCTGCCTTTTGTAAACTTCCATCAAGCACCTGTGTTTTCTGACCTTCTTTGATTCTTACGCTCATCAGTGTACAAGTCAGTACTGAAACTGAATGCAGGGCACCTCATTCCACAAAGGTAAATGAGGTGACACAGGAGGTGACTTCTCTGACAACTGTGGCTACATCAAATTTATGCTGGCACATACATGGATCAGGGAAGTTTGCTATTCACATCCACTCTTGTCTTTGTTACCGGATGAAACTTGATACATCTATCAAACAAGAAAACTATTTTCTGGTTTATGGCTATACACTTATTTTTCCTCCAGGGAAATTCACTGCAAGTATTGCAGTGCAAAAAGAACATTTATATTTCATATACAGTTCTGTGACTAGCAACACTTTAAGAGATAACGCACTTTACCCATAGGTACTTTTTCATAGTTCACTGAAATGTGGCTGTCTGGTACAATAGATATTAAATATTTTTCTTCCTCAGTTTACTCACACAATCTATCAAAAGTTGACATCAGTAAACATGACTTTGTTAACCAATTGCAACACTTTCCAATATAGTAGAGGTGCCTGGAAACTGACAGTGATTTAATATTAGCTTTGACCGAGATAAATTCTGACACGACTTCTACCATATATATAATTCTCTAAAGACCCTGATAGACAGAACCCATTTTATGTCCTCAGAGCACCAAGTGCACCCTGTCATTTTGAAAGATTTGTTAGGCTTAAGCCACCCCAAGCCATCATGCCAAAAAAAGCAATTGTCTAGAGTACAAGAAACCCGGAATGAAAGAAAATTGATTTTTAAAATGGATCATATGTACTTAGTGACTTTTACTTAAAAAACTGAAAATGTTCCCTAGTTTGTTTTCACATAAATAATTATTCTCTGACAAAATACCCAAAGTAAATAAGCCACTCTTTTGCAGAAAATTGTTATTAAAAATGGAACATGTAACTGTGGTCACATGGCAGGGAGGTATGAAGAAAACATTCCCTTGCTCTACACCTAACATTTAAATTGTCGATTTTTGTGCAAGTGGCAGAGAAATTACAGGATTTTATTCTAAAGGCATTCATACCTAATTTAAATTCACAGAGATGCATGAAAATTTTCCATCTGGTCTCACTGATTTTCTGTCTATTCCTCCTATTTCGACTTACATTTTCAGTTTCATGTCTGCCCATAGATTTTGTAATTGCCTTTTGATCAGCCATATGAACTGTGTGCTGGATATTCCATTTTTATTAGTTCCTGGTCCTTATGCATCTAATTCATAACATTTCACTCCTGTCAAATTTCAGATCAGCTTTCTTTCAAAGTCAACACAGGTGACATAAAATTGCATTAATGACATTAATTAACTATTTCTGAAAATCAGCCAAAGAAAATCTGTCAGGGTCCTAGCAGTCAACAAGCGTATTGAAAATTCCATCATCGACGTTAACATACTTTGGATTTTCTCCTAGATAGTATCAGCACCATGTTGAGTTTGACGTGTCAAATATTTTTTGTAGCCATCTGAGAAAAACTGCATCATGCTAAGCATTTACTGGAAAATCTTGCTTTGTTATCAATCAAAAAATATTATATGGCTAATTCATCTTTGATAAGAAGAAGTATAAAAGAATGAGCTTTATTAACATTATTTGGGAATTCATCATGAAACTGATAACATAGGTTCAAAAATATTCGGTTTTCTACTTGCAGACTATGGTATTGTCCTAAAACACACAACATGGATAAATTCAACCATTGGCAGTGGTGGCTAACATCAAGTTGTCAACAGCTTACCTACTGATATTGTTTCTACCAATTCTACTAACTAAGCATTACTAACCAGAACATACCTCTAGTATTTAAATGGCCATATCTTACTGCTCCCTGTGGAGCTGTGCCTGCTTGTTCTGTGGAGCTGTGCCTGCTTGTTTTACCTGCAGTCTGGCTGCTGGGACACAGTGGATTACAGGAAAAGAGGGGAAGAAAAGAAGACAGGAAAAAGGAATTAGCCTTCGTCTTGCCTTAAGGCTTTTCCTCTACTCTGCCACATCTCTCAGTTCTTTTCAGGTCTGTTGGCTTCTCAGTGGCTCTCAGCCACAGCTTGAGCTTTTCATGGAGCTAGCTTTGAGAAGTAACACACCTGGGTGCAACCTCATCGTTTTTCCTCTTCTTCCAAAGGGACTTCCTTCTTCCCTTCTGTATTCACAGATGCAGTGATATTTTTGCTTTTCTGCCTGCTTTTTTCCCAGAATTGCCTTTAGCTCTTTTCCGACTAGAACTTCACTATGTCTGACTTACTGTTTCCCAATAACAGCCCACCTAGACTCAGTAACGTGTACCAACTGTACAGCCTGATGCCCGCATACCCATCACTGAATATAAACAGGGTAGCTTCATACTGTTGCCTAACACCTGGATGACTAAACACAAGTCATCTGCAATGAAACAATACGGACACTCAATTCCGGGAAACCGTGTATCACCACATGGAGTACAGAAACTAACAGGTAGCAAGAGGAAATCCCAAATGTCCCCTGAGAGGGATATCATCTTCTACCCCTCACCCACTTGCTTCCGAGAGAACCTGGGCAGACCCAACTGCTCTGACTCCTTAGGCTCAGGGTTGCTGCGTGGGTCACTGCACAGACAAAGCATCATGAACAATAAATTGCTATCTTACTGCTTTGGCTTTCCTATCATACTCTTGCTCAGTGTTTTGAGATGGAGGCAAGGGAAGTGGTCCCAGATCCCATGCTTATAAGGGTTAAGTACAAGGATACTCCAAAACAGATGTTTTAACTGTGCGGACACGTGTTCAGCGGCAGATTATCTACCCTGTCCACCTCTCAATTAGATCATGTACCAGTTACAACAAACTATGAACAATTTTTCCATTTCTTGCATGAATATTTTGCCCCACTTTATGACATAACTTTTTGCTGAATAGCATACACATACACATTATATTGGAATATTTTTGGTTGGTTTTTTTGTTTTTTGGTTGTTTTTTTTTTCAAAAAACTCAAGAAGTGGAAACCCAAGAGCTACTATCAAATATCTAAAGGCTGCTCAGAAAGTATCTCCTGAAAACATCAACAGACAAAAGCTCTTTCAACAAATCTTGTTTCAGAGGAATGAAAATATGCTGAAGACAAAAAGCTCAGATACATCAGATACCATTTTGTGTGATTTTAGTTTATGAATAATAAATAAACCAATTAATTTCTCAGAAAATAAAACTCTCTGCTGCAACCCTTACGCATATGTTCTAGCAGTGTGTTTTATTTAATTCCACAGATGTAATTAAATGTGTCATTCATTTGTTCTCCATTATGGTATTTCAGTCAAACATAAACAGCTTTCAGACTGCATTTGCAAGAAAGCTACTTTGAGCCAAGAATTTGCTAACTTCAGAGCAATAGCTTGAGAGGTCTTCACAGGCATTTAGCTGTTCTCCCATCTATTTACAAAGAAATTGAGACTAAACAGCTATACACATGCACATGTGTAAGTAAGTACCTATTCATCATGGCATTAACATAGAATAAGTTGACAGATTCCTTCCCACCATGTACATTGTGATAGATGATGCCTTTGTGGCATGTTCCTCCTATTCTTAGTAGATTATAATGTACTTAATCATGTGTCTGGTTCAGCTATGCTCAGTGGTTTCATTTCATTCGTACAGTTGGAAAATGTGTGCTGCTGCCGTTATGTAAGGGAGTCTGCCACTGTGAATGACTGAAATGGAGAAGAGGGGAAGGGCATAAAGAAATTGTGAGGGGAAATGGAGTACAGCATTTAATTTTTGTGTTTTAATAAACAAGTCCAGAAATCCAGCCTATCAAGGAAAGGCCCTTTCATGTTACAAGTGATGTGGTTTGACTGGTGGAATTCAGCTCAGCCATCATCTGCCTGAAAAAGCTCATTTATAAACGGGGTGGTGATTGCAAAATGAATCCGGGGAAGCATTTTTTCAGAGAGGAGGCTATTGACAAGGCTATACTGCAGAAAGAATGCACTGTGAACAGAATTATCTGTCACAAGATAACTCACTGCAAGGTCAAACATTGACCTTGCACTGATGAGGCAAAAGAGGCTCTCAGGAGGCAATAGAAGAGGAGTTGTTTGAAGGTGGAATTGGGCCAGATCAGCTTCCTTTAGAAGACTGCAAGCAACTGTTGTTGCTTTCTGAAAGGATTAGCTACCAACACAGGACAGTTAGAACCTTTTGGGGTTTTCACCCTGATGTGCCAAAACTCAGGATTTTCCCATCTCTCGCCTACTGCACTTTGTTCTCAAGACGTCAGGAAAGCCTGCTCTGAATATTTTCTACTATATAAAGGCCCGCACTCCTTCTCACTCATACCAAGCATAAGTCAATTAGAACAACATAAATATGAGGGACCAGAATATTTCAGTGATCAACCATTAAGTATTCAGAGCGTGCCCAAGATGAACTGGAAAAGGCTACCCCATTCTTCTTCATGACCAGAATTTCCAGAGTTTCCTTACTAAGTTTATTTGAAGTCCTGCAACATCACCCAAAGCAACGTATGCTCTAGATTCTCCATAGATGGATGGGTGAAAAGTTTTGCATGGTGGCTTTCCCAAAGGCCTCTTGCGTACTCAAGTACTTGTGTACCCTACGTGACGCCTGAGAGTCTATAAGCCCACTAAGAGATGTTCATCTCAGCTAGACATTCAGCCTTCAGCGCAAAGTAACTCAGTGAGTCACTTAGTTCTGTCCTTCACCTTCTTGAGATGAAAATCACACAGTGCCTAGAAACAAAGTGTATTCAACCATCTCTGTGAAGGCCCACAGCTGCTACACGTCTATGTATCTAGCTGCTATCCCATCTATAGCAAGCCTAGAAAATTTTTAATCTTTTAGTGGGTTCCCAGTTATAAAACTAATGATGCATTCACAACACTGAAAATCAACTTCTAAAATTACTGCCTGTGCCTTTGATTACAGCTTTCTTCCAATTGGGTAATAAAGGCAGTAATTTCGTTTTTTTTCAAGAGAAGTTTGGGTTTGTTGATTAAATATTTACTACTGCTAAAGCCCTGCTTCTCCTTAAAATGTAGAAGATTTTAAGATACAAAAGATCTCCTCTAATCTGTATCTATTTCTGTACTCCTCACACAGTTTGCAGCTTTTTAATTCTCTGGTTTAACCTAATTGCACATCATAAGTGAAAAGCTTAGACAAAATATTGTGTAACTATTGGCCAGGGAAATACCCTAAAATTTAGACTTCGAATCAGTGAAAGTAAAATTTTCCTGAGGGGGGAAAGACTAAATACTACTGAACTAAGAACCTGTCCAAGTTGTAAAGGTTTAGCTGACTGAATTCAATTATTTCTGTTAGGGAGGGGTTCTTGTTTCAATATAATTTCTTTTTTTAAATGCATTTGCTATGGTCTTCTTTTACATTCCCCCCACTAAATGTAACATAGATGTCATTATACATCATAATTCTGTAATTACAAGTTTCAGTGGGGAGATGACATATAATTAGATATAATTACACTCATTATGTAAATGCAGCACTATAAATTAAAATTTACAGAAAAACAACCAAGAAAAAAATAAAATCACAAGAAAAAAATTAGACAGCTCCATAGGGTAATAAACTCAACAACAACAAAAAAAGAAATTGATAAACAATTAAAAAAACCCTGTCCACTAATGTAAATATCTCTTCCTCACCCTCTGAAATTTCATGTTATTCAGCGTATGTTTTTATTTTACTTTTTAAAATGCTTGCAAGAATAGGACCAGATCAGACAACTTATCAGCCTTACATTGAAAGCATTTGGAATATGAATCCCTCTCCTTTCCCAAATGGAAACATTTTTGCTAACCAGACAGTTAAAGTCCCTGGAATGTACTCATCATTGATAGCTGAAGAACTGAAGAACCAACATATTTTTCCTTTAGCCATTGTACTTTACTTGTATTTACTTTACATATATGTTTTACTGCACTGTTGATTGTACAGCCAGACTCCTATCTTCGATGTAATCATTTAGGTTCTGGATAACTATGAAAGCAGATGAAGTTATCCGGCTTCATACAACAGACACTGAGAGTTTAAAGCTACTCCCCCTGTAAGTGGCAATAATACTTCTGAAGTCAGCCACACAAAACACTCCCACCAAATTAGAGGATATTAGGAGTCACTCCATTGTATTCAGATGGAGTTAGGTCAGGCTCAGACATGAGAATCTGGTCTAGAAGTCACTGGAAAGCTCTCGCTCTGCATTGCATCATTTAGTATTTTACCACTGTGATCATAAGCTTGCCAAAGAAATTTGGGGTTGCACTTAAATGTCTTTTTGGCAGTGATTGGAAAGACTAAACAGTTTTTGTTCTCTTCTTTCATTGCTGACATCATATAGTTATAATGACAGGGTGAGGTGCAGAACTTAGCACTTAATTAGGCAAGAAAAAAGGGGACAGATTTTCAAGTGTTTCTTGTTTAAAATATGCATCAATTCCTAAACATAACCTCCAGTTCTTGAAAACTGAAAGAACTGTTTTTTTAAAAGCTTAGCCACTCACGTTTTAGGGGGGCTTAACTAAAGGTGAAAGTACCATTTGATTTAATGACTGAACTTTTGCAAAGTGAGGTGAAGGATTTTTTCCTGCCTCTGTCTAGAAGAGATGCCAAACACTCTCCAGCTCTCAAGGAACCACAGGTGGTCAGATGCTCAGTCTTCATGCAAGTAGTTTCAGTAGCAGCAGAGGTTGTTCACTATATTCCTGCAAGTGGCAGCCTTTTCTGGAGGATTCAGCCTACAATACTTGCGAATTCTCCACTGCTACCATTGGTAGGAGTTTAAGACACCTGGATATTATTATATTCAGTATCATTTAAATAAAAAAAAGCTGTATCCCATTAAAAAAATCAATTATGCAATCATTTTATAACCATCCTTGGGGACTCTGAGGTAGAAGTCAAGGCCTATAGAAACAGTTGCTTCCAAGACCAAAATGTGCAAGTTATGATTTTGTGGCAGCGTGTGGGAGGCTGCTGGTAAAGTAGCAGATGCACGTTTAAAGTCCAATATGGGCTTGAGAAAAACATTTATTTCCCATAGAATAATTCCTTATATGTTCATAACCAGAATATCCATAGGGTTCTACTCACCAAGGAAATGGGAGCTGTTTTCATACTACAAGCCCATACTACCCACATTATACAAGGCAGAACCTGGAATGGTGTTGTTCAAGTGTACTCTGATGTCTTTGAAGACACACAGACTTTTCATCTTTCAGGACAAAAAATATCTCATCAGTTATGCATTTTGTTATTATTACACTACGCACAAAAAAAGAGCTTTACCAGCTCTCTTTATTGTTCAAGCACATTTTCTCGGGTGCTCTTCTGTATAATATACTGCTGAATTTGGGTGTCTGAAAACTGGATATGCTAAAAAGAGCCAATGTGTTTGCCCAAGGAAGAATTTACCATCCTTTTACGCATGCACAAAGCCTGAACAAAACAAAAAAAAAAAGCTTTACCCAGAAAAAACATTAAGTGTTACAAGATCAAAACCTAACCATATATTCTAGAAGTCAGCTGATATTTAGGCCTGGTCTGAACTCAGATTTAGCAGAAATGAGAATATTGACCACTCAGCCATACCCACAAAAGACTACTGTGGACACTCTTAAATCAAATTAAACCATACATAATAATTCATGCTAAAAGCCACAACTTGCTCCAGTGTAGCGAGGTACAGCTTTTAACTTGCCACAGGTTTCATCAAATCCATACATATTTTAAATTTTTAAAAGGCTTGGGCAGTGAACTTATGGCTGTTGGCCAGTTAAGCAAAAAACACCAAGATCATTGTGATTATGCTGTGCTGGAGTTGAAAAGGCTATTAGGTTGCTGAGTAAACAGTTCCCTTGTCCCTCCTACCTGCACACTTGTTTCCTGTACTTATTCTCAGTTTTATTTCTACTTCCATGCCAGCACCCACACTTGAATCAGCCCACCCACTTTTCATCTGCCAAGCAATCATCTTTTGCTCCTTAAAACATACAGCTACTTGGCAAAGACTCCCAACACTGTTCTCCAAGGGTACTTTCACCCTTCCCTCTCTGAACAGCGAGGCAGTATCATGTATTTACAAATGCTGTAGTAGAAAGCTTAGAGCAGCAGCTCCAAATGGAATAAAATTATGTCCATGCAAGAATGAATAATAAATGTGAACGTGCAGTGTTGCCTAAAGAGTGCCATCGTTTTTCCACCTATATTCCTCCTCAGAGAGCCAGTTCTAGCTGGGGATTTGTCATGTACATAATACGTAACATGAAAGACAGGATAATGAAATTACATTTAAAAAAGGAAGGAGATTTGGAAGCCAGGACAGATGGATTGTGCACCTGATGCTGCACTCCACATTAGTATCTGTCTTTTGTGGAGAAGATCAATTTAGCTTGACATCAGCTTTTTAGGATACATTCTCTTCACCAAAATATTCATCAAAAGAGAACGAAGAGGAAAATCCCCAGACTCTGACTCCTCAGAATCTCAGAATTTTCAATCAAGTTAAGGCTGAAAACAAAGGGATGCATTGGAAGGAGGAAAAGCAGAGAGTTAGTACCACAGAGAAAAGAGCTCTGCAGCATCAGGTACCTTTGCTACCATGATTCTTGAGAAACAGGAGAATGGGAGGTCTTCATTATCTGAAGGGTGATGAATCATTCTGCAAAGCCAAAACTCAAACTATTGCTCTCCAGTGGGACAGTAAACAGAAAATACACCCCACATCCTTCACAAAAAGTGAAAGGGAGCGTTTGCAATAAGGCGTCAATTTCAATGATCAAGGACCTAAAAAAAAATTTAATATCAAATAATTAGCTTTAGTATATTATTAAACTCTAGTAAGACTATTCTGTTTACCATTTTCCTCCAGGTTTTTGTCAAGAAAATAGGATAAAGAAGCATAAACTATTTTTAAAATAGACAACAAACCATGTTTTTCCTCTTGCTACAGATCTCATTCTGAAAAAAAAAGGAATGTATTTAAATCATGGTATAAAATACAGGAAAACCTTGCCCATACACAGACAGTTCACATGGTGTATCGTAGGAAGCAGGAAGAAAAATGAAACAAGCAATGCCAGATGACTGCATTCAGTAAAAAGCATGCCTCTTCCAGCAGTTTTACTACTTCCTTCTCTAATTTTGCACCTCACCATATCTGCTAATTTAAAGGTCTGGTGGCCAGCCACGCCTCTTTAAAGAGCTATCCTACACAGTGCTGTATAAGCAACAGTTCAGCAACAAGTCTAAAGAGTTTGATAGGTATCATGGCAATTAATTTTGAGTTCTTGATGGTTAGGAATTCATGAGTCTCGTATTAACAGCACTGCCATACAAAATGATCTGCTGCTACTTAAATTCACCTTCCACGGGCCATTCAGTGAAATCTATTAGCATAATCATGGACAACTCCAAATACTGAAATTACTTTATACAAGTGTTCATTCTTACAAAGAGTCATTTTTCAAGACATCTTGGTCTTCTGGATCTCTCAAGGAACTGAGCGATAGCTCTGCAGCTGACTTTCTGAAAGTCACAGAGAAAGAAAATCAGAAGATCCCGCACATGCAATTATGGGTGACAATAAATCCATAAATTCTCCTAAAATAGAGGGCATCCTTGATTAAACCTCTATGTCTGAAGAAGTTCCTTCAGAATGGCAAATTAGGAACTAGTTCATGGCATGTCCCATTCACACTGTACAAGACACTCAGGGCTTTTCTCTCCCCCCTCACGTTGTTCAGTTTAAGTTAATGATTTATAAGTAATTAAATTCAATAAACTGTGACAGATTAAGTAAAAACTAATCAAAGTAAATAAATGAATGGTTTCACACACATCTATTGTTCTGGGCAACAAAACAAAAGGAACCAGATGATGAGAGTAAACAAAAGTGAATAAAGTAAAAGGAAAAAACCCTTTAGCAGTTGAGACACATTATAACCAACTAAGATTAACTTTTCTGTCTGTTCTGCTGCAGAATAGACTCTGTATCAGCTAACAAGACAATCTAATGAGACCTATCAGGGGACTGTTATAACAAGATTAGGAGAGGGACCAGTAGCGAGGGTGTTTCTGCACAATCAAGAAAAGGATTTGTATTTAATTAACAGCATTTATCTCAACAGTCCATTCCTAAGGAATAGTCTGATAAAGACAACCAGTCTCTTGAACCAATTGGTCATTTAACCTCAGAGATAGTTTTAAAAGAATAAACCTGGGATAACCCTTTGTTGATTACTGTGAGGATAAATTAGAACTAGCAT
Organism: Falco cherrug; assembly: GCF_023634085.1. Classification (NCBI taxonomy): domain Eukaryota; kingdom Metazoa; phylum Chordata; class Aves; order Falconiformes; family Falconidae; genus Falco; species Falco cherrug. The sequence goes on from NC_073705.1 coordinate 43,880,280, forward strand.
TTTGTTGGCACTAAAAATAAAGTAAATTGGATTTAGCCCCTTCCATTCTCCTCTCAAATAATCTTTAAACCCAGGACAAAACATGGGCACACAGTTAAAGGTAATGTGTGTGTGTGTATAGCTCAAGTCGTAAACACAATGGACCAAAGACTTTAGGTTTTTTTCCGAAACCAAGCCATAACAACCACAGCATGCTCATGGTGGAATGCAGAAAAGTAGCACCCCCATCCATACAATGGGTCCAATGAGGCATGGGGATTAACTGCTAAAGCCTGAAGATAGATGCCTGACAGTTAGTAATAAAAATAATTTTGTAGTAATAAGATTAGGAGAAGTAAATGCCACCAAAGGATTAGTTTTAGTACTGGGATTAAATGTCACAAGTTTCTGCCTCCCAGACCTGCATTTAAATAACACTTCTAGTAATTCTTCACTATTATTTTCCTTACTGCACCCTTGAAGACACTGGCAAGTTCTTTAAAAAATATTTCACATGTAAGTAAAAAATGAGAACTGTTGAAATATTTAGCTATCAAGGACCTACACACTTCTGAAGAGCCTCTGAACTTGAGCAATTTAAAACAAGCACCATTCTGTACAGCTGACTGACCTAAAATTTATATTGTACTCATCTCTAGCTACAAGAACAATAAAAGTACAGTGATGATAATCCTTTAATTCATATTTGTTCAGAACAATTGAACTGGCATGCTCAGATGTGAGCGCCGGGATCTTTAAGAACCAGAGCAATCATCGCCCAGGTAAAAAAACCTCGTGTTCCCCCTCCCACCTACCTTGGGCAAAAATAACAGACAACCTGCCAGTTACTCCAACACAAAGATGCCAAACAGAAAATCCTCCTGTTATTTATCTCTGCCAGAACTTTCAGGTGTATTGTCACTTGCATTGTTATCTTATTTGTTAATTTACTTAAAATCATTGGAATTGAGCAGCTAATTGGCATATAAAGCTTTCTGATGATACTGAAGCCTCTAAGCCTGTTCACTAAATAGACAATAAAACTACATAGCTCTTGCTGTCTCTAACTTTCACTATTAACATTGCTCTCTCTAATTTTAGATTTTCGTAATATGGTGGACAGGGTCGTGGCTATGACAGATCTTTTTCAGGCAAGAACTTCCTACAAGATTATTCCCTTAGTTTACTCCATGCCCCTTTCAGGGGTTCTGATTCACTTCATGAATTGGGGTATTTCTTTCACAATTGGCACTGCAAGGGGCTGCTCAGTAGTAGCAGTATTTTGCATAATCAGTTTAATAATCAGATTCTACTGCACTGTATGAAAACAGCAGAAAATCTCCAGTCGCATAATTCAACTGTCACACATACCTCCCCACGACACACAGGCTACCAGGCTTCAGATAGTGTTAGACTAAGCACTCAAGAAAGGTGTTTTTTAGTAAATTATTCCTGAAAGCTGCTTTTATAAATTGAATGTAAAACTATAAAAGACCTGGTATAAGACTTGGTTCCTTGTGCTGACAGCCATAGCTGAGCACTCCGGGTAATTGTGCTGTACACCTGACTGAGGCCATGCAGACTAAATTCTCCAAGTCCTATCTAGACAAGGGCATTTTCCCACTTGGAAAAGGGCCTTACTGCAAACTTGAACTCAAGACTAACAACCCCCTTCTTACCACCATCGTTGTGCTATTGCCTCTGCACAGTTTAGGAGCAGTTAGAAGAGGCTCAGCCCCTTGGCTCTGTGGCCACGAGATGCACCAGGCGCATGAGGAAGCGTGAACCAGCTCCCCGGCTGGCAGTTGTTCCTAGCAGGCTGCATGCCGTTAGCATTCTGAACAGATCCTTCCCCCGTACTTTCTAACATGCTATATTGATCAGCACATGCTTGTACTCACTGGAGACCTGATTTCACTGCCTTTAATTAATTTAATTCTCTTAGCTCCAGATAAGTAGCTTGACACCTTTTTATTACATAAAGCCAATCTTTTGCAGGCTTAATCTTACATAGTTTTGATCATTAAATATGTGCTGTTCCAAAGAACTTTGAGTTCATTTAGAGGGACTCCCTCCAACCCCACGTCAGTGAACATCGGAAACCCTACCAGATTTTTTTTTCTGGTTTTCAGACTCTCCAGAGCACAAAGAAAGCCATTAGACTTGAATAAACTGTAGACTTCATATAATAGAATCCAGGCTTACGGAGTATGGATTCTGAGAGTTTATTTAGTCTACCAAAAAAACCCACTTTCAATGCATATCTTCTACAAGACTTGATACTGTACTGCAGCAGACATGAAAACTATTACTGTAACTGAGCAGAGATGCCGTAACTTACTGCCTGCTTTTTATTACAGCACATAATATTATCACACACAGCCCTTCCCCCTTTTTGTAACAGTGCTTGATAGTTCTTCTGTAAACTAGATATCCCTCCGTTCAGAAGAAAATGGACAGTGCTGATGAAAAACCTAGAAGCTTGGCAGAAATTAAAACTGTGTCCATCATTTATATGCATCTAATAATGATTCGGTACCTGTAAAAGCTAAAATAAGCTCTGCAATAATTTATTTTTTGATGATCCCCTAAAAAAAGTTGAAAAAAAAAAAAGGGAAAGGAATAAATATTTTAAACTTTTACAATAAATATAATGTCAGAAAAAATAAACACGTTTTGCATACAAGCAATGCTTATTTTCAGAACTGTTACATTGCATAATGCATCCAATTCACATATGAACAGACAGTACTTGGCTGTCTTTGAGTTTTACCGCAATCAAAGCCAATATGATGCTTTGATATGATGTAAAAAACAAACATAGGCATTTTCATGTTTTATTATCAGTGGATGCACGAATGCATTTAGAGGCCTGACATCTGATAGTAATAAAACAAGAAAGAGAAACTCAAATAGTGTAATTCTGAGCAATTAGCACATACTGCACCTGTCATGCTTGTTAACCAGAAGAGTAAAAAAACACTTTCACATGTTTCATGAACTTATCACTCCACTTATATTCTTCCAACAATCTGTATATCTTGGATGTTGACCAAACTAATCCCTCAGTGTCATGCTTTCATCATCTGAGTAAATTATGTTGTAAATCTTATCTTGCAAAATACTCTTGTACTCTTGCTCATTTATGAGAAATTGAAAGATTTTCGATTATAATTTTGCAGGTCTTACTGAAAGCATTCACATCTACGTTTGCACATGAACAGGGTTACGAACCTTCCTAACCTGCTGTGCCAACAGATTGCAGTTCAGAAGCTGGTATTTCAGATTTCCAGCTAAGTTTAGGAGAAAATCACCTGATAAGATACATACCCTTTACCTTGCAAGAAATTCTTGTTTTCTTCAAACTGTTCAGCACACTTCACCAAAGTCAATAGTTTTGACAATGTAGTAGAATTTGTGGCTTTTTATTGATGTAACAATACACACTGTGGACCTTTCAGAAGGTAAATTAATTGCCTATAACTTAGGAGAAAACAACCAAAAGAAAAAAAGAAACTCACTCAAAGGGGAAAACCCACCTCATAACATAGTTTTGGCTAGCCACGGCTTTACCTGAAACACTCCTCCCACCATGACAACAGAAGCAGAGACAGAGACTGCAGGATCAGTAAGTGGCAGCAGTAGAAACATTTCTCACTCCCCTCTGAGAAATCCAGAGAGCACCAGAAGCGTCATTAGGCTTGTGACTCATGAACATTTTATGAGCCAAATTTGATTTGCCAGTTTTAAAGATTTCTTCTGTTTCATGGCAGGTGACTACAGGTACTTACAGCCAAGTTTTCAAGACAGTGATGCTAACAGTAGAAGTAGGATTTAAAAAGATAACTAAGAAATGCTGCTCTTCAGAAAAAAAATACAGGCAGTAAGTACATTAGGATGCTAAGCGATTAGAAAGGTACACGAATGGAAGTGGCAGCAGAATGGGAAAATCTGTTCATTCAATTATACATTAACTATAACTCCCTTTATTAAAACCAAACAAAAAACTAAATGTAAATATTTTGCAATAAATATTGGAGAAGAAAAAAAGTATTTGTGGCATTGAAACTGTGCAGAAATGTTAATCTGAACTTAACCAGAATCTGATTCCATTACAAACTCCTCTGCACCTCTGTATTTAAAGTGACCACCCAGAGAGAGAGAATTATATTTTCATCACTCCTTTCCAGTACAAACTTGCAAGACATTAAAACTAATTTTAATTTCTTACTATTGTTCTTTAAAATTTATTCCAGGAACATTTATCTATTTTTTTTCATAGAACTTGAGAAAAGTGGCCATCATATTACTTAAAATAAAACAGAAGCACAAACACAACGAAAATAGAGTTATGCAATGCACAAGAACACATCACTAGCAAAACAGGGAACTCCCATCTCACGTCACTACCTCCTTCCATCATCAACCATGCAGCAATTCACAGCATACAAAAAACCTACCTATTTCACAAGTTTGTTTTAACCTACTTTTTTTTTTTTTTTAAGACACTTTTAAATGTTCATGCCAATTCAGAGGTCATATAACATCAGCTATGTTTTTTTAAGAGGCAAACCTTTTCTCATGGATAAACATTGCACAAGCAAGAAGAGATTAGGATTTTCACACCCAATGCCTGAGTAAGTAATTGGTACATAGTGTTTACAAGTCTTCAATGTTTATAAGATGTAATCACCCTTCAGGATGGAGACGGCCAAAAACCTGAATTTTGAAACATGGCCATGTCTCCAATTGCATCAAGGACACCTGCTGCAGCAGTCTTATTTAGTACTGTGTTGGGCAGGATATGGTTTTGTAAAATGACTGGGGAAGAGAGATTAAAAGAAATTTGTGATCCAAGTCTCTGTGACCTTTCTTAGACAGCCAAGGTGCAGTTATCATCTTTTAAGTTTAACGATGAAGCAATTCAGACTTTGTATTATGACAATTCCAAAAATATCATTCTGAATAGCTGGATTCACACCAGGAGAAAAGGTATCAATTATTCTTTTTGACTAAAGTAGATGGCAGAGTCTGTAGTAATTGCTCTTCAAATTAAGTACACCATTCCCCACACAGGATTTAATCTTTTAGACTGAAAAAAGATTACAAGTCCTGGAATATCCCACGTATATTTATCGTACTACTGCTGCTGCAGAAGGGAGGTTAGTATCTCAGTTGGTCTAGACAGACTAGTCACAAAATAGTTTTAGATTTTGACTAGAGCCTGCCGACCAGGAGAATCTGAACAACTGACAAATAAATACAGTTCCAAGTACAGCTTACTTTACCAGCTCCCAAAATGATACCTGTGATTTGTGAATATTTGTTTATTTTGGCTATTTCCCTTAATTTCAAAGTGAAGCAGAGTTCTCTCCAAACTAATTGATTAAAATAAATAGGAAAAAACACATATAAATGCAATTGTTTTAAACAGTGGATACCATTTCTCAAGGAATAAACATAAACCTTAAATAGAAATAATTTGAATCATTCTTACTGTGTCTTGTTCCTTCCCTACTTTTTTTAATCCAACCATGCAGTAATATTTTGACTTTCCAGATCAAATGCATGTGACTTGTGCAAGTTTCCAACACTGGAAAACAATATAGAAATTCATTTCTCAAAACGTCATTATGATTTTTGTATTGCTTTTTCAGTCTACCATTCCATTAATCAATGCCTACCACAGATCCAGTTTGGCAAATTTGGGTGCACAAGTTTATAGCAAATTATTATCTTAAAACAAATTTGCTTATACACCTAATGTACAGAATGGTACACAACATGCAAGAAAAACATGCAAATGGAGCATTCAGGGAAATATTTTACCACTGCACATAGTAATACAATCATGCCTTTTATGCTTCTATGAATAAGTTGGTAAGAACAGTAAAACCTGTTTCTTATTTATCTAATTAACTTCTTTTTCTTTGTTCCTCTCTTCCAATTCAATAATCTTAGCTTTCTTAACACTGACTTTGATTTACAAAGTATCCAGTATATTTTACAACACACTGAGACTTACACCTTTGTTAATAGCCAGTCACCATGCAGGCAGTCATCATTTGAGCTAAGCAATTGATCTGCAGTTAAAAGATTATTCAAGCAATTTCACTTCCAACAACATAAGCTGCAAAGTGCTGAGTCACAAACCGTTATTCTCCCTTTGCCATAAATCCAGTAAGAATAGTTACTATTCTAGATTTCAAACTCTCCTGGCTGATGGTAACAAGTTCAGTGACATATCAGATCCAGCCAGGACCTTTTTTTTACAATGTCCAAAAAACAGCCTGGTGAAAACAGCAAAGTACCCAGCCACACGCCTGTTTGAAGCACTGGTGTTGACAGGACCATCTGTGCAGGTTTACCTTTCTGTAGCCTGTCACCAGTATGAGGCAAAGGGTGAAGTGCTCCAGCTGACTGAAGGACAAAGGGGCATACCCTCCTTCTCAACATCAGACCCGTGCAGGGCACAGTTTGATGCTACAGCTAAGTGCTGTGGATATGAGATATAAACTGCACAAAGCCTATGCCAGCTACAACATGAGTAATGTTCGGTTTCATCCAACTTTACCAGCGTTCTCCATCTTTCTGAAAAAAAAAAAAGAATTTACTGTCCTATACGTGCTCGTGTTACACTGAACAAACCAAGCAACTGGCAATAAGTATTTACATAAAAACAGAATTCAAGCAGAAGGTAGTAACAGACTCTGGGAATGCAGAATTGCCTACTGTCTCAGTGTTTAAAATCTGCAACAGCAGTAAGGAACTCAGAGAGTAACTAATTAATCCTGAAAGTTGCCCTACAGTATAACCAGCCTCTAGCAGAAGGGAATCACTGAAGTGGTCTTTGCATATGTAGGAACACATACTGTGTTACTGAGCCGCTGCAAACAAAGCCTTGTTAAATGATATGACTATGAGGGAAAGGCATAAGGGGTTAATTATAGTCAAGTGCACAAGAAATATTTTGCTCTCCAGGATTTTAACCTGAAACTAATAGTGCGAGTAAAGCTGTCACCCTCCTGTTAATGGCAGGCTACAGTATCATTTATATTAGTTTTCCCTTAGGTATAATAAGCTTTGTACTATACGGGGGCTGTTAACAAGCATGTTCAGTAGAACTTAGAGGCTTGTAATTCCTCTTGTATAAAGGTAACCACAGTAGAGCTACAGTCATAAAGCTTTACATTACATACATGTGAGATCTTCCAGCAGGCTTACTCCTGTGAACAGTACGCAAGAACAAAGGTTAAATATTCTCCTGATACTGCATTCTGAAAAGTGATTTGGACATATCTAAACGGTGCCAGACAAAACAGTTTGGCCTATGACAAGCCTAAAAAGAGTAATACCAGAGACCTCCAAGAATCAGAACCGCGCCAACAACTCTCAGTCTCACTCCTTATCTGGCTGTATCCTTCAGTTGTGACACAGGCTCTTCACCAATGCAAATAATTCAAGGAAGATGTCAAATATTTCACACAAAGATTGCAAAATGGGAATGATCCCAGAATTTTGTTTCCCATTTTAAAAATCACTACATCTATATAATTTTGGAGAAAAGACAAACTCTCCTTTGAATACCTTCAACAAGAAAATGTGAAGTCTGAACATAGCACAAATGGTTCCAGTGTTTGCAACACTGTTTGCAAAATAATGCCTTTGGACTCAGGCAACACCACCAAACATCAGAGTATTGTTTCAGAGGTCTTATAACATAGAAGCAACACTGAACCTAATAGTAGAAAGCAAGTTACTAATGAATGTCACCACCAAATCCATATTACATCTCCCTGTAATATCCTACATAAGAGAAAAAACCCACTTCCTAGAATAAGAAAATCTATATCAAGTCAATCAGAAAAAAAAAAAAAAAAAACTTCAACATCAGTTTTAAGCATTCGGTTACACATGGCTTTGAAGATCAAGTTAAACATTCATTAGCACATCTGTAGACTTTATCGGGATGCCTCAAGATAAAGTTAATGTCGGCTATACAACACACACCAGTGAACTAGTGAAACTACAAAGATTACGTTTTCCTGTAACATTAAGTATAATAAAATGTTAAAATTACAACTTGCTATCGTATTTTAAAATTTGGTTAAAAGCCAGCACATATTGAATTTCATCTGTTCTCTCACCAAGACTCAGCCTCCAAGTGACAAAGTAACACAGTTTCATGCACCACACTGAAGCATAACCCAAATAGGCATACCTTATTTCTGCTTTTTTCCTGCCATGAAGCATTTCTGTTTTCTTTACAGCAACACACCTGCAAGCTGTTCTTTCTATAGGTCATATATTTTTGCTGCCCAGTAAGACCACCATATGCCAAGTAGCTTTTTTTTCCACCAGTCATGGCTACAACGGAAATTACAGACTGGGAACAGTTGGGATTAAATTACATCCTGGAGACGTTATGTACCATTGGAGCAAAAACTAGGTCTCTCCCACATTAGCATACTATAATGTATCTCCCTTCATAACAGCTGCACAGAATAGTTTTATTCTGCAAATAGAACCAGACAAGGCCACCACACAATTATATTTCCATGGCAGAACAGAATTTTCACCTTTGCCTCTTTTGCCTTTTGAACGTTGACCTGTATCAGTAAAACACAGTGACACAGACACAAACCGAGAACCACAAATCTCCAAGAAGAAAACCGTCCCCTAAAACATTCTTCTAGTTGGACAACACATCTGAGATTGGGTTCACCTCTCCAGTTTCCAAGTGTCTATTAGGATTTAAAGAAACTGCAATAGCATAATGAGTACCTCATAAAATAAAATGGTAAATATTAACACTATATAATACCCATGCCCTAAGACAAAGAGCATTTAAATGTCTATCATAATGCTGAAGAAATTTACCTATTTGGAATTTCAATATCCTGCCTACTATGAGCAACAGATGTACAATGTTTTTGTACAAAGAATTAGGACTGCAACTTTACTAAAAAAAACTTGTATAAGAACAGAGAAAAGCTCAAGGATTAATCACTCAACTACATTTTAATATCCGGTTCATATTATGAAGCCAGAAGTTAATTGATAAGTTAAAAGGCTCTGAGTGATATATATTCAGGTTTGGCCATATTCACATCTTCAATTCTATAAAAATCTACCGCATTATCTAACGTAGGAATAATTTCATTCTATTGAGCAATCTGTGCTGAAAGTAATTCTGGGATTATAAATCTAATGAGAACAAAATAGGTCTTATCCTATCCAAGCTAAAAGGTGCAGTAGAATGATTCTGAATCTTACTTGTAGACACAATCTGCTACTAAGACACTGCAATATCTCTTCCTTGTAAATAATGGAAAACTGAGGCCTGAGGTTTTCTTTTTGTTTGTTTTTTGGTTTTTTTTTAACTTTGTATCAGGCATTGTGAATACATGAACAGATAACTTTATATGTTCTTCACCAAACAAATGTTTTCAAGCCTGATTTTTTAAATCACCAAGAGCAACTATTCAGAAATAAGATCAATTTCAAGTTGGCTTCACATCCACAGCCAGCCAGCCAGAGGGGGTGTAGTCCCAGTGAAGACCATTCACTCTGTACTGGCTTATGAAATCCATCTGCAAGAGTGGACCAACCCTGCATTTGTTACAAGTATAGTTTGATATTGGAAGAATGACTACACCACTCTTTCAGAGACCAGGGGGAAAAAATAAATAAAATCTCAAAAGACAAAAATTCTTACAATAAAAATGTTGATACCCAGTTCTGTTACATATTGGGCTGAAATTTCATCAGTCTGTCATTAAGTAAAGTCTAGAAAGAGCAAGTTACATATAAATGAAGGTCGTAACCTAAGTCTCACAGTACAAAGTGAGCTCTGTTGCTCACAGAAATAATCCATTTGAAGACAATAAAAATGTTTATCCAATTTATAAGAATACAGTATTACCTACCTTATTTCATTATACGGAAAAGTACTATCACTGCTTTGCATTAGAACAAAAGATGTACTATTATTTAATATAACTAGAAGAAACACAACATGAAGACATAACTATTCTTGTATTTATTTTTATGCCTATATAGACAACAGAAAACAAGTTCAGCATCCTTCAAATTAAATACAGAAACATTACAAATACTACTGTGCTGCTGCCAAGGACAGTCAACTTTCTAATAATGACCACAGCTGAAAATTTTCCAACTACTTATATAGAAGGCTTGACATTTACTTCAACTATCAGTAGTATTAGTATCCCAAAAGAGAATAAGGCCATTGCCTTTATGAAGTAACATATCACTGTCACAGACAGCTGGTATCCTTTAATTTTTCCTTTATAGGGAGGACATATTCTAAAGGAATGTAAGTGCAGCTGATTTTATTAACACACTCCACATCCCTTTCCCTCTTCTGCTTCCACTCTGAACCACCTCTAAAAATCTCAATCAATACATTAAAAAATTGGCAGTTTTCCACTTCCCAGCAGGTTGCCTCTGAAAAGATCAGTCAATACACAAAATCTGCAGAGAACAAAACACCGCGGAAAACAGAAAGAATTTCTAAAGGTTACTCGCAAATGCCATTAAAAACAGACTGTTGTAATTCTGGAGTTCCTATTCCCTCTGGATTTCTCCAAGTTTCATTTATTTAGTCTCATTAATAACAACTCAGAAATTCTTCAAGCGTATGGATTGTAAGTGGTATAAAAGCCTGGATTAGAAATCACTGGGTTAAAAGCTTTGGAGCACTTCAGTACAGCTGGAAGCCTGCAATTTGCTCAAAGTCCAACCAACCTGCTGCCTAATTAGAAAGCAACCTGAATGCGACAGTGTTTCCTTCTTGCCTGCAGTAGTCTGAGATTAAATGGTAACTTCTTTCTTCATTTAAACCGATGTACCTGACAGGTTTAGACCTATATTTGTGACTCAGTTCCATTATTACGGCATAAATTACAAGACCACCATATAACCAGTTCTGCTCTATTCCTTCCAAATTAAAATTCATTTTAAAAAACACCAAACCCTATAAGCAACACAAACCATCAAATTTTATAATGCATTTCCAATACATACATGGTGATGTGAAAGTTAGAATAAAACTAGTACAACCACTTTAACACTACAAAATTAATAAAATTGCTTTTGTCAAGAAACAAGCTACGACTGTTGTTTTCTTGACAAATTAATGCTACTGCATGAGAGAAAAACAGAAGTAGAATTAAGAAAACAATCAGTAATTAATGTATGTCTGTTTAAACACATCAGTGTATCAGCCACGGAGCGTTTGATGAAAGGCCAACAGTCATGGAAATGCTTATTCAGAGAAAGGATATAAGAGGTTCACAGGGAGTGGAAGTAAAGGGCCTAAACTGTATCTTACCCAAAGTTCAACTACAATATAAAATCAAAAAAATGTATTTGGAAAATAGAGTAGACAAGTAAGGAGTCACAGGCAAGTCTTTCTCTTCTGCTGAGATGCTGTGATACCCTCTTCAAGCCACTCACACCATTTATATCAGAAACAACAGAAAAAAACACAACGAGTAAGCCTTCTGTACTAGTTTTAGCAGCACTTAAAGAAATCTGGAGAACAAAGATACCAGAAATAACCATTCAGAAATGGATAAAAAGAATTAAATACTCTGAAATGAGAGAAACAGCACTGCTCTTCAGCAGTAACTTTAAAATATGGCTTAACTTTTAATATGGCTAATTTCTGTATGGAGAGACTGCTTGGTAATAACTGGAAATAAATAAAGTTTGAGAAAATACTGAAATTGCACAACCAAAGCTGCATATAAACAATAATTATGGCTAATCCATCTGGTGCCCTTCTTTGAACTGGGTCAACAGAACTGATCCTGTGATACAGTTATTGAAGAACTATCACAAAAAATCACATTTCTAGTTCTTAAAACTGATAAAGAAGATTCAGTTCTCTACCAAAAAAACTGTTCTCAAGCAGATGGATGGGTAATGAGCGCTCTCTTATGATTCATGGGAATATAAACTTGTTCAAAGAGCAAAGGAAGAGATACTTATCACTTGTCCTCTTGCTGTTCCTGTTTTGTGTTCATCAGGGCACTGGTCAATACCACGTTGCTTTTCTGTCATTTTGTTTGCAAAGTTTCCAATAACGAGTACCAGATGAAGAAATATCTGGATGAAGGAAAAATCCCATAATGCTACCTGCACGCTATCTGTGTGTGGTTCTGGAATCTGCATACTGGTGTGCAAAGGAACAAGGGAGTGCTCTTCTTCCCAACCATAATTTTGGATACTGTTAATAGGTGTTATTTCAGTCACAATAGGTAAAAAGATCCAAGGACACTAACATCATTCCATCAGTTATAGAATGACCAAAGGCAGTCTCCTGTCACCAGTCAACTCTTAGCAACAGTGAATAAAGGAGGGGTTTAGTTCCCCTTGGCTCTCCCACTGCAATTCATCTGGACTACCAGAGATCCAGTGAAACTAATTAATAGTTATTAAGGAACATGGTTAATGACATGGTGGGCATGTATCAACACAGGCACCCCATTTGTAGCTTTGCCAAAAATAATGCATATTTATGACAGATAATTTGCAGACTTGATTTCTCACAATGTATTCCCTCCCTGAAGGCAATATTAGAAAGCCAGGCTGCCTGCATGTAAAGAAATATGCTGAGATATTTCACTTACCTGTGATTATTTACCAGTTACAGCTCTTTAGAATTATATCTACAGCTAGGTTTAAGAAGAAAGAAAAAAAAAAAAAAAAGGAAGGAAAAAAAAGAAAAAAAATCCACTACAGGACCCAAACACTGGGAATAAAAGAATACTTCTTTGAAGCAGATTTTTTTTTTAAAGACCAAATGTGTAATGCAAGACATAAGACATATTTGGCATTTTCATTCTTTCAACTATACTTCCTTTTAATTTAGGGAATTATTAGAGCCAAAAATTGAGATAGATTGATTGGTTGATAATATCTGGAGAGATAAGAAAGTTGGCAAAATGTATAGAAACTTCCCAACCACGGCTTTACATAATCAAATGTTAGGGTTCATGCCTGAACTACATCATTCCCAAAAGCAAAAAGTCAAAATATTTTATGTCAAGACACTGCAAGAAATGTTGAAATACCTTTTCAATTCCATTTATTTCTGTGAAAAATTTCTTACCTTTCACCCTCAATTTGCCTATTTTCTCCTTGCCCCCACAAAACTCTAGGTTTTGGCAAGTACAAAATCCACCACGATCTAATTAAAAGTTCACATGAATAGCACAAGCTGGTTTTTGATAGCCATGTATTCTGACATTACACAGAAATTTTACACATTTCTGTATTTCTAATTATAACAATGGAAGAAAATTAAATTGAATAGGTAAGTTCAGCACTTTGGATCTTCTGTACACCCTAAAAAACCCACAGTGAATGCAGTCATTTAAGGCCCATATTTCCAAAAGGCATAATGTCAGAAGCTGTCACTAATGTGTCCCCAAGTCCTAAATCATACAATCATAGAATTGTTTGGGTTGGAAGGGACTTAAAAATCACCTGGCTCCAAGCCCCCTGCCATGGGCAGTGACATCTTCCACAAGACCAGGTTGCTCAAAACCCTGTCCAACTTGGCCTTGAGCACTGCCAGGGATGGGGCACCCACAGCTTCTCTGGGCAGCCTGGGCCAGTGCCTCACCACCCTCACAGTGAAGAATTTCTTAGAATCATAGAATCATTTAAGTCGGAAAAGACCTTTGAGATCATCAGGTCCAACCATAACCCAGCGCTGCCAAGCCCACCACTAAACCATGTCCCCAAGCGCCACATCTACGCAGCTTTTCAAATACCTCCAGGGATGGTGAGTCCACCATTTCCCTGGGCAGCCTGGTCTAAGGTCTCCTCTGAGCCCCCTCCTCTCCAGGCTGAGCCCCCCCAGCCGCCCCCCATCCCACGGGTGCCCCAGCCCCTGCCCCAGCCCCTGCCCGGCTCTGGACACGCTCCAGCCCCTCTGCGTCCCTCTGGCCGTGCGGGGCCACAGCTGGACACAGCGTTCCAGGGGCGGCCTCGCCGGTGCCGAGCGCAGGGGGATGGTCCCTGCCCCGGGCCTGCTGGCCACGCTGTTTCGGGCACCAGCCCGGTGCCGCTGGCCTCCTGGGCCACCTGGGCAGGCGGGGGGCTCCTGCCCAGCCGGCCGCCAGCCAGCCCCCCCAGGCCCTTCCCCGCCGGGCCCTTCCCAGCCGCTCTGCCCCAGGCCCGCAGCTGCCCGGGGCTGGGGTGACCCCGGCGCGGGGCCCGGCGCTGAGCCCTGGGGAACCTCGTACTAGTGGCCTCTGCCCCTCAGCCCAGCCTGTCAAGATGCATCTGCAGAGCCTTCCTAATCTCAGTCTACCCTCTTGCAGTTTAAAGCCGTTCCCCCTTGTCCTATCACTACCTGCCCTTGCAAAAAGTCCCTCCCCAGCTTTCCTGCAGGCCCCTTTACGTACTGGCAGGCTGCCCTAAGGTCTCCCTGGAGCCTTCTCTTCTCCAGGCTGAAGAACCCCAACTCTCTCAGCCTGTCTTCACAGAAGAGGTGCTCCAGCCCCCTGATCATCTTTGTGGCCCTCATGTCCTTCTTATGTCAGGGGCTCCAGAGCTGAATGCAGCACTCCAGGTGGGGTCTCACAAGAGCAGAGGGGCAGAATCACCTCCCTCGACCCACTGGCCATGCTGCTTTTGATGCAGCCCAGGATTCATTTGGCTTTCTGGGCTGCAAGTGTACGTTGCTGGGTCATGTTGAAGTTTTCGTCCACCAGCACCCCCAAGTCCTTCTCCTCAGGGCTGCTCTCAATGCATTCTCTTCCCAGCCTGTATATGTCCTTGGCATTGCCCTGGCCCATGTGCAGGACACTGGGCTTGGCCTTGTTGAACTTCATGAGGCTCACTCGGGACCACCTCTCCAGCCTGTCCTGATCCCTCTGGATGCCATCTCTTCCCTCCACTGTGTCAACTGCACCACACAGCTTGGTGTCATAAGCAACCTTGCTGAGGGTGCATTCAGTCCCACTGTCCATGTCACCAACAAAGACGTTAAACAGCACCAGTTCCAGTAGAGACCCCTCGCTACCCTAAGGATCTTGAACTCCACTATTTCATGGCCACTGCAGCCAAGGCTGCCCTTGAGCTTCACATTCCCCACCAGCCACTCCTTGCTGGTGAGAACAGGGTTCAGCACAGCACCTCTCTTTCTGGGGTCCTCTATCGCTTGGAGAAGGAAGTTATCATCAACCTCTCCTTGTGGGGTCCTCTATCACTTGGAGAAGCATGTTATCATCAATGCATTCCATGAACCTTCTGGGTTGCCTATGTCCTGCTGTGTTGTCCCTCCAACAGATAACGGGGTGGTTGAAGTCTCTCATGAGGGCCAGGGTTTTTGAACCTCTTCAACCTCTGATGGAAACCCAAAGGAGGTACCCAATAGAATGGCATGGGTTAAAGGAGATGCCTATTTGATTATCTTTCTTACTACTGGCACCATGAAGATTTTTCTAACATTATTTCAGAAACCTTAAATTTCAGTTGAATTGTAAAGAAGAAAAGCATAGAAATCACTGCCTATAAAAGTACTTGAAAACAAACTGTCATTATGTCTATCCTGTCTCTGCCTTCATCAAAAAAGCACAAGGAATAAACTGTCCTTGCTAGAAAGAAAGACTAGAAGCAAAAGACACTAAAAATTTATAAAACAAAACCAAACAAGAAACACATACAAAGAAGCATGCTCAGGGAGAATATGATATAGATTATAATCCTCCTGATACTTACCATGTCACATCAAACTTGCACAGTTTAGCAGCAGGGATTATTTTATAGTAATGGCAGTGTGGGACACATTCTTCCCTCTCACAGAAAATTAAGGAGAATCAAACCAGAGGAGAGAGAACAAAGGGTCTCCCAATGACTAATTTCCCACAGATCTTTTATATCAACCGTATACTATGAGCTGTTTCTTGCAGAAACAACATAAATCTTCAGAAAGCTGGAAATCACAGTATAAATGTAATGTCACAACGCAGCTACATGATAATTACTGCATGGGTCTGGACTTGTTATTTTCCAGACCTTGCAAACAACCCTCATGTAATGGCAACAAACACTGACTCCAGACCCTCAACTAAACTGAGGACATTAGTCTACAGATAGACATTTCCATTAAACATGCATTTTGACTAACAAAGACTCCAAATTAGCTGTCTTGAAGTCACTGGAATACATAAACTGGAAACTTGTTTCATACATACAGAGAACCGAAGCCTTTGGGTTAGGCAAATTGAACCACAAATCTACTGTGAACTTCCAAATTCCATAGCTAATTCATCAACAAGCAACCACCAAGTACACAGCTAAGAAGAGAGCATTTGTGCTTACTTTGGTTTCCTATCTAATGAAACTCATCCTGCTTAACAAAATGTGCACAGACAAATGGAGGGAACAAAAAGTGAAACTAAAGCTTTCCTCCTTCCCCTACCAACACACACAGAAGCCTTCTTTCACTTACTGATCACTGTGCCCAAAATGTACTTTCTACAGTGCGTGACATGCCCAGCACTTGCTAAGAGAGGGAAACTCATCTCAGGAAGACCAAAATCCTGTATCTCCCTACCCTGCTCAAGAGTTATGTTCATGAGCAAACTGGAGACTTGACAGATTTTGAACATACAGTACTGTGTTGGTTTGATACTCACCAGTACACCCCACATAAAAACACTTCTTCCTTCTGATTCAGCATACTAGGTTCAAGTCATCTCAATCCAGGAAAATAAATGAGCATTTCACATTTACTTACAAATTCCACAAAACCAGGGTAACATGAAGTACTTCCCTTACTCTTTCGAAAAACGGGGCACTGCCCTAACCTTACTTCTCCAAAATAAAGTTCATTTGAAATGCCACTGTTTTCTTACAGAAGGACAGATTCCAAAGCACTCGCCACCTCACACTGAATAGCATGCAGAATGGATTATTATTACATACATTTCTGAAGAGCTTGTCTCTCCATTGTGTCTGCAGATAACATATGCTGTTTAAAGATGAATAGTAGAAATGAAAGGGGAATCCATGGCACTTTGTGGGAGGCAAGAGCCAAGCTAGAGACTATAATGGAAGTCTTTTTGTGACTGTAGTGTTTGTTGCTGCAAACAATATAAGAATTCAGCGTTCATTTGAAGTGTATCCTTTAGAGCTCCAGCTGTGCTGATGAACAGAGAGGGAAAAAAAACCTTAAAGGATGAGATGTATCAGTTCTTCCACTGTAAATAAGAAACACAGCCTAGATAAAGAGAGCAAAAATATGCATTCCAGGGTGTATAAAATCTGAAAGCATGACTGCTGTAGCAAAGATGTACTTGCAATGGTTTTGAGACCTGGATGGTCAGAGTCAGTTTAAATGGCTCCTGCTTGGACTTGCCACACAACCACATTTAGGTACGTGCGGTCTGAGAGGAATGTGGGCAAAACAAAAGGGTATGAGGGAAGTGCTTCCACTCTGGTGAAGTCCTCAGATTTCTCCTGAGGGAGGAACACAAAGATTTTCTTCTGGCATAAGGACCCCTCGCACTTCAGCCTCACTCATCTTTAAGCAATGTGCAAGTTTGCTTCCTTTTTCTCTTCACGTAAGCTCTCTGAAAGTACTAAGGCAACAGACATCCTACATCACAAACATTTGACGACTGTGGCTGCACTGGCAGAAGAAGAGAAGGGATGTCCAAAAGTAAAGGCAGGTGAGGAAAAGGAAAGGGACAGATGAGAAAAAAAATAATCAGTCAAATCTGGAGTAGTAGGGAAGGAAATAGATAAGCCTGAAGAAAACACTTCATGATGCAGGAATGCACAATGACAAGACTAAGAGGGGCCACAGACGGAAAGGGAATTTGTGGTGCAATGATTTGCAGAACACAAGTGTTTTGGAAAAGTGCTCTTATCCACGCATTCAGAAAAGGGAGAAAATAGAAGAGATGGATGTTTGTAAAGGGAAAAAAAATAATGTGACGAAGAAATATATATACTTGCTTCCTAGGGCAGTAAAGGTGCAGCACCTAATGAGATCTGAAGGGAGATAAACTCAACCTTTGAGGAAGCTGGAAATTCATTCTGGCAGCTATCAAAGATACATAGTAAATGAAGATCAGTCTAAAAGGTAAACAGAAATGGTACAGTCTTCATTTATTTTCCCTTTGAAAATTACAGGCAGATACCAAGGGCCAAACCATGCCTTGACATAGCTTTCTGAGGACAAGTGTAAAACCAAGAGACAACAGGAAGGACTGGGAAATGTGAAGAAAAGAATTCAAAGGCTTGATGGACTTGGCCAGGCAGTTTTCATCTAATGACAGGATACTGCCACTCTCAAGATTTACAAAATAACAGACCTTTATCAATATCATATCAATTCCTTCTATGTAAGAGCCTGCCTCCTCTGCCACTTCATAAGTTTTCCAATGAAGAAAGACCTTTTAAACATTGCAGCTGATTGCAGGAAATTGAAGAAGAGCCAGGGAAAGAACGGTAAGACCAAGGATAATCAATGGGAAATCTGAGTTATTTTAAGTAAAAATGATCCACATGCACTGAAGTTCTGCTATTTTTTATGATTAATCATCTAATTAAGTATTACTGATTGCTCTGCATAAAACCTCAGACAACATTGACAACATTCTCAAAATAGGTACCACTATGCAGCCAAGTGGTTGCAGCTTCGACCGGACCTTGCCAGTTTTCGATTTAATTTGGTCACTCACAAGACATGCTATCAACTTCTCCTTCAGATTCAAAGTAGCACTATGCCCAGAAAGCTTCTGGTGCAAAGTCATTGAAAGGCAATCAAAACAGCAATTTCAGAGATTTTCACGTAAGTGGTGCAGCCAGCAACCTCACCCCCACCATCTGAAAACATATCCCTCAGGTCAAATGCCGCAATGCTGTTCCCTGACATTTTAATCTAATGCAAACTTAGAAAATAAAAGCATTTCAAGTTCTTGTAGTGAAGGCATGATATCACTGAATAGAATACTTAAGACCATAATGAATATTCTTATCAGGACTTGTTAATTAAAAAATATCTTAAAGGATTATATGAATCAGTTCTTCCGCTGTAAATAGAAAATAGAGCCTAGCTAGAGAGGGATAAATTATGCATTTGATATATATGTATATATAATCTCAAATATTTATGTATGTATATATATTTGATACATACATATAAATACTCACAATCCTCAGAAGTAGGTAGAGCAGAAAGGTTATGTTATTACAGAGCAACCATATCAGAATCTATACAGTGACAGACAATGAAATGGTCTAGAATACCTAAAATATTTGTGTTTAAGAAAATACAGATTTACTGGAAAGTGACTGCCTCTTTTTCTTACTTCAAATAAAGACTGAGAATTTTAAATTCTGCTTGACAAGCCTGAAACTCATAACCATCCTGAACAATCAATGCATTTACATGTTCCTATCTGCCTCTTTGAGACATACAAGCTGTAAGAAACTCCAACATTGCTAAAATGACAAAGACTGCACGTGAAACAAGAGAACACTACATCACCTTGCCTTTCAGTATTCATCTAAATCCCTCTTGATAAAAGCCCTTTTAGAGTCCTTAACAGTGACACACGGCTATTATACAAAACACAAAGAAGGTTTATATCAAGCTAAAAACTTTGTCTAACCCAAGTCCTCCTCCTTTGCTGTGTGATAGGCTACAGTTTGGGGCTTTTTACAGATTTCAGTCATTAGGGGGTATATGAAGAAAAAGAAAAATCTTCTGCTCTGCAAAGCTTTTCCTTTTTATGAGATCTTACTGCCCCGTGCAAGCAGCAATCTCCTGTTCTTTTCAAGTCTCTTTATGGAGACTCCTGGGATGATTTCCCCTGGATAAGACGGCTTTGAGGGGCTGTAAGTCAGACACACACTCCTGAGCCCTTCATGTCACCAGGGATCTGGGGAAGGAGCATTATCTCTCAAGACTGTTTTAAAAGGGAAATCCACAGTGCCATCCCTAGAGCAGTTAACAGCTCAGTCTCTGAGGCCTCTCATTAGAGGTAAGAATGACAGCCTCTCTGCTTCCCGTGCCTTAAAAGTGCTCCCTAATCAAACACACAGTGCAGGTACACAGCAACCTCCCTACATTCTCTTACCATATTTGACACCACCTTATTTTATTCTGAGCCTCTAGCTAATTAGTCATTTCTGAACAGGAAATGTTCAGTATCAAAAAACCTCACGTTTGCAAAGGTAAACCCAAGCACCATAGCTATTTCTGAAGCATTTGGCTGAACAAATGGCAAGAAGAAAAGTACTTTCAATGGAAATATGCATTCTTTCTATTATACCAAATCATCAGGAACTGTCTTTATAGCAAGGTACAATACATTTATTGTTAGGAATCACAGCAATTCTTAATGGAATTCAAGTAGTGTTAAAGCTTGTGTAGAGTCCTTCCTCATGAAAGGAGATATTAAATGGAGGGTTCAATATCCTGTGAGAAATAAGGACACTGAGATGGTCATTTAAGTACCTGATTGAAGAGTTCCAGTGCAAATGCACACACAAGGTTATGTGTCAGCAGCTGCTGCAGGGACCTTGTGCCTTAGGAGCCTGACAGCTGGGTCAGCTAGAGCACGAGACCAGCCTGGCAGAGGCTGAGCCTGCAAGGGAGATACCAGAGTGGTCAAGATACTGCTGTTCAATGCCCTGGCAGGGGCTCCAATCAGACCATCCTAACTGCAAGGATTTTGTGAAGAAGTTTCTGAAGGATGGTTTTAGCATAAAACAAGACATATCTTTTAGGGAACTCTTACTGAAAAAAAAGCAAATTGCATGAAAACAACAGATTTAAATCTCATAAGAGATGGTAGACAATAAAGACAAGTGCTAAGAACAGCGACTCAAACAAAAATAACATCCTTCTCTGTGTATTGCTTACCACAGCTGGGAATGCAGGAAAAGGCTCCAGAAAGAAAAGGAAACATTCCCCAATATGTACATAAGCTACCTAATGGTGAGCAGCTATTTTATATCTATACACACACATACGTGTTTCATAGAAATGGGATAAATACAGGCCAATTGATTGGTTCAAGTTCCAGCTTTTGGGACTTTCCTTGCCTCAGTTTGTACCTTATCTTTCTTGCTGAAGTTAAAAGGAAATATTGCCCACACACACAGACTTCAGTAACAATTCTTTAGAAAGAGACCAGATGATCAGTCATGAGCAACCAAAATATCCTGCTCCCTCATTAGACAAAAAAGGCCCAAAGACAGTTTGTCAGGTACTTTTGTGACTGGCCCAGAGTCAGACCAGCAACCTCTGAAGTCTGCCTGTCTGCAAGCCTCAGAAGCCCCCAGGCAGCAGACCCAGCCACAGCACTCTTCTCCTGCCTCCTTCCCACGAGGAGTGCCTGCAAAGAAGCAGGGACATGGGCCAGCTGTAAGGCACCTCTGCAGCAGTGGAACAGCACCAGGTGTGCCTCATCAAGTCCTGGACCCAACAACCATTGTCTATAGGAAGGCAAAGCCCACTAAAGCTTTTAGATAAAAGTCACACATTTTCCATTTGTTTTTAAGTCTTCTAAAACACAATGAAGCTTTGTTGTCAGTTACACTAAAAGAATAAAAAGTTCCCTGGAGATTAACTTAGCTAGGGATTTCTCCCAAATATTTTCAAGACACGAGAGAAAGGAAACTGTGGAGGGTAAAAAAAAAGCACTGGTTCTGTCTATGGCCTGCCACTGCCCAAGCCTGATTAGTTACTTAGCTTTCAGACCAAAAATATTCCTTAACACAAGAAGAATCTGCACTGACAGCAAGGGTTTCCTTGGGTTTTATTTGGGAGAGTGGGCAGAGGTAACAGAAGCATCACTGTCACCAAAAATTACACATTTTAAGGCAGGATTTACTTTTTTTAATAAGAAGCCTGTACAGAAAAAACACATTCTGTTCAGATTTCAAGAAAACAAAGATGAAATAAAGGACTTTTCCAACTGCTCTTTCAAATCACATGGAATGAATTTTTTAAAAAGTCAGGATTTTAATTTTGTTTGCATTTTCTGTTTTACATTTTTTCAGAAGGTTGATAAAGGAGCAGAGATGCCTACAAGCCTTTTCAAAGAACCATTCTCATATTTTGCTGCTGAAAGTGCTTAAAAGCTAATGATGGATCTCTAATCCACTACAGAATACATTCTGTGCTACATGTAGCCATTTCTGCATATTAAAAAATTATAGGCCCAGAACTCCAATCTTCTGCATGTTTTGTACTATCCAGTAACAGCAGCTACAGCTCTGCCATACCTCTTCCCATATCTGTTTCTAGATTCACTTTCTGAAGCTACAGTAAATTAGTAAATGCAGTGTGGCATTTTGGAGTAAGCAGACTCTTATTACAGTTTAAGGACATTCCTAAGAAGGGATATCAAGCTCCACGTGCATAGCTGGCACTAAGGCAGTGCCTGGAAGACCCTTGTAGACAGAATCTCCTGTTTTCATTCTCCCATTGTCCATACTTCGCTAGCTCTTGCTCACTTCTGGGTAGCAGTCAGCTACAGGCTTAGAAAAACATCTGATACTGATCATAAATCTGCAAACAGACTCATCTTGAAAGAGCTAGATAGTCTCAAACCCAAAGCAAGACTTTGAGAACCCTGAACTGCACAGATCAGCCCCTTTAAAACCTCTTTTTAGGAATTACTTGTCAATCACTAGTAAAACAGGCAATGAATTTTTAAAGCTATCTTTTTTGTAACTTTTACAGTCAGACTTAATACTTACTTCAGTTACCATAACAAGTGTTGCGACAGATGCTTTTGGGTTTAATAAAGACAGTCAAGCAGATTTATTGCCTATTTCTTCTAGAGGCAATTGAATAATTTTCAACAAATAACTTCCTCCAGTACAGTCTTTATTTTTGTGCCTATATTGAATAGCATATATCAGACTGCAGCTCTTTCTCTTACAAATGAACCGCTTCAAGTCTTTACAGATCAGTCAAGTCTGCTGTGACTGACGACTTAGCTGGGAGCAGTCACTCCAGTGACACAGTCCTGGTTGTCTTTCTCTACCAGCTGAGCGTGCCATCACCTGTGACATGATCACTTGTGTCTGAGCTGAGGGGTGTAACTTCAAGAACGCTCAGTATTCCTTCAATTTTGTTCACGGTGCAGCTCTGCCTTCGAAATTATTTTCCCATTGGCTGTACCTTTTGGAAATATGGACTCGGCTCCCACACAGGCAAAGCAGACAACATATCATATGGACTGTTAAGCAAAGACAGCTCATATCATCTCAGCCATTTAGGTGGAATTGAATTTTAATGCCACAAGGATAAGAGGTTGTTTCTGGCCAAGTCCAGGCTGCTTCTGCCATAGGAAATCACAGAATCACAGAATTACAGAATTACAGAATGGTCAGGGTTAGAAGGGACCTCTGGAGATCATCTAGCCCAACCCCCTGCTAAAGCAGGTTCACCTACAGAAGGTTGCACAGGATCACATCCAGGCAGGTTTTGAATGTCTCCAGAGGAGACTCCACAACCACTCTAGGCAGCCTGTTCCAGTGCTCCGTCACCCTCAAGTAAAGAAGCTTTTCCTCATATTTGGATAGAACTGCCTGTGTTGCAGGCTGTGCCCGTTGCCCCTTGTCCTGTCGCTGGTCACCACTGAAAAGAGCCCAGCTCCGTACTCCTGACACTCACCCTGAAGATATTTCTAGACATCGAGAAGATCCCCGCTCAGCCTTCTCTTCTCCAGGCTAAACAGGCGCAGCTCTCCCAGCCTTTCCTCCTGAGGGAGATGTTCCAGTCCCCTCATCATATTTGTAGCCCTACTATTAAATACGAACTACCCAATATGAAATATTAAATAATAAATAAATATGAAGGAACAAACCACAGCTGAAGTCCCAGTGGTGCACTCAGATGAGTGGATCCTATTATTCCTGAAGTGAGTTGGGAGACAATGGAAAATATGAGGAGTGGTGCTCCTTCCCTGCCCCCAGCAACAGCTGCCTTTCCCAAATCCCAGCCCTTCCCATGGGGCAGCAGCAATGCTGGCAAGCCTCACAGAGCAGCCAAATCCATCACCAAAACTAAAGCTGATGCTACATTTACAGTCGCTTGCCCCAGAGCTGACAGCTTTGCCCGTGCCTTGAGCCATTTGTGGCTCATGTTCCTCCCATGTGGGAGGATCTGCCTGTGGAAGGATCAATTATCATATTTCAGAAGTACCTGCAAAAGATTTCAACTGGCTGCAATAAGCATCAGCAATATACCAATTTAACTGCCTCGCTGTATAAGATACCCACTGAGGCTGAAGAGCCAAGCTAACTTGGAAAGAAAGAAAAGAAATGAATCCCAAAGCAGATTCTCATGTGTATGCCAAGCTCTATTACACATGGCAGGGTAGAGGAGATAAAGCTTGCACCCTGTATCTGTAGGTATCCCTAGGACTGGATCTCGTTCACAGTACTTACACTGTATTGGTCACAAGTCAGGTCTAAATGCACGTGGGCCTGGAAAGCTTTCTTATGCACAAATTCTCAGGCTGCTTGTGAAAAATAACTGTGATTTGCACTATTTAAAATCAAATCGTTGCCATGGGATTACATGTGGTCTAGAACCTCAGCTGTAATGGGCCTGAGGATCAAGCCAGGCAAAAACCAACACAGTTATTGATGGTTATAAGGTTATGATTTCAGATGTCTATGAACAGAAAGCAAGCAGGTTGCGATCCTCATACTATGCTTTTACAAACTGAAGAAAGCTGCAGAAGCATTTAATAAGTTAGAGCAGTAAAGCAGTACTGCATACAATGATTTCTTGGAAAGGTTTATTCATATGTCTGGAAAAAAGTTAAGCTCCTCAAAGTCCTCCCAGAAATAATCCTTTCTATTTTGTAAGCAAATGGTCTGACTTCTTACAAAATCATCAAAAAACTACTGTGTGCTACTAATGGCAACAAACATAATCAACTTCAAAAAGTTCACATGCAATATACAGAAGAAAGAACTTCCAAGGAAATTGCTGCAATCAGTTCAAATGAGGCAGATGGGCAGGAATATGCAACTCCTATGATTCAGTGAGTTAGTGCCAATATAGACTATGATATTAGAAGTACTCAGCGACATTGTTGTACGAGAGGCCCCATTGTAGCACACTGCATTAACAGCGGCAAAACCCTTGAGAATTTTCCAGGCCTTGTCAGCCCAGACTGCTTTGATGAGTGGTATAAACAGAAGATGAAATAATCACTCACTAGTTTACAAGCACTGAAGTACAGCTATTACAGATTTCTAGTCTGCATTATGACAGTGGCACAGTCATGCTTGGCAAACAGGCCAATACCTGAGCTTATGGTTGTCAGACTTCCCAAATTCCCATGTTGATTTTTATCCCTTTGAGGCTTATACCTCCAAAGACTATTTCTGTATTTCCCTACAGAAAACAACTCAGACTAGCAAATTCAAGGGGGTTGTTCATCTGCTTGTCAGCACTTAGATAATGGCTTGTTGTTCAACAACGTCAGTCAATTTTTCTACTCTTTGTAGTTGGCTAATGATAAGTGAAACCCTCAGTACTTCACATAAAGATTTAACAGACTATTTTAAGGAAAATAAACAAAAGCATTAGGTTAATTACAGTGAGCATACTGTCATTTTATGGTTGGACTCACTGATCTTAAGGGTCTTTTCCAACCTCAATGATTCTATACTTGTGGCCTGTGTCTGGGGGACAAAGTTGGAAGGATTGATTTGGGTCACTGACTCTATTTCTCTGCAAACACAGAAAAATACAATCAAGGAATCAAGAAATTATCAGTCCTGCAAACACTAAGAATTATTTCCTAAATCTGCTACCACGGGTTTCAACCTGTGGTTCACAGATCAATCTATGCAAAAAAAAAAAAAAAAAAAAAAAAAAAATCAAGCCCATTGTCAGTAGATTTAAATTATCATCCCTCTCAGGAACTTTTCCAGAGGTATAGAAATTGAAAAACTTGAGAACAACTGGCCCACAGCCATCCCAAAGTCTACAGTAAGAGGCCAAAGGCCAGAACTACAATGCAACTCAACAGGAGACCAAAGGAAATTCAGACCATAATGCTAGCCCCAACAGTATCAAGAAACCTGTTGGGTCAAATAGTTCAGAAAATCCTGAAAAATGGATCACAACCCATACGGCACAGAGACTGGAAATGAAATAAGTAGCAGATCTCCACTCTTCTCACCAGGAAAAGAAATTCCTTCACAAATCCACATCTAGATTAACCCATTTCTGGTTTAAGCAAATGCAGTTCAGCAGTAACAGAATTCATCAATACATGTACCAGCCTAACATACCAAGTACCTCAGCGCTTCCTTTGGCCAGTCTGGTACTTTGGGTGATCAAAGGATGACAGCAAAGAGAAGGGTGGGAAGGAAATAATGGATGAAGCAAAGACTACCATGCACCTTAAGCTATGTTTCAAAACAAAGATCTCTTCTGGTCCCTACAGACAGGTCAAAAGGAAGCATGAAGTATATGATAGCACTACATGAGCACTAGGAAAAGGAACTCCAGTCCCAAGGACACATACAGAGGTCATGAGCATACAGTTTTCTCTCCCTTACCATGCTATGCAGACCAGAGCTTGGCGAGCACATGAGAAACTGCAATGGGACTCCCATTTCTCTTCACCTGGTAATTCTCATTCACCAGCAACCAAAGTTAGAGTCAAACTTCCACAATTTAAAACTCAATCCAGGACCAGCATCCAGAAAATCAATTGACCTTTCTCTGTATCAAGATAGCTAATACTCTCAACAAGTTTACTTCCTGTATTAATATTTTTCTATAGAAAAAGAGATAAAAGAAGTTTCCTGCAAAATCTCATCAAAAAGACAATATAATTATAAGGAGAATGGAATAATCCTTTTTTAAGCCAATATATCCATCTTGAGACAACCTTCAATATACTTTAGAACATTTCAAGCAATTTTATCAGCATTTAGGAAGGAAAAAGAATGCCTTGAGGCCAGTCCTGTCAGCAAATATTTCCCATCTTCATCTTAAATCTCAATATTATTCCAGATGAATGCATTGCAGGCACAATTTTTTAAAGCACTGTGAACACTCTATTACATTGATGGCCACACTTTTCCCGTGTGAGCCATTATTTGCAAATACAGATACCCTGGAAAAAAGGTAAGTGGTAATCTTTTGGAAAGAACACAGACACACTTCATACTAACAAGCTCTCATTAAGAAACTCAAAGGACTTTTTAAAATTAGATTTATGACACCAAGACCAAAGTACAGCTGCATTTGTCTGTCTCTCTGGTTTCATGAAGATAATAATTTTGTCATATCTGTTAGAAAGCTTTCTGGCCAAAAGCTAAAATAATTTGACATCGCTTTTTAACCATCAATACAACATCACCAGAAATATTAAAAAAAAAAAAAAAAAAATTCCAAAGTTTACATATATACAAATCTTTTTTCAGGAGCAATTTAGTTTTCCCTCATGCATGCTTATTTGAGCTTTAGACCAGCTTCCTCAGCTGGTTTGCATTTTATCAACAGTATCATACATTTATACATTTTTCTATCCATTCTCAAGCTATTTATTAACATTGTAATAACATGCAAAAACTTGAAGATCCCACTTAAAATTCTCAGCTTCCAAGTGCATTTTCCAAAGGCCCTAGGACCTATGACTATTTCCCAGTTAATCTGATAATCTGAGAAGCTATTTTCAAATCATACATGCAAAGTAACCCTGAAGAGATGGAGATACATTTTTAAAAAGACAGAACTCTCCAAATCCACATATTTATTTGTATTTCCCAAGTCCAATACACTTCACCAACAAAGTAGCTGGGAACAGATTTAAACAGCAAATGAAGACAAGCCTTCATTTTGCCTTAAGACACTTTTCAGGGGCACTGGAGACAACAGAGCCTTTCCAGCTGTCACTGTGCTGTTCTACATTCAAAGGAACTCTTCCTATCTCTTCCTCAACTTCAGAGAGACAACAATCCTACCTTATCAGTTCACCAAACTGTCCCAGGAAGTGAACTGAGTGATGCAGGCTCACATCTTCCGCCAGGCCCTTGATCATCTTGTGACTGCATTTAACTTGAGTTTAACTAGGTAAAGTGTCATGTGTATGTATGATACGCATTTTTCTCTAGGGCCTTGTACAGTAGTTCTCTGGTCTCATGCACTCCACTTTATAGTGTACAAATTTTACAGTTAGCTTACATTTCATGTACAGGTTTTGTACAGAGGTAAACTATACCATTGGCAACTAGCAGGGCTATTTCTTAAATTTTAAAAAAAAAAAAAAAAAAAAAAAAAAAGGAAAATAAAAAGCAACCCAACTCTGTAAGTCTGTCACGAGTTACAGACTGTAAGCTTTTCTTCCCTGCAAGCCCAAAAGAATATCAACAGTCTAAGTCATTTTCTCTTTTTACAAACACAAGAGATGCAAAATAATTTATTTCTCTTTTAATTACCCCACGTAACAGCTTATTAATTTATTTTTCTGAGAAAATAAATTTCAGAGCCAAAACATCACACACATCCTGCTCCAAGCCTTCCTTTTATAGTATCCTTTCAGAGATGTGCTACGTCCACAGACTCAACACAACCACACATTACTTCTCAGGGCAAGAGACAGGACTCCAGTTTACAAATAGTCTCCCTACAGGCCAGCAATAACAAAAGACCAGTTAGCAGGATTACCAAAATCCACTTTAGAGCCGCATTGCCACCATGAGTGCAGGACATGAACTCCTGTCTTTGATCAACAAAATAAAACAAACTTTATTTCTTGCATACCCATCAGGTGCTTTTCTGCATGTTGAACTGCCAGAAGGACAACATCTCACTAAAGATAATTAGCACAAAAAAGAAAATTAAAAAGCATTACATTTATGTCAATACATAATCTGCCTTCTAGTTCATGGACATCTTATGAAGTACTTTTTGACCAAATTACCATTTTAGTCTAAATGCATTTAACTGCCAGCATTGCCAGAACGTCCTATAGCAAATATAACTGACCATTGTTGTAATTTCTTGTTTACATTCCTGATACTTTCCTATTCTATAGAGCTACTCTGATGCTCTCAAGGAGCACCTTTGGCTTCCTGTCCATGTGTGTTTTTCATTTCCTTATAATGTCAGAGATACACAGCTTAAAAGGTTAAAACCTAAAATAAAACAAAAAAGAGGAAGATTACCCTTCATATAAGTGAAAGCAGGATGAGAGACTTAATTCTGTAATACAAACCCCACGCTCCCTGCAGCAGGTAACAGAGAGGAAGCTGCATGAAATGCAAAAGTTTCCACTGGCAATCACTGAAAGGCAGCACATCTCCCAGAGACACACATTTCATTTCCATAACGCAATTCCACTTCTTTTAATGTAAATGGAAAACACAAAACCTTAGTTTTCTCATGTAGATACAGTAACCATTTACAAACTGTAGAATATGCTCTGAAAAAACATCTGTGTACTGCTGCAAACAGATGTTGTCATCATGATAATTAAAATGCAGTGGAAATAGAATAATCCAGCAAATCACAAAAAGCATGTTCATAAAATCTATTGCATTGAGCAGTGGTGGGGAAGAGGGAAGTACAGGGGAAACACCAAGCAAGAGAAGGCAGGTAAAAAAAAAGACACCAGAATCCAGAGAAATAATTCACATTTACAAACCTCACTAAGAGGTAGAATGGTGAATCTGCCGTCTATATAAAATGGGCTGTGGCTGGAGGTGAGGAGGTGGCTCTGAAAAGGACAACTCTAGACAGGAAAGTCCACATCTCACCAGCTAGATGCCTTTGAGAAACTGGAGTTTTGGTGAAGAACCTCAGGCATAAAGATACTAGCTACAACTGTATGGCCCCCAAGTTGGCAGTAAGACACTAAAACCAAACCAAATGGGTAACAGAAGAAAGCCCTTCCTGAGACAAATATTAGGTTACTAATAAAAAAAAAAAAAAAAAATCAACCTCAACTTCTGGTAAACCGTGTCTTTCCCCATCTTGTCCTCTGAGCACTCTTTGGAAATTTCTTTTCTCCTCTTGGGAAAGGAAGTGCCCACCGCGGGCTGACAATTTATGGAATGTTTACTTGCTAATGCTGTGGCACCCCTGCCCTTCTCCAGCCTCTTTAAAAATCCAGACCCATACTGTGCAAGCATCTCGCTCAGACCAGAGGAAATGCAAGCTTTTTCTCTTTCTGTTTGGGTCACAAAGTCCTACCTATGTTAAAAAGACTGCTATCTCCACAGTAACTGAAGTACTTCGGCACAAAAGCAAGCTGAAAAAATAAAAACAAAAATAAAGTTTCAGTAAAAATAAACTTAAAGCAGATAATTGGGTTGTTCCCTTTTAATTTTTGTGCACTTCAACATCCTAGCTATCTGTGTTTTGACCCTTGCAGACATCACATCCTAAGTTCCTTTCCTCTGATCCCCTCAGATAAGTGTTCTCATTTCATAAATATCTTCAAGTAGGATAGAAAATGGACAAAACATTGGTCCTTTGGATTAAAATGCAGCTAAATATTCAACACAAGACAATGCTCAATTTATACCAAAGGTTTCCTTTGAGTTCTACAGCATTTTTTAAATAAAATTAAGTCAAGGTTTTGCAAACACACAGAAAAAACACCGAGAGGCTCTGTCTCCCATAAACCAACTCCTCCCTCCACCATCCCCTTTTACCTTTATCCAGGAGCAGAGAGGTTAAGAACAAAGGCCTATGGAAATGCTTCTCTGGATCATTACACAGCTTCTCCACTGAAAGCATTACCAAGCAGCAAATAATTGGTATTTCCTAAATATCAAGTAATGGTATGAACTAGCCATTTACCCACTGACAATGACAATTCTCATTAACTTTGTAAACATTTGTTTATATGGAAAATCCTTTTATTCACTTCCTAAATAAAAACAAACCAGATTGTGAATGAGATTTTGAGGATGTTGGAAGTATTCCATCAGCGATGCTACTAGTTAAAATCTCAAAGACTCAGATAAGTAAGTTAAAAAGCAGTGGATTAAATGACTGGACTAAGAAACAGGACACATAATGAGAGCTTGGATCCACTGGAAGCTTTCTGGTTTGAGCTTTTTGTATTTTTTAAGAGAGAAAGTAATTTCTTAGATATTATTCTGTTGAATATAGGGGGGGAAATGTTTTCTTACTGTCCTTTTACTTCCTCTATGAAAGGTTGCTAAGGGAATGGTTCTCAGTAAGGTCAAGCAGTAGAAACCCTGCTGTGTGTTTTAATGCAGCCAAACACCACTTGAAATGAATGCCTCTTGGTTCTTCTTACCTTTAAGCACTGTCTGTTAATGCTTTCCAGTATTAATTCTTAAGGCATATCTGAATATATAATACAACAAGCACAAGGAAAAAAAACAGAGACCAAGATGCTACAACAAGGTCAAAGGAATGGAACTTCACGAAAGTGAGGCTACTATAGACAGTCTTTTTTCTGGTAAGATGAACCTTTCAGGCTATAAAAAGCACTCCAAACCCACAAACCTGAACACAGATTCAAGCACAGCAATCAGGTCTCCAAATTATAATTAAATGCAAGCTATTAGGAAAAACATAAAAGAAACCCTTTCAACATATTTCTCATTTCAGATATTTATTGCTTTAACGTTATGTAAATGAAGGAAATCTTGGCATATTAGCATATCATTATTATCTGTCTTTGAAATGATTACAGATCTACATATGATATAAAATGAGGTTCTCAAAATGTGCCACACTATTTTAAAGCCTCAATTCAATTTTCTCATGGACAAGAATCCGAATAACCAAAGAACTACACTAAGGATCAGCATTAGCTGCTCCCTTTCCTAAGTGAAGAGTGAAATGGAAAGGATTCTCAGGATGACACCTAGATTTCAACTTCAGAGCTGACACATTTTTGTGTAAGGTAGTCTGCATAACTTGTATGTGCCCTGTGAGCAAAATGTTTCATTCCTTGGTCTGAAACCTGTCCTCTTTCAACAGGTTTCCAAATGGAAAAAAACACACCGCATTTCTGTATGTAAGAAAAATCACTGCAAGTTCTGTAATATCAAAAAAACTGTCCAAATGCAAAATTGAACATGTAAGCCATTTTTCAAAATCATCAACTCAAATATCTGTAAATTATGGAAAAATCTCTTGTCAGAAAAGCAATAGCTGTGCGGGTCATTTTAATTCTAGCAGGGCACTTTCAGATAAACAAAGACATCTGCTAAAAAAAAAAAAAAAGTGTAATTTTATATAATTACAAGACTTACACAGCAGTATGATTCCAGCAATGCATTCTAAGTAAATTTTTTATGAGGGGTAAATTGAAAAAACACCTCTAAGCATGGGATGACAGAGACAAATAAAGACACAGCAGGAATTCCCCTCAGAGGGAATTTATTATGAATGAAAGTATGAAAAATATTTTGATCTTCACCTAAAAAATGAAGAAGAGTTTGACTATGGTTTCTCTGAAATGGCAAGAAGTTAAATCTGAAGTAACTATTTCAGCCGCAGTGTGCTGTACTTTTATGGTCAGACACCATTGTAGTTGTATAACTGGGTTTTGAGGCTTTGTCTTGTTTCCCTTCCAGTAAATAACTATGGTAAACCAAGAACACTTTTAACATAATGATATCCCCTCTGTTCAAAGAATGTGTAGTTTTAACTCCTTTCACTATATAGCTCAACCATAGTATGATAAATCACATCAAAATATTAAATGCATCTCATTCTACAAGTATGAAGATGTAATTTAAAATGTAATACTTAGGTAGTCTATCCTTTAATCATCTGTAGCTGGAAGATTCTGAACACAGAAAGGCTCAAGGCATATTCCCTGCTGGACAGTAAGTCTAGCAATTAAATTATTCGTATGGAGTATATGGGCATGCATGTATATGCATACATACAGATTGTATTTCACAATTTAGGATCATTTTCTTTAGCCATTATTTTAGCTAGATCAGGCTGAGGCTGTTTTGTATACTCATTTCGCATTTACAGATCCTCCTCCACAATAATGACTGAGAAAAGCTGTCACAGACAAACAACACACTCAGAAAATTATTTTCTTAAAGAAAAAAAAATTACAAGTGAAAAAGAAAGAAAATCTTTAACTCTGAAACACATTTGCTAATATTTTTATGAACAGTGCTTATTTATGAACTTTTGGGATAATTTCTAGCATCCTAGTTAATGATGTAGCATATTTTCTTTAATGAAACCCTAGAATAAGAAACCCAACTGCAGCTCGTTGATAAATGAGCAGGATCAGCAGCAGGATCGGTGGGAAAGGCCATTAGGTACTGAAAAAGAATTGTAGCCTAACCTGTAGCAGCTCTTGTGTATGAGACCCTTAAAACAGATGGGTGACCCACACCCAGCATGGAAATAAAGGTATTAACAAGTCTGCATGTCAGAAGAGAGAGAAGAAATGCGCTTAACCTGTGATGGTGATGGAAGGAGCAAGTAAAAACCTTTTATTGCAGGCAGGGGCTGACACAGGCCCTGTGGCAGGCTAAGCATGCCACCTCCCCACCACCTTCTCTGAGCTGGGGCAGGACTCTGCTCTGAACAGGTCCCATCCATGCCATTAGTGTATTCACACACAAAGGAAAAAAAAAAAAAAACAAAAAACACCTTACTACCTTGGATGCTAAGCAGTGAGCCCACAGCACCATCTCACCATCTCCTTCTCCCCTGACTCCCGACTGCCCGCTGCACCCTGATGCGTCGCACTCTCTGGGCAGCTCAGCCCCAGCCTGAAGTGACGGGAGCCTCTGAAAAAGCACAGAATGTGGCTGGGGTGGAACTAATCCCAGCACCTCCTGTAAAAAAGCCCAAGCTGTAGCAGGGATGTGTTCCAGCAGGACTGCCTCCACAAAATACAAAATTATTTCGGACCGGCCACTAAACCCTGACCAGAACCTGAACAGCTGTGGCTACAAATTAACAAATCGCAAGTGGAATGAAAACACAAAGCAAAGGTGTGTTTGGATGTTTGCCCACAGTCTGTAGCCTGCCTTCATCCTCAGCACCCATCGAACTCTTTCATGGGCTATTGTCTCCCTTCCTTTCTGCTGAAGACATCTGCAGGTCCGTGCTTTCAGCATAGCCGGAATACAAGAATGGGAAGAGATGGACATTTTAATTTGCTGTTTTATTTAGCTCTGCAAAACACTCTGGTTTATAATGCACTGAGCCATGCAACTATAGAGCATAAAAACACAAGCACAATGAGATGACAGTATCACAGATGTCTTCACTGTGGCAGTCCTTAACAAGTCTTGGTCTGGTCTCACAAGGCACAAGGAGGTAAAACTGTTAAGCCCATTCACCCCACTGAGCAACAGCTTTTAACTGCAGCAAACTAGTAGAAAAAACGTGTAGTTACACAGCAAGGCCTCTCTGACCATGTGAGGGAACGCCTACCTGCACTCTTTCTGGTTGGTTTTTAAAAGTGTCGAAAGCTCAGACTAAACCTAGAAAAAAATGTGTGTAACAAAATGTGCTTTCTGGAGAGCTGAGAGTTCACCTGTCAAAACCTTCCAAACAAAACCACATACCCGGATGAAAACAGTGTAAAATCTGAGTCCAAGCAAGCCACAGAAAAGTAGATAAAGGTAAAGTTACATGACAATGAAAGACTCAAGAGAAACCATTGGACAAAAATTAATTGACCATATATTGATACAAACCAATCCTTTACAATTCTGGCAGATAAGAAATTTTTTTTTTAAGCTTTACATTAAAAATCTACATACAGCCTATGATTTCTCACTATGCACCAAATTCCCAAATCCAACACAGTCAAATCAATAAAGCTTTTTTAAAAATAAAAAAAAATAGTTTATATATGCAATATTTTATGATTTTTCATCTTATTTTTGTTTGCATTTGTCATGCTCCCCTTTCCTTTCTATCTACTCTTCCATTCTGATATTAAAATATCCTAACTTTAAAAACAACCTTCACCTCTGGGGCATGTGAAACTATAGTTCAGCAAAACAAAACGTCTTAACTCCACATTCACACAAAAACCTATTTGACTTAGCTTTATATGGTGCTGGATCTGGGCTTACCGAATGGCGAGGGAAGGGTTTATCACCATGACCAAGGGGTATTTTTTCATGGTCCTTGTTAGGTCTTCCCCTTCTACATTTAATAGCCACAGAAGTTTAAAACCTCCCAACAGAGAAAACGGTCCTTTAATTGAAGCCTGAAGTCTGTATTTTGTCATAACCAGGACACAGCTTCTGGCCCACCTGTGGGTTTCTAGCCAGCAACACTTGCACTACCTTGAAATGAAATCCCAGGTTTGCAAAAAGAGCTATGTGCAAATATCCCAAGACACACACACACATACACAGAGGCACAGAGGCACTCTGCTCCTCCGTGGTTGCCTACCACAGCAATACACGTATGACAAGCATAGCTCTGCTGGGTATTTTAGCCAGATAAAAAAAAGTAAAACTAGCAATGGAGCTGCTGAGTCCCATTCTTCAGGTCTGTATTTCATCTCTAGTTATCATTGATCAGCTTATACCTTCTCAACAAATAAAACTGTTAGACAGCAACAGTGGTAGTAACTTGAAATATATGTGCTGAGCCAAGATAGCTCAAGAACTAAGTGCTGATCTCTTCACCCTGTTATCCACTGATAGGACACATAGGAATGGTTCAAAGCTGTGCCAGGGGAGGTTTAGACTGGACATTAGGAAGCATTTCTATACTGAGAGGGTGGTCAAACACTGGAAAAGGCTTCCTAGAGAGATGGTCGATGCCCCAGGCCCATCAGTGTTTAAGAGGCATTTGGACAATGCCCTTAACGACATGCTTTGACTTTTGGTCAGCTCTGAATTGGTCAGGCAGTTGGACTAGATGATCACCGTAGGCCACTTGCAACTGAAACAGCCTGTCTATTCTATTCTATGCCATGTATTGTTAGCAAGTTCTACAGGGTATGATAAGAAATCAGATTCACTCAGTGGTATACCCCACAGACATCCAAAAAATTAGCAGCTCTGAGTTACTCTGAAACCACAGCAGCATACATGGGACTGACAATAAACCCATTTATGGAACACCATTCTTGCTCTCAAATCATATTCTGATTTTCCAAATTTGCTCTGGTTTCCAGAGTTGATAGCATTTTAACATCAACAAGCACATACACAAGGCTGCTCAAATTAGAAACAATTCACTTGAAATTGCTATGCAGAGAGAACAGCAAGTTTCAGCTCCAGGAAAGCTCCATAGAAGTGCAAGCATCATCTGCCGAGAAACAGGGTTTCAAACTCTCACGGTTTCTGTGTAACTACTTCCTTTGGAGCCCTTCTCCAAAGAGCACAACAAAAATTAAGTATCATCTTTCCCATGTCCCGGGTTTGACTCGGAGCTTAACTATTCCCGCTCCAAAACCACACGTTAGTTTTGTTTGGTTTTTAGTTTAAACTTGCCATTGTGTTTTCAAGCCCAGCTGGAAACTCGTTTGCCACCTATATGTCATACACACAGTTCCTTTTCAACACCAATGGCAGGCTCAAAAATCCCAATTTGAACTGAAACCTTTAAAGTGTTCCTCATACCTTTAAGCTTATTTGAATTCTTGAATCACAAAAAGGTTACCACAGTACTAGCTTAAAAACATACCGCACACAAACAAGCACTTATTATCTCACATCTCAATCAATTATCAGAAATTGAGCACATAGCTGTTTTGGAAGCAAGGATATAATTTAACATTATTTTTGTGATTTGAGCTCGTTTCCTTAAAATCATATGAAAAGAACAACGATACTCATGTATATTTTCTCCCGTGACCGCCAGTGAAAAAACAATTTTTCTCTCAAGTAATTGCCACATACATAAAAGCAATATACAACAAAATGCAATGGCTGCTTGCAAGCACAGACAGACAACAAAGTCCTATTTTATGCATACACCAGGGTCTATTTATTCTTTACTGTTACCTCCCTTGCCACTGGAGTTCCTTCCACCCACTTGCCACACTTTGTGATAGAATATGACTTTGATGGGGCCAAAACAATCTCTTCTCTGCACAACAGGATCTTGTTTCTGAAACGTATATTAAAATGAAAGGCAAAGATGGATCACAATTTACACTTTTTGTTAATTACTGTTCTCTGGCTCCCTATACAGCCATGAACATGAGTGTCCACCAAGCCTTTGAAGAAAAAGGATCTCTAAATTTTATGTGCCTATTTCAGTCACCAGAAACTATCACAATAGTACCCTTCTCTCTCTAAAGCAAAGTTGCTAAAGCTTTTTTTTTTTTTTTTCAAAATCTTA
Organism: Falco cherrug; assembly: GCF_023634085.1. Classification (NCBI taxonomy): domain Eukaryota; kingdom Metazoa; phylum Chordata; class Aves; order Falconiformes; family Falconidae; genus Falco; species Falco cherrug. The sequence goes on from NC_073705.1 coordinate 43,917,592, forward strand.
TTACACTTCTCAGCACCTTCCAGCACTGAAAACTACTCCATTTATGAAAGGCAAAATATCTTCTGTTTGGCCTTTAGTTCTGCAAATGCACTGCTCCTACTGAGAAAACCCTACAGTTACTACTTTCGTGTTTCCTACCCATGCGGAAGCTCTCCAGCTGTACAATAAATGCCAGGTCGAACACACGTTAAAAAAATCACCATCGGTAATTAAATCCTTGTTACTGTGTAATAGACCTTGTTACACAGAGGGCTGGTTTTCCATAATTTTACCAGCACAGTATCACTGAAACGAAAGTCCTTGCTTGCAGCACTCTTTTAAAAAGAATTTAAGGAATAATTTACAATGTCATCTCACAAGACCCTGCAAAAGATGCTCCGAATAAAAACAATATTTGTGATTGGTTTCATTGTGTGAACTATTCTGGCAGTAGTATCACAATGGTCTATTTTTACTCCAGATTGGTTTTTACTATAAAAAGTTCAATCGCTATGAAACTAATGCTTGCAACATTGATTTCTATGGTGCTGCTTAGAAAAACACTGCAGAATAATGTGGATGTCAGGGCATTTTATGTAGCAGCAGCAAGATTCTGCGAGTAGTCTGGGCAGTGGATTTGCTCCAGGTTATTTTGACTACTATAAGCAACATTCTACCGAAATGCGCAGGACATCCATACATAAGATACAACAAGATTTTGAATAGTCAGAATGACACCAAGTAACACTGGGCAGAGAGACACTGCTCAGAAATAGCCCGGCAACTTGTACATCCTGTGGATCATTCTGTCATCACGTTGTATCACAGTTTCAAAAGTAGGAAATTACATCTTAAATAAAAAAAACACCTGACCCAAACCAACAAAGCAAGCCAGGAAATTGAGCAAAGTCTGATACTCTCCTCTTAGCTCTCCCACTGTGGCAAGGTTTTACTTGCAGACAGGATCATTATGTCATCCTCACAAAAGAAGACACGTTGATATGCCTTAATGAAGTAATGACAGAGAACAAGTTCTCTTTGAAATTGTGTTCATCAACCACTTTTTTAATACTCCAGCATGGGGTCAGTTCATCCAAGCACAATTCTAACTGCAATGGACACGAACCCTGAAAGAACATCTTGGGAGGGATAGGAAGAAACATCTTTATTTACATATATTCAGGTAGCACAAATATTCTGTATCAAAAAGATTAAAAATCTGACCAGTCTTTTCTGCGTCTTCAGCATGGATTTTCAGTAGAGAAATGTTATTTTCATAGTAGTCTTTGTAAATGCAACGCTAATCATCAAATAAACCAATTAAAAATAAAATTGCAAATAAATAAACCAATTAAAAATAAAATTGCAAATAAACCAATTTTAAAAAATTCTATTAGATTGAGAAGAATCCTCCAGTTGGTCATGCTTTTCTATTTTCAACAAAACTGAGCAAAGGGACTCTGTCCACAAGACTGTCAGCTCAGATCCCAGGGCATTCAGAACAGTTTCATAAAGTTTTACTTCTGAGAAGAGACATTGTTGAAAGCAATTGTTCAGCCAGCCAACTACTGTCACTTCCATGAATATGAATAAGCTCCAATATAGGACACTGAGCTTTTGCAAATATAAGAAGATCCAATTGTTCAGAGTTAATCTTTGCCAATAAATCAACCCGCCATTATTTAGAGATTTTTATTTTTCTCTGGTGTCTGACTATGTGGGTGGAGTTTTGTTTTAAAGTCCTCTCGTTTCCATTTTCATAAAGACTTTTTTCATACTGCCTTGCTAAGCTTTCAGAGCAGCAGGAGGAATCCTATTGTTAATGGGATCAGGCCCTTGAAAAGGTATATACTGCTGTTTCTCCTGAATGCGCTTGATGTTAACTAGCACCTACTCTGAGAAAAAAAGATACCAGAAGAAATTGTTCAGAGTTCATGAAAATTAAAATTTGATGTAATTTTGTAGCTGTAATTTGCATGTACACAGCTTAGACATAAATACATATGGATTAATGCAAATTTTTATACAGGGAAAGATTCACTCTGTGCTCTGTAAAACTAAGGGTAAGGCTGGTGATGAATCATTTTTTTTAAATATTCTAGTCTGGGTATATAAATAGCTCTCTGTTTCTAGAATAATTGCTACTGAAAAACACAGCTTCTGAAATAGCCTAGGCCATAATTAACCTCAGCTTCATTAAATCACAAATAATATCTTTTTAAAGTCTTATTTGTAAAGGCAAACTGATTAATGTAAACGTTCCCCTTTGCAAAAACGTTCCCCTTTGCAAAAATCTAATTGAAATGATTTACCTACGTAGCTACTTGTCAGATCTTGTAAACTCTAAGAAGGTTTTCTGCCGGTGACTCGGTTACCTCACCCCCTCGCAGCCCCGGGGAGGGAGCTCCGCGCTCGTTGGGAGGACGCGAACGGACGGCCGGGGACGGCGGGCACGGGGACCTCGCGCTGCCGCCTCGCGCCGCTGCCCCCCGGGGGAACAGATGCTCCGGGAGAGGTGCCGGCTCCTGCCCCGCCACCGCCCGCAGCCGTTCCGGCAAGCGCCGAGCCCTCCTGCCCGGCCCCCCGGCGCCGCACGAACCACCCCTCCGTGCGGCCCCCCCTCGCCCCTCCGCGTCCACGCGTGGGCCCTGCGGGGGGGGGGGGGGGGGGCGGGGGGCGGCCTTGCCTCCGCAGCGGCAAAGGCAGGGGGCGTTTGCGGATCCAGGGGCGGCCCGGGACCCCCTGCGCGCCGCTGCCACCCGCAGCCGCGGCCGCCCGGCGCAGCGCGGGTGGCCATGGCGGGGCTGGCCAGGCGCCGCAGCCGCCGCACCGCGCCGCGCCGTCCCTCCCCTTTCCTTGTAGGACAGCGCCAACCCCCGACCGAAGAAAAGTTTCCAGCCGGGCGCCAGGACGGGTCCGGGCTGCCACCGGCGCCGAAGCGCCTCCCGCCCGCTCGGGCCGGGGTCTGCCCCCTCTCAGCCCCAGCCCGGCGCCCAGCCCACCCGCGCCGTCGGTGCCGCCGCGGGGCCCTCACCTTCCTGCACCGCATGGAAGGGGTTGTTGGCCTCTATGAGCTTGATGGAGTAAGTGATTTTCTCGCTCTGGAGGATGTCGTCATTGAGGTTCAGATCCGACACCGCCTGCTTGAACACCTCGTCGTCCTTGGCAGCATTGCCTTCGAAAATGGCACCTGAGGGGAGGAAGGCGGCGGAGGGTGAGGAGTGCTCGGCCCGCCCCGGAGCCCCCGCTCCCCCCCGGGCCGTGCCAAGCACCCTCGCACGGTGCCCGGCGGGGCTGCTGCGGGGGCACCGGGCGTCTGGGGGGTCGGGACCCACCCGTGGGCGGCCGCCGCAGGCTGCGCGGCCTCGTCCCGAGCACGGGGAAGCGCAACCCTCCCCCCGGCCCCCTCTGCTCCACCGGCATTCACGGAGCCCCGAACCGGAACGGTGGCGAGGGACTCGCTTTGCCAGTGATGGGCAAGGGAGCAGGCTTGGGAATTTGACCAACTTTTTGCCCACTGCTTGGCTTGCTCCCTAGGATGCTGCTGCCTTTCGGGCAGCGGTTTTATTGAGGCTCACATGCCCGCAGGAACGTGAAGGCAGGATTTGTGTCCAGTAACCTGGAAGCTTTAATTTCACTGTCCTGTTTATGCAGTTAACGTGAAAACATCTGGCGATGTGTGTTACATAAGATCCCCTCTCTACGGAGCGTGTGTGCCCGCACCAGGCTTACTGCCCTGCTCTGCGCAGCGGTGGGAGATCTTTCGTGCTGGCAGCAAAACGAGGAGGCGGGCGAGGGGAAACATGCCACATTATCCCCCTGCCTGGAAAAGTCCTGCTGATTCACACTGTGCGTGCCTGTGGCCGGAGCCTCCGTGCACTGCCCGTGTGAAATCACAGCTCTGCACACAGCAGCTCTCCTCCCCTGCCCACCGGACCGCTATTTCTGCGAGGAGTTACATGGCAGACACCTCTCGGGCTGAAGTTCTTGCGGGGAGAAGCTGAGGAGGCACCGGCCACCCGCAGGGGAAGCGGGGCCCAGAGGGAGAGCCGCGGGGGGTGCTCCGGCCACCACCCCCGCCCCCGGCCGGGGCACTTCCCACGGCGGCCCCACCGCCTCCCCGCGGAGCTGGCGCCGCTGCCGCCGCGGTGTCCCCGGGCCTGGGGAGCGCCCCTGGGCCGGAGTCCCCCGCTGCGGTCAGGGCTGACCCCGTCTCCTTAATGGCTCCGCAATGCTGTCTGCCTTGGCTGCGCCCCCAGGCTCCGGAGGCGAGTAGCGCCGACCAGAGCCTCCTCTGCCGGCCCCACAGCCGCCTCTGCCGGGAAACTTGTTACAGGGCTGGTCCCTCTCTCCCCTTCCCCGCCCTGGGTCGGCATGGCACCTCCCCCCCGGCTCCGCGGAGCCCCACTCGCCAGGACCGCTGCCGCCACGGCCCCCTCTTTTTTTTTTTTTTTTTTTTTTTTTTTTTTGTCTCACATCCTCCCCGAAAGGCTAATGGGAATTACGGCTTTTCATTTCCCGGCCGTACTCCCTGCCGTCTCCTCCTCTATCATCTTCCACAAGTGATTCTCTCCCCCCTCTCCGCCCCTAAACATCCTCATTTTCGTTCCTGCTGGTACCTTTCAACACCAGCCAAAAGGTGACTGCAGAGCCTCGCTTTTGCTTGCCAGGCTTCCCGCGGACATCACCATGCCTTGCTCCCAGAAGCCATAAAAGTTCACATCAGCCTTTCCTTCGCCTCTTATTCATCCCTCTCTTCCTCCCACTGCTGATCCAGCCTTCTTGCTGCCCAGGGGTTTTAATGAGATCTTATTCAAACCCCAACAGTTGCGCGCAGAGAAACACACACGCACACACGCAGCCGCTGCAAATCTCGCCTTTCTAACCCTTTCCCAGCCAAGTACCCCCACCCCCCGGCATTCCGGCTCGGCTGACACCTGCTACGGCAGGGGATGGAAGCCAGGGGATTATCTCCCCGAAAGTTTTCCTTACGAGCACGTTCAGATTCCGCCTCTCCCCTGCTCGGGTGTTGGGGGTGGCTGTTTGTTTTCAGTGGCGAGGAGGCGGGGGGGAGCTTGAGGGGGAAGAAAGCCTTTCCACGCAAACAGGTCCAAGCCCAGGCTCCCCAGCCACATGGGAGACCGCAGCGGCGGCCCCGGCGGGTCCCCCCGCCCCGTGCCCGCTCCCGGCCCGGTGCACAGCCGGCATTTCGCCCCTAACTTTACAATTGGGGGGGCGGAGAGGGATTCAGCCGCCTTTCTCGCTTCCCTCCTCCCGTCTCTCCGCGGAGTTAGGTTCAGCCGCTGCCTGTGACATTACCGCGGTTAAACGAGACGCTCCCTTCATTTATTTATCTATATACCGCGTCTCTCTCCAACCCCCCTACTCCCTCTCTTACCAATGTGGATGATGGAGTCTGCCTGCACCGAAACGCACTGAAATATCCAGGGGAAAAGCCAGAGCATCAACACTTCCATTTCCAGCCTCTCGCACAGCACATCAGCCCGGGTTTGGTGGAGAGACAGGCAGGGGAAAAGAAGAAAAAAGGCGCAAGGGCAGGTAGAGCAAGGCAGCGGGCGCGGGGGGGAGATGCCCAGGCACCCCCCCTTTGAAAAAAAAAAAAACAAATTCCCCCAGCACCCCAAGAATCTTCCAAGATTGAGAAAAAGGGGCGATGGGGAGAGAGGAAAAAAAAAAAAAAAAAAAGGAAAGCAAGCCGGGGCTAAAAAAGCACGGAGGTAGATCCCGGGTTGGCAGGCGGCGCGGCGGAGCCTCCAGCGCTCGGTGTGTGCCGGGGCGCCGGCAGACCGCGAACTGCGGAGCGGCCCCCCCGCCGCCGCCGCCCGCCCCCCGCGCCACGTGACTGCGGAGCCTCGGCGCTCGGTGCCGCCGGGGCACGGCGCGGCGGCGGGGCGCGGGCAGTGGGGCGCCCGGCACGGAGGGGAGTTTGCAGCTCCGCCGGGGAGCGGGATGGCTGCGCAAGAACGGGGAGACTGATTGCCGTTAAATATATTTGGATATATCCAAAATTACATATATATATACACACACACCTCAGGGGAGAAGGGGTAGGGGGGGCGATGCTCCGAGCGCGGGGAGCAGAGACGGGGGCGAGGCCAGGCGGCTCGGAGCGCCCCGGCGGCGGGGCGCGGGCTCTTGCGCGGGGCTGCAGCCGCTGCCCGGAGGGTGCCCAGCGCTCTCCATTGCGCGGCGCTGCGCGGCCTCCCGCAGTCCCCGCCGGCCCGGGGCGCGGCACTGCGCGGCAGGACGCCCCCGGAGGTAAGGGCGCGGGGCTGCGCCCGCTGCCGCTTGCCCAACTTCGGCGACCGCGGGCGACGCGGAGGCACCGCGCCGAGGGGGGGTGGGGGAGGAGGGGGGGTACCCCTTCCTCCTGCCACAAGCTCTGACCCAGGACATGATCCGCGTTTGACGAGCAAGGTGGAAATGCAAGATTTTTACCCCCGCGCTGGGGGAGTAGGGGCTGGGGGAAAAAGTGGTACAGCGAAACCGTTTCTTGTTTTGTTTTGTTCTGGCTTTCAATGAAATCTAATTCATAAATTGGACATGCTCAGGCTCAGAAGACTAATTCATCCCCTAAAACAAACGCATCAGTGATTGCAGGCACCCAAACGTGACAAGCGTCTCAATATACCAAGGATCCAGAGGAAACAAATTCATTCAGGAGCCCGAAACGTAATTAAAACTACTGCCAAGAAAATGAGGTGAGAGCAGGCTGCTACCTCGATTATGAAGTGGCTGTGGGGCTGAGGCACGGACCGCTATAGCGATACATATAGATAATGTCAGCATTCGGGTCACAGGAGGCAGAGCGATTCCTGGAGGTCGCCGTCTTGCAAGCGCCGGTCGAGTAACGGCTGGGGGCCGCATCCTGCCGCGGGGCCGCATCCTGCCCCGGGCCGGCAGCGCCGGTGCTGCAGGCCCCGCCGCCAAAGGATGCGGCCAAGTCGGCTCAGCCCGGTGGCCCGGCCTCAGAGGGGCCAACCGTCAGTTTCCCCCGTCCTTACAGCACCGCGGTCACGTAAACTCAGCACACTTTGTAACCATCACCTGTACGCATGCTACTACGTCCTCCAGACTTGGCAGTGCCTGCCTGCATGAGGAAGTGCTGCAATGTATTTATTTAATGTAGAAAACATTTTTCCCTACAGAGCACGGTATGGCAAAAACTGCTTAATGCTTAGGAGTAGGCAATATAGGTAAGCTTTACAATGTCTGGGGGGCAGAAGGGGGAGGGAACGCGGTATAGATGGAGCAGAGCAAAAGGGAAGGAAGTCGAAATGGAAATGATATGAACATGAATCCCTGTTGAGCCACATGCGTCAACAGCCTCCAGTTCAGTGGTAGTTACAAGCACAGCTTTTGAACAGGGAAAAGCAGGGGGTAAATAAAAAAAGATATAATTTTAAATGTATAAATCACTTGTTAACTACTCCTGCTTACAGTCCTTGTCTTAAATACGCAGTTTCACACTGATCAATGCAGGATGACATCCACTATATGCTGTGTTTCATGTAATAAAAACACTTAATCCAGATAATTGGCTTCTGGGACAAAGATCAATAGAAATGTTCCTTATTTGACTATGTTAGCAAGTCAAAATTAATTCTAATTTACATTTGCTTCAAATCAATATGCACTTAGTGACTTACACAGGTTCCTTAAAAAGTTAAGCACCTATATTGACCACAGTCATATATATGTCAGTAACAAGTACATGTGTGGGAATTAGAGGGCAGGGGGGAAGCATTACCATAGAACCAAGCTCTGACTTCCATAGAGGAACGGACTTTAAATTTACTTGTGTTTGAGAAGCGCTTTGGCATCCTAGCCTGAAACCTGTAGAAATATGCAGCTATTAACCCCGCAATTTATGCGGGCATCCAAACACCAGTCAGTTACACTCCAAGCACTTGGGAAGAGGCTTGCCTCTTACTTAAGTTTGTACAGTGTGGTCTTGTCCTCAGCTGAAATGCCTCTGGCTGCTATTTTAATAATAGTAAAATGGTAATATAAAATATTAAAAATTTGAACCCAGTGAATTGGACAAGTTACAAAATCTCCTGTGAAATCTTTGAGCAAACACACTGCATGCAGAAAAGGATCCAGTCCCAGCCAAGAGGGGGGGGGAAAGGGCAGGAGCCCAGAATATTGGAACACAGACCAACTGAAACAGGTCCCACAAAGGGCAGAAGACTATCTGTCACAGCCAGAGGACAACACATAAGGAAGATGCCTAGAAGAAATCTCAGATGCCATAAGACCTGTTGTGTAACACGCAAAATACAGTGAGACCAAAATGGATCCATCACACCAAAGAAGAACTGCAACTTCAGAAGCATCTCTCTAAGATGGAGAGTTGCAGCATCAAAACTTCATTGTGTCTAGTCTTAAACTTCAGTCAGGGTACATTACCTTTTCCTTCCCATTATCTGCATTATCTTCTCTTTCTCTTTTCCCTTTCCGCTCTTTCTTGTGTGTGGTGTGTGGGTGTGTGTGTGGGGGGGGGGGGGGGGGCGGGTTTTTTGTTTGTTTGTTGTTTTTTTTTTTTAACTTTGGCTTGGACAATGCTTTCCATAACACTTAATTGCCTCCCCTATTATTTCCCTCCTTCCAAAAAAGCTATCGATCTTGCATTTCTAAGCCCAGAATAAATGAGAGAGCTCATTTCAATTCTGCCATTCATTGTTCGCAATCAGACGAGCGCTGACATTTTGCGGTGGGTGTACATTGTTTAGATGCATCCAGACAGCACTAAAAGGCTAATCCATTTGCCAACATTTTACATATTAAGAACGTTGTAAGTCACCATGATACTCCATCATCATCGTGTAGGGAACAACTCATTACACATTATTACGTAAGGTACCACTGCATTTACAGTGCCAATGGAAGAAAGCATCTCATTAGGAATACACAAGGTAAATACCCAACTCAAGTGACAGTCACTATTCAAAGTTCAACTCCGTGGCAACAGATGCAATTCTATACACATCTCTAACAGCTCTATTGCCTTTGCAAACCACTATGGTGATTTTAAGCTAACCTATCGTGAGCTATTGCTGTGCTTATTTCTATTGTCAGAACAAAAGTGGTATGAAACCTGTACCGAATAAGTTTTGCTACCACAAGAAAATGGCTTGAGTAAGGCTCCAAAAACTACATTGCAATTAGAAATATAGAATATCCCAGAAAGCTGAAATGAAAGGCTTGTGCAGCACCACACTCTGACCTTGCACCCATGGCTCTGTCCCTCCGTGCTGCCACAAGAATGAGGCACATTTTGAAAGACATCGCCGGAATTATAGCTGCGTCATATGCCTGGATCTGGAAAGCCCCTCATGTTTACTGAGCATTTACAAAGCTGCTTCATAAGCATGAGCTCTGCAAGACCAGAACGTTGGGACTTCTATCATATCATAGCCTATGCTCAGAATAAATGGAGTCCTCCAAGATTCAGCATTTTTCTTGTCTTCTCCCAACTTCCACCCATCTGTTATAGCTAAGCTGTGGCTTCCCCACATATAACTTGGGGCAAAATTAAGTGCTTAAAGACACATGAAAAGTATTGGAGGGAAATTCTGGTTCTTGTTTGGGAAGGGGAAGAAAAAAAAAAAAAAAAGGCTCACAGCCTAGATAGTTTAGACAACAGAAATATTCTCCAAAGCTGCTCCTAGCATTTTCTTAAGTATCTTTAACTCTAGCAACAGGAAGTGGAGGTGATGGCAATTTTCTAGTCCCCCTAGACTAGATAATCCATAATGGTCCACATATTTACACCTAGCTAAGTTAAGAGCTAGCCTAAATAGCTGTATACATGTAGCAATGATTATTATTCCTTCTGAAAGTGAATTGGACCCCTCCTCTGTAGCAGTTACACAAGCATAAAGATGAAGCAAATGTCTCCAATTGTTAGCTGTTTAGTCTATGGAGTTGGAAGAAAGAAAACAATATCTAATCAAAGGATTCTAATACAAAACATGATAATACTCTTCTTCCTTCCCCAATAGCCAAGACGTCTACAATTAACGCACACAAAAAAAGTCAAATTTCATTGCATGTTAGAATAAGAAATTTAACATCTCTGCTTCTCCTTGGAAATAGTAATGCAAAAACTCAAACCTACTATACATTCCTATCTTCGTAGATGTTTATGTTTAAAAAGCCATTTGTTGTCATTCTCCTGTGGTGAGAGCCAGAGATTTCAGTTGTTTTATTGAAGCTTCCTTTAGCTTATTGAAACCTTTTTTTCTCTTTCCATGGTTAGTATAGTATAGCAATCTTCCAGGAGTAAATGAACTAGGTATCTCTGTAAGAGGCTGCTGAATTAGAGTTCTTTGTGGGACAGTTGACATTCTTGATTAATTTGTTGTGTGCCAACTAACAATCTGAAATTTTGCAACAGTCAATACTTTATTTGGATTGACATGCCTCTTAAGATGCCATAAAGAAGGCAAAGCACTAGTATTTCCACATTTATACCTGATTTAATTCAGCAGAGTACACACAGCCTAGATTTAATTCATACTTATGTTTGCTTAATTCCATCAGTTCAATATCTGTTGCATCTTGATAAGATACATATTTACTTCCCTATTCTTTTCCTCCAGCTCTGTCTTCTCACAACCTATTTTTCTTTAACAGGCATTTTCTTTACAACAGATGAGGGCCCATTAGGCTTTTCCAGTCTCCCACATTTTCCTAGTTGCATAAATGCACTCCTCATGTAGCCTAAGGCAAGCTGTATCAGTGTTGGTAAATTTAATCTCTATCTTGGCATTTGTGTTTAATAAACACTTTGATTCAGAAGGAACTCAAAGGAATCTGTTAATTCACAACATTTTAATTCTAACAACACGTATTTTGTAGAGACCTCTAACTCACAGGTGGCCAAAGAATCCTTTGTCATTTGGGATGTGAGTGTAACAGTTAAAGGAAAAAGCCTTTCTGCCTCACTGCTAAGCAAGCTCCTTGTCATTATATCCAATGGACACTAATTGAAAAAGGCTAAACTTGCTAAACTCTGTAAGCTTGTTTTCCTGAGCAGGGATCCTTCTTTCTTAAAAAAAAAAAGGAACCAAGTAGGTACAGTTACCATCTTTGTTACAGTACAGATACATAAGGATTCAAGCTCCTGAAGTAAAAGTGTGTGCTATCCATAATTTAATAGTAGCTCTATCAAGGTAATCTCTGAACTAACTTCATTGACACTCATCTGAGGCAGGGGGCAGAGTGGAATTTACAAGATTCTGCACCAAACAGGTACAATCTTCTCCAGGGAACTCCTGCTCTCAGATGTTAAAGCAGACAAGAGAGTAGAAATGATACTGTATCCATTGTCCAACTGGTTACAAGTTGTTAAAAAACATCTTGCATGCCCCTTATTGATCCATCCACACTATACACACTCTCCAGTCTGGTGAGCTGTTCAATGAGCTGCCTATTACAGATGATGAGACATGGCTAGGACAGCTGTCCTCTGCCATCACAGCTTCCCAAAGAGGTAGGCAAATCTGAAATGGAAAACTAAAACAAGGAAAACCCCAGATCTCATTACTTGTGTAGCAACCATAAATGTGTGCTGACTGATCTCACACTTTCTCGGGTAATAATAGGCTAAGAACGACAGCTGCATTGTACAGATACTTCACTGTCAATACATTTCCCCATACTCCCACTATTGCAAACCTTATCAACACCTGACCGTAAGAATATATCCTTGCTTTGTTAGAACTGATTGAACTGCAGGGTGGGTATATCAGCCAGAGGAAAAAGCAAGTTGCTAGAAGTTATCCTGTATTTCACTTCGGTTGGCCGAAGACTCTGGAAAAGTCCTATTCTTGCTACTTCTCACTTTACCCATCTAAACAGTAACAAAACCAGTAAAGTAGACGCTGTTGCATGGCGAGGCAGATAGCCAGTAAAGTCCAAACGTGCATTTGAAAAGTTCTGCCCTCCAGCCAAGACATGGTAACTGATCTTGTGTTTGTTCCTATTTCACTGCAAACTCCATTGAGAAGTGATGTAAGCAGAAAGATTTTGCTGCAAGCCAGGAACTTGAACACTGTCCTTTGATGCATCTCAGGCAAAGAATAGGGACCTTTTCAATTGCACTAACGCAGTCCTTTGCCATCGCTAAATACTGACGTTGTTTGTGTGTGTGGAGTCCTTTAAAAGCCTCACAATGGAAAGTACTCTAAGTGGAAAGTAATTTTATCTTTAAGAAAACCTGATCTTTCTCAACAGTCCGTTCTAAACCATATTATTTTTAATGACCGTCTCACAATGGGCCACTTCTCCCAGCTGGTAAGGTCTCTCTTTTGGCTTGCAGTCCTGTGTCATGGAGTATTTTTTTTCCCCAGCATGTTTTTGCAACATCTACTTTGCAGCCATTTGTATAAACAAGAGCATATCTGCCTTTGCAGTGACTCCATTAGCATTAATGACAGTCACACACACAGAGGAGGAGAGAATATACCTGGGATTTGTGTTCTCTTCAGGAAAAGGTTGCCAGTTATGGAGTGCATAATTCATACTCATGTTACCAGGAAGGGATGAAATGAAGATATTTTTTCATCAGTTTAATTCTTATTGTATGGCAGACTTCAAAATAAAACCTAGTAAAGCCTTTGCTTATTGTATTTTTGTCTCAGAGAAAAGAAAAGGGTGGAGAAAAAAAAAAGTCACACCAACCAGCGTGGTAACTGTCATGGTATTTCTTAAGTTTCCTCCTCAAAAAAGGGGATATTTTTCAAAGGCAGTGCAGTCCAGCCATTGGGGTAGAGGGGCCATGATTCCTGGGCTCCATTCCCACCACAGTCACCGATTCATTTCATGACTAATTGAGTGGACTGTTGCGTGAACATTGTATTCACTTCTCAATTTAAGGGTGAACAAGAACATCAAGTTCCTTTCCTCAGTTACGCCACTCAGTCAGCTGGCCTACTTCTCTAGGTGGTGTAGGGGAAACACAGTAGTTTTATTTTTGGCTGGTCAAACAGGTAATTTTAAGTCATTTCAAGTTTGTAACTCATACAGAGACTAGAAAATGTTTTCTCGTATTTAAAATAATTACAAACAGACAATCTTCATGTGGTCCTTTGGACCAGCCCATTCCATGTAGCAGAGTCTGCAATACAAACATTCAGTATCCAAGGCTCCATTGCTGACCTGAGTGACAGGCCTTCAGCTGTTTAATGATTTTTTTTTCTTTTTTTCCAATTTTTTTAACCAGAGAGGAGGGGATGAGACATTATATTGAGATGGATAGCAAAAGCTCCAGAGACAAGCCCACCCAAAATTACAAGCTGGTTATATTCAGCTACATTCAATCACTTCTTCAATTCTGATAGAGTAGGCACTTGAACTAGGTCTCCCACCTGAGAAAGGGGTGTCCTTATGACTAGGTGTTGGGGAAGGAGCAGGGGAAGACTGTGCACCTCTTTTGAGAAAGAGAAAAAATAAAACCACCTTGAAATATTTCATATGACCTGGTGAGAAAGGGAGAAGAGAAGAGAAAAAGAAAAGCACACAGCTTCCTTCCTACTTCTAGGCTGTAGAGGGTATTTGTGTGTATGAACAGAGTAACACCTTTCTAATGCAGATTTCCCTGTCTCAAGAAGTTTCTTTAAGTCAGGTTGATTTTCTGTGGGCATTTTATGCTGCTTCCTGAAAAGTAGCTACTTCCATGGATACACCTGCCTGTGAACACACCCAGGCATTCACAACCTTTCCAATGGCTGAAGTCACATAAGCCGCATTCTTACTGATGCCTCAACCCTTCACCACCTATCCATTGCCATTTACACAGCCTCAGTTGAAATCATAAGTGTGTGTCAGTTACGTTTGCGGTAGTCTTTATAATGTGGCCTGTGGAAACAGGCAATCCAGAACCACATGGCTTTGTAGCATTCCACATAGCACTGCTTGGGTGTTACTGCTGTAGCAGAGATGTTTAAACCATAGAAAGAAATACAAATTAGCTTAAGAACTCCAAAACAGTTCCGTTCCTGTTACAGAATACCTGAAATCACTGGAAACAACGACCTGCTTTTGTTGATTCCTATTCAAAATGATCTTAAATCTATTACTCTACATACTTGACTCACCAGTTCTGAGAGAAAGAATATAAAGAGGCCCAAACGTGGTTTTTTTCTGTTCTTCTGACAACCTGGAGATACTGCAGTAGAGGATTTATGCAAAGGGCAGGGAGGATAAAAAACAGGCACCACTTTAAGCATCCAGCACTCCATGAGTCACAGTCCTTGTCACAGCACCCTTGTGAAACCACTGACCAACGGTTTCTGAAGTTTCCAAGTTCTCCGATATTTTCATAATATCATTATATACACTCTATCATGCTCCCAATCTAAACTGTGCTGCATTATACAGCAATGTATTATACTACAGTTATATACTATCCAGCTGAATGCAAGTCTGCAGCTGAAATAGCTTTGCTGCAGTGCTGTATTATCACACATGACTATACCAGGCAACATTGATTTTTAAGTAATGGCATTGATTACAACTCTTATTTTTAAAATGCTAGCAGGATACAACCCTTAGATAAGTACTTTAAGACCAAATTTGAATTGCATTTCCCAGCAGCTCTCCTTTCTTTACAGGGACTATATAATAGAATTACGTGTAAGGCTACTGACTTCGACGCGTATTGAGGATTTACACCAGTATGGTTTCAGCAATATGGGCTTTTAGCACTTACACGACTATAATATGCTTTAGATTATTTTTTTTTAATGCAAAACCTTCCCCCCTCCCCCCCCCAGCTAAGAAAGAAGCTTGTTTTCCTGAGAGATCAATTTAATAAATTGAATTTGACCTTCTAGGGCATACTTAGGTAGGATTTCTGCTCCCTGGAAACACAGGCAGATTCTTAACATACTGCTCCAAGTCATGCAAAAATCTAAAAGCAAGCAAGCAAACCACTCTTGGAAGAACATTTTACAATAATAAAGGGGAGCGGGGAGACAACCTCAAACCCAAAGCATATCCTTGCACCTACATTTTAAATTACATACTTGAGGGCATAAAATCATTACAGAGTTTTCATGCTCCTAAGTAGTCCTCCAGATTTATCACCACCATATCATTACTTGACCAGTTTCCCTGGGGTGCTACTTACTCCATTCCAAAAATAACTTTTAAATACCTCTCCAAGATTTCTATGCAGATTGTGCTTTTGTTCTCATATCCTCAGTGGCTCCCAAGTTGGTAAAAATCTCCTAGTTATCTTACTGCTCTGCCAGCTTAATCCCAGTTTGTAAAGTGGGTTTCTTGCAATAATGCCCAAGGACCATACTTTTCCACTTCTGGCTTCTTCCTGCCAGGAAGGCTGTAGAATGCATCAATGCCTTCACCTGTTCCATCTGCAGATAGGTGAAATCTGTTACCCAACTATCTAAACACCCTTTTCCTCACACAGTAGATGGAGAAAACCCAAGAATAGTCAGTCCTACCACAAACTCCTTGTTTCACCCTCAGGACTTGTAAACATCCGGAGTACAGAAACCTGAAGTACACAGTGATCTTTTTGTCATGTGTTACAATAAAGGAAGATTCTGTTTCTGAACCTTGTTTGGAGCATTACCTCTAAATTGTTGTTAGTCACTTGTGCTTTTGATAGACTTACTATTATGGATAAATTGCGTTTTACTTTCCTCGGTGGTTTGTTCAGAAAGCTTTGAATCCACCACCTGCCTCAGGCTAATTAAGTAACATAGGTTTCCCTCTCAAGGGGCAGAGTGACAGTCAAGGTGCAAAGAAATCCAGTAGAAACACTAACTGAAGATGCATCCATTATTGAATCACTTCACATAGTTCCTACAATTTACCAAGTAAAATGCATTTAGGAGAGATGGGTGGCATAACAGCATTTGCCACTCTTAAGCCCTTTTGCTTACTCCAAGCCTCTTTCCAGCCCACATTTATAGTTTTTTCCTCAACTAAGGCAAACCAGTCCTAAGAAATGAATAAAAGCCATAGCTGCTCTACCATCTTCGTCTACATCAACTAAAATAACAGAGGTAACAATGTGGCAGAGGAGGACCAGCAGCAGCAAGGGCCATCCATAGTCTTCCTGAAGCCTGAAAACTTTCTGCATTTTATTTAAGAACAGTCCACACAACAGAGTGACTTGTCCTCCCTTCAGTGTGGGGCAAACACAAAATTTCCATACAACAAAAGAAAGTCAGATTGGCCTAGGATCTCCACAGTGACACTGTCACTTCTCCACATGTCCCTCATTTCACTGCCATGGTTGTTCAGAGCCTTACCCCACCCAGAGGAATGCAATTGCTCTCAGCATTATTACACTGTGGACAGCTGTTGGCCAGTTTTGCTTCAGCCACTCAACCTTCTCCCGCTGCTCTGTTGCCACCTACTTAGATTTTTTTTTTTCCTGAAAGCTCAGAAGTTCCTTTTACTGCAAACTAGCTACCGAACACCTTTGCACTATACAAATATAA
Organism: Falco cherrug; assembly: GCF_023634085.1. Taxonomy (NCBI): domain Eukaryota; kingdom Metazoa; phylum Chordata; class Aves; order Falconiformes; family Falconidae; genus Falco; species Falco cherrug. Next base: position 43,934,073 of record NC_073705.1, read on the forward strand.
GAAGCCTCTTAAGAAATACATTAGAGACACCTTTTAGTGAACTTTTACCTCCCTGTAATTCCATGTTGAAGAGAAATGGTGTTATAGTAATGAAAAATTGTAACAAAACCTATCACCACTAAAGCATGTTTCTTGGTACATTTTATCAATTCACAGTTATGTCCTCTCATCCATTTAAGAAAACAAACCTACTTTGTTTTCTTAAAAACTTTACAAGCATATATAATTATTAGGTGCAGTACTTAACTGACATATATTTTCCCCACAAGTGTTCTTCTTTTCATCCCAGCATGCCCAAGACATGCAGTTCAACAAATTTTTGGCAATGTCTAATATATGTTAGTAACGAAGAATTTTTGTCTTCCTCATTCAAAGTGAAAGTGGATATGATTGCATAGATTTTCTGTAATAATATGGGATGAGTAACTTCACATTATAATCTGGACTCAGTATTGTTTTCAACAGTGGCATTTCTGCCCCCCAGAAGCTGAAGCCCTCCATCAGTGACATCGTTCCTTTTCTTTTTGCCCACCCACCCATATCATTGCCTGACTATAAAACCACATAAGCAGAAATAAAAATCTATCCGGTCCTTCAAAGTCACAGATCATCATCTCATCGTGCACTCATATTAATCTAGATCATTACTAGTAAAAATTGCAAGACCAGAAGTTTCCGTTCTGTGGATACATACTCTGGCTGTGTAGGCCAACCACAGGGCCAACTGCCACTAGATGGAGAACAACCCTAGATATTTGCCGAAGTGTTAAAGAGCTGGAAAATGCAAGCAGCCCTGCTCCCCACGGAGGTTAAGCTGTGTGAGTGACTCCTGCATAACACCTGCTAACCAGACACACATCCACAGCTTCTCTCACTTTCAGTAGCAGTAGCCTGTCTGTTCAATTCCATCAGCAGTTACCACTGTGTCTTATTGTGCTTTGACCTATATGGCCTGAGAGAATGCATTTTAAAAAACACAGTGAATGATTTTTTTATTTTGACTTCTAAATGCCGGAATGGAAGTTCTCACTATCTGCAGTTAGAAGCGAAACGTGATTTTCTGTGCACAGGATGAAAACACCCTTCTATTGATGAAGATAGCAACACACCAGCTCAAACGATTTTCCATTAGCACACAATCAAACTTCATATTGCTTATAGAGGGGAAACAGATCTGGAAACTGCCTGAGACTAAAAGGGACTCTGGGACACTGGTGAGGAAAGAAAAACAAGAGGCAAGCAAATTTCTCATCTGTTGGTTTCTGCAACCTTGAGCTCATCTTGTTGCAATGTAGTGGAATAAATCTGTTCTGTGCATTTATGGATTTCATTTCAAGGCTGAACAAGAAAAAAATCATTTAAATAGCCATAGTTGTACTAAGATGATTCACTATACAGTTTTACTAAACTAATTAAAGATGGAATAATACTATGAAAAAAATTGAGTGAACAGTTACAATTAAATCAATAGGTTCAAAGGATCAGATCACTAAATACAGCAGCAGATAACCAAATCAGCTCACAAGAAGAATAAGCTTTCTAGCTCACAGGAAAAAAGGATGAATTGCTTTGGTTTAGTGCTCTACAGACAGGATTTAAAGGAAGACCCAGCTCACTTTCAAAACAAGACCACAGCCAGCACTAGCTTGTATGTAGTTCATAAACCATGCTAGTGAGGAGCACAGGTAACTGCTCGGTATACTGTTTCAGATCTCAAGAGACAATAAAATACAGGTGCGGTAACGAAGCCAAATGGCCAGCACTAGGTCTGCCCTCAAACTCAACCCAAAAGAAGTTTCCTAACACTGGGGTGGTATCCCCAGTGTTAGGATACCAATTGGGTTCCTAACCCTTTTAACCAATGAGGCTGTGTTTACTGGACTTCACAACAATGTCGCTTCCCACTTATCCTTCATTGTTATCATATACTTCTGCATAGTGATAATTCTTCTTTTACAGTAGCCAAAAGATGACCTTTAACAGCAGCTTTGCAGCTTTACTGCTTAGTGTCCTCAAAAACCTCCTAATTCACTGAAGTGTTTACACTTGGTCTTAGGAAATTTCTTAAGGTGGTCTGTCCACACACCTGCTAATGCAACATGTGGTTCTGTACACAACAGAACCTCACAGGACCATTTTATGAACTTACAGTGTAGCTTCCTTATTATTAATTTTGGCCTCTGTTCTCTACCAGCATGTCTACTATCATGGAATACAGGTTTTGTTGGGTTTTTTTATATTTTAAAACGTTGAAGAAGAGGTGAAAAAGTGACTGAAACACACACACACGCTGCAAACACCCAAGACTTTCCCACTTTTGCAAAACTGGTCAGAAAAATAAAATACAGAGGTCTCCCTTTAGAAACAAGACATTAAAAAAAACAAGAGGTCTCCTTTCTATTGCCTCATTTCTCAGTCTCTAGCTCACACAGTAGCCAGAAAGTCTTCACCAGTTTGAAACACATTAAATTTCTTCAGGCCAATTTCTTAGCAGTAGCTCAAATTTTCACTTCTCCATTTATTTTTCATTTTCCCACCAGTGAAAAGTTTATCAAGAATATTCTTGCAAAGCCTGTGGCTTCCTCTAGCACTTTGATAATGATGTGCAAGTTAGAACAGAATCCAGCCTTCTATATCTCATCGCTCTAAAAAGACAACAGGAACAAAAAAATCAATTTGTTGTTTACGATTTAATGATCAACCTCATAGACAAGGGCAAACTGGTTGACTGTGCAGGTCTGTGAGCTCATCTCAGGGACAGTTTTAAGACCAGGCTTTGAACTGGTTTTCCTCTCACCACCACACTGGCTGGATTAACCCAGTCCCCTCTACAGCCACAGCACAAGCTCTGGTTCTAAGAAGGGATCCAGAGAGCCAACACGGCTCTCAGGGCCAGCCTACGGCAGCAGAGTGGTTGCACCACAGAAAATGTAGTTCTACCTATAAATAGCCACTCACAGCCACAGGTCCAAATCCCAGTTCTATGATAATTCTTTATGCATTTTGACTAATAGACAAATAGCTATTAATGAAACTATTATCACGCTACTGCTCTTGCTCCTCATTAAGACAAAGAGGCAGTTTGATTCCTTTCATGACATTATGTGCTGACAAACAGTGCAAAACAATTCACAAAAGAACAAAGCTTCCCTTTGTATGTTTGCAAGAAATATTCCTTACAAAAATAAGTATTTTCTGGAATAAAAATACAGGAACATCTAAAATAATTACCACTCTATGTGTAAAAATCAACCCCCGACTGCCACAAGCCAAAATAAATGTTGGTAGGAACCATCTTCCCTCTTGAAAGCTGAGAAAGTTATATGACCTGTTATCTGGGGAGAGGTGAATATTTGCCAAGGAATCACTAGGAACTGCTAACGCAAAACCATTACATGGATATAGCATCGGCAAGGCCTTAAATAAGCTGACAGGACTTTGAATGTGCGAAGAAAGGAGATGTACCAAATAATAAGGGTCCTTTTCTCTTTAATACCTTCTCTGTTCCAAAGCACACTTTTGATTTGCTGATCTATTTTCTTTTAACAAGACTGTTTAGTTCATTACTTCTTACATGAGTAAAAGCAGCACATTGCTTTCCTTCTACAAAAGACAATAAATAACATTAAAGGAGTTATACGAGAGAAGGTAGAGTAACTTTACAACAGAAAGGATCTCCTAATGACAGGATACATGATAATAGTCTTAAGGCAACATCATAATAAAATATATGGGGTTTATGTAGCACCCTTTTAGACTGATTTTTCTACATTCCAAACACTCCTATAACCATCTTTTGACATTTCTCCTGCACAGCTGGCTACACCATCCATAAGCAATCTCTGTCTACCTGGCATTATCATTACTTTAAAAGCAATTTCTTTACCCTTCTTTCAACTAAGACTTACGTTAAACCTAATTGCCAGTTACCACCCTCCCTTCTAGAAAAATAAGACCTGATTTCCAACCATTTGAAATTCATCCTTACTGTAAACTAAAATATAATCATAATGCCAGTATATGCACATTGTAGGTACATGACTAGCAGAGGACAAAAAAAAGTGGGTGCCACTTGTGTTCTCAGTGTCTAACTTGAAATGTTAACTCACAGATGAACATAGTCTTACAATAACAACACCACGTATATTACAAACCAAATTACCAGCAAGAGGCAAAAAAGGTATTAGTTGCTTACTTATGATTAATAAAGTAGTTAACAGAGAAGGAATATTATTCTTGCTGGGTGCTCATTATGCATTTGATAATCTCTATTTATAGGACAACGAAACATGGGGTTTATAAAATGCCATCTGTTGGTTTCTTTCCAATTTATAGGATTTCTGACTTCAGGAGCTCTAGTTCAGCAGTGTTGACAGTGCTACAACACGTAATACTCTCTTTGGTTATGAGGACTTGAGCCATTAAACATCAAGAAACTGGCTTGATATACATACTGAATAGTCTATCTCTTGTCTTCTTACTCTATTTAAAAAGCAATTTACACTTTCATGTAACTGATTTCCATCAGTCATTCAAATAGCATAACACACACAAAATGTTATAGTGCAATGATCTGCAGATGTGATAGAAGTGATCTTGTTCTTTGATCTCCACAAGAGAAGGTGTCTCACGAGAGAAGCTCACAGAGATCTAAAACTACTACAGGCAAAATGGCAACTACTCTTTTTCTCTAAAAAATTAAAATGAAAACACAGGCATAAAAAATAAAATATTTCTTAAAGCACAGAGAGTTAGACTTGGATAGATCTGCATTAAATTTCTCAGTACTTAAGAGGTGCATTTTTCTTGCATATTAACCATGAAAATAAAGCACTCATAACGAAGGTTAATATTGGAGTGCATAAGCTGCAGTAAGTTTGACTGTCATTGACTCCTATACCTAATTAAGTCATCAAATGGCCCAATAGTCAGAACTTAGCTTCCCTTTGAGCATAAACTGTTTAGTTTTAATGCAATTAACGAAATTGTGATTGATTTTTTTTGAATGGGTCACTGTGTATTCATAGCAGCATAAATTTGGAGGCTGTTATACCACTGGCTAAAGGTCTAATTAGGACTACTGACTCCAACCTGAATCATAAACACTAAGCTGCTCACAGGGCAAGCAAACGCAGGAAGAAACACCTAAAGTAGTCAGGGAAAATTTGTGCTTTGGCAGTTTCTTAGGGATATCAGTATATGACTTCTGTTTCTATTTTCAATTGCTTTCACCCCGACTGCAGTCTTTGCTCTTGCCTCAGCCTTCCACCCCTGCCTTGCCACAGTTCTTCACTGTGTTCCTCCATCATAGCCTGTCAGATAACTGGAAGTGTCAGCTGCCCAGGACAAGAGCTGTCATCTTTCTTAGTTCTCTTCAGTGCTAGGACAAAGCAACCTGATATCTGAACCAACAGGATTATAATGCTTTCCATCCCAGAATACAGGATTTGCTTCCCTCTTGGAGGTTAGATAAATGGTAGAAATCATTGCACTTCTACCAAAAATGAGGTTGCTGTGTTTAAGCCTAACGCAGCTGTCAGTGTTAAGACAGGTCGGCATAAGTACTTGAGGGAAATTGAAAAGTTTTGACAATAACTTTGCATTTGCGTTTTTGATACACAAAAAGCAGCATGTGCTGGTCATAGCCTGGACTCAGTCAGTCTAAGAAAGGCCATCAAGAACAAATAAAATAAAATATTTTTTTAAAAAGCTGTTTCATGAAAAAGCACACAAATAACTTCTGAAACTGATCTTTTCAGTGATGCATCCGAAAAGCAAATTGGTGTTCTCCTTTCTCTCAGAGACAGTTGACAGGAAGCAGTGACATTTGGCCCAGAGATCAAGACTAAGTGCAAACGGGCTGCAGCTTTTTGGGTTATCTAGGGAAGTTCCTATTTGTGTCCTACAGATGCCTCATTAAGGAAACTTTTTTTTTTTTCTAGGCAATCCACAGTCAGTGAGGTATTCTTGTAAAACTCAGAGAGTCTTAAGCTAATAGCAGACAAGTTTAGCAGGAAATCAGGGCAATTCAGTAAACCACACCAGCACAAATCACAGCAATCTCACTTAGTTTATGAAATGTGACGCAGTAACAAGCTGAAGAGCAACAAATAATATCAAGAAAGGCTGAGATGAGGAACTAAAACGCCTTCTGAATGCATAAAATTCTAAAATAAAAATTTAAATACATTGCCTGTAATTTACTTAAATGCCACTACTTAAAGTTTATTCACACTCATTTAAATGAATGCTGGCTATCTCTAGATGCAGCAAATAAACAGCCGGCATACCCTCATGTTGAAATCTGCCTTAAGTGGAAACACAAATAGATATTGTTTTCACTTCTTTGGAGAATATATAGTCATGATTCAGTTTATGCTTGCTAATAATATCTCTTTCTCTCCTCCTCTCTTTTGTTAGATTAAAGGCTGCTCTTACATCATTTACCTCGGAGTATTTCAATAGTAACTAGTGCTATGTTTGTTAGAGCAGTGTTACAGGTTATGCAACATTTTTTCATTCCTATATTTTACTTTGTGCTTTTGCAGCAGCCTAGCATCCCCATATGCTTTATCTTTAAAAAGACACAGAGTTCCGTAAATAGCATCTTAGAGGATGATACTATCCATGATTATCATTAAGAGACAGGTCTCTAGGGGTATTTTGGATCATTTTAATTAAATTGTTCTAAAGGTCACCAAGGGGCGCACAGACATCAATGAGCCAAATACCAAGTGGTTCCCATTGCCTGGAAATGCTAATGAACAGGAGCCCTGCAGTTAAACAGTTATAAAAATCAGATTCTTTTTTTTTTTTTTTTTAATTGATCTGAATAGAAAGGCAAATAGGGGTTTGTACATTTCCAGAAAGAAAGAGGTTCTCCATTAATACCATACAGAGTGTCCAATTCAACAGTAACATGCTTGGAAAGATGAGAAGTAAAGTACAAGGGGATTTATTTACAGGTTACACCTTGAGCCTTGTCGAGTTGAAGCAGTGAGGTGAAGAGCACACACAGAGTTCCCTTTGGCTGAACCTCCGCTCAGGCAGAAACTTGCTGCCTTAATCTCTCCCCCATCCCCTTCAAGGGCTCCCAAAAACAGTAAAGTGGAGCCATCTGGTTAACACACTTTCTCTCACACATCCTTTTCTCTCAGCCCCTGCACATTGCACTTTGGAACGTGCTGTCCCTTAGACCTCTGAGCTTGAAAAATGTGACTTTGCTGTAAATTTTCCCTTTGATCTGTTCTAAACAGAAAGGGTGCAGATATCTAGCAGCCCAAGCAGCACTGACACCAATAGTTTGACATCTTTAATTATCCTCAAAGACAGTTTCATTATGGGCCTCTATAACTCAATGTCCTTTAATACACAAGTCCTTCTTTTAATGTAAGCAATATTAACTGTGGATCAAACACTCTAAGGTGAATGAAAAGATAATTAAAGAACTTACTTCCAATCCTAAGAAGTGAAAAATGGATATCTTATTTTCAAAATATGAGTGATCATAGTAAAGTGGCTTAAAGAAAGCCCTTATTTATTTGCAAGCTGTAACAGTTTCACAAAAATAGTCCTCCTGAAAACCAGTACTAATGTGGCCAACACTCACACTTTATTTTCACAAGTTTAAATCACAGTTGCATAGGGAGACATTTGTTTCTGTTGATACCTTCAGACAACATGGCATACTAAGTCACCAAATGGGAGAAGGAAACAGGATCACTCAACCAGTTCCTTGAAATAGATCTCTCATTTACGATACATTGTTTAACAAGTAAAACACCTTATGCTGTTAGGTACTTCAGGCACCAACACAAATTCTTTAACAGATTATGAAGCACAATTTCCATAGCAGTGGGCCAAACAGATCTAGGAAACAGAAAGAACCTTTTATATAGCTCTTAGTTCTAGACACAGTAAGTAAGCTTATGGTCTGCCAGTGTTTGGGTGCACTAGACTCCACAATAAAACAGTTACAAAAGTACAAAAACAAAGTACAAAAGAATTTCTAAACTCATTCCCCAATTTCATATTATACAGCTGCCATCAAAAAAAAAAAAACCACCCAAAAAACCCCCAGAAAAAACTCTCTTCAGAAGACAATGCAAAAACTTTCCTAATTAAATTAGAGGCAACTGCGAAGATTGTTTTCTAATACTAAAAGTATGTTACATTCTCAACTATTCCTATTCATAAAGCATACCCCAAAATGGTGCTCTTTCTTATGTATTCAGTGCCAGTAGAGTTTCAATTGCTTTTTTTTTTTTAAACTCTTCAGCAAGTACAGTTTAAACTTTGTTATTCAACAAACATCATTTAAAAAACCTATCCTTAGATTTCTGACATGTATAGTAAATACATGCTTTTAAGAAAGGCATGACTTCACCCACCCCATGTGCTGGACTCCCTACTAGGCAGAAAGCTAGAATGGACTTCTCCAGGGAAACCCGCAAGGAAGCCTTGAATTCCCCAGGGAAACATCAGTTCTGCCCTAAGGGGTCTGTGGAATACCGGAAAAATTATGAAAAGGTAGGTTTCATAGTCACAGACCCAGAGCTAAAAAAGCTACTGTCTTCCAAGAAAGTGTTCTTTATTTTGTTTTCCTGCATAGAATGTAGTTTAAAGGCATTTATCTCCCGAGGAGGAAAAAAAAAAAAATATTAAGATTTCAGGCCTGTAGCTTAAATGGATGTGGCAACACTAACACAAGGATGCTGGGAAGGAAAATTCTGAATATTTATCCACACATCTACAACCTAATCTTGTTGGTGTGAATACTCCCTCTGTAAAGGAATAAATAAGCCAGAGTTAACCTTCCAGCAGTGACTTCATGAGGTCTATGTCCAAAATTCCTCTCCAAAGAGAGCTTTGCAAGTGTTTATATCTTGAAGTCCAAACGAGGATGCTTCGTAGTGGAGTATTCTATGTAATCAGGTACATGCTTCATGTAATTATATATATGTCTAAGTTACAGCAATTCAGAACCAAGTTTAGATATTGGACAGCGGGAATCCAGCACTATTTGCCTCCAGAGTTCAGATTCATCTTTAGCTGTGACAGATATACAATCAGGATATTTCATAACTGCTTTTCAAAACCTTATTACAACTACACAGTTCAATAGTCTTAAAATAAATACTGCATCATCAGCTAAGTATTTAAATAAACATTTCACCACTTTACACATCATCAGCCTCAGTTCAGTGCATGGTAGGTCATCAGCATTTTGACTCACAGCCCAATTTCAGTAGCACTAAATGCATAAGTGCCACATATCCTAAATTAATTTCACACGGACATTCCTCATCATGAATGATAGGCAGAACTTTGCTGAAGACACCTGGGCCCCAGACAGGATGTTCCAGGAACATTTCAGTGTGGTTGGGGGTGGCAGAAGAAGAAAAGGAGTGCAGGAGGAGCACCGTGATCAAGTACCTTCACTTGCTCTTAATGCAGAACACTTGGAGTTTTGTATGATATTCCATAGAATGCTTTTAACACAAATGCTCAGTTTGAATTTCTACATTAAAATAATAATTTTTTTAAAAGTAAGAAAGTTTAGCTCTTCTTTAACGCCCTGAGGTAGTGTTATGTTTGAAGGCCTGGCCTTGACAGGAATGCAGTGAGTAAACTTGAACAAGTCATTCAGCATCTGTGCATTCCTTTCTCCGTTCTGAAATGGGAATGATACCTCTATTTTTACTTAGGTTAATACATATCAAAAAGCACTTGGCATTACAAATACAGATAACTATTTTCCCCTTTAAATTCTTCCCCTTTGTTACTATATTACTGCAGTGTTACCAGGTTTACAATATAATTTGAATGATTTTTCCAGCCTAGCTTTGCCTTATTTCAAGTTAAATCATCATAAATAATTTTCCAATAGCACTTCTACCTTTAAAGGTTCACTTTTTCCATTCTTAATTCCCAAGAAGGAAGCATCACATAACTACACAGACAAACATGCACAGCATGATCAGGTGAAGCCTGAAGGTCAAAAATTCACTTGGCTCCAATGTAATTTTGGAGGAACATTCTTCTGAGTTCAAAACCCAAAACAAAACAACAAGCAGAACGAAAAGGACACTGTCCAAAACAGCACCTGAAAGAATACTGTCTTTACTATGCAAACCTCCAAAAGAAACAGAACTGGGACATTTTTAGTGTATTTTTATTTATGCTATTTCCAGGTTACCATGTGAACATGACTGCGGTGGCCAGTAGGTAGGTGAGGGCTCTTCTGAGGCAGCTGGCTACTCTGCTGGCCCTTAGCTTGTTCCTTAAAATTCAAGGAGTATTGGGGGGGTGGGGGGAGAGGGGGCAAGTTCAGCATCTTTTCCTCTAGACCTATGTAAACTTTTTCTAAAGGAGTCCTAAGGACAACTATCAAACTCCTGGCCAGCAATGATCATCAGCAACTCAAGAAGGACAAGTTAAACATAGTTTTGAAGAAGCATACTCCACAAATCATCACCAGAGTATAATAAACTAACTCACCAACATTTCATCTCCTCTTTCTAAGGCAGACAGTGAGACTGCTCTTAGCATATATATGCCTTCCTTGACCCTTGTAATCTAGGTATGGATTTAGAATAAGTCAAAGGACTTCTTAATTATCTCTTTCTAGTGATGGATGAGAATCAGACGCCTTGTAATAATGCTGCTATTATTAGCTTGACTGGCTGCCTTTGATACTGTCACAGAAGCATACAGGTTATCTCTAATCTGATTTATCTTGTCCAGAAAATAAATTGACTTTCTTAGAGTAGGAAGGCTTCAGAGTTGATTCACCTACACACCTCAGTATGGAGCAGCAGAGCCTGCCCTTCACTTGAGAAATCAAGCTCCAGTAAATCTACTAACTCTCTCAGCTCCTCCTACAGCTGGCAGGAAGGATGAGGATGGGGAGAGGCGAGTTCAAGTTGAATAAGGGTGGTTTTTTTCTCCCAGAACTAAGCACAGTGAACATTTTATATCTACATTTGAAACTAAATGTCATCTTGGAACAATTTCTTTCGTGTGTGTGTGTTGGTTGTTTTTTGGTTTGTTTTGGTTTTTTTTGAAGTGCAGAGCCAAATGAACTGGCCTGACCGACATTATCTGTATCTTTTCCCTCCCCAAAAAAAGTATCACACTGATTTTTGCAGTTGACTCAGTCACGCATTTTCAGGGGAGGGGAAAATAAAAAAAAATAATAATAAAAAAAAAACCAAGAGAAAAAAATTTTAAAACTTTGGTGCAGTTTAGCTTTTCTTTTGAGAGGTTTCATTCTTTTCATTTCAGCTGTATTTCTGCTGATAGTTATAGACATTGCTTTCTTTACTTTCCACTGGAAATTTCAGACCACCAGTTTGAAGTTGCTGGTCAGTGACAAGGGGCCTAGGCAGGAAACACGAATGCCAGTGTTTTTTGTGTACTGACTCACGTCAGCTTTACCTCATCTGACTTGCACACTTTAGCTCCGGACTAGTGTCTGTGCCTTGCTAAAATAAAGATGCAGGCAAAAAAGAGACAGCCAGCTTTCAGCTAAAACTAAGGGAGTCACAGTGGACTGGTAGAAGAGAGCCAGAAGTAGCTGGAGTCCTTCAAGAAAAGGGACTGAATCAGTGAGTTAATTTCAGCCATCACATTCCAGCAACAGCCTCATCAGCTTTTCCTATCATCTGTATTTTTAATTCAGACTTTCCCATTGTTACCTATACTTCCATCACTTCAAGACTGAGGCTGTTAGCAGTGCACCTCAGATGGGACTCTGTCTGAGGATCATCGAATGACCAAAGCAGTTAGATACCTCACTGCTACGTGCTGATGTCAGTGCTCACGTTAACAGCTCTGACCGCACTCAATTAGCAGCTGAAATAGAAGGTGCTGATCAAGATCTATGCTGCCTTACATGGCAAAAGCCCATTCTTTTAAAAAAGTCATTTTGGTCCATCTGCCATGTTCCTATGGCTGTGGCGAGCCAAGACAAGCAAGCTGAATGCTGCTTCCACACCCACCACACATGTGCCTGTCCACGTGGACCGGGCATCCTTCAGAACTGGTCTCTTGCCCTAGGGAATTTCTGGCTGAACTGCAGAAGACAATATATTCAGGCTCCTGAGAAAGGAATTTTGCATTTTCCAGGAAAAAGGAAAGGTAGAAAGGAATTTCTTTAAATGCTTTCTGGTTGAATTATTATTGAAATGATTATTGCCATGGTGCTGAGCGTTTATTGTATTATTAATGATTTCTTGGAGCTTCACACAGGTGTTTTGTTTTAGATTTAAAATAAGACTGCCCTAAACTACATCTACTGCCAACATCCAATTTAGATGCATGCTAACATATTGTTTTGAGGGGATTATCAAAATATAAAATTCCTCGTAACCCAAACTTGATATTCTATGCAGAACTATTTCAAGAAAATCTTGCCGTAGTGCATCTGGTTCATCTGCTCCCTTCCTGGTAAATACCAGGCCCTTTTATAGAGACATTGTGGATAGAAGGCTGAGGAGCTACAGTGCAACAGTGCCATCCCCTGTCTGCAGAAGTCATTGTCTCTCAGAAAAGCCAAGGACTGGAGCGCTCCACCAGTGTCTGCTGTATCTAGATGGATGGTTACCAGAGAACAGCAACACGAGTGCCACGTGCACTGCACCGTAGTAATGCTGCTGGGGCATTTCACTGTACAAGCTCAGTTCTGAAGGAAGTTTCTTTCTAATTAGCGCCATCAACTTTGTGCCAAAATGAATTGCAAGAGACTATGAATTTTACATTTAAACTTAGTTTTCAGGATATTATCCAGCATGCAGTCTGGGGGAGGGAAAGCAATTTGCATCTTTTTGTAGTAAGCAGAGAGGAGGAAATTCCCACACACTTTAGACATCCCTGAAGAAAATCTGTTCATCTATACTATTGCTTTGCACGTCCACTCCTGTTTCTACTGGAAGAAAGGAGCACTTATTAAATGTCTATCCAAGCACTGTACCAGCTATAATACCTCACAGCTCAATATCTATTCTTGTTCAGTTCTTAAACTATGTAATATTGCAACACAGACCAGGAGACCAAAGAAATTTAGGAGTAAGTGATCAGAGGTATGCTCAAAGGTATTTCTTCCCAGAATCACGGATGTGTTGCATACCCAATTAGTATTTTTCACTTACAGGATTCCCAGAGGGAATCCCATGGGTTAAGGGCACAGGCAGGACACATTTGCTCTGACCCCTTATTTTTTATCTATGTTAGACGCTAACCTTCATGCTTTCAATGGTAATAGGACAAGAACAAACTGAAATTAAGCAACAAAATGACTGTGAAATTAGTCATGCACAGTTACCAATTCCTTGCAGCTGACAGTAGAAATAGAGGCTGATCATTCTTTGGTAGAGTTAGCAACATCTTAAGTGCCATCTACAAGTTTCCTCTCTGAAGATTAAAAAAACCCAAAAAAACCACAAGCCAATCCTATGCTGATATCCATGTTTGCAAAGAGAAAAAAAAAAAAAACCAAACACAACCACCCAAAACACCAAAAAAACCTCATGCCACATGAGGTGGTCACTAGCGTACTGTACTCTTAGTACTGATTTCCTAAACATCCCAGTTAAGTGCAAGTAAAGCCAGACCTATTTGCACTTCTTCTAATCTTCTCTTCTTCCAGTATAATACTAAAGCAGTCCTGGAAACCAAGAGCAGGCCTAGCTTCTCAAACAAGGGAAGTCTTTTACCTCTTACATGCTATCGATCCTCTAGTATAGGCTGCCTTATGATTACTTTAAGAGAACGTTAAATCTCAGATCTCAGGTGGTGTTTACCCTCATTACACTGTTTCAATGAACAGAGTACAAAACCACCTTTAAAGCTGCTGCAAGACTGTTTTGTTGTGTATTTCACATAATCTTTATTATGGTCACCTCCCCTGAACAAGTACAGAGAACTACAGCCTTTTGAATCACTGGAGTTCAAAGTATTGCCTCTTTCAATTAGTCTCGTGGGAAACTGTTGCTGCAACGTAAGTGCAGATTTTGCAGTTCTTATGCAGCTGCCCTGTAATTCCCTTGCTTCATTAGGAATACATGAAATGTCAATGACCTGCTTCTCCTTTGGCTTATCTACACCCGCATTGCCCCTCCTTGTGGGAACCAGTAATGGGACTTCACTGGGGCCTGGTCATCCCTGCCAAGCCAGGTTGTACATATCCTTTTCATGTTTCTTCAGGGCAACAGAAGAAAAGCAGAAAAGAAACCTTTCTTTTTGTTCACTGCTATACCTAGAATACTTCCAAGAAACCTCAGCTTTCTTCTTTGTGGTTACAGGTCCTTGTAATAAAATATTCTAGATAACCAGCCAGCATACCAGGTTCGACTTGCTATTAATACTCCAGTTTCAATCTGCAGATAGAATTAGCTCAAAGTTCACAAAGTGACTCCATGGGCGATGTGATGAAGAGCACAGACACACTGCCTTAAGTGTTTTATTTCTGATTTTTGTAAGCCTGAAATATTTTATTAGAATCCTGTCTGTGTGAGCAGCAGCATCTGACAGCTATCTAGTATCTGAGCTTGCACTAAGCAAGTCAGCTTCCACTTTGCTGTAGATAGGTTATTACACTCAAAATTAACAGCTAAAGCCATTCCACAAAAGAAGTAGGGCAGAGGAAGAGGGGACAGGAACAGATGGAGGAACACACACAAAACAAAACAAAATCTAACATCTAAAGTCAATACATAGCCAGTTAGAACATAGTAGTTCACTTTACCTTAGAGATAACTGGTCATCTCTACCTTTTGTGAAGGCTGATGTGATCTCTTCCTCCTCAAACGTTTTTCAATTACCTTGAGTTATCTATCTTTAGCAAACAACTGATTTTAATTGGTGTAAAAGCTCACAGTTGTAAGTGGGTTTGTAGAAAGTCTCAGTCTAGCAAGAATTTAACATCAACCCACCCAAACAAACAGACATCAATACCAGTCATACACAAAAAAGAAAACTACAGACAAACAGCTATGCCACCTGTCCCAAAGGGGCAGGTTCATCACTTATAATTTAATGAGGAAATATTGCTATGGGAGTCACCAGGTGGTGCTGTTAAAAATACTCGTTTTACTGGAGAAATTATATCCATTGTTTGAAGAGATATTGTCTTGTTACGTTCCCTCTCTGTTTCAGAGATAATCTTGGAGCAAGATAATGCTAGGAATAAGTAGTCTTAGTACTTCCACCAAATTTCCTGAGAGGGGCTTCCTCATGGTGTGCTTTTGAGCACCACTAGTCCTAGAATGAACTTACAGGAAGCCTTGTTTACCTTAGACTAAGAAAATACACAATTTTGCCTCTAACATACAGAAAATTGACTTAGGCAGCCCAAGCAACGGGATAAAACTGAGGAAAAATATTAACCCCAAGCTACGTCCCAGACCCAGGAAACAGTAAACTCTTTCCACCAGGTAACAGAATTACCAGGTTAGTTCCGAGGCTTTCTTCTTCACGTGGGGTTCCTTTGTAGGCTATACATACTTGGTGGTTATTACACAGAAGAGAGACCATTTCATGAGATATGGGATAAGAATTTTTTTTCTTACAAAAGGTCTTGATTTTTTCAGTGCTGACCACAAGCAGCCTAATCAACATCTTCACTGAAGAAAACACAAAACTGATGTCTATGCAGAACTACAGCTTTTCGCAGTTCAGTATCATCATGATGTGTCTAAAAAACTACCCTGAAGCTGGCAAAGGCATGGAAGGCATTTATCACTGCCCAGTTAGGATACTGTAGGATCAGTTCCGAAGCAACTGATTTTCTCTTTCCTCCCTAGAAATAGAACCTCAAACAAGTGGATTGGTAAAAAAAAATACATTTATTACATTTGGATCCAGGATTATGAAAATTCTTCTTTGTTTAATTTAATGTACAATATGTCACTAAAAAAAAAAATCCTAAGGAATTCCACCACCCTAACAAACTAGAGAAATGTTTCAGCAGAGAAAGGTAAAATGCAGAACACCTTCCAGCAGATCCCCCCAGTTAGATATTCATTGCTTCTATTTGAAAAGTGAAGAAAAGTATTTCCTAAAGAAACGTTCATATGAATTTTATATGGGCAATTCATTTCCACATTCAGTTGATTCTGGGTAGAATATTGTTATTTTTGTGCTAGGTAGAATGAGGTTTGCTTTAAGCCAGTTCTCAAACAGCATGATTTCCTTCAAAGCAAAAGCAATCTTGCTGGCAGAGAAGTTTGCCTTCAAAAGATGTCAAGATAAAGCCAGCAAGAAGGAAGAGCAAAATATCCTATGAGTATAGCATGCAGCTCTTCTACATTCCATCTTTAAAATACTTGTACCATGCTAGGAGCCACAGATTCTGTTCCACAAGATAGAAAATGAGAGTTCTTACCCCATAAACATGAAAAAAAGAACAAAATGCCTGTTCTCTATCACCAGAAAGTTTGTGAAAGAATTTATTAAAGTGCATCACAGAATAAGCCAATTCAGATAAAATTAGCAAATACTAACACCCTCACAGCAGTCACATTACTCTCACATAAAGTGTCACAGGATCTTTCAAGGCTTCATATGCAAGGTCAAGGATTTAACTGCACATTCTCTAGACATGAATGAGAGATATAAAAATGTAGGGAAAATAAATGCAATCCACTCAACCCAGTATCCAAAACCTTTTGTAATCCGTAACATCACAACATTTCAAGTCTGGCACCTGTTGGCCCGAACTGGAGATATTTATAGATCCTGAAAAACATCATTTTGCAAGAAACCCCTTTTTTGTATCATTAAAGATACTAGCACAGAGTTACATCTGCGCTTAATGCTGTCTCAGTCAGTCTTCCAAGCGTGAACTTTCTGCCTTGGCCAGTGGCACTGTCATTCCCTGTCTTACACCAACAACAGGAATCTGGGACCGCTTCAGATTTAGGCAACTCCAGATAAGCCTAAAAGCCCCTTGGACTGGAGAGAAAGATTTTTTTTTTATTATTTTTTTTATTCTAAGATTGATTACAGCTAGGCAAGGGAACAAGGATGAAAAAAGCAACTAAATTATTCCCTAAGGCACTGTTTATTTTTTTAACTCTGAGATCCCTGTCTTGTTACCTGTAGTCTCCTCCACCTGCTCACTACTAGCGTTTAATTAATGTACTTCATATTTTGCTACTTGCACTTCTCAGCAAATCATGGTTTTTCTTTAAACCTCTGCTCACTCACCTCCCTGCAGCCTCTCTTTCATGCCAATAGCAGCTGTCTTCTTTCCAGTTAACCTCATTTAGGCCAATTTCAACATAGCTACATGCTCAGGCATTAAGAAATCAGACTGCTAAGCAGATCCAGACAACACCTGAATTAATGCCTCCAACAATAATTGCTTTAGAAAATGGTAGGTCATCTTCATTTTTATGTTATGCCAAAACAAACTTTCAGCCCACTACTTCAGTGATTTTTAAAGGAACAGAGGATCTATAGACAACAAACACAACACTAGATCGTAAGTATTAATTTCCAAGTGATCAGTGGGAAGTTAGAACAACAGTTTCCATAGAGAAAAGTGCTTGGGAACACATGCTTTTTACAAAATCTTTTCCAGCAGGTCAACTTTAAGAACCAAGTCTAGCAAGAGCCTTCTGTAGGAACAACTGTTGTCCTACCTCCTAGCTGACAATAAATAACTTCAGATGGCAGCAAAAGAGTCTAAGGGTCCAATACTGAAGATCTCCAAATCTGAAATACAATCTGAAAAAAAAAAATATAAAATAAAATAAAAAGGAGGTTGCGCTCTTCTTGGCTGAAAACATCCAAGCTGCACATGGAATACAATAACCTAGCCCCCAACCAGGGGTTGTCCTTAACTGGGGAGCTATAAGTCTTTTTCAGTGGTTATATTCTGCAAGAAAACAAGAATAGCCCTTTACAGCAAAGTACTGAAGCAGCACATTGTTCTCCTTTTACTCTTTACAATCCCAGTTTACTGCCAAATCACTTTCTCAGGAGTGCAAACAGCCTAGGCTTCTGACTAAAATGGAATGACAGGTGGTATCATTCCATACTTTGAGACCCCTATGTGGTCCATAGAATAAAATCAAAGCCACTAAACTTTACAAGAGTCATGATGTGGAAATATTGGTCAAGTAGTGATGCTTCCTAGTGCATACCCAGCCTTTAAAAGAAGTACACATCACAAATGTTCGAATTCCTATGTTCTTGTCATGTTTAATAGGTGTTTCTTAAGTCCAAATACATATAATTGCTAATGAAAATCCCCACACAGATTGTGGGGGCGAGGGGGAGAATCCAAACACTAGCCAAACCACTAAGGCAAACATCCCTCTCCATCCTAAGGGAGAGCATATCCCAAAAGCTCTGCAACCTACAGTGCTGATTTTGATACCACTCTTGAGGATAATGAATAGCATAAAGCACTTAAATACTGTTTGAAGCCTTCATTTGTAACACTTACCATGAAGTGTAGTACATAGTGTGCATACATACTGTTTTCCTTCCATTTTAAACAAAATGAATCCCCAACTTTCTCTTAAGAGGCTCTCAGTGCAATTATCAATCACACTCACATGCGCATCAGTCTCAAAGCTGTCATTACATGTGCCAATTTCAAGTATTGATCTAACACTTCATATAGCTTACTCTGGGATTTAGCTCAGTTTTCAGTCCTTGTGATAATCTCCTGGAAACTGAGTGAAAAACAACTCTTTGCTGTGACTTCAGAGAACGCGACATAGGATTCAGTATCTAAATTTACATGGCAATAAAAACAAAAGCCCTCTTAAGCTTTCTTTGTGTTGGCAGAGTCACCTTCAGATGCTGGTATTTCTGAGCGTAAGTGCAGGTAGCAACTGCAGCTCTTATTTTTCACCCAAACCACACTACAACCAAAGACAGAGTCATTCCATGTTCTCCATCTGCTTACCTTCTCTGTAGCTCTCCGGTACACATTAATATGCAGTCTAAAGTATTGATTCTGCAAGGTTTGTGAAATTCATGCTACTTCATGCCACAGAGACGGGGCAAAAAACCCAACCCAGAAAACAAGGTAGTGATCACTCTTTTCTTCTCCCTCCTTTCAAACCAAACCCTCAAAATGATTAGTCCCAAACAAACCAAACTCGAGAATTGTTCCATCAGACTGAAAATCCCCACAAAATTCTGCTTGCCAAGCTGTGAATATCTATCCATAACACATGCCTCAAAGAAGTGCCAGAAGGGCCACAGGGAACAGAGCAACAAGGACCCTGGAAAAAAGAACTAATTAAAACAGCGGGCAGAAGATTCATTTAACCAAGAGTGTTATGAAGTAATTCATAATCTCTCCTCTTTACCTGCTTCCCCAAAATATAAGAGATAAGGTCAGAGTGGCCAACTTGGCAATTCAAAAAGAGGTGCGTGTCAGGCTTCCTGGTATTATGACTGCTTCCTAAACTCTCAACTCAAAATCTTTTCTTGTGCCATACACAGGAGCCCTTTAAGGCAAACACTCAGCAAGGCACACACCTATTTAAATTAACATGTGTGGGGAAAGAAAAGCAGTTGTCAGCATCAAACATACCATTTGTGAATCTATCATAGACTGAGCCTCCTGACATTAGTTTTTCAATTTAAGAATATAAATCTCAGGGAAAAAGGGGGAGTGTCTGTTTCCTAAACACTTTGAATCAAGAGATTAGATACAAGTCACAAAACACACACTCTTTTATTTCAGACAAACTTAACTCCAAATAGTCTATCTGTACAAAAAGATTCAATACACCGTTGTGTTGTCTTCCAACACCAGAGAAAAGTGTTGTGACCAAATCTTTACCACAAGTTGATAGGTATTAAAAGTTTGACTTCTCCAAAAGACACCAAAAAAATTGTCAGGGTACACTGCAGACCTAGTTTAACAAACAAAAAAAATCTAAGAAAAACAAACAACCCAAATTTACCCACAGATGATGGCAACCTGAATGATGGTTCCCTACTCCACAAGAAAAAGAAGTAGAAATGGCACATCGATACTGGCACATATACAAAAGGTTTATTTCCATGTGCCTTGTTTTATGCCTCAGTTATGATACCAACAAATGTTCACATCAGAACAACCCCACCTCTGCTGAAATCACTGTTAAACACTTCTAGTATATCTGCAGCATTTATCCTGTCACTAAAAACTGCCTTTGCTAAGGAGTTCTAGATCTATGCAGAAGTCGTGATAATCAAGTTACTGAAATTGCGCACTCTTTTCTACCAGTAAATGCAAAAAGACAATTGAGTTTCCAAGCAACGATTCCACTACTGAGATTCACAGATGCCAGAGCAGGGGGGAAAAGAAACTGCAAGATTCAACAGATGGTAATAGAAAGCCCCTATCTTAACCAGCCACAAACTGTATTTTCTTGTGCAGAGGATAAAGCAGAGCTGGAGCTCTATTTTATACATCATTCAAGAATATGTTTGTTCAGGGTTTGCTTGTTGGGGTTTTTTTTACCTTTTGGAGGTGTGTTTTAGTGCACTGCAGAGGTGCTAGAATGACATGCCCCCAAACCAACATCCTTTGTTTGTAGGACAGACTTCATCTGGGCAGAAGTAACACTAGCTCCCTGACATGGCCTACCTTACCACAGGAACACAGCTAAAAGGGATGGGGTACTCCAGCATCCAAATCAAGGCTTTTCTGGTGCACTCATGGGCTGGCTGCTTGATCTCTCAGATATGCAGCTCTCTGAGGTCTTTTAAACTTTTCTTTTCCACTAGACCTGCCAACAATGCACAACCTGACTCCACAGCTAAGTCCAGCCACCTCAGTTGCTCCATCCTCCTGTTTCTGTGAAGCTACAGGCTTTCTCCTGCAGAAGCAGCTGTTACCCCCAGTCTCCAAGATTATCTACACCTTCTGTGTGAAAAACCTAACAGCAGCAATCTTCTTCCTGTACGGCCAGGGTCCAACCCAGGCACTGTGCATGACTACTCCTCCATAGACAGCTAGCAACCCTCTCTCATGCTGAACATCCTCTGACAAACTCCCACTCTCTCTGCTACTTTTCAAGCAGAAAGCTGGATCTGAAAAAGCATCCTTCTCTGCCTTTCCAATGTGTTTTTGATACGTGTCTTTTAAGTCTCTGTTTTGCATACTGTCTACCACTTGCATCTAAAATGTGTCCCTGTTGAACTGGTAACACACAGTCAGGAGCACAGGCTTCCCATTCTTCAGCTCAGCCCAGTCACAGGCTAAGGAGGTGGATGGAAATCTAGTGTAAGATTGCAAAGGCTGGTTCTACTGTAATGCTAAGAGCACATAGAGTTTTCTCCATCCAGCAGATTGAAAAAGGAAACAGGATGCATAGTCAGAAGAGGGAGGGTTTGCTTTGTAACATACTCCATCTTTGAAAAGCTGATAAGCACTGTAAATAATCACTCTCCTGGGGAAGGAGGGAGGAGAGGTACCCATTCCTCTTCTCTGAGGGATTAAAATTCATCTTAACATTGAGTACTCTTAACCTGTTAACCAAGAGACTAAAATCATCAATAGGTTGTTGATCATGTAGGCCAAGATATCAGGGAATACTTAATCTAGTTTAACGGTCTCTCAGCCAGCTGGAATGAACATTTCTATGCAGAGTTTTGCTGCAACAAAGCAATAATTGCCTATTATCTCTCAGACAATGCTGATTACTTTTTTAACCAAAAGGCAGTTTACTCATTTTGAAACAATGTGGTTGAGTTTAGCTTATTCCTATCAATCAACATT
Organism: Falco cherrug; assembly: GCF_023634085.1. Taxonomy (NCBI): domain Eukaryota; kingdom Metazoa; phylum Chordata; class Aves; order Falconiformes; family Falconidae; genus Falco; species Falco cherrug. The sequence continues at coordinate 43,955,809 of NC_073705.1, forward strand.
AGAGCAACCACTGCTGATATGACACAAGGCTTTTGCAGGAGGGTGAATGTAGCTGGTTACCCGGGGGGTGTGGGGGAGTGGGGTGCGGGTGGGAATCAGTTACAAACACTGCATTCCCTTATTTCAAATGAGAGGTAGAAAAGATGCACTAGTATCCCTCCTTCTCCCCTCTCATTTTACACTTTCTGAACACTTACTGAGTGAAACCAGAACTGGAAGTTGTAACAGAGCTGAAGGGGCATGCAAAGCACCTTAAGTCAGACCTCTCTACCAACAGGAACTATGCAGACATGAATATACAGTCCTTACCTCTGGGGATTACAGCTTTAGAGGTTGATTTTGCCTCACACTGATACAGACATTTCCTCCTCAAAAATCAATACAAGAAGACAATGCAAAGACAAAGACAATAAGCCTACAAAATATTCACAGTAAATAAGATGGGACTAGAGTTGGTTTTTCCTTCATTTTCTTACCCACACTCCCTCTTCTTCTATGTTAGAGAGGAAAAAAAGACTTTGGCATGATGAAACAATTGTTATCCCCCTCCAAGTTTTAGCTTTTCTTTGTTTTGGAAAAAAAGAAGCAGTGTTAGTTTAAAACCAGACTAAATGGTGGATGGAAAGAAGGTACATAACGTATCTCTGCTCACAGCACAGAAAAGTTCACAGGATTTGAATTCTCCGCCTTTGAAACATGAAGTAATTATAAATCTCACCAGGAGAAGGTCATTTGCTGACAGATATTCAAGATAGCAGGTGTTAAATTACCTACTGTCCATTGCCTCATGAATACAAATGTATTGAGAATTCCCTTCCAAAAAATAATAATCCAATAAAAGAACAGAGTTCGAACTGACTCACTGGGGAATGATGCAAACTAGCCAAGATAACATTTCACAGATCATAGCTATTTCCAGACAGACTGACTAGAGGATGTTTGCCCAGCATGTCTTTCACATTACATTAACCTACAACTAATATGAAACTTTTTTTTTTCCTAAACACCATATTTAGATAAGCATCTTAAAAAAAAACCAAAACAACAAACCCCCACACACAGGATCTCCTGCAAATGATCCAGTAATACCTGTTTATTATTCATGGTGTGCAGTCACAGAGGAAATGGGATCCTAAGTCTGTTCTTACTGCACACACACAAAAATCCTAAAAAGCCAATGTTTGCAAAATCCACTTCTACAGATAAGGAGAAAAGACAGTATATCAAGTAAGTCCACAATGTACTTGTCACCATATGACAACTATTTTTTTGCTAAATGGTTAACATTGTGGTAATCCACCTTCCAGCTTCTCACTCATTCAGATAACAGCCCACAGCACCACCCTGATCAAAACAATATATATGATGGCTAAACCGGATAATCATATGGATAAGCTCCCATTCCCCCTTGTGGATAAAAGTACTGCAGCAAGGTGGCTATAAACTGTAATACACAGGTATAACCCATCACAGGGAAAGCTACACCTGAAGAGTGACAACAAAAGGACACCCACCAAGGACTGCGGTCGTTTACTTTCTAAAGGAGTAGGGGGAGAAGAGAAGGCAGTTGGAGAAAGCAGTTGTTTTTATAAATGCATGCAGGTTATTATTGCAATGTCCTTCAGTAAGGGATCACGAACAACCACCTCTTTTCTATGAAAAAGACAGTACTTGATGTCTCCCTGGTTACATTGAACAGTGCCTTTCACTATTCTTTCTGCACATCTTAACTTTTTGCCCCTACAGAGATATAGGAATCTTTACTGAAACTAGTCACACATTTCTGCAATATCATTTTTTAATCTTGCATCAAATAAATATTTGGGGTTTTAGTGCCACTGGCCAAGTGGCATTTGATAAACAATGAGTACTGCAGCATAGTTTTCTCATCAATCAAGCTATATAAAAGGCCAATCCAGCAATTTAATCTCCGGTTGCTGCAAGCTGTCTAAACACAGTGCTTTTTAACAAGACAGTTTTGTTCGAAGAGTACACACTCGATCCAAGTCTTGTCATTAATTTGAAAAATTACATGCATGATTCCCAGTCCCTGGGAAACATGAAGCTATCTTACAACTATTCTTTAGAATCGACTTTCTTTTAAACAGAGCTGGAATGATCACTGACACAATAGCTGTCAAAGCAGAAAAATAAAATTTAAAACCCATCAAATGATTTCTTAAACGGTTCCTGGTTTATTAAAGGTTTTCTTTGTTTGTTGCTTTTGTTTTTTGAGACATGTCCAGATTCTAATTTTAAGTTCAAACAGAGGTCGAACAACTCAAAACTAATTACTTGGTCACACCTATTACAAAGGCATCACATTTTAAAAACTAAACAAACAAGCATGTATTTTTTTCCCCTGCTTTCCTAACCAGAAGAGAACTCCAGGTATTGGAGTTCTATATAAATTATTTTTGTGCACACAGGGTCAATAGTCTGTTAAATGCCTTTCATTGACCACAGCATTTGCTACTGACACTGGACTTCTCTATTCAAACACAGCATGGCAAACTGTTGTGTGCATATCCCAGGTCTGCCCTGCAGGATGAAGATGCTACCAAGTCTAGAGCAGGAAAGCCAACCCAGAGCAGACTGGAAAGAAGGCCATTACAGAAATCTGGAGCAGCCTTCCAACTGGGGAAAGTTGGAGCGGGGAAAGACCCAGCCATTCTGAAATGGAATCTCAGTTTATTGCAAAGACTGTATTACACAGTTGCTGAAATTCCACAACCTCTTCAGTCCCACGGTCCAAAACCGTATTTCCCTTCACAGATCATATCTCACAAACTCACTAGGCCTTCAGATCAAGAAATTTCATAAACTGACTTCAGTTTTTCATTCTGTCTCAACTCAGGTTGATGTTCACTGCGGTGTCACCATCCTTTTGGTAAAGAGGGCTAGTAATCGCCAAAAGACCACTGAACAGCTGGTCAGTAGCGATGTGTTCTGCTGGATTCGAACTGATGACCTACTGTGGAAGTGAAAATCTCTCTTCTACTAATCCTTCAAGCAACTCCGTGTGCCTATTTCCTTATCTCCTACCCACTGCAGTAAAGAGAAGTTAGGCATGGACAGACTGAAACTTAGCACCAGGAAAGTTCCCTTTGAAATTATACATCATTCATGCATTATGTAGAAATCCCTTTTACATTTTGGTTTGTAAAAGTCAAACTCTCTCCTGACCTGAAAAGGTGAACAGAAGACCTTTTGAATTTTTCACCACAGAAACCCATTGTAACAAATTAGCTTTTTAATCCATTTACCTTTCCAAACAAATCTTAAAATGTCAAGTACTTTGCACAAAATATACCACCATGCAGAACATTTCTATCCAACAGTACTGGAGTGCCTTTCAGAATTTTTCAAAATAAACAATCCATTAGTGAGAATGGCATAATTTCCTAAGCTTTTAACTAACTAGACAATGAGTGCAAAAGCTGAATTGCCATTTAGAAAACAGTAAAGTTTAATTTCAAACTTTAATTTTATCCTTGTATTGGGGCAAAAAGAAATTTAAGTGGAGCACAAGTCCCATGCTTACACAACACTTTTTTTCAGACAGCTCTGTTCATAATAGCAGAAGTTCAAGCGGCTAGTTTGACTTCATTTTCACAGTTATTCAGGGTATGGATGCAAAGGGGGTTTAAGAATGTAGTGTGAGGGGAAAAAGAAAAAACACCACCACACAAAAAAACCCCAAACAAACCACAATGAAATCAAAACAAGAAAAACCCTACTCACTCTCATCCCTTTGCAAATCCAAAAGTGGAGAATGAAGGTGAAGAAGATGGTCTAGAAGCAACCAGGAGAAGCAGAATTATTCTGTGCTCCCTGGGACCCCATTACTTGTCTATCATCTAAGAATATTCCCCATGGTGACAGGCTGACCCCACATAAATACTTCAGTTCTCCCAGCTGCCTTTTACTTCTTGCACTGAAACATCCCAGAAAAAGAGACACCCTAAGTGAAAGAAGAAATAGGAATTACTGTGCTAGGAGATAAGGCTTTGAAATCTGGTATCCATCTGTGCAGTGGATAATTAGCGTCAATCGGACAGAACTCTCTACCACTCAGTGGTTCAGTAATCTAGGGCTCACTTCCCTGAGAAACTGATGATACAGTGACGAACACAAACCTGAGCCAAAGACCAGAGCAGCATTTTGGGAGCAACACTGTGATCCCAAACCCCCCAGAGGTCTCCTACCTCAGCTGAGGGTTGGAGAAACCTTTTGTCCCACTTGTTTTACTGACCAGATTTGTCTGGTTTATAAGCAAAGAAAAGTTTTTTTTCTTAGCTGTGGCCCTGCAAATTCAACCTGAGGTCTCAAAAATTAAGCTATACTCCTCCATTGCAATTGATTACCTGCAGACATGGCTCCCTGCAATTCATTACAGTACATGCCATTCTCCAGGAAATCCTGTGGCAATGGGCCCTCTGATAACGGACACTTTGTGCAGGGCACCAAGGACATTGTTTTTGCTCTCCAACATCTATTTGTTCCTGCTGTCTGTACTGCAGAATTGAAACTTCTGTATTTGTCATCTCTTACAACAGCAGATCTGCCAGCTATCAAAGTGCTACATTTTACCTTCCTCAGGGTCCTCATGCACTCTATGTCTGAAGTTCAAAAGTAGACCTCTTGTTCCCAAGGTAAAGTACACATCACCAAAGAATTTTGAATTAAGCTTGTATTCCAGATCTCTCTACTACACTCAGTTAAGATTTCAGCTGTGCTCCCAATGTGACAATGCAACTTGGAAGTTATTTTAATCTGGTCATGTGTCTCAAACAGTCAGTGATGATTTCATAGGCTTATATTTGCTGAAACATTGCAAAGAGCTAAACAAAGTTTGTCTGTGTAACTCCACAGAACCTAGCATTTGACTGTCTAAAACAGTATGTTTAAGGTGTGTTTTTCCCCTCCCCCTCTGATTCAATATAGAGGTTGCTATCATGAGCCTCTATGAACCTTATTTCATAGTGAATGGAAAAAACTAGGTTAAGGCATTATTAAGCTTGTACAGATAGGCACACAAATACACCATGAGAGAGAGATGAACATGAAAAAAGCCTATTCTTTTTCATTGTCTGTTCTTCTGCCACACTCTGTACATGAAAGCATAATTCTTTTAAAAAAAACAAAAAAAGTTATTTAATGTAATATAATTATGAACCTGAAGACTACCATAAAGACCATTCAAAAGGGCAAAATAGGACAATGCATTCACTCTTCAGCACCTTGTAATCCATGCAGTGAAAAACTCATTTCACATTGGTATAACATAGTGCTTTTTTGTATAGGAGACATAAAAAACAGAATGAGAGAGAAAACGGATGCCCCAATATTCCAGATATGAATTGACCAGCTATTACCTAAAAAAGTCTTTATCGATGTAAACAAGCCTTTTAAGAATTTAACTAAAGCTTCACAGAGCTCCTACATGTACTAAGTCCAATTCCAAGATGAAAAACCATTACAGATTTTCCCCACAACAGTTTAAAAAATTATTTCTTTGATTTTTAACCCTATACAACAATCCCAACTATCTCATCCTCCCAAACTAAGTACAATTAGCAAAAGAGCATAACTGAAACCCACCTGAAGCTTTGGTCAATACTGGATTTTCTTTACAATGTGAAACATTCCTTAAAGTAAGAATCAGGGCCCTCTATACCAGAGGTTGGCACAGGTTAAAGGTAAACACTAAATCAGTTTCCGTAAGTTCAAACTTAATGTGCTGTTTCTTTTCTTAGGGAAACAGGTCAGAAGTCCCTTTCCCCTCAAACAGCAGCAATAAGCCAAAAGTGCATTATCTACTAACCTGCAGCAAGACTTCTTCACAGTGCTGTGTCTACTTGGCAAGCAGTGAGGTTTAACCCATGTTAATTAACCGGCAGCAGGAGCCACTCAGTAAAGACGGTATTGAGGTGTTTCAAGGGAAGACTGCAGCCTTTAGGTATATCTCATGAGGGGGTCAAAAACAGCAACTCTGCTCTAAGGGATCCCACATGGAGTGCGTCCTGGCATTAGACATCCCAATAGTAAAAAGTCTAGAACACAGCCTATATCAGCCCAGGATAATTGCCCTTAGATTTTTCATACAATCAGCAGGTCAAGAAAGAAACCTTGCTTTAGGAACCAAGACAACAAGGAGAAACGGGATGCTACTTCGGGAACAGCTTGGTATCTTAGCTATCAACACCTTATCAACAACTCACACTCCTGAAGCGATGAACGTAAATGCAATTAGCATTCTCTCTCCCTGCTCTCATGAGGATTATCTCTGCCTTTTTCCAATTTCACAGATATATTTTAAGCTCCGAGTATGCACTATATGTCCAACCATTTATCCACTTGACCCTTGCTTGACCAGGAAATAAATAGTCTTCATGATAAAGAGCTTAATAATGTAAAAACTAGAAGACACAGTGTGATTCTGAATTACCCACTTTTATGGGGTTGCCCACTGCCAGTCCCATAGGGAGTGGCAGGCCCTAATAGAAGACAGCTGTGATCTCCTTTCTCTATCACTGGGCAGGATATTTAATCCCTTACCAGTAAGAATTTGAGGGGATCTTGTCAGCTAATATACTAGGGAGGGGTTATTTACTTCTCTGCATTGGTCTGCATTCACACCGGTTCTTTCTTGTTCCTCACAAGTTAAATAGCAAACATTCAATATAACAGATTTACAAAACACAAACATCAACTTCTAGATAACCTTGGATTAACTGGAATTCACAAGTTCCCAGATTACAGTGACTGTAAAGTAGGTACCAAAAGAAACATTTTAGAGATTTTAGGGTGTTGATGTCAATGGAATATTGAAAAGAAATTAGAAACCTCTCCTCCATTCAGTACCAGAACTTGAATTAAGATGTTTCCTTTGCTTATGTTAAGACCAGACCTGCTGTATCTTAAAACTCTGTTTTGCCATGGCTGACATATGCTCTCAATTTCTTATATAGAGTCTGGCCTACCCCATAAAAATATGCAAATGCTCAGTAGGCCAGAGAGTAAGAATGACTCTGTCATCCAAATCCCAAATGGCGAAAAAACCACTCACCTGCAAAAGTAAGGAAACGTCCCTGCTCCTCATCTTTGCTTTAACTCATACCATAGATCTGAACATCTCAAATGAATTGCCTAGAAGGGAAGGCCTCACTAGAGTTTGGGCATGCCTTGTCAGATCAGCCACCTAGGCAAGAGAAGTAGAGGATCCTCAGTGTTAAATTCTAATGCAGTTTATGTGTGGCACAGCTCAGAGATGCAAATGGCTCTAAAACATAAGCAGGAACAGGATTAAGCAGCAGCAGCTGAGCACAGATTTTGTGGTGGAGAGAGATGAGGAATCCTATTGGCTGAATGTGAAACTAGAAACAGAATTGCACAGGAGTGAATTTGCACTTGAAATAATTAGCTCTGTGGAGAGCCCAAACACAAGTGCCTGTAGAGGCTAAAACACAGTATATTGGTAAACAGAAAAAAATACCTAGTGTTATAACTAGCACTGCCAGCGTACCTTAGACCTGATCATCAATACTGTATATTCTCTAGGGCTAGAGAAATCACGAACAAAAATCAGGGACCAAAGGATAGGCCAACCTTGTTGGAAAGCAAGGTAACTCGCACTGAAATACTCAAGTTGTAGCAACTGTAACCTGCTAAGCAAAGGAAACAGCTGAAAGAGTTCCACACAACCCCTTCATACAGCACCCTTTAGAATTCTTGCCCATTACATTCTTGTCAAATTCATAGCATTTATACCCGTTAGGTAAAAACACTCAAGCTAATATAAGGTGAAAATGAAAAATATCGTTAGTTCTAACATTGTTTGAGCAGTTTGGAAATGTATTTAATTTTGGCAATTTGATTGGGAGGTAACTTGCTCAAAGTTATGTATAAGTCAGAAATATTAAGTAGTTTCATTATCAGTACAGAGACTTTTCTTTCACCCTTTGTTGCAATCTCTCATATTGAATTGTCGCTACCCAGCACTCATCTCCCTATTGCAATCTGCAGCAGCAGCCAAGTGATAAGGTTTCATGTTTACCTTTAAGAATGCCAATTGTTCATGCTGTCAGTGCTCAGGTTTTATCACAGGTTCAGTGGCAGTGAAATTGAGTTCTGGGAGGAGGGAGCCTGGATTATGTGAGAACAGTTAGGTGCACGGACAGCAGTATTTTTGTGATTGAGAAGTCAGCTGCAAAGCCTGCATTTACTATCCATTTGAGTCAGCTATGACCATAGAAAAGAACCTGATGGCATGATGATAGCCAATTTGATTGCAGATTTTGCGAGCACAGAGAGCTGTGAATATGTTCAGTGATTCTCAGATTTTGCCTGCATCCCACACATGGTCTGCAGAGTAGAAATAGTGAAATATATATTATTTTTCAACCCACATTGCACTCTGCAGGAGAGCAAGCAGTCCAAGACTTTTCATAAGCTCTCTAAAGGTGTGTTTGTTTGGGCTTTTTTGTTGATTTGAAAAAAGGAATTTTAATCTGTACCTTATTTGTCTTTTTTGGATCAAGTCAGCTTAGTGGGTGATTTCACCACTGGAGGGGTAATGCACTCAGACAAAGGCATGACTATCAAGCAGTGCTGAGAAATTATAGCAACTGTGGGTACAGAGAAAAAAAGAGTAACACAAATAAATTAAAAAGGCCATAACTCCAGGGAAGGAAAAGGCACAGATACATACAGGAGGGTGATTCTCAGGTAATTTATTCACACTTTTTACAGATTACTTGCATAAACCAGAAAAATACCATAAGGACTGTTTCCTGAAATCCAAAGTGAAGATACTGAATACTTTAAAAAAGTCTCCCTAGTTTTTCAGATGCTTGGATTAAATTAGAAAGCAATAATAAAGAAAAATAATATAATTTCTCCATTTCAAATGCAGTAGTCCAATAAGCTTGGAGAGGGCTCAGCCCATGTGAGATCTTCCTATTTCACCTTCTACTTATTAAGGAATAAAATAAAGTTATGGTAAAACTTTTCCTGTCCCCAATGCCCAGGACATTTTATTTGTTCTAGCACATTAATGACTCATAACTGCAGGAAGCTTGTGAGATTACTATTACCACAGTTAAACAAAGACCATCTTATGTTTAATGATGACATCCAAAGACAAGAAATGATAGGAATAAAGGCAATGGAACCAAAGGCTTTGTACTGCAGTTGGGGTCACTAAACGGACAGCATGTGAACATAGGATTCTGTGAAACACCCATCACTAGAGTTATGTGCACCTGCATTAAAAAAAAAAAAAAAAAACAAACAAAAAAAACCCAAAAGGCATAAGTGTCCTTTTAATGTATTTAGGGGGAGTGTGAAATCAGGATCAATGGTCTGACCCTGACCATTGTATCAGGTTGTAAAGTTGGCTATTGCTCTGAGTTCCCAATGGGCTAAACCTTTGCTAGGTTAAGACAGAAAATAAGAAATATTAGGGGGGGGTATTTGTGTTTGATATGTGTAGTTTCTCTAGAAGACTACATGAAAAAACAATGGAAGGGTGGATTTATCAGAAGATTCACAGGAAGTAGTGTAAGGGCCAGCGGAGTGACATAGACAGTGACTGACAAGATTCAGAAGAAGTCGACCTTCCCTGCAAGCTTAACTCTTCCCAGAGAACGAAGGAAATGAAGGAAAGACACAGCTGACTGAATTAGGATCCAGGTTAATTGGACTCCTTTGACTTCCAAATAAAGGTTTCCAGTTGCTACGATCAGGTCTATGTACCCAAACTCAGGCTAAGGAACTGACTCAAGAACTCTGCTGGGAACACACTGTCCATGCAAGGTGCACAAGCAGTAATTCAGTTTAAGCAATACAAGTATAACAATATCAGCCATAAAATGGCATCAGGTGAGACAAAACCTGCAACACTGAGCCCTCATTTAAAGAGCAGCTGGAGAAGAATGCAAGCAGATTTTTCTTGTTAGCGTTTCCATATATTATTCCCTGGTAACTGAAAATTAATACTGTTCAAGATGGAGTTGATACGTTATAACCAGTCAGAGGACTATGGTCACATTAATTCGTAGAATCAGTGATGCAGGGTATTTGCTAATTGGACAGAGAAGATGCTGAGCTAAATGAGGCCTCAGAGTATTACTTCCATTGCTCTTCTTGAAATGAATAAGGAGATGGGAGAAGAAAGGGTGGTGTCTTGGCAGAAGAATTTGTTCAAGCTAACTGTCATGTGTGCAAGGACAGCACAAGACTTCCTCCTCATGCCACTGACTCAGCAGAGGCAGTGCAGAAAGCTTTGCCAGCATCTTAAACCCCCAAATTAAAGCCCTCATTTGATTTCATTGTAATTAAAGTTTCCATGCCTAATATTCTACTATCATTGGGCCTTCCCTCTTTTCCACATGACACCAAGGTATACTGCCAAAAGAAAATAATTAAGTATTTATTACAGCTGTTCCCACAGACATCTGAAGCACTGCTCTCAAGTAATAGATTTTGTTAAAATTTCTGGACTAGAGTTGTCACCTGTTACTGTGTTGCAAATATCTACCTCTCTCTTACATGTAACATATAATAAAAAACTCAGTAAAATCCACAATACAGACGACTAACCTACCAGTTGGTTATCTGGTTGTCAAATTAACAAAAACAAAAGAACACCTGATGTGATATGCAAAACTTTTTAGCTATTCTCAGTTTAGAAACAATTTTGCCTCTTTGCTGAGACTAGGAAGTATGTTTTCTCATATTACTACAGTAGCTAACATGAAACCTGTATAATAACTTGACATTTCTTCTGCCTCTACTGCTTGTTCTCCCCACCTGAAGCCATTCTTATGACATAACAACCTCTACAACAGCCATCTCTGATGTCACAAGTTGATTGTAACTTCACTCAGGGAAGAAGCAGCAGGAGCCTATGAATTCTCAAATACTGAATCCCATTCTCATGCAAAAGTATTTGGCAATAAAAAAAATGAAGTGAAGGAAGTGTCTTCAAAATTGCAGCTTAACAATAAGCTTTTTAACGTTTACCAGCAGGAGTCAGCAACTCCGTCAGGAAGTTCATGCCCGTGTGCTGAAGTAGAACTACTCCCAGGCAGAAAAATCCTTTTGATAAGCTATCCGCTGCTAATAGTAATAGACTTGGAAAATTAATGGCTCCTTTTACAGTGAAAGATTAGGTATGCTTTTGCTAGGAATACTTTTTTATTATAATTTTGTATTTTGCCTATGCTTTTCCAGGAATATTCACACCAGGTATTTTCTTTGTCTCATAGCCTTGTCACCCAAATAAAACCAGTGAGAATGTAAATAAAACTGCATTATGGATACTGTGGAAGAAGTTTTAGGTGAATGTACATCAAACCAGCCATAATTGACACTCAGATTGGTTAAATTAGTAAACAAAGGTTTAACTAAGGGGCATACTGCAAGTTTTTCAATTTAAACAATATTTTCCTCAAATGGAACATAATAATTTCCTCCCTCTTCTCCTTAACAACAGCAAGACAAACCTGTATGAATGCAGGCTTCATTTTCTATTGTCACAGCAGCTGCAATAGCAGCATGTGAGTTGTTCTAATAGCTGTAGAGTGCATCCATATTGGTAAGTGCTTTTTATTTTTGTGAGTACAAATAACACCTTTTTTTTTTTTTTTTTTTTTTTAACAGAAATGCAAGAATAATGAGTATCATCACAATTTCCACCAGAGTTAGTCAGCTGCACCAGGGAGAGGGATTAACTGACAGCAGAGCTACAGTTAAACATTTCTTGAACTGCACATTGTGCCATGAAATTACATGAGGAATATTGTGCTCTAAGAAAGACTGGGAAGAAAAAACTCCACCAAAGCCATTATAGACATTGCAATAATTTAGTGATATTTGGAACACGCAGCTCAGTTTTCCCTCTCTCAGAATGTGGCTAGTTTCACTCTCACAAAACCTAATTAATCAAACTTGTTAAATTGACAAGTTTGATGTGAAAGTAAAAACCACCAATGGTTTAGCACGAAGCTCCACCTGATGAAGGAAAAATAAGGTTGCTTTCAGTGGTCAGTAGTGACTGTCATTGGACTTGATCTTCCACCACGGCCTTTTACACTATTTTACCAAGTTTTGGCATATGGACCATCTTTTGTGCTAACAAAGACTCCCTTCTATGGCTCCTTCTCCTTCCTCATTATTTAAAATCAAGAGCTGAGGAACAAATAGGATGCAGGGACTTGTATTGACCTTCAGAATTGGATGAAGTTTAGTGGTTTCCAAGACAGACAAAAATCACTGAGCCACGGTATCCTTAACAGCAGCAAATTTCTGTGGCTGAAGTCACTGATGCTCTCATGAGGCTGCAGAAGAGTAGGTAATTGCAGCTACATCATGGAATAGGGTACACAAACATGCAAAGATCAGTGGCCTGCATCTGCAATTTGAAAGTAACTTGTAGGTGGTGCTATAAGCCAGAGAACAGCAATGGAAAAATGAACAGTTTACTTTGTGTAAGGGGATCCAACTACATAACTTCCAAGGATGGATTTTCAGCAGCAGTGATGCATTTTCTCTGATGTGCATCTCCCACTGCACAAGTTCGAGAAGCCTGCAGACACCTGGATTATAAAACTTTAGAGAGTGTAACGCAAGCACAAAGAAAATTTTATAGACTTTCCTCGAGGCAAAGGATGATAAATGATCCAGCAAAGCATTCATTGTTGCAGAATACTACACATGCTCCAACCAAAAAAAAAAATACTCCAACCATAAAAGTACTACAGAGATTAAAATTCTGAAAGAAACGTAGAGCTTGGAAAAAGGAAGCTTAATGAGCTACTGCGCTACAGGCAGACTTTGCGTCTATGATTAATATGATATTTCCTCTCACATTTATTTATAAAGGGGAAAAATGGCTAACTAACTTTCTAAAAGGTGAAAGTCAAAGCTTTAAAGTGATACTATTTCAGATCAAACATTTTTAGCACTGTATGTGTATGCATGGGTGAGCAATTAGCAGCAGGCTTTAAACCAAAGACTGATTATTTAAAAAAAATCATTAATGATTAAGCGTCTTGATTTTTTGAATGACCACCTTAGCATTGTCACCAGGAGCTGTTTTCTGATGGGCTTTCCTCCCTGGATTATGGACCGTGGCAGCAAGTCAAACAAACTCAGAGTGAGTTACAATGTCCAGAAACCTCAACCAAAATCCTAGTAGTCAACCAAACCAAAACCCAGTAGCCTCAATTTCAGGGCTTCTGTTCTGTATTGTCCCATGCTACACTGAACTTGTAAAGCAACAGGTAGTAAACACAAATACTATTCTCAGCTGCATTTTGTGTGCCTTTGCAAAGACATCATCTCCTACAACAGAAAAAAAGTGAAGCAGCACTGAGGATCTGGCAGGCAAGTGAAGCATGAATTAATTTCTTGTGATGAACCGATTGTTTTGTGATAAAAACATCAGCTCAGTTAAAAATGAGGCATGTATCACAAGCTCACTCTTGCGATGTTAGATATCTCCAGGTTTCAGAGTTTAGGCCCTCAGTGTGCACTGCAATATGAAAACACAGTGCCTTAAACTTGTCACTTCAGGTATCCTAGTGCTCCTACCATTGTGTCTACTAGTACAGATGAAGCAGTCACAGCAGCTGCAAAAGCTTGAAGTAGGGGGAGAAGGAAGGAAATTCTGGGACAGATACAACCACAGACATCTGCACAACATGGCAGTGTTTCCAGCTCTACTGTTTGCAGCTATGCTGTAGATTGAAAGCCACATCCCACACAGGAGAGGGGAGGACAGAGAACTTGGCAGAAATCTTTACTGAATTATGTATAAATACAATAAGGCTACCTGACTCTGTACGTCTCCTCCCATTCAGTCTGGGCTGCTAGAACTATTCTTTTGGTCTTTCATTTAGCTATATGATGGAGATTCTAATAGCACCAGAATTTTTTATGTTCTTCTCACATTTGTCCTTCATACTTTCTGTGGTATTCAACACAGCTTTCCCCTCTAGTCTGAAATGTACTAGAATGTGAAATTCAAGATCTGCTGGGAGAATTTAAGCATGACTCAAGGCAACATATCTCAGTTTTCTCATCAAATACGGACGTATCTGAAAAGCACTTAATGCCTGCAGATAACATGAACATGGTTTCTTTCAAACATCCTTTCTCTCCTGCTCTGTATTCACTTCTGTGGTCTACTCCTTTCACCAGTGTATAGCATTGGTGCAAAAGCATCCACAACACACTTCTAAAGAAAAGAAGCATTACTCCTCTAGAGCCCCAGGGATGATGTTATTAGAGGTTTGATTCCCATAGCAAGTACACTGCAACCTTAATAAACCATGTATTTGCATCAGGGGATTATGTCCATGAGTGCAGGGGAATGGACTCAATTAATAGTCTTTCTCTATCCCTGACTGCTGTGATCCCTGCAGCAATTCTGCACTGCAAAAAAATGTAGCTCTGGAATGACAAAGTGATGGGTTTTTTTCTTTTTAAAACAAGTCACTTCTTATTTTATGGCTACAACAGACGCACTTTCCTCACTTAGATTTAAGGAGGACAAGCTGGTTATATTTGTCTCTATTTTTGCCAGAAGCTTTGTATTTTGTGCTTGATTGCCTCAGGACAGGGCTGATCTAATTCTACAAACTATAGTTGATCTGTTTTGCTTTTGCTGAGCTATAGCTCACAAAAATAATCTCTATGATCCTGACTGCAGCAATTGGGCAGGATTAGAAAGTCAAAGGTCTGACATAGGCAGGCATGTACCTTTGTCTTTAATTGTGTGCCTCCATTACCAGATGGTAATTCAGATAATCTTCCCTTTGAATTTTAGATAAATAACTCCTTGCACCTTCTTTTCTTGGCATAACTTATGGGACTTTTACCCCTTCTGCATGAAAGAAAATATACTGAGAACTACTACTGTGAAAAAAAAGCAGTCCCCTTATGTTGGCTGTAGGGTACCTGATCTGAAGAGCCTCTCAGGACTAGCAGCTTGCACTGGTCAGCATCTTTCTGGCAGTCACACACAAGATGCCAATGGCAGAGTGAACTGAAGGCTCACTGCTCTCATGCCTCCAAAGAGGTTCTCACTTTCTACAGTAATGTAAGGGCATACTGGTAGATGCAAGCAGGGCAGTTTGTACTGATAACGCCTCTGCTGTCTCTATCACATGGATAAATGGCTCATATCAAGATAAAGTGCCACCAAATTAATTGTCCAGAACACATTTTTAAGCATTTTCCTCTCACAAACTCAAAGTTGTCCATCTCCTCAGTGAAAAGCTGTATTTTAAATTTGTTAACTCCTGCAGTGGAGCTAGGCAGCCACACAGATATGTGCAGTTTTGCTCCTCAAGTGTATCTGTCCCTGGTAATGTAAAAATCAGTCATTTCCCTTGGTCTCCTTGCTCTTGATAAGTGTCTCTGTGTAGGAAAGTAAGGCTTTACAGATTTGTACTTCTGGATGTCCTAAAAAGTGTTTTTTTTCTTGCATAGTGAAAATTCAGATAGAATAAAAATTGTGGAGCACATACAGAGGTACTACTGTGACAGTCAAGTGGCTCAGTCCTGTGGCTTTAGTCACTGACCAGTTTCCATTTTTCTCAAACTACAAATTCCACCGCTTCTGAATTAGCACAGAAACTACTGTATTGTTTCTCCCAGTCACAAGGGAAGCTCATAGACCTCAAAACAGAAGCTATCTTTTCCCAACTGGCTATTTCTGTTCCTGTTGTCTCTTCACTTTCTAAGTTCATAACCAATCTCTCAAACCAGAACATAAGGTCCTCCCTCATTCACTCACTCAGGGAGAGATTAGCCCATTGAGCTAAAGAAATTGAAAGGTCCTTCCCCAGTCCTAGTCTGTCTCTCTCACTCAAAACATACATCTTTTCTCATCTTTCTCCCTCAGATAAGTGACGTGATGCATTTATGTCTTCACTTTTTTCCTCCATTTTTCTTGTTGCCAGCAATTCCTACAGAGCTTCTACAAACTCCAGGCCTCAGAACATCCTAGTTCCAGGCTGATGTAGCTACAGCTTGCCTTAAAGAACTTCATTGCTTTGTTACAATTTCCCCATTTCAAGTGTTAAAAGTGCCTTCCCCTTCTTTCATCATTTTGTCTCAAAAATTCCTTTTTTCCCATTATTACTGGGCTCTGACAGCAGTTGCCCTATTTTATTTCATGTTTTACAGCCAGGTATCCTGTCTTAAAATTCAAAAGAGGGGGTGGATACCTTTCTCAGCAGTAAATGCCTGGGAAGATACCAAGGTAACCCTCTTCCACATCTGTCACCAACTTTTATTATTCAGTATGGGAAGACTGTGCAGTGTCACAGCTCCCCGTTCAGTACAGTGCTAGATTTGCTGATCTCAGAGTCAATTCTATTGATATTTTCTTTAATTCTGGAGGTAAGGAATAGGGTATTTTTAATTTATAAAAAAATATTGTTTTGGGTTTTTTTGTTAAAGTGAGTGGTCTGTTCCATATGATATATCTTCTACTGGCTTATTGACTGGAAGAGTGGAAGAACCTGTCTTCTGTTTCACAGTATTTCTTCACCTGGCTCTGTATATATTTAGAATTCAGGGACTGCTGGGGAGGGGGGAAAGGGGGCGGGGGGTAAGCTAATTTAAATTAGTTGCAGTGTGTGCTTATTTATTTTTTGATTAAATTATCTAAATAATTATGAATATATCAGAGCAATAGAAGAAAAATAATCCCTCTTACTAGCAAAAGATGCAGAAAAATATTCAAACACCAGTGATGGAGAGGGAAGAACACAAAATAGCCCTCAAACTATGCCAATAGTTAGCTGTCATGATAATCAGTTTTTTGATCTCCTATGCTGCCACATCACACTCCATGCAAAAAACAATACCTTGGGGTTCTAGATACTCAGTATAATTTTGACTATACTTGCTTCCAACAAAACTAACCATCATCTGGTTACCTACCACAATAGCTACAAAGGCAACGTTTGTGCAGAAGGCAAAACATAAATCCAAACATTTCCTTTCACCAGTCTATGCAGAGAGAATGACAGGTTTCCCTCATTTCTCATCTTTTAAACTGTTTTTTTTTTTTCTCTTACATCTTTATCCATTTGAAATCTTACCCTTTATTTAAAAATAAATTAAAACCCTTACATTTGAGACAAAATTTCAACATATGACAAATCACATTGGTACAGGTTCAGAAAGCATGGAAAGAGAAGCTAAGATACGTATTTAAATCTCAGGGTTTCTTTAGACCTTTCTTCGAGTACAAACAATAAAAATAAAATAATCCAAGCACATGTACAATATACTTCCATTGATTTACCCATCTGAACTGGGAAAGAATTACCAGCAGTTACCACAGTATATAAAGAAAGGATGGATGTTCATCCCTACACTGCCATTAGCATTTGAACTCAGAGTGATGAGCATACCATTTCTTCAGCACTGAACACAGTAACAGAAATATCACCTCAGCAGAAAGCACTTTTGAGAAATATACCTGGTGCATGCCACGAACTGTCATTTGACTGGGCTTCAGGGCTCTGTCCTATACACCTGGATGTAAGGTACATTTGTATCAGACTACAAATGATCCGAGTTAGACTCTACTTGACAGACTGCAGGCAAACAACAGCTTATGCAGGCATCATCTTCCCAAGTAAGCAATTTCTATGGTTGTGCTGGATATAACAGTGTTATATAGTCTTTAAATGAAAAGCAGCACTCACAAAGACAACATCCACTACAGGATAATGGAGATTTATATACTCCAGCAAGTCCCAAATCCATTTCTCTAAAACATCAGGAGTGAAATTTGAACCTCTGAAGTCACAGCAGTTACACTTAGGATCAATCTAGCCTTTAGCCATCAGTTAGGATAGGTATTCTTAAAAAAAGCAAACAGCAAAAATATATATTAAAAAGAAAAAAAAAAGAAGGACTTGGGAGTCTTTTTTTTTCTTTGATCATCTGTACTTTTTCAGGTTGCTTTGCCTGCTGTCATGTGAAGTCTATATATTTCCTGACCTTGTTTTCTTCCTTTGGGAGTGAATACACCGATTTTTTATACAGCTTCCCTGTATTTACTCATTTATGAGAAATTTTTCCAAAATGGCTGAAGGACTTAACCATACAAATCCCTTTGACTCTCAATGGAATTTGTTTTCCAAAATTCTCTAGATGCTTTTGAAAACTCTAAAACCCCAGCCCTACAATAATTCTGCTTGGTGTTCTATTCGTGTCTTTATTTCACAATTGTTCTACTGAACTGACTTACAGGCATGCATATTTGCTGATCAGCAGATTTTAAAAAACCCTGGAGAATACACATAAAATTCACTGTCTTCTGTAAGGTAATCATAAGCACTCAAAACAGAATGCTTATGCATCTTATGCTGCCCCAGCTCATATGTAAGTACATTAGAATTCAGGAAACTGACTCTAAAGGATCAGCAGAAGCCAAGAGCCAGTGGGAGAAAAGTTTCATTGGATAGTTTTAAATCTCCACTCATAAATCAGAGGAAACAGTGAATTGTTTGGAAGAGAGTATTAGCCACATTCCATTTATTCCCTGACACACAGTGAGGCAGCATTTTGGATCAAATTTACCCTACTGAACACACAGAATTCCTCAGCTCTACTGAGCATTTCAAAATAGTAATACAGAGGAGGCGGGTGAGGTGAATCATAAAAGACCATAAAAGGCCAAATCATTGTACTTACCTTTCAGCTTTCCTACATGACAGTGCTCACCAAGTAAGGCTGAGGCATCTGTGCACAAGGCTAAGTACTGGCCAGGTGTGGTGGTGTTGAAAACCTGAAAGATCTCAAGCAGGATCCTCCACACAGTGTGCCCAGTGTGAAACATGAAGAAGCCTTTCATTCCTTTGTGTCTCAAGTTTAAAAATTACATTGATTGACAGAGTTCAGCCCAGGCTCACTGAACTCAGACTGGCATATCCAGGCTCATGACTAGGTCTATAAGGATTAAAATTCCACTCACCACCCACCCCTCCTTGAGATAACTGTGTTTTCTTCTGACAAAGCAACATCCTCTAGCACAGCCTGTACATTTGGGAATGTTTGAAACTCACTTATTAGAAAAACATTGAATGAACCATCCAAATTACTAATTTAACTCAAAAGGGTTAAAATAAAAAAATGTGTTAGAGAAATATACTTCTTGAAGCAACAGTCATTTGAACCTAGCAAATCACTACTCGGCAAGCTATTCAACTATTACAGACAACTCACATTGACCCTCTCCCATAATATTTTAGGCAATAGAACAATACACAAACTTCAAGTAAATTAGTTTTAAAGAGAAAGATTTTAAAGAAGTTTTTTTACTCAAGAATTATTATGCCCCTATGTTAGTTAAAATTTTATATAGGGTAAGTGAAAGAAACAAAGATGACAAAAGCTTGCAGGTAAAACAATATTCCAGTGTCTCAGCCTAAGGAAGCTATAATTACCAAGTGAATCACCATGAATACCTACATCATTGCCTACCTTGTGGAGAGATTAACTGAATGATCAGACTAGTAACTTTCTCTTAAAGTCTAAATTTTCTGTAGACTAAACAGAACTAATTCAGCATCTCTGAATAGTCTGGGAAACAAATTCATCTGGCAGCATGAAAAATAATACAAAGCCTGTAATGGCAATTTGTGTTGGTAAGCTTTTTAAAAATAAAGTCACTTCTTAACTAAGGATCGCAATCTATATTTTGCCTTTTACAGCTTGTATGAGCTTAACTTGATTTTTCTTTTTTCCACCTTCCTCCTACTTACTGGTAAAGATTTGACATTCAGCTCTGTTTCTGATCTCCTAACTTAAAATAAATCTATGGAAATTAGTAACAATGAATCTAAGGAAATTATCAGCAAGCAAAACCAACAAGTAGGTGACTGCAATGCAACACTGACACACACCACACCCCAACCCCCCTACCCCAGTCAGCTAACCATGATCAAAGAGAGAATAGATCAATTGTAAGGTCAATAAAAGACAAGGGAAACACAATAGATATTGATGTAAGAGCAAATAAGCTTAGAGAAGTCTAATCGGTAATACAGTCATTTTAATGAAAGAACTATTCAAGTGGGACAAGGCCCACTATATGCCCTCAGTCTCCTATAAGAGACAGAGGTCTCCTATTATTAGTGTACATGCCCGATTAACTACTTACTCAGCCACTCATCTGCAAATGACCCCAGCTTTGTAATTGATCCCAATGGGACCACTGGGTTTTCCCCAGTTGTGTGCAATTATCGAATGTTTCATTATGGCATTCAGCTGTCACCCACATGCCAAAGAAACCCATTTTATGCTACAAAATGCTTTGTGATACTTCCTTTAGAATGTATTCATGTGAAGAGACGTTTTTGAAGCAGAATTCTTAAAAGTAACCACAATAGATAAGCAATTGGAGTGAATTAATTTTACCCAATTCAACTGGTAGCCATTATGATTGTAAAATCAGCTCAGCTTGCTACAGAATTCTTTATTGATCCACTTTCATCTTGCAAGAGGGGTAAAGAAAGAAAAGCATTTAAAGGTACCTTATTATCTTCCTGATTACAGCTGAGGGCAGGAGCCCAGTGTGGCTCCTGCTGTGTGCTAGCTTCAGTAACTAGTGTGTTACTTTGGAACAAAATGTAACAGAAGTTGCAGTCACTTATTCCATAGAAATAATAGTTTAGGAGCTGTAGGCAGTTCCACCATTACAAGTCAAAAAAAAAAAAAAAAAAAAGAAAAAAAAAAAGACAACATTCAGAAATTTAACCAACAAGTTAATTTATCACAGCATACTCAAAGTAATGCTAGGAGCCTAACATCATAGCTGACGTCTAAGATTTGAACTTCAGCATTACAGGCTACTTTGATTTAAATGAAATCTCCAATGACATTCCCAGTACAGTTATGATACGGAAATGAATTTGTGTCACAGACGTACTTATTGCAGTACAAGAAAAAGATACACAGTGATCCTGTCTTCCAAAATACAATTGCAAATTTAATTGCTCTTCTGAAATCATCCTGAATTACGTACTTGCAAGTTCTAAAGCTGTGTGTTCTGAAGACACTAAGGTAGTAAAATAAACTCATTATCACAGTTTCAGGAAGACTGCAATGTAAAGACAAATCCTATGATGAGAACCTGGCACAAACAGGTATAACAAAGTCAATCCAGAGTGGGCTAAGGATTGAAACTGGCCAGAGAAAAAATAGCAAGAGAGTGATTCACATTTTCCCTGCCCCTCATCTACATTACAATAAATCTTTTCTGAAAAAAAAAACCAAACCAAACCCAAAAAAACCCCTGCACCTACCCATTTTCCTAAAAGAAAGATGGATCACTGAAAGGTCAAGAGCAATTTCTCTACTAACTGTGTGGTATAAGACTGACACATTTTATTAGTCTGTTCTCTTAATGATGCAATGTGATAGATACAGTTATTGTGATAGGTTCTATTCCTTTTTGCCCTCAAGCCAAGAGCAGCTTTTGTCAAAACACAAAAGGGATAACAAAGATGCTCAGAAAGATTTAAAAACAAGCACATACAGATTTAGTTACTCATCTATGTGAGAAAGGAAAACCTGGCCTTAAGAAAACCACCAACCAATTTTCATTTTTAAAATGGCCAGATATTATTCAAGTCCAACACATAAAAGAACATACAGGTAGGAATCAGATCTGATTTCAGTGTTGATTTTCAAGGGTCTTCTGATGTTATAGTAAAATCTAGCATTAAAATGTACTGGGCCAACTGACATATCACATTTCATCAAACTGCCTAGAGCTTCTTATGTTTATTTTTCTAATATACTTTTATTTTCGGACCTCTCTTTTCATAAGCAGCATAATCTACAGCAGATTCAGGTCTTGATTACACAGGACATTAGTACAAAAGGAGGGGTGTGTGAATTTATTGCTCACTAGCTACTTTAAAAACTAAGTCCTGATCTGAGTAGAAATTTTAGCTGTTAAACTCTAGCCAGTGTTTGTTGAAACATGTACAAACTCCAGTGTTTTGATAATTCAAAATTCATTCAAATTTGGGTACAGAGTAAAAGAGTTTTCCCTGATATGAAGCATCACTCCTACTGTATAAGAAGTCTCTGTTCCAAAATAAGAGATTATAAAAACAGACACCAAAAACCAGAAACAACTGTGGTTTTATTCTAGGAAAAAAGTATCACCTGTATGAAAAATTTCAGACCAAATATTTTATTTGACCTATAAGCCACTAAACAGATACTTTCATAACAGAAATTGGTGTAAGTGATACCGAGTAACACCAGCCCTACCTATATTGGGAAAAAGATCTGGTCTGTAAGAATGCTGAGGCAGAGGTGAGTCATGCCCTATCTTTATAACTGTCCAGCAGAGACATACTGAACATCACACAAATGTGAATGTGAAAGTAGTTGTCTGAACCTTTTTGTCCAAAGAGGGAGCAAATAACAGCCAGTCTCGAGATTCGTGGAAGAGAACAGAGGGTCTCTCATTGGTTTTAAGGGACTCCCATTCAGCGCTGTAATGTTTGTTTTCATGTAACCCAAACTATCCTGCAGAGTTCCAGCCTGACTAAACTTCTAAGCATGAATCACAATGGAAACCTGAATGCATTCAAACGTTATTGGCTCTTCACACTAAAAAGCACTGCTTGACAAATAGGACTATGCCGATTTCCACAAAACTGTGTATGTTGTGAAAACAAGAGCTATGTTTTCAGGCCAGGGGAGAAAGGTGAATGTTGGCAATCTGAGCCCTGTCCAGCCTCACAAAAATAGAGTATCACTGGGTTTGCAACACATCCAGTGATAATAGAAAGTTTTGTGGTTATTTAAAATCTGTTTTAATGAATGTTACTTACACACGCAATTTTCCAGTTTAGCCATAGAAAGGCAACAGCGTATTGTTCAGAGATAAATAATGCTTATTAACATATTTTCAGCTTTCTTCCTTATAGTGTGCAAACTGGCATTACTTAATGTTTAATACAACATATTTCTGTACTTTTAAGCTGGTGTTTTACTTCTGAGACCCTGTAGAGGGCAATAGGAAACACAAACACTGCCCCCTCCCAAGCCCTACATTTCTGGGACTGTAATGAGAGCAGAGCTAATGAGGATGATCTGAAATCCAGCAAATACACCCACATCTTATCACTTCAGCTGAATGCATGAAGTAAAAGAATCTCCATTTTTCTGCTGCCAGGAAACCTCCCAGATAAAGCAGGGTCTGCGATCCTTTCCTTCAACCTGAAATAATTTCTTTTCACTTTGTTGCAAATGTGGAGTCAGTCTATGAGTTTGCTACAATCCTGCCTTAAAAAAAAAAATAACGCTGTGTTTCAATTACATGTAGGTTCTGCAAGTCTCACTACTAATATTCAGTGCAGTAGAACTGAAGCAACACTTTCCCTTCTAATCTGATTGTTTTCCTTTTACTCTAGTATTTGCTCCTGTTGCAGGGTTTTCTGTAACTCAGAGATGTGTTTCAAAGGCGCATGTTTGACTCATGTTATTCCCTTTTTTTTTTTAAATTGAAAAGACTAAAGACTTATTTATACACCAGCCATGTACAACAGACAAAACAAATTAATTTAAAAAAAACCCTCCAAATTAGTTGTTAGTTGTTAGCATGGCTGACTTAAAGGTACTTCTCAAATTCACCGAGTTCTCAAATCAAGTAGCTCAAAATTGGTTATTGCTGTCTTAGAAACAACAAGAACGATGGAATCAACAACATGTTTCCTACAGGCTTGGGGCCACCACCACTATCTTCATTCTTAGCAACAGCAGCACATCCATCTTTTTTTGTGGTAACTCCACAGGAAGGGGCAGCCAGTGCAGGACAAAGCCTGTGCTGCCCATACAGTTGACTGAAGCCAAACAGAACAGAGACAACCTGAAATCTGTCAGTATTGCCCTCCATGGGAGAACCCATTGGAGTATTTCTCCCCTTTATTCAGCCACCAGCTTCCATGGCACATACAGAAACTCCATCTTTGAGATAATTCAGCTCGGTGTCATTAATGGGTTCATATGGCATTAGAGAAGAATTGAGCAGGCAGACAGTGCAATAGCACGCACATCATTTCCTCAAGCTAAAACCATTAATACCAGGAAGTTCACTAAGAAAAGCTCCACCCCTTCCCAGTCCATTGAGGGGCACCAAAGCTTTTCACTTCACCCTTTTCTTTCTGTTTTAATGCAGAGAAGAAAAGTAAATCACTGCATGACTGGTGTCCATCCTAAAGGGTGGTAATAACACACCTGTACCCAAGGAGAGATCCTCATGAATACCTACTTGCCTTAGGATGAGTCTGAGGAAGAGGAGGACAGGCCTGGACAAACAGTAGCCAAGGTATTTCAGTTACAGAAAAAGGTCTTTCCCTTACCCCAGTACCGGATGGTTTGTTCTTCTGGAAACCTGAACCCACCAAGGGAACACCAAGGACAGCGACAGCTCCTTTTTGATCTCTCATAACTCTTGCATTCCTTGGATGGTCTGTTAATTGAATAAGCAAAGCAAACCAAGCTGTCACAGCCTCTTCCTGTCTTCCTAGATTTCTGAAACAGCTGAAGGTCCTAACAGTCTTCAGCTCATTTCTATTCAAGAGCATGTGGAAACATGAAGCACAACAGGAAAGGGTATCTTTACAATAGAATTGTATTGGATTAATCGAAGTAGAAAGCTGTATGCCTCTTGGTTGTGGGTTTTGGGTTTGAGGTTGTTTGGTTTTTTTCAGAAGAGTGTCTAACAGGATTAATTTCAAGGCTGTGGGTGTGAATTACCATGTTTTCTTCCAAGCAAGCAGAAAGGGCCATGGTCCAGGGCATTATGGGGCTCCCTGCCAGCCAGTTCTGCTTCACGCTTCTTTACCAATTAGTCTTGCAATGTCTCCTCCAAACAAGCAGGTTACCAATGAGCCTGTTCATTTAGCATCATTGCTGTATCTAGTTTTCCCTGTAAAACAAATCATTTTATGCTCTGGAGCTGGCAGTTCAGAGACAAGAGGTAAAATGCTGGAGAAGGAGAGACACACACACATACATCTGCACAACCTCCATTCTTCTTCCAATAGATCTCATCAGGGAACATCTGCCCGAGTTCCCCAGGAGCAGGCTTGTACAGGGAAGGTGAGAAAGCGAGCTAGCAAGGAGCTGTCCAACCAGCCCTTGAGGACACAGGCACAGGCAGAAGCCGCTGCTCTGTGAACTGTAGGCCACACTATGCTCATGTCTGCAGACACTTCTTAGTGACTCTGCTCTGAAGAAGAACATTTGCATTTATTTTAATCATAAAAGCTGGATATTGCTTTTTTGGGTTGCGGGCGGGGCAGGATGGAAAGACTAAGGCATTTGTTTTCAACAGAATAACTGCATATAGAGGTGCAATGTATGATGATTTACCATGTTCCCCCACCAAGTTTTGATAAAGACCTAGACCAAGGATTTATAAAAATTATGCACTCAAAATTCAGAGAGACTTAGAAAAGGAGAAACAAGTCTGCTATAGAACCTAATCCTAAAAGATGCTTGCAATTTTGAGTTCCTTAACAGTGTAAAACTTTTGCAGATTTTTGAGCTAGCCAGAAAGGAATTAAAGTCAGTGCTCCCTACTCCAGTGTTTTCTGTTGCAGAACATCAGTCCGAGTCATCAAAGTGAAAAACTGTTTGAGTTACATCTCTCCTAAACAACACCTATGCATGGTAACTCTTCAGTTATGGAGACATAGCACTGAAAGGTTTAAAAGCTCACTACAGTGGCTAGATAGATACTCCTATCTTTTATTGGTTGAATTTTCCTGCCTGCTGTTTCTCATTTCAGAATCTGTGGTTATCACAGAAAAATGTCTGGTTCCTCTTTCTACTGTGCACTACATGTCACAAAAAATTGTAAAGCCTGTCTGGGCAAGTATTTACCTCTTCCCTTCCTTACCACTCCCAAGGAATCTGTTTGATGAATGCTATAAGCCTGATGAAGTATTTGCCTCATATATTGTGTTGCATCAAATTTTCAAGAAATGCTGAAGTACAGTCATTAATGCAGTCTGCTTTAGAGCCTTTTTTCGTTTCCTGCAGAATATTTGTAGCTGGGTAAAAAAAAGAAGCTAAGAAACTGTACTGCCTCTATCACAGGGGTCCACATAGTATCAATTCTTCTGCTAACCAGTCTCCACTGCCACCACACTCCTAATAGCCACATACAGATCCATCCAGGCTGACAGCCACTATCCTGGGGCTCTCAATATCCTCTTCTGCCATGAAGAAAGCCTTTGACACAACTCTGGAGCCGGGTGGAAGACGAAGCCATGTCTTAACTCCAAAGTCAGGCACAGCTTTGCTTACCCTACTAATTATCTTCAGCTTAAAGAATTCCAATTTCATAGAATGGTTTGGGTTGGAAGTGACTTACAAACCATCTAGTTGCAAGCCCCCTGCCATGAGCAGGGACACCTTCCACATGACCAGGTTGCTCCAAGCCCTGTCCAACTTGGCCTTGAGCACTGCCAGGGATGGGGCACCCACAGCTGCTCTGGGCAGCCTGGGCCAGTGCCTCACCACCCTCACAGTGAAGAGCTTCTCCCTTATCTCCAATCAAAACCTACCCTCTTGCTGTTTAAAGCCATTCCCCCTTGTCCTATCACTTCCTGCCCTTGCAAAAAGTCCCTCCCCAGCTTTCCTGCAGGCCCCTTTACGTACTGGCAGGCTTCCCTAAGGTCTCCCTGGAGCCTTCTCTTCTCCAGGCTGAAGAACCCAAACTCTCTCAGCCTGTCTTCGTAGGAGAGGTGCTCCAGACCTCTGATCATCTTTGTGGCCCTCCTCTGGACTCACTCCAGCAAGTCCATGTCCTTCTTATGTTGGGGACACCAGAGCTGGACACAGGACTCCAGGTGGGGTCTCACAAGAGTGGAGCAGAGGGGGAGAATCACTTCCCTCAACCTGCTGGTCACACTTCCTTTGGCACAGCCCAGGATTTAGTTGGCCTTCTGTGCTGCAAACACACATTGTCAAGTCACATTGAGCTTCTTGTAGACCAATACCCCTGAGTCTTTCTCCTCAGGGCTGCTCTCCACCCATTCTCTGCCCAGCCTGTATTTGTGCTTGGGATTGCCCTGTACGTCACCACAGAAGCGCCGTGCGATGACGTACCCTCCTCGTCCTGTAACGTCATCGGACAGGTTTGAGGAAGAAGGTGGGGAGAAACCTTGTGATAACAATACAGAGAAATCCTTACAGGAGGTAATAGATAAATTAAGAAACCTGGTAAAGCGAGTTAAAATGAACCTGCCTACTACTTCAATATCTGTAATTCCTCCAGTTAGCCCAACTACCCCACCGATGCTGAACTCGAGAAAAGATCCATTTCTACAGTGTTGGTCTGGTGTTATTCGTGATGCTGTTTTGGAGGGAGAATGGCAGGTGACCAGCTCGTTATCTTGTCCAGTACTGATCAATAATCTTGATGCACATAACTGGGACATGATTTATGGAAGATTAATGATCAGATTTTAGTGATGGGAGTGTTGCAACCTGCTCTTCCACCTTTTATGATGATCCCTCAGATTTGGCAAATTGTTGTGATAGACTTGAAAGACTGTTCTGTCTTTTTCCCAATTCCCTTACACCCTGATGACACACAAAGAGACTCACTAGCGATGATTTGCAACTGTTCCGATCCTGGTTGCATGGCACCGAAGCCAACAGTCCTCAAACTTGTTCACCAGAACAGCGGGCTGCCCTGAAAGTTGTGTCCCGCAAGATTCAGACTGGCTGGTGTGGTCACCGAATGGCAAATCCTCCGTTATCTTTTTTGGTTTGTAATGTTGCCACTTCACCTTTTGCCCTTATTTTGCAATGGCAAAGGGAAAACACGACGATCATTTTAGAGTGGTTGTTTTGGCCATTGCAACCCAGACATTGTATTTTAAGTCGCCCTGAAGCAGTAGCGGCCTTGATGAGAAAAGGAAGAGACAGGATTGTTGAAACTGATGGGACTGAACCAGCAGATATCAGTATTCCAGTCCGTCATGATGATTATGAATGGCTTCTGGGACATTCAACAGCCATACAGGATGGGTTATACAGGTGTTGTACACAACAACCAGCCAAAAGGACCTCTTTGGAAGATGTTAGAACATTATCAATGGATTGCGAGACCGTTACGCTCAAAAAGACCAGCTGAAGGGCCAACGGTGTTTACAGATGCAGGACAAAAGATGAAGAAGGCTGCGTGTGTTTGGCAATCCGATAATCAGTGGCAGAAACACGTGATCACCGGTGAACCACGGGACAACCTTCAAACCTTAGAACTGAAAGCAGTTGTTGAAGGGGCAAACCGTACCCTGAAGGATTATCTTCAGAGACAGAAAGTATCGCAGGACACAGACGTAACTAAATGGTTGACTAAGGTGTTCTTTACCTTAAACTATCTCTCCCTTAAGGAGGATAGAGAGAGACCACCTGTTGTTATACATCACCAAACAGCACAAGGGAACCAAACAACCACAGTTCCTGGTTTGAATGTTCTGTATAAAAATATGGCTTCAGTTGTATGGGAAGGACCTAATCCAGTATTATTTATCAGTAGAGGTTATTTTTGTATCTCCACAGATAAAGGACCTGTATGGGTCCCTAGCAAGTTTGTGCGACCTGTATGTCAAGATCAGAAGACAGAAGAGAAGACTCAGAGTGAGCAGACGGAATAAACTGTCTATGTTGTAAGGGATGTAACCCGTGGGTATTGTGCAAATGTATGCTATGTGGGGTAAAACGGTTCTGTAAGCCAAAGATTAAATGTAAATGGTGTAAAGAGTGTATGTGTTTGATTAGTAACTGGGCATGAAACAAGAGAAAGCATACGACTAGTGTAATACCATGCTGACTGGAGACAGTATACATCATCAGAATCTGTGAAAGCACAGATTTGTGGGGGGGAATGAAAAAAAAAAAAAAAAGGTGCAAATTGTAGCACTAAACATGTTTAAGTGGTGGGCTTGGTTTACGGTCTTGATGAATTTTTTACCCATTGGCCAAAGTATTTTTGACATCTTGCCTAGAACAAACATATGGGTGACATGGGCAAATATCACAGGGGTAACAGACTTTTGTTTAAGTTTGCAGCAAGCAGACAACCCCTTTAGAACTTGTTTAATTGGTATTCCCCTGCAAGAGAATGAAACAAATTTTGATGGTTTTTTGAAATGTTAAAACAGTGGATCTGACTTCCAATCAGAATGGTACATGTATGAGTCCGAATGGGCAATTTGTTTGGCCTTCTATGCATAATGCAGCGTGGCAGAAAACGGTTATTGAGAATTTGAATCCACCATATCATTTGCCATTGCAGGAGTTAGACCTATTAGGTAGCATTACGCCTGTTAAATACGTTAACATGACTGCAACAGGAATGCCAGAATGCGAGGACACGGTACCACCACTTCAACCTGTAAATGGCACTGGAGTAATTTGGTTTGGTGAACCGCGGCGATTGTGGCTAGCACGACAAGGTGAATGGGAGTTTGATACAAAGTTTCAAAATTTAACCGGTTCACCTAATTGGGGTGAACTGAAAGCTGGAGGCTTACATGTAAATGTATCAGGGGGCTATCAGTTGCCACCGGGAGTCTTTTTGATATGTGGAGATAGAGCATGGCCAGGGATTCCTTTGAATCCTGTCAGTGGACCATGTTATTTAGGGTGTTTAACTTTGTTTGCTCCACGTATGAAAGACTTATTGAAAATGACTCTACAATTTCATAGATCACGGAGGGCACTGCGCACCTTTGATGAAACATGTAATGACCGAGCCGATCTGCAGTCTGTAACAGCAAATGTCTTAGCCTCCATATTTATGCCAGGGGCAATGACTGCATTAAACGCTAAGAATATACGAAGGTTAGGGTGTTGGGGAGAGAAGCAATTTAATCTTACATCACAGATTTTAAGTTCGTTATCACTTGACGTAGATAGTGTTAGGCATGCTACATTACAAAATAGAGCTGCAGTAGATTTTTTGTTATTAGCACATGGACACGGTTGTGAGGATTTTGAAGGGATGTGTTGTGTGAACCTTTCCGATCAGTCCATATCTACCCACAAGAAGTTGTCACAACTGCAGGGAAACATGAAGCATATTCTTGTTGATGATAATCCCTTTGATGAATGGTTGAGAGGATTGGGCATAACAGGTTGGTTAAAGACGTTATTGATGGAAGGAATACGCTTTGTTATAATCATTATCATAATGCTTTTAGTTTTCAGCTGTGTTTTTTCTTGTTTAAAGAGAGTAGTTTTTAACATAACCAATCAGGCCTGGCTTGTGCAAAAGAAAAAGGGGGAATTGTAGAAGAATGGCTGCAGAAGCATGGCCTTAGAATCTCTGAAGATCTGCACAATCCAGGCCTGGTATTAGAATAGGCCTGTAATCAGAATTGTACTGAAGTTGCTGTGCTGAAGTTAACAAGAAAGCTTTGACCTTGGGCTATTCTTGAATCCTGAGATCAAGTAATTATGTTGTGCCAACAGGCCGTGGCTGTAACAAGATACAGCTGCTGGGAAAGCAGGTGCAGGGCCAAGAAAGATAGGGACCGGTATGGGAAAATAGGGAGTAACAAACTACAAGGCTGAAGCACAGCAACACAATTAGCTACATGGATAGAATGCTTATTTTAGTCATGATAATTAGGGGTGTGAGAACCGCGCGTGTTTAGAGACTACTAACCAATTATATTTCTGCTTTACGAATATGCATGTGTATCGGTTCTATATAAGTAGTGTTAGAAACTAACAAAGTTGAGCAAGATGCATAACTCATATTGAGCGTCTTCTTGACTCCGGCGAACCCTTCTTCCAACATTGCCCCACCCATGTGCAGGACATTGGGCTCGGCCTTGCTGAACTTCATGAGGCTCGCTCAGACCCACCTCTCAAGGTCCCTCAGGATGGCATCCCTTCCGTCCAGCATGCTGACTGCACCACACAGTGCAGTGTCATCAGCAGACTTGCTGAAGGTTCACCCAATCCCACCATCCATGTCACCAACAAAGATGTTAAACAGCACCAGTCTCAAAAGTGATCACTGAGGAATACTGCCACAGCACAATTTCTCTCCATTCCTCCCAGGCTACCTGTCCTTGCTTCCACCCCCTGTAGGCTTCCTTTTTGTGTTTAAGTCTGTCCAGGAGCTCCTTGTTCATCCATGCAGCTTCCTGGTGTCTTTGCCTGATTTCCTCTTTGTTGGGATGCAATTCTCCTGAGCTTGGAGGAGGTGACCCTTGAATATTAACCGTCTTTCCTGGGCCCCTCTTTCCTCCAAGGCTTTATCCCATGGTCCTCTACCAAGCAGATCCCTGAAGGAGCCAAAGTCTGCTCTCCTGAAGTCCAGGGTAGCAAGCCTGCTGTGCACCCTCCTCGCTACCCTAGGGATCTTGAACTCCACTATTTCATGGCCACTGCAGCCAAGGCTGCCCTTGAGCTTCACATTCCCTACGACCTTGTTGGTGAGAACAAGGTTCAGCACAGCACCTCTCCTTGTGGGGTCCTCTATCACTTGGAGAAGGAAGTTGTTGTCAACGCACTCCAAGTCCCTATTGGGTTGTTTATGTGGTGCTGTGTTGTCCCTCCAATGGATATTGGGGTGGTTGAAATCCCCCACGAGGACCAGGGCTTGTGAACGTGAGGCTGTTCCTGTCTCTAGAGGGCTTCATTGGTCTTCCTGGTCAGATGGCCTCTAGCAGACCCCCACTGCAATGTGACCTGTCCCTGCCCTCCCTTTAATCCTAACCCATAAACTCCCAGTGTGCTCCTCATCCATTCCCAGGCAGAGCTCCACACCATCCAGCTGGGCATTGACATAAAGAACACCGTCTCCTCTTTTCCCCTACCTGTCCTTCCTAGAGAGCCTGTATGCCTACATTCCAACACTCCAGTCACAGAAGCCATCCCACCACACCTCCTGTGATGCCAATGAGATTGTAGCCCTGCAGACATGCGCACATCTCTAACTCCTCATGTTTATTCCCTATGCCACATGTGTTTGCAGAGAGGCATTGAAGTTGAGTCCTGATGAAGCTGACTTACTGGCTGGAGAAGCTGGAATTCCTTTGTGTTGCTCTTCAGCTGTTCTCCTGGTGACCTGCGATCCCTCTCCAGGCTCTGGGCATCTATTGCTGGCACTGGCATCAAACTGGTATGAGTGGAAGGGATTGAGGTTCCCTTCCCCCATCAACTTTAATCTAAAGCATCTTCACCACCTTGGCAAGTCTATGACCAAAGATGCTCTTCCCTGTGGTGACGCAAGTCGAGGCGGACTTAAAGGAAACACTATGTCTGCGTGGCTGGGTTCGGACAAAATGGCCTTTATTGTTTAACCAAACTATTTATATATCTTAGACAGTGCAGGTGTTAGACCCTGATAGGTTTTTGTGTCCTTCTTGCTTGCTATTTGCTGTTGCTGTGGGTGCCCGTATGCTGCAGTTCTAAGTTCCGATTCTTCACATCCTGTTTACATACCTGACAATTTGTGGCTGTCTTAAAGGTACACAGCTAAGTCTTTGAAGTCAACTAAATTGTCTGCAGACCCGCTTCCCCTTCTCTGACAGATGGACCCCACCAGCCCCCAGTAGACCAGGTTTCTCCAAGCAAGTCCTATGGTCTAAGTAGCCAAAGCTCTGGCTGTGGCACCAGTCCATTTGTTGATTCACCAGATTCGACTGGCCCTTTCAAACTCCTTCTCTTTGACCAGGAGTATTGATGAAAAAACTACCTGCACTCCAGAGTCCCTTGCCATTTCTCCCAGGGCTCTGCAGTCCTTCATACTGCTCAGACTGTTCCTGGCTGTGTCACTGGTGCCCAGGTGAAACCACAGCAGTGGATAATACTCAGTGGACTGTACAAGGCTTGGTAGTCTCTTGGTGACATCCCTGATACGAGTCCCTAGTAAGCAGCACACCTTTCTAGAAAGCACATCAGGTCAGCAGATAGCTGCCTCTCTACCTCTCAGAAGAGAGACACCTACTACTGTCACGTATCGCCTTTACTTGGTTGGACTGGCTGTTATACAGGGAGCAGATCAGGCTGCTTCACTCAGCACCAGCATCAATCCTGATGCGACCGGTCTTTCCTGTTCAGTCTGCAAAGTGGTGAAGGGGTTCTGCAAGGGCAACTCAGGCTTCAGGGGAGGTCTCTTCCTCCTGCAGGTCCTTGCCATTGCAAGCTTCCATTCTTTTGCACTATTGGCCCCCATCCCTTCTGCATGTGCCCACAGGGGAGTTTTTGGCTGTTTGGCCATGAGCTGTGGGTCCACTGCAGACTGTGCTTAGAATCAGCTAACTCCTTCTCGGCCTAAGGAGCCTTCTCACCACCTCCTGCAGCTCATACACCTTGCAAATATGCAAAATGTAATTAGAAGGAAGTGTTAGAGTGGCCCCATTACTACTGATGTTGCAAACACACTGCTGCTTGGTTTACACAGCAACATTTTGGCAGCATAATTATGTCAGGTAAAAACAGAGAGAAGAGTGCAGCTCCAGCTGTGTCCTTCTTGCTTGCTATTTGCTGTTGCTGTGGGTGCCCGTTAGTTATGACAGGCAGAGTTGGCAAAATCAGCTGTTGGTCTTGTTGAGGTCACAGTGAATCTGACATATTTTTTTCTAGAGCAGAACTAGAGTTGTACAGGGACTGCTCAGTTGGCTGGCAATGGATAACAAGCTGTAAAGGTAAGAAAGTATAGCCAGGGAGCAACGAACAATTGGAAGCAGTACAATTAGCACACAGGGATCCACAAGAGGATGACCTCCCCCTTTTTGTACCTTCATAATTTTCTCTAGAAGAGAAACTCCTACCAAATTCACTTGGCTATTGAGGATCTGCCACTGAGCAGGGTCTATCTAAAGTTCACAGCAACTGAAATGAGACCACGTTCATAGTAATTAAATATGATCATTAGGATCTTGGCTGAGCTGCAACTAAATTTCTCAAATGCAGCCTACTCACAAGCCTTCCTATACTTGTAAGGACATATTAAAAGTTAGTATCAAACTGTTTTATTACCTAGAAACATACCAAATGAGAAGTGACTCAGCAGAAACAAAACCTCTGCTTTTATTGCTATCGAGCTACCTTTTACCTCATAGTCCTTAGAGGAGTCAGGGTTTGCTTGAAGATTTTGTACTGTGAAGTCAATGAAGACACCAAGTTCTTTTTCCAAAATGAGAAGATTGAATCCCTGTTTTAAATGGGGGGAAAAAAGCACTGACATTTCAGGAACAGCACAATTTGTACTTCTATGATAAGATGTGAGCAGAATGAATTATGACTCTGATATTAAGTACTTCTGGTCCATCTACTGCTCTTCCCTCAAGAGCAACTTCAATTTCCATCTCCATTTAGGATAAAAAAAAGACTGAATTGGAAGTGTGTTTCTTCTCCAATTCAGTTTTCTTTAAAACAGAACAGTGGAGTTAAAAATGGCTTGGACAGAGGGCAAGGAACTATGTATAGCTAGAGCAAAGTCAGCAATATTGTAGCATAAAAACATACACTTGAGTTTTAAAATAGAAATTGCATGCCTGGATTTTAGCAAGAAACCACTTACAGCCCTTTTCATTCCCTGTGTAATAGACAGGATCAGAAAAAAACACAAAATGTATGTATACCACCTAAGTCATTGTCTAACCATACGAATTAGAAAGTGGTTTTAGTAGTGAAAACTCGTTAACAAGTCAAAAACACGCTAAGCTTCCAAAACTGAGTAAGGAGTACAGTTGCAAGAGTGATCCCTTTCTATTAATCTGTATTCCACTGGGGTCTTAAATCTGAAATGCAGTGGTATTTTGATAAAATGCTGCCCAGGAACAAAGTACCCGTCACATCTTCATCGTGTATGCTCTTCAGCAGTCGCTTTTACATTACACAGCATGTTTTCTTCTCAGGTAGTATATTCTATCTCCTGCTTCTTAATTATTAATTGCTTAAGCTCCAACCATCATCTGCTTAGTTCCTGCAGTGTTAAATTAGGCCATTTTCTGTTTTGCGCAAAGATCTTTAATGGTATAAGCATACTGCTCACTAGTCAAAGCTACTTACTAATTTTGGGGAGTTTTTTTTGAGTACCCCATCATTTCATTTGCACAGATGCAATGAAGAATCCTTTCTAAAGGCCCAAATAGTAACATTTCAATATTAATTTTATCGTTTTATTTCATGCAAGTGAAGGGTGTGGCTTCCTCAGCCTTGGTGCATCCCTAGGCCCCAGGGTCTATTTCATGTTTAGTTTGCAGTTTGATGCTTACGTCCTTTCACTCAGAATTGACACCTACAGGAACAACATTCAATGTTGAAGTAACTGCAGCTGAATGGATCACGTCATTAAGCATGGACTCACTTGTTGGTAAGTTCCCAAGTAACATGTGACACCAAGTAGCTTTCATAACTGTCTATATGGGAGGCCAATTATGCCCAAAATGACCACACAAGTTCTTTTATAATCTCTATATAAATATGAGTCTTCTACATCAGTCACTCAAAATCTGATGTTTCACAACAGCACCATCTATATATCTGTAAATTAAAGCACTTTCCACCATATGGCAAACCATCAGTACTGTTCACACTTAATTTTCCACACCTAGCTTTTCTACAGCCATACTGGTCCTGCCACAGCTACTCCTGCATGCACATAAGCCTCAGGCTTTGCACAGAATGAAAGCAGATCATGAGCTGGCATACGGGACAGCGACTGGGATGAAAGCACAGTGTAGTGCACAGTGGGGAGAAGTAAATAACGTGGCATCACACACTACTGACGTGGGGGGTGTAATGGCTCGGTAGGCAGGGTTGAAGGGAGATGCATGACACAGCAGCATGGAGGACCAGGGGCGAAGGAGACACAACACCCCTTCAGAATGTGGATGTTGACATTTAGAACTGTTTTAGCTGTTTTGTTTGGTCTCATAAGGAAAAAGGAGAATGTAAATTTCCACTGGGAAAAGTAAATGAAATATATTTCTGTAAATATTAGTGAAACTGCATACATCATCTATATTCAAATTAATTCTTTTTTTTTTTTCCTTTGTATCAGAAAATGCAGGATTCATAGTTATTTTCTCACAGTTTCAGCTTTGACAGATCGCTGTTTTCCATGAGGGAAAAGGTTTCCAGAGGAAGGAAATTGACAACTCGTTGTGGCTAGCATGCCCAGGAGAGCAGCAGAGGAGTGGCTCCCTCATCCATAGCTCACCAGACAAAACAGCTTCTTTACCTGCAGAATTTTAACATCATCTTTAAAGAATTTAATGCCTCACTTCTGTAGTGACAGAATTTCAGCATGTCACCCTCTGGTGGTTACTAAAAGCAAATGGAAGCTGTGAAACACCTGGACCTTTTTAAGCTTCTCAGGCCACAGGGCGAGCCCTGCCTGCAGGCTGACCACCAGCCCTCTGCAGGGGAACAGCCACACGTCCGGGCAAGGCAGGCAAGCATGGCAGTGCAAAGCCCCTTCCTCCCTGTCTGCTGGCATCAGGCTGTCCCCTGTCCCTAAAGGCCCCGGGAAGAAACCATTGGCCAGCACCTGCAAAGCACCAGTGCTGCCACAAGGTCAGTGAGGGCCCTGCCTACTCACCTGCCTGAGGAACTTTCTGGAAGCCTCCAGCAGCCGCCACCACTGAGTGCCGTTGGCAGGACTCGGTGCTGCGCTGTGGTGGTGCAGGGCTGGCCGCCAGCCTCTCTGGCTGGCACAGCCCCATCCCTCAGCACCATGCTGCTGCGGCGGCCACAAACCCTGCAGGCCCTTGGCGCTCACCTCGGGGTGCCGCCGACATTTGAGGCGTTTGGCACTACTCGATATTCACACTTAGGCAGCGGGGAATCTGAGGGGAGCAGGCTGGGACGGGGTTTGGGATGAGGGGGGGCTGCAGCTGGCCAGGACCTCCCAGGTGGCCCCCAGGGCTCAGGTGGCACCTCAGGCTGCATGGTAACATCCCCTCAGCTCCCGCCGTCACCCCCAGGAGAGCAGCAGCGTGCAGCTAACCTAAAGCGAACGCCTGTATCCCACACGTTTCCTTTCGTCTCTCCCTGACGAGTCAGTTTCCTCTCTCCCCAAGGACTCGTTCGCGGCTGCGGCGCAGGGGCAGGGACAGGGGCAGGGGCAGGGACAGGGGCAGGGACAGGGGCAGGGCTCCTGTCAGCGCCCAGCTGACGGCCCCACCTGCCGCAGCAACGGGCGGCGGCAGCAGCCCCAGGGCGCCGGCACGCGCCCGCGCTGGGCGCGGGAAAACGGCCGACAGCGCGTGCCCGCAGGCGGCCGCGGCGCTGAGGGGAGCTGACGCCGGGCGCCCACCGGCGGCCAGCCGGGGCCCCGCTACCCTCCGCCGGCCGGCGCCGCCTCTCTGGGGGAAGGCGGACAGCCGCGGCGGGGCCGGGCTCGGCCGGCGGGGGCGGCCGGCGGGGCGGGGCGAGGCGGGCAGCCCCCAGCGCCTCGGCCCGGGGAGAGCCCATGGCACCGCCCGGGGAACCGCCCGCCGCCGCGTTCCGTTACCGCCTGGCCTAGAGGCAGGCCTGCGGCCCGAACTCCTGAGCGACCGCGGCCAGCCTCTGGGGATTGGGGTCAGGGAGGGCCGGTAAACTCTTTACTCAATCCCATTTGTGAATTAAAGCACGGGTTTAGCATCCATTCTGCAGGTTTAATGAAGTTTTAAGTGATGCAGCCTGCCTTTCATTAACTTGGATGAAATTTCTGGAGTGCCCCAGGGTGGCGGAACTTGAGAGGACGCTTGGTTGAAGTCACTTGAGAGGCGTCAGGCTGAGCACAAGCCACCAGCGTCCCTCCCGCTGCCCGGCCCGGCCGGGGGGCACACCGGGACCGCTGCTCCCCCTGCCCACCCGGGAGAGCCCACCTGCAGCCCCCCAGCCACCGCACCCACCCGGCGCCCGCTGGAAACCAGGCGCTGCTCCTGAACACGCACACAGTACGATTTAAAATCCATCTGAAGCTTGGGCTCACAACCTTTTAATGAAAACAAAGTATGTTCTTTACATAGTATTAATTTTTAAAAGCTTGGTAGTTGTGAAAGCAGCGCTTTCTCTGCCAAGAATTTTTTACTCTCATGGGACAGAGGTAACCAAATCTAGCAAAGCATACGGAGCAAAGACCATGAGAAGATTTACCCAGTTGACAGGCAGAGGAATTGCCTCATTTTGCCTTCTATTTTAATAACAAGCTGCTCTTCTCACTTTCCTGGATTGAACAGGCTGATCTCACCAGTAAGCTATTTTTCCACTCGAGCATCTGCCCAGCCAACTTGGAGGGAGACCATAGCACCAGGCTGGGGGGTCCTTTTGTCGTATGAGCAGTCGCGAAGATCACAGCTGTTGCTGCTCTGCACCTGTACAGCCTTATTTTTGTCAGCAGGGCAGGCACTGCTCTAACTGCAGCTGGAACATAACACAGCAGCCTTACTGCATTCCTTACTGCATTCTGCTGATGCAACAGTTGCCTGCTTGTAACCTGCAGCCCCATATCAGATACTGCTACTGTTAGTAACCGGCCACGTGCTTTGCACTGAGTCTGCAAGGCCTCAGTACTGAGTCATGCCAGGTTTGCTTTGGCTGAACATTTGCTGACCTGCCTGCAAGTTTTCTTTTGACTTCGCTTAGCTGTTACAGCATTTTTTCCTCTGACCACATGGTTGCGGATGATTTGGTTTTACTTTTGCTTATGGTTGTATGGTACCACCCTAGCTGTGTGCAGACAGGAGTAACAAGTAGTTGTTCTGTGCAGAACAAGATATTTACAAGCAACAATGTTGGTTCTAACGATGCAATGATGTAGCATGAAGAAATACAGGCCTGGGATGAAAGCAGAGGCCTTGAGAGGTGGAGACACAGGATGCAGCGGGAAGGAGTACACACACAAGATGACAAAAGATGAAACACAGGCTCGCCACTGGAGAGCCCACAGTTATAAACAAATCAACAATTGTTTTCCACTAACACAAAATTCAGACCTGGAGTTATACAAAACCACCTTTTCATGGATAACAGAATGAAGAACAAGTTTCTAGCGTATACAAGATCTAAATGGTAAATTTAGATATTATGTGGAGTTGCAAACCAATGATGAAAGGTGTGAAGCCTGTTAGCAAACATAAAGAGGACCCCAAGTGGATCCTGGAGTAAGAAAGATGCAGCCATCATCATCACACTCCTCTCGGTAAGACCCCATGTGCTGGTGACCAGCCTTAGCACCCCTACCATTGCGCTGAAGCCACCAACCTGAGGACCCTGAGGAGGGTGGATGTAACACCAGTAAAGGGCGAAGAAGCTGGGAAGTGTGTGTATAACAGTTTTAGTTGTATTATCATTCTTACTATTATTGCAATTCTTTCTGTACAGAAGCATTTTTTTTTCTGTAATAATTAGATCTGGACTACTGATTCTTAGATTAGACTTAATATTTCAATTATACTAACATGTTATTTGCTTTCTATATATGATTTGTTTCCTCTTCATAAACAAGATTTTAAGCCTACTCTACATTGTTGCACTAGTACTCAAAGTGGACTCAGAATCAGAGACGCAGAATGAAGGTCCTTGCATGTGGAGGAGGTTCCAGACTACAGATTACTTCCTTTGAAGAAAGTACAAAAAAAAAAATAAAATTAAGTAGTAAGAAGAGAATGTAGCAAGATTTAAAAGTTGTTATGGTAATGTGCTCTTACATGTAAATTAGTCTGAGTTTAGGCAAATTATACTAAGAGCTGCCAACTGTTGGATTTTTTTGTGTGTGTGTGTAGGAAAAATTGCAAATGTTGTAATTATTTTTTCCCCTTGTTTTAAAAAGTATACACTTCTTACTAGCAGAATAGCAGATCATTTGTTGAATTAACTTAAGACATTTATACATTTCTTTGAAAGAATCTTTGTATTCTTGTAAACCAACTCTTCCTGCCTCCACCCTGTTCTATAGATTTATATTTATATTTATATCCTGGGCAAACTTGGCACCCTGGGGTGTTAGAAAGCACGGTTAAAATTCATATGATTGTTTAGCCTTCCCAGTGGGGAGGGGGCAGGAAAGAAATCAAAGGGATTTTTACAAACATTTCTGCTAACTGCAGTAACACCTTTAAAATAAAGGTTAAAATTAATTAAATACTTGACATTGTGATGAACTTTCACGGGAACAAGGATGCAGAAATGTGGAATCTATTGCAAATGCTGACTAAAAATACCAGTCCTTAATAATTAACACTGAGCTGGACTTACACCAGAGCAGTATACATTTCTACGAGCTGCTCTCTGAATTTGTGTCACTTCCATATGCAATTAAGTTCAGCGAGTCCTGTCTAAAAGGCTGACTTTCCTAACTATGCTAAAGCCCTCACCCATCCTTGGATAGACGCAGAACAAGTGGTGTGCGACCGTGCAGGGGTCGAGCTCAGTGGTGCTACTTCATGGGGATATGAACTGCTGTTCTCAGCACACAGACTGCCCTGAGCCTGAGCCCAGCATTTCATAGGGTGTGCCCGAGTGTGCCCACAGCT
The DNA here is from genome assembly GCF_023634085.1 of Falco cherrug. Lineage (NCBI taxonomy): Eukaryota > Metazoa > Chordata > Aves > Falconiformes > Falconidae > Falco > Falco cherrug. The sequence continues at coordinate 43,996,377 of NC_073705.1, forward strand.
CCAGTTGCCCCCTCACTGCTCTCTGTGGCTGGACATCCATCTGACAGCTCCCTCCCTGTCACTCTGAGGAAGCCACAGGTTAAACAGCGTTAAAGAGAGACCTGAGCTCCCCTGAAAGGCATGTGTGATGTGCCAAGCAGTGAGCAGCAAAAAGGCTGGCTAAGGAGGTTTCTCGCCAGCCTGGTTTCGTGTGACCTGAACAGCTCGAGAGGATACGTTTGAGCGCTGAACTGAAGCCATTTCCAGCCATCAGAAGCTGGAACTCTACCCAGGGTCAAAATGTGAGAAGGATCTGCTGCCACAGCATGTCTGTCTGTCTGTGGTATTTGTTCAGTGTTTTTGGAAACGCAGTCTAAGTGTAGCAGATTATTCAGAGAGGACTCGAACTATTTTTGAAAAGAACAGGAATTATTTTTAAGGGGGTTAGTAGGCATGTGGAGGCTGGGAGAAAGCAGGGAGGTGAAGGGAAATTAGAGCTAGAAGAGAAGCAGGAAGGGGATAAATGGGTATATGGTGAGCTCTGAAAAATATATTCCAAAAGTATGGAAGAAATGGAACTAGACCCCTACTGCCATCCAAAGAGATGCAAGGAAATCCTTCTGTAGCAAGGAGAGTGCTTTGGCAGTGGAAACCCTCTCCCTGCCCCACACGGGAGCCAGGGCCTGGCCAGTCTGCCACATTAGGATCACCAGCCAGGGACACGACTCTTTAAGCCCAGCTAATCCTGAAGCACAGTGGTGTCTGGGGCACTGCTGGGTAACTGAGGAATTAGGCTCAAAGTAAAGCTGCTCCTGCTGCATGTGCACGCTGGAGAGCATATGTGCTGCCACAGACTAGTGGCACAGTAAGGAGTGGGTGCGCTGATGCAAAATTTGAGAGACCAGTTCTTGTAGACATCGGAGGGACCTGCCGCTACTCCCTCATGCACTGCGGTGAAATTTAGCTGCCTGGTATGCAAAGGCTAATATTTAGTAGCAAAACATTTAGAGTGAAGAGTTTCCAGCATTGTGGGACAGAAAGTTCCACAGTTTAATTCTGTGCTGTGTTAAATAATATAAATAAATAAAATAAGCTCCTTTCACTTATTTTAAATTCTGTTACTTGGTAATTGCACTGGGTTCCATTTTGTAAGAACAAAGGAGAGCTCTGGGAGAAATGGTCATTTCCTATGTATGTTTTCCATGTCACATGAGTTTTTCATTCCCAGTTGTGTACCTCCACTCATTATTTCTTCTTCAAACTGAAGAATTCTGAGCTATTTAACCTCTTCTGGCTATTCCATATTGCTGGTTATTCAGGGTATAAATCAGAAGAAAGGAAGAAAAAGAGGCTGGTTTTTTGTATCTGTCCCTGTCTTGCTCTCTCCTAAAATCCATGCTGTATTCAAAACAAGGCAACATCATAGATGCATCCTGTGATACGAAGATGGTTCCTGTTTTCTTCTTCCAGTTGTTTCCTAATAACGCCTAATGTTACAATTGGTTTTGTGCCCTCTGCTGAAATTGAATAGTCAGACTTGCTTTTTTTTTTTTTCTTTTTTTTTTCTTCTCTGGTGGCAACTGTTAATTTGTAGTCTAACTCACTGTAGGTATAGGGTTATTTTTCCTCGCATGCATTACTTCACATTTATCAGTGACGAGTTTTATTGGGCTTTTTATCATGTTGTCATTTGCAGCTCTTTGCAGTCAGCTTTGTATTTGACTATCGTGCATAACCAAACACCACAGACTGCCAAACACCGCAGCCCATCACCCTTTCCACCCACCACACTCCTCTTGTCCAGTCAACCATGAACCCATGCAACAGCACAGCACTCGGCCCACACCCCTTGGTAACTCAGCAGGTCCTGTCCTGCAGGGATGGGATTGTTATTTCTGTTTAGCTTTTCTCTTTTAAGCCCTTGGATTGAAGGTTATCGGTCTGATACAGGACTAGGACTTTCCTCTTTATGTGTACCTTAGGGTGGATTTAGTGAAAACTTGGATATTTTTTTTATTTTGACAAGTACGCCCACCCTTCCCCCCACCCCCACCCCCCAGGAGAGCAGTACAGCATTGGGATGGATTACTTCGAGAGGCTGTGAAATGTCCATCCTTAGAGGTTTAAAGACTTGGCTAGACAAAGCCTGGGCTGCCCTGACCTGCCTTGGTCACTCAATTCACTTCAAGCACAAGTCTGGGCTAGATGATCTCCCAAGTTCCTGTCAAGTGACACTTGCACGGCTTTACATTAACCGCATCACGCCTACTGCTTACTTACAAGCTCCTTTGGAGTTTTAAGAGCAATCCTCACTTATGGTTTCTCTTAATATTACAGCAGCTGGTTCCCCACAATATTTGGCCAAGTACCTCATTCAGCTGCCTATGTTTTATTACAGTGTATAACTTCCAGCAATTCCTTTTGGAATGAAGTTAAGCTTGCTTGCCTGTGGTTAGCAGCACTGCTTCTGAACCTCTTTAGAAAGCGTGTGGTCACAGTCTTTCCTCTAGTTCGAACTGTAAGCGACATGTTATAAACCAGAGCCATTTGCTGACCTGCTTTAAGGCTCTGGTCGACAGCAGTTGGGCCCGATAATCATTGACGATCAGCTCTTTTCACACCTATACAGTTCATGCTTTGACACTGCCACCTCCCCGACACTTTTCCCTCCACCAAGTTCCCAAGTGCTTTTAATCAATAAGCTTTCTGTCTCAAAATGCTTCGTGAGTAGTAGCAGTAAGAGACAAGGGCACTGTGTGCATGCCAGAACGCTGGTGGTGATATCTCTTTAGTAAATCTTGTGTTTAAATAGAAGTGCTGCAAGAAAGCTAACTAGGGACATCCTACATTCACGCCCAATCTCTTTCACAAAGTCATCTGTGAACTCCAGCAGGTGCGGTGGCTTTTCTCACCTGACATAATCCATTTAACTCTATGCAGGATACAATCTAAAACATTATCTTCACTTGCTTTTCATAAACCCCCATATTCTCATCCCAAATCCCACATTATTTCCAACAACCCGTATTTCAGAAGATCTCCTTTGAACACTTCTGCCACTGCCTGGAGCGCGGTACCTGTCACACAGCAATACGAGCAGTTCGCGGTTGGTGTGACTAGGACAACACAAACCAGTATGACAGCTTCCCCAGTTGCAGCGAACTCCTCTGATCTCTCAGTGCTGCATCCCCTGTGTGAGGCTCCAGGTGTGTTTACAGAGCTCCTCGTAGGAACGAGGCATTCCAGAGCCAAGCGCGCACACTCCCCTCCTTTGCTCCTGCACGCACAGCAGAGCAGCTCTCCCTCACTGCCATGGGGCAGAGCACCACAGAGACACGACTTCGGATGTAATTCAACAACCTCAAAGTGCTCCGGAGAGCTGCAGAAACTCAGCAAGGTAATTCCTCGGGGCTGCTGCCAGCGGCAGGGGAGATCCGAGGAGGCAAAGGCACAACGCGGCCCCGGCAGTTAATGTAGTTCTACAGAGATAAAGGAGTCGGCGTGAAACCTGCTGGAGGGACACCTGAGCCAGGGATCTTGAGGGGCTTGCTTCGGCAAGCTGTACTCAAAGCCGTGAATGCTCCTGGGCCTCCTGGCTCTCTCAGGAGAGTAAAAAGGGCAAAAAGAGTCTAATCTTCCTTTTGTTCCTTTGCGGTTTGACACTTATGATGATGGTTATTCTGAAACACTGACAGCAAGAGATTATGGGTTTCACACTTTTCACAGCACCTTAAACAACTACAGTTATAATCTAGTAAGTATCTGTTCTTGCAATAGGACATCACGGCTGCCGAGTTCGCTTCTGAGTAACCAGCCTCCTATTTTCTACTTCTGCCATGTGGTACTTTGCAGACCGGTCAGTGCCGGTCCTTACTGTGATGGGAAAATTCAGGATAACTCCATGTCTGCTTAGGATTTCTGTGGCATTGCCACTGGAGAGGTGAGCCATAAACCAAGTGCCATGAAGCAGCCTGGGACCTCAGACCGATGGAGGCAAACCTCAGCATCCTGAAACAGTAGCCATTTTAAAGACAGCCTTTTGAGTAGGCCAGGATAATTCCCCCCCCGCGCCCCCACCCCCCGGACAAGAGGAGAATAGAATAAATTCTTCCTGGTGCTGAAGAACAACGAGGACTTCTCTCTTGTAAAATCTTATTTCAGTGGTGATACTGAAATGACATGGGGAAGAGGCAGAGAGGGCAACAAGGAGATTTATTTCTTAGCTGCACACTACAATTTTCAACTGAATTCAATGAAAGAGCAAAGCAGCTTCCAAGGAAAGCATCCGGCAGCCCTGTGCCAGCGTTATTGTGGAGCCTGCCGTCACATCTGCAGATGTTACACTGTGCACTGCCCAACTTAAGGCCGACTGCTGACCATAGATGCATCCTGCTAAGTTCTCAGTGTGGCAACCGAGTTGCTTATGGCGCAGTAGCATATGCAATCTTCATGGCAAGTGTTCAGAGGTGCACTTTGCAACGTGCTGAGAGATAGCAACCTAATCCTAGATGGCATGTGGTACTACTGGAATCTCATTTGGGAAGTGAAAGGCACTCGTGGGCTAATCGCTAGCCCATTTGGAGCCCCTCCAAGTCCTCAGCAGCATCATTATTTAGAAGAAATACTTGACACTTCAGATGAGGAAGTGCTGTGCTGGCAACCATATGCCAGGCCCAGATGCTGATCCATCTTCTGATATGTCCTAAGTTGTACGATGGGTCTTCTTCACCCTGTCAGACCACTGGGTCTCCGATTTCATCTCCAGATGAAACTGATTAGTAATTACTGTTACTTTCTGTCCCCACTGCTGGTCACAGATGGATGACAAGTTATTTAGCATTCTAGTGCTGAAAAAACATTTTCTTCCACAAGTCTGAATCTCTGGAATTCTTATTTCATCTGCAGGACATGAACAACTCCACACGCTCCTGAAATAATTTGACATTTACTTGCGTTGAGGAAACTTTAATTAAGACAATGCCTAAGGCTGTGCAGAACAATCCTGCTCTTCCAGATATCCTTGTTTTACATATGCCTAAAATCCTATTTGAATGGGAGATGATCTCCACCTCCCTAAGAGCGCAACTCCTGTTTGAGCAGTCAAACCACACAGACACAAAGTGCAAGTAGTTTCTCACAGATGACAGTAGGTAGGTAAACCCAGGTTCACCGAACTCCTTCGCGTCCCTTGGTTGTATCGTTTCCACACCTTAACGCAAGGGTTTTTTGCTAGACCCAGGAGAGACAGCACATTCCAATGGCGCCGCCTGCTCCTCTTGCTGGAATGAAGCTAGTGATGGCTCCACAAACAGGTGGGTTTTGAACTCAGGCCCAGGAAAAACACTGTGGGGTTCTGGTGTCAGCAAAACCTGGTGTTCAGCAGAAACAGCCTGAGCAGGTACCCTCCCCCGCCGCCTCCTACGCTCTTCCTTTGTGAACAGCTTGAGCTCCTGGGCCAGAGCCCGAGACAGCCGCTTCTAGTGACCTCAGCAAAACCCCTATGAACATGCCAACTTCTTCAGATGCATTTGCATCTTGCCCCTGTTCGGCAGATTTCCCGTGCATAGAGTTGGCCACATGGGCCTCCCCAAGCGCACCTCCTCCAGGTGCGACCTCATGCTCACGCTGACGTTAAGAGGACTTTGGGTCCTACCAAGACCTAGGCACATACTGAGCATTTTGCTGAGGGTTTCTCCCAGAAAAAGGTGTCTAGGCTGAGCTCGGCTCTAAAGAACATCAACATAATGCAGGACAGACTGACATTAACGACTTCAGGATTTGAATTCAGCATTTTGAAAACCATGTCCAGTGAAAATCCTCACAGAGAGGGGCAGGACTGTGCAGACAGCTGTGGTTCAAGAGCCACTTCATTAGGTCCCAGCGAGCAAAGTTTAGAAAACCAAAGTGCATTCCAAGTGATTTTCAGAAGACTTGAAAAAGCTGAAGCACCATTATATATGTTAATCAACCCGACCAAACCAGTTCTCCTGAGAACTTCTGAAGGCTATCGCAAGTGTTACATAAAAATACAGTTGCGGTATATTTCAGCTTTGTATAAACCTTTTAACACTGTACACCACCACTAGCACAGCCATGTATTGATGTCTTCTTGCGAGGAACATAAACATTGATTTAGCGCTCTCAAGAGAATAATTTATTTTTTCTTCTTTACAGCCTTATACTGGATGTATAATAGACTAGCAGATCATTCCAGAGTACTGGTTTGTCCCAACAATTTCAATTGATGTTCTCCAGGAATACACAGATGACACCTGAAGTCCTGTATGATGCTTGGTTTTGTCTCAAATTTGAAATGATACTTGAAGAACCACTATAACTTGCACCAAATAATGAACGAGGAAAATAATTACCTGGGATAAAATAGCTACAAATTCATTCTTGCAAAATACTCGATAAGGCTCTCACTGTAATCTACGGTATCACGAACAAAAAAAATGTTGCTTTGCAAGATGAAGCTCCGTTTCAAAAGCAGATGTATGATATGCATGAATACATTCAGCACACAAATTCCAATCGGATTTTTCCATTAGGAAAATTAATTTTTTCTTATTAAAAAACTATTGCCAGGTTTTAAAAATAGTTAGGGCAAAGGAGACTACAAACAATAATCACATCACTTCTATTTAATTTACAATGCTCCATTTCTGTTGCTAAAGTGTAATTTCATTATAGCTCTTCAACCTAGACAAACATGACAGCATTTGTAATTTGGATAAGCTAGCTTTGCCTTGTAATTCCTTGCTGAATGAAGACAAAAATTCAAAATACGAGCCAGCAAAATGACACCAGATGTTATACAGCAAGTTTATGTAATACATCGCTAAACTACTTTCTGAGGCTCAGAAATCTGAATATCAGCCTTTTGAACCTAAACTCATGCCTCAGAGTAAAGCTGTGACACAAAGTGACCGTACTGCAAGTTTTCCTTATGGCTTATCCTTAAAATTCCATTCAGAGACTATAAATGAAACGGCAGACCAGAAAACAACTTAGGCTGGGTATTTTAAAACTTTTTACCCCAGAAACTTTCAAGAGCCATGTTTGGGATCCGAGGCCAACACCACATCCATGAAAAAAACCCGGAGTTCCACAAATTTGGCATCATTCCCAGAGGCAGTAAGGTGTGTGCACAGCTCCGGACAGGTCTCATTTGATGCAAAAGCAACTCCTTCCTTTTCTTTCTCATTCAAACTTCTGCTGTAATGCCCTTCACCTTGAATTTAATGCATTAGGTACTGGTAACAGCAGAGAAACAAAACTATATATATACAGGTACGCATTTCTGTGTGTGCGTGTGCACATACATACCCACGTATTTTTCATCAAGGTTTGCTTTCCACCAAGTAGAATACTGTAACGGTGAAGGAAATGGAAGAGCAGCAACTGTCAGTACGACATATCTCACTGTCACATTCACAAAAACAGGCTAGTTGAATAAAGAAAATGAATTTAATTGCTAGCTGGAAAAAAGTAAAATTATTTCTAGTATCTGTGGGTTGGTTTGTTGGGGGGGGTATTTATTTATTATTTCCTTCAAATTGCAGCCCTTGCAGCTTTTCTCAAGTTTTAGTTTCTACTGATTAAGCATCCGTGAGTTTGAAGGAGAAAACAATGCAAACTAAGAACCTGTTGAATAAATCTGGTTTGGGTCTTTAACAAAAATATTTATCCAGGTGGTAAATATTCATGTCCACCACTAAACATAAACTCTTTGGTGCATATTTGACTCAAATCCTTCTCCTGGTAAAACATCCTCTTTTCAGTGCCCTTATCTTCAGTGGTGAGAAAACAAATTTCATCCTCTGAAGAAGGTAAAGTGACAACAGCTAGGAAGTTCAGGGGAAAGAGACACACACAAACTATTATTACTCACTCACCTGATCGACACCAAACTGTTGTTCTAGGGCACAACCACAGGGTGAGCTTTACAGGTGGAATGAAAATCATGTAATACACTCCACACTCCAGGTTCACTCTTCTTCCCCACTTTCAAAAAACTAAACGCAGACACAACCAAGTTTGCTGTCACAATACAGGAAACAAAGAATTTCCACACTAAACAGTAAATCTAAATAGAATTCCTGTTATTCTTTCCTTTACTCCAAAGAGAGTCCTCTTGGCTGCATCATCTAGTTTTACTCTGCCACAGTTTACTTTTTTTAAAAGTTAGTATTTATCCAATAATGAACCTTCCCCTAAATAACTTTGGGCCACCTAAGACAGACTAGAATTTTTGAGTCTATGCCATGGGCATAAGAGGAAATAGATATTACCGTCTGAACGACTCTTTTTATTATTTACTAATCTAGCTTTCCACACATCTCAAGAAATTCTTTGGGCTTTAGTCCTCTCAGCTGATGAAATAGGAGTTCAACATGTAGTAGCAATAGCTGGGGGTTAGGAGACTTACAGATACAGTTTGAAAGACAAGAAGTGAAAGACATGAACATGTGTCTTCCAAATTTAAGGCAGTCTCCAGTGCAGCTCACTTTCCTCCCAACCAGGATGCCTTTTTCCAGGGCTCCTTACAACGGCCTGTGCATCCCCAAGGGAGTGCCTGTTATCACAGGCAGATACACATACCAAGCATGGCAACGCAAAGCTTAACCTATAGCTGCAAATTAAGTTCAGTTTTCACAGTTGGAATAAAGACCCTTGCGGCATTAATAAATCAATCTACTCTTGGATAAGGACTTCAAGCAGTTGCATTATTTATAATGGTTTCACTTTTACTTCCAGTAAGACTATCTGCACCTGCTGATGCTGCAAATGCCGTAACAGATTACAGTCCCTTAGACAGGGGACCTGTCGGGCAGTAAAAAACAACACGCATGAACGGTAGCTATAAGAATCCAGTAGTGCCCTTTAACCAAAGATGAATTAACACATTACACAGAGGAGGAGTAGCAGCAGCATCAAGAATTACATCGGCCTGGTTCTGAAAACACTTGGCTAGCGGAATTTGGGGCAAATTCCCATATAATTATCTTCAAAAACCCAATTAACAAGCCATCCTATAAGGCAAGGCTAGATGCAGAAGAATGGCAGCTGCTTAAGCCCTCTTTGTCTTTTGAGCTCAAATACACATGTTCATTTTCTTTGCCCTTTAAACAAGAACGGTACCATCTAAATGAAAAAAACTTTACTGAAAAACTGCGTGGCCTTGCCTGGTAATAGCCCCAGCTGAGTGTGTTTTGGCTTCTGCTGACTCAAAGGAGGAATTACTGATGTCCAGGAAGGAAAACTGAGGGAAGACAGGATACCCTCTAGTGCATCTGAGACCAAAAACATCTTTATCAATTCAGCGAGGTACCTGAGCCTGAAAACACGGTTAAAAGCAAGAACTCTTGTTAGTGTACCGGATTACAGAAAAAGCTAAAAAATGTAATGCCCTAAAATTGTTATGAGAATTCCCACTACCTTCTTGCGCAGCCAAAATGGCCATGCAGTGGTTGTTAAGCTCCCTAGCAGAACTGCACAGCTCCAGCTGCACGCTTGGCACAGATGCTTGGCTCAGGGGGAAGAACGAAGCTTTTATACCTTTGTATATCATCGTCCAACCTTCTGCTCAGAGAGACTCAATCTGCTGACAGCACAAACCCCATTCCATTAGGCTAGCTTGAGAAATCATCTCCAGCACTACCTGCTTCTACATTCAGCTTCTGGTAAATCAGTGCTGTACACATCATGCAAGATCATTTTCTTATTATGCAAATTACACATTTCAGAGCGCTCTGAGAGTGAAATGATTTATGTGAAAGGCGATGACTCCCAAATCTTCTACAGCAGCTCCACAATCGTCCCGTTAATCTCAAAATGCTGACGTCATCTCAAAGCCCCCGCACATAATGCTTCCTGTACTTATCTACCAACAACATAACCAAGAGGAAATACTTTTACAGAACTGTTGGGGGTTTTGTGGAACACATTTGCTTACATAAAGCTGTATTTGCCTCCTACAGTGGCACATACTAGTAACATACTGCTCCATATTTCAAGCTTCAGTAACATCCCTTTAGAGCACAGAAATAAAGCTACATTACACTGATGCTTGTTGAAGTGGCACCGAGATGACACATCACATTTAACTCGCTTTACAGCTTATGAATTATTGCGTATTGTACCTGCATCTAGTTGTATCACTTAAGAAAAAAAAATCCATTGGGGAAAAAAAAAATTCCACCCTGCAATTAAAGCATCATTTGTATTAACAAACAGTGCAACGCTCACAGTAATTTTCTCAGTTTTTGCTGAAGAAAGAAGCCAGTAACATCCCCCAAGACATGAAAAGTATCACCATAAGGAAGCATGTTTTTGTTAATCTAACTACAGCTCTTTAGAGTGGTTACATGCCCCTTCAGCTGAAAGATCAACAGCAACTTGTGTGGAGTACTCCAAAATGCATCAAGAGATTGAGCACATCATCTCCAGAAACTCCAAGGCTTTGTTGGTTTGACTGACCACACAACCTCAGGTCCAGGCACTGAATTTTGTGGAACGCTACCATCAAGATGCTCCTCTATTGCTTTTTTTTTTTTTATTCCCCCCCCCCCCCCCCTTTTTTTTCCTCCTTCCCCTTTAACAATTTACCTGACACTGCCTTTCTGCAATCACTCAGAGGAGTGTTCTATTGCATGTTAAAAGACAAGATATGTATTGAAAGTAGCAATTTTATTTGAGTTAAAATTATTTACAAAAACCCAAAGACATACTTCATGAAACTGGTACAAACTATTTTTCCTGCCGTTGGCTTTTGCTCCAAAGATCACAGCTGAGAAATACTGTATAAAATAAAAATAGGATTGGATTCAGAAAAGTACTCTACTGTTCTAATTTCCAATTGAGAGTATTTACACAAATATTTACAATGGAAAAAAGTTACTTTAAAACTTTAATTTGCAAGTTGGCCTCAAGTACCCTTTAACGCAGAGTTATTTGAGGGTCTAACACACAAAAATGCACTGCAGTTCACAGGGTGATTTCTCCCCCCACCCTCAAAAAAAAAAAAAAAAATCTGCATTTGTCAGTGCTTGACAATTAGTTACATTTAAAAAAAACTGTTAAACACTGAGGTAAAGCAATTCCCAAACAATTACCAGTGTAACAAAGAAAGGTAGTTGTCCCTGCTTTCCCCCATCATCACATCTGTATTTTATTTTTTCTTGCCATCTCTCCACAGAAAACTACATAATCAAATCAAAATTTTATAGTAAGTGAAAATCTCTAAAAATCAGAAAACTAGAAGGGCAAAATATTCAGTGATTTCCTCCTATCATTTACATACAGCTTCTCTCTCTCTCAATAATGATTTTTTTTTTAAACAAAGGGGAATACAACCTCAAAAACTTTTCTGAGTTACACTGATACACTAAGTTTTAGAAGGTGATGAGAGAAAACGCAAAAACGTATGACCAACATAGGATTTTTGCCGCTAATCAGTTACTTCCTTACAGAATTCCCAACAATCTGCATTATCAAAAATAGGAAGACATAGAAGGCAGCCACTGTATGTAAAAAATTTACAGCTGGCACTGATACAAAAGCACGAGTTCTTAACTTTATACATGGAGATAACACAAGATCTAAAAGCAGGTTAGATTTCCTGTTATTTCCCCCTCATTATACATAGAACTAATATTTTTATGGCTTCAAGTTTTACAAATTCAATGGAATAACATGATGCAACTACCTATACAGGTATTTAAAAATGTCAATGAAGCAGATCTCAGAACAGTCTGCAAATATTCAAGACCACCTTAATAAAAATAATTACCAATTCTGTTGGTCTGAATAATGAGTGCAAGAAAAAAACTGTTTAAAAAGTCACGTATTTTCTGGGATTCTTTGTTCCACTTAAGTCTTCAAACACAATGCTTTGCTGTGAACTAGACCTCAGACTGAACAAAATCTTAGCTATATCAGCAATTTAAGGCTTTGTGTTGTATGCATTTAAACTTTGTCATACTACAGAAGAATGAAATAGAAAGATTATGTCAGCTGGAAACATTAATCCCCATTGGTGTTTTAGCTTCTTTAAAATTCTTCCCCCTAAAACATCCAAATTCTTTGTATTGAGTATTATAAAATACATCTTGAGTGCTTCCTTGAAACAAATCAAAACAGCATTTCAAAGTTTTTGCTTATTAGAAGTGTAAACTACCCTGGGATTGAATATTTTTTTTTTAAATATTTTTTTCTTTCTTTCTTTAAACAGGGCACACCTTTTTACAGTTACTATTTTTTTTTTTTAAATGGATAACATACCCTCAAATGGCTTTGTGTGTTTATGGGTTTGCATGCTTCTTGGAACTACCAAGTGTTATGGTCTATCAGTTTACAGTACATGGGCCATGATAGTTTTAGAACTGAGAAATAGTTCAGCAACCTAATTTCAATCAAAACAGTATAAAAAATAAACTATCCAATCCTCGCCTCTTTGGATTCCAACAGATTTTAAATATAGACAGTAGTTAAAATCACAAAAGTATTTAAAAATTTATATTTTATGATTTTGGAATAATCTAGTAATAAAAAAGCAAGAGCAAATTAAACTCAAATAGGAGCGGTGCTGCTGTCCAGAACTTCTTTATTAGAACATTTGTTTGATACCTCAGTAGCTAAGCTGCCTTTGCACCTGGCTGGCATGAAACAGTGGCTCAACAGTAAACAGCAGTTGCACTATCAGCAGCAAGTTTTTCCCCTTGAAACTTGTCACGAACAAAGCAAGAAAAAAAAAAAAGATAGGGAGGGTAAACCCTGCCAAAAAATATTTAAATACTGCACTGCATCATAAACAGCATGGTTTCTTTATTTACTTTCCTCAGAACCTTTTTCCCCTCATTTTTGATAGTTGCAGATTGATGTAGTAACTGTCTTTTAGAAAATGCTGAACGCATGGTTAAGAGACCAGGTAGCCTTAAAAATCCGAACACGAATGACACAGATGAATGCTCTTGGTATATCCTTCAAGGACTTCTTTCATGACTTCTTCTTTTGTCTAAGGGTAGCTCCAGCATTAGAGTGCCTGCAGCGGAAGTTAAGTATCTAGCAGTGTTCCAAGTATTCAATCACCCTAGAGATAGATTTCTGGCCTGTTGTTCCAACAGCACACTGGAAAATGTAACAGAAAACAGAAGTAACAAACAAGCATTTGTAATACCTCTAAAGTACTCGAGAACTATGCTCATTTCCAAATTTTAGTATTTAGAATTGTGTGTCAGTAAAAGCAATTAGGTTCAGGCAGAGGATTCAAAAGTATTTTCCTGACCAGTCAGAACCAAATGAAATGAAAGTAGCTTCATTCCCCATTTACTACCAAAGCAATGACAGACAAATCGGTTTTCAGTATTTAAAAAACAGAAAACCATCCTGTGCTCTTCTAAAGACACAAACTGAAAAATATTAAGTGCTTCTAAAGATGTATGGACTATTAACAGAAAACACAATTACAAAAATATTGACATACATCAATTTAAAACATGTATTACTTACAGTAAGATTCATAAAACTGAGAAATTTTTTGAGCATTTCAGTCATTATCGAGAAGTCCCCTTCAGGTAAGTACTCCCTCACAGTAGTCACGTTGATCTAAGAAATAAAACAATCCATTTTAATTTGGGAAATATTTTTCCAATACCGAACTGTATTACTCTGCATGTGAAATGCAATAAGACAAGTATATTCACATCATTATTAAGATGGCTTTCGCTGTCATCTCTATGATTTAAGTCTCTCAAACAACACTCATATGTTTACGGTGTTTCTAGGAAACAACAATTGCTAAACTTTTTTTGGGGTTGGTTTTGGTTTGGGGTTTTTTGGGTTGGGGATTCCCATTAAAGGTGATCACAGCCATCAAACCTCTCCGGAACCTAGAGGATTATCAAGAACAAAAACCACCACCAGATCACTCTCCTGACACGTAGAGAATCTCCCTTTATAATTGTTAAGGGTTGAGAATTATTGAACTTATTGTCAGTATCACTCCAAGCACTGAAATTGTATGGAAGCTAATCAGTCAAAAGGTACAGAACAGCACGTGAAAGACCATTCCTGCCATCATGATGAATTTAGACAAGCATGAAGGCAGGTCTGAACCTCATTTTCATTCGAGTATATATTTGACCGAAAAGTTTATGAAGTTCTCGGCCATTAGAGTTCCACATTTTTAGTTCTATTATGTATTTCCAACCTGAGGCAATCATCTTCAACTCACATGGACATACGCGACTTCATGTAATTTCAATGGAGGTAAAAATAAAGCAGACTGATAAAAATGAATGAACAAGTCTGATGTTAACTTGCTTGTTGAAACTACCGAAAAAGAAAGCAAGTTTTAATTATAGAATAGGTGAGCCATTTTTTTTCCTTTGCCTTTCCAAAGCAAGTTCATTTGTTGGCTAAGACTAAGAGTGGAAGGGAGAGAGAGGCAGAAGAGGTTAAATATTCAATTCCAACTGGTTTCGATAAACATACTGATGTTCAGAAAATTTGTTTCAGACTGAATGCCTCTGGCAACTTTTCACAAAACTATATACATCAGTGTAGCTTCATCAACGTACCAGCTCACACTGAACCCTAATTCAGTAAACCTATTCAATACCGCGAATTATTACTTCACCAAAACTCATACTGGACTTCAGAGCAAGTTATTGACTTATTCCCTTACTGGACTCTCTTGGCAGAGACAGCCTAGAAGCAATGCTGTGTACGAGGCCACAATGCAGTCTTCCATGTGCTTCCCAGCATGCTGAAGAGCTGTAAAGAGAGACAACAGAGTGTATTGTATTCTCCAAGCAGCTGGTATCTTTTACTGCTTCAAATACAATCCTTCATTATCACTTCTCAGAATTCTTTCCTCTGAAACAAAATGAGCTTTTGGGCTGAGACCTCAGAGGCAAGAATCAGACAAACTCTGTCTACCTCAGCAGTACATTCTTGAACAGAAACATGGTGTTCACTCACCGTCAACCCGTTATGTTACACAGTATTTTATTAATAACCATTACAGTGTGCAAACTCTATGCTTAACACTCCAAAATACAAACACAAATGTTTCATGTGATGCCACAAGCCAGTAAGACTTCCACCCAAAGTTATATCGAGGATAACATATACAGTCCCATTTGCTAGACACTCAGCATTTTTGGGCAAACCACAAACAGCTGCAGCCACCACGACGGAGCTACAAAAAGGACAAAGGATATAAAGCAAGGTTGGAGAAAATCATATACCGCACCTACTATTAGAAGACCATAACGCTATTAGAAGTAATACACTGCCCCTACTATTAGGAGATTAAACCAAGAAGGACTGATGTTTCAGACATGATACATTTTCCAGAGACAAACTACGGTAACTCAGCTTACAGGTACTTAAATTCCTGGAACAAGCTACTGAAGATGCAGCACATAAAGGCTTTACATAGGTACCTGAGATACCACCAAATGGAGGGAGAAGAACTCAGACAGAAAGAAGACGGGGACAGGAGAAGCGTACATGAAAATAAGGAGCGGAGGAAAAAAAATCAAATCCCTAAAAGCAGCATGAAACAAGAACAGGTCATGATACCCTGGGGAAAAAAAACCCCACTAAATTAAGCCAGGTAACTTTCAAGGACTGTTTCAGAAGAATAAGGTAAAGCCCTAAAAGCCATCGCTCCAGAATATTTCTTACACAGAACCTCTAAAAAGGTGTGGGGTTTTTTGTTTGTTTGTTTTTTAAGAAGGAACTGATCGAAGGTACATAAAGAAAATAAAAAGTAGCATAACTCTTCTTCCACTTCTCATGCTTCAGCTCTGAACTGCTCCTACTTACGATCTGTAACAGTTTCACCTGGGGAACACACTGAGGAAATCTCAGCCCAAGAGACTGCACGTCGGTAGGAAGCAGAAGGTGGGAATTTATGCAGTCACAAGAGCTCTTTGCTTTTTCTGAGCTCGTCACAACCAGACAACATACCTTTATTAAGATCAAGTTCTTCATCATCTTCTTCTTTCTTATCTTTCTCTTCAGTACTATCTGGCTTTTCTGTGGAGACCCACTGTATCTCCCCACTTGTCTCTTGCCATTCCCCACTCTTATCGTGCTGAGCAGTAGGAGCTTCTTTAATCAATTCGTCTGTCTGGCTCTCCGCCAGCTGTGCCGCTCGCTCACACTCAAGAAATAGCTAATGGGGAAAATTTCAGGGGAATTTCTATTAGAAATTAAATCCTAAACACATTGAATTACTACTTGCAAGTTTATTTCCTCTTCACAATTCACCGCTTAAGACAGTTAGTCGTCAATACTTTTCTTAATAGCCTTTTTTTTTTTCTTTTTCCAAGGAAAATATAATTTATCCCGACACCAACGCTGTGCTCTACAGAAGAGCCTCCCTCCCTCCCTCCCGCCCTTGCCGGCACTGAACTAGCAGGCTCCTCGTGGGCATCGTAGATGTTTCATCGTTTTCTTTGAGACGCAGTTGGAAGACTAAAAGTTGCCATATTTCCCTGCCCACTTTTGCTCTCTACTAATCCTTATTTTCTTTTCCTACTAGCTATCCTCTTTGCTCCCTTAGCTTTTCCCTTAGTATGTAAAAAGCAGAAAAGTAAGAGTAATTTAAAATTACTTATCAAGATGCTGCTTCAGTCACAATCTCATACTGTACACTTACATCTTCTGAATTATTTCCCAAACCATACAACCACCACTTTTAAATATTGCTTCAGAGCTGAACGCATTACTTATTTTTATTGTTGATTTTTTTTTTGTCCACTGCTGCACAGTTGTTTCACATAGTTAAATACAAGAACTGCTAAAAGTGTCCATAAAATTATCTCAATTGTAATAAAAAAGACTGTATTTCCTTTAAATCCTTTTATTTTAGTTTGCTGGTAGAACACATTCACCAGAATTATTGGTGAATTTCTTTTTTTATTTTTTAAGTTGGTCAATACAACATTTAATAATGCTGTTTCACAACCATAATCATTACATCCATATTTTATTGCTCTTATAAAGCATGATACTTTTTTTTTTTCTCTAATTTAATGTTACAAACTCCCAAAAATATAGTACTTAGAAAAAAAAAACTATGGAAGCAAAGTATTTAAGACAGGAGCAGCTCACAGTTTTTACAGCTGGTTTAAAACAAAACTAGAAGTAAACCATTTAGGAACGAGAAAACTAGAAGTAAACTCTATAGGAACAAGAAAGCTTTATGGAGCATGAGAGCAGCCTTTGGGTGCCTGTAATAATGATGCCACTGTTTTTTACCAGGAAAGCTGTTTCTGTAATGGGCAGTACTGAACAAGTCAAAATTGTGAGCAGCACCACTCTTCTCCCGCTATGCTGAATTATTCAAAATACTAAACAGAAAAAAATTACGTCAAATCTTCATTGCAGAGTTCTGCCTTTCCCCCTTGACAGCCCGATAATGAGAAATGGTAACTGTTACAGGAAAAACACATTTCTTACCTGCACTAAAGCCTGAACAGCATCAATCTGTCCAGTTATCTTTAGGCTATCATCTTCTCCCGTACAGAATGAGTCAAAAGAACATGATGTTTCCATATTGACAAGACAGTGCCTATTCCGAGCACTGTATTCTACTAGATTGATCAACAGACCCAATCCCTGCAAGAATTGGAGAGTCCGACAGGATTACACATATTGAAAAAGGATAATTTTGCAAAAACCAGCTATCCAGATAAATGTCGCCTTTAAGCCTTATCTTTCTGAGGACACATAACTAGCAGCACACCTTTATGAAACAGTTTGGTAGAAGGATCAGGATTTAAAGGAATAGGAGGCAAAACTGAGATCCCTCTATAATAGAACTTGTATGCAGGAATCCTGTTTTTACAAGTCTTAACACGAAAACATTTTAAAACATGTGATTTCAGTCATAGATTAGGGAGTCAGGTGTCCAACCTTCAGCTTATCATCTTAAAAGACCCGTCACGTGCACAATTTCAGTGTTGCTATTTAGGCCACACAGACCCTTTTTACATAAGCTGAGGTAAATTTGACAAAGCCCTTATCTCAAACAGTAACACCCAGTGTATTTCTACATTGAAAAGACATTTGAAAATTAGGTAATTCACAGACTTATTTAGCTAAATCTCTTTGTTCATCTAGCAGTGCACTTTTTCGCACCAAACAGGGAAAACGGAGCTCAAAGCCACCAAATCCTTACAGAAACTTTCTTTAAGCACCTCACCAAGTATATATAAGGTCAAGGAAAACTGTAGCGGCTGCTCCTTAATTTGGAACCAGAGTAGTTAAATGCACCAGGGGGTGAAACTGATGTAAAAGATACAAGAGCTTACCAGCACCCGAATATCAAATCTCTGTTCTTGAGGTAGGAACTTTGGAACCTGAAGCACACAATTCATAGCTGTGCCTATCAGACCATCTTGTTCACCTGTTTTTGTACTACCCCATTCTGCAAACAAAAAGAGTTTAGAGGCTTACTTTGAAAATACTCATTTTCATAATCATTAGCCGATTGATAAAAACCTTTTCGCCCTAAAGACAGACAGGGGTCGTTTTGCAAAAGCTTGCATCTTGGCACGTAATGCTTGCAAACACTCATCCAATTTGCGAAGACAAATTACCCGTTACTGTAAAGCAAGCGTCTACCGTACTTAACTACTTTATTACACTGTAGATAGAAAAATGATAATCAGCGTAAGGAAAGGGCGCACATAAATGTTTTACTTGATGCTGTAACACCGAACATGCAAATTTTTTGTTTTACCATTATCATTTGTCAGGTTGAGCAAGACACCGATGATGGCCCTCATACAGTCTTCCACGGCTTTACCCACATGGTTAGCTACATTCTGGTGAGGCAGAGGCTTATTGTCTGGTAAACAGATACTGTCTTCAGCACGGTTATATCTCTGAATTAACTCCTCGCAATGCTGCAGTGCTCTGCAGGGAGAAGATGCAGAACAAAATTACCTCCACAAAATACAGGACTTTCCACCTTTATACTTGTTTCACCAGGAAAAAACCTCAAATACAGAGCTCATGCAGAATTTTTCTGACACTTAGATGCCTAGTCAGTAGGGAGACATAATGAACTTATCAGCTATAGAATCTGTTATGAGCTCAACTGAAATTGTGAAAACAAAGGCCAGGAAAGCTTTGTGGCTTAGAGCTTTATCAGCTTGAGATTTCAAGAGCAAAAGTTCATTTTTCTTTCCACAGTCTTACAGAAGATATCGCCTCACCATACAAGCCCAGCCTCTCATATCCTCTGACCATCAAGGCACAACATTATCCCGACAGTGTTACCTAAACATTCTCTTGTTCTGTCCTCAGAGCTACTTCCATCCGTCCTCAGAGCTACTTCCACTCGGTAAGAAATAAACAAATGACACGTGACTTCCTAGCAGTAAAGTCTTAATCTTCTAACACTGCTGGACCACTGGCATGATTCTACCGCATGTCATTAGTCTGATGTTAAACTGACAACACTCGTTTCAACTACCAACAACACAAAAAATGACAAAAATATATACTGGCCTAAATAGCATATGAACTGTGCTGCTTTTTGTCTGCTTGATTTGTTGTTTGTTTGGCTTTTTTATTTAAAGAAGTACCCAAAATATCTAACCTACAACCATGAAATTATGTTTCCAATGAGGCCCACAGAGCCAAATTTTCAGCTCCATTTGCTCTCTTATGAAGAGCAGTACAAGAGGGATACAATCTCTGCCAGTCAACTGAGACCTCACCCAGATTGATAAATGGGTTAGAGGTGTTTGTACACGCATCTTTGCCAGGGAGAACAGCTAAGAACAGAATTTCACTATTTCAATTCTGTTACGCTCCATTTCAGTAAACACTTAAGCATAATGAAAAAACAATAAATAAACGTGGCTTCCCAACTGCCCTCTTCCGTGTTCATATTAACCAGGTACAGAAGGAGCTGAATCCACAGTTTGCAGCTTCTACAGAGCCAACAATAGCAGCGCTACGTATTGGTAGTACTCAGGCAGTTACACATACCCTCATGTAAATTAACTTCAGCATTACTTGATGCAAATTAACAGTGGGGGTTTTTCCCCCCTAGACTCTTCTAGTATAACAATTTATCTATTTTTTTTGCCCTATCATGTGCAGCACTCTGCAAAATTGTCTTTTTGTTATAACTTACTTAGCTGAGGAGACTATGAGTTGTGAGTCTTTGTACGCTATCAGATAGCTCTGATTTTCTGGATTATGCACAGTTACCTGAAAAGAGGAGGAGAAAGTAATATTAAATATGGGACTTCTTTTTCCTTGAAAGAGAAACATTCCCTCTCCCTACCACCCCGCTTCGTTCAGTTGCACATTTCTTAGTTATTACCAGTGTAAACATTCACTGTCATTGTCCAGTATTTCCTTGGAGTTTTCACTTTGTAATTATTCACACAAAATTGTTGTACTGAAGATAAAACCATCTTCCATGATATAGTGAGTACAGAAACCACGTGGCAGAATGTTCTGCCACAGCAGAACCCTGACTCTATATCCTGGGACTATAGTGTCCCAGGTGTGTGTATGAGTGTATGTAAATACACACAAAAATATAACAGAACAAAATTTTAGGTGTTATTTTTAGAACTTGTTCTGAGAGCTTATTATGCATCCAACCATAAAAATCACATTTTTTCTTGATTCCCTTGACTGAAATTCAGAGTAAGTTTCCAGAAACAGCAGAAGTTCTTTTAAATTTTTGTGACTTGGTGTGTTGATTTTTGTCATCTCTACCAAGTTCCTTAAGGACCTCACTAAATCACAAACCACCCTTAGGCTCAGATTTGAATATTCTACCACTAAACAAGGCTCTTCTTCTGCTGCTTGGCAAACATATCTATCAAATATAAATGCAGAAACTGGATCTGAACATTTTTCTCTCACTGTTCAGAAGGCACGTGCCATTAAAGTAGGCACCCTTGGATTAGTACTTCAGCAATTGTTCGTCTTTCTCAGGTTTTAGCTTACTTTACGCTATCTTTGAGTCTTTCTATTTTAGCAAAGAAACAAGTTAGCGCTGGAACTATTTGTCCTCTAACTTGGGTTTACGGTGTTCGCTGAGATTCATTGACCTGCACACTGAACCCCACCGCTGCTTCCTCAGGTGTGGAGATGTACTGCTGAAACATCACAACACTCTTCTGCTTGCTTACCGTATCACAACACAAAAAGAGTAACACTAGTAGCAAACACGAAACTTGGCAAAACAAGGCACTGTAGAGAAGCATATGCTCACAATTCCTGTCAATTTAGCTCTACACAAAACCACCATGTAATTCTGTTCAAATTTCTCATTTAAAAAAAAAGTATCATCTCGCACCTCATTATACGTGCTCAACTGATTACAGGACTAGTTTGACTTTCAGGGCAGTTTCCCCATTCAGCACTTAGATGATACTTGAAAGCAGCAATCCTTAAAATACACATCGAATTATTGCTTTTAAGAAAACAGTGCTTCTATAATGATTCGTTATTATTAGACACACACTGGAGAGTCAAACCCATGTCTTGAAAACAACATTCATAAACAGCAGGTTTTTGTAAGAACATGAGAAAAAGCATCACTTTGCATTTAGTTTTCTTACCAAAAAGAAACAGAATGGTAAAATAAAATTTCAAACTAACATTCCAGGACCAGTGATAAACATCAGAAAATCAGTATCCTCTATAAAGAAAATAATCAACATTACAGTGTAATTATGTAACAATACATTGAAAGAATGTAACATCGAAAAGGTCCACTTGAGAAAAAGCGGTTTTCAGAAATATGATGCATCTGCTTATACTCACACTTTCCAAGACCCGTAAACATCTTTCTGCACCCCATAGCGAAGCAACCAATTTCTCTTCATTTTCATCACTGCTTAGGTGATCCACACATTCTTTAACTAAACAGCAAAAAGAAGTTGTTTTCCACTATCAGTAAGAGATCTTCAAAAGCCAAGTGTATAAACTAGCTACTCAGACTTGCTGTCAACCTTGTTTTATGCTATACAAAACTAATATTAGGAAACAATTGTGAAGGACATGATCAGCACTCCCAAGTTTTTCATTTCTCCAAGTAAATTAAAAAAACCAAAACTAAACAACTGACCACAAACTTTCAATCTTGGCTTTACAAGTTTGCAATTGTCACCACAAATTACCTGTGTATTTTATTTTCTATTGACAATGAAGAGATTGTACAGCACACGACTGTTTCTTAACTGTAATGCACTGCTTTGTACAAGAGAAAAAAGATACAGCAAGTGCACTCTCCCCATACTTTACAAGTCTGAAACTGTACAATGCTTTCATCTCTTCAATCCTTCCTTTGTTCACCCCTTTGCTTACTTTAGACCAAGCTTTGTTCAGCTCAAGAACTCATTTTAGAAATATCCCTTCTGCTATCTGTGAGATGTCTTGGGTTTTTTTGGATGAACAAGTCTTTAAAAAATAAGGAAACAAAAAATCCTTTCTTGCTGAAGGGCTGACTTCCTCCAGGACATTTAGTTGAAAAAATCAGGCCTGAAAACAATTCTAGAAGACTGGAAAGGAGATTTTACTCCAGAATAAGCGTGCTATATTTGTGTGATGTACAGAGCTATGTAACACGGTAATCTGTATTCTGTCTATGATTAAGCCATTTTTAATCTCACGTATTATATGCATCATTATACACATTCCGTTGAACCTTAAAACTACTTTCAATCCCACATGCAACAGATTACAGTCACTAATGTTTCTCAGTGACTCGATATCGAATTGCACTCTTTGTTTTTAATACTACTGAGAAAAAACGCGTATGTTTCCATTTTTAACCACAGAAAACATATAAGCAAAGCAAACATCTTGGGAAGATTACGGATTTTTCACATTGTTAAAGCAGCATCTCCAATATACCTTTATCTACAATATGATCGAGACCACCTAGAAGTCGCAGTTCTTCTTTAAACCAGTCCCCAGCTCGTTTTGAGGTGAGAGACAGTAATGTCTCCATTGCCAAATGCCCGGTCTGAAAGAGTTATGTTCCAGAATTAGTGATATCATCATAGGCAGCTGTAGCAAATCTACCAAATCATATAAATACATGTCATATAAAACCCATAAAAAGCAAAGTTGTAGGTTCTGAGTAGAAGAACCACCAGAGGGAGCACAGATTGAAAAATATGTGTTACAACAATATACTTTGTAATGATAAAAAGATACTCTGCATTTTCAACATTTCTTGATTTTATTAATAGCTTAGAAAACCTAAGCAGACTCCTTTCATCTGTTTCTCTTATTATCAAAAGAAACAATAAAGGAAGGTAACTGTCAAATAAGCCGGGCAGGAAAAACCACAAGCAAAGCCACAGTGAACACTGCTTCTCTGTCTCCTGGACACACTGGCTCTGCTGCTTGTAGAATACATTTAATTCTAACATAGGTATTTCGCGTTTCTAAATGTCAAACCCATAGAAGACAGCAATTAAACTATAACAATGTAGAAAATCTTACTACATTTACAGATATATTAAAAAAAAAAAAAAAAAGAGGAATGTATATCAAAACTCAACAACAGCCAAGTTAAGTTTACCCCCTGCAAATGGAAGCTGAAGGGATTTTAGGTGATTATCTTTGTTAATACCCTGCAATGTTTTTAACCAAAACTAACACCATTTATAAAGTCAAGACTGTAACTTGTTTTTCCAAAGGCCTCTAATAAGAGGCAAATCTTAATAATAAAACATATACTTACACATAAATTTACACCTACACAAAAGTGACCAGTATAGACCTCTGTAACACCTGGAAAATGCACAGGTAAATCTGAACTACTGTAAGCTTAATAATCTCATATATGGTGCATAGGTGCAACAACGAAAGCTCAGAGAAAAAGGCCTGAGATCTGATGAAAGCCAAGTGAATTTAACCACTTTCAAGTTATCTTCCTTCCCTGACAGGCTCGATGTGTAATGCTTCAGGGAGGTCTGTGCTTATTCTCAGCTGTGCAGCACGTTCCAGGATACCAGTTCAAACCTGAGCACCTCCTGGGATTACCAGTACTCACCAGGCTTCAGTAAACATCCCATTGTCTCGGAAAACCATGTTATAAATTGTATCACACACCCCCCCCCCCCCCCCCAATATCTTCAGCTGTTTTCCTGGTTTTCAAAATACTGACTTCCAAGGAGAAAAAGAAAGTTAGAAAAATAAACTTCTGGATGAAAAGTTACCACCCAAAGTCAGTCAGTTCTGTTTTTTAGGAGCAAGCTCTGTAGCAGGCTGTCACTGATGAGCATACAGTGAGTAACGGCATTTCTCCAACGTAAATGAAAATGTCCTTGGGTCATGAAAGTGTTGTGGGGGACAAGGGAACACAAGCAGCAGCAGCAAACCTACAACAGGTTGGTCATCCCTCCCTGACTCAGCATCATCTCAACTCCCCATCACTGAGGAAACAAAGACAAAGCTGCAATTACTCCTGCAACTGTTCCACCACCCGGGAAACTGCTAGCTGCCTTTAATTGCCAACAGACACTCATCGAGTCTGCCCACAGGGGGGAAACTAAACACACTTGGTTACAGAGCGTTCTCTTCTCATCACTGGGAGGTACAAGATCCAAAACCTCACAATTTCAAAAACTGTAAGCTAAAAACATAATGCTAAAGGAGATGAGCATATTTTAAGCAATGGATGGAGAACTCCCTTTCCGAAGCCAGCCAAATGAGAAAGTGTTTTGAGGGAGAAGGCGAGAGAACCTGAAGACAGCAGTCTGACAGATCCCTAGCTCTCTGTAGCTTTCCCATCCTCTTCAGATGATTCCTTTCAATTTTATAGATTGAGCTTGAAAATATTCTAACATGGATGTCTGAAATCATGTGTAACTGTAAGCCAGATTGATAGAAGCTGATTGAAAACTCTCCTTAGAGATCTGAATGGCTACAAAAGATTTAGTTAACTTCCTACCTTCACCATGAAAGCTCAAAGGCCATACAATATTTAAAATATGATGCTTAGTTCTCTGCTAAAGGGCAGTAACACTGCAGAAACACACTTCAAAAACACTCCCTGAGAATTATGCTAAATATTATAAAGCATGAATAATTCAGTATTTATACTACTGGGCTTAAGGATATAATTTTCAGGGTTGTTTTGGGGTTTTTTTTGTTTGATTTTTTGCTGTTGTTGTTGGCTCTTTTTTTGTTTTTTTCTTTTTAATAAAATTAATCAAACCTTGTAGCCCTTTTGCTTTTGAGAAAAGTAATCCATTCTATCCATTTTTTATGTCAATTACTATAAAATTTTAACACTAAAGGCTCAAAATGTGGGTCCCTTAAGCTTTCAGCCTTACGCTGAGAATGAAAACCAGAATAACCTCTTTCATCAACTGAAAAGAGAAGTCACTTCTGAAGGTTTTCGTTATGATGCAAGAGGGAGGAGCTAGCTGCAAGCGTGAGCTTCACAGGGCTATGCTGACAGGCAGGGCCATTTGCTAACGTGAAGGAGAAGATCCTCAGGTTTTATCTTCTCCTAAGACAGCAAAAAAACACCTGGAACAAATTCATTCCATGGAAAAGTCTTTTTCCGTTTCAGGATTTACATTTTAATGTTCACAGCAGTCTAGAAAACAAAACCCTTTGAATACCTGTTTCGAGCACTCAACATTTAGCCTGATCTAGGCAGTCACACAAATAACATTTTGAGGGAAGAGTTAGGCAGTATTGATCATCTTCATCTGATCTATGCAAGATTCAAAACAGAGGCGTAACCAGTTAGGCACAAACTGGAGTTATCAAAACATCCTTCTGCTTCTTAGTGGCTACGTCTGAGTCTGAAAAAGCACAGATCTTTTCTTTACCCCCACAAAATTTGCATTTTAGTTAGCATTTTCTGCCTGTCATCTAGCGCAAAACAGATTACTCATTATATCTCATGACAGAGATCTATGTGAAAGCAGCTTTATCTTCCACATATGAAGTTCATTATTGTCTCAACTTACCATTGCTACTATCATAAATTGGAAGACAACCTAATTATCTCATTTGGCTTGCACATATTCTCTAAATGCTATATAGTCTATGCTTCTAGATGGGGCAGCTGGGAGGGAAGCAGTTTCCATCTGTGAGGTACTACAGTATTTAACACATTTACAACAGCTCGACAAAATTTTAAGAAATACAAATGCCTCAGAAAAAAAAAAAAGAAAGAAAAAACCAGCTGAAACTGATGGCCTCTGATAATATTACTCTTTAGTCATGGACAACTTTCAGAAGACAGAGTCCTTTTTAATATATTCTTTCCCTTTAAAACCCATGCCTAAGAAAACTCAAGAACAGAATTACAATTCATAGAAAAAAATAAATCATCAGGCTAGCTCAGATTATGAAAATGAGAAAAGCTCAAATAGGAGACAGTGGTCTGTGTAGCTGGATGCTTTAGCAATGAGGAACCTGTACCAGCTGTTCCGTGCTTAATAAAGGGAGCTGTCTTATATTTTACAGTGCAAAAGATATCCTGGCACTGACAGACTGTGAGCTATGTGAGTTGTCTTCAGTGCCAAAACAGCGCTGAAATAAGACGCTGATTATACCAGTCCCTAGCTGATCACCACCTAGAGAACAAATTTCATTCTGTGTTGGTATCTTCACATTGTATCATGTGAATTTAGAGAATAAACTGAAAGCAGCAAAAACAAGCTCAGATTTATTCTTCCTTTGTAGCTTTCAAAGGCCAGAGAATTAATACAAGCCCCCTACCTGCACATTTCATAGGTTTGTAGGAAACAAGCCTAAACCTGAAACTTCGAAACAATTCTCCTTTGTCACCACGAACAGATTACCAAAGGTTAAGAATTATACCAATATATACCAAAAATACTAATCATACTCCCCCCAAATTCAACTCTTTCTACTGTTACATAATACTGACTTCTCATATCAACTCAGCTATCGGTTCCATAGCTAGAATTTTGTGCAAAAAGCCAAACCAAACCCTTCCTAAACCAACAGAAGTCAAAAAATTACAAAAGAAAATGGCCGCTCAACAAGGCATATAATCGTTTAATCTGACCTAAGATGGAATACAATCTTAACTGCAGATTACTGGCAGGAGTTGGACCATTATTTGCAGAGATAAAGCCTTAAAAAGCTTACTTTGTAAACAATAAATCAGAAGCTTCTCCTGTTGGGTTTAACTATTACATGAAAACCAGCAAAAACCTAACAAGAAACTTTCAAACGTAAGTAGTATAATACAAGACATTCAAAAATTAAGACCGTACTAACATCTGTTATATTGAAACATAGTGAAAGCAAAACCACAGTGCTAATTTTGCCATCTATGACTACTGATCCAGTCAATCTGTCATCAATTCTTTAAATGTACTCTTTTAATAAGACTTGCAACTTACCCTTTGTTTTTCAAGCTAGCTTGATGCTAGCATCAAACCATGGCCAAATTTATTTTTAAGCAAAAACAGCTCACACTGTTGCAGCTGAAGATACATTCGTAAAAAACAAACATGTTTGAGAAAGGAAGGAAAAAATGCGTCCACAATTATGCTAATCAACAGATCTGCCACCACACTTCGGGGAGAGAGAAATCAGTTTCTTTAGGACAGATGTTTATTTACTGTTAATGGGAGAACCTGCACTACATTTTCAATTTAACACACAGTAATACCCTATTGTTCGGGAATGTGCACATAATATTTAAGCAAAGAAACAAGAGTCAAATAATCCAAATGCTGTCTTTAAACACACGGTTAAAGTGCTTCTTGTTACTAATTGCTACCTTTAACTAGCTGCCCTTAGCAGGGGTGAACAGTGAATCAGACAGCTGAAGAACATCATAGCTTTATCCTACTGACAGCCTTTTAGAAAGGAAATTTCACATTTGAAGAAAATACTTGCAGTGCAGTCGTATATACATAGAAGGTAGACAAAGTGTCATGACTCCTCAGCTGGGAGATAGGAGATTAAGGATAATGTTTACAAGTTCCACTTTATTAAGCATTCCACTACCATCAAGGCTTTCAAATAAAAGCACGATACCCACCGTGATGTTTTCAAGATCAAGATGTTTGTTGTGAACAGTTTCACACAGTCTCCGAATTTTTTCCTTAATTTTATTCATGTCTTTTTCATTCAGCAGCTTGGCAGAAGAAGCATCTTGTTCCAATTCCAAAAGCCGTATCATCAGATCTAGACTAGCTCTGTCTAAATCCATGTTCAAACGATCTCTACTCAGAATGTACATTAGAGCTGCTGTACAAAGGGACAAATTCTTGGGTTGGGAGAGAAAAGAAAAAAAAACAACAGTATTTAGTAATCATGTTAGGCAGACGTTTTATAATTTTTAACAAACAAGATGAAGATTTACGAAGGAAAAAGCCTGAAAAGTTCAAATCAGCATTAGCACTTGCATGAGTACTTGCTCTTGCAAACAGATTCCTTCTAGCAAGTTACTAATGCCTTCCCCTAACCAATACAACTGAGACATAAATCACTTAAGATATTTACAAAAACCTAGTAGAAAAGCAGGGTTTTCTACTTTTAAGGGAGTCAGTGCTGCAGACAAAGTAAGACATGATAACTCCAGTAACAGCATTACAGAGGAGACAGCAGGGGAACAAAGTGAAACAGCCCAGGGTACACAGCAAGGTAGGCGAACATTCTGGTTCGATGGGATAAGCTGGTGACAGCACCAGAAAATAGAGAGATCATGGGGACAGTCTGCATGTGAAGGGGGGGAGGGGGGGGAGGGAAGGAGAATCTGGTGACATACGTTCCAATTCTGCCAAGCAGCTCTGTCAGTCAACAATTTACCCAACCCCTTCCAGCATAAACACATTTAATTTCCAGGGGAATTCTGCTACTTGAAAATAGCCAGAGTACAAACCAGCTTCCCCCACGCCCCGTCCCCATCAGTCCTGAACAGGTAGGTGTTATTATCTTGACCCTCCCTATCTTACACAGAATCGGCGTATAGGGACCTCTTCCCAGCTAAAGCATACTTAATCCTTCTTCAAGAAGGAATTAAATGCCATCTTCATGAGGATCCAGAAAAGCAAAGCCAGAAGGTGACTGTCAGGAAGGGACAAATGACAGTGAAGGGATCAAAGCAAAGCCATCTGTCCCTAGTGCTGGCAAGCACAGCACTTGTATCAAGAGACTCATCGATCCAGGTGAGCTCCAAGTTACGGTGAAGAGGAGAGATGTTCACGGGGAATTAAGCTGTGCTGTGCACAATATTTCAGAAATTCAGGTATTTCAGAAACCTTTCACAATATCTGAAGGAAAAGAGCCAGGGGGGCGTTGCGGGGTTTACGTGTGCATCTTCCCAAGTTCTATTCTCAATAGTCAACATGCTGCGTGCATCTATTTCAGTTTTTTCTGTATAAATTAAAAATGGAGACTAATTCTGGGATATGAATGTTGTACAGCTCAACAGGAAAGAGCAGAACTTCTGTGTCATAGCTGACTAACATCTTGTTTAGAGTTCAGCTGGCCACCAAAGCAATCATTAGCTACTTCTGTTTATTTTAGAAGCAAGTAATAATCATACCTGGTCATACTAAGCAGTATCATCATTTCCAAAACAGGACTAGGCAGCTGACAGTCTATCAAAAGCTACGTTAGAACTCCTTCCTGTCTGAGCCTGAGTCAAGGAAACCCTCAGGTGAATAAAGACTTTAATCTGACTAACCACCAAAGATGCATTTGGAATGCTGAGGGAGGGAAGCAAGAGCTTCCAAATCTGTATCTCCTTTCATGAATACAACTTTGACACACAGCGTTGTTGGGGGGAAAAAAAAAAATAATCTCTTAGCTGTGAATATCATTGCTCCAGCCTTGTCAGATATAAGGCTGAAAGCAATCTATGTGGCTCGTCTACATAGACAGGGTATTCATTTTTTCCCCTTAATTTCTATTAACTTTCTCCAATAAACCTTGGAATTTTATCATTTTAGTTTTAGATATCGTTTACCCTGGATTTACTTGCAACTGGTTTATACTGAAGAAAGTTTAAAGTAAGCAATTTCAGGTTCCTGGAAGAAAACCCTGTTCTTTCAGAATAGTAGTTATTAAAACAGGACACAGGAGCACACGCATTCCAGAGAAACAAAAGGTTACTCCGCTAACCATAGTTCAGCCAGTGTGGGACCTAATAAAGGAACATCTATGAAGAACTATTTTCTAGTGATCAGTATTACCCAGGTGAGCTTCCTGGTTAAAAAATAAATAAATAAATAAAATAATAACAAAAAACGCTTAAGCCCCAAAAGCAGTTTCTATCAACTACAAACTATGCAGCAGTTAAAAGAAGGAAACAGCTGAATTTATAACCTTGGCTGCATTATTAAATATTTAAGCATTCCAAAAAGTCAAGAGACTGTTCTTAGATGGCTACTCAGAAATGCTTTACAGATACTCCAAAGCCTGCTAAGGGCAATGGCACTCGCTTTGTAAGCCTCTGCTCCAAGCCCCTGCCTTGTCTCCAGGCTCCCTTCCTCGCAGTCTCATGGACTTCCTATTATGCAGGGAGTAAGGGCTCGCCCTCTGCATACGCTGTGCCAACACTTCTCTTCAGACCTTCCACCCAAGTTTTAAGATGCTTGAACGTGATCAGGAGGGGCCAAAGCAGGGGCCCAAGATGTTATACACAAGGTTTCAGGCTGCAGGAGGACTGCCAGAAAAGCAAAAAGGAGTGGAGTACCTATGTGTAGCAAGAACTAGGTTTGTGCAACGGCATTGCCTACAGAAGGCAATCAGGCCAGTAAGCCCCCAAATGCTGATGTGCAACAGAAAAATAACGATGTTGCAAAAGTAAGGACCTCCAATGTGAAGGGTGCTTGTAATGTGGAACAAACCTGCTTCAGCTTCATGCCAGTGATACGGGTTTTCTAAAACTCCTTTTTCTCAGTCCCTATAGGCAAGTTCGTTTAATCTTGAATACGACAACCCTACATTTTGCTCTGACCTGCTATAAATGTTAACAACAGTTAACCACATTGGCTGAAAGCTAATCTCGAGCCTTACTATCCACAGAATTCCGAGTTGAGAATGAGGGGAAAACTGTTAGCACAACTCATTTTTGATCAATATCCTGAAAAACCAAACCAAACAACCAAACTCTCAAAATCCCACCCTTATGGATTGCTGTAGTGAAGCTGGTTGGGCTTCCCGCCCCCCCCCCCCCCCCCCCCCGTTCTATTTCTCAGGATGCCTAAAACATGTTCTGCTTCCAAATGAATGCGGAGAAAAAAGTAAAATAAATAGCATTTGCTCCAGAAATTTTATGCCATATCTAACTATGGAGTTGCACTCCATACTTTGCAGAATTCAGGAAAACATCCTAGTTGAACATATACTCCATAACGGCAGACCATTTACACCCACTCTCATCCTTGTCTTGCCTTGCTTGTTCTATTTATACTCCAGCTTGTGGGAACAGATGGCTATTTTCTAGTGTTGAGCACTACATTTAATGCACTTTTTTTTTTTTAATTATTCACATGGTGAAGACATTACAAAACCGCATTTCTTTGCTTAACTACTGACAGCTATAATGAAAATATAGTTTTTATTCTAAACATTAATAATACTCCAAAACCTTTAGACCACAGCTGAAGGGACAAAGTCAGTTAAAAACTGGAACTGTAGCTTAAAGACAGATCTACAAGAAAAATTCAGCAGAACAAGTAATTTTTATACAAATATTTTTTGGGGCATAGCTCAGTAAGTTAACCAGTTATTTTGTGTTTTCCTTGCTGGTTAGAAAAATACCTCTGCAACTGCTATTTTATATTCTTAGAGAAATGTAAAAGTCCTGTACTTTGTCAGTCTGTTCCACTGTATCTACAACGAGGGTGCAGTATACACACATATTTGTCTCCATTATCAACCTCATTGTGGCAGTTTTCCCATCTCCAAAATACTTTAAAGAAAATACTAGTGAAATAATTTTATTGTTTTTTCCCCAGTCCTTATTAATCTTAAATAGATACGAGCCATACAAGCGAAGCCTAGTGTGGTTTATAATTCTAGAGTTACTTTGTACTAAGATTTAGTGGAGAAATTTCTATTAAGTTAAAATTTTAATGAAATAATTAGTGAATGAAAGGGCAGTATATAAAGACAGCAAACTTACACAGGCAAGGTAATTGTTAAAGCATATACTGACAGTAAATAGAGCACATATTTTAGCATTTATTAGTAGCAGTTTGATATATCAGTGATTTTATAATACTGTATAACCTGTACCAAGAATGCACTATGACTATATTAAAACTTTTAACTACCAGTATTTTTCCCTGACAAGAGAACATTTCAAACATACTGAAAACAGTGAATATAATCAATGCTTTTTGTTACTGCACACTAATAATAGCATGCAATTTCTTTTTGAACTCTATGTGCTAGTTCTTTTGAAAATGAAGGAATAATGGTAACTGCTAAAAGCCAAAAATATACCGAGCAAGCTTGTACACCTTCCAAAGAACTGTAGCTGTCCTCTGCACATCTCCTGCAACTCAGCGGTGGCAACTGTCCTAAATAGCTTGACTGTATTTATTTCTAGTATCACTTGGCACTATTTTGACACACAAAATAATGAATGCATTGAACCTGGTTCCTATGTTTTACAGTTAGCCTTTGCTAATTTTTGAAGGAGATGGAAAATAAGCTATTATTCTAAATCAGTTACTTTTCAGCTCTACAGCTTTCTCCCTCACCCACAGCAAGATGTCAAATACCCTCTCTTAGATGTCTGTTTCTGTGGGTGAAAAGTTTCCTTCTGCATTGCATGTTATTCTTTCTAGAGCTATTAAATAAAAGTAATAAACCTGACTGGATATACATATCTACTGGGCACTTCAAGCACCATTTCCTATGTTCAGCTTTTGTAACAATACCTCAAGGGATACCCCACAGAGGAACAGCTTCCAGCCACTGGAAAAAAAAAAAGACTATCATCCACAAGAAGTGTTTTCTATTATAGCTGAATTGAACTTGTGAAGTTGATAACAAGGAAAACCGGAACTGCTCCAGTTTTAAACGCTGGGGTCATGTTACTATAAGTAGTTACATTTTACCTTTCCTAGACTCATCAAAGAACACTTCACAGACTCAAGGCATCCTACAACTGCAATTACACCACTACTCAAGGAGACAGCACAGGACATGAGAAATGCCCCACAACAGCTATAGAAAATGCAGTAATTCACATACAAGCTGCTCTGGAGATGAGCACTTACAGCCACCTTTAAATGTAAAGAAGAAAGGATTCCTTTCAAATGTATTTTATTTGAAGGAAATTATAAATACAACAATAAAACTGTTTGAAAAAAGCTTAAGAGAAGATATAAAATAGCCATCCAAAGCACCGACAGTTTTTTTTAAAAAGTTTAAGTTCCTGCTTAAAAGAATTTCCAAACCCAGAAGCACATAAGCAGTGGAAAGGGAATTTGTCATTGGAATGTAGGTGCTATTATTTTTCATTTCACTACAGATTACTAAAACGGAGCCACAGATCCCAAACGCACACTATACTGGATGCTTGACCTTGAACGTGCGTACACAAAAATTCATACAAACTAGACTGGTTTCATCAAACTTTGATGAAATACACAATGTATCCGTACCTGATGGTGTTGGGAATCATCCAGTGTTTTGAAAACCATGGCTACCATCCCATGTGCTCTCAGATGCATTCGGAAGCTGGGCATGGCGCACTTTGTCGCCAAGCTGATTACACTAGAGAAAATTAATTCTGGATTAGAACAGCTAAAATGAACACATTTACAAAAATGGCAGACAAACAAGTCTACAAAATGTGATTGACCATATACCTCAGACTCTGACAGAGCCTGTTGGGATGTTGCTTCTAAAACTTGTTATAAGGCAAGTTGTAACTGGTGATCAGGGCAGCATTTTATTCATCAGTTGGTTACCAGCACCAAATCGTGTCTGCTTTATTTCCAGGTTGGCTAAAGACAGGATTTCAAAGGTCACCCTGAACTTGCTTCTTTCAAAGAAAAGATGAAATAATTTCAAAAAGTTAAAGTAAAACGTTCATGGATTAAGCACGAAGCTCTGATTTAGAGGCGCTGGAAAGCTTACAGATCAAGGCATTATTAGAAATTATAAACGTGAGCTTCCACCGCTATCTAGCGGTTATCTAATTGACTGACTAGTCCTGCTTATGCCTGTCAATACTTTTACAAAAACCTAAACATTTTCAATATTTATTGCTGCATTTATGGTTGATAGAAAGACTATAAATTTCAGGAAAAGCCTGAAAAAATCTTTAGTCTAATCAGTGATCAGCATAACAGTTCTATTTTAAAAGTGGAAGTAAGTCTTCCCCTAGTTTTATTAGCAAGCTGTCTGCTATTTCTAGCACAGGGCAACATATAGACTATTAAAAATATATTGCTTTTAAATGCGGAGCAATGTGGGAGTGATTCTGCAATCAAGTCTTCAATGACTACTGAGGAATCTTATTATAAAAGATTCATGTGGTATGGTGTTGAAAGAACAAGTGGCCTTTCTGTCTCCAATCACAACAGCACCAGTTAGAGCCTACCTACCAGTTTCTGATTCTTTTACGTCTATTCCTATCCTTACTCATAAATTTCCTTTGGAAAAATGTATTTGCTAACTGAAAGAAAAAAATTTATGGTGCTTATACAAGTTACATTCCATGATATAAATTGGGAAAGTAAAAAAGTAGTTTAAGATCTTAGGAAGCTTGCCATGTGAGCAAATTAAGCGCACTCAGCATGAAAAATGCTCCTTAACTGTCATTATGGTACTAATTTATTCTTGTCATACTGTACATTCAAACTGGGTAATAAATCTCTTGTATTTATACTCCAGCAACAATATTCATTGCTACTTTTTGAGGAACACGAAGAATAAATTCTTTAAACAGCTCTCTTAAAAGCATTAAAGATTTTTCTCATCCACAGTCAAATGTCAAAGTACAGTATCCTCATCCCCTGTCTCTGTGAATTCAAGTTTTTCCTTCTCCACCATTTTAGTTTTGCTTAAGAGAAATAAAAAAATATTATTATGTGGTTACAGAATATCATTCTAATTACTTCTATATCCAGGGAATGGACACCATTATCATAAACATTTTCAAAGCAAGACTTGCATTTTTCACACTCATTTTGTAAGAATGTGTAACCTGAATATTAAGAGTGCAATGAGTAGTTCAAGACAACTTAGGGAAGCTCCCAATTAACACTGAGGCCACAATAGGATGCTAGCTGTGTTATTTATCAACAGAAGAGAAGAGACAGTTGGAGTTAAACAGTATCTCAATATTGCATCAGTTCTAGATTATAGCCAGCAAACTTTCCAGTTTTAGAGATTTCATTTTAGAACTGAATTTTGCATTACAAACCAAAACGGGCACCACACATAAGACTGCACTAAGCAAAGTTATCAAAAAATACTTTTTTAATTTATAGCAAATATGTTTTTTGTACGGGAGAACAAGCGTGTTGAAGCTGTCGCTTACTGTACAATTCTCTATTTCATCTTCCTAATCATACTACTATTGATTATTAAACAACATATCATCTTGATGATTATTTTCTTTATAACAGAAGTGCCAGGTAACCACTCAAACAACATTTTAAAGCACAGTCACTTCACTGACAAATTCAACACCTCTTTTAAATATAAGTTCAGTGTTTTACATTAAGATATCTTACCTAAGGCAACGTGTGTTTAGGGGCTGATTGCTCTTCAATCCACTTAGCAAGTACTCAATATCATCTGTGAACTCTTGATTTTCACCAAATTCCACTACATCATTGAAGTGCTTTACATGCTGAACAACAGTGTATAACTGGAAGAGACAAATATTTTGACCTAGTTAAGCTGCTCTTAGGATTGATTATAACCTTAACAAGTACAGTTTAAAATCTATTCAGTTTTGAGTGCAAGGAAACATTAAGAAGTTAATGAAGGCCATTCAACTATTTAGATAAAAAATATTATCTTTAATAGGAAAGCCAAATTTCATTTTGACACTGTTCCTTCAGTACTTAGGATTACCAATAATTCTTTATCTTAAAAATGTGTTAAGAATACTTACTTCTTTGTCTTCTTTCCTACATTTCAATGCAGTAACTATCTCTTGGTAGGGCTGAGTAGGTATTGTCACAGTTTTTATCACTTTGGGAGGTGGTGCAGGAGCCTTAAAAACTCCATCATCTTTATGAATTGCCTCCTTTGAAGATAGCCTTACCTATTAATAAGAAAGTGCTAAAATGGGCAGATGTTTTGAGCATGTAAACATACACTAAATACATCAGGAAACAGTACAGGTGTGCAATTGTCAAACTCACATTTCGGGACTGTTTAGTCCTTGCCTTACACTACCAAGATGTACCTAAGCTCTGTGATAATGTACCTACTCTTAAAGAAAAATAAAAAGAAGATGGCACAAATTATTAATTTTTAAATACAAAAACCAGTTTAAAGTAGTCAGGAAGCTCCAGTGGAATTCTGAAATTAAAAAAAGGGAAAAAAGTTCTTTACACTGGTTCCTTAAGCTTTAGCTTAAGTAAACCAAGCAAGTTCAGTGTTTAAAAACAATTATTTGTTGATACTTACAAGTATCTCACCCCCTTTATACTGGAGCTTCCAGTTGGTTGCTATACTGAACCATCATTAAGTACACTGGTCTGGATACAAGCACAGCATTGAGCAGTCATTGCCTCAGCACAGCCTCAACTGAAAAATTCTGTGCCTACTGTTCTCATCTGTAACTACTGGAGGCTACTGCACACTACCCTACTTAGGGTAACAGAAAATCGACCTCTCCAACCTGATACTCCAAACTGTATTGTGGAAGACTATATATAGGTGGAAGACTGACTATCGAAATTTTGTAGCACCATAAAAGAAGCAATGTGCATGCCTCAAACAGGTAGAGTTATGCTCTTGTAAATTCATGGTATTCTCTGTACACCAGCCTTATTCACATTTGTGTCATTAATATTATGGAAACAACATATTATAGCATGATATACAGCAAAACCTATTCTGAGCTTACAGCTGGTAGTAGAGACCTTGATGCTAGGTCTAGCATAACTAGTGACAAGTTTCCAGCCATCTCAGGCAAGTATTACAAGCTTCTCCTCAAGCTACTCCTCTGTATTAGTTTGAGGCTGGTATAAGCTTAAGTGTCAGCTTATCTTCGTATTACTGCTTTGGCACAAATTCAGATGGGAAGGCAAGCTACAGAAAACAAGGCACACAGGAAAAAGACCTCCAAATACTCAATTTGAAATGTACAAGTGCCAATGCCAGTGGTCATTTACTCACCCTCGTGTACTTTTTTTTTTTGTAATGTGATGTTAAACTGTGATGATGCAACCAACCAAAACAAACAAAAAAATAATGTAAGTTTCCTCGCTTAGAAAAATGAGGTTTTTTAAAAGTGTGACTGAAAAAAATGGAACTAGATGCACCCCCCATGCCTGCATGTAACTGTTACATACTTCAGGGGATATTCTGAGAGAAAGCACTCTTGTACACTGACAGTCAAAATGAAAATATAAGCCAAAACAACCTGCTCCACTAATGGAGTTTTCTTTACATGCTGCCTCTATCACTGCGCAGCACTTCTGCATTTGCTCACTTAAGTTCCAGTGGCAAAATGCTAATAAACCACGCTGAAAAGCTGGTTTACATAAAGCAGGTACTGGAGGATTCTGATCTTATCAGTCTGTGAACACAGCAGATCTACTGAAGTATCTCATCCAAGTCTTGGTTAATGGCTTCCCCTTCAAAGCAAATTCCAAGGGAGCTTGCAGAGGCCGTAAGAAAAGAGTACTTGGCTTAAGCAGTTTGCATGGGTTTCTCACTGTAGATCTAAGACAAATTTATGCAGATCTTCAGGTAACAAATTTCTACAGAAATTAAAGAGGAAGGACCATCTGTGCAGGAATTACTGGACGTTTAGATCAAGACTCATTAAATCTTAATCATACACATGTAAATCAAGGTTAAAAGAAGTGACTGAATTAACTTCAGATGTATGTCATAACAAGAGGAGCAGATACAAGTGAATTCCCCTAACTGGTTTGTTCAGTCAAACCTCTGCCATATTTCTGAATTAATATTTTGAAGGTTCCAGTTACAAAGCAGAAGTTGGACAGAAAACAAAATGGCTTGCCTGAATATGAATGACGCAGACAGACATTTTCATAGCCTGAAGAGAATATATTCAAAATCTGTCTGAGAAAAAGGCAGATTTTGCCTGAGTCAAGTTAGCTATCAGAGTACTTCACAAAAATCAGTACTAATATAAAGACTCGGTATGCAACAAATGCTTTGGTTAAAATACACAAAATCTAAATTGAGAAAGGGAATTCGGAGACACTCAGGACTGAAATTTCTGCACTCTCCTCAAACACTAGCGGTAATGGTTATTTTTAAGTTAGTCATCATTTTCCAGGCAGACCAGTTAACAATGAAGGAAGGCTGTTCAGAATACTGTGATGATACAACCAAAACCAACCACAAATCAAAAAGGAGCTGGTGTCAGAACAAGACACACACAGGTGGAATTAAAAAAAAAAAAAAACCGAACCCCAAAAAAACCACCAACAACCAAAACTGAAACCGGTGACAACAGCTGAAGACGTATCACTGCAAAAATATCTACTTTCTGATCTTCTGTTCTCAGGCAAGTACTGTAAGCAAGGCACCAAATGAAATTAAGTTTACTGACAATGTACAATGCTCTCTTAGCATAACCAGTAACAATTTTTACACGTATTTAAGTCCAAGACCCTGGATTCTCAGGCTCTCAAAAGAGTTATAAAACAATTACCTTAAGCCTTGGAATAATCACCGATTTTTGAACGAAGAAGTTACTTTAAGAACTGTTTTCACCTCTTGTCTACTTTTTGTAGACATGCTTATACCTGATATGTTCATATTAGCATTTCTGGCTGTATACAGAAAAATTTGTTTCTTTCATAGTGTCTAAAGACTTACATCAGCAACTCACAATCCACAAAGGAAAAAAACCCAAATTATCTGTTTTTAAGTTTTTCTTTTTTGACCTGCAGCTTGCTGACTTCTATGGGTACGAGCAAGTCAGTCCTAGGGGTTCTCACAGAAGATGGTAGTCCATTGTTAGAAATATTAACTTCAGCAGATTAAGGAACTGAACTTGATTAAAGTATTTTTTTTGCATCAGTGTATTGAAATTATATGGAAGATCCTGTTCTGGAGTCTTTCCACTGACGATTTCTTTCCTATCAAATACCCAATGGCTCACATCACAAAGTGGATTTCATTCTGAATTACTGTGACATTACCAGGTATCAAGAACTTGTGCTTCAAAAAATATCAGTGAATCTTAACAGGAGATTTACTAAACTTGAAAAAAAAGTCAGTCTACTTACTGGGACACTGGGAGTTTTCAAAACCGGTGGTGCTGGCAGGGCCTCTGATTCTGGCTGATTCCAGTGTCTAGCATTATATACAGCTTTTGTGGGAGACTAAAAGATAAAAATAAAAGTTATTTTTTTAAGCAAATTTACCAGTAGTCGCTATATACTCCAAAAATTACGGTAGCAATGATGTAGCCAAACAAGTAAAATGAGCTTCATTTTCCCCTCTTCTGTATTCCCAGCAACACAAGTTCTCAGTATCGCATGTATCAGAAAACTCGAAAGACTGATGCATCTGATGGTTTTGAAGACATACAGACCCATTCAAATGGCAAAAGACAGGATGTGTATGCATTTCAAGAATTCTTCAGTTTTTCTACTTTTTAAATTTATTCAAAGACAAAAGGTCTGCAACCTGCCTACAGACAAAACCAGACAGCTACCGGGAAAAAACATGTTAGTGAACACCATGTCAGTAGAAAATATGACTAGCTTAGAATCAAAAAGTATAACTGATATAGACTTTGATGCTTGGAGGAATAGAAAACACTCAAATGAAATGCCTTAATCCATATTAATAAATCAAGAAGCCTTTTTTATCTTTCTGCTCGAACACGTGTCAAGGCAAATCAAAATGCATCAAAGTTTACCGTTCCTTGAATTTTTGGGTAATACAACATAATTCTCAGAGGAAGCAAAGACAGAATTATACTTCTAACATCTGAGTTTTCCAATCTAATTGCACAATAATATTCTAGACTAATATATCGTTACAGTTTTCACAATTTCCCAGCTTGCTTCGTATTGTACGAACTGTGTAACTATAACCTACTCACATGAACTTATATAACATTTTCAACACGAAAAAATATAATTTAAAAAATTCTGTATTAAAATAATTTTAAGTCAGAATAGAACATATCAACTACTGGCTCAAGTACAACCCACAGAGGAGCTACGTGTAGCAAACCTACCAGTACCAGCCATTGCCCGAATACCATTCTATCAAGTATAAGTAGGTTTTGGCATGGCAAAAGCTAGAAAGTAGATTTTGTATGTTCAAGAGTTTCTGTATTACTGTTAAAACTCTACTGTGCTGCATCTTTCCATTCTTTAGAAGAAGAGAAAGCCCTGACTAACAAAACTTCAAAGAACATTAGCAGAATGAAAATCTCAGCTACTGAGTTTTCAAAGCCCAAAAGATATGTCAAGCCCTAAATCATTTAAGAGAAAAGCCTCTTTCCCCCCCCCCCCCAGTGAGCTTCGCTGCGGCCGTAAGAAACTTAATTGGATTTTTAAATTATTTTTTAAAGCAGTGCTCATGTACCATTCAGCAACATACATACCATGGCCACATGGTTTTCCCAGGGAGCCCTTTCAAAGAATACATTTTCAGGTAATGGACACACCAAGTCCTTCAGCAGCCACATGTAGGCACCACAGCCACACGTAAGAATACCAAAATAAGGGTCTTGATAATTTCCATTTTTAACTTTCTCAAGTAACAGAAGCACTAACTTGCCCAAATTTCCTGACAATCTCACCAAGCTCAAAAAGTTAAACTGAGAAAATGGTTTTAAGTTCAGGCTGCTACAGTTATAAGATGATGTCTCTGTTCACAAATAAGACGACTGTGTCATATAGATTCTTATCTGAAAAAAAGTTAACTACTGACAAAATGGTTAAAAGTTTAACTGTCTTTTCTCCTATACATTTCAGAGTAGCAGATTCCTACCCACAATCCGACTCAGGGTTTGAAATGAACAAAGGAAGGACAAGGTAGTAACAAAGATGCTTTTTAAATTGAGAAAGATACAATGTTTCACAAATCTCTGCAATGGAAAAGAACCACCGACTATTTTCTGGACACTCATTTTTTTTGCCTTAAATTACAACTGTTCCACAAACAACAGCAGCAAACGTGTTAAGAGTGGGAAGAGAGGGCCTAAGTTCCTGCGTGCCATATCCTGATATACAGGATAATTCAAGGAAATAACACACACTATCAAGTAACCAGCATGCAAGTAGACATATATATTTAATATCAGTTAATATCAGCCAATGCACAATTATTTTTAATCTTGCAGGGAAGCTTAACTAGTACAATTCTGACAACAGCGTACTGCATTACAGCTGCCAGAAGTCCTGTTACCATAGGATATTCTTTATTAATAGTCCCAAATCTCAGTTACAGCCTCAAACAGTATTCTATCCCTTCTTGAAGGATACTAATATATTAATACTCCTGAATTTCCTGTCCAGAAGCTACATGCTGCACAGCAGCTTTCCAGGCCTCTGTAACATCAGTGTCGGGCTCAGCACACCCAGTGGGGAGACGCAACCCACCCAGCCAGATTGCAGGCTTACACCATTCTCTTAGCTCGATGCAGAAGCCCCAGGGGCACAGACCACGGCAGGCTCTGCTGCTGCAGGACTCCCGTTTTTATGAAGTTTAAGTGAAGAGCATGCCATACTTGCTGCCTTGATACATGCCTCTGCCCCATCCGCGTGTTCCTTTTTCCTCATGCCTCGCGCTCCCCGACAAACCAACGCCAGCCCTCGCCAGGCGCAGGGGGAGCAGGGTCACGCTGGTGTTCAAGCTCACCTTAACTCAGGCAGGCAGCAGTGGGGACAGGCCCTGGCTGACTATGTGACAGGAGCGCCTGCAGTCCTGGCTTTTCAAAATTTAGCACCTCCGTGGCATACATACGCATACAGCAACGAAGCACAGATAACAGAGATCAAGTTCAGTGCTTCAATACGGAGTAAGAACAAAGGACACAAACAGCTGCGCCAGCATAATCAAAAGGTCCACACAGCATTACTGTGTTTTCTTCAGCAGCCAGCAACAGCTGATGCGTAGGAAAGTTCAACAGGGCAGACAGATAAAGACAAATTCCTTCTAAATACTCAGGGCTCAGAGGCTTCCCGAGTCAAAAATGGCATCCTTTTTATTTAACAGTCAAAAATGGGCTTTTCTTCCCTGATTTTCCTTAATCCCTTAACAAATCAAAAGCCAGGGCATCCCACAGTGTTTTCTGACAAGGCACTTAACAGTTTCCTTAGGCACCACCAGTACAATATAGAAGAAATACACATTTTATGTAAGAGTCAAGTAATGCCACCAATAAATGCCTGTTCTGAGAAAGGACATCTTCATTTAGTAGCTCTCTTGTAACAGAGCCTAAACCGTAACTGAAAATGGTAATGTATTTAAAACCTCAAATACCTATGGAAGGTTAGGTTTAGCCACTATCCCTTATAATGTCTTCTACTTTCAGACCAAAGCAACTCTGCCTGTGATTCCATGCCTTCCCAGTTAATATTTCACTAGACAGGAGACACTGCTCCTCAGCATCCCCACCGTCTGGTCCGGTACCCTGCCTCACACTGACTGCACGCAGCTTAACCACCACACACACCCGCAAGAACGCAACACTGCTTTCTGAAGAAGTATGTTCTAATCAGCTCTAACGCATTATGCGGAGACTCTGGAGCCTCTCTTACAACCGACACTGACACGGATATGGCAAATACAGCCCTCCTTTACAATCATTTCTTAAAGCAACCTTAATATTTTCCCTCACAACACTAAAAGAAGATGCATTTCCAAAATAACTGCAAAGAAACCGCATCAATACTGATCAATCCAGTAAGCACCGTGTAGATTTGCTTTAGATTACTGTGTGACAAAACTCAAGCCAGGAAAAGTATCAAAGATCAAATGAATGCTAGGGAACAAAGACTTTACAGAAGGGCTTGAGCACAAAAGCAAAGGGGTTGGTTTGTTTGGTTTTGGTGATGGGTTTTTTGGGGG
The DNA here is from genome assembly GCF_023634085.1 of Falco cherrug. Taxonomy (NCBI): domain Eukaryota; kingdom Metazoa; phylum Chordata; class Aves; order Falconiformes; family Falconidae; genus Falco; species Falco cherrug. The sequence goes on from NC_073705.1 coordinate 44,039,598, forward strand.
GTTTTTTGGTTGTTTGTTTGGTGTTTTGGTTTTGTTTTGGGTTTTTTTTGTTTGTTTTTTTTTTTAAGGCAACTCAAATGCTTGTGATAACAAGCTTCCCTGAAGAAGCAACGCTGATATTTAAGCAGCAGTAATTTAAGAAACTGACTGACTTTCTTTTGAAGACAAGACAATCTTGCAATTATTCAAATAATGGAGACTTTTCCTTCAGAATTCTTCCTCTCAAGATTAATTTAGAAGAGATGCAAGTGGAAGTACATCACTCCTTTGAATCCTGTGTTCTTAAGGCAAGTAAGTACTGCAATATTAATCAGCTGTAAGAGCTTCTGCTGAATAGCAGAAGAGTTTCCTTTTTTCATATGTACGGAACTGACAGCTGTTTACACACAGACAGATGTCTGGAAGAGTGCAAATATTCCAGTGAGGGTATAAAGCATATTGTACTGGGGGACTCTGCACATGGTTCTGGGGGGTGAACTGAGATGCAAACCCAGAACTAATGCCAGGGATTTCACAAAATGCACAGGGCTGTCAGTTTTATAAGATCATCTCCAAATAGCATAAACTATGGGTCACGCTTAACCTCCCATCCCTGAAAGCCTCAAAGCTGAAATTTTCAGGAGCTGGCACTCTGCACATACTGATGCAGCACTACCTGCCATTCATAGATACAAGAATAGCAGAAAATAAGAGCCAGGGACATGAGTCATGCTGAAAATACTAGCAAAACAAGACAGACAGCAGCTATTTGCAGGCAAGAACACATTCCAAGGTAGAAGACAATGGCAAAAGAAAACCCAAAAATATTTTTAACAGATATCCTGATATCTGAAGAAATCCTTTATATCTGAAGGGCATTCAGTAAGGCTGTGTACAAGCCAGATGCTCATCAAAACTACAAGTAAATTCCAAAAAAGCCCAATAAACCAAAATACATTATTATTTACCACTCAGTATTCATAACCATTAAGAACACTAGTCTGTCCTGCATGTCTCACTTTGAATGGGAAGAAGGGAACAAGTACATTGTACAGCACAGAACTATTCATAACGGACTGTTTCTTTTGACAAGGAATGCATATGCATCCATTCAGAACAAAGAAAAAAAATTATGCTTCAAAACAGGAAGATGGAATATCAATTCAGCACAGGCTGAGCCATGTGTATATAACACAAAAAAAGTTAATTTGGACTCCAGATAAGATAGCAGTTTCCAACAGCAGTTAAAAATCTGAGGCAAACCTGGACCAAATAATTTATTCAGCATTTAAAATGGGAACCAAATCTCCATTACTTGGATCACAGTAGCAGATTAATGCCAATAAACGACCTCTAGGTGCAATGGAGCACTGAATCGTGAGCTGCTATACTATTTAATGCAGTACACACAGAAAATTATGCATGCACATAGCTAGACAACAAGTTGTTAGTCAGACCAGGTTAAAGAGCTAAAGAGCAGACAATACAACGAATGGGGAGGGAGAAAATGTCACTGAAGTTTTTCTTGCATCAGACTTCTGAAGAACTACAAAATGTTTTTTCTTCCTCCAAGCTCAAAAGGAAGCCTACAGGGCAGAACAGGACAATGGGTCAAACACCCAAGTGAAACAAGAAAATTTATCTTGAAGAAACCGGACAGTTTGATAAATGTGAGATTCATTCTTTAACAGAAATAGCTAGCGGTGTTCTGTATGCTGCTTACAGTAAGTGTACTCAAAAACGGTCAGCTCAGAAGCAGAAGCCATATGGTTATGGCTACTCATTTGGCCTGAAACCTATGTAAAGTCTAATTAAAAGGGACAGGGTACAATAGTTTAGACATACCACCACAATGTTGGGAACATATCACTTCAAGAGAAGAGAAAAACCTGTACCTGCCTACAAGTAACTGTATTAGGACAAACACATCCTGCTAAAAATTGTTAGGCAGAATTCCTGCCCTCTTTGTTGCTACACAAAGGGAGAGACAGCCCCCACACCCCCACAACACTCCCCTGCTAATCCTAATCTACTCGAAGGGTATCAAACTACTAACAGTAAAGCCTTACAAAATTGCAACAGCAAGGCAGCTTCAGAGGTCATATGGCTAGGCTGAGTGTCCAGGCGAGCATGCCCACATAAACATTTCCATTTGGATCAGTGAAACATTTTTCAAATAAAACTCCCAGACGCCCTCAGCTACAACACAGTGGTTTGCATCACCGAGTCTCTGAGTACACTTACCTGATTCCTTTCTAATTAAACCAAACTTGAAGGTGGCCTTGCAGAAAGCACCTGCCTCATGGAAGCTCTTACTCGGCATTCCCCAAAGCAGATCACAACCAAGTTAACTCAAAGTACAAACTTACAGGCGTGTGCAATGGGGACACCGGGCCCTCAACACCAACTGTTACACTCTCAAGATGTGCTCATGTTGCATCATGCTATTATCTAATATACAAAAAAAGTCACAGACAGAGCTGAGTGAACCAACCATGTTCATACAGTACATGGGAGCTGTGAAGACAATTTTGCATATTCATCTGCATGTAAATTAAGCTCCCACTGGCAAATGAAACTGGTGTATTTTAATCTCTTTCAGCTTTCTTCCCATTTTAGAACTTTCTGCAGGACTGAGGCCTTGCGCAAGGTAACATTTATCCTACACAGTTATCCTGCGCTGTCTAATTACTAAAACACTGAGTTAATTACTGGGAACTACGCAACTGATGGGGGCGGGAGGGGATGCGAAGATGCAAGAGAGAATCTGGTTTCAAAAATGTTTTAATGCATCTTTGCTTCTTGCCTAAGAGTTAATACCAGTGGGAGGTGGAATTATAAAACACAAAAAATTTCCACTGTGACATTAAACATTTTCCATTCAATTTGATTTCTCCACTTCCTGAAAAGCACACACAAGGGGAGAAGGACTTCCATGCTTATTTTTCATTTGTCCCTCTTGCCTCTACAAGGACTTTGCCTGTTACCTTCACGCTGCAGTTGGCACCCCTGCCCTTCGCAGAACAAAGCTATGTCTCAACCGATAACATCTTTCTTGACATTGCACAGGAGAAGACACGTGCTTCCAGTAACGTTGCTACCACAGTTCTACCCAACAGCTGCATGTGGAGGGCAGATGAGGAAGCAGTTGTGCCAGGTGGAAGGATCTCAGCTCAGCATCTACCAGAACACACCCTTCTTCACCACAGTTTAAGATGAAGGAGTGGGAAGAAAATAATTTTGATTAGCATCAAACAATTATGTTGGAAGTTAACAGACCAACTCTCGGTGTTTGCTTTCACCCTGAGATGGCTTCAAGGTGTTATGCCCCAACTCAATCCAGTAAAATTACAGTGGCTACTTAACTCTTCAAATTAGGTGACTAATCTAAAAACCTGGCAGTCCTGATTAGCATCCTGTTTACTAACTTAAAAATTAAGCATTGTTTGTCTATTTACATCAATAATAGAAGAAAAACAAATTCCTAAGTGGTCAGCACTAGGAAGCCAGTATTGAATAAACATTCCTACTGATGAATCTGGTTTTGCAAAGGTTAAGTGAAATAATCACATCAAATACGTGATTTGTTAAAAAACAAAGCTTCATATTAACAAACAGATTTATTTCTACTTTTTTAAAAATTCATTTTTATTCCAGCAATATAAAAGTTGCTTAAAATATAAATGCTGTTTATAATTGGTTAGCACTTAGAACAGCTCATCTCTTGTGCATCATTCCAAAAAAGTTTTTGGACAAAAAAACCCAACCCACATAAAACACTTCAGTTCAGGACTGGGCAGACCATCTGCAGGAAGCACCAACCCATAAGTGAATGTACTGCAGAAGCAGCAACATGTTGTCAGATCTGACCACCACTGTGTGTCAAACTGCTGATGAAACAGACTGCTGGCTTAGCGCTAAACTGATACTAGCCAGAGATTTCACAGAAAATTTTGATTGCCAAAATTCAGCTTGATTCCTTGGAGTCAAAATAGCTAATGCCAACTAATAATCTTTCCTATTAAAAAAACCAACTGTGATTTTCAAAGCCTAAATTAGGATGCACACAGCAGCTCCATGTGTGTAGTATCAGCAGTTTAATTGTCATTGAAAAAAAATGCTTTGTTATAACTGTTCGTCCTATTGGTAGAACATTTTTTCCCTAAAGGTTATGCAAGATAAAGACAAGCAGTTCATTCTAAAATTAGTTATGACCAGTTTACTCTGGTCCTACCACTAAATGTATGGAAAGGGCCACGACTGATACAGCAAAACTTTAGAATTAGGCTTCTACTGCTGCTTTTCCAAGCTTATTTACCTAAAATAAGCTATGGAAAAATAATTAACCAAAACCACCTGAGATAGTGCACTTACTTAATTTCACATGTATTAAATCTAAAAAAAAATTTTTAAAATGTAAAAAAAAAAACTTACAAAGTTTAATTTGGGGAACGTAGATTCATTTTCAGGCAAGTGAAAATAAATGTTACTTACAGGATGTCTCTGATAAACATCTACTGTGAAGTATAATGTAAGCTTAGTGGAAAAATACAGATCACAGCACAGCCTAGTTTCTTTCCCCTCCCACACACACGTCATTGTCATATTAGCCATAAGATTACTCAGTCAAACCAAGAGCCATGCATGGTTTCGTACTTCTTCAATTTCAAAACACTTTCAAAGATCAGGTACAAGTATTTCATCTTGGACTTCAAGTAAACTTAGACATAGTATTTGTTTCAAGCTGATATTTATAGCTTCTTCCAGTCAGCATGAAGCACCAGTGGAAAAAGCTCACATCAACCTGTAAAAGATTCACAGGTTATACCTTTAAACTTGTATTATGGCAAATCCTATTAGAACAACAGGATCACATGTAAGCTTTATTTTCAAGGATTGACAGTTTCTCAGAGTGCCTGAAATTTATAACAGGAATATGGCAACTCGATGAAAACAACCTACTCACAGAAAAAATCCACCCTGCCTACACGACAAGAAAGATGCAATTAAATAATGAATTACAGACTAGCTGCAGACCAAACTGAAGTCACACAGAAAGGAGTAAAAAAAAAAAAAAAAAAAACAACCACAAAAAACACCACCACTTTTTTTTTCTGGTTCAGCACTTGATAGCTGGAAATCGGTGATCTTCACACAGAAGTGACTTAACACATCCTTCCAACTGACCTTTCCAAAACCCACACTTTGAACAACCTTGCACACATTTCTGTACCTTGTCGGGCACAAAACAGCAGTTATTCATAAAATTTGAATAAAACATGAAAAGCAACAAATACTTACAAGGTTATGACAGAATCAAGTTTTTACCTTGCATACAAAGTTCAGAAGCAGTCTGTTGGCTAAGCCATGTCTGAATTCAGCAGTGATTTCATTCATGTATTCAACACTACTGTCATGACTAACTATTAATGTCACTTGATCAAAGTAATGCATGTAATCCTGCTAACGCCGGCTGTGTTTAGTGAGCATTTCTCAGTTGCAATGTTGACTTAACCAGGTTAAGACAACTTAAATCTCTCTTCATTTCCCTCAACTGAGTGGATACAATTGGTTACAGTCTCGCAGTGAACCAGACTGAGATTTATGTTAAATGCTTCCTTTTAGTGGGTTGTTTTCTAAACACACATGGGTCCTCAATTTAGATCAACAAACCAACTCGGGAAACTGAAGGAGCAAGGGAACAGGAGTGAGCAGGTAGAATGAAAGGAGACCAAAGCCAGCTTCACCAAATACTTCTGTCAGTATTTTTTGTCTTTTTCAGACAAAACCAGCTCTTACAGTAGGTTGAGTTGGGTTTTTTTCTTGTTGTTTAATGCATAATACAAGACTATCTCAGCTTTTCCTTAAAAATGCATTCCACACTAGCAGAGTAACTTTCAAGCAACGCCACTGTTAAAAACAAGGAAGGTCCTTTGAATGGGAAACTCCATGGTCCAGGACTTGAGTGAGTAGCCCGAAGGAAACACTATGACGATCAAGTTAGTGGCAAAGAGGTTTTTCCTTATCTTTTCCAGTACAGCCCAATGTGTGCACAATACAAGAGCGGGGGGGGGGGGGGGGGGGGGGGGAAGGCACACTGACGTAATGTTGCTCTTCCCATTCACTGCACACACATGGGGAAATGTAGGCACAAAACAGCCAGCTTTTCTAGAGCTAAGACCTCAGCACGTGAGTTTAGAGAAGTTTCTCCAGAGAAAAACAAGAGAATAAGAGAAAATATTTAAGCTAGTTTAAATTTGTTTATAAACATTCAATTCTCATTGCAAAAGCAAGCAGTTAAGGGAAATACACAGATTTTAACTGCAGTCAGAATCACCAAGCAACAGACTAGCATTCAGGTTAGTTTTTAGTTTGAACAATAGTCCATGCATCACCCATGTAGACCGTCCATGTGGTGAGTGTCTTCTTCCTCAGGTTACCAATCATTAAAAAGTGTATTTTTTTATCCTCTCAAGATAATTTCAGTCTTTTATATGCGCCGAGTTGCATTCTGTCAATACTAGCATGGAAGCTTTATGAAACATACTCAACGCAAAAAATACCAACATCTAAGAAATGAATTCCAAAAGACTCATTTCTAAAGTTCACCTATTCTAGCACAGGAAAAAAAAATAATCCTGATATACCACTCATCTAATACCTTGAAATTTCAAGTTACTTTGAGAAAACACACACAAGGACTGCTTTTGGATACATCTACTTGAAAGAGTCAGTGCTTTTCCTGCTGTACCTCCTTTGTCCCACTTCAGGCAACACTTAAGTCTTCCCATATGCCTTGGCAGCACTGAAGAGCACTAACAGAGGGATTAGAGTCTTCCCTTGCCTCTTCTTGGCCCCTCAAGCTGAAAAGCTCCCATACGTTTTAATTATAATTATTTTAATTATAATTTGCAACCATATTTACATTCTTACCTTGGAAAGTTCAAAGATAATCAGTAATCACCTTGTCCTGGTTGGCCTCCCATGGCCACAGGAACTAGGATCAGCATAGAATTGCAGGTCACTCTTTCTCATACATTTCCAGTTTAACAGCAGAGGGCCATGCCAGAAAATCTGCAGTTCAGAGGATTTGGTGGTCCTTAATGACATGCTGGCCAACAGAAACACTGAATTGACAGTACAGCTCTGGCACAAAAATATCAGGCAGCGTCATCAGCTTCTAGGACTGATCAATCAAAAGGTTAACTTTGGGGATTTTTTTCCCCCCAGGTTCTTATTTAGAGACATACACTGTTTGTGTAAGACCACAGGGAACTGTTCCAGAGTATTCCTACAAAAACCGATTCTCCTCACTTGCTGACTCCAGCCCAAATCTGTGGCAAGAGGGGCAGGAGCAAGAAATCTCAGTGAAGAATTTTGATGGTCCCTGTTTTTAAGCCTTTAGTCTGAGTAGATTTGGACCATAGCAACAAAAAGTTCTGGCATATCTTACTGTTTTTTGCCTGATAATTGAGAATTAGTCTCATCTGTAGAAGAACTAAGCTCAAAGGGACCAGCAGGTGGGCATATCACAGCCCCACAGAGCTCCCAAACTTACATGCTAGAGCAAGAGTTACTGAACCAGTTGAATTAAAATTATAAACAGCTGCAAACAAACTTTTGCAGATGTTACTCATGTATGTTTCACACCCATAATTTGCAAGTCAAGTAATGCCAATATTTATGTACTCTAAGTACATAATTATGTTGCTACGGAACATAATAGTCCCCCTGTAACTCAGGCTCAGGATAGAGATTTAATTCACTTAAAAGCAGAATTCTGGTTGAGACTTTACATACCTGTCATAATGCACATGCTACTGCAACTTTTATGCTCATTATTATGCGTGTGAATAGTCAATGATTTCAGTGAGACTCCTTATGTTAAAAGCAATCTTTAGTAACACTGTTATTCACTAAGTCAATAATGTCTGTAATCTTTTATTACACATATGCTCAAAGTTTCAAGAACTGGACTTTAAGATTAGAGTACAATGGTCAGGTTTCAAAAGCACAAACAGAGGCAATAGTCCTGCTGACTGGAAAAAAAACGAATTGGAAAAAATACTTCAGCTTTCTGGATCTACTGAAGTTTAACAATACTACCTGTTGCTTCCTGAGTAACAGAGCCATTTACTTTTCAGCTCAGTGTGATGCAAAGTGCCATACCTCTAACACCACCACCTAGCAGAAAACAATTAATACTCTATCTGCAAGATAGAGTTCTACAAGAACAAAAAATAAAACTGATGTTGAGACAGCAAAGCAGTTCCAGAGATATTATTTTTATTATTATTTAGTCATGGCCAGGTTAATATTTTTAGTTCATTTTTTTCATTCCCAGAATGAAAGTTCCCTTAAGATGCAACTAAGAGTAGGAGTCTCTATCTATAGTTCAGAAAGATAGTTACAGCATCGGTAATTACCACCAGAACAAGCTTTACAAGCCTTTTTACTAACTCCATGTAACTGTCACATGATTAGAGAATATTAAAGTTTAAAATCTGAATCACAATTACAGCAATTTCTATTTCTAGGTCATTATATCACTTACAGGGTCAAAAAGGCTGTTTAATTCTCACCTTTCTCACTTGAATTAATTTTTTTCCAAACTGAGAATTTCCTAGAGTTGAAACCATTTTCTCTCATATAGTATGATATTGCTGTAGGTTTTTCCCTCCATATAATTTCACAACATATACATTCAAAATTAATTAAAGCAGTTTTTATGTAAACCCTGAAGTATTTAAAGTCTAAAAAGTAAACGCACACATAAAATGCTATTCTGGAATAGTATTTGAAGCATATAAATATTGAAACACTAAGAAAATATTCCATGTTTACCAGAACACCCACAGCTGTTTTATGCTGCTAAAAAATACATCAAAAAAGGTACAGTTATATTTACATTCCCTGTACTTCTGTTCCTCAGCCTATTGTAATGTGTTGACTGATAAGAAAATGATTTTTAAAAAATTATTATTTAATCAGGAGAAACTGAGGGACTCTTACCTTCAAGAAATATTATTTCAGTTCTGAAAAGACCCTCCTCACTTATCAATAGCATAACTTCGAACTCTGGAGGCAAGAGCCCCCCTTTCTGTCCCAAGTCACAAATCAGTGAGAAGCGACACTTCTTTTCAAAAGGGCATTACAACTGACACTACTTACTGGTCACACGTCCTCCGAAATGACAACACTCCCTCACATGTTTTGAGAAACAAAAATTTGTCCTCCCTCCTCCACCCTCAAATGCACATTTTAAAATGGAAAATTATTCTGTATCAACACAGCTGGGGAGATAATAAATCTGGTTCTGCAAGACTAACAAAACCCTTAAAAAACTAGTTCAAGTGAAACTACCTTATAAGCCAAGTAATTATCTACCTTTGTGAGAAATTTTAGAGTGTGATTAAATTCCTAGAATTCTTTCGGAAAAGTAACAGGGAAAACAATCTTTACCAGTTCTGAGAAATGTTTTAGACTGCTGAACACATTCTGAATACATATGAAAGAGTTTCTATCATAACATGCAACTGCTGGGTCTCGCGAAACTTAACGGAACTCAAAGGCAAGGGAGAAATAAAGTGCATTTTCCTCTCCAGCTCCCTCTTTCTTTTATTACACCAGTAGCAGATTGCAAGGGTGGCGAGACAGCTACTTTCTTCACCACACAATGGGAATGCATTATGCAAAAAGTATATGAAAAGGCCCTAAGCATTAAAAATGGGTATCCTGGACAATCAAGTCATAAAAACTTCATTTAATGGATTTTACATGGATCCTACTATTGCAAACTTTCACCTAATAGCTAAAGACAATTTTTGCTGCATACACATTTTTACAAGCCTTGAAATACTGAGTAACCTATAACAACAAGTAAGGTAAACCACACCTAGCAACCACAAAATGAATAAGCCCCATTCACAGTATGAAAGGGCAAATTCAAACTGGATACTACATAGTTTGGGTATACGGGGGTGGGATCGGAGGTTACTTTTTTTAACTACATGAAAATCACACTTTTCCACATGCTATAAAAAGGCTCTTGTCCTTATAAAGACTACAGCAATGACAAATCTGAAGCTTTCAGAAAGGTTCAATCCTATAATGCCGTAGACATTTCTTGGGACAGTGACAAAAGAAAAAAACCCACACAGCATTTAATAGTGCTTTACTTTAACAATCATCTAGAAGGGAATGCATCTAGGTTGTGTGTTACCACTGGGCAACACCAGACTCGTACCCAAGAAGTGAAATTCCCAGTGATCAATACAAAAATTTTGCATTTGAATGTTTTACTCTTCCAGATACAAACTTAAAAGCCAACAAATTACCTCAAGCGCAGATAAAAAAAAAATGGGACAAAAGCCCTGTTATGTATCTAGAAAGAAACATCAATAGCGAAGAGTTTATTAAATTAAGAACATTGTCTTGGTCTCAGTATTATTACTTACCCGTTTTGGCCCACTAAAAATCTTCCTGGTGTTTTCCTTAGATTTATCACCTTGTTTATTTGTAGATTTCTTATTGCCTTCAAGCACACCAGATGCATCCTCTGAAAACTCCAGAAGATCTATAAAAGGTAAATATAGGCATGAGACAAACATACTGAAAGCTCTTGGAACTGCTCGGGCATTTCTTGCATCTGACATTTCCACATGTATAGCTTCTGAAGTTACATAAACAACAATCTTCACCAGAAATATCAGCTTAAAACCAAACACAGGTCTGCATGGAGCTCAAGTTCCCTGACTGGACTGTCACAATACATAGAAGATACGTTACAAGGTACACAGTCACAACTACAGCACCTCTTGCCCACTGTGTAAGTTAAGATACCGCTTCCCGTTTCATACTCCCGTGAATCCCAGGTTACTTTTTATATGTGCTTATTTCTGGCATACTGCTACAACTCTGAGCAGCCGATGAATTGAACAGTAGATGGGGTTCTTCAGAAGTGTGAGATTAAGAGATTTAGATGACGAGTACTTCCCACTACAATTACAGAACCGAAGAATTGATCTGACTTTGCTTCTCATGAAGGCAGCCCGTTTGTATTTGCTTATTCTGCTATAAAGAGTACTAAAAAAATATGGGCAGCAGCTCAGAAAGGAGTCAGCTAGAAGGAACTGCTGAGATGGCCTTTCAATGTATTCAATACTTGCCTTACCAGTAGTTCTAGTACTCAGTTTTGAAGTGTAAATCTGCAATTCACTGATCTAATTAAATTCTTGTCCTTGTTGTGTGTTTTTTTTTTTCTTTAAACTTGTGTTTTATTTGAAGCATTATCCCTTCGAGACCAGCTTATGTTCTTTTACTTGGCACAAACCAGAAGTTACCATAAATTTCAAGAAAGAAATAAAGACAGGCACAGAGAAGCACTGTTTCAACTGATAAACAGTTTAGAAAACCTATCTATTCCAGAGAAGCTGTCACTATTTGCCAACTGCACTGCAAAACCACAAACGGAATGTATTGGTTCCTCTAATCCCAAGTGCACTCACATCCAGTAAACAACACCTAGGTAAGGAGCCAATCAAAAGCAAATCACGCAAACAAATTTCTAATGGCACTCGGAAGGACACCAACCTTACCTAGTGTAGTCTGGGGGATATAACTGTTCTTAAAGTAAGCCTCAAAAGTTTCTTAAATTGCAGTAAATTTCAACAGGCTTGGCACCACCAGGGCAGGCAGGATGCCCACTGCAAAGCATGTACCGGAATCAATCTCTTGCATCCCAGCCCACTGGCTTCCAGTTTAGTTGTATGATGTGCAATCAAATCGCTTTGATGCATATCCTTACAAATCCTGAACGCTTTTGAAGAAGCCAGGCCCTGAATGCAATTCCCAAAAGAAAGTCAAGCCAACAGAACTGGACCCTCCTACTGTAGATTAATAGCTAAGAAGTAACTCACTTGACTACAGTATTTATAAATGGGCAAGTCACTCTAGGTAGCCAAGATGTGTCTTCACCCACCCAATCAGCACAATGTGTGCCTTGCACTGAGATCTGAAGCTAGTATTGTGGTTAATTATGATTAACAGTGCTCTGTATCAACTAAACCACCGTTTTAAAATCATCCAAGTTTCTTCGTCTGAATTCTACTCCTATGTGACCCTGAGCTATTCCATTTAAATTAGGTAATTTAAAATTCAAAGAAACTTACCGATAAAAACATTTCAGCTCCTACTTACAATATAATAATTCTGCATTTTTTGACGTTGCTAGCCTATCACACACTTTTATGATCAGTTTCATGAGATTATCTGGAATGCTTCTATTTGAACAATGCTCTTTGAAGCCTTCTAGGTATCCTAAAAGCACTCTGCATACATACTTACCAGATTTTCAAATCTAGACTAAAGAGGGCGTGGGGCAGAAGTCTTCTGTTAACATTAACTGAGCTAGCACTGAGACAAGTGGTTTGGTAAGACACCAATGAAGCTTGTTTCCCAGTGGCTCTCTCTTGTAAGGATGTTCCCCCCCACCTCGCAGAAAAGATGTGCATTTGGACCTTTTTCTCAATATGGGAGCGAACATATAAGGCCTTTTCTCCTCTACCCAACCATTTCCAAGGCATTTCTGGTTTTTGAGATAAATTTTCCACATCTTGACTAAAATTGGAAAAATGTTCAAAGACCAATTAGAAGGCAACACCGCAGTAAATTTCCTGGGGGAGAACAACCCAGTTTTGGTTTAGTGCCTGAGGGTAGTGTCTGCAAAACAGGACTCTACCTTTGAGAACTCTGATGTACTCTTAACTAGCTAAAAATATTTACCCAATTAAGGTGAATCAATTTTTGAGGAGATGCAAACGTAAAGGGGAAAAAAAAAAAAAAAAAGGCAAGTTTGCTCACCAGAAATATACTGCGTGCTAGATGCTGATCTACAAAAGTTATTTTATTATTCAAAAAGATCTCAGGAATCTCATCCTGATCACTGAAAGGAAAATGAATGCATGACATAAAGGTTAAGTTCTATATCAGAACCGATCTACCAAGTAAAAAGCTAAGTTGCAACACTTACACTACAATTACAGGGTAACTACTACTATAATTTAAATCAGGAATACTATAATTCATCATTACTATACTGCTTATGAGACATATAGCAAAGAAGGAGGTGAACCACATAAAATAAGCACGTTAGAGGCTATATATCTTCACACCTTCCTTCAGCAGAAGGTTTCAGGGCAACTGCTCTATCCTGTTTATGTCAATCTACAGAGAGAGATAGAAATGTTTAATTTTAGTCAGCATTTTTTTCTTTTTTTTTTTTTTTTGTGCCTGTCACTTTCTGTAATAATTGTCACTGCCCAAAGTGAAATGGAGTAAAACAAGCATTAACGGAGTCCTACGTGTCCCAGCTGAACAGATGGGAAATAAAGCATTCTGAGACTACAAGCTAAGAAGTTAAACATATTAGAAATCTTAATGACCACCCTAATTACTGATAGCCATGGTGGGACCTTTAGAAACAGACAGGAACAAACCAATAGCACAGTTATTTCCAGAAGTGTATCATCCTCCCAAAGAGATAGGTTTCCTCTTGAAAACCAAAACTTTTGGTTCTTTTTGGTTAAGCCTTACTATTCGTTGTCATTATTTCAGATTTCTCTTGGACACAACTGCCCACTGATTAATACAGTCAGGAATTCAGTCATTTTCCTCCAATATTAAAAGCTTCTCTTTACTAGAGTCATCATGTATTCCAGCTAGTGAAATGATACAGGTATTATTTCAGATCTAGTGAAGTCTCATCAGTACCTTTGGTCCCCGGCATTCTGGCAGAATGCAGCTGGCAAGCTCGCAGGTGAAAGGGGCTTTTGCTTCACTGGGCTGCTGCACCAACTAAATACGAGAGAATTTAGATCACAATGGCAAAAAAAAAAAAAAAGAAAGAAAAAACCCAAACCAATTTTAACTAGAAAGCTTCACCAAAAATCTCAGGCTCAGTTATGAAGCGCCTTCATTAAAAGGAGAAGTCTGGGAACAGTGTCCAGGAATTTACAAACCGGAACATCTCATGGTTTGGCTTTTTATGGTGGGTTTGCACAGCAAGGTTTTGGTAGTGGAGGGGCTACAGGTGTGGCTTCTGTGAGAAGCTACTAGAAGCTTCCCCCATGCCCAATGGAGCCAATGCCAGCCAGCTCCAAGATGGACCCACTGCTGGCCAAGGCCATCAGTGATGGCAGCAGCACATTTGGGATAGTGTATTTACAAAGTGAGAAAGAAAAAAAAAAGTAAAACACCTGCACAATAACTGCAGCAGAAGACAGCTGTAAGAATGGGTGAGAAAAACAACCCCACAGACACTGAGGTCTGTGAAGGAGGAGGCAGGAGGGGCTCCAGGCGCTGGAGCAGAGGGTCCCCCGCAGCCCGGGAGGGTCCCACACCAGAGCAGGTGGGTGCCCGCAGGAGGCTGTGACCCCGCGGGGACCCTGGCTGGGGCAGCGTGTGCCTGAGGGGCTACACCCACGGGGGGACCCACGCTGGGGCAGGGCAGGGTGCGAGGACCCTCCCCGGGGCGGGGAAGGGGCGGCAGAGACAGCATGTGAGGGACTGACCCCAGCCCCCGTCCCCCTGCATCACTCGGGATGAGGAAGCAGAGAAAACTGGGAGTGAAGTTGACCCTGGGAAGAAGGGAAGGGTGGGGGAAGGTGTTTTTAAGTTTTGATTTTTACTTCTCCTGACCCTACTCTGATTTGAATGGTAATAAATTAAACCAATTTCCCCAAGTTGAGTCTGTTTTGCCTGTGACTAATTGCTGAGTGATGTCCCTGTCCTGACCCACAGAGCCTTTTGTTATGTTCTTCCCCCCTGCCCAGCTGAGGAGGGGGGTGATGGAGCTGCTCGGTGGGCCCCTGGCACCCAGCCAGGGTCAAACCACCACCCTTCGGTTTGTGTGTGGGTTTTTTGTATTTTTTTACCATTTCAGCAGGTAAGCCTATCATAAAAGTGAAAAACTGAAAAGCCACTTCAGTGAAAGACAGTCTAACACTGAATTTACCTACTCTGCATTTTTTCCCTGCACTAACAATATCATCCATCTATTCTTTAATACTTCCTTAAATTCCATTTGCAGAAACATTTGAACACATAATATTAAATTTAGTTACCCTCAACCATGAACTACTGGACTGGAAGAAATTGTCCATTTCCAGCTCAGCCAGAAAAATCTTTGCATGATGTTTTATACTAGGAAGCTAAGATTCATTCCATAGAAATAGGCCTAGATTATATTAAGTAATCAAATCATTATTATGGCAAAAATTTTGTAGGACTGTAAAAGAAAGCATCAAATCTCTTGAAACTATGCCATATAAACATTCTTTTCACACAGAACATCAAAATTAGTCTCAGAAATTTCCAGGGCTGGAATTCAGAGAGGCAATCTGGCATCTCACCTGTCAACCTGGAACAGGAACACTGGATTTTTTAATTTGTGGATTTTTTCATTTGTACAAAAAAGAACAGCACGCACAGAACTCAGGTAGCATTAGCACCTTCCAGTACTGTAATGTCAGGAAAAAGCTTTATTGGGCAAGGTGTTCTGAAAGCTTTTTCTGAGGCTTGGATTTAAAACTGGCATTTTCCATGGTCACAGAAGTAATTTTTCAGTATATATAGACAATACCTCACAGCAACATCACGTATTTTGCCGCAACTTCAGGCTTAGATCCAGAAGTCCTTGATAAATTACCAGACTCAGCATCACTACATTTAAAGACCTTAATATGGCTGTTCTGAGTGACCATGATGCTCAAAATTGTCAAAAGGTCTGAGAAGACAGCATGAAATATATCGAGGAGTCCTACAAATTTTAGGGCAACATCAGACTTGCTATTTTTATGATCTGTACTACAGGACTGAAGTAGAGAATGTGCTGCAACTTAAAGAAATAACTTCATGTCACCCTTTCAATTTTGAGAACAAAAAATGCAAGTCAAATCTCATCTGGCTACTGTAGCAAACCAGGAATCATATGAGCAAAGGAGATGCAAGATAAAGGGAAAGCATCTCTCAGCAGAGGCACCAAGAGGTAGCTCTAACCCAAGAAGGACAGAAGTATATCAAGAAACTAACAAAACAGAAATGTACATCTACCTGTGCGATGGGAATTCCTTTTAGGAAAATATTTCAGAGAAATAATCTGTGATACCTCAGAGTATAATGCCTCTTTGGCAAACTGTAGGTATTTTGAGACTCCAGAGGACAGCAGCTGAAAGGATTATTTGATGGGTCAGCATCTCAGCTGCATTAACTGTGTAATGAATTTCTTTCCTTGCAATAAATGGCTGAACAAAGACTCGTCAGAGAAAGGGACTCAGAGGGAGTATTTCATAAGCAGTCCTGCAAGTTAAACCCATCTCCCGAAGAAGACAGAATGCAAGTGTCTCATCATCATTAAATTTTATGAAAACAAATCAAGAGTTTTGTTTGAAAAGACAATCTTCTCATGTAGCATCAGTATCAATTTGGCCCTTTTAGAATTTACAGAAAAAACTAGCAGTTAGGTTTACCTTTGATTAAAAGACTTATATTAGCAGAAGCTATTTGGAGGAAAAAACCCACAGCTTCTACAACATTTGCAAGGCTAAAGTGGAGTCCTCCCCCCTCCCCATCACAATGAAATACATCTTGCCAAAGTCTTAAAAATAAAACAACTTATATATAAAAATAAAAATAAAAAAATATAACCACCAAAATAACTATTTAGTGAATGGCTAAAATTTCTCATGCTTCATGCTCCAAAATGGAGGACCAAAAAGTTTCCTACAACAGCAGCAGTGTTTTGAAATACTTACTCCAACATGCATGATTCTCTGGCATTTGAAATTTCAAAAAGAAAAAGCTAAAAGAAATCTTTCAAAGTTACTCCTTTTCTTCTTCACCAACACACCTCAACCTTGATCAAAGACATTACGTGGGACCCAACCGATCACCAAGTAAGTCTCATTTTTCGAAAGCACTCAAACACCAGAACTTGCCCAGCAAATTCTGCATGAACAGTTTTACTCAATATATGTGTGTATGTACCCATACATACATAACGTACCGCCTATGCAGAAGATGGATACCTGAAAAATGGAAGCAAACAAAGAAACACATTAATATGCAGAGGCACACCCAAAGCCAGGTATCTGACTGGCACTCCATGGGTCCCCAGAGCCTCTCTCTCTCGAGCCATGCACCCTTGGATAAGCTGGAACTTGAGAAAGGCCCAAACTGTTTATAAACGAACTCAAAAGCACAAAAAGGAAGAAGATACTTCACATCTCTAAGAGCTACTTAAATTTCTGCACTCAGCTCTGTAATTCTGGGTTGATGTGGAGCTTCTGTGGGAAGACATCTGCCTTCCAGGCACAGGTACGGTATGCTCAACACAACAAAAAGGTAAGAATCTTCTGTTCAAAAAGAAAAATACTCTACCTCTGGCAAGAGATCAAGGGGTATAAAGCATCCTTCAAGACAGCTGTGAAACACCAGACAGGACCACAGCAGAAATAAGTAAATTTAACTTTTAGATTTCCAAATCAGTAGTACTATTCAACACAGACTCCTAGGTATACTGCAAAAAAACAAAGTATAAGGGTCAACTACATTTAAATGTTCGGTATGCATTCCAGAAGGGTTCTGCTTACCCGCATTAGTACTGAGCTGGCTATCCTGGGAACAGTTTTCATTGCCATCAGAGGTTGACTGTAGTGAAGAAGATGGTGCAGTTCTACTTCGTTTTTTGTTCGCTTTCCTTTCCGCTACCTGCCACTCTTCATCTTCATCCTCGCTTTCACTCAAGTCATCAAACCCAAAGTACTTGATTTTGTAATTGGAACTCCCAGAACTTCTAGAGGCGCCTTCATCTCCCCCTCCCTCATCTTGATCGTCAAACCCAAAAAACTCTAATTTGACATCCTTTTTGGATTTGGTATTGCTTGGTCGAAACCTGGTTGTAGTTTTTGTAGTAGCAATGTCTGCTTTTTTTCTTAAGCGGCCAGCTTCTCCCAGGTCAGTAGGGGCTGTTGTGGTAAATTCATCGATTCGTTCCATGGTATCCTGTATAGTAACATTACAAACTGACAAGCAAGATGGATGTAGAACAGTGTAGTCTCTAGTCCGTCCAACCGTCCCTCTACAACTGGTCCCACTGCTTAAAGAAACTTTTCTTGCTGGGTTCAGACCATCACTATTTGACTCATTGTTTGCTTTGGATAAAGACTGACTAGTGCCATCCATTAGCTTGTCAAAATTTGTTGCCCCCTGTGGTTTTGCTTTGTTGGATCGACAGTATGTCCTACAGTTGCTTGGCCTAGGAATAGTTTGCACAAGTTCTTCACTAATGGCTTCCTTTGGATTTTCAGTATCTTCTTTATCACACTCCTCATCCTTGCTCTTCATCTCTGAGAGATGTTCATTGTCAAAATCTAATACATACTCTCCAGTTCTGGTGTCTTCAGTTTCATCCTCCCATTCATACAAGTGAGTTCTTAATGGCCCCTTCGTCTGAGATGTTTCTGATGGAGAGTCTACTGTTTTTCCAATGTGGGAGTCCCAAGAATCTGGCAAGTCCTTCGCTTCAGTGTTGTATCCAGAAGTGTCTGTAGTTTCAGCATTGGTTTTGTTACCGTCTTCAGCATTCTCATAGATGAAATGACTGTTCTCATTATCTTCATTTAAATTCTGTATTTTCTCTACAATAAAAAAAAAACACCACATTTATTCCTAAAAAGCATTATTTAAAAAAACCAACACCTTTATGAGCAACTTTGAAAAGTCATAATATCACTGCAATTATTCACTGTTGCTCTTCTCCAACCCGTAGCAACACTTGCATGTTACGCTGTCAAAGAGAACAAATTCCACTGTAAGAAATCAGTTTCTGTAAGATTTGTTTCCAGCCGACCGGCATCGACTGACTAATTCCAGTAATTCCAGGTAAGTCAGACTAAGTCTTCCACCTGTTTCCCTACCAGTTTAGGGGAGAACCATTCCCTACCAACACCAACAAAAGCCCAGTGGATTTGGTACCAGAGTCTCATGAAAATTGCATCTGCCACATGCTGCTGTTGCACATCACATACACGCAAAGATACCCAGACGCACAAGTGCGTTACTTCCTGGAAGCAAGAGCAGCAGAAATTTCGTTGAAAGGTCTGAGACAGTACAAGCAAATACAGGAACCAAGGTGCTACCGTTATATCAGCGCTCACTGTACTGGCTGCCTGGGCCAGAAGAAGCAAGATAAGAATTCTGACTAGAATGCAGAAGACCTTGACTCATAGAAGAGTAGGACATGATGAGATAAACTGAAGCAACAGAAGCAGTGGGAACAGGGACAAGTAGGACAGAAAACCCCCCCCCAAACCTAGAACACTGTTAGATGACACAGGCACAGCACACTACAGTAGTAGAACAGGCTCCACTGACAGAATGCAGCCCCTAAGGTCCAAATTTGTCAGGTAGCAAATGCTTCCTGAACCCCATAGTAAAATGAAGGCTTTAGCACTAGCCCCGACTACATTAAACTTCACCAGCTACCATTTACCCAAGTGGCACAAAAGTTTCATAGCACTCACCGAAAGGTTTCAACCTTCCTGATGAGCAAAGTGAGCATCCATACTGTTCCAGGGACTTCTGTTCAATTGTTTTCAGATTAAAACAACATCATCTAAATGCCATCCTTGCACATACAATTTATAAAAGAACTTTAAGGTGCAAGCAGAAAATTCTAGTAAAGAAATTACTATCCAGTCAAGTTTTGCGGGAAATTGGTTTAATCCTCGCTAAAACTCCTCAGGGAGGCAGGACAAGTAATATCTCACAAATAGCATCTAAGTTTTCTGGGCGTCCAGCTGAGGTCTGTCATACAAGTTTACATACTCAGCTAGAAATCAAAAAACTCTTCAGAGAATACATGAAACACAAAACTAAATTCCCCAAAGAACATCAGTCCTAGCCATCTCAGCGATGGAATCTTTTTAATCTTTTTCAGTATCAGTATGTTATACAAGAGATGTGTTATTCCCATTTCAATTTCATGCTTGTGATAAAGAGACCCAACCAAATTTAATCTTTCTGTAATCAAGGAGTGTACAACATGCTCCTTTCCACCCCATATGTTTAATATTACTGTGCAACTGAACACTACCTAATACGTAGGCATGAAAACCAGCAAATTAACCTCAACAATTTTCAAACTTTCTCACTAAACTATTTCGCAGCCTCACTACTGTTCCATATCTGAGTGCATATTTACTTGAATTAATAAAGTCTAAGCAACACTTAAAATAAGTACATTAAAAATACGTCTGTCTTGACTTACTAAACAACACTTTACTGGATTATTAAGAAGTTTCAGCATCCCTATCTGGAAAGGGAATGGTTTTCCCATCCTAAAGAAGTCTGGAATTTTAAAGAACCACATTTCCCACTGTGACCAAATCAAATCTCATCTTCCCATGGAAGAAGCAGAATACATGTGTGCACATGCACATTACAACCCAACAGTCAAATGATTCAGGAATTTATTTTTTTTTTTAGATGAAAAAAGCTGAAATTTATAGTCATACATTGTCTTAGCTCGAATCATTATAATCTCAGCTACAGTCTGTACTCTCAAGTGGAAAAGATGTTCAACACATCAAGCCTGGAAAACAGACTGAAGAGGCCAAAGACATATTAACGTAGCTCATATACATCATTAGCACTGACAAAAGATCTGTCTCCAAAGACACGTTAATCAACTATTTGAAAAAGGTTGAGTTTGGGGTCTTTGGTGGTGGTGGTTTTTGTTTGCTGTTCGTTTGCATTTTTTTCTTTGTTTTGGTTTTGTTTTTTTGGGTTTTTTTTTACACTCTGCTACTAGCACATCACAAAAATCATGACTACTCTACAATACACACTTTCACATATGTTCTCTTAATTCCAGACTTTTAATATGCAAAAAGCAAAGATATAGAGGAAGTGCACGTTTAAGTCTTTCACTTAGAGATCACTTCATCTAAAACATATTCCCCGAATTTTTCTGTTCATTCATCGGTTCTGGAGCAGTGTTTAGCCGCTGAAACCACTCTTACTTTTTCAGTCCCACGCCAGGAAGTTGCTCCATCAGTAACCAAGAGCTAAAGCCATCATTCGCTAAGTTGACGGAAGAAAGATGATCCTTATGACACCTAATCAACCACAGCACTGCTTTTATTTTGAAGTTTTTCTAACATGCATTACATATTTCACCAAGTAATAATAAATCCCAATAGATAATATTTTCATTAAGAGTGAATTTTAATTAATTTTGAAGATGTAGTTATGTACCCTGAAAAACTATTCCACAAATTGTTCTAGAATATTTCAGAACGCGCTAAAATTAGCCCAATATTTGTAGGACTGAGCAAGCAACACAGTCCTATCTAGTCTCTGTGACCTATTAAGGGAACAAAACTTTCTATTCTCTTATTGCGGCAGCCTCATTTGGACAAACTGAAGCATCAGTTGGGAGATGCATCAGGACAAGAACAATCCTGCTTCACATCTGTTTTCTCCATTTCAATTTTTCTGTACTTGCTGCACTGAGGTTGTTATGGTTTTTTTTTTTCTTCCCAGGGTGGCTCACAGCCACCCGACCTGCCTGCTCTTCTCCTCGTGCTTGTTTCCAACAGTCCCACGTAAAAAGCTGAGGAAACTGAGCTAGCTATTAATTCCTCAGTGCCAGTTTCCACCACCTCTAATAGAGCCACCAAAACCACACAGGTATTTCAAGGCATTAGAACACCTGCATATAACTGAAACGTAATCAGACTGGGTTAAGACACCATATATCTAGTCCTTCCAGCCTTGAATTCCTTGTTTCTCTGCATCTGTAGATGTAAGTAAAGTCACTTTCTCCAGTCAGTAACAAATCCATTCTACCCCAGTCAAACAGCTTTATTGATGCTTAGTTTACCACACTTCAAAGAAATGATCTCAAAAACCAATCATCATCAACAGCTCTTTCTGTACCACAGTAAGAATTCTGTTGCCCTTGTATAACCTACTAATCGTTTTAAGTATGCGCATAAGCAACTTAATTTTGAATTGTCTCTGAAAACACTCCAGGAGTATCACACCAAGACGTTACATCTCATTTTTCACTCTGAACTAATCTAATACAGCATACAACGTCACTCTTAAACAGCAAGTAAGTGGCAGTTAGCCTCCCCAATCATTTTGCACCTATCAGACACCAAAATTTTAAAAACACCCAGTACTTCAGAAGTCTTAGTAACTGCAGCAGGAAGGTTTTTCCACCTCCAATAACAAGCAAGGCTGATGGAAAAATCTAACCAGTAAACCATTTACTGCACACCAGGTAGAAAAGTCTGGCTTTAAAACTGGATCATCATAATGCAGTAGCAGAAAACTAGGTAGAGACATTTAGAGGAATACTTCCTCAAAGGATACTTTGTCAAGTCACTGTTCTAATCTCCTCAGTGGGTCAACAGCTGTCAGACTGAAGCTCCTATACCAGAAATTACTGCAAGTCCCTTGCTAAGTGCCCAAAGGTGCACAATACCAGCAATTTCCATAAGTATAGTAATTTTAAAAATCAAGTATATCCATAGTAACTATGCGGAAGCTAGCATGACTGTAGGAAACATAACATATAATTTTATTTACAGATACATAAAGCACAGAGAAAATGAACTAATTTTGAATGATTAGATACTCTGTAGTTCAAAGAGGCATGTAATTTCTCCTCCCAATTTTAACTGCAATTAGGCTCTTTTGGGGCTCAAATACCAGAGTAAGTCTCCCAAGTAATTCCAGATCAGCAATAGCTTATAACTGAGTAATTCACCAGAATGCCTTCCCCTGCCCACCCCCCACCCCACCCCACCCACCCCCGCTAGGTACTAGCACAGTATTACTAAGAACCATAACAATCTTCTGTAGTAATCATGATTTGTTTTCTGTTTAAATCTCTAGAACTTAATTAGCAGAGTACGAGAGAGCCAATCTAAATGACTGGCAGGTCTAAATTAAACATTAACTGATAAAGAAAAACACCCACACATTTTACATCCCTCTTGCTTCATTCTGTGCTCTAGTTTATGTCACCAACAAGACAGGGATGTCTTAAGTATTGCTGATGAATTAAAAAAAAAGAAAATAAAAGAAAGAAATGAAACTTCTAGTCTTCCCACCACACACATTGAGATGTTTTCACAGAGATGCAGTCAACCAAACTTTGCTGCAAAGCTGTATTTAAGTGATTATGCTTATTATTGTCCCAAGTGACCTTCGTAAGATGATTACTGGAGACAAAAACTCAAGTTCATACACTGCAAGATATTCAGTTTATGTACAGTAATAATTTGTACTCTAGATAAATGAAAACGTTTAAATAGTGAGAATGGAACAGAGTTCTTAAAATCCCACTGCTTTTCAGTAATAAACCTTTGCTTTTTCAGTAATAAACCTTTTAATATTACACAAAGGCACATCTAGACTTATTATATCTTTTACACTTGACAGATAGCACTCACTTGTTAGATGGAATAAATGCTATTCTTCATGTTCAACAGAACAGAAAATGCCTTGTGGCTACCACGAGTAGCTACAGTGGGACTACCTCTTGCCTTTTCATTTTTAGATCACATACAAGAAGCAGCATGCAATTCCAGGCTTTTTTTTTTTTTAAAGATGAATGAGTTTTCTTTATAGGTGAGACACCTACATCCTTCAGCTGGACATCTCTGATAATATTGACATTACGATGTCTCAGAGTTCAGCTTCATTTTTTTATTAAATACCTGTAACACAGCTCACCCTTATTTTAAAAGGTTTTTCTTCTCGAGAAACTAATGTCTACCTGAAAATGCTCTCCCGAATAGCCCTCAAAAGCATTACTATTTCTTGATCACACTATATGAGAAAAAGGAAGGACTATCCCCCATCCACAAAACATTTAGTTCAATCACAGTAATAATAAAAGACACCATATAATTACAGACTTGTTGAAATAGTAACAGGTCTAAAATAATTGCAAGGCTTTCAGAAACTGACAGAGTGAAAAGAATCACCTTGAGTTTTTTTTTAATTGTATGCCATCCATAAAGTGTTTTAAACTGAATGTTACAAAAGAAAACTAAGTAAGTTACTAATTGAAGATAAACAACTTCCAATACACTTCTTACCTTCAACCTTTAGCTATATATTGTCTTGAACGAAAAAGTGAAGGCCAACAGTTTTTCCAAAGCAGAAGTCACACTAGACCAGTTGAGCAGACTTCTGGTACTAATTCAAGCTGCCTTCTAGCACAGGCAGCGAACATAAAAAGAGGACTCTAAGGAATCTCTCTATTCATCTGGCTCAAACCCTTCATTTCTGGATTGATGATGAAATAAGAAAAAGAAATTGCTAGAAGAACCAATAAAGAGACCATATGGCAATTTGTCTCCACAGTTGGCTAAGTGATTCCAGTCACTTTATAATCTACACAAAATGGCAAAGAAACATAGACAAATGCATGAAGTTTTTAAAAATGCAAAAATATGCGTAATTCTAAACCTGACCTTTGACTATTCTCCACTGCTTGGAGTGGTGTGGAACACATTCATTACTTCTTCCTCTCCTCTGGTAATGACAAGTAGACATATGGGGAAGTTACTGGTACAAGCAACAGACAGCTGTGACAGCCACTGACCAACATCATGTGTAAGCACAAGGCAGCTTCCCGTGAAACAAGCGAGCATGATCCCACAACCTAGAAACAAGCATCAGGAGACCAAAAGGAACAGGCAAAAACCTGTATTACCTACAGCTGCAACAGGCCAGCAGAGTCCAAGGCAGCCAGGAAAAGGTGCCTAGTATGAGAAACAGTTCAATGAGTACTTAATGGAATCTTTTCCTACTTGAAAGGAGGTACAGGTAGAGAATACTCAAGTACCCGGGGAAGACAGGAACCTAAAAGGTTGCACTCCCAGGAGCCTGAAGTGTTTTTCCCGGATTTGTTATACATCTTGCCAGAGTTGCTCTGTTTTGTCGAACTAGAGCTACTTATCTTTTTGCCTGGACAGCTTCACAGATTCATAGGAGAATTTTTTAGACAGCTAAAACCAATATTTTCTCATATCATCACAGATGACATATTAGAATATTTACAGTAATTAAACTATATTGATACGATGGACTGATCACCTACTGTTACACTATTAGCATTTAGGTATGTGTTACACGAACCAGCCCCATTGCTGCTCAAGGTTCATTTACTCAATTTACTCATTACATTAACTCAAACTTGGTCAAAACCTGCTCGAGGCAGGGCCTAAAAACAGAGTGAGCAGATTAATGCAGAAAGGGGAAGCCATAAAAATAATTCTTCTCATTTCTCACAGGAGATTAAAAGTTTGACAGAGCTTTCTTACTTGAAGAGGAAACACTGAAGTTTGGAGAAAAGGTAACATTCTCTCCATCAACTACCAAAGCTGCAAGAGTTAACAATTTTATATCCTGATCCTTAGGGTACAGCGTATACCAAGATGGAATTCAAAACAAAGTGAAGGGAAAAATATCTTTTAGGAAACCAAATGCTCTCTTCTTGGAGAAGGAAAAAAAAAAAACCAAAACACCCACCACAATCCAAACCAACAATCAAGAAATGTATCCTCCAGCCTAGTCCCCATTTCCATTTCATTTCCATTTAACTTACTAGCTATTTGGCTCTAATTCCGAAAACATCATTTTCAGCTCCATAAAAATCAAATCATCATTAACAGTCTAATACTAATTGCCTGAAGTCAAACAGTATATGCTTTTGTTAACAATTCAGCAACAGAGCTGCAGAACCTTATGTGCTATTTTTAAGTTACTTGGAGCAGTCTCCTAGGCTGCGAGAGCAATGTCTCTTAATATAATTTTCTGTCCTGAACAGATTCAGGGCTCAAAGAACAAAACAGAGCTCATTGCCCCACAACTCAACCACCACCCCCCCACCCCACCCCCCGCAGCCTCCTCCACACCAACCTGTTTGACTGGGCAGGAGACAGCACACGCTGCAGATCACGTGCAGCAACATGTGCTGGCTAGCCAGCTGGCTGCTGCCTTCTCAAATGGATTAGGGACCCAGTTATAACCACATTTTCCTTACCAGCATGCAGAGAACAGAGAGGTAAGGGAACAGATGAATCAAATCAACTCAGTTTTTCACTCCACCATTTTTCATGATACTTGAAGGAGCATTGTGCCTTTGAAATCTCTCCTGATCACTCCAAGTTTGATTAAAACTGGTTAACAAGTACAAATGTTATCAGGACGTTGAAGAAAACAAAAGGACAGTCAATATTAGCCTTGGTATTTTAAGAAAACATGCTAAGATGTCAAAATATTATCATATATGCAAAATAAATGCTTATTTCTTCTATTTACTCATGGAAGAGATGCCAGTATTAAATGTTAGCCCTAGAAACCTGAGCACCAGGTTAATTTTCTCTCATTTCTAGCAATTCTTGATGAATGCTAACCAAAGTTTCCTCCAAGCTACAAACGAAAGACATATTGCCTTCTACAGCTTTTGCAGCATGACACCTTATGCTCCTTCATTGCTGCGTAACCAGCCTGTAGAAGTCTTCATTTTAATACCAACAGGAACATTACTGAATTATTATACACAGGAAACAAATCTGAAAACTTACACTAGATTTCTTTGGGTATTAACCACGCAAGTTCCCAGAATTCATCATGAACGTAACAGATTAAAAGATTTCATTTCTGACAAACTTTAATATTAAAGGGCATGCAGGTGGCAAGATGCCAGTTTTATATTCCTCTTTTTTATTTATTTCTCTCCAAATAGACCCCTGACTACCAAGATACATGCAAAAGCCACAAAATGAAACACTGAAGAAACTGAGGCAATAAGACTTAAAAAAAGCATATCCTGGGCCTTCAGATCCCTAGTTACTGAGGGCACATATATTAACAGGCCACAGCTCATGAACAGATCACTGACACAGGATGTAGGAAACAGTTTGTTAAGCTCATTATGAGCTACAGCTCTGCCTGATGTTCCTGAACACTTGGAAACATTTATTACGGTTCCATTACACCATCACCAGTGTTCCCAAGCATAAAGCTACATCGCTTTACAACTTTGAAGTCAACCAAGCTAAAGGAAAAGACGAATCTTTACCAGGTGCTTGTATCACATTCCTCATTTCTGGGAAGAGAGCCCAAATGAGACATACACACAGCGTCTTCCCTGGTTTGGACAGAAAAGCAGCAACTGCAGAGAAGCCATGCTTTTCTCCAAATAAGAAAACGAATTTCATTGCAGCTTATCTCTCCTACTTTAGATTGGAAATGAAATGTTTTGGTTGGTAAGGAGAAAAGGTTACAGACTAAACTCCTTTGATCCATTTCCTGCCTATGACTGCAACAGCTGGGAAACACAGAAAAGCTTATGGATACAAAACACACAATTTAAGAAATGGACAAAATTTACTTAGATCCATCATTATCCACTGATGCCCATAAGATCCTGAAAAGCCACACCTGGTAGCAGGCATAACCAGAAGACAAAAAGCATAAGACCCTCAGAAGATTAGACTCTCAAGATCAGTTTCATGATTGACAATTACTGAAACAGCTAAAATTACAGAACCTGCGCATCCACAGCTATGATCACAAATTCTAAGTAATTCCAGTTCTTTACTCAAAATTAGTTCCAAACAAGTTTGCATGCAGGTTGGATAGCCACTGCTTGCCTCTTTGTAGATGTGTTTAGTGGCATCTTCTCTTGCAGAAGAATTCCACAGAAAAATTCCACATAAAACCCTAAAGTGGTAAGATTTCATTTCCTACCATCAAAGAACTATTTTCCTTAAGAATAATTTGCTTTCCAGCACCCTGAATATCAAAATATGCAAAGTGAGACAGAAGACATCTTTTCTTCTCTCAAATCACCTAGATGCAGCCTTTCAGTTTGGTAGCACAGTGTTCAGCATCTCTAATAAACCATTATTCTCATCCTGTGAGCCTAACAGATTTTCACACTTGCAGAACATGAACCATGCTGCTGCTGTTAGCACAACATCCCACCGTGCTGCGGCTCCACCCTGTGAAAGGCTGAACCCTAACCTCCCCATTACTGCTTCTCACCTTGGACCCCTGCTTAAGCCATAAGTAGTAATTCCTTGTACACTTTTTCCCACTGGGAAAATACGCTACCAGTGGGCATTCTGAAAGGTGGTCTTATGCTGGCACAGAAATGATACCGCCTGTCAGCCAGCACACAGCTTTTTTTTTTTTTTTTTTTTAAATCCTTGCATTTCAATGGAAGTGGAAGCTTTTCACAGGGATGCAGGCTGACATGACCACCTTCCTTCTTGTGCAGAAGATACAAAGCTCACCACTTGCCTTTATCTTGGGCAGTTTCCAGTGGTATGGGAAGATGCTGTTTTTTGAAGTAATCTAGCTGCTTTTCCTCTCCTCTTCTACCTCTTCAGCTAGCAATCATTAGATATTCCACCTGATCACTTGATCTTTCATTGTACCTTAAGTCACCGTGTATCTCAATACCACCTTCACACCAATCTATACACACACCCCTAGCCAAACCATGCATAGTGGTGTGTCCAGCACAACTGCCTTCCCAGCAAACATTTTGGGGGAAAACCACCAAACCTCAAAATTACTGATTTACCCCATCATTCCTGAAGGCATTTCCTCCTCAAATTAAAATATAGCTAAAAATTAACCTAGGCTTCTTATCATCAGCTATATGCAGCCTCCCAATTTCTATCAAATCAAAGCCCTATAACTTCCCTTGCACTTTGGCCTTTTTTGTTTTCCCAGGTAAGCATTTTTGTCCAAGTTGTACCTATAGCCTTGCAGCTTGTCTTTCACAGCTGAAATAACTATCATTCCTCCCTCATTCTTTTTTCTAATCTTGTTTAAAAATCCTCTACAGCGTTCTGAAAATATAGTCTGTTTTTCTTCTGGTGAATATACACTTACAAGACAAACATGACTTTTTTTTTTAACATTTCCTCACATCTGTGTCTATCCACATTCATAACAATATAAATTATAATGGGACTCTACAGACACTGATGTTTCATAAAAACTGAACTTACCATGCAGCACGTTATCAATGCCCACACCCAACTTGCACACAAAGTCCACAACTTGCTCAGATGAAGGACAAACTGCAGTTCTAGTAAACAACGCTGAAACCCCTTCCCTACAGAAAGAAAACTATTTTACGTCTTCCAGCAAAGAATTAGAGCTTTGAAGAGCTGTACAACACTGCAAGCAACACTATTTGGTCAGAAATCTAAAAATAAAATGGTCCTGAAGAGAGTAGAAATTGTGCAACATCAAATCCAGCCATCAGAAGAGCTGCTACACTCTGTAACCGAAGAGTTGTCAGAGCCTGAACTAGCTCTACCACATGTTCACCTCTGATGGAAAAATCCAGTGAAACAGACACATTCTTCCTCACTGGTAGCTCAGAAGGGCATCTTTTGCTCAGAGCAGCAGGAGAAAGCTGATCCAGGAAGCAAACTACTTCCCCCTTGCAGAGAAAATAAGACAAAGTGTCATGGGCAATACAAGGGGCTGCCACACACTCAAAGAGCTTGTTTTCAGAGACTTCTGTAGTGTAACTCCTCATGCAAAAAGTATTAAAGCATATTATAACATAGTAGCACTAATAACTGTCAAAACAAATGAATCCTTAGACTAAGCCTGCATTCAGACACTACTTATAAACATGTTGAAGTACTTTACTGAATAGAGTAGCAGTTTCTTAATAGGAAATACAAGTTAAGTTTGAGCCTGAAAAACATTTTCCATGCAACTAATAAGATCTCAGCAGTTTGAACCTGAAATGGCTTCCTTACGAACTGTGTTCTGCTTTCCTGCAGGCTTTGGCCCACTTAAGAGGTAAGCACATTAGAAGGTTTTTTCTTCTACAAGCACTAACCAACTGTTTTCAATGCAAAGTTACTTCAGCTTCTTAAACATGAAAGAAGTTAAGGACCAGTCAAAAGTTTGACCTTTTAAAAACTAACTGTTCACTGTACAAGTCCATAAATAATGACTGATTTTAAAAGTATGGATTCCAAAAAAAGGTATCAAGAATCTCACTGTTGTTGTGGAAAGGGGAGCAGTAGATTGAGGGGGAAGAAAGTTTTGTGCACTCTGTACATGGACATACACAGCATGCATTTCCCCATCGTTAGGAAAAAAATGTTACAGAAATCAGAAGACTCCTTCCTAAACACTGGGGTCTTCTTCCTGTATTGCTGTTTTAGCAAACCAGTATAAATACTGAAATGTAAACAGAATTTCAATCTTTTCAGAGTTTTGAAAAACACCCAAGAAAAAAAAAACCACAAAATTTTCCAAGTATCAGGGTAATACCAAAGCAAAAAAAAAAAAAAAACCAACAAAAACACAAACCAAACAGAGAACAATTATCACAGTAGTTTGAACTTGGGCTACTGACACAGCAAAAAAAAAAAAACGTGTGCAAGGGAAAAAGGGTTATCTTAAAAAGGGGGAAACATAACAAAAGCAAATGAAGAGGGGACTTGTAGATACACTCTGGCTATCCATATATCCAGCATAACTACTGCCACTTAAGCTAACTTCGAAACAGTGAAATTCTACGGGCATGCATTATTTTCTGGCAGCCCTCTCCCCTTCTATCAGCTTCCTAATGCTTTGAGCCAGCCAGAGCACAGCTGCAGTTCTTTTTAATCATGGTTGCTGCCAACTGTCTCTTTAGACAGCCAAACGCTCAGACCTCATTCAGTTTCCCCAAACTTTTTGCTTCATTTTTGGACAGAAAATGACTACACTGAAATTATTCCTCAAGAGGTAAATACACTGCACTCAACTCTGCAGAAGAAGAAAGATAAGACGACTCAGACCTAACCACTATCTTAAATGTCCATGTCACCATTAAACACAAAATAGAAGCTCTAAAGCGATTTGAAAGGAACACCCTGGCAAATCTCGTTGTCAAACATAATTATGTAACAAACTTGCAATTGAGAAGTTGAAATTTAACTCTAAAGATAGGGCTCCCCCACCCACGTAATCAGGATGCAGAGGCTTTGCAGACATGTTCACTTATGTACTATCAGGGTAGTCTGTCAGGAACAGACCTGGTGACTTGAAACTATTTTCTTTCAGGGCAACTATTTTCTGCAAATACTCTATTCACTCAGTACTCTTTCTAAGCAACTAAACACAAATAGATTCTGCACATTGGGTCGTGAAGTAGTTAAGCACAGATGTATCCCTTCACTCCTGCGCTGCATAAGCACAAGTTATTAAGGACTACATTTACCATTTTGATTTGCTACCGATATGGGCCAAAGACAGCATTAAGAAATAGCTACAAACACAAAAGAACTGAATAGCAGACCATGGGCAAAAGTTTCCTTAAAAGCACCAAGAGCAAAACCACTTTCAGAACAAAGACTTGCTTGAATACCAGGACACAGTAACAAATGACATGATGCAGAATAGCTATTTTCATAATTACTCTAAATATTAGGGGAGGGAAAATAAAAAAAAGTATCACAAATACTTCGCATGCAATAATTCGTCTTTTAATCTTAAAAAGCTTCAAAGGGCACTGCTGAGGCAATAACCACAAAATCTGTACTTAGCATCACAACACAGCAGAAAGGGATACTATTCCTATATTTCCTCTGTATTCTGAAAAGACATTTTAATCCATCCTTTTTTCTATTTCTCCACAGCAAGCAAAATATATTTTGAAGAAATAAATTCACAGGCTTTAAAACACATCAGACTTAATCCACACCCAATTAAAATACTTCTTGGTTAAAAGCATCATTAAATACCTCATATTTTAACTTATAATTAACATTAAAAAGTAATATTATTTCATAGTCCACAAACAGGAATATGAAGTGTGCAAAGACGAGAGACATCATTCAACCATTTGAGACATCTCCCCACCCACACGTGCCTTCTTTGATGAACAGCATCAACATCTTGGACAAGACCTTCCAAAGGCTTGAGTTAAGTTACAGAACTCAGCACTGTGGCACACAGGCAAAAGACAGCAGGTGACCGCACCATCCAGAGTCA
Source organism: Falco cherrug (assembly GCF_023634085.1). Lineage (NCBI taxonomy): Eukaryota > Metazoa > Chordata > Aves > Falconiformes > Falconidae > Falco > Falco cherrug. The sequence continues at coordinate 44,071,689 of NC_073705.1, forward strand.
AAACGCAAGAATGCCAGACGCAGTATTTCCCTAAACTGAAATAGCCAGAGTTAGGGGAAAGTAGTTATCCTATCTGAAACACACTCATACACTAACATAATTATGAAATGCCACACCACTTTTTTTCAATGCATCAAGCTTTGACTTCAATTTTCATCTGAAAAATCGCACTAAGTTAATTTCAACATAGAAACAAAGATAAATATTCTAAGAACAATTTTTTTAAAACTAGCACCTCACAGTTTGCTCTGCCAGGCAGTACGTGTTTTTGTATTAAAACTTGGTGCAGCCGAATTTAGTGCGATATACTATTTGGCTTTATGCCTTACAGAATAAGCTTAACACTTAAAAAAAACAAACACAAAAAACCCACCAAGGTGTTTCAGAAATGCAAGTAAGTATTGCTCTGCAGGTTTTCACCTTATCCTACTGCAAGACCCTCATAAAAAAACCTACCAAGTCCTCCTAACTTAAGTGATGTAACAGTAACTATTAATACTGAATATTCTTTTGCTATTTCTAATTTAACTAAACTCCTACTATCTGTAAATTACCCGTTATGTACATGATTACTAATGAACATTCTTCCAACAGTATTATGTCTTGATCAAGCAACATTAGGGTAAGATTATGAGAAGCTTTCCATGTTAAGAGCTTCTCAAAGCCTTTAAAATGAGACTGTTACAAGCACTAGCTGAAAGCTATTAAAAAAAAAAAAAAAAAAAGAGACAGACCAGTAAGTCATACCATTTTAAATAAAAGATACAGATCCTCCACTGTGTTACACAGTTGCACAAGTATCAGAATGATCAAAAACATGGACTGCTTTCTAACAACAAACGTTACTTAAAATTAACTGCCTATTGCATCACCTTCATTTTAATGTCCAAAGAAATGGACATTGAGGCAGGACAATACATTTGGGTCAGAATTAGCAGCCTATACTGTAGCTCTCAGCTTGCCCATAGCCTCGTTAAGTCACAGTTTCCACCTTATTCTAACTCTTAACCTTTTTTCACCTTGGTTAAGAACTACAATACAATGATGGCACATATTATCAGGAAGTCATGAGACATTAATTCATGCACTGTCTAGTCACTATCAGGACAAGGACTAGCAATTGCACTTCAAACAAGTTAACAAGCACTTTCATGAACATGAACCAATGTAGCCTAGTTTCCTACTCCTAGAGATCCACTCTTATATGTGGGTTAAGGTTGAACTCAAGTTGTAGTGTCTCTCACACTGATAATAATAATATTGTTCTATCTACTTGCCTTTTTTTTTTCCCCCCTTCCCTTTCTTTCATCTTCAGGAATAGTAGAGCTTGCTGTCTCAAGCCCTTTGAATAAATCTGGTTGAACCTGGTGGAGTTCAAGAGTGACCAGGCAGAGGAAAATGGTTATGGGGAGAGCCAAGACATGTAAGCAGTAGAAGTACATACGCTATACCTTATTGTTACTCAATTTTTCTTCCCCAAGGTCCCTCTTCCCCCATACCCCCACCCCCAAATCAGTAAAATTAACTCCCTCCAGTTCTGAAAGATAACCTCATACCATCAAACTTTACCTAGCAGTCACTATAACAACAAAGGCTTTGACGTACCTACATTTACACTGGATAACTATACCACTAATTGCTCAGCGTTCTGAGTGATGTACTCTGAGACAATTCTTCTTTATTTTGGATCAGTCTACACACAAGCATAATAACTACTTAAATCAGATCCAAGTTTCATTTACACTAACAGTCCAAAATAAACACTATCAACAGTCTTGGTTTCCTTACCCTTATTTAAAGACCCTCCTAGGATATTCCGTACAGATTCATTCTCAGATGAATGTAATTCCTGAAGAAAGCTATGAAATGAGTTTTTGCCTTCATTTGACTGGATGTAAACAGAATGTAATGTATCCTTAAAGAACAGCACCATTGGATCAAGATCCACCTTGTCCTTCATTGCTTCCGGGAGAACTGCAGTCAGTAACAAACACTTCAGGAAAGCACACAAGAACAGAATTCACTCAGCCACCTGTGTTTAATTCAGCCTCCCTCTCCGCATCCAGACCACCACCACACTCAACAGCCACTGATGGACTTCTCCACCAAGATTCATCAGCTTCCTTCCTTTCAGAGCTGTACATATTTATGGTATATATAGCATTGTCTAACAAGGAGTTCTAGAATTTAAACTAGCATCATATTTAAAAGTTATTCAGCGCTAAATACTGTTATTTTATTAATTTCCACAATACCGGAACCAGGAAGCATGTTCCTCTGGGCTTTTCACACACTATGAATTTTCACAATTCTATCACGTTTCTCCCCACAGTCCTCACATTTTCTTTTCCAACCTGAAAAATACTGTTCTAACAAAGCTTTTCTGCATTGGAACCATTTCACTGTAAAACCTGCGCTGCTACAATCTCTCATTAACAACCAAGGCAAGTCATTACTACTTCTTCTCGTTGTAAATATTGGGGGATGGATTATTCAATCTCTTACGAAAACTATATTCAAACCTAGGTAAACATAAATTGTATTTCCAGACTGAAGGTGGATCATAGTAACAGATAAATAAACTGCAGAAAACCATATGCAAGTGAAAAATATTTCAGCAGTAAAAATAACAGTAAGATTAAAAGGCAACTACATACGCCAACCGATGTGTCTGTCATGCTACAGTTCAACATTTCTTGGTTCTTCTTGTATTACATCGCTAATAAAATTATCTTGCAAGTAACTGAGCTACGTGTATCTTCCTCTTTTCAGTACTTCTTGTCCACTGTATTACAACTGAACAAGTCCACACAAATTTCTGATCCTAGGGTTAACTTCACGATATCTGAGAATTCAAAGTTACTTAAGTTCTTCTCATTAAAATTGATTATGATAATCCAGAGCAAGCCAGTAGGTGTCATCGCCATCAAGGTTCATCTAATGTGATCTGCCCAATTTTAGAAGCTGTGGTTTCATCGGCCCATTGTATGAAAAATTCTGGTGAGATACAGTAACACGTGATGTTGGCTAAGAATGATGTGAACAAAACCACAGTGATGTTCAGCTCCACAGGGTTTGTGAATTCCCCCTTGAGAGCAGATAGCTTACCAACATTTCAGAGCCTGAAAACAGCCCCTAAAAGAAGTCTGACAGAATTCTGTTTCATAGGTCTGGAGGTTTTTATGTACATGTCAATAAAGATGTGCCAATTAAAAAAAAAATATATATACCTTTCTGCAACTGAAGTTCAGAAAACTACTTTTGCCATCCGAATAATTGAATAAGGCAGGTCGTAAGCTGTATTTGCACCTGCATGTTAGTAACGATGTACCCCCACTAAATTAAAGCCAGAAACTTCAGAATAAAGCATTCTATTATCACCAAATCATCACTCTTCAAAATACATTTTTAAAAGCGTTAAAAAAAACACAAATACACTGAGCTCAGAATAAATTTCAGAAAAGGAATATTGTTACTCTGTTCTATTCAAAGCAGACTAACATACTACGTTGACTCTAAAGCACTGTATCTCAACTCCCAGATGTAAGGATTAGGGTGCCAAGGATCTCAGACCAATATGTAAAATGCAGAATGCTTCCTGCTGTTTTTAGTTAAATAGTGTATCCTTCACAGTTTCTTACAAGTAAGAGTTAATTGCCCCATGGCTTTATTAGAACATTTAACCAACCCCTGAAAACATGAAGTCTAAATGTAATTTTTAAAATCTGAGGATAACAGAACTATCTGGGCAGGTGAGTAAACATACCTGCTGTTACAACTTTAGCGCTGCTGCTTTTGCATTCTCCATCTTCCACATTTTTGCTTGTGCTCTTTTCTTTTGCGAGAGGAACAGTATTGTCAAAAGACATGCCCTTGCTGGATGCAACATTTTCTCCACTGTCTGGCTGATTAATTCTGCTGTTAGCTTCAAGTAGAGGAGTGAAGTCCTCAGACTGAGCAGCTTCACCAGGTTCCAGCTGAGAGGAACTTTTAGCCTGTGACACATTCTTTGAGGACACAGGAAGAGATTCTTCATCACTGTCAAATCCAAATGGATCCTCTGTTACCTCATCTTCAACTTTGGGTTTTTTAGGAACTTCAGAAATATCTGGTTTGACACTGGGCCTCTTCTGTCCTAATTTGGCCATGAAGGTGGTTTCTCCCCATTTTGTACTAAGGGTGGTCCGTTTGTTGGAAAACACTTCGTCAAACTTGGAACTGCCGTTTCCCCCTTTCCGGCTGTAGGTCTTTCCAAATCGGGACGTCATTTTGGCTCCTGTTTCATATTCTCTGTTGGAAAAAAAAAGAAACATAAATTCACCAACTTTGCCGTACAAATGAATGTACTTCCACCCTTTATTGGGCCTACAAACACCAAGCATGTATATTTCACACAAGCAACAGACACATAGGCTGCTTCTTTCTATAGACTAAGTCATTTACATGTGAATGTCATTATGTCAAGAGTTTCTGCCATAAGTAATATATGTACCAACTTAACTCAAAATTCAGTTACTTGAACATTTATAGAACAATGGCACAATGGATCCTTAAGAAAAGTCTGCCATGAATACATTATTTTTGGTATTGCTTTGCTCTAATTTTATTTTTCAAGTGCAGATGGCACTGCTTTCACAAAACATCAGCAGAAAGCTAAACAATATTTTCACCTCATCTGAACACACAATGCTCTGCTACAGCCCAGTAACACAGGTTTTTTTTCAAAAGATTTTTTGTAGTTCGGCTTTAACAAGACTCTTTGTAGTTAAATAAAATACTGTCAAAATATTTCAAGTTGCTATAGATATTTTAAATACTGATTAATCACAAATAACAATGACAACTTCACCCTACGTTCTTCACACACACCCAGGCTCATTTAGCAAGCATATGATTTGGTAATACAATGTGGTTTATGCCATCTGCACAGTCATGGTCAGGACAGGTACACAGCAATCCTCCATGAGTGAATCTGATCGATCAAGGGACAGGAACAAAGAGACACTTCGTAATCCATTTCTAAGATCATGGAGGACACCTTACACAGACCAGCATAACCAAGACTGTTTACTGGCTGCAACAACTGCAGCCCTATTCACAGTTTGCTCTCTTGGAAACATAAAGTTTAAATATGAACAGATTAAACAGGAACACATTTAAACAGTTCCCTGCATGTGTTCTATTCCTACTTTTGTTTAACTCAAGAAGGAAGACAGACTACTTTGTTTCTTTTTCCCAAAACAAATACTTCAATTACTGGACATAAAACCAAAACGACCATATCTGTTTTATAAACCATCTTTTCTCTCTCTTTTTTTTTTTTTTTGGTTTGGTTTTGTTTTGGCCCAAACACGAATAGGAAATTGGAATTCTTTATAGTCAGTCTGAATCTAATCAAGTCCATCTTTCTCTCTGACATTACTCTGCATACTGGAGAGAAGTCTGTTAACAAAGGGGGCATTTATTTTAATGACAGAATCAAAGAAATTCAACTTTTAAAGTGTCAACTGCCTTCATATATAGTAAATTATATGAAAAATAGTGCTTAAAGTAATTGTTAATAAATTTATCACATGATCCATTTGTTCAAGACAACTGTTTTTATTAGTATTCCCCTCAATATGCATTACACCATCTTTCTTGCATATTTTAGTTTTCACCTCGATAGTCCAGAGTTCCTCAACCTGAAGTGCTAGACTAGCTTCTGCCAAAAATCGCCAGACTGGTTTCCAGAAATGTCATTCTATCACTTCACTCTAGCAAGATTGTCTTACTAATAATAGTCTCCTTTTATCAGACCAGGCCAACCTTCACTTATCATAGGAACTGAGCAATTCGTCGGGTCATCTATGTTTGAGCAAATTTTGAGTGAACTAAAAATATCAAATTTGAACTTCAGAAGTTTACCACATGGCTGGTGTTGCAATGCAGAAGAGATACAGGAAGCACCACTTCGGGAAGCACCCTTCTGCCCGGCAGTTTAGCATAGGGATGGTAAAGACATGTGCTTATCTACTGACCAGAATTCTGCTGTGAAACATCATTTTGCAGATGGCTTCTGGCTACTTCTAGGAGACGTTACTCTTTAACCCCACCTCCACCGTCTTTTTCCCCACAGTGTCATCAGTCTACTCTGTGCTGCTCCAAACGCATCGTTGCCACACTTTTTCTTTTTTTGCTCCCCTGTTAAGAGGCCCTAATTTCCTATTTTGCAAAGACCAAAGCTAAAACTTACCCACATACTTCAGATAAAAAACAGTACAACAAATCCAACTCAGTAGCTTCAGTTTACTGATGCTTGAAAATATTTAGAACCATAACTAAAATATTTTATACCATAAAGGCCAGTTTTTAAAGCTATAGAAACTAAAGTGAAGTATTTATGAAAAGCTCATTTTCTACACAGCTCTTACAAATAAAACCCCTGAAGTAACTTCACTTACCACCATCACACTTTCTTCCCCTAAACCCTGACTCAAATAAGTATTTCCAACACTACATTCCCAGCAACTGCAAAAATAATGGCAGACTTAAATTACGACTTGCGGCTTGCACTTTTAAAGAGATGATTCCTTTAGTCAAGAGAACTTTATTTTCCAGAAATACAGCCTTCTGAATCTACATTTTGCTATTTACAAGTTTAAAAATTATGATCATCTCACAAAAACTCACAGAAGTATTCAATATGATGTAAATGGGTTAAAAGCCGAGTATCAGGAAAACATAAATACACTACGCTATAAATTCGTATCTTAGATTGAAATTAAAGATGGGGAAATAGACAGGTACCTCCTTACAGGGGAGCATCAGCAGAACAGGATTTCTACCCTTTACTGACAATTCTCTCTTGCTTTTCACCCAGTGTGAAATAAAAACCTCGGCCAACCGCCACCCTGTTTCCACTCCCTACCTCTCTCTCCTGCATTGCGCTGCGATATCCGGAGCAGTGCAAGAAATGCAAAACACAAGCAAAAACCTGACCCCTAATTCTCGGGCATTTCCCAGAGCCAGCGGGGCGGCCCAGCCGGCCCCGGCCGCCCGCAGCTCCCCGGGGCGCCCATCGGCCACCCCCGCTGGCGGCTCCTCGCTACACCGCTCCTCTTACATAACCGAGAAAAAGCGAAATAGCTTAAATGCGCGGAGGCAGAGAAGGCTGATGAAATCCCACGGTGACAGTTTCTTTTTTCCTCCCTCCCCCTGCGGCGGGGGGGTGGGGGGGAAGGGAGGGGGTGCTAGCGGAACCGGGTCACCCCACCGTGCACGCCCGGCCGTTTCTGATGTCATTTCCCTTCCTGCCCGGCCCCCTCCCCCCGCCCCACAGGCACACCGGCCCCCACGGCGGCAGCCCCCGGCCCGCAGCGAACGGCGGAACCCGCCGGCTTGGCGGGCCGCACCGCCCCTACACCCCCCCGGCCACGGCCCGCGCTCCGGCCCCGGGCCGAGCCCCGCCGCCCCCGCCCCGAGAACTTCCCGGCGGGCCGGGGGCCGCGGCCCTGCCACACGCCCCGCCGGGCGGCCGCCGCCCCGGAAGCGGGACCACGCCGGGGGCAGCGGCCGGCGGCTCGTACCCGCCGGGGTGCCGGGGCCTGCTCCGCGGCCCGCACAGGCCTCGGGCGCCGGGCGGCCGTCCCCGGCCGTCCCCTCGGCCGGCACCTACCTCGGCGTGGGTCGTGACGGCAGGGGCGGGCGGGCGGCGGGAGCCCGGGCGCGGGCCCGGCGCGTTCCGGGCGGCGCCGCGGATGTGGCTCTCGCCGCGGTTTCTGGCCGCCGATCTACCGCCTGCTAAAGGCGCTCGCCAACGGGACGCTTCCGCCCCTCCCCCGGCGGCGGCGGCACCCTCCCGGGGTGGCGCGGGCGTTAGGGCCCCCGGCGCCGCCTCCTCCGGCGCCGCTTCCTCCGCGCGGGGATTATCGCCGCTCTCGGGACGGGGCCCGGGACCATCTCTCCGCCATTTGCCCCGCTCCTTCCGTCACTGCGCGTCCCACGCCCGGCCGCCGCCCGCAGCCAATCGCACCCCGCCTTACTCAACCGACGGCGGCGGCGCCGCGCATGCGCCCGCCCCGCTGATGCCGGCCCGCCCCGCGCGGTGCCTGCTGGGAGCCGTAGTGCGGCGCGGGCCGGGCCGGCCGGGGGACGCCCCTCCCAGCGCGGGGTCCCGCAAGGCCCCTCCGCGCTGCCCAGGGCCCGGCGCGGGGCTCGGCCGTCCGGCGCTGCCCCGAGGCGACCGGGAGGGCGCGGCCTGGCGGGACCCGCCGCCTCCCCCGCGGCGGCCTCCGCCAGGGCCCGCACCCCCGGGCCGTGCGGCCGCCGCGGTTCTGGAGGCGGGAGCCTGGCCCCTCCGCCGGCCCAGGCCGTGGGTCCCTGCGCGGGGCCCGGAGTCTCCCGGGGCTGCCCCGGCGGGGCTGGCGGCGGGCAGGGGCTGGGGCAGCCGCAGTCGAGGTCAAGGCCCTTCGTAGGAGTTTGGGAGCGCGGCGGGCAGCGAAACACCCCTGTGGCGACTCCGTTAAAAGTTTTACGCCGACAGCAGCGGGCAGCCTCCCCGGGGAGGCGAGCCCCTTCCTCGCCGGGCAGGTCTCTGGGTACTCACAGCGGCTGCACAGCCCCCAGCCGTTACATCCGCCCCGGGGAGGAAACATGCGCTGCGGAGAGGTCCCATGGAACAAACGTGGTGCGGACTGTGAAATCGTGGCTTTCACATGCTCCTTCCACACGCACTAGCTTATACAAAGAAGTTACATCCACCCACGTACATTCTATTTATGCACACCTTTGAGACTTTAATTAATGATACACTCCGTGTGTAGCGCAAAAAAAAAAACTCCGCGGAGGTAGTGTCATACAACAAATACATGTAGGCATCAAACCACCCTCAAATCCACTATTGTGTATTCTGTAAGCAGTATTTTGTAAAATGCTTGTGGAATAGAAAACTAAGAATGCACTACTAGAAAAGCAGTGCATCACTCTCAGGTATAGTCCGGTCATTTTTCAGAGGCATGAGGCACTCAGGAAAGAAAAGCAACCAAAAAAACCTCTACAACCTTGGAACCTTTTATGGTTTCACAACACGTGATTGTTGTAGCCATCTGTTGTTTGAGGAAATGGTTTACAAGACAGGTCCCAAATACAAAATGAATTTAAAAAAAAAATAATAGGTTGATTTCACTGCACAGAAGAGGTTAGAGTCGTCTCGATACTTCTAGTTAAGAAACATTACTTGTTTCTTAATTTTACATTTAATTTACCCAATGCAAAATTACTGGCTTTCAATAGAGAGAGGCAGGACTATGGTTTCGTTTAGTGACCCTGTAAGTAAATCGATTTTTGGCCTTTACCTGCTATCTATTGATGTAATTTCCGTTTTAGTTATTACTTCTGAAGAATGAACACACTCTGAATGTGCTCCCTAAAGCCAGCGTACAACTAGTGCTAGACAAAGTAAAAATAAACTAGACTGGGCCTTGTGATGGGATGGACAAGGTTGATTTGAGATACAGTGGAGATTTGTGTTGTATTTCAAAGAAGGCTTACAAGTTTATCTGTATCTAACTACCCGACTCTGTTATTGAAGAGCTACTGAAAACAGGTTAGAAATTTTAAAATACATAATTTGAATACAAAAAGTAAGGAGATTTTTTTTTCCTGTGAGTATTCTTGTATCAGAGCTTCTAATTAGCTTGTTTAAACTTCAAGAGTAAAATGGATAGTGAAACCAGTTTGAGTTTTGCATTCTGTTGCATGAGTCTAAAAGTCTTATTTGGTGACTAACTGATCTGTCAGACAAAGAGAAAAAAACAGTACTGTGAGACTCTATCATACCTGGAGGCTGTGTGGAGGTCTTTACAGCATTTGAAAAAAATTGTCCGGAGAACCAGAAAAGGTGAAGAATATGCCCAGAGTGAGGCAGGGACACCAAAAAACTATTTAGAAATAACTTTATACCCGAATAGAAACTAAGAGTTGAAATTAAATTAGATACATTTCTAACTTAAAGCCTGGGCTACATAAATCACTTAAACAGTAATTTAGAGAACTTTTCAGTATAGTGGTAATAACTGAATGTTATTTGAAAGCTGTCACGCATCCTGTACTCCCTGGGCTAGCTTCATATGTCCAACAGTATTTTCAGTCTTTGTAGAATCCCTGTACAGAGTAATCTAAGACACTGCAGATTCATGCTCACGACGGAGTTTCACATGCCTAACTGAGGATAAACTGAACTAATTTATGTGCTGCCTATCCTATCTTGGGTATCAGCAGAAGCCTAGAAGTCTAATAAAACTTTTTACTTAGATGATGATGGAAAACAAACATGCTTAAGAACAGCAGAAATGGGCCAAATTTTCTGCACCTAGCTTACTTTAGATATTTCTGAAAATTTCATACCTTGTAACTTAATAAGCTTGGCAATTAACATGTTAAGCTTTGCCATTTCCATTTTCACCTAGCTTACCTCAAATATGTAAGTACAAAGACAGAGCAAAAGCTATCTATGTTGGGCAGTAGATAAGTTTAATTCTCAAAGAGGGTGGAATTCAACAGGCATCTTATGCTTTCTGTGGAATTCTATTATTGAATTCCCTTCACAAAAAAACAACACAAAGTCAACCATAGAAAACCTTTCACAAAAAAAGCAGCACACAAAATACTCCAGTTTGGCATTTGCCCCCATAAGAACAGCAGCAGGAGGTAAGCAGCTATCTTACAGCTTCAGCTTTTCCACCTTGAAAACTTTTCTGGGAAAGCCGAAGTGACTCCTACAGCTTCCTATTGTGTTCCTTTACTCCCCCCACAAGAAAAACTAGCATCTTTACTATTTATAATGAAGTCAGAAAGCCCGGAAAACCACAGCTCAAATACATCAAAGCAGGACATGAGAGATAAAAGTGTAACAGTAGAAAGAATGTACAAGAAGGACAGAAGAGTTACTTGAATACATCGCACCTTAATATACACTAAAACCCTCCCAGTTCTCTTTTCAAGGTTCTGTGCTGAGATCTCTGTGTGGGGAACAAACACAGATTTTTCAAAATGAGCTGTAGCCTAGTACGGAGCCTTTCACATAATTCAGTCTTGAGGCAGCTATTAATTAAACTGTTTCAGTTTCTTCCAAAAGAAAACAGAGGCAATGCAGTAGGAAAATCGAAGATTTCCTGTGCAGCAGATACTCTGGGGGAAGATGAAGTCAGTCATATCCTTCCAGAAGCTGTCAGGAAGGCTTCTCAGCGCTGCCTCATGGACAAAATTAAAGCAAGGCTACAAACAGGCTTTAAAAGGACCACAGCAGTAGGTATCTTTCATACCAAGTACATAAATGAACAGCATAACGCATCCTTGCTCCACTCCTTTTCCTACAAAAGGATAAGCTAAATAACCCATTGCCCTGCTTCCCTGTGAAGTGCTGCCCAAGAAGCAAACAGTAGCTGACAGGAAGGCTCTCCCCATTACTCCTTATACCCAGACCGCTCCTCTCACAACCATGAAAACCAGTGGCCCCTCAATCCACTCCACATCTTCCCCTTTGCCTCTTTCCCATTCTTCTGTGTCTCAGCCTTGTCACTATTTGCCTCCTAAGTTCTCTCCTGCTTCCTATAGTACTTCCTTCCTTGCCTCTTGTCCAGGTGGAAAGGGGTGGGGGAGAAAAAGGTCTCCTGCTGCTCTTGCTGCGTTCACAACTGCTGCAGTGCTTTCATGTCCCAATTAGTGCCACTTAAAATGCTAAACATTTCAGTGTGTTTTGCTTTTTCTTTGCAAAATGTCAGTCTTCTCCAGTTCCTGTCCTTCAACTGTCATGTGGCATGCATGGGTGACAGCACTTAGAGCTTCGCCATTTCGGTTCACTGGGGCTAGAATTTCCCCCTTGCTATTTGCATAGCAAAGATGAAGGGAGGGTAAAGAGACACATTAAGTAACTAATTATTGTGCTTTAGTCAACCTTTCTGAAACAGCTCTGAAAATAGTCATTTATAGATTAGTATCGCTACTAATGTGTGCCAAAGCAAGTTCAGCAACACCACTTGCAGCAGCATGAAGCAGGCGAGAACAGCTGGGTTGCACTGAGAGCTGCAGCGGCTGGGTCAGAGCAGATGTGATGGTTTGACCCTGGCTGGGTGCCAGGGGCCCACCGAGCAGCTCCATCACCCCCCTCCTCAGCTGGGCGGGGGGAAGAACATAACAAAAGGCTCTGTGGGTCAGGACAGGGACATCACTCAGCAATTACTGTCACAGGCAAAACAGACTCAACTTGGGGAAATTGGTTTAATTTATTACCATTCAAATCAGAGTAGGGTCACGAGAAGTAAAAATCAAAACTTAAAAACACCTTCCCCCACCCTTCCCTTCTTCCCAGGGTCAACTTCACTCCCAGTTTTCTCTGCTTCCTCATCCCGAGTGATGCAGGGGGACGGGGGCTGGGGTCAGTCCCTCACACGCTGTCTCTGCCGCCCCTTCCCCGCCCCGGGGAGGGTCCTCGCACCCTGCCCTGCCCCAGCGTGGGTCCCCCCGTGGGTGCAGCCCCGCAGGCACACGCTGCCCCAGCCGGGGTCCCCGCGGGGTCACAGCCTCCTGCGGGCACCCACCTGCTCTGGTGTGGGACCCTCCCGGGCTGCAGGTGGGGATCTGCTCCTCCATGGACCCCCACGGGCTGAGGGCACAGCCTGCCTCACCGTGGGCTGCACCGCGGGCTGCGGGGGAACCTCTGCCCCGGTGCCTGGAGCCCCTCCTGCCCCTCCTGCGTGACCTGGGGCTGCAGGGCGGCTGCTCTCACACAGTCTCACTCCTCTCTCCAGCGGAAGCTTCCATGGCGAAGTTTTTTCCCCTTCTTAAATACATTATCCCAGAGGCACTGCCACCATCGCTGATGGGCTTGGCCTTGGCCAGTCGTGGGCCCATCTCAGAGCCGGCTGGCATTGGCTTTGTCAGACATGGGGGAAGCTTCTGGCAGCCTGTCATAGAAGCCCCCCCCCCCCCCCCCCATCCCCCCTGGCTACCAAAATCCAAACCCACACAAACCCAATAAAGCAGACCATAAACCAGAATATATAGGGAGGGGAGACCTGCAACCCAATGTACAGGGAAGTGTGATTTCTGTCAAGAACAGGGCTTTTCTAAGTGAGGTATTTCCAATGGATAGCATACTGCTAATTTCTGACACTGAACCCTGAGAAGACCGAAAGGCATTCAAATAGGGGACCTTTATACAGGTTTGGATCATACTTTCTCAGTATTTGCATATTGTAGCTGTCTCCTGATAAGAGGTGGTCAAACCAAGGCGTTAAGTTTAGAAACCGAAAGGTTAAAACAAACACTGCTTGACAGAACAAGGGAATGCTTACAGAAATGCAGCAAAGGGCTAGTTCTATGTGATGTAACAAAAAATAATAATAAAAAAATCCCTGGTTCATGGCACTAATGCATTAGACCCAGGCAGCTAGCAGAAAAAGTTGCACTACACCTTCTCTCTGGCCTGCACACCCATCTGTTGCAATCATGTGAGAGGCAGCATTGGCCCTGCGATGTAAAAGCCTCTGGAAAGACTAGTTTGGCTTGATGAACCAACAGCAGTCATTCACCTACGGCTAAATTCTCAGTGGTTGTTCTGTGCAATTTTCTTCCCTAGGTGATCCGCCTGCAAGTCTACTGGAAAAACCTGTGGTGAAATACTAGTGGGAAAAACACTAAGTAGCTTCACCTTGTTATAATCGTCAAGGTCAGAACTTTATTCTGCCATGCAGTTTATCTCAGCAAGCTGTGCTGAGAAAGTAACTAACTGTGCTGTTTCCCACGAAGATTTTACAACATGCCAAGGTGTTTCAGGAAAAAAAAACAACTAACCCTCATTTGCAGCTGAGGATGCAGCTTAACTTTAAAAGCAGCAAGGAAAGTCTATGTTTTTTGGTCTGATGAAGTTTCCATTGTTTTGTTATGGAGTAAAAGGGGACTGACTCTCTCAAATGCCTGAGATTTGTTGCAGCCTTATAGAAGGACCAGATTCGATACCAACCTTATCCTCTCCCTGAGGTTTTGTGGTTTTAATACTTTTAAGAATTTGTTTCACATCATTATTGAATTTGTGTCTGTTTTCATGGCAGCAGACTTTTAGGAAAGCTACCAAAATGTGCTGTCATAGTGTTTGTTGGGGAAAGAAAACATGGGAATGCAATAAGCAATTGGTGGTTTAAACTGTTCTTATAAAGTGTCCATTGGTGAGACTGTCATTGTCCTATTCTAGTCCTCCTTCAGCAATAGGGTAGCGACCATTTCTATTGCTTATTTTGCTGATTTGCTCCCTTCACCAGTTAGGAAGGGCATGTACATGACCAACAGGTATATATTATGTTACTTTGTCCTCTTGGTTTTGATTATTAGGTTTGTGTGTGGGCTCTTGAATGCAGATGCTATAATCGCTCTGCTCCCTTTTCAGTTTTTATTTACAAGACTTGTTTTCACCTTTGTATTTCCCAAGTACTTGTTTCTACTTTTTAGAAAGAGTGGAACTTGGCCAGTAGCCAAGCACTTCTACAGCAGTTACAAAACATTAAACCATAGCAATATCAGGTCAAACAACTAAGCTGCTGCACTGAGACCAGTACGTGTGGCCTTAGAGGACTGTGTGTGATGATACCAACAGCAGCAACATCAAGTACAACTGGAAAAGAAAATCCACAGAGAATTAAAACCTGTGGGACTAAAGAGGACTAGATGGACATGTCCCTGAATGTCATGGCAGAATTATGTACTATCTAGCAAATTAAGCTGATAAAATTATAATTAAAAAAATAATTAAATGAAGATTTCCCCATAAGAAGGCAAGAAAATATCACCCGTTTCCTGCTAGAATACAGCCCTGAACAAATTACTTCCACCTTTATTCAAACTATAATGCAGCACTGTGAAGAAAGCTGCCATGTGTTCTGCCTGTTGCACAAGACCCTGGTACATCCTGGGCCATACATGGCGCCAGTTCTGCAAGCCTGTCCACATTTACCAAGGTTCAGTGCATACAATGAATCACGTTCTGTGGAATGGTCAAAGGTCATCCTACAGCACGTAGCTGAGAGCCTGTTAACAAGCGGTGGGCAGAGTACTTCAGAAATGTATTTAAAGAAGATAACAAAAGGCTAAAAGCAACCTGTCTGTTGACTGGTTCTTTAGACATATCAAACAAATGACTCATTACTGGATCTAGCCACATGTAAGTGCAACAGAACAGGCAGTGCATTTACTATCCAAAAGCACATGATTAATCTAATAATACACTGGCCTGCAGCACCCTCCTTATGCTGTAGTTTTCTAGTATGTGCAATCTTGAATTCCTGAGATAAAAGTTTACCGTGTAGCACAGTAATTTCTTGCTAAACATTTGAAAGAGGTTGGAGGAATGTATTGATGCAAGAGCTTAGGCTCAAACTAAGGCTGCTTCAACAAACTCAAAATGTCTCCCTGGTGGTTTCCATAAAGAATAAGCCTTTTACTCTACCTGTACAAAAGCTAACTCCCCTTTTATCTGTTGATGTATGATATCAAGTGACTTGAACATCATGTAGTAACCACACGTGTCTTTCAGATAGCAAATACCTGAGCATACCTGAAAGCACATTTCAGTGAAAATACCTTTGCCCATCACCCGCCTAGCAAACACATGACAGACAAGAACTACAGTTCATTAAAACAGAAAAAGGTCATTCCATGCTCTACTTCAGCTCAATCCTAAGCAGTCCTGTTCAGCACAGTGCTGTGTCTTCTAATGCAAGGTATTAGAAGCAAGATCCAGATCTTCAGAAAAACTTCCCTATAATAAAGTACAAGTGCATAAAACCAATGACACATGATTATATAGAATCTTTGGAAATAATTTACATTTAAGACTGGAGGAAAAAAAATCACTGACATCAGTAAGGTTATCTGCTTATTTCCAGAGGTAGGTACCTACAGGCACCAAAAATCGAGCTTCCACTATTTTTCCTCCCTAAATGCTTCCTCACTCTTGCAGAGAGCTGCTCTGTTTCTGACAGGCCCTTCCTGTGCCATTCAGCGCCATGACTCTCTGTAATTTTCAGCACAGGTGGCAAACCCCCTGAAGATTTAGGTCTTTTGGCTTGATTCCCTATGCACCCCCACCCCAAAATGGAAGATTGGGCAAAGGCTGAGGAATCACACAGGCACTGCTAGCTGGCTTCACCTTTGCATCGAATCATCACTTTGGTTATTATCAACTCGGACCAGATTCAGGCATGCTGCAGAGAAAAAAAAAATAATCAGAATTTGTTCTCAATCCATTGAATTATCCACCAACAGTTACCAGTAGCTGAGACAAGAAAAAAACATTTGAAAGAGCACTGGAGTTCTTCCTTTTTATTGGATGTATGTCAACATGTACAAATATTGAATGTTTTTCTATGAAATAAAGGTTCAATTAAGCAGAACAGAGGTTTTAAAGTAATAATAGCTCTCTGCTGGACTCCAGTGACATCTACTGGTAAATAAAGAAGTTACCAAACATTTCTTGAAAACGTAGCAGCCTTAATTTATGCATCTGCCCTTAGGATCAGTAATAATTTTTTTTTTTTTTGGCAGCTCAGGCTAAGAACCATGTCACAATTTGGTATTAGAGTTAATTAAACATTTGGTGTTTATTTTTCAAAATAGGATTTTGACTCCCTTTGATTATTAACTACTTAGAACTGCATTTTTGTCAAGTCATACATTTTGCTATTGGCAGCAGTACATTAAAGTGGTCCAGTAGATTTTTGGCTTACTAGAGTAACTGGGACATGTCTCCAACTATTTCCTTAGTCATTTCATCAATAGAACTACAGTCAAAAAGTAAATAATTTAATACATCTTCATTTGCTTTCAGCTGCATGCATTTTAGCATAGATTCCAAAAGTTAAAATCTCATCAGCAGCACAACCAGCGATCATGGTTTTGCTTCTGACCAATATCTGCTGTTTGTAGGCCTGAGCTGGCTTGTCACAGCTGTATGAGTTTTGTAGGTCATACAGATACTCCTGAATGTAACTTCAGCCAGCACTTGTCAAAGAGTAAATACCGTTGAACTCCTTAAGAGACAGTAGGAAGTCTTCCCCCCTCACCCCCTTCTTTTTCTGTTAGGCAATACAAAACTCAACTTTATCCTCTCACTGTGAGATTTTTATAATGAGCTACTCCTGGAAGGCTTTATTTCAATGGCAAAACAGAAGGAAGAGCCCATCTCCAGTACTATGACTCAAATAAGGCATTTCCAGTAGCCTTCTAGCAAAATAATGGAACAAGCAGCTCTTTCTATGGTGGAAATACATTGTTGTCACATTTCTACATGCCTTTCTGATCAGATCATGAAGCCAAGGGTAACCAATTTCCTTTTCAGATACTTGAAATATTTTATTTAGGTAAAAACTCTTCCTGTGTATCTTTCAAGTTATACAGAGCAACTCTTCAAAAAGCCAAACATGATGCAAGACTTTACACGCAGAAAATGGATGTAATATGCATGATGTACATTCAGAGACACCGCAGCTGCCAGCTGGAACATGCCGAATCAATGCAGTAAGCAAAAGCAGTACTACTGCTCTGTGCAGCAGACTAATGTCTCCATCTACCATTAGGCTCCACTATGCACGCTAGTACAGTGGATGGACATGACTATTTTAATTCAAGACAATTAGCAATCGAGGGTTTTCTTTTGAGGTTGACAAGGAAATAACATACATAAGGTTTTTAAACCACAGTCTCGCCAAACATTTGGCAATAAACATCACTGATACAGGTCTAACCATTCACATTTCATTCAGAAACTTTGCCCCTACTACCTCTGGCAGGCTGAGAGTTGTCTCAGTTTCACCTCTAATGCTGAGGCATTTTCTGATAAGGCTCAGCAAAACCACATACCCTAAGTAAATTTTTCAACTCTTCATCCTGCAAATCCTTCCTTCAAGGAACTGAAGCTTCCTGTGCAAAAGCCTGTTTTGGTAAAGCCTGCCAGTCTCCACTGCAAGCTCTCCCAAGACAACAAAAACGCTGTATGAAGTGGTGAGGAAGCATAGCAACGAGCACCCACCACCACCCAGCAACACAAATCAGCACAGCTCACAAGGTATCAGCCCAGGAATCTCAGAGCAAAGAATGCACAGATCTTTTGGGTACTGAAGTTTAAGTTGAAAAATTGCTCCTGACAGAGCAGCTCAGCCAGATTTGCACAGGCAGGAGTATTTTTCCAGGTTACTGGAGAGCAGATAAAGACAGGTATAAGGTAGCTCGGTTCTGTGGTAGAATACTTGCCAATTAAGTGCTGATCCCAGTACTCAATAATAAAAACTTCTGCAGTAGACTATAAAGAGAATAGTTACTAAAGGAAACGTAGAGACATTATTACAAGTCAGGCTATAAATCTGTTAAGTGATAGTTAAATACACTGAAACATGTCCATAATACTAGATTTGGAAATCAGTGTACATTAATTATGATGAAAAGATATTTCAGAAACTGCAGTATGTTGCAGCTTGAAGATCTGGTGAAAGAATATAGTTCTTTGTTCTTAAACTTGCACGCATGGATGCATCAGACTTCAACAGAGCAGAACTACGCATGAGCCCATGGAAGTCAGATGCTCAGATGTTACTCCCTGGAACTCTGCATTCAGGCCCTGGGTTAGCTGTAACTTCTCTGAAGTGCTCAGTGTCAGATAGAGTCATAGGAAGTTGTCATGGTGACAAGAAAATGCATATAGAAAAAGATGCATATAGAAAGAGCCAGCCCATAAAAATCAAAGACACTTTACATTCATACCTTGACTAAACAGAGATTCACATAATAGAATGTAATTATACCAGGATTAAAGCTTCTTGTAAATTAGATGTTAACTTCTCCACATGTGGAACAAAAAATATTTAATTAAAATTGAAGATAATCCATCCAGTCCTTAGTTAAAAAGAAGTGGGAAGCTTTTCCTGGCAAGTGAGGGAAGCCCAAGTCACCTGTTCCTAAGTTTCCATGTAAACCCAGTAGCTTAAATTTCTCATTATTTCAAAAAAGACAAGCCAAAAGCTATCTTTGAAGTGAACAGATGCTGCACTGTCTTCTTGAAGCTGCACACTTAGGGGCAGATTTGTCATGCAGCTGCAGAATGAAGTCAACAAGCCCGCACTGTTCCAGGGCTGCTATTCAGAACCTTTTGGGCAGCAATGAAAGAAGATCACATCAATTTCATGCTGGTTTTGCTGCTCTACAAAGATATGAGCAGCAGCAGACACAGACACAAATCATGCCTAGATTGCAGGGGAGGAAGATGTGTAAAACTTGTTAGGAAAACAAGGTATGGAAGACCCAGTCAGTACAACTTTTACAAACGCATCTTTTACTTCGGGGTACTTTTGGTGTCATGGCACTGCTTTTATAACAGCCTCTACTCTGGCTGAATTACAGACATTGAGCTGCATGTGCAATTAAATACCACGTGTAGGGCCTCTGTATCCCTACTGGTGCATAGATTTTACAGACAACAGCCTGTTCCCGTCAGCAGCACTTCACCTATGGTCCACATAGGTCCTCAGCATTGTGCTCTGCATCTGACATGACTCCCAATTAAACAGCTGAACTACAATCCAACATACTTGTCTTACAATATGGATTTAGTTGTAATCCCAAGAAAAATTCCAACTGCATACACAAAAAAACCTTTTCAAGCAGCCAGGGGAAAAGTTGCCTGGAGAGGCTGTGCAGTTCCCATTCTTGAATGTTTTCAAGACCTGAGTAAAGCCTTGAGCAATCTGGTTTGACCTTAGAGCTGACCCTCCTTTGAGAAGGAGGTTGGTTGAGACACCTCCCGAGGTTCCTTCTCACCAGGACTATTTTATGATTCTATGATAAAGTACATATCCAAGTAGGTGCCAAGTGATCCATATGCTTTTTCAAAATGACATAATATATAAACACACTCTAATACCTATAAATTAAAATATATTAACTTCAGCTCTCTATAATATTAGCTGCTTAAAACAGAGCCCACAGGATACCTCATTCTCTGCAACACCAGTACTGTAGGCTAGGATGTCTGCAGTACATGAATAGAAAATATAAGTCACAGTACTCACTGGGTTATTCAGATCAACAGAAAAAGCATGCATGGTTAGACATTGTTTTTGCACTATTCCAGGGGAGAGGGGAGTAAGAATTAGTAGCAATTTGGAGGTGCATGGGTTGCCTTTGTTCTACCACTAGTTAACAGCTAACCCTAGTGTTTGGGGTTTTTATTAAGGGTCTTGGAAGCAAAGCTTGGTAAATTTAATAGATAATTCATTTAATAGATATCAGAATGACAAAATCAGGGTTAACTATGCTGAGATAGGAACTTAAAAAATTAGATAAATGCAAAACACAGCAGGGCTAGGAAAGCAAGCTGTTGCAATGGAGTCTGTCAAAATCCAGTTACTGAGCTTTGCCACATCCTTGTCTCAAAGGGCACTCAGCAACCTCAAGTTTAATATAGCATGAATGTACCTGGTTATGCCATGTTTATTTGTACTGATCTCCCATCTTTCTTGCTAAGCTCCAGGAATCTAGTCTGTATTTTTCTTCACTGCACAAGTTAGTCTTAAGCATGCCGGCTAATAGCTTTGGTACATCCAAAGTGCCCTCAAATTGGTAACCTGCACGTAAAAAAGCAAGACTTCAAAACTCAACTGAATGAACTATCTCATCTCTGGTTAAACAGGTTTGAAGCACCACCTCTGATCTGCTTCAGACCGTGCTTGTGTTTCCTTTATTCCAGATGAATTCTGATCTGTTTACAACTAGAAGGTCTTGTTTTCCCCAGAGTAGCAACTCTACTGACCTAGTTGGGGGCCACACCTGTTCTGCTGGCAGGATGTTTGTGGCTTGAGTCTGCACACTCTAACTAGCTCTTTGTCACTTAAAGGACTATAAGAAGTCAGACCTGCCATAGTGTCCCTGGCTGGTGGTACCCAGTGTGGGCAGATGAGAGCAAACCTATTTGACTCCAGCAAAGCTGCTCTCATACCCTCTGCAGGAGACACTTCAGAAGGTGAAAGACAAGCACAAATCTCCTTCCTGTCTGCCTGTGTTTTATTGTACTTAGACATGTTACAATCAACATTTATCCCTCTGCTTGTAGATAAGTTATGAGTCAGGAGACTCCCAGCACATTCCTTCCTAAAGAACAGGGATTAAACTATCAGATCTTTTCACTGACAAGATAAACAGCTAGTCTCCCAGGAAACGAATCTCTACAAGATGTTAGAGGCCAGCTTTGTACTTCTGATCACAGCTACCTGCTTGTTCAAATACTTGGTTATGTTTATGCTGACAACTAATAAGGAAATACTATTTTATAGAAGTATTACACTTCAAACCTGCTCAGCCTGAGGCAGTTCATTCAGTTGAATTCTGAAGTCCTGTTCTTCTGTGTCCAAATTAAGAGTACTCTGAGGCCAGAAAGGTTTAACGTGGCTGTACCACATCGGACTAGGTCCCTCTGACCCAATAACCTGCCTCCTGTCTGGGAAATAGCTCAAGAACAGGGCAAGCACGTTGTAGTTTACAGCTGCTGTATGAGTGCACCAAAAGGCTCTGCAACGTGCCACCCTTACCTCTGAGTGCACTGTGCTCAAGGCCAACTCCAGTGCAGTGCAGCTGCAGCACTGGGTCAGGCTGGTGTGCAAAAGCCGTGAGGAGCCTCATCAGGGCTTCCTCCAGGCTGCATTTAAGTTCAGACCCTCACATGGTCTGGCTGAGCGGGTCTGACGCGTAGCTTCTAATCCTGAGCTACGTTGCAAGTAAGCCTTACTATGTGTGATGTGCCTTGCTGACCCAGACCCTGAAACTCAGCTTTCCCGTTAGACCTTGGGCACGCCCCATTGCTATAGGCTTGTCTAGTGATGGCTGTGGCCATCCCTGGTTACTGCCACTGGCCCTTCTCTGCTCTTACTGCAGAAGGCTTGTGGGGCTGGTGAGGCCACTTGCTCTGCCTGCCTTGCAGTCATCCTCAGCTCCTGGCTACCTTGCAGAGCAGCCCATTGCTGCTTCCTGATGGCAGTCTCTCTTTTGAATAAAACAGGAAGCTCAATTCTAACCTAATAGGGAACCATACACACAATTTGGTAATAACGAAGATGGACTGGAAAAGTCTTTGATGAATGCAAGTGCCCCTTCCAGGTCCTTCCCCAAGATCCATTAAGAAAGCATGAAATGCAAGCTCTCACATACCCTAGGCAGAGAACAAAAGCAACACTTCAGAAAGAAGAGCTTCTCTGCAGCTTTCTTTACATGTCTACTTGCTGGAAAGCCTGCTGTGTGCCTCTAGCACCTTATACTAGAAGACAGATTCGGTAATCAGTAGGAAACAGAATTAGCCGTGAAGGCAATGATATTCGTGCAGTGCAATTTACCACAAGGCATCTGTCTGTATATGAATTAGTATTTTCCTTAATTATCTGCAATAGGAAATCCCAAGATTCTCAGCTGGCCCTGTCAGTTAATATTAACTACAGACTTGGAAAATTATATAAAAATAGAAAGGAAATTGAATCCTGCAGAGGCAGCAGTAGCACTTTACAAGGAATGCAAATAGAACTTCACTGGGAACTGCTGTATTGGCACCATTGGTCCCACTCCACTGTAGCATTTGCCAACACACCACACAACACAATACAATTGAATACAACATGACATTCAGTTAACTCACAGCTCTCACACAGAGCAAAAGGACTACCAGAGGTAGGGAAAAAAGAAAATTGGTGAAAGCAGCAAGCCCAAAGCAACACATGATGATCGGCCAGCTACACGCACCTTTTAGCATACAACAGTTTGTCTTTTCTGATGGGAGATCAGTACAAATAAACATGGCATAACCAAGTACATTCATGCTGTATTAAACTTGAGGTTGCTGAGTGCCCTTTGAGACAAGGATGTGGCAAAGCTCAGTAACTGGATTTTGACAGACTCCATTGCAACAGCTTGCTTTCCTAGCCCTGCTGTGTTTTGCATTTATCTAATTTTTTAAGTTCCTATCTCAGCATAGTTAACCCTGATTTTGTCATTCTGATATCTATTAAATGAATTATCTATTAAATTTACCAAGCTTTGTTTCCAAGACCCTTAATAAAAAAACCCAAACACTAACAAAACCCTGAAGATTTGATCATAAAAGCAATGTAGTCCTGCAAAGAACTGTGTAAAGCATACTCCTGATTTTGCCTACTTGACGAAATTCTGGAGATGACCTTTTCTAACAGAAAAGCATCTACTCTTCTGTATGTCAGACCTGGCTGCCTAATAGCCAGTCACTTGCTACAAAAGATATAATCTGAACCTAGCAAGTAGGGACTCTGGGGACTTGTGCTGGAGTGGGATAGCCACCCAGAGATGTTTGGTGGCCTCGCTTGAGGCTTCAGAGTACAGCTGGCACAGACATTGCTGAGACTGCATGACAAAGTCCATCTCTATCTGCAGTTGCACAGGTTCAAGAGCACCAAACAGTTGTCAAATACAGCAACTACAGACATGGTGTATAGACTCCCAAATCAGCCAAGTGTATGCATCTTCGCCAAGTAGCAGCTATAGAAGACAGGTCATACAGCATCTTGCAGAATGTCAGTCCTTCTGCACAGCCATAGCTGTAATCATCATGGAGACAGGGAGTTAACGCTACCAAACTAGACTCTTCTCCATTACTCTTAGGCAAAAAGAAAATGTGCAGTCTTTCCCATCACCATTCCTCATTCAGTCTGTTTAATCTGCTCACTGATCCTCTGGCATTTCACATCCACATCCATCTCTCCTTACCACGTTCCTCCTCTCCCTTTCCTACTTCTGTATTTTCAGCCTTGACTCCTCTGACATGTTTAAGAGGAGAAAGGACAGACCTAGGGAGAACGGCACAATAATGCAACTATCTTTTTTCTTTATAGCTCTATTTAGCTTCCATTCAGCTAGACAGAAATTTGCTTTTTGGCTAAATCAGTAGGAACAGTGTAGGTTTTCTAAGGCACTGGAGTTCAGTTCTTTTAAAGGGGAGCATGCACAACCAAGCGAGTAACTAAACTGGACTAAGAGTTTGCTCCCTCATATAGGCAAATCTCCAACAGCAAGAGACAAACGCAGTGCAGACCACCACACACCACACCACCACTACGTTGCTTGCCTTCATACAAGCCAATAATTCTAATCAAGCTTACACCTTCCCACCAACTGCCCTCAGGGAAGGCACTCATCAGCAGAGGACTGCAACTTAGTCAAACATTACTTTATATTTTAAAAGTTTATATATGTCTTATAACAATACATTTCTACATTAATCAAAAACTTTCTTTTTCCACCTCCAAAAGGCTCCCATAAACATTTGATTTCTCTTTCAGGACAGGAATTAACCTAAGTAATTATGTTTCAAAAGGGAGCAGTCAATCCACTTGTACAGAATTGTGTTTACAGTCAGCTCCTTATAAACAGTGTATTGTGCCGTGATAACTTTGAATATCTAAATCCACTGCTTACTCCCAACCTCTTCAGTTATATAATTTGTGGCTTGGAAAGTGTCCATGTAGGTCCTGACATAAAAACATAGCAGCTCAAAATATCAGCAGGCATTACTTCTATTCATTAGGTTTGAATGGCTCTGTTTGTTAGACAAGCGTACCTAGGAGTTACTCTGTAAATAGGCCTTGACATGCCAAAATATTGTCACTTCCATTGTTCACAAGTGTCTGCCCTTATATAAAAGCCTATGTATATTTAATATTTAATTGATAGCTCACAATACAATCAGTATTAAAGGAGCATTTAAGATATACATGAATCTAGAGGTTTCTTTACACTAGATAAAAAGATGAATGTTTTTAATTCAGATTATAATAGCTATGAAGACAAAAAACCATGCTTTTCATTTAGGTTTTCCTACACACTTTAAATGAAAGCTACTAGACAGGGTTAATACCAAACTTGTCATTCTTCAACAGTTTGGGGTTTTATATATATATATATACTCTTTGTCACCCCTCCTTGGAAAAAAATGAACATTGCAAACTGCAACCTAAAATTCTACTAGATAAAAAAGTTGCACCTCTTCTACATATAATATTTTCCTCTGTCAGTGCAGGACTGTTCCTTCTGATACTGTTATGACTACTATGTACTACGTACATTAATTTGGTGCAATGGAACATGCTACTGCAAACTCTGAAAGTTTTCTCACTACAGTGCCTCCTGCCTCAACTCCCATTTCCACATAAAGCTTCACGAGGCTGTGTCATGTCCCTGCACCATTTAGGGTTTGCACGGGCCCCTCTTCACCTCTGGACCCCATGCACAGGGCACTGGAGCCTGAAAGCTTGAGAAGAGAAGCCAGGGCCCTGCTCTACCAAGGACTGTTGTGGGAGGAGAAGGGACCAGAAAAGTGTTTCCCACAAAGCAGAAGACTTTAAAGCTTCCTGAGAGCAGGTGAACAGATCATTTACAGGCTGTGGCACTGCCTCTCTGAGGGAAGCACCAACGGCCACTGGTGCTCTGGAGGCCCTTGCCTTTGAAAGGTTACAAGGGTTGAAGAAAGGCTCTAAGCAAGCTAAAGCACAGCATGAAGGCTCAGTGCAAAGCAGTATCCTCTGAGACACGCTAGCCAGACATACTAGAGAGACTGGCAATTTAGGTTGAACATTAATTCCTATGGTCCTGGATCCATGACAAATTACTTACGTAAATAGTGTGCAGAACTTTGTGGAAAAAGCAGTTCCTCGTGGCGCAAAAGTGATTTAATAACCAAATGCAGACAGCCTCTAAGAGGAGGAAGGTGGAAGAGCGTTAAGGCTGTGAGAACTACAGAAATGAAAGGAAACAAAAAGTAGTTTTTCCACCTAATGGCAGGATCCTCCTCTACAGTAATGCAAAAGAAACTTGATATGCAAGTCCTACACTGAAAACAGATTCTGGTATCTCCAGAAGGCAAGAAAGGATATAATTTTCTTTTCTTGCACTTATTAGGGTATCTGGTAGAGTCAGACAGGGTTGACTAAATCACTTCAAGTATTTCCTATAACAACACCTAAGACTATCATCATTAGTATCTCTGAAAGTTAATAAATAATTCCCCCACACTGTAAACAGCATCTGGTCTATTTTACATAATTATACTGCTGAGATACCTTCTGCTGCCGTAGTCCCCATCTGACTACACTGTACCTGCTGCCACATCAGACCACCCCCAGCCCACCAGGCAGCGTAACCAGAACCTCTAGTTCTGCTTTCAGGTTTCTCATCTCTCAGCAAGTTCATAGCCACAAATACAGACGCTGCTACTGAACAGCCAGCATCCTCTCTGGCAGCAGCCATGAGGCAGAAATAATTTATTTTCTTTCTAGAAAACATAGCCTTTTGTGCATGCGAGGACAGACAGGTCTTCTAGATGAAGCTGCGATTCAGGCAGCCTGTATTTCTGCTGTGGACTTCCTGAATGGTTTTACACAACTCTTACCCACTTCAAGTCCCATTTCTGAACTACAAGATAAAGATACTACTTTTGCCTTCCTGTCTTTCATCTTTCTCCTGTGTGGTTTTGGGTGGGAGGAAACCCCCTTATTTTGACACTCTTAGAACACAAGCCTGCTGATCCTTGCAGTCTTTTACAGCTTCTCACTAAAGAGTTCATTCTGTGGTGAGAAATGTTGCACTGGAGAGAAGGGAATGTTATTACTTCCATTTCCTCAGTAGCTTGCTTTATGAGGACAGCATCTGGCCTAGCAGGCCTCCCTCGTAAAGTGTGGTAGGACCCGACTGGTACAACAGGAGTGGTCACATCCGAGTTGCAGTTTGGCCCATAGTGCTCCATAACAAACCTTTGCCTTCTTGTATTTTTAAGGTAAGACAAAATCAAAGTGCTCACACAGTAATCCAGTGCCATATGGATGTCCTGTCATAATTCTACTCCTGGGAGCTGACACAGGGGCTACCTCAAGCACCAAATAAAGTAGAAATCTTCACTGAAACAAATGACCTGTAATTGCTTTCAGAAGCAGTAAAAGCAACCAGATCCACCTACCGACTCCTACACAGCTAAGAAGAACACTACAAGTAATTTAATAGGCATATCTAAAGAAGCCAGAATAGAACTGTATCATCCCTCATGCTCAGCCTCCATCAGCTTTCTGTACTCACTTCTGCTGCGCTTCATTTTCAGTTCTCTGAACTAGCTCATTTCACAGGAAGGAAGACCCATGCCTTTAGGAAGAAGTAGGAAAATAGATTACATAAACAACAAACTGTAAGAACAGCCTGAAGGGCAGCTGAGGAGAACAAACAAAGGTATTACTATGAGCTATAAAGCATTGCTAACAATAACGTTAAGAAGAAAGTTTACATTGAATAGAAATATAGTCATTGAAGATGACTTAAAGCCATAAAGATAAATTCCATAGCTACTAAGCTTCGTTTTCTCAGGATGCATCAAGGATCAGCTGTTCCCAAATGTACGAAGGGACAAGCACAGTAAAAAGGCTAGCAGTTCCCATAGTACCCGTGCAAGGCAGACCCAGAGGGAGCTGCCAGGTTTGACTAAGTATCCAAGTTACACCGGCAACTTGCAACAATGGTGCAGGCCCAAGATCAAACCAAAAAAATTGATCTACAGATCGGGTCTGGTGCAATAAAAACAGCCAGGGTCCAACATAGCTCATGAAGCACCCAGCAGACCCCACAGAAACAAAACAAACCTAAGATAAAGCTAAAAAGGCAACCTATAGATCAGAACTAGAATTAGAGACCAGCACTCTAACAACAGCACTTAATTACTGAATGCTCAGACCCGAATTTAAGTGTAATTTCTGGGCGGGTGAGCGGAGGTGTGGGTATGGAGCCTAGATGAGGTTGATTAGGGTCATTAAGGCCTAGTCACTCAGGGCCCTGACACATTTAATTCTTTTATCTTAAGCAAAAAAAAAAACCCCAACACCCCAAACCACAACACAATCCTTCAGAGAATCCACAGCTATACAAACATTGTATTTGCACAAACCAAGGATATTTTGGAGGAATTGTACTGTCTCTAACAGGTATCACAAGACTATGCAGGCTCCATTGCTCTTACAATTTAATTTTCAAGTGATTATTGGCACAGCTGGCTCTGCATAATGACTTTGGCCTGCACAGCACAGGATGGCATTCCTCACAGCCTTGAGACAGCTCAAAACAGTTTTCCCTGCCTGTGTTCACTTGCAGCCATTGGGTTTACTGTTTGGAAAATAGCAGGAGCCCCACAGTATGTGTCTTGACTCAATGGGGCCAGTTCTTTTTCCCTCCAACTACTATTTTAGACACTATCCCCAAGTGCCGTGCAGAACACGCTACACATACACCTTCCCCATATCAGGGATCTTTATGGATCTATCATAAGGACATCCAATAGCACAAGGTGGTATGGATTCTTGACTATTATCCCCATCTGTTTTTTAAAAAATTATTCATTTTTAGTGTGCCTATACCATGTGCTATGGTGCTGTGCAGAGAAGCTAGTAGTAGCAAAAGAAGTTACAGAACAAAGTTAGCAGAGCACTATGATTAGAATAGTTAACATCACTGAAAAGCAATGCTCAGCAGGAGTAATTAGCTGGGAAGAAGTGTTGTACCGATGTGTCCATTCTGCTTCCACAACCCAAACTAGCATCTCTATATGGTGTTGACATGCCCTCTGTTCTCTCCCTGATTCAGAGTACTTTTGCTCTGTTGATAAAATGAGCGGAAACATGAATAGCCTCCTGTCTATTTGATCTGACAGCTTGTTAAAGCCCAACTTACAGAGAGTAAAATAGAGAAGCTGAAAATCACTTAAATATCATCCACTTCAGGAACCTAAAGAGAAACCATGATGAACTGAAACGTGACATGAGGAATGTTTAAGGATGTAATTCAAGGTTGTGTGATCAAACTGCAATTTTGAAAGAGATGCTTTCTTTTTAATTTTTCACCTTGGCAAGTCTGGCA
Organism: Falco cherrug; assembly: GCF_023634085.1. Classification (NCBI taxonomy): domain Eukaryota; kingdom Metazoa; phylum Chordata; class Aves; order Falconiformes; family Falconidae; genus Falco; species Falco cherrug. The sequence continues at coordinate 44,100,666 of NC_073705.1, forward strand.
AGAAAAGGCAAAAGAATAGCTTCATAGGTATTAGTAAAACAGGCACTCTCAGGGGAAGCAAGAATGCTTGCAAACCATCAGAGCCTTGAGCAAACCAACAGGCCTTAGTTCCCCTGACCAGCCCCACCTGTTCCCTCATCCACCCCTTCTGCCCAGGAGCTCTATTTAGCTCAGCCCTGGATGCTTTCTTCCTGTTTATCTATGGGAATGCTGCTAGTCTGCAGTTATAGTCTTGCTATCTGTGTCCTTTTGGTCTTGGCTTTCCCTCAGAATTGTTCCCCAGGGTGTTTTACTCTTGTTATTCTTAGTAGATCTGATCCTGACATGGCTTCTCAGTTTGGCTTCAGATCTGCCTCATCATCTTCAGGTATGTGCATGAGCATCTGGACTGCTAGCTGTTATCCCTCAGCCTGTCCTACTTGCTTTTCTCAGGTATAGTGGGGCTGGACCTTGGCTGGTGGAGGTCCCTGTTCTCCTGGCTGTGCTGCCACATAGTTTCCAGTCCCTTGGGGAGCTGCTGGTCCTTGCTGTTTTCTGACCCAAAGCTTTTCAGCACCGGTTTCGTTTGCCAAAAATCATACTTCAAGTACTTCTTCTGTTCTCTTATGTTTGTAAACTAATGGCACTATTTTAACAAGACTTTTATGAATGGGTTCAATTCAATAATACTTCTACTGGTGATCCGCTCCTAAAAACACTCTATGTGCAGAGCTTGATCCTGTGACCTTTGGTCCTACGGTACTTTGAAGACTAATTCAGACTCTTGCAGTCCATTTTGTTAAAAATACTAACTTCATTTTTATTTAAAGTCTCAGATTCAATTTTGTTCATAATAAATTAGCAAAGCATTTATCTCTTTATATCTATGAAACTCTTATTCACATTAGAGATCACTGTTGTGTAAACTGTACTTGATTCTTATATGAAACTCAAATTGGTGCTAATCCTTTTCCTATATATAAAATATTAATTTTGTAATACCTTAAAGCAAGAGAATGCTCTATTAAGTGATGAGTAAATAAAAATTTCATCTATCCTGTTATATGCCCCACAGTAATATCCTCAGCATCCCCTGTGATCCTTAGGCTTTTGTAGACTGAAAGCAAGCTCTCCCCGAGTTAGTTACTGGCCCTGAATTTCAGGGTTCAGATGAAGGTAATGGGGCTCACCAAATACGTACCAGTCTTCTCAACTTGTAATCTTAAGTGACAAATATAGAGCAGGAGCCACTAATGTATGTTATCTTGTATTGATTTATTACATCTAAAAATTGCCTCTGGCAAATGCAACTGAGAATTACTTCTACTGTGTGAGCTAAAGTCAGAGCCCTTGCAATAAAGCCCTGTTTAGGAAAGGCTATTCATATTCAAACTTAATTTTTCATGATTTGCTCTCTTGTTACAGATCTCGTCTTGTGACAGTGCCCCAGGATTCTTGTCACACAGACTAACTGGCACTCCCTTTGCTAATTTAAATTTACAGTTTAAATTGGACAATATTTTAGTAAATTATGAGAAGGAATAGAAACAGTTGTTAATGCTTAGTGTGGATTACAGCAATGGTCCTCAGCCTTTCTCTGCTGAACCATACAGGTGTCATGAATCTTGCTTCAACTCTCAGCTGAGGAACTTCTTCAAAGGGTGAGTGATTATGAGATGGTGTTCCTCGCTGGTGGTTCATGTTTCAGATATTTTTTTATGCCCCAGCTCTCCTGATCAGTACTTTCCTCCAATAATTAAGAAATTATTTTGCTGCTATTTTTTCTCTTTCTATAATCAAGCTGATAAGATGGCTAGGAAAAACTATGTGATTGTATGATATTGTTTCTTAATAGCTGAACCATTTCCAGCCCCTCTAGAGCAGGTGGTTTGAAGAAGTTAACAGAAACAGTATGTGCTTCTTAAAACTAAATTTCCAAGGGATCTACTTGGTGACTAATCATAATCTAATCTTATTCATGAATGGTAGGTAAGTCGTGGTGTAACTTGCTTTTCAAGCACTGCAAATGGCTCAGACCAAGTGGTAATAGGGAAACAAAGATGTATACAACCAAGATTGTATCAAACATTACTTCCAAAGTAGAACCAAGGGAGAGAAGCTTGAGAAACATGGACCTCCGCAGGTTCTGTTAAGGGAAAGGACAGGTCCAACAGGAGACTATTACTTATCTATAGATAAAGAAGGTTCTTGGATGTCTTCCATCCTTTCATCACAGCTGATAACAAAGGAGAGCTGTGACTGCAAAGGATGAGATACAGGACAAGTGGGCAAGAAGTCTTTTAAAGACCTGGACTCTATGCTAAAATACTTTTTGCTGTATTATATATGTCAGAAAGCCTTTCTTGGTGCTATCACTTCACTTAAAAATAGATATTTCCTGTAATGTAACAAACTCACACTGGATATCCTGCTGCGGAAGAGACAGAGACAAGTTATTGTAGTTTTGTCATGTGATAAGTAGTAAGTAAAGGTATTGTGCCTTGTCAACACTTTCAAATTAAAAATAAATAGCTATTTAAATGAAACTGTATTCAAATAAATTAAAATTTGCCCTAATTTCATGCAGAACAAGCTTCCTTATGAGCTTCTGCCTACTTGAAAACAGTTAATTTCTTGTGAAACATTTATGAAACTTTAACAGCTGCCTCTGGCTGAGTCCTTCGTCTTACCTCAGAAGGTAGTTAATATTGCTGTGATTGCATCTGCTTGAACAATGTAATCCAGTAAAGGAACACCACACAAAAACCCAGCTCCATTGTTTAGTGTTCAACAGACTGTAAACCAGACTGTAGCAGTTCACTAAGTACCACCAAAGCTCCACTTAATGCTATTTGTTAAAAGAAAATATCTCCATTCTTCTTATCTAACTTCTAAAACCAGAATGATGCTATTTTAGAACAAATTTACAAATAACCAGTTCGCTGCCTATTTAACAAAACAGCTGTATCTATAAAATAGCTTTATATAGTTATATTCTTCTAACATAGGCCATGGACCTTTTTTTAAACTGTTTTATTTCTTATTATTACTATTTTTCACATTAAGCGCAGGCTTTCCAAAATGATTGTTAATTCAACTAGTACATGATATGCAGCAACATCCAGTAATATGCCTTTGCTGTGTGGGAGAAAAACATGTTTCCTTGCTTTCATCTTATCATTAAGTAATGTCATCCTCTGCAGTGGGGGCTTCCTTCATTACCTAATAAAAAGTCCCGAAGTCTGTGCCAAATATTGCAGCGAAAGCTTTTTAAAGGTCTTGTTACAAAGTTTGAGTACTTGTTAGCTTGCTGAGTGTGCAAAGAACTTTTGAACACAAAATTAGAGTGGGACTAGCAGATATGGAACTGAATTATTCCATGCAGGGACTCTGAGATCAGTTGGCTGCAGATATGGTCCACTACTTCCCTGCTAAGAAAAATAGTTTGCTTTTGTGCTTTTCCAATTTCCTAGAAAACCAAGTATTTATTATTCCACAGAGACTGAAAAATACCGAAATGAAGAAAGGATAAGTATGAGAAAGAATGAATGAGAGATACCACTTGGGGGGGGAAAGGAAGGAAGAAATGAACAGTGGGAAGAAAATGGAAAAAACATTAAGTTGGGTTGAGGTGAGAAAGGACGAAGTAAGGTGAAAAAGGTGAGAGAAGAAATACCTTCATCATAAGGCAATATTTATACGGCAACAAGAACAGCAGAAGCTGGGTAAATGAACTGTTGCTTGAACTCTCATGTGTTCACAGAACACTACTTAAATAATTCTGACTGTAATTTTTTGAGGTTATACTACTGTTAATTTCTTCCAGTTATACTCACAATTTCTTTTCAACAGGACTCCAACCCTTAGGATGACATCTTCTGAACTAGTAGACTGGTATGTACAATACTATGTAAAATGATTCTTCTCTTCATATACTAACTCCTGAAAGAACACAACCCCCTTCCAGTGCCTACCGTTATGGGATTTAACACATCTGTGCTCAGGGGTGGCTGGGGCTTTTATGACTGAGAACTCACCCGAGAGTTTTTGCTTTTACCAGAGTATGTTTTAGTTCAGTGGAGTATAGCCAGACCTCTAGGCTTTGAGTGCTGTAAATTATTCACTTCTTTAGCAAAGATCTACGTTAGTCAGTGAAATGGGCAAATCAATATTTACATTCCTAACCAACAAAGGGGCTGTTAAAGCTAACCATGCCTTAATCTACCATGCACATAAACACCATTAAGCCAATACAACTTAGCATATGCTTTAGTTTTAGTGACCATAAGCTTCATGTCCTTATCAGGTTTGATAAAGGTTAAGTGATACCAGTTATATTAAGCTATCTCACTGGTTTCTACAGACCTTCTGCAATCTTGGTTTGTACCTTTTTATCTATAAACACTTCTGAAAACTTCCCCAGTTTTTAAATCCAGTTTTATTAATAGAATTTGCCTTTAGAAGTTAATTTGACTCCATTAGTTCTGGTTAGAGCTCACACTCAGCTTTTAACCTGCCTTTCAGTGAAACACCAAGTTCTAGGCACAAACAGAAACAAAAGGGACCCAAAGGATAAACCAAAAGAAAGCAAACTAGTAGTGGGGTCTGAAGTTACTAAATCTCCTTTAGAGTGAGGAGGAAAGTAATATAATCAGCATTTGTGTTAACTTTTGGATATTTCAAGTATCTCCTGGTTACTCTTAAAAATACTTCATGCCGAACTTCAGAGGTGGGTTTTTTCCCCCCTTCCAGAAAATTTACAAGTTTTTCTGGCTTTGCGGGCTCTGGGAATGAGAAAGGTACCTCCTCCCATTCTGTTCCTATGCTACTGTTTAATAGGGGTATCTGTCCTTTGGTGAGCAGAGCCTGGAAGGGACCTTTTTCATCTGCCTTGGACATTCAAAGTCCGTTCTTGTCAAAGCACAAGTGCTCTTCCAGAGGAGTCCTTTCTTTGAAGAGGTGATTGCTTTGACAAACTGACTTTACAAATTTGTAATCCTCTCACATGTGTTATGCCAGAACCATTAGCAAGATCAACATTTTTAGTGTCAGAAGATATTCCTTATAAAAAATACATTTGATTTGATTTACTAGTCTTATCACAGCCCTTGCAGCTTTTTTTCCTTCTGTCTAAAGAAACAGAAAAAATCTGCAACAAAACATTGCTGTAACAGGACAGCCTTTTATCATGTAGATACAGTAAATAAAATTATTTGGCTTTTTATCCAGCTAAAGGTAAAGGTAGCAAGATGGCTTAGTCACTGTATTTCACTATTTCCTGTGCCGTTAACTTCTGGTGCTAGTTATAGCTTTACTAAAAATTGTCTAAATAGTTGTCCCTTAGCAAAAGACCATTCGACTAGGTATTTTTCCAGTAATTTTACTGATGTAATCCTGAAAAAAAACCTGAATATCTGCATTCTTTCACAACATTTTTGAAATAGACATATTTTTAGTTTAGAAGCTTCATGTAAAAATATTGAAAGGCACCTATCAAGAAACTTATTTTGACATTTCTTTTCATGCAAAAAATCGGAATTTATGCTTTTCACATCACTTGAACATATAATACCAGTTTTTGCACAGACAAGATTATCCATTCTCTGACTAGCTCGATTACTTCTAGGAAGTAAGCTTCCCATACCACTAATGACTTTTCAGATCCATTAGTCTGTTATGTATTATTGATTTCAAGCATTACTGATTAATGCTGTAAGTAGATTTATTTCTGCTCCTAAAGGACTGGCACCTCTTGTTACAGTTGCTAGATTAATAGTATGTTGCTGCTTGCTTTAGTTAGTTCCTTGCCATGTCTCCTTCCCTTCCTCTGCTCTTCGGCTGCCCCCTGTGCCACTGTTCTCCCCTTTACCATGTTTTTCTAATACTCTGTTAAATGTTAGGTGCTTTCCATTTACTTTCTATGTACGATGAATTTGCATGAAATTTTGGAAAGTGTAAGGTAGTACCAAAATGGAAAACTCATGCCTGCGCAGCGGTGTTTTTTCAAAGTTAACGTGTTTCATGTTACTGGTCCTTCCAGAGCCTGACTGCCACTGGCCGCAAGCTGCTCTGTCCCTGGCTGCTACTGCTCTCCAAGTACCACAGTCTGCTGCTGGCACTGTGGAGGCTCTTCGGTCACTGTAGCCGCTCCTCATCCCACCACTTCCAGGCTCCAGATTCTCTGGAGTGCCCAGCACCTCTGTTCAGTACAGATTATATAGCTTTTGTTATTTTCTGCATGCTATTCTACAGGTGTCTGATAGCTTGTGTCTTTGGTAGACTGCAGACATTTTGCTTATTAATATAGCATTTAACTAATCACCTGCGTTTTTAAGTCCCTCACTACCTTTGTTGCATAGCTATAATAATTAACTTCATATTAGTCTGTCAGCACTGATAATCTGCACCATACTTCAAGGCCAGTTTTTTTGAAGTACTTAAATGCTGTTTCGGGGTAATGTTACTCAATACCAGGTTATCAAATGTCTCTAAGATTTAGTCACATTAACTCTCAAAAATGAGAACATGCCACCTCCATCAGCTGTGGGACAGAGCAATACAACCATCACATGCTTATGTAAGTCAAGGCTTGGGACTTTGATATCGAAGATAATGAAGGTGGTGGTAAAAAAAAGAGTTATAAAATAGAAGTTTTAAATGTACCTGGTTTCACATGTCTGGGTGGTGGTTTTCTGTCAGGCCTTGTCACCTAATAGCCATTATCTGTCTGCAAGGAGACCAAGCACCAAGCGCTCTGTATGAACTGGAGCAGAAAGTTCTTCAGGTAGGGACAAGTTGTTAAAAAGGTTTCCTTGGTAATGACTGTGAAGGAAGAAGATTGAAATTAATTTAAATCAAGGAAGTAGTATCTACCTTTTGGTAAATAATCAGTGTAATGTTGTATCCTGAATTTAAACAGTATCAATCTCCTGCCTCGCACAGTGTTAATTTGTCCTTTTCTTGGCGCTAGTGCCTTCTCTTTTCCCCTATCACCTAATGACAGTACATCACATGACAGAAGGGGGACAGCGGTTACCTGATTTCTGTCAGTATTCACTTTTTCCCCTTGTTGGTTATCTCCCCAGCTCCTGGACCTTACAAGAGATTTCAGAATACAAAGGAGGACATTTAGGCACCCTGTTCCCAATAAGTGGCAACCCATGAGAGACTGTAATCTAAAACTACTTTGTCTCTGTAAGTATATGATTTATGTAACATATACTGTCAGAGTGTATCATTGCAAAGCAACATATTCTCAGGTGTATGGTTAGACATACAACCATCGCTTGCCCAAGACATTCTGGACCTCAGGACTCCAACAGAATCTTAAAAGTACTACAAGGACTTTCCTTTTGGAATATTTTTTTCCTCCTTTCTTGCTTTCCTTTGCCTATCCTAAACCAAGAAGTCAAGGATAATCAGTGCAAAGTCTTTTGAACTCCATCTCCCAGAATTATGAGAAAAATGGTTTGATTTTGAGGTATAATAGTTGCTATTCATTTATATGAATACATAAGAAATATTAACTTGGAGAGCATCTATTTGCTCCCAGGTAAATAACTACAGAGAAATGTATGCCCTAAGCTTTAGGTTTTTTAGCTGCCAACTTACTAACAAACCAAAGGGAATAGTCAAAAGATCCTATTTCTTTCTCTCACTTGCCTAGCAATGACAAATAAAATGCCACTTCAAATACAATTTCTGATTTTCTTCCAGTCTCATTATATTCCTCCTTGGTCAAGCAGAGGGGTTCTGTAGTATGGCCAGAATACAAGGATCCATTCTCATCCAAACCCGGTTTGTCCCCTTGTATGACAAGACCGAGTGTCACCATAAATCAAAGCCAGACCCTTGGGCAAGTTCAAATCCCAAATGTTGGGCTGCGGTGCTCTCCTGAAGAGCACATGGTGAACTGTCCTCTTCCACTGCAGGAAAGCTGTACTCCAGTGCCTCTGATGACCTCTGGGAAACTCAAGTATGAAATTGTCCTCCCTGTCTTCTACTAGAGATAGACTGATTTTGATTACTAATGGGAGATATAATGATATAGTTAAAAATCAGACGTACCTCTGGCAATTTAAGGCCTTCTATGACAAATGATTTTTGTTGCACATTTGTTTACAACAACATGCACTACATCAGAACTGCACTGCCAGTTGTGATGGGTCATTTTGTCCCTCCTTAATAGCTAGCCTGGCTTGACCCCTGCAAATTAATCAACCTCATTCTTTAGCTCTAGTAGTAGAAGCTTGTGGATTTAGATTCAGTAGCACCACATTCCTATAGATAAACAACTGAAATAAGTCATCACAGAAACACGGAGAGAGGAGTGAAAGCCAGGAACTTTTTCAAATGACACAGTGCAATGAATCTGTATTTGCATTAATTCTGCAACTGTTTGGAAATTATTTCACTAGCCCCAGCACTGCTGATTTTTACTAGTTTTTCTTGTAGACGTGAAGATTCTTTAAGATTACTTTAGGAACAGATGTAGTAATTTTCCTGCATTATCTATCACTATGGTGGTAAGTCCCTTAATTTATTTTTGCTGGCACTGTCCCAACAGTGAAGACTTTGAGGTTTTTAGGTATTTAAGGAGATGTTGGGGTTTTTTAATGTAGCATTAGAATACAGTTTCCTAAAAGGAATGTCTTTCGATACACAGAGCAGTATCCTGTATGGTTTGAATGTACAACATTTAAGAAATAGAGGGTACTGTTGAAGTAGTATGTGTTGAAGTTGAAGTCCAAACAACAATGGAAAGCTCAAGACTAATTCAAAGTCCTGTTTCTTGGGTCCCCTAGTACTAGGAAACAGAGAAAATAAAGATGTTTAAAAAAGCCGGACCCCAGCATAAAGAAATTTTTCCCCATGTACTGTATTTCTGCCATACCTGTGTTCTGAAGGTGGGTTCAACTCTGCTAACCTTAGCACGTGTTTTACACCTTGTTTCTGCTAGTCATCTATGCCCTGTTTGTAGTGTGGAGACAGGGAGCCCTAGAGGGTGGCTTGTTCTGGCTAATCTTAGACTGTCTCAGAATGGGATGAGTCACTTGATGGAGGTGTTTAAAGAGGGCGTGCAGACAAGTTTCAGTGGCTGAGGCTGTTGAAGATGAATTCCCGCTTTTCTAAGGTCTACATTATCTCTGTATAAAAATTTCCTGTCAGTCGTAAGAATTCTTTCCCTTGTGATTATAATTCTTTTTACAATGCCAGGAAACTGTTGCAGGAGTCCTAGGAGATGTTCAAACATTTCTGTCATTTATCCTTAATGTGGATACAGAGGCTGATTTTTCTAGATTTGCCAGTGGGTATGCTCCATAGTATCAGATAATAGCATTTGGGTCGCTCCCAGCTGGAGATTTCCTCTTCCGTGGAGTAAGATGGACAAAAATGAAGCCATGTGAAAACTTCATGTAAGCTAGGTAAATGCTTGCCTCTCCACAGCTTGCAGACAAGCTTAGAACTGAATGAGTAGTATTTGGCAGACAATGCTTCTTGCAATACAGAGATAAGTTATGTCAAAAGGACATAAATTATTTAATTGGCAGAAGACCTCAAATTTGCTGGCAATAATAAAGTAAAATAGGTCAGAGGAAAAAGAAAAAAACCCTTTAAATATGACCACAGCTTCAGAGACTGAGAAAGCAGTATCTTGTGTAATATATATTACTTTCCCCGTTGCTTTTCTTTTGTTTAATGCAACCTGTTTAACATATTGTAAAGAAACAATCCATCATCTAGGCTTGGTGAGAAATTGCCCAAGTCACAGCTGAAAACCCTCTAGTATTATTCCAAATTTGTATTTAGAGCACCATCATTTTCTCAAAAGATACTTTACCTAGACACCACTTCAGTTTCAACACAGTACTTCTCTTCTGAAATTAAGTAAAGGGAAAATAAGAAATTCACATTATAGCTGACAAATCATGTTCTCCCATTTGTTGAAAAAGGACAGAAGAAATTTCAGCTTTTCTGTATCTGCTTTTTGTACTAACAATTGATGCTTAGGAAAAGCTGTAAACTGTTCAAGCCTCTGGCAAAACATGGCAAATGTCTGTTGTAAACAAAAATCTTTGGTAGAATTCTAGATACTGCAGTCCAGACTGAAGAAAGGCTTCTGCCTTAACCCTCCAATGCAGAAAATGTTCTAAACAGTTGGACTACTGTGTAATTGAGGACCTGTGACTGTCTATCCTGAAGAAAGACAAGGAGGGAACTTGGCTTCCTTGCCCTGTTCAATCAAGACAAAAGCATCAGATGCTGAAGAGAAGAAACACTACAGAGAAGGATGGAAGGCCTGGGGAGGTGATTGCCACCTCCTTTCACAGCCAAAGCTGCATGAATCTGGTTCAGAGAAGTCCAAACTGCCAGGCCGACATGTTTCTCGCTTGCAGGAACCCAGGTGCTGCAGGAGGACCATCTGCCTGAAATTCAGGTGGTTTGACACTGAGCACAGTTTTAAGTGCTGATCTGCACATAAATTGTCACAAGAATAATTATACTGCTCTTACTTTACATCTCTTGCTATGCAAGTACAATATGTGGATATTCTTACTCTTTTTGTCCTAAAATAATAAATCTTGAATCAGTATCATACTATAATTATTGTCTTGTCTTCAGCTGAAGAGGGACACCTGTGCTTCCAAGATCATCTGCACATTGCATCAACTGGCAAAAGGTTTCAATTAAAGTAGACATGGTTATTTTGATTAAGTCACGTAAATGAGCACATGTGCCCTGAAAGCACACAGAAGTTTCATGGCTGATTCCTTAGCATCATAGGAAGTTTCCTTGGGCAGCCAACAACCTTCGTGTTCCAGACTAACATACCACAGCCAAAATAATCACATACATTTTTGCTAACATCAACCAAATAAATTTCTAGTAGAAATGCTTAGTAACAAGAACTATAGAAATACATTCATATATATTTCTTTATATAGAGGAAGAGAAGGATTGCTATTGACTATAGAACTTCAATAAAAATACTACTTGTAACTCGGAATGCTAATTTTATCAAAGAATGTTTATTCTAACTAGTGAAATCTTGCATCTGTCAGATGGACAAAACTGATGAGTTTAAAACTGGGTTTTATTAACAGGTGTGGGAAGAAAAGTGCTTCCATTGTGATTTCTCAAGTGCCAGAACAGGAAAACAACTTGCAAATGGTTGGACAAAAAAAATAACCTATTTAATTTGATTTTTAGTACATTTTTATTTCAACAAAGGAGGTATTAGTACATGGGAATATTCTGGGGAAAAATACACTTTGGTTAATGTTTGCTTATGTCTACAAAGTGAACAAGTTACAACCAAATCTTGTCAAGTACTGAGTTATATTATTTCAAAACTATTAAAGGCGTTCATAGTCTGTGAATTAATATCTACATGACTAACTCCTCCTGTCAGCATTCACTTTCATCTTCCTAAGATATGAAGTTTTTTTCCTTGAAGCTGCATTCTCAGCTTGTCAAGAGTGCGGAACTGTTGTTTTCATATCATCCACATGTTAGACTGTTTGACCACTGCTATGTTCCTGCTGCTGTTCTGGCTAATGAACTCAACTGAAATGAAGTACTGGTATATTTTTAAAACCTAGAATTAATGACAGACAGCAAAATGTACCATCACTGGGCTATGGAGTATCTGCTATTTCATAGTAAAGCTGGAATTTTCCGCTTTCAAAATTCTGGCCCCGGTCTCCTAAAGCCCTGCTTTCCTGTTCCCAATTCTTTAGTTGAAGCACAAGGCTTTATTCTTATAGAGGGCCAAATGGTTTTTGCTTTATTCTGCTGGTCATACACATTGCCTATTATATTTAATGTCCTTCCACGGAAGCTGGCCTAAGTGCAATGGAGAAACAATTCATTATGACACTGGAAAATCAGCTGCAAATGGTATCTGTGGGCTGGATTACAGCTGCTCCTTTGTTTCTCCAGGTGTCACACCCTTTGTTTTTAATGACAGTACTCCTGTGTTTTAATGCTCCTGGTGTAGTTTCATGAATTCTGGGGAAGGATGCTGTCAAGTCAGGAAAATGTGCCATTATTTCTGTTGGTATTTGCTGTAATTGTTACGGCGTAAACATCGGCGGTTCAAGCTCTGTAGGTAACTATCTTTTAGCAGATGAACCGGCGTAATTGGAAAAATTAGTTTTCAGATACACACAAATTAATTTGTGGTAACAAGTTGGCAGGGCAGGTAACAGTAGCAGCTTTCAGAACAAAAACCATATCGCAATTCCTGAGTTTAGTTAGATAAGTACCCTGCACAAAAGACCATCAGCATCTTTGAGTCCTACATATTCAAAAAAATGCATCAAGTGACCTCACAGTAAATATATGTCAAAATCCAGAACCAGTGCTCTAAAATGTATGTGCACTGATGATCACTAAAGGACTAAAATGTTCAGCTCCCCGTGGGTGAATATTTCTCGTAGAATGATCTCTAATATGACATCTCAATGCTGATCATTAAGGAAAACTTGCAAAACACCTTCCAGTTTGGAAACACATATATTCATAACTCTACTGACTACTAAAAATTAAGAACTCAGACCTAGTGGAATGGTTGGAGAATGCAAAAAAGCTGCTCTTTTAAAAGTCTCCCCTCTGTTATTTTTCTGTGCTCAGTGAATCATGAAGAGCCTTTTACAGTAATGTCTAATGAGCAGAAGACATTCAATAGAAGCACCATCAAAGTACCGCAAGGAAAGCCTGAGAAATAGCAGTGATTAGAAACTATTCCCAACACAGCGAATGTTAATGTTGCATTACTCTGTTGGATTTCTGGTTTTACTCAGCCTCTCAGTTCTTAAAGCCTAATTCTTATACAAAAAACATGCTCCTAAATCTTCAGCTAGTCATTCTGGGTGCTTCAGTTGCAGGCACTTTTCTGGAATGCGAATCTCAGAGTTCTGATCATCAAACCTTGAAAATCAGAGCTTTTAATAAGGCTATTTAGTATCTATTTAAAAAAAAATAAAAGATGTTGCATTAAAATGAGTTTTTGGTTCACAGATTTTAAAAGAAATTATTTCTCTTCCAATCATTTATTGGAGAAAGGAGGGAAAGGGAGCTTGTGTCTCAGCTGGTTTGTTCTGGCAACTTTTTTGAAAGGCACTGGCCTATCATGAAGAGAGTTGCCGAGCTGAGATGAAAACTGGTTTTTTTTAGTATGACTCTGTTTTAAATTATACAAAGCTTTCCAAGAGAGGCTGCGTTAGCTTTCAGATTTCTGTGCTTGTGCTCAAGCTGAAGAGTAATTTGGCTTGGACCAAAATAACTTCATGGTTCAGACTGCAGCCTTTCTTTTCCCTGACTTTTATGTCGAGAACTTGAAACTACATTCTTACATCCAGACTCCTTTTACAAACCCACAAAAGCCTCATCAATGTTTGATTTAGATCACTGAAATATGGTTTGAGAGGCACAGATGTGCTGACCTGCATACTGCTGGAGGCTGAAAGAGTAATCTAGGGAAATCTCACCATATTCTTCTCTTTCCTGGCATGCTGCTTTTAGCCACTGGATATTGGGTTAGACAGACCCTTGGACTGACTCAGAATGGGCATTGTCGTACTTTTATGTTCTTAGGGCTATCTATTAAATACCAACATCTTTCTCTAATGCAATAGATTATTTAAAATAATAAATAAACAGCAACAAAAAAATCCCTCCTAAGATCTCTTGCTCTAAACTTCCGTAATGTGAGGGGATTCCAAATCCAAAGTTATGATCCTAAATAAATGACCAGACGGCAAACAGGTATTAGGGTGACACCACTGCAAGGTAGTAAGACTTTGGTTTTGAGAAAATGTGCTCATTTATGAAGAATTTAACTTAGTGGATATAATACAGTAGTAAGTAATTTAGTTAAGAATTTGAGACTCAAGAGTCTGTCAGGGACCTGAGTACCCCAATAGGTCTTAATTACCCTGACCAGCTTCACCCGACACCCCCATCAACCCCCTCTAGCCATGGGGCCAGGGGCTGCATTTAAGCTGAAGCCTGGCCCTTTGCTCACTGCCTGAGCTTATCACAGCTATGTCGGTGTGCAGCCCTGGGCCTGGCTGATCTGGGCCTGGGTACGGATATTGCCTCGCCACCTTCTGCTGCCAGCCCTGCCCGGCTGCGTGGATGTGACTGATAGCCCAGACTCTCTGCTGATCCTGAGAGCTGCCTTCCCCAGGTCTGCCGAGCTCACCTTGCTCACGTGTTATGGCATGCTGCCCTGCCTGGGGAGGCTTCTGGCCTCCTGATTTATTATCATCCTACTGGCCCCTACAAAGCAGCTGTCCTTTGCTGTTCCCTGGCATAGTCTAACAATCATATCCCAGTCTTAAATTCTTGTGTTGCTTTATTCTCAGTTCAGTTTATAATTGTTTGGTAAACTCTTTCTGCTCTGCAGGTGTTGAGCTGGAGTTGCAGTGGAACCAAATCACTTATTAAACCAGCAGAAAGTTTCTCTGGAGAGCCAGGTCCTGTAGTGTTCAAATCAGCAGAGTGAATGGGGGGAAAATACCTCCGCTGTTTTCCCATTCTAAAGCAGCTCTGGAGGTCTTATCTGGGAGCTAGAGTCTGTCAGGTAACAAGCATTGCTAGGAAGGGAATACACTTTGACATCTGTACGGTGCTTGGAAACCCTGTGGCAGAATCTTCCTTGGGCCGTTTATACTGGCTTTGCAATTGCTTTGTAAGAGGGAGCCCAGATCCTCAAGCAGTAGGAGCTGAGTTAGTACAGCCATGTTGATTTACACTATCTGAGGAACAGATCCATGATAAAAGTACAAAACTACTTAATTCTGTAAGGGTGATTAGACCTGGAAGTTTATTGTATGTTTTGTGGAATATTTATTTTGGTGAACTGTAAAACTGAGTCCTACTGCTCCTTAAATGTGAAATGTTTATGCTCAGAAAATAGGTTTGAGTTTATTTGGTATCTCTACTTAAGAATGCTGCCGCAAGATTATTTTTCGATTGTTTTTACGTAATAACCAACATGATCATTGTTGACTTGCTGTCTGCAAGATACTAGAGGACACTGAGATCTCTGCAATTACCTGATGATCCTAAGTAATTCAGATTGCTGCACAAGGATGTTTTGCTATGAACTGCCAAATGAACAGCCTTGTTCTATCGCTTTAAAAGAAATCCAAGAAAGTAACTCCACAATGAGCCAGCGAATTTGAAAACAAAAAGACTGAGCAGACTGTCAAGCATGTCCATAGTCAGGAATATAATAGCAACAGTTTGTACTGATTGCATGGTTAGGATTTTTTGAACTTACCTTCACTTAAATTTGTGGAAAAAAAAGTTACTCTATTTCTCATTACCTCTTCTCCCTTACGATCAGTTACTATAAATAAACACTGAAAAAATGTAGTACTTTCACCTCTTGTATCAAAGGCAGCAGCAATGCATTTGTTTAGTAAAATATTCTTTGTGTAGTAATGGCAAGGGTTAACTTCTTGGTTGGGTAGAGGGTTTTTTTGGGGGGGAGAAAGAGAGGATGATAATTTTACTCTGTGTAAATTACATCCTGTTACTAAAGTTGCAGAATGGGGTAAATGCACACAAAGAAAATGTTTTTGTACTTGGGGGAAAAAAAGCCTCTAAATGTCCATTCTTTATTGAGGTGTTCTGCAGTCTTAAGTCCCATTGCAGAAACTGCTTAGAAAAGAGCGCATTGTCTGTCTTATGAAGAAAAGAAGTAGCTGAATCATTCACTCAGAAGTGATATAAGGCTTGTCTAAATCTGATGTCCCTCATCACAGGATCCACTTGTTTCTTATACAGGGAGACGTCAGTCGCTTCCTACTGGTGACATTCTTAAGTTTCAGTTTGTACAAGAAGGAAACTGTATGGTGGCTTGCAAAATAGCTCAATGGCTGTGGAGAATCAGGCCCAGAAATTAAGTCTGTATTCAGGGATGCCTGGTTTTGATCTGTTTTTCATGTTTCAGGCATATTTGTAGCAATCTCAGAAGAGCAGAAAGAATGCAGTGCCCAGCTTTTCCTATCACATAGATGAATTCCAGGATATTCTTTCAGTGGAAAAACTCAGACATGTTTGTCTGCTGTGCTTTACTACCCAACTATGTTTTCATGATTTGCAGCATCATTTGCAAGTCATGGAAAGGAATGCCAGTTCTGTAGGGAGCAGGCAGAACTACAGAAGTGAGAAATAATAGTTTTGCTTCTGAGGATCACTGCCAGTGTCTTTTATCACTTTAGTTCATATAGGTTTGCTTTTGAGATATTTATTCATAAGGCTTTCTCTTTTGTTTTTTAAACTCTGAAAACAGTCTTCAAAAAGACATCCATGTTTCTATTAAAACAAAACCCTGAGATTCTATTGACTTCTTATTGTAACCATACTGAACTACTCACCAATTCATCACCTAAAACTTAAGCAGAGTATATTTGTTGAAGGAAATTCATGACACTACCAGAAAACAGAAGCTCGCCATGTCTGCATTACTCTCGTGCCTAGAAATGTTAGGCAAGCCAGAACATCGTAACAGCACATAATAAAAAGTCTCTGCTCCAAAGAGCTTGTTATCCAAGGATAGGGAGGCAAGAAACAGAGGCATACTGGCAGGAAAGTAGCAGGTAACAATAAGACAATATGGGTCAGTGCTGACAATACGAGCAGCAGGTTCTGTGTGCCTGCAGCCTAGCTGTTGTCAATGTCTCTCACTGCCACTGCCACCAGCAAGAGGAACTGCATGAAGACAAGCAAATCATGCATGTTGGAAACTCTGTGCAGTGAATGATAGAAATGAGCATCACTGGCTGACAGGATGTGAGAGCTGGCAAGCCAGTGCTGTCTGAAAGATGATAAGTAAGCTGGAGATGGATAATCCATCAAGGCCCTTGGAAGTGAAGACAGCAATATCTATCTGATTTAATAGAAAAGGGGAGGTCAAAGAAGGGGATGCATGGCAGTAACAGTCAAAGCAATGGGCTGGGAGATGACAGGATCAAGATGAAAGGGGCTGAAAAGGACTGAGCTGGACACAACCACACTGGCACACTTGCATCCTGTCTGCAGCCTTGTGATAATTGCCTTGTATGTTCCATTAATTAAGGCTGGAGAAAAAAGGATGTCATAGCAACTGAAGTGAGTGAGGATCCAGAGGAGTCATTTAGCAGAGTAGGTATTAATAAAGGCCACATGGCACAGTTAAAGGAGAATATCTCTTTATTTAGAGGCCTCATGTGAACACCTGGGAAATCAGAGCCCAAGATGATGACAGGCTGGATGACAGCCCTAGAAGAAGAGTTTATAAAGAAATGAGCATATGGCTTTACACTTCTGTACATTGAGAAGCTCTGATTGTAGAACTGCAGTGGATTCTCCTTCATCTTAAACATTAGGTCTGTCTGATTTTGGACTTTGTGTGAAAAGTTTCAAGTTGCAGCCGGGAGAAACTCCTCATAATATCTCTGTTCTCAATAGTCATGACAGAATCCTGCCCAAATCTTGAACACTGTATAATCTGAGCCAAATCCTGCTCCTGCTGCAGCTGCTGTTAGTTATTTTGTCTTGGGCAGGACACTTGTCACTGAAATCTCTTACAGACTTGGCTAAAATATCCTCCCGTATTTCTAACTTGCACTGACTCTCCAAGCTGTTTTTAGAAACAATTCAAACACAAGATTTTGAAAATTCGGTGATGTTAGTGGTCAGTTTCTCCCTCCTCACCCTGCCCAAATTCCTGAAAGCAATGAACACCATGCAGACTAGAACAGCAAAGCACAGGGTACCTGCAGTAGCTGTGGGCTGCTGAGACTTCAGCTGCAGTCAGTGATAAAGCTGTCTGCTTATTAGTGCAGTAACATAATTTTCTTCCACCAGCAGACTGAATAATCATGTCCTTTATTTTTATAATTTTTCCAGAATCACTGATGGTATTTCTAGAAAGGTTAGGATTTCTATCACAAGGATGTTGTAAGACTAGACAATATGTGCCAGGAAAAATAGTTTTATAACCATCAGGGCAGTATATGCATTTTTGCGGATCATTTGAAGACAATAGCGCTATTATCTAAAGGAGAAAGATGACAATTCTTTAATATCAAATGAGACCACACTTTCTTTACCTTCTGGCTATCATGAACTATTTTTTCTCAAACCCAGGGTTTTCATTTTGATTGCTGTGTGCGGGTACAAATCGCATCTTATTGTTCCTCTCCCCTTTGTCTTTTCATCAGAGAACCGTCTGTCTCCATAACCTAACTCTATCTCACCTATCAAGATATTTCTGCAGCCCCTCCCCATAAGCTCTGGTCACTAAGTTCTTTCTACTTCAGAAGTAAATACTACATAAGCAGATGAGATTAAAACCCAAATGGTACCAATTTCTCTTCCTGTAAGCAGTACAAGCTCGTTATTAATGCTGACCAAAACCTGGCACTGCTGTCTGTCACTGGCAGATGTCACTCTAATGGCAGTCAATACTTGACTGGGGGAAAATGCTTGATGAACAGAATTTCTCTGTGATTTTACTTCTCATGCCTTCTCTACCAATAACCCTCTTTCAATCTGAGTCCTACCCTAGCTACGAAACACACTCTTCTGCTGTATCCCTGCATTAGTAAATCTTTCATAATGCCTACTTCCAGCACAGATGGCAAGGCAACGTGGAGACCACCATGTGCTGACCCCACATCTCAACCCACTGCAGACGGAGCTTCCTGTGGCACAGACCTGATTTGTTATGGGCAAGAGAGTAGCAAGGAAAGTTTCCTTTAAGTTTTGTATGTAATTACTGCCTGAAAATGGGAAGGTTGTTCTTTCTGCAATGACATAGCAAGTTTTCTATCAATTTTAAAATAGGGTTTGTCCCTGCTTACAGTAGGCACTAAACTGCACCAGCACAATCAGCTTTATCTCACACATGTGAGGAGGTCTGGAAGGGTGAGAGCTCTTACTTGGGAACTGAATGAAAGGAGGGAAGCTTCCAGCTAAAATCATTTGAGAAGAGTTTGGCTAACCAGAATTCTCTGGAGAAGGGTAGGCTTTGCACAGAAGTTAAGTAACAGGAGACAGGTAAAGAATGAATCTGAGAGCTCAGCCCACAAAACAAAGTAAGAGGGTTTTTTTGGAAGCACTGCAGATCCAACTTGGCTGATCTGGAGAGCTCTTTGACTTCTTTGTCCTCAGGCTCTGTGAGGAAGGCCAAGAGGGACAGAGGCAGGTTGACCTTTTCAAGCTACCTGGCCTTGAAGCTATAAGCCACTAGAGTAAGCTGGAAATACTACTGGGGAAATCAAGGCAGAGTACCTGTTGGATTGTGTCTTGCCATAGAGTGGCAGGCTAATGCCATGTTACAGAGCTAAATTAATACTGTGAAAACATCACTGATACAATCCTTCCATCTCAGTGGGAAAGACTTTTTTTTTTTTTTTTTAAATCTTAGGAAAAAAACCTTGTGTGTGAATGGACTTTTCTAAACCATCCTTTCTGGTCTGGCCCTTCTGTACTTAGTTCAGCCCTGGGATTCTCACTCTCCTGCTTGCTTACATGCTTACTGGCTGCACCCTGCAGTTCGTGCTATTGCTGTTCACCATAGATCTTGGCTACCCTATAAAATCAGAACTACCTATGAGGTGAATTATTCACTTCTACAGCTGTGCAGAAACCACGCTGATTTGCTTTACTGTTTTCTATTTTGTCTATTGATTTTTGGCTAGTCCCAAGAGTGTGCTCCCACAAAAGGCCATACAGAACTTTGTACTCAGTTTAACCATTTTATTTACAACAGGTGTTCTTGTCTCCATGTCCCCTTGCCAAGTTGCTCCAGGCATGAAGAAATAAATTTAATTTCTATGATTAATAGAGCACAAAGAAGATGCATATTATATGACTCTCTCCCTGCTTTGTTATTTGGGGTGCCAAAATTGCAGTATGCTGTCTGGGAACAGCTAGGAAGTGGGAGAATTCCCACCTGACAGATCTTAGCTGTTAAAAAAGGCAGAAAGAACACAGGCGGTTGCAACCAGATTTCTGTATAAAATGAGCAACCAGTTTTCACCTGCATATATAAGCAGATAAATTTGTTGCAGGTACCACTACAAAAGTAGGCCTCTGAAAACACTGAGAGAAACATGTTTTCAGATGTTACAGCCACTGAGAAGCAATACCGCACCAGATACTGAGGGCTCACCGCTTCTATACAGGAGGGACTGTGTAAGGAAGGCTGCTATGGACTCAGATTTTATAATGTCGTATTGCCTTTTGAAAGGCAGATACTGAGAATGGATAGGCTCTCAACTGAAAAATCAGTAATTCCTCCGTCTGCCCCATCACTTATAGGAAGACCTAGTGCATCTAGAGGACAAGCACATCATATTTTGAGGGTAGCATAATTATCCCCAAGATCTTTTACAGGGGTTATTGCTATCATTCTCCCTATAATAACAGGGTGGGGGCAGATCACACAACTTACTAGGCAAGCCTTAGAAACACCCAGCTTCCTTGCTTTGTGCATTCCTCATTCATGGTAACTCATATCCCAGAACTGTATCTGCACTCAAAGTAAGAGTGGGAATTTACCTTTCCCATTACTGAGTAGTCTATTCCTCTTTCCTCATGCTGGCCTTGGAAACCTAGCTAATCTTTTGGAAAATTTAAGGAAGCCCAGGTGAACTTTTGTAAATGTGTCTCAGGGACATTAATCCTTGGCTGACCATACCCCTGGTCTTCTAACTCTCCTGGCGTTTCCCCACAGCAGTCTATCTTCTAAGCAGCAAATCAGCCCACCCTCTATTCCTGCAGATTCCTAAAACCTAATTCCACACAAAGGTCCCAGCCAAAGAAGAGGACACTGTTCCTTTTCACTCATTGTGAAAGAAATCCTATGCTCATTTGAACTTAAATTAAATTTTACCCATGCATTCACTTTCCCTTGTCCTGTTAGACAGTTTTCTCAGTTTTCTGGAAGCGCCCCAGAGTCCATGATCTTTCTGCTATTTCTGCCTGTATTTTATAAAAAGCTATGAACAGAAGTTAATTATCAGTAGCAAGAGCTTGTATTGGGTCTGGCTGAGATGGAGCTGATTTTCCCCATGGTGCTGGGCTTTGTATATGGCAGCTAGAAAGGTGGTGATACACACCGGTGTTCAGGCTCCCGCTGAGCAGGGCTGGCACAGCACCAGGGCTGTCTCTCCAACATTGCCCCTCACCGGTAGGCTGGGGCGGGCAAGGCCTTGGGAACAGAAATAGCCAGGACAGCTGACCCTAAGTGAGCAAAGGGTTTTTTCATACCATGTGATGCCTGCTCAGCAATGAAAGCTAAGAGAGAGGAGGATGCGGGGGTAAGGGTAGGGGGGACACATTTGTTACTATGATGTTTGTCTTCTGGAACACTGCTATGCGCACTGAAGGCCTGCTTCCTGGGAAGTGGTTGGACATCACCTGCTGATGAGAAGTAGAAAATAAATCTTGTGTTTTCCTTCGCTTCCATGCACCGCCTTTGCTTTTGCTTTATTAAACTGCCTTTATCTTAACTCATGAGTTTTTTCCATCTTATTTTCTCCCTGCCACCACCCTGCTGTCCTGCGGGGAATGGGAGTGATACAGCAGCTTGGTGGGCTCCTGGCATGCAGTTAGGGTCAACCTACCATAGAGGTGCAGGTGAAAGTCAGGACTCTCAAATTGGGAAGGATGTTCTCACCATACTTCAATGTGACAGAATTCAGAGAGATGAATTCTGGGCAGGTTTTCTTTTCTCCAGAAGTGACTGAGAGCAATTCAGACCTGGGCCATAAGTCAGGTGGGCTTCCAGTGAGTTACCCACACGTCTCTGGCAGAAATATTTGAAAACTTTAGTATGAGCCAGATGGCTTTAGAAAGTACCCAGTGTCATGAATTGATACATTTTCTCCATTAAGCTTCCCAGGGAGACAACAGAGGTAAGCTTTTGGTGGAGAATAAATAAGGGAGATGTAGAGGGCAAATTTCCCTCCAGATCTATAAGTCTAGCATTCTGATAACTTTTAAGTGAAATAGCCTTACCTATTAAGAAAAACAATCACCGCTCAGTAAAATACTTTGAATTGTTCTCTCTGGTTTAGTACTGCATATAAACCAAAAGGAAATCTCCGAGAAAAAAGTTTTGTGAACAATTTGCTATTATATGTCTTTGCCTGACTTCCCAGGTGCTGCATACAGAGAATGAGATGCCTCATACTTCAAATGTTGTGCAGTTCTAGGACATGACTCCTCTCTTTCCATGGAAACTGAGGCATTGCATATAGAATAGATCAGCTGAATTGCCTCTAGCAATTGGCTAAAACACAGGATCAGACAACTGTAATCATATGAGAACATTTCCATTGGACATGAATCTTAGTGTTAGGGTCTAATTTTCAGAAATAATTTCACCTAGCTTGCAAGTGCTTAGTATTCACAAAAGCAGGCCCCAGAAGCTAAGGAAGGGCACCAAATCAATAGCCCTCTTTGGACTAGTACCCAGTTCTTATTGGGAAAATTCTTCTCTCCTTCATACTGTATATTCTTTCATAATATACTCTCAGGAGATGCTGAACTAATGAAATTAATCTATCTTGAAAGGCATGCGTAACACCAAATCTAATGAAGCAAGAAGGTGTCTGGTTTACTTCAAAAAAAGACTACATGTATTCCATGATTTGAATACCCTGCCAAATATACTATGGGCTCTCCTAAAAATGTGAAAAATTGGAATCTTCCAGGCTAACGGTAAGTGAAATATTTTCAGTGCATTGTTATTAAGATGAGAGGAAATAATTAGAAAAATGTAATCTGTGACCCAGGGAAAAGGAAAACAAAGTACAAGCTGTATGTAAACAGACTGAGTGTTGGCATAGCAAAAACTAAAGCACAAAGCAGAAAACTAAGAGCAAACAATTAGAGTACAGAGGCAAAGAACACCTCGGATCTAGTATTTATGTCTGTCCTTGAAGACTGTGTGTCTCAAACTTTCTGTTTTATCAGTTTGGTAAGAGCAGGATGTAACTGTGTGCAACTTCTTTGAACATGAAATTCACACAAATGGGAGACCTCCCATTGCCTCCTTTCTCTGCACTTCAATCATTAAAATGAACTTCATGCTCTATTCCCTGGATGAATTTTATTTGAAGATAGTAAGAGCTTTTGCCAGTTTCACACTGTGGCTTTCTGTAATAACATCTTCTACCTTTTTAGTAGTAAAGTGCAAAATTATCTTCCAAAAAGGTTCTGTCCCTTGAAATGTCCAACACCACTGTTGGCTGCCTCATACCTACAGTGTGCTGCATGCAGGCACTGTGTGTGCAGAAACACAGCGTCATGGATCTGGAGTTTGCATCAATAGCTTTTGAAGTTCGTACCATTAATGTCACATCCACCGTTGCCCTGGTACTCATATGTCTGTTATCACACACACATAGAGAGGAAGGGAAGAGCACAGCCTAGAAAATGACCATAGAATCTCAGACACTGACAAAGCTGAAAACTGTCAGGTGATTTGCCACCTCTGGGTTCAGTTCTGCCACAGCTAGTTTAAATCTGGGTTGGTTGTGCCTACCTAACACTGCAGGGCAGGGACACTCGACGAAATGTCTCTGCCTTTCACAACAGGTCAGCTGATAATTATTTTTAAGGTCTCACAGTCTGACAGCATGTAGAATCTAAGAGGTGTCTCCTCTGGTGAATGTTCAGTGTTGTGGTGACACAAGGTAAACGCCACCTTCCTTAAATGACATCAGGGAAAGGGGATCTGCAGCACTATAGGTGAGTGACTTGGATGTAGAGGCACAGCTCCTGTTCATGCAGAAATGCAACCACTCTAACTTAAGGTTAGGTACTGCAAGTGCTAATTTAAGGAAAGGTACGTGAGAAGGGGAACCTGTGTGGAGCTGAGGGAATACAGGTCCCACCCTTACTATCACAGCCTTCTCATAAAGACTTTCCAGAAACAGTTCACACCATCTATTTGTGTTACAAACTTCAATGAAGCTACTAGCTTCCACTAGTGTCATTTTGATGATGGTTCTAAGGCCTACACTCTGTGACATTCATCCTGCAGTATCTGCTACAACAGCTTTTTCACACAGCTTTTTCACACTCTGTGCTTAATTCTCTATTGCTATTAAACTTCACTTTTGTAATGGGCTTTCAACTGGGAATACAGCAATTCATAACTCTTTACACAGTGCAAGGTAAAGGAAGATTTGCATGCATAAGAATTTGCTCATGCAACGCCCTAACTAAACACAATTGAAAAAGAATGCAGACAGCTCTTGAAACAAGTGGTTATTTGCTGTTCTTTGCCTAAGGTATTTGTGTGGTGTTTTTTGGTTTGTTTTGTGGTTTTTTTTTTAACTGAAGAGCAGCACAGGATGATGTCAGTGGGTTTTATCCCTATTTTTTGTTTATTTTTAGAAGTGGACCAACAAATAACCATGACCTAAATTCTACAAGACAGAAATGCACACAAGCGCATTGTTAAATATAAAAATCTAATGGAGTTCAGACAATTTCAGCAGAACTGTACACATGCATCTTCTTTAAAAGCAGACTACTAAAAAATAATTCACCAACACGGTGAAAATAAACAGTAAGGTCTAATATTTAAGACAGTGAACTCAACCTTTTAACTTGCTTGTTTTCATACAGGGATAATATGGTATAGCACTAAAATTCAGACATGTATCTGTCAAAGGCAAAAAAAGATAACAGCACTTTTAAGTGAGCATCAGTTTTATACTTTAATGAAAGTGAAGCTCGAATTTGGATGGAACAAGCTTCAAACTGGGCATGTGTGGATCCTGCCGTCTCCTGTATTTAAATGGAAGCTGCTGCTGCTGCTGCCCTTTACTAAGCTGAAGATGGACTGAGGCAATCTGAAGCTCTAGTGAGAAACTCTGCACTGGATCTCACGTTATTCCAGAGAACCTAAAAACCTGCTTTACACAAACACAAAAAGGTAAATTGGCTGACTTAAATTCAGAGGAGAGCTTTTCTTTCTTTGTTTTAGCTTAATTTCATTCACCTGAACAATCAGCTCATTCAAAGGGGGATCTCTTGTCCCTCTGAGGACCACAACGGCACCAAAATTGTGGAGTCCTTCAACACATGGAATGACTCGGAAGCCAAAGCCTACACACTGATGGACCTGCCTCTTAGAGCCCCAACAGTAAGTGTTTTCTGTCACTAAAAGCTATAGCAAGTAGTTCTGCTGGCAAAGCTGCCATTTATAGAACTGTAAACAGACATTTAAGGTGCATGCATGTACACATTTAATGCTGTAATGCAATAATGAACAACATAATGAAAACTTTTAAATCTTCTTTTTATTCCTTTAACTATTTATTTACTGCAGAAAGGATTGTAGAAGCAGTGTTTTTCAGCACAGTTACATGGGCAGAAGGTGGGGAGGAACGTCTAATGGCAAAATACACCAAATATGTTACAAACTATCAAAACAACACGTTCTTGTGCATCAAACAGCTGTTTAGCAGTTCAAACACAATGCTCTCTTGTGTTATTATTCAAGATGGAAATCCCCGTAATTTCTGTAATAGTCTGTAAGTGCAGTGGAGTGCTTATGTAGATGTTATGAGTTGTTATTTGCAGTTACCCAAGAGAGCTGTTCAGAAGGTTTCCAAGGTAAGTTCTATCAAAGCTCTTTTGTCAGTCAAATGCTAAACAGAAAGAAAGTTTCCTTAGAACTGTGAAGGTGAGAATCTGTTGTGATGACAATTCAGGATGGAATTTCTTTGGGCTTGCTAAAAAGCCCAAATCAAAGGAGTTCAGAAGTTCTCTTCCTGGTTGTATATCTCAGTATACTGCTAGAACTAAAAACTTTTGTTTGTCTGCTATTTATACAAAAGTCTGTTTAAAACTAAAGAACAAAAACATTATCCAAGCTAATTTTTAAAGTTTTTAAAATCTGAAATTCAGCTTACAATCTTGATGTGGTCACACCAGATATTTTGGCATGGCCCACGTAACACAGTGGACACCTGAAAGTTGTGTGCAAGTTTCAAACACTCCAAAAGTTTTTATGCATATAGGATGTTGGATTGAGTGTTTCAGTTTAATCCAAATTTATAATGAAGGACCAGTAAATATTTTATTATTTGCATAGTAAAAATCCAGTCTGTTTACTTATTTTTTAATTAAACCTGGATGTGTGTGGTGTATTACAGAAAAATAAACTGAGAAGTGTCCTGAGCTAAGGCTTACAAACTGAATTAGATGGATAACATATGAAAGAGGACAGCAGCACATAGCAGGGAGGGAGAAGAGAGACTGGAGTGAACATGCCAAAATGGAAAAGGATTCCGGGCACAGAGTGATTTACAACTGAAAATTTAAAAAAATGGGTTTTTTTCCTTATTCTGCTGAAAAAGGTAATTAGCTGTCTATTTCCTCTCCCCAGGTCAAGTGACTGTATTTTCAAACTTTTGCATTTTAATTTGACACAAAGATTGGTTTAAGAGAGTTTCAGAACTGAAAGCAGTATGTGCTGCTTGTGACTGAGATTAAATCTAGAAGATAGGATACAAAATCTGCTACCCAAAGTGCTCAACAGGACAAACATCATCTATGGAAAGCCCTGCTGCCTACTGGAAAGAGGGTTTAGCAGCTGGCGTCACCCTGCTGAAACCATAATTGAGGTGGGATTACTCTTTGTGCTGCCTGTCACCACAGAGCAAGTGCCTACAGAGGCAGGCTCAGAAATCGGAGCAAGGAACTGTACCGAAAAATAAGTGCCATCAGTTGTTTGAAGCCTCTTGTGTAGGTAGGCGGTACAAACACTGCACCTAGAAACCCTAGGAAATTGCAGTATTTCTGTTCTGATGATTTTTCTAAACTGTATGATTTGTTGCAATGTAAAAGGCCTAATGCTACCATTGGTTGTATAAGTCATACTGTGTAAATAAGCAGCTTTGTTACCTGTATCTGTAGAAAATTAAGAACAAAGACACCCGATACATTCCCGAAGTCAATGTGGGACTGCCAAAACTTGCCACGTTTCGGAACTGGGCTCTACTCCATTAAAATATTCATTCTGCAGAACCAATGTCTACAGTTTGAAGCCAGATGAATTCACAAAAGCAACGATGTAGTGGTCCTTATTTCCCTTTCCTTGTCTTGTTTTACACCAAATTAGATACGATCCATCTCATGTCCAGGCAGAAGTAGCTGAAAAAATGTTCTTGCCCTAGTCTTTTCTGTTCCTGACTCTTGAAACAATGTTACACAAATACATACATTAATCAATCAGAACCAGCACTGAAATATGTTCAGATCTCCAAATGACCTTATGAGGATTTCTTCTTTCCCTGTAGGTATAAACTAAACCTTGCTTTATCCTACCATTGGGAGAATGTGAGGAGTGGACTGTGTCAAATACGATTTATATTCACTACAAGTATTTACATGCATGGCCTTGCTCCTACCAGCATCACTGCTAGCTTCAGTAGGACTTCAGTAATCGACATCTCCAAGTGAACAGTAATTGTTAAATGATTTTTTTTCTCACTGTGAAAGAGAACAGATTTTTTTCCCTAATAATAGTTGAACTGTATTCTTTGCATGTTGTCCTTTTTTTTTTTTTTTTTCCATTTATACACAAATATTTTTCTCATGCTATGGGGACGCGGAGGATTGGACTTTCAAAAATTTTATGTCTTCTAGTAGAAGTTACTCAGTGGTGAGCTGGTTTGGTTGGTTTTGGGTTTTTTCTGTAATCAATTATAACTATTCAGAAAACCTTCTTCTCAGGAAAATGTGTATAATAAACAGATTCTCAAGACAGAATAGAGTCAGACATCAAATATTCCTTGGTTTTATATCTGATCTAGACTGCCTTCTAACCTAGGCAAATCACTTAGGAATTGTGGTTTTGTCCTGAACTGCAAAGGAATTCCTTTATCCTTTTAACTCTCTTCAGACCAGTGTCTTGCAGGATCTTGACAAACTTCATGATGAAATACAAGTTCTGCCCTACACTACTGTTCTCTGTGGCTGATTCATTTTTACCCCTTCTCTGCTTGCACCAAGCCTCAACAGAGGGGACTGTGCACTGCTCTCTTCCCAAAAAGAAGGCTGGCTCCTCAGATTGGCCCTCCAGGAAGAATTCTGCCTCCCTGGTAACCAGCTGTGGCAGCAGGCCATAAATACAGAATAATGTGGCTCCGTGTTGTGCTGCAGTCTCCCCCGACAAGGCCAGAACAGCAAGGATTTAGATATATTTCTCTATCAAACATTTCCTTTGCTCCAAACTCCCAAAAAGCATCTCAAGTTTTTAAGTCCCAGCCAAGTTTACTAAACGATAACTGAAAATATGGTCAGTTCTGTTTCAGCTGTTTTGTTGTAGGCAGTAGACAAGTATTCATTTAGGGAGAACAAGGAGCATTTTAAGAAGGCAGACTGCATTAAACCTTGCTGTTTCCCTCTATTCTAGTCTTTCCACAAGGACAAACTTAAACCTGCTGGAAGGAAACACACTAAGGCAGAGCAACTTCATAATTTCTTGCCACTGACTCTAATGAGGCAAATGATAGAGTAGGATTTAGAAAAGGATTACACTTATATATGGAGGATAAAAATATCCTCCACTAAGATTATCCTTTCAAAGGGATAATAACA
Source organism: Falco cherrug (assembly GCF_023634085.1). Classification (NCBI taxonomy): domain Eukaryota; kingdom Metazoa; phylum Chordata; class Aves; order Falconiformes; family Falconidae; genus Falco; species Falco cherrug. Next base: position 44,129,277 of record NC_073705.1, read on the forward strand.
CTGTTTTAGGGTATAAACCAACTGCTAAGGCTCCATACTGAAAATGAAATTCCCACATCACTGTTCATTATGCACGTTTTGCAGCTCTGTGAGGCATTCAGTCATGGCTAAAGGCAGGGTAGCGTTTTGTCAGGAATGCCGGCCTGAATCAGTGTGGTGCTACCAAAGTTCCTTACCACACCAAAATTATCCATGTGATTCTGCAAAACTGTAGTGTAAAAATACATAAGTAACATGCCTATCAGAAATTAAAACCACAAATTTCATATACACCCAGTTTTCATATACACCCAAACTATATTATAAAACCTACTTTTAAAGGTTAATTAAAATGCTGTCCTTGGCTAGTAGTATGTTCTCCGACTGATCCTCAGTACTTACTGTGGAGAAATTTTGTTACATTATAGTTACTACCTTGATGTCCTCCACAGTTCCCATGACCATTTTGTTCACTTGCTTGAGAAACGAGCATTGTCTATATTGACTGACTGTCAGGAAGTTGGTGCTTTCCAATGAATTGTTTCCTGCAGGATTAACACCGACCTAAGCACCCACAGTGCTGTTGGTCTGTGGGGATACTGGCACCCAGTGGTCCAGAGCCTCAGGTGCAAGCATCTTTTACTTTTTTGACCCAGGAAAGCTGTAGTCCATTGTCCATCTACTGGGAAATGTCCAACCTCTTAGCTTCTGGTTCAGTTTCTTTGTGCATTTGGTGATGTTCTGAACCATGTTACATTAAATAAACTATGCTGTTGTATCACTTGGAAGAGAATTAATGAAGTGCTGATTTTGCCTGTTCTGTTTTTCTTATCTTTATTACAAGGTATTTATAGAAAGCTCAACAGAAAAACATGCAAGGCAACAATGCTGCGTATTATCAATGCAAATAACTGTTCAGAGTATTCTCAAAGGACAGTTGCTACAGTGGGGATTCTGACAGTGGGATTTTTATTCTCCCCTGACAACCAAGTACTCATACCACGGGGTGACAACGTAAGTCAGAGACTAAACAAGGCTAATTGCTGGAGAAAGTGAATAGAGAAAAGCTTTGGGAATTACCTGATTTCTTAATTATCATGCTGACCTGATTTCCTCAAACACTATCTTTTTCTCCCTATCCTGTCTTTTGACATACAAATCCCATAGAAGATCTAGAGATGAACTTGTTACAGGCACGTTTTCATCTTCTAGTAAGGAACTTCTGTGTATGCAACTTACTGATGAATTTAAAGTGTCTAGACCTGATTGAATGCCTTCTCGGTCAACTAGTACTTCCTTTGACTTAAAGAAGCTCTGAATCAGATCTGTATTTCCAATAAAAACAGCGAAATGACTTTTTTAATAACTGACTTTTTCATCTTAGAGAACACCCAGAGTTGGACCCTGTGATAAAAATCCCATGCAGTCTGCACTGAAATGTGAATTTATCCATCTTTGCCACAGACCTTTTTTTTGCCCATATATTCATTATTATTTATGTCCTATCACTGCTTTGGTATAAATATATTTTTTTTTTCACGCTTGACATTTTTATTGACTCTGAACTTGTTTCATTCCTGAATAAGTCATTTTAAAGTATTCTACTGTCCCTTAAATCACATTTTCTCTCTTGTGATTTCTCTGTGTATTTATCCTTTAAATTTTCCCTTGTCCTTAGTCCTCCACAAATGTAATTCAAATTCATTTCAATCTGTTCTTTGTAGCCAAAACAAGCTCCTTTAGTTGCTTCATTTCTGTTACCTTGATCCACTTCTGATTAAATGGATAGCTATAGGCAAAAAAAATCAGAAATCTCCATTCCATTAATAATCATCATTAACTCTCTGTAGAACAGCAGTTTAAAAATGTTCTAGCCACAAGGCTAAGGAGAAAAAAGAACAACACAAACCAAACTAAAGAACACCTGATCTCATTTATTTAAAATGGTTTTATCTCAGACTTCCTCTCACCACTTGCTATCACTATGGGATGTTGTTGTTGTTGTTATTTTACTGGCAGCGTGTTAAGCACAGCAACTTCTACCTAGGCAAGATGCTCATTGATGTTGGTGATGCGACACCAACTTAACACTTTGCTGCAGGAACCTGCACAGTATATGCCATGATACTGTCATTCAGTTAGTGTATCAACCTTAACATTTTGCTCCAATTACAGTAACAGCCAGAGCTACGTTTTTTCTCTCTAAGATCAGAGTCCAACATTTCATTGCTGCTAATGTAGAAACCCAGGGAGTATGCTCCAGTTGTTGAGGATTGCTGCAGGCAGATCTTCAGCGCACAAGCAAAGACAATCTCTTCCAGAATTCCAGACACTCCTGGGGTTCACCTCTTGCTACTCGCACATTGGTTTTAGATACACACTGTCTCTGATAAGTTCAGGCCAATCTCACAGATGTATTCAGAAGTAATGTCTGCCTTTATTGTCTGAAAATACCCATTTCCTTTGATAACTGAGGTGTTGTCAAAGGCATCTCTGAGCTGCACTCTTAATGGTGAATGTCAGCTACTAACACAACTGTAGCATAAAAGGGAGAACTTCATAGCTACCTCTGTGCACTTTCCTCCTTTCCTACCAGCAACCTTCCTTTTCCTGGGAAGGAATGACTGCACTTGACAGCTGTACCACCACCTGCCAGTACTTGTGATTGTAAAGAACATATCCAGCCTCATTAGCACTATTTAAGTTTGGTACAGGCACTGACTTCGGCACCAGCAATCCCCTTGTCCTGGATCCTAGGCCACAGCCGAGCTGACAGTATTCACAGTAGGCAGGCTACAAATGATTCAGAATTATTTTCTGGGCTTTTGTGAACCCTGGTGTGATTCTCACAGCTCAGTAGCCAAGGAATGCCGTGGCTGCAGCTTGCAGGCTTGAGCTATGAGCAGTGGTCACGGCATGCCATTCCAGAGCGAGTGCCACCCTTGATGAGAAAAGCCTGGCTATGAGGAAGAGACAGGATCTGTCCATGCAGATGAATGAGGAGAAGACTTGGTATTTTTCATGACTCCATTAGCTGGCTGGAGCTGAAGCCAGGAGACGTTTAGGCCAGTGGCAGCTGCACAGAGGTGAGTGTTTAAGTCTCCTTGCCTGACCTTCCATCAAAAGGCAGCACAACAGCGATGGTTTGGACAGCTGTTTTTCTGTCCTCTTCAGTTTCTATCAGGTCATCCTGCTTCCTGGGTGCAGCCTTATTGTTTGCTTCATTACTAATCTGTGGTCACCTGGCCTGAAATGTGTTTGTGGCTCCTGATAATTAACTAGAAAATGTTTTTAATTGATTATTTAAATGCTGTGGTCTTCAGACTTGGATACTGAATTTTGCTATGAGTTATAAGTTACAATAAAAATGCCTTCAACAAGTGTTTTATCACATACTTCACAGAGAGCAAAATACATTCAGTGCAGAGCAAAAACAACTGGTATGGAAACCAGACATAAGGTATAAAGGGTTTGTGGTTTAGTTTTTCTGACGTTAATTTAATTTCCAAAAGAGTCTTGTTTAATACTGTCAGGCTTTTGGCAACCAAGTCTTGAAGGCAGCTCACAATTCAGTGTTATTCAGTGGGAGAAATCAAATAGTCATACTAATAAGGGAATAAATGCACGTTTATCCATAGAAGATCATTTCTACTTAGAGAAGTCTAGCCCGTGATGTCAGAGGACAACAGATATACTTCACAGGTACAGAAACTTTCCTGAAATGAAAAGTACAGAAAACTTACTTGTTAAGTACTGCATTATTTGATGTCAGATGCAATAAAAAGGGTCCCTTCCTGTCTCTTTTTTTCTTCTCTGTATCCTTATTTTTCTTTTGGGAGAGAACAGATTGCTTTTCTTCACCACAATTCTAAATCAACAGTAAGCAGATAAACCACCCTTTGACCTTTGCACTGCTGATGTAACTATTCCCTGAAGGTGATCTACAGTTAATGTAACTTGAAAGCAATTAACTTATTCTGACTTCTTTTGCTTGCTGTCTTTTTGCATTCTTGACTGTTTCCTCTTCTTAGAGAAGCACATGTCAGCTTATTCAGTAAAGTCTGGCAATATACCTATGACCTCTTGTTTACTCCACAGAAGATGACAATGCAAGATGTTCCTGGTGCCTTTCCTACAGTGGATGTCCCAGACCATGCTCATTATACAATTGGAGTAGTCATTCTTATAGTGGGGATCACAGGAAGTCTGGGTAATTTCCTGGTCTTCTATGCTTTTTGCAGGTATCTTTCTTTGTGATGTTTTTGTAAATACTCAGATCTATGAACTTTAACAGTACCATGACTGTGCTCTGCAAATGCAGCACAGGCATTCTATCAGACTGCTATGCAGACATAGTAAAAGCACCAAGCGACATCGCTGTAGGAAAAGAAGTGGCAACCTGCCATTTCCCTCTGACTTCCTCCCATTAACTACAGCCATAGCACAATTGTTTGCAAAACTGCAAAGAATCTCCCAGATAAGCCAAGCAATAGAAAAGCAGCCAAAGCAGAAACCTTCCAGTGAATTTTCAGAATTTTCTACCAGCTTAACTGTGTCTGCACTGGACTGATGGGATGTTTTGCACCTGTGCTTCCCACGTATCTTCTCTGTTTCAGATGTTTCCTTCCTCCTGCTGGTTACTGCTCGGTTTCTTTCCCCTCTCTGTTCCTTACTGGCCATGTCTCTTGTTTTCACATTTTCTAAAACTTGGCTTATTTCCTTTTAAATAAAGCCACATTCCAACTTTTCTATCTGAAGGAAACTGGATCTCTGACAACAATGTGATTTTTTCACCATTGCTGTTCACTCATCCTGTTTCTGTTACGCCACACTGGGACAGAGCATTGGCATGATGTCCAGGCCAGTGAGCTTCTACTTCACAATTGTCTTTAGGCACTAATGTAATAAACAAAAATAATAGCAATTATATGATTATTTGGCTGTGTTAACTTAAAGCACTGGAGTGTGGATGAAAGTAGTCTGGATCTCAAGCCTATATTTATGTGGCGCATTAAACAGTAGGCCTCAGTATGTGCATTTGGAGTACATACCAACACTTAAGTGTGAATGACATGGCCTTAAGATCAGAAAAGGTGCTGGCATGCAGACCAGATACGTGAAGATGAAGTACATGAGCTAGCTTGGCTCTGTGGCTGGTCCCATACAAGAAAACCAGTCATGGCAATTGCAGTTCCACTGGAGGACACAGCCTGTCTTCATTTGAAGATGTTATGATGGGATGAAGGGATACTGATAGCAAAGTAACAAGTACATCAGAAGTTTGGAGAACACATCAGATGCCTAGAAAGCACTCTCAAGTAATGGCAAACTATAAGACAGACAGCTGCCTGAAACGTAAATATGTTCAGCAACTTTACAGACTATTGAACAAATACAAGTGGTCCATAAGCATCTACTAAAAATATCTCCTTGCTCCTAAGTTGACAGATAGGGGACAGTAGTCCTAGTGATTGATTCTGGATCAGTGCAAAGAACCCATCATTTATTCTGGTATTTTTCAATCGTATCCAAGACTGAAAATTTGAGAAAGGAGCTAAAGTTTACACTGAGCCCCAGACTGCGGAGCTCTCAGTTGAGCTTTTATGTGTACCCTGTAAAACATTGTAATATAATACTATGAATAACATATACAGGCAGGTTACACTGAAGGCTGGCTATTGCTCTCTTTAAAGTCAGTGTCAGGGCCAGTGAAATGACTATCATAGAGAAGAACAGATGTAAAACAAAATGCTTGATGTGGTACATAGTGAGTTTGCTAAATCCCTGTATTTGGAAGTCACTGTTGATTTTAGCAGCAGTGGAAAATGCGCTCCCCTCCCCCTGCTTAAGATGACCCAGATCCAGAAATCCATAGAGTACATCAACTTCAATTTCCTGGTAATCATGGACATGCAGTGCACTGGGTCAGAATATTTAAAGGACAATACGATTTATCCCCATCACTGAACTGGTTATCAAAACAACCCTCTAAAGTACACAGGAGTATAAGGGTGCAAAACTGAGCCTTGCTTATGTTCTCTCACGAGGGAAAAGAGAAGTGCTCTGCTCTAGCTTGCTATGTAGTGTGCCTTGGTATTTGTGAAGCTGCCAAGGCTCACAGGAAAGAGTAACAACGTAATTAACAGTGCAGCAGTGTTTAGCAACATTCCTTCTGATCTCTGTAGGAGTAGGAGCCTTCAGACTCCAGCCAACATATTCATCATCAATCTAGCTATTAGTGACTTCCTGATGTCCATTACGCAGTCTCCAGTTTTTTTCACCAATAGTCTCCACAAACGCTGGATTTTTGGTGAGAAAGGTTTGTATCTATTCTTTCTAAGATATCACTAAGTATGTTCTTACCATAGTGGCAGTTTATCTACTATTTCCTTATCCTCAGGTACACTTGCAATGTTGAAAAATGTTCTCAACATTGTTTCAATGTTGACACAAATGTTTCTTTGAACATTTTTTTTTCCGTGTGCAATAAATACATTCCCACCACAGGGAGGAAAATTACATGCATGAGATGATAAATACAAAGGTGGCATTGGCAACGTTAGGCACAGGACTAGTCGTCTTGTCACCATTCTTTCCCAATCATATCACACCTTAGTCACTGCCAGAGGCCTGTAACAAAGCACCACCCCTCAACGCACCAGCTTTAAAGTTCTCCTAAACAGCCCTCTCTGGGATTTACACCTGGAAAAGTGAGGCAAGAAAGCCTGGCAGGTGTGAGTTTTCACAACTGAAATTTTAAATGAACATTGCCTCTGAAGGCAAAGAAAATGTGGAATGACGGTGCTTGCTTTCTTCCTGTGTAACTGTAGTAAGAGGAAGACTAATCTTTGCCTCTTGAACAGGTATTGACAGAAAGGTCAGAGAACTAATGTTGCTATTTTGATCTCTGATGACCAAAAGCACAGGTTTTTTTAGTTCTATGAAGTGTTCACTTGCATACATCTTAAAACAAACCAGACCCATGCTTTTAATCATTAGGTTGTTTGATTAATTAAATTCAGTTATTAATATATTCATAGTCTGCATATTTACTTCAGCAAAATCACTCATTTTTATATTCATAGCATGCATATTTACTTCAGCTATGCTGACCTTGAGGTATAAATGGTTCTATGATATCAAAATAGCTATAACCCATTAAGCAAAACAGCTGTTTCTATGGGAGCTGCAGTAAAACTGGAGTTAAACAAGGTATTAGTGGACTGCTGAAATGATCCCACTGGAAACATCAGAAATCACTGAGTGAAAAGATGTTAAGTATCACTGTCTCCAGCAATTCAAGCAAACAAAATCTTTGAAGTTTATCTGGGATAATGTAATTAGCAAGACAGACAGCAGCTATGAAATAGTATTAACAACTGCAGGAAAACTGAAGTTCCATTGCTTTACAAATTCCAGAAGACATTAGTTCACAGGAAACACTTGAACTCTCCCAGAAATTAGCATGGGTAGATTAATTTCACTGCTACTTCTGTCATCTTCATTGAAAGGCTGTGAGCTGTATGCCTTCTGCGGAGCTCTTTTTGGCATTACATCTATGACCACTTTGATGGTGATTGCCTTGGACAGATATTTTGTCATCACAAAACCTCTGGCTTCTGTTGGAGTGATGTCTAAGAAGAAGGCCCTAATAATCCTGGTAGGAGTCTGGCTGTACTCTTTGGCTTGGAGCCTCCCGCCTTTCTTTGGATGGAGTAAGTGAAATGGAATAAAAGTTTTTTTTCCCTCATACATTGGATTAAAGACTGGTTACAGGTATAGAAGAGAGCTGAATTAATGGCTTGCATATTAGGCTTGAATAAGTCAATTTGAAGAAAAAGTGATAAAATACATATTGAAACTGAAGATCTCTAATCAAAAGAAAAAAATCCAGTGTGTGTTACAGCATATTATACGACAATGGCACTTTTCTTTGAGCTCATTACTTACTGAATAAAGAGCAGTAGATAAAAATCAAGGCCAAAATTTAGGAAGGATGCTCCTGCCTATTATCCCATTCCTACTTCTGTTGAACCAAATTCAACAATATAAAAATGAAATAAATGTATTTTGTGGGTTTTCTAATTACCTTTTTCCTCCCCAAAGATGCTGTGTAAGATAGTAGTGTCAATCTAATTTTCTTCATTCACATAAAAGAGGAATACAGTCTGAGTATTTTGTGCAAGTGTATCTTCAGTAAGTCTCGACTGTGCTCTAGACGGGCAAACTGCACTAGATGTTGGTCACATTCTCAATTCAGTCACTGGTATCTTCACGAAGGCTTCCAATAAAGATGGCATTTAGTAATAGCTAAGTAACTAATTTCCTTTTGTAAGTGTGAATTTTACACCTGCATATTGGAACACACATACAGCATCTCGATACTTGCAACTTGTAACAAAGAGGGTTTCTGTTATTCTTCCTCATTTGAATCTGCCTCACTACCATTAATTTGTTTTCTATGAGTCACCAGTTTCAGTCAGTAAGTCAGAATGAACTCATCATTCAAAATCCCAGCCCGTTATTGTGCTCCCTAATTCCAGAAGAGAATGTGTCAGCTCAGCTGAGGTGAGACCACAGCAATGTTTGATTTTACCAAAGGATGCTGCAACCAGCTCAGTTACCGAGTAGAATTCCAGCAGATTTTTGTTACTGTCTTGTTGTCGTTCCGGTCCCCCATAAACATGAGGCACGTTTAAGCAGGCAAACTGCAATACTGGGAGAAGCAGCCTTTAGCTGAACGAGGAACTGTTAGAAAAACAAAATGACAACATAGTCCTGGATTCTAGATTCTTAATTGGAGAAGGTGGAATAATTGCTTGAAGTGTGTTGTTATCTTGTAATTAGATTCTAATAGTACCCACAGTACTAACTCTCATGCAGTAATTAGATGCATCTGAGCACATCTGGTGCAATATTTTTAAGAGTTCAACAGAAAATATCACTGTAAACAGTGAAAATTAAAATACAAAGGTAAAAAGACACTGCTGTTGACAATTTCTTTACTTAATAGTTTGACACAGTTCCAGATTATATTTTATTTCAGGCAGAATATTATGTATGTATGATTTTTTTTTACTTGTATTAAACTTTACTTCAAGACAAAATTAATTTGATCTGCACAATAAACCTTTCTCATTGCACAGCAGATTTCTCTTATCTGCACAAGCTTAAAAAAGTGGTAGCTATAGCAATCAGTTTCATTTCACTCCTCAGGAAGACAGCAGTTTGTCAGGAAATGGAGATACTTAAAAAAAACCCACAGGTCTGATCCAAAACCCACGTTAGTATTTGGAGAGATGCCCTTTGACTATGTCAAGCTTTAAGCAATATTCAAGGACTGAAACAAAATTATTCAGTTTTCCAATCTGAAACCTTAGACTGCTAAACATAAATACAATAGGGCAACAGAGTAAAAGAAAATAAAAACAGGCGCTTTAAACAAAGAATCATTTACCCTTTCAAACTCTTTTTCCCTTTAAGAGAATAGGGCTAAATCCCATGTTATTCTGTGTACCCTTCTCTAACTTCTTCACTCAGAATAAGAATCACTTCATAGCTTATGCCTTCTCCTGTCTTTCTTTCTAGGTGCGTACGTTCCTGAGGGTCTGCTGACCTCCTGTTCCTGGGACTACATGACTTTCACACCATCAGTCCGTGCCTACACAATGCTGCTTTTCTGCTTTGTCTTCTTCATTCCTTTGATTGCTATCATATACAGCTATGTCTTTATATTTGAGGCTATCAAGAAGGCCAACAAGTAAGCAGCCAACAGTCTTTAAGTTTTTATCCTTCTGTTTAAGTGACTGCTTATTTGCTTAAACAAAGATTAATAGAAGAAAATTCAGAAGTTTTCCACTTTTAATTTGTATGCATGACTGAGACAGGAAACCAAACAAGAATTCCATCAATTATCAGTATGGTAAGAGATATGATCCTTAGAAGGGCCATTCCTGAATTTAAGCCAGAGCTGTTCAGTATATCATCTAATGATGCTGAAAAGGATGTGAGTAGCAACAATAGAAACCTAAAGGATGAGAAAGGACTACAGAAATTAACCAACCAAAAGAAATACTAAAGGGACATCAGAGACACCTAACAACTGTGTGTCAACAATTCCACAGAAAAATAGATGGAATTGAAATACAAATTCCATGTTCGTCAAAGGGTAAAAAAGAGGCAAAACATTTAATCACAGGTTTCTGAAACAAAAACTAATGTAAAAAGCAAGGCCAATGTCTGCCACCATGTCTGTAATCTGCAGATATCTGTCCTGTAGGTATCAGCATATCTAGTCACATAGCTCAGTAGAGTCAGAGTAAAATAGCAATATTGGACCTAGGGAAGCAAGGACTTCTCTACTCTGTATTTAATATAACATTGTTCAATTGGCTTGAATACCTGATTTATGTGGAAATTTTTCTGGTACAGGACTATTTTCTTCACTGAAGCACATGTGAATTTTGCCATTGACTAGTGCCACACAAGTACATTGAATTGTCAAGGACCAGTCACATACCTGCATTAACATACATTAACAGTGCATGACTTTTAGCATAAACTAGCATAAGAGTAAATGTTGCCCCATTTTATGAAGCTATTTGCTCAATCCCCTACCTCCTTTTTTTGCTATTGTACGTTTATTTCCCCTAGGTCTGTTCAGACATTTGGATGCAAAAATGGAAATAAAGAGTTCCAGAAACAGTATCGGAGGATGAAAAATGAGTGGAAGATGGCCAAAATTGCACTGATTGTCATCTTGCTTTATGTCATTTCCTGGTCACCATACTCTGTTGTTGCTCTGATAGCTTTTGCTGGGTAATTATGAATGTATCAGCAAAGGAATATTCATTGAAAGCAAAAGGTGTGAAATTGTAAAAGACAGATGAAAGTCAAAGCTACTTGTCAAGTTTGATGCCTAAAGTGCATCCAAAACATTCACATATTTAGGAGTGACATTTAACAGATGAGGCTTATGCTGACTGGTATTTTTTCTTAGTTTGAATTTAAAAAAAAAAAACAACACACAAAAAAAAAGAAAAACCAAGAAGGTTATTACTGGCAACATGCTATTACTGTGCTAATGATTTCTGAATGCAGATTCTCTATGTTAGGGTATGTGAACTATCTGAACTTTATTAAGTACCAAAATGCTAAATAGGGAGTCCCAAAAGATGCACCTAGGGGTTGGTTGATTTTCTTTTCTTTCTCCAATTGTTTTACTTACAAAAGTCTATTCATTTTCTTGTGTTACATCAAACTGCTGAAATTCCTTACCTGTATAAGCATGTTCAAAATTAGTACTTATTTGCATTGGGGAGCTTTTTGATGCTGGATATAAAAGATCATAAATATAAAGCATCTAAGCATGTTCTTGATCTATTTAAATGCCAGCATTTAGACAGTAATTTCAAGAAAAGCATGACACTGTTAATACAGTATCTGTACACAGCTTAACACCAGGCTATAGTTGATACAGTTCAGGTACAAGTAATGGATTAGGAGTCAGGATGTCTTGGCTCTATGTGGATATTTCTCCCATGTTAACATGCAAATTTTCCTGAGCTTCCATTTAACCTTTGTAAAATGGGTGTGACTATCTGCTTGATAAAGTCTTGTCAGCTGCAAAACCTCAAGTGGAAGACTCCTGTGACATACAAAACACTTCTATTTGTATTTTTCAAATCAGAAATAAAAGGTAGGTTTTCCTAAAATTGACACACAGGGTAAATTTACTTATGATGGAGCATTTTGGGAGGCAGGGGTGATTTTTGTTTCACACCTAAGGAAGAGGCCACTACAGGGCCTCTTGTCAAACATAGCTAAGGAAGGCAGCTTCCTAAACGTTGCTTTTATGAAATACCACACTAAGTAGAAAAAATGCTAGGAGAAGAGGATTCTCTCGCTTTGTATCCAGGGCACAATTCCAAGTAGCAGCGAACATTTTCTCCATGGAGGTAAACACGTTCCTCACTGAAAAACGTGAATCCTTAGGATGTATCCCAGTGTCCTATTTCCTATCACAAGGGGACTTAGGTGTTGGGCATCCACCACTGGTGATATGGGGCCAGACAGAAACAGGAAGAGCCAGAAGACAAAGAAATGCAGTACAGCTACCTCAAAGTACTACTTGCTCTAAGGTACCTAAAAAAAGATAAATTAAGAGATGCTTTAAGCTAACGATTTGAGCTAACTGTCAGGCTGCCCTGTATGATTCAGCATCTACCTTAGGATGATCAAGTGCCTGCTGAACTTGACTTCTACCCACGTCTCACTCTGACAAAAATCTGAACAAATGGACAATTTCATAATTCTACAGTGTGTGACAAATGAGCATTTACAGATTTTTCTTATCTGGTAAGCAACACAGCTTCATTCAGATTTTTTTCTATTTCTGAATTATCCCTTTTAGGTAATCCTCCTGGGATTTTTCAGAGATTAATAGACCAAGCCTGGAAGCCTTCTGCACTTTTATTACAATGAACTGAGATAAAATCACTGCACGCGCATATGGGAGGCAGACATGGAGTCTATGGCTATAGTCTTGTGCTAAAGACAAATCTGACAGAGCATCAACATATACAAAATTAAGGAAGAATCTTTTAGAAAATATTTTGGTTGGGGAATACTGAGCTAGCACACCATCTTGTTCACTAGTGTCGGTTTACAGGTTGTATTTTATGGGAATGGTTAGCTTAAACAAAAGCTTTTGTCACTGTTCATTTCTGTTAGCTGAACTCTCCATCAGTCTCACCAAAGCACTCTCTCTCTCACCTCAGGGTCAAAACCTCCACACCAGCAAGGTCACGCTGTTGGGTGTTCTCCAGAACCTGTGAAGAATTATACCCCTAACCAATGTTTTAAAAGTATGATTAGGAGAAACCATATTAAAAATTGTATATGAAGAACATGTTTATCAGACGAAAGCCTTAAATTAGAGGTGAAATGGCATCTGAACATTCAGGCAGCTGAAAAAATGATTCCTGTATTACCACTGGCAAACCATTTCCACCTCATCACAGAACACAGATATTCCCGTAGTATCATGAAAAATTGCTTCACCAGGATGATGAGCTGCCACCTACTTATGCCATCCTCTTTGTTATTTGTCTGCAGTATGGTCTCTTGTATGAGACCTGAGAGAGGACTGAAAGGAAAACCTGTTTTCTTCCATAATACCATAGGAACACAAAGCTAATTGAAAGATAGAGCTCAGACTGTCTTTTCAGGAAGAAAAGCAGTGATAAAGGAAGGATGTTTTCCTTGGGAGGAAAGACTGACTTACCGGGCCATCTCACTTAAAACTCTTTTGACTAATGCAGGAAGAGGTCTTCAGAGCCTCTAAGCAGGTCTATGGGAAATCTGCATGGTAGAAACCACCTATGAAATGTTATCGCTATTTTGGTCTGAGCTGTTCTGTTGACTTTCTTCTGACCAAGACCTTGTGAGCTACTTCAAGTTCTCTTCACACATTAACTGGCTGATAGCAGCAGCAGCATGGCGTATACACATCAATCATAATTCATTTATCCTTTAGAGTTGCGTCACCTGCATATATGCACGGTCACAGTAACACATGAGCATAACATATGACACCCGAAAATACTTCTCCTTCACTTTTTAGTCCAGATCAGACAAAAAATAAACTTTCAATAGGAAAACAGGTTTATTAGTTCTCTTTCCCTACAATGTCTCATTCTGCACACCTGTTTAGTGACATACTGCTCAGCAAGTATATGTGCTGATTGTGGAACAGAGAGATACTCTGATGAATGTACATTCACATACTGAAGGCTGACTTTGTCCCTAGGGTAAACATCGGACAGACCACCATCCTGACTCATAGTAGTGATATGCTGCAAGAGAAGCCCCAAGACAACCATGTCTCCCAGAAACGCTGATGTTCTCTGAAAGGGTGGTGTTGATCTTTCCAGACAAAGGATGCAAAGTTTGTTCTCTCACTGTTTGGGTACAGAACTCCCCCTTTTACTCTCTCTGGAGCACTAATAAAGCATGGTCTTGTAAGTGTATAACTGCACAGACTACACAGAACTCAGTACTAAACATATATTGCATTTGCATTACCCTAGGTATTCCCACGTTCTAACACCCTTCATGAACTCCATACCAGCTGTGATTGCCAAAGCTTCTGTCATCCATAACCCCATCATTTATGCCATCACTCACCCCAAATACAGGTAAGTTCACTCTTATAAGCTATGTTTAATACAGCAAAGAAAATCAGACAATAACTTTGTCACTTTTAGGACTAGTAACTGAACTCTGCTTTACCTGCTCATTTACCTCTGCAAGACAGCCTCGCCCTCACCAAGAAACTACTCAATGCCGTATAAATGTCAGTGGAATTTGTACTTGGAACAAATTACTATGCAGATGGGAGTTAGAGATGTTTATGGATACTGATCTGTACTCAGAGATTACATGACAAAAGATCGAGACCTTCCCACCTCTAAGGAAAGCACTATAGATTTTTTAACTATCTTCATGAGAGATGCAGACGTTTGTCAGTTTTGCAAATAGCAGTCTGTTAAATTAACCAGACCAGTAAGAGATGCAACTCCGTAAGGCATCAATCCACCTCTACCCTATTTTGTGCATCATCCCCACCTTTATCATCAAGTTTTCATATTTCAGATAGTATTTCTTCTGAGTTGTAACATCTTGGGTCATTACCATGTCAAGTTCAGATACAGGTTGTGACATCTGATGGATAGCAGCAAAGCCATATATATGCTGATGTTTCACCCTGTACAAAGACCTACTGGGGAACTGGATAGAGAAGAAACGGGCATGAACATTTAAGTGGGGAAGGCTGGTAGGAAGAGGAAAGCTAGGCAGAGTTACCTTATGCTGTGTATGAGGAAAGAAATACTGTAATATAACTGTACATTTTGTATAACTCTACAGATAGCCAGCAAACAGATGTGTAAGAGGAAGCTAGAATAGCTGCTTAGGGGAAGATTAAAATAATTCATTATGTGGTACTTCTGTGAGTTCAGTTTAAAGGGACAGAATTTTATTTTTGCCCCGATTAAGCTGAAAGGAGATAAAACATAATTTTAGTAGCTCCCTTCAGTTCGAAGAGTTATTATTTTAATGCCCTTATCCCTGCCAAGCAATAAATTTGAGTTCTGCAGAACACTGTGAATAAGTGATCTTGCAGGGTGATTGTATATGAGATATTGGATATCTGGAAAACTCTTTTTGTACCCAGTAATTTTCCAGTCCATGCAGCATTAGTTCATCTCTCTGAATAAATGTATTGTTTATGATGACTGAATTGTGCTAACAGAAAAAATCTGACTGGTTCTACCTCTCATCCATTAGAAAAGCCATTGCAACATATGTTCCTTGCCTTGGATCCCTGCTGAGAGTTTCTCCTAAGGACTCACGGTCTTTCAGCAATTATCCCTCCTCCAGACGAGCAACTGTAACCAGCCAGTCTTCTGAGATAAGTGGGCTGCAGAAAGCAAAAAGGCAACTGTCTTCTCTCTCTGACAGTGAATCAGTAAGAGAGACACTTCCCATACACCCATTTTTAATTGCAAAGTAATTCATTTTCATATAGAGCCCCTCGAAGTGGTAGATTCTTTAGATGAAATGCATTATGGTGCTCATTACAAGCGCTCTAGAGAAAGTAGAGGCACAAAATGAAATTAAAGACAGAAGGCTGAAGTCTAAAAGCAGAATGTAGATCTTTGTATTCTTGATGGTTGGTGACACTGAAGAAAGAGTGGAAAGATGGAACAACAGAAATTTTAGAAAGTAAGGGAAGCTTAGAGTCAGAGCACCCTTGAAAGTCTGATCATACTTCTATGATGTACTTGCCTGACCACAGATTTGGAGCCTGGACTCACACGCAAAAGAAACTGCTAGTTACAGAATAGTTCTCCAAAGAAAGGTTGTAATGAAACAGATAATGCTTTCTGAAAGTGAAGTGGGATGTATTTGGAAACATAGTAATATCATTTGGACAAATCAGTAAATCTATTAGAGAATCATTCTCACCGAAGACCTCGACAGATTGCTGCTGCCAGTCTAAGTGAAACCAAATGTTTTGCACAGCAGCTGAGAACAGGGCAAATATGTGGCATCCCAGGCTCTCTCTTGCAACCCTAAGTTACATTACTAACTAACTAAGCACATTAGTTAGGCCACTGCAGTGGGTTTAAATGAAATTTCCAAATATATGAAAAACCATCATTTTCTTGGTAATTCTTTTCATAGTCAAGGTAATAATTGTATATAATCCAGCCAAGCACTGAATTCTGAGTTGTTTTTAACAGTGACATTTCAATTTCTTTGCACTCTATATTCTTTAGACTTCTTGGTCCAATCAGAATGAAATTCTTCTGGCTAGTAGCTACTATTCAGGTGGAAGGTTTTACAACTGGCTAATAAAAAAGGAACACTTTTATATTGCAACTTTCGGGTTGTGAATCTTGATTCTTGAAAAACCAACAGACTCCTTCAGTAACAGTGTGTTCCTGTACTATGATCAGTGCTGGGGAAAGGGAAGCATACAAACAATCCGATGATTCTTTTTGCTTAGGAAAACAACTCTTAATACCTGAGGTAAAACAGTGGAATGGAGAAAAAAAAATTACCCAAAGTAAAAAATTCCAAGCAATTGGCATGTTTCAGTCTGAAACTTTCTATAAGCCTTGGGTAAGTCTGGATCTTGTTCAGAGCAATGATAGAGTCAAGATTTTCTGAGAAGAATATACGCTTCCCTTAACTATTTGATTTGACCATAGACTACTCTGATTTATTAGTAAGTAGTATCATTTTAGCTGAAATACAGAGCAGAAAAAGGGGCTCAAGTTTAAAACAAATAAAATTACTTTTATGCTCACTGATAATTTATTTTGGGGGTTTTGCACCATATGTGGCTCAATTAAGCTGTAAGATTCCTAGACATACACTCACAATACAAAAAGGCAGTACATATGCTGCCATCTATTTTATGTCAAGGCTGGTCATCAAACTGTAAGACAATAAATTATCTTTATTAATTTTTTTTTTTGTACTCCTGTGGATACAAAGATATTCTGCACCTTGGAAAAACCTAAAGAAACAATTTCCAGTCAGTTCTCTGCAATGAAAAGGAGCCAAGCTCCAGAACAGATGCTCAGAAAATAAAGTCACTTCCATTTTAAAATGCAATCAAACAGGACTGTAAGTGCTAATATACTCTATGCGTGGAATGGGAAGAACAGTACACATTTTTTTAAAATGCTGGGATCCAAAAAATCTTGGGCTTCAACAGGAAAACTGAGAAGCTCTTCTAAAAATTTTTGAGCTCTTCTGAAAAACCTTCCATGGAGACATTTCAGCCTGGAGACACTTCACTCTGTAGACTCATCTTCATCATTGTTTCCCCAACAGTTAGAAAGCTGCTTCTGAAAATACAATCTTGATTGTCACTGTTCCAAACTAAATTAATTTTTCCTTCCCCTTCTTCTGTGTTCCACTTATACCTCCCTACAGTTGTTACGCACACAAAAAAAGATCCTGATCCTAGAGCAATCAAACTGTTATGTATTAGAATTCTGGTGTTGCATCACCAGTTGGAATTCTCTCTTAGTAGTAACAGACTCACCAGGCCAATTTCTCCAGTTCCATCAAAGTTCATGGTTTTCTATCTCTTATTTTTATTTTCTTCCCTGGGGAAAGTTTATCAAAGTATCAATAATTTAAAGTATCAAATACTGAAAGTATCAATAATTGCTTTGATTATTTTCAAGCAATTATATGCTCTCATCTGATGGAAGCTACATCCAAAGCACATAAATTGCTTACGTGAAACCCTTGCTGCATAAAAAAAAATTAGAAAGTATATCACATTGTTATGTTCCCCCGTTTTAAGGCAAGATATGCTGTCAAACAGAAAATAGGCTGCTTTGCCATAAGCTGCTCATCAAGCCCATTAGATGTTTCAATGTTTTATTATTATCTGGAATTCTGTGATTCTTCATCATTGTAGTGAAAAAGCTGACAGAGTGAGGAAAAGGAACAGAAATTTTTGACTTCCAGGAAATTCTGGTGGGTTGGGTTTTTTATCTTTTTAGGTTTTGTTTTCCCATTAGCTGGAAAAAAGTTTATAAAACTAGGGCCCCTTTGTGAAACAAAATGTTTCTAAAGCACAGATTCTGCAGTCCCCTGAACATTTCTTTCTATTTACTTCTGCTTCCATGCAAGCCGCTTCGGAAACATTGGACCTAATTCCTCCAAATACCTGTGCTTCTTAACTAGGTACTACTATAGAAACAGTCTCCCCAGAGTCACAGGGTGCATTAGAGAATTTTCAACAATAGACTACAACAGAACAGTATTTTGTTTTAAATTTTACAGTGCGTCCTGTGGAGAGAAAAAAAAAAAAAGAGCAAGCTGAATTCTAGACTCAACAGACTTGATAGTTTTGTTTGTACCTCTTATCAGCAGAGATTTTATGAAGTCATACATGGCATAAATTTTGTGAAATGTCTTTTATACAACGTATGTCTCTTTTACAATTTCTGTCTAGGTAAAACTGACTCTCATGGGGCAAATTGGATGGAAGTCTAAGGAACATGAAGTGATTGTTTTTTCTCTACTCATTTCAGGGCTCTACTGACACAGATGACACCGAAACTGGTAACCCCAGTATGTTCTCCAGACTTGCTAGCAGACAGATTTCCTATGAAATGGGTAAAGACACAATTCAAACTAGCAACGTAAGAGCCAAACCTAAATTGAAGAGCCATGATTCTGGGACTTGTGAGAAGGTAATAGATGCATAATACCTAAATTCTCTGGAACTGGTAGGTTAACAAATCTGCATGTTTTACCATAATTAATCCTGAAAGTTCCTACCAAGAAAATGGAGATAACCTATAAGTTAACACAATGAGTAATGACTTAGAGACTGTAAAAAGTCATCAGCCTTTTGTTTCCACCATGGTTTATTATTCAGCTGTCTTTGTTGCATTTCTGACAAGCAATGCGAACTTAGCATCTGAATGGTATGTTGTCTTGTGTTTGGTCTTAAGTGTGTATTAAGTAATATTTGTATTTCACTGTCCAAATTACTTGGTTGATCTTTTTGCTATCAGATGAACACATATAGTGAGAGGTAAAAAACAAGGCTATCTTTAGCATACCACTGCTTTTCAGACAGTCCTCTGCAATCCCCTTTTTGGGTTTTTTTTTTCTATACTTTTCATTTCACGTATGTAAAATATTGTGACATACCTATAAGTCATTTATGTCTTTCTTATCTGTGTTCATTCTTCAGACAGCTGTAGATGCTGATGACATATCCATGGTGGAACTGAATGTCACAGAGTAAATGCTACACCTACTATAAGAATTACTGTTTTAATATTCAGCATGGGTTTAACTAATCAAGGGAACAAAAACTAATGACAATCTCAGTCTCTGAGCACAAATTATGCTATTTTTTGAGATGCAAAAATCACACGACTCCCAGCAGACTATAGAAAACATGACCACAAAGGGTAAATAATTGCTGAAGCTAAGCAGAAGGAGAATACATGTACTACGACGTTCTCCTTAAGTCAAACTTTTTCAAGAAACCTGAATATTTTCTTGAACTCAGTAGGTCCCCTGATGAGGTCTGTGATTTCCTTAATGGAGCACGGAAGCATTAATTTTGTGCCATCTTTATACAAATAATGTGCCCAGTAAGCTGAGATAGCCATTCTAATGGCTGTACCTCTGAGACAGCCATAGTCTTGTGGCAAGTACTGCTGGACAAGGTGACATTGTTAACTATTCCATTTTTTCTGTTTTGGGTAGCAGCAAACATCTGAAAAATGCACCTTGGAGGAAATCAAGGTAAGATTTCAAAACATGCCATATCACCTATTCAGTAAGATGCTGTGCTGGCATCTATTTCTTCTTCCATGTAACAAAGCTATAGCATACTGATTATTATTTTTTTTTTACATCTGTCACAACTGAGTCAACCTGCCTGCATTATTGACAGACAGCAAAATAAGAGAAAAGAGTTGACAAGTGAACACAGGCCAGTTTTATCTTTGCAATATTAACCCACATGTAATATAAATATCTTAAATTATCTCTTTATTGTTAGTAGTGATCCTTATGAGCTATGCTAGCCTCATCCTAACACTCTTGTGTTTTGGTCTTGTGCAAGTGACAGCTAACATTGCTATTATCAAAAATGGTAATAGATTTTCCCCTCAATTCCTGTTTTCACTTCACTCTCTAGCTTGCTCCCTGCCTTCAAACTATCCATGCTGTTATCACTACACTTAACATCACCTCTCGCCCCAATGAGCCTAAACTGTCCCTCTTTATGGAGGGACTCCTTACTCGATTGAATTCATAGACTATCTGAGCATATTCACAGGACTTTAGCTCACAGTTGAATGCACTGTCATTAGCTTGATGTTTCATCAAAGTAGACCAGCTCTTAAATAGCAACTGCAAAGGCTGTGCTTTAGTACATTAACTTGTTTAACAGGTTTTTTCTCGTAAGTCATTCATGAAGTATTAAAAAAATATTCAGATCTACTTTTTCCTCCATCCTTTAAGTTTGTTTTTGCGTTAGCCGTGGGGATTGGCAAAGTGTTTATCTACATATCTGCCACTTTTTCACAGATGATGTAACCTGATCTCCCTGCAGATGTTTGTGTTTTCCATTTCTTTTAAACCCTTGCATCCTTCAGAGAGGTGAGACCCCGAACGGTATTGAACAAAGAAAAGGAGAGTTTCACCATGGACCGTCTGCAGCCCAAATATCCAGCATTACAATAACATACACAACGTCCAAGGAGTAGACCTGCCTTCTGGATATAACTCTGGTTTCTTGTACCCTAAGATGAACAGCCACAAGCAGAACAAGAAGTCCAACAGCTGAGCGGTGCAAGCCAGAATGTCACCTTAGCCAATACTTCTGGAACAACTATGGACCAGCTAAACCCAGAATACCTTCCTACATTGTTCTGAAATACTTCTACAAAGACACAACACAAGACAGGCAAGGATAAAAGCAAGAGGAGTAAGCTTTTCAGCATCAGAACTCTCTCCAGTGGTTCACTTCTTGATCTGAGTCACACTGTAATTTTATTATTTCTTCTTTAGGCAGCTCATTACACCATTTCTTTCATTTGGATTTTACTCCGCTCGGGTATATCCCACCACTGCACGGATCTTACTTACAAGCCTCCTATGATTAACATGAGAGGAAAAGGAAAGTGTAAAATTCAAAACTAGCCTTTGTTAATTTAGTGTAGTTTAACTTCAAAGATATTGCAGAGCTAAAGCTGAAAAATTTGGGGAAAAACATACATTACTTCCTGAAGACAATTTCTTCACTGTTGTGAAGTTCCTCAATCAAATGAAAACTTAATCACAGTCCAGTGCTCCCTTCTCTCATTAATGACACATTTCCCCTTACTTTCTTCTACAATCCTTCTACAAAAAAAAATTGTAGAAAGAATTGCCTTTCTTCTACAAAGGCAATGCACTTGAGCAGTAATTTGAAGTCTCAGATCTTTATTTTAATTTCTGAGATTCTGGGGAAGAGAAAGGAACAACACTGAGGATGAGGCTATAGTCCTTTCCATACCTAGCTTCTTTTTCCAACAGTCATTTAAGAGACCGGTTTAACCCACTCTTAGCTAACCTCCCCAGAGCTTTAGGAAAGTATTAGGAAACGCCTAAGAAAAGAGCCCTTGAAACAGTTCTTCCCCATGGACCCTCTAGGAGTTCTCCCTGTGGTTGCAATAATGCAGGGAAGCCAGTAAGTCATTCTGTCCTAAGTAAATCAGTTCTTCCTTATGTCACGTCAGAAAAAAACAATGAAAATGTAACCAGCTTATTCCCTCGAAGGGAAAAAAAGTAATCAGTGGGTTCCAGAAGATTTAGGGCATTGTTTTGAAGCAAACTTTCGGAAACTTACTTCAAACTGACCTTTATTAAAAGGAAGGTTATTAAAACTAAAAATGGAGGTGATAATCACTTCTGTAGCAGCAAACCATTAGATCGTGAAAAAGTGGGCTGTTCAGGCTGGTAATAAACTGCTGAAAGAAACAAACTATACAAAACCCAGGATGTTTTTATGTAAACAAAATCATAGGCATTAGAGATGGAAAGGAGCTATTACAGTTCCTCCCTTCACCTACCACAACCGGATATTGTCTCCAGGCAGAGGACAATATTAAACTGATAATATATACAGCTAGTAATAAGGAGAAAGAAGAGAGAAAACATACGATCTTCAAACAGGAAGTACTTTCAAAGATATTCATCAAGTCTGAGGAATTTTATTACGACTTATTGCTTAGGCTTTTAAAATTATTTAAAAGCGTGAAGCATGATCATGTAATTCTTCCCATCTTTTGTCATGGAAGCCGTTCACACTAGTGAAAACTGGGAAGAAATGCTAGAAAATGCTGCCCATTTCATATGGGTCCCAAAAGGCTGAACCTGTCAAGAAAATAGGTCAAACCTCACACATGCTGTTTCACGTGTTAATAAGAAGTGCATGGTATGTGTCATTAAGAGCACTGCTCCCATCATGATTTTGTTCCCAAGTAGTATTCTTGAAGACTATGCTCTGCACTCTTCTGCATTCCCTTCCACTTTTAGAGGGTATGAAAAGAATACTTCCCTGGCTAGAAAAGTCTTACAAATCCACAGCATGTTGTCCTCTATATCCTTCAACTCCAACATGTACTAGAGATTAGTTTGTATCTACAAAAAGAACTACAGCTGTTCACGTTCATCTACTTACAAGAGGCTTGAAAACCATATATTTATTAGGAAGAATTTGTTTGGGAGCACTTCAAAACTCCTGCGTGTACTCCCTGTGTAACTAACAGCTTTACCTTCCCTTCACCTCCTCTGAGACTATAAAAATCATTCAGGGCAAAGCCTACAAAATGCATTTCACCTGAATATCTCTCCAAGTGATTCACACTGTAACCCCACTGGCATTTGGAATAAACCATTATTAGTTCATATTTCATCTCATCTTAGCAGCTTTATTTGTGTTCTGTATCCTCTACTTGGCAGCCATTCTTTCCGCTTTGCTGTCTCTTTACACCCTTTAACACAGATGACTGACTGGATTAAAATAATTTAGGACTGAGATGATTCACGTTTCAGCTAAAGTCAACTGCACAGCCTGTTCCGCACTGCAGAGACTGCCTGTAGTTTACCATGCACTTGGGTATGCTCCAGTGACTCAGAGGTGTGAAAGGACTGAGGCAAAACTGAGGTGCTTCCCTTTGGCCTTTTGTACTACAGCAGCTGTTCACGGAGCAGCCTGCTGGCAAAGGCAGTAGCAAGCAGTGTGAATTACCAGACAAGCTATTCACCTCCATCGCCTCAAGCTCAAATTCAGGCTTGGGTCACAAGTGAAAATGTTTGGTCTGATCATAGAAGCAGTTCTGAAAAACTGCTGAGCAATCAGTCACTCTTGGTTCCGCAAAGAGGGTAGGTGTCAAGAGCCAGCATAATAAAAGGCTGTTACAAGTCGAGATTGAAGCACTACATAAGCCAAATTCACAAGTTGCCAATCTTACAAATTTTCACATATTGCAAGGGACCTTAGTCCCTGTGTTTTGCTGGCTGCAGCCTCATTTTCCATACTTGTGGAAACTGGTTTGCATCCACCATTGGACTAAAAAGTCATCATGGCATGTGACATTGAGTAAATTTTCACACATTCTCAGGTAAGACAGAGTAGCAAAAAGTGTTTTTCTTGAAGTCATATGCAAAACCAACAGCAAGTCTGACATTCAGAAAAAAAAATCAAAGGCCTCTCCAACACTTTTTGGGTGTTTCTACAGCTCTTTAGGGCATAACACGGGTAAGTTGCATGTGTTCCTGCCTTCCTCCATGTGACCAGTGCCATTTTTTACCTAGGCCATTCCAAGAAGTGCTGCAGTGTGTCCCTCACCCTCTGATCCCTCAGTGAAAGGTATTAACATCTCAGAAACGCTGACAGGGTATCGTTCTGTGTCTGATTCTGAAACCACTGTTTCCACAGGCCTCTATTAAGAGAGTGCCCTTATCTGCAAAGCAATGTTAGTATCAGACAATGGTATTTCAGTGGCTGAGCAACAGGTATCTCAGTTCAAACACTTGTGCTTGTAGCCTTGCAGCTGTTAATGTCACAGGAATGTGAGGAGTCTCATGTTATAAATAGGTTTATATAAAAGTAGTCTTACAACAAAGAAATAAATTATTAGTACTGTCATTCCCAGCAACTCGAGGCGTAAGCCACAATCCCATACACTAAATGTTTCATGTAGAACAACAAGATTACTATACCTTTCTTATCCCATGAAATGTATAGCCTAAATGCTCATTTCCAAACTCATGCAAAGTTCACAGTTGTCGAGATTTCCAAGTTGCCCTGTTTACATTCTTTCTAAGGACTCAGTAGACTCAGTAGATCTTCAGTGTAAGCTTAACAAAGCCAGAAAAGTTTCTCTAGAGCAAATCTAGCCTTAACAGTCTAATACAAAGCACAAACATTAGTAAGAAGATTTTATTTTGTAGGAAAATACTTCTTTTAGTTATACCAGTCCTGGCAGCAGCAGGGTTCTGCTGGAGACTTACAGCACAGGAATTCTATGTACCTGGCTCGCAGATCAAAGCAAATGCTGCAAGAGTCATGGCAGTGTAGGAAAATGCTAGTACATTTTCCAAACACTGGTATCACCTCACTGTGTATAGAGATCTCAGGATCTCATGATATTTAGACTACAAAGCTGGCCTCACAGTGGTTGGTTTGCACATTACCTACAAACACCTTGTGGCAATGAAATTGGCCCTCAAGATTAAGATTCATCTGAAACTGGGGGCAAATAGGAGGCTGGGAAGAATGGAAAGGGATTCGTCCCTCTTTACAGTGAACTTTTCCTCCCTACCCTTCTGTGGGGTTTGGTTTGTGTTTTTTTCAAACTTATACAAACAGCAGTATTGATGCAGATTTAGTACCAAAGATTTTTTTGATCGCTTTCAGGAAAATCTTAACCAACCCTTGCCAAGGAGACTTAATGTGGGAGAACTTTTTTGAGACCCACTTTCATTTGGCCTACTACAATACATACCCTGCCATAATCCATCAGATGTATGACTCAGAAGCACAGAAATTCACAGCAAAAACTGCCTAAGTATGTCTTCTGATGATAACTGTAACTTGAGAGATGCATTTCTAGAAGCATCCTTTTTAACTTCATCAGGCTTAAGTCAAGCCTTAGGTACACTGTAGAGCTGAGTGAGCTGCAGCTCAGGTTAACTTGTCTCGGCACAGAAACACAGACATAACCTGAAAGTAAAGCTCATCATGTGCCTCTTAGTCCATTATTGTTTGGTGTTTTCTTTTATGGAGTCATATGTGATTTTCTAATATTAGAGTTTTTCCTGGAGACAGTTATCTCGTACATTAGTGACGGGAATTTTTATGATACAGCAGTTGCAGTATATGTTGCATTATATGAATTTGTGTTTCTTTCTTCCAAGAATCTGCTCTCAGTATTATCATCTAACTTCAGCATTCTACTTTGCTGTATTTAGCTTAAGCCAATAAAAAAATGAACACAATACACTTGTAAAAAAGTTAGCAAACCATGTTCTATCCTCTACGTAAAAACAAAGACATTATTCATTTCCCTTAACATTTAGACTTCACTGCGACTTACACAAGTGTACAAGAAGATGGTTCAGAAAAAGACACAAAAATCTGAGACTACATCATTGGACAGCACAAGGTCTCCCATGTAAAGTTTCATAAAGGACATTTCCTGAATAGGCCGTGGGACACTTATGGGTATACTTACAGTTGCTGTATGTTTTCCGTTGACTGGAAAAACAGAATGGAAAATACATACCCTTCCACGCAATGCCATGCCTGAAAGGTCACATATAAAGTGACTGTATGTCTAATGTAACAGCATTTCCTTCAAAAGCCCCAGTACTTTAAAAATGTATTACACATTCTCAGATGCGCTCTTTGGATTGGTATAATTGATTTTTTCGAAGTTTTTGAGATGCCTGAAGGTAATCATGTGCATAAACATCTACACGACTCCTCAGAACACACAACTGAAATGAAGGAGTTAAGAGTATGCTAGGTCAGTACTAAAAGCGACTGAATTTTTAAAATATTTTTCTGGTCTAGTATTTGCTGCTAACTCCATGGAACTGTACATTAATAAATCTCCTAAGTTTCAGATTTTTTTAAAGCCAAGGTTATTACTGATAGATGAGCTGGGCTGCAACCTGTATTGTTATTAGGCCTACTGTGACTTGATGTAGAAAGCAGTAAGCGCTTTGGTATAGCAAAACCTTAAGAAGATGAGAAAGGACAGTGCTGAGAAAATGCACAGAAGTTAGAATCAGAAGTTCAAGATTCTGGTGGGGTTTTTTCTATGTTTACTGTGTGACCTTGGGAAAATTATTTTCTCATAACTCAGTATTTCTACCTCTAAAATACAGATAACATGCTCTTCATCATCATGAGGCTACTTTCAACTAGCTTTTGCAGTTTGTTCCAGGATTCACAACTAGAAATAAAATTTTCTTTTTCCACTGTTAACATTTTCTTCCTTTACTATACAGTTATCAAAACGTCTAAACTATTCTATTACATATAAAAGTCAGAGATTGTAACTGAAGGGGATAAGGGATGCATAGTAGTTCATTTTCTCTACAGGAGTTACTCATCAGAAATAATTTAGACGCCCACCCACCATGCTGACTTCAGCTATCATTTAAAGGTATATTTTACTTTGTGACATGAGTCAAGTAGAACCAAGCATTTTAATGGTAAAATGTAATTAATAAAAATATATATCATGCAATTGTGTACATTCTTTGATCAATGAGCCGATAAGTAAAAATGTATTCCCTTGAGAAGGCTGAATATTTAAAATCACTGGATCAAATTTTGCTCTACAGTACATAAGCAAAAAGGAAAACTTATCTGTGGAGAAGGTGCTGGAACAGATCTATGGAGAGAAACAACTTATTAACAGATGATATAAGAGAGGGATCCTTGAAAAAGGGCTGAGGCCTCATCAGTAAGGTTTGTCCCTTGGAGTCAGCAAAGTCAAACAGATAGTAAAGTGATTTTTAGGGATTTTTGCTCTGTTAATGGGGTAAAAATCATCAGTGGAAGAAAGGAGTCATTGACCAGCAGTGTCATCCAGGAAACAAGGGCAACATTAACATAAAATCAAACCAATAAGATTTTCACAGCCTTCCCTGGATACTGCCTAGAATGAAAATCAGAGATAACTGCATAGTGCAGTCTGCTCTGAACATCAAAGAGTTGTTTCTGTCCTGTCCAGACATAAGCAAGCCTTTTCAGAGCCAGCTTCTTAGTTTCATGCACAAAAGAGCTCCATTAATGTCAAAGGATTTAAAGCCGGGAAATTCATCAAAGTTTGAACTCCAACAAGTGTTAAGGATACAGTAAGGCTCAGCCATAAAAGGAAAGAATTAAGGAAAGAATAAGACTATAGTCTTAAAAACTTACAGAAGCATTTCCAGTGCCTGGAGCACAGGGCACTGGATTCTCTACAGTAACTGCCCAGTGCTGAGCTGTGGCTTTGAGGAAATCAGTTCTCCATCAGACTTTTACTAGTTTTAATATATACTAGACTGGTCATAGTTGTAAGCACATAAGCAGAAAACTGAATATACCTCAATGTTTTCGGCAATGCCTCTCCCCTTATTTGTCTATATTAGACATGTTATGCAAGGTCACTTAAAAAAAAGAAGAGGAAAATAAGAAAAACAGGTTTAAAAACAAACCAAGAAAAATTGTTTTTCTCTTTTTTAACCAAAAGTTTCAGATCTGAATTTAGAAGATCTTCCCCAGTGCCATTGCTCACCTTTACCTTGCTGTGCAGACTGTAGAGAGAACCTGCTCAGCTCAGTCCACATCTAGAGATTCTTCTAATTTTCTCTACTGCCAGCAATAAGTGACCAGTCAACCCTTCTCCAGTTAATTCCACAGGGCCAGAGGGCAGGCCTTTTCTTACCCTTTCCAAGGGCCTGGCATGAAATAGCTATTTCTCACCCCACTTCTCTCTGTAACCTTGATCTCTTGATTGCCCATAAGCCCAGGTCTCAGCTCCCTTCTACCAGGCAGATCCTGCAGTCAAGTATTCCTTGTCACTCACCTCAGAGTCAGTTCTGGAACAGTCTAGCTTTCAAGCCCTCCCAGCAGTATTACCATCTTCTTCCAGTTCTCACCAGTTCACGCTTCTAGTACCCCTTTCCAAGCAGTCCCCAACACCCTCAGGTGCCAAAGCCAGCATTAATTAAACACAGCCCCCTCCTGGCTTTTAAAGAAACCATGTATGCTTTCACCTTAGCACGTAAACAGATGGAGTCTGGGTTTATAATAATCCTCCTACTGTTATTTAAAAATAAGAATCCTTTTGATGCTGCTGTCCCCCGCTAAAGTCTCTGAGTAACAGACACACATGGCAGAACACTTAATGTATTGTACATTATTGTACACATAATGTATTGTTTGAGGTGTATTGATACATCTTATTCAAAGTGCTGTTTTCCAGACACACTGGTTAAAACTCACTTTCTGCTGCTGCTCAGTGAAGTAAGAGAACTTAATCTGATGAAGGACAGAGCTGAGGCAGTAGCATCAGGCAGCTCAGTGGTTGATCATATTCACTGCATAGATTCCTTCTGAAAATCATTCCTCTGAAAAAGAAAAAAACACACCAATCTTTCAGATCCTGGATCATTATCTTCAGTCAGATGAGAAATAAGTTTCATGCAGTAAAAGCTGTTCTCCTTGGGCACTGCAGAGACCATTTATTTCAACTGAAGGAATTAAAAACATGAAAACTCCAAGAAACGTCATGTGAAACTCCATTCCAATAAATCACATCCACTTTAATTCTTGCTTTACCTCAAATTGTCACAGTAGAGGATGGCCAAAGGCAAAGGAAGCAAAAAACACAATTCAGGATACCCATTAGCACTGCATCAAAATAAAGCAACTGTAAATACGCTAGGGAATCCTGAAGTGTTTCAAAACACAGTAACTTCACAGAAAACATGCCTCTTTCCCACTGTGGGCCACCATCAGAAAAGGAACTTAAGAGTTACCATCTTGTGTCAGACTTCTCCTTGCTTCTTTCACTGACTCAACCCTCCTTGATTTTTTCTCAGGTGCAGAAGCCAGACCATAGTCATTTCAGAGACAGGGCTAAGGAGGCCACAGTATGTTAGAGAGCTGCATCTTGCAGCTTCCCTTCATTGTGCTGTTTCCTGAAATAGAAAGAATCCCCATCACTGCTGAACCTGCTCCATTTTTACTGGGTCACAGCACAAAGGCAGTTGGTTATTAGAGCAGGTAATGAACAAGGCAATAGTGTGAGCTGGCTGAATTCTAGCTTTTAAAAACAAAAATTACTGTAGGAATTTTCAAAATAACACAGCTGACTGTCCAACACCATTGGAAGCCATTTCTCAGAAACTTAGGATTTTGGGCTCAGATAAGATCAGTGCATTTCTGTTGCCAAAAGATGGCCACAGCCACATGCCTCACCAGAACAGCCATACAGGTAGGAATGGCACGATATCAATCAGGACTTGCAGCATAATGATTCAGCCACATGAGGTGGATCCTGATGGAAAGTGGGTTTCAGGGAGATGTAATTTCTCATCCACTATTTATGGAGGATTCCCTGAACAGAAAATCATGGCCATTAAACCACTTCACAGGGATCTCAAATCAATTCTGAATTTTTCAGTTAAAATGCTAAAACAAAACAAAAAGTCCCATGGCAATAAAGCAACATCCCCTACTAAGTACTTTGTGTCTTACTGATTACTCGCTTAAGATTTTCACAACACTAGTATTTCTTCCCCAGTTCGGGATCTCTCAGGACTGGAGACAGAGATTTGAAAAGGAACCTGTTTTGGCAAAGGACATTCAACTGAAATTCAGCAACTGAAACTCTTTGGAAGTCCCAGCCTAAGTACTAATGCAACGGTCCCAGCTATCACACATTCAGTGCAAATTACACTCTTTTTGGGTGATTTGGAAATTCAAGAGGACACCATAATGTTTCTGTTTCAACACGTGACTAACTCATAGGCACTTGCCTTTGCTTCCTCCCTCCAAGAGCTAGTGGCTTGGTTCCACTTAAGAAACATTGGTTCCAGCAGAATTCCTTGACTTCAGTTATAATTTGACTGTTATTATTTTACTTGATGTCAATTTGAAAGATCTCATCAAAAGAAAAAAGCTCATAACAGAGACCATATTTTATTGGAACTTTCATTCCAGTCCCTCTGCAATTGATAGCCAACATGTAAAGGGAAGGGCTGAGGAACAAAATAAGGAATAACAAAATGAGGAATAAATGGAATAAGGAATAAGACATTCCTGTTGACTTGTCCAGGAGCTCTGTTCTTGTTAACTCGTACATTCCTTTAAATGTGGGGGAACTGACTCAGGTTACTCATATAATAGGATCCTGAATTTGTATCCCACTTGTCCTCCACAAGTCCTAGGCCACTGAAACTCAGTTGGAAAGATTGGCTGACCCTAAACAAACGTTTTTATTATTGAAATAGCCAATAAAGCTACATCTTAAATTAATTTATTTTACTTACTGTGATTGAACAGAGGTATTCAAGAACATTTTTTGACATGGTGTGCTTTTTCTCCTAGTCCTTCATTCTGCTTACTGCATGAAAACATCATGCAAGTGCAAATTACATAGCCGATTTGCCAGTTCCCATCTTACATGAATTGTACTTTTCACATCTGACCATCAAGACATTCCCGATCTGTCTTCCTCTCAACTGAGAAACAATCTTCCTACACACCTTTCAAATAGGAAAAAATTACCATTTAGGAGAATCAAGCTAATCCAGCTAGCGTACTCCCTCACCCTGCCTGTCATGCTTTGAGTTCAGTTCCTGCTCTATTCCCAGCACAACTGAAAACACTAAGAAAGGAATGGAAAAATGTGTGAATGAAAACTGAGATGACTTTGGTTAAATCATTATTAAATAGGCAAATTCTCATCTGAAACAGTTCTGTCACTGTATTTTGTTGGAGCATTTGGCTACAGTCTCTTAACCGATGTTGAGTAGCAAATGTTTGCTTTTGCACATACTCTCTTGTGCAGATTTACGTAACTGGCAGGACAGATTGCTAGCATAAATGTATTAAATGAAAACTGTTGTGCTAGGTTTCAGTTTAGTTTGTTCTATTTCCCTTTTAACAGACATACTACTACAATAATAGCTTACTCCAGGTTATGTGTTGAGGTGGTGGTGTTAAACAGATTTACTTTATGCTTGAAAGTCCAGGAAAAATTCTGTGAGATGTTAAAAGGTGGGGTACCGAGATGCTACCCTTTGAAGAAAAAAAACATATACCAGCAGTCATTCTCCAGTGGCTGCCAAGTCTATTTTAAAATCATTATCTTTACCTGCAACTACAAAGTGTCCAAAGCATTACTTGTAAGCCACTGTGAGAAAAAATGCTGAGCCAGTTCACATGTTCTATTTACAATTAAATGAAAAATTCTCAGAAGTGTGTGTCATTTTGCTCCTCCTTTACTGCTTTAATGCAGTGAATGTATGTATCATCAGCAGAGTGAAATACTTGTTAATTCTGGTTTGTTAAAGTACATGAGCTGGGCAGTCTTTCTTCATTTGCGTAATCTAGAGGTCATATATCCCTTTATAAAATTATCTTTTAAAAGACTCTGGGAATGTGTATTTTAATGCTCAGACAATTTTTTAGAGCTCAAGGAAAAGTGGTGCTTGAGTAAGTATTTATTTGGAAGAGCCAACTGGCTCACAGTTTTCTCAGCTAAGTTCTTCAGACATCACAATTAAAACTGTTTCAACTGAAAAAATCATGAGATCAAGGCACCAAGTAATCAAACTGAACAAGACTGATATTCAGCTGACACTACTTTGTGGTAAGTATCAAAAACAATCAGTTTTGAGCTACAGTATGGCGTTAACTCCCTCTGTGACCTTGACAATCCAATTAACTGCAGTGCCCAAGTTTATCTGTGAATGGGCATGTCATTTACTCTTGGACTGATGCAACACAAAATTAGGAAGGTTTTGCATATTGGTTGCAAACTGTAACCTTTTGTCCATACTCAAACATAGGATTAGCAGTGCCTGTTTTAAGAAAGATGCAATGACAGATTAATCAGCCTTCAACTGAGAAATGCAGAGAGATATCAAGTGAAACAGGTGGGAAAAGATTCACCTTTCCCTTTATACAAATAGCATGCATTTACAACTGAATACTTAAGAGTTGAACAGCGAGCTAGAATTAAAAGGCCAACATTTATTTAGACAAACTAACTGAATATAGATCAAGTTTAAACTTCAAGAGAATTCCAGCTTTCCTTGTGTCTAAAATCAGAGCACAAGATTTGTGGAAATTGTGTAGTCGACACTGACATTTTGAGGCTGGATTGGCCCCAAGTATGAAAGCTGCCTGGCTTCTGAGTCAAGCCGCATTGCTGGGATTCATCCTGCTGACAGTTCATCTTGAATTACCTACTGCCATAACTCTGTCTTTACCCTGTACTAGGAATGTTACGCTAATAACGTGTCCCAGGGAAATGACAGGAACAGTCCAAGGAGGTTACCACATGGACAGCCTTCTTTTTATGTTTGAGCAAACTCTGGAGTTGCAATTCACAATATTTTATTGAACTCTGTGTAACGGCTTGACCTTTTGATTGGTTTATTTGCTTGTTTGTTTGCTCTTGTATATGGACAACATTAGGAACTTTGCAAAACTGCTAAGGTAAGACTGAAAATGGGAATGATGAGTCTCTGTCTTACAAGGGTAAAATTACCATAGTAGTCACTCTAAAAATATGATTCTCATCTGAGCTGCACTTGCTATGTTTTCCTAAGATTTTTCTGTAGAACTTCTGAACAATAAAATAATTTTGAAGATCCAAAATATTAGATTCTCCTGGCAGCTTTTTTTTTGCCGATACCAGAAATTAAGTTACCATCGCATGTGAATCAGACTGCTAACCGGACATAATTATATTTTAAAGAAATTCCTTCCAGTCTTTTATCAGAAGGGAAGTGAAAAGTGCGAGTTGTTCTGCAAAGTGCTCATTTATTCAGTAATGACAGAAAGAACAGACCACCGAATCTCCTGCCCCCTTACATTGCATGTGCAAAGGACAGCAAAAGTCAGAACCGCTAAGCAACAAGCAATCAGAATTGGAAAGGCCTTTTACTGAAGCTGTTAAGGAGTTTGGGTAAATGACAGTGCACATGCACCCCAGATCTGCACTCCTCTAAAGTTAGCACTTCGGTCTGAACAGTCACATTGAAGCCACCATAGAGAAATAACACCTACAGACCTTACCCAAACCAAAGGTAGTATCTTGATACTTACTTGATATTGATACAGAATTAGGCAGAGGCTCCCAGAAAGCCACACTCATTACTAGTTTATTTCTGAACTCAGAACCGTAACTCCTTCAGCAAGGCAGGGAATAAGATCCGATGTCAAAAGGATTCTCCTGGGAGAAACAGATCCTTATTTTCTGCTGCAGTGTATTCAGTTTACACGTTAATTCTCCTAACACCAGCACTGGTGAGGAACCCCTCAGTAGCTGAGAAGGCCAGCCCTGTGGGCAGCAATCATTCTTTCACATTTCCACCTGTGACGATTGTACCTGCAGTTGACAGTTACTGCAACTGAACTGTGCGGAGAGCTTACTAAAATGCCTCATAACCCTAACGAAACCATACTGCAGAAATTTGCAAAAAATGAGGGGCTTATTTACAATTAAAATATTACATATATATACAAACATGAGGAAAATTATATATTCATGAGATCTGTGACTGAACTGAGGATGAACAGCTAATGCCACAGTTGGGGAGATCAGATTGTGAGTAGAAGAAAGGACAAAAGACTTTGAGAAAGACTTGTGGAAAACTCAGAACTAGCTCTTGACAGAACTATCTAAATTTCACAAGAAAGGAAGTCCTCCAGGCTGGATCGAAACTCATGAGTTAATTAAGCAAATCACATTAAATGAGTAACAGAGAAAAATGCACAGTTGAATCTACCAGTAA
The DNA here is from genome assembly GCF_023634085.1 of Falco cherrug. Lineage (NCBI taxonomy): Eukaryota > Metazoa > Chordata > Aves > Falconiformes > Falconidae > Falco > Falco cherrug. The sequence goes on from NC_073705.1 coordinate 44,163,396, forward strand.
GTTACTTTCCAGAAAGCAAACAGGGTTGTTTGGACAGTCTTGGTCTTCAGCTTTTTGTGCTAAGTGGTGTTCCTGAGGATGTTTCACAGAACTATTCCAAGGCCATTGGTAGGTCAGCAATGTATTTTGGAAATGTTATTTAAAATGCAAGTTTAATACTGTTACTAGTCCTTTCTAGAAAAAGAGGACAACAGATTCTGTCTCTCCACAACACAGGCACAAGTTTCTGGGAACAAGTTTGTAGGCTTTTTCTAAGAGTGCTGAGCAGGTAGAGCTCCCATAGTTTCAAATTCCCTGGCCTCAGAAGACCTAATGAGAAACACACAAGCTAGTGAATTTCACCCTGTTTTGAACAAAAACAAATACTGAAGCAAAACTGATCTGCCACTTACCAGAACAGGATTATGTGCAAATTTGTGGTCATCCTTGCTGATATACTTAACAGGGAGCAGAAAATCAGATTGCTAAAGGCCTTGTAAAGGTTCAGGTATAAGCCCTTAAATCTAAATAAGATTTTTTTCTATCATCATGTGTAGAATGGAATAATCTAACAGAACATCACCCTATTCGTTATGAAATAAACATAGCTTCCATCCATCTGGATCATGTTTTCCAGCCTAAGTCATCAATGATGCTACTTTACAAGGCTTGCCCATCTGCAAGAGAACTATTTGTGGTCATTTTGCAGCTTTTGTTATTTAAAGAGGTCTTCTAAGAGACAGCAGAGTTGGTAAGGAATTCAAAGGTTGACAAAGAGCTACAGCTAACTCCAAGGATAACAAAACATGTATTTCCATCCTGATACTCGTTAACACAGATCCCACTGCAAAAAGAAAGCCTCTGACAATCAAAATTCCTACCCCTTAAACACATTGCTGAGGGTCTGAGGACGGTTTTAAATGCACACACATACAGCATATGATGAAACTAGTACAGAGCACACAGAAGTGCCTAGCCGTGTGCCACAGAAAGTCAAATCAGATTCTGCCCTGATTTATTCCCACTTAATCCTCCTAAAGAGAATCAAGTAGCCTTGATGCAAACAGGGTATGAACGTATACAAGAGGGAGGCTTACAGCACAGTAAAAATGTTATTCAAAGCTGAAAAATGAAATATCTCCTTACATTCCAAAGCTTTCTGGCAGATGAAGGAAAAGGTATTTAGGTCTTTTGTTATACCAACTTCAGGATCAACTAATCACTTACTTGAAAAGCACCTCATTGCAGTTACCCTCTGCAAATATCCATTACTTTCATTAACCGGTAGATATAGAAGTATCTATCATCATCGGAGTTGGTTAGCATAACCATTCGTAAATAAAGATACACTAAGTTTATAATAAATTGATTTGAGCAAATTTCTTACATTTTACCATACAATTTCACTGCTGCCTCAAGACTAATCTAACAGACAATGGTTCATAGTTCTGATTAATTGTATAATAAGAAACAATTCTAAAAAAATACTTCAGTATTTCCATGGCTCAAGGCATCAGTAACCACAAACAGGCACTTTAATATCAATTTTCTAATTGCTTTCTTTATTAAAAGACACATCAAATATATTGCTGTCAGCATAATAATTTTTTTTTTTCCTAATGAGATGTATAATTTTAGCTATGAATGAATTTTGTAAAAACTGGTATCTAATAATGCTGTTGAAAAGCAAGTGTTCTATAAAACTGACTGTAGACAATGCTATGGTACGCTTTTCTTCCTTTCACAGCAACCATCCTGTTATTTTCTGTTTTGTCGTACTTTGGGGGGGAAAAAAAGTTGCAAGGTTTTTGGTTTTACAATCCGTGGTAAAACCGATCTGCTCTGTATGCACATTGACTTAGATCTGACACACCTTTCACTTAAACTGCGCTGCCTTGCAACTATTGATAACTTCAGTGCTCTGCGAAAAGCAATTTATTCCGGCATTCGACAAGATGCAAAATGTTTCCTTTGGGGGTGTAAGCTGACTTGTCAGTGGGATATTTTTGCAACTACCGTTAAGTCACAATCCATATGGCTATGAACTTTGGCCAAATATAAATACAGAAATAATTTAGACCACGATTTCCTGGCCTGGTCTGTGCATCCCGTGTATTGGACCAAAAGAGCCTACTTAATATGCATCACAGTCAGCACTCAGGCACAGTGCACACGTGGAATAGAGACTTCAGGTTCTGTAAGACACGGGGAATACTAAATCACAACGGCCGTTCTTTTAAGTAGGTTAGAGCTGCGTTGAGAAAGCGCTGCGAACGCTCGTTGCGCATTTCAGCGGTGCCATTCCTGGATTTATAATCAAAAACCCCAGGCGACACAGAGGCACTGTCGGGACTCTCATCGCGAAGGCTTTGCTGACGGCTGTGGCCCGGGAGCCCCGGCAGGGGGAGGCGGCCCTGCCCCCGCGCCCCACAGCTCCGGGGGCGCTGCCGGCGGGCGGCCCGGGGAGGCGCCTGTCCCTGGTGCTGACGGGGCCGCCGCGCCCGCCGCCCCCCGCCCCGCCCGCGCCCCCGGCCCCGCGCTGCCGGGCCGCCCACAGCCAGGCCGCGCGGGGTGGGTTCCAGTGTGTTCAGTGCTTCGGAACAGGCGTTTATTTGATTTGATTTGATTTGATTTTTAACGAACTCATAAAGCAGTGGCTCAGCCACTTTCACTCTTTCTGGAAGATACCTTTGGGAGCGTAATATTAAAAAGCAAATAATCGCATGTCACTGCTGCATAGAGGGGTGTACGTAGTGAGGAGCTTGGGTCTTGACAAAACAGCGGTCACGGTCACCCCAAGGCCGAGCAGCTTAACTTCAGTTGGGCAACGGCGCTCTTCATTCTCTATTTTTCTGAAAATTGTCTTCCAAACCCCCTGTCTCCTCTTGGGCAGCCGTTTTAACTTTTCTGTTCAGTTCAAACGACCATTACCTACCGACACCAGGAACCACTGGGGGAATAACACAACTTCACCTCCACTTTCCGAGGGAACGCGCCGCTCCCACACGTGCTGGGGGGTTCGCGGGGGCGGGAGGCGGCCGGCTCCCCGCTCGCCAAGCGCTCAGGCACATGCGCAGGGCACCGCCGGCAGGCGCGGAGCCCGCTGTCCCTGGCGGGCAGTGGCCGGCAAGCCGGGGCAGCACCCGCCTCCCGCGCCGCCTTCTAGAACGTTCCGAGTCCCTCAGGAGGGCGCCCCCCCCCCCCCCCCCCCCCCCCCCCGCGGCCGCCGCCGCCGCCGCCGCCATGGCTTCCCTCGCCGCGGCCCTGAGGGCACCCAGACGCGTAACGCCCGCTCCCCCCCCCCCCCCCCCCCGATACCTGCTCCCCCGGCGCGCAGCCGAACCGCTCCCCACAGCTTTGTGTCACCGTCCTGCTCTGCCACCGGGGCCGAGAGGTGATCTCCGTTCAACAACGGATTTTGTTACAAAGTGCTCGGCCACGGCTGATAACGGTTTCTCGGCTAACGGCCACTCCGCCACCACCCGCGGCGGCGAGCCCCCTCGCGCTCCTGCTCTCCCGCGCAGCGCCCCCTGGCGGCGGCCCCGCGCGCGGGCGGGCTCCCCTCAGCGCGGCGCCCGGCGGGCACGGGCGCTACGGGCACGCCACGCCCACGCGCGGCGGAGGCGCCCGGCAGGTCCGCGGGCGCGTTACGGGCGCGTTACGGGCGCCCACTCGGCGGCAGCGGCGCCGCCCTCGTCGCGGGAGCGGGTGGTGCCGCCGGCGCCGCCGCCTCTCCCGCCGGGGCCGCCGCCTCGCTCGCCGGGGCCGCCCTCTGGCCGCGGCCGGCGCGGGGGGATGTCCGTGGGTGCGTGTGACCGCAAGCGCCGCCCGCTGAGGGCAGCTGCTGCGGGGGCGGGAACCTGCGCCCGCCGGCCCGCTCGGGCGCCTGGCGGCGGGGGGAGCGGCCGTCCCACGCCTGCCGACACCCCCAGCCCGCCCGTCCCACCCGCCGCGGCGCGGCGCAGCGAGGCGGTGCGTGGCCGGCGGTAGCGGTGGGCGCCCGGCCGGCCTAGAGTTACCGGTTGCGCTGCTCGAGGTACGGCAAGTGGGCAAGGTGGGTGGCGCCGCGGCGCTGAGGGAAGGAGCGGCGGCGGGCGAGGGGCCCGCTCCGTCAGGCAGCGCCCCGGCGCCCCGCGGCTGCGGGAGGGAGCGGGCTCCCGCTAAGGCCGGCGGAAGGCGAACGGGCAGGAGGCAGGCGCCGGGCGAGCCGCAGGCGGCTGGCAAGGGGCAGGCTGGCGAGCGGGAGCCTCTTGCCGCCTCGAAAAAGTCTCCCTGCGGGTTTCAAGAGTTTCCCCAGTGGCAAACGTTGCCCGGTAAAGCCTTTCCTGGGAGGGCAGGAGCGAGCAGGTGGGTCATTTGTCTGAAATCTGACTGCTGGCAGGCGGCTCAGTTTAAGGTTGAATCTTGCATCCTTGGGCGTATGCGCAGGGGCACGCCGCTGCCTCAGCGTCCTGTGGTGATCCTTGAGGAATCTCTGCAATGGACACTGTACACTGACCGTGCAGGATCCCCTCTTCTAAGCTTGCTGTACATCGATTGTGCTGTGCCAAACCACCAGCTCTCTGGAGGCCAGCCGACTCCGTGCAGGTGCTGTGACACCGATGTCATATCACAGCTCAGGCCCTGGTCTGTGTGGAGCTGACAGTGACCCGCACATAGACTCTTAAGCCACTTTTTGGTGTGTTCGTGTTGGTTTGGGTTTTTCTCCTTTGCTGTTTTCTCCTGTAGGACAAAACCGTCAATTAGAATCCCCTGCAGCAAGGCACAAATTACAGTAGTCACAGCATTGCTACAACTTTTCCTGGTTTCAGCCTGGCGTTGGGGAACAGTGATAACAACAGAACGGCAGTGCATTTAGCAACCTTCTTCTGGTTCAAGTACCTGCATTAGAAACCGAGCCCTTCATTTTAATCCAGTTGCTGCTGTCGACTCATTTTGTGACCGAAAGCTGGTAATCTAAGCGCTATGGTTACATATGTTAAAAGGATGTGGTAACAACAACAGGTGTTGAGGTGTTCTTTACCTTAAAAAAAGACATGGGATATCTTGGCAAGGTAGGCGCCATAGAAGTATTAAGTATTACATGCTGTAGTGGGTGCCTTTCAAAACAATGACTGGAATGCTGGTGAGGTGAGAACTTGGTAACATACGCTTAAAGCCTTTTGGTAATACAGGGGCAAAAAAGTCACTTAAAACAGTCTGGACAGGTATCTTTTCCTCTTCCCTCAGCAGCCTGTCTCTCCACAGGTATGGTTTCCAGTTTAACATAGTTACCAAAAATCTTCAAATCTTCTAAAGGTCATGTCTGACTACATGTCATGACTACTATGATATATAGGCAGTCTTTTATGGTAGTGGAATGAGGTCATGGCAGGAAAAAAACCCAAAACACCTAGCTGAAAAAGTAGTGTGAAATGTCATTTTTCCGTAATTCTGAAAGTAGTTATGGAGGAGGACCTAGAGGTGAGGGTAAACAGCAGATACGATTAATTGGTAAGGTGATCCTGGCAGCAGCAAACAGCCAAAGAGAAAACGGTTTCAGCTCCATTTCTGAAGGGATTGTGTTACAGAGAAGGAAGATAATACTCCATCATTATACTGCTGTAGCATATCTCCCCAGCAATACTATACTCTGTTGGGACCCACAAGCCACATTACTAGAAAGGTATCAACAAAGCAAAACTTGTTGAAGCCAAGCATGATAAAAAATTTAACTTCTTAAGAAAGGTCAAAATACAGGATTTAGGACAACTTGATAAAGGGACTAGTAAGAACTCAGAAATACAAGGTTCTGTGAGAACTGAAGTATTTTGATTAAATGGGTGAAACAAAGCTGTACATGGAAGTACAAATAGGATTAGCTCAACTTAGTTCAGAGCTCAGCAGTGAAGGAAAGGAGACATCAATGAGCTCTTTTGCATTGTATAATAGTCTTGCTTTGGAAGCAATATTGAACTTGTGCTGAACCTGTGGGAAAAAAAATCTTAGCTCTCAGTAATTTTATATTCAATTTGACATTGGCAAGGAAGGAATTGAGAGCTAAAAAGCCTTTACATTTCTAATGTGTCAGTTTCAAATTCTTTAGCACTGATTACCCATTATATAGTAAACGCGCTGTTTTGTCCTGTGGATTGCAATGAAGATCAGTCCTCAAATACAGCTGTTGTTTCCTCATTATTCCATGTGGAATATAATTAACATTGGGTTAATTCAAAATTTTGGAAAACTCTAGGATTGCATACATCAGACATCTTGTTCAAAGCTTGAATTTTCTTCATGAAAGTGTCTAGGTGAGTAGTTTCTTCACATGCTCCCAATCCATTCTCATTGCCTTTCCAGTCTTCTGGAAGACTGATAATCTTACTGGGGACAGTGCAGGAATCCATGGGACAAGAAGGACACGTTTGTCATAAAGCAGAATGCTGCTTTCTCATACCGCCACTCCCTCAGTTGAGGGTGACTGAAATGAAGGCCAATATTTTTGTCTGAGTTTTTGTTTCAAAGGCATGTTTATCCAGCTTGTTGAAGATCTGTTTATCAAAGAAGAAATTATTGTTTATTCCTCCACAGGGAAAGTCTTTCACTTGCCTGAAGAAAAACATTAAATGTTGAAACCATGACCTTGCATGAAATCTTTTTATAAGCCAAAGATGCATAGTCTATTGCAGATCAGAAGTCAGACTCAAGCAATCTAATTCTGAAATGCCTAATGATACAACCTTGTTGCTGCAGTAACAGTAATTCAAGGCTCTTCTATGAGTACATCTACCGCTGCAGCTAAAATATAACTGGTGAGTAATGTGGCCAGCTTAATGAAGTAGTAGCAACTTGAACAATTGGAATTTCCATTACTTGTTTCCTTCCACCTTAATTTAGCGTTGACACTGGTGGGTTTTATTTCATTCGTTTAATGGCTATGCACTCCCAAGCATGCAGTTGTAGCTTTCCTAAAGTCAGTTCACCGTAATACAACATGGTCTCCTAGCATATGTGAGTTGTTTCTGCTGGTGTAACACCTCTGACGTAGTTGTGGAAGGACAGCTCTGCTCGGGCTCTGAGGCATTCGCTGGGGGGGGCAGCACTCTCCTCTGCTGTAGAGCCTGCAGAGCCTGGTACCCATCCAGCTTCCTCACAACTGTTCCTATCTGTCAGCTGGGTGATAGCTCAGCGAGGGACCTGCTGAGCTCTGGACAAATTTTTCTTTTGATATCTGCAGAGAAAATGTTACCCTACTCCTGGAATATGTTTGGGTTTTTTTTCTTTAAATGTCATTCCTTACACCGGTGACCCTATCTGACTCAGCACAACTTCTGTCTGAAGGAAGGAACTGCAAGCAAATCCTAGATTTTGACATAGCTGGAGAACATAGGGAAGAAGGTACACCAAGAGAAAAAAAAATGTTGTTATTGAAGCAAACAAAAAATGATTTTTTGAACAGTCTAACAGGCAGTTATGTAAAGCAACTAAAACCTCATCTAAACATCACAAGGTTCACTGTGTTCTGCTAGGTTTGTGCTGGTAGCCATGATGGCATGGTACCTGCTGCACAAATGTAGTTCCTGGGTTTGCTCAGGATATTTCACAAGGTGAGAACCCTCGTGTCTCTCACCTTTCAAAACAGGGTAGGGTTGAAACAGTCATCTGGGTGGATCACTTTCTTACTTACTTACAGGCTGATTGTATTAAGTCTGTAGAAGACAAGTGAGACCTATGATAGAGTGTCCCCAGCTAATGGAGTTGGGTTCTACGTGACTACATGCATGAGCTTCTTAACTGTTCGCACTTCTTTGTTAGGTACAGAACATTCCCCAGGCAGGCAGAGGGGAAACAAACACAGGATTGAAAGGACTTAAGAGAAGCCCAGAGAAAGAAAACTCTGAAATATTTTTACTCCCAGGTGCACTTGGTAGTGATAGTGCAGGCATGTGAAAGAGGTCCTGTTGTCTGGAAGGGGAATGTTGGCCAGAGCACCGGCGTAGCCTGTACACTTTCTTTTTAAAAGTGCCAAGCTATGCTGAACATTCATGCAGACACAGACAGAAAGGAAAGGAGTAGGAACAAGTGACCTCAGTTTAACATTTCATTCAAATGACAGTGCCCCTAACGAGATTATCACTCTAGTTTCCTAGCACATCACCCAGCCTGAAGGATCTCACAGATCCTTTCAGATGTCCTAAACTGATAAGCAAATGGCATGTTACACATGTGAAAGTAGGATAGAAGCACGAGCCTTAGATTAAACAGCATCTCTGTTTCTTGTTTCTTAATGCGTAGTTCTGTTCAGCTTGCTGTGCAGTTCTATTCTGTTCTGGGTTTTGCTTCATACTCACGCCCCATTCTTTTTCCTTTAACACAAATGACTCAAGATTTAGGTACAGGAAGGTAATGGGCACAGAATTCACAGTCCGTAAAAACATATCCTCTCTTCTAATACTTTTTTCTGTGATACTGTCTTTACTAGTGAAGCAACGATTCACTGTGCTTGTCTTATTCCTGGTTTTATTCCATTCTGAACCCTTGCAGTGGAGCCAAGAAAGAGCACTAAAAACCAGAAGTGAATTCCCAGGAAAAGGAAAGTAATAGTGCAATGAGGATTTACCTTCAATCTTTAATGTGTGCATGTGACCTTCTAAAAAAATAAACAAACCCAGTGCTAGTGTTTAGAAATGGAGCTACTAGATAAACTGGCAGGCCTGAAAACTGGCATTTGAAGTGCAAATCGCATTTTGTCTCCCTTCAAAGTCACCATCCAAACATCACTGGTTCTGGACTCATATAGGGTAGGTTACAAATGCTGTTGATGTAAATATGCCCTAGAGGTATTCGAGAGACACCAGTAACCCATTTTCTTTTAAAGCTGTGTCTTGCTATTTGTTTTGTTTTGGGCCAGTTCTACTGGCTTAGTCTAAGTTTCATTTAAATCTGTGTGAATTGCTGTGGTTTAATTTGGATGTCTGACTAAAAAAAGTGGTTATGTGGTTTAGTCTAGTGTCTGTGCAGAGCTTAATTATTCCCTTGTACAAATGGCTTTTCTGCCACTGTGAATACTAAACAGACACATTGTCTCATGGTTTTTGAAAAATTATTGGTCATCTCCTTAGAGAAAGGCTGAGGCCCTGGTAGTGTCTGCTCTCTGCCATTTCACCATCAGTTTTTCTGTCACGTTTTAAGGTAGGTGTTTGGGGTGAATGACCTATTATCAACGTTCAAACTGAGCTGCCTCGCTCTAGTGCATTATGTGGTTTTGGTCGTCTTTTTGATTATCGGAGTAGAACCCGTGCTCTTCTGCCTCTTGCCCTCCCACGTTAACGTAATGGGAATTTCTTTGTAACTGAAGGGTAAAGGCAATGGTGCTGCAGAGAGACAGGTTCTGGAGGTCCTGCACATATTAATGACTTGAAAGGGGTGAATGTTATTTAACGTTTGTAGCCTTGCCCTGAGAGAAGAAGCTTTTTGTTTGTATCTGTAGTTCTGCCAACAGCTCCTCCTCGTCACTTTTCTCTCTTATTTGAGCTATTCCAAATCTAAGGCAGAAATGCTATCCAGTGTTACTGAGCAAGGGTTATAAAGTTTTATGGAACACCTAAAAACTGGAATATAAACTATGAAAAATCAAGGAATGGGTTAAGGGAGCAGTTAGCTAGCTATTTGTATTCCTAGCCTTCTGCTTAAGTGTCATGCCTTCAGAAGACTTGTATCGAAATAATGAGACAGGTTGGTAGTGAAACTGTGCTTTTGCCACGGAAATTAAATGCTGATTAGAAGTAACCCATAATACTTCTTTCTGCATTCAAAGAGAATAAATTTTAATTTTCCCTTGAGAAAGCAAGGGCTACGGAACCAAGAGACAGACATGAGGTTGCGGGATTTTTTTGTGGTGCTAAAGGCATGTAGTGTATACTGTTTTTTTCAGTTTAACAAACCAATGCAAAAGAAGGTAAACTTTTTTTTTTTTTTTGGTGCCTTTCCTGCTACATATAGAAAGATCTATGTAAAAAGAACCTGTTTGTAGCACATTATATATCACAGTGCAATAAACGTATGTTCTGAAGTAGAAGTAACAAATGGCTATGTAGTTGTTAACAGGTTAGTAAAGAGATTTGGGTGTTTGGGGTTTAAGCACGGGATATTTTTTGCTTGTTTTATTACAAAATGTGCTTTGCCCATAAAGTAACTGAGCATGAAGAGGGGCTTGGGAAGCCTAGAAAGATCTGTCCCCTTCCCTGGGGGCTATATTAGACCTCTGAGTCATAAAGTCTTTGCATAGTAGGTGTCTGGTTACAAACCTTTTATGGGCCCTACTCAGCTGGGATATCAGCATCTGCATTATAGCTCCCATCTATTCTTGGGTGATATCAGAGCACGACTGAACAGGCAAGGCAGAAAGAGAATTGCTTTCGTTATATAAAACTCTTCCCTTTTCTCATTCTGTGTTTTTTCACGCTTTCTCTGTCTACCTTATCCTTCTGTTCTGCAGTGCCTTGTGAAAGCGGTACAAAATGGCTTACAGCGTGACTCTGAATGGTCCTGGACCATGGGGCTTCCGACTGCAAGGGGGCAAGGACTTCAACATGCCCTTGACCATCTCCAGAGTAAGTGAGCAACAAGACCTCGTTGAGCTTGTTTAGGTTGAAAAATAGCAGTGAACTAGTCATATGTACGCTCTGACATGGCCTGGCAAAATAGAGGACCTTTGTAGGTCTGAATAAAGATAATATAATGTGGACTTTTAATATACCAGTTCAAGGTAGAACCTGGCATTGATGATGCGTCAAGAAGACAGTTCTGGTTAGTACGTTTTATAGAATGATGATACTGTCTCTCTTAAACAAGCTTCTAGGTCTATTCTGTACAGTGTTTCTTTGTGCTGATAGGGACATCGCTGTTGCTGTGTCATTGGGAGAAAGGGAGAAGAACAACGGTTGGATGGGAATATAGAATTATCTTTCTAGAAAATAAACATGTAATGGCTTGTAAATACATGAAGTCTAGGTGTTAAAACTGGACAAAGGTAGGGATACATGTCCCCTCTTTTTGGGGGGAGCAAAAACTGGTTGAAAATTAGACATTTCAAGCAGTAGACTCAATAGTGCTTAAAATATGGTCTTAAATTATGCAGAAGTCTTCCATTTGCAGCTGACAAACAGCATGTGATTTAATAATTAATTACCTGATGTATCTGTCAATTACATATTAGTCCATTTATTTCCTAGCTGATTTTTTGTGTTGTCTTTTTATTTTTCCTCCTAAGAGCAATATTTTAGGGTGTTGCAGTGGAGTGCTATTATTACCTGAATTAGCTCAGTTTCTTAGAAGTTTTTAACATTGGGTGGTTTTCAGGAAACTTGTAAGCATTTCTCTTACCTACACTTCTCTTATCAAACTAGGTAGTTCTGTGTAACTTCTGGTTTGGGAACTCTGCTTTCTACTACCTCTTGCAGCTTCCTTGTGTTTGTTTTGGTGGGGTTTTTTTCCCCTCCTTCTGACAGTATCAAATTTGTTCCAGAATGCTCAGATCTTTTTAGAGACATCTTGGTTCCTCCACAAATCACCTGCAGAAGGTCTATTTTGTAGTGCAATGACAGGGGAGGTTACTTACATAACAGTGTTTAAAAGGAATACCAGAATGATTTAATCAGACAAATAGAATGCAGACAAAAGGTATGCTTCACTGCAAAAAAAGCCACCGACACTACTTTGAGAACTGGGTGGGGTTTTTTCATAGTGAAAAAATACAGTCTGTTAAGTGGTGGGTACCAAACTGATATCCCTGCAGCAGTCCTCGTTCAAAGTCATCAGTTAGCTTCTCAAGTCTTAACTATGCTGTTTCATATTCATACTGTAAAGCTCTGTATTATTATCTCCCTTATTCTTACGCACAGTGTTTCTTTCTCTGAAGACAGAGGCGCATTTACCTTAATACTAAGCCCTGTGATGATGAGAGAAACTTTTCATAACCCCTTCTTTTGCAAAGAAGGCTGTTCTGTCAGTGTTATTAAAAAAAAGCAAGCAAAACCCAATCACCACCACCACCCAAAAATAAACACACTTCATAAACTTATATTAATTTCATTAGGGTAAATAATTTTGGTATTTCTGTCCTTATCCCACACAAGGTAAGTATAGAGAGGTGCCAACGTGTTTTTGTCAGAATTTTCATGACATAGAGCCTGTGCTGTATGGTATTGATTTTATATTTTTAAGTAATTCAGTCATACCTAGAGGCTGGGGCTATGGCACTTGCACTGTATGACACAATCAGAAATGAAAACCAAAGAACCCGTTGTCTCAAATTGTGATCTCTTAAAGTGTACTCACTATGCCCAAAGGCTATATGATTCTCATGGGGCTTGTGGGAACGTATGATGAGCAGGAGTGAAACCACAATGGCTGGATTCCCAGAGATGTGGAGGAATTACCTCTTCACACAGCTGGCTACGTTTCCAGCAGTAGAAGTGTCAGAAAGCACTGTTAAATGTTTTGAACTCTTTCCCGGTGAGGCCCAGTTTTTAGTTGGGAATGTTGCTTTGGGATGGGATTGGATTTTGTAGCCTGCCACACTGCCTTAGGGGGGAAAGGCAGGCATGCAGAAATGAACGTAGCCTCTTTCAGGAGGAGCTAGAGTAGGAATGCCTGCTGATTGTAATATTTTTTAATTGGAACACAGTGTAATACATGGCTTTTGATAATATTCTTAATGTCTATTTTTCATGTAGCATCTTTCACATAAATATATCTCAGAACAGATCAGATGTTCCCCTTAAACAGCAATTTGCAGTTATAAGTGAGTTAAGCTGTGAACTTAACCATAATTGCAATCTTACCATGGGGGAAAAGGAAAGCTGTACTTACATTCTGAAGATATTCTAGGGGGGGTGGAGTGTGGGAGAGAAGGTAAGTGAGGAAAATCCCCATCTTGAGAAGGGCACACAGCTCTAAATGTTGCCAGTGGATGCCATACGCTTATCCACGGACTGGTTTTGATCTGCAGCTGCCCTGCGATAAGATCAGACTTTCTATGTGCCAGATGAGTCCTAACCCCCAAACACTTCAACTTAAAGGGTCTTATAATTGCTTTTAATACCAGATGTGCTATAGCTCTTTTGCCTACATATGTGTAGTATCCCTCTATGCAGGCAGGTAGGGTTTACATGCAGACATGCTCTTTATACTCTAACTGCCCCCAAGCAACAAGACTGTCTGTGAGTGAGCCACAGAGAACAAAAAGACTCATCTTTTTTCACGGAGGCTCTGTGCTTTTCTCTCATGCGGTGAGAGAGTTGCCTCTGAGCTCTTGAGAAAGATGACGGCAACAGCCTACCACACTGGGATTGTACATCCCGTTTATAGTTTTAAGCCTGCATGTTCCCAAGGACCTGCCTGAAAGGGGAAGCTAGTATTGTGCCAGTATGAAGCTAGCCCACACCTAGACAGAAAGTGGGCACCCTGGACTTAGGAACTAGAGTTGTGGCTTAGCTGTCTGTTGACCTGCACTCTGTCAGCCAGCCCAATTCCTGCTCAGCTTGCACTCCACCTGAGAAGCAGGGGAGAGAATCTGAAAGTCTTTAAAGCCTACTGACAAAAGCATAATAAAAGACTGTGGCATTGCTATTGCTTCTGTTTAGGAAAATGCTCTTAAAACAGTGAGCAAGCAAGGGAGTTACTCAGAGCTGTTTGACACAACAGTTTAAAAGACTTTTAAAACACTGTCTGAGACACTGTATTTTCTTCCCCTCAGGTAGGTCCAGGTGATCAGCTCACTGCTGAATAGCCAACAACATAAGACACAGGAGTCACAGTCAGTCAGCTGGGTGACAGGTGAAGATGTGTTCCCCTGAAATGGATTGTTCTGCTTATCTGTTCTTTATCTAAAAATAAGTGCCTGGCTAATGTAGGGGGGGTGGGGACAGGAAAAGAGGAGACAAAGTGGAGAAGAGTTAAGGTCACTGCAGCTTTCATGCTCCTTTAATGATGGCATTAGAAAATAACCTGGGAAAATTTAAAAAATATTTTTCTGGTCCCTACTTTGCAGACCATCCTACCTTCTAGAACAAATTCTGTCATGAGATGCCATGGGCAGGGAGCAGAGGTAGGAAAACAGTATTGACAGACTCTTAGTAAAGCTTAACATCTGTCAGTCGTACTGAAATGAATGAGACCTGCAGGTTGTTGGCAGTGCTAAGAGCTGTCACCGGTGGCATGATCGTATGAATAAATCTGGTCTTTCCAAATTGATATGGGCAGCAAAGCAGGTTACTTTCTCCTATTGCTTGCATGAACTGTATGGAAGCAAGCAGAATTCATTAATTTTATAGACCAAATCATCTGTAAGAAGGCTTTTAGGCATAGTTAATTATCTAAGTGCTGTGTTGCCATATTACCTAAGATGGTATGATTGTATGTGGATGGATGCAATAGCAGAGCCACTTCATATATTTCTGAATGACCATTGCTGAACAGCAAGCTTTTCTAGTAAGACAGACTGGCTTGCAGGTGCTGCAATGAGCTGAAAGGTGTGTGAGAACTATCATCTGAGGTAGCAGATATATTATCCAGAACAACACAGTAACTCGTGAGTGGTATATTCACTCTGATTATCCATACGATTTTCTATTTCCTAATAGAAAGGTTTTTTAAAGTTGCCTGCATTCCAAACCGAAACCCAGAGCCTGAAACTGAAGGAGACTGTTTAAACAAAACAAAAGTGTTAAGTGTATTTTGGCTTTATTTTATGAAGTGAGGAAGAAGTTGAAAACTGGTGATGATGTAAGCAGTGAGGGGAAATGGCAAACGCTAATAGGAAAAAAAAGAAATTAGCTGATCTGTATACTTATCCTGATAAAAACAGCCTGAAACAGCTCTTTGGGGAGGAAAAAACCCTATTCTAGCATTTTGCAGTCTGCATCTCTGGAGGAGCTGGAAGTCTGTTCTCGTATTTGTTGGGCTCTTTCCTTTTATTAGCATCTTCTCCTGATTACTCCCTCTCCCTCCTCCACCCCTTAGCATGCTTGTATCAGCCTCTTGCCTGTGACTAGGTTTCCTTAGGAGCTATGTGAGAGTATTGATTTCCTGTGGGCCTATAGCATATGGGGTATCAGTGCCTTACAACAGGCACGTGATGGGGGAAGGGAGGCCCTCTTTGCTTTTTTTTCTTGAATGCAGGGAAATCTCAGATTATTTGGGTCAGGCACTATTCATTCTGCAACTGTCATTTGGACGACCATGTGGTGCTGTACGTAAATTGGAATCAGAAGAGTGCAGTTTACTTGTATTCACTGAACTGAAGAAATGTAACAAGTTTACTTGAAATGCTGATTCCATATCACCTCTTAAGCATCTGTCTCTGGTGAATCGAACTGCTGAGTAGTTGTCCTACAGCCACAAGTGCAACTTTGAGAGGTTTTCTTCAGTCTCCAAATGTGAAGTTCTGCACAATACTCAAAGCTGTAGATGAGTCTTTATAATAGGTGATATTCTACAAAATCTAACAAGTAAGTCCCGTGTCCTCTGAAAGCCTGCCTTTTTAACTACTATTCAGTGGAGATGTTTCCGTTTTTCCCAAAAAACTCAAATGACTCAGTCAACCTCAGAGATGGGGAGCGAGCCATTTAATGTAATGACTGGCTTATGTCTAGATAAACTGTCATTATATCTTATGCATGAGTGGTTTCACATTCTTCCAGTCTTCTACAGTTTAACTCAAAGTAGTTCCTTGTGAGAGGAAAATGAAATACTTCCAGACTGACTTTTAAGAACACTCCAAAACTTCCTTTTCTGTTTTTGATAACACAGCTATTCTGTGGGCATCAGCATTTCTTTGGGATAATCTGCTTAATTTCTAGATCACTTCTTGAGCAACAGTCACCCCATCCAAAGCCAGAACATTCTGAATTTTATTATGTGCAGTCATTTGTCATGTGTACGAATGTGTTGGTATAATGAGAGAATGTTAGTTATTTTAGATGGTATCTTTGCTTTCAAACTAATTTACAAGCCAATTCTGGTATGTTTACAACTACCGTTATCAGAAATTATTGTATTTCTGTGAGCCTGAACCCTACAAGGAACTCCGAAACTTTCTGATTTGGTATTATTTGTTTGAGATGTTCCAGTAGTCAGCATCTACACTATAAATGACAGTTCAGTATACAGGGCATTTGTATGATATGGTTGCATCTCTCATCAAGCACAAGTGGCTTGTGTATGTTGGGCAAGGAGAGAGGGAGCAGATTCTCTAGTCGCATTCTGTTTAAATAATATTTATTGGACCAAAGAAAGAGGTGGCTTCTGGTGCCTGGGGATCAGAAAATCCCTGGATACTGGGGACTTGCTTCAACTCTCTGCTCTGACTACAGCAGAACAAAGGTTTAAACTTGGTTGTCCAGGTCCTCTAAGAGGTAAGGCATTAGTTATTCTGAGGCAGACGATATTCCCTGTCTTAACCAAAAATCCCATATAAGGTCTGAGGAGTAATCCCAATGGACATTTCACCATTCCTCTGCTAACTCTTTAAGAGAAGGTTTGATTTCAACAGATACCTGATTTTTGTAATACAAAGCAAATCCACCACAAGTTGTGCTATTTTTTCCCTTCTGGTTCAACAATCATTAAGAGGCTTTTGTTTTCTTTCCTTGAAGAAAACATTCCGAAAAATCCATGCAGCTTGTTGTGTATCTTTAAACTCAGGATTTTTGGGGAAGAGTCCTTTTATTATAAATTTTATTTAAATATTAGTATCATAATGCAGTGTGATTTGAATGCATGTACTGTACTCAACCAAAGAACTTTCAGGAAGGACATGGATCAAACTACAGCTCTTGGTCAAATGATTTCTCTTTTAAATCAAGTATGTGCTTGGAACTGAAAGGCAGCCTCTCCTACCTGTTTGTGTAATTAAAGTAATCACTAAATACTAAGCTTTACTGCTGAAGGTTGGAGTGTATATGGACTATTATGTTATGTACTCTGCACAGTGTCTGTGCAGACATCATGCACAGCTGTAAGGTTCTGGTTCTCAATTCTATCCATGTTTTGAATTTCAGGAGAAACATTTAGGCCAGATTAATATGAATAATGGCCCATAACAGCTGAGGTACCTGTTGAAATGATGTTACATCATCAAACCTGCTGCTCTGACTGTTCTAACACATAATACATAACCCGTGGATTTAAAGTCATGCCTTTATTTCACCTGCTAAATGCAGCTTTTCTCTTTGGGGTGTGATGGTGTCTGAATCATCAGTGCTCGTGTAGCATTATCCATGAAAAGAGCTCAGTGTATGAAATAATTGGCTGAAGAGCATCTATGCAATTACCAACTCAGTTATAAATACAGTCGCTATTTATTGGTGCTAGCTTACTACTCATGCCAAAAACCACTACACAGTGACTTAGCAGCTTTCTTCCCTTGAACAGGAGGCATAGTGTTAAGTGTGAGCAAGTTGGGCCCAAGACTGGTGAGAAACAGAGAAGTTCACAAGTGGCGATAACCATAGTTATTTTGTCTTTATGGAGGAGAAGGAGAAGGTTTCTTAACCTAAGGAAACAGATCCACAACTCAAATGAGTTACGTTCCTTTTTGTGTTGTTTTAACATTTAGCAATGTTCCCTAGCAACTGGATATTCTGGTCTGACAAATTGCTTAGCCTTTGATCTAGAGTTTATTTTTTTGAGAATATAGTTCATGTAGTATTTCAGGAAGTCCTCAGATTTACTTAATTATCATTAAAGTTAGTAATTTTGCAGATCCTTTAGTAAACGCAGCAGGAGGTAACCATTAAATTATGAATTTAAAGATGCTGAACTGATAGTGCTTTATAATTAAAATTAACAATAAGCTTTTTTCAGGTAGAACTTTTTATTAGTGTCTAATGTCTGAACTCTGTAAATGGCTGTCTACATAACACAGCAGATAACCTTGTCATTAGCTGCATTCTGAACACATTATTGCAAAATGTTGTCCAGCCAGCGGAACACGAAGAGGGAAATTAGCTCTGCAAATATGTCAGCATTAACTTTCTGTACCAGCAACAGCAGTTCTCATCTGGTCACTCTTGTTGTCTAATTAGTAGCATAATATGCATGTTTTTTATAACTCTTCAAAATTTTTAAAAAAACAACAAACCACAGACATTTAGCAGCCCTGTGAAAGTATCAAAACGTGTACAAAATGCAATGGTCTTCACTATAATCTAGCATTCGTAGTGGACTGGAGCTATCAGAGAACACAATTTGATGTAGTTGATTTGTGTAACTAGAAGTTTCTGCATGTAGGTACCTGAGATGCCACCATTGTGATGCATAATATAGTGTTAAATAATGTCCAATATAATGTGAGATACTGCTCTTCTTTTTTTACTGGGATTTGTTGCAGGAATAGCCAGATGCTCAATGTGCAGGTAAGTTATTAACCCCTGTTAAAAGATCATGAGAAGGGGAGAGGAAGGAGGGAAATTTTTTGCTGAACATGGTAAAAATCAATACTTGCGAGTCTTGAGGAAAGAAATTAATTTAAAATGTTGTCTGGCAACGTCAGCTATGGTATGCTTTGAAATTATTAATATGAATTGAAAAAGGATGCCTTATATGCAGCATGTTAAAGGGCTGTTTCTTCTGTACTAGTATAACTAAAGCCTTAATAAAAAAGGCTACCTGAGAGCAAAATCTCAGAACTGGCTTTTTGTTACAATTGCCTAAATCCTTAAATCCTAATCTGATAAAAGTGTGCTGTGATATTTAACAATGGCACTTCATAAAGAATTTCATTCTTGCCTGTACAGAGTGAGGTCAAAGATGCCACACATGTGCTGTTCAGTCACATTGTATTGACCCATAATTTACGTAAAATAAATTTTAAATCAAACTGGTATCACCTGTCAAAATGTGCTGCATAGATGATAAAAAAAAAAATAATATGTATTTTACTTAAATGCTATCATAACTCCAGGTCCTAAATGAAATAAAAGCTTGATCATGTGAAGCTGGTCCTGAAACTCAGTCCAGCCCTACTGTTGAGTACCCTTTGGGAACAGTTCTAAAATCTGTGATTTTCAGATCCATTAAGAATATAATTTTTTCCCCCAAATGTGAACCTGTTTCTGTGTTCTTCTGAAAGATTTTAAGGAACAAGAGCACCCAGCTCTTATTTATAGGGGGAAGAAATAATTTATTTTTTTTCCCACCCACTGGCTTTGAGTGTAAGCACTGTTTCTGGAATTAGGTACCCTGAAAATAATGTTTCCACCTTAAAAACGGCTCCAGATGACATCTTGAATGTACTTCATGCAAGGTGACTCCTCTTTTAGTAGTAGTGGCTAGCAGCCATTTTCCCAAAAAGTCAATGAGATCTTGCTCTTCTTTTAGGAAGATGTAATGGGTCAAATGTCTTAAAGGCGTGCAAATCCCCTGGCAAGGGTAGAGTTACTTTCTGCACCTCCCACATGCATAGCTGGTGTTGTGATCATCTATGCCACAGGTGTTCAGTGCCTGGACACTGTGCATAAATAGGTTTTAACCTTTCCCCAAAATCCTTCCAAATACACTTGATTTGTTGCAATGGCAGCTGAGGATTAGGAGGAATACAGCCTTTCATGTGCTTGCACCATATCCCCTTCTTTCCCTTGCTCAGAGCCCAAATTCCAGCTGCTGGGTTAATTTGGCTCCCTTACTTGCTGCTCTTGGTTAGCCATACTTGTTAATACAGACATAAACCCTTACTCTCATTAAAGGTAACAGGCTTAAAGGCACGCAGTTACTTTAAACAATTTATAGCTCTTCAGTTTAAAGCCAGCATAAGTGACAATTAGTCTTTGTGGCATGAAGAAAAATAACGGTAAGGCATTGTAGTACTTATTATACCTGGTTAGGGTGCCATGCACACTCTTCAGAAGTCTCTGTGGGACTCTCATGCTATATTTAAAGCATCCTGTAACTTAGGAAGCTATTTTGAATTGGAATGAATGCTACATTTACCTCAAGGTTCTGGAATGGGACACGGTATCCAAAACTCCAAAAATACCACATGTAACCCCAGATTCTGGTACATAGTGCCAAATCAGAATGCTCTGGTATTAGGGTGAATTTGGGCTGCCTTTTCTTGATCCTGAGGGTCACTGGGACCGTCCTGCTCTATTTGAGAATGTCAGCATTCTCTCCTTACCTAGTCATAGCTGGCTCAAAAATGGCCAAGAGCAGTTGGTACTATGGCAGGTGTTTAAAAAAGAAATAGGCAGCTGAAACAAGATGTTCTCTTTCATCAAAGTTGGCTAAGATTAACTACTCTAGGTAATAAATGGGTAGTTTTTCTGCTAATTTTTAGACAGGAGTTGCAAAATACAAGTACTCTCCTGACCTCCTGTCAAAATTGCTTTCCTGTCAGACTCTTTTATCTCACTTGTTGACTTAAATTATCTAATCCTTTCATCAGCTATATGGGGTGGATGAGGATCTCTCTATTACGTGTCTGCTTTGCCTTCTTGATGAGAAGAAGTGGTCAAAAGTCTGTGTCATCAGTTGTTTGAACAACCCAAAGCCATTATAACAGCAATCTTCTCAGTTTAATTGCCTACTGCTTCATTTCAGCGAAACATTTCTAAAATTAAAATATGTGCTGTGTTGGCATATAGTTGTCAGTAGTCCAGGATGAGCGCGCAGAGCTGTGGGTAGCAGGCTGTTGGAGGTAAGCCCCTGATGGAAAGAGTGAACAGATTATGAGGGTGCCAGAATTGTTTGGCTGTTTCATCCCTGAGACACAGCATAACTATCCTCTCTTTAGAGGGAGGAACTATCCCACAATTGAAAGCTGTGTGCCTTAGTTGTAGCAGTTGGCTGCAAGGACAAGTACCAATATTGCTGTGGTCTGTGGTCATGTGGGAGGCCCATAACGGTGGCTCTTGGCATTCATCCTCGCTCCATGTGGGATCGTACTCTGCTGTCTCCTCCTTCCATATGCCCAGGATGCTGATGGGGGTGTCCCCCCCTGCCTGCCTTTCCTTGCTCTGCCCCACACGTTCTCCCTCACCGAAGTCTGCCGTCCTTTCTTTGCTCTCAGCTTTCAGCGATCTTCAGATTTACTGCACTGTGAGTGGAGGAGTAAAGAGATGAAAGCTGCATTTGGAAAGTGAAAGTTACAGACCCTTCCACAAGGTGTTAGAATTTCTTATAAAACAGTGAAGGGAAGAAGAAAGAATATGTAGGATGTAAGGGTGCAGGAAGGAGTTGGCTAAACAGGGTACCTTATTATGGAGGTTCACAACTTCTCTGTATGTAGCTGTGGGGTCTTCTGTTTCTCTGATTACACATGTGGCTGTATTAAATAGTTTTCTTTACCATGTGTTGTGGAACCCAAGCTGCAACTAATACCAATATAATTCCTGTGTTGAGAATAGGGTATATCTCCACTGAGAATTCCTGGAAGAGACTTTCCTCCCCTTACAACCATACATCCTATAGCCCAGAAAATGATGTTTTTGCCCTACTCATCAGCAATTCCCTTTCCCTACGTTTCTGTGCTTAAGTTTCTGCAGAGCTTTGCTTCCTCACCCTGCAAAATGTCATTTTTAGAGTATAATCTCCAACTTTTTCTCTGAAGAAATTATGCTGAATATAGATAGTAGGACACATTAATCTTTAAGAAAAAAAAAATACAAGTGGATAGTGGTTGTGAGCATTTCTGTAAGTCAGGGGTCCTCAAACTTTTTAACCAGGGGCCCGGCGCGCAGATGAAGTAGCAGGCAGCCATCTGCGGCTGCTTGGTTTCCCCCCCAACCCCCAGCAGGGGGTTCTGTAAATACCGGGGGCCGGATTGAGGACCCTGGGGGGCCGTATCCAGCCCACGGGCCATATTTTGAGGACCCCTGCTGTAAGTTCTTCATGGCAAAATGCGGGAACATGTGCTGCATCTTTTATAAGCCCATGTTGTCTTTGGGTGCTAACATCATTAACTTGATTGAATTCCTAGAAAACATTCTTTAGGTGACCTAAAGAAATAGGCAAATGAGTGAAAGAATAATAAAAAAACCCCAAACAACTGCCCTGCAGAGGAAAAGAAACAACAGGCTTTTCTGGAAAATATGCCCTGTGAAAGATGTGCATGTGTGTCCTAAATGGCACTGGAGGCACCCCAATGACTCACATAGAAAAGGTCTGGATCTTCAACTCACACAGATCTAGTATTTCTTCTTTTATGCAATATGGATAACATGGCTTTGAGAGTCAGAGGTGAATAAGTGGGTGTAAAAAACAAAGCAGAATAAGCCTGTAAGCTCTAGAGTATTTGTGAATTAATTCAGTTTTAATTTCAGATCAGTTTAATCTAGACCAAATTCTAATTCCTTTCCTAGTAAGGATGGGAAGAAGTCTAAGGACCAATAATTTACATGAACAGGGTTGCTGTTTGGAAGAACATGAAGTGGTTTTGTTTTTTCCCAGTGTGTGTGACTTGTCATAGAGGTTATCCCAGCTTGTGGGAACATTCTCGGTAAAAAAAAAAAAAAAAAAAAAAAAAAAGTGATCATTACTTCTACAATATTGAAGACATATTTGCAGTATGATTGACAAGATGAGGAGGTGGTATATAATTTCTTTGCACATCAAGGGACTGGCAGCGAATGAAACCAGAACTAGAACTTAGCTGCTTTATTTATCCCTTGAACAGATGCAGTACAAGCAGCTGCAATAAGATCTTTTATACATTCCACCCACGATTCCCTGGAGTTCATGTGTCCTAAAGACAACCTGGAAAGGAGGCAGGACACTCTCTTGTACAGTATTATATTTTATAAGTACAGTGTGAGATGCTGATCCTTCCCATGGGGAAGGAATTCAAAGCTGGATCTGAGTTTCATGCCATTGGATGATATGGGTAGATGTCTCCTTTTCTCTTGCCACTCTGAGTGCTTAGCTCAATTAGTTAATTTGGTCTGTAACTTCTTTTGTTTTATTAAAACTTTACAGGCCAGGAAACAGCACAAAAGAGTATAAATCTTAATATAATTTAACACTTAGAATTATTTGGCTTATTAACTGGACATTTGGTTAGTTTTATCTGAGGAAGGCATTGTTAAGAGAACTTGTAACAATATTACTTTTTTGTCTACATTGAGTCTTGATCCTCCTCCACTGGTTTTTCAGAGATTGGATTGGGTCCCAATATTAAATGCATTTCCAAGCTTAGAATGCCAAGGAAGAGCTCTTGCCATGAGTTGATTGTTAAGCTTCTTTAAAGGCTTTAGGAAGAAGCTTTGTTGACATTAAATTTTAGAACATCCACAGTGAATGTTCTTGCCTGGATGCCTGAAGTCCATAGTTTTAATCTTCCCCTAAAGTATCTGTGCTTAGCTACTGCCTGGGTAGTGGCTATCTAGCCCATACATCTGTACTAGTATGAGACTGTCCTGGGATATACTAATGCTGTAAAGAGAGATGTGTAGAAAGTAGTCTCTAAAATGTTATCTTTTCCCACTGTAGACAACCCAATTTTACAATAATTAAATATGGCTCAGAAACTAGCAAGAAAAGCCCCCAATGTCAAAGTCTCTCTGAAGAAAGAAGAGGGTGCACACCATCTTCTGAAGCTGTTCATGTCCTCCCACTATTGCCACAATTACATTGATGTGATTATCATTAAAAATTATTTTTCTCAGTGTGTCATAAAAGAAAAGCATTTTTTTTTGGCTAAATTCTAACACTGTACAAGAGCTGATTATCTTGAAGAGGTGAAGTTGAAACATCTAATTGTTTCTTAATATTTATTTGAATATTTTCATGTATTTATTGAATACAGCCATAATATTAAAAGCTTGAAATGCCTATGTTTATTTCTGCTTAAAAAACCCCCAACAAACAAACAAAGAAAGGAAATAAGAAATCAAGTAAAAACATGTTTGTTTGGAAAGATATCAAATCCTGAGACTAGATGAAGGTGGCAGTGACTTACAATGGCCTTGGTACATTTTTAGTTGATCGTAGACATTTTTGGTTGGTATGCAGGAAACATTCTTCCGGTTTTCCCTCCTGAATGTATACTGCCTGTGACCTGTGTATTTATCTTTGGATGCAGATGGCCTATAGAAAAATCTCTCCTGCTTTTGTTGTATGCCTGTGATGAACAGGTACTCTTGATACATATAATAATATATACGTAGCCCTTTTCTCTATCATTTGTCACACCATGACTTACATTTTGCCCACTTTATTTTACTTTGCTACCAGAAAAAATAAAAATCTAGGCTGTTTTGATTTATCTTTTTACTTTTTCTCTAGTTTCATTCCTTTAGTATTCAAGAACATAGAGACCTGGATTTTTCTCTGAATTGTAGAGCTTTGTTTTGTTTTGCTAATCTGTTTGCATGTCTTACCTAGTTAGACAATGGGTTTGATGGCCTGGATGTTTTTTTCTTGGATGAACTTGCAAAACTTGTCCAACAGGCTCAGCATCTCCAACTGAACTTGTGGGCACTACTGTGACACCAAGGACAAACAGCCATTGGTTTCACTGCGTCTTGACACTTTCTTCTCTTCCTCTGGTGGCTTTTATCGCTTTGTATTACACATAGGTTGCACTGTGACAATTCTCAATTTAGTTAGATAACAGAGTGAATGCCATGGCCTCATGTTTAAGGAGAGCTGCCTATAAGCTGCACTTAAAATTGATAGTATGAATCTTAACCTCTGCTTAGCTTTGAAATATGGCTTTCACTTTGTATAATGCCTGACATTGTCTTGAAATTTGTCTTTTTACTTTCTATTCTTACCTCTGACACCTCCATCTTCTGGTTTTTATGGCTAATTTTTATTGCAAAGATTACTGAGAGAGACAGAGAGACTAGAACAGGTCTTTAGCTTTTGATTATAATAAATATTGTCCATTTTGTGATATGAGAACACTATATTGAAGATCATGTCGTATCCTTTTTGCTAGCTTCGCTCCCACCCGCTCTTATGTTTAGTCTTACCAGAAACGTAGCTGTTTATATCCTCTAAGTAGAAACCCAATTCAGAAATAACTACAAGACTGGACAAACTGCATGTGTACTTGAAATGTAAGCATGTATTCCAAGACAGGGAGGTTGTTAGCAAGCTGTGTATATACTAATAGATATCTAGGGTGCATGTGGAGAGAAATGCTACAGTCAAGTCTGAAAGAAGGGAGAGCACTGCAGGCCTACATACTGGCATAGGACCATGAGGAAGAAGTTTGAAGTCTTGCCTGGCAGCTATCCTTCTATAACAATCCTCCAGTTCTAATGAACAAAAGATTAATCTATTTTAATTTAAACAAGGAAGATGGAAGCTTGGAGAATAAATAGTCCTGCTTCTACTTCAGTGCTTGCTCACGATATTGACACTGGGGTTTAGAACAAAGGTGATTTATTTTGTGTTGATCTGTATTTTATTTTAAATATTTTCTGGTTTGGTAGCAAGAAGGAATGTTCCTCAGTAGGAATTAAAACAAACCCCAACCAACTAGCCAACCAAAAAAAAAAAGTAAATTCTCAATAGTGTGAGAAATTATTTGGCTTTTAAAGAACCAAAGCTATTCAAGTCATAAAAGTTTAGGTAGAATATAATAATTCTTTTTCTTTTGCATATTTCAAACAGAGTACTAAGTCTCTGTGACATGCCCAATTCCAAATGTAAAATCTCCTCCTTTTTTTTTTTTTTTTTTGTCCCCCCCTCAGTTTTATCAAAGTATGAAAGTATTGACCGAGTGAGATGCTATTGTTGGCAAGCCTTTGATGGACACTCTTGGAATTTCATTGCAGGAGCCACGACTTCTGTTTTATCTGAAATCTCACTGGCTCTTGATGACAGACAAACTCTGTTTTTAGCATTGCACTGAAGGTCAGGCAAATGACTGGTTTCCAAATAGAGTAACTGAAGATACTGGAACAGATTTATTCCTGGTATAATTCCACTAGTTCTATGAAGTTACAGGGGAAATGTATTTGTCAAGAGAGCCTTATGAGTTGAAGGGTAATACTGCTGTTCTCAATCACTTGTATATAAAAGGAGGTTGGAAAAAATATTTAACATAAAGTTAAAATTCCTTCTGTAAGAGAGATGGTACACCTGCTAAGATGAGGGTGACACTTTTAGCTGGTATAAACCAACATAACTCCATTAAGGAGAGCGAACTCCATAGAATGTGGTATTTTTTCTAATACCTGGGAATCTAGCTCATCGTTTTTTAATCAGAGATGAGGTTGAGGTTTTCTGGTTATGTATTTATTTTATGGTTAATCTAGGACACTTAGACACTGCTTAGGTTACTATCCTAGTGGCATTTGGGATGATTCCATTATTTTTCACAGATCTTTAATTTTAGCTACAGTTTTGGCATACCTCGTCTATAAAACTGATTATCAAGCCGACTGTTTAAATATTTCACTTCATTTTTCCAAGTCATATGTGACCTTAATTCATATACAAAGCAAAAAATTGATTTTTCAGATGGATCAAGAAAAGTCAGTAGCTGTTTGTGAAAATTAAAACTAGACGCTGTTGTACCATTGCTCAGGTATTAGGAAAGGAATAATCAACATCTTTGTAGAATGACATTGCAAAGGCCAAAAATACTAGAAGCTGTGAAAAATTTCTTATACGAAAAACTACACAGATCAGACCATACCGACTGTTTCCAAATCACTGTGAGAAGTGGAGGAGTGTATGCGTGCTTATGGCTGCAAGAAGTGTACGTGTGTCAGCAGGGAGGTATAGCTATGGCTAACGAGGAGGGGCTTTTCATCTCCTACTTTGTTAGTGTGAAATGGTCAGTCTAGGTTGGGGATATGTGAAGTCATAGATGCAGAAAGATCCTTTGATGGGTAAAAGCTGTGATCTTCTATGCCACTGTGTGCCTCAAGGACTAGGAGTATATTGATTACCAACATCCTATGGCACTGGGAGTTGGTACAACATTCCAGATTAAGTTTTTACAAAGAGGGCATTATCAAGAATGTGAAGGAAGTGTAAAATATTTTATATTTTGTAAAATATTTGCAAATACGATTTTTGTAGTTCTGAGGCAGAAATGTATGCCTTAATGCTCAAACAACATGTTTTAATACTTTGGTCTTACTTTCACCAAGAGATTACACTTCAGTGAGCTTTTCTCTTTGAGGTGGCAAAATGTTTAATGACAGATACCCTTACGATCATGAAGTACAAACAACAGTTGCCGTGATGAGGCAGGATTTCTTCAAATTCATTTACCTTTGACTCTAATGCTATACCCCGAAGGCTCTGCTTTTCCAAATCGTTCACAACATATGCTGTTTTTAAATCCATCAGACAATCCTGCACTCACTCTATACCCTATGTTCTAATGTCAAAGCAAATCTATGTTCTACTTGTGGCACCTGCTGTGGCACATACTTCAGCTACTTCAGGGTAGTACTAAGCATACCACCATACTTAAAGTCCTGTCAACATAGCTGTGATAAAGACCCTTTGGAAAATTTATAGCTTTGCCCTAAAATAATCATTTATCATAACTCATATGGGAGACTTAATTGGCTTTTAGTACTTGTAATAATTTGCATTAGTGCCCTTCATGAAACAGTGCCATGTGTGTAACTACAGGCCTCATATAGAATAGGAGTACTTTCATTTTTAACAAGGCAAAACAATTTCTGTTACAAATAAACTCCATTTTTAAAAAAATACCTAAGACAGTCAATGTATTAGTAAGCACCATTGCACTGCATACTCTTAAGTCAGGCTTTGGAAACAGCAGTCTGTATTACTAAATACTGAAAATATTATCATAGGTTGAATTACAAGTTTATAACAAAAATAGATTAAACCTTTTTTTTTCCTTTACTAATACCAACATAGTTCAAATGATAGGTTAACAAAATGTTGTATAATAATATTACTATCCACTATGGAAATACATGTGCTATGGGACTGGCAAATACTTTGTCTGTAGCTTATGCAAAAGCATACAGATCCCTCAGCCTCTTTGGCATATTAATATTATGACTGGATTTGAGAGTGTGTGCTGTCTGCACATGGATGACATTTCCCAGTTGATTGTTATATCTATTACATAAAACTAGAAAGGGAAACAAAAGATGTTTTAAGGGGGGGGGGGGGGGGAAGTTACTTTCTTAGTATTAACTCATGTTTACTGTAGAAGTTTCTGTACTTATCCTTTCTTCCCACTGAGATGTGTGCAAGTCTGAAATCCAATCTCTTCTAAATCCATTATACTTTTTTTTTTTTTTAATGCTTCTCCATGCTTCATAGGTTTGTCATGACAAGGAGTTGCTTAATTGAACTACAGATAAATGTAGATGGATCTTTTTGGTCCTGTGGACTATTCTCCTGACTTTCTGCCACTAACATGGGCTTGTTGTCAGCATTCTACCAACACAGGCATCTTCAAACTTTAATTTCTCTGATTTAGGCTTATAAATCATTCAAAAGATAGCAAAGATTTTGTGCTTTGAGTGTTCACGTACTGGAGTGGCAAAGGGCTGGTACAGGGAGGAAGGCGTGTTACACATTGACTTTGCAAGATGGCAAGTTATGTGTGAGTCCTGCCCTGCTCTCTTGTGAAGCGAGTTTGCTGCCACCCTAGCCATCGTCATTGGAGAGGGGCCTTCAGATGTAAAGGTGAGATGGACTTAAAAGTTGTTACTTTTGATAAGAAGAGCAGGGAGGTTGCTCTTCAGAACAGAAGCAAGTGGGGACATGAGCACCAGGCTGCCTGTAATCCTTAGTTTTACTTCCATACTCATAAAACCAACAAACGTTAACATAAAACTGTACATGGAATAGAAGAGCTTTTAGAACCCTATTGTAAATTAAAGGTATGTTTTCCAAATGTTTGTTGAGAAGAAATCATTGATATTTTGCCAGAGGTGAAAATGCGAACTCTGATTTACCATTGCTAGGCAGCTATGCAGTCATTTGCTACAAAGCGGCAAAGAGGGGAACTGAAATACTTGTATTTGTGCTGAAGAGAGTAACTTTGTGCTAAGTAATGGGGAATTAGGACCATAATATTTTTGCTGCGCTAAAGTTTTACTTCTAATGTGTTGACAGACAGGATAGAAAAATAAAATCCCAAGAGAAAGAAGTCTTCTGGTCCTCCAAGCAAACAAACTGGGGTCACAGGAGGAATACACACAAGAGAGCTCATTTCCTGCATCAGGCTCACTTTCGCAATGGCTTGTTTCACACCTTACTTGGGGAAGGTACTTGTAATCGTGCTGTTTCAAAAGCTGTTAGTCTTAAAGCAGATCTGTTCTTTGCCCTTCCTTCTTTAAAAGGATTTAACCACTTTTGATATTCAGACTTTCAGTTCTCCATTCTGGGTTGTTGATTGGTGGTGGGTTTTTTTTCTTTCCTTTTGAGGGCTGATTATCAGTGTACCTACTAATACAAGCACAAGACTTTCTAATTACACACTTACACAGCATAAACAGCACACAGCCTTCTTATCAGTCTTTACATAAGATGGGCATGACTTTGTGTCATATCTGAGTTGCAGCCAGCAAAAGCTCAGCTTGACAGCCTAGTGCTTTTTCCCCCTGGACTATCGCATTGCACATTCTTACAGGGTCATGCATGATAAAAAAGGATAAGGGGCCTCCAAAGAGACATGACCGATACTTTATTGTCTGCAGAGCTTTTACCTCTGCATTATCGCTGCCAGTCTCTTCACAGAGGCTGCAGCAGAAGCTAGAATTATTGCCTAGACTACAGGGCAGAGTAGCACAGAGCTTGAAATCCGTGCTTTCATGTCAGTTCTGTTTGTCTGTGGTATTCACACAGAGCAGCAGAGTTAGATGAGATGATGTTAGGTGTTTTGAAGCGGAGAGTGAAGACAGTCTTGTTCTTCTCTGACGTAGCCAGAATCTTGTAAAACAAGTTTTTTTTTCTTAGGTCTCAGCTTCTTTCCTCTATTTGTATTTTTATGAGGAACTTTTTTTAATACCTGGATGATTTCTTTATACCAATCTTCTGTACCATTTGCCCAAAATACTGTTTGATGTCTTGTTTTTCACTGTGTAAAATGTGTTGATTCATTATTTCCAATACTTTTATTGCCCTGAATAACTGGGCCAGGGAAGGTCTGGACCCTGTTAAGCTATGTCTCTTCCCCGTTAAGTGAAAGAGACATGTCAATGCCTCACTGTTTAAAACCAGAGAATTTCCGCCAATTTCTGGTGTGTCTCCTCATCAGAGAAGACAGATAGATTATACACTTTCTCTGTGGCTGACACATATAGCTTTAATATCGGCTACTGCTTATGCTTAATATTCCCCTTTGCAGCCTCAGAAGTCTCTCCAATTTGGTAACAAAATTTTGCTGGTAAAATGCTATTTCCAGTAGTGACACAACGTTAAACCTGAATAATAAGAGTATTTTTCTAGTTCTGACTTTGGGTAGCTGTTGAAGAATAGTATAATTATGAAATTGTTGCTTTCTAGATATAAAATAGAAGGTTAATGTCACTGTGTGGAATAGAAATTACTTTTACTTGAATGTATGCTGGACTGGGTATGATCCAGAAGACTCATTGGTATGATCTGGAATTGTGAAGGAGCTCTTCCCTGAGGATCTTGTGCAGGAGATATACAGGAAATGGAAGCAGAAGGTAGAGGGTGAATTTCTTTCAGTCCCGGGAATTATACAGAAAGGCAGAGGAAAAAGCCATTCAGAAGAAAATGCCTCTCACCGAGAGAACCAGATGGACATAATCTCTGGTACTATTTAAAATAGGTCTAGTAAAAGTTTGGGAGCATCTTTGGACTTTATTAGGCAGTTACATGTAAAATGTATATGTTGCTCCCATATCATACACATATGTAACCTTACAGTCTCATAAAGAGCTGTATAAATCTATAAATAGAAGACCCATCCTAGGATAAAGAGAGATTACTAATACAGCTCCATTTGGCTCTTCTGTCTGCCCCAGGAATCTCTGCAGCTGCCCAATAATCATCCAAGCATTCTTAATTTTCATTTATTTCCGCTTCTTGGTGTCTGAAGTAAAAGCTGCCTGTTGTTAAATAGGTGCATATTCGCTTTGAGAAATGTTTTCTGCTGCCATTGCAGTTGGCATAGTCTTGATGTGGAGCACATCAAAGTTCCACCACTGACAGTTTTTAAATATTTTCTCTGCAAACATGATTCATGAGACTAAGCAATGTTATTGAAGAAGATGCTGTGAGAGAAGGAAGGATATCAAAAAAGAAAACAGATAAAAAATAAAAACTAGGGAGGGTGGGAGCCGGTCATCCACTAAGTAATCTCCTGATTTAAGAGTGTTTAGAGAAACTTGGCCAGGATCAGACTCTGACAGCATATTACAACTCCAGAATGCCTATAGATTTCGTTTGCATGTGGGTGTACAGCTTTGAAAAATATTACTGTAAATATAACTGTGCCTAGAACAGAGAACTTCCGTAATTCCATCAGTCATGATTCTGTCTGGATCTGAGGCTTGCATGTTGGTAGTGGGGAATACATAAATCTTTAAAGATGTTTGCTTTATGCAGTCCAAAATGGCCCTTTAATTTAGCCACTCAGATGCTTGCTTGATGACAAAATAGAGCGATGATGCTCATTGTCCTGCAGTTTAGCTAAGTCCTCATTTGAGATCAAAGTGGAGGGTTAACATTTTCTGCATGTTCCCCTTCATTCCTCATTTGTATCAGGCAAACAATGGTTTTACTAGCAGCAGGAATCCCTATTAAAGTAACTGCCATATTTTGTCATCTACACAATTCATTGTTTAGCAATTCATTTGGTGCCAGATGAAGAAAAAAAGACAAACTGGGCACAGAAAGGCAGACCACCTTGGACTTTCTGAAATTCTTTCTTGGTCAAACGACAAATTTTCCTGCTGCCTCTTCCAAACCAATTATTTTGACATGCTCCACTGCAGAAGTTATAGTGTTTAACACAGCCAAGGAAAACACTGTTAAGCCAAATTCTGAAGTTCATTGCATTCCTTCCGTGGACTTAAATAGATGTCCTGTGAACATTTATCCCCTAACAAAATATGCAATCAGATTATCATAATTAGTGTATTTACCCTGGACCACGAGAGGAAAATTCCTGATCTGGAGATGCAGAATTTTGAGACTTATTCTGGCTAGGTGTGTAGCTCATTACAATCTTTGCTTCCAGTGTTTCTGAGAAAAATATCTGCAGTTATTAAGGAAGGAATGAAAGGCAGAAGTACAGCTGTGAAATGGAAGCACCCTGCAGAATAATTCTGTTACACCCAAGATATGTGTAAATTACAGAGCTTGATGATCCATAAGGAGCTGTAGCCTGAATCAAGGATGAATTCGTATCTTAAACTAAGAATCAGAACCACATTCACCTAGATAAAGCCTAGGTAAATACACCAAGCAGGGTAGTAATGATTTTCACATATAGTTTATGACCTAATCTTTGTTACCTACGCATGTTTATTAGATACAAACGTGTAAGCCATTTTTTTAAATCTACCCTAAGCTCCTAAACCACTGATCATGCTGCCAAACTGGTAGAAATCTTTATGATTAACTGTTACTTTCCTTCCCAAGTATAATTAACTACCTGAAAGGAATAGGAATGTACAGAGGAGTGAAAGTTGGAGGATTATATGTAGACAGCATGCTTCAAGACCCTACCTTTAAACACTCTATTAAAACCTGTGTACTCTGGAAGAATAATCCTGCCTTAGTTTGGTGCTGCTTACATCAGCAAGTGATGAATACCAAATCTAGGTGAGAGAAAACAGGAGAGAAGCAGAGTACCCAAAAAGGAATTGGCAGAAACATTGCTCCCCAGGTTTGCAGGTAAAAGTATCACTAATGAGTAATATCAGCATCACAGGCAAATACGCAGGCTGGAGATGCAGAATTTTGAGACTTATTCTGGCTAGGTGTGTAGCTCATTACCATCTTTGCTTCCAGTGTTTCTGAGAAAAATATCTGCAGTTATTAAGGAAGGAATGAAAGATTAGACAAAGTGTTGATTCACAGTTGATGGTTGCCTGCTTTGCTATCTGTAATTAAAACAAGGGAGATTTTTCATTAGACCCTCTGGAATGTAGTGCAAAAGAAAGTTAAAGAATTTATTAAGATGGGATACATCTTACTTGGCATTCCTGATGCAAACTGAAAGCTCTCTGACTTCACCTGTTGATCACCAGGGTGAGCAGCTCAGCAGCTGAAAAGCTGTCCACAGTAGTATGTCAGCGGGATAGGAAATACTGATCAGGCTTCTCTTCCTGCCTTAATACCTTCTTTCAAGTGCCAGTTACTTACTGGTCATAGTCTTTGCACGTTGAAATCCCCCTCCACACACACGTGCTGGGTAACTCCTCTGGGAATTCAAAACCTGTCATCAGCAACAACAGATCAGCTTGTCCATAAGAGAGTGCTTCTCTGGGCACCTAAAAGACTGGTGGATGAATGTTGACAAAGTAGGTAGTACACCTGCTATTACTGCTGGCAAGGGGTCTAAATGTCATCCTTGTCACAACAATAACTAAATAAGGTCTTCTGTGAATGTCAAAGAGTTTCTGGTTTTCCTGTTGTGGAGGTAGTTCTGTTTTTCTTAACAGTGAGTATTGGGAATATGCTGCTGAGTGGCATGGTCAGGTAAACACGCTTTGCTATTTTAGAGAACTCTAGAGGACTGGGAGTTCGAATAAATAGTTTTCCCTCTGCAAAAAAAAAACCCAACAAACCCAGTAGCTTATCCAAAGATAATTGAAGCTGCTTGAGCTACGCACTCTGCTCAGTTAGGAATCGTGAGATCAAGACTCCTGCCTTTATCTGGAATGGAAACTCCCCAAGAACAGCTTTCCTTGTAGCAAAGGGGAATTTTTGAGTCAAATTTCAGCCCAAAACTTGGGCATAAAAATAGAAGACATGGTATGATGAAGGTGAGCGGCATTGTTTGGATCTTCAAACACAGGTCAGTTTAAATGAAGAGCCATTCACCACATGCAAGTTAATATTAACTACCTAAGGTCATTCATTTCTTAAAAAGTCTTTCTAAATACTCTACTTCTAAATTAGCTTATGGCTTCCCAAATTTATGGGACATTCTTGTTAAAAACTTACGTCAATGCTTCCTTCTTGATGTTGCATTTTCTTAATTTAGTAGTATTTTTTGGTTGTACCTTTCAGGACACGTTGGCTCATAATGAATATTGATGTTTGATGAGGAATTTCTGTAAATTTTCAGAACACAATATATTTCTTTTCTGTAACGTTTCATACAAAATTTTTACTTCAGATTCTCCCTTGGAAATGGTGCAGGTTGGAAAGGGGAGCTGATGAAGCAGTACTCTGTAAGGAAAGACTCTCAGTCCAGGTCAGCTTTGTGTATTGCACACCCAGCTGATCTGACTTCTTTGTGACCAGAAATTAAACAAACCTGTGAGCCCTAGGTTAGTGTAGGAGCCACTCTGTCAGGGTTTACTTGGCCTCCTGTTTCATCACAAGCTTGATGGTCCGTAGGGGAGAGAAGTCAAATAGGTAAACTGTTGTGGTCAGCAAATCTACCCATGTTGCATTAGTGATTGAACAAAAATGACTGTATCTTTCTCAAGAAATGATACTTTTTTCCATCTTACTCATTTGCTTATTTTTTTATTATTACTTTAAGTCTGAAATAGCCTTTAGCTGAAGACAGTACCAGTATGTTAAAACATTTCATTTCTATTATTTTATTTTGTCTGTAAACAAGAAGCCATTCTAAAGTCACGTAAAAATGGTTATTGTAGAGTTATGGAAAATACTCTAGTATATGGAAAAAAGACAAAAAACCCACATTCTGAAAACTTTTCAGCTTAATATTGCTATGTGCCCTGAAGCCACTGTGAGATGCGTGGGCAGGTACTCAGCTACATTAATGCCAAAGAGGATTATAAAGCTGATGGATGTAAAATTAACTTAGAGGGATGCTTTTACCTTAGAGAAAACCATATATGCCGCTGGCTTGTGCTTTGTTAAATAAAGTCTAGGGGGTTTTATTACACTCTGCAAGCTTTAAGTAGGAAATTTTTGAAGATTGCTGTATGCACTACTTTAATGGGTTAAAACAGCCAAAACCAGCCTTGGCATCATCACACTATAAATAAAGTTCAGTTCTTGTCCTCAGCAATAGCCATGTCCCTCCTCAGTCAAGATAAAGCAGCAGTAAAACAAGATGCTTACTTTTTTAAAATTCAGATTGTGTTGCTTTTAATTATTATTTTCTCAGTCTTCACGGTCTTCAACATAACAAGTTTTCCCTTTTAGATTTGAGATTATACCATTATGTTCAAATTATTTCCTGTTAAACAAATGTGGTTCCTGTGGCTTCACAGGGGAAGTGGCATCTCTGTGTAATTGAAAAGCCAGGAAAGCAAAGCTTAAGCTATTACATTTTAACAGGTAAGAGAAACATCCTCAGTCTCTACAACATGCCTTGCTTCCTGAAACATCCAGCAGCTTACATACCTGTTAAATGTGTCAAGATTGTATTTTACTTGATACACCTTTAAATTTCCAAGGATCCTGGTGGCAGGACGTCATGTTATGCACTAAACATGATACAGCATACTACAGAAGAAATTTGCATTGCACTTTCTCAGGGGAACTTTGCTTCTGTTTTTTCTTATTCACTTGGATCTTGAAAGGAATTTTTCACTGGCTGGAGTGCTTTTGTTTATTCTCTCAGAGCATGAATGCATACTATAGGTACAAAACAGTTATTCTCATGAATAAGGAGAGCATTCAACGAGTCATTGATGCTATATGGTGGATGGTTGATGCTGGGCCATCCAATTGCAACAGATTCGCATTGGGCAATATGGCCTCTTAAACCCTGAGATGCAAAAGTAATGGCATGATACAGAGTGCAGTGCCTGCAAATTTAGTTCTGATTCAACATCTGTCACTGTAAACATGGGCTATATTTCCTCTTCTGTCATACAGATGCCTTTCTGTGTGTACTGCACTATTCTAGCATCTGTCGGCAAAGCATGGAGTCGAATACTATGTACTTCTGGTTTACAGACAGGACTGCTATTTGCTCTGTCAAACTGGCAGCTCGTGTTTTAGTGATCAGAGGAAGAATTACTCCCCTGGTATTCTGGTGGCCAGAAAAAAAAAAAACACAACTCAATAAACAAATTCACATTTAAAGAACAGTAAATGTAAGCCTGCGTCAATGTAATAAGTACTCTAATTTACAAACACACAGGAGCAGAAAAGCCACTTATACATCGGTCAGATCTGTGCTGGAACCTCAGGACTTACTCAAAGTCAAAGCTATTTTAAGTTGCTTAATATCAGAGTGGCTGTAGGCCACTAACCACCAAACTAAAACTCAGTATTGTCTCAAATGCCCTTTTAGTCAGGCCTTATTGTTGCTGAACCAATCAAAACCCTTTCAAAGTTATAAAACATTATGTTCTTAGTTACATACGATGAAATGCATTAAGTAGAATGAAGCTGAAAAAAAAAGAAAATCTTACCGTAGTGGCCAATAGAAAAAGACATAAACCCCTCAGTTTATTGCTAATGCTTGTAGGGGGAGGCAAGACAAATGGTGTTTGTATGAGGAGGTCAAAAAACTGCGCAAAATGTAGAATTCAAGAAGCCAATAGCTGTGAAAATATGAAAGGCCATATTGATAACTGGGATCTGTCTACTTGAAACACAAAGAAATATGCCTTACAATGAATTAAAATTTGAAAAAGAGAAGTAGGGAAGAGGAAGGGGAATGTTTGATGAAACTTGGCAGTTCTGATCCTGCAAGCACTTAGAAGCTGAGTGTAACTGGCAGGGAGTTCTGTGGAAGCCGACTGAACTGCTCACACACACGGGGCTGCCACAATACTAAGGATCAGTACCTCGGTTATATTCTCAGTTTTGATTTGTATAAAGTTGTTAAACTTTTTGATACCAAAGAAAAACTTACTCACTTGCTCCTTAAAAACTGTCGTAATGAAACAATCAACACTTATTATTATATGACTCATCTCTCTGCTTCCGTCTCATTTGTGCAAGTTACATAGCACACTCTTATCTTGGCTGATGCTAACTGAGAATGGACTGAATAGATCTAACAGCTATATTTAGATGAAGACTGGGGGAAGGAAGATTACTATTAATCATACCATATAAGATTTACAGAGCTGCAGTCTTCTAGCTATGCCAACACATCCTATTGAAAACACACATACACATTTTTACTGTCATCTGTATAGTTGGTGTACATAGAGGACACATGCTTCTAAGGGGCTAAGCTGCAAACTCCAAAATATTTCCATTTAAAAAAAAAAAACAACAATTTTTTCCATCAGATAAGGTGGAGTTGAGGCAGGAAACAGAATGACTTTCCTTCTAACCATGGGCAGGAGCATTTACACTTACTTTCCAAAAATCCCCCAAAGCCTTACCTAGGGCAACCCCCTAAGCATTGCCTACATGCTTTCTTTCATTTCCCAGCTGGAAGCCTTTTACATTTGGTTTACTTCCATCACCTGGGTTATTTAGCTTGGCAAGAAGGGCCAGCTGTCTGTCTCCTTCCTTGAAAAGCCTATATATTGTGTGTGAACAGCAGCCTTGTAAGATTATTAAGTAAAAGGAAAGTTTGTGGTGTTAACTGTGGTGGTACCATTCTAATGTGGTCTGGCATATCTGAGATCGAGGTAAGTCAGTTAACGCAAGTGCTAAGAGTCCTTCTGCTCTTGCAGTGCAGATCTCAGCACACAGTGTCCTGAATTGTGCGTGCTTGACAGGCAATCCCACAAAATCTCTGTGCTGCTGTGGCATCGTGGCTCCTGGTACCCAAGAGAGGTAGACTAAAGCTATTTTGGGTGTTCTCACGTGTATTGTAATCTCCCTTCCTAACTACAGATGAAGCATAGCCTGAGAGGCCACTTCAGAGTGTCTCTGCAGCTTGCCAGCTCAGCTCTGTTTAATATAAATGGAAGCTCTTCAAGGTGTCAGTGGCATATTTTGCAAATGCCACCAGTGTTCTTATAAGGCAGGTTCTGTTGCCTCATTTAAAACAAAAAATCAGAAAGGGGAAAAAAAAAAAAAAAAAAAGAAAAGCCTGGTAGTAAACTGAAAACAATGAGACATATTCTTCAGGAAAATGGCAGCTGCAAAGAGGGAATTTTCTTTAGGTTTGGATAGTCATGTGTGCAAGGACTTTCATTTCCAGTTTTCTATAGTTGTCTGGTTTTATATGTAATTGGTCTTGTTCAGCTCCCCCATCTGACACTGAGAGGTATAAAAGCCACCATCAAAGAGGGCAGGGTGTTTGCTCTGTGGTGTAGGTTAGCTAGGCTGTTTCTTTCTTTGTTCCTGTTTTATGCCTTCTGGCAATGTGTCAACTGAAATGGTGAATTTCTGCCTGATCACTTATCCCAGTGGGTTTTATTTCTTTTCTTTGCTGTTTTTGTCTTGTGCAGAATTGTCTTTATTTTCTAAGAAAACCCATGATTTTCCCTTTGGAGCTGTTACACATTTATTGTGGGGACAGGGATGGAAAGTGACTCATTTAGGAAACAATAATATAAATTTCCTCAATTAACTTGCTCACAATGGGAGAGGAACTGAAGTCTCTAGTCCAGAGATAACTACTTAGATTCATGTGGGTATTTGCCAGTTTGGTGTAACTGTTCTGCAGTGAGATTCCAAGGCATGTCTCTCCTCCTTTCAGTAGGTCATGCTCCTCTATGTAAAACAGGGAAGTTTCGCTGCCCCTCGCAGGCACTGGGAGCCCCGGTACTTGGAAAGCTGGTGAAAGTTAGTACAAAGCATCTATACAAAACCCCACTTGCCAAAATGTAACAGGAGATTTAAATGCCGTTTTCCCCACAAAGGAAACATATTTTCTAGTGATCCAAGGATCTGTCTGCCTTTTCTTGTAAGAGTGTATTATAGCCTCTGGTAGCTGACAGCTTATGTCCCGTCTCTGGTTTCTAGCCTTTCTGACTATGGAAAGCAACATTCTGTGTTACCATTTTCTTCTGTTCCAGAGATCCTGAAGAGGAGAGGGTGTTCTTTCCAAGTGCTTTAGTATATTTCTAGGGCTAGTGAATACTTGATTCTTAAATGAAAAGTGGAAAGTTTAACTTGTTGATTTTGGGGTTGGGGTCAGGCATAGCTCGAGTCCTGGAAAAACAAGGGGCGCTGGCTAATGCTGCAGGCTACCATACTAACACCTTCTCAGTTGTGTAGGTCCCCCCATGTATTTTTGCCTGCCTTGTAAATTAGGAGCTCATTGGGGCAGGAAAGCTGTGTCCATCCATCTGTTTATGCAAGCATTCTCATTAGTATTTTAACACTCAAGCACTCAAATGCTGCCTGGTCCCTCTCTCTTCCCCCTTTGGAGTGTAGCTGAGGGGGCTTGGATGGAAACACGTGCTGGTCTCAAGGTGGTGTAGCAGCTGCACTTTGTACGCTGCCTCCCAGAGCTCCTGCTAAATAGTATTTACTTGGAACCCGGTGCAGACTTATTTTTTAGAGCACAGCTGTCACTGTTGTACTATATATTCACCCAGTACACCGATCTGCTCACAACAGAGCGTAGTAAGAATTCTCTGTAGTGCACTGAAAGCAACATGTGATACTTCCAGCCTGCCCACTTGCTTTAAGCTGGGGATATTGGAAGTCAGATGTCTGCCCTGTAGGAAAATTGTGAGGGCTGAAAACTCACATCTCTGAAGCAGCACGTGTTCCTCTGCTTTCCTGAGAGAGGTGAAATATGCTTGGCTTTTCAAGATGAAGTCTGTGCTTGGGCTTGAGATGCTAAAGAACTACTATCAAAATTAGATATGTCAGTGGTACCCTGTCTTGGATTGTGTGAATCAATTGACAGAAATAGCTATAGCTTGAATCTCTGGTGAACATCTCACTGTAGCCATAAATAAAGGCATTTGCAATACCTAGAATCTGAAAGTTATGTTGTAATCCAGACCAAGTGCGTTAGGACCATTACGGAGGTTTTCTGAAACAGTTCTGTCTAGGCCTTTCCCAGAGATCTTTTAAGAAAAAAAACCATTGGTGGTTAAATCAAAAAATACATATTTGGCCTCGACAGTACTATATTCCTCTAATTTTGTTACTTCTGTAAACAGGAGAGGCTGAGATGAGGGCAAACTAGAACTTACTATGTAGACAGATCTGGATTTGCAGTCTAATTCCAAGAGTTAACTAACATTCACCCTTAATTGAAAAAAAAAATAAACGCCCTTTTTGAATAAAAAATAGATGAAATAAAAAAATAGATTAATAGAAAAAAGATTTCACAAAAATACGGTGAGATCTTCTCTGTGATTGTATTTAGTAAATTTTTAGTAGATCAGAAATGAATTCTCAAAGGAAAGTACAGATAAACACTTTGCATTCCATTCCTTTCTGCTGGATCTTCAAAAATGGGAACAAGATAGTCTTGACTGTGCCTTGACACTTCAGATCCGGCTGCCCTGTATCTCCATCTGTATGCTGGTATTTTGTCCCCAACAATTACTGGCTGTTTTCAATGTCTGCTGTAAATGCATGCTGTGGGTTCGCTTGAAAGTCTCACAGAGAAGCTTGTTAGCTTCTAACTAAAATAGGTATAATGTTGTACTTTGATGTGAATGTTTTATACTTCCAGACTTTAATAATGCTTTCTATATAAAGCTGTACAGAACCAAATAATCTATATTGTATGCTTTTAGCCAGTAGGAGGACTGGGGAAAGAATTCTTTCCTGATGCTTAGTATGGTTCTGAATTACAGATGCAATGAACGAGATTAATCTTTTCTATTTGTGAGTCTTACTGTCCATGAAGCTAGGATAAGCTGATCTTTAGAGGTGAAGTGACATCAGTGGAGCGCTGGCCCCTGAAACAGGAATTGGAAAGGTAGAGCTGCATGAAGGAATCCAGCCCATACTTTGTTATTGTTACACTTAGCTGAAGAGATGCCCACAAACCCCTTTAATTTACTTTTCAAATAAAGGAACGTTGGCTGGTAAGCCATGATTCAGACTGTTTTCTTATCTTTCACAGTGTGGTTCTCCTGCAGCAATTTGACTCAGAAAGGGAGTTAAAATGGCCATAGTTAGAAATTCATATAAATGACAAATTTGAAGTTACCCAGGAATTTTTTTGTTTGGGTTTTTTTTTTTTTGATAGATTCTTCTGACAAATATATCTTTTTCTTAGGTAGTGTCTTCTAAAAGTGTTAGGAGAAAAATATCCCACTAGAGTGAGTGAAATCAGGTCACTAGTCATAACCATCCCCTCCCTCTAAATTTGACTCTAATTCTCAGACAGTTGTAGTTAACTGCGCTATCTTTATTTTGAGATATCACACGTAAATTTGGGGCTGCAAAAAGCAGAAATCAGAGAAGCTGGGAGGGAAGTCAGTATGTTACAGCTATATTAAAATAGTCTCAGTTTTAGACTTCTTTATCCTTTCTGTGGAAGCTCAGCTTCTCTGGGCCTGTTTTGTTTGAAGCATCACTGGGGAGTGGAAGGAGAGATCTATGTGTTAAGTAAGAATTCCCAAATTAGGGCAAACATTTGACTTTCAGTAACTGGGTTGATATTCAAAAACTAGTCTGTTCTTTATGAGAAAAAGGGGGAGTTCCCAGCATTTAGAACTATCAGCATCACACAGTTAACATTTTGTGGCAAGAACTTGAATGTTTAATGAGGAGGTAAAAAGTGGTGTCTTAGAAAAGTGATGTGTGAAGAGTATTTATTAAAAAAATCATTATCAAGTAGGCTCAAGCCTTGGTGTCTACCTGACTGGCAAACGGTTTATGTAATGGAGGAAAAAGATAAACTGAGAAAGACTGAAGTGTCCTGCTTGATGAATTCAAGTCATACTGATTTATCTGTTCACGTTTTGCCTTTTCCTGACCTCCTCTTTTATTGCAGATTCTGTTTTTTGATGTATTTGGGGAACTGAGCAGGGAAGGGCCTTTCAGTAACTATTTAGGTACATGTGTCTATGCAAATAATCTGTATTCTTTGTAGGCTTCTGGATTCTGTTTATTTCTCACAATGCACATTTCGCAAAATGCGTAGAAGCCAATGTTTGTATAACAGGTTAGGAGAACTCTTTGCAGTATGAATCTTTGCAGTATGAATGTATTAAACTGCAGAATAAAACTCCATGTCATTGAAACTACTACAAAGTATTTCCCCCACCCCTCAATTCCTCAACACCAGAAAAATACATCAGGGAACGGCGCTGTTATTATCAGCCAGCTTACTTTGCATGAGAACTTTGTATCTTCACTCAGAAAACACAGAGAGAGCTCTTCTAGCTTTTATCTCTAATGAAAAGGTATAGAAAGCTGTCTCTTGCAGTCAGATCAGTTCTGGGATGTTTTTTACAGTGCCTAATTCCAAAGTCATCTCTATTTTTGTAGTGTCAAGAGTATGCAGGGTGCTGTGTTCTAGCACTTTGATACTATAGCTTGTGTTCTAGGAAACTGACAACGCCCATTTGTCAGACTATACTGTCAATTAGACTGCCAGCCTCAATACTGAGCACTTTTAATAGGGTGTTAAGAAAGGGTTTGGGGTTTTTTTTTTTTTCCTTTTTTTTCTTCTTTGTCTTTGCCGGTGGAAGAGTACAAACAAGCAGACTAGGGAATTGCTTTGGAAGAACTTTTTTGAGTATGTACATATTTTTAAGTGTGTTGAGGTCATATTAGGGAAGGCAGGTTAAGGAATTTCACTTCACACGTGATGAGAAAAAGTGTTTGGTGTTTGGATTTGTGTTTTGGTTTCCTTGGGAATTCAGCTTCACCCTTTAAGCCTGGCTGAATTCACAGGGAAATTTTGGCTTATAACCAGACACATTTTTCTTTTGTGTTCACTGTGCTGAAGGAACAGAGCCTGACTGCAACCTTTGTTGTAGTATTTTAGATTATCCTTGGGTTTTCTTAGAAGTGAGGAAGGTAAGGAAGTGGACAGCTAAAAATAAGAGCAAAGACCTATAGCTTATGTCCATATCTTTTAAGTACCGACTGCTGAAAGCAGATGAGAACTCTGATGTGCTCACTAAAATTTGCCTGACTGATGGTATGTGAAGGCTTTTCTGTTCTAGTTGGAGCACCTCAATGGAGGCAAGTTTCATAAGTAGCTGTACTGTATCAACGTAATCCAGATGCAAGCTGAGAGGGCTGTGTAAAACTGAGGTCAGGATACCATCCTATCAGAGAAGATGCAGTCCACAAGGCATCTGGAGCTAACAAAATGTGATGCCACAGGGAATGAGCAGAATTTATGAACTGTTGCCTCAGTAGTTGGGTTTGTAGTTGAAACACTGTGCCTTCTTATTTCTAAAAGTATCTGTCTTTGGAGCATCAGGTCTAACAGGTGGTTGAGGTCATTTCGGGTATGTAGTGATCTGATTTGGTAATGGAGCTGTAGTTGTATGTGAGTAAGGTTAAGTAGAATGATTTTCTATAAAGCTCACTGTAAAAGAAGCAAAGCATGTGTAAGGCCCCTCACACACATTCGTTTTCTGTCCATTCAATATAATGAATGAATTTGGGAAAAAATGGCTTTTATGAGGAAAAATACAATAAAACCATAGAGAGTGGTTCATTAGCTTTCCACTTCTGAGTAATATCCCTATATGCTACTCCAATATAAATAGTGATAATTATCCCCTTGAGGAGGAGATAATATTGGTAAAAGAACAACTACATTGAGCTTAACCTCTCAAAATTGTAGTAATAACACGTAGATGTTGTCCTGGACCTTTGCAGAAATGCAAATTAACTTTCAGTTTGTTTAATTTCCATACGTTTTGTTGTTCCGCCCATACAATAATAGATACAGCTAGTGTTGTATCTATTACTGTATTTATTGCTGTATCTGTTCCTCATTATAATTCTGGGCAAGTTCTCTATAAGTGCTTTGTACACAGAATGACTGATCCTGATATGACTCTTTTTTATTTTCCCACACAGATTACCCCTGGCAGCAAGGCAGCGCAGTCACAGATGAACCAAGGGGACCTTGTGGTAGCCATTGATGGAGTCAACACTGACAGCATGACCCACTTAGAGGCCCAGAACAAGATCAAGTCAGCCAGCCACAACTTGAGCCTCACTCTTCAGAAGTATGTTGATATAAGTTAAAAGTCTTTGCATTCCCAAGGGTGTCCTATGAAACTTGTGACTAAGGGATATAAGTGTTTTATCTCTGTCTCTTAGATTTATTTGAAGTGTTCATGGCACAGATAGGAGATAGAAAGCCAAAATCTGCTCTGATTCTTGTAGAAATCAGCATGTATTCTTATACAGGTCAGTATGGTTGCTATGTTGGGTGTATCTGTGTTGAATTTAGCCTATTGAATACAGGTGTAGTCCCATACCCGTTCAAGCTCCTATTAAAAAAATAACTCCCAACAGTGATGTTTCTGTTGCTTATTCCCATGTGGACAACACACAGTTTTGTCTGGTTAATTTATGAACAACAGTTATAGAAAAGACTATGGTAACAAGCGTTATAAATGCACGAGAAGAACTTGTCTTCTTTTGAATAAGAATTGAATAAGAAAATGAATAAGAAAAGAAGGGTGAATAATCACAGCAGGCTGAGAATTTGTGTTAATGGTCTGGTGCCTGTGAGCCTGAAAGTGGCCTCTCTGCACCTGACAGAATAA
Source organism: Falco cherrug (assembly GCF_023634085.1). Taxonomy (NCBI): domain Eukaryota; kingdom Metazoa; phylum Chordata; class Aves; order Falconiformes; family Falconidae; genus Falco; species Falco cherrug. The sequence continues at coordinate 44,208,020 of NC_073705.1, forward strand.
GAAAGGTGTAGCCTGAGTGCAGGAATGGAAGTCAGTGGAACATGGAGAGGGCAGACTTTCTTGTAGAGATGTGATAAAAGCTGTCGTGCCATTGAGAAGGCAGAATCTCTTCACGTAACAGGTTTTTTAACTTTTCCTGGTTAATGTTGCTTCCAAGGAAACTTGTTCTCAAGTCAGATAACTGCATGGACATTATCTATAATAGTTGCATTAATATTTAAAGCTCCATAATTATATTAAGCAAAGTAACTGCTCTTTTCATGGCATTGTGGAGAAGATCGTTTTTACATGGGCTAGGCAAAGACTGGTACAGAAAGTAAGTTGTAATGTGGAAGTGCAATATCTGCGAATATACCAGAAAATCTCATACGTGGATGTGCAGCAGAGCTAAGCAGTATCAGGAACAGACTAATACCTAAGGGAAAAAGAGCTTTAGCTGAGGTTTCCAAGATGGAGCAGGGTGCTCTAAAGCAAAATGTGTGGCTGAATTTCCCATATGGCTTTGTAAGTCTCAAGTTTGTCTTTACGTGGGTGTTCTAGATAATGTGTAAAGTAAGTACACAAAGTAGAAAGATGCTAAAAAAATTGCAACATATTTGTTAGCTTCTGTGAACACTGCGTAGACGTATATTTCCTGGAAATTTATAACATATATTTCCTGGAAAAGATTTTAAATTAAAGCTCTTCAGATTTTCAGATGTTCCAGATTTTCTCAAAGAAAAATATTTGACATTTGTCTCAAAGGTTGTTGTCTAACTGTTTCAGTGAATGCAAGGGAGATGCATGGAATAATTTCTGCCACCTCCTGTGATGTACATGTGTGCCTCTAGTGTTCTTAGGCAAGATTTTCAGCCAAAAATAAAGACACCAGGAGCCTAATCCTAAATCTCCTAGGACTTGGTTACCAGGAAAATTACTGTGCTAAGAGATAATTTTTACATTTTTAGACACAGCCTGCAGCAATGAAACTGGAGTGGAGTATCCTACTACTATGGAAAAACAAAGCTAGTTTCCATAAAGATCGTAGAGATGGGTACACTCAATTATCTAATTGGTATAAAAGTTTGGCAACATTGGAAATCCTTTCAAATGGAAAAGGAATATATGTACATTAGGAAATAGACTGTTGTGATGGGAAAACTTAACCCCTAAATTTTTATGGTCTTAGACATTTATGTGGAGTGGTCACATGGCTCTGCAGAGTAAATTTCAAGGTCATGGAATGCCTTACTACACAATCTGTGCCTTGGTTTCACTGTTGCAGTAGCAGAAGTAGAAGTGAACTTGCTTGTTTACTCGATAAGTCCGTGGAAGAAGCAGTGGAATGTGAAATCTAGACATAAACTCTCAGAGACAGAAAGCTTTTCATTTTTCTAATGGCTCTTGGCTCTCAAGAGCGATGGCCTTTCCTTTTATCGATCCTGGCCATGAAGGTTTCATGAGCATTGTTTATAACCTGACAGTTCAGACAGTGTTTGCTGCTACTCACTTTTATTATCACGCTTAAGTTCCCTGTGGGGTAGGTTTTTTTCAGGGTGGGGAACTGGTTATTTTTTTATTTGGCTGTCAAGACAAGCTGAACATGGTGTCAGCACTTGTGCAGGACATCAGATTGCAAGACATCAAACACAGCAGAAGGGAAGCATTAAGAATGCCCATTTGTACTTGCCTACCTGAGCAACGAGAAGTCTGCACTTCTCTGGCTATATAAACTTGGTTTCTCTCCAAGTACCATCAATCTGCACTGTTCAGGGTACGCTAACATAGCTCTTCAGTGAGTGCTTGGCCTGAGTGGAATTCTCCATGTTTTAGTCATGTAGATATCCCATTATGGGTTCAGGAATTTGTGGATGTCCAGTTTTCTTCTGACAGCTTCCTTCCCTAAACTCCCTGTTAAGTTTGGTCTTATGACCTCACCTATGCTGTTTTTTCACAAGAAACCACAAAATGAAGATGGAGGGCCTGCCAGCTATGCCAGAGGTTTGATTGGGCAGCCAGAACTTGTCTTGTTACTGGCTTGAGTGAAACGCTGCATTCTCTGACTGCTCATTTTCAGTGTCTGGTTGCCTAGCTCTCCGGAGCCCGCAGCATGCCTCCCTGTGCTGCTTTTGGGAAGTTAAAGGATGCACACAGGCAAATGGCAGGGAGTTGAAATATTCCTGGACCATTCCTGGAGAAAGACCTGTGATCTAGTTGTGTGGAAAGGTATGGGACTCTCCAGACCAGCTCTGTTTCCTTCGGTTTAGAAGAAGAAATGTATCTAGGAAGTGAATTTGCTTCTGCTGAAGAAAAAGAGAGCAGCAGTGAGGGGAGAAGGAAAGAAATTTCTTTGCGCTGTGCACTATTAGCCAGGAGAACGCCAAGAGGCATGATAGTGTGCAGGCTGGTGTTCTAAAACATTAGATACTTCGTAGGTGAAGCTTGTTCCTTAGAAACCTACATTACTCCAGATGTACTGAGCGGGGTCGGTGCTAGTTCTGCGGGACCACGCTATGGAAGGCTGTGATCATACTCTATAATGACTGGGGTTGTGGTGGAAAAAGACATTGCTTTGCTTCTAATCTTTTTGTGACCTCCTGGAGTTTAGTTCTTAATCATTTTTCAGTATCAGTTTCTGGTCAGTTACTTGAGCTACACAGCTGCCCCTACGCGTTTTAGTTCTGGGCCAGTCAAAGCTCATTTTTGGCTGGCTGGCTGTCCCACAGATAGATAATAGGCCATACACTTATTGTCCTACAGCATTCAGTTCGCAGGTGAAAAATGAAACGTATGCAAAATCTATTTTTACTTCATAAAAATGGCTTTCTTTTTAAATTCACAGTAAATGGAATGCATGAGAGTGCAGTATTATTTGTCAACATGTTTTACTGGAGCATCCACAACATTCATTTGATCTTAACTCAAGGAATCTGATCAGCCTCCTTGGAAAGGATTCACCAAATGTACTGGCTTAGTTCTGGAAAGTGCTGTAATATGAGTGCGCCTCATTCTGCTGGCACAAACATTCCTGTGACACTCTAAGACTCCTGCCTTGGTGTCACCCTGTGCTGCTGGAGAGGAGCAGGGGAGATGCAGACTTTGTGTTGTGTGTTGACACAACACCCGCCTCCCACTGCATGCCAACGATCATAGAATAGTTTGGGTTGGAAAAGACCTTTGAGATCATCAGGTCCAACCATAACCCAGCGCTGCCAAGCCCACCACTAAACCATGTCCCCAAGCGCCACATCTACGCAGCTTTTCAAATACCTCCAGGGATGGCGAGTCCACCATTTCCCTGGGCAGCCTGATCTAAGGTCTCCTCTGAGCCCCCTCCTCTCCAGGCTGAGCCCCCCCAGCCGCCCCCCATCCCACGGGTGCCCCAGCCCCTGCCCCAGCCCCTGCCCGGCTCTGGACACGCTCCAGCCCCTCTGCGTCCCTCTGGCCGTGCGGGGCCACAGCTGGACACAGCGTTCCAGGGGCGGCCTCGCCGGTGCCGAGCGCAGGGGGACGGTCCCTGCCCCGGGCCTGCTGGCCACGCTGTTTCGGGCACCAGCCCGGTGCCGCTGGCCTCCTGGGCCACCTGGGCAGGCGGGGGGCTCCTGCCCAGCCGGCTGCCAGCCAGCCCCCCCAGGCCCTTCCCCGCCGGGCCCTTCCCAGCCGCTCTGCCCCAGGCCCGCAGCTGCCCGGGGCTGGGGTGACCCCGGCGCGGGGCCCGGCGCTGAGCCCTGGGGAACCTCGTACGAGTGGCCTCGGCCCCTCGGCCCGGCCTGCCCAGCCCCCCCTGCAGAGCCCCCCGCCCCCCAGCACATCGACACCCCCAGCTGGTGCCACCCGCACACTGGCTGGGGCAGCGCTCGGTCCCTCGCCCCGATGGTCCATGGCGACATGAACCATGGCCGGCCCCAGCGCTGAGCCCTGGGGACACCCCGTGTGCCCCCCGCCAGCGCCAGCGGGGTGATGCTGCCATTCACTTCCAGTCAGTCATAACTGACTGTCTTGTGCTGAAAAATCATGAACCAAATAATCCTTTTCTCTAGTGAAAGGGAAAAAGTGTCAGAGGCAAAGCTACGAGAGACTTATGGTAAATATTTAATAGCTTTTCTTTTTTGTGCAGCACCAAAAGATGGCTGATCCTGCAGTATTTATTTCAGGCCTACTATAAATAAAGCATGTGGTGACAGCAAACTGCAAGCAAGGGGAATTCAGTGGTTATTGTAAACTGCTTTCTTTTGTCTGAAACTGTGAATAGTAACCAATTCTGTGCATGTTTTAGGTCTGCTGATGGGCGTGTTTTAAATCGGAACCAGATTTAGGCTGCATTTAATGCTCAGAAGAATTAGAAGAGGATATCTATCCCAGTTTAAGATACAAACAATATTGATGAAAGCATGGTCTGAAATAGTGGTAGTCAGACTATTCTGTAGAAACATTTCTTAAAAGCACTGTAGAGATGATTTCTAAAAACAAACCTAAAATGAAAATATGGATTTGGGATTCCCGCCCCCTTCTTTGAATGATTCCATTACATTCATCTGACTAATGATGTTTTCATTTGGCGATTGCTTACATACTAGAGGTAGAATATGTGAATATGAATTTTTTTTTTAAGGAATACTAATGCTAGTGATAATTTGCTAGTGTTCATGCTCAGCACTGTGAATATATCTCCTGAAATCCATTCTTGGAGTGACTAAGTTTTTCCTGGTTATTCCTGCCTTTGACTGCAGTCTTAAAGCTATGGAAAATGAATGCTCAGTAGCAAATGACTGCTCCTTGGATGAGGCTGCAGCAACGCTTTTACGCTCGCAAGTCCCACCTGGGACATCAAGACTTCAGCAAGGATCTCTAAATTACTGGGTGCAGAAGCAAGATGTTTGTGGGTGTGTCAGACTGGATTAAGGATGGGAATACCCACCCTCTATCAGAACGCAGCATTTAACAACTCAGCCTTAAGTGTTGACAAAGATGTGCCATTTGCATCTGATAATGTTTCACTAGAAATGATGGACTCCTCTGTTTTCAAGTACAAATATGCTCATGTTGCCATAGAAATATAGCTGGAAATTAGATGACACTTCAAAAAGATCAAATAAGAATCTTAAAAGAAAAATTTAAAAACGAAGCTCTGTCCTTTAATCTGTTCCCTTGAGTTCTACAGAAATTATGTTTAAATATGCCAACATGATTCTCAGCAGGATTTAAAGGTTAAATTAAGAAAATACTGGCTAAATATCAGAAAGAAATAAATTCAGAGCTGGTGCAATGTTAGACATTCCATGTGGTGTTCACTGGTGTAATTATGATCTAGACTGGGCCAAGTACTAAGATCTGTGACCATGTGGACAGTCAGTGTTGGAGCTTCCCACGGTTCACTCAGTGAGCACCTTTGTCAGTAGGCAACTGTATGTACCTGTACTCAGGAGAGGTATTGCAAAGTTTACCTTTAGAAAGGTAAGAACAGAGTAGTCACCTTTAGAAAGGTAAGAACAGAGTAGTCAAACAGCTGCTTACATGCTTTACTGAATCACAGAGTGTGTAAATTCAAAATTTTAAGCAGATTAGTAGAAAAAGGAGAGGAACACTAATGGTGTATGTGACATGGTACCATGTAGTTTATTTTGCCTAGACGTGTGACTCTAGAACTTTTGAGAGCCCCCTGCCTCCAATAGCCAAGATTTCCTCCCTAAACTGATAATGATGCTGTGTTCTCAAAGCAGTAAAAAAGACATATCCTCCTGGTGGACTGAGGAAGCTACTTGTGAGCTGAGGGAGGTGGTCCTCCCTCACTCCTTGTGAAACAGAGGTGAATCCCCTTGCATGCCCAGTTGTCTCTGTATGCAGGTATGAGAGGCCAGTAGGATTGCATGTGATTCTGTGCAGCCTGCTCTAGGAGAACCTGCTTTAGCAGGGGCTTGGACTGCATGATCTCCAGAGGTCTCGTCCAGCCTTGACCATTCTGTGATTTGTTAATAGATGTGAGGCCAGCATTTGGACAGGGTTGTGAGTTTCTGTCTTTAAGCAGAAATGTTTAATGCTATTAAAATGAATGAGCAGCTTTTTCCGTGGAAAATGAAATAAAATATCAGCGTCGGTCACTGCAATAAACATAAATATATTCCTTACATGAGCAGTTTGAGTGGACTGCAGTTTACACTCACTGCATAAAGTGTTCTTGTTAGTTTTAGGAAAGAACCTGGAAACTGTGGATATAGGCCAAGGCTTTAAAGGGCAGTGAAGTTTTCATTCCAAGATTCTGCTTAGGGATTAGAACTGTTCTCAGAGCACGCATCACTTTTCTTTCCCCCGAATACCAGCTTAGAGGTTAAAAATCATCATTTTATTTGTCTGAGAAATATTCTCTGGATAAGCTACAGATAATCTCCATGTGAATCCTTTCACACCTTACTTCGCACCCACCATGGAAAGGTCAAGATAGGTATCATGGGCACATCTCGCCAAAGTCAACGGGCTGACACAACTTACTAAATACATGACAGTTGTACTCATTCTGATGAACAGTTCCTGGTTGCATGCTGCAATGAGCAAGTGTATACGTTACCCAAAATGTTACGGCAGACAGGAAGGTCACAGTGTATTTGGGCTGGGACTTTTTCTTATTGATTAGCTTAAGCATGATCCTGTCACAATGTAAATTACATACTGGAAGCTAATTGGAATGGGTGATATAGTATTTTTTAGAAGAGGAATGAGGAATCATTCAATCAGATAAAATACTGAGGCTTCACTAGATCAATCTTGCAATGCATTGTGTATGTAAGATTCATAGTTTCCTTTGGATCCTTTTTACTGGGGTGTTTCTTGCCCACCAGCCACTAGAAAAGCTGTCAGACCTCATTCTTTTTTTGACAAAACCTTAATCATTGGTGGCTCCATTGTTTCTTACAGCAAGAGCAGAAGTACCCCAAGGTCTGTTTTGCCTGGCTTTCAGGCATCTTCAGGGGTTGGCCAGCTCTTCGTGTCTGTGCTCCTCTCCCCGGCTGATGTCTGTTGCAGCATGGCAATACTGAGCACTGGCTACAGGCTGGCCCCGTGGTGTTTCCGCATTACTGTAATGACAACTTCAAACAGTACTTGAGGACTTCAAAAAGAAACAAAACCTTTTTCCAAGTCCTGGCTAATTTTCTTGACTTAGCAGACTTAAGATGTTAAGTTACCTTTCCAGTCAAAGTCTCTCAGTTACAGGCATTAATGGAAAGCTCATTGAAGTGTTTTACCTAGGAAACAGAAAAACTGAAGGCCTAAATGAGGTGGACTGTTGTTAAGATCTAATTATCCGTGTTCACTAATTTTTCTGTCCCATATATGATGCTTTAAAAACCATGTGGCACGCTGGAAGGTCCATATCCCAAGTAAGAGGAATTACAGGAAAATCAGCTAAGTAAATATGTTTCCTTAACAGCTTCAGGAAACTAAAGAAAGTATTTTGTGGTCAGGATGCTCAAAGTATCCTGAGTTAAACTTTTGCTTTTAGAAATTGGTGAGTGGCAAGGGGAAAACCAGACTTAATCTGCATAGTATTAGAAATCTGTTCGGATTTGGACGATACTTGAAGTCGCCTGTATGAACAGAAGGCAGTTACAAAGCTTTCTATTATTCTTTTGTGAATCATCATATCTTTGAATTTCAGCTGTGGTTCCCTGATTCTGGAGCTGGCTCTTTAGGGTGATGCTCTACAGCAGTCCCCAGTGCTGCTCTGAAATCCGTGCTTGAGTGACTTTCACCCTTAAGGAAGCCGTTAAGAAGCCAGGAGTCGCAGGACTGCCGTGGAGCCTGATGATGCTTGAATGGGGGCAGTCTAAGTCTCAGGTGCACTATTCGCACGGCAGGTGAAAATTGAACAGAGAAAATCACTGTGGTTCCCTTCAGATATTTTTCAGCTGAAGAACTTATATAAATATTTGATACTTGATTCTTCAAAATTGTGATTCATTATGTTTCCTGGCAGAGTTCAGTCACAGCTCAAGACCAGGGGTACAGTAGGCTACGTATAAGCACTGAATCTTTATTCGGTGCCTCTTCTGCTCTTTACTAATAATAGCTAATTCTTTGCTGTACACTATTAGATCCTTCCATAACCCAAATTTATTTTCTGTTCTTCTCAAACTAACAAATTATTTTATTATTTGAACATTTTCCTTAGATTGCTTTTTAACATCTCTCAGTAATTATAAACAATCAGTATAATAATGAAATCATTAATAATAAATAGCTATGCTGAACTTGGAAATTTCAAGTGAGGCACTATATCTGAAGGTTATATACCATTAAGCTTTGATGCCTGTCTGATGATTTTGATTGTATTTCAGCCTCTCACTTTTGATTCTGTAACACCATTCTCTGTAGCAAGGCAAGCCAAATTCTGCGTTTAACCAATTTTTTATTGAGGTGGCAAGAGTGGTTTCCTATTTATAATCAATACCTGTTTATATATTTCTGAGTGTTTGAGGTACTGTGGTTTTGCCCACACTGTGCTGAAAGTACCACTTCTATTCATATTAATGTTTCTGCTGTTATTTTAAATCAAGCTTTGAGAGGAACATCTGACACTTTTATCTGATCAGTAACAGCCATGGAAAACATGTAAATGAAAAGTAGAAAGTCAAAAGAGCCCATACCCTCACCCTCCCTCTAATAGTATTCTGTTTCAGCTTAGTTAAAATGCATTTTACTCATGAATCCTATGCTATTGAAATTGAGTTAGTGCTGATAACTAGAAAGGCTCTGCAAAACTCCTCTAATGAAATCTAAAGTCAAATGTGAATTTGGATGGTGTCGACATTAAAAATTCAGGTAAGTAGCATTGTGATTATAATGTATGAATGAATGGTCTCAAGCAAAACTCATAAAAATCAGCTTGAAACAAAGAAACTTAGCTGTATGAGAGATTTGAATGATAATACAGTGATGTCAACAAGGTTTTGCAGGCTGCAGTAGGTCACTGTATAACTGAGCGACCTATTTGTTAATTCAGCATTAAAGCAAGCTCTTTTTCAGATTCTTATGTTCTACTTATATTTACTTTGAAACAAAGGTATGGCTTGGATATAAATTAATGTCTTTTTTTTTTTTTAACATTGCTGATGGCAATATACCTTTACATACAAAGTCAATCCATGCCAGTGTAAGCAAGTTCTATAACTGGATGAAATTTCCTGGGGATGCATGCACATTACTTTATGGGTTACCTGAGTTTTCAGTAGTGATAAAGAGGGGTGAAATGTTTGGAAATGGTTTAAAAATAGTGCAAAGACAGGAAGAAGAGGTCAGCAAGAAAAATAACCTGCCTGAAAAAAAGGGGTCCATGCTCCATGGAGCTGAAGTGTAGAGCTTGCTACGTGCATTGGGTGAGTGCCAGGCACGTGCTCAGCATCCATACTTCGTACTCTTTGGAGAGACACACAGAGCAGAGCTGCAGGGACGCTGGCAGAGCCTTCCCCCTTGCCCCTAGGAGCTGCTGGAATGGAGGAATCTGAGGGCTGGTAACAAGTCAGCTAAGGAGATGGAGGCATTGGTAGCTGGTTGCTCCGTTCAGGAGGGAGCACGCTGGAGGGCAGCATGTGGGGCAGTTCAAGAAAGAAGGATTTTACATAGCAGGAGGGAGGGGAAGAGCTGAGAAGATGCAACAGGAACTGTGCAGATGCCACAGAAGTAGAAAGGGTCAAAGAGAGACCAGGAGAGTAGAACTTGCTTCTCCAATATTTTTTAATACATACTCCTTTTCAAAAACCTCAGCTTTATGCATACTGTTTCCAGTTCCCTTCCTTTCCATCCTTTCACAAAAAATCTCCAAGGCTTCTTCCCTTTTCTTTTCCCTTTCTATCCCATAATGTTTGCGGCTGCCTCTGACTCAGATCTCTTCTGAGGGTAAATGGGTGTTACGTACTTCCAAAAAAATTGTTTCATAGATTATTTTTGGTTTTGATAGCAGCTTCCCTTTAGGTTGGTGCCATTTATGCATAAGAGGTTTTTGTCTGAATACTGCTGTGGGTATGAACACTAGGTCTGGAAAGCATAATTGCCTGTCTTGCAATCTGAGCGCAGCACAATGCAGGGAAATAATTAACAAATCAGTCATCCAGCCAAATGCTAATATTTGCATTTGCCATTGATATATAGAAAGCAAAACTGCTGATGGAAATACTTTTCAATTTTACTGCAAGCACACATGATATCCTGAGACAGGGAAAGTAGGTCTTATTCTGTCCCCAGAGTCATCGCGGTTACATTTGAAGTACTGTGAAATGTTCAGGGTTTTGTCTTTGTGATTCTCGTTGGAGTCACTAAGACTGTTTGCTGGTGTCCCAGACGAGACTCAAGATCTTCTGTGCAAGATTTACAAACAAGAAGCAGCTTCTGTTTGGCTGCTTGATTCACTGTTTAGCTGAAGATTTAACTGACACGTTACTGATCTTAGCACTTATTAAATGGACACCTCAAATGCCTAACCCCGAGTAATATTTATTCTGCCCCTCTTATGTCTCCCCACCGTGGCCAGATTGTCAGGAATATTATTGCATTAAAGCAGATGTGTATCAGAAGCCCAGTTCTACATGCTCTTTTGTTTTGTGTCCTACTGCGTGCTTACCTGCTTCACTGCAGAATGACTCCGTTTCAATTAGGTGATAAGTAAAGTATGTAAAATGTTTTCTAAGCATTTCTAACCCTAATCCAATCTGGTTTATTACCTTTCCATGCACTTGACCAGTTTTCATTTTCTAGCGGTTGAAATATTAAGATGCAATTATTAAGATGCTCAACAAGGTATAAATAAGTGCTCATGTGTAATAAAATGAAAGCAAAAGTTTACTGTAAGAAAAGAAATGCTGATTTTTACCTGTCCTGAGAGGTAGAAAAGATAGACGCTGACTGAGGAAGATACGAAATATAAAAAAGCCACATGAAGCTGAAAAAGAGCTATTATCTCTTAGATCATGTCACCTCTCTGCACGTACAGTGTTGTGCTCCCCTGAGGACACGGGTTAAACTGGTAGTGATTACAGACAGAACTATTTCGCAGCCCCTTCTTAGGCAGGCAACTCCTCTTAATGCAGTTGACTCCTAATGAACCTTTGCTTTGAGTGCAAAGATAGCAGGACTGAAGTCAAGTGCTCTTCAATGAAAGATATATTTAGGTCGGTTGGAACAAGTAGAAATTTTGACAGCCATATCAGCAGTGCTATCAAAATTGAACTGCTTCGTAAAACTACATCCATCTTGGTTTTGAACTTCATTAAGAAAGAGAACCAGTATTGTGGTGCGGGGTGGGGTGGTGTATCTGTGGAAAGGAGAAGAATTTTAAAAATACCAGAATGATGTATTTTATCATCATTAGAACTGTTTTGAAATTTCATTGTGAAATTAGGTTTTTGTTTCCATTTTCAATTGTGAAAATACAGAAGAAAACGTCTAAAAGTTCAGATCAAATTAATTACTTCAAATAAACAACCTTGGCAGAACATTTCAACATCAGCCTAAATTTACCACAGTCATTTGTGAAATTTGGACTTTCATCCTTCTCATAGCCCTACTAAGCGGGTACGCTCTCTGAATGTTTGGACTAAAATAATTTTGCAATCAATGGATTAAAATGTAAACCTGGGAATACATGTTTATAACAGCACCATCATCACTTGAAAAGCAAATTTGTGTTGCTGCAGGATTTGATTCATCTAGCAAAAGAGGGAGGGGAAAAAACGTCCTGAACTTGCAGATGGTTTTCCTGGAAGAGTAATGGCTCTTATGTAAATAATCCCTTTATTCTGCAAGTGCATACACTTCTATTCCACAAATGGACTTCACCTCTTCTGCCCTTTTCTCTGGTGCAAGTCTCTGCTAAATCTAGCAAGCCTCATCATTCTGTTTCTAAATATCAAAGCTATAAACTTTCAGGGCAGAGTTATGTAGGAACTTCATTGTTTTAAAGTAACATCTTGGAACCTTAGAAGTCAGTGTGAAATAAAAATCTTGGTTGGATAGCGCTGTGAAAAACAAATGTTTCTTATCAATAATGTGGAATAAATACAGCTTTTTAGCATCATCTTCTGTGGCCGGGTAGTGAGTGAGGAAAAATAGACATAAAATAAACAACAGAAGTCGTGGAGTAGCCTGGTAAAAAAATTCATTTGCTTGCACACAAACATTTTCCAGTTATGCATCCAGTATGTGGTTGCTTGCTATACCTCTGTATGTGACAAACAATCTTTACAGAGCTGAGCAACTTTGACACTAAAATTCATGATCAGTGAGCAGAGCAGAGGGGACACATAGTGTCTATTCTGCCCAACTGTGGTCTTGAGTATGCCCAGGTCTCCCCACGTAACTTCACAGAAATAACTGGGTGTACCCAGAAATGACACCGATGGAAGGAAGATCGGAATCTCCTCCATAATCTTTGTCTGTTTGGAAACTGTCACAGTCAATTTTCAGCAATTTTGTGTGCTGGGCTGCAGCTGATCTTCTTTTTTTTTTTTTTTCTTTCTCACTGTCTTTCACCGTACTTGTGTGTCTCTCATGAATATGATCTATCGTTTCTCTTTTGAAGCTAAAAAGGTTGGCGGGAGGGTATGGCACTCACTGCTGAGGGAACATCAGTTAGTAACTCGCCTGAGGAAAGTCTGTTCTAAGCAATTAGCCCTTGTTCTTAGAACCTGAAGGTATATATTTCTTCGATAATTATGTCTTCGGGAGTATATTGTGATATGTTCCAACTGTGAGTATCAGCGTTAGTGCCTTTTACAATTTTCCAGCCTCTCGTTTCAGGAATCCTTTGTCAGTGAATTTCACAAGTTAATTGCCTATTGTTTAACAAAATGCCAGTTTTCATTGTCTCCTCAAACTGTGTTCATTTTCATGGCATGTCATTGTGAGGTCGGCATCTATTACATCATCAGTGTTTTCAGCTCCCAAAGTAGCATAACTCCCATATCTTCTATGTGGAAATCTTACAGGTCCTGTAAGGATTACTCCTTCCCGCTCCACCCAACCCCACCCCCCAACCCCTCCTTTTTTTTTGTTTTGTTTTTTGTTTGTTTGTTTAATTCTGCTTATAGAATTATTTTCTGTGTGACAGCTAAAACTAAATACGCAGCTCCATGTGAAGCTAGGTATTAGTGCAGGGATTGCTGCTATGGATGAGCCCAGTTTCTGTCTAGCTCAGCTTTCTGTCTCTGGTAGGTGCCACTCATAAGTGTTTCGGTGGAAAGCGCAACACAGCCCTCAGTAAGGAAATACTGAACCTAACACAGAGGCTCTTTCATCATCAGTCTTTTAAGGTGTGCCATGAAAAATGAGAATCTGTATGGCTACTTATTGTTACCCCATCTAAAACAGCTGTTGGGGGGGTTTGTTGTAGGTGTAAGTATCTAGTCCTTTCTGATATCCTGCTATTCTCATAGTCTTAATGATGTCTTGTAGCAATGAGTTTCACCTCAGGTTAATCAAGTACTCTAGGTTAAAATGTTTGCCTTGATCAATTCTGTATGTGTCGTCTTTTCAATTTCACTTAATGTCCAGGAACATAGTTTTATTTCCCTTTTTCTACCATTCATTATTTTCTAAGCCTATGTAATGTGTTCCCTTACTCCTCTCCTGTCTAAAGCAAACAATTCCAAATGTCTCAGTCACTTCTACTTGATATGTATGCTTTAAAGTATTTTTACTTCATTTTTGTACCTGCTTTAATTTTGAAATATGCATTTTAGTGATGAGAATTCCAGGCATAATCCTGATCTGTAGGTTGGCAATAGGGTATTACTTGTATAATTATGATTTTTTTCACTATTTTCACATTTTTCATTTCATTTTCTCTGGTGATCTCATGTGTAACTGGAAAGGTTTCTGGGGGACGTTCAGCACTATGCAGGTTCCCGCAACACCTCCCACAAATACATCTTCACTAACCCGAGCTGCCTGGGGGCTTCAGTTAGCGTTTGTCACTGTGCTTTCTGTGTTCAGTTCCGATGAAAGGGTGAACTGCGTGTTTTGAAAGCATTTTAGTGGGATGTACTTTTTGGTTTGAAATGATCACGTACGTATTCTTGGCAAATAGAGGCGAAAGGCAGGCATCTGGAGTGGAGTGTGGCTAATTCAGTAGTGATCTGCTCCTTTTCAAACTAAATAATCTGAAATCAAGACCGTGTTTCTTCCTGCAGAGGTGTTTAAATCATGGCAGTTGATATACAGTTTAAGCAGTTTAAACAGTTTAAGTAATAATCTTTTGAGGAGTTGATCTTGAGATGCCTCAGTACCGAAGTTTAGTCTCTGCATTTTAAAAACCTTCAGAGTTGCTTTTCCAGAGTGCTTCCCAAACCTGAATTTACCTAGTTGTGGATGATTGTCATATATGAAAATGCAGTTTGTCACAAGGTACTGGAAAACAGATGATCACCCAAGTCAGAGGCTGCGTCCGTAACTGGTGGCTTTTTATCATTCAGAGAAACTATATCAAACCTTTTTTCACATTTAAGACCTTTGTAAATGAGAATGTAGAGAAAGCATGACGATATTTAGAATAAGTCTAGGCTATGCTTAGCTTTCACTCCTGAGGAAGCAGCGTTTTTCATTTTTGTGTGAAATTAGAGCTGGAAAATAGAGTCCAGACTGCTAATTTTTTTTTGGTTTTTGGTTCCCAGATCTAAACGTCCAGTGCCAGTTTCAACCACAGCACCCAGAATTGACACTCCCAGGACTGTAATTCCCCACCAGAAGGTATGTGACACACTTCTCCTCAGCCAGAGTTAATACCATTTTTATCTACTGCAGTGAAGGTAAATACCTACTACAGGAAATAGCTTTTGCCCACCCCAAATAAGTGAACACTGAATGAATGCTCAGGCAGCAAAACTGCCACAATGCAATGTATTAGTGGTCTGGTTTTTGCTGATTTCTGATCAGAACCAAAGCATCCAGCTATCCTCTGATGTGATCTGGTCTGACCCATTCTGAACAGCTTTCATCTAGGCTGCAAGAGGCTACCAAAGCTTCTCAAAATATACATTTGCTTTTGTAGATTTTTGGGGAAAAAACATTAGACCGTGCCTCAGTGTATCCAAATCCTGACTACAACTGAAAAGATACTCATTTGGAAAGAGGACGATAGGGCATTTGAAAGCTTGCATCATATTGCATTCTTGTCACATTATTCCAAAGAGATGAGAATAAAAAATAAAGAGGATAAGCCAATTTAATGAATTGCAGCAAGTGGCAGAGGAAATGGATGGCTTGGTTTCTGTTGTCAAAGCTCATAATCTTCCATAAAATAAATGTTCCTATTAGAATAAACAGCATTCAATGACTGTACCTGGCAACTCTTCATCTGTATCTTTGGAGGCACAGAGGAGCAAGGATACCTTAAAGATGGTATATATATATATCCCTAGGGTCAAGCACTGGGTAGGATATTGGTATTGCTGATAAATTTAATTAGATAAGTAGAGAGGAGGTAAAACCTCCATTGCTGCAACTTTATCCCTTCTGTGAGTGCCAGTTTTAGCCCCAGCATGTAGTATAAATAAGAAACACTGAAGGTCAAAATACATGGGGAATTAGGTGATGTTCTGCTGGTTTTGGCAGTTCTGACTTCCACAGATCAATTTCAAGTATATTTTATAAACACCATGCTTTCCAAATTCAGAGCTCAGAAGGTAACAACATCCCTGTAACCACTGCAAATATGTTCAAAGTAACAGAAGAGAACATACTTTGGGGAATAATTTGATTCGATTTTATTTTGTCAAATTTTAAATGAACCTGCCTGACCCCGTATTAGTTGAGACAGAAATAATGTTATTTCACTCCAGATCTTGTAAAGGGATGATGAAATTAGGATTTTATCTTGCTGAGTTGTTTCTGCCTATATCATGATTTTATAAAAGTTATCTCGGAGAAAGTTACTGAAAGAGTCACTGAACAGTACTGTGAAATTCCTAGAACAAAAACGATGAATCATTCTTGTAGTTAGACTGCACCAGCAAAGTATCAGGGACAGGAAGGGGGAGAGAGTACTTGTTTTCCCTCATGAACTACACAGAATGCTGTTAGTTTTCAAGGCAGCAAGCAGACACATCTCTTCAGAATTATTCACCAACACAAGACTGACAACTATCTTTTTGGGGACCCTGTGCAGGTGTGACAAATTTGCCTTCCACCACAGGCACGTAAAAGCTTTTATACATCAGGTTTTCATGACTTTGTATTAGGTGCATTTTTTCCCTGGCAAGCATCATTTTTAGAATTACTGCCATAGGTATTTAAGGCTGCTTACCACACAAACCCTTTTTCTCCCTATGTACCCTATAGAAAAGGTAACTCCACACACTGTACACTGTAGGTTATTTTAAAGGTCCTAAAAGTTTAATTTGGCATTAAAGCTCTAAAGTGACTTTACATTTCCTATTTTAACCCTTCAGAGAGAGGTGAGGATCAAAGGACTCAGCCCTTTTTCAGGAGCATGTTGTCTCACACTTCAGAATTCTGTGTTTTGGTACTTAGGAAGGGTTTATTAGAGCTGTTGGAGGCAGCCTGTTCTGAATGGGCTACAGGTGGTACTTGCAGCTGGAAAAGAGATTTACTGGGGGCTTTCTGAAGGAAAAGGGTGTCATCTAGGAGAAGGTATGGTGGGAAACAGGGTATCTAGCAGTATTCAGAAAGGTGTTCCTAGGTGTAGGGTCTTTGGCCCAGGGGGAAGAGGTAGCAGTAGAGTGCTAGAGTGGGGGCCCTGTGCAGGGCAAGAGGAGTGACGTTTGTGTCACCACTATACACTAGTAGACAACAGTAATTTTTAGCTGAAGAAAAATTCTTCTCTGAGCATGGTTTAGAAGGGAATGAAGGCATTGAACCACTGGAGAAGTCTGAAGGTCCGGGATAAAAAGTCTTTGCTGATACAAACAGTGGTATGGGGTTGTTGCAATAAGGTGTGTTACACTAAAAATACTTTAAAAATCAAGGTTTCTTTGCTTGTCCCTTTGTTATTTCCAGTTACAGTATCACTGTAGAAATGAAGAATTCCGTGACAAATAAGCATGAGCTGTCACCTCCGCATCACTACTTGACAGTGTTTAGACTCATGGTTCACATGAAATGAATTCAATTGCATTTCAAAAAAAAAAAAAAAAAAAGCAACAAACTACATTTCAAGACAGTCACGGCAGTGTTGTCATCAAACATTGGGAGAAGTTTTTTCTCACCTTTCTCTGAGTCAAGGTTAAGGCATGGCAATGTTAGCTAAAAAAATCTGCATGTGCAAGTTCAATGCCTAGTTTAAACCATAAATCCTCTTGTGCGATATTGCTGACCTAATTGCAGCTTCCACTAATTTTCAAGCATGTATTTCTTCTTTGACTGCTATGGTCATGATTTTGTGTTTTAGAAAAATAAGCATACTTTCTTTTACAAAGATGTAAGGAAGGTATAAAAACCCCAGAGTTCTTCAGCATGATAGAAATTTTTCTAGATTCCACAAGTAACATGAATTCTCTCCTTACTTTCTTGAGCTGATCGACATTATGGATGGTACAGGTTCTGCAACCACGAGTATGGCATCAGCTGGGCTGTAGGGCCATTACTAGAAATACAAGTTTGACTGATTTGCAGATTCACTATTCCCTTATCTGACATCTCAATCTTGAACTTGAAACAATTTTTACTTAGTTTAGTCAAATCTTTTTTATTTAGTCAAAAGATTCAGTCAAGTCTTTTGCACGGGTGTGGTATAGCTAGAAGAAAGGGCATAACTCATGCTGAAAGCATTCAAATAAGACTTAGTATGAGTCCAAGGGCTTGAAACTAATCCATCATCAGTCAAGGAGTTCTTGCAGCTTTTTGGGAAGGAAAAATACAGGTGAAGATTCAGCCTGGTGCAGTTCAAAATGTTCAAGCTGAAGCTTTAAGGCTAAGCATAGCTTTAACATTTGTTCCTCTGCATAAAGGTATTAAGACAGCCTCTTTAATTTTAATGCTATGACCATGTGTTGTCCCATTTATGAAACAGTATTGAACACACTTATTTCAGAGTCCCAGTGAGGATCTCATAATGCTTATGATTTGTTTCCTGCCAAATTTGGGAGCCTATGTGGCTAAAAGAAAACAGGTGAAGAGATGATTGACTTTTAATTAAAGCATAGGATGAAAGAGCTGCCTGAACCAAAAGCTATTTGTTGTATGTCTTTGAGCAGAGTCATTTAATGCCATGGTGCCTCCTTTTTCTTCTTTCTATAAAAAAGTTTAAAGCAACAACTGTTTCATGGTCACGTTGGGAGGTCAAATTCATTAGTATAGCATTAAAATTGATCTCCCAGAAGTGCAAAAGGTGAATAAAGATTGTATGGTTATAGCAATAGATGAATAGAACATGGGCTGCCAAAGGAAGAGGGCCTGAAAAACTGGTGGTTTGTCTTCCGATGTAAATTTGTTTCTCACTTCTCTGATACACAAGAAGGAATATTAGCCTTTCATAGAAATTGAATATTTATAAAGAAAATAATAATTTTTCAGAATGGAAACTGAGCTGATGCATAGCTTCCTTCTATTCCTAAATGTTTGAGGCTCCTCTACATTTGTCAGTTTTAAGCTCATTCACTGACATTACACTGGGAAAGTAAAACGCAGTTTCCCCCTAGTAGTAAGGGCTTGCTGCAGGATCACAGCCTGCTCTCGAGGCAAGGAGCCCTTTGCTCGGTGTCAGAGCCTCCTCTTCTGGTCGGCTGCAGGGTAGCATCAGCCTTGCATAGCGCGAGATGTGCTTGCTTTTCCAGCCAGAGGCTGAAACAGAATGGGATGAGAGAGATGGGAAACAGGGGAACGTTTGTTGCTGTTGGCTGCATTTCAAGTGATGTCATGCTGAAAGCCGTGCTGCTGCTCTGGATTAGAAATTTGACCTTCACATTCAGAAATGGTTTCAGAAATGCTGCATTGATCTGGTTTTGCCACTGAACTGGAGGAAAAAAAATTCTAAAATATCCTACTGGGAATAAATGGAATGAGACATTCTTTGTCAATCACAAAAGGAAAGCACTAAATAAGCTGATTACTGGGCAGTAATTCTTTAGAAGCTTCCTCTTTCATCCCTTTCCCCCTGAACGCAGGGAAAACAACTACCTTAAAACTACCATGAATATTATTTTAAAATGGAGAACGCTAACCTGGCACTGCTGGGTCCCTAGGAATTCTAGCATTGAGTTACCAGCATGCTGGTATTCCAGCTGGAAGTTGTTTGAGGACTGAAAGCAAAACTCCATTCATGTCATAAAGGTGAACAAAATCATTAACCATAATTTTTTATGGAGGTTCTATAATTTTCCATTTGCCTACTATTAGCATCCAGTAACACCAAAACTATGAAAATGCTTTAGGATTAAGGAAATAACCTGGCATTTCTCTCATTAGCAGTCGAAAACTGATACTTTATAATCAGATCTCCTTGTATGTCCTTTTATTACGGGCTTAAGAAAGAAAACCCACAGTTAACTTAGATAAAAGCCACAGTTTTCAGGGTAACAAACAAATGTAACTCTGGCATATCCTTTTTATTCTCTACTACTTCTGAAGTCTTTCTAAAATACTTGGTTTGTCCCTCTCTGCTAGCATGTAAAACTCATTTGCACAAGTGGTGACTTAATTTATGAATGTAGCCTTGTGCATTTGTGCCTCTTTTACATCACATTTTTAGAGAGAATCCCTGTTTTCTGTTTGTTTAATGATACTTGAAAGCTTCAGTAGGCCACTTAAAGGATAGTTGTTCGCTGTGTCAGGGTATAATGACTGAAGTATGTAATTCTAATATACTTATTTAAAAAGGCATAGTCTGAAAAACGCTTTTAGGATTATCTATTTCTATGGCCTCAGGCAGCTATTAATGCCAGCTAAAATCTCTTCCTGTTTATTACTAAGAAAAATAGTCTCCGTTCATTTTATCGGCCTTACATTTTTTGCTTCAAAACATATTCAATGTATTTAACATTATAATTAATTATATCCTTAGACCTTTGGGGGGGAGGGGCAGGGAGCATAGCAATTAATTTTAATTAATCAGGCCATATTGTCTTGGTTTTTTCAAATGTAATCTCCCCAAGCTTAAATATGCAATATAAAAAAATCCAAGAAGAGAATATAAAATATTTATTTTTCTAGTGAACCTTAGTATCAGAATTGGTAAATGACATTAATGATAACCAATACTAGCAAAAGTAGAAAATCAAAAGGCCAAATTATTGTCAGGCCAGTGTTTCACACAAGACTGTGGGGGAGATGTGTGTAAGGTAAAGACAGAGACTGAAGCAGCGCCAGCCCAAAGGAGGCAAAATCTCACTTGCAGGCTGCCACCTGCTCTTGTACAGGCTTTCCCTGGCAGCAGATGGTGGGCTCCATCCCTTCTTCAGGGTAATGTCCCCTGCCTGTCCCTGTCCCCCGGAGCTGGACTGCAGCATGCTGCCAGCATTACTGGTGGGCCTCTTAACTGTGAGCCTCACCACCTCTGGGTACTAGTTATGGCTGCAGCGTATCTAGGTCCAGAGGGAGAGGCTGAAGTGATCCTTCTCCTGTAGCAAAATCAATGTAACCCAAGTTTGGCTGGAGCCAGGAGATTCCCAAATAGCATACAAATTGATATCATGGCTCCAGAGAAATCTGTAAATTGCCAAGCATTCAAATAGTTTGTGGGGTACCTCAGCTATACCTTTTTTTTTTTTTTTATCCGAAGTACGTAACTACAAACAAAAGTGAAGAATAAAACAGCTTTCGGAACTATATCATTCATTATTTTAAAACATGCGCTAATGAGTTCCAGCACTTGGGATGCTAGGTTCAAATGGTAAACATTAAAAAGATGCTAATCAATATTAGAATCTTGCTATTCATGTTGAGGTCACTGAGCCTTTAGAAGTTAAAGAGTAAGAAAACTGAGAGTAAAGGTATAAAATGACCCCCCTGAGAGTGGTTTTTATTCCTCTTTCATAAAATTGTCCGTACTGTGTGTAGGCAGACTTCCAAAAAGCATAATAGGGCTGTGGTCACTGCAGCTGCCAGCAGCTGGAAGGAAGTGAGGCAGTTTAACCCTAAAGGTGCTCTGTGCTTCCCAGGAAGCTCTGGATGGTTTTGCATCAGAATAAGCTTGAAGCAGTGATGGGGTGTTTTAGGCAACATAAGCATGAGTTTTACATGAAACTTCTGCAGAACCCACGTGACAACTTATTTCCTGCACTGTGTTGCTGAAAAAGCAGTATTTTTCTTTTTTGATATTACCTTTTATTTTGGTTTCACTAAGCTGCATTAATAGCAAATCTTTTATGACATTGAAGCATATACTACCGTTTTCCAGGATGGGCTTTGGTGGAATGTTCCTAATTTGAGCACCAGCACAGACTTCTATGGGTATGGGGTAGGAGAAATTCCTGTGACTTTGACTAAGACAATACATCCTGCTGTCCTCGTTAGGAGTATTATCTGGGACATGGCTGTAGGATCGTACGCTCCTCATCTACATACTCATGCACACATTCCTTCAAGTGGAAATTATGCAGAAATGATCAGGATAGAAGCATCCTACCCGCTGAGCAGTACCTGTCCTCAAGTCCTGTTGGTCTATCTGCTAACCGTGCTGCATGGCCTAATTAGCATGAGCCAGAGCCTCTAAAAGCAATGCAATGTAATGTGTGGCCTTCAATAACTTGAAGTGTACTCGTGGAAAATAGAATGGTGTGGTTTAGAATCATTATCTTTTTATAATAAGGGCATTGACTTTTATGTTATGACTTATATTATCTCAAATGATTCTGACCTCAAGACATTTTTTTAAATATTTCTTAATTATCCTAGAAATTATTAGAGTGTTGTCTTTATATAAACTTATTGCTATGAAGTTGACTAGTAGCAAATGCTTTCTTAATGTTAAGCTTCTTTACTTGTCAATTCCAACTAAAACCCAGTAAAAAAAAATAATGCCTGAGTATGCTCTGCTTTCCTTATCTTAAAACAATGTGTTTCTGTGTTGAAAATCTTCCCTGAAAGGTTGGATGCTTTGGCCCCAACCTATTTATTGCAAGTTTATCAATATGTTTAGAAAGCAGTAATTGCAGATATGTTATTTTTGCATGTGTTCTATGATTGCTCTTTTCTTTTTTTCTTTTCTTGGCCTGCATGTTTGCTACTACAGGAACCTGCTTGGGAAATCAATGGCAACAGAACAACCTTCAGTCCTCTAACTAACACGGCGACTGGGCCTATGGGTAGTATTTTAGCAACAAACGGAACGTTTTCAGGCTACCTCAACAAGCAAGAGATCAGCTTTTCAAATAGCTCTTCCTACTCAAAGACTACCACAGTTAGATCTTCCATGTCCTCTCAGTCTGTGACTTCTGACATTTCACCTGAAAAGAGTAACCTAGGTTCCAAACTAAGCCCTGTATTGACTGATGGCAGTAGTCCCATACACCAGCTGAGCCCTGCAAGGCAGTATAACAACCCTATTGGCCTTTACTCAGCAGAGACTCTAAGGGAAATGGCTGAGATGCATAAATTAAGTCTCAACCGAAGGGCTTCGGAAGGTGGACTTCCTAGAGGGTAGGTAACGTGGTAAAATATTTAATAGTTCAATAAGTAATGGATTTGCTGAAAAAATGAATGTAATAGTACCTACCCGATTGTGCATTTGTCTAGTAATCATGATTAAGGTCTCAAACAATCATTAAATTTTTCCAGTAACCCCCAAAACACATACACAGTACCATTGCAGAATAACTCTCCGTCTTTGGGATCTGAATTGCAACATGGATTGGCAATAGCCACCAGAGCACGAGCAGGAACATTAAGACTGAAGTAACTGTGACCATCTCGGGGTTCTGGCATTTAGCGATTTAAACTAATGCACTCACTCTCACAGAGCCGAGTATCGCTGTCAGCCATTAAAGAAGCTGTTATAAAACAGATCTGGTATCTGGTACCTTCCTAAAGAGAAATTGCTTTGACCAGCAAGTCTGACATGCTAGTCTAGTGGAGTATCCCGCTATAATTCCTGCCTTAATGTATTAGCTTTCCTATGTAAAGTGAGTCAGGATCGCAGTATTTTGAATCCTCTGGTTTGAACATTGTCTGTCTCACTTCCGTTAGCTGTGCTCTTGGCTTGTATGTCACAAGGAATGATCTCCAAATACTGCCCAGGGAGTCTGATCCCATGCTGTCAAGGTTTTCAGTGTTACTGTATTGCAGATGAACTGTTTTATTAGTCAGTTTGTGAAGTGAGGAGCTTGGACTACAATACATGAGAAAAAGCAATGAGAAACAGGTTTTCCTAATTTTTATGCCTTCATGTACTAATTTGCAAACAAATCTCTAGTTTGTTTATTTGTGTTTGTTTAAATTGAAGATAAATTTCTTATTATGATTAAATATGGGGGGAAGTGTACTTTTGACACTAGGGACCGGCTGTATGAAACCAGAAAATTCCAGCCATCCAGTCAAGGTCTGATAGCAAACGCATATTTTCAAGTACTTTATATCCCATTGCAGAAGCTCTTTGTAAGAGTAAAACCAAGGGGTTTTAAGTTGTAGCAAATCAAGGATATTTTATCCTTATAAAAGAGCATTTATACATATTCTAGATGATTCAAGCGGTTTTAGACGATTCATTGTAACTCTCTTGAGCACCCAACAATCCTAATTAACTTATCTGAAAAAATCCTATCATTCCTTCTCATATGGATAATTAAGAAAGGCAATTAGTGTTTTGAAGAAAGTAATTTCAGTTAGTAAGCAAGATCAGCAAAATAAACCTCAGAATGCTTCTCTCTTAATTTACAGTTTTCTTGAGGAGAACTAATCCTTGTCTTATTTCAATATGCAAAGTTTCCCGGGAGTGTATCTCGTTATCTTTTTCCCACTGTCTTTACAACCCTCCTGAACATCTGCAGGGGTAAAGGGGGAAGGGGCTCTGTTTCAGATGGCTCAGCATTCTGACTGTTTCTTTGTTTTCAAAACTACAACACGGATGCACCCCTCACTCACCAAAGTCAGTGTGAACCATTCTGTTGATTCCAGAGGGCACTGCGATAGGACTATGTAATAGAACAAGTGATTATTGGGCTGCAGAGAAGCTGTACCTGCAGAAAACACTTCTTCACTGTCTTCACTCTGCTGCTTTTCTGTTTTATGTCTCCTTTACATGTACACATGTTAGCGCACGCCTGTGGCAGTGCACTGAATTACAAAGCAGGGTTCTGCCTTTGAACAACCATCTGAGATTATTATTTTTTTTCAGTTTGAACAAAATTTTAGGGAGCTGCTGTCTATCTGCCTGTAATATCTGTAGCACTGATCAACAAGTATATTTATGAGAAATCCTCTAAATGTTCTGTTAAAAAAAAATCAGCCTTTATCCTGCAGCCCAGGAACATTCTGAAAAGATGAAAGAGCCCAGAGCTACTAAGTATATGTGTCTCTTCAGGTTATTCCTCTGAGATGCAGAAAATTGTACATCTCTGTTTACATGCAGAGAAAATTTTGAGTTCAATAACCCTGTCATTCCCACTCCCACTGGAGTGTTACCCATGAAGTGAGAGGCATCTTTCCTGATGCCCTGTGGAGCGTAACATGGAACCTGTAACCGCCTTGGGGCTTGGTGTCATCCATGATAGTCTTGATCTCATTGTGGATATACGTGAAAGCGTGTAGAAGGAAAGCCCTGTAAGGTCTGCAAAATCAGCTCAGGACTTTGGCAGGGATGGTCTTTTCATACAGTACAGCGTAAGATTCTGTGTAAAGATTATGAAATTATGGTGCTCCAAAACTGTGAATTTATTATGCATTCATGGACATGCACTTAGCAGTATGGTAAAAAGCTATAAGATTCAGGTTTGGGGGTTGATCTTAAGGTATATTTCATATTTCCATTTGGCGTCCTGTTCACCAAGTCATTTAAACTTAATTGTGTGAATTCCTGCTGGAGGTTTAGCTAAACCCTTTGGAAAATGCTATCAGAAAGCTAAAATTGTTTTTGAGATTATTTCCTTGATCTGTGGAGAATAACAAAGCATCTGTTTTTCTGATACACTTTTACATTAAAGCTTCATCACTCTGGCCCAGGGTGAAAAATAGAAGTGGCCCGTTAAGAGTGCAGCACTCGATGTGCTGAAAGCTCTGGAAAGGGGAGTATGAATAAATACGAAGAGTGAGTCATAGCTTGTAACGTGGTTCTTTTTCATTCCAGTGTAAGTTATTTTTCACACTTTAGGTTAAGGGCAGTAAATACCTGTCCCACAAGTACGTGCCAGGTGGCTTGGGTTACTAGCTTCTTAGTGTGACCTCTCTGAGTAGCAAGTTGGGTGTTTCATACATGTCCGTATTTAGAATCAAACTAAAATAATGTGTGGCTCTGAACTGGAGAGGTTTTTCTCATCTCATACTAAGCATAAGGAGAAGTAAGGCTTTATTCTTTTTGAAGGAAGCTGTAGTAGCTTCTTCACATCAAAAATCTTTAGAGACATGGCTGTTGAGCTGTTCTTGGGGTGTGCATGTAATGATTTTTACCTTTGAACATACTTTTATATGCAAACAAGTGTTTCCTCTAATTAAGGTGTATTTTAGGGACGGTAGTTCTGCCTTTGAAATATTATTTTATGTATAAGGCAGAGGCCTGGATTAGAAGATTAAAGCAGGCATCAGAGTCCACTTCAGAAAATGATACTATTATACTATGTTTCATTGTAAATGAGTACCCAGCTGTCCTGCACATACCTAAAACGGATATAGCATCACTGATGTGCTTACAGCCCAGTGTACTGGTTCCTGTAACAGACTGGTATATTTGGCTTAATGTAGGGTTTATACAGTTAAAAGAATATTCTTGAATCTGAAAGTCTGAAGAACAGTAATTGCAGAAGGTGATCTGTGATTGCTTTTTCCATGGAAATGCAGAAGTGCAAAGCCTTTACTGCAGCTTTGGCTCGTTACAGTGTTTTAGGTCATGAAAAAGGCAGCTGCATGAGCCAATGCAAAAGAACTGTGTGTAAAAAGAGGCAGTAATAGCAAAGGTTCTGCAAGGCAGAAGCAGAGGCAGACAAATCCACTTTGAATGTCGCTCTAACAGTATAACATTGCTGTCCAGTATTTTGTATCAACCCCAGGTCCAGAAATGTTATAGCAACAAGTTGGAAGGTTCAGCACCCAGTTCTGTCAACAGCATTCTGTGCAGCTAAAGAAGAAGGAATGTTTGTTAACTGATCCTGGACTCTCTTCCTCTTTATTTTGCAAAATGTGATGAATTACTTCACCCAAGAACATAAGAGCAAAATCCAGTATTCTAAGCTTTGAAAAAACTAAGTTAAAATAAATGTCATAGCCTATTAATGCTATATGTGCAACCAACAGAAAGACTTACTAGCAAATAATATAATATTACAGTCTGAGCACACTATCTGTTCATCATTCCCAGCTTTGGCCCGCATCATACAAAACTCATCATAGGCCTTATGTTTCTTTGGAATTACTGTGCAAGTCTCTGTCACTTCTTGTTTATGCAGCGAAGCAGGATGTAGCATGAACATTTTTTCACACAGTTTTTTCATACTGTGTACATACCAGATGGAATAAAATATCCTGATACAGATATCCAAAAAAACCCACATAATGCATGGACTTAATTAATTTCATATGGAATAAATTAGAAATGACTGTTCTGAAGTTAATTGGCTACACCGCTGTTGGCATAACATAGGTACAGTCAATTTAGGCCAATACTTTGTTAAGTACAAAGGCATTTTCCTTAGCTTTAGATGTAAAACATCTACCAATATATTCTTTGGATGTTCTCCAGCATGTAAAAGACCAAAAAATCAATCTTGCAATACCAGCTTTGAGGGTGGCCCGAGGAGAACAGACTTCATCCCTGAATATTTAGTATCCGAGTGAAGAATATAATCTCTACTACTCATTTGCTATTTTCAGAGGAGAATATACTCTGCAGATGCTTTTTTCTTCCCTCCACTCCCTGCCCCCATACACTTTGATAACAGTATTTTCAGGGATGCACAGCAATAAAATCATGTTCAAGGGTCAGCCAAAATGCCATGGTACCCTACTAAGTCCTAGTGGATCAACTATAATCCCTACATTTTTTCCTTTCTTAATCATATTGGTGTTCTCAGGCATACTTCTGGGTGTTTTTTTGTAGAGGGTCTGAAAAAAACCTTTAGTAAGCTTTTGTAAATACCTGTTGCCCTTTGCACTCTAAAAACTATTGACTTTTTCTGTGTGGTTGGTTTTGATGTTGTTTGTTCTCTTTCTCTTCTTTTAGGTCATAACCAACACCGCTGCCAAGTTAGTATCAATTCTATGTAGTGCCAAGTATTTGTGTTATGCTGTATGTGTGAAGATTTGTTTTCTGGGGTAGCATGATCCCCTGTGTTCCTGCTGTGTCTGCTTGCAAGTGGAAGTATTATTTTTTTTTTTAAATCTTATTGGTATGGCAAGCGTCATGCACTGCCACTGGTGTCCAGTGGTGCTCCCTTCTCAGCACACCGTATGTTCAGCATTTCTTGGTGATGTTCTAATGCTGCAAGTGCAGCCAGCATCTGAGCTTGCTCAGCTCTTGTAAATGCTTTCAAATGGTTTTGTCTCTATAGTCTGGGTTTAATTCCTCCTAACTCTTTAAGCAGTCTTTATGCCTTCAAGATTTGGGGAGTCTTATCTGTGCCTTTCCTGGTGTATTACTAGTGATATATTTTTAGCCTCAACATTAATTTCCAAAGTCCCACTCCACTAAAATTCAAATTTAGGTTGGTGTGAGATATTGATATGGAAAAAATCTAAAAAGTAATTTACCTTAGAAAAACACGTTGCCCAAAAAAAGAAGCAACTTTGAAAGTATGATTAATCCGCTTTATTTAGGAAAGCTCACAGAGTCCTCAGCTTTGATCTTTAGTTTTCTGAGGGCAGAGGATTGTCTCTAAATTCACACTTTCTGTCCCTGAACTGTTGTCCAGAAATTGCTGGAGACTGGGTTAAATTCAGCATATTTATATTAGTTAAACGTGAAATTGAAACTGATGAGAGAAGGTTAGAAGTAGTAGAATACATAAAATTGAAATATTTGATGCATATAATTTACGCTAATCTGGCATTCTCTGTTGATTTTAATGAGGTGTGCATGTGATGTCATGCAAATGACATAACTCCTTTGGAGTGATGAAATTCTAGCCAGTTTACATTGAAAATTATTCTTTTACAATTGTCTTAGAAAGTGGAATTCACATTATAGGGGTGTTTTTAATTTTACTTGCTTTGGGATTTATTTTTCCTGGTCCTGTTCCAGCTTAGTAGAAAAATCCCATTCATTTTGCAGAGGTGATCCAGCTGTCTCTAGGACCTTACTTCTGCTACCAAGTCCTAGAGCACAGCACCCCTTACAAGCACTAATATCTTCTGTTTACTTCCAGAGTTGTAAAAAAAACCCTCTGCAGTTTAAAATCTGTACCCTTTTCTTTTATTTTTATGGGAATTCTGTTAACTTCAGTGGAAGTTTTGCCTTGGTATGTGTAATGTGACTAAAAGCTCTTGAAAGACATCACTGAAACCATCTAAATACCACAAGTGAAAGCCCAAATCACTACTGCTGCTACCATTAGGGAAGTTTATGCTGTTCTAAGATTACTGGCTTTTATTTTTGTAAATGATTGTGGAAACTAATTGCTTTGAACTTGAAAAGTGGCATATTTAACCTCTGTCTTTTCATTCACATAGTCTTCTCAGATCTTGGGTTTAGAGCCTCTTAAATATTTCTAACAGTGTGGGGGGAAAAGAACACTAAATTCAAGATCTTGAGGACCTGTGTGTTTGTAATTATCGTGTGATCGTTTAGGGTATTACAAAGAAAAGAGATACCGTTGTTCAAGTAAAGCATGTGCATGCTGGAAAGAGTATAACAATCTGCACGTCTCTGCACATCACCCTTCAACAGATGATGTCACTGTAATAGTAATATTGTCATAGCTGATAATTAACGGAGAGATATTTTAAACATGAGAATGTCTTTGTAAAAAGATGATTTTCACTTTTTTGAATGCATAATGCAGCTTCCCAGTTCCCTCCTTTAAAATGTGGATGTGCGTAACTGCAGGCTGTGGCTGTAACGCAGCACATGTGTATTTATGTCTCTGTTCCTTGAGCATGTGGCTGTTAATGTTCTCTCAAGTATTTTGAATGATGTGTGACTCTGTCTCTTACTGTCCATCTTCAGTCAGGGCATCCCACCAAGCAAAAAGCTGACAACATAGCAGAATCTGCTGGCTGGGTGGCACATCATCTTCGATCATCTCTGAAAGATTAAGTCAGATGGCTGCCAGCTTTACTTGATTTTCCCTTTTCCTCCATGCTGGGTTGAGGGTTTGATTTTAACGCTCACCCACTGGGGCTAGCCCATGGCAAACAGGCACACTATTTTTCCCTTGCCAACCAGAGAAGCTGTTGTTTAGTCACATGAAAAAACTCAGTGAAAGACTTAATATTAGCTGATAAATTTATGGTGTAATGGTTTTAAAGTGGAAAGGAAAATCGTTCCAATCAAATGCGATTACATTTTTTAGAATTTCTTTTGGTGGGGAGATAAATCCATTTCCAGCTTTTGAGCTCAGTTCAAAACGAAACCTTTGTGAAATATTTGTTACTTCCCAAAGGACAGGAATCTCAGTTTTGGCCTGTTTGGTGAGCATATGGAATCTATACTGCTGGCATCTTTCTGCTGCTGGTAGGACAGGAACAGCAGCCCAGAGATTTATCTGATCTGCTGTAGGTTAGGGAAGAGCAGCTCCTTCACTGACTGACAGCTGAGGCTTAGCTTACTCACCAAAACTCCAGGCAATACTCAGTCCTAACTCTAGGACTAGCAGGACGTACAACTAGGTGCTGCAAGGAAGCCAGGTGCTCTGTAGCTGAAGTCTGACATTCAGCTGACTCCTTCTGTTGCAATGAAAGCTTCAGTTAACTCGCTCGTGGCTCGATTTCTCAAACAAAAATTCTTGCTCATAAACAAAGCTACTGGAAAATATGCCGGCTACTCTTCCAGCTGCAGTTGTCCTGTCGATTGCAATGTAGGATATTTTGATCAGAGGCTGAGGTTTATCATGCTATAGCAACACTTAGGGCTGGCTGTACAGAGATTTTGGGAAGATTGATTTAGCCTCAGTGAGGAGAGAGATGAAGATTAAAAGGTGTGATACTACATTTCACTATGATTAATAATCCAGACAGAAAGTACTGGAACTTTCTAAATAATAGAGGACCTGACGTCTGTTCACCCCATTGCACTTTCTAGCGCTTTGTAAGAGCCTTCGGAAAGAATGAATGAATGCAGTGAATAAACTGGGCATTCTCTGCAGTATGTATGTACGTCCAGAGGCATGCGTATATACATATGCATGCATATGTTTGTATACACTTACATGTATATATGCATGTAAGAATAGAATTGTAATATGTGTCACATAAATACTTAGGGATTTGTCATGATTTTCTTATACAATGACAACTGTTTCACCTTTTTTTCTCGTTATACATCCAAAAGTGTCATCCACTAGTGCAGCCAGCTTCTGTTACTTGTTACCTATGTTGTCGCTTACCCTCCGATGAGAGTCTTTTGTGGTGAGATGCCATGAACAGACATGCACGCTCCTCTGTTGGTGCTCTTTCTCTTAACTGTCACGCCTTTCTCCTTTCTTCCTCCCCCTTCCCTGTCGAACCTCACTCTTGCATAACCCAGCACGGAGTTCACGGAGCGTTTCAACCCCAATGCCTTGAAGGACTCTGCCCTGTCTACACACAAACCCATTGAGGTGAAAGGCCTAGGCGGCAAGGCTACTATAATTCACGCCCAGTATAACACCCCGATCAGCATGTATTCCCAAGATGCTATCATGGATGCAATTGCAGGCCAGGCACAAGCCCAGGGTGGAGAATTTGCTAGGTAAGGTTATTTCCTTGTGTGGAATGCTCTTTCTCTGCATGATACATCTAACAGTCACTACATGCATGACATGGCAGGTCTTCCTGGGCTCTTTTCTGGAGTATCTTCCACGTGGAAAAAAACAAATCAATCCTAGGCAGTGTTTGAAGGCACTTCATCTTTTCGAAGTTAAAAGAATGAGTAGTTAAAAATGCAGCATTTCTTTTTTGGTATTCTTCCTAGAACTGATAGACCCCACAAAAATATACTTGGTGCTATGTATATGACATTAGATGGCTTTTTTTTTTTTCTTTTTTTTTATGGTGACCATGCTTTGTAATAACCACAGTATTATAGGCATAAGTTAGAAAGAACAGGAAAGGGAAGGTAGAAGTATTATAGGCATAAGTTAGAAAGAACAGGAAAGGGAAGGTAGAATTTTTATTGGTAACACAAAGAATGCAAAATATTTATTTAGTACTGGCTACTGATTTATTCTTCAGCTTGTAGTGTGCAATATATTTACCCCTATCCCTCGTTTACATACCGAACATGTGTCCTGTACATATCCTTTGGACTATGGCAAAATCCATTGATCTTTAATAATTCTGCTTTTCCAATGAACATTTCTGGTACTCTTACCTGATAAACTTATCCACAATTGTTATGACTTAACTGAATTACCTGTGCAATGAATGTAGCCAGGTTTCTCCCTTATTGGGTATCTTTCTACCCAAAATAGAACTTACCTTCTTTTCTTGTGACACCAAAATAATAGGTATAGCGACACACCTTAATATAGTTTCCTTTCAAAATGTTAGCTGCAGGCTTATTCAAAATATAGATGGTTTATGTATTTGCTTGTGCTCCTTTTTACTGGCCATTTCTTTTCTTTTTTTTTTTTTAATTATTTTCTTTTTTCCCCACTAATTTTTTGCACCAGTATTATTCTGTTGTTCATCGCAACTCTCCCTAGTAATGGATCCCAAACAATACCTTTAGCTGGTTTTGACCATGACTTAGTCTATCTCCACAGGTGTAAGTAGACTCATATTTCCAATTAGCAAAGTACAATGAAAGAAGTTCATTCCATCTCTGTGTTCTTTATAATGGTTCACATCTTTCATAGGCATGGATTATACAAGATATTTTATGATATATTGCATTTTTTACTAAATGCTGTAACATTATACAATGGAAATAGTAATGTTTAAAAATGTTACCTATTTAAATGATCAGATGATGATAAAGTTTCACTGCTGAGCATGTGGATCCTTTTCATTTTATAAACTGCACATTACAAGAATTTCTCAAATGCAGTTCCAATCACAGGGTGGCTGGGCTGGAAAATGTCATCTTTTCCCATCTGTGGAAGAGATTTAAACACAAAGTGTTGTGGGAAGAGGAAAATGCCCTTTCCAGAAAATTCCAGATAGGGTGAGAGAAGTCCAAAAAGAGCAGCTAGAACTGGAAGATCAGCACGCTTTCCAGGGGGTTTAGGAATCTGCCTTAACATGTAAAATTGTGAAGTAAGCAATCTGAAAAACGAGAGAGGCTTGAATCATAAATCATAAGGTGGTAATGAGTTATATTAGTATACAAATACAACCTGGAAAGAGCTGAATGAATGGATACATAGGTAAAAAATAAGAAATTAAAAATTGATTTTCATGGACTGTTGAGCCATTGCACCAGTAGCAGCAAGAGTTGTGTTGAACACCACGAGCAAAAGCTTTGTTTTAACTTTCTCATTTTAAACATGGAATCCACCTGTCTCATGGGTGTTTTTGAAATGAGATGATAATGGCCATTAATCCTTTTGCATCAGACAGTTCTAGTGGAACACTGTTCGTTGCAGAAAGACTTCATGGCTGTGTTCTCCCCTGTAATGTTGCAATGAAAGTTTTTCTGCAAGATTCACTATACAAACTACTGCTTAAGCTTTTCCTTCGTTCTGGAACGTGGGTCCCAAGCCTAACATTCACCTCGCCCCAGAAGAGTCTAGTGTTTCTATTTCTACGTGCAGTCAGGTACAGGGACTCTCTACGTCTACTGCGCTGTGAGCTACAGCCTGTTTAGTAACAACTTCTTTTTAAACTCGTAGCACTTAGTGACTAAGCAGTTTTCTCAGTAGATTGTTCTATTACAATTAACACAGCATTTTTAATCTCGATATAAAGGCAAGGTTTGTGCAGATAGGACAATGGTGTACCCATTGACTGATATTCATTTGATTAAACCTGTAACTCATTTCCTTAAGGTGTTGCTTTGACCTCTGTGATATTCTGAACTTTAATTTGCAGTAGAAACCAAGGATGTTCTTTAGTTTGCATGGCTGATCAAGTCTGAGATAAGATTATGCTTAATACAGAAGTATTTGTATGAGAAGTTTGTCATATAAAAGCAAACCAATTTGTCTACTGATTCATGTAGTCTCAATTCTCTACCCATAATTTGGTCTCGGCACTTAATTACTCTTCTTTGGGCTTTTCATTTTATGTTAAGAGAGAAGCCCCGCAGCCACAAGGTGTGTGTAAGATGGTAAGCATACTCAGACTGTAGATCTAAAGGGCTTCGGTTCTTTTTGGCAGACAATAGGTGGAAACACTGCTTGCTGCTTCTTTTATCGGTGATGAAGAATAGACAGGCTTAAGATAAGAATTCCTTTCATAGTTTGACCATTTGAAATCAGTGATGTTTTAACTTAAGTCAGTGAGATCAGAACCGGGCTCCTGTAACTTAGAAAATAACCCACATGTACTGGATCACCATGGAAAGCACAAAGAAAAGCATATACATTTTTTATTTATATATACTGCAGTTATTCAGACCTCATGCTGGAATTAAAAGTAGAAGAAATTGAATGCCCTGACTTTATATCTTTTCTCACTCGATGTTTCTTTGTTTTAATTGATTTTGCTATAGCAAGAACCAAGAGTCGGTTGCAGTAAAACCATGTGGTTAGTACATTTCAAGCACATTTCTATCAAACCTCTTCTACATTCCATTATGCAGTTCTAGCCAAATTTACAAGTCATGTCAGTAGACATAAATCCAACAACTTTATCAGGATTAAGATCTAACAGCTTTAGTTGCAGAATCAATAATGTGATCGCACAAACTTAGCCTCGTGTATCCTCTACAATAAGTCAACTTGGCTGGATAATTTACCAGCCTACATGAACTGTTTCTTTGCTGGGTTGAGGGTTTTTTTACCTCTTAGAGCTTCTTTTTTTTTTTTTTTTTTTTATACTAGTTG
Source organism: Falco cherrug (assembly GCF_023634085.1). NCBI lineage: Eukaryota > Metazoa > Chordata > Aves > Falconiformes > Falconidae > Falco > Falco cherrug. The sequence goes on from NC_073705.1 coordinate 44,242,201, forward strand.
GAATCAGTCTAATACCCAAAGTCACAATATTTCATTGTATGTCTACATCAGGGGTAGAACACTGTAGTGTTCCTAAGTTTTACTTATTGCCTATTTAAATTAAATCTGAATAATGACTCCAGGCAGTGATTCACGTGGTAAACCGTAGTTTATAATGAACTCCAAGAAAAAAAAATCACATTGCTACTTATTCAAAGAGGTCTGACTGTCTTTAAAGCTTACTTTAATCTTAATAATGTGTGACTTGTATGATGATGTGAAAAAGGAGGACAGTCTTTTACTGAATCCTACTAGAATACCTTAGGCTATAATATGAAAAACCCTCAAAAGGTCTAACCCGTTCGGGAAGAAATTTTTTTCCAGTAACATTAGTTTAAAGTAATATGCTTAAAGATGCATGATATTTCTACACATACACACCCAGATGGAAAAAAATTAAATTAAGAAGAGGTATAACACAACCATTAACATGGTTATGTGCATCTTTAGGCTGTCTGTAAGAATCAACTGTCACATTTAGGTTTATGAAATGCTCATAATCAGCAATACGCTCTATTTTACACTTCCATGCTGAGTGGCTTATATGTCCTAGTTACTCATCCACAATATAATTACATTTTTTTAAAAAGAAAAAGCCCTGTTGCATTAAAGACAGAGCTGGAAATATTCCAGTATGTTGCATTAATTTTGTTCAATTTACATGAGCGTGTTTCACTCTGTTAGGGAAGGTTAATTCTCCAAGCTCCATTTCCTGCCTTAATCATCTACAATGAGGATATTAATATGTCATATTAATGCCACACATTGCTACTGTGAAATTTGTGGTCCAGCCTCTAGTGTTTTTTAACTACCTTTGAGCTAATGGCATATCTATACGTAAGACTTTTATACTGCATTTTTGTAGATTTGTCATAGTGTAAGAACAAAGCATGTCAGCTTGAGGGTTAAACCAAAGGAATCTGAACTGTCCCTGACCTGCACACCGCTGTTGCTACAGCAGTCCGTGGTTGAACTCAGCAGTACTACCTATCCATTGGTTTATTATCCACTCTACAGCAGTCTGCAGCTGTGAAATTTGCTATCGCGTACAGCAGTTTTTTAAGCTTTGGCAGAATTAAAAAGTAAGTCTGGGGATATAAATTAAACAGTTGGCCAAAATCCGGCAGTCACCTGCGGCGGTAGTGCAGGGCAAGGTGCTGGGTGCTTAGCCAGTACCAAGGGGACTTGAAACCTGGGTCACCTCGGGGAACTTTAACTGGACCCTTCAGAGTGCCAGGGCTTTTCAGCGTAGCCAGGAGCGAGGGGTGGCAGCAGAACGGTGAGACTGGGTGTTACGGAGTATCCCTTCTCCTTATGAAGACTATTTCTGCATGAAGTCAGCAGAAAGCAGAACTCGCTGCGGTGCTTCCCTGCCTCAGCAAGCCCGTCAGCCGTGTATGAAGGGCCAGAAGAGGAAGACTTCTTTCTCCCGTCTTCCGTCTGTGGAAGAACATGGGCACTATTTGTTCACTGGTGCCCATCAGTGCAATACGAGTGGAAGCCGCTGATGGCACACCCTTCCCAAAATAAACAAGTCCACATTACACCTTTCATACCTGTTAGTGTTTAGATATTGTAGAGACAGTTATCCAGGGAACACGAGCTAAAAAAAGGAGCTGGAAAATGCTGCTGCCTCCTACAGGGTATCTTCTGTGCTGAGAGACTTTTTAACATAACTTTTATGTTTTGTGGCAGGGCTTAAACTGAAGAGTCAAGGTTTTTTTTAAGCTATGCTCCATCACGTAGGTGATTATTCTGAAACATATGAAAGAAAAATAACTGGGTTTTGTACCCTGCTGGGTCCTCAAGAAAGTGAGAAGTTTGCATATACTGGGAGTTACAAGGAATATAAATACTCCTCTAATTAAAAAAAAAGACCAACCTAAAGAGGTGGGGCATTTTGGGGTCCATAGCATATATAATTAGCACACATCATGTTTCTGAGCACCTTCCAGTCTTACTTGAAGAACACATTCTATGCTATTGTTAGATGCAAAGCCGTTAAAACAGTGTATTACAGAGTGCTGGAGAAGATGAGTGTGTCAGTTGGAAAATACTGATATATGGGTAATATTTTTTATTACACCGTATGTTACTGCTGCATGTAGGGTATCAGAGCTGCTTCGCTTTTTCACGATTCCTCTCAGGCTCTCAAATCACAAACCCACCTTCTCTGCAGATTTTCTCTGCACAATGGTATCTTGGAAAACACTAACTTTGAGCCTGAACCAGGGAAGCAACTTTTACACCAGGTGACTGCTTCTGGAACTTTATAGAAGTGACTTAGTTGAACCGGATGGCCCTTAACTTTTAACAGAGCCATTTCTCAATTTTCATTAAGCTGAGCATGCTGCGTGCAAAGCTCTATATGGAATAGCATGTTAAAGCTGTTATAATAAATCACTTGCTTCAAAAATAGAGCTTGTATTTAGAGAAGTCATGGAGCCAAGTTGCTCCAAGCACACATCATCCCCTCAGTGTATATTTCTGCAGCTCTGTTAATATTTAATTTTAACTGTATGCTATGCAGAAGTTATTTTCACAGGGGCAGGAGAACTATCAAGTTACTAAGTCTGTTTCTAGCTTGCATCGTAAATCGGAGAATCAGAGAGAGGTTACCTCACTTGTGCTACAGAGCTTCATAGCTTTGACTTAGGTGTGCAAAATTGGAAGTTTTTTTCCAGGATATATCACTTTGCAAGGTGATTAGAGATGTCATAAGACTTTGAGATATATTCTGCTGTTAAAGATTTCAGGTACAATATACGTATGCGAGTACAAGTCTAGACTTCTAATGCTTCACGTGTTTAGTAGACAATGAATCCAGAGTTACGGCAGCTGAAAGTTTGATTCAGAGTTTGGCAAAGAATAATCATCTCTACAAAAAGCTAAAAAAGCCTATCACATCATTTTTATAATGAAACATGGTTTTTATTTCTAATTGCAACCTTAAAATAGTGGCCCAAAACTGCAGCAAGATGGAACGTAAAGCAGTATCAACATGAAGCTGGTTTTGTAAGAAAAAAGACAAGAATGCTTAGAGAAATACATGTTTTTTTCCTGGCATACTCTCCTTTATCACCAAGCATTATTCTAATCACCATAAGCTTGTGGCTGCATTGGCTGAGAAATCGTGAAGAGACATTTCCAAGCATTTTCACACTGATTTGAATGATAACAGACCATTTCATAGATAGAATGGGCCATAACATTCTTAATTCACATAAAATTGACCTGTGTATTTTTTTAAAAAAGTAGTATTTTCAAAGTTGTGTTCTGGACTGCTGTTATTCTGGATGAGAAACTAAGACCAGAGAGGTTGGGATGAAAGTTACCATGTGCTGTTTCACAGCGTTTCACTTTCTGAATTGCAGTACCCTTCCTATTAAAGACACTCACGTAGACAGTGCCTCTCCGGTGTATCAGGCTGTGCTTAAAACTCAGAACAAGCCTGAAGATGAAACTGAAGACTGGAGCCGCCGTTCCGCCAATCTGCAGTCTAAGTCTTTCCGCATCCTTGCCCAGATGACTGGAACGGAGTACAGTAAGTCAAATAACAAAGCATCCCCCTCATCCTGGTTTTAGATTCATGCCTTTATTTTTTTACCCCAGTATTAGCAACTGATACTTGAGGAAGACTCATGTCCAGCTTGCAGTCACGGTCAGCGAGGGCTAAGGTTGGAGAACCCTGGATGTAACCTGAGGGAACTAGAAAATCAAAGTGTTCACTCTCACCTTGTGCTTTATGAAGGAAATTCTTTGATCTGCCAGGGGTCTCACCAGAAAAGTATAACAGACTATTCAGTAAAAGAGCACTTGGGGCCCATAGTTCTTCTTCCTTACAAATGAAATCTTACAGTGTAATCTTTAATTTTCCAGCAGCCTGGACGTACAAAGCTGTCCATTCATTAGATAAAAAGATAAACAACTTACGTCTCTTGTAACAGTCTTTTGTGGAAGTGACTTCCAGAGGTTAAAAAAAAAACACAGATCATGACCTGTATTGAACCTATGGTTCTGTGAGCTCCGTTATCTAAACCTAGATCTGCCAGGAATGTCATGGGAGCTTGAACTTTGTTGCTCATTGCCTATGAAAATGTTTTTCTGACCACCTGGTGCTAACTTCAGAGCTTGTTTCTGATCTAGAGAGAGGGAAGTTCAGGGACCTACCCACATCAGGGGGAAATACTTAGTATTTCCTTCTCATATGAATCTGCTGCTGCCTCTTATGCTATCCTATGAAACAGCAGGCCCTCTCTGCAGAATCACAGCTGTGAAACATTGCTAAAAAATGAACAAGAAAGTACTTGTAATAGCTACTTTCCTACTAGCATCCTTCTTCCTAACCTGAGGGAACTGCTCCTCTTCATGCTGTTCTTACAAAACCTACTGTTGCAAAGTCAGCGTGAATTCACCTTTAGATAGGCTTTTGATATGTTTCTGAAGAACTTATAATTTCATCATAAAGCCAATTTCTTTCTTTATTTCTTTTTTAACTGAAACGTTTTTTTGTCTGCAGTGCAAGATCCAGATGAGGAAGCCCTGAGGAGGTCAAGGTAGGCAACTCCCTGTGAAAAATCTGGCTTTCTCCTTACTGATAACCAAATAATGTTTTAAAACAGCATTAACATGAACATACATTGTTATATTTTTGTCTTAAAATATTCTAATGCATTTACTTTTAAACCACTAAAATTAAAATGCTATCAGTGAGAGGCATTTGAATGAAAAGGATAACAAATTAGCATGTTTTTAGGAAAGACAGTGCAAAATTCCTGAAGTGTGTGTTCAAATCTGAAAGCACTCTGCACATGCAACTCTCGTGTACTTCACTGGGTGTGTGAATGCAATGAGTTCCTAAGACCAAGCCCCGTGTAACTACTCGATTGTGTAACTGGATGAAAATATACCATGTTGTGATAGCACTGAAATTTGTGAGCAATTTATTTGGATGACCCTATGATTGACATTTGACTCGCCTAAAATGATGCAGTAAAGGAGTAGTTTCCATCCATATCCGTAATCATTTGGTTATGTTTTGTTTGGAATAAATACAACCCAAAGTTGCAGAATATGGAAGCACAGGACTGCTTTTGCTAGTGGGTAGATGTATTTGTTTCATATGATCTACCAAAAACACTGAATAAGTGGCTATGTTCAGAGATGTAATAAGGAATTAAAGATTTATTATCATCTTCTGTTGTCCTGCATAGCCAGGAAATAGATTTAGTAGAGATTCTTATGCTGAGCTGTAAAACCTGCAGCTGAAGCAGCGCATCCTGCATGCAAGCCTGATTTTCTGTTTGCATACCTCAAATCCCTATATCATGTTAGCTACTCTAAGCCGCTGGCTGGGTTTGTGATGTGTTTGATATTCAGTCAACTTTTTCTTTTTCTTTTTCTTTTTCTTTTTCTTTTTCTTTTTCTTTTTCTTTTTCTTTTTCTTTTTCTTTTTCTTTTTCTTTTTCTTTTTCTTTTTTTACTGCCATGTGGCTTCTATAAAGGTTCTGAGCTTTTTGATCACGGTGCAAGTCACAAATGTTGAATCAGTGAGAAAGATGTCTGTCATTTTCCCTGTGAAAATACAAGTATACTTTCAGTTTATGTTTGCTATAAACCTTCCCTTGCAGTTCACTGAAGTTCATGGCTAGGTGCCTGAACATCAGGCCTGACATTACATCCCGCAGGGATTTATTTCTTCCTTCAAATGTGCAAGCCTAATTCTTATTAAATGTATTGTGCGTTATCTGTTTTGATGTAATAGGCACACATCCAAATCCTTATTGTGATGGGATTTAAAGCATTGTGCTGAACTTAACAGTCCCCCACATACATCTAAAAGTAATACGTTGTTTTAAAGAACTAATCTTTCCAGCTGTAATCTGTGGCTTTGGAAAATACTAGATATTGGAAACTTAACATGGTATCAGGTATGTTGAAAATAATTATTTAGTAACACAGCAGCATGTGTAAATTGCATGTTCTATTCAGTGTAACTTACAGTATATGACTATATCCACGGTGCTTTGTGCATTTTCTGCAGTTTTGAGGTATCACCGTTTTACCCTTTTTTTTCTGCACAGGCACAGTTACGGTTATGAGTATACTTAGGCCCAGTTGTATTACCTAAAGAGGTTTAAGGGCGTTCATTGCTAGTAGAGGCGGAAGGAAATATATGCTAGGTAGTTATATGGGTACAGTGCGATTGGCACGAGCTCTGGTGCAAGGAACGGAGTCTCCTTCCTACTTAACTGGTTATGCTTGCTCCATCTCGGTGGCTTGGTACCTACCTCGGACATTGCATGTACACCACGGCAGATCTGGTAGCAACAGCCCTGGTTATGCATGCCTCCATCATGTACTACTCTTTTAGGCCTACCGGACTCCGTCTGTTTAATCTTTTGGCAAGGCCCCTGCTACTTTTGATTTTGTAAAATGCACAGGATCCGTATTTTAACTCCATTCTTCCAGCTCAGTAATGGAGTAGCAACTCCTCTTGAGTATCTACCCCAGACAGCCTGTACAACCACAGCTTTCTCCACACCCACAGTTTGGGATCAACTGGAAGGCTTCCTGAAAAGAAAAGGCTCCTGAAAGCAAAAGGTTTCCATGAAACTGTGGAACCTGAGTCTTGCCAGATTCAGTGTAGCATTAATCCCATGCTGTCCTGGCATTGTGGAAAAATCCTTCATGTTCCAAAACTTACATTGCTAGAGATTTCACAGTGTGGGGAACTTTGGTCTTGGGGCATGCTGTGAGCAATCTCTCTCTGGTGCTTTCTCTTGTCTCTGTGTCAGCTCTTCAGTGTAGTCAGCAAGGACTGCATGAAATGGTGATCAGGTTTCTTCCAAATGCTTGGGGGAGAAAAATAATAATAACAAAAAATAAACACACGTACCTTATTTTTGGCAGCACTGTTTCACATAAAAATAGTCACTTCTAGATTGCTGCTTCTAACTTCATGATGTATGCACTGAACAGAACCCGAGCTGGGGAATTTTCAGGTGGCAGAATATTCCGTTCAGTTAATGAGTGCATTGCATGACTGTCCTTTGCTCGTGCTACTGCTATTTTGAAGGCACACATAATCTTATAACTTGCTGTGAAAACTTTCCGTTGCTGTTGTGATGATTGTTACAGAATATTTTCCAGAAAGGTCGTATCCATTTCAAGCCAGAGGTTTCTGAATACCTTTTCCTTGAACGGATCGGTATCTCTTCAAAGCAATAAGGGAATTCTTAAATTTCATGTAAGACCCACTGTATGGGTCTACTGTATGAGCTAGTATGCTCCAATGTAACTTGAAAAAATGCCATCATAAAGTTTCAGCATTTCAGCTAGGAATACTTTATATCTTTTAATTACTTAAAAGCATGAAAGACAGTTTGGTAAGTCAAGACTCCTTTAGGAGTGTTACTTGCATGACACTGTGTTATTAGAAACAGAAGACTTAGAAATATCAGCAAATTTGTTGGCATTTACTCTGTTAATTGTTTTGTGCTTTCTTCAGCCTGAGGAGTAAAACCAGCCCAGTTTGTTCATTTCTGTTTGGCTGGTTTCACTCTCAAGTTCCGCTGCATTAACACAGTTGCCTTGCGTTTTGGGTGTAAACGAGGGGGAAATGACCTTGTCTGCAATGAATCAAAATACATTTTGCAAATAACATTTTATTTTCCATTCTGTTTGATATACTTCTTCTTGACTCTGTTCTCATCCCACATGCTCCTCCTTCGCCTCTTTATTTACAAAACCTGAGTTTAAACTATAGAACATCTTGAAAAGATTACATGCTGAGAGGCACTAAACATTGCTTACAACTTGCCCAAGTGCCCCATTCTGCTGTCAGAGGTACCTAGGGGCGTTGGCAGGAGGTGGCCAATACTTTGTGGGACTGTGCTTTGAAAATCCCATGACATACTGCTTTTTGACACAAATGACCAGAAATATTTATGCATATGTCAACAGTTACACTCACTTATGCGGAGAAAAGCTGTAGAGAAGCACTGCTGAAACTGTGGCTGATTGTTTTTACAAGAAGGACAGCAGGATATATATGCAGGCTGACCTAGGTATTACTGAATGGAAAATATTTGCATTAATTTTGCTCTTGTATGGAGCTAACTTTCACTGACTGCTCAGTTGGGGGTGAGGGAGGGAAAAGCCAAGAGAATCTGCTGGCAGGAAAACAATGGGATGAAACTGCATTTCTAGCAAAAGCAGCCCTGTAATACCAAGCACAAGTCAAAGAATATGAAGTTACATCAAGTTACTTCTCAGAAATGAACAACTGCAAAACCTTTCAGACATTTGTCCAAAGGGATCACCAAGCCTTCTTTGCACTGATTTAAAAGCTGAGGAAGAAATCCAAATAAATTGCTATTGCCCTAGTTATAAGGCAGGGGAGTAGTAGCCATGGGCCCTAACCCCTTTCTTTCTCCCTCCTTTCTTTCTTCTCTCTGTGTGTCTCTCTCTCTGTCTCTGTCTTTCTCTCTCTCTCTTCCTCTTTCTTCATGCCACAGGGAAAGGTTTGAAACGGAACGTAACAGCCCACGCTTTGCCAAATTGCGCAACTGGCATCACGGCCTATCAGCGCAAATCCTTAATGTTAAAAGTTAAAAGCCCACGTTTAGCAGGCAAATACGTAAGACAGAGAAGTACAGTAAAAAACTAACTGCTGTCCTGAGCTAGAGCCTAAGTGTGTCACGCACAGGAAAGGCTTAGTTCTAGGGCCTTTCTCCGAGTGCCTGTCTTCTGTAGATCTTTGTTGTTAGCCTTTTATCCATTCACTCTCACCAAAAGTAAAAATGATGATACAACCCGGTTCTTGTTCTTCATTATCAAGTAGATTAGCTTTTGTCCTTTACTATATCAAATGTAACTGCAGTATACGGGAAAACAGCATTATTCTGCTTTCTTGACTTTAATTCCAGGAGAAAATGAGAGGGAAGTTATTGACAGTATTTCCTTAGAAGGAAGAGGAATGATACTTTTACTGAGTTTTACTGCTGTAAAGATAATTAAGTAGGAGAAAGAAAGATGAAAAGGAAAACTGCCTGAGTCTGGCCTAGACTTTGCTAAATGTACAACATACTTAGTTTGCATAGTCGAATGATGCCGCTTGAAATAAGGTATTAGCAATGTGAAGTTGTATTTCTTCAATATATTATACTGATAGCAGTCATTTGCTGAAAACAGTGCTGTAAGTTTTCTGTTGGAAACCTGAATTTATCATTATATGAAAGCTAGAGATAGCTGTGGTTGCTCAGGATCTTTGAGGAAATTACATTTTGCTGTAGGAGATTTAGGAGTGAGAAGAATATATAGTACTACTGGTGCACTGAAGTTTTTAAAAGTATCTTGTAAGTTTTAAGGAATATGTTGCCCATTCTGTATTGCTCTTGCTTCGACCCACATTTTTTTCTGTATATAGCAGCATGCTTTATCTGAAATAAAAGACTTTAAAACTAAAATAATTATGTGCCTGTTTTACAGAGTACTTTATTCTGTTTCAAAACAGTAACTGCTTCAACTGACTGAAAGAAGTAGAACTTCTCTTTCCACAACAGAAAATTTGGTCAAAAAGCTTTCCCCTATTACCTATAATTATTGCTGACCTTGAAGTTATCTGAACTAGAATAAACCTGACAAAGCAGTTGAAAGAACAACAGAAATTAACAACTATTGTATTAGGTGTGAATGATAGCAAAGCATAATTAATAGATGTTAGATGACAACCTATTAATAATACCATTTAGCACTTCCATTTGAATAATATGCATTCTCTGGCAATAATTAGTAATTGTGCCCATGGCACAGGCACTGAGACATTGCTGGTGCTTAGAATGGGATAATTTTGTTTTGACATTAGAACTATGCTTTGCTTTTAAGCTGTCAGTCGAGATGTAGCAAACCTTTGTAGCTGCCAAGTATTTCTGTTTTCCGTTTGAAGTACAAGAGCAATGTTCCTTCCCTTTCCAGTTTATGGTCTGATCATTAAATGAAACAAAAAACGCAAGTAAATGGAACTGTTTGGGGTTTCCATCGAAACAGTTGACATTAGCCCTCAACAACCTGCATTAGGAGTCCGTAGTACTGACTGAAGCAAAAATTTCTGCTGATAAAACACTGGTCTCTGCAATGGAAGGTTGACTCTATGGCAGCCCTGCTTACGGCCCTCAATATTTTTTTTTCTCATTAACTTCTATAAACTGCAAATTAGGTACCTCTATCTGGTAGCAGTAATTCTGATCAGAGATTAGCGCATGAGAATAGCTTGAAACTCGCTTTGCTGCTTCCAAACATCTCGGCTTTGTATCAGCAATCCATATAAGAACAAAGTTCATTCAAACTCCCATTCTTCTTCTGTGTTATAGAAAAAAGCTGCCATTCATGGAGGGTTTTACATGAACCAACCACATACTGGAGTGTTTAAAGGAAAAATAATCTAGCTATCATACTTTTAAAAAAGTAGTAATTTTTGAGTATTATTTAAGAGTACATGAGCGCTAGTGCCTTTTAAAATGCATTTCACTTTTCTTAGATAAGTACCATAGCGATGCAGTAAACATGCCATTTAATATACACAACATTCATTTATATTTTCCTTATGGGAACACAAACAGATCCTGATCGCACCTTCTAATTAGTGCCTGTGGAAAATCAACGTAACCGCATGAAATAAGAGCAACATTTTAACTTTTCCTGAATGTTGCTAAGATCAAACTTTGGTTCAGAGCAGGTGATTTTGTTTACCTATGGGAAATTTTGATAGAATTTAAAATATCAATAGGCAATTAACTTTTTCTCATAAACATCAAATATACCTAAGTAAAAAAATCTTCCCGTTCTAATTTTCAACTAAATTAAATGATTTTCTGAAGAAGTAATACTACAATGTTTTCACTTAAATAGGAATTGTGTTTCCTTAATGTTTTATGAACATAACACTGATACTGTTTGTTTCAAATAGTCCTAGTGCATGTACTATAATGGAAAAGAAAATGTCTAGATTATGTCTCAATGTTTACACTTAAAGGTATTTTTAAATGTTTTTTTAATAATCAGAAAAGCATAGTTTGATCAGATATGAAATTAATGGAGATGTAATTAAGGAACCCCTTCTTCTTAGCTCTGCTTCAGTGGATTTAGTTAATGATAAAAATTCAGTGCATATAAACCATGTAACCAAATAGAGAAATAGTTGTAATCCTTTTTTCCTGGAGGATACAAAATGGAATTTAAATACTCTCCAAGCTTGTAGAATTTCAATTATTTCTGTAATTACAGGAAAAAAAAAAAAAAAAAAAAAAAAGAAAAAATCTTCAATAGTTGATAACTTCTGGAACTTTTGCAATGACAAAGACCTTTTGTAAAGGTGCTGTTGTTAATCCCTAAGGCTAGATTGTTTACTACAGCTTATTCCCACTGCTTAGTCCTGTCCCTTTCAAAAAATCTCCCAAGTGATGGACTTTGTTAGTTAAACTGTCAGTCAAATTTTTCTATCGAGTTTCTTCTTTATATGTAAATTAGTAATTCCTTAACTCTTACTCCTCAAAAATCTGCCTTTATGCTGTCATGGTGATCTTCAAGCCCAGAAAATTAATGTTGCAGAACTTTCTTTGAATAACTATTAGGAGGCCTTGTTTTTCTGTCCTGAGCGGCAGGCAGACCTTTTCTGTAAGGTGGAGAAACTGGACTGGATTTGTCATTACACTATATCTCATTGCTCGAGACTAACAGACTTAGGCCGGATAAGAAATCATTAACAGCTTTAAGAAACCGCTAGCTTTGCTGTGGCAAAAGCTCAAGTCCAGCCTGGTTATGCCCTATTTTTAATATGTCCAGGCTTATCTCACTGTATGTCGGTTCTGATTGACCAACCCCATCTTGCAGTGTTTCTTGACCATTTGCAGAAGTTTGCTGTTTTGCCTGGGAAAATTTGTCTCAGTTAAAGACAGAGGGGCTTAACATAGGTTCCTGATTGAAGACTCCGGGAGTCATGTAATTCTTTCAAATAGTGCTGATGATAGGCAGGTGTAACTGTCCCACGCTGAATATATTTTGAACCATGACTGTTCTGCTGAGCAGAAGACAATAGTTGGTGACAAAACTGTCTGGCAAATAGCCTCCATGCCAAAAATAAAGTAAAATGCAGGATGTGGATAGTGGTATTAACCCCCTGCCCTTCCCAACATTGCCAGTAAAGGATAGTGTTATAAGCATTTAATGAAGATACAGCAAAGCTGATGCCAGTAGGAAATCAAAACCAAAACGCCTTCCAGGTAAATCTGCTTGTCTGGTTATGACACAGGGAAATGCTCATTTTCTGCTGTGATATAAGACCGTTTGTTCTGAACTAACCTGTTTCCTGAACAGTGCTGCCTTGCCTTCTACTCAAATGGTCTCCTCCTTACCTCCTATGGTGCTTAGTTTGCAGCAGGGATACTGACTGCATGCGGTGCGTGCTGATGGGACATGGCTAGAGTGTGACTTCAGAACAGCAGGCATGAGAACTTGACCTCTCTTCCTTCCATGCATGACAAAATTAAAAAAGGAGAAAGGTTCTGTGGCTCCTTCCCTCGCCTCCCTCTTTTCACGTCTGCCCGCATGGGAAGGAGAGTACGTTTTTCCTATGTAATAAATTCAGAGGTCGCTTTCTCTTCATTGTGGTTTCTCTCTCATTATGCACAACTGTGTGGAGTATATATTCAGCAGCAAGGAACACTTCTTTTAGGGACTACTTTATCACTTTTGAAAAGTCCCAACTCTTGCGTATCACAGAGCTGTTGAAGTCTTCTTCAGGGCAGAAGAGGCGACACCAATCTTTCACTTGTGCATTCAGGTTCCCACGGGGATTAAACTGATTTTGTGGCTTCTTTAGCAGTGTCTACCTTGAGTTTCAGTGACTGCAACTATCATTACACATACCAGAAAATACATGGATACTTGCACAGATTTCAGTTTGCAAAGTTAAAAAGCTAGAATTTTGGTATGGTCTGCAATATGCACAAAAATAGATTGACTAAAATTTGCTCTCAAGCACAATACATTCTTTGTTCTACTGCTGCTTATCAAAGCTGTCTGATGCCACCAAGACAAGCTAAGGAATCTTGATCCCCTTCCTTTGTTTGCCAGAAGTTCCAATGATTAGCATTGCTGACCTGCCCAATTGTCAAAAACTTCCTATCTATACGCTAATCAGATTACCAAAATCATTTTGAAATATACACCTTATTTTTCTACAACAGCCCATGAAATAAAGCAGACTTCTATAGGTAGCTTTCTCATTTAAGGAACATAACTGCAATAAAGAATAATAAGCGTATCAGTTTAATATATTCTATTTGATCTCCACTTACCTTTTAGCAACTAAAGAGTGAAAAATACCTTAGGAATAGTGAACTAACTCAATAGTCTCTATGGAATTCTGAGTGAAATAAGAAGGGAAAATCGATCAAATATAATGTGTTTCTTCCCCCAAATAGCCCTGGAAGTTCTATGGGGAAAATTAATTGAGAGATCATAAATCATTTGTTCGCAAGCCAGTTCTCTGTAGAACCACTTGATCAAAGATTGTGACTGTAAGGGATGGTGTATGCACCTGAATGTACTCACATAAAATTGAAGGAGTGAGGCCTCTGGATTAAATCAGCAAATACCGTTGAAGCTTTTATCAGAACAGATCATAGAGAAAGTAATGCATAAGCTAACAGAGCTTGTTGAAGCTCAAGGATCAGTTTTGGGGAGCGTGGAGTGTGTACCAACCTATTTTTAACATCTCGTCTTTACCATCTCAGTCTTTTGCATGTTCCTGTCCACTAAACTTTTGCATGGGCAGAAATTAACATTGCTTTCTTTCCTACTGTGCAACCTTTAAGATTCTCATATGCATCCTTCTACTGACGTAGATGGCTAACCAAGATACCAGTGCACAATGCTACCTTTCTCTCTGACCACTTCCTTTCATTGCCTTCAGTCCCACAACAAAAAAGCAGTTCTTGCACGTAGCAGGCTTTCCAACACGCCAGAGGTACTCAGTTGTGGTCTGTGGATCATCAGACTGGCTCACAGAGCTTTGTTTAGGGTGAGCTGGAGAACTGGCCGATAGCATAGCACTGGCACTGCTTCCTTTTATTCTGCTTCTAAATTGCATTAATGTCAGCAAAATTACCCTAAATACTAATAACTTCCTAACAGTTCATTTCCATGTAAGCATTTGTTGTAATTGACCCTGAATGATATACAATTACAAATGAGAGAGGGAGAAGGCAAGAAAATCCGTAAGAGAGTTTATGAAACAAAATGTAATCCACATTCTGAAAGAATGACAACTGCTCTAATTCATGCCACTTGCTCATTTGGTTCAGGAACCGAACAGAAAAGACACATTAGTACATTTCAGATGCAGCTTCAAACTTGAGATAATACCATGTAGAGAAAGTATGAATTTTCTTATCATTGATCTGCACAAACTACAAAATAGCTTTAAAAAAACTACCAGCTAAAATTGAGATCTATGTGTTCTTGCTCTTCTCTCAGCTTCCCTGAAGAACAGTGAAGTCATGATGAGAAAGAACACTTCAGTAAAAGGGGAATAATCTCCTGGTGTCCAATACCTGAAGTTGTTGTGCATTGGTTTTGTTTGTAACGGTCACATATATAAACTGAAAGTCCTGATCCTGTGTTCAAGTGCCTGGTGGCAGGTATCTGCACTGTGCCAGTGGGGCTATAAAACGCTGGAGGGAACCATTCAGATAAATCCAATTGCACTCTTAAGGCCAAGATAGAGAATAATTATCTGAAATATATCCCAGCTCAAAGCGTTCCACGCACTGAGAATTTTGTGGTCATTGTTCTTATTAAAGTGATGTGTTTACCAATAAGATAAATTGGAGTACATATACTTGCATGCCAAATATCACTATGTAAACCTTGGAAAAGAGTTCTCTTTACTTTCAGCAACACTGATGATGCTGTATTTCCAGCTGCATTTATTAATTGACTGTTAAATATAACAGCAACCAGTAGATGCCACTAAAATGCATCTGTAGGAGGTATTTGCTTTGATTTTAGTGAGCTGCTTTGATTGAGTCCATATTACTTGTTGAGAATGAGTTGCTGGTGTTTTTTCTTCCACTGAATATATGATAATGCTTTTTCTGTTCTGTGGCACTGTCTGCACAAACCAGGATACCTTCTGGGAGGAACATACTTCCCTGTTTTGGAAAGCAGACATACTAGTAGGACATGTTGCAATCGTGTTGGCGTGGGCTGCTCACATTCTTAACTACAGTGGCTGAAAAAGAGAGACTAGCTCTTCTACCCCTCTTTTCTGATCCCAAGCTAAAAGTTTTAACTAAACCAGCATGATAGTTGTCTTCTGTCCTCTTCAGTTAACTGCCTATGATTTCTCTGTGTGTCTTATGGTGTCTTTGTTAAGGCAACAAAAATGTAGCTAGGGGGGAGGGGGGGTGCGGGGCAGGGAGGGGGAAGACAAATGCTCTCGACAGTTTTATATTCATCTGACCATGGAAAAATTCTCAGCTGCAAACACGGAAAGGTAGAAATAGCCTCACTGGATCAGAGCAGCAGTTAATCTAGCTCAGTGTCCAGTTTCCAGCAGTGTTGGTATCTCATGCCTTTGAGACAAAAATGTTTGGAAGGCAATTATGAAATAGCTTTCACACAGCTTTACTCCCAGACACCCTATAAGAACTTTTGTAAAAAATTTTTTTACTTACACTTCTTAAAAGGAAATTTTAGTTTTAGGCAAAAATATTTATGTACGAATAAGTACGTTAGGATAAAAGCTTTTAAAAGTCTAATAAGAACAAGTCCTGCAAATCCATAATATAGTACTAGAATAGTGGTATTTATTTCAATAGATAGAGACCCTAATAATCTGTAAGTTCTAGCAACTATTTTCTCTTCGAAAAAAGGCAGTATATATTTGTCATGTTCTATAGAGGACTATTGTATGATCAATACAGGAAAACACTGATAAACTGAATAGTAAAATTTGTTTAAAAAGTCCACAATTTCTTACTAAAGAGGGTGAGCTTTTAAATACTGAGCTGGGATTCAGGAGAACTTATTTCAGTTCTTTGCCCTGCCGTGGACCTTCTTTTTGACCATAAGCAATTCTGTTAAGTTTTTGTTCTTCATTTGTAAAACAAGAAAAATAGTTTTGCTCCATGAGAATATGAAGAAAAAATTAATTATAGTATTCACTTACTGCTTCAGTACTGAAAGACCGAGTTAAAAGAGCATGTGGTCTCTCAGGATGCCTAATGTTTCTTATGTCAGCAGATCTTCATTACAGATTAAATGATTCTGTCTCTGCATCATTTTAATGCAACAGAGAGGAACTGTTCAGGAGAGAGAGTCCAGATCCCTTATCCTCTAAGGAGAAGGTAGATGAAAGGTGCACAAGCTCCATATCTGAGGTTACCTGTTACATGTACAAGTTTGTTTGGGAATCTTTTAGATTTGGTTTCTAAAAATGAAACTGAGTGGGAAAGTATTCCAGTGTCCAGTACATACAGTTCAGATTCAACAGACTCATTTATTGGAAACTGAAGTTTCTTCAGGCTCTGTTTAGAATCCAGTAGTGCACACAAGCTTGGCTTGCAAATTAATTTTACATTTTGTTACTCAAACTACTATAATTCTTGCTAGTGTGTGGGAGGGAAAGACTATTTCTACCATTTCATTCACTCTGTCTTTGTGACCATATCATGTAGCATATATTTATGATAAGGAAACATTTCACAATTTTCATTGTACAATATACAGTATAATTGGGAAGACAGTATATTGCATAAATCTTGTTTGAGAAATATGTCCAACATTTAATAAAATCTGTGGGAGTTGCACTGTTCTCTCAGAACAGTCATCGACTAAGGCCCTTCTATCAAAAGCTATTTCAGCTGCGGACTAAAAGTGCTGCAGACAAAAAAACCCCATTAATATTAAATCTCTCCCAGACAGCTCAAAACTACTACCCACTACTGTCAGTTATTTGAGCCGCCTGTGTAGCCACAGAGATACAAACTGCTCATGTTGTGAGCCAAATTCTTTCATGTTGTGAAGGTATCGACTTCACTGAGCCTGCCCGAGGGATGTATTTGACTCAAAAGTAAAATTAATTCTGCATTTAGATAGCAAAACATGTTTGATTGTAAAGGCTGGAAATCCAATAGTCTGTTCCTCAAAATGCAAGTATTGCCAAGAGGAGACACATCTGATCTTGAGCCTTTCTCACTGTTAGCCAAATGGGAATTACTGCTGTTGACTGGGGAGAGAAATAGTTCCTGGAAGAAAACCATGAAGTAGTGTGCCTTTGAACTTGTCTTTCCCTTTACTCTCTACCTTTTCCTTTGCTTTATTCTGTGGAAGTATGTTTACCATACTTCTCTCTCCCCGCTTAACCTGCACAACTCCCCTGCCATCATTACTGTTACCCTATACTTGTACGCTCAAGGAACAAGCTTTTGTGAAATTCTGACCTCAAAGTCAAGTGACCTTTTTCTGCGTTCTTCAGTATAGCCGCAGCTAGTGGAGCAGAAAAGTTTGGATCAGATTGACAGTAACAACAGAGGCCTAACGCTATCCTGCCTGACCCCAACTGCCTGCCTTTTGGTCTTGACTAATTTCTCATAGGATATCTAGTAACACTGGAAATAAACAGTGCTTTATGCTTTCCAGGCTGTGACTGTAGTTTTTAACGTTCTCGCATGATTATGGCTCTTGGTATACTAACGCTTTGCCTGCCACACACACAGTTTCTAATCCATTCTCCTCCACGTTGCTTCATCCTGGCTTTCCTATACTTGATGTTCCAGTGAACTCACGGCTTGGTTACCATAAAGATAGTGTTTGGTTTCTCATTGCTTTAGAGTGGTGAGCCCGTGGATCTTATGAGGGTATTTGCTTTCATGACAGGTTCTCCCATTCTGACCACCATAACATCTTAGTCATGCAGCCACATCTGAGGGCCATTTCAGATCTACTTCTGGGTTTGAAAATGAGGCTTCAATTCATCTATTTTAGGGGTTACATTTTAGTTAGAGGTTTTAAAAATTGGTAGAGATCACCTATGTCCAAACTTTGCTGATGTAAACTGGACTGGTTTTTATAACTTTATTGGAGGTAAACTAAGGAAAGGACATGTGACTGTATGTATATACGTGATGTACATACATAAACACAGAGATAGAACAGATAGAAATACATGAAATACTACTAATAAAGTGGAAAATGTTACAGAATAGCCTTCTAAACATGGTGTAAGACAATGACTGAAACTCAACAAATCCACATAAACAAATACGTCTATTCCTTTTTTTCAAAGGACTTCTCAGAAAGAAGGTTCAGTTGGGTAAATGAGGACGTTTGCTTTCTGGTTTGTAATTTTAGATTCCAGTTAAGAAACATGTTCTCATTTTGCATATTTCAACTTTAAACTTGTTGACATTCCAGCGCAATCCCTTAAATAGGAAAGGATGCAACCACCCACTAAATTGCTAAGTATTGAGACTATCTCAATTACTTAATGTAATTGGATTTCAGACTTAGGAGTCTAAGGCTAAAGGATTCTATTCTTCATGAAAATACCTATGTCAGCTTCTCACAGATACACAGTTGCTTACACTTAAACTGATAGTTATTTTTGTAAGCGTGTATGTGTGTTTAGAGAATAACAGCCTAATTCTCTACCACTGAAATTGAGGCTGACTTACTCCTCACCTCAATGAAGGAATGATTGCACTTGTTCCTAATTTGACTGAGATTGAGAAAACTAGTACTTACTAGGACAGATAATGTTCAAGTGCTACCAGACACATAAAATCTATCTTGTATGAATCTTTGTTAAACCTTTAGCTGCTTATCACTTCAAAATATTGGATCCTTGAGGACTGCCCAGTCTGATTATTTTTACCACTTGGAGTTGGCATCAGAACACGTTCCGTTGGAATATTATTGAAATTTTCTTTTACGAGGACACTTGCTAAAGTCAAAACTATGCCTGAAATTACATACATACATGCAGTGTCTGATTCATAACTGTTAATTTCCTTCATCTTACTTTAATATTGAAATAAAGTTGTTTGCAACTGAGAAGCATACAGTAAACTTGCATATTTGTTGGATTTCACTTGGAGAGCTGAAGAGGTTTCTCACAACTATATGAGCAACCACTCTAGGATGCTTTTTGCAACCAAACATTTCTCCTCAACCCATCTTCTTTCTTCCTGGGTTGGTTTGGTGGGTTTTTTGACCACCACTGGCAATTGCATTTACTTTATTCATATTGTATCCCCTCCTTTCACAGAGACAAGGAAAATGTCGCAGCAGCATCACAAAACAGGTAATGTTTGCTCTGTTTGTTTGGCTTGCCTCCTATTCAGAGTTTACTTCCACTTTCCCCATATTGTTCTTACCTCAAACCCGTGAAATTTATATGCTGTTAGAGCAGATGATGAATGTAGCGGTTACAACTAAATGGGTTCTTCAGGCATTTCTTTCCAGTGTAGACTTCAGAAAGCTCTGTGAGATGGGGCATGTGGGGATCATGTTTCTCAGAACTTAGAAACCTGGAAAATAAAAAGCTTTGATCAAATGTTCTTGAATGGAGTATTGTCAGTTTGTGATGGACAAAATTGTAACAACAATTTCCATTTTAAACTTTGTCTAGATTGTTCAAGATGTTTTTAAAATCTAAAAAGTATTATCTTTTTCATATTTTAAGAAGGTTTACATACCAGATTCTTGCATATCTTGATTGTTCCTCGACAGGTTATGAGGTTCAAAAACAGTATCTCTGGAAGTAAGTTCTTTCATTTCCACAGTTGTTTTCTCCCAAAGAACCTCAGCACATTTTGCAGTTATGTACAGAAGTGTACTGTTTTCTATTGGTTCATATACTAAAACACACAAGTACTGAAACACAGGTACTTCTTGAGTGAACCTGGACAATTGTTTAATTGAGCAAATGAATGCCTTTTATTAGTTTGACATGAAAGGAATTCTATCTCAAAGCCTTCCTCTGTTTTGTTGATTCCTGCCTAAACAACGTGCATCACTTTTTTTGCTTGTTTTTTGTGAGACTGCTCACTTTTGAATAAAGGTTGCAGAGTTTAAATCCAAGTGCAAGCGTTGTCATTACTAATGACACAAGCAATGGTAACTGGCACTTGGAAGAGTAGGGAAAATTGATTTTTATTCTTAAATTCAATTTGTCCAAATAATGAAATAAACCCATTGATTCCTGTATAACAACAGTAAATAAACTAAATTGAAAAAACAAGTAATGCACGTAAACATTTCACTAGCAGTTTCAGTTGTATAAAATCATCTACAGGACTATGCAGCTGCTCCACTGAAATATTTTATTTTATTTTACCAGGAACAATTTGTGATGTATGACGGGTGTTAATGTCATATTACATTGCTTTAATCTTGCATGGTTTGTCATACCATAGCTTTTCTCCACCTCTGTTATCATCATAGCTCTGCTATGTGTCTTATTTTGATATTCCTAGCAATATGGTTTCCAGATTTAACACAAGGTACCTTTTTTAATTCTTAAAGCCTTTCCTGGTCTTAAGCAGTAATAAACTAATGAACTACCAAGATTTGTCATGATTTTGTCTGCAATATCAGGATGATCTACGGTATAAGGAATTTAGGGATATAAAAAGAAGACACTGGATATTTACAGATATAAATCTTCCAGGGGAAAAAAAAAAAAGAAAAGACAGAAAAACAAAGCCTTCATTACTAAATCTAGACTTAACTTCTTTTTTGGTTATGAGGTTTAGCATTTCTGATTTGGGCTGGAGGGGTTGGTGTTTGGGTTGTTTTGTTGGGGTTTTTTTTCTGAAGGCTTTACTCCATATAAAACCTGCTGTCTTAAAGGGCCAGGTGTTAGCATTCTAAAATGCTGCTTTATTTGTTGTGATAGACATTAAGCACATGAATCTCTGAAAACCAAAAAAATCACACAAACCTTTTTCTATTAAGGCTGGAATTCTGTCTCTCCCTCAAATACCTGCTATTACCTAGGAAATGCCTCATTTACAAACCCCCTTGTAATCTTTGTTACCCAGGCCTGCAGCTACTACGCATGCGACACAGTATGTGACGTCAAGTATTTGGCATCCTCCTAAACCGTGCAGCATGGATGCCAACACTGACAATGCTAAGCCAGTGGCCTCCAAGGGGTCTGTGAGGCTTGGAGCGGGTACAAGTCAGAGGGAGGCCGGTTTCATCACTACTGGCCAGAAAGTCCCTCTTACTTCATCCAGTAATCAAAGGTACACTGTGACGTGTAACTGCATAACTGACCTGTTTGGAGCTTTGGAATGGTTTGGTAATAACAACCTCTAACTCCTTCAGACAGACATCTGCCTTTTAGGCGATGGGCGTTTCCAAGTTCTACAAATTCCAACAACTTCTAGTTTGCGTGAGTTTTATGTTTTAAGCAGCACTCTCAAGGATCGCACCTGCAATAAGAAGGAAACAGTCATTAAGCACCCTCTGCAGAGAAACGGTTCACTGTACTTCTACAGACATTCCAATATTCGAATGCAAAGCTCTTCCGTGTTATGTCTTTCTCTAAACACCTTCTCCAGCACTTTTTTCTACAAATGCTATGATAAGAGATAATTTTTCCCCTATTCATTTTTATTTTTGTTCCCTATATCTCCAGTTCCTTACAAGAGATCTGTTGGAGGATTTGAAACAAAAAGAACTTCAGGTGTTACATAAAGGAAACTAAGTACTGCTTTAATAATCCACTCAATTGTTTTTCAGACAGCAAATGTCAGAACCTAGGATTTTACTGAAAGAAAGAAGTTTAATTGGCACTAATTTTTTTAAATGTTAGAGTGTGTTTGTTGCCTGTGTTTTCTCATTATGGTTGTTAACCTTTATTATCCTCTTAACCTCTACTCATCTGTGTTCCTTTTTGTGATTGAAAATCATCTGAGAAGAGATATATGTGTTTGTTTTCATCCACCTAACTTACATTGTACATTTTATGTTTGTTTGTGACCACATACATGGAGATGTTTGAGAACATCCATTTCCTTTGGATTTCCTTAAAATACAAAATACTATAAAGATTAAAAGTGTACAGAATACAGATTTTTTTTTAATATGGTCAACATGTAACAATGAAGCTATTTTAATCGATGATCTATTTTATAAAGCAGCATTCACATTTATTAGTTCTTAAAATTCTTCTGCACCTGAAGGACTAAAAAAAAAAATAGAAAAAAAAAATCCGATTGAAAAACTAGAAATTAGGCAGTGTTTAGAAAAAAAAAGTTAGGTTATCTTATTTGAATATCTAAATAAAATTATTTAAAATCTATACTGGTTAAAATAAAAACAGTCAGTCTGAGTCCTTTCTATAAAACAGAGCAGAGAATTAGTTACCAACTGCATATAATTTGTGTAATCAGATCATCCTGATTTTAAAGTTTTCTGTACTTCATCTATATTTATTCCAATTCCTTGTTCCATTAATTAATTAATATATCCTACGCTGCAGGAAGGTGATCAAGCCTCTAACATTTAAATCACCAAAAAACCTATTACAAACAGCATGCAAGATAAAATTTGTATTTCTTTCAAGTTTTATAAGGTGTTCCAGTATATTTGCATTTATTTTATTTATATATGTTTGTCCAGTTCAAATCTGTCTCCACACAGGTCCATGTCCACACATATTCTTTTTTTTTTCTTTCTTTTAAGTATATATCACTGTTTTCTCTTAAAAATATTCTTATTCTATTCTTTTAAGTATATATACACACTGTTTTCTTCTATTCAAGGTATCATTTTGTGACTTCTGAAATCTGTAGCAAAATCCCTCTCACATCAGGGAAAATAGAAAGACAACATAGGTGCAATCTTAGTTTGTTTTTAGAACATATATAAAGCTTCATTTTTTATGTGCAGTGTAGATTCAGTCCTTTCCTGTTTGCTAAATCAAAGATACGTAAGTACTAAATTTTGACTCGACACATTTTAATGTGACAATTTCAGTACCTACTGTTGCACAGGGCAAAAAAAAATCCTGCAAGTATGAAAACTCGGTAACAGCCTAGCCCATAATCTACAGCTGTGATGTACAATATCCAGGCACTCTGCCTCATAGCCTGTGTGATTGGTACTGTATTAGTGAAGCGGAAGCATTTACATCACAGTGCAAATTGCATCAAGATGGAAGCACTGATCTGAATTTCAAATGCGTATCATGATGAAAAAACTGTTGCAAAACTGTTGCGAAACTTTTGGTGTAATGATTTGAAAACCAGAATTGCAAACAGGATGAGTATTTTGAGGAGCTCACTTGGTATGTATACAATTGCAGACGAAACTCATAAGGGAGAAAACACTGATTTTCTGCTTTTGTCAGAGGGCTAAGGTTTGGCTGAAAAACAGTCATGGAACTGTAAGCTTTCTTTTGTTATTTGATACTTAGTGTGCTCAGGAAAGAATATTTTGGGCCAAAGAATTGCCAAATTCCATCATCACCCTGATAGGAGTAATTTGTAAGAATCCAGACATGTGGCAATATACATATGACTTAGGTCAAAAGAAGTAAAAATCTGTCTCTTATGTTCTTATATCACTGCTTACGGACAAGACAACTACGTCATGTACAGTAATGCCCTGATTTAAGAAAAAAAAAAAAAAATGTATTAGGATAACTACTAAAGAAAATGGATCTACAGCATAATAAAATGGCATCAAGAAAAAATGTTCCTTATGCCTGGGGGACATACACTCGTCACAGAAGGCTATGCACTGGAATAGTATAATAATCTGAAAAATCAAATGCCATTAGTCATTTTTCAGTGGCTTATTTGTTCTGTGGATAATAATTAATAAGATCTGCAGTAAAATCTGCCTAAACACAAAATTAAGCTTTTGTCTCTTCTTGTTTCTCCTTTTCCCTACCCTGCCCCTGCTTTTAGTTTTAAATGACCTAGTGATTTTTGTTAGGTTTATTCACAAGTGAATAATGAATGTACATACCATTATTCTTTTGCTGATATTAAGTGCGTTGAAACGGTCAGCAAATAACTTGAACCTTTTAAGTCCACTTAATGATTATTTTTTTTTCATTTGATGTAAGAGCTAGTGGGGAGACAATAAACAACCTCCCAAAAGACTGTTCATTTCTTAGCAGTGGATGGCTTTGACTAAACTATTTTGCAAAGCTGTCTAATAGATAACTTTGCCCCATTTGTCTGTCTGTAAGTGATGAGTAATACTTTCCAAATTTCAGTGAGGCTGCAAGGCTGAAATATATTAATAAGCATGAAATATATTAATAACCTCTGATAGGAGGTGATGAAAGACACTAGTAGTTCAGTAGGTTACTAAAATGGCCACAGGGTACGAGACTAGATTTTTATTGTTATTATTAATTTCAATTAATCTATTTTGCAATCAAATAAAGATAAAATGAATTAAACTGTAATATTTCTCTGTTCCATGTTATCTGTGCCACAAAAGCACGAGAGGGTCACAAGGATAACAACTCACACTCATCAGCCAAGTAGTTTTCAAACTGGTGTCGTAAAATTTTATGCTCCATCTTCCCCTTGTATTTTGCATACTGTTCTAGGTATAAAAAGGCATCTTATTTTTTGATGGGTTGGCCAGTGCAATGTAAGGTGAATTTAGGTCAGAGATGAATGGGCTCCTTTTAAGCATCTTTCCACTACCTGTATTGCATGAGACTGATTAAAACTGACACAAAACTGGGCTGAGTGGATTTCTAGACTATCAGAACTTGCAGGAAACCTGCCATGATAATGATGATAATATGATGATGCTATCATAAACTATGATAACACCCTTTAAATTGTTTTTCTTTCATCTAATTAAAAAATTTACTCCCAACATAAACTTCAGCTCCAGGAGTAAATATTGTGTGAAATTTATCTGAGCCCAAAGTTTGTGACAGGCTGATTGCAACCATTTAAGTACTGCGTGCCACATTTCCTACCACTGGCTTCAGTGGGAGCAGGACTTAAATGCTGTATAACGCCTGGGATAAATTTCAGTCAAGCAGGACCAAAACTGCATTACAGTCTTAACTGCACATCCAAAAAGGCTTAACAAATCTCTTCTTTTTTCTTTGCATAATTGTGCTTTTCCCTCAGTAACACGGCCTGCTACTATGTTTGCAGCTTCAGGTTCAAACATAGTAGGTTTTATGCTCTACTTTTAAATATGCCTCTTCTGAAGATGCTTCTTGTTTTATTTAATTTAACTCTAATTAGTACCCCTGTTGAGCATGCTCCGGTGTCTACCAGTTCTGCCTCTGCTCCTGCACATGCTTCAGCCCATCAGCCTGCTACTGCTGCTCAAAACACAGCCAGTCTGATGACGCCACCAGCAACCACCTCAGTAGTGCAAGAGTCTTTCTCATCCTCCTTCCAAAGGTAATGCTTCATTGCTTTGTCCTTCCGCAAGTACACCCCTGTATGGCTCTGAAAATGCTGCATACACATTCTTAACTTAAGAATGTAGTATGCAAAAGCTGTAACCTATTATATATGCTATTGTATATTTAGGTGTGTTTTCTTACTTGGAAGTACCTTGTTCATGTTTGCAAATAATTTGCAAAATAAAACCGCCCTAAAAATGTAGCTTTAAGTCTGTAATACAGCTTACATTTTCAGAAAGCAAGTCTAGGGTTAAAATGAGAGAAGTTTCTTCACTGCTTGTATTAAAACCAAAACAACTCCTCATAATATTACAGTGAATGAAGGTTCTCTTAGTAATGTTTCTGTAGTATGACATGAAATGGAAAATCAGAAAATGTCATTAGTCACGTGATTGAGCTTATCATATCATAGCAGGTGTCAGTGAAACATAGTGGACATGTCAGTAGAACCACACATTTCATGACTGACTTGCTCTGTAGGGTATTAAGTTTCTATTAATTTCAATCAATTTCTATTAGATTTGTCTACTCTTTTTTCTCTAATGAGATTTAGCCACAGAGCTACGGTGAGTTTCAAGGAGGTAGGCATTCAGAACACTTGTGGTACAGTAGGATCTACAGTTGTATACTAAAAGCTGTCAGACAGTCTGTGAAGAAACATGGGGTTTATACTGCTGTCACATTATAGTAATTTTGCAGATACTAAGAGTGAATTCCTTTGGTGCATATTATTCTTTTCTCTGTGTTTTTTTTTACTAAATGAATATTCCTCGAAGATGTATGTTTTAGCATGTTCTAAAAATACAAGGGAAAAAACGCTTTCAGTAATGGAAACTACTTCAAATAATTGAGACCTAGGATATAGTCTGTCATATCTTAGATTTGTGTAAATGAAATTGCAAATGTTCTCTTGGCTCTACTTCTTGTTTAATTTTTGCTAGTTGACTTGAATTATTTATGTATAGCAACTACTTCGTTTCTCACTTTAGTCAGTTTTTACCTAACCGTGACCTACCAGACTCCAGTGTTTTTATTCCAGTGCAAGAAAATCAATCATCCAGCCAGCAAAGGAGGTTTGAATAAGGTATTCTGTAATTCAGAACTGTGCCGTAAGGCACTTTGACATGAAATAATGATACAGTTTAAGTAATTTTTATCCCTCAGTTGAAACTGTAACATGAAGAAAATGGATTATCTAATATATGCTTCAAAAATAAATGCTTCTATTAAACTAATCATGCCATTGACTTGTGTTTTAAATAGAATCTTTTGTCTGGTACTGCTTGCATATTAAAAAACTTTGGCTTGAATTCAGTCTCAAACATCTTCAGATCTTGCAGATAAAAACATGAATAATTTAGTAAAGTCCAGTCCTGAAACACTGTCTTTCTTGGTTATTGATAGACTCTGGTTTTAAGATGTTTACATAATGTGTGCATTTTGTCTTGTGCTCTGTAGGAGTGTGCTTGGTTGTGCTATTCTGTAAGTCTGCAGATGTATGCTACAGAAAACCTGTTCCTGGTAACTATGCAGCAGTCTTCCTGAACTCCGACAAAGCCTGGTTCTGATGTCACTATTTTTGTCCCTGTTAAATAATTTTGTACATGCTTTCACGCTTTTACTGTGTCTTCTGCAGAGTGCTTGCAGCCCCCAGCTCTCTTTCACAGCCTAAGCCTTTCCATGGGTCCAAGAACATGTCATTAGCAGCTTCCACTATTTCATCTGCAATCTCATCTCAGTCTAGGTATATCTGTAAAGCTCTCTTCTTTTTATTTTAACTTAATTTGTGTTTATTCTATGTTGCTCTCTCCTGTTTAAGGTTTTCAGCTTCTTAAGAGATTGACTTAGCAGAGACTACTGAAAAGCATGATGTGTTTAAAGGAACAGCTTTCTTCCTTATCCTTCACGTTAAAACCAAGCTAGGAAATGCCTAAGTTTTAGATTTAGGATATGTGACCAAAAGATCCTTTCGGAACAAAGGTATTTCAGTTGGTTGGTTTTGCTGGTTTTGCCATCTTAAAATGAAAATAGTTGTCTAGTGACACTGGGTGAGAATGACAGACTTTTTTCTTTCTTTCTTTTTTTTTTTTCTTGGTGATAACACAGAATCACAGACCTTTTATTATGCTCTTAATCATGACTAATGAAAGAGCACTGACAGGGAAACGTAGCATCTATCACTAGTAAGAGAGAATGCTGCTGTACTGCCTCACTGCTAAGCTTTTTCATTGCTTTCATTAACACTTTGTCAAGACTAACAGGAGAAAGCAGTAGGTTTTAAGAGTGATTGTTTGAATATAATCTTCAGAAATAATGAAAAACTGAATCAGCAATGCATTTGAGATCATAATTATCCATGTCTTTCATCTTGATATCAAAAGGTAGCTAGTAATCACCCAAAGGTGATGTTTGAAATGAACAAAACATGCAAGTTCGAAGGCTACATTTCAAGAAGTATAATGATCTTTGTCAAGAGTATCATAGAAAACAGCATAGGTACATACTTGAAAGCATTTTGGATGGCTTCACATTGCTGAAACCAATGCAAAAATGAAATACCTATGGAACAGATCAGAAGAGTTCTGAGTTTTAGGATGTAAACATCTGTTTACAGCCATGGGAATTACACAGGGGATGTAATTCCCATATGGAGCTGATAAAAAATAAGAAAGAAAATTAACTGCTGATGTAATTCTATTTATTTGAGTGGAAGTACACTAATCATAAATTTAGTTTCTATTAAACTAGTTGGTGAATGTCCCCACAATGTTAACAAGAATAGAAGGTAAGAACAGATGCAAGGGTGTTTGCTGCCATTGACATCTAGTTTCATGTATGAACTTTCAAAATTCCAAAGTGGTGTTATTTAGGGAATTATTTGTGGGTGTCCATCATAAAATGCCTTAAGAAGACCTAATTTTTGCATAGAATCATTTAGGTTGGAAAAGACCTCTTAAGATCATTGAGTCCAGCTGTTAACCCAGTATTGCCAAGTCCACCGCTAAACCGTGTGTCCTAAGAGCCACACCTACATGACTTTTGTACTTAAAAGGTGACTCCAGGTACAGTGACTCAACCGCCGCCCCGGGCAGCCTGTTCCAATGCTTGATCACCCTTTCAGTGAAGACATTTTTCTCAATATCCAATCAAAATCTTCCCTGGTGCAACTTCAGGCTGTTTCCTCTCGTCCTGTCGCTTGTTACCTGGGAGAGTGCTCAGTGCATTTCACAGGTAATTCTTACGCTGCTTTTCAGTTCAATCCTGTGGTATGATTAGGCTCTTAAATGTCACCAGTACTATTTCATCCGCTCTTTGTTTTACTAACAAATCTCTTTTAGTCAAGTGGAATGATCACATATCTCTGTGAGAAGAGGGTCCTACATAGTTGTAGGCGACAATTGGAAGCCTCTTATAACCAGTCCCTTGCTTCCTAAGCAACAATAACTGTGCATATTTAAGCTTGATTAAACGCTGACATGCAAAATATGTTTATTTCTTCTGAGCCACAGAAAAGACTTAGTTCTAGTGCTTCTCTCAGTTGAGGACTGAATTGTATCCATCACTGAAGCCTTGGTGACTATTCTGGTCAGCCAGAGGACATCTATTCATGTTTCATCAGTCTGTATCTTAGGACCCATATAAATCTTGTTGTGAGAGGTATATTTTTACAGACTTGCATAAAAGATTTCCTTGGTATTCTACTAGCTTCAGTGAGAATTTTACATAATAGCTAATAATAGGTCTTTGAAGCCTGCACCTAGTAGTAGTCTGCATCTTCTTATTTCTGCAATATACATATATTTCATTGAGATTAGCATTGATGTCACAAAAGGCCGTCGTTTTCCCCTTCAAGAAAAACAGTCAGATAATAAAAGACTTTCATTTAATGAACAATTCTGGAGAAATGCAGAAAGATAAAATCACAAATTACCATTCCATTGTTAAAAGCTTAATCAGATTTATTTTATTGCCTGTCCAAGATTAGAAAGGCATTTTTAGACTTGAGTGAAATAGATTCTACTCATTGACAATTTCTGAGAATTTTGAATAGGAGGATATAAGGGGAGGGCTAAAGAACACATCACACTTTTAAGATGTCAAAACTACAAATTTTCCAGTTTTAAGAAAAGGCTTTATTTCAGAAATAAACATTACTTTGGATTTTGTTTTTATTATTCTGTGAAGCTTTCTGGCTAGGTGAAGGCAGACAAAGATCTGAATGTTGAGGATGCTGCTAGTCAGGGGGGGCATTCTAAAACTGGACTATTGAGTTATAAGACTATACTCGGAGTCATCTAAAAACTTCAGAAACCCTTACGAATATGTGAATCATAGCATCGTGAGCTTTTAAATCAGAGTTATAGAAGTGGTAGATGTCTAGAAACTTTTCAGAGACAGTTTATCATCATAGAAATCCTTAAAATAAGGCCACCTAAGTAGGCAGAAGGCATGTTTTCACAAAATGGTTAACGCATGCATACTTTTTTAACTGAAGGCTATTCATTTAAGAAGCTCATAATTCATGTGTATTAATCACAGGATTATGGATAGACTGGAATCCCAGAATAGGCACTCTTCACATTGAAGTATGGTAGCTATGTTGGTCAGGAGTAGAATATGATAGTTACTTGGGACAGATTGACAACTGCTGGTATAGCTTTTGGTATAAGAATTAGATGCAGATATCTTCTGTTATCTTTTGGAATAAATCTGCTTTTCCATAAAAGAGCTATGTTTTCATTGTTGTCTTCAAAATGACAATTAAGCAACAATTATGTATAATTTACATATAAAAAGCTAATAAATTAGTGTAAAGATAGCCATTATTTGTTGACACTACATGCATGGCTGTCTTAGACCTAATATAATACTATTTCTTGATTGAGCCTCTATCCATTTCACTTTAATTTCACATTCCTTTAGCGGGGAGAAGGGAGGCAGTGTGAGGCCTTGAAACTATAAATTCATTTGTAGTGATGTATCAGCATGGACTAATCAGTGTGAATCACAATTTTAATGAGTAATGAGGATAAAAAGATCACCTTGAGATATTAAAATTTACTTGCAATTCAACTGTCTTTTATCGCATGCATTAAATTGGCATGGAGCATTTTACCCTTTCTTGCCCCTTTGAAAGGAAGCAGGTTGTCTGGGAAGGTATGCACTCCGTTCTTGAAGGTTTTCAAGACACCACTGGATAAAACACTGAGAACCTGGTCTGACCGGAGAGCTCACCTTGCTTTGAGCAGGAGGTTAGATGAGACACCTCCTGAGGTCTCTTCCACCCTGAAAGGTTCTGTGAATCTATGAAAACCAGCTGTCCATTTCAGAAAGCAATGCTTTAATCAGACTGCTAAAACCTATTGCTCATATCTGGCAATTACTTAAGTCAAAGATATAAGATCTACAGCATATCAGCTTTATACACTACTGCCCTAAAATCTTACTGGCCAACAGATGACACAGGTATCATGCTGACATACACTTCAAGGCATTACCAGCAGGCAAATGTTATTGTCATAGCAAATGCTTGCCCTGGAAGTCCAGTAATTCAGCAAGCCTTGGAACATAAAGGCAAATCAGAAACTTGTAGGACCTGTAAAAAATCGTTCCCCTGATAGTCAGGTGCAAGAAGCAAACTCCGTCTGGATTTGGAGGGGTTTGTTGCAGCTGAAATAGGGTTTTTATCTTTGTGCACTACTTCTATGTTTGTTTTAAAAACTGTTACGTATTATAGCTAGTGTATTCAAACTTAAGGGACTTAACCAGGCCTCTAAATTAATTTATAATTCAAATTTTTGAGCATCTGATAGTTTTAATTTAGAAATCAAGCAGTTCATTAGCATGCCAAAATACAGACTTAAAAATCCAGTTTCCACTTGACATACACCATTGGAGCATTGCAGCGTGTTGTATAATTTTAGTTAAAAATAAAATATGGATTACCTTAGTTGCAACAGTATCCCCATCCTGTAAAACATGCTCAAGTAGAATGAGGCTGAGATTTTACCAGCACTTTTCCAGTGTTTGTTGGTGTTTTTTCCTTCTAGATACCTTAAAAATGTCCACCAAGAAAATGCAGGAGGATTTCTTGATCAGTGTCCTTAACTATTCAAATCTGATTTTGAATTTTGGTAGATCCTCTTCTATAGTGACTTTGCTTTTGTGAGCAAGGCCATATGCATAACCACGTAACATGAGTAAAAGCTTCATAATGTTCCTAAACAGGAATGTTTGAACTAAGTCATTAATACTTAACTGATCACGCTACTCTTGCTTTTAAATCTGCCATGTCATCTTACTTTTTCACTTACAATCTTACTTACAAAGAAGAAAGCATAGCAGGAGTGTTTTAAACAAGCTACGAAGCTCTTTATGCATTTGGTTATTCCATCTGGAGGGTAAAAGCAGGGCAACCAGTGAGACAGCACTCTGGGAATACAAAAACAAGAGAAGCAATGGAAAGAGCTACAATTATGGTTCTAAAAGGAAGGTGCAGCTTCTGAGATCTTAGGATTTTAATTCAAGCACTGTCTGTGGTAAAGGGAAGAAAAACTCTTCTCCAGAAGCTAAGAAAATAACTGGCATATGATAGACTTCTGGTAGTTCTGGCAAATGTGGGCTGTAGTCCTTTGGGATGTGATTGATGCCATGTAGCCCTGTACTGCTCTGCATTTAGACAGTGTTCATTCTGAATCCCCGTGTTTCTCAGATCATATATTGTGCAGGCTTTTAAATACTTCCTGTATTTTCAGAAATTAATCATTTATGTTCCGAAATGATGCTGTTTCCCCAAGAAAAAAAAGTATCTACCTGTTTATCTAAGACTCCATTTAGTAAATGAACAATAGAATGGTACTGCAATGGAAAAGTTGAATGTGATGGCTTGGTGTTGTTGCTTCAACTACTTCCAAGCCTGTCTTTTCTGTGGGGTTGTCCTAGTTGCCTTATAAGCTAGGAAACTTAGCTGATCTTTGGACTTTGGTTCATTCAAGGCTTGTTTTGACTTTGGTTCATTCAAGGCTTGCTTTTAAGATTTGATGCAGCTTGAGCTTATGATACTGAAAAAAGGAAACTCTTACTTGTTTTTCTGTGCTAGTACATATAAATGATGAATGTCAAAGCAAACAGCCCAGTGGTTGAATTAGAGTTCCACAACTAAAGAATAAGCAAAACTGAATGACAGTGACTAATGGAGCAATATACTCAGCTCATTTTTTTATGTTACCATCCGTCAGGTTTCACTATGATTCCTAGCTTGAATAAGAGAAGAAAAATGTAATACTGATCTTATATGATTATAAGTATGTACATGTTGTTTACTTTAGCACTTAAGAGCACCTCTTACTCATAAGGAAAGTCACTGTAAGACAAGATATCTCGATTTTCTTGGTACATTTTTTCAAATACAACTTTTGTCTCGTTTTAGTTTCAACCGGCACTCTTCCACCTCCGTCAGCTACCAGTCAAAGAAGAGGTATAAAAATGTGTTGTGCAGCTACTCTACTTTACAAGCACTTAACAAACCAATTTATTGCTGCTAGTAGGCATTTAGTGAAGTGTTAACATAAAAATGATCTCTTTCTTTTTCTGACAACTAATAGTTTTCAGAGCCAGCATTTAATTCGTTGCCTATCACATGCCATTGGCTGCTACAGATAAATTCAGTAAGGGTGCTTTCACTGCTTTTCGAGATGCCATTGCTTCCTTTTCCATTAAAGCATCTTTGGTCCTTAGGACATCTTTTTATTCTTTTTTTCTTTTCTCTTTCTTTTCTCTTCTCACCTCTCTTTTCTTTCTTTTCTTTTTCTTTCTTTTTTCTTTCTTTTTTCTTCTTCTTTCTTTTCTTTCCTTTTTCCTTTTCTTTCTTTTTTCTCTTTTTCTCCTTTTTCCCCTCTATTTGAATCACATGCTACTTCCTTTTCTTCAGCAGAAATTCTGATAAATCTTTTAACTTCACTAAAACCCTTAATGATGTAGCATAACACTTTATTTCTCTTTGACAAGCCTTTTTATCTTCCTTACTCTATTTAATATGCATCATATTATGTAAAAGAGTTCAGTAGTTGACTTAATTTTGCCATCATTTTGGTACTATGAATATGGGAGGGGTGGGGGTGGGGTTTGTGTGTGTTGTTTTTGGTTTTTTCAACTTCATTTCCCTGAACATACAAGGAAATATAGCGGCATGGTATTACCTGCTATTAGCTTTGGGAAACATTTGTATTTTGAAAAACGATCTTTCTTTATGACAGTCTAAATATCACTAATCTGGTTCAGAACTTCTTTATGTATTTTGTGCATTAAGAGACCTTCAAATGAGTCTTTCTGCCAATGGACCTGCACATCTGGGAGTAGACTTTCCTGAGTGTATGTGTTTTCAGATTAAGGCTGTATGACACATGGTTTAAAATCTTTTAATCCACATTGTAAATATTGATCACTAAGCCTGTAAAGGTAAGTATGTTTTACTGATTTTCTGTCTAGTTTACCCTGAATAGTAGATTTTAAAACAAGGAAAAGTCTTGATAGTGTGTGTTTAGCTAAAGGCTGTATGCGAAGCCAGCGTACCTGAAGTGTAAATCTTCCTGCCTGTCCTACGGTAGGAGCAACGATCCTCTGCTCAGTGACCCCAAGTACAGTGTGCACTACAGATAAGGAAGTATCAACAGGAAATAGATGGTGAGAATGGAAAGTAGAAAGTCTTACTGTGTTTAGAACAGCTTTGGCGGTTCAAAATCACAGCACAGTTCACAACAGAATTTACAGTGAATACAAACCCACTAAAATAGTTTAGCTTGGAGTTTATCTGTTTACTCATGGTATAGTGAACCCAAATCCAGCCCTAAGCCCTAGACTAAGTACAGAAATAATTACCTATAGTCACTGTAGCAACAGCAACGTTTCTAGGTCTAACTAAATAGGTAAAATAAATTAGCCTGAGGCATCAGTGCTATGCAAACCAGATCTATACTTTAAGCACTGTCAGAGTAGCAAAAGGCTGTGTTGTGAGAACAGGTTTATTTTGTTCAAAATCAAAAGTTTACATTTGTCAGAATATTTTTAACCTGTACTGGAAGGAATTTTCTGGGTTTGCCATATGTAAAAATGATAACGTGTTCTCTCCAGATAGCATCTAATTCCACTGTTGAAGAAGGTACAAGTCAAGATGGACCAATGGTCTGGCAAAACGGAATGCTTCATTTCTCATGCTGACCAATGTTTTCCTAGAGACAAAGCCACTATGGAAATAACTTCTAAATTGTCAGCACAAATGGATAGGGACCTTGTTCATGCACATAGTGAAAATGAAGGGGAAAAGAAAGTAAAACTATGTTTTCAGGGTGAATAACAATGATGTTCAATAGTGAATGGTTATTACTGCACACATCTCAGTATCTGTTGCTTCCCTTTATTTTGTTGCTTGCTTTGTATGTAATGCTCTGTTAGTGGTCTGTGAAGCAAAGTCATTACAAATAGAACCATCCTAAGTAACAGGCAAATAGAAGAGGCATATATTTTGATGTATTACTATAATCAAACTGGGAATCACCATCCAAGTCATAAAATAGAGAAAAACTGTTTCTTATTGATGTTTGGAATCCTGAGCAAATGCTTTTAATCTCGGAATGCAGAAATTGCATCATAATATTGCATTTCATTTGCTTTTGGGTTAGCTGAATCTGAACATTAGAAAAATTAACATAAAATGTGGTTTCAGCCTAAATAGGGAAAAGTTAGTTTCAGAAGTTTATTAAAGGTCACTGTAATCTTTTTGAAATGAGTACAGTGCTTATAAACAGTAGTTAGCATTTGTAGTAGTAGTAATTGTGCTGAGCCAGTATCTTTTTAAGTCAGCAAGATATCCCTTATTGATTTATTTTAGACAAGAAAAGGCCTGTTTGTAGAGGGACAGAAAACCCAAACTCTGTATGCATATTCCTGAAGTCTGATCTATTGTTAAACTGACAGTTCCTTTAATAAATTTGTCATATTCCTTCAGTAAGCTATTTTCCGCAACAGCAAGAGCAACGTGGCATTATTTAAAAGCCTTATTCAGATAATTTTTCTTTCCAAAGAATTGTCCAAACCTTTCTGAGCAATGGTAAAGACTAATGAATCTCACTCACAGTATTCTCTCTGTAGCTCTCAAGGACCATTCCTCTTGGAGTGCTTTGGAAGCTGCCAGATCTGTTATTTCACAATCACTAACTTTTGCTGTTTATAAAGTTGCTCATACCTTCATTTTGCTTTTAGAAACACAAGCCAGTCATATACACCAATGCCAGTTTCTGGAAGCTACGGTGAAAGTCCTGCTCCTTCTGCTACTTCAAAAATGAGAGTTGTTACTACTGCCAGCATAAAGCCCTCTGTCTACCAACCAGGTAAGGTGACTTCAAAGTACTGAAAGGATTCAGAAGAAATGCACACGCATTTCTTTCAGAAAAAGATAATGCAAAGAATGGACATTTTGCAGTAGGTCACACACAGATCAGGAAACATTTAAATACATCGAACCAAATGCTGCTAGTTGCTAATTTTGTTCAGACTATCTGAAGACAAAGGATTATGTTGTATTTGTATTCTGCTTTGGCGTGAAAATGTGGAACAAATGGAGGAAAAATAAAAGCAAGGGAAAAGACTGTAATATAAAATGTGTAGCCTGATTTTTCAAAAGAAATACTCTTGGAAAATAACCCAGTACACCCAATTAGGGGCCCAATGACACTTCAGAATTGATAAAATACCTTAAGAATGCACAGCTCAGGAAGGAGATAAAATAAGTGAAGGTAGCTTGAGTAGGATATATTTGCAAAATAGATAAGGCTTATATTTGAAATAAAGAATGACCTATTAAAGCGCTTCATAATGCTATGCTTCCATTTCCCATAGATCCAGTTACCGAACAAATATATTTGATTATTCATTCATGTGGAAAATATGTTCCTTGATGTTATTTAAATTCCCTTTGTATTAATGTGTTACAAAGGGAGTGAACTTCTAAAACCATTGATGACCAAAATGTGAACCTTCAAAATGAATAAATTAAATAAGGCAGCAATATAAGTCTCAATGCAGTTCTGTTTCAAATTAAGTTTGTTCTGATCTTAGCAAGAGAATTTAGAAGTTGATTTATATCTTGACAGTCAAGTAAATATGAAAAGGCCAAGAATTCTTAACAGTCTTAAACTCTGTATTCTGTCATGCTCTATCTCTAGATCAACTGAAATGAAACCAATGCAGAAATTTTGCTTGGACATAAAGACGACAGACAGATCAATTGATTGATCTTTATATTTGAGATATAAAGTTGGAAAAAGCCAGTTCAGAGCTATCATGGGCTGTTTAAGGGTCTCAAAGTAAATAAAGGTTTCAGCTTCTCCTCATTTGCTTTTGGTTAAGTGTGTCAGCATATACCATGTTCTCACTGAAGGCAAATGTTATTATTTTTATCTTGCAAAAGAAGGAAAGATGAAGACAGATGATTTATTTCCATAATCCAGAACAGAGCAAACTGTGACAAGTCAAAATATCTCCTAAATGCACCGATAGATACTAAGTCCCATGGTTATTTGGGGGAAGTATAAACTCCAGTTCTCAATATACCAACCTGCCACAGAAATAAATCTGTAGCTATATCCAATTAGGAGTTAAATCTGTTAAAGAAAAAGCTGGCTGTTGAATTAGACTCAGAATAAGAGGCAGCGCTTTTGTTATCTCCTGTAATGGACATCTTCTTTGTTTCTTATATTGCTGGGTTTGAGCCCCACTCCCTCCCAACAAAGATTTAAAATACAGAATATGGAAACTCTGTTTTGTCACTACATATACAACAAGCTTACTTCAACTGTATATATTGTCTGCCTGCATGTGTAAAATTCTCATTTTGCAGGCACTGCAAGGATGTAATGGACTCCAGAGAACAGGAGAAAATTCAGAATAATATATAATGTGATATATTACAGAGACAAAATTAAAATTAAATTAAGTTTGGCAGAGAAAGAAGTAGTAAGTCTCCCTGTATTGTTTAGGAGTTTGAGATATCTGGCAAAGGATTCTGAAATACCTTTCTAATTGAACCCCAGAGTGACTTGGGTACAAAGGAGATTACAGACAGAGATTTTATTGAAGATGTTTGCGTTTCTTTTGGTAACTTTTTGAATTTTTATATATTTGATGCAGTAGCACTTCATACTGGTTTGGGAATATGAGCTGGCCCTACAGCACAGTCCTAGTTCCAGTCCTGAGCAAACGGGAAATTGTCACTTAGGAAGAAATGGAGGAAACAGCATTTCCTGTCACAGATGGGAAAGATCAGCAGTACTTTGAAGCAAACCATCAAGACAGTTAGAAAACTTACTCACTCAACTTTGTCAATGCATATAAATTCTGTCCTGCAGTGTAAAATGCAATCTGAGAGGACCAGCTGTTCTCTGACTGTGACATACGGGACCACAAAGTACATCTTTTCTTCCAATCTAAGTGCAACCTCAGGCTTTTGCAATAACTGCACTCTCACTTTAGCAAATAATTTCTTAGACTTCTATTTCTGTAAATCCACTGTGTGAAAAGGCCAAAATAGTAGAGATTACTATGAGAATTTGCAATGTAGAATTTAGAAAGGGAAGGTCTTTATGCTAGCCATCAGTGTCAATGGGAATGAAATTACCTGCTTCCCTTAAAAATGTGGCCCAGCAACTTGCAGATTAAAACACCCACCAATAGCTTCATATATGCAATATCTAGAAACCTGAATGAATCACTAAGAGGGTTTACAAGACTATTTTAATCTGTCTCAGATTGAAAAAAATAATGGGGCTAAATCTTGTTTACTCAGAAATCAATCTCAAAATGAAACTGCATCATTGAATATCTGGCTCAGATGGAAGTAATCAGTAAGCGTACACTTTAAAGAGAAGAAAGAGGACTACTTTGTCTAACCTGACTCTGGTGGGAATTTTCTGCTGCTAAAAATCTTCCGATAGGGAAAGCAGAGAACTCTGAAATCCTTTCCCTTCTCTGTCCTGTGATTTTCTTAATTTTTAAAAGGAGTGTAGACTTCTTTTCTGAACAAAGCCCACTAGATGGCAGAAAATACTTGTGTATTGCTTTCTTGTAAGCTTTCCCAGACTAGAATAATGATTTTATATATTCCAAGCAACTCAAATGCCAGTTTCATACTACGAAGTAACATGATACCTAGAAGTAAGAAAGCAGATCCTTCCTTTTAAATCCGTAAGTCCAAATAGGACTACTCATGTATGTAAAAGTGCTCAAGTGTAAAGGCTTGATCCGCTCTTTTAGAAATTGGTAGAAAGGTTCCCACAGATCTCAATGACCTTTTCACTGAATCCTAAGCACCTTCAATATTAAAGCAGCAGGTTACATACCATCTTTAATTTGACATTCTTCTGAGTAAGAATAGTGTCTTCTTATAAAGGAATAGTT
The DNA here is from genome assembly GCF_023634085.1 of Falco cherrug. NCBI lineage: Eukaryota > Metazoa > Chordata > Aves > Falconiformes > Falconidae > Falco > Falco cherrug. The sequence goes on from NC_073705.1 coordinate 44,281,163, forward strand.
GCATTACCTGCTTTGGCCGTCTTCTACTATGTACTGGAACAGTATATAAGAAAATTTGGAGCTTCAAGGATGTGGCCACTAAGTGTAGAATAAGTGAAATCTATTGTGATTATGAATTACATTTGTTAATGGAAAATTATTATTAAGAGTAACAATCATGTGTTCTACTAACAAAGCAAAAAAAGAGGAAATTTTTTTTCACAGGGCAAGCTAGTATCGAAGACTAAAGCATTTGCAACTATATGAATCTTTACTTTACTAAATTAATCTCTGGTAACGCACCTTTTTTTCCTAGAGGGAAAATATCCATTGACCATAAATGAAGAGTTGATGGGGAGAATTCCAAATTCCCCAGCAGCAAGGAACTGGCTTGTTCCTAGGGCTGATAAAAGAGATCTCCTCTCTGCCATGCTCTCGGGATAACAATAGTCCCATTCTTTCTCTCCTACTTTAAGAGAGTCTGAGGGCTGAGAGAAACAAGGTGATAGAGGCTGGGTTACTGAATTTAAATTTAAAGTGCTCATTTTTGAACAGTTCAGGGTCAGCTCATATAATACTGATATTTTGAGAATCTATTCTCTTATACTGAATCTTAGTACTTTTAACCAGCAAACGGCACCTTTTATCTGCTGCATGTCTATTGGAAATGAAATACATAAACATGCAAGGTGCATTTGTATGGCAGTAGCTACTAAGAGCCTATAAGCTTAGGGATATAGCTGTTGAATAATAAGATAATAATTCCCTCTTAGTAACAGTAGCTACAATCTCAAAATTGGTGAAATATTTCTAATACATTGCAATGACAGTATTTAAAATCAATATCCAGTTTGTTCACAGAGGAAAATATATTGTAATAAATCCAGCCTGTAAAAACAAATCATAATGGCTGAAAAGAGAACTTGGACCAGTTGCGAACACCCAGCATTTGTCATTTTGCAATAATTCCCCTGGTATCTTCTTTCAGCAACTGGGAAAAAATGTTACTTGGCTGCTTTATTTTACTGTGGCAAGTGGAAAAGATGGATAAAGTAAAAAGAAATAGACAGTAGAGAGAATGAAAGACAAAGATCCTTCCACAGTGTTTATCCTTCAAAGGAGTCTAGATTAATCTGAACTCAGATAAATCATATGCTGTCTGCATTAGTTGGAATAAGCAAACTGGAAAAATCAAAATACTGACACTGAGAGATTAAGGAAGAAAAAGTGAAAAACCAAGAGGTTGTAAGATGAATTTACTAAAGACAACCATAGAAAAAGAGATCCTAAAAATGGTACCTGGACTGCATTTGTTCCTCACTTCTGGAACTCTGGGTTTGAATATCTGACCATTTTGTTAGGCCCTCCGTGGGATACACTCTGTACTTTGCAAAACAAGAACTGGCTCTTGGGGGAGGGAGAATCCTTTCACAAAACGGAGTGAGCTAGAAGTCACCTTATTTAATTAGAGAGCCTCATAGGTGGGAGCCTTTTGAACTCACCAATTAGAGATGAAACATTGCCTTCTAATTTTACCTAGCTTAATACCGTAATTCATAAATAGCAACAGCCTCAGGATTTAAAGAGATTGCATATAAACTCTCTGTTCTGAAATCTTTAAACGCTGTTTACCATTCCCAAGTGGAAAAAAAAAAAAAAAAAAAGAAGCCTCAAGCTAAGGTGGGATACAGTTTTGTGAGGCAGAAACTTTGTTGATACTGTAGCATAAGAAAGTTTTACCAAGACGATGCATTAGATTCTGAACTCAGTAAAAAGAAGAAAATCAAAGATCACTAGGATGATCACAATGGATTATACATATGCAATTTAAGCACCTGCAGTTGCCAATGATCAATGCCTGTTATTCTCTGTGGCAGGGTGTGGGCTACGGGAGGAACGTTAAGTAGAACATAATCTTCTCACCACATAATTATCCAGAAAGATCCATTCTCCCCCCATTCAGAACCCTCTTCTTGGTTGAAATCCCTTTCTACCTGCAAGCCCCTTTAATTGTAAATGCTGTACTTGGTCATCATTTTGTTGGCACTCAAATCCACTATGCAGAGTGTTTGCCTAGGCTGCAGGAGAACTGACTTCTGTTCCCAAATCTGTGCTCTCTCATTTAGGCAAAACACTTCAACTCTCCAAGCTTCTGTTCCTCCTCACACAAACCAACAATAATTCACTTTGTTTTCCTTGCAAAGGAAAAACTGCTTTTAGTGCTCCTGTACTTGGCAAAGCGAGGCAGTTTCTCAGGCAGTGACTTCAGTCCTACACAATGCAAGATCTGACGTTTTGAAAAGAGCAGGGCAATGGGAAAACTTGTTGGTATGTGCAGGCTCTAGCTTCTGCTTATTTTTATGTGATAAAGCTCCACCCAAGATTAGAGCCTGGTGCATACAAACACAGAGGCAGTCTGCACTGAAGATTTTATGTGATAGGGTGGAAGAAAGGAAGTATAATATTTCTATTTTATACATGGGAACTGAGGCACAGAGATACTACGCTTTGCTTGAAGTTATACAGGAAGTCTGTGGCAGAGCCAAGAACTGAACTGAGATCAGTCGTAACCGCAAGTCTGGCCTTCCACTAAGTGCTGTTGGCATTGTCTCGCTGGTCATGTGAGCTGAACTGGCTCCCCTCAGTATTGCTTCCAGTGCTCTCCGTCTCTGTGCTCCCTGTATGAGCCTGTTCTTCTTCAGACACCTAGGAGTAAAACCTACAAATGATAGATAACAGTGCCATCTGTGGAAAATGCTGCATTTTAATGAATATAATGAGACTAAAATTTAAGCATAACTTCTATTGAAAGTATGGGGAATTCCATCTAAAATGTTATTATGTGATCTGGCCTTTCTGTTTTTAACCTGCCCTGAACGGATTATATGGCAGTCTTTAAAATTATCACAGAATTGCCATGTCTATTCCTACTAGAAAATGAAGAGATGCCCTTGAAAACGGTCGTCATAAAATCTGTAAAAGCCAGTAGGCAATGACTTCTGTAATGCATGTGGATTAAAAGTCAGTGATTGTACTGATAACTTTGGCTTCAGTCCAGAGTTAATCAGCAATAATGGGACAGGCCATAATTAAGTGTCATCTGAAGCTTTTAATTTTTGTGTGTCATGGAGTACCCTTTGGTAAGTGTTGCTGTTTCGCCATCAGAAGAAAAGACTTTAAAATACTTCTTGGTTTCTTTTGGGATACTTAAAACAGCACCAGCACCAGCGCATTCCTACACCCCTGCCAACACTGAGCCTGCAAGCCGCCCTCCGTGGGTAACAGATGACTCCTTTTCCCAGAAATTTGCACCTGGAAAAACCACCACCACTGTCACAAAGCACATCCTACCACGGGGTGCTCCAGTACCATCTCCTGCCTCAACTTCTGCCTACCCATCTCCAGGTTCAACTTCTTCCCAGGCTCCTGCAATAGCTCGGGGAACAGTTCAGAGGGCTGAGCGTTTCCCAGCCAGCAGCCGAACTCCTCTCTGTGGGCACTGTAACAGCATAATTCGGTAAGGTCATGAGGTTTTGAAGAGGGACGAAGCAGGGAAAAAATATCAGAGGGACTGGTTATTGTACATTAATATACAGTACCAGAGCCTAAGACTCAGTTAAATTACCCAGGAGGGATGTCTGTTGTCTGCATCATTAATTTAACATTTCCAGAGCTCATTTTGCTATTGTGTGGTTCACTTTTTATCACTGCAAAGTTATACATGCTAATTGTTTGTTTCTTGGATGCTGTGGTAAATCACTGTTTGTTTTTTAAACAAGTTTCTGGTCCTAAGGTACCCCTTGAAGGAGGTACATAGAGCCTCACTGGGAGAGTTGGGGGGTGGGGGGGAGGATTATGGAGAGAAAAGGAACGAGACATCATTTTGGAACAGCAGCCAAATGTAATTGTTGCTTTTGTGTCTGGCGAAAGATAATGCCTACACTCTATTACCAGTGATTCATAGCATGCCTCTCCCTTCTCCTCTCCCAATTCATTCTGCTGGACCAGTGCCTATTGTTACCCTGTGGACTGCTAACCAACTTTAAGTAATCCATGTATAATGACAGTCTCCCCCACTAAAGGAGCTGGTTTGGTGACGTGGAACTGCTGATTATTGCCCTTTATATATTCTGAAATAGATAGACTCCAGTAATAATCACTATATCTAATTACAATCAAGAGTAAATCACCAAGATGAATTTAATGTGTATTCCATATAATCAAACAGCAAGTCATCATCTGATAATCTGACATTTCTAGAACATGCCACATGCAGTGTGCTCTCAGATGAAAAAAGGCAGGGACTTTAGGAGCTATTGTGAGGTGTGGGTGTGTAGGTTTGGAAATTTGCCTGCTTTTTCATGTATTCAAATAGTAGCATTATCTTCTGTGTTACAACCCTTGGCCTTTTCCTGCTGTCTTTGCAAAGACCACTTATAGCTGTGCAGATATGAAAATAATTGATGATTTTTCCAACAGTTGTCTGTAAATCCAATGTATAAGACTGAATAACAATGAAATATTTTAACCAACTGGCAAAGTGTTTGAGTAGTGTGCTCGAAAAAGACCATTTCTGTTCAAGCTTCTGGATCTTATTTCAATAGGTACCTTCATGGTTCAAGCAGAATGCTTGTTATACGTGTATGCAGTGTCTAACAAAGTGGGTTTGTAATCAGGGTCAATCAATCTTTTTGCAATACAAATAAGACAACTATGATTGTTTACAGGGGTCCTTTCCTGGTAGCCATGGGTCGCTCTTGGCACCCAGAAGAATTCAATTGTGCTTACTGCAAGACATCCTTGGCTGATATGTGCTTTGTGGAAGAGCAGAATAGTGTGTACTGTGAGCGCTGTTATGAACAGTTCTTTGCACCAACCTGTGCCAGATGCCACACTAAGATCATGGGGGTAAGAGAACAAGCTTAACCCTTTCTCCAGCTGCATTGTTCATGGAAATAGTGAAATAGTTTAGACTGTAAGCAATGAATGTAAATATTTAATTATTTCCCCTTTTTACATAATAATGTCCCAGCCCATTGATTATTTCAGAATAAGAAACAAATTATTTTATAGTAATTTTTATCTAGCTGAAATATTGGATGTTTCTGTACCTTATTCAATTCATAGACAGCACATATAATCCAATTACCATCTCACTGAGTGCAAAGTAAGTAACACTTTCTGGATAGTTCTTCGCTATCCGATACACACTATGTTACTTTTACCTGTCTTTTCCTTATGTTCATAGTAAGAGACTTGAACTGGAGTATTCTATCTTACACAGGACCTAGCCTAAATTTCAATGGAGAAATCAGTGATCTTGGGAAGAGGCCCATTGCTCTTGCTGCACCTCGCTGGTAGCTAGCAACACAGCTGCCAAGAGGAATTCTGCTGACTTCTTATAGTTAAGAAAATACAGGCAAAAATAGATGCCACTTCTGTCTTAATGTACTTGTGCTTAGGTACAAGTAAATTTGCTCTACTTAAACCTAAGATGGTGATGAGGTTGGAATACCATAAAATAATTTTAGCAGTGTATTTATCCATACAGTGATAATGAATATATGACATGATACTCTTAAATGAGGAAGCAAGGAGTACACATTGTTTTTTCACTGCTTAGCTTTTGACATGTGTCTAAATGTTGGCACTGACAGACTAGATGCTTTTCTGTGCAATTGCCAATTAGGGATGGCAGCATCAGACATCTATGGTGAAGCTCTGGCTCCAACCAAGTCTTGATGGCTACTGCAGCAGTAGTAATTTTACAGCACAGTACTGACTTAACTTACCTAATTAATGCCGGCACAAATCAGTTCCCCATTATGGATTTTCATCAGGAAAATAGCAAAGATGCCAGCTGCCTCTATTTATATTAATAAGATTTCTCAATCTGGTTTTTTTGCTTCTTAGCTCAATGAGGTTCATAAATGGATACAAACCTATTTATCAGCAATAGTTGTTTTGCAAACAGTAACAGAAGTTAATGACAAATGGTGATTCTCTAATAAGATATATGGTAAACAGACTATTCTGGCTATTCACTGGATTCAAAGCACAGAAGAGGACTTCAAACCCTTTTGTCATAGTCAATGGAGACTAAAAATAATCTTTTAAAGAGAATCAGTCTACATATATAATTGGAAACAACATAAAATAGGATCTAGATTCTCATCTGGTGTAAATCAATACTGTTTCACTGAAGTGAACAAAGTTAAATTCATTTACACCAGTTACACATCTGGCCCTTTGAAATCTGGACTGTTTGACAGATATACACTTGAACATTGTCTTGGGCACAAGTGAGATTGACAAATTAGCAGGTAATCATGTATCAGAGCTCAGTACAGCAGCTTCTGGTCTTGGAGGACTTCTGTATGACAAGATAAGAATGAATCAGTAATAGAGATTGATCCAAACTGGATAGAAGAAAGAAGCTGATAGAATCTGGATGCTCAGTTTAAGAGAACATCAGTTGCACCGAACATGGAGGGTTGTGATGAACACATGGCCCACATGGCCTAGGAACAGACCCACAGACTCATCTTCACTAATCACATAAGTTAAAATCTAAGAACCCTTGCTGTTTTTTTTTAGATTTTTACATTAGTTTGCAAAGCATTCTTGTGAGAAGCTTAAAGAAATTAGTGCATAACCTAAGTTGCTTTGAAACATCAGACTTATCCCCTGCATGCACTTCCTGGTCTTAGAGAGAAAGTTACTCTTTAAAATTTATTTAACAAATCATACTCTTGCACTGAAGAATTCATACTAGTTGTGTCAAAACAAAGGAGCAAATAATCAGAATCTTTGTAGAGAATCTCTCCTGCAACAGCGACTGGGCATGTTGATACAAACAGCTGCCTGAACTATGTTGTTTCATTTTGGCAAATACATTGTTCTGGAAAGTTTGTAGTCCTATTTCCTCTTTCTTGCCAGAGGAGCCCAATTTTTGTCATACTTCTTTCTTTTGAGGAGGGGAATTGGCTGATACAAAAGGGAAAAATTTAGAGCATCTTTGCCTTGTGTTTGTTCTCCAGTAGGTAGTTGCATGACATGCTATTCTGCTGGAGATTTTTGTTTGTTTGTTTGTTTTACAGGAAGTTATGCATGCCCTAAGACAGACTTGGCACACCAGTTGCTTTGTCTGTGCTGCTTGTAAGATGCCGTTTGGGAATAGCCTCTTTCACATGGAGGATGGGGAACCTTACTGTGAGAAAGGTATGGCAAACTGGACAGGTCTGCTCAGTCATCATGTGCTTCATTTTGTGTGGAAGCGACATAAGAATAAAGCAGCTAATGAACAAAATAAAAAAAGTTACCTATCCAGCATGGATTTTGTTTCCACTCGCCACATATACAAGTATTTCCCTTTGTATTGTTCTCCACTTTTTGTGATAGACTGGAAGAGCCCTGGTCTTTTGCCTCCATGTCCCAGAATGCCTTACATTATTTCTCTCCCTTTTGTATTATGATGCCTGCTTTCTGTTTCTGTTCCTACACGTTTTTTTCCTGTGCCCCTCCCTTCCCTGGTAGAGTCTGCTCACTGGAAATCTACATGTTATGGGGTGAAAAATTCTTCTTTTAGGGTTCTGGTAGTGCTTCTATACAGTATGTGTGGGTTGCTGCCCACATTGTCTCTACTAAGTTGCTTGAATTACAACCTCTGGTACTGCTACTTCACCCTAAAATGGATCAACCAACATACATGAAAAGAGCTCTGCTCAGATGTGCAAGACGTGGTAATGGAGATTTTGTTTTCTAAGTGCTGCAACAAAGGAACAAATGTTTCAGTAATGTATGAAACAAATGAAACAAGTGTTTCAGTGAATGTAGTAAAAAGTAAAAAAATTCATCCTCTGGAAACTTTCTATTTCTCTTGGATTTAATACGATTACATTAAGTGTTTGTTTTAAGTTTGTTTTTTTTGTTTCATTTTAGATTATATTGCTTTGTTCAGCACAAAATGCCATGGCTGTGATTTTCCTGTTGAAGCTGGAGATAAATTCATTGAAGCTCTCGGACACACTTGGCATGATACCTGCTTCATTTGTGCTGTAGGTTCTATATCAAATACTATATAATTTCTTTATACTCATAAATAGTGAAATAACATCAGAAGACCTGAAAGCAGGAATGACTAACGTATGCCTAAGGATGTAGAGGATTGAATTTCATTTTTTACTTGCAGATGGAGAAGGATGGGACTCATTTCTCTTCTCCTCCCATAAATGTACTAGAATTATTAAATTTGACCATCTCAAGCAAGTGCTTTCTAATAAAACATCCAGTTTTAGGGAGTACATATATTAATACATAGCACTATTGCTGTTATTCCTTCCAATATTTACCAAATAAAGATAAAGCAGGATTTAAAATAAATTAACACCATACTGAACAGTATAGCCACAATCTTACAAAGCAGTGCATTTGTATTTCCATGCAGAATGCTTTTTGAAACTTGCAAAACCAAGTCTGTTTAGAGAGAATGAATAGTAATTAGCATAGAAGTTGGTCAAACTCATCAATCTGTGGTGCACATACAGCTATACAGTGTGGCCATATTCCCACACTGCACACAAAGTAGTAAAATCCGTATGATAAAGAGTACTTTTCATCTGGCTCTAATAATGCTGTGCTAAGGTAATAATATCTAGAACCTCTAATTAGCTAAAAATACTATGTTGGCCACAGCAAAAATGGTAGTGACAATTCGTAATGTTTGTTGACCTCTAAAATTTAGGCTGAAGAGTAGAAAGTATAGAAATGTAAATATCTAAAACTAAACTAGCTACTGGTCTTTCAAGGGTACATGGAAGTGAGTGACACAGGTGTCCTGTGAAAATTGAAGTGGTTTTGAAATTCTAACATAGGAAAAGAATACCCAGACAACGAGTTTCCTTCATGAACTAACAGCTCTTAGTCACTTATAAAAGATGCTTTCTCTGAATATTTTGTGTTCTTCTCTTGCTTGTTCATTTAATTGCATTCTTATGTACTTATTTAAATTAGCAATGCGACTTTCTCTGGAAGTGATAGTTCTGCTAATGCAGTTCTCGCAGCATAGCTTCTTTTGTTAGGAGCTAACTTTATTTCAGTGGGTTAAGTCAAATGTAAATAGCCACATGACTTTTAAATTCTAATATGCCATCCTCATATCCTTTCATGTGATTTTCCTTCCACTTGCAGCAGCACATCACTGATGTTATCACTCACTGATTTTAAGCCTGCCATAAGCATTAGGGACAACATTTATTCTTACTCCTAGATTCAGATATGTTAACTTCCTTAAGTGGTTCTAGCCAACTCTGACCTTGCAAGTGGCGTTGCACCACCCTGTGTACAATTCCAGGGCAGTTTAAGCTGATCTAAACCTAGGCTGCCCTGCCTCAGACACGCATTCTCAAACCCTGGCACTGCAGCCAGGCAGAGAGCTCTGTGGGTTGAAGAATAAACTGGTAAGAATAAGTAATTAGTTTTCAATACCGGCTGTCTGAATGACTCACTCCTTGATCACATAAGCACCCATACCAAGTAATAACAGGAATGAGTATATAATAGTACTGTGGAAGGATGGTACCTCAGGGACCATGGCACCTAATCAGAACCTTTGTAAAATCATACGTGAAAGGATCAGAATCTAGGTCTTAAAGTCTGAGCTAGCTGCATGTGCTTGCGTGTGCCACTGTTCTTTGATGATCTACACAAGCACTGCTGGGACATGCTGAAGCTGCCTAGGGGATCGTGTACCCAGACTTCCTTTTAATGGAAACTAGTGAACGTAGTGGGTAGCGGTGGCAGGAAAGTACAGAGAGGAGAGCTGATACAAACCAGAGCCTAACCTCAACATGGAGTAGGAAAACTACCAAGGCGTACACTTTGATCCAGGAAATCAGATGCACTTCTGCCAAAGAAATGTGTGGCAGGAGAGAAATACAGTTGAGGTTGATAATCATGTCTTTCTCCCTCTTTTTTTTTTTTTAATTTATTTTTATTTTTTATTTTTAGTGATTCCTGATTATATTTATTATTAATTCTAGGTATGCCATGTGAACTTGGAAGGTCAGCCTTTCTACTCCAAGAAGGATAAGCCACTGTGCAAGAAGCATGCCCACGCCATCAATGTTTAAAAGAGCTGGTAGTCAGTAATGCTGGGGAGAAACAGATGACTAACTGGGCAATTATAAAGTTGGTAACCATGGCGAGTGTTTCTCTTGGTAAAAGCTGGGAAGTTGATACTGCTGAAGTTTTAACTTTAACCTCTTTCATAAATGCAGAACATGCTTTTGCAAGGTTCATACAAAAACCTACTAAATGCACAGTCAAAAACAAATGAACTAGTCCATTATTAGAGCAACAGTTGGGGGAAATATTGAAATTAACTAAAAACTGTAATGTAAAAAGTAATGTGCAAATACAGTTTCAAATAACTACCCACAGCAGTTTTATTGCTTAGACCACACACTAGTGTTCAAGAACAACTGGGAAAGTCCTTTTGTAATAAGTCATTTTCTTTTATAACAAGAATGACTAAGTGCCACATGTACAATAATCTGTAGAACCAAAGGCTATAACTTTCAGAGGAAAATAAATAGATTAGGGTTTCCTCTGTGAAAAGTGAGTGTTGTTCCATTATGTTGTGGTGCTACCTCATAGCATCAAATATTTTAGATTCTTTCCGAATAAGAAGTCTGCCTTGAATCCATATGTAACTGGAAAGCATAGGAGATAATCTGTAACTTAGTTTGAAAATAAAGTGGAAACAGACTAACGCCTTCCATAACCCGTTAAGATTGAGAAAAGCATGTTGGGTCAACGTTGCTAGTGCACTTGGCTTATACTCGCACAGTAGATTAGCCATTTTCATTCATAATAGAAAAGGACAACTGGCTTTCTCCAAATTGCTTTTACATTGAATGGAATAGAGCTGGCTGGAAAGGCTAGCTTTTAATTCAAATCCAGTTTTCCTTTCCTCTTGTGGAAAAAATGCTCAAAGTTGCTTTGGTTTCTAATTCCCATTGATATCAGTGGGAGGTAGGAATTTACATCTGGACCTTCATATTGATGGACACAGAAGACACACATCCATCTAGCACAGCTAGGAAATGGATGACAGCTTGCAAAAGTTCCCTACTCTATCCCACACAGGAAAAAAGCATCTTTCCCCCCCCCCCCCCACTTAGTAAATTAACATTGATTAAAAATTCATAAGGAAGCATAACACCACAGGCACATTCTCTTTCCCCCTTTTCTTAGTTTAAGTGCAATGCATCCTGAATTGTAGTAGTATTTGCCATTGTAAAACTGTAGATAGGGTCTGACAATTAGGATAACCATACAGTAATCTTTTCTAGTATTTTAAAAACAACTTTCAGGTTGTTCAAACAGTTAGTTATAAAACTTTTTTTCACCAAAAAGATCAATACTTGTAGCACTGATAACACCTTTGAATTTTTAATTTTAAATACCAATGACACTTGTACTAGAGACCGCAGGTCTGTTTGAAAATAGAGTTAAAATGGAAAGTCTGATCACTATTCAAGTTTTATTAATCTGTTTAAGTGAGAATTATGATGTGTGTGTTGACAGCTTGCAGTACTGACAGTTTTGAATTAGTATTCCTGAGGCTGAGGATGCATTCTGTGGGCCGCATTCTGTGGGCCACATTCTGGTGCCATCTGCACCCTATTTCTGCCTAGTGTTTTGAGTAACAAGAAATGACATAGCATTGTCTGCCTTTGCCCTCCAATGGGTAATGGTCATTTCAAGAAAACTGTTGTGTCTTTTCAGGGATGAAAAACTGTCCAAAGATTGGGGGAGGAATAGGAGAAATTTGGAGTTCTAATATGAGAGTTGTTAGCTGCAGGCAGTGTGCAGCTTGGAGAAAAATAACAACCTGAACTGCCTGTGGCAGTTTTGACATGTATGACCTGTATTTATTCAGTAGGTATCTTTGTTCTTACTGATCTTAGCAGTGGTCTGATACAGGCGCTACAGGGTCAGATTTTTGTATGCATGAGTTATTCTAAAATACTAGCACATTATATGAAAAGCCTTTTTTTTTTTTTTTTCTATAGCAAACAAATTTTCTGTTTTCAGTCGGTGCTGGGCTGGTGTGAATATGGTTCCATTGATTACAAAATCCAAAGATCTGGCTCATAATATTCTCTAGAGGAATAAATTGTAATCATGGAAGTTAAATATTTTTTTCACTCATATTTGACTTCCTCAAACACCTTTTCATAACAGTGAGACAATTCTAGAGTTCCTTTTAATTTTTTAATGTCATTCAAAATGGTGGGTTTTATTCTCTGTTATTTAAGAGAATTCAAACCAGCATATTATATACTAAGGCTGCATGAAGATATTTTTTAGGCAGATTTCTGTGTTACCCACTGACTGGGACTAGTTTCTTGCTGTCAACATCAAAACAGGGAGTCAGACTCCTTGGGAGGACACAAAACGCTAGGACTTGTGATGCCTCAGGAGAATTTCATGAGGTCTTTCACCTCTAATCTACAGATGTGTATATGTGTGTCTCTCACTCTCCACCTTCCCCCTCAATGTCCTTAAAAGCTCCCTCTTCGCTGGCAGCGTGAAGGACAAAGCATTTTAGGAGATGGCCAGAGATGGAAGGCTGCAGCTCAGGCAGGGGTACGCTCTGTGAGATGGTGGTAGGCAGCACGGCTGGGGCTGTCTCTTCTTCATGTTCACAGGGGAGCCCGGCTTGCCAGCTGAAGGGGCCCGGGTCAGCCTGCGAGTTGCTGGCTTGCTGGCTGGACAGAGGTATGGGAGACAGGGGTCTCAGTGTAGGCAGGGGAAGGGAGGCTTGGATCAGAGAAGGGAGAGCACCTGCAGCAGCCAGAATGTAGGGGCTCTGGGGGCCTCTGGTTGAGTGTGGAAAGATGAAGCATTGAGGGGGTGGGAAGCCCTTACTGAAGCTGGGGCCGGAGGAGGGGGAATGCCTAGGTAAGCCTAGTTTCACTGAGTTGACAGAGTAGATGGTTGGGGTGGGGCAGGGGGAGGGAAAGGGGGAATAGCCAGGATGACTCACTACAGTCAGGGAAAGGGCCTGAAGCAAGAAATTGGGGTACAAGTAGCTCACAATAGTTCAGAGAGAGAGTATGAATATGTACAGAAGGGGTGAGCAAAGGGGATACAGGATCCAATCTAGTAAATCTGAAGTCAGTACTGCAGAAAAGTGAATGCAATGTACATAAGCATAGGTGAGCTAGCTCGTGGGGTGACAACAGAGAAAATGCAGCAGCACAGACTTCAGCAGAAGCTGTACTAGTTTGAGTCCTTAAAATTTCCCTTTCAGTGGGAGCCGTACTAACTTGAGAGTCCTGAAAATTTCCTTGGGCAGATAACCTGCACTGTAACACATGCCCTGACTCCAGCCGGTGCCCGAGCAAGTGAGATTAAAGCTAGTTTACATATCACTATATGAGATACAGTGATATCTCTGAACGAAGAACAGAGATACCCTGAGGATTATAATGTAATAAATTTCCTGTTTTGACTTGTGCTGCTTCATAATGTGGTCCAAAAATAGAGAATCCAGTTACCCGCCCTTGATATCTATATTAAGATATACTTTTTGCACATATCTGAACCAGAAATTTGTGAATAATAATGTAGTATTTTAACTTTCATGGGGGTAGAATACCACATAACTGCTGATACTCTTCTGCCACATGTCACCTTTGTGATATGGAGGGGGGAAAGATGCATAGAGAGATATATATATAATTCAACTTTCAACTATCACTGAACATAAACGCTGTACAAAAATATGCAAGACTAATAATGTCTACTTGTTTATGTTTTATGTCTTGTAATAGATGCCTGGGACAAGTCCTAAGTTCCTCTAAATATTTCTTTTCATTCTAATTAATTTACATAATTAAACAAAGATACTGTACCTCTGAATGATCAAATAAAAAGACCAGTCTTTTAGCTAATAAAACATGTTCAGTAACTTTTCAATCAAAGTCTTCAAAAAGTATCTTAATGCTTTTTCCATTTTTTGGTTTTTTTTACAGAACAGAGTAAAAATAATGTTTCCACAGAAGACCGCTTCCATTATCTGGAAAAAAAATCATGACTTCTTTTTTTAGAAGTTCATTTTTACTGTATTGGATTTACACATTACACATTTCTAAAATAAATTCAAAACAACAAAAATATTTTACTTTGGTCCTTCATAGGTCAGTACTTTGGGCAAAATGTTTTGTTAAAGATTATTTGTATTTATGTTTAATAATGTGAATGTCCACAGCACTGAACACACTCACTAGTGTCTAGTGCTGGGCACACTAATGTTTATTTGCAATACTTGTCTCCTGGTAGCAGATATTAATTTCTTTAGTATTTATAAATATCAGAATTTGAAACTGAGTGAATTCTTGCCTGCAGTGATCATATTAGAAATCTAGGTTTTATAATGTATTGACTTGATGCCACAAGTGCCCTTGCTTTTAGATATACTTTTTCTCCTAAGTTCCTAGTTTCTTCAGAAACAGAATGTAGTGTGGTTTATGAGGTGTGAGTAACTACCTTGCATGGATTATCTGTGCCAACATGAATAAACCAGTCTAGTAATAAAAGCAATGTGCAAATACAGTTAAAGCTTTATGATTTGGGCATATTTATTAATATGGCATGTGAACAGCTGACTACTTTCAGCCATGTAATACTGATACAAAAGCATACACAAGCTTGTACTCTCTACTTCAGACCTGAAAATAAAAATTAAAAGCATTGGTTTCAACTTCATTGTATATCCATCTTGAATGTTTTATTAACCAAATAACACTGTTTTAAACAAACATTAGTATGCTTAAAGGATGTAGTGTACTAACAGTACATGTTGTAACTTAGCAAGACTTGTATAGTCTCAGACCTTATTGTGTCAACAAATAGTGTTTATAGTAACTTTATAAGGAATGGGTAAATTCTGTCTTAGGTTACGTTGACACATCTGAGAACAAAGTTTGATTGCGTAAGTTCAGGTGGGTATTCCATTTCTTAGAAGAAGTGACTTTAAATAATGCACAAAATGTTTTAAATGTCCTCATTGAGCTCCAGTGCCAAGAAATACTTTCAAATGAAAGGATATCTTCATATAACAGTGCAGTTTATAAAAACAGCCATTTTGTGCATTCCTAATGCACACCCTTCAGGAATGCAGGATTTTTAAAGACACAACTAATTACATTAAACCTAATTAAGAAGTTAGATGATAAATGGACTGATTTGGTTTTAGATAGCATTACAAAGTACAGCATCAGTGCACTTGGTGCACTTTGATTTTATTTTACAGCCCTAATTTCTGTTTTCAATGTGCATAAGGAAAAACACAATTCAAAAGAATGAACAGAACAGACACAATTTTCTGACAGTTCAAAATTGCTGTTTTTCAAATTGTCTGTTCTGACCTCTAACCCTTGCACAAGACAGTGGTTCCTAAACTGTGCACTGTGATCCCAGGAGAGTTGTTGCAAGTAGAAGCAACAGAGGCACCATAACACTGTGCCAGCTAATAGAGTGCAAAAAGTGAATAGAGCAAAGTTCATTAGAAAAGGACATGGTGCAAAATAGCTTGACAAGTGTTGCACTGAGAGTTTCTTAACAGAAGTGAGACTATGATTTACTCTGAAGAAAATGGTGATTTCAAAACTATAGACTTTGGCATTGCTCCTCACCACCCCCCACCCCCCCCGCCCCTGAATCTTAAATTCAGCCAGTTTCTGTTGATTAAGAAGGGAAGGAATGTGTGAATAAGATTGCTGAAACTATTATTGAACACACAATGAAATGCTTTGTTCTCACAGCCAAATCAGAGAGTTATGGATGAGACTCAGATTATATTCAGGCATAAATTCTGTGCTGTATGCCTATAAAACATGCCCTTGGATAGCTGTTAAAAATACAGTTCCCCCTCCTCTTAGGAAGATTACATCAAAAGAAAACAGTAATGTGTGTTGTGCTAATAAGGACCTTCAGACTGACTCACGAGACTTTTCTGTGCAATAAGGACAAGCGGTATGAATTTTTTTCAAACGAAGCTAAACTTTTGAACAAAAGATGTTTTTCCTTTAAAAGTTTCCAGATATTAACTGTTAGGGAATAATAAATCAGTATGCATAAAGTATCATTAATAAATCTGCCTCCGCTACACAAGTATTTTCTAATCTTACTATAGAAATCAGATTATTTTCACTAATGACAAAGATGTTACAGAAATTCTTCTGCTTCTGCTTAGTTTTACTATGTGCAGTGTTACTGAAAAAGAGTTGAGGCCTTTCTATAACTGAATTAATTATTTATTTTTCTTTTAATTAGAAGATATAGATAAAAAACAACTTTGAATTGAATAAAGGTGATGGTCCTTCCAGTACTTGTGGAAGTAATACTGCTTGCTACAAGAAAGCTAAGAAACTTGCTGTTCTTCTAGAATGTTTTATTCTTATGGTGCATTAAAGAAGCTGTTTTGGATTTTTGGGAAGTTTAATAAGTATCTATAGTGAAAATTAAGGATCTCATTTCAGAACAAAAGAATGATTTACAGAATTTTAATTATTTTAAGATCTAATCATATGTAGACTGAAAAATAACATTGGGAACATGGTTTAGTTTCATTTAAATGTTGATAAATGCAAGCATTCCTATATGCATGTATGGAACACGTATGTGGATTAAAACACTTGGAAGTGAGGATTTGATTTCCTTTAAGTGCATGTGTTTCATACCTGCAGCATTTGAGCCTAAATTGTTGTCATATTGTATCATTTACTACACACAGCATAATAATGGTGCATTAAACTGAGTGCACCTAGAGATGTAGTTTTTGTTACCAGTTAGGTATTTGTGCTTTAAGAGGTAACATCTCTAGACTTCTGATAGCATAGGAGATGTGGGAGCAGAAAGAAGGGCACACTTTCCAAAATCTGGCTTCATATAAAAGATATGAATTCAGGGAATAAAAATTTTATTTGTGCATTATAGACAAAGACCAAATACATTCTTTCACAGCCAAATGGTCTTCTGCAGTTCCCAATGCCACTGGTTGGCCTGTATGTTCCCTGACCCATTTTCTTCCTGGAAATTTTTCCCTGCACAGATTCTGAGGACATCATAAATTTCCCTATGATTTCTGCACATGTGGTAGCCTGGCCAGAGTTACTGTTACACATGCTTGTAAGCTGTGTAGCACTGTGGGGTAAAAAGTAATGCAACGTGCTGTGCTGCTAGTGCAAGTGTATTCAGTTGGTCTACGGCACCCTGGAAATACCAGTTTTACTGAGATTTATTGGAGATACACAATATATACGTTACTAACTGGAAGTTTTTGCTTTACTGCATCTATACAACACAGCATCTATGCTAAACTGCACATACTTCTGGCCAAAAAATACTTGCAAGAAATGTGATAGTGCTAGCCAGAGACATTCAGGTTCTAGGTATCACCTCAAATTTAGCATACCTGAATCTAAACTGCATTGTTACAAAATAGTGACAGAGCATAATTCTTTGAGCAGCTCTACTGTGTCATTTACTACACACAGCATAATTCTCCAGCTGCTGCAGCAAAAGGAGAATAGGGCTGTATTTTATGTGGATGATGATTTTCTGCCATCTGTATTATGTAAACCAGTTTCTGGAATGGGAGCTTTTCTGAGTTCCCATTCTTCTGTCACTTTGTTGTGACACCAACTACAGTGAATTCAAACTTGCAAAGATTTCAGTTCATTTGGCAGAATTTATTTGTAGTCACATTGAAGGACTCCATGTTTCCCCCATGTCACTTACTCAGCTTTGTGCTACACATCTTCTAATGGATTGGAAACAGTCTGGTGGTGTTAATTACACCTATGCATACAATCACGGACTTTTTAGGTTAGCACCCTGAGAGATTTAATTCCTAGTGGCAAATACATGACACGTTATCTATCCTTTATAGACTTACATGGCTGGTGGTTGTTGGAGACTTCATGGATTTCCTAAGCAGTCACGGAAGCTGCTCTCTGTTTAGAAGTCCTCTAAAAAGAAAGAGTCAGTGTTATTAAAAAACAAGTATTAAAGTCTGAGGGCAGTGTATATCCTTAAGGGTCCACATTTGCACTATTTAATACAACCTCAAACTGTATTTGCTCCTATGCAATTCTCACCAAAAAAAAAAAAAAAAAAAAAAAAAAAAAGAATGCGTAACAGAGAAATGCTGGGCTGTTAATTACTCCTCCCTAACTCTGGGTAAGAATCCTTATCCCCCTCCAGCTTAGGGAAATTCACTGGCACAGAAAGGTATAAATTACATCTCTGTGTGCCAGCTTCAGAGAACCTGGCCACAAATACTTAAGCTGAAAATTTTACTCATTCCTTTAAAGGGCACCAACAAAGTTTTCTGCTTTCTCTGATCTCATAACATTAAAAAAAAAAAACCAAAACAAAAAACACCAGAACAATCCTTAAGTCAAAGGATAGTTAAGTGAACATTTATTTTAGACATTCATTACTAAGTGCAACTACTTAAAAGTGAACAATTGCTATGAAAGAGGGCACATGTGAAAGCAGTAAAATGAGATAAAAATGTAGAAGAGTGAAAATGCGAAGAAAAAGTTTTTAGCATAACAATTAACCACCCAATTTACCCTTCCTTTATTCATCGTAAGATAAATCATTGAAACTGAATTAATGGTGAAACATTCAGTAATAGGCCTTGGTAAGGAAATAGGAGCAGTGTATCAGGATATCCTTTTTCCGCCCCAGAGTACCAATACTTTCAATTTTATATACAACGGAAGTAATTAATTGTAGCACAAAGAAGCACAGCTGTGTTTCCTGATGGCCACACATGCAATAGCTACTATTGTGTAGCATTTTGAGTATATACGCTGAAAACTGTTGAACTGCTTTGAACTTTTTATAATTTGGGGAGTTAATTTCCATTAGTAGCTTTTGAATTTATAGTGGAATTTTAATATGCTATTATCTTAGATCCAATCCTGCATCCCTATTTAGGTAATTTTTCGCTGATGCCGGTGGGAGTTTAAAGTAAATTAGGTATAGCTGCCAAATCCGGAGATTTGCAGACACAGGCCAATTTCTCACTGGAAGCAAAGGAAGTTATAGACTATTTGTCAGGATTTGCTTTTAGTTATATGTGTTTCTTTAATTTGCTCAAGTTCAGTTCCAGTACATATTCAAGTATCTAAGTATCTTATACACTAAGGAAGAAAAGCTTTATTGCTGTGCCTTTAACTTCATTATATATTTTCAGACATATTAGTTGACTGCTGTGACTGAAATACAAATATATCCTTTTCTTATTAATTTAGTAAACCTGTATTATTTTGGTTTTGCTAGAATTTGAAAAAAAGAAGAGAATAAGAGGATTTTGCTGCATTTGTTCTTATGTAACAGCAATGCATTCATGGTTACAGGTATGTTTAGTCTGAGAAAAAAAAAACCCTAAGGATTTGATTAAGTTAAATGATTTGGTTAATTTGTTTTGTATAGGATTCAGATCTGTTTCATTCTAACAAGCTTCGAAGAATATAAAATTTTCAGTCTCTAAACGTCCATCTTTGTAAATCTCTATGCTACCCACTATAGCTGCCAGAAACACATCTCCTTGAATCCATGCCTCTTGAGGACAAAGCTGTCATACACACCAAGACAGAAATTTTCTGTATTGAAAAGAATTCTCCTTGTTTAACAGCAGGTTTAAAAAACATTTCCCCTTTCATCGTTCCTTCAGTTTCTGTTGCTGAGAAGGATCATCATCAAGAAGTGAAGTTTTTGTTACAAAGACTTGAGGGGGATGAAATTTCAGCATCCGTAGGAGAAATGTCAATACAATGTGGGTTTGGAGCCAAGGATTATTCAAACTTGTAAAAGAAACTAACAAATACTTCTTAAAATAAAAAGCAGAGGAACACAGACATATCTCAGATACACTCATTCTCAGAGAGAAGCTAATAAGTAGAACTTCCTTGTAGATCATTTGGCACTGCAGACTCATAGTAATTTCAGAGGATAAATTTCAAAATCAGCACTCGAGTCTAACTCTGAATACTTAATCTTCTCAGAGGAAAAGAAGACTTTCAGGATTTTATTTGCACGCATCTAGGTACTAATTCTGACAAACTGATGTGAGAACTCAAGTAAAGCCTCTGCTCAGCCTACAAATACTTTCTTTTTCTGTGTAAGACTTTTAATGCTCTTACTACCCAACACTGGCTTTAAGAAAAAGAAAATAATTTTAAATGTTTCTTTGTAGTTATAAGGAGAATTGTCTCAGGGTTTATTTTGGCCTGGTGAAAAGACTGCAATACGGGTTGTGTACCTGGGAATCCATAAAACCAGAAACATACAGCTTAACTAGGCGTAGGAAGAAGAATCAGAAAAAGCAACAGGAAGTTTGGTTCTTGACTGGCAAAATGTCTCCTAGGGCACTTGCAACATCAGGCAAAGTGTTCCCATTACTCCAGCCCTTTGCAAGATGAAATGGAGTTCCCTACTACGCAGCTCAGTAAGGAACCAGTTCACATCCTGCAGAAGCTGCCTAAGGCACATGACAGGTATAGCCATTACGTCCTCCTCCTTCCCCGTCCACCTGCACAAGGCTAAAGAACAATCTGGTCTGCAGAATCCCAGAAGTAACCCGAAAATACACCAAGTGCTCAAGCTGTGGGAACAGTTTCCTGTTTCCTTGTGCCTGTGCTCTGCTGTTATTCTTTGGAGTGTCTCCACAGTGCTCTCCAGTGCTGTACTGTGCTCAGTTCCACATCCCGCTTGTTGGACCGAAGGTTGGCCGGGGCTTGCAGCGCCGAGGAATACTTTTTTCACCTTTTTACTATCAGTGCTTCACTAGCAGAAATTTTTTAAACACACCTTTCTTCACGGATTTGATTCTGCCTTACTGAATTAGTTATGCTTACATTTAAAACACTTAATAAAATCCATGACATTTCTAAGTAACAAACAGCTGTATAAATTTATAATCAGAAGAATGTACTTTCAAGTAAAATAATTCTGAGAAAAGACAAAGCCAAATTCACGTCATTTTAAGTGAAAAAAATTGTGTCCCTGGCTGAAGGGCAATATTCTTTTAATATGTAACATGGAGTATTTATTTTGGTAACAGTAACAGAGAACTACTCATCTAATTGCAAACAGTTTTCAAAAATGTATTTGAACCACAGATTTAAGACATGAATTCCAGAAACTGAAGGGAAGAAGGATCTACAAAGATAAAAGTTCTATCACATGGATGACCTTCTCCCTGTATGTACTTTTTTGTTCTTATAGATCTTTTGATATTTAAGACTTGCAGTTCCCAAGTGATTCCAAGAACTAATAAGAAATTCCTGGAGAGGAAATGACAAAGCAAGCAGCTGGAAGACCATCCAATTCATGATTTTTTTTTTTTTTTTTAAATACAGCTCTCTTCAACACGACAGTCAGTCTTGATCTGCTTCTTCTGTATTTCATGTTAGGGTTCCACATCCTATCCTGGCCAAATGTCAAATGAACGTATGTTTATTTTCAGATTTTTAGACTACAGCATCTTTGAGTGTTGGTCAATTAACAAAATAAATACTTCATGTTATTAAAACCTGATGTGTCTGAGGTTTTGCATATTCCTAAAATCTTCACCAGGTGAGATGTCTGTTACTGATAACTAGCTCACCGGTACCCTATGTCTTTCTGAGTGCCTGTCACCTGAAGCGTTCATCTTCTGGTTTAAATAGGTATGTTTACCTATCCTGCCAGGTAAACAAAGCAAAACAAGTCAGATTTGATTCTTCGTGGTTTACTTTACAAAAATCTTAGCTTCAGTTTCCACAGTTACTTTCATTTCAGGAAATACATTGATTCTTCAGGTGGTGCATAAAGAAAACTCTTCCATCATCAGGTCGAACATCTCGCATGCCAGGATTGGTCAACAATCCTCTTCTCACAGAGAGACTGCTGTATGATTGTAAATAAGGAATTTTAATCTACTCACACTGGTTTCATACTTTTGTTATAAATCCTATGTGTCAAAAATGACAGTTTATCCCTGTATGAAACTGGAAACATATTGTAAGTACTGCACAGTTTTGAAAGACACCAGTACTTTCCCTGTGATGTTTCATCAGACATCCATCTCAATCTAAATAGTTTTTAAGGTTGTTATGATTCTTCACTTTAGATGACGATACACTTCTGTCTCCTGCAGCCCGAGTATAATTATAATGTAGTTTGCTTTTACTGACTTTATTCTTTGATTAAGCTGAGTATTTACACAGTGCTCGTTTATGCAGAGAATAGGCATATTGGCCATGGTAACGCAAAGTTCATCATCAGCAATACTTATTTCTGATCTGACACGGACTATTTCTTGTGGTATCTTCAGTGCCTGAGTGCCTTGAAAAGTACAAGCTGAGATGGCTGTTTCTGTGATGTGCAAATTTACTGACCTGGAATTGGATGAAAACAGTTGATCCATTTCACACAAGGGATCAAATAAATTTCAAGGCTAGTGGCTTTTGCTAAATTAATGCATACTGGATTTAAATCAATATCCAACATCTGAAAAGCACGACTGTATTACCACACAGATTATTACTTAAAGAGATGCTAGCGCTAACAGCTTTGGTTCTGGTTGGGAGCACAGACACGCATGTTGCATTCTTCTTCCATATTGAGTGTCTATTCTGTTGCTATAATCTGATAGTAGACAGTGTGGAAGAACAGCAGACTCATATTTTCCTTTGAAATTATAAACATAAGCATACAAGTTCTGTATTGCTTGGCATGAAAGCTGTGATTTTGTCTTTCTTGCAGGCTGTCTTTGTTTTGGACACTGACAGATTTTTCTGGATGATGGTCATCGGAAAAAATTTTCTAGAAGTCTAGTAAGACAAGACCTGTATTTTTAAATGCCTATCACCATAGTATCTGGCCACCTACACTCACTAGGTGTGCCTTTAACTGCCTACATTTTAAAGGAGTCTGTGAAGTCGATAGGTTTGAAATTCTACTCCCTTTTTTGTTTTGCTATATAGGATAGTAGGCAAGCTAAGTACTCGTCTAATGATCCGCAGGTATAATGCATGTGAATGATACTGCAGAGCCCACGCTCTCATCTTACATTCAGAGGTGACAACTCTGGAGTGGAGTACACAGCATTTACAAGTCCTATCTGATACTAGCACACAAAAATGGAGCAAGGCTGTGGGCAACAAAATAAGCAAGCCTGTGTTTCCCACAATATATGCGCATGTGGCTATTTGGCACCGATAAGTGAGATTGCTTCCCAACTGGTTATTCTCTAGAAACAGTTTATCTGGGCAGGCACCTTGACACTAGCAATTGCTGGTGTGTCCTGAAGGCCTAAAGGGTGTTTTGGGCTGCAGCAAAGGGAAACCGAGTAGGTTTGCATGATCCATGCAATCTTCATTTTCCCCTTTAGTTGGCTTTGTGTACAAAGTTCTTGACACGAAGTAACCACATGACAGGGAGAGGCAAGACCACCTCAACAACACAACTGCTGCCACTTTGCTCAGCAAAGGATTGAAACAGCAGCCCAGGTGGGAACTGTGTGGTCCTCTTGTCGCATGGCACGCTGTCATTAAAGCTCATTCTGCACTGCTGCTGGGAGACCTCACTTGAAGACAGACAGACAAATTACTACTTTGCTAATTTGTCCTAATGATGAGGAGCTTGGAAACGCAATGCAAATCATGGCCTTCAGGAAACTTATCAAGCAAGCACAAGTTATTACATATTCCAATCTAACTAACTGGGTTTATTTATTTAGAGATACAGGAAATGGAAAAAAGCAAACAAACCCAATTCTGTCGTTCACAATGGAACTCTACCCCTCACACGGCACTGCAACGTCAACCTTTTCAGAACGATTTTTCCACAAAACTAAAGGCCCGTTTGAGGCCGTCATTTTTTTCCCTTGTGCTGCCGCAACCACTGCCTGTTCGTTGCCCACCCCAGCTGGCACACTGGCCCCCTTTAATTCACATCAAAACTGCCACGGTAATCCTCCACCCCACCTACTCTGTGAATCCTGGCAGCTTGTCCATTTTCCATGGCGCCGACCCACCAGCATGTGGATGGAGCTCCCCGGCCCCGCAGCCATATCCAGCTGAGCTGCTCCTCCTCATCCCGAGCCCTCTGCTCGGCCAGCAGTCCCTCCGTGACACCTGCTTGGCCACTGCTTGTCCTCACACCTTCCCGGCCTTCCCTAGAGGTGCTCCCCCACCCTCCTCAGCGGGAAAGCCCTTCTGGGCGGCGGGTAAGGCGCCGCCTCGGTGCCGGGGCTGGGGGCGGCCGCCCGCGCGGGGCACGGAGCCTAGCGACAAGCTCGCTCAGGCGGCGGCTGGCTGCGGCCTGCGCTCCCGCCCCAGGAGGGCCTACGGGGGAGGAAAAGCAGGCCCGGCTAGTTCCTCCCGGCCAACTCTTTCCCGGGATGCGCCGCCAGCCTCTCCCGCCCACGGCACGTGTTGATGGAAGGGCGGGAGGAGGCGGGCGGCGCCGCCGGGCCCGGGACGCGGCCCCCGCCCGGCCGCTCTGAGGGGCGGCGCTGCCCCGCGCCAACGGCTGCCGCGCGCTCCCCGCCGCGCGGGGAAGGCGCGCGCCCGGCACCCCCGAGGTGCCGCCGCGCCAGGACGCCCGCCGGCGGCCGCGGCTGCTGCTGCTGCTCCTGCTGCTGCTCCTGCGCGCGTTCCCGCCTCCCCTCAGCCCCCGCCGTGCGCGCGGCCGGAGCCGCCGGCTGCAGTGATTGGAATCCGGCTCCTTCCCGCCCCGCCCGCGCGCCGCAGGGCCGGGCCGCGCCGCGCCGGGAGCGCCTGCCGGGACGGAGCCTGCGCCGAGCCCGGGCCGCGCCGTCCCGCCCTCGCCCTCCCTCGCCCGACACGCACCCGCCTTCGCCCCCGTCTCACCGGAGCCGTCGGGGCCCCGGGAACGGCTTGCGGAGCGCGGCGGGGAGCGGGCCCTCTCCCCCTTCGCCTTCCCTCCCGCCGCGGAGGATGAGGAGCCCCCACCGCCGGTGAGTGCCGGGCCGGGCCGCGGAGGCCCCGGCCGTGCGTGCGCGCGCGCGTGCGGCTGAGGAGCGTCGGGGCGCCCCGGGCAGCACCGCGCTCCGCCGCCGCACCCCTCTCGCTGCCGGCCGGGGGGCGCGGGGCGCTGTCTGTGCCCGCCGTCGGGCGGCTCTCCCCGGCGGGGTCTGCGCCCTCTCCCGCCCCCCGGGCGCGCTCTGCGCGGCCCGGCCCCGGGCCACAGCGCCGTCGAACGCGGCCTCCCGCCGCGGCCTCCCCGTCTGGCGACGGTTCTCCCGCCCCGGCCTTTCTCCTCAGGGGGCCCGCGAGCGCCCAGCGCGGCGCCCTGCTCCGCCGCGGCGCTGGGGGCGCTGCCCCGCCGCTGCCCGGCCCGGCGCCGCTGGCGGGGGTCGGTCCGCGGCTGGCGGGAGGCCGGGAGGCCGCCGCGCCGGCGCAGGGGCTGCTCGGGGCCGGCGGTTTCCTGCGTGGGCCGGGGGGCCGCCGGCGCGGCGCTGGCGGGGCCGGGCCCGAGCGGCCCGCGGTGCGTTCCCTCGCCCTGCGCTCCCTGCCCCCGCCTGTGCGCCCCTGGTGTTGTAATCCCGGGCTCGGTGCCCGGCAGCCCCAGCCCGAGCGAGCGGCAGCGCCGTCGTGGGAAGGGTGCGAGGGAGAAGGTGCTTCGTCTGCCTTTTGTGCGAGCCTGAAACAAAGCTGTGCGCCGGCTTTCCAAATCTCCTCCCGTTCGGCCATCCGAAGGAAAAACTGTCGGACCAAAAAATAAGCCCAGAGCATCGCACGTACCTTAGGAGTAAAAGGTTGCGCTGTTGACTACCGATTAAGTACGATGTTTTCATAACTGGTTACAAAATCTGTTGAAGAGGGTTTAAAGACGTGAATGGCTCTTTACCACCCTTCAGTCAACCCTTTGTTGGGTTTTTTTTTCGGTTTTGTTTTTCTAAAATTAAGACTGAATTCAGCAGCAGGGAATGGTAGTAAGTTGTGGTTTTTCCATTCAGCAGTTGCCTCTTAACTTTGTGTCGAAGTCGTATGATCGTTCTCCCCCGTGAAAACTGATGGCGGTTCTAATTTACATTTTTTGTTCTCCGTGGACAGGTAACTTTTTAGTTCTTTACCAAGTTAGTGTCCTAAGGATTGATACTCGGGACTGTTATCTGTAGGAATAGAGAAGCTTCTTTGCTAGACGAGGAAGGCTCTGCTGGATTCAGAAAGCTGGTTGGTTTGTAGTAGAACCTAGTCCTGGAATAAAAAAAGTTAACATGAGAGCAATTTGTAGTCGGATACTTTATCCCGTATATAGCCAGAAATAGCCCATATTGCAGCATTTGGAGCAGTCTGGATAAAATTCTTGCTGGCAATGTATGTGCTCTTTGTTCTTGTACATTTGTGCCTTTTTCTTAGATTATTCACCACGTTTCCTTTATTATGTGAGTGTGTGTATATTTTATATCTATTTATATGGAGACATGCAGCCTGGTAGGCTTTTGAGTTCTAGTCTGAAATTTTGTGGAGGATCTTCCTGCACAGCTGCAAGATTCAGCTGCCAGTCCTTAGTATGTCCTGCTGGCTGCTTTGTTCCATGGACAATGAATATATATGGCTGGATCTGGCGGTTGTTTTTTCTGGTTGTTGGTTGTTTTGTTTGTTTATGTTGTTTTGTTGGTTTTTTTTTTTTTTAATTGTGAAGTAGTTTTGAAAGGGACCTCTGGATGTTATCTGGTCCAGCCCCGGTTCAAATTAGAACAGAAAGCCTTTGGTAAATTGCAAGCCTAAAATAGCATGTTATTTGAAATTTGGTGATCAAATCATGTTCACTGAAACAGTAAGCAGCTAGAGTGTAGAATTTCTTAAAGTCAGCATATGGGACCCAAATCTTAGTGGTTTTGACACTGCAAGAACTTTGCAGTGAGAATTAAATTTTCATAACAAAGCACACAAATTGGTGAGTATTGTAGAGTGTGTAAATGGTCTATGTGCTTTTTCTTGATACCAACATTCAGGAATTCGAGATCTCAAGTGTAAGTGGTGTAACCAAAGTAATTAACTTTGTTCTTTTGTAGTAGTTGATGTGTTTATTGTACTACTCCAGGTCAGGGCTAACAAAGTTTTGATCGCATCTGGGATTGAATGTGATGCTTGTTCAGATGTGTAGTAATCGGCCTCCTGACTTCGCTCAGAATGGACATGTGTTTGCCATAGATGAGCATTACTGTTGTATGAAATGTCATGGATTATTGCATTGCAAAGAGAAGAGGATTTTGAAGAAGCAATAGATAATTTGTCTATTTCCCAGAGTCTTGAAAGGCAAGCAATTGATGGATAAATTGATTTTTTAAATTTTTTTTTTCCATTGGTTTTAAAATTAGGGATTATCGTAACATTTTGTTTGTTCTCTAAGAAGCAGTATACAGATTCTGTGGCTGTGTAATATTAAAAAAAGTAGGGAAGGACTTGCTAAATATTCACTAAACTGTATTTTTATAGTGAGAAATTGGTGCAGGCTATAGTCATAGAATCATAGAACCGTTTAAGTTGGAAAAGACCTTTAAGATAGTGGGTCCAAGCGTTAACCTGTTGCTGCCAGGTCCACCATAAAACCATGTCCCTAAATATTTTAAGAGAAAAAAGTGTTTTGAAAATACTGATAATAAGTAACTCTGAATTAATCAAATCTCTTTTAAATTGTGTGTCAGTCAGTGTAACTAGGAACTCTACTGTTTTCCCATGGCATAGTGGGGCATGAAAGTGTAGATAAGAGCATCTGAGTACATACCCTTCACAGAAGCAATCAAAGAACAAGTACTGGTGCTTTCGCTAATTTTGGTATGACCAGGCTTTCCAAGTGAAAGGAACCCACCTTTTCCAAAGCCCTTAAAAGCAAACAAACCAAAGGAAAAAAACAGCCTTCCTGTTCTTTTTTGTTCATTGTCGTGGCTGATAACTTGTGAAGAAGACAGCATCTCTCTCCAAGAGCAGGTAAAGCTGTGACACATGGAACTGTAGTAACTTCCTTAGTTAATTGCTGAAAAGTATAGATGGATGAATGAGACCAGACAGTATGTGACAGGGAATGTGTTACAAATGTGTGTTTCTCCCTTATCAAGCATCAGTTGAAGACCTGTCCTTTCTATCTAGATATCTAGTAAAGTGTCTGGTATGTCTTGGTTGCTCAGTAAACCTGGGCATGTTTTTGGTGCCTGGGGTTTTCTTCACTTACCTTACTATCATCTGTAAATAAATGACAGAAGGAACTCAGTAATTTAAAGATACGTCATGTCAGAGTTGTTTTATATGGGCACAGACAGAGTACTTGGAGCCTTGTTTCACTTGCTGATATTCCCCAAATGCAGGATTTGGGGGCGGGCACAGAGTGCATGTGCTCCGTGGCCTGACAGCAAACTTTTCCTTTCACTGCTGATGATTTGGTGATTCCACTTTTTCCTTTCTTGGACAAGATCTGCAGAAGTCTCTGCAGTTGCCCCATCGCACTCATGCTGATAGTCCCCAGTCGCCTTGCCCCCTCCGCAATGGGTAGTGCTTTAAAGGGAAAGCAGGGAATTTCTGCCTGGTTTTCTTGCAATTCCTTAAAAGTTGCTGTGAAGTCTCTTGAGCGTTTGATATTCGCAGACATAAAGTAGCTTTACTTATTCTGAAAAATGTTTAAAACTGAAAACAAATGTAAAATCTAGCATGCTGTTGTGTCCTTTAAAAATAATATTGAGACTGGAAAAGGTGATCCTTGAAATTGGGCAAAAAATTGAAATAGTCACCTCATTTGTCTTCATTGCACAGAAAACATCATTTTAGCATTCTGAATGCTTTTTATTGAGAAAATATATAAAATAGCCATTTTGTGAGGGATTCAGTCCAGAAATATCTGCTCAGTACTTAGTGCTCTGGGTATGGAATCCTCAAGAGGTTTAGTTTGATACAAACAAATAGCCGCCCCACCGTTGATGAGGCAATCTACTAGGGGACGAGCTACCAAATTGCCAGAACCATCTTTGTTGTGAATTGGCTTCCTAGCACCTCAGCGGGTATGTTTGCAGGTTGTATTAGGTGTATTTTATGCCCATGCTCCCCCAAAAGCAAAACAAAGCAATTACTCTACTGGTCGTCAATATATCTTCAATATATATTTTGAAATTCATTATAGTAGGTGTATGACACTGAAGTATTTTAGGTTGTCATATATTTGATATAGTCAGAAGATAAAGAGCGTCATTCATGTTGTGGTAGTGATCAGATGCATGAGTTTCTGGTTATGACCCCACTGCATCTGCAGTACATAAATGGTGTGAAAAACACAGACATTCAGGTTCAGATTTATAATCCACATAGCTTTATTTCTTGCCATTTTTCTCATGGGTGTCTACTAGTTGCCTTCTCATTTCATTTGAATTCAGTGTGTTTCAGTTAGGTTTGCTGTTTTATGATGG
The DNA here is from genome assembly GCF_023634085.1 of Falco cherrug. Classification (NCBI taxonomy): domain Eukaryota; kingdom Metazoa; phylum Chordata; class Aves; order Falconiformes; family Falconidae; genus Falco; species Falco cherrug. The sequence continues at coordinate 44,310,639 of NC_073705.1, forward strand.
TGTGGTTAATGAAATTCAAAATAAGTGTTAAAGTAGGAAAATAAACTGTAGTTCATCATTATGATATATTTATAGATTGTGTATGCATGATGGAAGAAGCAGCACAGCAAAGCCTTATTTAAGGTTCAGTGTGTTACCACCTCAGAATTTCTGCAGTGACATCTGTTGTTACAGTGAACAGGATTGGCTTGATGGAGCTTGTCCTGCAAGTCACCAGCAGAGTCTGCTACCTGTGCCGAATTCACCAGTGGTTGTGTTCACTGGGGGCTGGAGGGGGGGCGGGGGGGGCAATATTCTGAGTAACATGAAAGTTACGAACTTTCTTTAAAAGGTTCTGAGAAGACAAAATCTGTGAAGTAGTAGTTGATAGGGTGCCTAGCATTCAGCCAAATGCTGCAGGTCTGATGCTTATTTTTTCCCCAGAATAGACTTTCCCGAAATACAGAGGAAAATATAGTACATTTAAATGTAATTTTAGTATCTGATGTGTTGGCTGTGAGTTAAAAGGGGGGAAAAAAATCAGTGTTACTACCTCAGCTCTGCAGCACTGTAGCTTAATTTGCAGCATGTTATAGCAGCAGCAATGCTTTTTACAAAAACTTACAAAGTCAGTTGAATTTTCTCAGTGTCTCCTCAGATGCTTTACTGGATGGCTTCAGTCAACTTCATTAGCATAAAATGAGGAAGCAACTAGCAATTCTTTGTGTCTGTATTCCCTCAGTTCACTATCGTAAAGAGACAACCGTCAATCTTGCCACGTTTTGGCCAATAAAAATACAAGCAGGTAGAGCAGGGATAAGTTGGAAAAATATCAAAGGAAGTCTCAGAAGATACATACCAGGACACAGACCTGGTTCATGGAAGCAATTTCCTGTTCACTGCTGCAGCTGTTGAAATGGTCTAAATTTGCTTTTCTCTTGTCTTTATAGTGTTAATTATTAACAACCTTTTCGTGATTTGAGAAAAACTTGAAAACATTCATAGGCCTTTGCACTTCCTCCGTGAGAGCTTGATCCCAAACCTGACTGGAAATCAGTGGGCAGAGCCCAAATGGCTTCTGGAGGACCGAAGCCATCACAGATTTCACTTCTGCAGAGAATTAATATCCTGCTTATGAAAGGTTTATTGTGCAAGTGAGTATATTATGTGCTCAGAGTCAGAATTTCAGGGATATAGATGTGGCACATAAGCTCAGACAAAATTTTCTAAATAATTTGTTCTTTTCCCTGTTACTTGTTCAGTTGGCAATTCACGGTGCAGTGGTGATGCAGAGGCATAGGCACTGTCCCATGTTGTTGTGCAGGGGGTATAAAGGGTTTGAAAAGGAAGCATGAAGAGGTAAGCTGTGAGGAATTCTTCAGAAGGAAGAACAGATGCTGGAAACAGGAAATATTGTGTCATCCCCTTGTCCCCTGTGCTTGAGAATGAAAGAACCTGGAGACTAGTATGACAAGAGTGGCTTATCAGAAGAGGACAGAGTGAACCTCAGTGACTGTAAACGTGAATGAGAAAACCAGAAATCTGTGTAGAACATGCTTTTCCTTGCTGCCCACCTGCCTTTGTGGAAGAGAGACTAATCTTTTACGGAATGCCTTGGAGAAGGTTTCAGAAACCTTCCTGTACCCTTCTCTGTGCTGTCTGAGGGACAGGCTGTGCAGTTATCAGACACTGGTTTGGACGACTGAGAGTTAATTACAAGAAGGGATTGGGACACAGGGCACAGGAAGGCACTGCCAGCTAATGAGGTGCAGGCATTCTTCTTAGACTCAATGCCCAAAACACAGACATGTTTGGTTCAGATTATTGAAGGGTTTTTAGCAATAATCAAAATACAGTAGTGGTACTGAGTGTACCACATTGAGCAGAAATGTCACTGATGATAGAGGATATGGGAAGTTTTAGTAGGATATTTATTTGTATTGCTTTAAAGTATTTTTTTTAAAACTTGTTTTGAATGTCTGCACTCTTGGAGACAAAGGAAACAATAAATCACACAGAATGAAAAAGTGCTTTTTTTTTTGTTTTTATGTATTGATGTATTTTTCTAATTTTATCTGCTAGATTTACTAGTTTGCAACCATTTAATCTTTTTTTTTTTTTGTGAAAATATCCTACACAAAACTTTCTGTAGGAGTATTCTGAAGTGTATGCCATTCATTAGGATTAAAGATTGTGCCCTACGTCACCCAGGGAAATTGTTACTGTGAGTTTAAAATTAAAATAAAAATTCTGTAGGATTTGCAGCCAATTTGTTGTATTTGCTGAGCTGAACCAGTGATCCTACTAGTGATAATTCTTCTTTAAACCTCACAGTGTGGACCAGAGTTTCAGACGATATTGTATGCCCCAGTCTTCTGCTTTGGTTAGATGAATGGAAATTATTTTGAACACTGCTAGCTCCATTTAATTTTTTTTTAATACTTTTGCGTTAACGATTCTTTACTGATTTAAGTTGACAACCACTGATGCTAGTTTACACTAATCTTTATAAGTTTTGTGTTCTTTTTGTACATGGTGAGTTGTTATTTTTTATTTTTAGCTTACAACTATAATTAATGCAACTCTAAAAAGAAAGAATCTAAACCTGGAACATTGTCCTAATCAGAAGTTAGGGCAGAGGGTTCTGGTGAAGTGTAGGCACGTTCCCATATAGCTGATATTCTTCAGTTTCCTGCTCTTAAAATTTCATGGAAGGAATGCAGTTAGAGACTCGCCAATTTGGGTTAAACCAGGAACTGCGAAACAAAACCCAACCCAGACAGGACAGTTTTTATTCAAACCCAAGCCTCTGTTGAACTGTCTGTTTTTGTTCCGCCCCTGGCCCTGCTTCATTCCCCCCACCTCTCTTCAAATTCACAAGTTTTTAAATGCAGAGATGTTTCTAATTTAGAAAATTATTTTGGCATAATGAACTAAAACAGAAAGGAGGGGACTAAACTGAGGGAGGTCAAAAACCAGATGGAAATAGAAAATCTGAAAACATCTACTAAAAAAAAAAATCACCCTTGAAATAATGGAATCTAAATGCTGAAATTATACATCTGCTCAGCAGCTGTGCATTCCTTAGCCGGAGGTTCTGCTGCAGAAATGGCATTAGTCAATTTTTCTCGAAGTTTAAAATGCTGTTGTATAATATTTGTATCTCTCTGAAATACTTTTGGTTAATAGTCTTAGGAACCTAAGGTTGTAGAGAGAATAGAGGTGGAGGGAAGCGCTGGTGAGCTGGTGTAAGGATTTCCTTCTTTATCCTTAAGCATCTGTAGTGTTTAAGGTTGTTTGCTGCAATGAAATTCTGTGATTTTCTTTCTTGGTGGTTCTTTTTGAGTATCTTTTAATTTTTGGTGACTTAATTTCAGAGGTGAGGTTGGTTATGGGAAAAATAACTGAATACAAATATATTAAATGAGTGCACTAGTGAGAAAAGAACGTTACAAATTAAGAAACCTGTCTCGAGTGTTTTGCTCTCAACAACGGCCAGTGGTATTGCTCCAGAGGAAAGCACAAGACAGTCTGTAGCAGACAACTGTGGGATTACACTGCTCTGTGGAAGCTTCTACCTACATCCTAATAACCAGGAGCTAGCTGAAGCAGCGGTGCACATTAAATAAGTTTAGGTATATATCCACAGCATGTTTCTATGCAGTATCTTAAAATGTTAAAGCATTTTAGTTAGAAAAGGTCTCTGTAAGCTATTAAGCAAGTTATAAAAATGTGTAATCTTACATTTTCTTTTGTGTCCTTTTTTATTTCTTTGTACTGTTTTGACAATGTTGGGGATCAGTTACCTGTTGGTACTGAGATTTACATGTGTTAGAGCAAGTCTTTGAGCAGGCTTGGTTTGAGTGCTGATGTAAAGGGTGATCTAGTTGGTGTAAGAGCCTATGTTGATTTTTAAAGATTTTATCTGTAAAAAAGATACCAAGTGTGACCCTTGCTTCAAAGAATTTTAGCCAAGATTTTAAAGTTATGTAAGATAAATGCTGTGGATTTCAGAAATGTTGAATATTGTTTTCAAAGTGTATCTGTTTTTGGAAGAAGTGTTTACAGGAAAATATTTTTTACTATGTGTACTTGGAACAACTGATGGTAAAATAGTTCTCCTTCAGGTTAATTTGAATAAGAAGAGCAGCTGTGGGTGTGCTGCAAATACAGATCATAGGGTCTCATGAGGATTTGAAAGAGCTGAAATGGGGCTTGGAGCAGGACTGTGGGTGGGCTCGGGCAACAGGGAGCGTGGGCAGAGGAGAAGGGGCATAGTGAGAAAGCTTTGCTGGGTGTGAGCCCTGGAGTGTGGCAGGGAGGGCAAGGTGGGCAGAGGTAGGTCTCACCCTTTGCCTGGGGGTAGTTAGTGACAGAACTGTGTATCTCCTTTTCTCTGTATGTAACTGTCTAGCACCTCTTCCTGTATCTAGCCATACGTTTCCTTTCTGCAAGTAGTTACCATTCCATTGTCACCACTGATTTTTCCCTCAGTGCCTGTGACTTTGTCATAGTGTGAAATGAGATTTTAGGCTATTGAAGTGTAGCTAATACAGAATTTCCGTACTCACAGACTAAGTTTAATACTCTGTTTATTTGGATTTCACTCTGCCACACGTTGTGGAAAAGACTGAGCACAAACAGGAGTAATTGGAGGTCTGCGTGCGGTCGCATGGCTGCAATCTTGTTGAGATCAGAGATGTGATGGGACAGCTGACAGAGTGCTGTGAGGACTGGTATAGGCTCTCCAGAAAGGACAGGCTGGGATGGCAACGGGTGCAGGGTGTTGTGTGTTGTTTTTCTGAGAGCGCCATGGGAACTCGTGGAGCTCTGCCTTCTGGGTGGACGAGGCGTCAGTTGAGAGCATACGGGTCAGGATTAGCAGCAGGTCAGCATGGGTGATGTTGGCTGGTGTCTGATAGTCTTCTGCAATGAAATTACTAGCTCAGTGAGTTGAGTGGAGAGCAGTGGATATTGTTTGTCTTGACTTCTGTAAGGCTTTAGACACTGCCTCTTGTAACATCCTTGTCAACAAACTGATGGAAGTACAGACTAGACAAATGGACAGTGAGATAGACTGAAAATTGGGTGAGCTACCAAGTTCAAAGAGTGCTGATCAGCAGCGTGAAGTCCAGCTGGAGACCAGTCACTAGCAGTGCCCCCAAAGGGTCTATGCTGGGTTCCAGTATGGTGTGGTATCTTCATAAATGACCTGGATGATGGGACAGAGCACCCCCTAAGCAAGTTTATAGGCCATACAGAACTGGAAGGAATGTTTGATAGGCTGGGTGGTTGTGCAGCTGCTCAGAGGGACCTGGATGGATGGGAGAAGTGGGCAGAGAGGAACCTCATGAAGCTCAACAAATGGAAACGCAAAGCCCTGTACCAGGGGAGGAATAGCTCCATGTACTGGTAGAGACTGGAGACTGACTGGAAAGCAGCTTTGCAGAAAAGGACCTGCGGGTCATACTGGACGACAAATTGAACATGAGCCAGCAAACACGCCTTTGTGGCAAAGGTGGCCAGCAGCCTCCTGGGCTGCATTAGGGAGAGTGTTGTGGGCAGGCTGAGGAAGATGATGATGCCCTTCGGCTCGGCTCTGGTGAGACGTGGCTGGAAGGCCCTAGCCAGTTCTGGACACCTGGGAGGTAATCGGCGGGTACCCCTGTGGCAGAGAGGTGCCAACAGCCTCGCTGGAAGCAAGTGACAGGGCCAGTTCTGTTCTGTGTGTTTGGAAGTAGTGTGGAAAGGGGGTAGGTGGTGAGGTGGTGAAACTTGTAGCTGATACAGGTGTTGTAAAGTGGCTGTAGCCGTACTGAATGCCTGGATGATAAAATATCAGATGAGGTACTGTAAGTGCAATGTAATTTAATTTGGACTGTGGTAAAACAGTAATAGGCTCTAAATAAGGTATTAACACCTGGGGAGGTTTTTGGATAGTTTTCCAAGCAGCTCTTTGCTGTGAAGCTCCAACTGTAGATTGCACCTAGCTGCTTATGGTGTTTAAAACTTCCCCTTCTTCCTTTTGGCAGTGTGTTTCCACTGTCACTTTTGTATTGGTGTAATTGTGGCTAGGTGGAAGGTTGGATTTGTTTGCTAATCTGGCTGAAAAACAACCCTGTACAAAAACCTTCATTTTTCAGTATTTCCAGCTCACCGTGATACCATGTGTGGAGTAAGGGGACAGGAGGCACGGCACTTCCATTCTTACAATTAGCACAGTCTTAAATTTAAGCTTAATTTTGAAGCAGTGTGCTATAGAGAAATTACAGTTTTTTACAAATGTGATTATGCAGCTGTACACATTCATTATATATAGACATGCATGTTATATAGTTCTAGTAACACAATTTCAACAATCTCATTAAAACTAGAAGGTAATTTTTTTGTTCTGGTTTGGTGTTTTTCTTCCCCCAGCAGTACAAATAGACTTGGGCTTCTTGAGCTGGGAAGAGAAATAGTGGAGAGCAAAACGGTGATGGTTATCTATCACGCCTTAAATGAAATTAAGAAACTGATAGGGAGTAGTTTTTGACTGGGGGGTGGTTGTTGTTTTTCCCCATGGCATAAGGGAGTAGCAGGTTACAAGCACAGTAAAATATCGTGTCTCTTTCCTTCCTCACAGTGAAAACTTCAGTTGAAGAGTCGCTACCAGAATATGTGGCTGGGGATGAAAGTACTGTGCAGGTTTGTGATCACACAGACCTGTTGAAGGATGTGTCTGTGAAGGGTGGCAATAGCATAGTCGCTTGTGTCCAGTTGCAGGTCAGGAACTGCACAGGCTTCTGAATGGAGCAAGGGAGGACTCTTCTTCCTTCTTTCCTGACTGGTCTGATAGCAGGCGGTGTCACAGAGTGCTCAGCTAGACATCTGCTACAGTGCAGTAGGCTAATTGTTATGCCTTTTATCACACCCACATGCACCCAGGCACGTCAGCTCCTCTGCTGTTACTTTCAGTAGTGTCTGTAACGCCTACAATTTTTATTTTTTTTTTTTTATGGGACTGGCTTCTAGCTGCCTTCATTGACACATTTTTTGGGTTTGGTTTAATGATATTGCCGTCAAACACGAAGTAACATGTTTTAGTGTCTGCCTTATCTTGAACACTTTCTGTTCAGGTATTTTTTCTTTGCTTAGTGTGGAAGGACCACTAATACAGTTTCCTGAGGACTGGAGCAGTGCAGCCAGGTAGACTTCCATTGATGTCTGCAATGAGAATCTGCTAGATGAATAACTTAAGTAGCAGCTGAAGAGGGCAGTTCTGTGCTACAGATAAGCAAGCCAAGCAGGCGGGTACACTCGAAGGGCCAGTTCTACTCCCTGTTAACGCCACCCTTGTGCGTCCTTGCCTTTCCTTTACAGCAGCACTTGCTGGCACTCCTGACGCTGTTGGAATTTGACTGAAAGCCTATTGCCTTTTTTTTTTTTTTAAAAAAAAAAAAAATAATAGCTAGACTGGCAAGAAGTGAAGCTTGTGGTTGTGGGGGCAGACCAAGTGCCAGTGTTGGCATACAGAACGAGAGTGTCCCTTCCAGATGCAGCTTAGTTGTACTGTAGTGTGCTTGTGGGTGAGGCAGCCATTTGGGACTGTTACCTGTTTTGGAATACTTTTTTTTTTTTCCTCATAAGCTTGAATAATAGTGATTCTGTGTAACTTCTTAGTGTATATTGAGTATATCCCCCCTCCAGAAAGCAAAAATGGCTTGAGCAGAAGCTTTACTTTGCCATTCCTGCATTCCTCATTGCTCTTCTCCTTTTGCAGTTGTGTCCTTTGTTCAGTAGTTTTGTTAAGTGTTTTTGTCTCTATAGTACGTAAGGTTTTGGGTTTTGTCAGATTCCTTAAACCTTCAGAGACAAGCTGCACGTGTCAACAGGCTTGAAGATTAGATGTCTAGTACGATTATGCAGTGGATGTCACACTGTTTTGGTTTCAAAGGTCTTGAGCTGTCTTAATGTCCCCAGAGGTGAAGGATATTATGATCAGAAGTGTTCAGTAAACTTGTTATGCCTGATAAGGGGGAAGTCAGTATGCACATACTGTCCAGCCAGTGAGACATGGCGTTTGGCACCAGAGGACATGGGAGGGAAAAGGAGAGAAAACTGTGGTTATATGTGGAATATGCGTGTGAGTGGGGAAATGGATATATTGCAAGGACAGGGGGAATGAAATCATACAGGATATAGGGAAAGAGCTGGGGCAGTTACGTTGGGAAAAGATATAGACCAAAACAGGACGTAAATCTGTAGGAAGCCAGGCCTTCTGAGGTCTGTTGCTCTTAGTGCAATTAGCTTGCTGTGTGATGACTTCTCCCCTGCCCCCTGAAAGAGGAGGAAAATTTGAGATAAAAGAATCACTTGAGGTGTAAGAACCAGTAGTACCATAGGTGTGTGTTTGCCATCATTGCCAGGGCAGAAGGTATCAATTCAACAAAGTTTTTTTTCTTCTGTTTTCCTCATGTAATCGAGGCTTTAGTAGAACAGAGGGAAGGCACAATAATATCTTAAGGGACAGAAATAACAATGTGTATGCTATTCCCAAATCCAAGGAGTTTTACAGAGTTGGTCAAAAGGAGCTTAAAGTGACATAGCATCTAGCAAGTGGAAATGTGGATGCTCCTTTGTCTTACACGAAGCTGGCTTATGGCTGTGAATGGGAAAATACGTTAGAGAATTAAATTCCGTCTTTTAAAATGGTTTTTTTTCGAAGAACTGCTGCAGTTGAAGAAGACAACTAGCTTTTTGACAATGGACATAACAGAATTAAATGCCATCTTAACAGTGCAGTTGGTATGAGAGAATAATCTAAAAATATAGTGTTGAAATGTCTGACAGGGTCATAGGAGTACCGATGCAGCAACATGTTTATATATTAGTATGTCTGCAGTCCACACTCCTCCACCTACTGAACCCATTATACTGTAATAGAAAACAGATTCTGTATAAACTGTTGTTGCAAATTCACTTGTTTTTGAAAATGCTGGATTTGCTGAATGCTGCTCCTTTGCACTGGATTTTCTTTTCAGCAGAAAGCATTATCATGCAGAACTTGTGCTTTTGGAAAGTATATTAGGAAATATTTTATCCTCATGCAAACAAATTTGCCAATACTGTTGAGTTTTTAATTTTAATTTAGAATGCAAGTTTCTAGAAGTATACTTAAAATAACTTTAAAATGATAATTTTCATACATCTTTCAAAATATTGTTTCTCTGCTCTTCAAAGCAATAACACATAGGTATAGCTTTATTTGGTGCAGAGAGTTCAGTTATAGCTCAGTGGGACTGGCAGTGCACAGTTATGTTAGAGATCGGTATCCAAAGTGGCACTTGCTAGAATGGTTAGTAATGTTCCCAATCATAGTTCACATATGAAATGAACCGCTCAGAAGGGTGGTTCATTTAGAATGGTGCCTGTCAGGCTCTGTATTGCTTGTGCACCTAGGAGTAGTACAGTTAAAAGAAGTTAGAAGATGTTATCCATTTCAGTACTCCTTTTTAACAGTACTTTATGTAATCAGTTTTGTTTCTTTTCTGCACATAGTAATTGTTTCACCATGTGTTTTTCTGTGATACGTGTTTTTTAGCTTTCAAAGAAGGTTGTGATTGTGAAAACATTAAAGTTGTTGTAAGCAGGTTGGTATATTTCCTGATGCTACTTTTCATTTGTTACAATTAATTTCCACTGATGATGTGAGTTTAGGGTTGTTGGTTTTTTTGGTTGGGTTTGGTTTGGTGGTTTTTTTCTTGTTGTTGTTCCCCCCTCCAGTGATGGGTTGTAATCTTTGCTGGCATGAAACTTGTGCTGAACTGAAATACTAAAGGCATTTGCGAATGTCCTCATAAAACATCACAGTCATGTTTTCTGTCTGCTCTTTTGGAAAACAGGGCTTTAGCAGAGAAGTCTCAGTAAAATTTGTGTACGTTCTTTTATTTTTAGCACAATGGGTTTGACCCCTGTTGAAGCCTTTGGGATTACTTTGTATTTTTAGGGCTGTCTTAATTTTCTTTATATATAGTGCTTGTGTGATATATCCCAATAATAGGTCCTGAGACCAAAACACAATCTGGGAGTGAGGGGGAAGTTTATGTTAAAAAAAGACACAACAAAGTATAAGTACAGGGAGGATGCTAAGGGTGGAACTGTTATATAGGCCTTCTGAAAGAGAATCGACACTAGTAAGTTTTTGCAAGCCGTTTAATAGCTGTCAGGTAATCATGTTATGGTGTTTTGAGCTTCGGTTTTAATGTGTAAACATACTTGCTCTTCCACTTCTAACTAACGATTTGAATAAATTTTATTCCAACTGACTAAGGGTTATTTTATATATGTATACATTTATATATATTTTACAAGAAACATAACTGATGATTTGTTATAATATTTGGGGCATTTTCTGTTGCCTTGAGGTTAATAGAGAAATGCTGAGTAAAACAGAAAATCCCATCAGTTAGAAACTGTGACCCTACTTTGAATTTTGGTTATCCAATACAAATTATAAATTGGAAATAAATGATCCAAAAATAAATTTAGTAGATGAGTAACAGAGAAGAGAGGCTCCTTTGAGGAAATATTTAAAAGATTTGGAGTTTTGCATAATGTGAAAGACAAAACCTATTTTATATGATGCATACAAGCAAAATGACTGCGTTTTGCCTTTACAAAGTAACAAGAGGTCTTGTAACTGTAAGTCAGTATGTGCAGTAAATGAAAATACTTATGTTTATAGTGCTCATATTATGTAAGTAACAAAGGCATCTGAGTAGGATTTTTGTTCTGATGCATAAAAAAACCTAAAACACCCAACCCTGTATTTACTTTGCCTAGAATGTAAGGGTAAATTAGCCAGCTGTTAGTGCTTCTGATGCTTGACCTGCAATAACCAAGGTTAAGAAATGTTCATAGTGGCTGTTTTTTGTAAATGTATTAGTAGTATATTGATAAGGGTGATTATTTTAATCATCCTGCCTACCCTAGTGTGTTGGGTTTTTTTCCCAGATTTAAGCCCCCATCATAGCAGTATTTGACGTTACTAGGTTCAGCATGAAAACACTGCTTCAGTTCGACATCTCTTAACATTTAGAACTTGTTCCTGCTTTTTAGTTGGGAACCAATACAGAAGAAACTGTGTGAGTGAAGGATCCTATATCTAAAGATGCCTCAGCTCTGCATTTCTGTTTTTGACTTCTTAAATATATTTAAAAATCTAGGCCCAAAACTTGATGACAGTTGAAAGTTTCTGGCAGCCTTTGTTGCTGTTTTTTACAGGGACAAGAGTGATTCTACAGATGCAGTGTACACTGGCCAAAGGTCTCTTACTGGTAGAGTTGTAGAAGAATTGCCACCCTTATGAGTGCTTTGTGGTGTCATATTTAGTTAAGCCAACAAAGAGTTTAAACTACCTCCTATGGAAATGATACAAGAGAATGTCAGGGGGAGTTCCTTGTTGCCACCCTGATGCCCTAAAGACTTGGCACCCTCTTGAGATACCTTGAGGGCTCTTTTTTTGGGTTGTTTGTTTTTTGGTTTGGTTGGGTTTTTTTGGTTGTGTGTTTTTTTGGGTTTTTTTTTTTTTTTTTGGTGGGGTGGGGGTGGGTGTTGTGTGTTTGGGGGTTTTTGGTAGTTTAGGGTTTGGTGGGGTTTTGTTGTTGGGGTTTTTTTTGTTGTGGTTTTTTTGTTCTGGTAGAATAACATTTGGTAGTATGCTTAATGAATAGAATTACTAGTGCTGGAAAAATGTTTTCAGAGTTATTCTTTCTCTTTTCTTACACTGTGCTATCACTAGAATAATTGATAACTTGTTTTTTTCAAGTCTTTGTTATCTAGTAGGATAATTGTATTTTAGTAATTTCAGTTTATTCAGAATAGTAAAATTCTTGGCTATTTTGTTCACAGCAAAATACTTATTCCATATTGCAACAGCCTTTTTTTTTTTTTTTCATGCTACAGAAATATCATCTTTTAAGGAAAATAGACAGAGATGGTTTGTGTTTCTGTAAGGTCAGCTGGTGTGTTCTGTGGGGTAACTGTAGTGCTTATTGTTATTTCTCTGTGTGTGTGTGTGTAATTGACCAGAAAACTTAGACATTGTAGCGTCGTTGTGTCCTGAATCAGCTGCACGGGTATAGCCTGAAAAATCACGTGAATTCATAACGAAGTTGTCCCTGTCGTTTGGGTTTATGAAGTGGCTGGCCTTCTGAATGAAATTCTGTCTGATTTGATATACGTGAATGCTTTGGTTCTGAGATGCAAGGCTTTTGACATGAGAAGGAGCTATTCTTACTAATTCCTTGCTTCTGAGTAAGATCTGCTCGTTTCTGAGGTCGGTGAAAGTCGGGTGAATTCTGAGCCGGGTAGAGACGAGCCGAACACGCCAGACGCCAGACCCTCGGGGCGGAGCTGGGCCGCGGCTGCCGGCGGGGCCGGGTTCCGTGGGCCGGCGGCGGGCCGGGCGCAGGGGGAGCGCAGGGCCCCTCGGCGGCAGCCGGCAGCTCCAGGGGCGCGGGGAATACTGAGCAAAAACCGGTTTTCTTTCCTCGTTCAGGAGAGGCGGCGAGCGGCTCTGTTCCCGGCTCCGGGCAGCGCCGAGGTGCCATTTTAAGCGGCGCAGTGCCTCCGAGCGCTGCGGGGCGGGCGGGGGCGGGCGGGGATCGGGTTACCGGCTCCGCATTCCAGCGCCGCTGGCCCCGCCCCCGCCCTGCCCGCCCCGGGGGGGGCGCCCGGTAAAGGGGCCGCGCAGGGGGAGCGGGAGCGCGGCGAGCGCCCTGTGCCTCCCGCTGCAGGCGCGCCAGATGTGGGGAGGGCACCGCCTCGTCGGGTGCCTGTCGTTGTCCAGGATCTCGGGTTTTGGGTTGGCTCCGGGTAGGCATGACAACTTAGGAAAGAACTTGGGTTTGAAGTATTTTTAGGTATCAGAAATCCTTTTGGCTCTGGTTAATTTTGCTTAGCTGTAACAGTGCTTATAAGGACTTTCTGGAAACGGATTATTGTGCATAAAATATTTCGTCGAGAAGGAGAAGGCTGATTATCTGATGCATATATTGCCTCCTCATTTTCCAACTTGCTGCCTATGTTTACAGTGTTATGTAAATTCCAGGTAAATATTTACTTTTTTTCACGGAGATGCAGGTTTATGTATTTTAATTGTTTTCCCATCTCTTCCCATGGATACAAAATAGCAATTTGAAGTGACATGTTTTAAAGATCGTATAATTTCCATTTAATGTTTGCACTGCAGCAGTACTTAGGCGCTCCTTGGCAGAGCAGTAGTTGGTCCACACTTTAAAGCTTGCACCATTAAAAAAACCCCCCAAAACCCAAACAACAAACCTGCAGGAGACTATCATTAAGGCTTTTTGTAACAGAACTGTGTTTGTATAAAGTTTGGAGTTCATTTTGGAACAGAATGCTCTGTGGAATATTTATTGCAGTTGTTACAGTGCAAAGATACAGCAACGTCAGTTTTTATCTGCTCTTCCTATAGGGTCATCAACATGTGTCTGTGTACTTCTCTGAGGCTGCGTAAATATTTTCAGGTAGAAGAAACTAAGGAGGAAATCTCAATTTGAGACTCTGACCATGTTGCATTGTGGGTTTTGGTCTGTTGTTCTCTACCCCCACTGCCCACCCCCCCCACCCCCACACCCCTTCGGGTTGTACATCATATAGTGTCAGTCGGGTGTCCATAAGTATTGACTTCTTTTTTCCTCTACTTTCTCTATGATACCACAAAAATGAGAGAGGTAATGACTCTAGATTTCCTTCAAGAGCTAGGAAGTACAGCTTTGTTTGTGAAAAGGCTGAGCAAGGGCATGAGATGCCACATTTGTTGGAGCCTAAATAACGAATGCTGTATATCAAGTGCTGTGAAATGGATGAATCAAATCAACTGCAAAAATATCTTCTCTAGCAGCTGGTTGGAGTTGTATTATTTATAAAATAATGTGAAGCTTTTAGATCATGGGATTTTTTCTTCATGGCATGTAACCTCTTTGTAGCAAAGGAGGTAAAATGATCCTGGTTTTGGTTAGCAATGCAGCTCTCTTGTCAAAGGAATTCCTTTTATTCCCTTCCCTCCTCCCACAAATAAAAGCAATCACCCACTGAAATGGGGAGTCTTATGTCAAAATTCTGTAGTTGTTTTAGTTAGAATGAAGCACTCACGGAGAGTATCTTGTTCTGATGAACATTCTTCCTGAGAGTTGCTGCTGCTTCATTCCTGAGCTCCCCCCAAACCAAAGGAATCAAACTGATTCTTTCTGTTTCACTGCAGGAGTCTTTTGTCTTTTACCTCCCCCAGCAGAAGTGTCTTTGGTGCAGGTTGGAGAATTCTTCTCCTCAGCCTGAACATGAGAAATCTAATTTTGGCTGGTTTCTGTCCACTCCAAGTTAAAAATCTGAACATGAACTTTTTGGAAAGATTGAGTTTACTCTAAAGTCAATAAAATTTGACCTTAAGAGCAAAAATGAAAATGGACACTATCTCCACTGTATTTCATTTTCTTAGTAAGACCATATACAGTAAAAATAAATTATTTGATCACCTCATGTACCCTATTAGCCAAATTCTTGGTGTTTTTTCAACTTACTGTCATGCATGCGGTATTTCAAAAAGTGTCTAGTGTTGGTTAAAAAAATACGTTTTTTATAACCAAAAAGCATGATATGTCACAGATGCAGCTGGTGCTGAGAATATATAAATTCTAATACATATAAATAATATATAAATTATATAAATAATAAATAAAAACTAATACATATAAAAAAAGCACCACAACAAAACACCTTTTTGTTTCTGTTCCAATGTGTACATCTATAATGGGTTTCAGTACAGTTCAGATAGTTTCATCATATTCAAACTGAAATCTCAGTGCGTATACCCAGAAGTGTGAGGACCATAAACGCACATATAATGCATTTTAGTTAAGTACTTGTGCCAGTTTAGAAACTTCAAGCAGTCAAACTGTGATGGTGGAGCCCCTGTGCTGAGATCCAGGGTAGAATAATAGACGAAGAGCTCTGGCTAAAATTGTGTTGCCAACACCCAACTTCTGCATTAGCTGAAACAGAGCATAGCTGTGGCAGTCATGCTGTAAGTTAGCAGCGAACACATCTGAATTACGTTGCTTCTGCCCACGCATGCTTACCTTGCAAAATGTTTGCATAGATCTTCATAAAAACACTTCCCTTAATCTGCCGTGGCAAGCAACAAAATTATTTTGGCAGTAAAATAACATGGTATTTGAGGTAACAACGTTGCGAATGGAGGATATGCTGTATGTTTCTAGTGTTGCTTTCACTGTAAAACTCGTTATTTGTTCACCTGTCTGATAAGGCAGTGAAATAATGGGTGGTTCTGCCCTTTCCCTCCTTCAGTTATACTCCATGCAGCAGTTGTGGTGACCAGGTTAAGTCATTTTCATTGTCCTGATCTGACAGAAATCCAGAGCAACAAACAAAGCCAAAACAAACAAAAAACCCCAACACCAAAACCATCACATCAGTTATTTGAGGAACCTCATCCTTTGTTTGCATTGGGGTACTAGCTCTGGTCTGCAAATGGGGGGAGAACAGTGGGATCAAGACTAAAACTTTTGGGTTTGGCTCACTGTTCAGCTGAATTAGAACAGAAATCAAAGCCGGCAGGCTGCAGGTTCGGTCTTCCCGGTCTGGTTACCCTTGTACAAGAAGGCTCATGCGGTGGCGGGGTGGGCAACAGGGGCTGCTGAGGGCCAGGTGTGTGCGCATTCAGCCCGCAGAAAGCTGAGGAATGGTCTGTTTGTTGTCTTCAGCTACCCAGTGGGTGTTTTAGAGAAGGTGGAGCTAGAGTCTTCCCGGGAGTGCATGTTGAAAGGATGATAAATTAGTGGTTACAAGTTACAGCAAGGTAATTTTTTACTGGATTAAAAAAAAAATAATTAGAATGATGAGGTACTGGGGCATGTTGCTGAGAAGCTGCAGAACTGCCATTCTTGGATGTGGACAAAACCTTGAGCAACTTAACCTGACTCTGAATTGGGCTTTGTATTGGGCAGAAGGTTAGACTAAGCAACTTCTGGAGGTCTTTTCCAACCTCTGTGAGTTGATGGTTCTATCTGACGGCAACTTGGTTGTGTGGGGTTACCAATTCATGTGGATTGGTCACCTTGTCTTTCTCCAGAGCTCAGACAGTTTGTCTCTCATCTGATTTCTAACCCAGTCTAATAGGTTGCTTGGTTGGTCCTTTTTAATTGGCATCATTCTGCTTGACTGAGTTGGTGAATGGAGGACAGGAGCAAAAATTGCTTGACCTTGTTCAACACCAGCCATGTTAGTTTATCTGGTTGCAGTAGTTAAAGTTCATTTGTATTGTGTATCTGGGTTAAAATGAAAACGGAACTTCATGTATAGTTTGCAAGTGTACCACCATCTTTTGTTTTACAGCTGAGGAAAGAACTCGGCAAACAGGTGTGGCGCTCAGTGATGGCCCTTTTCATTAGGGTCATATTTGTGGGCTTTTCTGGTAGATCTTTCTTTAGAAGGAAACTTCACAGATTTTTATTTTTATTTTTTTAATACTATGATTAGTTACTTTTAACTATAGTTTGATTATTTCAGATGGCCTGAGTTACAGTTTTCTAAAGGTCTAGGTTGGGGCATGGCACACTATGTAGACTTATTTTTTCTGTTTATCCCCCATTTGTGGTAGTGTTCTATTCCGTGATTTAAGTCTGTCTTTATACAGAGAACTGAGGCAGGAGAGCTGCCAAATGGTTTAGTGCTACAGGCTATCTTAAAATCTCAATCTGAATATTTTGTCAGTGGGAGCTATTGGGTGGATGCCTAGGGTTTGGTTGGTTTGTTTGTCATTGTCCTGTCTCGTGTCCCGTCCCCCACCCCCCCCTTCCCGGGTCTGACCACTTGGTTGTCTGAATAGATTTGAGCTTCCATTTTATTTTAAATTTTAGCATTTGTATTAGCAAAAGTAATTGTACATAGTCTTGTGCTACAGCAGTTACATTTTTTAAAACGATGGGTGTTTCTGACCTGGGAAAGATAACATAATACTATGGATGTTCAGTATTGTTTGTTTCTATGAGCATATTTGAAACAATGGAAAGGCTTTAAAAAATGTTGAAGTTCCGAAGTGTTTCTTCTGTCAGTGTTAGATTTGGCAGTGGCTCACAAACATGAGAAACAATTTGCCAGGAAAGGAGTAACTCTTACCATACTTCTTGTGAGTCCCGTGATTTTTCTGCAAATATTTAAATCCTATTGTAGGACTTAAAAGGAGGGAGTTTACTTTGAAGAGAGCTAAAAGTAGTTTCTTCCTTCCTTTTGTGAGGTAGGATATGAAATGGCTATAGGTTGAACTGCTGGCCTGTAAGCAATTATTTTTATACAGATATAATCGAAAACTGACAGCAGGGTGGGGTTTTTTTCAGCAGGAGTTTATGCACATCAGGTTTTCAAACTCAATAGAGGACAATGGTATCATTTCTGTAATAGTATGTAATAAAATCTGGCAGGTTTTGAATTGGTGTTCTGGCTATCTGCAAGTCTTGCACAAGTAAATCATTATATTCTTTTTCCAGTTGGATTTTTCCTGGCTGTGTTATCACCCAATGTGAATGTTATCACTCAACTCCACAGTATCCTTTTTATTTTAAATTTTTAAATCAAATTGTTAAGGAAACCACTTTGGAACTCGGAGGACAGGAACCTTAAGGCAGACTAGCATTTGGGGAATTTTCTCTAGTTTAGTAAAGTCCAGAATCTCTTTCACCTGTCCTTTGTATATTTTCCAGATATCAACCGTGTACTGGCTTTAAGTAAGATCTCCTAGCCTGTTGTCTTGTTACTGTTTCTTTCAGTTTTGCCTGTTTGAAAATGACAATTTCTATACTGCACATATATAAATGTATAAAGATAACTTCAAAGGATCAATGTTAGTTTGCAGGTCATGGTTACCTGTAACATGGTGCATATGAGTTAAGCCTGAAAACGGAATATTCATAGAATAGTTTGCGTTGGAAGGGACATTTAAAGCTTATCTAGTCCAACCCCTCCCTGCAGTGGTCGGGGACATCTTCAAATAGATCAGGTTGCTCAGAGACCTGTCCAGCCTGACCTTGAATGTTGCCAGGGATGGGGAATCTACCACCTCCCTGAGCAACCTGTTCCAGTGTTTCACAACCTTTGTCATAAAAAATTTCTTCTTTTTGTCTAGTCTGAATTTACCCTCTTTTAGTTTAAAAGCATTAGCTTTTTTTTAGTCCCAACTAAAAAGTTTGTCTCCATCTTTCATTTTACATAGATAGCAATTGTGCAACTGTTACATCTTTTCTATAGCCTGTTTTTTTTCACCCAAACTTCATTAGAAGTATAAGCATTTAGTATCTTTCTTGGCTTTTATTTAAATATGTGCATTTGATGTTTTCCTTTTTTGTTAACATTTTTTAATTGAAATTTATTGCAGCATCAACAAGAAATAGAATAGGTCTGTGAACTGGAAAGCTTTCTGAAATATGACTGTAGTTTTATCAAAGAAAACTTGAAAATGTCAGGCAAATACAACTGGTTTTCATTAGGTGGGGTTTGGGTTTTTTGGGTGTTTTTTTGTTATATTTTCCTCTTGGGTTAACTTGGGCTTTCAAAACCTGTCCATTTCCTTGGAATTTTGGACTTTCTTCCTTGTCTTTTGTTTTTCTTTTTGTGTGTGTGTGTGTATCACTTTAATTTGAATGATCAATTTAAGTGTCATTGCTGTCAGAAAGTAGAGATGCTCTCGCAAAGGATTAGCAAATGAAAGAAGTGAAAATTGTTCCTCCCCTGATACACTGTTTGTAACAGCTGTATTTGAAAATTTTCTCATACAAAAAGAGGCTTTTTTGATTATTTCTTAGTAGCACTTAAACTGAATAGCATCAGAGGAAGCCCTTTTAAGGAGGATAAAATAAAAGACACTAAAATAAATGTAATAAAGATAAGACCAGATTATAGGCAACTTCCCAGTATAATTGTTGGGCGATGTTCCTTAGTACTGCAGTAGCAGAATTCGTTATTTCAGTAGTTCCTAGATCTTCTGTAAACTATTTTAATTTCACTGTTGCTGACAGTGGCTTGGAAAGCTCTTTATCTGCTGTTCGGTGGTAGCTGTGTATCCTGGTGGTGCTGCATAATGGGCATTTTACACAATTACTAGCATGAAACATAACATCAGAACAGTCTAAAGCATTCAGTGTTGTATCCTGTCACGCTTTCAAGCAAAAAGAAGCCCTTGTAGCTCATCAAAATACATCTAACTTTAAGATCCAAAGTTAGAGGTTAAGCTGTGAAAATGTCTAATATTCACAACCACATGAGAGAAGGAGCAGTTGACTAAAGAGTGGAAGAATTGTAAAAGTCTAAAAATAATTTTAAAAAATAATCTAGGTGCTGAAAGACCTGTAGGAAAATAATGTACTATTACTGTGCAATAATGGAAAAGTTGTTTGTCATTACTTCATGTACAGTAGACAGTTTGCCTTTTCAGATGGTGCTGTATGGAGCCGGTACACCTAAAGCAGCATGGCAGGGCTGAGGAGGTTTGGGCCAAGTACTTCCCTTCTTGTATGGCTAGGTTGAATTCTGGAGTATTTTAACTTCTGTCTGCAGAGGAACAGTAGTTAAAACAAAGGTGCTTTCTCTCCACATCTTTACCTCTTTTTCATTATCCTAAACAAGTCTCCCTCATTTTCATCCCCTTCAAAGTATAAATATTTTCAGTTATTTAGTTAAGACACCTTCCTATACAGATTGCTGATAACTTTTCTTTGTTACAACCTTTGAAGGTGATGGAGGGTGAAATTTTGTTGTTCTTTATCCTATTGATACACCTTTGAAAGTCTCATCTATCAGCTCGGCACAGATGGGTATCTTGCTTCATCATCCTACCACTGTTTTTCCTGGATTTGGCATAACATATTCTGTATCTTTAAGAGCATCTTGATCATGCAGTTTTCAAATTATCAGGTGTCTTACCCCCCAACCCCCCGGAGGCAGGTAATAGTGTTCTGAAGCTGCTTTTCAATATGTCAAGTCTAGGATCAAGTTACAAGTAGTGCGATAAGAGTTATGTACCTGAACTGCTGCTATTTTTCAGTATCTAAGAATGTTCCTCTTGAGATAACTTACAAATATCTTGCTACTTTTAACAAGGAGGAACTACGAGGAGGTCTCAGCTTATTTAACAAGAGGAAACACCCACCACAACCAGCCAAGAAGAGCCCACCTCCCTCAAACCATTCTGCTGGTCTGTGCATGGAAGAACTGACATCATCATCATACAAACTGCAACGCGTTAGCTTCTGTTGACAAAGAGGTAAACCTTACCCCTAAGTGAGCATGTAGACAAGGAAAGGCCAGAAAGCTCTTTATTCATCAGAAGAATTGGTGAATGTTTGAATCTTTTAAGCTTTTTAAGTGTATCTTAAAGAATAGGAATTGGGGGATGGCCCGTTCTCCTTCCCAAGTTCACTCAGGAAACAGCCTGAGACCATTTTACACCTTTGCAAGTCTTGGCAAAAGCTACCAGTCTTGTTCAAGGATATTATTAGGAGGTTTTGGTTTGGGTCACGCATGTCTGTATCCCACGTCATCATTGTTTTCTCTTTACGTTCCCCACTCCCTTCTCTGGTTTAGGAAAGGCCAAGATCATGTAATCTGATCTACATGGGATTTTGGTGGTTTGACAGTCTAAAGCTCATTTAATCAGATCACTGGATTATCATGTACCATTCTGGTTTATTAGAGATAAGCATCCTGTATCTTAAAGAACTTGAGAGTTTCTGGGTCTCACCTGACTTCCAGACATACATGCACAAGTGAAATAGATTACAGCATCTTGAGATCACCCTTTCCTGGGTTTCCTGTAACATCAAACTTTTTTTTTTTTTTTTTTTTTTTTGTTCTTACCCCAGATATTCTTTTTCTTTCTTAATAAGGACGAGTTGCATTATGGAGATGCTTATGTTATACTAATAGCAGGCATCTGCTTTAGTGACTGCCAGAATATGATTGCATGCTGCTTTGATCAAGATTTAGTTGCATTGCTTAGATCTTTCAAGTTCTGTTTTCTTTTTAAATATAAAGAGCTGTAAGCTTGTTATGGAACTGTTGTGTGGTTCTGTTTAAATATACTCAAATATTTGTTCTATTTTAGTTTTGAGAACATACTAATATGAGAAGGAATGTGCAAGAGTACTGCTTCTATTCAGCAGAACTTCGGTTTAAACCTGCTCATTTATTTCTGCTCACTTTAGTAACTTTTATTGTTTTATCTTGTGACTCTTCTAGAGCCAACAGAACCAGGTCAGACTTTCTAATTTTCCTCATGTGCTTGAAAGCTGTTTCCTGACTTGCAGTCATGTATACTTCAATAAATCACTTGAAGTAAATGCAGGAACATATCTGGGGTACATACTTTCTTTTGCACAGTGTTCCACTGTTAATACAATCGCAAGAAAAGTAACCGGGTTTTGAACCTGGGTTGAATTGTCAGGGCTGATAGTTAGAAAGGCTCTGTACTTCCATGGGGCAATGTGAAAGGCACTCCTATAAATGGAGCCTGCTGCTGCATTGCGACGTAATTCTGTGTCAATTTTTGTCATTTTCAAAGCTACTTATAAAAATGTGGAAGGTTGTTTCATCCTTCCTAATGTTCAGTGGTTTATAAGGAAGGGTACGTATATAAGTTCTTTCACATTTAAAAACATTGGAATGTTGAATTTGTTCCTTCTTGGCTTTGTAAGACATGTAATTTTTTACTTTGTAAACCTGTAACCTGTACATTTTTCCTGCAGTTGTTTGTTCCAGCAATTGCTTTTCAGATTTGAACAGGCAAAAGTGGTCATGATAGTGTGTATATGTATCTTCCTTTTATAATCTTCTCTAATTATATGGTATACATATGGGAGCTTTAACTGATATGCCTTGCTGTAAAAAGAACACAGAGGCAAAATGTAAATAATCAATGCTTTATACAACACTTCAGGAAAAACTGACTTTTATCTGTTTACTTTCGATTTGCTTCTGGACAGCCTTTCACCTTTCTTCACCTGAATAAGGAAGCTGCTACCCTGAACTGGGATTCTTTTCTATTTTCAATGAATACTCTTGGAAACTATCCAGTGTTGAAATCTATCAGCACTTAGAAGTGTCTGGCATTCTTGTCAAACGGGATTGCTGAATTTCCAGTAAGTTGTTAGAGGGCTGAAATCTGTTTCTGCAAGGAGTAAGGAAATTCAATGGCTTTCTGGTTTGGTGGGGATGATGGTATGCTGAGAAGGCCTATCTGAAGACTGATGCTTCGGTTGCATTGTTGTTATCTATTTAAAGTATGAAAGCTTTCCAAGGAATGCTCCTGTTGGTGAGGTTTGTAAGTCCCATGCAAGTTTGTCACTTGAGCATACACCTTCATGAGGCTGAATTACTTTAGAGCCCCAGAGGTGCTCATCTGCAGTTAGGCCCTTTTCTTGCTGAATCTTTGAGTAGTGCTATGTATAGCCTGTGTTCAGTGTTACAGAAGGTTGGAACACAGAAACGTGAGATAAAATAATCTGACAGCCTTACATGAAAGTCTCTGTTGCCTTCCCCTAAATTTCACAGTATTGATTGCTATTTTATATTTCTATAGTTGCTTAGGAGGAAGAGATAGCTGCTCTGTAAACTAAGGATAGTAAGTAAAATATTTACCTGCACTTTTGCATGTATGATTTTATAAAATGTCATGCATCTAAAGTGTTAAATCAGCTAAGGTTCATATAGAGGTTTAGCATAGCCTATAGAGAAACTACCAATGTTAAACACTTTGCTGGTTCTTTTATTTCGCTTAACCCTGGTCCTTGCTTGACAGTTTAATAGGTTACAGATGATTCTCAGTGTAGAGAGGGACAGAGGTTACCTGTATATTTGAACTCGTTTTTGCATTTTTTCTTAGTTAAAATAAGAATTGTATTCTCCTCTTACTTGGGTAGGAAATGAAATACATAAGGGAACTTGCAAGGATGCTGTTTTCCTTTCCTTAGAATATCCCAGAAAATAATAATGGTGCAGCAATTACTTAGGATAATTAATATTGTAAAGTGTATCTGTAAGAGTTGTTTTAGCTTTTTCATAAATGCTACAGGCTGTGATAGTGTATACATCTGAAATAGCTGTACTTCCATTTTTTTCAAAGTTTTGGTTTTTTTTTTAAAAGTTTAAATATTATTAATTAACAGCAAATGGGACAGCGCTGGAAAGATAAAAGATCTTCCTGTGATGGTCCGTGCTCTGTGCAATGGATCTCTGTCTCCACTAAATCCAAAGTGGTCCCGAAGTGAGGAGCTCTGCTTGGTTAGTCTGAGCAGATGTGTGTGTCATTTTCAGGTTTAAAGAATTCTATTTGAGACTGTTCTCAGTTCGTGGACTTGAGGGCAGAAGGAAACCCACATAAGTGCCTACCCCAGTGTGCTATAAATGCATTTTACTGTAGTATGTCTAGTATGCCTTTAGGAGTCTTCTCGCAATGGAGAATCCAGTGAGTCATGGGTGAATCAGTCTGTAATTGATAACTCTTTAAAGTGTATTTCCTGTTTGAATTAAGATGAGATTCAAATGTCAGCTGCTGGCTCTTGTGCCTTCACTAAATAGAAAAAGCTGCTAGTGTCAGGGTTTTGGTTTTTTTCCTTTTTTTTGTTAGAAGTTACATTAAAGTGAACATGTCAAGTATCTTAAGTTTCTTGCAGCAGGGCAAGCTTTCCAGAACTAAAATAAACATGAAATTTACAAAAAAAAATATTGAACAATACATCTATCACAAATGTACGTATTTCCCTGGTGGTGTATCTCAGTGTTGTTGGAAAAGCTTATATGTTATTCTAATGTGAAGTCTAACCTACTTTCTGTACCTTCCAAGAACAAAATGACTTCTCGTTTTGAGTGTATTTTGCTATAAAGCTTGTATTAAAATGTATGGTCATATTTCAGGAGTCTTCTCCCCCAAGTATGCTTAATTGGCTAAAAACGAATTTATTTCTGTTTTCTCCCTTTTGCCCCTTCCTTCATGAGCCTTGTGCTCATCTCTGTTAAGTAACATGTCTTCAGCAAGTACAGCAGAGAATAATCACTTGTATTCATCAAGTCTATCTTGAATCACCCTGTTCATCCACAATTTCTAGGGTGATGCTTTAACTTCTATATTAGTATATTAAAATGTGTCTGAAGGAAGGTGCCTGTCAGTTAAGTTTGTTAGTGTACATCAGCACTGCCAGAGTGTTTAAAGTCATGTGCAGAATACCAAGTGTGTCGGAATTTTTAGCAGGCTTAAGCAGATGACAACGGTGTGTTTTAGCTCTGGTGGTTAGCACACCTCTGGTGCCTGTAGAGCTTTGCTTACAAAAACTTCTTCCTGGCTAAAGAAACTATGCAGTTAATTTAGCCATTCTTTTTAAAGTCTTTTTTTTCCAGGATACAGCCCATCTTTTACAGTGTTTGTTCTGAGAAGGTGGGTTTTGCTATATAAAATGGACCTGTTCCTGGGCCGTTAACCAGTAGACATGCGTATTGTTCTCTGTGAGTGGTGCGCCACCAGTATATGCCACAATTTAAAATAATAATTAAAAAAAAAAAAAAGGCTTAGTTTCTTTCAGGTCCTTCATAAGGGCACCAGCAGCCCTGTGCATTTGTAGCAGAGAATTAGAGATGAGATGAACTGGAATTCTTTACCATTACTTTTAATATATAAATTGGTAGTAAATATAGGAGGCCAGAATGGATATGTAGGTAACAATACATCATGTCAAAGAACTTGGTGCTGAATTTCCCTGCCCTGTGTGTGTCTGTGCCCTTCAGGCCTTTTCTGTATGTAGAATTTTTTTCACTAATTTTTCGTTAGACATCTTAGGTTGAGTTGAAAGGGCCCATGATCTGGTGGCCAAAGAACTAAAGCAGTATAACATTCCAGTGTTCTGGATGTATAATTGTTAGGTTTAAAGCCAAAATGGCTGAGGACTTTTGAGCAGCTTAGTTTCTAAATTGAATGACCTGTGTGTGTTACTTCCCATATGATGCAGCATTGCCTTACTCTAACCTGTTCACCTCAGCTGAAGCAGAAGTTGAGGCTGTGGTGGCCTGAGTTCAGACTTGCAAACTGAGTTCTATATCATAATGCAGGTGGTAATGATGGAAAATTTTTATGGTCGTATTTTTTAAGATACTAATGAGTAAATGGGTACTTTAGCAGTATCTGGTTTGTTTTTATTACATTGGATTTTTCTTCTAATATTTCTAATTTATTTTTTTTTAAATAACAATGTTTGAAGTAATTTCAGGGACCAGGTATACAGGAATAATTCCCTAGTACAAGACTTCCATACTGGTACAAGATACCATAATTATATCTTTATTTTGAGTTGTTGTAAATATTTTTTGTAATGTGTAACTTCTTCTACGCAAACAAAAAGACTACTTCTGTTTTCAGGGGGTGGAAATAATAGCTGACTGAATAATAAATTTGTCTTACTGTATCAGGGAAGAGTACTACCTTGGTTTTTTAAACAGCTGAGTGAAAGTTCAGTCCACTTGAGATCAGATAAAATCAAATGCTACCAAGGTAATTTCATATGGTGTTCTGGATTATAAAGCACTCTTTCACTTTTCCTGACATATTGAAGGGGTTTTTTGGTACAATGAAATTACAAAAAAAAACGGTAAAACATTTAGTTCTGTTGTCTGCCAAAGAATTACAGTTGTTTCTGTAACATCACTTAATTGCGGAAAGCCAGAACATTCCTTTAGTGGAACATTGTTCATTAGAAGAATATCGGGTTATGACTTTCTGAAGTTAGATCCAAAAGCATCTAATGTATCGACTACAGAAATACCTAAACTTTAGATGCTACACTTGGACTAAGGGAATTCTCAAGCTGACTAGAATAATTTGAAATATTTTTAAATGCCTTTCTTTTTGTTACACAGTATTGTATAGTTAGTGACTTCTAGAGAGCAAGAGACTGGATGTCATGTCTTTTATCTTTAGCTAAAAGCTGTTGCCAGCAAAAGGCTCCTGTGCTTGCTTGTTTCCTCTAAAGACTTTTTTTTTTTGGGGGGGGGAGTTCGGTTATTCTCCAAACGTCCTATCACTATTTCACAGAAATGAGGTTGTATTCTGGGGAATATAGATGGGCCTACTGGGAACCAAACTTTATATATTTATATATCCTTATATAGATGATTGTCAACAGCTGGAATCTCCAAAGGATGGATGGATCTTTTGCAGCATTCTAAGCCACCCCATCTTCCTATTTGAGCATCCTTGTAGTCAGTTTTTCCCAAAGCAGTATTGATAAGTCGTAGCCGGTCTGAAGGAAAACACTTTGCAACATGTTTTAATAAATTTAGTGTTGATTAAAGAATGACTAATGAGTTACTGAAAATAAACTATGCATTGTGGTTTTTTTAATCACCAGGGGTTATATCAATAGAAGCCTACATTTAGGGGTTTGTGTATAAATCTGAATGGTCTTCTGTATGTTCCTGATATGATACACACTGCATGAATTAAATCTAAATGTGCTTCCCTTGCATTTATAGCTGCTGCCAATTTTAAGATTTAATGACAGTTGACTGATCCTTTCATTTTACTTTACAATGGTGTAAACAAATGCAAATTTTAAGGTTTATATGTTTTAGCAGAACTTAAACCAGATTTTATTGAGCGAGGCAAGA
This sequence comes from Falco cherrug, assembly GCF_023634085.1. Lineage (NCBI taxonomy): Eukaryota > Metazoa > Chordata > Aves > Falconiformes > Falconidae > Falco > Falco cherrug. Next base: position 44,337,342 of record NC_073705.1, read on the forward strand.
ATTCTGTGCTTTTGTGCCTCTAATGCTGATAGAATTTTGGTTTCACTACAGGCCATTTAATAGAATATGTGCATTTTTACAGCTCCAGGGGAAAAAAAATAAATGTTCAGCTCTGTCCCTGTGCCAGCTGCTGAGTTCTGGACCTTAAGGTTTCCATATTCTTTTAAAATAGTTCTCATTGCTGACAACTAAAATGCATGGTGACCGACCTTCAACAGTCTGTCAGACCCAATAGGGGAAAGCATTTATGCTTTGAATGTTCTGTTGTGACAGACCAAGTTACAACAGAGACGTAGGTGTTTATTTTGCTTTTGGGGAGGAACACTTTTGAGCTAATAAAGAAGTGGTTTTATGATTTTTAGAAGGACATTAATTGTAAGGACTCTTAGTACTAAAGCTGCCCAAACGGCCAAAATTGTCTAGGTGTGTTTGTATTCTCATATCTGAATGAAAAAGTAATTTTCTGAGCTCCAGCATATGTTGTGTTTGTTCCCCCAGGATGGTTGTTTTACTCTTTTGAATGTTAGTGTAGTCCACGTTGTCTTCTGCAAGAAAACTTAAGTTACCTGATAAGTCTGCTCATGGTGAAGGCCTTTAACCTTTTGGGGAGGAGGGATGTGTCTAAGGTGTCTCCTGATTTCCTTAAAGATGCTGTCATGCTTCCATGTGTTCAGAGCTGTTGAGATGATGGCTCTGACTTAGTGGTTTGCTGAAGGCAGTGATCTCCTTGGAAAGGTTTTCTCATTCCCAGCTATGTGTTCCTGTCACCTCCGTACCTTGTCAGAAGTTACCAACCCCACAAGCTGTGTTTAGTATGATTCAGCTTGGCTATGTGTATTGGGTTTGCAAGGCAGAGTTTTGGTAGCCAGTGGGGCTACAAGGGTGGCTTCTGTGAGAAGATGATGGAGCCAGTGCCAGCTGGCTGCAGGACGGACCCGCTGCTGGCCAAGGCCAAGCTGATCAGCAACAGCGCAGTGCCTCTGGGATAACATACATGTAAGAAGGGAAAAAATCTGTGCAACAGCAACTTCCGCTGGAGAGAGGAGTGAGACTGTGTGAGAGCAGCCGCCCTGCAGCCCCAGGTCACGCAGGAGGGGCTCCAGGCACCGGGGCAGAGGTTCCCCCGCAGCCCGCGGTGCAGCCCACGGTGAGGCAGGCTGTGCCCTCAGCCCGTGGGGGTCCATGGAGGAGCAGATCCCCACCTGCAGCCCGGGAGGGTCCCACACCAGAGCAGGTGGGTGCCCGCAGGAGGCTGTGACCCCGTGGGGACCCTGGCTGGGGCAGCGTGTGCAGAACTGCAGCCCATGGGAAGGACTCTAGATTGGAGAGGTTTGTGGAGAGCTGTCTCCCACGGGAGGGACCCCACGCTGTAGCAGGGCAGGGCGAGGACACCACCCCCACCCCCCACCCCCCAGTTCCTGTCCCCTTGCACTGCTGGCAGGGAGGAGGTAGAGAAATTGGGAGTGATGTTGAGCCCAGGAAGAAGGGAGGGGTGGGGGGGAAGGTTTTTTAAGATTTAGTTATTTTCTCATTATCCTACTCTGTTTTGAATGGTAATAAAACAATTTTTCCCAAAGTAAAATCTGTTTTGCCTGTGACAGTAATGGTTGGGTGATCTCCCTGTCCTTATCTCAACCCCTGGACCTTTTGTTATGTTTTCTCTCCCCTGATCAGCTGAGGAGCTGCTTTGCTGGGTACCTGGCATCCAACCCATGGCAGTATGGTTCAATTTAAAAACCAGAGAAACCAAACATTAATCCTACACATGCATTCGGAGGTGTAAGGCAATGTGATAGGACATTAGTGCAGTTTTGGAATCTTGTTTGCTCTGTAGAACTTTCATAGTACCTGTGACCATGGGACTTTAAAGTTGTGGCAGAACATTTTTTTAATCTTTTTTTTTTTTTCCCAAAATCAAAGAGTTCCTGAAAATGTTTCTCACTCTTTGAATTACTCTGTAAAAAGACAAATTGAAGAAATACTTGACCTTTTGCAGGAATTTTAGGGGGAGGAAGAAGAGGATTGCCTATTAGAATGTGGTCTAATATGTCCTGTGGGACAGGCAGGAGCTAGGTTTCCTTGGCTCTTTTGTCAGAGAGAAATTGAAGTCTGGGCAACATTCCCAGGATCAGTATTACGATAAGAATGCGCACATCTGGGTCTGTGTGCCAAATGATCAGATTTTATTGTTGCTTCCATCCACGCAAGGCAGCCTATTAGCCAGGTGGCGAGTAGAGTCTAGCGAGGGTCTGATGCATACTGTGAAATTTGGCTATGAAATTTGCCTGATGGCTAAATAGCATGGAGCCTAGGTATTTTTTGATAAATTTTTCAACCTCGGGAAGGCTTGTGAAATCAGTCCATGGTATCACAGCTAGCCTTATGTTTCCAGGAATGTCAGAAGCAGCAGAAGACTCTTAATAGGGGGGCCAGTCTGTCTTCAGTATCCTGAGAGGAATTTCAGATTGCAAATGGAGGAGCTTTGACTTGGGTACCTACAACACTGAGGTAAACCAGCTGAGTTTTAGATCTATCTTGGAAAGCAGAAGTACTTTTTAGAGAACTGTTTTGGATACTTGGAGAGCTGTGGTGTATGATGAAAGAAGGAGCTGGACAGCAAAGGCTTTAGCCCAGTTGTTTTTTGACAAAGCTTGGCAAGTCAGATTCTGACTTGACCTCTCCACGCTGAATGAACTGTTTGGCTTTGATGCATCACCAGTGCTGCAGGATGATGGGATTGCCTTTGAGGGTGGCCTACTATATAACTGTTTTTGTTTTAACAACGAGCTATTGTCAGATTCCTTTTAGCCCCAAAGTATGGAGCGTCAGCTGATTTTTCAGCTTCTACTGGCTCACTTTGCAAAGAACCTGTAAGAATACAGAGACGAATACTGCAGCTTCGCTGGGAGCACGGAGCCTGCTCTCACAGCACAGCAGGCTGTGGAGTCCTTCAGATGACTCCAGATGATGTAGCTAGGTATGCCAAAATAAAATATTAAAGGTATCCTCTAAGAAATCGGGAGGTTTAAACTCTTTCTACTATAGGCAATTCTATCTGCCAAGACAAAGTGAAAGCCTGGTGGAATTTTCTGGCCCTACTGCTGGGGCAGACTTTCATTATGGAGTCTAAGAAGGTCTATGTCTGGATTCACATGGCCCCACTAATTAATTCCTTGTGTCACTAGATGCTGTGGAGAGTATGGTGCGTTGTGATTTATGCAGGTTCATGTCATTCTGGAAGATGCATCCAGTCTTGTCTGTCGGGTACTGCATCGTCCTGCCTTACTTGAGAATTTATTTGTATTCTAATACTTCTAGATATGCCTTGGGGCAATGATTTATCAGGAGCTTGGTTGTGTAGAAGACTTTGTGTTATATATCTCAGTGCAGAACTCAAGGTGATGAAAGAAACATGTAACAAGGGCAGGGAGAGTGCCTGACCGTTTAAGTAGTGTGTCGGTCCTTCAGATATTGCCCATTCAGGGTGTCTTCTGTCTGTGTGAGCTTGCATGGTTGTAAGGCCTCAGAAGAAAAAGGTCAGGTTGCTCTAGGGTACAGATTCTTTCCTCATGTGTAAAGAGACCAAATGATGTGACATGCAGAGTCCTCTGATACCTCCTGAGCAGACAAGTTCTTTAAGGACCTGGAAGAACCACTGTCTCTTCTGGAAAAAAATTATGTCAATGTGTTAGGCCTAGTCCATTGATTTAACTTATGTCTAATAATGTTCATGAAATAAATAAAAATTGAAAGTTGCATGCCTCTGATAGAGAAGAAATTTTTCCTAAAAAGAGGAAGACTTGCCTTAAAGAAAAGCAGTTGCATGTATATATATTTATTATTTTTTATTATTATTGTACGGATTTGTCCTGTATTTTCTGCCACAGTAGAAATGAATCATCAATCAAGAGATTTTGCATTAATGGCAGTGGCGGTTGTTCTACCTGTCTGCACAAACAACTGGCCAGGTTAGATAAGTACTTAAATTGACCAGTTGGTGTTTTAAGTCTGTATTATTTATATGTGGTATCTTGGTTTCATCAAAGTATTCCAAGGTAGTATTTCTGAAGTTCTGTAAACCTTCCCACAAATGAATACAAGTTTTTTCTGCCATAAAGGTTCCATGCAGTAATCGATAAAGAAAACAAAATCTAGGCTTTCCAAGGGCAACCTGGAAGTGCTGGAAAGATAAGAGGTATCCTGAACTAAGTTGAGAGTTTTGACCAAATATATAGAAAGGCCAAACCACTGTAATACAGATGTGAGGAACGGTATGACATGAAGTGCTGGAATATTGTGTTACTCCTTGCATTTTTAATACCTTGCAAGAATAACTTGGTGATTGTTTATTAAAACTCAAGGGAATGCAGACATAAAAATAATGTTAAAAAATAGTTTTCATGGAGGTGTATTTTTACTTTTGAACTATTCTGAGCTAGTTTGCCGCAAGGATTGGATAAATGTGCTTGAACCATATTTCAGGCTCTTCTTTCCCATCTTGCTACCTGGAAAACTTGGTGTCCAGAGGCTGGAAAATGATATTGTTTGTTCAGCCAATGAATTTTATTTCTTGTAAGAGTCCCATTGAATTTGGAAGGGCTGTTTGTTCAGTAAGATGTTCTTGCTCATATACCTACTGTTCTACAGACAAGACTGAAATGTACTGCAGGTGGTATGATGTTTCCTTTTCCCAGCATGATAAGGGGTTTTTCTCACGTGTAGATTTGTTGAAAAGATTTTCCTCAAGAAATTCATATCCTTGGACATGAATTTTGAAGTAGGATTTGGAAATTTGGTATGGCTGCTTTCCCTTTAAAATTCCACTCAAATTTCACAGGTATAGTAGACTTCTAAAAGCAGTATAGTCACTATTTTGCAAACTTTTTCTAGCTTACAGCAACTCTAGATAAATTTTCTAGTGGTAGTCGTGAGACTGTTAGTTCGAGCATCTTCTAGACTGTTATCAGGACCTGCAATGTATTTTCTTTGTGCATAGATTTCTAACAAAAAACTTTGTTTAGGACTATAGTTTGCCTGAAAATTAATAATTCTGGTTCTGAAACCTCTCCCGTCTATGGTTAACAGAGCCTTCAGCTGGCCGGGAACTCTTGACACTGCATAGAGGGACAGGTGGCTAGCATCACCTGCTGTTCTCCTCCACTTTGCTCCCACCCCAAATCTCAGATGCAGGAGGTTATTTGCCCTGTTTTTTTTCTGATCTGTTGGTACAGTATCACCCTAGCCCATGTCTGTGACATGATCTGAATTTACAGAAACTTTAAAACAAGTTCCGTTTCATGAATCGGGTTAATGGTATAATTAGCTGAACAGCTAACCCTGCAGAAGTGAGGCACTGGTGGCTGAAGGAAGTAAAACAGCAGGAAAGACGTAACTGGAAGCTGGAGTGAATGGAGAACTATTTAACCCATAGTCTGTACCAACGAATCCTTGTATGATCATGTACTTAATTGCAATTAAATTACTTTAACTGTTATGTTACTCTAATTAAAGTTACTTTTCCAAGGCTATGTTCCGTAAATACATACAATTTTGCATTTAAAATGCACACCTGAGCTAGAGTTGTCTAATAGCACAAAGATTTGCCATTGGCACCCTTCTGTTTTGAAAAGCTGTGGTAAGTCAATTTTCATTTAAATGTGCAGCCCTCCTGAGCATTCTGTCTTCTTGCAATTGCAGATTTCCTGCATGCCAACCTTTCCTGTCTGGTTCTGGGGTAAAAAGCTGCTGTGCTTATTCAGCTATAGATCGGTGGGGGTACTGGATGTTTATAGCTACATCAGGAATACCCTTCATCTACCTCTGGTGTCTTACTCTGCTGTGAAATTTCTAATTCATACTGAAGGTGTGAAAGTTCCATATCGCACCCACCCCACCCCTCCAATTTTCTCAGATTTTGGCATATTTCCCCAACTGTAACAAGTAGCAAGAAGAGGGAATCTAAAATCAATAAAGTCATTCAGCTGAAAACTGGTGAGGCAACTGGGGCAAAGGGGGAATGAATTGGAGGAACAGAGTGCAGGGAGAGTCAAGTGCCAGGGAAGTTTTTAGTGTCAAAAGAAGAGACAGGTGAGGGAGTGAGTTGGATGTGGTCCTGGAGCTGGAGGAACTGGAGCTATAGAAGGGAAGCAGGATCTAGAGATGTGGGAAGACAAGAAAAAGGAATCCACAGCCTGAGTACAGTTTCTTCTTCAAGGTAAGTCAGTCTGACTTGAGCTTTGCCACTCTGAGACCCTCCTGTCTGTCCTGCTCTTGGCTGTTGGTTCCTGCCCTCTGCCCTGTGCTAGTGGGGTAGCTCTTCCCTCCCCACATGCACACAGAATGAGGTTTAAATCGGCTCAGCTTAGATATTCTGACTGTTCCCTGGGACTTGCCAATGGCCGAAAATTTACAGTCCTCTGGGTTAGCTATTTAATTTGTGTATTCATGTAATTCAGATTTTTCTTTTCCCAGTTTGGGTGCTGGTATTTCTGAGTTATTAGTATATGAAGATTCCAGATTTTGTCAGAACACTTGGAAAAATTTCCGGATAAATCTGGATTTAATGTGTAACTAGTGACCAGCACTGTGAGGCTCTGTACATTTGAATTTGTTTGTGCTTCTTGTGGTCATTGTAGTAGACCAGGTTCTATTAAATTGAATAATTTATTCATTAACTTTATTATTTTGTCCTTGATAGCACTTCTCTGGAATATGCCATCAAGAATGGCACTAAATATTTTGAAAAAGTAATCCATTAATAATTAAGCATTTTGGATAACTGTATAAAATAAATATTTAAGTCAATTGATTTTTATAAAATTAGGTATGTTTTTAAGTAGCATCTCATGCCGATGAAGAAATGGAAGAAATAGTAACACAGTTAGGTCACTCACATAAATTAATAATTATCTTTAACTTCAGTCCTATCTCTGACGAGAGATTTTGCAGTTCCCCTTTTAAAAAAAGGAGAGATGAATTTGGAACTGACACAAAAATTCAGTAAGGTCATGAAAGAGGCTGTGTCCACCTTACCAAGCACTGTGGTGTAATAGGATCAGATCTGTCAGGTGCTGAGAACCTGGCATCCATGCTGTACAGGTGGTGAGGGTTTTATTTCAAGCTGGTCCTTGTCTGATTGTGTGGCTGAATTCCTGTTAGTGGTTGGAGCGTGTACAATGTACATCTGAAGCTCATTCTCTGATCTAGTTTTATTCAAAAGAAACGTGGTTCGTGTACTTAGAGACCGCTTTGCAATGTAAAGCAAAGCAAGGAAAATAGGGTTGTTTGGGAGATTGACTTCAAAAGTGTAATCCTGATTTGAATTAAATGCTAAAGTATAGATGTACCTAGAGTCGTGCAGATCAGGAAGTTCACTTAAGTAATTTTGTTTGGTAAGAGAGCTTGGATATCTGATACATGGGAGTGGGATCAGGAAATGCAATGAATGCTTACAGAAATGAACAGTTACTAAGAATTTCATTGATTTGGGAGTTTGAAAAATACCAGGAGGGCATCACTTAAAAAACAAACAAACAATCCAACTAGTATTTTTTGGAAATGTCTTCACCCTTATGAAGCAGCCTCTATAAAGTGGCCTTTGTATAAGTCAGATGCTAAATACAGGGGATTGGAGGTGGTGTAAAAACAGAAAGCACACCAACTATTTGCTGTTTATAGTTGTTTCGTTTGGAGTCCAACAGAAGATGAACTCTAGTTCCTTGGTGTTATAGAGAGGAAGAGATGGATATATTTTTCAGATTCTGTACTTTAAAAAAGCAAAAATAATCTCCACAAATACTTTTGCGTGGCAAGAATGTTTTTTCAGTTTTACCATGGAAGAAATAAGTCAAGTATCAGCCTGTCTGCTCAGTGGAGACAGTTGTCTTTAAGAACTGGTGCTATCTGATATTCAGGATGGTTTTGGGTTACCATTTTACACAAATTTATTATTTATTACCAGGACTATTAAACCTCAGTGTGTGAGGAACAGTGCTTATAAATGGACGTGGAGACAGAAGTATTCTGACCTTGTAATGGTAAAGGTCTTTATGGTGCTTAGAAAGGAAGAGAGAAAGAAAGTGGATGCTGAACCTCTTCCTCTGCTGGAAATCATACAGGCGCATGGTTTATCCATCCCTATTCCCAGTACTGTTAGCCTTGGCATTCAAAAATAAGTCAATACATCTTTATGCGGGGAGACTGGTTGTATGGTTTTTAACAGTGTAACTGGATTGTTGATGTTAAAGCCTGTGTTACTTTCAAGGTTACATTTGTAGTCGTAAGACTGGGACTTCTAAATGAAATTTTTTTGTATGATCTCTTTGAAAGCTTTAGATGATGGAAGCATTCAAAAATTGTGACACTGATAAAATGGGAATAGTTGACACTAAGTGGTGTATGCTCAAGATGGAGTCTAAATAATAAAGGTGATAAGCCCAACCTAGCTATCCACAATGAATTTGAAGACTTCGGGAATCGATACAGGTCAGGCTTGCTCACAATTTGTTTGTGCAGTTAAGAGCCTGTGTTGTGCTTTCCTCTAGTGCTTAGGTGTATGCCAGTTCAAAAACACAAACAAAAATTCAAACTCACCCTATTGCCAGGACTTTTTTCTAAATTCTTGGCTTGCCTTTTCTTCCAGGAGTATTCATGCCTGTGTGCAGCTATTGATTATTTCTCAGTATATTGCGGTTTCTTGTGTCCTGGAACAAATGGGGTGATACCAGTGGATTTTTGTTGTGAAGCTGCAATCTTAAAGATTCTTGGGTGTTTAATTAAAATTGACTGGTGCGTTGTTTTGGGGTTTTTTTTCCATTGGTGTCACCAACAATGTGTCCTTCCTCTTGTCTGCTGACTTTAAAAAAAAAAAAAAAAAAAATTAAAAAAAATTGGAGAAACCTGGTATCTGGAGGCTTGCAAATTGGGCTGGTATAGACCAGGCAAATCCAAGAGTAGTTGGGAGAGATCAGAAAGGCTTATTTTCATAGGAAAGCTAGCTATAGAGACTTTTTTAATACCCTTCCTCCCTGACATCACTGTTGATCTAAGACAAAGCTGTATTTAAACAAAGGATAGAAATCTGGGTTTGTTTTTTTAATCATATGAGTGCATAATGATACAATATAAATAAAATAAATTTCAAATGCTTTTTAATATCAGTATTTTAAAAATATACTGCAACCATGCAAGTATTCGAGATTCAGGACCCTTAAGGAAGAACCTTTTTCTAGCTAGGAGCATCTCATAATAGCAGATGGCTTCCATAATCCCAGATACCAGTATCTGCAATGTGCCATTCACATTATGTACTATGAACTGTCAGTACAGTTTCTCTGGATATCTCTTAAGTCAAATTATCTTCCTGTTTTACAGATTGATAGAAATATGCATTTCCATAATATCACCTTTGAACTAATGAAGTGGAAGTACAGATGAAAACAGTCTGGAGAAAGCTTGAAGTACAGTACAGTTTCATTCAGTTTCCTAATTCTGAGGTAAGGTTAATGCATGCGAAACTGTATTTCAAATATTTCAGGGATAAAAAGCATATGATAAGCAGCTACGATATCTTTCTTATAAATATTTCTGAACCTACTTTTTGTATGCTAGTGAGTCTTTAATACCATACTGGGAACGGCCATTTGATCTACTCTCTGTCCATGTTTCAGTTAAGAAAAAAGAAAAAAACAGCATCAACTACAGAGACATCTGTTGTAGAAAGATACATTAGAAAAAAGTTACCATATCAGGCAAGTTTTATTTGGTACAATCTGTCTGGTCATGGTTATTACTAACGCTTTAATTGAAACAAGGGACTGAAAACATAACCAAGTGACATGCCTGTTGGGCATCTTGTCTTCTGGCCCAGTGTTTGATTGGTACAAAACGCTCTTACCCTTTTTTATTATTATTGCTATTAGTAAAATGTTATGGGGTGTGGTTTTGTCATACCAAGTTCCACTGCCTCGAAATCTTACAGGCATTCCTGTGATTGATTATGAGTGATGGGTGTGTTGGTTCATAGTTTGCTGCTTTTGTGGTGTCTGAGGCTTTTTTTTCCCTTTACGTAACTAAGAGGCTAAGTAGAATAATCCTGAAATGCCAGATTTCTGACATACTTCAGAATTGTTTTCTGCAACATTAGATCTGTTTAAAAAACAGGTCATGAGCAGTGGCCCTCCTACATCGAGCTTCTCACTGTTGGAGTTTGCTTAACTGAAGCTGAGGCAATACCCATATACAGCAGTTTTTAAGCTGCTAGTGCTGTTGGGCCTTCTCACTCTTTCCCATTTGGGTAGAAATGGGGTCTCTGTAACAGGTGGGACAGCTTCAGAGACTACCCTAGCAGGCTTCAACAGTCATCATCTTGCTTGTTGTCAAAGGAAGTTCACATTTCAGATTATGTTACCTTGCTGATTTTGGCCGCTGTTACAAACAGATGTTGAACTCCTTATCAAGAAAACAGAAACTTTACTTAAAAGAGGACTGTCTCTCTCTCACTTCTGGAGATCAGCCAAGGAATCTTAATATGCATTTGCTATTTGTACATTTGACTGACAGAGAGAAGCATGTATTCTCTTTTAGAGGTCAAATTTTAGAGAAACATCTAAGGAAAGATCAGCATTGAATTCAGCTAACTCATATTTTATCTTTAGCGGACTTACTGCTCAAAACCAGGAACTTTCTGCATACCATAAGCAAATTCACAAAGCTATAAAGTTGGAACTCGTGTTGACAAGTGCAAAATTTGTACTCAATCTACAAGCACTTCAGGTGAGGAAGATTGTAATCTTGTCTACATGCTTAATGCAGGTCTGATGGATGTTAGCTTCTTTCACCTTCCTATTTTACTTGGGTTGTTTTATGCCTGCCAAGACAAGAAGACAGGCAAGTACTATTTCTTCTTATTCAATCACATACTCCTGTAAAGATGCTGGATGATTCAAAGGCCAATTGTACTATGCATCTTGCAAACAGAAACAGCTAGCACAGACCTAACATGCTTGTGTACTGCTCAAAAGTAAAGGACTTGGAGTCAAGTGCTGACAGTTACGGACTTTGCACTCTCACAAAACCAAGAACTAATTTCCTCCCTTTTTCTCCCAGAGGAGGGGAGCAGATCATTTCTCTTCCAATGAGACAGATAGTTGAGCAATAAATAACAGGTCCCAAATTGTTTATCAAGAGAGGATTCTGCAGGTGAGGCACTGTTTTGAAAGATCACTCTTTCGTCTGCCAGAAAGAACAATGTCTATTCTTAGGCTTGTAATGACAAGTAAATTTCAGAATTGGGATTAAGTGTTCGGGGAACATGTGCATACTAATAGAAGACTGTGTACTTTAAGAGCTATTTGTACAAGTAAATAGCTTCATTAACCTAGATGGTTTGCCTGGACACTAGAACCACATCAGCCATTTAGAAGAGCAATCGATGTGCTAAAGGGAAAGGATAAACTGTGTTGGTGTAGATTTTGGGATTTTGTAGGATTAAGGAATGGTAGAGTGTAGAGAATGGGTCTTTAAAAAACAGTTTTTTAATCACTCTGTCCTCTGTTCTCAGTGATCCCACTCCCAAACCATTTGCAGCTGGTGCAGTATTTAGAGTAGTGCTGTAAACTTGATTAATGAAAAATCTCACTCCTTTCATGTCAGAGATTTGAAGGAAGGGAAATGCTTGGAGATGCCGTGTATAGGTGAGCTTTCTGAATAAAGAGTACCAGTACATGCTAATTAGTATGTCTTTAAGATACCATCTGTATTTCCCTCTTAAGTGTCTTTCAGATGCTATCCTGAATTGAAATGAACTGAAAAATGGGTGGATGCCTTTCTGTTACACATGGGGAGAGAGAGAAGGGGTTTTTTGCTAATACTTATTATTTTGCTGATAGGCTGGGCAAAAGCTTTCCAGGGTCAAATGGCACAGCATAAGCATATGCAGTTGGGTGAAAACTGGATGCAATGTTATTTTAAGGGAAAACCGAAACAATCTCAACACTACCACCACATACTCCAAACCATCTTCATAGTTAACTTTTTTCCCTTCTCCACTGTCTTTTTAATAGTAATAGTATTAGTAGCAGTTGAGGGAGGTAAGTGGTTTTCTGCTTTCCCTGTATGGAAGTAGCTGATCTGGCAAAATATAAAATGGCAACGCCACAAAATTTCCCTATCTTGACACAGCTTGTCCTGCTTTTACTGAGGATTATGTGCTTGTAAGTCAACAAGCACACAAATGCAAAAAGGGAGCTTATCAGAACCAAACAAGAACAAGTCCTTTTGTTAATAATTTCTGTTCCTATGTATGTTCTACTTCCTGTTTTCATACCTTTATATAATATATATACCTTTATATAATATATATATATTGAATTTCAATAGCAAGGTGACAAAGAAGGAAGGTTACCAAATCCAAAAGAGGGGAAAAACTATAAATAACCAGAGGTGGACAGAGTGCATCGTTCCAGGTGTTGATCAGACATTTTATGTACTTCCTGAGAGAGATCGGTGGTATCGTATTTCAGAGCCTGACTTGCTTTCAGGTGTATTTTTTGAGCCTACTTATGACTTGACACCCACAAAACCCTGTGAAATTGAGTGCTTTAGTTTTAAATGTTTGTTATATGAAAAAGGTGCATTATTTTGTATCTAAAACTGCTGGCTGGTAATTTATCTGTTAGTTCCTAGTTGGTGTACAGGGAGAAATTGTGATTAAATCTCTCTGGTTATGTCTTCCATGTTACAGTTAAGAGTATCGTACATCTCCCTGACAGTTCTCAAGATGGTTTACTTTAATCTTTAATACAGAGTCTCTCCGTAATATGGGTCTTCATTGTACTTTTGCTATTTTTAGTCTATTTTTTTGAGACAGTGTAAACTTTTTTTTGCAACTGTGTGTTTATACAAGTCTTTAGCATTTCTAGTATGATGTAACTGGAGAAATACAGCTTAATATATTACGCCTAATCAGTAGGTCTGTGTATGCTTAATTACCTTCTGCAACTGGTCTCGTGTATCATGTTGTTTCTTCATTTAATATAAAGATTTTGGTTGTATGATTACTTTGGGTTTTTGCAGTATTGAAAACTGGGCTTTGGATGACTTCCTCCCTCACCCTCCATTAAAATATGAAATACTCCCTTAGTTTGACTTGCCTGCAGCAAGGCATCAACTAGGAGGAGATTAAAGACCTCTAATGTACAACTGCTGAACCAGTAATTTTAGTTCACAGTTTAAGAATAACTTCCTACTTTTCAGCTTCTAATGTCTATAGAGTTGTTGTCTTTCTGTTTCCTCCCAAACTGGTGGTAGTAGAACCATAATTTCTCATGTGATGGAGCTTGTACGTTCAGTAGCCAGGAACACATGCCAAGTGCTTCAGATTGAAATCTGCCAGTGACAACATGGTATTTTTTGCAATAGTTTTCTTACTAACCATCAAGACTGTGTAAGAACCCCTCCATTCAGCTAGGAAGCAATTATTCTGTAAGGTTGGGTTAGCTGCCACTGAATTTCCTTGGTGGCAAACGATTTGCTCAGAGTTAATTCCATAACAAACAGGCTGAGCCACTTCAGGCTCAAACCACAAGTGTGGGGAATGCAGGTCAGTGTGCTCAAAGCATTTTCCGGGAGTGGAGTAACCAGAAGTCCATGTTGTCTTTTGAATCAGTTGAACAAAACAGGAAGTGCCAGTGATTCCACTCCAGAGCTGCTCTGTTCTGTAGCGCGCTGTCACACGTTTTGCTGGTCCTTTGACCAGTATCCTCCTAACTGTGCTTTACTTACTTCCTTTTGGCCCGGCTTATCCCAGGTTATTCTTGTAGGGTGACCATGACAGCGTAAAACAAGAGCCTTCCCTGTGCTAGGCCAAGACTTACCAGATTCAGGCAGGTTGAGTTAAGCTGTCCAGGAATCCCTTAGTTTTACAGTTTTTCTGTTGGCTCTGGCTCAGAAGCTCGTGTTGAAAGTGTAGTGGGTGAGAGATCTCAAAGAAATCCAGATAAGTGGTTATGTAGTAAGAGGAGGCTGAATTTTGTGTTTTTTCCCACCCTCAGATATGTAGATTTTTATGGGGTAGGATGGAGAACTAATTCAAGAACTTAGCCAAGAAAAGTATACAGTGAATGCATTCACAGGACAGTATGAAGATGCTTGTATTGATAGGAATGTATTTTACAATGGGATTATTGTGACATGGATATGTAATTAGAAACATACCAGGTTTTCTTCTTTGCTTATTTGTTGACTTAATGTTTAGATTAAGAATGGTAAAATGTGGTTATCTACTGAATATTAATACAGGGGTTGTTTTTGTTTTCAAGTATTGCTTTTCTTTTGTTGGTTGATGGGTTTGGGGTTGGTTTTTTTTCCTTCCTTGAGGCAGAACCAAGCAGATAAATGTTGCTTTCTGCTGGTACTATTTTGAAGCAGTCTTAAGAAGTCAGTTATGGACTAGGTTCCTCTGAGCTAGGTTTAAATGTCAAGAACATCCTTCTTCAGAGGTTCCAAGGTTATGATAAGGTGAAATGTTTCTGAAGTATTACTGCTGATACGGAATTGCATGGAAATAAATCTAGGGGTCCAGTTAAAATGTATTTCAAAAAGCTAAAGAGCTGCTTGTTAACCTACCAAAATCTCAGATTGATTTAGATAAGGGTCCTTGTTTAACATCCTTAATGTTCGTAAAAGTGTGATAGAAACTTGCTAGTTTTCTTATTTCTAATCCTGATACTACATATCCTTTAAAAAACCTAAATGTACACCTGTAACCTACTCACTTTTTTTCCTCCAGTAAATTTGCTGTTTGGCGGTATTTCCAATCTTTGAATTAATAAGACTTTTTTTAAATAGGGTACATGGAGGGGATGAGGGGATGGTGTGTCTATCAGCCTTACAAAATTAGCATCAACAGTTCTGTTGCTCTTACTGTCTCCATGCCATCAGTAGATGGTACCTTTCTCCCTGCTCTGCCTGTTACTCAGCCAGAGCCTAAGCAGGAGCTAAATCCTTATGTGGACATACAGTCTCATGATAAAAAAGAATATTGTCACTATTCCTGTGACTGGGAAGAAAAATTTAAAAAGCTGAAAAGATCTTTTGGAAATCTTGAGCTAGTGAGAGTGGCTACTCCTGCTGTGGTTGCGTTTAATAAAAATTCAAAATACAGTATGACATGTGTTGCATACTTGAAAGCAAGTAAGTTTCATAATTACTTGGTCTTGTAAATGTTACTTTTAAACATGCGAGAATTTTACAGTTGGTACATTGATAAACTGAAATTAATTCCTTGGAAAATGGAATTGTTTGTCTCAGTGACCATTCCCTGCTCCCCAGAAAAAGCTAATTAGTTATGTAACTCATGTTGTAACTGAAGGAAGACGAAAAAAAATTACAGCTGAAAGTATTTTTTTAAAAAAAATACTCATGCATACTTAGGCAGAAGTGTTTAAACAGAAGTTTAAGCTGCTGTTACTACAAGGGGAGCAGTTAAAACTGAGCATGTAATAATGCATTTATAGTTTTGTGATCTGGGAGGAGTTTATTCTTTACAGTCTGCTGTAATACTTTCCTGTGCCAAAATACCGAGAATATCAAAACTGTGCTTCAGATAGAGCAGATAGACAGAAATGGCTTACTGTGTGTCTTTCACTGTCCTGGGGGATACGAGTAGCAAAATGCTTCTAAGGATTATGAAAGAAATTTTACCTTTTTCTTGTAAAACTGGAATTTGGATAAAGCATGTTCACGTACCTTGTGACAGCCAGTTGATAGCTTATAAAGTAAGTTTTTCAAAGCATTAGCAGTACTAATGTATCAGTTTCCAGATCTGTGAGGGCTTTTTTAACATAGGGCAGAGCTACACGGTGATAATTGATTATTGCAAACTATTGTAGAGACCAACACTTTAAATGGATTTAAAGAGGGTAGAAGAGTACGTTCATGGTGAGTAGATGCCTCTTCAGAGTCATGAATAAATTTTGCAGCAGAGGAAATAAATGTAGTGGGATACCCAGAGAAAGAGCATCCTAATCATTCTCTGAGTTTTGTACTCTTGCCCTCAACATTTCTTCCTGACTCTTTAAGGTCAAGGCACAGGAACGATGGACCGATCTACCTCTGCAGTAGAGCTGTATTTATACCACAGTATTTCATCTGCTGCTTTTGTTTCAGTACAGTTCTTAACTCAAATATGTGTAAAATCTCAAAGTAAAAAGGGGAATGGAAAAAATACCCAGGAAGTGATAAGAGGATTGGTCATTACAAGATACTGTACAGTGATTGATAGAGAAGGTTCAATAATGATGACTTTTTTTTGTCCCCTTTCCTTCTGCCAAAAGTAATTCTTTATTAGCTTCAACTCACAACAATTTCTTCCCATAGTGGAATCTGGTTTTCCTGTAACCCTCAATTTTTCCTTTACAGATTTAATTTGAATCAGCCTTCATTCTTTCCTATTGGAGGTGATTAGTGTAAGCTAAAGAATCGTGAATGAAAGGTTTTGATAGTGGAGATGTAGAAGGAATAAATGACTTTAAAATGCAGTATCAGCCTTGACAGAAGTAACATAAGGAAAGGCAGGATGAGATGTTTATAAGAATGTCATCTTGAATGATTGGGTAATAACTGAATTGCCAAAGTTAATCAAGAGGTGACTTAGGAGGCAGATGGATTCACTTTTAAGATTTTTAGCTCAAGGAACTGTTGAGACATCAGAGGAGATACTTTCAATTTCAAGTTTAAGGACGGTGGGGCAATGGGGGAAATTTTTGCAATAAAAAATAGTGTCCAAATAATTCCTATAGTACTGAGTATAGGTAGTTTGTCATACAAGGGTCAAAGAGGAAAAGTAGGAAAGCAAATGAAATTGATAGAAGGAATATATAGTATAATAACTGTACCTTCTTAGTTTCCTTAGGTCTTAGTCTAGTTGCTTTCTTACAATATGGAGAGAAAAGCAAAGATTTGAATGAAAAAAAAATTTAAGGTTTTTATTAGCTGAATGTAATCTAAACCCGAAACAAACAAAACCAAACTGCTACCTTACATCTTGATGTTTTGATCTTTTTTGCTCTGCTGCACAGAGGTTGTTGAAAACCTTTTCTTTCTTGGTGTATTTAAAGTGACCTTTTTGCACTAAGAAAAGAAGTGGTGTAATTACTTGTATATTAATGGAAGAGATACTACTAATAAAACTATTGAACTCTGAATATTTCAATCTCATTGAACTTTATCTAGTCATGCGTTTTGTGTATATGTTTCATTTTGCGTGAAAAAAAGTAACAGTATTGCTTTAGCACTTCTGTGCAGGGAAATAGGAGAGTATAACTGTTGAAGTGTAAACATTACCTTTGAACTCTGCCTTTGTCTACTTATTGAAAGATTACTGTGTTTGGGTTTAGAAATGTCTTTGAAGCTATATGGATGAAAGTACATTGTTTAAACAACAGTAGTTGTAGTTTGTGCGCATGTGCATGCCATGTTGTTTCTGTAGTTATTTAACCAAGCGGATCTGCAACGCACTTAGAGTTTAATTTCAGTTTGTATTAAAATATATTTTCATCTCAGCAAAACTTGCAGAATACTAACAGAGTAAGGTAGGCTTAGACACATTACATATAGACACTTGGAAATTTTTCCTGGTGCAATAATACTTTCGTACATACACAATTGAAAATTAAGTGTTGCAGATGAAAGTAGAAGCTCAATGCAGTGTAGAATTTATTTTAGATTATTAGTACTGTGGAAGCACATTCTTAGTATAGCTAATTTAATGTCTCCACTGTTTGTGAAGTAACTGTGTGTGAGCAAGTCATGCTTTAAACATAAGTGTTTATCACTCTATGATACTGAGAATAACAGAATACTTTGCAGGTTCTGCATAAGGTAATGTGTGTAATTACAAGATATTTGCTCTCTGGATGGATTCAGGGTTTTATTCCCACTACCCCCCTTCTTTTCTTCTTGGGCCTGTTGAAGCTTTCTTAACCTACTTGTATGTATCAGGGTCCTCCATGCAAGCTCTGGGAGTTACTAGTGAGACAGCTTGTGAGGTTAGTAACCCCAGCTGTCCACCTTGCTCTTTTGTTGGAGGTCAGCGCCTCTGTGGCAGTATCAAGCAAGTGGCAGCTCATCAGCCACAGCTGTTCCGAGCCTGGCATATTAATTTAAACTGCCATCGATTCTGGTTTAGGCCATGCTAGACTTGCCACCGACAATACTTGCTCGTTTCTCCTACTCTTTCTGTGGAGGTGGTACCCTCCTCATGTTTTGTGTCTGGAGCTTGTAATAACCCCAAATGTGAGTTTCTAGGGTGAGTGTTGAGACTCACAGATGACAGAAGAGCTGTTAGCTGACTATTCATATAATTCAAGAGTTCTAAAGAGGGTGAAAGGGCACATTTCAGCAATTTAAAGTTAGAAGGGCAATATAGCTAACGTGAAGAATAAACTTAACGGTTAAATGTAATTTGCAAAGTACATATTTAAAATTTTGTTTCCGAACACTTTAAAGAATAATTCCCTACCTGCCACATCTGTGTTTTAGAAGAGTATAAAGGAGCAGCATCTACTACTTCGTTTACTTGGCCTATCCAGCTATTAAAAGGCTGCTTTGGAAGAGCAATGGAGACTGCTCCTTTGAGAATATCTGTGTGTTATTTACAGTGATTTGTGAGAACAGCTAGGGAGTTTCTCCTATGGGCATGGTAAACAGGTGAGGAAAATGAGGATTAAGACTTACCTTGCCAAGCAGCATTTTGTATTACCACATTGTGATGATGTCGAACTTCTTGCCAGTCTTGTCTCTGCTGTTTGTATGTGTTGAGCAAATACTGTTAAAGAAAGATTTTCTCTTGCCCATTGCAATGAGGAGTGCTGAATTTGATGATTTACAAATTCTGTGGCTTGCTTATGAAGTCACATTTACAAGTGTGTTTTTTATCTTTTTCACAAAATAATGTATCGGTTAATTACGGCAGCAGTTATCTTATAGGTACCAGAACAAAAACCTATATCCACGTTGACAGTTTTAAGCATTTTGAGGGCAAGCAGTTTCCTCCATGTGAAATGTTTTATCTGTTGGCCTTTCCTAATACTGGATCACAGGTCACTTACTTTACAAAGGGGCACCATAGTGTCTTGGTCAGATACCAGAGGGAAAGGATTTGCAGTTGTCTCAGTAGGCAGCAGCGATTCTTGTGTTTAAGGCATGGCTGGTAGCAGTCTGGAGGGGGTTGGTTTGTGTTTTCGGCTGAGGGCCGTGTTGATAAGTAATGCTTTCTGTCCACAATAACTTGAAACTCCGTGTTCCAGGAGTAAATAAAAAAGAATGGAGGGAGTTTAAGGTCTCCCTTCTGATACTTTTTCCTAGAATGTTCTTACCCTCAGCTCTGTTTGGAAAGCGTATCCTTTAATAACTAAAATTATACCCACAACGTGAGCGTGAGGAGTCAGGGCTCTGTGAATAGCATTATCAAGTTGACTCTTTTGACCTTGGTAATTACTAATCTGTGCAATCGGGTATTTCTGAGCCTTGTCAGCCTTGCTTGTTAAAAATGTTATTTATTTGATTGGGTTTTACAAGCCTTGAGTAGGAAAAGAGGATTTAAAGAGAAAATCTGAAAAAAAGAAACCCAACCCCATGTTTATTCTTAAGGGGTAGAGGTCTTCTAGAGGGGAGCTGGCTTGCAGAGGGGGAAGACAGTATTCTTATGCTAATCCACGCTCTGGATAAGGAGCAAAGCAGCCGTGCAAACAATGGAAGTGGAGCCAGAAAGTCTGCTCTGCAGTCTAGCACGCCTTGAAAAGCATGTCAGGCAGGGCGCCTAGGGCTGCTCCGGGGAGGGGCCCGAGCAGAGGGGAGAGCTCCACTCCAACTTACTTTATGGAGCTGGCAGCTAGCCATAAGACTTGGAAAAATCTTACTACCTAGAAAACAAGAATCAAGGGTGGAAGTGAGGGGAAGAGATGTAGCTGCAGTCTATTTTTCACGTTAAAAAACCCAAGCCCCCAAAACCCTGCTGAATTGTCTCATTGCTGCTCTTCTCTTCTTTGTACCAAAATTGAAATTTCAAGCGACGTGTTTCTGAAATAGTTACTATTTTTTCGAAACGGTGGTCTGCGTGAGACGCAGATTTTAGCAACGTGCCCCTCCTCACAAATTAGCTTACACTACCCCCATGTGGGCAAAACGTTCAGATCGGAAAGCGTGTTGGAAGCTGGAGCTGCAGGCTGACCTAAGGATGGCGTTGGGGGGCTTCTGGTTTGCTGCTCCTTGCTCCTTCTCTTGTAGGAGAAACCGATGTCAGCGACTCTGGGGGGAAAGCATGGGTTTGTAGAGCATGCTTTGTTATTGATTAAATTCAGTAACCAAAAAAAGGCAGGCTGTTTCGCTTAGGCACCATGAAATGAAATGAAAAATACGCTCTTTAACCACTGAACAAACCCCCAGTTTCTGGGGAACTCCTAATGAGTCCCAGAATTTGCACAATCACCTTTGCTTTGGAGACAAAAAAGTTGTGAATTTGTTTTTCTAGATTGGACAAAGTTTATAGGTGTAACAGAAACAAGCTAAGACCGTGGGATCTAAGTATAATAAAAGTTTACCCTGTCAGTTTTTTGGTCTGGGGATTTTTTTGACATAGATTAATGAACAATTGTCCTTAAATTAGGGAAAAAGTACTGTAAGGTTGTGAAAACACTCATTAGTCTTCTTTATAGTGCTGAAAGGGATGCTGCACTTGAGAAACCCTTCCTGTGAAAGAATTTGTGCTTTTAAAGGCACTGGCCCTGATTTTAGGGTCCATTGTTCACTTTTTATAAAGTGAACAAATATATACTCAGGATTGAGGCTCAGCTTTTTCCCTTCCTTAGCCTAGTTAATTGTTTGTATAAAATAATTGCAATTCAGAACCAAAATATGTGATAGGCCTTGTAGTGGTATAGTATGGCATAATATTTTCAATAGTGACACGTGAAATTTGTAACAATCTTAATTACTTTTCTCTTGTTGCTTTTGTTTAGTGAACAGAAGGCATTTTTTAAGTAATTTTTTTTTTCCAAACAAAATTTAAAAGGCTTCAGTTACATTCCCAGTTTGGATTTCTTAGATTTAGAGATGGAATGTATTACATGTGGAGACTTTTCTCCCTGTTGACATTGATTGGTATGACAGTAAGGCACTAACAAAAATGATAAATAGATAATAAAAATATTTAAGAGTGATAGCTTCTGGGTACAATAGCAGCAGTTGATGTCATTTATGGTAGAAGCAGCATGGGTGTCTGCCAATTGTCTTAAGGGCAGAAGCTCTCAACTAGCTAATCGCCGAAGTCATGGAGTTGAAAGAGGAGAAATGGGTCAAGATGAATAAAATTGTGTAGTGAAATCCTATTTAAATATGCTCAAATAGGAGAATGTGCCATGTTTGTAACACACTAGGATGTGCCTGAATACCTGATGGTACTGGGAAAACAATGTTGCTGAATTTCATTACTGTTAATTTAATGGCACAAACTTTGTAGCAGTTAGTTAATTGGAATTCCAGAGTAACAGTAAGATGGGCATACAGGAGTCCAATGAGTGGCGTCCCCAATTACCTAATTGTGCTGGGCATGGTAAAAAGCAGCTAGGCTTTAATTTCTTCATGGTTAACAAGTTTGTTTATGAAACAGACAGATATGTCATAATTTAGTAGTTTGGCTTCTGAGTTCTGCCCTAATGTACACACATTCGATATTTGCAAGCAGTGTGAAATCTTCCTTTCATAAGATTTCTGTTAAGAGTATCCGAGGTGGATTTTGGTGAACTTTCCAGCTGCTCAAAAAAAAAAAGTCCTTTTCTAAGACCTTGAACTCTTGCTGCAGAAAGCAGTTGTTAGGGGCTTACATTTTCTGAATGAACAAACTCACCGTTGCAGTCCATGCATGTTAGACATGTGTCATAAATATCCCACAAATAAAACTCAGATACATTTGTGGGGTTTTTTGAGAAGTGTGTAATATACACATACAAGTGTGCTACATTTAACATTTCAGATTTTGTAGTGGTTACTAGAGGGAGCAAGAACACTGAAGTAACTTACACAGTCTTCTGCTTTATAAATTTATGCAGTCACCAATATTTTTAAATAATTCTAATTCAGTCCGCGATTTAGTGGAATTATTTTTGTGAGTTTACACAGATTAGTGCCTAAACAAATAGGGCCTTATTGGAAGTAGGTTTTGTTGATGACCATGCAGCCATGGCAGTCTTCTCCAGCAACTGTATGATTTCTTCATAGATTTTTGTAGTGGATTTACGTGTGTTTTTAATTTAATATAACTGACAGTACTTATGCATAGCTAGTTCGGCTGTTTCAGTAGGCATGCCTTGCAATAAAATAGTAGAAACACGTTTTAAAAGTACACTTGTACAAGTCTTTGACAGAATTACACAGTACAGAATCTGAAACCCGTTGCAACTTCCTTCTTGTTATGGCATTGGTTAAATTAGCTTATTCAAAGTCAAATACTCAGCAGTTAATTGTAGCTCTTTTTGTATTGTGAATAACGAAATTGAGTTGTAAGGGCTCCTGGATCACAGTCTCCTCCTGTCGTGTCACCTGCAGCTACATGAGATGGTGGCCTTTGTAAACTAAAGGCTAATTAAGTTTTTGGACACTATTTAGTTTGCAAATCTGCCTTAGAACCTTCTAACCAGTGGTTAGGAATTGTCTTCTAATTTCTGATCTAAATAAATTTTAATGGCTAATCCATATGTAGTTGTTGTTGAACCAGGAATTTTCTTCAGGTTGAATAGCTGTCTTTTTTCCCTAGTGTTTATTCCTGTGTTACACTTTCAAAGAGTAATCATTTTGCTGCCAACTTTCACACTATTAATATTTCATTTCTTTTTGTCTCCATTCATAGGGCTTTCCTGTTCTCCAGATAATATTATCAATCCTAGGCATATGTTGGATTTATCTATCATACTGTCTCTGTGCTGTCCGTGTTTTACCGTTTCTCCTGGGAAGGTTCCCTAGGAAATCCTAGAGTTGTGTTTGTCTGTTTGTCCCAGCAACATCACATGGATGTGTCTGATGTTCTGTAATTGTTAAGTCTACTTGACTCCTTGGACATAGCATCTCTTGTGCATGAATGCCTAGTCTATGTGAAGCAGAAATTCTTCAGGGTTACCAATATGCATAACTTTCCCAATTTCATGCCCTTGTATTTCATTCTGTTTCTGTAACTTCGGTTCTTCATGTGATCCAAATATTCCTGCATAAAACCAACACTCAGCTGAATTGACAATTCATGTATGTCAGCAAGGTCTATCAAAGTTTTACTTTCTGTGTTTAGCTCATTAATGAAAAGGGTAAGTATTCTTGAATCAGGCTGATTCAGGAATCAAGGTCCTTGAACATCATTTGAACTACACTGGTAATCTCTGTTCTTGAAATTACTTGTCATCTGCCCTGTAGTGAATTCTTTACTGTTCTTACAATCCCTCTTTTCTTCATCCAAATTCATAGTTTTCTTTGTGGTAGCATATCAGGCTTTTTAAAGTTTTAATACAAAAGTTGTTGCTGCATACTGGCTTTGACAGTTCGGGTTATTTCTGGCATTCTCTTCCACCTCAAAGTTCTGTTCAAAACTGTACATGTCATTGAAGTAATACCCTTATGGTTACCTAAGTTGCTTCTTATCCCCGTTACACATAGGAGACTAAATGTTTTTCAGTTTTGCTTTGGCAAATATATTTAGTTGGTATTGTATGTACTGCTGCAGATGTTTTGAAATGTCTGTTGACATGGATTTAATGTTCTAATTCTTGTGAAGTCTGAGACTGACGTTTCTTTTTTCATATGTTCCCCTTTTACAATACTGTCTTTGTTCTTATGTTCAGCACTATCATTCTTTATTGAAATTTGGGACAGTGCAGCTCATTTCGTTTGGGGATCATGCTGTTAAAAATATTACAGAGCCACATCTAAAGAACAGTTACCACTGAACTGGTTTTAGAATCGTTTTGGACCATATGACAAATCTTGCACACTTCAGCTTCGTATGTTTGGAGTCGTATGGAGTGTAGGGCTAGACTGCCGTGATAGTGCTGTGAATTCACAGATGAGTTCCAGTTCAGACACCATCCCACCCCAACCCCAGTTTTAATAACAAAAGCATTTTCTTCAATAAACTAATTTTAGGAAGGATAATAAATTACACTGTAGACTACAGTGGGTGTTACAGTTGATGAATAAATTACTTCTTAGCAGAATATAGTTGAATGCTTCTTCATGGCTACAGTAGGAAAAAAGAGAGCTCGAGGACTTTGAATTCAACTGATTGGCTTATGGGTTTGAATTTCTTCAGCATGCTCTGTTGGCAGAGTAGTGTTCCAGGTGTTAATTGGCACTTTAACATATTTGAAGTAGCCATTCAGTTGTGTCTTTTTACACTGTTAATATCAGACAAGTTTTGGAGAAGTTCCAGCTGTCGCTCACTTTAGATAGCGTGCCTTAGTGGGGGGCTACCAGTCTTCCTCTTTAATAGGAATCCAGAAATGGTTCAGAAAAGCTGTTACTGCAGCCTCTTCAGTTTTGTCAACTGTATTTTTTTTTTTGTTGTTGTGGTTAGTTTTGGTTTTAGTAAAAGATACTATCACAGGAAGGTCGTAACTGCATTGTTGGGGGGTGTGGCATTTGTTAGAAGGAGTAAAACAACTAGTCGGTTTTTGGAAACTTTTTCTTTAATGCTGTTAAACTGCATAGCTATATTGGAGTGCCACAGGTGATTTTAAGAACAAAATGTTCTCAAAATAGTTTTTGTTTCTGGGAAAGAGCAATATAGGCTGTTAGAGACCTGATTGTCTTTGTTTAGCTCAGAAACTTACATAAGAAAAAGGAAGAACAGCTCAAAGGATGACTAAAAACCACCTGAAATCTCTTCTGATAGTCATGGGAGGAAGGCTCTGCTGAATATTACTGCGGTGACTGAAAAAAAATATGCCTCAACCCGTCCACATTATGTTTTTGACAAAACTTTGTTGCTTCTGTAGTGTGGGCAGTAGAGTAGGACATGTGCCCACACTGCAGTTCATGTAGTCCACCTTGGGACTTGTAATTGTAAATTGCTAGTTTTCCATTGATGGCTTAAGCTCACCTGCCCAGCGGTGAAATGTTGCAGCAAGGCTCATCGGAGCTTGTCTGCCCAAGCTTTGCAGCCAGCTGCAGGGCTTTCCTGGCTAAGGGCGAACTTGACCCTGACAGTAGCAGCACAGAAAGGTAAGTAACAGTATTAAGGTGTTACGTGCATTTCAGCGGAAGAGAAGGGAATTGCAGCCCTTCTGGGTTTTACTTTCCATTTTAGAGGTACTTCTAAATGCTGAAAAGCATTTTAAAATCAGAATGATTTTTAAATGGGGAATTATAACAGAGCTTGTTCTCAGCATCATTTTATTACATGTAAATACATATAAAATGTATATAAAAACATTTTAATACATATACATCTGTAAGAAGTGAAATATTAACGAAAGGAAGATTCAGTCAAGTCAAAATACCGGTTCTAAGTGGAGAGCATTATATTCTTGAATAGGCCTGGACAACATTTTTGAATAATACCTTCAATTGTCTCACTGAACAAAAATCACCATGAAATTGCAAATGAGTTGCATTAAAATGTTCTTTTTTCCAGTTCTTGATTTCTTTCATAATGTACTGTGTGCTATGGTGGTAGACACACATTGCACATTAAGCGCCTGAGCCACTCTCTTACCTTACTGAACTGGGGAGCGAGATCACCAACTTTCTGAAAGTTTAAAACACTCCTCCCCTTGACATGCGGAAGAGTGAGAATACGTAGTCCTTACTGAAACTTGCACCAAGACAGACAGAAATGATTTTAAGATAGACTTTAAACAGATTATTAGTGGTTTTTTTCCCTCTTTCATGGACTGCAAAAACAATACTGTAAATAAAGCCTTTGGTTTTTTACTATATACAGGCTGTTGGCAGTTTTTGTCTTCCACGTGTTTTATGAAGTTCATTGCAGCTGAAACACAGAATAAAGTCATAGTACTTACAGACTGACGTTGCTGGCCCGATGTTTTTATAGCTAGAAGGACGTTCCCTGCCAGCTGTCAGAATCGGTCCTGTTTCTTATGATTAGGAAACACTAAAAGAGAGTGAATGTTGCTTTTACCTCTTGCCTTGCCAGGAAGTTTTATTTCAAGGTTACTAGTGCTTAGGACGTCTGCAAATGGTGTCGTTTGAGGCCGTCCCCCGGCAGGACTGGTGGCAAATGCCGGGGTGGCTGGGCGGCAGTGGTGGTGGGCAGGCGCCCGGCCGGAGCTCACCCCCAGCTTCCTCTGGCGCAGGGATGCTTTGTTGCTTCATTAGGGAGAAGTCAGAGACGTGTGAAAAGTAGGCCAGGGGTCAGGGCAGCCTGCCCTGGCCCCGCTGAAATTGAAAGTGACGGACACCTCCCAGCTCAGCCGCTAATTTGCCTCCATGTTAAATGCCTCCGAAGCACTAATTAAAATGAAAAGTTCTTGGGTCTCACCGACAGACAGATTGCGTTATTGATGGGGGAAGCGGCCACCAACAGTAATTGCAGCGCATCCCCGAGCGAACACCGGTTTTGGCATTCATGAGCAGCGCCAGGCTGACAGGGATCAGAGGGGTCAAGCCCACTGAAACAAGAGGCCGAGGGAAGGCAAAATCAGCCCTCTGTTTGTCTTTGTGCAACGTCGCTTTTGTTGCGATTAACCATTTAGGTGTTCGAGCTGCTTTTTAGTCCTTTGAGGCCAAATTATGCTTCCCTTGTGAATCGCTGTAGAAAGTTCGTTAAGCGGAACGTTACCACAAACTGTTGCAGTCTGAAAAAGTAACTTCTTATTCAGTTTGGCTGTCTTGGCTATGTGTTCATCCACCTGATGAGTAGAATTATATTTTATCTTTGGAGCAAATGGCATGTGCATATAGTAGCATCATTTTTCAGGAGGGATTATTTTGTACAAAACTTGGGTATACAGAAAGGTATAAGGATTTTGAATTGGAGTTAACAGATTAATAATAAATGCTCATTGGTATTGTGGACTGAGCTAACTTTCTTTTTTCCAGAAAACACTGTATGAAGTAGTAGTCTACAGTAAGAGGGACTGGGATATAGTCAATGCTAAGTAAGAAGTTTCTTAATTCAAATGTTCAATGAGGTTGTGGTGGTGTTTTTTTTAAAGATAGTACTATTCTAGAAGCCAAAAGTAAAGTTGTAAGTAAATTAGGTAACTAAACCAACTATTTTAATACAAATTTAGATTTCATCCAGCAGAGACTAGGTTTTTCTTGCAATAAAGCTTCTCTGCAAGCATTTTTTCAACTGGTGGCTCAACGTGGTGGTGTCCTTTCTCCCGCAAGATTATGGGAAGTCACCACTGGGTTTCATTTTTAAGAGAAATAATGAGTGTAAATTTAAATTTCTGTAAAAAAAAATAATTCATTTTCAATTACTGTTACATGTTAATCTGTTGAATGCTACCTGAAAGCTGTATGTGAGTATAAAATATATGGCTGTGACTAGTGAGTTAACATGTCTAACATTTTTGGTAGGCATGTAAAAACATTCCTGTGGGTTGTTACCAAAAATGCATATTTCAGAAGAATCCTGCTATTCAGTTGAGTAGTAAATATGGCTAATGTTTTGAGTTATTAATCTTAATAAGCATAGACATTTTTAATTAGTTTTTGCAGCCACATGGTTATGATCAATGTGACGAAAAATCTTGAGGGGTTTTTATTGTTTTAGAAATGCAAGGAGTTTCTTAACACTTTGTTTTACTGTATCTTTCAGGAAACGAAGTTGGAAAAGTTACAAAAGCATCTTCGCAGTCAGGCGCCAAATCTTGTATCAGGCTTCACCAAACAGACTAAGCTTAATCTTTGTCAAGCAGAAGGGCCAGTCGCCTTGCACAGGAAGGATTAAAAGTGAACAATGACTCGATTGAGAGTTTATGAGCGATTGCTTGGAGCCTATCTGCTCATCATTCTCCATGTTCAAGGTAAATATGTACTAGTGGAAATAAGTTTATATTTTTGATCTCTGAGTCATGTGTATTCCAGTGGTTGGGGTAGGGTTTTTTTGTTGGGGGTGTGTGTTCTTTTGCAGGCAGGTGGCTTATCTGCCTGACATGCATATAGACACTTCCCTAAAAAGGACATTATAATGGTCACGTGTTGTTGTAGCATAGATATAGATTAAGTCTATTTTAGCAAATGCTTAAATAGAAACAGTACCAGAAATGCATAGTACACTATGGAGCAAGTTATATGAAAGCAGAATTGAAGGTTTGACTTTCTGAATTTGTTCCCTGTATGTGTGCATCTTTGATCCCTTTAAACTTGACTCACTGAAGAAGTTGCAGAGTGTGGTTCTCCATGCCTTCTGATGTTCCCGACAGCCAAGAGATAGTGTGGTGTGACAAATCTAAATAAACTTGTTACAGCTACTCAGTGGGCCACAGTGAGGCTATGGGATGTTTGCGATAGTCTGGTTTTTAGTTGGCGAAGATACTCGCTTGTATGTCTGTTGCCTTTCCAACCATCGGTTATCAAAAGCTTCTGCAAGTCCGGTTATCGTTAGGACTTTTAACTCCTTGGTTAAATTGGGTTGAATTAAAAAGTATTGGGAACTGACCAATGTGAGTGTTTCCGGCTCTATCGGGAACGGAAGTCTTAAGTCTGAAGATTATAACTAGTTTGTGGGAAAATCCATTTTATTATTATTTTCTTAGTTCTTATTAGCAACTGTACTGTACCCGTTAGATCTGATTCTGTAATTGCTTGTAGTTCAGAGAAGCGTTAGAATAGCAGAATGGTATCTGAGCTGTTAGTGGTATTGCATTCTCATGTTTGGGACATGAACAGTAGCACTCTGCGTGCCCACCAAGTATGTACATCCATCGTTGGTCTCTGTGTTAGATTTCTCATTCTCCCAGCTGTGCACCTCTCATGTTTGAGTTGAGTACACAGAGCTTTCCGTATGTTTCAAGGGAAAAGCAAGGCTGATTTGGCAGTGCCAATTTCAATACTTCAATATAAAAGGTTTTATGTTCTCTTTCCATACTTATATCAATTATTGCTTAGTGCTTGATTTTATTTTGAGATGTTCTTTGAGCTATTTACTTTCAAGAATAACAATTCAGTGAACCTATTAAAATGGGGAGAGGAGGAAGCCTGGTAAGTACCTAAATAGCAGTCTTTCTGTTCTGTTTCTGGTGGGTACTAGTGGATTAAAGGATTTAGCAGAGCTGTCTCTGGTGGGGCTATGCTCGATACGTAGCTTGACAACTGATTTGTAACAGCAAACGTGAATCAGATGTATAATGGCCTGCCCCTTCCAAGCCACCTGATCCCACCTCATCCCCTGTGCTGGTATTTATCCTCCTGTAGTCAAGTGCCAAGGTGTACTTGGGAACTATTGGAGCTTCTAACCCTGGGAGGAGCACTCAGGCAGTGCACAAGACTGTACCCTTAAACATAACCCAAAACTTTATTAAGCAGTAAATATAAATGACACTGAAGATATTTCTCTGGAATTGACCAGGGATGAGCTGTCAGCTACACTAGTAGACCCAAATTAAATGAATAGCGAGCATGTCAGTGCAAGGAGGATCATCTTTAAGCTCTTTCAAGTACCATCCCACACACACATTCACAGCTAAGCTTTAATGGAACAGAAGTCTTCTCCCAGGATCTTTGCAGAATGGCACTTCGTTGAAGATACTTAAAACTGCCGTTCTTCCTTCTGAGTTTCCTGTGGGGTTCAGTCCAGGAGGCTACCATGAGCACACTGAAGGCTTCTGTATCATTGAGTGCAGCCTACAGAACTGTAAACACTTTTCTTCCAAAACTGGGCAAGTGTTCCTGTATAATTGCCAAGTTATTTGAGCGCTTTCATCTTTTTAGCCTGCAGGGGCTCAGAATAGTGTCTCCTAACTTTTAGGTATGTGCTTTAAGTGCTGATGTTTGGCTTCATTTACTCATGTGTGTGTGTGTATGCATGCACATGTATTTCAGAAGTGAGGAAGAGCATGAGTCTTAAGTTTGAAGCTTTGGCATTGCAGCAAGTATTTTGAGGTTGAAAGCAACAAAACAAATACAAATCCAGGATTCTTCCATCTTTGGTCTTTGTTACATTAGTTAAGCCGGGAGAGGGAAATTCACAAGACCAGTTCCTCTTTCCGTTGTGGACTTAAAATTTTTAATTGATGAGAAATAGCGCAGTCTGTTTAGACAGAAATAGCCTAGTTTGGATATAGCTGAAGCTTGTAGTACAGATTTACAAATATTTACAGGTAGCTGAAAGGTGATTAGATTCATAATGGGCACAAATCACAATAAATGAAATTTTGGTGAGAAGTTAGGAAAGAAATTTTCACTGTGAATGTGGGTTAAGCATTAGAACAGGCTTCCTGGAGAGGTTGCGCAATACCCTTCTGTAGACAGTCACTTTACCAGAATGACACTGAACAACCTGGTCTCATGTGCAAGTTGGACCTCGTTTGACCAGCTGGTGGTACCAGGTGACTTCCAGAGGTCTCTTCCACTCTAAAATAACTCTCGGACATAGCACTTTGCTGTGGAGCTTGTTCTACTAGTATTCAAGAAGTTTTGCTGTTTCTTGCAGAAGATACCAGCTGCTTCTCTTCAAGAGGCTGCTGGGAGCAATATACTTTGCTCTCTTTACTGAAGTTATAGTTTCCCCTTTGCATTAGTCAATATTCAGCACTTTACTCAAAGGCAATAGCAACTGAAGGAACAAATTTTTTTTCTCTCCAGATACAAACAGGAACAATAATACAAACTTACAGGTCTTACAGTGACTTTAAATTACATTAACTCCTTCCATGATCATATTTATTAATAAATGCTTCAATAAATAACTACTAAAAAATAATACAGGTAAAATAAGTTTAAGGACTGTGTAAAAAAATATGTTTTTTCAGCTTCTAAAGAAGAAATTGTCTTAGGAATATTTCTGACTTTCAAATCAATACTGAGTGAGTTCTGAAAGCCATGGGAAAGTTGCGCTTGCTGAAATGTTGTTGATTCTTTGATGCAAGTTGCCTAAAGGCTTGTCTTCAAACATGTGAAGTATGCTTGGTTTCTAGGGGTGGTGAGCAGAAAAAGTCAAGTCTTTCTACTTGTCCCTAAATTCATGGAAGAGTTGTGCTTGGGAGGAGGAAAGAATAAAGTTGATTAGTCTTCAAATGTTTGAAATTTTTATAGGAAAGAAGAAATCTAAAGTGAAAAGTCAAAAAAGTGGAAATTTCAAGTGGAAAATAGTTTCAATAGGAAAAATATATGCAGGATGTTAGAAAAATGCATCTTAAAGGAATCAGTAGAAGTGGAGAAGACACATTGTGAGGAATTGAAGAGAATGTGTGATTTACAGAAAAAGGAGGGAAAAGCAAGAGAAAGCAGAAACACACGGCATGTGTACTTTCAGTGACTGGCATCCAGCTTAATGGTTTGCTCTCTTGTTTTGGAGGCTTCTTGAAAAATGGTATGGTTTTCGGGGCTTACCAAGACCTGAGAGAATGATAACAAGTGTGTCTGTATATGTACGTGTATGTATACGCGCCATATTCCTTAATAGGTAACTTTAAAAAAACAAGTGGCTGCAGGTTTGATTAATGTGAAAATGTTCTTACAACAGCAGCAGAAACCAGACAATAATGTCATGGAATCGGTGAATGGTTGCCGTTTCTCAGGTTGGTACTATGGAGCAGGTGGACACAGTGGTTACCCTCTGGATTGTATCTTCTTTATGGTTTATGGGACTTTTTCACTTCTGTTGAGAAATGGTCGAAAATAATAAGCCTGGGTGGCAGACAGATTTAATAGCAAGCTTTTCAAGCAAAACATTTTTGTATTTCCTTTGTTGCTGTGGAAGGCCTTTGCAATATTTTTTAGACCTGTGACTTGGTCTGCATCTTCATCCACCTACTTTTGCTCATGTAAGGCAAGAGGTTGTCAGCATCATTGTAGTTGAGGACTGTGGTAAATGTGCTTTTGTTTTGCCACTAGTGCAGGTTTTAGTTCAGAGAACCAGTTTTACTACAGAGTGCTTTCTTTTTTTTTTTTTTTTTTTTTTTTTTTTTTTTTGCAATGCACTGAATTGATGAGCATAACCAATCAATCTATGGAATGGAGTACTTAATGTATACTTAAACACGTTCTCCTAAGTCTTGTATTTTTGTTACTGTCAGTTTACTGTGTGATGTAATGTTAGATGTGTGGTTCAGCACACCTTTGTGTTCTTTAGAGGCACCACAGAAGACCAGGGTTTTAATCCTTGTAAATTAGTTGACTAAAAAGTATTAATAGCATTCAATATGTATGAAGAAAGCTTTATTAAAAGTTAAATTTAAAAATAATTAATGTTACTATTAAATATTAAAATGAACTTATTAAAGTTGGCATTGTCATTGAACTGAAAAAATCTGTTGATTTGATTTCACTGTCATATTTAATTTTATTCAAAGGTTTGACGTAGAAAAGGAGATTACTTTCTTTTTTTAACTTTTATGCATTTTCTGAATTTCAAGTGAAATATTTACTGATTTTAAACATATAAACTAATCTGAGATTTAGAAAGTATTCTAAAATCTGCAGAAGGAACTTAGAGTCAGAAGCAGATTCATTCCTTGAGGAGCGTAGTTCTGTTTAGCTGTGATTTCCTCAATCACTACAACTGTTTTTAAAACACACAGGCAGCACACATGTGATGTTAAACATTTGTCTGATTAAAGTTATTTTAATGGATTATTAAAAGGTTATATTTTTCTTTATTATAATCTCACATTTAGTTTTAAGTAACTTACTCCTTAGGAGTCCATTTAATTTAAATTAGAATGCAGTGTACTTTTTTCTTAAAGTAAAATAAACGTAAAATTTTCTTGTCTCTGGCTCTTGTATTGAATACATACGAACAGAGAGCAGTCTTCAGAAGTGACTTTAGTGGGGAAGGGAAGTGGGAGCCTGGGGATTACTGGTTAGGAAGGTAGGGGGGCAGGGGCTGCCTGTCTGTTGAGCAATGGTGTAGCTGCTGGGAGAGCTGGAGGGTGGTAGAGAGATTTTAAAGGAGTAGTCTGGGAACCTGCTGTGATTTTTTAGGAACCAGTTCTTCTAGATGGAGCTACCTCTAACATGCCTGATCTTTGGAGATCACAGCCTTGATACATGAAAAGGCACTACAGGGAGAATTATGGATGAAACGCCAGACACAGAGCTCATAGAAGCATTTAAGATATTTGCACTCATTAAAAAGATTTTCCTGATTTTTTTTTTTAATTATTTTGTGTTTTAAGAAAAAGTCCTTTACTCGGGCTGTATCAGTTGTACCAAGGTTTAATTCACATAGCAGTACATGTTTGATCATTATGAAAGCTTGTGATAGGCAGAAAGGTGAAACGTCCTTGTTGGAGTGGATGTATTTGCAGTATCTGCATACTAAAGCAAGAAAAAGTAATTGAAAACTACCACATAAAATTTTCTGGGTATGTTTTTTTCATAGGGAAGGCATATCTAATGTAAAAAGCATTGGTACAAGTTTAATCTTTTATGAAAAGAGCCCAGTGTGGGCAAGCCCAGAGGGTCTGCTAGCCCCAGCATATACAGTTTTAGCACCAGCACGAAGGCAGGTGAAGGTGGTCTTCTGAAAAAGAATCCTTTAATTTAAATACTGAATTTATTGGGATTTACAAGCTTGGATCAGAATAGCTACAAAGAAATGCTGATAGTACTGTACTTCTGCTAGGAAAAATCCCTTTTAAGGGTAATGTGCTCCGGAATAAAAATGTTTTTATGTGGAACATCTATATTATGAATTCAGAAAGCTGTTGAACAACTTGAATGCTGTAGGCTGTTCGTTCTAGCATTGCAGCTTTATTTGTGGACGTAGAGGGGATACAGTTAAATTATAGGCATAATTTGGCTTTTGTATTTGTCTTCTTTCATTTACTGCTCTCTGTCTCTGCATTTCTTAGTAGGCCAATTTTTTTATGGGTTACAGAAATCTTTTCTTAGATCAGAAGAGTTAACGAAATTATATATGTATCCTGGCATTGAGTTGCAACCAAGTTAGCTCAGTTTTTAGTGCTGCTAACCCTTCACTGTCACGCACAGTACTTGTTAAAAATTATCCATATTAGTATTAGTATTTGAAGCCATGCTTTCAAGTAGACTTACGTAAGTTTCTAACCTCGTGGGATTTTTAATATACTGAGCTTCTTTAAAATACATTTTATAGTCTAACATATTTTCTGTGATTGAAAGAAGTAGTTATTTGAATAATTTATATTTTTCGATCAAGGGTTGGATATGATACACTGGCAGGCATTGTTTTATTTTATTAAAAAAAGTTTAATTTTAAATGGAAAGCCATTTAAATGTCTCCTTATCTGTAGCAGCTGTTAACACTTCTAGAAATTTAAAATTAATGCATTATGTATGGGACAATGTTGTGATGGGGCAAAGCAGAAGAGAAACTGGGAACTTGGAGGTCCCATCAGCTTGTTTCTATTTATCGTCTTATGCTGTGGTTGCGTGAGAAGAGAATGTACTATCACTCTGATATTTTATTGAATGTTGTTTGTTTTTGAAATGTGGTAAAATACATATTATAGAGCAGTTTGTATGTTTAAAGGTATATGATACTGTCATTCTCAAGCCTGGATAACAGGCTGAAACTGATCCACAGTCTTGAACAAGTCCTCCAGTGTGCAACAGTTCATTTGCTGCTACTGCGTATTATTTTGCCCCACCAGCCTTCTGCAATTTACGGGTAGAGGGTAGGAAATAATGAAGAAAGAAGCTTTGTTGTGCCTGAAATCTCTGGGTACTGTATTTTGGTGCAGACTTACTTCTTTTGAAGCTGTGTGTATTAATGCATAGCACTTACACCTTTGAAGGTTATGTTAAGATTTATATGTGTGTTCCTTAGCAGCACCGCAGAGCTGACAACTGCATGTCGTGGAAAAGAAGCCATTAATTACATCATCAACTACTGTAGTGTCACAAGATCCCTAAAACATGATCCTCTCTTTCTCTGTCCTGCTCCCAGAAGGAAGATAAAGAAGCGTGAATGGTTGAGAGATGGAGCTCTGAGGGTAGGGGATAAGGAGAACACTAGTGCAAGAAGGTCAGGTGGTGTCTGAAGCAAGATGGTCATTTAGGCATATCCTTCAGTCACTCTTGTTCATTTACCCAGTAGTTATTAACCAGGAAAAACAGCAATGAAACATTTTGTGGCCCTATTTGGATCTCAATCTGCCCTCTTAAAATGTCTCGAGAAATGCAAGCAAAGTCAGCTGTACAAAAGTCAAAGGTGCTGGTTCTTTGAAAATACAGTTATCTATTTCAGATGTTATTTGATGTGTTCTTCATAAGTCTTGTTACACAATCCATCATAATAAATTAAGAGGGAAAATGTATTTAATCTCAGTTTTAGTATAAAAGGTCTGTATACCTGTAGTCATGCTTCAGTGTTAGTTTACAAAGAATAATAGTGCTTATAAAGATCCAGACCTGCATAAAAATGTTGTACTTTTTCTTCTGACTTAGGAGAAGCTATGCTTTAAGGGTTCCTTGATTCTCTTCTAATGAATTGAAAAAATACCGCATTTGGTGCAGACGGTAGGAAGATGGACGTGTGACTGTGTGACATAAGTCATAAAGTATGCACACTTTTAACACGTGGAATGTCCCTGAAGAGAAAGGAGTTTTTCTAACATGAATTGGGAAAGATACCTTAGTAGTTCAACAAAATCAGAAGGAAGGACAGT
Source organism: Falco cherrug (assembly GCF_023634085.1). Classification (NCBI taxonomy): domain Eukaryota; kingdom Metazoa; phylum Chordata; class Aves; order Falconiformes; family Falconidae; genus Falco; species Falco cherrug. Next base: position 44,373,164 of record NC_073705.1, read on the forward strand.
ATTTGTACATATGCAGTGGCTTTTCCTTTAAATATGAAGCAGAATTACCTGTTCTCTGAGCAGGTAAGGATCTCTTAAATGTGAATGCACAATGTTGTGTATCATCTGTAATACAATATTAAAATGAGCTTTCAGTTTATGCTGGGAAGAAATCTGGCAGAGAGAGAGAGAGAGAGGACAGATGGAGAGGAGCTGCAATTTCATACGTGCAGAGTTCCTTTTGGTTAAATTGGAAATACCGATTGCACAGGTAAACTCCTGTTGTTCTAGCACTGCACCTTCTTTCTTGCTATCAGTCTGTACATACCGGGAATATTTAACTCGGGCATTACTGAAGTACTGTTTGAAAGCTACGTTTCAGATAAAACATGGCTAAGTGATTTGAGGGTTTAGGTAGAGGGTGCTATACTTCCTTAAGATATACTCTTAGCTGTATCTGAAAAAGGCGCAGTTTCATTACTTTCAGAAATCTCTGAATTGGGTCAATGCACTGGGTGTACTGTATCAGATAAGGAAGTACGTAAGTCTGCTTTTTGGGGAGCAATAAGATGAAATTTCACAAATAACTTAATTGCACGTTGGGCTGTTTGATATAGTGGATGTTACAATAGATTGATACAGAGGGTGGTATCTACACAGGGGTTTAATCAAGCTTTTCTGCACATCTTTCAAGCAAGGTACAACATGAGAGCAATGTTCTCATTACAGCTAGTCTTAGGTGGGTTTGACAGGAAGCCACAAGAATCTGGTAAAAGAGACCATGAGTTTCCTGGTCAAAATTTTTTTTAAAAATTATTCTTAGATGAATTTCTATTGTGACTAAAATCTTTCTGAGAGGAACTGAGGTACTCCACCATTTTAATTATAACTGAATTTATAAAGGTTTCTATCAGTCCTAACACTGAGTCTTCCACAGAGACTTGCTGTAAATTGTGTCAGTGCAGGTGATAAGTTTGTTCACAGCTTTTCTAGCTTTATTTGGTTCACAGCTTGAGAAAGGTGATGGACAAAGAGATTTTATGTTGGTAAAATTACTTGTGATAATGCTGGAGGAGATGGGTGAAGATGTTCTCATCTCATATAGTAGTCAGAAAGCATATTCAAAATGAGGCATGTTTTATTTATTCATGTGTTTAATTTTTTTTTCTGGATGTTCTTTGATAAGAAGAAAACCGATGAAATTTTTCTTCTGAATGCCTATGTTCACAAAAGCACTTTAATAACACGAACTAGGACAAATGATGCTGAGCTCTCCTATTCTTGAGAAACTGAGGGCTACTTGGAACGCAATTTAGCCCTATTTTTATTCTGTGAAAGCTTGTTTGTGTGGATGTTCATGTCATTTACTGAAATTTAATTTGCAAACAAGATTTACTTTAGCTCTGTTTTGAAGTACTAATGCATACAGAGATCAAAAAAGCCAAGAGATTTTGGAGTTATTACTGCTCTTCTATGACACTGTGAATCCATAAAAAATGACTTCAGAAAATTAGAAAATTGCATATTAAGTACATTCAGTCATGCATAAAATTATACTGTTGTGGTTATCAAGCGGTCAGCATTTTGGTTTTCTAAACACATGAATGAGAAAGGCTTTCTTCAGAAAATCCTTACCGGTTACCTCACTGCTTTCCTGCCCCACCTCAAAGAGGGAAAATATCCTCTTTCTGTTTATATTGATTATGGTTGGAATATCTGCTGTCAAGGTTTGAGCTATAGGTATTTCTAGAATAATATTGTTAACTCCAGTGTCTACCATAATCTTGGGAGAGAGAGGTTCTTATGTCTTGTGTAGTTCAATTATTTGTTAATGTCATTATCCTATTGTCATGTTTTGCTTGTAAAGCTTTTGAACAGTTATTGGACATGCAAAAATATTTTGTGTTTTTTCAAATGTCCAGGTCAAGATCCAGACAGCATGCTTCATGGCACAGGAATGAAGACAAATCCTGACCAAAAGAAACAAGCAAATGGAGTAACACTCGCTCCAGAGGACACGTTACCTTTTCTTAAGTGCTACTGCTCAGGACATTGTCCAGATGATGCTATTAATAACACATGCATGTAAGTACTGCACACAGGGTAGAAGAGACTCTTTGAAGAGGCTCATTTTTGCTCGTGAGAGCGCAGACTATCTCTGGAGTGCTGACTGGTTCTGTCAGGTGATTTGACCATAGCTGATTAGAAACTCACTGGTTCTGTGGAGAGCTGAGCACTAAAACCCATGGTCATCTGTATGTAAACAGTACTGCTTTCACCGTACTTGGAACTATTTGCAAATGGTCATTCCGTGCCCAGCGACTGCTTTGAAGGACTGAGGTTTTCAGTAACCTGTAGCATTTTATAACTGAGTATTAAATGACCCAAGTCTAAACCGGATATAACCGTCCGCTTGCTTAGTCTAATACTTCTTCACGTAGTAGTCAAAGGTAGTGTTGGCAACGTAGCCATTTACTACTTGTTGCATATTCATTAGTTGTAGAGTGTGAGGGAAATGCGGGAAAAAAAGAAAAGCCTCTGAACACGCAGGGACAGGAGAGGGTAGTTTTAACTTCCATAGCCTTAAGAAGCCTAACAGATTCATGCACTGATTATGTGTTTGCTTAAGATGTTTTTTTTCATGTCTTTAAATGCCCTCGTTTTTCCTTTTTTCTGTTCATTTGCAGTTCCATGTTTTAAGGCCCTTCTGTTTTCCTTAAGAATTAATACGAAGATACGTAATAGAAAACATATTATTGCTGCTTCAATTTGAGTCTTCACTTTAACACATAATATTAAGCCTCTCTAAAGCTGTCACTTGGCAGATAAAGCAGTTTTTGTGGAACCTAAGGAGGTGGAATAAACACTATCTTTTTCAATTTAAACATAGGTAGTATTTTACAAACAGTTTTGCACTTAGAAAATGTTTAGTTAGGACCCGGTATTTTGTCTTTCCAGTCCTTTGGTATTTATTTGTTGTTTTTTATCGCCCTCTGGTGTTTGCAGTGACTAGAGGCCTTACTAATTTTTTTGCCTCTGAACTATTGGCTGTATGGATCATTATTCTGATAATAAAACTGTCAAGAGAGTTAACAAAACTTATGCAGTGTATTCTGTGGCATTATGCTTCCAAAATCTGCATTTCTTTAATTCATTTAAATAAAAAAATTTTGGCAAACAAAAATATTTCTATATTTGTTTCCCACAGTATTTCTGTTGAGGGAATGAATGAATGTTGATTAACTTAATAAAATCTTAATTTTACAGGTTTTGAAAGCACAGACCTACCACTGTGAATTGGTTTGGGAATCCTTACAAATATTGTTGACATTTTCATGTAGTGTAGAAATCAAAGCATTAGTTTTAAAGGGATAATGGGGAATTGAAGTGTTGGTTTTTTTGAAAGAATATAATTCATTTGTTACTGTCAACTTCAGAAAGTGGGCTTTGGGGGTTTTTTTGTTTGTTTTGCTCTCAAGGCCGAATATTTGTGGGAAAAGTGTAGCTGAGTTTTTTACCTTGGAATAGCCACCTTTCACATACTGGGACTTCAGGAGTTTATCATTGCAGTTTCAAGAACAGACACACAACTGAATTCATTATTTTTTTTTATAGCCTATGAAATTGTAGTCAGTAAGCCTTTTTTGGTTACATCTCTTTTACAGCGACCTCAGTTGTTTCTAAACAACTGCAGGTGTGGTTGGTTACAAGCAATCTTGAAAAGGGGAGTGAGGAAGTAGAAGGCAGAATATTCAGGAGAAAACATCTCTACAGTATTCTATTTGAAAATACTGTGGGGGTCTTTTGTTCTCAAACTGTATGGTAACCACTGTGTTGAAGATATTTTCTAGATATTGCCATTCTGGTATTCTTAAGAGGTTCATGTTCAACTAATGCTGCACGTTAAACGACAAACATGCTGGTAAAGCACAAGTGATATGTTTATTCCAGAACTAATGGGCATTGCTTTGCTATCATTGAGGAAGATGAACATGGAGAACCCACACTTGCTTCTGGCTGCATGAAGTATGAAGGTTCAGACTTCCAGTGCAAGGTAAAATAAATGAGATATCATTAAAATTTAAGATCTCCATAGGAATTATGTAGGGAAACTGCAAAAGCAGTTTTAATCTTTGTAGTTTACAACTGCAGTCACAGAATTTTGTATGTTGCCGTTTACTGCTGAGGAGAATGGGACTGAACAGTCGTGAGTGAGTAGTGGCAGAAAGGACACTTAATGGTGTTTCAACAAAGATTGTAATAGAATCCTAACTTGTTGGAGTTCTCTGTAAGTATTTGTAAGCCACTGACAAAATGAACAGAGGACATCAACCTTTTCTGTCAGCTGTTTTCTCCATCAAAGAGAATTTTACTCAGATCAACTAGGTTAACTATAGTTTATGGTTTAATACAGAAGTTCTTGGTTGTTTTAATTTTGAATTTCTTGTTTTCTTCAGTTCATTTGATAGCAGAGCATAATCATAAGCAGTTGTCTTCACAGATTATGCAAGAGCTCCGTTAAACTGTGTGTATGTGTTCATGAAACTTTATCAAATGTGTGTTTTCCTGTCCAACATACAATTTTTTTTTTTCCTTTCTAGAAGCTATGTATCATTAATTGCATTAATATAACTTGCTTGTGATCTAAAGGGGTATAATTAAGCAGACTGCTGCCTTTAGAACTTTATCTGTTACAAAATTTGAAACTGAAAACTCAGTTAAAGCAAGGATTTGTTTAGAAGACAGGTATATAGCACTAGTTGGGCAAGTGGATATTGCCTTGGAAGACTGGATTTTGATTTTTCTTTACATTAGACAAAGCTTTCAGAGGTGATCACCAGCTGGATTGCTTCTCACGCTCCCCCAAAATACTATCACTGTTTTAGGTACTCAGTTTTAAATCTCTGTATAACGTAGCTGTCAGTAGCACTGCTTTTTGGAAGCACTGTTGACTTCAGCTTACAGCTGTGAATGTTCAGGGTTACTGCAAGTCAGACCTGAGGTGTCATGATGACCTCCTGAAATTGTTCTTGTATTTATATTAGTGTCTCACTTATAGATTAATTTTCATGCCCCTCCGTCTTTTAAGTGGTGTTCTGAAGATGTTTTTGAAGCAAACAGTACGGCTATGATGAGTGCAAAAGAAAAACTTTCAAAGGGGTTGGGTTTTTTTTGTCTTAAGAGCGGTATTTATTTAACATACTATTAACTGCTTTTGACCAAGCTTAAATTTTTTGTGATGTATGAAATAGCAACTTAAGTAGGAACCATATATTTCTGTGCACCAAGTAAAAAAATGTTTCATGAAAATAAAATGTGAACATAGAACATATGCACCCAAAGGGATTAGATGATACCTGTCTGCCACTGTGAAGTGATCCCACATGTTAAATGGTGAGGTTGCACTGTTTTTGAAAATAAAGTAGCTTGAATTTTTGTCTGTGCTGTAGCGTATCCGTAGCATCACCTGTCCCTGTCCCAGCTGATCACTTCAAAATCTGAATGCTTACTCCATTTTCCTTCAACAGGACTCACCTAAAGCACAGCTGCGTCGAACAATTGAGTGCTGTCGGACTGATTTTTGCAATCAGGATTTACAACCAACATTACCACCACTTGATAGCACAGGTAAACAGCTCCTAGATGTTCACACTGCTGCTCATAAATGCTATGTAGATTCTGTTCTTCCTGATCAACAGATACAAATAAGAAGAAAATGGAATTACAGTATTGGACAGTTCTGGGTTTTTTTCTTACCAAGTAATTTTGATACAGAGCTCTGTATGACACTTCATACTGTATTTCCAGTTTTCCTTTTCTGCTACTTCCAGGTTAATCTTTTCCTCCATCAGTCAATTGTGGTATTTTTTTTCTTTTGCTCACTTTGCTCGTATCTTGATCTGCATGTGATCTTTCATCTGCCTTTATCCTGTTTCCACAGCCTGTTTCTTAACATGTGTTTCTTAATCTCTGCTGTGCTTTTGCTGTGATGAATGTATCTTTAAAAAAAAAGTATTCTGACATTGTTATCTACTGTAAATTTGTTCTCTTCTTTCTGTTGTTCCCAGTGAACATAGCTTATAGTTTCATATGCTTACTCATCTTACACATTCATGGCTAGACAAGTTGTACTGGTTTAACTGTTCAACTGTTGCTTAATACTTTCTCAGAATCTTACTGCTGTAAATCCTTCATTTCTATTTGTAAGAACAAACTGACAAGAGTCAACCAAAACAACTCCCAAAATATCAAGGTCGATCTTTTTTTTGTGTGTGTGTGTCATTCAAATGAAATTCTCTCTGCTTTTCTGGTGTAAATATTTGCTTTCATACTAAAACAGTAGAAATTTTGTGTAATTTCGTATGAACTGATATGTTGTACACATTAGCTGTCTTGCTTGTTTCTGACGTTTTGCAAGTGGCTTCACTTACTGTCATAGAATTACAGACTGGTTAAGGGTTGGGCAGGACTTCTGGAGGTCATCTGATCTAACCCCTCTGCTCAAGCAGGACCATGTCCACATGGCTTTTGAATATCTCCAAGGAGGGAGATTCCACTCCTTGGCCAACCTGTGCCAGTGCTTGATTGCCCTCACAGTGAAGAAGTATTTCCCGATGTTCAAACAAAACCTCGTATGTTTCTGTTTGTGCACATTCATGAACACAGGATATGAAAATGTATCCAACTAAACTGTTTACAATAGATGTTTAATTAATAGACTTTGGAAACTTTCCTTTTTTCTTCTTTTTTTTTTTTTTTTTAAATAGATGGGCTTTTTGATGGCAGCATTCGTTGGATGGCAGTGTTGATTTCTATGGCAGTCTGCATAATTGTCATGATCGTCTTATTTAGCTGCTTTTGTTACAAGTAAGGAAAGCACCTTCTTTATTGGCAATATCTTTAATTTCCCAAAAGAGTGTAGACAGAACAGTAATTTTCTAAATGTACTCAGATAATCGTATGCATTTCTGACAAAAACAGAGGGGAAGTGAAACCGTTGTAATTTAATTTAACGTTTTTGTGGATAGCATTTTGCATTGCTAGGTGAAATGAAATGTGCACAGCATAAAATTTAAGTGTATTTGGTCCTTTCCTCTGGCTACAAAGTGTTTACAGTTTGCTAAGCTACATGTAACTTTTATGCTATAGCAGTAAACCGGAATATCTTGATGGTTTGTATGGTTTTGGATCTACAGGCACTTTTGATAATTAAATTCCATCTACTTCTGAGATTTACCTTTGTAAAGTGCTTTTGCAAATGTAAATCGACAGGGATGTGTTTTATAACTTTTTCTTTTTCTGCTGTGTTCCAAAACGAAATAATTAACCAGCTGAGCTATGGCAATTCATGCGGATGCAGTTTGACATTATGCTGCTTCTGTCAGCTCCAGCCCTGTGCTGCAGGTGATCATTGTTCTAGCAGTTTCAGCAGAAACGTGCATGTGTCAGCCTCATCTGCCATGGTTCAAGGTTCAGTCTGTTAGATTAAACCAAAACCAGCGGTGTTATTCTAGTAACGCTGGCCATGAGCTGAGTATTAAAAAAGGTTGTTTTCCACCTGACTCATCATAAACTCACATGCCTCTACAAGCATTACAACAACTTGTTAATATTAAAAAACTATGCAAGTTACACTTCTGAAAGAAAAAAAGAGATACAGTAAAATCTGATAATTTTTTTTCTTTTGAGAAAACTTGCACATTTAAATAACTTTTTTCCTAGCCTAATTTACTACATATTTTGAAGAATGTGTTTTGGAGTTCAGCTTAACTTCTCCTGCTGCTTTTGCAGGCATTACTGTAAGTCGATGGCAAAGAGGCACTGTTACAATCGTGACCTGGAACAAGATGAAGCATTTATTCCAGCTGGGGAGTCATTAAAAGACCTTATTGACCAGTCACAGAGTTCTGGGAGTGGATCAGGACTACCGTTGTTGGTAAATCATAAAGTTTTTTCTTTGCTGAACTCTCCAGCGTGTACAAAGTTTGGTTTGTACCTTATGCCTAGAACAAAGCAGTTTATCCATATGGTATGCTAATTATTTTATAAGCAATTACTGTGAATGATACAGTACAAATTAAACATATAAAAAAGCCTGTCTTCATGTAATTAACTAAAATGAAGCACAAAATTAGATGGTATGTTAGGAAATCTGTTGGCATCAGCAAAATGTAAAGAAAATTCAGAGCCTGCAGACATTAAGATAAAAATGCAATAAATGGATCATACAAGTATTGAATTGAACAAATTCAAAGATATTTTTTCTTAGTATCCACTGTCCAATAAAACAGATTTGCTTTTTATTTGCTGACCGTTGTTCATAATTTTTTATTCACCTTCCTATATAATACTTGCATAAAAATTAGCCAGTGAGACATATAACTACAATTGTTTATAAAAGAAACAAATATGATGCAAGAGAATGCATCTGAATTAAACAAGAAGTTGAGCTGATTTAACCTTTTTGGGTTTGCTATACAATTCTTCCTTGGAGGCAGCAATAATGAGTTTAAATTGGGAACAGAGGAAAATAATACAGAACGAATTTTACAATGGGATCAAAATTCAAAGCAGTCCAAGCTTGAGAAGCAGCTTGTCCAGGTACTTTTAGTTAATCGCTGGGTTTCCCTTCTCCACCTTACCCTCACTCTTTTTTGGTTGGGGGTTTTTTTTTTTCCTCTTCTTCCCTAGGTTCAGCGTACAATTGCCAAACAAATTCAGATGGTGAGGCAAGTCGGAAAAGGACGATATGGTGAAGTGTGGATGGGAAAATGGAGGGGTGAAAAAGTCGCAGTGAAAGTGTTTTTCACTACAGAAGAAGCCAGTTGGTTCCGAGAAACAGAGATTTACCAAACTGTTTTAATGCGTCATGAAAACATCCTTGGTAAGGAAGCAGTAAATTATTTGGCTACTGGAGGGCTTGTGTGAGGGTGAAGGAAGGGGGAAGTTCATAGTGGGTGGCTTGAGGGGTGTATGGAAGCTTCTATGGAATAACCAGATGGTTGTCCCTTAACATATGCTAATAAAATGTTCTTGAGAGGGTGGAATTTTGCTGCTGTTGGGTGGAAGCATGTCTGCAATCTTTTTGCTGCAAGACTGAAATAGTAACTTCATGTTTACTTGAAATCTGAGCTTTTACATGATCAGTTTTCGTAAGGGGAACAAGTATCTTCTGATACAGTCCAGGACAATATAGCTTTAGGAATTCCTACTAAATCTGTTGCATAAAAAAAAAAAAAATCTATGTACAAATAAGTTGTAACTTTGTTCATGTATTTCATAGGTTTCATAGCTGCAGATATTAAAGGCACTGGCTCCTGGACACAGCTTTACTTGATTACAGATTATCATGAAAATGGATCATTGTATGATTTCCTGAAATGCACTACGCTAGACAACAGGGCTCTCCTCAAACTGGCGTATTCTGCTGCATGTGGTCTGTGCCATCTACACACGGAAATTTATGGGACACAAGGCAAGCCTGCTATTGCACACAGAGACCTGAAGAGTAAAAATATCTTGATAAAGAAAAATGGAACCTGCTGCATTGCAGACTTGGGTCTTGCAGTCAAGTTTAACAGGTAGATGAACAAATCCCCTGTAACAGGAAAACTTGTTATGCTTTTTTTTTTTTAATATACACAGATATCCTTTCTAAAAGGAAGACAGAATCATTTAGTTGCATGCTTTCAGTTTTTTTCAGTTTTGAGAGTAAAATGCTGTTATTCCTTTGAATGCTGGTCAGCACTGAGGTGAAAATAGGTTATTGAGAGACAATGAGAAGACTTCTTGTGGGAAATAAGTAGTTTTGTAGAGGAGAGGAAGAGGAGACAAACTCATTTGTTATTCAAACTGGCCTTTCATAGTAATTGCTATCATGTAGTTTCATTATAAATTCTGTCACAGAACATTTGAACAGTGTAAAGGGAGTAAAACTTAATTGAAGAACACTGTATTAATATTATTGAATACTTTTTTTTTTAGTTCAATGGGGCGGAGAATTGTGTTCTGCTACAGTAGAACTTGAAAGAAAGTGTAAGCCTTTGCAGATAATTTTCTGAGTTGTTACCAAATATACTCATCTTTATAGTGGTTTTTCATTTAAATTTTTTTTAATATGTGTTTTCAATGTCTTGCAAAAGCAGCAGCGAACTGTCAACTTCCATACTCACTATCATTTGTCTAGCTAATCTTTTTCAGGGAGGTATAATGTATTGCAAACATGGTATTGAGAGGGAAATAAAAGAAGGAATTTGATTTGTAAATAGGAGCTTGTAGTGTAGTGATTGCACCATATGGGATTTCATACCACGTCTTGCAACAGCCCACAATTTGCTAACTTCCTAATGTTTTCATATAGTGACACAAATGAAGTTGATGTTCCCTTGAATACGAGAGTGGGAACAAAACGTTACATGGCTCCAGAGGTCCTAGATGAAAGCCTGAATAAAAACCATTTCCAACCATACATCATGGCTGACATCTACAGTTTTGGGCTGATCATTTGGGAAATGGCTCGGCGCTGCGTCACAGGAGGTAAACTTTTAAATATTCTGTGTAAAATCTACCAGGCCCTTGTCTCACTTTAACAATGCTTCACCAGGAAATAATACAACAAGCCTGCTATATCAACAGATTTGTGTTCTTTAAAAGCAGTAATAACAATCTGTCCAGAGTACAGCTTGAAAAATCACTGAACTAAACCTTTTTGACTGTTACAATTAAGCACCTCAGGCTTTTTTTTCCCTTGCTCAAAAAGCAGAGTGCCTGGTCTGGGAGAAATAGTGGGATGCAGATGTGTTTCACCCCTGTGCTGTTAATAAAACTTTTAGAATGTAATTGATAAGACGATATTATTTTGTTATACTTACTTGCATTTTTGGTGTCATTCAGTTTTCTGCTTACATATATTTTTGTGACTCATCCTTCCTATTCTTTCATTCTTCTTTTGTGACCTTGCAGATCTTTACTTGTATTCTCCTCTTCTTCCATCATATGCTTTCTCTGTTTCTTTGTAGCATGTAGTAGATTAAAAGATGTCATAATCTGTGTTGGGTATCAAAGTCAAAGTGACTGCGGGGAATTATTGTAGCTATTAAACTTAATATTCATAATATCAGAGCTTTTCTGGTAAATGTCTTGATTGTTATTGTGAAGTTTTTGAATTTTTATCACAGTATAGCAGTGTGGTGAGTTTGCCTTGGCACAAAATTGAGTTAATTTTTGCTTCTGGCTAAGGAAATCTGAGAGTAGATATATAGATTATTATTTTTTTTTAATGGTTCTTGATCTTACACAATTATCTGCAGGTATTGTTGAAGAGTATCAGTTGCCATATTATGACATGGTGCCAAATGATCCATCCTATGAAGACATGAGAGAAGTGGTGTGTGTCAAACGCCTACGCCCAGTAGTATCGAATAGATGGAATAGTGATGAAGTGAGTATGCTGAAAGGAAAAAATAATTCAGTTTGTTCATTAACATGGAAGGGTATTTTTGTTTAATAAATACTAAACCATTGTGAAGTAGGGACTACATTCAGACATTCTAATATTTTGAAAACCTCACAGCAACAATAGGAAAAAGATGTTTGAAAACAATGCAAAATACTGTATTTTTTATATATCTTCTCTGATCTGAGGGGAAGATACTTCTAAGCAGCCATCTAAGTGTATGAATACTGCTGTAATTGAGATTTTCTTTTTAGATAGTGGACCAGTTGTCAGAGTTTTGATTGAAGCTAAAACATAAATGAGTTTTTAATTGGTTTTATTAGTCTTAATGTATATAGCATATTGATTTGTGGCATAAGGTAGTTTATGGAATATGAAGCAATTTCTTTGTGTTTGTATATGTCCTTTTTTTCTTCTTTTTTTCTTTTTTACTGGTACATACCAGGGCAAGCCATGATGCAACTAAAATATTAAATTTAAATGTGTTTTTAAAGGGGCATAGCTTGAACACAGTAAATAAGATGTAACTTTCACATGGCAAGCTAGATATGCCATATTCTGTCTTCCCCACATCCTTGATTTCTTTTAAGAATCCCCAGTTTTTTCCATATTATTTTTTGACTGCTGAGAGAACTTTTGTCATGTCTTTGTTTTCAGTGGAAAAGTTCTTTACAGTTTTTCTGCCTTACATGTGGAGATTTTTATGCTCATAGCTACCATTATAGCTATCATTTTTGTATCACTGTCCTTGAGTTTTAATGATAAGTTCCGGTAATGCATCTTTGTGAAACTGAAGAAACACTTCAGCTGGTTCCAGCTGCTCTAATACTAGGCAGTGAAGGGGAGTAAAAAGGTTTGGGACATGGCTGTTGTTTTTTTTGGGTTTTGTTTGTTGTTGTTGGTCTGTTTATAATAGTTCTCTGTCAGCATCTGTGCAGAAAATGTAGAAGTCACGCATTCTGCAGTTTAGTTCTATAATTTGGGCTTGCAGTGAACCAAAATTACACACCTCAGATCTGTCAGTTGTTACAATACTGTTCCTTTGTTTTTTATTTTACAGTGTTTAAGAGCAATATTGAAATTAATGTCTGAATGCTGGGCTCATAATCCTGCCTCGAGGCTCACTGCCTTAAGGATCAAGAAGACACTTGCCAAGATGGTGGAATCACAAGATGTAAAGATTTGACATAGTAAATTGACATTGGAGAGCAAAGCTGGACTCCTAGATCTTTTCACTCAAAACATGGGTGAGACCTATGTGGAAAGAGGAAATAACTGAGATTCAGTGTATTTTCTCAGCACACTTCTACAGGCTGCTAATGAAATCTTTCAGTACTTCATAGACTGTAATACTGAGAGCCTCTATACACTACATGCTACGTATATGGACAGCCTTGATAAAATACACGTTTTGGTTTTTTTTTTTTGAGCTGCAATGAGACTTCAGTCATACTTAGTGAGTCTCCAGTAAAACTCTGGGTACTGAATTGAATGTTCAGATTACAGTGCTTTCTGTGAAAGCCTAACAAGCTATATGGATTCAACAGAGATGGAGAATATAAGCTTTTTTTTTTGCCTTCTACCTGATAAAACCTAGTCAGTCCATACCAAGTTTTTGTGAAACAGCCTGTAGGTTATGAATCTGTTTGTAATACTACTCAGTTTTAACAGTTCTTTATGCCTTTATGTGTGTGCCAGGATAATTTGCTGTCATTTGGAATAGATAAGAAACCATTTAAATGAACAAAGTTTTTATGGTCAGGGCTCCATGCATTCTGTTGCTCCACCATCAAAGATTTGCTACAGAATTTACACCCTGCCATTAAGTTATCTTCCACAATCTCAGTTTTAATTTTATTTCTATTCTTGTTTTGGTCACAAGGAGAACTGCAAAAATGTGAACCATTAATAAATTCAGGAATGCCTACCTAAGTCTGTAAAAAGCTTGAAAAACCTCTTTTAGAGGTATAGACTGCCTTGGCCATCTCCCTTACAGTCTAGTGGGCTCCATGATTGGATGACTATGAAATCTGGCATATTTTTCAAATTGCCACATTCAACCAGCCTTTTTGCTGTAGAGCACTTTGTATCTTAACAGAAAGACCATTGATGATGTGATTCGCCTTTCTACTTTATTGGGACTCACTGGTAGGTGTCTTGTCATGCTCTGAACTTTTTTCCATACAGGAGGGAATCAGTCAGCTGTAGGAGCATGCTTTTCATCATTTCATAAAATTAAGCAGAAAAGTTTTGAAAGGCTTGGGAGCAAGTCTAATTTACAGACGCAAAAGAGGGGAGGCAGGAAGTGCAGGCCAGGCACTCAGAAGATTAGAGAATACGGTAAAGGACAAGACCAGGAGGACTGAATATGTGAACCGGTGAAGGTAAGATCCACAACATGCAGAAGATTTTGAGCTGGCTTGCCCTGACGTAAAGACGGGAGGCCACATCTGTGGGCCGCTTAGTAGACAGTTAAAAAATTCAAGGTTTCAGACAAGGTAAATCAGTGGGTGTTTTATGGTCCTTTTAAGCACATTTGGAAGAAATGGCATTGAAAGATAATTCATGAAGATTAAGTTAGTTAACATAATTGCAAAATTTGGTCTCACTGTGCCAACTATTTGGCATGCACAGGAAACGGTATTTGCCTCCTTTTCTCCACTGATACAGACAAGTTGGTTGAAAGCCAAAACCCCTCCATGAGGTTACTGTAGGGCAGAATTAAGTGATTTATAACTCCTTTGGCACTTCTACTTTGAAGTTAGAAAATAGTACCATAAGTCAAGTTGAAGCTTCAAATGCGTGAATCATCTGAAGAATGAACACACAGTATTGGAACCATTGAACCTATTTGATAATTTAAGTGCCTATAACTTTGTACTGTAAATCTTGTTCTAGATAACTTTAAAAAGGGAAGTTATTTATACAGTGTGTTTTGTGCTTTAGTAAAAAAACCCACCTAGTCTTAGGTACATGTGTATAATTAGATACATGCACACATACACACATATGCCATAGTCAAGATTTGAAGAAAAAAGTTAGGAATAATATTAAAATTGATTAAAAAATGTTAAAACTTCAGAATGATTTATGCCAGATTATTTGTTGTGTTAAAATATGTACATGGAGATTGTTTTGATATGTGTTTAAATTTCCCTTGAAACTGATAGAAAACAATGTAATACAGAACTAATGTGATTTGTGAACAATTACAACCTTCTAATGTTTGGTATTTGTTGTTTTAATTCTGTAGTTCACATAATGTAAATGGTCAGGCAAAAGATTGCAGTATTTTTATTTTCTATTGTGATGTACAGACTTTATTTAACAGTTCTGCATATTTTATAGAAAACTAGCTATTTCAAGGGACATTTCTTTTTTTAAAAAAAATAAAGTCATTACTTTTGTTCAGTAATGCCTTTAAGTATTAATATGTATTCTGGCTGGGAAGATCATAGGTGTGTCAACTATGGTTTTAACTTATTTGAAAACAGCAAGAGATACCTAATATTGTGCCACAATCCTCATGATAAAGGGCTTTTTAAAAAAAGTTTCTCCGTCCATCGCCAAGAAATGTATGATGAATTTGAAACTGTTAATCATGTCTTCGCACATAATTTTTGCACAGGTAGTTGGAAAATATTTGGTATGAGCCAAAAAAAGTAAGGGATAAGCTTTGTTTTTTTCCTTCTTCAGGATTTTTATCAATAAGAAGGAAGAATGTTTATGTAGGTACCCTTCTATAGCTTAAACTTTCAGAGCATGGAGGTCTATTTAAGTTAACCCATTCCTGTTAAGAATATTTTTCTATTTCTTTTAGAAGTTGCCACAGCATTATTAGCTGTAAACTTGTTTTGTGAATTTTTAAAGTAATTTTTCCCAAGTTTTCAGGAAGCCACTGTTGGAAGTGGGAATGTTGATAATTTGCAATTATTCACTTATTTTCTTCTCCATTTTTTTTTAGGCATTTGCAAGACAATAGGATGATGATACTTGATAGGCCTCTTAAGACCTAAATTGATTTACGTATTCAATTTAACACAGAAGTAGTGAGCTGACTGCTGCAAAGACTATCTTTGAGAGAAAAAAAATATTTTCACCTTAAGCTTAATCTTAATTTTTCAGCACTTCGTTTATTAGGTTCATACTCAAACATACCAAGTTTATGCAGTTTTCATTGTCCTGAACAGGAGCTGCTAGGTCTTTAGTATTCCTTGGTTCCCTGGTACTCAAAAAAAATTATCACTAAAGGATCTGGTTGCATAAAGCACTTGAGCACATATCTGCATTCCATGCAAAGTCATTCACTGTTTGGAGCCTAAGCACATCTATACTGATACTTCAACAATTATTTGGGGAAAAAGAACCCCAACTTTGCTTAAAGCTAACACATTCATTTTAATATAATTAAGCATACTTAGTGCAGAATTTAAAGCTAAGTTGTTGCTTTATGCAATACCGTAAAGTTCAGAAGCCTTTAAGGTCAGGGAGGGTAATAGGATTCTTCTGTTGGAGTGTGATTAATCTTATTTTGTTGGTCAAAATTTTAAGTATTTGTCATCAAAAAAAAAATCCCCCCAAATGTGTTTTAATTCCTTTATTATTATCAATACAAAAATAAAAAGTGTGGAAAGTATCTTGGGGAGTATCAAGACTGTGCCTTGGAAGTTCTTAAACACTTATATATGGAGGGGGGTGGGGTGGGTTTGTGTTTATTTAACCTGGTCTATGTGACTTCAGTTAGGTGGAAAATAATTTGAGTCATTTATGTAATTCTTACTGTTACAGCAACTGAAAGGAAAGTTCTTGCATTCCTGGTATCTTGTAAACTCCACAAGAAACTTATATCCCTATAGGAAAATGTAGGCTTACATTTTGAGTTTATTCTGTTTTACTCAATACATACTTTTTTCCTCAGTTTTACTCAAGAAACTGACTGTTTTCCCAATATCCATCACTTTTCCCCAATTATTTTCTTAATCAGTCCATTTTGAGGTATTAAATAAAATGTAAAATTAACATTTTACATTACCTCCGCAGTAGTCTGGAATCAAATTTTAGATCTTGATCTAAATGACCATTTGAATGTGTTTATAAAACAAATAATTTGGATAAATTTCATCTACTCTTATCTTCACAGACTATTTTAACAGTCTAAAATGTTTGAAAAGCAAAGATATTAAGTTAAAAACTATTATTTTGCTATTGCAGATATTTTTAAAGGAAAGTTACGTGCTCAGCTTCTGTCAGATATTAGAATGATTTAGCTCTTCCTCATTCTTCTCACAGTGTCTCTGAAGTCAAGCCTTTATCCAGTGCCCACAGTCTTTTCCAAACTGGGGTCATGCCTAATAACGGCACGACACAATGCTTTATGAAGCCATGGTATATTAGCCTTGGTTGGTATAGCAGAAGTGGAGTGCACATTACTTCTAATTTTTAACAAATCTCATGTAATTGTTGCTTTGTAATATTTTACCATTTAATGCGATTATAGAAGCCCACATCATGTAGTGACATTTGTGCTCTGACATACCGTGCCCAAAATGAAATGTACTATATTGTATACAAGAAGAATAAATAACATTGTAGTTAACCTAGAGAAGATGTAAATAAAATATGAAAGAAGAGTGGAACAAGACAAATGGTCACACTCTTGTGTGTGTTATATGCCAGAAGTGTAGAATACTCCTTTAAAAATGTAACACACTAATGTATTTTGTACAGCATCTGCTTTAGAAGGTGCCTTATTGAGTTTACCATGAATTGCTTGTTCTGTACACAGATTATGTCCAATGTATCATTTTTAAGTAAATAACCTTATTTTAGTACATATTAGTAATGTGTTTTGTTACTATAAGATTTTGCCTTAAGAATGTAATGACTTGGAAATCATAATACTGTAACTAAATAATTCCCTACTTTTTAATACCTCGTTTGTTTTTTCTTTTCCCACAGTCTTTGAATAATTGAATAATGATGACTTCTACTGTGCGATGGTGTTAATTACTTGGTGCTCTGTATTCCTTGGACTACATTTGGGCACAATAGTAAAACCAATGTTTCCTTCTCCTGATTTTTATCCCTGTCTTGCAGGAAAGCCAGAACCAAGTAAAAATAGAGTAATTATTGTATTTGAATATACACAAGTTCGCTACATGTTGGTTTTATGCATATAAACTTGCATCAAGCTTATCAAGTAAAAAGAGAAGAAATAAAGGGGTGGGAGATTCAGTAAAGTTTTTGTTCCTTCTGTGAACAGCATTCTTTTTGTGTAGTGGTATCCAAATTAAGAGATTTGAGTTAATATGCTGATATGCTGTTGGCTGCAAAATTATGCAGGTGCTTCTGTATAGCCTACTAAATTCACTGTGTTGTGATTCGAGCAAATGAAGACCCATCAAGGGGATATCTCATCTTGTGAGTACACAATGCTACAAAATCTCAGAATTTTCTCATTGTAGAAATTTATTGGCCGCTACTCTTCACAGAGTTCACTTTTATTTACAAGGACCAATAAGTAAGACCAGTTTTTATTCTACTTTGTCCTTTTAGCGGGAATAATTTTAGCTTTAAAGATAGTTTTTTACAGTAGCTGAAAGTTTTCGATACCTGGGTATCATATATATAGGCTGTTATTGGTGTGTTACAAACATAATAGTAACACCTGTTTTTCCCCTGTAAAGTCATGTGCTGGATTTTGCAATAGAGTTCTGGGAAGTACAGTGGAAGACTAGACTGTCTCAACGCTGTTTTTTCCTTAATACGTAATACCAGGAAATTATACTGCACAAAGATTTGGTCTCCTTATAATTAGTACCTTGGCAAAGTAAACTTTTTCTTACTGTTGTGATTATCGTGTGCTTTGGAATATCGCCACTGATTACACTGATCATGGCTGGATTGAAAACTAGGATTTTTATATTGGCATTACAGGAGGACATAATGAAAATACCATGGGTAACTGAAACTTTTTGCACCATTCTTGACCAGCATGCCTGCCCCCACCCTCCAGTGTTGCTTCTTGAAATGACCACAGGATGGTGCCATATCCTACATCTTGAAAAAACTGAAGCAGGTGATAAGAGAAAATAAGTTCTGTGTGCTAATAATAAATATCAAAATGTTATCATTTATATGTGATTGGTTTTGGCCTCTACATAAGAAATGCTACTGATGAGCTTGCATCAGTCTCTTAGAACTGAAAGAGCTATACCCAGTGACATGTCTAAAAACCCCACATGTATGTTTTGTGTGCAAGCCAAAAAGCATACCAAGTAGTTGGTGAATTGAATCACAAGCTTTTAAATAAGTTGCAGAAGTATCACTAATTGCCTATAGGATTAGATGTAATTAATTTCATTAATCCCTTCTGCAGTTTTATCTTTGCCTTTCCTAAAAATACCACTTCAGTCTTTTCTTGCTGATGTTAATGTAGTAAGTCAATACCAGTTGTGAATCTGAGCCGTGAAAGGACCGCTGCTGTGGGCTGACCACCTCGTGAATCTGGTTTGAGAGGGGTGACCACCATGGACTTCAGAGACTGGATTGACGTGGGTATTTGAAATTATTTCAGATGCATCTGACAGCAGAATTCAGGCATTGATGGATGCATAGAAAGTAAAATCGTTTATATAGATTGGGTACTTGCATTCTGAGTAAGGAAGGAGATCATCTTGTAATGGAAAAGAAAAAATTAGGAGACTTTAAAAAAATTTAAAATGCTGTAAGGTGTCAATATTCATAAAGCGGTGAAGGTTTCAGTAATGAAATAATTACATGAAGGCATTAAGATGCACAGCTTTTTTTATGTTTTTATAAAGCTTAGTGGTTTGATCTTGAAATCCAGAAGCCTGAACTATTAGCAGTGTTCTCTGGCAGATTTCTGAGAAGTACTGAGAGAAGGTGGAAGCTTTCTTTTTTCTTGTTAAAATGTGAGGTTTACATTGATGGTATATATATCTCTGTCTTGAACTGAGCATGCGTATTTCTGTGCCTATTGGTGCTTGGCTGAAACTGCCATCAGGCCTGCTAATCTGGTTGATCGGCTATGAGTTACACCGGAGCAACTTGTCTGCTCTTACAGACAACTCTCTTTTCCTAATGCCTATGATCAGCTTCCGTTTGTTTATCATGTTTGAAAACTCCCCTATTCTTAATCCACTGAGCTAACCAGTAGCTATTTTTTAAATTGTCAATTAATCATCCTTGTATCATTGTCCTCTTGCCACTTTTGTGGCAAATTTTTCTTTCCTCTAGGTCCTGATCTGGAGTCTGCCGTCCCTTCATTAAAATAATTTCCTGTCATCTGTTGTCTAAAAATGCAGGTCATGGTGATGTGGTTGTGTTAATCTTACCATAAAAACCCAACAAACAGTGCCACCACCAAACAAACAAACAAACAAAACAAAAAAAAGCAAGCAACAAAACAATTTTTTGGGGTGTTTTAAAGAAATTTATACCAGTAGTCAAATAGTTGGCTTCTATTTGAGAGTTGATTTAGATGAAAATTTACTAAAAAGCTGATGTATTCATTTTTTAAAAAAAAAAACAAACAAAAAAACCCACAAGCCAGTAGCTTAATCATCTTTCTTTTGTGGCTTGAGAAGGAGGTCAGGCTTCCTGACTTATGCAGCCAATAGAATGTTTTAACCCATTATCCTTTATTAATTTTTTGCTTCATAGTCTAAAAATGAGTCTTCCAGCCAAGTGTGTCGTCTTTGAATATGCAGGTGGCTAATTTAAGCACATATTTGAAGAAGACAAGTATGAAAATGCCTTCATGTTAATACTGTGTTCACTCTGGAGTCAATGATCTCTGCACTTGCCCGGCTGATTTGTCAACAAAAGTAAACTCTGGTAAGCACAAGGATACCAAACCTTTAAAAGTCCTGTCTGGATGAACTGCTATCCTACTTTTACTACCTACCAAATCCTTTTCCAAGTAGCTGTATGGGTTTTGTTCCAGTGGAAGCTTTCTGTCAAAGCTTTAAAACAAGCAAAGCATTTTTGAATATATATGTGTGTGTGTCCCCTGTCTGTATTGAATTGTGGAACTCAGCTGGTAGGTGCAAAATTGGTATGCACTAAAGATGGGATGTTTCTTTGAGCTACCCTGACCTAGGCAGCATGTTTGGCTTGGCACTGCAGAATGCTGCCACCACGAAAGTCCGTAACTGGAGGACCACTGGTAAAAACGTCTGGGTCCACCCCAGTATAGTATCTTTATACTCAAAGAACCCAGTCTTACAATGTGATGCTTTTCTTCCTTTTTCACATTTTACCTCTTGAATTTTTTCTTCTTTTTCTTCACTCATATTTGAGCAGTCTGTGGGATAGAAGAAGACACTGAGCTTGTGGGCACTTTGTGCTGCCTGCCACAGAGCAGTGCAAGATGTGGCTTCATGCTAGATGAATGGGGAGACCTGGCCCGTTAATCTCATACGAAAATCAGCACTTGTTAGGAGTAGATGTGAGATCATTTTTAGTTGTTTGCTTTGTTGGATTTTTCAGGATGGAGAAGAACAATCTTTTCAGCAAATCAGTAGCTGAAACTGCTTTGTAGCTATTTCAGAGGATGCATGTTGTCTGCTTGTCAAGGTGATGTCTTAAGTGCAATCTGTATTTGTACCGATGTGGTTTATTAACAAATTTGTAGTTTAGTGTTGATTAGAATACAGGTAGGTGGGGAGAAAACCCCTTCATGGCAGGATAGATTTTTGTTAGAAAATGCTACCTTAAAAGGGCATAAAATACATGATAAGAATTTACCTCTTTAATCAAAAACATTTGGAATTTTAAATGTATTTAACTTTGGCAAATTTGTTTTAATTTTTTTTTTGTAAAGCATGAGGATAGACAAGTACACCATAGTAATTTAACTTCTTTAAAATTAAAGCTTTGGGATATTTTATTTGACAGAAGAAAAGTTCAGGACATGACCAGACATTGAGATTTTGGAAGTTCAAAAATACTCTGCAGTTCAGATTTGGTTTTGTTTTGTTTTGCAGTACTGTTTTGATTTACTCTAATTATAAATTTATTTTATAGTCAACAATGACAGCAGACCAATGAGCTTGCCTTTTTGCTGTAAGTTTTATTTGCTTGCTTGGTTTTACCCATTTACCGAATGCTGAACTCTGGTCTGAAGGTCACAATATTCTTTAGGGTTATCTTTGAAAATAAACTGCATTTTCACCAATATTTTTTGAATGTTGTAGACATTTTCCTAAAGTCTAAACGTGTAGACGTAATTTGTCTTAACAATATTACATTACTATTAAATTTTTGTGGTGTGGTTGAAGTACAACATAGGCTCAGAAGCAAAAAGACCAGGCCATTTCTAAGATCCTTGCTTACAAGTACTAGCATAGGGTGCATCTTACTGGGTTCGATCGATCTCTTCCAGTGTTCGTGTTGTGCACATGCTGGAGTGAGTTGCAGGAGTTTACAAGACAGACTGTGAGTGCCTGTGGTCCACAGAGAGCTAAAAGGTAAAATTGTCCTGAGTTCTTGGGTTTAAGCTACTATTTACAAAATGTGAAAGTTCATATATACAGTCCTTCCTAAAATCTTTTCCATGCCAGTGGTGGGGGTATTTGCCATGGAAGGATACTCTTTTGCCAGGGGAAATGGGAAATTATTTACGTTATAAGTGAAGAAAGTCCCACAGAACAGTTTTTCTAATTAGGTACAATTTCTCACAATGGAAAGATTTGGGAACGTGCATACTGATGCATTTGGAGTCCAAACCATTGGGTTACCACTTGAAAGACAATCCCATTGCTGCTCATAAGCAACTAATCAAAAGCCAAACACTTCCAGAAAAGAAGCATGAAGACAAATCTAGGGTAGTGCTATGTTTAAACACATGCAGTAGGATTGAATACATCACAGATGAAGCAATAGTGAATTGATCCATTGTATCTATGGAAAGATATCAGTAAAACAAAATGTCACTATTCAAGTTTTAAATAGTAGGAATCCACCCATCGTTGTCCCAGGTGGGCTCCGTTTTGCTACGGAGCCCTGCAGCAATTCAAAGCATACTTTCTCTCCCTTCTCCATTTCTGCCATAGCAAAAGTAGTCATGGTGTTTCCATCTGGTGCTTTCCTTTGACTACTTGAGAGAGTTCTTTTGTACCCACGGCTAAAGGACAGCTGTCCTACTGCTGGTCCCGAACTAAACTCCACAGAGATGACAAACAGGTAGACACCTTTATGTGGTGCTTTAAAGTAGCCATGTTCAGGGAAATAGCTGTTTCCATAATTGAGGTAAGTTTCATTAAACCTCAGAGTTTTTTGTTTATCCTTTCCTTCTGAGAATCCCACGTGGAATGCCACCAATGAATCTGAAAAAGAAAGAGGAACAGGATTTTAGCAGCGAGCATTCTTCTTTTCCCAGGATTCAGGGCTTCAACTTATGTCCCACCTTATCAGGCCTGATTTCTGGAATGCTTCTTTGTAGAGCTAAAGACTTGAAATGGGTATGTGCCTGGGATTCGGTCAAATGATTCCCTGGAAATACCTGAACGACTGCTCTTGGAAAGTATAAAGTTGAGACCACCCAGGAAAAAGAGAAGTAGCACTTTTTGCTGTCTTAAAAATAAATTAGTTTGAAATACATTCTCTGCTTATTCAGTCTTATTCAGTTCTCTGCTTATTCAGTTCTGCAGCACAGATGCCTGAAAGGGCTGGTTTTTGCTCTGTCTGTAACAGTGGCTACAATCATAAAACCCAATGCTAAAACTGCGATGGCTGTAATTACCAGGCAGGTGCTTATGGCCACATGTTTAGTGGGAAAGGGAAACGGCCAGTCACCGTGAAGTATGAGCTGAAAACTTGTCTCTGAAGCTTAGCTGTAAGAGAGAGTGTTCACTCTGGCAGGTCCTCCCTGTTCCACTGGTGCAAATTATAGCAGTTCATGTAATGTATCTGTCTGCGTTAGAAAAGATTTGGGGCTTTGAGTATGCTCCTTCCAGACTCAAGTAACAGAGGAGAAGTCAAGACCGGGAAGCCTAGCACCCTGTCAGCTTCAAAAGAGAAAACTGCTACTGTATTAACATGAGCATCTACAAACAAAATTTGTGTTCTAAACATCTGAAGCTCAATTAGTTCAAGGCCAATTTCCCAGCAGCTATAATGGGTGTAATTTTATTGGCCTCAAGCAAAGTGCAGCAGTGCATCGACTTGGTTCTCACTCGGAACTGCTGATTTTGATGGAGGGGGGAGGATGTAAATAACGTCAGCATTTCTCCTTCCAGCATCCCACAAGATACCTGACAGGTCTCACAGCTAATACGCTCTGTGTTTGAAACTTGGAGCAGGGCCCAGAAAGAAACCAGACCTGCACATGAACAAGTAAAAGAAAAGAACACACCTTTTTCCAAAAGCTCTGTCTGCACTGTATTTCTTCCACTTATCACTTGGGTATTTTCTCTGTGCTTCTCAGGCTTTTTCTTGTCTCTTTGCTTGCCTTGACCTTTCTGTTGCCTTCTCCCCTTTCTGGTCAGCATTGACTGAATCTTTGTAACATCCAGACTTACATTTGAGGCAACTAATTCTTCGTTGCTTCCAAATAGTTTTTTAAAAATTAGCAGATGTTCCTCCAGCTTCTGCTTGATGGTTGCGAAGTCTGCTGAGAGAATTTCCACAGAAATGTTGAGTGGCTCAATTACATTTGCTATTGTATGATTGCAGCAGAGATTCATGTCATTTCTGGATTCATGCCTCTTGATTGCCAGGCTCAGGTGTTTGATATCATTCTTCAGAGTCATGATATCATGATAAGCTGAGCTATCCAAGTCATCTTTGGCAGCTTCATAGTTAGGTTCCATATGTTCTACGATGCTGCGTTGACTACTAGCTTCATCTGGAGTGGAGGATGTTTGCATTTCTTCTTTGGGATGCATGGGAGATGTACGAGCATCGTGTTTTTTCTGTTGACCTCTCTCCAACAGGTGAAAACTCTTTATAAGAGATTCTAAAGTCACATTTTGTTCTTGGAGTTTATCTGAGATGTGTCTGAGAGATTCTTGCAGCTGAAATACTGATGATATTAGGATACTAGGATCTTCTTCAAACAAGACTTCCATAAATTCTTCTCCCAGTAAAGCCTCCAGTGCTGCTTCGTGCCGCATGGCATCTTCTAAAAGTGAGCCAAAAGAACTGTTGAGAAATTTGATGTGTTGATGAATTTCTTCATCTTTCTTCTTCAAGAAGCCTATGTCTTCTGAAAAAGCCGTGACTTGCGACTGAAGCTGTCTGTTTTCTTCTTGACGGAGATTAAGGGACTGATGGATAGATGGAAAAGCTGAGGAGAGCTCTTCAATTTCATTCCTCAAGAGATCTCTGAATACTGACTCTAATTGCTTCATATCCTTTAAGTTTGATTGGGTGCCTTCAAGGGAATAAGTGATATTCTTTAAATCTTCCTCCAGTACGTCAGTGTCAGAAGATAATCTCTGGCAATTACATTCCTCCATGTACCTCAACAGATCTGAATAGTTTTCCCGAAGATTTGAGAGAGTATAGTTGAGCTCTGCTATCTGCCTTTCCATTGCTGCTTTGTTTTCTTCCATAATAAGTGATTTCTCCATTAAAGTTATTGTAAGATCTTCTGGCCTATACTTTGAGATATTTTTTTTTAACTCTTTAAACCATCTCTCTAAAACTGCAATGTTCTGAAAGGCCACATCTGACTCCATGTAAAGTTCTTTAAGCTGCTTTGCATGCCCTGTCAGAATGTCGTTTATTTGTCTGATGGTTAAATGGGTATTTTCATCTTTGGGACCATGATGCGAGGAGAGTTCCGTTAAATTTTTTTTCAAAATCTCAAATTTATTTTCAAGATTGTTTTGTTCTTGTTTCACATTTGCTATGCTGTTGTTCAAAGATACAAAATGAGACTGCTGTATCTTATGAAACTTCTTGAGCTTTGCGTCAGTATCTGCCTTGATCGTGGTGAGATTATAGTGGGTACTGGCCTGCTGCATTTGCAATTGGTTCTCTATATCTCTTTTCAACTGATCGACTTTCACGATGTTTTCTTGGACTTTTGATTCAAACTTAGTTCCCAGCTCCTGGAATTCCTTCTTGGGCACAGTGCTCTCTTGGAATCTTTCTATGCTTTTCTTGTTGACTTGCACGTCATGGGACAGGTTTCTTACCATGGTCGAGAGGTTCTGTAAGCTTCTGTTGAAGCTTGCCCACATTGGGTTAAAATGTTTCCTTAGAAAATTCTCCACGTGGGGAAACAAAACTTGCTGCAGAAGCCTTTCCTGTAGATCTGTTAACACCGTTGAAAAAAAATAAATTTCATTAAATTTAAATTCTGCTTTCGGAACACATCTTGGTGTTGCCAGAGTAAGTCAAGTATGTATTTTTCTATAGTAACTGCCATATTACTCCCCAGAAACTGACCGCATGATAAATTTTGACAATTACAAAAATAGCCTAATTTTAAATCAAGGTTACTGTGAAGCACATTGTGTCTTTGAGTCTGCAGGCAATAACTTAAATATGTATTGACAGCCCTGTAAGTCATAAAAAATACTGCATTTTGAAGCCCCCTGGACAAGCAGTTTTGTAAGTGGCTATAACTGCCCGTTTTCACAACAGTTCTTAGCTAGTAGGCTCCTGCTTATTTGGCTGTCTCATAATGTTGTTCTTGTTCTGATGCTTCTACTTCACAAAGTTATACAGCATCTTAACAGCTGAATAAGTAAACCAGAACCAAGTCACTTGAAAAATCTGTGAAGTATCTCTGTACTAGGTAGGAGTTTTAATAAGGTTTGATTTCTGTCTTTAATGTTCAAACTTGAATGCCTGCAAGTTCACTGAGGACAACAGTTTGTATCCCTGGCAGCGCTCAAGGCCGGGCTGGACGGGCCTTTGGGCAACCTGCTCTGGCGGAAGGTGTCCCTGCCCGTGGCAGGGGGCTTGGAGCTAGATGATGATTAAGGTCCCTTCCAACCCAAACCATTTTCTGATGATTAGAACATGTTTTTTGTGAGACAGTGGCTCACATTAGTAGCTCAAATTCAGTAGCCTTGTTTTTTTCCCACTCCTGTATATGGTGGGAATAATGTTCCAGGAATGGGTTGAATGTTATCGGGTTTTTTTACATACACCAGTCCAGTATTCCTCCCCTCGGAGTATACGGCATGAGTATGAAAAAAGAACAAAACCCAAATCTAAACTCTACATCCCCATGGAAGAGAAGAAGCCATAGAAGCAGAATAGTAAGCTAACAGATTTTAAGTATGAGCAACCTCTTTATTCTGTTGTTAAGGCATATTCTGAAAAGTACAAAGGAATCTGCCTTCCATTGCATTTCCCTTTTCAAGTTACTCTTTAATTAGGTTCATTCATTTGTATTGGAATTGCAGCCGTATTTTTTTCTTTCTTTAGAAGCAACCAGCAGACCAAGGACTATCAGGGTATTTCTGTTTTCAAGTTTTCTTTCTGATCTGCGTGGTTGTACAGGGCCTATTGGCAGGCTGATAATTCTGGGTCAGACCTCTCACCTGAATTGCTCTGGTTCACTTCTAACATCATGCTTGTACCGTTGTTTTCAAATATTCTCTGTAAGTCACCTAAGTTGCTGACTGCTTGATGAATATCACTTTGAAGATCATCCAGTAAAGCCTCATGATTTTGAATGACTTCCAACATTTCTCTTGATTCCACTGATGTTGACACTAATCACAAGATTAAAAAAACAAAATCATGCAATGGAGTGCAGCGACCAGGTGACAGGTATTCCTACAAGATCTCTGAGAACACCTGTGTGCTTTTTGCTCTGAAAATTTTGCACTGACAGGAGGTTTGTTGTTTTATAGCACCTTAACTCATGGTTTCCTTGCAAAGAGTTTTTTCAACAGTGATGAAAACCAAATATATTTAAATATTAACAGAAGGAACTTCAGCCACAGTAGCCATGATGGCAGTAAAATGCTCTTCACTTAAAATCTCCCCATGCCACAAAAATATTCTGGAATAATGACTCCTTTCCAAGCCATTGACTTAAAGGGTAGCAAGGTTTACCAACCCAAAATAAAAGGAGAAGATGAAAGAGCAATTGAGAAGTTCCACTAAGCATACACATTAAGCATAGAGTGCCAGTGTCATAGCTGAGAGCTGCAGAAAGTGGTATATCCCAACTGTGCCATCCTGGGGGCCTTTCGCCCCCCAGAGTTACCTTTGACTTTTAAATCTAATGTTTTATAAACTTAAGTCATGTAAAGAAACTGCTTCTTCATTCGGTGTTGAGAGCATAATATAAAGACAACTCTTTCAGAGCTGCAGTACTGCCCTAAAGCCAATTGCTAGAAGATACTTCATAGCACTGCAAGCCACACCGTTTCCCAGAAGGTAAGGAAAGGTCCTTTTTGGATACTTGGAGTGCCTGAGGTACAAATCTATGGTACCTCATAATAAAAAAGCTACTGGGTAGCTGCTCTGAAATAGGATTTTGAGTGGATTGTTTTTCTGGTAGACTTCTAAGCATGTTATGCTTTCCTGTGAATCCTCTTAGTAGAGCAAAGGGTTAAACTTGCATGCCATTGAAGTTTAATGCTCTGTACCAGCTGGCATTCTCACTGGGTATCACTGATGACCAGACCAACTTTGAAACTTTTGCATGCTTTGTCTAGAGCATTCATGTAGTGATACAGCAAAAGCCCTCATTCATGCCAATAAATGTAGTTGTATACAAGCTTTCCCAAATAATGCTTTCACTAGAGATATTGTCCATAGCTTATCATTGTAAAATTGCAGCTAAAAAATCCATCTCTCTCTCTCGTCAGTGGCTGAGAGGTAAAAGAGTGGCAAGCAAAGTAACCTCAAGCACATACTGTGGTTTGAGAACTCCTCTTCTTCCTGTTCTTCAGTTTGACTTCCTGGCACCAGAATAAAATTGGCATCTGCAATTGAGACGTAATACATCTGTGAAAATGTTTTAGACAGAAACTACTACAATTTAACAAAGCAACGCAGGGCAATTTCATGTCTAGTATTACTGATGTGGAGGCAGGTTTCTGCATTGCAGGTTTCTTTGGGTAAAGAACACCTTGTCTGGAGAATTCACTTTGCTTGTGGTACAGCATTGGCGTACAACTGCATAAATGCTCGCGCTGTGCGGTGGTGGTGGTGTGTTACCTCATGCTGAGTTATTGCTCCTAGGAAATAAGTCTGTATGTACGTATGCTTGCTTTTCTGGGGGGTCCTATCAAAAGATCTGCAAATTTCTCTTCCTTGTTCCACAGTTATCTGAACATTCTGCTGGCACCGGCTACAGTGAGTGATGCTGTACAAACGAGGAGATAAAGGTGGAGCATTTGGGTTTGGTCAATGAGTATAACGAAGGAGAGACTAGACTAGAAGCACTGCATTTGCTAATATCTTTCCAACGTTATAAATGAAGGTCAGGCCAAGGTATCACCTGGAGATAAATCTACAAATAAAAGCTATCTGCGGGGGAAAAAAAGCTAAACCTTACAGAGATAAAAAGAGACATTCCCACTTTATCTGTGGAGTCTGTAGGTGAGTTAGACATACGTTGTGTGAAAATTTTCACACAGATGTTTGCCTTTTTTGTTTTGATTGCATTAATTGCTATTTTATCCATTTTTATCCATTTAAATTCTT
Source organism: Falco cherrug (assembly GCF_023634085.1). Lineage (NCBI taxonomy): Eukaryota > Metazoa > Chordata > Aves > Falconiformes > Falconidae > Falco > Falco cherrug. The sequence continues at coordinate 44,402,247 of NC_073705.1, forward strand.
TTTCTGCTTTTGGAGTATTGTTTGCTAAATCCTGCCCATGCTGTGAAACACTCCAGTTTTTAAGCGATGTTCCCCTCTCTGACCTAGTAGCTGCACTCACCATTATTCAGCAGTGCAAAGAGTTGTAGTAGTTTATTGTATGTAAAAAGCTATTGCTAGAGCTTCCGTGGAAGTCACAGCCTGGCCTCTGTTCTTGTGTTGTAGAGCTGCTCCCCGCTCTAGGAGCCAGTGTCTGTGCAGACAGGGGAAGCAGAGAGGAGGCAGCAATGCAGGCGGCGGAGTGAACGCTGCCTACCTTGTTTGAACTTGGATGCGTTGTGATTTCCCTAGCCAGATGACTTCATCCTGTAAACTGACCGTAGGGGCATTTCACATACTAGTGTTACTTTCTGATGTCACCAGTTTCTACCTAGAATTAGACGTTCCTAAATGGACTTGTACATCTGACAGCTCCTCCCCCCCCCCGCCTCCCCCAGCAAATTAATACCTTTCTCCATGTGTAAAGATTACAAAGATGCTACCAGCAGAAGAATTACAGCTAATTACAGCTACTTCTTCTTTCAGGGTATCCGTGATTGAGGGCATAGCAGATTAAAGAAAGTAAGGCATCAGTTCTCAAAAAGAGGAGAAACAAATAGGCAAACTTTTTTCTTGCCACTGTGACTGGCATTTAGTCTTTAATTCTCATGCTTGTTCCCTGGCTTTCCTTACCACGCTGTTCACAGTCCTTGCCAATAAATCCAGGGCAGCATTTCCACTGTAAAGACTTCAAAACCTTCTGTTTCACTTGATAGACTGGCTTCAGAGCTTTCCTGTACCTGGGGAGTAAGGGTCTGGGCATTAGATTGCAAGTTACAGTCAGCTGGCATCATTCCGACTAGCAGCAGTTTGGTTCCAAGTGTGTCCTAGACAACTAATGCAGAATGCAGTTAAGACATTTGTCATAAACTGTATCACTGCTGCTTAGTAAAACATTTAGGCAGTCCACAGTGATTTATTTTTTTCCCCTACGTAAGATTGCTTTTCAGGACTACTGTCTACACCAGGAGGTGTGTACACACTCTTACATGCAGACAGCATCTAAGTACTATTCAGTGAGCAGGGCTCCAGTGCTCTGCCTCACGCTTGATTGTTCTTTGGTAGAGGTGTTTTTCCAAGTACGTTGACACTGATCTGATGCAAGTCTGAGAAATGTCACAGATGGCAAATTTATGCAACTATCAGTAATGCAACTGCAATGTTTATTGTAATAGAGTCCTTTGCAATCAAGTTTGGATGGAGCTTCAACTTCTGTCATATTCTGATGAGTTGTAGAGAAAGTTTTATTTTTAAACAAACATCCCAAAATGTCACTGGTACCAAGGAAGATACAAATTTGTAAAAACTCCACTAAAATAGTTTGTTTTCTGTTCAAAGAAAGAGGAATTAATTGTATTAACAAATAACAAAAGCATTTTTGCAATCAAGTAACTACATAGATGTGAAAACATACGTGAGTATTAAATATTATTTCACTTCATAAGTGCGTTGTGCCTCAGTGTCTCCCAGCATTAAAAATGTATCAGCCCTGGTACCTTAAGGTACACCGCTGGCTTTCACCAGTACTCCTTGGGCAGCCAGTCCTTCTGAAAGAAGAGTAAGCACTTGGCCAGTTGCCCATCTCTGACTCCTGCCACATAAATGGTTTTACTGATGGCTGCAGGCAGAGATTTTTTTTAACTTATGCATGTGTATTGTGACCTGAAAATCATGGAAAACATGTGGTCCCTGCTTGTGTCTGAACAAGCATGTGAGAAGATTTGAAAAATCACTGAATCACTGTGTAGTCCTGTACTTGATGGCTTAGAAAGGCAGTTGTTCTCCCAGGTTACTGAAATGCCTGATCACCTTAGGTGCATAAGTCAGACCCTGCATCACTTTGGTATTAGGCTGAGCTGATGCTTCAGTTCTTTTTGAAATGTGTCACTAAATACTTTTGAAACTATCATTTAGATACTTCAGAGAAAATTCTGTTTTCTTCAGTGGTTTTATTTAGGATACTTACATGATCTTCTGGCAGTCTGGTGCTCCATTTAGACAGGGCTGTTGGGAATTGATGATGTACTTCTCCTTCATGCAGGCTTCTATGTATGTTACCAGCCGGGACTGCGTGAAGGAGCACCAGTTCCTAGTGGAAGACAGACATGGGAAAGGAATTTGAAGTAGGTCATCTTAAGTCTCTGCTTGTAACAGTGCCAAGGAAGAGTGAAATGCAGAGGGCCCTTCCTTTTTTTTTTTTTTTCTTTTTTTTTTTTCTTTTTTCAGCTTGATGATGAGGAAAATGGAAAATGTTTGCTGGCTTCTCCCTCCACTCCCAGTTCATTTGTTTTCATCTGGGATGTTTATCTCGGTGTGTTACAAAAGGGTTGATTGTCTAAACTTTGATGCATTATAGTTCCATTTCCAGTCCTTTCATTTAGCGGGAGAAATTTCCAATCCATGATAACCTGCAGGTTAATGTCACTTTAAATGTCAAATTGCCTTTCTCAGCATGTTGCCATTTCAGATGCCTAATGACTGACTCATCAGGTTGAGGCAGACTGCTTCTGAAAACTTAATCTGACAAAAACTCCATTAACAATCAATGTCTTCCTAAGTATTACTTCTTCAAGATAATACAGTAACCGGTTGCATTTTATTAGTTAGACTAGCTTTGAAATAATTTCTCCTATCATCTGCAGGAAAATAGCGCTGGAAAAGTGAGGGTTGTTTTCTTGGTTTTCTTGGGTTTTTGCTTTATGCTTCTAGCAAGGACAAGTGAGTTGTACTAGTCTGGTAAATTTTACATGTCAGAATTATATAGGCATCTATTAATCCCAGAGTGTAGGTGAATCTCTTCCTTTTCAAGAGTTTAAAGTCAAGACATGTTGTTTGAAGTTCAATGGTTAAAATCCAAGATCAGAAGTGACATTATCCAAGACCAGAAGTGAGGAGTAATAACTATAATGGGAACAACTGAACTTTAAGCAGTATATTTTTAAGTGGGAACACAGGAACCAAATCTCTGATAATCAGCATATATGGAAAAAATTTGCCTGTCTGAGAGAGTTGCAGAAATATTGGGGAACTGAGTCCTGCCCAAAAGCAGAAGCTGTGGCCATAGGGGCCAGGCAGCCAGGAGAAGGGGAAGAAGCTGCAAAGGAGTTGGAGGCATCAGGCTGGAAAGGGCAGACAGCCTGGGCTAGCTGGGAACACTTCACCAGGCTTGTTGGGACATAAACAGCCTTTTGTGTTCCCCTGTTTTTTAAGGAAAATGTGGTTACGATTTCAGCGGACGCTCATGCAAGCAAAACTCTTCATCTGTTAGAAGCAGGGGCAGGAATCTGCTGGAGCCTGTGGCGCTGGGAGGGCTGCACAGGAAAGCAGGCGGCTGCAGCCTTCGTGGTGATTTCAAGCCAAACCAGCTGTTTCGATGAGCTGTAGTTTTAAGGCCTTTGCAAGTGACTGGGAGAATTTTATCCCATTTATCAATGGGAGCCTTGTTTCCTGTGGGACTGAACCAGAACACAAATTCTCAAATTCTTATTAAATCATTAATCTTCGAGAGTCAAATGCTCTGCTTGTGTCACCGGGCAATTCAGTTGAAGCCACAGACGAACACACGTGCCCTGGCTGATGTCTGTCTCCAAGGTGCCCATAAGTCTGCCAGGCTTTGTAAGGCTGCATTGCTTGTCAGTGGTTGGTTTAAGATGAATATCTCTGAAACAGAGACCCGATTTGCGCCTGTATTTAGGCTGTCCTCTCTCATGTGCCCAGCAAGCCATAAATGGGAGTGGGTTTTCCCCCCTCACATCCTCTGCTTTTTTTTCTGGGGAAATAAGTGACCGGGCGCTGCTGCTGTTGGAGTTCGCTGGCATCATTGCTAGGTCTGCCCATGGGATGCCTGCCAGATCCAGGCAGGAGTCTGCATTCACTGTGGAAACCTCCTTTTAAAATAGGCTTTGTTGGCTTTACTGTTTTGTTCTTTCCTAACGAAAACAATCCACACCCCATGAATCATCATCTGGGCTGATTTGTTTTTCCCACCATACACAGCTTCCAACAGGTCCTTTGAGTCATGGAAGCCACACGAGTCTAAACCAAATGTTTACATGCATCAACATGTGTGTGAGCAAGAATGGGGCATCGTGTGACTGAGTACTTCAGCTGTGTAGCACATGTCAATGTGCACACACACATAATGGAAAACACGAGGATTCCTTTTCAAAACCTGTTAATGTGTTGGAGGTCTCTGGTGGGCTTCTCACTCGTAGAAAGGGGTTATGTTCTATCAGAAATTGAATCGGTGGTTGATCCCAGCTTGGTGCATACTTTGGACAGTTATTAGCATGCAGAATGAATAGCATGAAAAAAAGGGGAATTTGGTATGCTCTCAATAACAACTTCCTTTAACGGTGGGCATATTTCTTTATGTCCATTTTTCTTTAGTGTCTGGTCACTAGTTCTTTCTCGCTTGATCTTAAAAGCTTATTTGTGGAGATGAAGGGCTACATAACTTGAAACCACTAAAAGTTACTGTGGTTAAAATCAAAACACAGTATTAAGTGAAGCTTCCCGAAATTTATTCTTTCATCATATAAGTAAGTGAGGCATATCTTTCCCATCTTTAATAAGCTGCCATATAGATACATGTGCCCAAAGAGGAAACTTCTATTGCAGTATTTTTTGCACATCTTGTCAAATGCTTCCTTTAAGGACACTTTGCTATCTGTAACTAAAAATACTCCTTAACTGTATAACCTTGAGGGAAAATATGTCATTCTTGAATGTTAAGTGAAACAATGTAAAGACTGATCTAAAGTTCAGCGAGACATGCAGGAGTTCATCTGCTGGCACCAGTGGCTCTGGATCAGGCTATGAAGTTTCAAAGAGCTGCTGTTTTCACGAACAGCGCTTTATTCAGCTGGTTTCTGAATGCAGCAGCTTTGTGTTCTGCTTCTGCATTTTTCCCCCTCTTTGTAGTTACGTTGCTTCATTCACTAAGTATATAACCAACTTAACACCCTCTGCTTTTATTCTCTTTAATACAGTTTGCTCTTGAATCAAGCTTCTGCTGCCAAGGAGAGAGAGGAGTAGAAAGAAGTTGCTGGTCTGAGCAGAGCAGAAGAGCTTTCTCTCCAGTCTGGGGAATGGTAAAGTTTATCTCATACTGCAAGTTGGAGCAACACTTGAGGGAACCCTAGCAAATCCAGGGCTACAGATGTTTCATTTATTCAGTTACTTTTCCTGTTTTACATTCCAAGCATATTAATCCTTTTTTTAAACCAGAAACAAAGTATCTGAATGATTTTCTTTGATAGACTATGTGTGTGTTTCCTAGGCTTTATTCTAATCTCCTTATTGAATAAAGTCTTCCCGTGTCTATCCTCTTTTGCCTTATTTTGAGGCAAGTGTATTCTTCTGTCTGCAGTTAAATACATCTGATGACAAAGAAGTCTGTATTTAAATAAGATTCAACAAATCTAGGTTAGCTCAAGCTCCTTTTTATTTGAACCTTTAAGATCTTTAAACTAAAAACTGATTTTAAAATTATTTTTTCTTATGTTAGATATTCCTTCTGATTTTACTGAAACACAGGTTCAAGGCTCATGTCCGGCTGTGGCCCCGCACGGCCGGAGGGACGCAGAGGGGCTGGAGCGTGTCCAGAGCCGGGAAGGGGCTGGGGCACCCGTGGGATGGGGGGGTGGCTGGGGGGGGCTCAGCAGGGACCTCATTGCTGTCTATGACTACCTGAAAGGAGGCTGTAGGCCAGGTGGGTGTTGGTTTCTTCTCGCAAGTAACAAGTGATAGGACAAGAGGACCTTGGCCTCAAGTTGTGTTAGGGGAGGTTTAGGTTGGGTATTAGGAAAAATGTCTTCACAGAAAGGGTGGTCAAGCACTGGAACAGGCTGCCCAGGGAGGTGGTGGAATCACCATTGCTGGAGATGTTTAAAAAAGCACATGGATGCAGTGCTTAGGGACAGGGTTTGGTGATGGACTTGGCAGTGCTGGGTGAACAGTTGGACTTAATGATCTCAAAGGTCTTTTCCAACCTAATTGATTCTATGATAGCAAAATGCAGGCAGTTCTACATCTGATTGCAGGATTTGGCTGGACCACCTTATATCATAGCAAACAAAGTAAAACCCACTGAACCAGGAGAATAAAGCGGGATGGCTGGTCTGCAGTAATTATCACTCTGCTTAGATGAATATGGGGTAGTCCCTTTTTTTTCTATACACTGCTATGCCAACAGTTGCAGCATGATAGTCAGTGCGAGGAATGCCCCCCAGGTCAGCTAAGTACTTACATACTTTATTTTTCTTTGTTACATGTTCTCATGATGGGCACTGCAATGCATAATTTCAGACACTTCCTAGGTCAGTGGAATTTTTGCCTAAACAAAAGCTTCAGGATATTGTTTTTCCGTAAGTTTTGCTATTCCTTTGGCTATACTAGTACAACTGGGTTGTCCTTCACATCAGTTTCCTTGGGTCTCTATTCGGAAGGAATCCAGTTTCTGTAATTACCTTGAAAGCTCCTGTCCAGCTATTCCTGTGTCTACTGCTGACAGAGTGCAAAACTTTTCAGGTCCATAACACTTTCCTTATTGATGCTGTGCAAAGGGCATCAAATAAGCAATTATTGCTGCTTAAATGGGCTGCAGTAGAGAGGACTATGTTCTTCCAATTTAAACAAGCCACTTTCTATTGACTTCTACAGAATGACTTTTGATTTATACCATTTGAAGCAGAAAACAAGAATGAGGCTTTAACTGTAGAGTAATCTATGTTCTGTTTTTCCCTCAGTGCAAAATTCTCACTGACAAGAAAAAGCAGCCTCAATAAAACAGAGGTAAAATACCACATTTAAATTAATCTAAACTAGGACTGTGCACATCATTTTTAAGACAGACATATCTTTTTGTTTATTGCAGGAGGTGTTCAGCTGTTGAACAAGGTGCTGGCTCTCTGAGGGAGCATGGAATGTATGCCACTGTGTTTTTAATTAGCGGGCAGCAAGTGATCACTGGTGATCTATCAGTGAATTTCCAGCTCTTCCTGAGCAACCAGCAACCCTGTCTTACAATCTCACAGCAGAAACTCTCGTATTTCTCCACCCTTCCCTTAGCATGAGTAGAGGTCCCCCTCAGGCAGGCTCTGGGATCTTCCTGTGACTCGTCCCATGAACCACCCTGGTTGTCACGGGGTTTTAAGCAGTCTGAGTGATTTGCAGTTTACCTTAACAAGCTGGGCTGAAAAGAGTGGCAGTGGTAGTTTCAAACAGGTGGATTTCTAGACACTGCTGGAAGCCTTCAGAGCCCTGAGTCATGCTGCCTGAAGACCGCTTCTGTTCCAACAGTGGTGCCAGTTAGTCTGTTATCAGCTGGGACTTGTGCTGCAGAATGTCCTAAAAAATTAGTGCAGTGAAGGCTTTCTGAGAAAATCCAGTCCTTAATCTGGAGCCTTACTGGGAGCAGGAGCTCAAGAAAAAGCAGGCTTGTCTGGGGGCTGAGTTTGAGCCAAATCCAACTGTTGCTACTTCAGGGAAATAAATGCAAAAGGTTTTTCCTCTTCACAAAGCATCCACAGCCATTACTTCATTTATATTATCCTCCCTGTAACAGAAGTTCTACAGCCTGTTCAGAGGGCAGCTTACACTTGGATTTAACCTTTTGATCCCTGCACACGCAAGTTCACCCCTAGTGTAGCACGCTCGCTCCTTTGTCAGACCTTGTCTTCAAGTAGGAATCGCAGCCGGTGGCCACCTGATAGCACAGCTGTGGTGATACCAGCGAGTCCAAAATGCACAGGAAGACCAGCTTCCCAGGTGCCACCCGCTCCGGGCGCAGGTGATGTGCACCAGGGTTTGCCCTAATCACGTTTTGGGCCTGCGTGTAATTTTGCTGAGTGCTGGCTACCAATCACTCGTTCAAGGGGTGCTGGCCCGCGCAAGTGGGACGGCTTTGGATCCACGTGGTGGTAGTGCCGATGGTGGTTCTGTGGCTATGCTGAAATATGTGGTCCCTTGTTACCTGCTGAAAGAATGAATTGCTGCAGCTCACACTAAGGAGCAGTGAAGTAAAACAATCCTGTGGGCACAGTGTTCGATGACTCCTGCATCGCATGCAGTGAAGCTGTGTGTCATTTGCATCAAACATGCTAATGGAGAGCCATTCCGCCTGCAGCTGTGCAGCTCGGCAAGAGCCAAATATCAGAGAATTTCCTAAAGTTCTGAAAGGAGCCAAGTACCTAACTTTGGTAGGAAACTGTTGCTTCTGTTAATGAACTTGGCACTGCAAAAGCTATTGTTGAGCACTCAATGGCCATTCCACTAGATTGCAGGATATCAGGGGCTGAAGATCACATTTAGCTCATTTCATCCAAATCTGCTTTATTTTAAGCGTATGTGCTATGCCCCTTTGTTGGGAAATTTCAGTATCCCATAGGCTTCTTGAGAAAGTCCCTGTCTAATTTTGAAGCGATAGATGAGTCAGTGTGAAACTGGTCTTTATTAAAGCAATAGATGTTTTCCTGTAAAAGCGGACAAAAAAAATATGCTATTAAGATTGAGCATTGTTCTGACTTTCCTTAGAGTAAGACTGATTGGGGTTTCCTCTGCTTGTCTGCACTTCAGAGGATAGTTGTTCTGTATTTTGACACCCTGGGTAATCACAAAGAGAGTCCTGCTTCTTTGTGGCTGTCTTGGTGCTAAATTAGAGGAAGAGGTGAGTGTTTCATTGAGATAACAGCACACCTGGCTGACATCAGAAAGCCTTCCTCTAATCAAGGGTGACTTCACAGAATCGTGTGTCCAAACCTCGAAATATGTTAATGCAATTAAGGATTTACTTATGCTGAAGACCTCTGCCTTTCCTACTTGTAGTTCAGGTAGTGGAGCCTGGGGAATTTTTTGCTTTTGTTTTTTCATTTTTTTTCAGATACATTGTAATTTTAAGAAAAATTCCAATAGATGACAGGCAGAGTGTGTGTTTGTGGGTTAAAGAGAAAAAAGAAAATCTAAATCACCTATCCAATTGGAGGGCAAATCCAAAACAGGGGCTACTTGGCAATGATTGCACTTTTGGAGAGAGAGGGACGTTCTGTGAGACTTTGCCACAGATGGGGAAACCAGCTTTAGTTGCTCTGCTGCTTCCCATTTTATCACCACAGTCCATTTCTCCCTTACTGGGTTAGCCTTCTGTTTGGGGACCAACTCTGTCTGTGTGGTTACTGAGGGGAGGAAGTTAAAAATAACCTCTGCTTTTTCCTAGGATTATTTTTAACCTGGAATGCTTAAGTGATCTGGTTTACAGTGTTGCTTGACAGACAGGATAGGCCAACTGAGGGTACAGGCAGCTTTGGGCTTTGCTGTCAGAGCTAGCATGTGATGGGATTGCATCTTTTAGATGCTTCATTTATTTTTTTTTTTTTTTTAATTAAATATGAACGCAAGTACATGAAACCTGAGTTGTTAGCCTGACTGTTGTTGATGCTGTGGGCACGTGGATTAGATTAAGGCCAGCTGGCTGCAGTTCTGCTCAGCACTGAGAAAAGATAGGAAGGAGCCTTGGGGTTCACTGCTCCACTAATGGTGCTTCAGTGCATTGCCTGATTTGAGAAAAACCTGTTTATAGGGAGAGAAAATAAGCCCTTCTGAGTGTAATTACAGTAGAGGTCTTTCCATAGATCTCTGATCAACAGAGGTAAGTTCATGGCAAGGGTATGGAGAAGATAGCATGTTCTTCCCAGGGTCAGGGAATCTTTCCTTTCAAAGGCTGGGTCACCATGTTCCTGGCTCCCATGCAGCTGTGTGGAGAAGGACATGCGTGTCCAGTTCTGTCTGCCCAGGTCTGAATTGTAGAACCTAAGGGAGGGCATGCAGCTGTATACTTACATGGCCCTCTCCTTCAGCTGCAGCTCCCCTGAGGTTGGCTCAGCACCATGCCTTGCTCAGGCACGCGTCATTACCAAGTGTTTGGTAGAAGCGGCTCTAAAGAAAGAAAAATCTCCAAGGTGGCTTGTCAGTTCAGGGCAAGTTTTCACGAGCTATCAGGTGTGTCATCCATATAGCGATTGTCAGGCTAACAACAGTGGTGTATTGTCTCATTGATGTATTTAATTATCCCTTTCAATATGACTTGTGATCAGACAGCATTTGAATCGGTTCCAATAGTGGTGACTATTAGAGTAGGGAATGAGCTAATGCAAGCTCTTATTTGATATTTACTGGGTCACTTGTAGAACTTCCACATATCTGGTCATAGCCCAGGCAGCTTTTCAAGCCTCATTTTAGCTGCCTGTATCCATACGCAGGAAATCCACCAGTAACAGCAGAGTCTTCCTATGAAGTTTTGCATTAGGCATCTGTTTTATATAGGAAATGAAGAGTGAAAATGTATTTATTTTGGGTATTATGCATTGAGTATTTATGAAATCCAGAACCTGTTTTTACTGTTCTTACCCTTTATCTTCCATTGCTAAAACAAATGCTAATATAGTCCAGCCGTTTCACAGTACAGGTCTCTTCATATACTCGTGCTTTCATTTCCCTTTTTAATTCTGCTGACAGTTTGTGTACACATGGATCCATTTACCTCAACCATAGAATAAACTATCTAAAGTCAAACCAAGCAGCTCATATGAGGGCACAGTTGCTGGGGAGAAAAGAATAAAAGATGATTTCGCTGGGAAAATTGGCCTCTTGATAGTTTTGATTTTGTAAGTAACATGTACAAGCACTTGTCCGCTTTGAATACGCAGGGCTTCAGCTGTTTGCTCAGATACAAACAGCTGAGATACCAAACTGTTACCTAGGTTTTCCTCTAAAGAAAAGTTGGAACAACTTTATTATCTCTTTTTAAAAAGGTCACCTAAAGACGAGTGTCTTCTTGCTGATTTTCTTGTCAGAATAATCCTGTTATTGTGAGATGAATTCATTAGTAAAGTACCATATCCAAGCTGGGATCTAATGAGTCATTTCACCTTACATGTTGAAACAAAAACCAGAGGAATCTGTCTGACTAATTGCCCTGGGTATATTAGTCATGATGTCTCAGTTATTCAGATAACTGCACTAAGAAAAATAATACTATAATTTTTTTTAGAAAAATCTTTCGTTATTTTGTAACAGCCACTGCTCCTAATACACAAGAAAAATAGCAAGAGGTTGGAAAAAACCCACATCATTTTTGTTAGATAGTTATGAGAGTCAAAACTTTATCTCACAGACAAAGTTACCATTGATTTTGTTTGGGTTTTTTCCAAGTTCTGAAAACAAAGTGTTTCTGTATTTCAAAAGCAAACTGTAAGTGGGACATAGTTTTGGTAGAAAATTCTTGTTTATGAGCCTGGGCTTTTTTTATGGCATGTCTTTATCTCCCTATATCTCTTAATTCCTGATTAAATCCTGCTTTTCTTCTTGCTCTGCGCTTTAGAGGTAGAAGCCCAGTTCCTCTATGTTTTTTTCCAGGGTATGTGTCACACTTATAGGGAGGAAATACCAGATTGATGACAACTTCTTGTCTATGCTTAGCAGCGTACTCCAGCTATGAGCACCTGACATGCATTTGAGAAATTTAGGATCTGAAAAAGTACATTGCTTCAACTCCTTGAATTTTTAGAATTTCAAATGCGCTTACAAGGGGAACTGTGCTGTCTCTTCTTGTTCACACTCTTTCACCTCACTTTTGGACATAATTCCTTTCAAAGTGCCAGATTTCTTTCGTAAGATGGATCACCTTCCTGGGCTTGTGTGCACTATAAATGTGACAGCTCTAGCAAAAGAACATACACCTTAAAGCTACAGCCAGGCTAGATTTTGATTGCCTGTAGTCATCAACATAGCTTTATAATTGGGAAGAACTCTATGATTTGACTCATTATGCAACTGTCTCCATAAAAGGAGGAAGTATTTATCTTCTTGGGAGGAAATTAGGATGAGTAATAGCTAGTGCTGAACAAAGTTACATAGCAAAGGAAGAAATCCCTATTAGGACAGTGTATTACAGCATCTTGCTGACCCATATATACACTTTTTTTACACTGCTAAATGTGCATAGTATTTATAGTTTTCAGAATGCTTTTGGCATTTCACCAGCAATCAAATGATTACCACCACCTTGCAGTATAATGTGGCAGTCCACAGTACCACTTAGGCTTTGTGTTCCTTCCTCTGATGGTGTCTGAAATGCATTAACCAGGAGTTGGTGAATTAACAGGGCATGTCATTATCAAACACTAGCCATCAGGCAACTGGAAGTCAACGCTTACAGGCTTTAGAAAATTACTTAAGGTTAATGGTGGGAGGTACAGATTTGTGGGAAGGTGTGGTATGAAGCACAGCAGGGTTTTAGTACACTCACCATGCTGCATGCAGAAGGGAGGCCCTAATTTTACACATAGGTGAGAGTAGAAACAATTTTGCATACTACAGTTTGCATGGAAGGGAAGCATGACATGAGCAAGGTTTTGTAGTCTCTTTCCATCTCCCTTTTTCCCTTTCCTCAAGAGCATTTAAAGGGAAAAATACCAGGGCATCCTAAAGCACTGAGCTGTGAACAGCACTCACTGTGCTGCTGTTTCAGCTCTCCCAAACAGGGCTCTGCAGTACCCATCCATCAGGGCTATAAAAAATTCATTCACTGTCCTGCTTGGTTTTCATCTATTTTAAACATTTAGAGACCTACTTATGTGCCCTGTAAAACTTACAAAAAATCATAGTGTTTAGAAATCTTTCTAGTGAAGTACATGCCTTTTCCATTCAGCATGGCTACTTTTGTGCTGTAGATTGCCCCGAGAAACATTTCATGGTCATGAAAACCTTTTGTGGGGGTTGAATTTGTAGTCATTTTCATGCTTATTTATTATTCTTTACTCTCTTATATTTATTCTTCACTGTTTTTATTTTGCTAACATCCTGCTGTTCTCTTTCTCTCTCTATTTCCAAGGCCCGAGTCTTTAGCCAAGCACATGCCGACGATGGGCAAAGGTTGCCATGATCAGCAAAAATAATCAGCATTAATTTGTGATGAGAAAAAGTTAGTAAATGTTTTTTCTCCAGTTCTGCTTTGCCAGAAATAGCATTTGTTTTATGGTGCTACAGCAGAACTGGAAGGCTTTGCATCTGCCAGGTGTGTCCAAACCCCTAACCCTGTTTTGCCATCTCGGACTAGGTAGAGAGCCAGTCCCATCTGTGCTTTCATCCTCCACAAGCAATTTCTGTTTCTGTAGTTAAAACATTTAAACCTCTCCTTGGATATAGACTGATCCCTAAAATCTAATGTATTTTAAAGAGAAACTTCTATTGAAAATGGTCATTTGTCAACAGGATACAAAGGGTACCAGACAGGATCACACAATTGTTACATGTAAGACAGACACATTGGCGTACTTACCCGTTTCGAGACTGTGAGCTTGCAGCTTCAAAATCCTCTCTCTCTTCTTGATGTGGGGAGGTCACACTTGAAGGGTAATCTTGAATATTCTCCCTGAGCCCTTCTGCCTCCCAATAACCTTGTTCCTCGTGTGACAGAGGAGTCCTCTGGGGGTATACAGAGGTCTCGTAAATTTGTGGCTTTGAGCTGTGCACTGAACCATCGTGATATCCATGATGGTCCGAGTGTCTGGCCAGCTTTGCCAGTCCTATTGTATTACAGAGGAACAAAAGTTTCACTAGCATTGTGGGTTTCTTCCCACCTAGTTACACCTGTCTCTTGTTCTCTTCTCTGAAGCACAGCCTGGATTAATTCAGGAATGCCCCGGCAACATTCTTTAACTGGAAAGTTGGAAGAAGGAAGGGGGGGGAAAAAAGTTTAACAAAGAGCGGAAAAAGCTTTCGACCCTCCCAGCTACTGTGGAAACGTCCGTGGCTATTGAACAATGTGAGTCTGGTTCCTGTGTGGGGCTCTAGCGTCTCCAACAGAGGCGGGGGGAAAACGGTGGTAGGAATATAGCTTATTCAAGGAACTTCTGAGCTTGGCTGCCTTCTAAACTTATCTGTGGACAGGAACTTGGCTTTTATCAACTGCCTTCTCCCTCAGGCACAGGAAAAGGATGTTAGCTTAAAGGAAAGGAAGAGAAAAGAAAGGAAAGAAAATACTGAGTGGTGTAACAGACTTTCGTTATGGTGCCAAAAAATGTCACAGACCTGCTTGCTCCAATGTCTGCATGTGGGTATTTTTTCTGCAATGTAAAGGCTGAAATACCGTGGCTTTAGCAGCAGAATACTCATGGTATGTACAACAAATTATGGGCATTAAGGGATTCGGAGTAAATGCACAGCAAAAAAGAGCTTACAAACATCCATTTTTGTGTGGCTTTTGCAAAGTAGCTCTGTGAATCGTACTCTGTTGCCATCATGGAAGATTCTCATGAAGTGGTCCTTCTGAGAATTCAGGATTATTGAACATTTTTAAGAATTTCCATTTGGGTTCTCATCTCGGGATCTTACATAATTTTTTTGTATATTTTTAATTAGCATTACAAAAAAACATTTGCCAAGAGCTGCTGTAAAGAGCTACATCACCAAATCCTAATAATAATGAAGAAAAAGGCTGTGGAAGTAGGATGTAGTTTTCTTACTGGTTTTGCTTTACTTGATGGTGCTGCTTTTAGACTTGATGGTGCTTCTTTTAGTTTTGTTGCTATCATAAACTTTTTCTTTCCTTACTGTCTTGCAGGGTGATGAGCTCTCTGGCATTTTTGAGAAGAAAACGAAGGAGAATTATGCCCCGCTGACAAAACAGGTGGGAATGTTGGTGCAGACCTGCTAGATTATGTCCGTTTGAATGATGAGATGCACATCCTGAAGTTCAGTGCATTAAATGTAAAGCTTTTCTGGAGTCATTCCAGTGCCAGCTGAAAAATAGAGGGTAAAATCTTTCTAGGATTTTGGAAGGCCTTGTTATTAAAGGCTGTGAATTTGCATCTCATTATCACTGGTTGGATCTGCACCCCTCTCCTTTTGACTGCCCCTCGTTTATGCTTACTGGAAGAACCTAGAAAGATGCAGAAATGCACTTACTGACCTGTGACAGACACCACTGTGTAAGAGCAATTAAGTGCTAGGGCAGCAACAGTGGCACATGGAGCAAGGTGGAGAGAGATTTTGATAATTATAAGGGCAAAACCTGCTCTTGCTGTTGTAGTCACTTCTCCAGGGAGATGAAATCATAAGTTCTGGACTGAAGACTGAAAGAAGTAGGCAATTTCCCTCTGTTCCTTCCTGCTGCTTTTATTTCAGAATTGCATGCATCCTGCTATAATACATGTTAACGTGTGAATATTTTATGTGCCATGTTTCACATACAAATGTGCCTTTCTTACAAGTAACTGGATGTGACCTAAGCATTATGTTTGTTTATTTAATAAGACTAATTATCAGGAAGGAACTGAAACAAACACAAGACAAAACAAACAGGCTTATAAACTGAACTGCTGTGTGATCGTGGCTTGCAGAAAAGTGATTTTATGCTACAGATACTGAAGTTGTCCCACTTGTGACCTCCTTCCAAACCCTTTGGACTTGCCTTCCCACATATACCTTTCCACTCAGTCTTAACTCATCTGTTTAATCTTTATTCTTTGTGATACTTCCCAAGTGGTGGGGCAATGTTTCTCTGCCATCCTCCTGGCTCAGAACATCTGCTGCTCCTTCAGGTGCGAGAACCATTCTCTGTGCCTTTGTAATGACGCTGCCCACAATTGCAGCAGTTGGGAGGCACAGATTGCTCAGCCATCTGCAAGTTAATAATTTACCATGACTTTTTGGTAGCAGTTATGAAAGATGTTAAAATCTAGAGCATGCCGGCAACTGATGTCTCTTTCCTTGTGATGGGGATAGCATAGGATGCTGCCATGAACACGTGGAAGGTATGAATTATTCAAAGGACTTGACTTACTAAACGCTAGTTAAGGTTTCTGTCTAATAGCGGTTCTGATTTGAGGTCTCTGAATAACATTCAGGTTATACGGTTGGTTCATAACATTAGATTTATTGGCAAACTGAGCTGTAAGTTTTCTTGCTCTAACATCTGTAGAGGAACAGGTGTGAAGAGTGTACCTGTTTAGGAACAAGATACACCACAACTTTCCCTCTCTTTTTTTGAGCTAACTCCTCAGCCTGGAACCAAGGAAAACAGATGTGCAAGGTCATTTGCTGTAACGATTTGCTCATTGCTTTCTGAGGTCAGTCTCTTCTAGGAGGTACCTTCTAGGTGAGAAAGGCAGCTGTGCACCAACTAATATTAATAGATACCTGTTCTCTTTTCAGTTGCCTGGTTTAGGCTTGGTGTACTTTATGCAGCTGGCTACCACTGTCAGAATGGAAGGAATGGGTGAGTAAATCAAATTTAAAACATAGCTTGGAAAATGATTTGGAAATAAGTGTTATTCCAAAAGTATACTTGAAACCCTATCGGTAAGTGATGTGACAGTAACAGTGTGGAGATGTTTGGAGCCGCCCTGTTACTTCTCAGAAGCTTCTAGCAGTTCTCAGAACAGCTAGCCAAAAAAATGCAGCTCGCTCACTCTATATTTTGGCAACTAAATTGGACAGGTGATAGATATTGTTCCTCCAGTCTTGGATCCCAGTCTAATGGCTTTTTTTGCCTGTGCCTTTATTTATGAAAATACTTTTTCCCCGATTATTTTTGAGGAATACTTCTTCAAACTACTCAAACTAGTCTTCAGACTTCAAACTAGTCTTGAAAGAGTTGAATTTGCAAGTTATACCACATTCACGGTATGCCCCAGGATCTTGCAGGTAACTTTCAGGGCTACTCTTGCCTTGTCTGGTAATTATAACCATTTCCATCAAACACAGCTCTTAACCCCTTCCAGTGTTGCCCGCTCTGAGAATTCAATGTCCCGTTTGTCATTCCATATCGAAGCTGTCAGATGCCAGTACTGGATAAGCTGTGTAAGATGTCAGATCTCATCTTGGCCCCTTTCTGTTTGTTTGGAGTCAGAGCCCTGCACCTATGGTTGGATAGGAGGTGGGTGACCACACAGTAAACAGTGCCAAACGATACATTTGATAAATGGCTTATATGTACTTGGAAAGCAAACATGCTGGCTAGCCCAGTCAGTGGCTCTCTGGAGAAAGAACCTGTAGAAATTAAATTTTCAGTTATTAGATTTGTGTTTTCTTGTTTGTTCTTTTTATCTTCCCTGATTCACTGCCTACTCCACAATGCTCTTAATTATAGACTTAAATTCAGAATCCGTGCTTTTAAAAGAAAAAAAAAATAAAGCCAAAAACCTTGGAAAAATATTTGAAAGGCCAAGAAACGATTACGTTATTTTCCTAAGCATGGGTTGCTTTAGATTCATATATCCCAGCTCAAAATCTCTGAAGCGGACTAACTGAAAGGATTTTTTTATCTGGGAAGATGAATAGGACAGTTTTGTTAATAGCTGCGCAGCAAGGGGATAGCTTCTCATTAGGCGCTGGGTTTTAGATCTGGAAAACGCTGTCTCATTCCCTCCCTGCTGTCGATACGCGCACGTGGGTGTGCAGCAGCTCCAGGGAAAGGGAGCACGGGGGGGAGTGTCGGGAGGGGGGCTGCTGAGCTGGGAGGCAGTTCCTTTCAGTGCTCTGTCCTGCAGAGGAAGAAGATGAATTCTTGTTGACAAAGCTTTTGAGCAAACTAACAGAAATAATCAATGATATTAAAAGGCAGAGATCAGTCACGAAAGACCGCTGTACTGGCAGTGCTCTGCTCGCTGTACATGTGCCTTAAAAACGGCTCGTCCATCAGCCTTCAAGCTATTCATTCCCTGGCAGAGGAAATTAGTCATTAACTATGCAAACGTACATGCAGGGATTCAAATCCTAAACTGTTTGCCAAGAGGATGTCAGACAACTGCTTATTTTCGTTAAGGCATGAAAATGAATGATCTGAGACAGTTCTCCCTTCTGTGTTTTGAAGTTTTCATAAATGGAGAGAGAGAGGGGCAGGAGGATTTCTGTTTATATAGAACATGGTTTGATCCTGTTAATGTTAATATTATTCTCCATACAAAAACTTCCTGAACAAAGGATATTTACCAGCCACAAAAGCAGTCTGTCTTTCCTTGCCTTGCCTGTCTTTCAAACAACGTCATACACTGTTTAAATACTTCAGTAGAATATGACCAAATCCCACTCCTTTCATCCAGCGAGATGCCTTTGTCAGCTGTTAGTCTCCAGCGTAAGTTCCTCATTAAAGGACAAGGTTAAGGTTTTGTGTGCGGAGCAACTTGCAACTGGGAAAATTAAAGAGGAGAGAGACACGAATTAAGTAAAATCCTGTTTTAATCTGTTGCAGACGCAAAGAAAAGACAGTAGAAGACGGGGAATCTTGATTTCTGCTTTGCACGTGTTTCTTTCCCTTGTGTCTGTGCTTTGGGAATAGGTAGACTGGAGTTACACGTGTCACGCCCCTATTCCAGAACTACTGGCAGATGTTGTACAGGTCTGCTTCCAGGTATGAGCCACCAACACCCAGAGGGAGGTGTAGGCTCGTGGAAGGTTGGGAACTGCACCTTGCAGAGACCCTCAAGAAACTACAGTGTTATGCAGCGAGAACTCAATGGGCAAGTCTGAGCAGCCAGAGTTCAGACTTCAGATGAACAACAGCTGGGTGAATTTGTCATTGCACAAGGCAAGACAAGGCTTTCACTTCGTGTTATGCAGATCAGCTAAATGTTTGTGAGATACGAATTTCTTGACAAAGTGGTAGGAATTAAACTCAATAGAAGAAAAATAGGATCTTGATTTAACTGACTTCTCCCCAGTGTCCCAAGGCGGAGAACAGAGAAAAGGAGGTTGCTGCCAGGTGAGATAGGAACTTGGCTTCTCTGAATTGCCTGCTGGAGAAGCTTCTCTTCAGCTGCTGATAATGTTAGCAAAATCTTAAAGCCAGGGTTGCTTACATTAGCTCCTGTTGTTAGGTTCGCCTGAGGCAGGGCTGGCAACAAATCAGGGCTGAACCTTCTGCTTAGAACAGAAAAGGGGTACTGCAGTCACCGTGGGGTGGCAAACGTTCAGCAGCCGTTATTGATGCTTGCCCTATATAGATCACCTACAACACAGTCTTGAGTCCAGAGCTTTCCTAAAAGGGTTTCAAGGTAAAACAATGTCTGTGCAAACTGCCTGCTGCCTTGGGAGGGATCCAGCGGCATTTAAATACCTCTTGTGAGCTCTTTCTGAAGGTCATCGAGAGAGGAGAAGGCAGGAAAGGAGTATCCCACTGGAGTGCTGGTTAATTCAATTCGGTGATGAATCACGTTTCGTATTCCAGGATGGCTTAATGTTTCATGTATTTGTTACCTTTTATAGCAATGCAAAATATGTAGAATTCAATTGTAAAAATCACAATGACAGAACAATAACTTAACAAAATCAAAATACACTTCTCTCTCAGCCTTATCAGCCTAGGCGTTCTCCTGAAAATATCAGTAAAACCCATAACCCTGGGAAACTCTGTGCTCTGCTTTAATGGTCTTTAAAAGCCTAGTGAAAAAGTAAATGGGCCCTGTAGCGATTCCCAAAGATGGTAAATTCCTTCTTACCAAATGCAGTAAAAACAAAACGCCTGCCCTGTGCCTGATGAAATCGATGGGAGTCTTGCAACTGACTCTAAGAGCACCTGGGTTAAACCACTGGTCGTATGGCACAGTAAGATGCAGATATCTTCAATTCAATAATACCCTGGGAGCAGAAATGAGCACCAGCTGTGCACTTACGGTAGTGGTCAATCAGCCACCTGATGGGAATTTTGAAAGATGGTAAGAAAAACCTTTTTTCACTTTTTGCTGCAACAGTCTAGAACAATGCAAGCTCCTATAATAATTGGCTATGTTGTGATGGCCTTCCTCTGAATCTTGCATTTTTTAAAATTAATTTAAAAGACTGATAAATTTATTAGTCAGAGATTTGGCTCTTCTACATTCAAATGGAAATTTGTACTTCATTTATAAGTAAGGATTTGTTTTTAATAATAATAAGTAATTATTTGTGAGAAAAAAAGATGAAGAAATCTATGCTGTTTCCCAAATCAACCATTTTTCAATTGTCTCAGTATGGAGTAAAAAAAAAACCACTCCCAAAACCTAAAAAAATATTCTTAGTTCCACAGTAAGCTATGTTTGTGTACATGTCTGCATGTATGTACAGACATACTGGGTTTTATTCAGATTATTTATTTTTTTTTCTGTGTAGGCGTTCCCCATCTGACACTTCCAGGCTGAAAACTTGCGGTAGCAGCAGCTTACGGACCAGTACACTTCATGATGTTACGGTGTGTTACCCTCCCATAATGCAGTTAAACCTCTGCATTTCGTATTTGGTTTGCCTCATAAGGAAAAGCAGCCAGAGCTGGTCAGGGTTTGTGCTCGGAGGCCAATGCTCCATGGCTTCCATAGTCTCAGATATGGCACTGTTAAAAAAAATATATAAATAACCACCTTGTTGCACCAGCAATTGCTTTCACAGGTGCTTGCTCTGAATTTCAGTTTGCTAGCGGGACAACAGCTGGTTTGGGCCACTTGGGATTTATTTCAGAAAAGAATTTATCTTGAGTTTAACTTTAAAGCACATTAGGATATCCAACTGTGATTAATGATCGTATGTTTTTGTAGTTTTTCCTGGCGAGTCCTTGAGGCTGGATGGATCCTCTGTGCAAGCTGTAAGAGTTCTCTGCTGGATGATTTTCTCACCCCACTGTGCTCTGCAGCACAGAGCTCCGACGTGAGTGATGGCGTCAGTGGAAAACGTCAGCTCACCCTGCAGTGGCAGAGCAGAGGTCTGTCTACAGCAACTCGGAGAACTAGGAAGCAGGATTTCCCCCAACAGGCATCTGATTTTTCAGAAATGAGCCATTGCAGTGGGATGTGCAGCCGTGCAAAACCCGTGTTTTATACTGAACGCCTTCAGACTTGACAAACATGGCAAGTGGGACTTCTAGCTCCCTTCACTTGAGCACCAAGCCTTAGCTGGTTCCCTTTTTCTCTTGGTATTTACTAGAAATAACGTCCTCGTTACTGTTTTGTGCAAAGTGGGTTCTGGTAACTGCCAGACGAAGAAACCTGACCCTGTTTGCTAGAAACACTACCAGCTTTATGTGCCCCCCCCGCCCCGCCCCCCCCCCCCCCCCCCCCCGGGAACCCTGGAGAGCTTGTGTTTGCCTCCTGCTGCACCCCCGGGGAGATGCCCTTTCAGGATCTCAGCTCCTCAGATAAAAAGTCTCCCTCTTCACATGAAAGCATCCTTGAGTGAGAGCATTGCAGCACATCTTAAAAGCTTTATCTGTCTGGAAATTTTCCAGACAGTCCCTTACCTACTGATGCCATCGTCCTCTCCCCCCTCCCTTCTTAAATCTTCCCGAGCAGATCCATATCATTAATATTTCAGTATCAGCTGTTCACAGGCATTGGCTACACTGCAGCACACTTCATCAATAAGAGCCGGCAAGAGCTGCGAGGTTTGCCACACTGCCTTCGTCCAGCGGAGAAGTAAGAGGAAAGGCAGAGACCGGCAGAGAAACAGAGTATCTGCCGAGGGTGAGGCTGCATATTGCAGTCCCAGTCTTGAGGTGCTTTCTGCTGCTGTCCCTCACTCACATCACCCAGGTATTACCCTAGCAAGCAACAAGAATGGATGTCTTTAAGAAAGGTTTCTCCATTGCTAAAGAAGGTGTGGTGGCTGCTGCAGAAAAGACCAAGCAGGGGGTGACGGAGGCTGCAGAGAAGACTAAAGAAGGGGTGATGTATGTAGGTAAGAGAGAACAATTTTCAATCTACATTTGAGCACAGACTGCCGCATAGACTGTCTCTGGGAAAGTCTGGGGAAATTATATTGTGGCTAAAGCTTGGGAGTGAACATCAGGAGGTCTGGATAACATCCTCAGCTCTGTCACAGAGTGGCCATGTAAGCCTGGGGTGCCACATCCTGCCCGTGCCTCAGTTTCCCCGGCTGTAAATTATACATAGACTCAAGATACTGCCTGAGGGGAGGCAGGACTAATGCAATGTTAAGGAGCAGGTGCCCAGGTGGAAGGTTTCTGTTCTGACTGCTCACTGATTGCAGGGGGAGTCAGTCATGCTCCAAGCATCTGAGCACTGCTGGTCTCCGCCTCACCTCTACACTGAGACACGCTGAGGAGGTCCCCGAGAGAAGCTAGCAGCGTTATTAACTGGGGGTTGCAGGATGCATCTGTTTCCCCCACAAACGTACCATTTTATCCTGAAATCCCCTCTTGTTTACCGACCTGTTTCGTTCCCTATGCATGCGTTAATCTTGCTTTACAAGAGACGCTCGGATTCATTTTCCCTAAAGGATAGGATCTGGAAAACAGCACGTCTGACGTCCTGCCTGGAGACCTCGCGCAGTTAATGTGCTGTTTCAGAAACCTTCCCTTTGAAGGTCACCCTTGAAACCCGCTATCTCCACTATCTAGCACATGCAATTATATGGCTGGATGGTCGGCTATTCCAGATACTATAAAACCTACAAAGTCTTAGGTTCCCAAGACTGATAACCTTGCTGCTGATTACTGTACTTCACGCAGCTTTTTATGTCTGCTAGATGTGGGAGAGGGTTTTTTTTAGCAGGAAAGTTTACATGCAGGCTCTTCCTGTTATCGTGCTGCACCATCCACAGCTGTATGTAGCTGCTATATTTAAAACAGCTCTGTTGACAATAGCTACAGCTACGTACTTGTACATCATAAATGAAATACAGATTTTACATGTAACAGGTCTGGTAAGGTCTTCATCCCAAATTTTTAAATACTCAGCTCTTGGCATGCTGTAAATGAACAGATGTAACAGTTCACATTTCAATTTGAAGCTGACTCCCAAGAAAAAAGGTAAACAGCATCCCTGTAAATAATTAAACTAAGTACAGTAATTGAAACACCAGTCTGCAAAACGTCACATGTAGGTGTCAAATTGTGGCATTGCTACTGCTCCAGCTGCTGCCTAGTCTGAGTGATGTCAGAAAGGGTTATTCCAAATTTTATACATAAGTCCTAACATCTCTGTTCAGTCATGTTGTATGTCTCCATACTGTGACCTGGCTTTCATTTTTGCATAGCCATGAGGTGCAGTCTGCTTATGAGATTCTAACCTCTTCAACGAAGTTTTCTAAAAGCTTTCTTAAAACGTAAATCTCTCAATGAGGATCAAATAAGGATCAAGGGAAAGGTTAAGTGCTTTCTCCTTTTTTTTTTTTTTTTTCCCCAATTTGTTTGTTTGTTTTGGATTATTGGTATACCGCCAATTCCTGCCCAGTCATGCACTGGATAGTACTCTGCCTTGGGGCTGATTCAGTTCCTGTTGCATACTGGGGGCTGCTCAGCCTTTCAGGCAAAATTCAGTCTTGCACAGGCAGGAAAAGTAAAGGCCAGATGCTGATTAGCTCAGGGAATCATTTCCTAAATAAGCAGAGAAGGTGGAGGCCAGGTATATCGATTAAAACTGGAATGATTAGTCTGTTGTTTGTGCTGCCGTTTCTCTGTGCCACATGAAGGGTTAATCAGAGAACTGAACTGTTCCTTTCCTGCTCCTTCCTTTCCAGAAGGAAGCAGCTTGGTCTAGAGCGTTATGTGACGCAACCTGAATGTTTGGCTGCTGTTATAGGAGAAAATAATACTTGTATAAAAGCTTGAGGGTCTTTTCAGAACATCAGGAAAGGGAGGAAAAAAAACCCAAAACCTGGGATGGATGAAGTGGATCCCTGACACTTATTCAGGTTTGCGTTAACTCCTTGCTGACTCTCCAAGGAGGATTCCAGATGTCTGGTAACAACCACCACATCTGGTGAGTCACTTGCTGCAGCCCCAGGAGAAAAAAATAATGCTTGTTCAGAGGCATCTGCCTGGAGCAGTGTCATCGGGGCACTGCGGCCACCTCGTCCCTCCCCTCTGAGCCATGCAGGTTTAGTTCCCACAACCTGTGCCAGAGCTGGAGATGCCTCCCTCCTGTGCTAACACTGCAATGCGGTTCACAGCTGGGCTGGTTACAGATGCTGCCATTGCCGGGGCAGTCGTGAGCCTGGGATGCTCCTGCCCTGCCACGTGGCTTGCTGAACGGGTAGGGCAGAGAAGAGGGTGCACGAAAAGAGAGGGAGAAATCCCGTAGCACGGGCCACCTTTGCAGTTAGCAAAATCACAGTCTGCTCTCCGAATGGTAACAGTCTCGGGGTGTACCAAAGTGGGAGTGCATCCTTGCGCAGTTAATGTATATCCAGCGGTTGATTCAATGGGCTGTCTTTTTTTATTTGGTTTGAACAGGGGGATGAGTGATGCTGAAGTTTGTTAACAAAGTTAATGCAAAGCTGCATCTGAGTATTGAGTATAAGGTAATTAGTACTGCTTAATACTGTAGTTCAGGAAGCCTCAACAAAGAACGCACTTCTAGTTTTCCAGAACAGCTTTTGACTACACATGTCGCCCCAAGGAAGGGACTCCAGCACGAACTCCTGCAGGACTTGCAGCACACCATAAAATCCTTTTCTACTCTAAACCTTTTCCCACTGCGTGGCTCTCCACCACCTTGGTCACACCCTTGTGACACCAAAGCTGTTTCAGATGACTTGCAGCACTCTGGAGAGGCAGGATGCGTGCACTTTTAATTCTGTGTACACAAGCTGCATGCTGGCAAGGACTAATGAGTGAAATGAGATTGAGCATCAGGTGATTGCTTTCTGATTCAACAGATGTGGGTTGCTGGCAAGGGTACCAGCCGGCCGGAAGGTCAGGTTTCATGTGGTGCATAATGGATGCTGAGCCTGAGTCATTGGGTGTGGCCGGGAGGCTGGGTTCGGAAGATGAGGCAAGCTCTCCCCAGGCTGCAGCGGTGGCACTTCCCAATGCCGTTGCTTCTGTCGTGGATTCGAGTGGGTTTTTTGTCTGCCCGTATCCCTCCTTTCTGGAATGGTTTTCCATCAGAAAAGATGGTACCCACCTGCACCCCTCCCCCTGCAAAAGAACTGAGCCAGAATAGTCATCTTAAAGCAAAAGTCTGGTAAAAAAAATACACAGAAGTACAGTTCTTGTCCCACTAAGCACACTCACTGCAAAACTAAAAACGTATGCGAGGCTAGTACAGCAAAATACAGACTTTGTTTACCTAACAACTGCTCTTTGACCAAAAAACTGCAAAGGGCTGAGCATCTGCACCTGATGTGACAAAATCTTGCATGTCAAATCAGTATTGTGGCAGTCTTTTACTGGCATGGCACTGGGAGTGAAGCTGGAGCAGGAGGGCGTCTGAATTGAACTGTGTGCGTTTGGCTCATTCAGGAGCTCACGCTCATGGCTTGAGACTTGCATCTGCTCTGCTCTCTGCTGTGCTTCTGTACACATTTCTGTATGACGGGCATCATTATTAAATCCAGGCTACAGCAGTGCATGCGTATCGTGCACCATTAGGAACTGCAGTTTAAAGCAGTAACAAGTGGAAAGCATGAAGACTTCAGTTTTAACACAGTTCAGGAGGGTGGAGTGAAATGTTAAGGGCATATTGTAGTAGAACAGCTTTGCTTTGCCCCAGGCAACAATTGCAACCACCAAAATAAATCAACAATTGAGAATTACATTCAATAATACATGACATGTATCAGGCAGAACAGTGCTGGGCTGGATCTGTTGCTATCAGGGTGCTGCACCTGTTTTGCTTTTCAGGCTGTTTAATGAGTGGTTGGTAGCTGATTGCTCCCACCACACCCATGGATGCTGTAGTACCTCTGGAGTAAAAGATCTGTCTGGTGCTCTATTTCTGTCATTTTGACAGCTGGCCATAAAAAATCCTTTTCTTTTATCAGTCTGGGAAACCTGAAAAGAGCCTGTATAGATGCAGATGATGTACAAAATACAGTAGTGGGACCAGTGGCACCTTCTGGGTTGCGTTTATTTAACTCCCAACAGAGATTAATTTGTTCCTTTATTTTTGTAGTGTGGAAAAGCGTCTAGTTATGTGGGGCTGCCCACCTACTGTATGATTTAATGTACGTGCTGCAGTATGCAAATAGAAGGGATGTATAGAAAGTCACTTCAGGCTTGGAGGAAAACCGCAGAGATTAATTATTCCTTAAGGGCTATTTGCGTTGCAAACTGAATGCCCTCACATCCTGTTAGCCTAGAGAACAGCAAGATAAATTACAATGTAAGCATACATATGGTGTGCTTTCATAACGTGCGATAAAAACATCTGCATTCTGTGTATCACTGCAAGCAGGCTGAGGCACTGAAACTGGAATCTAGTAAGCAGGTATGTAGCAAGTGGATGGTGGTTCTATAAATTCAGCCTCAGGTTTCTCCAGAGTCTTTATTACAGGTACAGAATGAGCTTTAAATGACCATTGCAGCCAAGTCACC
The DNA here is from genome assembly GCF_023634085.1 of Falco cherrug. Lineage (NCBI taxonomy): Eukaryota > Metazoa > Chordata > Aves > Falconiformes > Falconidae > Falco > Falco cherrug. The sequence continues at coordinate 44,428,627 of NC_073705.1, forward strand.
TGCCAAAATGCAGGGGAGAGTCACAGATGCGACTCCTTGTCTTGAAAGACTGAAGTAGGTGAGATTTTATGAGATGACTTAATATACATTCATTTTAAAAATCAGCTCAGCACTGCTTTACCTCCACTCAACTGTTCATTTTGGAAATATTTCAGGGTCAATTTTTTGTACTTCAGCATGGTATAATCAAGATTTTTTAGATCTAGGCACCTCCAGACACTTTGCAGCTGAAGTTATCCAACTCCCGACACAAAGGTACTCGTTGGCTTTATTGGGGAAAGAAGCTGGTCCCTTCTTCGGGCTCTACAAATGGCTCATGTCTTAGCAGGAAGGTGCTGGCAGCACCACGGCTCCTTGCTGCACCTTGTAAGAGCAGAAAGCTGTCCTTGTCCATGTCCAGAAACCAAGGGGTTCTTTGCCCTGTCGCACTGATGGACCTTGTGTTTCCTTTCACAGGTACCAAAACCAAGGAAGGCGTAGTGCAAAGTGTGACCTCAGGTAAGAGCACAGCCCTGAGAGAGATGTGGAAATCTGTGATGTGCTGCTGGCCCTCTTGATAAGGCGATCGCTCCTGCCAAATGGAACGTCAGTGGGGGACACCGCTGAGCTGCGTGACCTTCCATTTGATGAATGGAGGAGGCTTGCCAGGAGTGGTGGGTCAGGGTCTGGTATTGGCAGTGCACATGGGTGGGAGAAAATATTGGTCGAGCAGGTCAGAAATACCTAGCAAACGTTACTTGGCAGACTCAGATGGTTCACTGCAATTTAGATGTTTGACAATGTCGGGAGTTCTGCCCAGCATGCGGAGATTTATTACAGAACATCCTGTCGAGCCAAAGCTGTGGTCTTTTGGGAGACTCCTGTGCAGAGATGAATGGATCCTTGCCCTGGAGAATTTCATGATGATTACTTTTTGGGTTTTCTGCCCAGGTGTATTAAGTCAAACAGAAGGTACCCAGAGAGAGGTCATGCGTGCCTGCAATGCAAAATGCCTTATTTGCACGATTGTCTCTTAGTATCTTACAGTGAATTTTTCATTCTCCAGTTGCCTGCGAAGACTGACAGGCTGCAGTGCTGCTCTCCGGGCAGCATTTTGAGTCAGACAAAACCCTCACAAACATGATTTAAATTCAGATGCGATCGCTTATAAAAAATCCAAATAGGGACTGTAGCAGGGCCGATTTCCTCTCTTACCTCGGTGCAATCGTTCTGTTGTCCCTGTGAACATGACTGCCTTTTGCCAGTGCCTAGCTTGTTGACTTTCTGCTTTTGTTGAAACCCCAGTTGCTGAGAAGACCAAAGAGCAGGCCAACGTGGTGGGAGAAGCTGTTGTAGCCAGCGTGAACACAGTGGCAAACAAGACTGTAGAAGGAGCAGAGACCATTGTGGCCACTACAGGAGTCGTAAAAAAGGTATGTGTGTTTCTTTGGTGATGTGCGGGGCGGAAGAATTGTCTTTGGATTACACTTAAAATGCTTGCAAACATTTACAGTCGATGGTTTTTCGTATTCAGTGAGAGGTTTTCAGCAATACCTGCTTTTGTATAACGCTGAATATTATTGTATGATGGCTAATACGAATTATTGTGTGATGGCTAATACAACTGCAGAACTGTTTAGTTTGGAAGGGACTACTCCAGATCATCTAGTCCAGCCTCCTTGGCATCACTGAGAGCAGGTTGCCCGCTACGGTGTCCAGCTGGGTGTTGCGTATCTCCATGGAGGGAGACTCCATGATATCCACGGGTAGCCTGTGCCGGTGTCTGACCATTCTCACAGGAAAGAAAAAAAAGTGTTTTCTCGTGTTCAGACAGAGACATTAAGCAATTTGTGCCCATCGCCTCTTGTCCCATCAGCGGGCACTGCTGCCAAGAGCCTGGCTCCCTGTTTTCTTGTGAATGTGGAAAGCGTTTTTCCTAGGGACTTGAGCAGAAATGCGGGCAGGCGGCAGCGAGCACCTGGCCGGAGCGGGAGCTGTGGGGTGGCGGGCGTGAAGGTGTGGGAGCTCGGTGGGAGCGGGAGCTGTGGGGTGGCGGGCGTGAAGGTGTGGGAGCTCGGTGGGAGCGGGAGCTGTGGGGTGGCGGGCGTGAAGGTGTGGGAGCTCGGTGGGAGCGGGAGCTGTGGGGTGGCAGGCGCGAAGGTGTGGGAGCTCGGTGGGAGCGGGAGCTGTGGGGTGGCGGGCGCGAAGGTGTGGGAGCTCGGTGGGAGCGGGAGCTGTGGGGTGGCGGGCGTGAAGGTGTGGGAGCTCGGTGGGAGCGGGAGCTGTGGGGTGGCGGGCGTGAAGGTGTGGGAGCTTGGTGGGAGCGTGGGCCCCCGGCAGCCCCGCGGGCGGCAGAGGGCAGCAGCAGCTCAGGCAAAGCCGGTCCCGGCGGGGAGCCCGACCCTCCCGCTCTGCCCGCTGCTGATTTTGACAGCCACCAAGCGCTTGTTGATAAAGGCCTCGTGACCCAAATTGTCCGCGGATTAAGCCAGATTCGGACAAGGCATCTTCTGTCCTCCAGCCTGATTTGACAAACCGTGTTGCTTCAAATTGAGGGGATTAAGGGGCATGTGAAGGATCAGAACAACTCCCTAGATGAAGGCAAAGCTGATAATTAGGAAAGGTGCTTTCACTGAGTGGTAACGAACAGCAAGCGATTGTACGGGACGTTGGGATAATATTTGGCAGCTCTTTGGTAAGCCTGGCTGCGTTTCCCCTCTTCAGAGAGCTGTGGGCCGTGGCATTGATAGCGACATGAGTTAGATGAGTCACAGCAAACCCAAACCCAGAATCAAAGCAAAGCGAGGCCAAAATTGTTTTAATTGTTCAGATGGCTGGCCGATGAACTTCCTGACCTGCACGTAAACACATTGTGATGTGAAACAAAACTTCTGCATGCCATATAAATCCTGAGAGAATAGCCTAACAAAAGAGGAGAACACCAGCTACAAGTGACGCAAAATGTCCTCCTGAAAGCATGTGAAAAGGGCAGATACAGAATTTCTGCTAAGCTCTTGGGATAAGATTAATCTCTATTCCCACAGGACACGGCAGTTCGGCTGCAGGAGTGCAAACAGTGATTCCTAACTCCATGGGGCATGGGGTAGTTGACCCGGGAGAGCTAGGAATTTGCTGATGGTAGGAATCCATCTTGCAGATACCAAACTGTCTCTCCGTCTGGCAAGGACTGAGCAGCAGCAATCCTCTTCCCCTTTCATCCTAAGTGAGCCCCCCCCCCCAAAGACTGATGAGCTACAATTTAAAGGTGATAATTTCAGAGCTCAAACCAGTTAGATGTTTTCCGTTTCCATCCTTGTGCAGGGAGTCCCTTAGAAAATCAGTGATTCCTTCACCCTAGTAATAGTTCTAGGTTATGCAGACTGCAGGCAATGTAAAAAAAGCTGTGGGTTTTCCAGAGGGTTAAAGTATTAAGCTTCTGAACTGTTCTGGCATCTTCTGTTGACGTCTGCCTGCTTGGAGTTAAAATAGGGTTTGATCAAGAAATAAAAAAGGGTAGGCTAAATGAGGGAAATTTCTTTGGATACAGTATCACAGTGTCAGGCTGGATAGCAGATGTGGGCAGCAGAATGAAAGCGGGAGGAGAAAAGCAAGGCAGAAGAAGTCACAGAGGAAAGAGATCTAGACAGAACGCTTCCTTCTGGGAAAGAGAGGGGTCATTACTCCACTGGTTTAGTTCAGCTTGGATTAGCAGTGCGGATCTTGTAGTCATCCTCACTCACCACACTTCAGTTGCATCCGCTAGATACTTTTTGGATAGCAATGACACGGAAGATTGAGCTCCATGTGCACACTGAGTGCATCCCAACTGCTAACGGTTAATGCCACGGAGCCAGAGCTGCTCCAGAGGGAGGGCTCTGACTGGAGTGGAGGGGTTGTGCTGGGCTCTTGGCACCAGCTGTTTTCTCTGCTCCTATTGTGCTGCATAACTTGCTAATGGAAACACAGCCAGAGGCTGCCAAGAGCAGCACCGGGCACTGTACTGCATGCGAGAGACCCACTGGAGATACACTGAGAAGAGTGATAAGGTGTAGCAGTTAGATGTTTAAAAAAATACATACCTACTGTTATAATTTTGCATAATATATGCAATATATATCCTGGAAATATACACAAGTGTTTCAGCCGCTGAAGTCTGAGAGAGCTGTTATATCCAGTCCTCCTCCTTTCTAATCGCAAACAGCATTTGCTAATGTCTTATTTCTGTTTTCAACTATGTCCAGTGTTGTTCCCTGCTGACTTTATGGAAGGGTTGTCCAAAGCCCAGGGGATGTGTGTGAATGCATGGCACTGAGCAGTGCCACGGGCTGACTCAAATCTGGGGAGTCGAGTGGCCTACGAGGCACGTCCCCAGCTGAGCGTTCCCAGTATTAATGTCAATTACGGAGAGCTTGTTGACATTTCATCTGTGCATCTGACAGCGGGGATCAGCGGCAGGCACATACTAGCAAGGAGCAGAGAACTCTAAGGATTCTGGATTAAGTTTTGCTCGGGGCAGCAGCTGCAGGGCGGCTGAGCCCTGCGGGTGTATCAGACGGTGACTTTGGCCATGGGGAAGAACTCAGCCCTTTGTGGAACGTGGCAGGCACTGAAATATGGACACACATGGGGCGGTTGGCAGCCCGCTGCTCCTTGCTTTCCTCGGTGGGAGCATTCGGAGCCAGGCAGAAGAAAATGGGGCTGAAGTAACTCTACCGCGTGGAGGGGTGCCAAGCGCCAGGTGAGAGCAACCTTGAGTAGTGTTGGTGTCATCTAGTAGGGCTTTGGCACTGGCCTGGTCACTGCTAACTGAATACAAGATGGCGTTGACTGATTTGGAGGAGTTTTTAAGGATTAACTAAAAAATACATAACTTAAAAGATTATAAACCCTCCACAATTTTTCTGATACACAAAGGAACAAGACCTATCGGTAATGTGTTTTTTCTGTGGCTGTGCACCCATGCCAGTCCCTGGGGTGAATATTAAGAGATTTCAGTGAGATAACCATCCACTAAATACCCCTGTCTTAGAAGAGGATTAATTCTTCATCTGCATGACACAGCACAAAGTTTGCTGCATTGCAGACACCACGTGGTTGGGAACAAGCACATGTATGTACACACACACACTCTCTCTTTCACAAAATATCCCTCAGGGACTGGAGGTATTTCCCCCGGAGCTGATGCTTCCCTACACCCTCCACCTAGCTCTTCCCTTTAGATCTATTTGCCTTGTCAGTTTTTATATGGTTTAGTTGTCAGTTCATGGCTCTGTCACTTTGAATTGGGTTTGATCCTTTTTATTTTTATTTCACTCCATGAATGATTTGAGCAGTTGTCAGTTACGTGCAACTGCCGGGTGTGTCCGTTGGATCACATCGTTTCTCTCTGCGCTTGATCTGGCGCACGTGTACTGCGCCCGTACCACAGCTTATCGCTTTCGTAACAGCCGCACATTTTGAATGCAAACAGTTGATGTTCGTGGCCTTAATTCTGTTCGCTTAAACCCTGCGACACCACTGATGCTAAGACAGTCACACCAAAGGAATTAGAAGCAGAAACTGATGAGTGACCTCTTTGTTTGAGTTAGTTTGGGCAGGGCAAGTGGCAGTAGAAGAGAGCAACCAAGGGCATCAGAGGCCACCGAGGGCAAAGCTGCTAAGCAGGAGGAGCTGGGACATCAACAGCTGAACTACCTTGCAACTCAGTAGAATAAACAGTCAAAATTCTTCCCCTTTGTATTCAAGCTTCACTGTACTTCACTGATGCAGTGATGCATCCCAGTGGTATCCTCCAGCATCCCATGGAGCAAGGAAGACTGCAAAAGCAGCGTGGAGTGGGGTACTCTGCCTACAGGCACTTTTTCTGTGCTTCCCTCTCAGTCTCCTTAGTGCATCCAGGTGTACATTTTTCAGATGCAGAACAGCTGTGTCAGTGGCACTGGTGAAGCCTTGAAGTCTACAAGACTCGGTGTGCATGTGTGCGCTTCGTGGCTAAAGGTTGTGCCCCAGTAATCCCATCGGATAATAATGTAAACATTATTAAATACATATTATTTGTATAAGCAGCCCCAGGAAACCCTAAGAAAGTCTGTCTGTGAGGTGGATGAAAACAAAGCGACCCCAAGAGTCCACCTGGATTTGTAGGGTAAGGCAGGTATCATGCGCGCCTGCCGGTGGGTCCACTCGCTTTAATCACGGGTTAACCTCTTAGTCAGAGCTGTCAGCATCACTCTGAGCACATTGAGCCCGAAACCCGCCCAGGACAGCCCGTCCATGGGACCTGTCAGGTTGCCTGAGGACTAACAAGGGAGTGGTTCGGGGATGCTGCCAAGCAGCATTGCTTTTGCTCCAGCACCCAAGGTCAAGAGCACTACAGGGGGCTGAACCCTTCTCCGCCTTATGCAATTGATGTCTCATTGCAGGCTGTTAAATTTGTAGCAGATTAGGTTGCCAGAGAACCTCTCCGGTTTCACAGCCTTAAAATAATAATAATAATAATAAAGAAATCTTGCTTGCCAGTGAATTTGTTGAGGTTTTGATAAGTAATGTTCCAGCATCCAATATTTAGATTCTGTATGCTTTCTTTGTTAGATAGGAAAGATAATCTTGATAAGGTTGTTTATCTCGGGATTTTTGGGGGTAGTGGGAAAAAAAAATCACTGGCCTATAACATGATGTGGATAAAAATATAAATTCCTTTTCACATATGGACTCAGCCAGCAGAACATAAAACACAGGCACTGAGCTGAAAAAAGGAATTTCATAGAATCTGTGAAACAGACAAACCTAAAGAATCAGATTGCAATTTTTTTTGCAAAATCTGTGGACTTTAAAAATCTTTTTTTGAAAAAACGTATTAAAATATCTGAAGCCAGAAGCCTATAGTACACTCTGTTTAAGTCCTCTTAACATTGCGCGGGAATATTTTTATAAACGGCACACCCTAATTTGTCAAGATTTTCATTAGTGTTATCTGAACATGTAACTGTGTTTCATAACCTTAGTGAAATACTGAATTTTATATATATATATCCTCTATAGTGTATATGTTCTATATACAAATGTATTTTTATACACAAAAAGATATTTTAAAATTTCTATAGTATTCCCGTAATGAATTCTAAGGTCTTGTGTTTCACTTAACTATTATGTTAAGCTACATTGTTTTTCTCTCTTCTCTATCCAAAAAGATTCAACTTGCCCCCAAAAAAACAGAAGAAAGCAGCCCATAACACACTAAATCAGGTTTTTTCCATTTAAAATACTTTTTTTGGAGAGAGTACATAATCCCTGAGGGGGGAAAAGAGATCTGCTTGCTGTTTAAGAGCAGGAGGAGTGTTGCTAATTACTTCATAGTTGCAACATGCCTTTCCCTTAGAACATTTTATCCCTTTTAATGCAGAGATGAACACAGAACGGAATGGCACAGTTATAGCTGTCCTCCAGAGAAGCTGGATTTCTCACCCTTGTTTCTTTCCCAGCATCATGCCATGAGTCAGTGTTATAGCTGGGGTTGGTACCCAGGAATTTCTGGCTCTTCATCCAAAATGAAGACCCTTATATCGCACGGTCCTCCTGTATATTGGTTTCCCATCTAGTCACCGAAATCCCCAGCCGGCTAACGCCCCGCTGAAGAATGCAACCCTTCCTCAACTCGTGCTCGCTATTCTGGGCAGGGTGGGAAGCGTGTGAGAAAAAGGCTGTGAGGCAACATCCCTAACACAGCCTGACACCTCTTCATCCTGCCATTGTGCTGGTTCCTGAAACACAGTTTAGAAACACTCTCCAGCAACATGGTTGCTTCCCTTTCTAAAAATAGGTGGGAGTCACTTTTATCCTTCTGGAGCAGAGTCCTGGCAGAGAGCATGATTTAAAGCGATACAATAAGCAGCACAATTGCTGAACAGGGATTCTTCAGCCCACCCATCACTCTCGGGTGCTGTGTCCTGAGGAAAGGATCCCCTTTTCCCTGATAGTTCCCATGACATCTACCAGAGCTGAGCTCCCTGGCCGCAGCAAGAATAGGTAGGGGATCATGTCCTGTAGAAAGATGCAGTGCACTGCACTTGTCCTTGTGTTCCTGTGAGGTGTCCCCCAGTTTTCCCAAGGCAACTCAGCGCCTTAGGTTGTTGCCTTTGATTCACCTTCGTGATTTCACGTGGCAGCTGGTAACCCCACTGGCAAAAACCTACGAAGCACCTGCTGTGGCAGCTATTGTCGTTGGCTTGCCTGGCGGGTTTCTTTTCCTTCCACCTAAAAGTCAAAAAACCTGCTTGTAAAGCTTCAGAATACCGTTTGAAGCTATTTACCTGTTTTGACCTAACATGCCTGTTGAGTTATAAAGTATAGTCCTTTTTATATGGCCCTATATGCATGTAGAGTGTTTTAAAGCCTCAGACTCCATCCTGAGGCCAGGTTGCAGTGCTTCTGTCTCCTGGCTCCCCTTCCTGCCAAAAATGGATCTGAAGTCCAATTTCCAGCTTAAATTTCGTGGGATCTACCTTATATCTATGTAACTTTGAAATATGTCTATTTTTTCCGTTTTATTTCACGTCATCTCCTCTCCCCTAATTCAGTCCCAAAAGCAGCAGGTGTGTGCTCCTACTGATGAGAACAGTTGTGACTGGACAGGAAAGTAAGGACATGCCTTAAAGTGAAGAGTGGAGTCGCCCAAAACACATGGAGCATAAAGTTCTGTTTACAGGAGGTTTGACAGGAGCATTTGATTCGCTCTGCGGCAACAGTGGCACCAGGGAAAGCAGTGGCCTCGCGTTTTCAAAATACTGAAATTCAAATTCTACATCTCCCTTCCATGTAAAATTGACTTTCCCTGTAGGTAATATGTGTGTCTCAAGTTCCTTCTGTGATGGCCCTGACTTCATGAGTAAAATTTTGGGAACGGTGCTGGGGATGTGCGCTCAAAGGGAACAGAGCAGCTCTGTAATTTTAACAAAGTTCGCTGGTGATTTGGGGCTGGACTATAGAGGTCCTGCTATTCCTGCTTCCCCTGGCTCTTTGTGACTGATTCCACAACGGTGTGTTTCTGCTTTCTGTCCACCCCCTGTGCACATCCAGTATGGTCAAGATTTTTGTCTTCACTTCCCATGTGGCCAAATCACATTTAAAATAATTACCTGGAAATATAATCTTTTCTTTGTTGCATAGAAAGGTCGCTGAAAGATGTCAGCAGGTAGCTGGAAGAACCCAAAGAGCTTATGAAAACGCTTGGACTTCAAACACAAAGAAAAGCTTATCCTTTAATAACGACATTTTATCTGAGGCATGACATTAATGCCACTGCAATACTGCTATATCTGAAATTAGTATTAGTCTATGTGATGAGTATTTAGGGTAGGGAAGATAGTATGGGGAAAGGCTAGGCATAGCCTGTCTTACTCTGGGTACATTTATTTGTTCCTCTCAAATTTGTTCACATGAAGGAGTCAAAGCTGGTCTCAGTGACAGGGAAGAAAACTTCAGAAAAAGAAAGGAATCTCTGTATGAAAAAGACCCTAAATGAGACTGTAAGAAATTGAATTGCTATTTCATAGACATTTGCTCTAACAAGCTGCACGCAAAAAAATGGATTTCAGGCAATATCTGCCATCTATTAAACCTGGCATTTTATTTGCGTGTGTAATGCTCAGACTCGCCCTGCGCGGTCTGCTCAGAGAGCCTTGAGATGGAGGCAGTGACCCTGTGCGCAGCGGTAAGGACAAACGTCTCGCTTGTGACTTGGCAGGAGGACCTGGCCATGCCACAGCCGCCCGAGCAGCCGGGGGCGGCGGGAGAGGGGGCCCCAGCAGCCAGCACAGGCGGCGGCGGAGAGGTAAGGCCATGCCGCGGTCCCCGGGCTCTCAGACCATGCAGGGGCTCTTCTGGGTTACTGGTTTTCCCTGGCACCATCTCCTCTTTGTTTTCTGTGGTTATAGATCTGCTGCACGTGGAGCCCATCGCTATTCCCAGTTCCATCACTTCCTTGACAAAAACCTGACCTCATCAGTTCTTGCTTTTGCCTCTTTCTTTTTTGGGACTAAGAATTTGCTGTGAGTGACAGGTGGGACAGGCTGCAAATTGCTGGCTGGTGTTGGGGTATAAACACACAAACGGTAGTTAATGCTTACCTATAGCTTTATCACCACATGGAATAGCTTTCTCCTGGTTGCAGCCATGCTTTAGAAGAGCCTTAGATACCACGTTAGATTTTTCTATAGATTTTTGGCTAACAAGATAGATTTTTCTATATTTAAATTCGTTCTTTTAACTTTTGCTTTATTCTCCCTGCTATCTCCTTTTGAAGCCCTGGGTCAAGTGTCAGCCTCTGGGCCAATTTCAGCTCTTGAACAAGGGATGATGACCTCTTACTGTCCAACACGGGATGTCCAAAAGGATGAACGCTTCTCCCGTGGTATTTCCTTGATGATTTTGGTCCTACGGCCTTTGGCTGCCCGCTCCACAAGCCCCGCAGTACTGCAAGCACCCAAACTCCCCAGTTTTCAGCTTCTCTGAAGCTCAGGCTGTCTTCACGGTGCCCGAAGCTCCCAAAAGTCTCAGCTTGCACCTCCCACCCTCCGCCAGCCATCATCCCCCTGCTGCCAGTCCCCCAAACGAGCCCTGCTGGTCCGACTGACTCCATGGCTGCGCAAGCGCTTGTGTCAAGCTGCGTGGCAGGGTGGCAGGCAGAGCCGGCAGCGGGACATGGGTGGCAGTGGCAGCCCAGCCCCATGTTAGCTCAGCATCCACCCCATGCGAAATCACAACCTAATTTTCCCCAGAGGTCTGAGTTACAGCAGGAGTGTGCCTGGTTCCCAGAAGGAAGGGATAATTAATTTGTTTTCTGCACCACATATGGTCCTTATTGTTCTGTAGCTGCTCATGGGGTTTTATGTGGTGACTACCAGCGCTGATTTTTCTCCTGGTTTTATTTATGTACATTTTCCACTGGAAATATTTAACTGTTTTCCTGTCTGTGTTTTCTCACAGGGTGAAAATGAAGGCAATTAATCAACTTAGGGGCTTCTAGTTCAAAAGAGAGCATTCCAAGAGCATACATGGAAATATTAGTTGACACTGCAACAGGAAAACCCCGCTCTCCATAGACTAACTACATTCAGCCCTGTAGTCTTTCACTTGCCGCATTAACCAGTCATAAAATATACGTAAGCCAGGCTCCTCTGATTGTAAGCAAGGCGCAGGTGTGTACCGGGGTGCGTGTCTCCCTCCCCACCTCCCTCGCAGCTCCCCGACCCGCTCGCTTTGCGTGTTTTGGTCGGATTCACTGATCTGTCTCTCACATCCATCCGCACTGGCACTTGGGATCTCTAGGTATTGTGGAAATATATATGTTTTGTTTTGTTTTGTTTTTGTTTTTTAACAAATAAAAGTGTTTGAACAAGTTTTTTGTTTTGTCAGTTTTATTTGCACATTTTAGACCTTGATCCTTCCAAACTGATTAACTCTTCCTATAAAAGTGTGGTATTAAAATGCAAGGGCCTTAGATCATGATGTAAAAGATGTGGGATAATGAAAAGTTGTATTTCTGAAGTCAGTAGCATAAGTAGGCCAGCTTTCTGTCTCTCAGGGCTGAAAAAGAGAGATTTCACTTGTTAAATACTCCCCTGTGTTTAAAGGGGGGGTGGGGGGTGGGGTCTGGGGCCGGTGGTGTGGATTTAGAAAAGCCTCCTTTTTTTTTCTAGGAACGTGGAAGTCATGTAGAGCTCGGTTAGCATTTGTTCTTTGCTGTTTATTCTGCTTACGCCAGAGCTTTAAAAGCTCTGTCCTGACATTTGGGTGTAATGAACAGCTAGAAAGGTAATTAAAGAAGCGCGATGGGCACTGACCTGTTGGATCAGAACGGGTGAGAGCAGCGCACACCTTCTGCATTCACAGGCTTAGCGAACGGGAAAATGTAGCTGCAAGCTCGTTGCTGTAGCTAACGAAGGATGAGTTTAAAGCCTGTCAGTCAGTGTGGATCTAAAACCTGGGGTCTTTTATTCACCTGCAGGCAGAGCACCCACGAATCCGTGAGAAGCCAGTGTAAACCATAAAGATTTAAGCTGCTTCAAAATCAGACCATTAATCTCCATTAAGCTGCGTGACTACGGAAGGTATTACAGGAGAGACTTGCTGTAGCATGGAAGGATCTAGCAAGTGTGATATCAGCCTCCCTCGTGCGCTAACCGTGCACATGAAGCATTGCCTTCTAGAGACCACAGGATTTCCATCCAGGTGGATGTTTGATCTCGACAAGGAAGGGGAACAAAAGAGCCCTAGCGGAGATAAGGCCCCTGAAAGGAAGTTATATCCATTATATGCATACCCTTTTCTGATGTCCTGCAAAACATCTGCCAGTTAAACAGAATAACTAAATTTGAGGCCGAGGTAAGAAGGCATGAAGGGCCGTGATACTCCTGCTGGAGGCTGGAGTCTATTCATAGTGCACGCTCAGGAGAGACAGGGGAAAATTCCTCTGCTCCAAAGCTTTGCTTTACGGAGGTTTAAAAAAAATTGTTCTGCCAGCCAGGGGGAAAGAGGAGGTGAGTGCCTTTGCTAGCTACAGCACATGTGGGAGGCAGGGGCAGTGTCGGCTGGGCCAGGCTGTAACTAAGCAAGGAGTAAGCTGCTCCCCGAACGCCCGTCTCAAGCAGGCTTCACCCTGGTCCAAAAGGACTGAGACCAGGCGAGAATGATAATTTTTGAGCTAAGAGCAGGCACACTGCTCTAGGGTACTGGGCCACGTAGCTGCTGAGGAGCGAGGCTTGCAGCGCTCAACGTTGATGTGCTGTGCTATGGTAGCATCTTCCCTGTGGGAAGGAAAGGATTTAACTGCTATTTACACACCTATATCTAGAACTGTGAGCCTAAAACCACTGCTCAGCTGTTGCCTAACATGAAGGCACCAAAAGGGTCTGGATGTTTCCTACAGATCTGTCTCTGTGCTCGCCTGCTGCTCGTGTCACTGAGCACTGTTTGTGCCTGGGCCGGACAGGGGTTCGGCACTTCCCTGCCATAGCCCCTGCCTAGGTCTAGTCTAGCCCCATGGAGGTCGGAGCTCAGAGAAGTGCACAAGGCGGTCACAAGCCTTGAAGACGGAGACCAGGACACAAGGTTTCCTCCCACGTGAGCATCCTGCATCAGTGAGCCAGAACAGGGCAGCGCTGTGCCCGTGCAATGGCTCGGTGAGCCTCGGTTTCCTCCCCATTCCTTCCCCAGCTGGCGGCTCCCCAGCCTAGGAGCAGCAATGCCAGTCAGAGCGGCTGCTTCAGAGGTAAGAAAGGTCAACACTCGTTTCTCCTGAAGCAGAAGGGTCTGTCATAAAAGACCCAAAACCTTATCTATTAATTATTCAATTCAACTTTGTTGTATGTCTGCTTAGTTCGCTGCATGGAACAGAAGGCTGTGCTTTTAATGAGTGTTCAGACCAGCATGAAAGGTGAGAGAAAGAAACTGAAAAACAGAAGGATGGAGGAGATGCATCAGAAGACATCCCGCAGCAGAAGGTCCTTTCCCAAGGGAAGCACTGGGAATGCCCCTGCCCTGGGTAAGAGCTGATGGAGGTAAAGAGTAGCAAAGTCATTTTTTGCTGACAAGTCATGTTCTGGGCAGTCAAGAGTTTCTTTTACACATCTCCTGTGAATTATTTAAGTGGTCCTTGTATGTGTGATACCACTCTCATATAAACTGTTAATTTAATCCCTCTGTGACGAGACAACGCTTGGTGCCAGGGGCAGCAGGGCCATTGTCTGTCCCCAGTGACATGACTCAGGCTGTCACCTCCGTGGTGATCCAGCTGCCAAGTGTTGCCTCAACTTTACCATACAAGTGACCAACAAAATGCTGAAAAACATTTTTTTCCCCCTTGTAATAGCAAAACTTACTTGCCATGTAACATTACATTTAAGCTTTATTGAGTGATATGTTGTGATACAGTTCGTAGCCTTTGAGAGCTCCCCCCTAGTTGTGTTTTAAAGGGAATGCAGGGCCTGATTTTTCAAACATGCTCGTCTGGGATGCAGTAGAGAAAGCAATGGCTTTCTCCAGAGTATCTCAGTGTGCATTCCACTAATTTAAATGCAAATCAGGTAATAATACACTTCTTAAAATCCCACTTCATCTGAAAGTCTGGGGTTTCTGTCTGCATAACACACGTCCTAAAACCGAACTCAAAGAGCACCGGAATAAAAACTGCTTCTCTGAGCCCCAGGCGGGGTGGGCAGCACAGCTGTGTGCCGCAAGGGTAAAGCCAGTGTGCCTGAAAAAATATACAGAGCTCTCCTGTGGACCTTACCCTCGGCTTACATCCCAGTTGCCATCCTCAGCTTTCCTAGCCACTCCTGGGATGGGACCGGTTGTTTCTTTCCCTAGCCCTGTACCAGATCTTACAGCCGTAGTCAAGCATTTCCCATCTTTTTGCCCCTTCTAATTTAAAGACCAAACAATTATTTGACTTTCCTAATACTGAAGCTGCAGGATATCATGAGACTCTGCAACAATTCTGGTATTTAAGCTTGGTTTTAGTTTTCAGTGCTCTGGAAGACAGTAGGAACTGGTCACTTCACCTAGACGTTGCCTCAAGGTTCAGAAACCAGAAGGTAAAGAAATCCATATATACTGACCTTATTTTGATCTCATGCCTTGAAGCAGAGGTGACCGGTGATTTCTGGAGAATGTTGCCACCTGTGGAAAAGAAGAATCAGGTAGTCCTACTTTTCTCCCAGAATTGTATTTCAATATTTGAACTGGAGGGCTAATTTAGCTTAATTGACGTGACATGGTAATTATTTCTTTTTATGAGCAAAAAGTTCTGTTTCTTAAAACAATCATATTTCTTGATGTAAACATCACATCCCTCCCACGCTAGTATCAGGCTCTTTTAGCAGCTTAGTGGATGTTGAACACTGCACACTCCGTTAGCTTCAGGAATGATGTTTGTAAAACTTTCCAGCCCTGCCTCACCATTGCATTTACCTTGCTGATGGGAACCATACCTACCTATAAAACCTAACCCTGGCAAAATTATAATTGAGTGAAACCCAAATAAATTTCAACACTTCCCATTTAATTAACCTTGTTTGCCATTTTCATGTGTAAAACATGAGCTCTAGCTGTGATCAGTTCCTTCTCACCTTTATCAGGTAGTAAAAACAGAAGGGTTCATCTTACTGATAGGTGAGAGGGTGCTCAAAGATGCCATAGACGAGGTGTGAAAGGAGAGGAACCAGAACAATTCCTCATTTCCCTGCAGTGCCTTAGATTTAACCCACAGCTATTTGGGCTGTGTGTGTGGAGTTGCCAACCAGCCCCAGAG
Organism: Falco cherrug; assembly: GCF_023634085.1. Lineage (NCBI taxonomy): Eukaryota > Metazoa > Chordata > Aves > Falconiformes > Falconidae > Falco > Falco cherrug. Next base: position 44,443,913 of record NC_073705.1, read on the forward strand.
CCGTGGGTTGTGGAGCCCTCCTAGCACTTAAGGAATCAGTTTGGGTTTTTTTTTTTTCCCTCCCAAACACAAATAACTGCTCTTCACAGGCAACAGACTGAGAAGGTGCAGAACACGGAGAAAAAGCCCAAGGCATGGGAGAAGGGTGCTGGTGAGACAAATTACCTGTCGGAGGCGAGCAGTGCTGCTGGGGGTGGTGACACTTTGTCACATCTCGATTCTGGCCCAGCAGTGTCAGCAACATGCCCCGGTGTTACCAGGTGGAGTAACTTTGGGAATAGCTTGAAATTTCCGGGGCATCTCAGCGTGTGGCTCTGCCTGCGCATTGTGGTACCTACCCCAGCTGGGGGTAACCGGGATTTCTGTCTGCAGTCTCAGCAAATACCAAGACCTGAACGGTGCAAAGGTCCAAACTGACTTTCCACCTGTAAGCGATTTGGTTTGACCTTAGGACACACTGAATGATGCAATCAAAGGCCAGGAAACCCATTCAGAAAGAGGTAATGCATGGGAGGAACAGGAGTAGGGACTGTAGATGTAGGTAGAGGCTGGAGCTGTTAGGCCAATGCTGTGTGGATGTCTGGAGACAAGGAGCACACAGGCTGTAGGGTTTTGGCATTTAGCTTTCAAAATACTTCGTAACATCCCACCCCACCTCTATCTTTTCTTGTCATGAGGCAACATGGTTGAGAACTGACAGTGGCGAAATGGGCAATCCCACAGCACTTGCTGGCCAGGTCCATCAAGTGGTGGTCAGGTCCTCTCTCTCAGTGGTGATAGACTATGGAAAAGCATACAAAAGAGTCAAAGCAAAGACTGGGATTCATGGGGAGGAGCGGTTCTTGAAAAAGCTCCTCTCTTTTTGCCCAGGTGTTCAGGATAGTGGAGAGACAGCATTTCAGAAGACGGCACATTTGAAAGCTGACTTTCTTGAAAACGTAGCCGCTCATTTCCCAGGGCAGCCCCAAGTCTGTTGAACTGCTGCTGAAGTCCTGGGAAAGGCTGATGCCCTGGTGGGACATCCAGCTCATCGCAAGCTCAAACACTTCCCATCACACTTGTGAGAGACCCACGGAAGCCCATCATGAATACCTGATGTCATGAGATACACACAGTGAAGTGTAAGTTAGGTGACCTATAGCTTGGGTTATGACAGGAATTAATTTAAATCTATATGCTTACTTCATTTAGTCCATTCATCTGTAATTAGAAATAAGTTACTATTTTACTTTTACTGTTCCTTAAACACTCTGTCTTAGGAAAAGGCTTTCAAAAGTTTCTCTTGTGATATTCTCTTTAGAGGCCAAGAGAAGTTTGAATGCTTTTGAGAAATAGTTTTTTACTAAATCCAGGAATAGATCCCATCTGCATTAGTAGTTTCAAAATTCATAACAGAACAAAATGAAAACTCAGGGATAAATTGCTGTGACTTTCTGAGCAGGTGACATTCAAATCTTCATTTTTACCCAGGTCAATCACCCTTTTTCTATCTGAGCACTCTAATCTACATCTAACGTCAGTTCAAAAAGCTTCCTGTTAGCTTTAAAAAAGTAATGTTAACTCACAAAGTGAATAAAGATGATGCAGTCTGTCTGTTCCCTTAATTTCCTGATGGGGTTTTGTAACTCTGCAAGCCACCTGATGCACAGACCGTTTCTCCAGTCATATGGGATAAATATGTACTATACCAACGGTCCCTTTTCCCTCCTCTCTGGGCTTCGTTATAATGATCATGCCATGTCAGTTTGCTGGGCAAGAGTAATTTGCTTTCTTTGAGGTTTTTCTTTTTCACTTGGAATCGAGGTAATGATATTAACGCTAAGGATAAGATTACATTAGATGAGGAGTCATGCTGCTATGCTGACAGTGGTGTAGGTTTTACTCATGAATTCGTGCTACTTAATGTTTTGAGCGGGAGGTAAAGCAAGCAGCATGCACAGATCGGACACCCACATGGAGTCCAAAGTGCTGAACAAAGATTTCCACATGGAAGAGTAATAGTTGGAGCTGGAGAAATCTAGGTAGGTGTCAGAGCAGAACTAGAGAGCAACGTTTACCTGAACTGCGTAGGAGCCTCTAAAACATTGCTATAATGTGTTGCATGTTTACGCTCGGTACCAGTGTGCATCGGTTATAAACGTTCTCCCAAATTCCTGTTCTCCCCTTCAGGCAGACAGTGCTGGCCAGCATCAGCAGGGCCCTGGAGCTGAAAATCCAGCAGCAGCAAGGAGCTGGGAGGGCAGCTGGAAGGTATTTGCTGCTGGGCACCTCCCCTCTCACTGGCGAAGGGGGCTGAGAGCAGCCGAAACCCACCTGTTTGTTGTGGCTCTGTTGTGGCTAGGTTCTCAGGTTCAGGCAAGAAAGGTAAGCAGATCTACGTTAGTGGTTTTGTCCAGAAAATGCCAGAGTGCCCCAATACTGCCTGTCTTTTACCTGAGTTTTTTGCAAATTTGAGTAAGAAAATCATTCTGAAAAAGAACTCCGCAAGGAATGGAAAAAGATACCTGACGTGAATACGTAGTTAAAATGCTAATTGACCTGTTGATGGGGGAAAGAGGATTGCTGTTTGAAATAATAAATGAGTGGTGCAAAAGCTGAAAAGAGCTCTCTGCAGTGACAGGCTGAATGGGAGCGGATTGCATTTAAGCTTGTTTTCTGTCACTCTCCCTCACTTGGGTACTAATGAAGTATCAGACTTACGAGAACTGCCACTTCCCACCCTTCTTTATCTGTGGCGTCTTGTTCTCCTGCCTGTTACTTAACACAAAGCTTTCCTCAGAAAGACGAACATGGGTATGAGCGGGACCGTCTGACCGAGATGCTTTGCAGGCTGGAAAATAGTCCCGAGGAGCCCAAGCCCCACAAAACGGGCCAGCCCTTTGGCCCCAGCTCTCCCAGTGCTTTATGTGTACAAAGTTCCTTTGTACCGGGGATTGGTGGCAGAAAACACCCATTCCAGAGGCTGGTGGAAAGCTGTGAAATGCCAGAGGTTAAAGCCAGAAACTTTTATTAAAGTAGTGATGCTAGGTAAGGAGATCAGTTTAAACTTTATTTCTGTCCTAACAAAATCCATACTGCAAAGCTACGCTAGGAAAAGGTGGGTTTGCTAATTTGGCTTCTTTTTTTCCCTTCCCCCGAGAACTGCTAGCGCTGGCACTGGTTACATGCCTAACCCAGGCAAGGCCTGCAGTGGTGATGGGCTTTTGCAATCTGACTTGAGCAGGCAGCTGGGAAGATGGCCAGGTTAGTGGTGTCTTATAAAAATACACGTAAATGACAGCTCTCACCATCTAACAAGGAAAGGGGATGGTGATTAAAACTGCTGAGAATAGAAAGAAGCTTGGGCTGGTTTCTGTTCTCAGGCGGTTCAGCTCAGGGGATGAAGGAAGGAGAAAGAAGCCAGCCCGGCGGGGATGAAAGTTGGCCATGCCCAGATACTGCTACTTCAGTAGTTTTCCAGGACTCTATAAAGCTCAGCCCAGTGGTTTTGCTCTGTCTGTGATGGTGGAACTGGTTTTTTTCGGTTGGGGTTTTTTTTTTTTGTTTTGTTTAATGGTTGGTGGGGGTGTTTTTGTGGTTTTGATTTAGAAAAAAACAAACGTATAAACAAAGACAGTGCGATGAGGCAGAAATTTCTACCTGGGCACACCCTCTCATTGGGGAGGGTAAATAAACGGCTTTTCTGTGTGTATTTTCAGCTCTGGTTCCTCACATCCAAACCCCACCCATTGCACCCATCACCCCCCAAAGCATCAGCAGGTCTCCTGGCACACGTATAAAAGCAGGACAGGTCAGGACACCCCTCACATAGTGTGCTATACATTGCCAGGTGCTTAATTTTATTGAAGCAGAGGAGTGTTAACAGGTGTCAGAAGCCACGATGTCAGCCAAAAACTTCCAGGGGCTGAAGGAACAGGCTGAAGGTGCAGCGAAGGATGCTGGTGAGAAAGATGAAATGTTGTATATTTGTGGGGGGGCTTAGCGCTGCTTTCGCTTAGAGAAACATTGGTGCTAGCAGGACACAGCGGCCCCTTTTTCCTTCAGTTCCCAGGGGCCAGGTTTTGGCCATGGCCCGGAGGAGGCGCCGGGCTGGCCACGGGGGCAGCCATGTTCCCCCAGCTCCCTCTGCAGCCCCTGAGCATCGTCCAGCCTTTATCGCTACCCAAACAGTTCTTTAAACTTAGTGCTTTTAGAGCAATGGAGCCTTTTTTTTTTTTTGCTAGTAATAACCTTCTGTATTTAGCATTTACATGGCTCAGGGTGGTCTGTTCTCATGCTCTGCAGTGGTTTTTAAGCTGTTCTCTTTTTAAGAAGTTGGCCTTAACCTTTGATTAGTATTTGCTGCTTTGATGAGTATTTGAGGCTGTCAGTGCCTCCCGGTATTGGTTGCAATGGACTGTTTGTAATAAGTAGTATGAGTATGTTTCCATTGTTTTCTTCTCCGGCAGTGATCACCAGACTTCGTAGGGTTTAAAAAAACCTGTGCACGCATTTCTGTCACAGCTCTGCCTATGTTGTAGGGCCAAGGACTCTATTATTATTAGCACTGTGCATTGGAAACCAACTTTAAAAGGCAAAGTATAGTAGTTTTTCCTTTAAATTAAAAATTGCAATATATGTATAGCTTATTCAAGCATTTTATGATATATTCCTTACAGTGTGTGTGTGCAGCTCATTGCTAGCAGGGTGTGATTTGTATCACAGTCCTGGATTCTGATCCTGCGCACACTTTGTTGTGTAGCTGAAATATGTGAGTAACCTCACTTATTTCTTCAGAGTTACAGTAAGTTTCCGCACACCTGGGAGCAAATGTGTAGCAGGCCCAGGGAGATGACTGTACACCTTGCTGAGAAATAAAACAGTCCTTGCTGCTTCCTGAATATGCTCATGTCGTTGAGGGGTCACTTCTAGCAAAAGTGATAGGATGGGTTTCAAAATTGTTAGACATCTTAGAGTTACATGGCATCTCACTTCTTTAACGCTTTATATTCCGGAGTTGATCTGTTGTTTCTTCGATTTGTATCTTGTTTGTAAAATCTCCCTTTTCCTGTCCTGCTCTGTTTAATGCATTTGCTTCCACTTTGGAAAAGGCCTTACTCCCAAACAGCCTGCAAGGAAAATGCATGCTAGACGGCCAAGCTTCTCCAAGCAGAATAAGTAGAAAAGTCAATACAAGCAAGCGTAGTGTAAAATAAGCAACTTGCAGCCAAATGTCATCATTCCAACTCACTGCTAATCTTTGCTCCTTTATGTCCTTTCTATTTTATCATTTTATCTTCTTATCTATCATTGCTTCGCTCAGCTGACCGTAGGTGCTAGGTGGATGCTAATCTCATAGCAAGCTGCGCTGGCAACACACCACTCCCAGGGTGCCCACAAGCGAAGGACACAGCCTCAGCCTGCCTCCATACCAGCCTGAGCTCTTGCCAGGGCCATAACCTTCTGTGGGCATGCAGAAAAGCCAACTGACATAGGGAATTCCCATAAGCATGAATGTGAACAGCTGGAAATTTATTTATTTAGTTAGTTATTATTATTTGTCCTTACTTACAGCAAACGCGTTGGGACAGGCTACCCAGGACACAGTCAACCAGATTACAGATGCAAGCCAGAAAGGTAGGAGCAATGCCATTCAAATGAAGGAGCGATGGAGCAGCTCAACACGAGCCAGCAGCAGGCAGTGCTCATTCCCCGCTGTCCCATGGGTGCTCTCACCCTGAAAGTCCTGGTTTTCAGTGACAATTTTTGGCTTTTTATGAATCTTGTGGGAAAGACTTTCAGGATCTGTTGCTTCGTAGCTCCATAAGTTTACTGGCAGACAGTAGCTGACACTCCCCTGGCCACCGAGTCTCATGCACGGCACTTCAGATTTTGGCTTCCCTTTTTGAAAATTTCTGGGAACAGGGTGGACAAAACTTTTTCTTTCTTGAGAATGAAGTAACTCCATGACACATCTGGCTGCCTGCAGCCCAGCAGGCAGGAGTGCATCCAGGTCCAGCCCCACGCCGGCTTCCAGCGCCTGCTCACACAGCAGCTGGGGTCGAACATCCCACAGCTCCAAAGGTGCCGTCAGGAGATGTCTTGGCAACTCACTTCTCTGGATTGGGAACAAGTTAAACAAAATACTAGGATCAGTTCTTGATTTTAATAATTTTCTGAGGGTGAGAGGAGAGTTGGTGACTTCAGGACCTAAAATCTTAAAGCCAAAATGCACCGACAGCGTCTCCTTAGAGCAGATGCCCTCTGCGGCGCCGTGGATGTGCAGAGAAGGGCGGGCTTGGGCACTTGCTGACGTTGGATGGGGAGGCAGCAAAACTGCTGAAATATTTTTTTAAAGATGTATCTGTATTTTTATAGTCTAATCATTTTCACACCTCCCCCTTTCATTGTAAATATTACACCATGTGCTGCATTTCCCCAGCTTTCTGCTTATCTTTTTTCCTCTCTTGCAGCTATCGACAAGGCTTCCAAGATGGCACAAGACGGGGTAGAAAAAGCAACCGGCCAAGCCGCAGAAGCAATGTCTGGCCTTGGGAAAAAGTGTGGATTTAAGAAATGATGCTAATTTAAGCAAACAGTATTATGTATAAAAATCTCTCTTTGGTCTGCAATTCTCTACTCCTTTGTGTAGAAAAATGAAAGCTGTTTGATATCTGGGTAATTTCTCTCTCTTCAAATACAAGTTTTTAAGGCAGAGGGCCCCCCTCATCCTTTATGTGGGAAAAATACGTCTGTTAGCACATCTGCTCACAACCTTCAACGTGGTTCACAAGGCTTCAGCAGTGCTGTTGCCCTGCGCTTAAAACAGTGCAATTAGAGCCACGTTTGCTGCGTGTATTTATGAAAGCAATGAAATTGTCCATACTCCAGGACACCAGAATAGTCATATGATGAAACCGAGTTTCCTTCCAGTAATCAAAAGTTAAGCTGGGGCTATATTTCTTGTCAGTTGTCCATTTTTCCCCATCTGCTGTATTTTCGGGTAAAGATAAATAAAAGGTATCGTAAGATTTCCACCACCCAAAAATACTTTGCCTTGTTACGTACTCTTTTTTATTTTATGGGGACTTGCGGTGAAGGGTTGCTCAATGTCTTGCAAATCTCTTTTGCTCTTTGATTCAAAGCCCGGTGAGGTCAGTGACCATCCCGTAAGGGAGGCGAGTACTGAATCAGTTTGCAGTTTGGCAGCCGGCTCTGGAAAGGACTGGTCCCGCACTGCAGAGGAGCCCTGAGATCTCTGCAACTGGATGCAGGTTCTGCCGTCCGCCTCCTCGTTCCTTTCTCTTACGTGTCTATCGTCCATCTAAATTTCGTGTTACCGTCATCCACGACACATCTTCTGTTAAGTCTGCTGGGGACAAAAACCAGGCACTTGCTTTACGCCAGCGCACACGGGCAGCACTGCAGCTCGGCGCAGCTGGTGGCACCGCCGCGAGACAGGGCACCACATGTGCTGGGCGCAGCTGGCAGTGGGCACTGCGCCGCGGCCGCCGGCTCACCGAGGCAGCGGGAGAGAGGCCAGCGGGCAGCCTGGCCTACCTGGTGGAAATATTTGTTTTAGCTTGCTGCTTGCTGGGCGATCAGAGGCCGCTGCAGCCAGACAGGGTGCCCGCTTGGTGCTGCCACTGGCAGCAGAAGGTGCTGATACCCACTTACAGTAAGTGCTCTTACCTTGCCCTCTGCATGTTTCTCATCGCTAGGCGATATTGCCTTTCTTTTCAGTTTTGTTTTGGGTTGGTTGTATTTTTTTTCTCTTGGTTTGAAGCCTTACCGGCCTGGTTAAAAATCTAATCTGGGCCTTACAAAAGAAAACCAAAGCATAACTGAAAGCATCTGGCTGTAATGAAATAGGGCAATCCATGCCGGTGTGAGAAACCGGTGCCTCCACTGCTGCCCAAGAGCTGTGGCTGACCGTGGTTTTTGGAAGCTGATCTTGGCAAATGCAGCCCTAGGGGAGACTGACATGCAGCTGAACCCGAGGAGCACCCTGCCTGCATCTGCACCAGGACACTGCGGACGGACGGGAAAGCCTTTAGAGGGCCCTGTAAGTAATAGACCATCTGTGAGTAAACATAGTCCAGGGCTTTGCACGGAGCGTCCCTATGCAATGTCCACTGTCATTTAAAGCTTTAAAAGACTAAATATTTGCCCAAGTACAAGCTTACAGAAAAGCATTAGACTATTGCACTCTCAGTTACTGGGCAACCCTCAATAGTACTTAATTATTTAGTACTTTCCATGGTTACCTCCCTGACGGTGAAATCTTCGGAGAGTGAGTCTTTAGGCTCGGTGTTTCATAGCTAGTGCTGCGTTTGTGGGTGCTGGTGGCCCATACACTGCTCTCCACCACAATGTTTTTATTCATCCAAACCACTCGTTATTTCATCCTACACCGAATAAATTGAACAGTTGTGGGGTTTTTTCCCCAGTGAAACCTGTTGCCCCCTTACGTGACTGGTGCTGTTCCTGCTGCTTTGTGCACGGGGACGCAGCCCTGACTCCTGCTGCGCAGTTTTTGTTTCCTTATTGCAATCACAAGCCAGGGCTTCAGTGTAACTGCTCCAGTTATCGCTGCCCGCTGCTCTGGCCCAGCGAGGGCTGCAGCACTGGTGGGGTAGGGGCTGGGCTGCCTGGCGGCAGGGACTGCGCGGGGTCGTCCCCCGAGCCGAGCGGGGAGAAACGCCTTTCTCCATCCAGCTCCAGAGGCAGCTCCCAGCTCCTGGTCCCCGGCACAGGGATGCCCTGGCTGCTTCGGCACCGATCCCAGGAGCCTGATGGCAGCGTCTCACATCCCGCTTGTCCTGAGGGTGGATGCTGTGCCACAGGCACTCATGAGCCTGAGTCACTTGCTGGCAAGTGTTTCTAGATCTGAACTTCAGTGCTTTGCTCCACAAATAAGGTCACTGCTTTGGTAACAGTGCTCTTTGGCCTTGCGGTGTTTGGGGCTCTCTGTCCCTTGTGCATCACACAGGGAGCCGTGTCCCAACCCGGGAGCTGTGTCCCCACCCAGGACCATGCCTTGCCATCCATCCCGAAGGCTCCAGATGTTGTGTAAAAGCAAAGCAGACATCCCTCAGGCTCCATCAGCCCATGCCATGTGAAGTTATCCAACACTTGAGTTCTCAAATTTCCTAAAATTTGCTCCTGGGTGTGCCCCCAGCTGCCTAAGTCACGAAATGCTGGGCAAAGGGGATTCATGTGCCAACCTGGCCAGGCTGCCAGCACCAGCACCACCTGCCCCATGCCCCACTCCAACGCCCCAGAGACCTGCCCGGGGTGGCTGGGGGGACAAGCAGCTGCCCCATGTCCCCTTTGCAGCTCAGCAGGGCAGGGGCACAGGGGCACAGATTTTACCAGACTCTTTGAAATCTACCTTCAGCTCCTTTCTTTGCCCAAGAAAACATGAATCCTCATCTCAGGTGAATGCTTTGATTAATGGTTATCGAGAACCTGAGCTTTCTGAAACCTGCCTTTGTGGCTGTAGTTTCCCATCGTGGCAAAATGCAAAGGTGATTTTTTTTGCAAATCCCCACCGCCTTCCCCCAACCCTGATGTCATTTACTAACAGTTCTAAGCTTTTATTTCTCCTTTCTTTGCAGCTCCCAGACCTAGACCAGGCACCTGCCCAAGCTTTTTGAGCATTTCTAGCCCTCAGGGTTCATTTTGAAAGCGGGGAGAGCAGAGCCTACGCAAAGGCTGGACAGCAGGGTCCGTAACTGTTGAGCACAGCATGCTGACCGGCTGCTTGTGCAGGGAGACGTGCTGCGGTGAGTGTTAACCAAGCCCTTAGTAAAGCGAGCCCTTCTTACTGCTCTCGTGCTGGTCTTGGCATGAGCAGCCCCCCAGGCCTGCCAGCAGCAGCTCGCCCTGCCTCAGTTTCCCCCGGGTGTCGCTCTCACACGTGTTGCTCCAGCTGCCGTTCCATTCCCCACGTCTAACTTAGGCAGCATGTGTGAAACACGGTCTCCTTTGTCCCTTAGGACTAACCCTCCGTCTTTTTACTTCTTTTCCCAAATCACCCTTTTGCAGTTATTCAGGTCCTCGCTCCCTGCCGTGGCGCAGCCCCTGTCCCTGACCCCACGCCCCCCCAGGGACAGTCCCTGCAGGGCTGGGGGGCTGCTGCAGTGGCACAGCCGCAGCTGGGGGACCTGAGGCTGAGCAGCAGGACATGGATGGGACATGGACAGGACACAGGAGGGACGTGGGGGGCTGCTGCGGGGGGCTGGTGGGTGCCAAGAGGGAGGCACAGACAAGGTGGCGCTGGGGCTTGTGGAGAGTGAGTGCAGGAACAGCTCGCAGCTTTGTGAGGGTACCGTGCAGAAATTGTGTGCAGAAATGGGATGGGGCAGCACCTCTGTGAAAAGGAGCTCGCCTGCCTTAAAGTAAGGTCAAGGAACCTCAAGGTGCACAGGCTGGGGCTGGGCCGGGTGCTGGTCTCCGTATGCCACCGCTAATGTACAGGGGTGAAGCTGCTGCGAGGGCTGCGGGCTTTGCCCCTGTTCCTGCGCTCTGCTGCGACCTGAAAACCTGCCGGGTGACCCTGCCAGCCCCAATCCCTCCCAAAGAGCAGCAGCAGCAGCGGCCCGCAGCAGGACGGGTGCCCCGGGCAGCCCCAGCACGTCGGGCCAGGCTCTGCACCCTTTCCCCAGCCAGCCGTGACTGCTGGCTCGGTGACGCCGGAGGGTATGTCCCGGCTGCTCCCCAGAGCCCCCGGTTATGGGCCGATCCATTGCCCGTGAGGGGTCCGGCTGCCCCTCGGGGCTGCCCGCGCCGCCTGCTCCCAGCACCCGCGGCAGCGGCGGGTCCAGCCCACGGGCGGAGAGGGACCTCCCGTTCCCGTCCGCGTCCGTCCCCTCCCGCGCACGCAGGCTGTCCCCTCACGTGGAACTTGGCAGGTTCTGCGAATTCGGGCTCTGCTGCAGGCGGGGCTGGGGCAGGGCCCCCTCCCCAACCCCTGCCCACGCCGGGGCTGTGGGAGCCCCTGGCTGCAGCCGTGGCGGGTGGGGGCGGGGAGGGCCAAGGCGTGCGGCACTGCGGGTGCTGGGACGTGGCCCCGTGGCAGAGGCTGAGCGGGCTGTGGGGGGAGCTGCTGGTGGGTGCTGTTGGGCCCCACCGGGTTGGGGGTGTCCCACAGCTGCGCTGGTGACAAAAGGACGCCGGGGTCTGGCCCTGCTGGCAAGCGCTGTGTGTTTGCTGGGGCTGGCTGGTGGCCGAGCTTAGGAAGCATCTGTGCTTGCGCCTTGGCCGCTTTAGCCCGTGTTTTTGCCAAGCCGTCCTGGCACCGCTGCGAGCAGCACGGCCGGGTTCCAGCCGGGTGGCACGGGGAGGGGGCGAGGCGGCGGGGGACGTGGGCGCATGGAGCCCAGCCCTGCTCTCCTTAGCCCCATGTGCTGCGAAGGGAAGGTCACCGGGTTGTGTCCTGTGCCAGGGTGGCTGAGGGCACCGAGGAGCGAGGTCGTGGCCATGGCACGGAGGGACGGGCAGGCGCAGCACCGCACACTGCACCCGCCCCGGATTGTGTTAGGGAACGCTGCTGCGGGGATGGGTGGCAGCAGCTGTGGCACTGGGTGCAACCTGACATCTAAATGCACTTGTGATGGAAATCGTGGTGCCTGCAGAGAACTGCGCCTCTCCGCTGGCCTTCTGTGCTTTTGCTCTAAATGAGTAACAGAAAAGTCCTTTTTATAGTTGCAAACTGGGGTGTGCTTTAATGTCTTTACTCCTGTGAGGCAATCACCTTCACCTGTGTGCAGGGAGTGTTGCAACAGCACGTACACGCTCCAGTGCTACAATTCAATATGTACCTGCAGCGCGTCGGTGTGTAATATAATTAGGATTATTTCAGTAATTTTATTTCTACACTCAAGTTCATCGGGAAGTCAAAGCATCAGTGCTGGTGCCGTACCCGTCTGCTCTCATGGAAGTTGCTCACGAGCTGGTGATGGAAAAACCCACAGGGTTGTATTTGCACTACTGGAGCATGGGAGAGAAGGAACCATCCTGCACTTTGCAGTTGGGATAGGATGAAGATACACAAATAGACGAGCCTGTTGCTGACTCCGAGTCTCATCCCTGTCAGTAACTGGAGCAGAAGCCGAGCGGGACGAGGAAATTGAAGTTTCCTGCCAGCAAGGCCAGCAGAGGGGCCGGGAACAATGGGAATGCTGCCTCTTGGCTGCTGCGCCACGAGCATCCGCGGGTCAAATGCTACCCTCAGTTTATGGAAATACTTCAGGGTCTTTTTTCTGCATCGTAGGCCAGTTCTGAACTTTGTCAGTGCCCCTTGACTTGACGTCAAGGAAGACATTAATTTTAAACCAAAATTGTTACTTTCCCTGCATTTTGGGAGCATATTCTGGTAGAACTTGCTTTCATATGTGGTGAGTAATCCCTTCCCTGCTGTCAGAAGATAACGTGATGCAGAGAAGCCCCTCCCCACCATCAGGAAACCCTCCACATCACATTTAATCGACATAAAGTAGGACTTTGTGGTCAGTAAGGAACTGCAACGGCTGGAAGAAAACAGAACCTTTGCCATGATGCTGGAAAGGACATCACAGGGGGACTGTTGTTTGTGAGATGGCAGGCCCGGGCTCGAGAGAGGCATTCCTACAGCCTGCTGTGGTGGTAACCACGGGCAGAAGATCAGTTTGATGAATAAGCCCAGTGTTCTGGGGTCGGTTACACTTTTGCAGCCCTTTTCAGCAACACTTACTTGATCAACAGAGTGGAAGCTCCCATCCCCTGTGTGGAAGGGCACAGAAGTAATTGTGCTAGAAAGCAGGTGGGGACAGGGAGGGAAGGACACAAGCCTTCTCCCTTTGCCCTCCAGAGCCAGGCATTGGAAACAAGGGGTTAAAATATTATGACACATCACGAAATTATTAGCTTCGTCTAACACAACAAAGATTTCATCAGATGCTTGAAAAAGCAGGGTTAGCTCCTCCCATTTCTTTTTATAACCATGGATTTTAAGTCCTACTGGGGAGAAAAAAAAATGCGGGCAAGAATCATCTGAAACTGGATACTTTTCTATGTAAGGTTCTGAAATGCCGAAGTTGATTTAAGCAATCCCTCATCGGTATGCCTTGGATGCAATGTTTTTCTGCCCGGCTGACGACTGGCTGCACCTGCTTGTATCTCCCCCTGCGGCACCGGCTCGGGAGCCTTTGGTCAGGACAGCTGTGGCATGCGCCCTGTTTACCAGCTCCATATGGAAAAACAAAGCTTTCATTCCTGGGCTATGGAAAACTTCTGCCAATTAATACACACCCCCTCTCTGGGGAGGAAAACATAATAAATGCTAATGTTCTCTTCAACCTTTTATGCCTTGTATATTAATCACCCAACAAGGGCTCATGGCTTTTCCCTGTTCCAGTTTGCATTTGCCCTGTAACTGCTGGGAGGAGTCCTGCTTTGTCTATAAAAAGCCACACTTTGCCAAACGCTGGAACAGAACCGAACTTAGGGAGTCGCTCACCCACCCTCTGCGGGGAGAGGACGGAGCAGCCATGTTCGGGATGGGGAAGAAGCTCGCTGAAGAAGCCGCGCAACAAGCCGAAAGCGCTGCGCAGGTGGCAGGTAAATACAGCTCCCTGCTTTCCCCCCTCCTGGGCCTTGGGTGCTGCACCTGCCCTGCTCCCAGCCCTGCGAGCACAGCTGTCTCAGCAGGAGCTGTAGGGATGCTGTCCTAAAGGCTGTGGCCACGACATCCCGTAATCCCCAAACTATAATGCTATGCACTGAAGGCGGCAGAGAGCCGAGAGGGGAAGACGATGCTGCTTATTTAGGGCTTTGCCTCCTAACGTGAACAGCCATTTTTGGCTGTTCTACAGCTGTACTGGGGCTGTACTACAATCCCAGTTTTACAGTGGCACAAAGGAGGACTTCCCTGAAGCCCTGAGGTCTTTTATCTGCTCAGCGCCGTGCAGTTGTCAGCCCCGCTCTGCTGCCCGCGCTCCAGCCCTGCCCGCATCGCAGGCACTTGCCCCACCGAAAGCACAGGTGCAGCTGCAAGGGCTCAGGGCACCTGAGCCAGCTTTACTCCTGCGGCGAGGCTTGCTGAAATGGCCCTGAAATTGAAGAACACACTGCTTCGATGAGCCGTTGTTAGTGAAGTTTTAGCACTGGTGCGATTCCAGGAATGTTTGTGCTTAGCGTAGTAAGTGAGCAGTGGAGACCGTGTCTTATTTCTCTAGGTGACATCTAGGTAAACTCTCAAAACCAGAACAAATTCTGTGACTTCAAATACAGTAGAAATATTACTTGCAGCTTTTGTGCCCCATGAAGCGAGTGGAAAGCCTGTTACTTATTTACTGTCTGTCCTTGGTTGAGTTTGCTAGGAAGATGAAAGATACGTAACCCCACATCCACCCCCCCCTTTTCCAAAGAATTTGGGTTTATGGTGAAATCAACAAGATTTCTGCTAAAGCATGAATAGAAACCCACCAGGATGCAGGCAGTTGGAGGGTAACCATAAAGTTTTGTTTTCAAATGCAGTGCTTTTGCTGTGCAGCAGCCCTAGAACTGCATATTTTGTGGAGATTTTTTGATGCTCCTAACTTTTTTGACATTAGGGAAATAGCTACTGTTTCCTATGCTGGAAGAGCGATACGGATTTTTTAGAAGTAGTATTTGGCATCGTGAAGGAGCTGAGCAGCCATCTCAGTGTTCAGCTGCCTGGACATTTAGGAGTCAGCAAACTCAAAGAGCAAAGTTTTTAAATAGCAGCATCAGTCCTTCCCCTTCTGCCCCGAGCACCTGAAGCTGAACCAGTTCTTCAGACACTAGCAGCCTGAAGCCCTGTGCCTGAACCCTGTGCCCATCTTCCCAGCAAGTCCTGCGCTGCAGCAGGGCTCTTCCAGCTGGAGCTGCATCCTGGAACACCACCACGAGGTCCCAGGGACTGGCCTGGCTTTGGCCACTTCTGTGCCATCAGCACGTACCTTGGTAACATGCAGCAGGTACACAGCACCTGATGGTGAACTCGTGTGGCATCACTGTCACCAACTCCTGGAAGTATTGTAGGGGTACCCTCTATACTACTATATATATACATATATACACACACTATATATATATGTATATATAAAATACTCTATAATCCCCATTTAAATGAAAATAAAAGGGGCTTTTATGACAGTTTTTTTAACAAAAACAAGACTGTCCAACGGGTGGTCCTGCAACTGCTGCTTACCTTGTCTCTGCGCTACTTCTGCCATGCATGCGTGCGCCCCAGAGGCACAGCCCCATGAGCCATTGCCAAGAGCAGCACAACCGGGCTTTGCAAGTATCTAAAATTAGCACCTACCCCATGGTTCCTAAAAGGAGCCATGGACTCAGCTGTGACCCAAGATTGCTATGGGAAGCATTTTCCTCAGCAGCACCTTCTGGGCAGTGACCGTCTGTGACGTTAGGAGCCTGCAGCAGGAGATGAGGCAGGGTGGTAATCCGCGTGTCCTTCAAGCAGTAAAGTGCCCTGCAAACCCCAGGAGAAGCAGGCCACTGGTCTTTACAAGACGCTTAATGACACAACTGCTGTTGAAGAGCCATTCAGTTCAAGCCTGGAGATCTCTGAAACTTCAGACCCTCCCAGGCCACTGAGATGCCCATCCTCACCTGCGCACTCGCCGTCACGCAGCGCCCCAGGCATCGGGCTCGCTCCGTCAGCCCCCGCTCCAGCGGCACCCGGCGCACAACACATCCCTGTGTTTGGAGAGGTAGCGGCTGGAGCCAGGGGGAGCAAAAGAAATCCAGGGTCAGCTGACGGCCATTTGCCCCAAACTTTTTTTTGCCTCTGCTGAGCAAGACTTCCCCCATCATAGCTACTGGAGGCCGAGCATCCAAATATCATTATTTTCTAGGCTGCAGTTGCTCTGCTTTAAGACACCACCTTCTCTTGCTCTTCATGTCTCAGTAAGCCTCCTCTATTGAACATTTCCATGCCTTTAAAACTAATCTGGTCTCTTATAGAGTAACGTTTTTTCTAGCCACAAGAAAAAGCATTAGACCGATCACTGAATTTTGATGTGCTGCCCTTCCAGCACGCTGCTCCAGACAGCGAGCATCAAGCTTTTTGCAGTTGGTGAGAGAATCTACCAACCAACCCACCTGAGCCCGCTCTCGGCAGATCTTACCCAGGCTCAGAAAAAGGAAGGTTTCATTGCACCTGACTGTCTGCGAGGGTTTGTTTCCTGACACTGTAGGGGACACGTCGTAATGTCCATAATCTTCATCTGTACCAAGACACACGGGTAATGTGGGGGACTACAGCTGGAGTCCTAATAGCAGCTCTTTCACAAGATCAGGGTGCCCATCCTTAGGGAATAATTTTTCATCTTCTAGTCCTGAAACATTTAGGGAACCCTTCTAAAATGTGATTACTGAATTCAGGGGAAAGGTAAGAACTGCTTGATTGACCCTTCTTTCTCTCCTCATTCCAGTAAACGCGGTGGGCCAGACTGTGCAGCAAGCAGTGGAGCAGGCTAAGGATGCTGGTCAGAAAGGTACCGTGATGTTTCTGTTCACTTCAATAGTGTCACATCAGCAAAGTCCCAGATATGTCCCCCACCCCCTCCCTGCTCCTTGTCCCACACCTGGTGGGAAACGGGAAGGTCTTGCAGCGATGCTACAGTTACCTTTGTTTTTCTGTTTTAAAAGCTCTTGACGAGGTCCACAAAGTCGCTGAAACCAGTGAAAAAGCTGTAAAAAACGTAGCGAATCAAGCGACTTCATGGACCAAAAGCTTTGGACAATGAAGACAAAAATGTACCACCACTGAAATTTTTGTAAACAACTTTCTCCTATGTGTACTCTTAAATAAAGAAAACACTTATACTCTACCCGGCTTGCATGTATTCCTTAGGAATCTTTTGCTTACACATGTTAAAAAAGCATTTACAATCGCGGGTTGAGAAAGCCTAGGTTACTTCACGGAGCTGACAGCTAAAGCTGTGCGATGCTATTAACGCGGACAAACACTGGTGTGGTTTTTTTATGAGGCAAGGGGTAGCTCAGAGCAAGCACAACGTGAAGGCAAGGTCTTGAGAGCTGGTCTCTCCTGTGTTGTCACTGAGCCCAAGTCATGGCCGGGTGCGCGCGAGTGTGACGAGCTGTGCACCCAACAGCCCTTTCACAAGGTAAGCACCTGTGTTCTGTGACTGCGCTCGTGCTTCTGGTCTTAATCTGTAAAATCGCAATTAGCTACTGTGCTAATGAAGACTCAAGTGTGTTTGAGATGTACGTAACCACTGTGACGCTCAAACTAATGCCAATAGCAGAATGATGTGGTACTGCTGGCAGAGCATGTAGCTGGCCGCTGTTTACACTGCCTGAGGCGGATCACTGGTACAGCTTCAACAGCTCTGCACAGCAAAGTATCGACGAGTAAAAGAGGAGCTTGAAAGAATGAGAGCCGAGCACTTCTGGGCTGTTTAAAAAAACCCAAAAACCAACCACCTAAACAACAAACCCAACCGAATAACTAAATACCCAACCCCAAACAGCAGCAACACAACCACCCTGTGTGCACGAGCTCAGAATGAGGTCTTAGAATCTACAGACTCGCCGATTACGAACAGTCATTCAGAGGTCACTTACTTGGCATCCTGGAATCACAGCAAGAACGACCATGGCTCCAGCACTTCCTCCTGATGGTGACAGTTGCCATCAGCAAAAACTGGCATAGCAACGAGTTCTTTGCATGGATAAAAAAAAATGATTGTTCTACTTGTTCTTCTGTGTAACAGATATTTTGCACTTAGTAGTTTGCAGGCAGTGTGTAACCCCGGCCGCTGTAGCCGTCACCTTTATGAAATCCACTTGCACCTTCAGAGCACTTACCGAGATGCTCTCAGCACAGTCTACAGAATCAGCACCTCCTGCTGCGCGAGGGATTACACCACCTGCTGCGGTAAGGTGTGTTTTGCCCTAGGTAGCAGGCGTGGTTCAGAGCCGTTTCAAACCTGTGTTCCCATCTAACTTCAGGTACTGACTGGCTCCCTGCCAGGCACCCCAGCGAGCTTCTCGGCGAGTATCCGGTGGCAGGTAAGTGAATGCAAGCGGTGACAATCTTAGCTGGAAGAGAAAACTTGTGTACATGGGTATTTATATGTGTAAGGAGGGGAGCATTCCCCAAGAAGTTTGGTCCAACACCTAACTGAAGTTACAGCTGCAGTAAAAAAAAAAACCCCAATACTTACAACGTCCCAGACAGCAATTGCTTTCTTCAGCTGTGGCTAGGGGCTGGGAACTTTGGCTTTGCACCTAGCCTCTGAAACCACATTAACTCACAGCAACCGCGTGGAATTTCACCCCTTTCTTCTATCTGTTGCTGTTGCCAGGTCTCGAGAGGGATGTGGTACAAAACGTGCTAAGGAACATGCGATTTTATGTTTTTCTTAACTGTCTGATCACATTAGGACTGAACTCAGCGATGCTCAGCACCAGTGTGACCTTAATGCTCCAGACCATTTCAGAGCAAGCTGCCACAAGAAGTCTGGAGTCACCGATGCAGTTTGGTTCTGGCGTTCAGCTAGCAGCAAAGGGCAGATCGACTGATGTGCTGTAATCTTAAGTCAGACTCCAAGCATCAATCTCCTCAAGAATCTCAGCTCCTTGATCAGAAGTACCCCAAGTTCTTTTTACACCAGCCCTTGGATATGCTCAGATTTGTGTCTCATGGGTCTCCAACACTGTCCCTGTTAACAAGACGTCAGTAACCGCTGCAGTCAGGTGGGTTGTGGAGAAATCCAGTCAGCCTTAAAGGCTCATCTCTTGGTTTGGTAAAATCATGCCAGGGGGTAGGTCTGCTTTCTTTTGAGATGTCCTGGGAAAAGAAGTGTTAACATACGGATGCGAAAGAATGTAAGATGCTAATGAACTGGGGAGTTCAGGCATGGTGCAGCTTTTGGCTTTTTTTTTTTTTTTCCCTTCAAAGTGGGGAGGAGGTAGAAGATAATCCCAGTTAGCTAGTGATGCCAGCTTTCCACACGCTCCAGCAATGAAAGGGTCCCATTTTTGAAGTTTGCACAGCCAAACTAGAAGTGCTTTACTAGCTGGAGAGAGAGGAAATGAGAGGGAAAGGGAGGGAGAGCAACAGTAATTACCCAAAACTCATCACTGCTACTGCACTTTGCTTTCAACATCGTCGCTGCTGGATAATGCACCTGGGTTTTTAAGATTCTTTCTCTTTTCAATACTACTGATATCTATTCGTGAATTTTTAGCCTCCAGGTTTTGGTGGAAGCAGGTTACAGTTTGTCAGTTGAACGGTTAAAATCGTAGTTTCATTTCACTATCTAATAAATGTTTACATAAAAGCTGCACTGAAAAATATAATCCAAGATATGGATCTCATGGTGTGGAGATCCACATCTTGATCACAGTAATTCTTTCATGCTCAAAGGGTTCTCATTGTTTCCAAAAATAAATGCCAGTATATATATATATATATACACACACTGCACTTAGGTGATGTGTAGTACTTTTATAACCCTAGATACCAGCATATATGATGGAGTAAGCCACTAATGAAATGCATCACACAGGTTTATTGCTCCATGCTAACTATTAGAATAGTTCTTCACACAAATTTGAGAGGACACAGTAAAGACCTGAAATGATTTACCAAACATATCTGACTTCAAAAGTCTTGCTGACAGGCAAGTTCAGGAGACAGATCTGTATTAGTGAGACCCTTAGGATAACTCAGACAGTAGCTTATCAGTAGGCATGTCATGAATAAACAAGGGTGCTGTGAAGGTTCACAGATTGATTGTAACTACGGAAAGCTATTGCATGGAATAGAAAACAGTAATACACCAGCATAGTAGGTTTGGAAAGGTCAACTTTTTTTAATAACTGCTCTTCTCTCCAGGTTATGTCATGCAGTTACAAAGTAGTTAGAAAAAAAGCATGAGTTTCTGGGAGGGACTAGTTGTCTTTTAAAAAAAACATTCATATTCATTACATAAATAACATCTGGCACTTCAAGGGGACTCCATGGGACAAAAGCCTTACACTTTAAAAACTGTGCTTGATCCAATATTGTGTTGAGGTCTGTTTTGTTGTACTCTAATGTTCATAACTTTCAAGACCTCCTGATGACAAGAAAAAAAAAAAAAAAAAAAAGAGGCTGTGTGTGTTAAGACAGTGAATTAAGTTTATAGCAGCATTCTAGCTCCTCCTTAGTTTGGCCAATGATTTCTGGGTTCAGTTTCACTTTAGTTGTTCACCGAGGCAGTATTTAATTTTCAGAAAGCCTCTGAAAGGAAAAGGCTGAAAAAGAATTCCAAAAAACCTAAGTATGATTCCTTATCTAATTCAGACTATCCCTTTTTTTTAAAAAACGAAAAAAGGAAACAACCTACAGTCAGAAGAATTATGCAGATACTTGATTAAAAACATAACTAGAGTTGCTTGATAGTTTCCACTTATAAAAATATTAAGTCTGTCACCTCTACATACTTCATGGTGATAGTCTAGCTAGCTTGAACAAGCAGTAAAAGACAGTCCTATAACAGCAGCACAGTTAAAGAAAAAACATTGCCTAAAGAGAATCAGGCCTGAAGCTTTACTACGAATAAAAATTAGACTCCTATCAAAGTTAATCCCTGCTGGAGGCCCATTCTTCCTTTGACAATGCCACGGCATTGATCATACAAGGCCTTACTGAAAGTGCCAAAGCCAAAATTACATCATTAAACAAAAGTGCATGAAGTAATAATGAGCTAAGTGCTCATCTAGTACAGTATCTGATCTGAAGTCTGAGAAGTGGCTCAGGTGGCAAGACCACTCTTTCATACATAAAATGTACCATTTCGTTTTGTAGGTGAAATACCCAGAATGGCCCCCACAAGTGCAGATGAACTGTTATCTTCAGATACATACTTGTATACAATTTCCTAGTCCTTGGATTTTTATTGTAAAAAAAGACTAGTTTGGACTGAAACTAATTGAGAATAGAATCCACTATAATGTCAGAAGAAAAGAAAATTTTGTGGTTACATGTAAACTTGTGATAAGCTTTCTCAAGAAGAGGGTACATGAACAGCGAGAGGGGTGGGATACAACAAGGAGCGGTAACGGCCTCTTTATGTAAAGGTCAGGCCAGCCTCATTGTACACTTTGAAGACTTTCTCAATTGCATTGACATAGGCAGCTGTCCTCAGGTCCAGACCCAGGTTGTACTTCATGGCAGTACGCATGATTTGCTGAAACGGAAAAGGCGATATGTGATTTCAGCAAGTTTCTCCATAGGAACTAACCTAGATTTTGCTTGGAGGATCCGTGTTAGGAGCATAAGAATCTGCTAGACTTGTATCAGAGCTCCAATCTTTTGTGGATCAATTCTAAAACTGATGCCCCTTAGAACTGACATCTGAAAGGGAAGAAAATCCTTCCCAGATCACTACATTGCACCTTTTCAGGTCTTGGTTCCACGCCTACCTCAAATACAGAGAGAGACAAGATGTTTCAAGTAGTCTTTGCGCCACTAATTAAAAATACTGCATAGATGGAATAATCTAAAACTGCTGATGGTAAAATAAAGCACTCTTAGGTGTATGTCCCAGATTAGCCACGTACAAGAGGACCACTAAAAAGTTTCTAATTATTACAGCTTCTGCTAGAAAATACTTCCTGATCTCATGTATCGGTCTCTCATGTTTACTATACCCAGTTAAAGGCAGCCATCCTGGCACAGAGCAGAAATACCTCGGACTCAGAGCGACTTCCATTATCATGAACTGTTTATCTACTCCTTCAGTTGCAAAGAAATTCTGTACAACCCATCCAAAAACTGTCGCAAAGTCATGTAAGACTTTTTCCTATATTTACTAGCACAGTATTTACCCGGGCAGAACGCTCCATCGTGTAAGCCAACCCAGAGTGGACGATGTCCTTCTCCGATGCACCCTGCAACAACAAGGAATAAAATCAAGGTTTAAATCACAACACAAAAAGGTACTAGTCGTGTATTAGGGACAATGACATGCTGGATTCCCATAATGACCAAAGCTTGCTTGCTCATTTTCTTCTAATAACTGGTGTAAGAATCTAAATTGCCTTTGCTTGAAGAGCTAGTTAGGATGAATTACATTCTAAAACCTCAGATGTAAGCACTGAAGCCTTTCTTTATGCCTAGCTTCTAGATGCATGATGCTAGCACTTTTTATTGATGTTGTAACTCAGTTTTCAGCCTTCAGAATACACAGTAAATGTTAAAACTCCCAGGAGCCAATAACCTATAGAAGGTACTTGCAATTGCAATTCTCAAATACCAGAGTAACTTTGTTCCCATTACAATTTAAACACATAGAACAATAAATAATTGAAGATAGCCTGAATTAGGATGACTATCAGCTTCAATGTCAATATCTGCTTCAGCATCATCCTGATTGCTGTAATTTACTAATAATTTAGTAATTATCTGGCTTCACAACATACATGCTATCCCCTAAATACCAATTTGGGCTGGATTTAGAAAGTACCAGGCCAGTTTCTACAGCTGGTGTTTAAGAGATGACAGCCATCGCTTTAAGCCACAGAACCTAACTACCATGCTATTCATGTAGCCTAACATTTATGAGCAATGTGAATATATTCATTCATTTTGTCATTACTTCCAGATCTTCCATTTCAATGCAAATAGATAAGCTCACAACCCATCATTTCACATGAAAATTTCCCTACCGTGTATTGCTTCACATTAGATAACAATGAATTCTACTGACATTTCTTTGCCCATTAATTTAGCCTTAGAGTAACGTTCCGCGGTTTTTCACCCCGCTCTTGTCTGTGTTATCCTGGAGTTACAGAAACACTACGTGAAGCTGTCTGTGGTGCGGGATCTTGTTGAAAGTTGTTTGGGAATCTAGGCAAACTACATCAAAAAGATCTTCAAAAAAAATTCTGGTAATGTTTGAGGCAGTATTTCCTACTAAAAAAGCTCCACAGACTTTGACAGCTAGGGTTCAAAGAAATCATGGAATCTATGTATTCATCTGGTTAGCCAGCAGAACTATTTCATAGCAAACAAAAGCATCAAGAAAAACTACAGGTTTTTAAGTTTTCCTTACAGGCCTGCAAAAAGAATCATTCCCTGCACCCTCCTCAGTAAAAAATAAAAACCCATACATGGTTTATCTAACCAATGGAGATAGTCTGTTGCTCTGAAAAACTCCAGCACACAAACAGCAGCATCCAGTCTAACGCCAGTCACAAACACAAAATGCATCTGTATTAAAACTGTAGCTTTTTAACAATGTTGGAGGCATTTTGCATGGGCTCAAGTAAAAAAGAAAAAATAGCTTACTTCCAGTATTCCTAAGCAGTTCAGATCATTTGCTTTCTTAATTCATTTGGCTATCAGGCTAACTATGTGCTAATGCCTTGCTTGGGACAAAAACCTCCACGACAGCTACAATAGTAAAATTTAGATTGCAGTTATAAGATCAGAATACAGCTACAGGAAGAGTAGAAAAACCAGCAGCAACTACTTACCGATATCCTATCTTGAAATTCTGCTGTAGGCACAACTGGAATAGTTCCACCATGTTTCCCAAATTTTCTTTCCAAGCTTTCCTGGACAGACACTAGAAAGGAAAAAAAGCAGAGGCAAGGTAAGTGACAAGGAGAGGAATGTGCTCCCTAACAAAGGACCTGACCGAGGACTTTCAGCCTTCAATGGCATGATGCTCCGACCACAGGGACTGTGGGCAAAGGCAGTCATCTTATTTTTGTTTTCTAAGAAAAGGAAAAGATGTTAATTTTTCTGTTTTTATAGGTGAACGCCTCCAATATTAGTAGTAATATTGCTACAGTACAGTCACATGGCAAGTAACTGTGGATCTACTGATCCCACTTCATTAACCTAATAAAGCTGATAGAGCAATTTGGTTTAACTTTCCTAATTTGATAGACAGCATTAGACAAAATACTTCTTGAAAATAAAGCTATCTGTTATCTGTTATGGCACTTTGCATGCACACTACTTGCTAAGAAAAAAGCCCATGTGGAATTTTAGTTTTTAACTTCGGAGAAGTGCTTTGGTATTTTGAATTGATACTTATTTCATCTTAATTCTTGAAATTTAATTGGTATGGTTTCTTAAACATCGCAAAGTACTTGAGGTGACATAATTTTGAAGTTAAGGGATTTAAATTAGAATTGCCATAACCCTCAACCACTTCAGAAACACCTCGAAAGGTACCACTTATGAGAAAAGGCTATATTAAAAAAACATTCAGATGTATGTTTTGTCAAGTTCAACATCCCAAGATTCTCACATGTTTTCTAGAGAATATTGTTTACAATGGAGCAATATACTTCAGTTCTTCTCCGTTAAGCATCCTCTTTCCATGTAATCAGTATTCTGGCCCAGAAACTGAAGCACAGAATGACCCTGAGTGGAGCTGTAGACCATAAGGAGATTTTAACAGCGTGTGTGCTGATTCTATTAATGCCTTTTACAAAAATCTTCCATTGTTGTATGTGCAGAACAATGTCACCCACTCGAACTTTGAATACTTCTCAAATACCAAGCGTACAGCTGAAAGATGTTCATTAAGAAGTAATAAATATGTCATATAAGCGGTTTGAGTTCAGTATTTTCACAAAACTGAGGAAAGCATCACTTTATGAATTAAAAGAGAAGTGGAAAAAAGTATGCGTTGAACTTAGGTCATTAGAGTTACAAGTCAGTTAACCTATCACATCTTTCCTGCTCTTCAATATGTAGCAATGATAAGACTTGTGGGAAACTGCACTGAATTTATAGGAGTTGTATATTCATATAGTCCAGTCTATAAATTAAACAGCGAGCCAAAGCAAAACCGAGCACTTACTGAGCAAGTGGTAGTTTGAATCCCTTTCATATTTAAAAGTCAAGCGGCCATAACTGACGTGGTTCAAGTTTTTCAGCCATTCAAAATAGGATACTGTTACACCACCAGCGTTCAGGTAAAGATCCTGCACAGAAATGATAAACGTCTTGAAATGTGACCATGTGACAGACAGCTCTACTGCATTAAGCAAAAGCATTGCGTACAAGTACTAGTTTAAACTGCATTAGAAAAGATAATCCAGTTGTTACTCTTACATGACAACACTTACCCTCTTCTGCAGTCCAAGGATTACTTCTACCAATTTAAAACAGGATTCAACTTAAAAACATGTGAAGTTCAGGTGTGCTTGACTGACTGACTACTTTCCTTTATTTTAGCACAAGTTTTTAATCAATAAAATTAGGGCGTTCTTAGGCCACCTCCGTGAGTAAACACTGAACATCAGCCACCCTTTCCAGCAATACCACTTGACCAGGACACCCTTTCTCTGGGAAAAGATTATCATTATACCTGGATAGGTCTTACTCTTTCAAATTATTGCTATAGGTTACTCATTACTTACTCTATACAATCTACAACACGCAGTTTTGCCAGAGCACCGCCCAGAGACACAATGTTTACAAACAAATTGACCACTGTATTTACTCTGCCTTCTTCCTTTGCTTAGTGGACTATTTAGTTGAGCAAATGTCAGCTAATAATCCAAAATACAAAACTACAGATTTAAGAGCTAATTGTGGATTTTTCTCTCTTCCAAAAATATAGTCTTCATGTAATATTTATCTTTGGTGACTGACAGTTGCAGTGAGATCTTTAAGTAATTACTACCAATCTCAAGCAACATTGACACCCGTTTCCTAGACATCAGTTGTTAAAAACCATTCTTAAAGAATAAATGGCTATTAACAAAAACCTTCAATAAATAACATTTTACTACAATTCACAGAAATATGAACCTTGTAATGAAAGTCAAAGGTCATAATAGAACCTTACAGGGATAACCATGATATTCCGCTCCAAGAAGATTCTGTCAGCTTCAGGAGTTGTAGGCCCATTGGCACCTTCAGCAATAATCTGAAAGGCATCACAGCAGAGTAACTTAGAGGTGTATGTTTGTTTTCATCCATGCTGATTACTGAATACTAGTACTTGAACAGGCTTTCCCTCTTTTTCATTTACATTTGAACTCTCCAACTTACTTTTGCTTTAACTTTGTGAGCGTTGGCCTTAGTCAACTGCTTCTCACTGGCAGCAGGGATGAGAATGTCACAGTCTGTTTCCAGAATACTGCCCTCAAGTGTCTGTGCTTTAGGGAAGCCCATGATTGTCCCGTGTTGCTGTTTGAAGAAAACAAACCATGGTGGGTTTAGTGTGTGTTGTATGACTTCCTTCCCTCCTCCTTAACTTTCAAAAAAGAAAGAAGGAAGAAACAACAGTACTTAGAAAGACAGCACATAACATAATTCCTAGCTTTACTTTAGATTAGACATAAAAAGCAAGCTACAAAGCTTGGATAATATTGGATAATAGTCAAAGTTCCCATGATTGAGGCATAACTGCTCTCTGGCCAAAGACTGATACCCATTTGGGCTCTGGAGTATTTAAAAAGGGGGGTGGGGGGAAGTCCCTCAACTCTTAAAATACATGGCAAATGCAATAGTTTTCAAACAACTGAAATGACCCACCAGCCAGCTACCCACAGGATAAGCTGCCTCACACAAGATTCGCAAGTACCATTTTCAAATTCAGTACTGCAATGATAGCCCTTTTTAGTGACAGAATCTTTTCATCCGTTTGTGAAAGGGGGTAATAACAACATTCACGTGCTCCCTATGTAAAAAGATGACACATCAAATAAGCCCCTTAGAAACTCTAAGTAAAAGATTGTATTTTAGTGCCTGTGAACTGTCTGAAGTTTGCTTCACTTGGTAACTGAAATAAAGAGACCAAATCCAGCTTTCATTATAAACTACACATTCAAGTCACGCTGGCAGACAGGCTTTCATTCTTTGAGAAACATCCAAAAGGTAAGAAGCAGCAAAACTGCACTTTGAAGTCTTAAGTGTCCACATGCTTGTGACTCTCAGTCAGGAAACCTTCAGCAACCTCCTTGCCCTGGTTCCTTGAGACGTCCTTCCTAGTTTAGTCATTACAAAGGCAAGATAATTATGAACTCCCATTCTGAAACCCAAGTAATTAGCCTGCACACATACAAGTCCTTGCCATTTTTCCGAGAGTCAGGTTAAAGGGTAAAAAAAAGTGCTACCTGCATTCATATGGGGAAAAGGAGAAAGCCAGAAGAATCAACATTCCTAAGCCATTTTGTAAGTACTAATTGCAGCACGATTTAAATATCACAAATTAAAACCAGTCTAGAGTCATCTGACGTACTTGCAAAGCTGACAAAAACGAAACTCTTTCTGCCCAGTTAAGTTTCATACCAATTTGTAATCTTCTAGTTCCTTTGGGTCAATCCCATCAGGATTCCAGATGGAACCATTAAACTCTCCAACAGCAACACATTTTGCTCCGAAACGATGCAAGTATCTCATAGAATGCAAGCCCACATTACCAAATCCCTGCAGGCGGAAAGAGAAAGGGAAAAGTCATTAACCCTTCAGCTAAAAAGATGGTTACTTCTAAGGCTTATATAGGTTGGGACAGTTTTAAACAGTTCTTCACCTATTGGCACATCTTGGCATTAGATGATGTGTGGAAAAAATACATGCATTCTATTCTAGCCTGAATATCATTCTAGAAATTATACATTTAGCCAGCAATGTACAGTTGTGCTAAGTGTTTTACACTGGACACATAGAAGGGAAGTGTTAATGCTACTATGAAAGTGTTAAAACTATGATGTTTATCAACTGTGACTATTTTATAACTGGTATAAATATAAATTGTTTATATATCCATGAACATCAATTCATGGATTTCTGTATGACTGTTCAGAGGCTTAACTAACATTTGCAGGTCAAGAAATATTCATGTTTAATTTGAACAAGGAAGGCTTATGAGTGTAAAACCATCCCACAATAGAAAGCATTAAACAATAATATTATTAATTCTTCACTTTAAAACATACAAACTAGTAGGAAGCTAAGTAAGTTCTAATACACTTCTGAAGTGGTCCTGTCAAAACAGATTGCCTAAGTTTACATTTAGATAATCCTGCATCTCATTAGCATGTCTTACATCCCTACAGGTGTAGAAAACCTGATTGCAGGCCATTATGCAACATCCTGGAAGTAAAAGAACACACACGGCAGACCAGAAAGTCACATAATCCATGTCCAAAGTTAATAGTAAGATTCTATGCTGGAAAAAAGATGAACATTAAATTTGTGTATAACATAGGTCCTATTATATTTAGGATTTTTGCTACTGTGTATTAGAAGCAAACTTTGCTACAAGAGTTTCTCATGCATTAGATCCCTTTGAAATGGTGTATCCTCATCTTCCTAGAAAAAAAATCAGCTATTCTTATGGCCGTATTTTCATCTAAGTTATGCTTAAGTGCCTGTTGGTTATCCCCTTGCCTGGCATGAAAATGCCAAAGTGCAGCGAGATGCGTGTGCTGCTGGGTCTGTCTGTGCAGGGCGGAGACGTTTGTTTCAGCCCACTAGTTAACTAAAGGACAACTAGGAGGTTACAACTACTCTGCTACTTCTAACAACCAGTGCATTGGTACTGAAAACAACAAAACAAAGCAATCCCTCAATTCCTCCATTTAACATACTGTTCAAAGCTGAACAGAACAAGTTATTTCTTCAGAATTTTTAGAATGATAATGCATATTACTGAATACCAAACCCCTTCAAAATGCAACTACTTCAATTCAGTAAATCCTGAAGTTTTATGAACACCAAAAACCTACATTCAACCCGACAAATGTAGGTTAAAGTATTGGTTTCTACTTTTCCAACTGCTTGCTCCTCAGTGGAACAAGAACCAACCCTCAGTTCCTTCTCTCCCTAGAATTTTTATTACAAAACAGTGCAACAAATTTTATGTAGGCAGCAACAGTCACAGCTCATTGAGAAGTGTGCAATGCCTTAGTTTAAATAACTGCTGTAATAGTATTTCACTTTGTTCTTTGCAGCCTATGTTCATAAAGACTGGAGATTTGGCTTTGCGCCTGTAGAGTGCAATCAAAAGTTCAGTTTTTAAAAAACAGTCCAAAATAAAGGGCACCTACGTTGCTCGAAAAGTGTTTCTAAAGTTTGAGAGTAAAGGTTAACTTGGAAGTTGTAAAACCCTAACAGGATCTATTGCTACAGCCTTTTATAAAAGCAGCTCTACTGAAAGTTTGTTTACTACTTTTTCCCTATAGTTGAAGGAAAAAAGTTACCTGAACAGCAAATGTTTTATCTCCAAATCCAGGAGTCATTCCTAATATACTCATATATGATGCTTCATTGATGAAATTTTCAATTCCATGGAAGAGACCACGACCAGTTGCAGATATACGTCCATGGATCCCGCCCTGGCTGATGGGTTTACCCGTTACACATGCATGTGCGTTAATATCCTGCAAAACAGTGAAGGACTTGTGAGCTATGGGATTTATCAAAGAACAGCTGAAACAAGAAAGTCTGTACACTTTAGAGATAAGGGAAAACAGGAATCGTAAGAGTCAGAACATGATATAGTTTATATACGTTTGGTTTGTAAAGATTATTTCCTTCCTCGCTTTGTGTGAGCAGCTTCTCAGAAGTACTCTAGTAGATGTCAGGGAAGCTGCATGGTGCAATACTGGATATGCTCTGTAATTTTTTTGTTGTATTTAGGTGTATAGGTTAACGTCAGTCTGTGGCGAGTTAATTATGGTGACATCCATGTTGTATTGTTAACAACAAACAGACCTTTGACAAATCAAAAGGCTTTGAAGGATACGTTTCTAAAATTAGCTCCCATTACAGCCATAACTTCCATCATTATTCTTTACATTTTCATCTTTTAAAGGGCTCAGACGTATCTTTGGACTGGTTTTTTTAGTCATCTTACAGCAGTGTTTAGTGTTCCTTTATACCAAATTCAGTTATTCTGAAATGACAGTGCAGGCCTAATACCTTCCTCTTGTCAGAATACAGGGATGTTTGATCTCAGAGTAAAACCTACAGTGTGAAGGTCATATGGGAAAAGTTAGATAACTATTTACTATTTTTATTCAGAAAGGCAATATATACGTATCAAGCCTCTATCCTTAATTTGGTGGCAATAAAATTAAATTTTCCATATACTAGACAGCTAGCCAAGATAAAATAGACTATTTAAAACCAGAGTTAGTTTTTCAAATTGAAATTAATAACTTGAAAAAACTTCCTCCAAACCACACACTGTTTGAGCCTCCCTCTTCTCTCACCACTGGTTCCCATGCTCCCACACCCTGGGAGCAGTCACACAGTGGCTTGGCCTCCAACACAAGTTAAATAGTAGGGATGAAAGGGAATCCACTGAAAGGAGTCTGCCAGCAGCCGGATGGGTTTCTATTCTACCAGCTGCATATTCACTGAGAGGCTCCCTCCCCTCCATCACTCGTGCCAAATGCATTTGCATGCCTGCGGCATGAGTGCAAGATGCTTGGTGAGAGGAAGGAAAGGAGCAGACAAAAGCAAGTGGAGGCAGAATGGCAGGAGACGACTAGAGCCATAATGGAAGTGAAAACTATTTACTGCTTGACAATGATAGTGAATTAGCATATAGAGCTAAAGATAACCCCTCTTTAAAAAACAATAAAAGCGATGCTGGGCTTGTCACAGAATTCCAAATTCAGTTTCCCAAAATACAGCTGCATTGCTCTCATTAAGCTATATGCTCCCTCTGGTGGCATATCAACTGTAAACAAGATCTGTGGTGGCGTTCTGCTAGGAACAACTCCGTCTGGCATTCTGATGTATTTTTGTTTCAGATTGAAACAACATTTTAGCCTTCATGCATTCACAAAGGAGGAAGTATGTTTTATAAACACCTGCAGAATTACAGCCTCCCACCATACATAAGAATCTATTTAAGTCCCTTCACATGTCCCAAAAATCAGTTGGATGGGTCAGGAAGTACAGAAGAATGGCAAGGATGAATTTAATCAAAAACTTTAGCTATATATGATTCAGTGACCCAGCAACCTCAGATGGATTTTCTGGAACGGTTAACATGATAGTTATTAAAGACTTGCATGGTTAAGCAAGAAAACAGAGCATGAGGTGAAGGCAGGTCCGGGTCTTCTTAAAGTCACACATACAAACCACAGTTGATGTCAAAGTCTTAAGTCGTCAATCAAAAAAATGTTTAACACATCTCAGGCCAAAAAGAGAGACTATGGCTTTTAATGAGAAGCTTATAAAATGGCTTATCGCTAGCATTAAAGACTTCTATACTAGTACTAATAGCCTATGAACTTAGTTGACAAAGTTCAGATACTGAACTTTTTTGCTCATGTCTTAATCCTCTTCCATGCTGCAACATTCTCCTCGTCTGCTCAAAACCTGACATACAGAGACAGGAAGCTGCAGTGACTTCCCCTTTCCGTTTGTCTGTTATTTGACTTTTCCTTTCCACTTCAAGCTCCCTGCACACATCTGTGTGCAACCACACTGACTCATCAGGTCTGTAGATTTCTCAAACACATCCCTCTCACCAAAGTTATCTTTCCACAACTGGATGCAGTCCCTTGCATAGCTTCCATCCATTTTTGGAATTATGGTTAGTTTCACTTTTATTCAGTGGTCGTTTTCTGCTCTTACTTCCCTTTCCTCTTTCCCCCATGGTCACTTATCTGTGTATTCCTTAATTACCTTTATTTTTGTTCTTGGTGTCTCAACCAGATAGTTTTCTGAAATATCTTCCTCTACAAACGCGTTCTGATAGATTATTCCACTTTTTACAGCCTTGTCAAGAGTTCTCACCTTCCTTCTCTATACTTGCTCATTCTCCACAACTGTTCCTAAGCCCCACTACAGCTACCATTGTCTCCTCATATGTACCCACGTACAAAGCAACTCGAAAAAACTGGTATTTCTTTCCTTATTACAATTATATAGTTAACCTTTCAGAAAAATGCACCTAAATCCTCAGAGTTTTTTTATTCCTCAAGAATTAAGATACTGCTATGCAGAAAGAATCTAGGAATAAAAGAAGCTGTTGTAGTAATTCAAACTGCGTTTTTATGCTCAGTAGTTGTTGGCTTCTTTTCTTTTGTCATTGAAGCATGTGTATGTGCAGGACTACACAACAAGCTGAGATGACAAAATGGAAAGAAAAGAAATTGAGCCATTTAAAAATCCTCTCCTGTACCAGTGTTTAGTTTTCCACCTATTAAAAAAGCTGAAGCTTCTGTATAAATGTGAACTATTAACAAATACAGCAAATCTTAAGGCAGGGCGCGCCCTGTGAGCCTTCGGTGTCAGTCGTAATATAACAATGCTGTTGTATCACAACGAAATATGCATTTTAGTGCCATGAGTTCGGGCAGTAGTTTTCTTAAATGTTGGAATTTTAAGTTATGACTGAGGTAGCAGGTTGCCCCTCTGCATGTTGAAGTCTTCTTAAAGTCATAATTTTGGCTTTTTATCAAGATTAAAGTTTTAAATGAAGTACATATGTGAATAACAAAAAGCAAGCAATGTTTTATAGTGATATCCTTGTCTAACAGACAGTTGTGTTTAGCTCAACTAATCAGCATGCCACAGCCTATTCCTCAAGCATTCCTTTTTTACCCCCCCATTAGACTGTATTTCAGCTCTAGAATAACCTGTGCCCCCCATCCTCCTATTGTTACAGGCATCAGACAGCACAAGACAAGTATTCTGCCAAGAGACTGTCTCAGGAAGCCAGGCACATCTTGAACAGACATGCCAAAGAGAAATACGTGTTGGGTGGCTCTAATGCCTCATTACTGGGGGTGTACAACATGCTGTATTTTGGAGGAACTGTTGGAAGGGACTGCAGAAAGTGCAAAGAAAGAGTCTTTTCAATTCAAAAAGAGCGGGGATAGGCAAACATGCAATAGCCTAGCATATTAACACGGTAATGCAAAGCTATGGCAAGACTCCTTAGCAAAGTATGACCTGCTGGAGTAGCAGAAACAACATCTGAAAGAGAAGCTAGGAAGTTCGGTAGCATAGACACTATGCTGCAAGAAGTTGTACATAATACTTTTTTTTCCTCATGCAATCTGTCAAAAGTATACAACAGAAGTGTTTGGTCAACAGTTATGCTTTTGGTACAGTCAAAACAGATACAAATAACCCCAGCAACATAAGGACAAAAGCCAAATTTAAGGGCTGTAATTAAAAACTAGTTTTAAAAAAACTTCCTTTTTTTTATTGCCTTCTGGGAAGTAAGTTTTATTGGTGTCCTTTTGCTTTACATTTTGGAGAATTTGTTGGTCTACACTGATTACCTGTTACTTTTAGGGGACCACAGAGAATTTTTAATACTTTTACAAGGTATACTAATAGTGCAAACTTAATTTACATGGGCTCTTGAATGCACAAAACCCATGAGCATTTATTTAGTAACACTTGTAAATTCAGTAGTCTAAAATGGAAAGTTTTCAGTACTTCAAGACTGTAACAACTATCATTTAAATTATTAAGTAATAATGAAAACCAAAAGGGAATGGTAGAAATAGAAACCAATTTTAGCCTAAGGATGAGGCCTTTAAAAACAGTGTATTTTTTTTTTTTTTTGCTGAACAGTTGCAATCAGTATTGTATCAGACAAACTTAACTTAAGCTACCCTAAAATCCTCCCACCAATTAAGTTGTTAGAGTTTGCAAGAATATATTTAGATCAAGTTAATTAAATACAATTATATTATTAAGCAGCACGGTAATAAATGTCTAGATAAAAGGATTTCTGCAAAGACCAAGAAAGCTTTCCTACTTCAGAGCCTCTGCTCAGAACTTACATAGTGTCCTATGGTACTGGCATAGGTGTCAGCGATCCAGGACATCTCCCTCTCCCCTGTACTCATATCAGGAGCAGGCACATCAACACCAGGTCCTGTTGGCAACAATGAAAACAGCTTTTAAGGATCAAACATGAATAGCTATCTTCAACCATTATTCCCTTGGGAACTGTGCAGGCCTTGGCAGAGAGGAACTGTTTTCTTGTTTAATCCTCCGTTTATTATGCAAGCAACAGATTCTTCTGGATTCAGTTCAGTTTTAGATTCCGTATCACACATTTGTACAATACTGTCAAAACCTCTAAGCTTTCACACAAGCCATTCAGTAAAATGAATGTAAGTTTGTCAATGAAAAGTGATATGAGAATGCCTCAAAAGAATTTTTTTTTTTTTTGACAATCATTGCTGCAACAACAGGAAGGGCGCTATCTAGGTATGATTTCTATATACCGTGACGTTAATAATTTTTTTTTTTGCATTAGAATTTCCTTTTCATCCTGGGTGAGTTTAAAAATTGCAGATCAGCTGTTCCTAGTCATTGCACTGTAGCACATACATTTGATTTTACTGCTTACTTCAGGAAAGAGACAGTACATCTTTCTTGATGAAATAAACCTTTGAAAGAACTTTCACACATCTGTTGCAAAAAAAAAAATCTGGTCTGTCTTTTCCAGATAACTAAAAATAGCATCTGCCCAACATATTTAAGATCAGAGGGACTTGCTCAGCAAGATTTTAAATGCACATCTGCCCCTACCAATTGTTTTTTCTAAGTATTTTTAAAAGGTTTGTGAAAGCTGCATAGCATCAACCATAGAGCAGAAAAGGAAGGCAAATTTAATCAAACCATTTTAATTGTCACTGAGCTAACAATCGCTATAGCTGGCACAGTGTATAGTATTACCCTAGTCACATGTAACATCAATGAGGGTGTTTATAAAGAACCTTAATTTAGACGAGAAACACTCTGGCTGGAAGACAAGGGCAACAAAGCTGGTAAAGGGTCTAGAGCACAAGTCTTATGAGGAGCAGGTGAGGGAACTGGGGTGGCTTAGCCTGGAGAGGAGGGGGCTCGGGGGGGCCCTTATCGCTCCCTGCAGCTGCCTGACAGGGGCTGTAGGCGGGGGGGTCGGGCTCTGCTCCCAGGGAACAAGGGACAGGACAGGAGGGAATGGCCTCAGGTTGCACCAGGGAAGGTTTAGATCTGATATTAGGAAAATTTTCTTCTCTGAAAGGGTGGTCAAGCACTGGAACAGGCTGCCCTGGGAGGTGGTGGAATCTCCATCCCTGGAGGTGTTTAGAAAACGCATAGATGGGGCACTTAGGGACATGGTTTAGTGGTGGGCTTGGCAGTGCTGGGTTGGGACTCAATGACCTCAAAGGTCTTTTCCAACCTAAACGATTCTATGACAAACTCTCTGGCTGAAAAGCAAGAAAATGCAGATAAATGGATACACATTCCCGGGGCAGTCAGACATCAGGAATACATGACAGACCTTTAATTAGGTACATGCCTTGTTATTCACTTGAATAAGAACCTCCTCCAGATAAAGATCCTCCATTTAAATAGAAGTTGAGCTAGTAACAGTGAGCTTTCTCCAGAGACTTCCAGATAGCAATTCCACACAGCAAGCTATCAGAACTACTCAAGGGTTGAGAGTCTGAATGAAACACCTACTAACATTACAGAAGCTGAGGTTCTGTTACAACAGGCACCTATGCTTCTTGCCTACGCTTCTCTTGCAGCCTGTGGTTGCCAAGGGTGAAGCCATCAACTTTCTCTGGGGTGGATCTTCTATTTCCTTCCTCTGTTTCCTCAGATATCTGCCAAAAGCCTCAACTGAGACTACAGGAAACAGTAACAGTGAACAGATTGATATTAGATATTAAAATTGCAACAAACTTGGTCACAATTTTATAATGTACCTCTAAGAGAAATGCGATTCATTTTGCATCCTGTGAGCTCAGCTTTTGTGGCTTTTCATAGCAGAACAGCCACCAGAAAAAAGTTAAGACACAGTTCCCTTTAAAATGCACTAAGATGCAGTAACTCAATTCTTTATGACTCTTTGCTGAAAGTTCTATACCCAAATTATTTACAGCTCTCAAAAATTTGGTTATTTAAGGATACCATCTAGTGGACGCTGCCAATGCACAACAAATCAGATTCCTAAATTTTAATAGTACAATTGCACAACATACCAATAAAGCCCTTTTTTGCTAGCTCCATGGTAAACCTCCTCGTGATCTTTTCCAATTCATTGTCCTATAGAGAAAATGCAATAAATATCACAAGAAATCATTAGTGTTCATGAATATTTACTAGAACTTATACCCAAGCATGAAAACATGCCCTTTTCTTTTAGAAGAAAGGATGACTCGTATATTTACATCATTTACACGCCACCCCCTAACAGACCCTTGGAATTCAGGCAGCACAGGGAAACATTCGACGTTCTTTCCGTACATTCTGATCCAGGACAAGTCAGGAGTGTGGCACAGAAAGAACCACCTGTGCTTATAGCAGAGATTTCCAGCAAACAAATCTGATATCCTATGTGAGAGATTTATAACCAGCAACAGCGATAGCTGGCCTGCTGATTGTGTAATCAATGCAGTTGAACAACTTCACACAAATTCTTACAGAGTTCTGAGCTTAGGATATCTGTTACATATCCTAGTATTCCTTTCTGTACGAGTTATTTTAATTAGGGCAAGAAGGCAAGCCTGCAGTAAACCTTTTATAAAGCAAGTTAGTTATTATTCACACTGGAACACTGCATAGAAAGGTTTAATGGAGCATAAAACTATTTGTCAAAATAAACAAAAACATTAACTTTTTTCTAAGAGTAATTTAATTTAAGCCTTTACTAACAGTATCAACTTAAAAAAAAAAAATCAGGCTCCAAATTATTTGTAGTCTCCTGACTTTAAGAAAGGAAGTAGTAAGTTAAGTAATTGAAGTATTTCACTTCTGAAACACAGACCTGTTAAAAATTCTTTTCCTACCTATTGCATGCACAAGCTAAATTCAGCCTTTACACAGGCAGAAGTGGCAGGAAGTTTTAAGTGGTCAATAACGCCCTTAGAAGAGCTTTTTTAACTGGCTGGCTTCAGTACTGCAGATAACCAAATTTTTATCTATGATTAAGCTTACTGTGTAGTTCTTGGGATTGATCTTGACACCAGCCTTTGCCCCGCCAAATGGCACATCTACAAGAATGCAAAGGAAAATCATTTTACTTTTTCAACAATAAAGGCAGAACACATCAGTAATATGTGTAATTATATCTGATTTTAGCAGTGAATTTTGTTTTGCCACATTTAGGGCTTCACAAGCTAAGCTATAATTTATCTAGGTACTCCTATAAAAATGAGAAATCTTTCAAGGGCAGCTTGAAAATGGTCTTTGAAATTCCAAAGATTATGATTTAAATTTTCTATGCTTCAAGCACTTGTACTTGGCACTAGTAGAAACAATAGGTTTTACAGTTTGTATTTCACTGGTTTAGCCTAAAAATAAACAATAGGTTTTACAGTTTATATTTCACTGGTTTAGCCTAAAAATTTTACTTTGGAAGTCCTAAGTGAAGTGTCTCTATATACATTAAGAAAGTACTTTGTTTTCTTACACATAATCTGCAGATTCTCTCCAAACCCCTCCACAATTTAACAGCTGTGTATGAATTATACTACTTTACAACCCATAAAGAATTCTATCCTTTTCCTTCCACAGCTCCCCTGCCTGAGTCCTTTACAGCCTCCATCTGTTCCCCCTAAAATTAGCCCCCTCCTAATCCAAGTTTGTCATACTTTGATTTGAGTTCAAGATACAGTACTTTTACAGGAGGGGGTAGCTAGCAGAATATGGATTTTTCAAATGAAAATGCAACTTTATCCAAGTATCTACAGTAACAGCAGAGGGAATATGTATTATTATTTTTGTTACTATATATTTTTCCCATATTGCTATGGATTTTAGTCAAAGATTAGTGTCTAAAAATTAATTCAAACCTTTTAGATTTTTTTCTGTAAATTACCTCAGTACTGATTGAAATCAAGATTGTATCCTTGCTTGAAAAATTATCACTTACCAACCACAGCACATTTGTATGTCATTAGAGATGCTAAGGCTTTCACTTCATCCACACTAACATCCAAACTGTAACGAATACCTGCAAAAGACACATGAGACAAAAAGGAATTCACTGAACAACTTCATAGGTATTTATAAACTGAGAAGGTTAATTCTGTACCCACCATCTATAACACACAAGTATTTAATCTATCAACTTTTGTGCTTTAAGACTTGAAGAGCAATTCCCCCATTCTCCTATTTACATATCTATCTCTTACTTAGCAGAAATTCAAGACTTCAGTAATTCTCTATTAAGTAAGTAGTTTAACAGCAGCACTCAACCTTGGAACAAAAGTGAATATTCCTTGGGAGCAAGATAAGCCAAGCTGATAGGTAACTAGCAGTAGAGATTTTTTTGAAGGCTGAAAAAGCTCATCAGCATTCCATAAGATCTTTAGCTTTGGACTTCATTGATTGTATATACAAGATGAACTTTGCTCCTGAACATGACTTATCAGTACAGGTTAGAGTCAAGACCTTTTTGCTAGAGAAATGCAAGCTCCTGTTAAGTTATGAGCCTTGCAATACATTGGCCGTGGTCCAACAAAACCACAGGTAGCTTCAAGGCTCTGGCTGCTAGGCACAGCCACATAACAGAAAGTAACAAGCCACTCTACTAATTCAAATTTGTTCAAAACATTTTGTTTGCATAAGCCTACCCCAGCAAGCTTGTGGGCCCATGCCACCCATCCCGCACACGCATGGAAGCCAGCCCACACCTGCATTCCCTGCTCTGAGTCATTCAGCAGAACTGCAAGTGTGCTGACACACGGTGCAGGCACAGTTCAGATTGTTGTGGTCTGACAGCGGCTCAGATGCAGAATGGGTGATCCCAGCCTTCAAGGCAGTTCAAACCTTCAAAGAGCGGAAAATGATTACACAAAGGTAGGGACATCTATCACCTGCCTGACCCATACCTGTCTTCTAAAAAGTGAACTGTGGCTGTCCAATGCATTGATTGAACTCAAAAGTTAAAATTCATGTATTCTGGAGGTAGCTGCAGAGTAGAAAATATTTAACCAAACTGACAGGGCACATATACAGAACTACAGAAGCCTAAACACGTGATCAATACAGCACCCACAGACAAAAAAACCCCCACCACAAGCTATATGTTAGCTTCTATCCAAGCTTCTTCTACATCACTAAGCATGTAACAGAGCCATGAAGAATTTATTATCCCCACCTCTACTCCCCGAATCCTTGGCTGTAGGTTGTGCCAAGTTGCACGGTGGCTTGTAGCAGGCACAGAGTGTCCTTTAGATGCTAGGACAAGGCACTACGAATTTCCTACTTTCTATGTAAAGAGAAGACCATATTCAGGCCCTCAGGAGTGAGAAAAGGCCAGCATACATTATCCAAACTAAAGCACTGTGCTGCTATGAAAGCCATTCCTGAATGCTCTGGAAACAATCCCAGTTTCAAAGGAACTGAGTGCTGCTCAAATAAAGCTGAGGGCCAAGTGCTACTTTCTTATGGGAGTTCAATCAGTAGAAGAAAGTACCATGTCTCTGCAGAACAGAATTTAAATTTTGTGTGCAAATGGGGGAAGGGTGGTCTCCCAAAGCAAGCTAACTAGTTTCTGACTTCGGTAGAATTGTGTTAATGCCTGGGCTTTCAAGAACCTTCTCACAGGAAGTAATATTCGAAATTCAAGTGGAATCTATCAGAGCCCAACCGACTAGTCACAGTTAACGGTTAAGTGGGTTTTTTAACACTTCTTACCCTGATCCTTCAAAGGAGCGACTACCCTTCCATCAGGCCCTGAGCAAGAACAAACACTACCTACGGCACTGACTGTCCTGCCTGGGCACACTGTTCCCTCTCGGCTGAGCAGGTACTCTGGTGACAGGTCTCATCTGAGCATTGCTCAAGCCAGCCGAGTCTGAAGCCACAATCTATGCTGGGCAGAAATGAACTCTGCCCCTCCACCCCCAGCTCAACCAGATCACTGTGTATTTATTTGTTCAGCCCATATATTTATTCAAACTTCAAGCTGCATACACAAAGCCTTTTTGCTATAACTATACTCCCACAGGCACACAAAATGTTGTTTATTGATATATGGAAAGCAGCAGGGGGACCAAACCATAAGGGATAGTTATTTTGTACAGTTCTAACAGGGAAGCAAAAGGAGAGACCACCCTTTTCTGCACATCATACAGAAGATGGGTTCTGAAAAGGTGAACATGCAGCAGTTTAACTAGAAGACTCAAACACATGCAAAACAGTTACATCTCCAGTTTCCTTGTATTACAGTCAAGGATTACTATAAACCTTACTGTAATAAGTATTAAACTTTTACAGCAAGGGAAATAGGGAGAGGCCCAAAGACAAAGTCCTGAAAGGCTTTCAGCTGAGATGCCTATTTGTCACCCTTGTACATATACCAGAATAGGGAAAACTTTAGATTTGAGGCTGAAACTATCCTTTTCTGGACAACTTCATATTTTTGAGCAAGATTTAACTTCTTTTCTGGCCTTTTAAACAGCTCTCATTGTAATGCCGTGTCTGGTGGCTTCATCTTCCTAAGTGGGAGACTAGTCAATCCTGAGAGTTGTGCTCACTTAACTAGCCACTTTGCTCCAGTTTATCTAGTGAAAAT
Source organism: Falco cherrug (assembly GCF_023634085.1). Lineage (NCBI taxonomy): Eukaryota > Metazoa > Chordata > Aves > Falconiformes > Falconidae > Falco > Falco cherrug. The sequence goes on from NC_073705.1 coordinate 44,484,415, forward strand.
TTTCAGTAGTGTCAGGCAAAGTTCAAGGTGTGGATTCCAGGTTCCCTGACAGGTGTGATGATTTTTCCCTTCTCTGTCACCAGTGGATAACATTTCAGATGCACTAACGTTTCACTCCTTTTCACAATTAGGAGAGCTACTGTTTTCCAGGAACTGCAATTACTCTGCAGGAGGCCCACCTCTTGATGGGGAAGTTATTTGTGCTAAGCTGTTAGGACTGATGAGAAGCAGGCATCTGAGAATGCTGTACATTCCATCTGCAAGGGGATGCACAAAGATAAAAGGCTTAATTTCTATTCTATTCGGACATCAGCGAAATTTAGTTTGACAGCTTCCTAATTTGGCAGGAGGAGAGTATTGCCATGCATTTGTATGGCTCTTTTGGCAGTGTTACTATGCATTCAATAGTCTGAGTCTAAAAATGGACCGTATACAGAGATAAAACACTGTTTTGGTTTGGTTTGGGTTTTTTAAAGATTCATAATACATAAGCAAATGAAATGAAAAAAAAAAAAATAAAAAAATGCTGCTACGCAGCAAGATTATGACTTTTTAAAATCCTAACAAGTCCCACACAGTCAGTCTCTGGAAACTTGTGACTTGTACAAACTAGCTACAAAAAATAGTTTGAAGAAAGCCTCAAGTTACAGTATGACTCACTGCCATGGAAAATACTTTTCACTGGGAAACATACAAATTCTTGTCCTAGCTGAGAATTCTCTTTCCTTGCCACACCCCAAGAAGTTAAACAACATGCTAAGAGAGACACTTTGCTTTTCTATGCACAAGACCTTTTAGATGAGGAAATGTTTTCATTTAAATTTTGTTTTGTGACTGGTCAGTATAAAGAAAAGGCTTTATCATCACATTGCAGTGTCAATGCTTTTAAAACTTCTTTTTTGTGATCTGTATTTCGGAGATATACTTTACCCAGTATGGTGGTTTGACCCTGTCTGAATGCCAGGTACCCACCAAAGCGGCTCCATCACTCCCCTCCTCAACCAGACAGGGGAGAGAAAATAGAACAAAAGGTCCACAGGTTGAGATAAGGACAGGGAGATCGCCCAGCAATTACTGTCACAGGCAAAACAGACTCGACTTTGGGAAAATCAGTTTGATGTGTTAACCATTCAAACCAGAAAAACGCCTTCCACCCACCCCTCCATTCTTCCCAGGCTTAAGTCCTTATTTCTCTACCTCCTCCCCCTGAGCAGCACACCGGGACAAGGAACAGGTTTACAGTCAGTTCATCACATGTTGTTTCCGCTGCTCCTTCCTCCTCGCCCTGCCCTGCTCCAGCGTGGGGTCCCTCCCGTGGGAGACAGCTCTCCACAAACCTCTCCAATCTAGAGTCCTTCCCATGGGCTGCAGTTCTGCACACGCTGCCCCAGCCAGGGTCCCCACGGGGTCACAGCCTCCTGCGGGCACCCACCTGCTCTGGTGTGGGACCCTCCCGGGCTGCAGGTGGGGATCTGCTCCTCCATGGACCCCCACGGGCTGAGGGCACAGCCTGCCTCACCGTGGGCTGCACCGCGGGCTGCGGGGGAACCTCTGCCCCGGTGCCTGGAGCCCCTCCTGCGTGACCTGGGGCTGCAGGGCGGCTGCTCTCACAGTCTCACTCCTCTCTTCTGCTGCAGGGTTTTTTTGCGCAGTTGTTTCTTTTACCACCCTTCTTAAATATGTTATCCCAGAGGTACTGTCACTGATTAGCTCAGCCTTGGCCAGCAGCAGGTCTGTCTCAGAGCTGGCTGGCAATGGCCGTGTTGGACCTGGGGGAAGCTTCTGGCATCTTCTCACAGAAGTCACCCCTGTAGCCCCCCCCCCGGTTACCAAAACCTTGTCATGCAAACCCACTACACCCAGTTACCTCTTGCACTGAGCCAAGTAACTGTTTCAGACAAAATAAAATTTGCTCGTGATTTAAACTTAGCTTCTTAGATAGATGCTATGGATCAATTTTCACTTTTCCAAATGGAGGTAGCAACATGCTTGAAACAGTGTTTTTTAAATAAATGTCAGAGTAGTAATTATCAGCAAGACTGTATTTTGGATTCTGTAATAACAGCAGTCAGTTACCATTTTAATCAGCAGGTTTGTAGTAAAGGAGTGTACTAACAGGCATGCAACAAAGACCTTGATTTCAAAAAAACCTGGCTACATCTTACTAGATTTTACGCTGTGAGAATTTCAGTATGTTCTGTGATGTTGTTTGGGTTTTATGCTTCCTTAGAAAACACGGTGTACAGAACCACCACCTTTTCCAGGATGATTACTGCCTTTCTAGTATGCCTAAAAATCTACATCTAAGGAAGCTGGTGTAATTCTTTCCTGATCTTCTACTGCAGTGATCTTAAACGGTAGTATCTATGTATGCCCTCCCCACTAATGAGCATGAAGTATTCAAAGACAAGTCTCAAAAGTAAACAGTTGCCATAGTAACTGTTCAGAGCAAAACACATGGTAAACTACTCTTCCTGCACTAGGTATCTTGCAAACCTTAGCAAGTCGCTCAAGTTCCTCAGAACCTGCAACAGTCATGCTTTGACACTGGTGTGTTCTTCTAGTTGTGATCATCTTTAGAACTTTGAAACTAATTTGGGTCCTTTACAGAGAACAATTCTTGTTAAGATGGTGCATTTGTTCTGCTCACTGCTATTTGCAAAATGCTTGCTCATCAGAAAAAGCATTCCAGGGAAGGCAGCAGCTATCCTACACTACCCATACAGCACTCAGCAAAACAGATTTCATGACCTCTTTGAAAGTTTTTAGGTCTGACTACAGCCATATTTATCTCCCAATTAGCAACATTGGATTCTGCAGTGGCCCTGTGGGTTAACAGCTTGCCTGACCCTGTCCAAAGGCTGACATTACATCCAGAGTCTAAAGGAGCTTCAGCAAAGATGCTCACCTTGTTCGAACTATTCACCAAAATCCCCAAACAAAATCTGTAAATCAGCTTCAGCATTTATTGCAATGCCTTAGTTCCTTAACATTTTAACTCTGGATCATGTACAACATTTTCATTTAGATGAAGTCTGGGAAGTAAACAAGTGAGACTGATTACACTACTATAAACCTCTATGTAATCATTAATACCTAACACAGTAGGAACAGATCTTCCAAGCGATCCTTAGACTCTTTCAGAACAAGTACATTTTTCTAAATCCAGAAAAACAATCCAGCCTTCCCTAGAAGGAAATTGTTCAGCCTTATTTAACCATTTGGAAAGCATGGCAAGCAGCACAATGACAAATTTTGTAATTACTGAAGACGAAGAAATTCCAGAGAAACCTAATAAAGCAAGATGAGTAATTCAGTGCTGGAAATAAGATCATTGCACACCCATCAGCAACAATAACTACTCATTCCTAAATGCAATTCACTAACTGCCAAGAGAGGAGATAAAAATATTTATCTCTTCCCACACAGCATTAGCCAGCTGTAACCTGGGGCAGTCAAGAGATTCCCCTATGGACACATCCCACCATTCTGATTTAACCACAATTATGTATCTATTCCATGACTATAAGGTATTCAACCAGACAGAATACTTCAGTATACACCACTTCTTGTATGCTTTTAATAACCTGCACTTACATGAAATACGCTTAAACTATACACGTTCATTTCATTCCATGAAGAGAAAAGCCAAGAATATCCTCTATTAAAAAATAACGTGTGGTGCACTGGTAAGACCTTGTGTTTTTAATGCAGATATGACAAATTTAGTATAGCTACCACCAGGCAATCACATATTACCTGAACTTATGCACATAGAATATGGCTCAGCAGAAGTAGAGTCTCACCTGCAGAACTACCTCAACCCTACTTAAAGCATAGCCTTCTCATTAAACTGCACTCCACTCTGTATCAACAAAAACTGATACAGAGAGATGCAGTAACACTGCTTCCATGTAGATATTAATACCACGGGCATGGGTGTGCGCAGAGGGCGGAAATAACACACAAGTTGGCCCTGGCTAGGCCAAATGCCATAGGAGCCACAAAACAATAAGCCACTGCAGTGCTGACATGAAGCAGGCAAATTCCACACTCTTACTAAGAGTTTATTTCCTAACAAGATGGAGCTGTTGCAATTCAAGTAACAAAGCATACCTGCCAGGATGACCCAGAGAACAGGAGGGAGACTATCACACAAGAGACTCCCCTCCTCACCCCCTTCAACGTGTTTATCCAGAAACCTCAATGCTGAGAGAGGTATGATCGCTCTATAAATAGACAAGAAGCCAACAGTAGCAAGGGAAAATAACTATTTAGGATCAAGGACAAAGCTGGCTACTACACAAACGGTATGAGCTGACTAAATGAAAAAGCTGAGGCTGAAAAAATTCATAGCCAGAAGAGCAAGGCATAGACTCCTACAAGAGTATCGGAGATAAAAACACAAAACTGATACAGTTCACTGAGAATTGCAACTAGTTTATATTAGAAGACAGCAAAAGCACAGGTCACCCATTCCTTGTCTTTTTCTTTCCTTCAATTTGCAATTTAAATATAAATCCACTGCTGTAACAGTTGTAAAGTTAGGTAAGCTACAATAAGAGGACAGAAACCTATGAAAATAAGGCACTCGTAAGCTTTAGCTATAACACTGTTACCACAGTTCAGCTAATTACCTTTTTTTCTGTAAAAGTCTCATATTCATTTGAAGTTAGATCAGTTTCCATGGTGTATTTTCAGGTTACAGATGGTCTATGCTACAGTTCCATCTCCTGCATGGTCTCTAGGGTACATTTCCACACCTTACCCTTGAAGACCCCCAGGCCAAAGACACTAGCTCAGAACTTTCATCCATGCATGACTTAAAAAAGCAAAGCCACCAATACAACCCCCGGATAAACAGAACTCTGCTGAACTGGAGATACCTTATAGCACGACTTCTTACTTCCCCCACTTACAAAGGGGTATAAACAATGTCACGATAGTCAAGAGAGCACACAGGGTTGTACTGGTCCAACTCTTACACGTAAAGCTTTTTCTTTTGGAAGTAAGGTTACCATCACGATGCGTGCGTACTGTTTTAGACAGTATGTACAACAGAGGCTATTTGACTGAGCACTGAGATTAGCATCAGCCTTAAGACCTCTGCAACTGGAAAACTGCGGCAAGGGTAGTATGAATGTCACCTTATGCAGTAAGAAACTCATTAACATGAAGTGAGAAGGATAAATCCTGATGGGCAGAAGAAAAGCAGCCAAAACCAGAAGATGGTACAGCTTTGTCATGCAGAATAGCACCTTCCAGCCAAGACAGCACCACTCAGGAAATCAGATTCATTCACCTCCAAGTCAACTGAGCAAATAAAGTAAGAATCATCTGTCTTTATATACAGAGAGTGAACTTCAAAGTAACCTATGACAAAAGTTTTTCAAAATTCCTGTGTAAGTGAAAGTTAGACTAAACCTGCTCTGGAACTAATATGGTTTTAAAGCTTTTCTGAACTAAGGAAGCAGCTGAGACTTGGTTAAAGCAATCTGGGTGAGCATAAACAAAAGGTTAGGCTGTTTCCCAGCTCCAAATCATTTGGTTTCATTGATAGCAGACCTGCTGGACAGCCGGCTAAAATGAAAAGGCTTTAAAAAGTTCTAAAACCACTTAATAGCTTTATCCCCACACTAAATGCTGCCTAACAAACATGGAATCATTTCCATACTACTAAGCTGGTAGGGACTCGATAGGCTTATTCTGTTTTCTGAAACAGACCCATTAATGAAAACAGCTGTCAGCAACCACAAGAAAAAGCGGCTTAACCAGTTCTACACCTTTCACAGAACCTGATAAAATTATTTACAAGATTCATTATTTTAAGCAGGAACTGCCAGCGCACTTTTTAACAGAATCATCCATATTCAGCCACCTCATTTCCTGCCTCCCCGTTCGGGTTCAATTCTGCAGGCAGCTGTCAGTGCTGCGGACGAGCAGCTGCGGTTTCCTGCTGGTGCTGGCCACTCACACACAAGTCACCACGCCAGCAAAGGAAAGAGTGACCTGACCCACAGCATTACTTCAGCCACCACACAGTCCAGTCATATAAATACTAAGTTTGGGTCATAAGCAACTTGATTTCCAACACACAAGAAAACTGCTTATCCCTATGTTCTCAATGGGATGAGGGATCTTAATTTTCCTTTCCAGCAAACAGTTACGCTGCAGAAAACAGAGCCTTTAAAACCTGGACTTGCATGCTGGACATACCCCGAGGCCTACCACTGAAATGAGTAAATCCATAACCGTTCTGTAAAGATTCCTGAAGAACAGCAGAAGAAAAAGAATCACCACCTTCTCGAGTTGCAAAGTTTTGCAACCCACGAAGTAGAATGACAGGCTAATTTCTACAGCAATTAAATAGGTAAATGCCACAAGACGCAACAGAAGATGTTATTTTTGGGTTCTCTCGATGACATGGGAAAATCCCACAGGTTACAAACTGAAAAGAAAGCATGTTTCAGTACCTAGTGCCAGTCTTCCTGAAAAGCACTAAGATGAAGAATCACCTGCACTGCCGTGTAGTGACAACTGCATCCAACCTGTGTCTGCCCAGCGGGGAAGGGCCTGGGGGGGGCTGGCTGGCGGCCGGCTGGGCAGGAGCCCCCCGCCTGCCCAGGTGGCCCAGGAGGCCAGCGGCACCGGGCTGGTGCCCGAAACAGCGTGGCCAGCAGGCCCGGGGCAGGGACCGTCCCCCTGCGCTCGGCACCGGCGAGGCCGCCCCTGGAACGCTGTGTCCAGCTGTGGCCCCGCACGGCCAGAGGGACGCAGAGGGGCTGGAGCGTGTCCAGAGCCGGGCAGGGGCTGGGGAAGGGGCTGGGGCACCCGTGGGATGGGGGGTGCCTGGGGGGGCTCAGCCTGGAGAGGAGGGGGCTCAGAGGAGACCTTAGATCAGGCTGCCCAGGGAAATGGTGGACTCGCCATCCCTGGAGGTATTTGAAAAGCTGCGTAGATGTGGCGCTTGGGGACATGGTTTAGTGGTGGGCTTGGCAGCGCTGGGTTATGGTTGGACTTTATCTCAAATGTCTTTTCCAACCTAAATGATTCTACAATTGACTTCTGGTTTTACACCTGTTTTGGGGGGGAAGAGAGGAGAGTAGGATAAGCCATTAAATACTTCCTATGTTTATTAACTATGCTTTAGATTGTTAGAACTAGGTTATTAATAGCATCATACTTCTTGATTAGAGATATGACAGTCAAGTTTCCCACCAAAGTGTAGAAGTTTGCCTGTGCTAAAAATGTAAGACTGATCTTGAACTTGCCCTCATCCAGCCCAGCCCATGGGGTCTGCCATTCCATTTGCGCATCAGGCCAGAGTCATCCATCCACTCGGGAGCCTTATTTTCAATGCAGGCCTCTGCTAGCACTCACTCCGGGGGTTTATTTCTCCTTGCAGGCAACAGAGAGGCCAGCAGAGAAGGAAGTACAGAAGTACTACTAGCCAAGGAACTGCTGCATTTCTCCTGGCAGGTCTCATCTATGTGCACATGTGAGTTTTAAACTTGCTTCATAAAGATCAACCTCACATTAAGAAGTTTGGCGCTTTTCAGATTTGGGCTGGACAGGGGTTGAGGTTTCACTCTAGAAGAGAATGATCAGGCAAAGAATTTGAAGATGTGTGTGACAGAAGGAACATAATCTAACTGCTATAATATTAAGCTACAAACATTTAATAGAAACACGAGGTGCTGCTAAAGTGCAGATAATTCAAATGTTTACTCTGTTTCCTCAAATAATTCGGCTGTCTCTGGGTTTAGAGCATCTAAATCAAGATTTTTTTTTAAATTTCATTGACAGTAAAAATTCTTCATTAGTTCATGGTTAAATTTGTAAATGACCTTATAAACAAAAAGGTATATAGAAGTAACATACAATCACTAATGAAGTATTTTGTTATGGATGTACAAAAAGAAATGAGGAACAAAATTGAAGGAAGACAGCCTTTAAAAGATTTAAAAATATTTGTTTTCCTACATTCCATACCTTAAAGTGTACTTTGATCATTTGTCTAATCTGCATACACAACAGTATTTAATATTCTCTAAACAGCATCTCTTATCCTTCAGCTTATGTAAACCTCAAGAAATACAAGAGATGAGCTTTTAAATCACAATGCTTCTTAAAAGAATGACAGAGATGACAAAGAATCCCTACTTGCTATTACCTAGCAGTAACTAAACACTCTCTTAGTACCAAATACAAAATTCTAAAAAAAAAAGTACAGGGAACCTTATTTTATCGAACTTTAAATTACAGTAAGTACAAAGTCAAAGTTCACAACTCCGCATTTGAAAAAAATCTGGAAGCTGTGTTCCTCTAACTGCCCTGCAAGCCTTCCAGATTCTAACTCACCCCTTCTTTTAAAAGGTGGTCTTAATGTCCCCCTTGCTGTTTCTTGCTGGCATGAATCACTTTCATCAGACTCTTGAATCCACAGTGTGTGAGTGACACTCACTTCAGCAAGTTTTCGCATGTTGTACTATTATGGAGTTTGAGTTGTATTTCACCGGTCTTTGCAGGTTTTTTCCCTGTGGAATGTACTAGGATTCCAGTTTAAAAACCACTTCTAGACAAAAGCTCAAGTTATTGGTGTATTCTGGGTGGATCAAATGTACCATAAACACAGAAAAACCTTTACTACTCCTTTTCTTTGCAGTTTGAGTAAAAATGATCTACTTCCTCCCATCTTTTTTTTTCATAGCAAGTTTCAAGCAGTCAATCTGCACTTAATCACACATGCCATATAAATTTACTGCAAAGCCAGATTGTCATCTGATAGCGAGCAAATTCCTAGAGAGCATCAGAAGGTGAAATCCATTTATAATCACTACAGTGAAAAGAGTGGAAGTATCATTTGCAGTTCCTTCCCCTAAACCCACAGAAGGTGGGGAGTGGCACAGGAAGAAAAGGACCAACTATTAAGACTTCCCATTTTCTTTAGCTGTCATTTCCAACTGCCTTGAAATTCACAGTTGTAACTTTCCACAAATGCTCCAGTGTTTGATCCAGTGTCAGTGCAGACAGGCATAACAAATGCTACTGAAAATCAAGAAATTCTGTTGAGGACTTACAAATGTAGGTATCAGAACAGAAGGTATCCCGTCACCCCACTGGTGTTTTTTGTTCCTGTACAGAGTATTTTACAGTTCTTTGTTATGAAAACATTAATTTCTTTGGTACTACGCAATACTAATGTGACTTATTAGAAGTTATCATATATATAAATACGATCTTATTACTTCATTTGCCACTGAACTGTATTTTGTTACACAAGTGGGGATCTTGTAAATAACACAGGCTGTACAGAAAAGTACGTTTTGTAAGCAGCAGCAAAAAGTAACTTAACCTCAACAGTGACAAAACAGCAGTATAATAACCATCAGCATTTTGAAAGAAATCATAGCAATGTCAGAGAAACAGTAGCTCCACACAGAGTAAGCTTCAGCCATACCCAACTTCAGCTACAACTAAGTCTGCGGTGGTAACTCTTGTTCCAAGTAATCACCAGAAGCTGAGTTAGCCTCTTTCGGGTAAGAACTAAGCCTGCCATGGGACACTCACTATGTATTTGATTTTGCAAGGTTACGAACCGCATTAACAGGACAGACTATTTGCGCTGCAAAGAGAGACATCCCCCCTGTCACATACGCACACCAGCTGAACTGATTATCAGGAACACCCTTCCTACTCTATCCTCGAAGTCAGAGGTCTTTGCTGATAAGAAATCACCGAGAAAACTTTGCTTCCTGCAACCATCGTTATTTGCCATAAAGCTGTTCTACGCTGAAGAAACTTGTTTACAGAGCACAGAGGCTCCGGTCTGAAACGGTCCCAAAATGGTCTCCAATACTCAACTGTCCACAAAGTTCGAAGCTCCTGAAAAAGTTATGAGGACATCTGTATTTGTTTTTCCAGGAAACGCCATCTCTCCCAGACTACAAGGAGTCCGATTCGTCTAAGATCGGAGCTGATCCCACGTGAGCTCAGTCCCGCTCAGCTCCAGCGGGATTCACCCTCCCAGTCCCTCTGCACTGGCACGGCACCGGCCTCACCTACGCCAAGCCAGCTTCCCCTGGGCAAATCGCTTTAGGTTCTTTCCTGCATGTGTAGCCAACGCCTGGGGAAGCGTGCAATTTGATTATTTTATTTTTCTCTCCTGCCGCTTTCTGGGTGAGCACTGGGGTGTCACAAACGCAGCAGGCGGCGTGTGAAGGGGCAGCTCCTCAGCCCCCGGCTCCAGAGCTGGCACTTCAGGCGTGGAGACCCCACGTCCTCCGAGGGGCACCACCGCGGTCCGAGGCGCACCGGGCGGTTACGCGGAGCTGCCCTCGCACCCCTCGCCTTGCCCGAGGCCGGAGCCGCGGCGAAGGCCCGCCCGGAGCTCTCGCACCCCGGCTAACGGGCGGGTCACGCGCGGGGAGCCGGGCAGCGGATCGCTGAGGGGCCGAGGGGAGCCGCTCTGCCCCCGCTGCCGCCTTCCCCTCAGCTGAGGGAGGGAAGCTGCTGCCTGTCGCCGCCGGAACGCCGGCCGGGCGGCCAGCGGGGAGCCAAGCGTCGCCCCCGCGCCGGTACCTCCGGGAGGCGCCCGGCCGGGGCGGGAGAGGGGCCGGCGGGCAGGGCACTGTAGAGCGGGGCGGGGGGGGGGAGGGGAGGGGGCCGGCGGGTCTTACCTCCCTTGCAGGGGGTGCGGTGCTGGCTGTGCTGCGCCCGGTAGCCCTCGATCACCTCCCACTCGCCGTTGTCGCGCTTGATGGGGAAGGAGACGCTGAGCACATGGTTGCAGGGCTTGATGATGCGGAGGATGCCGCGGACGCGGTGGCGCCGGTCCTCCATGCTCTCGCGGGTGCGCAGCCCCTCCACCAGCTTGTCCTCCACGATGCTGGCGCCGCGGTCGAAGAACCCCTCCACCATCTTGAAAAAGTTGGGGTCGTCCTCCTTCTTCGCCGCCTCACAGTAGTGCCGCCGTGGGCACCGGCTCCCACCCCACGCCGCCGCCACCCCCCCGGCAGCCGCTGCCGGCCCGCCCGGCTCCGCGCCCGCCAGCACCGAACCGGCGGCCAGGCGGGACGCCAGCAGCTCCCCCAAGTAGCGGTACATGGCGGCGGCCGCCGGCACTCACGGTAGCGGCGCAAAGGCGAGGGACACAGCCGCAGTGGCGGAGCCCGGCGGTACTGCTACAATAGGCGCGGGGCCGCCGCCGCCGCCTTTAAACGGCGTCGGGGTGGGGGAGGGGGCGGCGGGGCAGGGGGGGCCGCGGGGGGGGGGCAGGAACGGGCTGCGCCTCCCCACTGCGCACGCGCCCCGCCTCTCCGCCCCGCCCCCGGCGGGATTCGCGGAGGGCAGGGGGGCGCGGCGCGCGGGAGTCTCGCTATGGGCGGGACGGGAGGGGGTGTGGCGAGCACGCGCGCTGCGGAGCCGCGCGGCCCCCGCCCCCGCCCCCTCCCTGCGCAGCCGCCGCCGCCCGCGGCCGTGCGGGAGTCCGGGCGTTGCCGGCCGCGCCCCCGCCGGCTTCGGTAGGTCGGCGGCGGGAAGGGGCAGCGGCAGCGCGGGCGGCCTTGCCCCGCCTCACCTCGTCCGCGTCGCTTCCCTTTCCTCTCGCAGAGCTTGCGGCTCTCCGCGCCTCACGTTGTGGGCCGGCGGGAGAGCGGTAACGGCCGCTGCCGGGCGGAGGGCTGCGGCCTGCGGGGGCTGCGCCGCTCCGCTCCTGGGCCTGTGCCGCGCCCCGCGGCCCCGCGCTGGGCAGGCGCCGTTGCCGTGAGGGACCCGTGGAAGGAGCCCGCGGTAAAGCACAGGCGGGAGCCCCGGCTCGCTCCGGGCGGCGGTAGCGGGTGCTGCGGCGGGCCGGGCCGGCACGCGCTGCCCGTTCCCCGGGCACGGAGCGTGGCCTCTCCCGGCGCCGGGCACACATGCAAGTAAGGGTGCTCCCACGCAGGGCGGCGCAGGGAATCCTCCAGGGAAAGGAGGGTTTGTGGGACGACCCCCTGGGAGGGGGAGCCCGCTAGGGAGCCCCATCTTGGCCACCTGTGTTTAACGGCTGCCCTGTCAGCCGGGGACAGGCTTCGAGCCAAGCTGCTGGCTGGCCGCGGTGCTCAGGTGCTGTGTCGGTAGCACGTTGCCGGCTGCTGGCTCGAGGGCGTTGGGGTTTATGTACCTCAGGCTGTCGAGTACTTCTCTAAGAATATCGCTTTAAGCCACGTAAGATCTGATTTGATGTGTTCTGAAGAACACGGGAGATTGTGTGTTGCAGCCTTTCTACCCAGTTCGTTTTAGAAGAAAAAGTGATTTGTTCACGTTCTGTGGGGTTGGGCTGCTAATCAGAAAATACAGCGGGTTTTTTCTGTTGAAACATGTGGGAGACCAATGGCCTTAGGGCAGAAAAAAGCAGAAAGGCCCTTTATGGGGATCTCTAACCGCTATGGACGCCTGAAGGGCTGCGCTGCAAGGCTTGCGGGGCATTTAACTTGCCTGTATTGGTCAGCAGGAAGCTTAGCCACAGGCTCTTTCAATGCACATAAACTTCTCAAACCACTGATACTCAAATTTTATCTTGATTTAGTGTTGTTTCTCTATCCCGAGATTCTTAAGAAGTTTTGGTAAGGACCGCTAATAAGGTTACCTTTTATCTAATGAGGGTGGTTTGTAACTGTAGTCTGGAGAACAAAGATCCTTGTAGTAAGGGATACAGAAACAAAAGCAAGACAGGAGGTTGTTCTTGGGCCAGTTTGTCAATTGGGTGTTCCCACAAGGCTTCAGAAAAAAAGCTCAGAGAGTTGTTTTTCTGGCCATACTGGAAGTGGTTCATAGATAACTTCTATTGCGGTGTTCGCTTTCAGTTCACAGAATTGCACTGATCTCAGTAGTTGTATCAGCTTTGAGTTACTATTTGATTTCTGTCATATGCAGGTTCTGAAAAGCTAAAGCTGAACTTCTGTTCAAGTTTCTAACTTCTGTAAATGTGTAGGAAAGGTGGTGTGGCAATTAGCCCTTATCAGCTAATTGTTTTCACCTTGTTCTGTAGGTTACAATACCATTTCACAGACACAAAGGTTAAATGAAAAATGTGATATAACAGTTTGCTCGTGTGTAGACTTGGATCAAAATAAGGTTAACATGCTTAGCTCCTATCCTGCCTTCAGCTGTGGCATCTCTGATTTATGAGCTTCACTCAATTATCAGCTGCTTGCAGTATCAGGCTGTTTGCAGTACACATTTGTGAAGGTATTTGAGACTGAGTGTGGGGCATGACAGTGTGAGACCAAAGTGGGATCTCCACATGGGTTCAGTCACATAACTGTATTTGGAGTAATGGCAGCATCATAGCTGCTCTCTTTTCTAAACAAGACTGGATTTCAGCAAAATATTCAACAAGCTGTGTGCTGAATGCTAAGAATAACTAAATCAGTACATTGAATTTCTTAGTCTTTAAATACTGTAAAAGAAAAGGTAATTAGGGATTTTTGTTTGCATTTTTTTGTGTGTACAGTTCACAGGCACTTTATCAGCCTCAGTAGGCCCGTACCATTTTTTTGGTTGCTCCAAATCCCTTCTGATGACAAGAGTAATCATGATGCCTGAGGGTATTCAAGAAGAGTGAGAACAGGAGTTATATACCTTATTCTAGTACTCTTACATGGTAAGTAGTGAGCAGTTGAAGCAAAATGTATTTATCAGAAGAAATTAAAATTCACAAGCTTTAGAATGAATTTTAGCAGGTATGAAAGTGGTAATTGCAATAATAAAAGATTAACTGTATCTTCTTTGTTCTTGTATAGCATATGAGTGCCATCAGAAGATTCACGTTTGAGTGCCATCAGTAAAAAAAAAAAAAGTATCTCTTGAATGGATTCAAAGGTAACTTTTTGTCTTCACAACCAGAAGCTTCACTAACTTTTAATGTCATGTTGAATGTTGGTCTTAGGCTTGCATCTGAAGAGGTACGTAGAGAAAACTTCATACCTGTGTGGTAGGAACTGTCTGCAAGATTTGTGGACTTTGCAGCAAGGTTATACTCAAGTGTTATGTGTGATAGATCTAAGTCTTTAAATCTGTGAAGTTTAAGCGAGGGAGACAAGTTGATTTAATTTCCGAAGCTGCTTCTAAAACATCTTTATTTTAACAGATTATTTCTATTAATTATAAACATTGGAGTGTGCCTTCCTGAAACAGTCCACAATTTTAAGGTGTAAATTGTCGATTTCATAGCAGGGGGAGTCAAATTTATTATGTGTCAAATTGTAAAGTTTTATTGAAAAAAGTGATCTAAGACAGGAATCCAGTATTTTCTGCTTTAATTCATTATTTGAAGTATTAGCTATTTGAGAATATATAGATGACTAGGATAATCTTTTTCCTATGTCTGACATCGTTAATATTGGCATCACAGATGGAAAATACAATTTTATTAAAATTAAAAGGTCAGTTGGGTTCAGTTTAGTGTTCTCAAAGTTTGTCAATTTGGCTAAAATGTTCCTAGGATGTACTAGTACTGGGCTCTCTCAGAAGCCAGGATAGCTATTCCTGGTTTGCATCCCAGTCTCCTTTACCAGCTTACCAAAGCGGGTAAGAGAGGGCAAGAGCAGAGAAGCTGGAAATTAGGGGACCTCACAGGGCTCTGAATAACTCTGCCCCTTGTCTGGCTAAGCCCCTTCAAATCCAGGGTAACCCTGGGACGGCCTCCAGTTCAGAGACTTAAGAGTCTGAACATCCATTACCATGGTCGGGAGGAAGGTTGGTCTGTACAGTGGTCAGAGAACTAATTCCTTTCTGTGGTAAGCAAACTTTCTTCTGGGAACAGAAATGGAATTTGAAATACTCTGCAAATGGAATTACAGTTGTTTCAGCAAGCTTCATTTTAAGCTGTCAGCTGTATCACATGAAGCATTTGGCAGTTCTTAACCCTTTGCTTAAAGAATTGAGATAAAGTCCAAATATTGGTAACACATATGAAGACATATTTTTCTAGTGATTCTAGAAATAACGTGGCAAGTTGTAAAACCTCTGTTTTACAACTGGTTCTAGCCCAGTAGGATAACATAGTGTGTTGTGCAAGTTGAAGCAAGTTCTTGTTCCCCTTTGAATTGCCTGTATGAGCAATTGTGTTTCCCTTCCTTATTTAACCAGAAGTTGCAAAAAGATGTTTATTTCTCTTGGACTTAAGTGTTATGCTGCATTGGTTTATGTAGACCTTGGTAGTGTAGGTCTAGTTAGGTGACCTACACTAGGTGACAGCTGGGGTTATTGTACTACCCAAACTTGCTGGAGAAGAACTGTTCAGCCCGTTAACAGATCTGTGGATGGTTGAATAATAGTTACTGGGATAATGGGAGGGTATGAATCTGTCAGGAATACTAACTGTAGTCCTATTCCTGTTCCTCTCGGCTGAAATCCTGGGCATGTTTCTGTTATGTAGAGGGTATGCAGGTGGGCAGCAAGTATGTAGGACTTCACAGTAATCCTACTGCGTTGGAGCTGCCTGGATATTGTGGCAAAGTGTGCCAAAATACTACCAAACAGCAATCTGATCCTTTTGCAGATTGTTAGCTTGAGGTGTTCTCAAGTTTTACAGATTATATTTTCTGCCTTCACAATGCTTTAAAGTAAAGCTTCATGTATAATTGGTTTTGGCATGGGATATGAAAGTAGGTGGCTGTTTTCTTTATCTAAAGGAAAATGTTGTGCCAGCCTTCAGTCTTCAGAATAAGGGGAGGTAATTTTGATAGAGCACGTGTTCTTTCAAATATGTATATTTTTAGAAAATAAATACATAAAGAAACTAAGGAATGATTAATGCAACCTGAGCTGAATTTTAATTCCAAAGTTGTGAATTAAATTATTATACTCTTAAGTGTCACATTTCTTGGTTATATTCTTCCCTTTTTATGCCAAGCCAGTACATGATATAACAGGAATTAAACAAGAAGTGTGGCACGGTTGTTTAGCTTCAGTGTTGCTAGAGTGCTGGCTCTATAAGATGCTATTACAAGCAACACATGAATTAGGTGAATCCCAGAAGATTCCTTTGATTTGCAACCTGTCTGTGTAAGCACTCTTACAAAACAAACACTTAACTAGAAACCTTCATTTCAGTCATTTCACCAGTTCGAGACTAAAGCTGATGAAAAGCTGTTTCACTGGCAGCAGGAGGTATCAATACTTAAATCTGTTGGTTTGGAGACTGGGCATGAGCCAGCTGAAGTTAAAATTCTGGTAAATACTTATGAATCCCTTAACTGAGGTCTGAGGTAATTTTTCTTTCCTTTATAAATAGCTTCAGCTGTGTCCAGCCATACCAGAGCTGGAGAGTGGACTGGTAGGTTTTCTTTATTTGCTTCTTTTGGCTTGATACAAAAGAGCTTGAATTTGGTGGCTTTCCAAGCAGGTTGCAGAAGTTAGATCTGGGATGTGCTTTCTGTAGTACTGCAGAGCTGGAGAAGAGGTATTTGGATTGTTTCCAGTTGAGATAAAGACTTTAAACCTTCCAATACTTTGTGTTGTTAGTGAGATGCTTAGGTATCTGTGGTCTGATGATTTAACATTATTTTTATGTATTATTTTGCATTAAATTTAAGTATTTTCATGGTTGCTGAATTCAAGTATAAGCTATTAACATCTTGTTTGTATGTAAATAGTTACTTCTTAGCCTATCTATAGCACTGTAGAAGTAGAGGGTGAAACTCATGATTGTACAAGTGAAGTAGGAAGTTGGTAGCTTTAACTTAGTGGGGGCTTCCTTTAGGAAATAGTCTAACGTGAGAGTCTTAGGTTTTTACTTTGGGTGTTGCTATATAAGCAATCAGCTGAACAATATCATGTTTAAATTTATTATTTAAACAATCCCAAGATTTTTTACTTTTGCAGGACTTTTGCAGCAAGATAGCATTCTTATTTTAGAATTCTGGCAGTAGGATTATTGGGCTGTCTTCCAGAATGTAAATTCGACAGGGGTTCCTAATTCTCTGGGAAAGGTACTTGAAAACCCCTCAGTAAGTGGACTAATGTACCAACTTTTCAGAGCAAGTGTCAGAGGGCAATTTCCCAAGCTTTTAAGTTGTTAATGATTCTGCTGCAGAAGTCAGAAAATATTAAATTCTCATAACTATCTCATGAGTAAATACAGTTTTGATTGCCTTGAAAAGTGGTGGTGCTTATGTTTATCAGCTTTAAAGGCCTTCTGTCTCCATCTGTTTATATTGCTGCTGTGCATGATGACTGATGTTGCCAACTGGTTACTTTAGCTCTGTGGCAGAACAGATATAAAAAGCTCTTGATGTATACAGGAGGTGATGTCCTCATTTCTTGTTCAGACAGTCTACAGATACACAAAAATTTTGTGCCATGTTTTAGTACTTTTATCATCAGTATATTGCTAATTGGCATTGCCAAATAATGTAAATGAGAAATACAAAATACGCTTCTTAAAATGCTTATTTCCTGTAGTGCAACTTCTGGTTTTCAGATGGGTAGGATGAAAAGGAACTTTCTCTGGAGGCTGCAGATCTGATCTGAAGCTTACTGAAGTCAGTTAACAGGTTAATCTGATTTCAGTGACCTTTCAGTCAGCATAGCCCTTAATGAAGTGATAGGGGCTTTTGCAAGTCAATGTGAAGGCTTCTCCTTTCTCAGTTCCTGTATTGGTGAGAGTCTGTTATAGTAGCTGGTTTGTATCTTCGTGGAATAATCTTTAGCTTTTGCTTGTTTTGTCCTCATCTGTACTTTAAAACACAGAGGGGATGGTATACTTCAGATTCCTAACTGTGAAATGCGTTTGAAATGAGCTCATGAAAAAGCTGGTAATGGGAAAGTTGAAATGAGCTCATGAAAAAAGTTGGTAATGGGAAAGCTGAAAGGTATACAGACAAAAACCTTCATAGATGCACTGTGAACATGCAAGCTTTGTTCCTTTAAATAGGGTTAGGAGGGAAAGTAAATACTTTATTTCCTGGAAATTATGCTATGTTTTGAGAATTGCCATCTATTTTAATCAACGCAGCAAACAGATAGTAGGAAGTATGGTTTGCCAGGAGTAGCTAAGAATTGTTTGAAAGTCACATTTACAATTTAAATTCTTTTTTGCAACTCTTGGTGGCCTTGGCTGTCTGGCTGAAAGTTATACCAGAGATCTTAACAGCCTGGAATCACAGCGTCAGAGACTGCAAACCAGTTTTTTCTTGCTTTAATGCTCAGTTGACAATCAGAAATTGTTGGCATAAATGAAGTGTGTATTGTTTAAATAACAAACATTAAAGTTCTTAAGCACTACAGAAGACTAGTATTCTCCAGTTCATTTGTTTGCATTTCTGTTAACAAAATTAACTTTATCCTCTTTCACTTTGGAGGACTGGTTATGGAAATCACTATTGTTAAAATATATTTGAATGTTTAATCATTTGTGGATGAAGCCCATATATAAAGAATTAAGAATTACCGCTCAAGTTTGTTGGTACAATTGAAATTGGCGCTGTTCATCAGCAAAGTCCAGGAGTACATTGGCTGGTATTTTGCAACACATTACAGATTTACAAAAAAAAAAAAAGGTAAAAAAATTGCTGGTTATGCTGGATGCTGAACATGTATGTGATATCTTTTCTTAGTCATCTTTTACAGACCTCAAGATTGTTCATGGTGTCCACTGGATGTAGAGATACAGTGCAAATGTTACATGGCTCATCCTAGAGGAATCTCAGAATAGGGAAATAAATCAGAATAAGGAATACTTGGATTTTAATTATATTGTCCCATCTTGTGCACATTTGAACTATTTTTGGAAACACTATTTAAAAAGGTTAGGTATTTTTCCAGTCCTTTTGGTCTGTCTTCTAGTTAAACGATTTGGTTTATTATTAATGTCCTTTGATGCTGGAGTTAATAAAAATCACGTTATAAATGGTGTTCAGGTGCCCATAGGGCAGTCTTCTTAAATGTATAGCCATGCAGTGCCAGCTTACGGGATTGTGGCAAAACGTGCACCGACAAAATCTGTCTCCTGGAATGTCTTCTGGAGGCATTGTTGCTGTCATTGTTCCTTGGTGCTGGTGTGGGAGCAGTGGGCACTTGAAGGAGCAAGGCCCTCATGTATCCACAGTTGTGAGGAGCATCCAAGGTATCTCGGCAGTTGACATGAGAACAGTTTACAATTGCTGCCATAAATCCTCAGCGCTGCCACAGAATCTGATTTAGATAAACGTTTCTTTTAATTAACAAGCTGAAGATTTTGTGCTGCTTGTAAGTTTTTCTTTATTATTATTTATTGTCTAGTCTTGTCAATGTTGGCAGGTTGTCTCATCTCTGTTCTACTTTAGCTCTTCTGTTTTTTCCTTTCAAAGTCAGTAGTTTGAAGGTAAGCTTGTTTTGAGCTAGTGGTAAGGTAGCATCTCTGCACATCATTGGTAACAGATTTTCAGATTTCAGGAGGAGTATTATATTGCTGTCATCTGACTGAGTTAAAATCGTCATGGAATTTGTGAAAGCTTATCTTGATTTCTTTTGTTCTGTCTTATCAGTTTTTCAGATAAGCTAGTGTTTGATTTTAATTCAGTAAAGGAAAACTAACTGGCAATCTAAATATGTATGCTTTTACATTGTTCACAGTTATCATTAGAGATCAAGTTTCACGAGCATTGTGGCAGTTATATAAATAAATGTGTATCATTGGGCTGTATAAGCAGAAATTGAACTTCTTCCTCCTGTGACAGATGCCTCGTGAAGGTAATAGAGAAGGAAGGAGAAAGAAACCAGTCTCCTTCACTGTTCTGTTTCCCCTGTATACTTTACGCCTCACCTACCAATGAACCCATACTTGTAGTGCAAGTTCATTAGTGTTACTTAGTTTTAGGTTTAATTTATTCTTGTTTATTACATGGCTAATTCAGTGAAGGTTATTGTAAGTCAAAGAAATTAATGGGCCTGTTAACTAAAAGGAAAAAGGTATCTCATTTGACAAAACGTTGTACTCATCACCTTTTTCCTCCCAGAGTGGCTGAGTCTTAGTCATATCAGGATAAAGCACACTGTCTCCAGACTTAGATTTTAAAGTAATTCTTAACAGGTTAAAAATTAAGGCTTAGTTGTGTGGGTAGGTTCTGCACAACACGTAAGGTAAGATAAAACCTTTAACACATAAGGTAAGAGAAAACCTCTTTCACATAGTTCAAAGGTTCAAAAACTGAACAAAAAGTAACACCAAGTGCCCTGTGTTAATACCAACTTTGAATCATTTGATTATCTTATCCTGGTGTAAGACAGCACCTGAGACTTCAGTAAGGTAAGGAATAAAAGCATTTGACTGAGGAGAATGATAAATCTTATTGCAGGAAGAGAGAAGCCTGCAGATACAGAAATGGGATAATCGGATGATGGATGTTAAAATCTCAATAGGTAAGCTGAAAAGGATGGGTTTGTGACATCAAAAAGGTGAAGGATTACGCATTGGGGAATGATAGTGCAGTGTTTAAGGTATTGAGTTGAAAGATTCACACAGAGTGAGCTCTCCACTTGTTCCACTTTACTGTGTGAGCCAAAGTAAATTACTTAATCTTTCCTAGCCTCAGTTCCCATAAGAAGAACAGATGATAACTTAGCCCCTACTTCTCAAAGGTATGGGGAGGACAAATATGTCAAGTATCATTTGGAACTGGGCTGGTTATGCAAACTTGTATGGTCCTCATATCTGAATGAATATAGGTCAGAAATTACAGAGCATGGACAGTATTCTAAATAAGAAACTCACGGAGTTTGCTTTTCTAATAAACTGATACAGTTTTTCTTTCCTGTCAAACTTAAGTTTTCTCAAGAAATACAGGAAATTAGATTATTGTCTTCTGAGTGGTAAGAAAAATATTTCTTGTCTTGAATGTTTATCCTTTATCAGAGCATGTTAAAATTACTCAGTTTTTTCTTTGTTAGGAGCAGAAACAGTGAGCTTTACTGGTTCATTCATTTTATCTTGAAGGTAATGAAAAATCGAAGTTATGTAGGATTTTCTAGGTTCTGTTGGACTAAAAGTAGAAGTTCTCTTGGAATAACAAATGCAATCTGGCACTGCATCCATAAGCTCCTTTAATGTGTTATTTTGGATAAAAGGAGTGATTATCATTACATGTTACATATATGTTTTTCAAGCAGATTTTTACAATTATTTCTGTGTCTGGTGCTTAATGTGTCTGGGGAAAAAATATCAGTCTTTCAGCAAGTCTTCATCCAGCAAATTGGATGCCAGGTGAAGAGAAGGTAATATAACTTGACCTATGACTATATTTGGTTATAAAAAATTCTAAAATGCCAGGTAAGGTGAAATTATTCAACAAACAAAGGAAATGGATACTGGGATTGGCATGAGTTCTTTGGGAATATGCTGGTATAGATACGATTGTGCTTTGTTGCTGAGAATATCAGATCAACTTCTTTAGAGCACTGTAATTTCTTGAGCTTTGTCTACGCTTGGTGGTGGTTGTTGTTGTGTCGTCCCTGTCGTGTGTGTGTGTGTCCCCATCCTAGATCAAAAGAGAATATAAAATCTGGAGATGAGATGGACCCAAGGTGACTTTATCAGACCTTTAACTGCATGGACTGCTAATCCTAATTAACTTGTTGGGAGTATGGACATAGCAGTTGAGCTATTCCCCAGTCTTCCTGTGTACAGCAGTGTAACCCCAGTGGACAGAAATCTGACTTCTCAAGCATGAGACTTTCATTCCTACAGTAGGACAACCAGCCAAAATCAAAGTCCTTATTGCATCAGTGCTTGTAAAGCACTACTAATCCTAAAGATGCATGGCAAGCTTTCTTCCAGTAGTACTGCTCCTGGCAGCTAGTTCTTGACTGAGAAGTCAGTATTTCCTTCTTAGGATAACGGTGTCAGACTGCTCTTGAATTATCATCAGTACTTTTATTGGTATAAAGCATGGTGGCAAGTTTCTATCATGGAGCCTGGAGCTAGACTGGAAATCTAATGTAATGTGGAAAGCCCTATGTAACTTTTAAATGGGAACACCTTCAGTCCCCACTAAACTGTATTTGGATTTATACAGATGAGCAGTTGCATAAGCGAAACCCTTTCTTTCAAAGTCTCAAGGTTTCCCCACCAGTTTCTAAAATCCTAATGTCTGTAAGTGAGATTTTTTTTTTTTTTTTTCTTTTGGAAAGGTAAGTTTGAGTCAGGACTGCTTTTTAAACGGTCTTTTATTTATGGTGTTTACAGTCTTAAGAAGCTGGGCTCTAACTGGAGAGGGGAAAGCTTTGCATAACACCACCATTCTGTACAGCAGAACGGTACAAGTGGCTTTGCATTGCTCAGCAGTGGAGGACACCACTGGTGGGCAGCCTCTCTGTTTTTACATGGTCAGTGAAAATCTGAGATGCCTGCTAAATAGTGTGTGATTTCAGGGGTACTTGGGGAATGTTACCTGTGTAGACTAGCTTTCAGGATCAGGATTTCAGGCTGAAAAATTACCTGGATTTAAAGTGTAGGTACTTGTATTCTAAACCCTAGGTTTCCCAAGTTAAACCGATAATATGCATAGATAAAGGGACTTGGCAGCTGGTTCCCATTTAGAATTAAAAGTTTTAACTTCTTTGAGAGCTGGTAGAGTAGAACTTAGTTGTTTGCCAAAATTAGAAAGGAGCAACAAGTAACATTATCATGAACTATACAATAATTACACAGTTCTTAATTTTTATACATGATGATGCTACTTCTTCCATCTTTATATTTGCATTTTTAATGAGGAATACAATTTAAATGGACACTTCTTTGGATGTTTTTCTCCTCAGCTTCATCAAATCAAGTACGTGCACATGCTTGTTTGGTGAAGATTAAAGCCTTGCATCCATACCCCATCACTTACTAATTTTGTCTCATTGTGATCTGACTATTCAGTTTTCTGCATAGTTTTTCTATTGGCAGCTGCAGCTCATAATATATCATACAATAAATACATTGTAATGTCATGCAAGTTCCTGTTGAGAAAAGCATACACTTAATATGTTAATATTTTACCTCTCACTTGCCACTGAATACCTGGTATTTAATGAATTAAAACTATATTTTGGGGAAGATACCGTCAATTATTTTTTTAATCTGATTTCCATACCGTAAACTGAATCTCCATTTGTTGCTTTTTAGATTCATGCTGACAAAAGTCGTAGCTTAGCTGTTTGCCTTTATGTATTTTTCACTTAAATTTTTTGTCTGCTCCAGTGTTTCATAACAGTTTACATGAAATGTTGCCATACTTCACTTAATATTTGTTGTTGTTAGCTCATGGCTCCTAAACTGTCATTAATTTGGATGGTATATTAGTTTTAGCTGCAAAATAAAGCTTATATCTATAGTGTAAACGTCAATGTAATTATTGCAATGAGATGTCAGATAACTTGGAACATTAGCTAATAAGATAGAACAAATTGTACTGCTTTTTAAACTCCTTTCTGTCTGGTCAGTAGTAAAGGTTACTCATCTCTGGAGAAAGATAATAGGTTGTATGTTTAATGTAATAACTTTTTGATTCTCTGCTTTAGCTCCTAATTTTAAAGTCTTTTAAAGTAGGCATATATAAACAGATCTTAATGTGAAATTTATGGGAAGAACAAAACCAATGTGTATTTACTCATTACCTGTTATTTGCTCAGTCCTATAATATCTGATTATTTCTATTTCATGTGCTTCCACACACAAGTGATTAAAATCTGGAGTTACTCAAATCATTAGCTAAATACATGGAATGGTTTGATATGGAATGGGTAGCAAGTTTTTTTCACCTGTATTTCTTCCCCTCATTGCAGTAATCACAATTTGTTACCTCTCATTTTCCTCTTTCAGATCATTGCAGAAGGTAAAATTTACCTGTATGCACGTGACGTTGAAGTACTGCGAGTCACACATAGTTGTAACGGTCTTTCTATTGAAGTATATAAGTTGACATAAAATAAGGGCAGGTTAGAAAAGACTATTCAGAACTACTTTAGTGCTAAAGTAGTTTGGGTATTGTGGCATTAAACAGAACTCTTCTTAAAAAGATACATTTCTAATGTAGACACTGCCATTTCTGTTCTACCTGTAAACTTCCTACTAGTGTTTTTTCAAAATATTTTTCTGAAAGCTACTGTGATTGTTAGCTTTGTATTGTAGTTTACGTGGTTGTGTGGATAAAAATTTTGCTAGCACACTGGTAGCCTCGTTGTTGTGTACACTGTCAGTCATGCTGTTTCTGTACTAGTAAAGATGATGTATAGAACTTGCCACATTAGGCAGATGAAAAATTGTATTTGCATGCAGGATTACAGTTCTAGTACACAACGTATTAAGCAAATAATTAACACTTCAGTACAAATACTTAAGAGGAAAAGGTTCAGGGGGGACCTTATCTCTACAACTAGCTGACAGGAGGCTGTAGGCAGGTGGGCATCAGTCTCTTCTCCCAGGTAACGAGAGAAAATGGCCTCAAGTTGTGCCAGTGGAAGTTTGGATTGGATATCAGGAAAAATATCTTTGCTGAAAGGGTGGTCAAGCATCGGAATAGGCTGCCCAGGGAGGTGGTGGAATCACCATCCTTGAGGCGTTTAAAAAACACATTAGATGTGGTGTTTGGGCACATGGTTTAGTGGTGGGCTTGGCAGTGCTGGGTTAACAGTTGGACTTGATATCTTCAAAGCCTTTTCCAAACTAAATCGTTCAATGATTGTAAATTAGGTGAGCACTTATTAAATCTCCAGTCTTTCCTCATTATATTGAATTAGAAGCAATTTATAGTTTTAATTCAGCTTGGAGCAGCTGCTGCGTCAAGACAAATGGATAAATAGATAAACACTTATAGTTTCCATCCTTAACCCTTTATACTTCAGGAGCTTGGAAAGTTACACAGCTTAAAACTTCATGGTTCCTTCATATTTTTGTATTGCTGGTTTTATAAACGTGGTTTGGTGGTTAAGATTGAGGAAAGCACCTTTCTTCAGAGAGAGGCTGGTGTACTCTAGGTGAACAAAGTGGGTTGCTGATGTGTGTGAACATGTTAAGTCTGCATACACTTGGCTGAACTTTCTCCCAAAACACATGATGGAAGAGTTAGGGTAGGCAGAATATTCCCAGGTATTAAAATGGTGAGGGGGAGAAATGATCTTGAAAGCTTTTCAGATTAGCTGTGAGTCAGCAGATAGGGCTAGTCTCAACGCCTTAATGTAGTACACCTCAAAAATGAGGACTACGTAGTAGTGAAGTAATAAAATAATTTGTAAAAGTTCTTGAATTAAAGGCAACAGAGTGAAGATGCACAATAGTAGTTACATTAGCATGGTACAGAAGATAATTGAGGTATTGCCTCTAACATAAAGATGGTGAAGAAAATGATACATCTTTACTGAGAACAAGAAAAGGTGTTTATCAGTGGTTATGCAGCTATGCGCTATCCTTAAAAAGCAGAGGGAGACCCAAGATGGCTTCGTAACACCATACCTTGAGTTTTTTTATTTTGCTTGAGGTGTTTTCAGACAGCCGAATTACCATGGAAAAGGGTAGATATATGTACAGGCCATATAAATCAGTGTTTTAGGCATTTTTTTCACAGATCTTGTTCAGTTGTGATTATTTCACTTTAACTTTTATGGGCAGAGTAGGATAGCAATTGTCATCTACAATTCTTTGAAGTATAATCCATCAAATTATTTTGGATAACTAGTCTATGTGCATTGCTGCTTTGAAGTCTGAGAAAAGTTACCCAATGAAATAGGGAAATTTGCATCTAAAAGGCACCTTTGGCTCAGTCAGCTGTGTTGATAGTTACTCAGTGTCACCTGTTCTCTGTTAAAGCTTAACCAGTTTGCTAAACTAACATCTGTCTAAACCATTGAAATGTAAAGGCTTATATATTAAAAAGCTAATGCTAATTTTCTTTATGTATCATATTTTAATTTTAGCCAGGTATATGCTAAAAGACTTTTAAACTTTCCTTCTGTTTCAGAAGTTTGACTGTCATTTTCATTAACTCAAAATACTCTGAAATTTTTATCTTGTTTTTTCTGCAGTGATCTGGTAAATTAACAACTTTACTCCTTAGCCATAATACCTGCGAAAGAGCATTTGGTTGGCTGACGTTCATACAGTTCTGTAAAGAAGTTGGTAGGTACATTGCTTCTGTAGCCACAATAAGGAGCAAGTGTGTGCAGTGAACCATCTGTGATCTTTGTAGCGCTCTTCACCATTGCACAGAGCCAGCTTGGCCCAAGTCTGAAGGTTATATTCCCATAAGGGAGCTTTATCTCTGAAAAAAACTTAAACTTCTCAACTTCTGGACAGAAGAACTTAATCTTTTTCAGTTGTTAAGGCTGAAGTGTATTCTTGGAGTGTGCGTATAGTGTGTGCAATAGGAAGATCCTAAAATAACCTTGCAATGTCTTTGCATTTTCAGAAACAGAAATACTCAAAATTTGGATATAAAAGTCAGTACTGGCACATTCAACATCTGTCAAGTGTTTTATTTAAAATACAATGCTTACATCAGAAGCATGTGTTACGAACTTTCCTTTTGAGATGTTAGATTTATAGAAATATTCTGTGAAGCCAGCTTTCATCTTACTGAGATATGAAAGTATTGGAGAGATCAGCTACTTAGTATCCCAGCTCACCAGTTACTTTGAACCTCACAAACATAAGCCAGTGATACCACATGAAGGATGTATACTACAGAAACAGATAATGTGCAGAATGTGTCTCGGAGTGGGGAAGGACTAGAAGAGGTCTGGTGCTGTAGGTTCAGTCCTGTCAAAAAATACTTGCTGCTGTTTCTGTTTACAAGAAGGTTAAATATTTGCTCTCCTGGAGAGATCCTGCATAAACAGTGAGGAGGTAAATGAACTACTGATTGAGCTATTGGTCTAAAGAGGTCTTGTGGGCTTGTATGCCATCTGGCTGCTTCTGGAGCTGCTTCTGTAGTTTCTAGTTTTGCAGAGCCTTGGAGCATGTCTTGACCTAGTGATGACTTGTGTGTTCCTAACGTAACTTCTTTGAGTGGGTGGCAGGTTTTTTAGTTAATACATCTAACTTGAATTGTTTAGTGATGCTGGCAAATGAAAAAATACTGCGCTTGCCTTATATTCAAGAGGAAGTGTGGCTTTTGTTAGTCTACTGCTAACATACCCACTGGTGGTGGAGAGTGGAAAATATTTTGCTAACAGTTGTAAATTACTGATTTATCTCACCTAAGTGAAGTTATGAATGATACCTTCTCAGTACTCTCTCCCACAGTATAAAAACACAAGCAGAGTCTTGCCTACAGCTGTTGTCCAAAACATTGATGATATGTGCAGTCAGCATCCATTTTTTTTTTACAAAACCTCATCTTTTTTGAGTGAAGCTGTTGTACGGGTGAGAAAATAATAGTGGTGGCTTTGTATTTTAAATAATTTTTTTCTGCCATAGCATGGAAACTACATACAATATGGGGGAGTAAATTCTCTTTCCCAGGCCACTAAGGCAACTGCAGTTGAGACATCAGGCTTTGATTATGGCTATCTGTGTGCTATAACCTGTTAATCCCTGTGATGTATGTAATTGTGATGGAAGATGGATTCCAATAACTTCCATAATGTGAAATACCAGCTCATGTGATTTAAGCCAAAAATTTTATTTATTATTATTTTTGAGAAACACACTGGATTTGTGTGGGAAGATGTACTTATTTGTATTGTAATGCCTGCACAATATCCTACTGATGTTTTGGCATTTGTGTTACTAAGTCAAGCCAAAAGGTATTTGCTGTTCTGGAAATAGATTTTACAGAAATCCATTCAATCGAAGCCCAGTGAATTGTTGCTCAATTTAGAAGACAGTTCTATTTTACTGATTAGTCAAAAAAATTCAGTTTAAGAAAACAGAGAAGACTTAAAAGAAGAAAATAAAAGCTGCTACTAGCCTGATATCTTGGGGTTTTATCTACCGATCCTAATAAATCAAATATACAGGCAGTTAATTTGATGGAAATAGGGCTATTGTGATCATGTTTCTTTGACCAGTTGCCTCACTTTTGTCTTAGGTCCTGTATTGTTTTATCAACCTTAGTTTGTCAGAAGATTTAATTCCTAAACCAGATATTCATTGGTAATGATAACCTGTGGAAGATTTTCTGCAGACTTAACCATTTTTCTTAAAAAAACCCTTGATGATGTCATTCTAAAACTGTGAGGCTTTTGAATATGCTGAAATATGGAAGAATATCTTTCTTGACAGAAAGTATAGAAGTTTTAGTTGTTTAAATAGTTCTCAAATAAGGGTTTGGGGAATGAGTATTCTTCAAGAAAACATGCACAAGCACTTTTGTATATCTGTCCTTTTACCTTTATCTTTCATTCCTACTTAAGAGGTCACTGTTCCTCAGAACTTTTAACTTCTTTTGTTTGTAACAGCCACTGTATGTTCTTATCTCCTTAATTATGTGGGTTTTTGTATTGCAAAACAAAAATCAATAAATAGCATTTACTCTCGCAAGGCACAAAGGCAGTGAGGAAAGAATTACCAAGTTAATCACAAAAGCCTACTGACTTTACTGCAATTTTCAAAGGCAATGAAGACCATCTCAACGGCTGAATTGAAGTGTATTATCAGTGTTCAGATTTTTGCATCATCGAAAAAGTAATCCTTTTAAAATAAAATGGCTGATGCAGCTGCTGAGTAGATGTCTCCATATGATCCAAGCTTGTATTTACAGAAGAACTTCAAATAAAGGAAAATATTTTCCTTTTGGACCACAGTTTTAGAAGCCACAGGCCTTGATCCTGCAGGCAAGTAGGTACACATTAAATGTTAACAATGCCATTTGGTTGCTTGCCTTAGTTATTATTTTAATAGTTATGAAGTACAATGGTAGTGTTTCTAGCCTTTTAATCAGTATTTTGATTTAACTTCTGAAAAGCATCAGACTGTATGGAACTTCTCAAAACACTGATTTTCATTTGAATTATCAATATCCCTGCTGATGCTGCAGGAGTATTTAGGAAAGTGCCTAAATCTTAGGTGTTTCATATTCAAAAAAGCGTTTTGTTACTAAAAGTGTTGCAGATAATGAAAATTGCATACACATTATTTTATGGCTATATATTACTGAATACAGCTTTTATTTGCAAACCAGCTGTGCCTGTCTCGAGGCCAGATGGTTTTGTAGTCCTCTGGTAAGAGCCAGTGACAAGAACTAATTGCTTAATGCATTAGTATCGCTGCTATTTAATATAAATAATAAGTGCTAATAGAAATTACTTTCTGTTGAATAATAAATCTATATTCAGCTATTATTTAACAGTAACTTCATACTAATTATTACAGGTACTGCTGTAAGAATGAAGGTTTGTGATTTTCATGAATCTAGATATTGACTAGCAGGGTTCTTGTTCTACCACCATGTCTGGTCAACAGCTGCCTCTGCAATGTGTTCCAGACATGTTATTATGTGAGCAAAATAACCATCTTGGAGTAAAGTTACTTTTGCTTAAACAGGTCAGTTATAGATAGGACTACAGGGTTTGCCTGAAACTTTGTATTAAAATTTAGATACAGGCTATTTGGTGATTTTTACCACCACCAAACAAAGGGTGACAAAAATAAGACCTGTATTACTTATCTTATCAATTTCTGCAGTTGCCCATGTGTACGTGTACTTTCTCCCACATGGGTGTTCCCTTGACTTCTTGTAAGGTCCCACTAGCCTAGTCTAAAGCCAATCCGCTTAAATCCCCTTGATCTGCCATCAATTTACAGGTATAGTCTGATGTTAATACATCATGATGATACATCGCTCGCTTAGGTAGAATATAAGATTGCTTCAGCTCTAAGTTGCTTAGCTTGATCTCTTCTGGCAGTTTTTATTTTTCATTCAGTTCCTCTTAATACATACAAATATTTGGACGAAGCTTCTTACTCATTTGGTGGATAGGTGATGTTGCTGGTATATTGATCCACTTGCAGTGCCAACATGAGTTGTTGGCATAAAGATCATCTGTCTCTTTTCTTGCACAAATTGCAAGCAAACATGGAGTATGTTCATCACTTCATCCTGGTGTTGTTTCAGATTCTAAGTGTGTGAAACTGTTATTACACTGCTTGTTGTTTGTTCCGTTTTTCAAGGTTGTTGTACAGCTACAGCACCTGGTTCTTAAAAAGGCAGAGTTGAATTTTGGAGGGAGATTGGAGCAGTGTGGTAAAAGTGCCAGAAGATTTCCCTGTGATGTAGTCAGAATTCTGCATCCAGAGGTTCATTTCTAATCTTCCTTTGGTTGGCAAGTGTCCTAGTAGATTTTCTACTCTATCGTCAATTGGGATGAACTGTTTAAAAAAAAACAAACAACCAATGAAACAACCCTACAGCTTGAACTGAAAGCAAACACTTTGAAGATGGCTGTTAGTAACTCGTTTTTTTTCTGTTGTAAGGTCAGTGAAACAGTCCTTTAATTTTGTTTATGCTACTGATAGAAGTGTAAAATCAAGCATGCAAATGGAGGGAGGGGAGAGCTCAAAGTAGAAGTTAAAATTTAGAATTTAAAGAATATCCTACCTTACGTATTTGTGACCTACAGGGCCAGCTTTTCATCAAGTAAAGAAAGATATAATTGCTTTTGCATATTGTAGGAATCAAGTTAAGTACTTGCAGGTTAGGGTGTTCATCATCAAGCTGTTACAAATTAAAGCTGCAAGTTAAGAGAATATATAGAAATATGTATTTCTATATATTCTATATAAATACATATATTCTTTTATGTGTCTACATATAAAAGAATATACTGGGTTTATCCCCAAAAGCTTAAGTGTTGGGGGTATATGAGAATCTCACAGGGGTAAAGTTATTCTTTTGCATTATCTTGCACTAATCTGATACATCACTGTTATTTCTGTAATTTTATTTGTAGCTTGAAGCTGCAGTCTGTAACAGACACGAAGAAACCGGCACCCAGAGGTGGAATTAGTGTGGTTTACTTCCAGTGTATAGGACTTACATAAAGACTTGATGAAGCTATATTTGGATGTAACTTTTAAATTTAGGTGTCTGACTACCATTAATATTCAGGAGTGATAGGAAGTTACTTTGGCGTAATGCTTAAGTGATTATTGTGGTGAGTGAATACTATAAATGAAGAGTGAAATATGAAATAAAAGTAATGGCTACTTCTAAGGTATTTTAAAAATAATTTAAGACCATGTACGTGGCATCGCACAATGTGCTTCGACTTCTAACTATGGGAAGAGGATTTTAAAAGTTATTTGTAATTGTTTTCCTATGTGTAGCAAATTACTAGAGATTAACAAACTGTTAATGTCATAGTTCTTCATTTTAAAAACCTTTAAATTTAGGATTCCTCTCTTATTGTTTAGGTCAGGGGAAATACACTATATACCACAATGTATTTCTTGTAATGGGTATATTAAACTTCGGTTGCAATGTCTTGCAAATGTAAAACTTGCTGATGTAGTTACTGTGTTTTAATAGATCATTGACCCGTCAATCAGACTCTGACCATTTCAGAGATAAAACGCTAGGCTTTCATTGGTCATTATGAATAGAGCACCTTTCCACAAATTAAGAAATGGTGTAATAATTAACAGGTATAATGGGTATGTGCATTCAGGTTTCAGTTATATCTTTATGAGCTTTAGCTCCTGTTATCTTTGGTGTAGTTAACCCCCTGTCTACCCACAGTTAACTTACCTACAGGATAAAAATGGATTTGTTTTCTGGCAGTGCCATTTTGCTAATAGGATAGGATTTTGCTCGTTTTTTTAAGATCTGTAATGAGCTGTTCTTTTAGACTTTTTCTTTAAAACAAAGCACATAACTTCACTAACAAAACTCAAGTAATAATACTGTTCTAAAGAAGCATAGCAAACGCTTTTGCATGCAGATAATTTAACAGAACTTTAATTTTTTCTGATTCAGAGACTTAAATGATTGTAAGTAATGATGATTTCTGGTGCTGGAGTTTGGTATCTTTGTCCTAAGAAGTAATTCGGAAATTGCCAAAGCAGGTCATTCAATAGTGAACTCATTCGGTGAACTAGGCAGAGGTCACTTAGCAGTCCTAAGGTCTAAATATCTCAAGAAAAATGAAATTTTAAGGTTTTGAAAAGATAAATGATACTTTAGTTGCAAAAATTTGTTAAATAACATCAAGATTCAAATGTTTTTATGTAATATAAGTGCACTGCAAAATATGAATCGGGAAAGAAAAGCTTCAGTTTAGAGAAGTTACAGAACTGGAAAGTTAAGGAAAACTTTGTGAATTATATATAACTACTTAATCTTTAAATGTGACAAAACCCAAGAGAAGTGATAGTTAAAATGAGAGGCTGATAAAATACTGCATAAATGGAAGTTTACCAAAGTATAGAAGTTATTTCTGTTTTGACAAGTGTTTTCCTATTAAGGTGGTGTTGGCATCTTAGTATTATTAATCTGATTTCACATGGTTTTATATGCAATACTGGTTCAGGTGTGTTCTTATTTAACATGTGAGTCTCTATAAAAATGTGTTCCAAACAAACATCTTTAGTAAACTCATTTTTGTACTAGAAGTGGCATAGCCATCATCCTATTGTAAATTCAATTTAAACTACTTCAGGGAAATTCAGTTGCTAATGACATTGATTGTCCCTATATGTGCAGCAGTAGATCTTGGAAGTGTTAGTGTTTGCGGTCAGTAGCTCCCAGATTTTTTTTCATTGGTGGGGTTTTACTGTAGTAAATAAGTTACTGATTATTGTTAATACATTTTGGTCATGTCGATGTTACCTAAGTGTAAGGTGTGCTTATACAAGCAAGTACTCAGGTACTTGTCTAAAAAAGTGTTTTCAAAGTACTTCTTTCATACTAGTCACAGATCTTAATGTGTATTTATACATGTATTTGTAAGAGGATGAGTTATTCTTGAAGAAAATGCAGAAATTTTTCAATTGTACTTGGCAGTGTCATGCCTGCTGTAACTTGAGTCCAGACCACTGCAGTTGCAAGAGGAATTAGCTTTTTTAGAGTATATTGTGAGACTGCCAAGATCTTCCAGGTCCACAAAAAGAGATCGGGGGGGGGGGGGGGGGGGGAGGGGGGGGGGGGAAGGTGGAAGGGCACAGTATTTGTCTTTTTTCCTTTCCTATTTATAATATTTCAATATGTGTCCAAGTAGGTAGTTTAGTTATTCATAAAAGATGAGGGGTAGTGGGGTGTGGTCAACACATTTCTGATCCAAGAGCGGCTTACGCTGAGGCTCTGGAATGCAACCTTCCCTGTTCCTAACACTGTCCTCATAAACCTTCCAGTTACTTGTTCCTTTATTTCTAGTAGTCTATTCTTTCATTAATCTGATGCTGTGATGTACCCTTCCTTAACTGGAAAGATGGGTAGATCCATAACTACCCACCTATGTATATATATATCTACATACTTATATATGTATTAAAAAACCTACTTTTTTTTGCTATATTCTGATCCTCACACGCATACTACTTAATATTGTAGTGCACACAAAACTACTTGAAGCCAACCACAACTAATTAATCCGTAACAAATAAAAATAGTTCAATAAAATCCTGCTGTAATCTTTTATTTTCCCAGTTCTTCTATTTTGCCTGTATTTAAATCTAAAAGTAAGACTCCTGTTTTGCCACAAGGATCTTATCTGAGTGTAAGAAGAATTACTCCAGTTGAATCTCGGGAATAAAAACAGAAAATAGATTTTTATGAAGACCACAAGTATGCCAAGGTAGCAGCTTTGTCTAATTCGGACTATGCATAAAGAGTTTGTGTGTATATATACTGAGAAGAAAGTCTGGGGCTGTTGGCATGCATTTAGATTTACACATTGTTGTTTTCATAGACTGGTAAAGCTTTTCACTAACAATAATACAGCAGTGCTAGGGAATTAAACCAAAGTTAGTTTCTATGGTTTGAATATGGGGATTAGAATTACACACGACCCCCCTATGCTTGCATATGATTCTTCAGTGATGTTTTTCCTTCAAGTCTTAACTGATTAATTCATTTTTCCACCTTGATTATGGGAAGAATCACCTGGGCGAGGGACCGAGCGCTGCCCCAGCCAGTGTGCGGGTGGCACCAGCTGGGGGTGTCGATGTGCTGGGGGGCGGGGGGCTCTGCAGGGGGGGCTGGGCAGGCCGGGCCGAGGGGCCGAGGCCACTCGTACGAGGTTCCCCAGGGCTCAGCGCCGGGCCCCGCGCCGGGGTCACCCCAGCCCCGGGCAGCTGCGGGCCTGGGGCAGAGCGGCTGGGAAGGGCCCGGCGGGGAAGGGCCTGGGGGGGCTGGCTGGCGGCCGGCTGGGCAGGAGCCCCCCACCTGCCCAGGTGGCCCAGGAGGCCAGCGGCACCGGGCTGGTGCCCGAAACAGCGTGGCCAGGGAACAAGCGACAGGACACATCATTCTATGAAATTGTTTAGTCTTATCAGTTAGGTTGCACTTCTGAAGTTCATGTAGAGCAGTGGTAACATTTTCTGTTTGTCGTAGGGGATCTGTTACTGAGGCTGTTTTGACATCGTTATTGGGTAGCTTTTTATCTACAGAACTTATTAACATCACTTCTTTAGGACTTCATCCTCACTGTCACTTTGCTTTGCCTTTCTTTTCTTACGTCATGAATGTTGAACTGCAGATTCTGTTAGTTATTTGTCTATTAACATTCTTTAATTACATAATTGAAACCTTTTGTATGGGAATTAGCCTTTAAAAGTTGCATTCATATGAGGCTGAATTCAAATGTACAACTACAGAAGTTTGGATACTCTAATCATTGAAGTATGAATTGCTTTGCAATGATCGTAAAACTGAGCAATACCAGTTAGTGTTTTGTAGCTTCTTTATATGATAACATATCCGGTTTTAGTGGTTGTATACTGTTTTTTCCAGATGCAGCTATAATATACCAGAGATCGGGATGTTTATCGTTTTTCCGTGTTACTGTGAGTTTTATGAGTGTGCAGAGTTATCGACCCCTAGCGGGTTGTTAGGAAAATGGCCGTTAATTTAATAATTGCTAAATGAAAAATGTAAGTACTTTTCAGTGCTGTCTTTGTTTCAGTGTTCTTTTTCTTCTGTTTGCAGCTGGATTATCTCCCGGAGTTCACTACTGGTGTTCCGTTTCCTACCTCTGCAGAATTGCCTATTGCAGCAACTTCTATGAACAACACTCCCAAAACACGTAGCTAGGTGTCTGCATTTTAATGAACACTTGTAGGTGTCGCTGAGTATTTTAAAATCAGACTACAGCAGAAATTTAAAAAATCAGGGGTCTTTTGTGCTGTGTAAGGTGGGCTTATCTTTAATTAGCTAGAAAAGCTAGTAGCTTCTTGGGTAGTATGGTACTATTTAAATGAATTAAAACAAATTATGAGTCATCTGCTCAGGTTTCACTGACCTCTTAACTGACTGTTTATTTAATAATTATAATTTATCAATAATATCATCAAGCTTTCCATTTCCTAAAACAGTCACTTAACACAGTATTTTCATGCTAAAACAGCATGTAAAATACTGCATTTGTAGAAAATTTTAAACTAATTATTAATAGCTCTAGTATTTTTAATCATTTAGTTGAAATTGTAGTTTTCTGGGAGATTAAGTTATCTCCTAACTATGCTGTGTAAGTTTATTACACCCATTTATTTCAGATTAAAATTAGGTACTGAATAGGGAGTTCACGTCTGACTGGCTAATTAGCAATAATAAATGAAGATGCGTCTGCTCATGAATTAAACTTAAATTGAACTCCACTATAACTCTGCATCTGCTATATGTTTTCAAGTATCAGAATGAGAAATTAAGCCCCACTGTAAATTCATTTTTCTAAGCAAATTTGATACAATAAATAACTTCCAGTCTTTTCTTTGTGTGCATTTTAATTTTATAGGCTTTAGGTAGTAAACTAGAGGTTTTACCAGTTAAATTATTAAATACTCCTTTGAATTTTAGGTGTGTTTAAATTGTAAAGAAAAGGCAAAATATATTTTTTTGCATTTACTAATATTTAGTATTCTGCCTATTACATAAACCACATTGTTTAAAGTCAGACTTGGCACAGCAATCAAAAATGACAAAAAGACGTCAAATTCATATTTTTGTGGGAGCACCCAACATTCCGAGCCTAGTGGAGATGTCAGAACAAAGTAGTTCAGCACCGGCTGCTGAAAAATGGAGGGAACTCCGCTGTTGGTGTGATACACATAGTCTTTTTCCTGGAAAAGTCAAAGATGCTGACCACTTAATGTTTCAGACAGAAAGCTCTATAGTCACAGCAGTTCCTACAAGTGATGACAGCTCTAAGCAGTCTGAACAGGGGAGATTAATGGTAGCAAAAGAGATTTTGACATCTCTTGTGCCTGCGGCAGTAACTTGTGCCAGCACACCTAAAAAGACCAAAAGTTTAATTTATTCTGATTGTCAGATATCTACAGATAAATGCGCACATGCAAATGTGAATCAGGCTGCAAATCAACACTTTGCACAAAGATTTGCAGAATCAACTAGACAATATAAACAGTCACATGGTGGCTGTTCAAACCTTACTGAAAGAAAAGCCAGTCACGTAGAATTTAACAGCTCTTACATTTCTGATTTGGTTGCCAGTACTAAGCAGATTAGCGTACATCTAAGGTCTGTGGGAGAAGTTGTTCAATCAGATTGTAGAAGTGATTGCCGTGAACATCGAAGTCAGTATCTGGATTTGTTTTTCCCTCAAAATCGAGAGTCAAAACCAAAAGGACAATCAAGTGATTGTTTAGACTTTGCAGTGTCAACAGACACTGAGTTCCGTAGTATAATAACTTCAAGTCAGATGGCTGTTTTTGCATGGGGTAGGAATGAGATGCGGAAAAGAACTGTAAAACTGTTGGAAACAGAAGCAGGCAAAAAAACTGAAAAAAGGCAGTATGATCAATTCCAGTTTGATCCTGATGTTGGAACATGTCTTAATGTGGCTGAAAATGAATATAAGGAAGAGTATACAAGTTCCCTTGAACTTTTCAGTTCTGAGGGTGATGCGGAAAATGTTTGCTTTGAAGCTACAAAACAAGAAGGAGCTGCTCAGGGAAACGCAGAGAAGTCTCAAGAACGTAACGTTCCTGCTGAGCAACTTGAAAATGAAATCCATATTGAACCACTGAGCTCAGGAATATTGTGCTCTCAAGTAGACAGTTCTCGTAAGATCTGTTCGGAAAGAGCCCGCCAGTATGAAGATTCCTTTCATATTTTTCCTCCAGCATTTGAAAGACGGCTGAAACCAAAGAGAGCTAAACTGAATTCTTCCCCAGCTGGTCCTGGGATGAGAGTGGATCAAGAGAGGATGGCAGAGTTCAAGAAGCTTCAAAAGAAACTAACACCACTTAAGAATTGTTGCTGCAGAAATCAAAAGTACAATGTTTTGGTTACAATAGTACATCCCTGTCATATCAGAGAAATACAGATGAAGACTAGACCAAAATCTTCATGTACAATTCCTGTAGCAACAATCGTCGTTATTGACCAGTCAGAAATTGAGAGAAAGGTGGTGCTGTGGCGTAGCGCTGCGTTTTGGTCACTCACCGTGTTTCCTGGGGATGTTGTACTGCTTACAGGTGAGAATTCCTTTGTTTCCCTTTTTAAAATGTGGGTCTTAAAAATGCCTATTTAAAGTAGAATGGTGTGTAACCAGTAATTTGAAACTGTGGCTAAGCGTTTGTAAGTATCTTGCATTGCTCAGCATCACTTTGAATTTTCAGTCAGCCTGCCAGTGGAACATCAACGGTCTCATGGAAGCTTGCCTGTCTCTTCTGTGTAGTCTTTGGTCTGAGACACAGGAGTGCATTGATACTGCAGCAGTGCCGTAGATAGTCAGTCTTATTTTCTAACCTGTCAGTGCTTTAAAACAATTGTTCCTGAAAGGTGTAAGTGCTGCTACAAACCAGATATGCTAGTTGTTCAATGGATAGACTTTTTTTTGTAATTCTCCGCTGTCGAGCCAGAAAATCATGGTGATCTGTTCAGTCTCAGGGTGAGAAATAGTTCTTGTCTGCTTAATCATTCTTATCTCAAAATACATCAAAAATCTTTCTGAGTAAGCCTAGTACTTAGCTACTCATTCTGAAATGTTGCACAATAATAATTCACCAATACAGTCACCCACTTCACTTATACAGCACCTGCTATGAGACTATTGAATGTTTTATATGAATTGAAGAATTACGTCAGACTACTGAGAAAATTTGATTAAGTCATTGTAAAGGGTGTTGGCCGAATAAATAAAAAAAAAAAATCACTTTGTTTCCAAGCGATCTCTTTCAGTTTTTCACACCTGTATGCATGATGGTTCTATAGTCAAGGAAAGTGTGATGTACTTCAACATTGCCAATACATGAATTGATAAGGCTGCTTCTTTCTTGCAGATTTAATAATGTATGAAAATCTTTGGTGTGGAGAGATCATGCTGCAGTCTACATTTACCAGCCAGTTACTGAATCTGGGGAACTGCTCAGCTCTCAATCCAGAAGAATGTAAGATTGTAGTGCATAAGCTTCCACAAAAACCACAGTTAAATAGCTATTTAAAGTACTCATTTTCTTGGCAATACCTCCTATACAGGACAAAACGGAAATGTGAGCAACAGAGCTATAAAACGCTACAGGAAAGTATGACAGGAACACATGTGGGCAAGATGTTTGGCATGATGACATCAGATAGGCACGTGAACTTTATGGTAGAGTTGGGTGGTTACCATTCAAAACTCTGAAAGACTGAATTCTTTGAGCTTAGTTTGAGAAAGAGCAGTTATTCCAGCACTCAACCATAAGATGTCTGAGATTTCACGAGGATTAAATTCTTTGCAAAAACTTGAGGCTTAAAAAGTTAGTAGATCCATTCAGGGAAAGTAATTCATTGCAGGCGACTAAGCGTGAAGTCTTTAAAGATACGTGAGGATACAGTAGAAGTATCACCATGAACGTGAGTTACTCGTATTGTCTTCCTGATGCTCATTATTTCCAGCTGTTTAAGGCAGGTGCTGAGGTAAATGAACAAGAATAGCTGTTCCTACCAAGCTGTGATAAAATTTCTCTCCTATTTTTAGTGTGATTTAAAATATTGTACTTGGCTTAACTGTGGGATGCTATCAAGGGAAGGCAGATGAAGTGCGGTTTAATTTTGGATGAAGTGTTACACATCTCAAGAATTTCTTGCCTTAGAATTATTGTGAAATAGTTTTGGCTTTGTCAGTATAAATTAAGTACCAACTGATAAATTTTGTACTTCTAAGCTTAAAAAAAAAAAAAAAAGTGTCCCTGTAACTTTTTTTATTTTATTTAAGTTTGTCCTGTAGTGGATGGTGATGCTCTCCATGGCTTATTGTCATACGTATCATCAGAATTTCCACACTTCAGAGACATTCCACGAAGGCAAGTTCAGAGTCTGGATAGTGTTCAGTATATGCAGCTAGACCAGCTCCAGCCAAATACATTGGTTCACTCAGTCTTGAAAGTTATCAACATTGCTGTTTTAATAGGTAAGTTCATGCACTGGACTTCGACTTCCAAAACTTCAACAACAGGTAAAACTTAAATAGTAATTTTGCAAGGCAGTTCTGGTGATTTCCCATTCCATACACCAGTGTTTGACACGGGAATCACAAGGGAAACGTCTGTGACGATCCACTCATGGGAGGCATAGCAAAGAAATGGAGTTAAGGACAGGGAGAAAATAGTGACCGTAGTTAGCTGCTGAAAGGAGGTTACTACACACTAGTGGTGATGGATAGCATACGTGCCTGTGGGAGCAGTACGCAGGCGGTGGGCACGGAGTGTTCCTGCTCACCGAGGGATTTGTGTGTTTTCCCTAAGGAATCGGCACTCACCACCGGCTGCAGTTACAAGTGTTTTGACTTGTCAGTGAGATAGCTTGGGCATCTCCACAGCTTCAAGTATCTTAAGTATGAGGAACGTGGGCTTGAAATCCTTCTCCGGGAAGATAGGTGTGTGTGGCAGGAGTGCTGAAAAGAGGAAGATACCGCAGTTACGGTGGAGGAACATAAAGGTGTTTTTTAATGGCTCTTGAAATTCAAGAGGTACATTCTTGCTGTAGACCGCTGCTTGAAAAAGGGGGCTGGTTTATGAAAATGTCACGTGGGACAGTCAAGCCTTACTAATTCAAAGCTTGCCAGCCAACTACCTTCCAGGTAAACATCCTGTCATTAAAGGAAAATTTGATTGCACTGTAAATCATGTGGTTTTCAGAATTAAGTTATTATTTTAATCCAATGGTTTAGGAATTGCTTGCCTTTCTTACTTTATAAAGGAGCTGTGTTGCTCTTTATAATGCTTTATTTGGAACAGTTCTTGTTTGTTTCTATTTTTTCCTATCTAGGATAGGTTTTTAAAGCTAAGCATTCCTGGTTTCTTAAGTACGTGTGATGTTTCTTTATAATAAACCTTACTTGTGTGCCTTTCTGTAAAAGTTCTTTTTGATTTTTCAGCACTGGAGAGTGCACAGTATGAAACTGCTAACATGTCTTACTGTGATACTCTTTTTCTGCATAGGCTCAACAGAGACCTGCCTCATCAATATAAGTTTGTCTTGGAAATCCGAGTTTCCTGTATATTTTTATTGTAAACTCTCCTCTTCCCCAAAGAATCATGGTCAGCAGTCCGTGTACTGATTTTTTTTTTTTTTTTTTAAGTTTATTCTTCTGTCACACATTAATTTTCTTCTAATAATTAATGTAGTTATTTCAGGATTCCTTTTGCTGAAGCGCTTTTCCATGT
Source organism: Falco cherrug (assembly GCF_023634085.1). Taxonomy (NCBI): domain Eukaryota; kingdom Metazoa; phylum Chordata; class Aves; order Falconiformes; family Falconidae; genus Falco; species Falco cherrug. Next base: position 44,525,177 of record NC_073705.1, read on the forward strand.
AAAAATTGAGGATTTGTTTCCATTTCTTCTTGGGCCTTACAGCTGCTGCCTAGCCTCTTCTTCCCCTCTGAAGTGAACAAAACCAAATTTATTTGGGGCATTCTCAGTATTTCAAGCAGTGTCTTTCCATGGTTTTTTTTAACTTGTATTGGGCAGTTAAAGATCACCATTCACACCTGGAAAAGGACTCTTCTTCCCTTTTTTCCCTGCATAACTGTTCTGATTATCTTTTTTTTACAGTACCACTGTTTCTCTGTGCTTGACTTCAAGCTTTGGCCACAAATTTGATCATATTGCACTACCATCTTGTATTAGTAAGATTCAAATTTTTACCCACACTGTCAATATCATGTTTATTAATTATAAATGGAGAATTTTGAAGATGGAAATCTTTATAATTTATTATTATACATAAAATCTTAGAATTGTTAGATATTTCAAGCAAGAGCTCTTGTTCAAAAATTATTTGACTTTGAAAAATACTGTATTTTTAGTGTGGAGCTTAATTGTTTCAGTATATATGTACTGTTATTAATCCTCTCAGTGGGATTGTACGTGATTGTAGTTTTCTTTTGTGAAAACTCTTAGAGAAATGTTTCCTTCAGTGTATTCCACAGAAGTTACAGGAACTTTAACTTCCAGCTATGACAGTTTATTGCTGAGAGATTGAGTATGATTTCTTTCCATTTATACCAGTCAGGATGCAGGGGAGCTGAAAGATGCATGGATTGCTAGGTATTTAGGTAGATAAAGGTAAATTAGTATACTTTGTGCATTCCTTTAAACTAGGTTTGTGTTGCTGAAGAAATCAGATTGTTCTCATTTTGTCCTGAAGAAATTGTAGGTGTGTTCTTGTTTACTTATAGTTGTACTGTAAAATAACATAGCTGCGTGATTTCATCTTAATATTGAGGCACATGGGGTTTGCATGTTTATATGCTGTTTACTGTAGAACTCACATAATTTCAAACTTTTTCAGAATCTGTGTATAGATACAGAGGTGGCAACCAAAAAAAAATTGTCCTAACAGTAGAACAGAACAGAGGTCAGCACTATAGGATGGTACTGTGGGGAGCAGGGGCTGCCTGGTGCCCTCAACTTCAAAGGAAAAAAGGTAAAGTCCGTGTACCTGTAGGTAGCTGTAAAAGGATTTTTGTGATGTTACTAGTATCTTTAAAAAGCTCAGCTGGTAATGTCTTTCCATTAAAACTGTGAATACTCCCCTTGGAAAGGCAATATACTTGATAACAATTTTAACATTTCTCCTCTGTTAAGAAGCAGTGCCATCAGCAACAGATTTGAGTGCACTCGCTTTACGAGACTGAGAAAGCATGAATGTTTAGAAACTTTACTCGAGGTACAAGATGCACTGGTGTTCAGTTATGTAACTGTAAACACTTGAGTAATAACTATGTTACCATGTTTGCTGAGTCTTCCGTATTGTTGTCTGGTTTAGCATGAATTGCTGAGTTTTTCTGCTTCTGATACTCATTCTCTGCTTGCCACCTTACTACAGGGTCAGGCTTTACCCTAATGGTTTTGCTGTCAAGTCTAGCTCTAACTGACCAAAACCATCTCTTGCAAGAATTACATGGCCTGTGTTTTAGCAGCAACTACTACGGAATTTTGTTTTATTACTGGCTTTGTTACCTTAAAATAAGGAAACTAGGTTTTCATTGAACTGGTAACTTGAGAGTTTGTATTTCTAATCTGTGGATGCGCTTAGGAAGTATATGCTGTATTGAAGTGCAGAATGTGGCGGCCTAAAATGCCGGTTTTTGTATAGTGCAAAATAAAACCCAGAAAGGTTAAAACCTCACAGTGAATCTTTACCTATTAAACATAGATGCTCTGAATTCTGCCAGTTCCACTTCAATTTGTAAGTAATCTGCACTCCTAGAAATCATTTAACGGCAAGACATACCTCTTAGGCTACTTGAAGAAGATGGTCCAATTTAAACATTAACCAATTAACTTTATTACATAATACCTACATGGTTATCGGTTTTGTGCGTGCTTCAGTGTGAGCAGGTATATACTGTTTGTTAGATTCTTAGAAATCTTACAGAATTTAGTATGCTAGAATATGAAACTTCTCAAAATATAGCATTTTAGAATTAATTGTAGCTGCAAAAAGAAGATACCAAAGGGACTTTCTAAGACCCAATCATATATCAATTCTCTGATGCTTGAAGCAGAAGAGTGTAAATTGTAGATCTCTGTAGTATTAAGTCTTTATTCTTGTGATCAGTTTTCTAATCAACAGGGGAATGTTGAAGATCTGAATAATAAGTTAAATTCGGGATCAACCATGTCCCGTACCCTAGTTAGACTATGTCCTCCACTTCCATATATCCCCTCTTGCCAAGTGCACGTTTCTTTCTTCCTGTTTAGATTTTCCCTCACTGTTGCTGTAGTGTTACTACCTGAATCTTGCTTTGGACTAGAACACACAACACACTCAGTTCTGGGGCACTGCAATATCTCTAGTCAGATGTGATGTGCAGGAAACTAGACCTGTTCAGAGGAGCGAAAATTCTGGAGTATTTTGCTGTAAAACACTGTCTGGTGGCAGATTTTTTCAGACACTTGCAATTTTAGCAGGTTACTACCAAAAATCGGATTAATCCAAAATATGAAAACACTAAAACATGCTAATAAAATCCTTACACATTTTTCTACCCTTATTTCCAAACCAAATTATTTTGGCTGCAACTTTCAGCTTGAGCAAATATGGAGGAAAAATAACAGCCTGAAAGGTTACCAGACCTGATCAGTAGGTGAATGCTGGATTCTTACAACAAAGTGAAGGACAACTCAAAATGTTTCTCCTCTGTAATCTCCTTTTGTAAAGTATTTTTCTTTATTATAGAGTCAATCGGAAGATGGAAACTCAGTATTTCTAAATTGGAACGTTACGGAGATTAAGATTAAATTAGAAGATTAAAAAACAGGGGTGTATTAAAGATGGAAGTGATTAATAACGTGAAGATTTTTTATTCTAGGCATTCCCAACTTTTCCTTATTAGAGCTGACAAATTGGTTTCTTTTTAAAAAAAAGTTTGGTTGATTGGAAAGCTGAATTCAGTACAAGTGAAATGAAAACATTGTTTAGTTATGGGAGGACTCATGCAAAGTTTATAGGGAAGGGAAAACCTCTACGTGTCATCACACTTGAAATAAAGTTGCCAGAGCTGACCATATGAGAATGTCTTGTTGATTTGCTTCTCAATCTTGTCAGTGACTGCGGCTTTCTATAAAGTAACTAAGGTATAGAGAGTAAACTCTTGTTTGCTTTTTTGTCCTGTAGAACACCTGTGGGACTTCAAATACCTTCTGGTCCAACGTAGTTCTGTCTCTGGTGACTTTGAACTGCACACAACTCCATGGTCATCCTACGAGTGCTTGTTTGATGATGACAGAAGGGCAATTGAATTTAAAGAAAAGTTTCAGAAAAGCAAAGCTTCCCTCATGCAGGTGACAAAGCTCTCGACGCATTTGGAGGAAAAATGCTCAGGTAAAGTCGTTATCCATAGCTCTGTAACGGTTCCACACTTGTCTGTTGTGCAGTGTGTAACTAAGCAAAATAGATGTTCTGTTGATCAAGTAAAACTTTTTTCATTTTTAGGTTAGCACAGCTGTGGGAGTCTTTAATTTATTCTGAGGGCTGCTGCTCAATATCCAGCCAAACTGTGAATGCAGCCTTCCCTCAGTGAGCCCAGAGGTGGGACAGGTGGTACCGTACAAAGATAGGCTTTGGAACACAGCGTGAAATGCTGCCTTTTGTTGTCCACGCCAGCCAGTCTAGTAATGATGTGATTAATGACTGAAAGTTTGTCTAATAGCATTTCTCCAAAACTGGAATTCTCTAAAGCAAGAGTAAAATAGCTACTGCTATTGAAGACTGCTTACAAAAGAACAAAGACGACATTTTATGCAGTCACCACCTCCCAGATAAACCTAGAAGATTGCGAAGGTTGGTGTTAAACATTAAGAAGTAACTGTATAAAGTTGGTATTGCAGCATTTAACTCTAGTTTATGTAGGAATAGTGGAAGGCTAAGTTGTTAAAGCTGTGCTTTTCACTGTCTCTGAATTAGCATGGAAGAAAAGCAACTGGCAATTTGCACAATTCTAATCTCTTGATCTCTTATTCAGGCTCTTCTGTAGTGGTATCTATGACAACAGTACCTGAAAACATAGTACTTGTATATACTTTTAAGTGATACTTATGCAGCAAAAAGTCATTGTGGTTAAATCATCTCTAAAAATATGAGTGTGTGCTTCTAAAGCTGGGGGGGGATTCAGAAAGTTTTACTGATAATCATTTTGGTTTTGAACGAGCTGTAACCCTTGCGTTTGGTTTCAGTTATAAATAAAACTGAATGCAGATTTTATTGAAATCGTTTTTGCAGGAGTGATTCAAGTGAAAGCCCGTATCTTAGAACTGAAGTTTACCATTTCAACTGGTCAGTGCAAGCAACTCACCTTCTGTGCTGACACTTCACTGGAGTGTGTTTTGGCTTCTCTGCCGATGATAACGTATTCAGGCTGTGCTCAGTGTGGTTTGGAACTACTGACGGATAAGAACATGATCTACAAGCAGTGTATAAGATGTTTGCCGTACAACAAAGTAAAGACTTTCTACAGGTAAATGAAATAAAACTACAATGGCATTACTATTAGGGAAGTAAACTACAACTTTCTCCATTTTAAGCTCCCCCATATAAAAAATTTTGAGGTGTGGTTAGCAATTTCTATTTTTTTTAAATGTATTTTCAAGGAACTGTTCTTGAATTACTGTATTATATTGCCGTTATTCATAGGTGATACTGTTTATTTAAACCTAACTTTTTAATTTCTTTTAAATACTATGTCATTAGGTTTACCCGGCACTGTGTCAGTAAGCTAAGATGGAGTAGAAGCTTGAGGAGGAGAGGAAAGCTTTTTGAGAGTCTTATTTCAGCCTAAGTTTGAAATTGTGTGAATGCACAACCATATTTTTAAAAATTAATTAATCAATTCTAGCCTTGCAGAAACTGACATGTTTTCAATAAACATTCTCATAGAGAGCAGGGATAGTAAGTTATCAGCAGATGGCGCTGTGAGACAAGACGTATATGCACATTTACTTAAACTAAATCGATCCAGTTGAGGTAGGAACATTGTTAACAAATTGTTCAGTTCTTAATGTTTACTTATATGTTTTGAATTGTAAGTATCAACTTGAAATGTGTAGGTAGGGAAGACTGAGACAATCACAGATGTAATAGGATTCTAGAATATGTACATTTCCTACCAAAATTCATTCTAAAAGTATGCCTAAACTATTTCATAATGAGTTTAACGAATCATTACATACTTAGTAGTTTCTCACTTGGCTTTGATTTAATATTAGGATCCCATCTGTCTAACAAGGTAGTGACTTGGTCTTTTTCCTCTGTGCAAAAAATAGTCTTGCATCTTTAAGTTTACAACTAAGTGCAAAGAATTTTTCCTTAACTGAAGAGGTTCCCCCTCTGTTTCATAAGATTATGACCTCTCGTGTGACTCTGAAGGACTCCAGTTTACTCTCTTGCACAAAAGGTGGTAGGAAAATGATAAAGACTTCAACTGTTTGTATTCTCAACATGTGAACACGTCTTGATGTGGAACTTAAATGCGCAACTTCTTCAAAGAAAAGTCTGTCATTTTTGTACTGAAATTTTGCTCTGATTAGTTTAGTAAGAATGCATCTCCTTGGTAGTATTTCCTAATTCTGTATTGTAGGATAACTCGGTACGTGTACAGCTTAGCAGGAGAAAAATCTGTCTTTTGCTAAAGAAATATCTTGTGAAAATGAAATTAACTTAACTAAATGCTGTTCTAGCATTACTGTGCTGCTTAACAGATTGTTACATCTATGGTTAGTGTTAGTCTTTTTTTATAAACCTGTGTGCACAACTAGTAGAAAACTACTTTTTTTTTTTTTTTCCTGTAGTGTGCTAATTCATGTCCCCTTATCTCAGATTGCTTTTAATCCCTCAATATAAGGAGGCAGTATGTTCAGTACGCTCTATTTCTAACAATGGAATAGCTACCAGCATCTCCTTGGAAGTAAAATCTGCGTATTGTTTTCTACTTAATATATACTAAACACTGCAGACTTCTTAAAACATAGGATTAGTCTGTAATTTGATTTGCTGCTTCAATTCAGGGAATTTAGTAACTGATTAACCTAATAGATTTTTTTATTTATGTATTTTAAGAGTGTGAATATTTAAGATAGACAATATGATAGGAAAATAGATACTATGACAGGATCTTGGTATTTAAGAGATTTACATAGCTTTAAAATCTTGGGTTTCAGCACTGTAGGCCACTGAAGTCATCTCCTGTCACCTTTTTCTTTTGAAATGTAGGAGCCCAGTTTTGTTCATCTGCTGTGATTGTAACGAAGCTCATCTTTTCCCTCAGATGCTGAAGACATAACATTTAGGTGCATGTGTATATGCTTAGCTAGCTTTCTTTTTTCCAAGTTAGATACCCAGAACACTGAACACTTTAACACTAGCAGTAATAATGAGGCAGAAGATCCTAAAAACCTATTATACGACAGCACTTATGTAAAGTACATGTGTCAATGTTTCCATATTCTTTTTTGAGCTTGGACAATATGAATATGAAGCTAAAAGAAATTACAAAAGCGAAGAGAAAGAAAACTATTTTGTATTTCAGAGCTTATCTCCTAGATTTTGGCTATCACAGATGGGCCTTTGCCCAAACTTCCAGTTTCCTAGCGTCTCTTCCCTGGAATTTGGTATGACGGTAGCATTTCCCTCAGATAATTCATTCTTCAGTCTGTACCAATCAGTATTTGCCGTTTAAAAAGTTGAACATTTTAACAGTAGCCGTAATGAGACAGAAGATTTCTAGGGTGTTTAGCCTCAGCAGGGATTAAATCTAACCTTTCTGTACTAGTGGAAAAGCCTATTTCACTGGCGTGCTTCGCCAGCTTTGTGTGCAGGTACTAAAGGCTATGTACTCAGTAGCCTTTAAGGAATATTTTAGCAGAACTATGTATGCCTCTAGTGAAATTTATTTACATCCTTAAATATGTTTCTAACTGTTTTACATTGATTTAAATTCACCATATTAAAACCAGTGGTATTTAAGGAATAAAGTTAATCTCACAATTGCATTTTCTGTGGCGCTAGTGAAAGGGAATTAACAGTGTCAGTCTCTGTTTTGAAGGCTGTGTTGACTTTTCTTTTTCCCCATGACAGTTCAGTCTTGTTGACGTAAGTAAGATTATTTGAAAGAAGACTTAGATAACCTTGAACAGAGTAGGAGCTGAGGAGGAGGCAGTGGGCTTATAATAACCAGGGATGAAGCAAAATTAATCTTTCCTAACGCATCGCTTGGTTTGCAAGTTATATCTGTAGACCGTGCCTGGCTGTGCTTTTAAAAGCTTTATGTTTTGCAACATCACTTAGTACATTTCTCTGCAAACATATTAATTATACCGTTTTCAAAATGGTTATTTAGTATTTCTGGAAATCATAATAATTTTCATGTACTTCAGCATAAATTGTCTAAACCAAAATATATTTCTTCAGACACAAAATAGCGATTGCCCGCAATTAGTTGGGAAGCTGAGCATTAAGTGTACTGTTAAGCTTTCTCTCATGAAGGAAGCCAGCAGTCTTTAGTGACTACAAATAGTCTGGGCCTTGGTTTCTGTCTAAACCAACAGATTTTAAATAATCCCACAGATAATCAGACATGGAGTTCTCTTAGCTCTTTTGATCACTTCACTTAAGATTATGAAATTTAGCAGTAGCTTTTAGATTAACAGATGGCAAGTAAAGTCGTTTGCCTACTGGGAAAGTGGCATGTTTACAGTCATTTGCCTTCGTGCCTCACAAGCATTCAGATTAGTGCTGTTAGGTGTATTCTGCATCATGCTAACTAAATTAATCACTTCATAACACTCCCCAGCTGTCAGTATACTGAACTACTGCCTGACTGTCGTATTTGACAGCGCAGCTCCGTTAGTCTCTTGAAGTGACTGCCCTTCCTTCATTCTGCCGTCTCTGCAGTGAGCACGTTTTATCCTTTTGGGGAACGTCTCCCATGGAAAAGTTCTGCACTGAGGATGATTGTGCCATATTTTATTACATTAACATATACTGGTTTGGTACCGTTCCAATATTGCTATAACCAGGATTTACATTATTGTGATATATCTCCTGATGTTTACTATTTTAGTTTCTTCTGTGGGCGGTCAGGGTGTAAGCGTTGCATCCTGCTTTGGTCAGAGCAGTGCAGATTTTCTAAGAAGTGTGAGGATTGTGGTGCTGCAGATGTTGCAGGTCAAATCGTAAGTAGTGTAAGGGCAGTCAAAGAGCGTATGTTGGGTAGAAGCTGCATCAGCTGTATAAATGATTAGACTTAGTAAAATCACTCAGAAGCTTGAAAGCAAGCAGAAACCACCTGCTGAACATCGCTGTAGAGGACTGCTAAGGTTTCATCTCACAGAAACGTTGCAAAACAAATAGCAAGGACTTAATGCCACGCCTTTTTCATTGTTCCCCTAATAATGACAGGTTGGAAAGACAAATACTTGAAATGTAGGGAATACCTGTCTAGAAAAGATCACTTCGTACCAATTGCTTGTTACCCAGTATCACTTTTGAATCATGTGAAACAGCAAAATTTGGAAAGACCAGTGCTTGTGGGACAGCAGTCCCTAACAGGTTCGTTTCAAACCCAATAGGAATACTATTGGCAATATTCTGTGTAGAAGATAGTTTCCAGGAAGGAGGGATTATTACTTTTTTAGCAGTATGTGAAACATTTGATATTAATCATAGTACAAGGAATACTATCTTGGTATTATGTAGTGGCTATGAAGTGGTGTTTTAAGACAGACAGTATTAGGTGATGTTGATACAGATGATACAATTCCAAGTGATGCACCGAAGCTTGTCTCCCTATTTTGCCTTTCCATCTTTATGTACCCATTGTATATTTCTAGGTACATATGCTTACATATTAACATTTATACTTCGTATATTTAAAGTTCAAGGCCATAAATGACATAACACTAATTTCATAATAGCACAGTTCTCGCTGTCTTCCTGGAAAAGGCCACTAAGGCATGGTTTTCTGCAGTTGTCTGAAAGTAAGACTTACTTGATAGCTTTAGAAGTTACTTTAACATTGAGTAGTGACTTCAGAATATATCTCAAACTCATTCCAACTCCAGAGACTTGACAGAGATGAGTGCATAGATTTTCTAGTTCTTGGTGTTAGGTTGGAGGGTGATATTACGTTGTATTACTTTCAGAAATTTTGCTTCAATCAAAAAACCATAGCAGCTAACTTTCAAGTCTTTTGTTTTCTGATCTAGACCTGCTGTGATGACAGTAGAAGATGGAGGTTATGAAATTTATGTTCATGTGGCGTCTGAGTTGATGGAAAAAATCTTCCTCAGTATTCCTGCAGACTGGCTGAACAGATTAGTAGGTACTGTTTCATGAATTACTTCTGATAGAAACAGGCAGCACAGTTCACAATGGGAGTAAGATTTTTAATTATTGACAATTGAGAACTGGGATGAGATTGTTCTGGAAATATGATGATTGCTTATATTGCATGAGACTTTAAAAAAAAAACAACACAAAACAACAAACAAAAAACAGTAACAACACAAAGCCAGAAAAAAAACCCCAAAAAACACCTCGGAACACTTCAGTTGCTGTCCAACAAACTCAGAAGTTCAGAGTTGAGGTAGCAACAAGAGATGAGATGGCATGAACATTTATTTTGCTATATAACTAAGTATTCAGTAAGCAAATGGATTGCTTATATGCAGAATAGGGTGTCTTAGCAGTTTTTGGAAATAGCTGACAGGCTCTCATGATGTAAATAACTGAGCAGTGTTCCGGACAGGCTTCCCTTGATACACTTTTTTTTTTTTTGACTTGAAGTGTTTTACATGATTCACAGGTGTTAATTTAATGAGAGAGTCTTAGTGCAGTGTTTTTAAAAAATTTGTTAAAACCAAAACTGACATTCAGATGTTGAACTACACTTTCAGTAATTTAGTGTAGCTTTCATGGAGGTAAAACTGGAACGTTAGGTGCTACTGTGAAAATAAAGAGTAAATTGGATTGTTCTATCTTTTGCAGTGCCGTCTTCAGATATAACCTACAGCACGATAGTAGCAGATCTGTGTCATTTGCTGCTAGCAGATACAGAAGCATCCTATTTGTTGGAAATTAGGAGCCATTTTGTGCTAGATGAGAACAGCTATCCTTTGCAAAAAGATTTCCATCTGCTAAACCTTCATCCTGATCTTGGAAGCATTGACCTCTGCAATAACTGAGTAACAGAGACCATAGGAACACACAGATGGCAAACAGAAGAAATCTGAAGTAGCTGAAGGAAGCAAATCTCTTTAAAAATACAATAAAGGATTCTGGGTTTAACTCATCCTAAAACCGCAAAAGGACTGGTATAGAGTATCTGCTAATAGTACATACTGCTGCTGTAATACTGAAATTTTCATAAAGATATTTTTATACATATATTTTTTATAATAAACTCTTACTGGGTATCTGTTTTCCTTTTCTCCCCAGAAAAGTTTACTAGTATTGAGAGGCTGAATTTTTCTCAGATATGGCAGGAAGACGGCCACAATTCAATGATATTTTAGTTATGAGATTTTTGTTTGTCTTATTCTATTGCTATCTGTAACTTGGTTATGTCTTTCGCTTTGCCTTTGTGGTTGCCATCCTTTTTTTAACAGCAGAATTTCTGCCATTTACCCTTAGCAATTTTGCTGCCATTGTTTTCTTTTAGTAAAACAGAACTGTCTCACTGAATCCAATTTTGTGTATCGAGAAGGTATTGCACATATTTATGAGGGTTTAAACTGGTGTGTTCTTTCACGGACCCTTTAAATTATTTAATTGCTGTAGTATTTATTGTTTAGTATTTATCCAGCATAAGCTGGTGAAGAAACTTAATCACCTTAAGCCAGTGTAATCAGTTTAACACTGATCTGCAAAATTTTCTCCCATCTTGATCAGATTTAGAAATTTAATTCTTTTTAAAGTCTTAGTGTATTCTGATAGTGATTTTTAACAGTAAAGCTGAGTGAATGATGACTGTACCTGACTTCATAAAGTAACAGTCTCATAACTACTACTCTGCAAATGCAATTATATATATAGATCAGTATTTTTCTGACAAATATCTTTGTCTGATATGAATTGTGCCTCTTGCAGAGGCTGGTAGAAGCTGTAGGGGATGAATCTTGTTTGCTGCCTGGTAAGTCTTTACCTGCACTGTTCTCATTTAGGGAAACTGGTTTCCCCATACACTGTTGCACTTACCTTCAGGCTTCAAACAGAGCTGTTCTCAAAACTGAATTTGATAAATCAAGTTGTCAAATGTATGATAATGCAAGTAATATGACTGAACAGCTTTCATGTGCTGTTTTCTGGAAGCAGCTTCCTACAACTGAATAACCATCTTTCTTGGTGGCTAGTGTGGACTCTGTTGTGTCTCATGTGAAACCAGTTTGGGAGTGTTGGGGTTTTAATTATGTTTGAATAGCACTATGTGTAAGCCACATTAAGTGGAAGTTACGCTATCTGGATTGGTAAGCTGTGTGTGGCTACCACCAAGTTCCACATGCTCTGGGAAGGTCTCTCCAGCTGACTGGGACCCAGCTGCCTCGTTCACTTGTCATGATTTCTCAGATAGCCACTGTGAGTCATAGTTTAACAGTATTCCTTCTTGAAATCCAAGCAACATGACACTGTAGTTCAATGTGAACTTTAATAAATTTACCATAATTCTATAGTTTCTTTGGTTCCTGTCTTCACTTTAGTAATTCTGTGTAAAATTTCTAGGTCTTGCTGCCTTGTGGCTACTACTTCAGGCTTTTCTCCCCGCCTTTCAAGCAGGAAGCCATTTCACTTTCTGTGCCTCCATCTAGCACAGAGATTTCTCCTGAAGGAGCTTTCTGATCCTTTATCACCTGTAATCATCATTTCAGTTTCATCAAGCTGCTGCTTTTAGAGTATACTGTTACATTAGGAGCAAGCAATCATCACATCCATCTGTTCTCATTTCCTCACTTAGAGGAAGGATAGAGTAGTGCAGATGGCAGTGATCATTAGGTTTCCTAAAAGACTAGTGTAGGTATAATTTTAATTGGGAGAGAAGGTAAGGTAGAGTGTGATCCACAAGGGAATATAAATACTCTGAGTAGTGGTAGGGCTTCTCCAAGGTCCTGTTCTCTACAACAAGAATGTAACCATTATTCATGTCTGTTCTAAAGTGGTGGTAAATTGCCGCTCGCTGTCATTTGACAGGGCTGTACTTCCATAAAGTTACATGCTAAACCTAATGCAGAGCTTTAGAAATTCCTGTATTTGTCAGTGGTAATGGGAAGTATTGAGGAAGGTGTCAACGTTTTGTATGATCTTGTATGTATTTTTTGGATGGGGGTTTTCTGTGCTGTGCATCTTGGTAAAATCTTAAAATTTTTGTAGATGAATAGAACTGTTGGCACTGAGAGGTCTCATAATCATTCCTCCTCCTTCGCCTTGATATTAATCTCAAGTACGAGACCAGCTAGATGATCTGTAAAAGGCAGTAGGTAAAAAAGTTGTTCTGTTACGTGACGATTAATACCACTGTATTATAATTCCTTATCAAATAACGTTTCTTGCTTTACTGGAATAACTGTCCTGTTCAGGAAGTCAAAAAGGACCTTTCTCACTTACATCACTTGAATGACCTTGAGCAAAGTCAAGTACATTGGTAAGTCATTCAAATACAATTCTTCATGATTTTAGCTGGAATTACTAAACATACAAACTGCAAGTATTGGCACTTTAATGTATAAGAAGTGCAAAGAAAAAAGACAACATTAGTATAATGCATAGTTTTATTACTTGGACCATACTGTACATCAAGTCAGATGGGTGACTGACTTCCCACTTCAGAGGTATTTATGTTAATAGACACTGTACATTACATGCATCTTCCTGTACAAGCTAGTAAACCTAAGTGTCTGAAACATTCTTAACAGTTTACTTGTAAGATCTTTAATGTTTGTTGATATGATTATAATCATAAAAAGGACATAATGTATTTGGTAAAATTGCTTTATTGTGGTAATATAGTTATAATAGAGTTTATATGTAGTTTTCCTTCCCTGATGAAATATTAGTTGCCTCTTAGATAGGTTTTCAGTGGTTTTGTAGGAGTAAAATTTGAAAACGGCTCTTTGAGTTTGGAGGTGCTGGCATTACTCATTTAACAGATACAACAAGGGCTGAACGTTCTGTAAAATCCTGTTAAGTGTAACGAGCCTGGGCTTATCTTTGATCCAGTGGTGCAGTTAGCAGGACGGGCTGAGAGCAAGTACCATGTAACATTTCAAATGGGGGATCAGGTGAAGTGGAGTCTTGTCTTGCAATTCCTCTCAGATATATTCTCACCTGTAATATTTTCTTTGGATAACAACAATCAAAATGGAAAGTGTTCTCATCTCCCCAGAGAAGCCTCATTTTTTAACATATTGAATTAATTAATATTGTATCCTGTTTGAAAGGGTATTAGCTTTATTTCAGCTGCAGAGATTATTGTTCTCTAGGAACATAATTGTACAAAATGTTTTGCTGCAGTAGTCTGTGTGTGTCTGGTTTATGACTGTATGGTGTGGAAGGTACAGAGTTCAGGTCCCCAGTGAACAATCAAAAGGAGAAGAACATCCTATTTATTTTGATCAAAAATAATCGCTCTGAATTATTTTACAGAACAGTAATTCACTTAACAAAGACAACTGCTGCTAAAACAGACATAATGTTGGGGGGCTTAAGCTAACCGGATTTTCAATGTAAGAATGGTCGTACTAGGGCGAACCCAAGGTTCTTGTGGTCAGTGCTCTGTCTCCAGCAGAGACTTGTTTAGGGAGAAATATATAAGGATGGAACAGGTCCCTTGTATTACTCAGAGTACTCTGTCCTGCAAGCCTCCGGTCATTTGTGATTTCTGAATTCTTTTATGCTTCTTCCTTTAGTGTCAACACAGCGTTGTAGGTTGGGGTCGGCTGAGAACATCTGACTGAATTGTTGTAAGAAAGAATCCTGCACTGAGGGATGTCAACTTGTGCTTCTAGGCTTTTGATCCATAAACTGTGCTGCCCACCATCCGTATGCAAAAGAGGTTCTAAATATAATGCTTCTATTTTGAATAAACTGTAAATTTAGTAGTCAGTCAGCATTTCTTGGGCTTTGTCTGTTATGGCATATTTACTGGGCTTCCATCCCTTGTGGCGATGCTCCTCTGCCCGTGGTGATGCAGTGCGGTGGACAGTTAGGCCTCGTGTCACCATTGACAATTCTTAGGTAATTCGGGGCTCTGCCCACATGATGGGTGATCATTTGTGCCCAGAACTCATTTTGACTAGTAAATTCCAATCCTTCGTCATAACTAATACTGGGAGATCGTGTTTGTCTCCCTGTTTTGTTTGCTCTGCTGCATATTGATTAAATTGGAAATATATTTTGAAGAGAGGAAAGATAAGAGTTCAGCCTGCCAGGGACTGAGTCTTCTATTTGTGTTTGGGCAATTTACTTATTTTATTCTTGTCTATTTAGGAGCGTGAAACGGTCAAAGATTTTGTACTCTATCATTAGATTATGAAAGATAGCGAGAGCTTTTCCATGTTAAGGTTGTCTTTTTGGCCGCACTTTTCACATGTCGTGGCAGAGAGCATGCCATCGTTTAACCAGCTCCTTGGGCTTGCTGATCATTTCATTCCAGTGTTCTAGTTCCTTGCCGCGGGTGTACATGAAGGGCCCAACTACTACACGTCCTAGCAGATGTGTTTCTGGGGAAAAAAGCAAGCAGGTGGTGATTAACATCCGTGAGTGCTTCTCTAAAATCCTTACCTAAATGAGAATATTAACTTGTATTTCTGTAAATAACACGTGTTCCGAAAGTAATTTTTAAACTAAAATTTTAGTCGAGGAATTCACTGCAGATTTCAAGTTCTGTAGTTTCTATGCACTAAGATTTCAGCAGTTAAAAGTACTGCAGTTAGTGAGCATTGCGTCAAGGCTGGTCTACCCTACTGTCTGCCCTCCAAACCGGAATCCATTCCAGGCACACGGTTCCGTACCTGCCCAGCCCCTGTGCCTCAGGGGCAGGTTTGGGCCCCAGCAGCCTTAGCAGGACCCACATGATGCTCCAGCTTGGGAAAGAATAGGTTCAGTCTCTGAGGTGGCAGGGAGGTGCAGCATGTGGGCTGCCACTGCCCACCCACTGCCGATGAGCAGGTTGTTTCTTCGTGCCTGAACTTTTCAGCTGTGGAAGGGGGAAATAACCTGAAACCTGCCTTACAGGAGCTTTGGAATGTCTGCAAAGCCTTCAGCTGTCGCAAGTGAAAATGGTGAAAGACTCGAGTACTGATCCTAGTTCTTGTCAATCCTCAAAGCCAAAGCACCTGCCCTAAGTCTCCCCTAAAAGAATTATTTTAGGAGCTTGTGAATCCAAAGAAGGGTATTAACGTTTCACTATTGATACCATATTTGCACGGCAGGGAAGATGTTTTCCTTGTGAGCCGTGGGAATACTGAATTCTGATTTGCTTCTCTAAGCAGAGCTGCTTAATAGACTGGCAATTAGTAAGAGGCAACCTCAAGCATCAGGTTTTCTGCTAGGGAATGGGGTGTGTTCAGTCTCTCTTTCTTCTTTCTGTGATAATTGGAACTCCTATTCCTCTTTCAGATTTGCTTAGGAACAGTGAATGGCCTCAGTTTGGGAGGTCAGGGGCTGCACACACAAGTGGTCACAGAATGTGATGTCACAAGCTTGTTCCCTTAGGAGGCCAGAATGAAAAAAGTACTCGGGCTGACAGTGGCTAGCCTACAGTTACTTTATTCATGTCTTCCATTAAATTTATCTTTAGCCTCTGAAAGAGGTGTACACTTACTGCAAATGAGTTGTTGAGCTTTTTAAAGAAACAACTTGTGAAATACCTCAAACCTTTTTGCCGTTTTCTCATTATTGCTGAAAAGGAACTAGTTCCTCCCAGGTTTAAATATGTCTGTAATATGTAAGAGATTCTATGACATCTTAATTGTAATAATCTGTATAGCTTACTTTCTCCCTTGGTACTCTGCAGCACCGATAGACTCAGGCTTGCTGTATCCAGCTCTGTCTGATGTGCCTTGAAACTGAAGGTTTCATTGTACACTGGATTGGGAGATCCCAGAACAGCTGCTGTCTTTTTACTTTTGATGAACTTATTATGGTTCATTAGTGAGACTCTGACAAACACACCTTGGAGAAAAAGAAACTCATGAAGAAAATACATCAGAGGCAGTTGGGAGAAGGCTTAAAGAATTTCTTGCTTTTCAGGAGTCAATATTAGGTGCAAAATTACATCTTCAACAACTCGTGAAAGGTACACGGCAGCATGGCAATGCAGAACATTAAGCAGGGAGTACACAAAGTACTCGGGGTGCAGTTTCGCAGTGCACTTTCCAATTTAAGATTTGTTAATAGGAGCAGTTGTGTTCTTACCCCGTATCCTTGATCTTACATTTCTGTACCTTCCCTTCATCTTCTGATGGAGACTCTTTTTGAAGGCTTAGTTTGTTGGGTCGGTAGCTAATGTCATGTATTTGGTCACATGATTGATCCAAGACAAGGGAGGCTGTGCGGGAGGAGCCGCGTCGCAGAGCTGCAGCCTGTGCTTGGCTTGCATACGTTTCAAGGGAACAGATTCTCCTAGTCAGACAAGAATCCTTAAACAAATGGTTTTACTAAGGACTTCTAGCCCTGTGGTAAGGGATTCTGTAGAAAATTTGAGGAAAAGATCAATGATCTCTGCTCGCTTTTCTAGAAAATACTACAAAAATGGTGTGTGAGTGTGGGAACAACAACAAAATTGTGCTTTGCTTCCTGAAGGGGGCTTGTATTGCATTGGGGTCTTATTCAGTAGATCTTTGACAGTGAGATCCAAAGCAGCCTGAAACTTCTTCCCTACCCTTCTACAAAATTTAATACCAAGCATGTAGAAACTTCGTCTTAATCTGATGGCTGAGGATTTGTTCTTCTCCAACAGCGCAGTAATAGATCCCATGCTGCTACTGTTTATTACTCCCTGCTATTTGGTTCGTTACAGTTCATCTGTATAGCAAAAATGATCCAAAATGTCAGGACTTCAGACAGCGCTGACAGACTCCTAATGTCTCCTTGTTATTCCCACAGGTCCAGTAGGCTCTCATTACTGTTTTGGAGGGAGCAGGATTACCAGCACAGCCTTTTTTGACAGAGTTGCTACCTGAGTGCCATATGTAGAAGGAGTTACTATGTAAACTACTTGTACAAAGTCTGACTTTTCATCACTTTCTTATTACTTAATACATTTGATTCAGTAATTTGAATCTACAAACATTTCCTTACTGTCCCATACTGCGTATTTTCTACCAAAGTTGGTGTTGCAGTAATCCCTGTTAATATAGAAAACTTTTTTTATTCAAGTTTGTTCAGATTTTCAAGAGAATCTGTGGACCCTAAATCATACCTGAAGGGCATTATCAAAGGAAATTACACCTAATTTATGTAATCTTTCTTCCCCCCCCTCCTTAGTAGTATATTCTGGAGAATCTCCTTCTGGCAGCTCTTCCTTCCAGTGTGCCCACGACTCTTGCTATTCTGATAACCTCAAGTATACCAGCACTGAAATAACACGGCAGATGAGCATTACCTTTGTAGGAAAAATCACAGAAAGTTCTAGCTCTCTGTGCTACAGTACTTCACAGCTTGCAGGTGGAGACATGACTTATTAAGAAGCGTGTTCTCCCTCTCTTGTAAAGCCGCAGAGATGATGCAAAATTAGATGCTCTTAGTTCACGATGCTATTTTGTTCATCTGCCACAGAGCAGTCATTTTTTACTGGCCATCCTTATCTTAATTGTTTTATAAAACTAATACATTCTGTAATCCATTTCTCTTTCAACAAGTACACAGTGTATGATTCTGCTTGTAAAGCTATAGCTTTATATACGTATTTATTTAAAGAATACAGCTACCCCTATATTCTCATCATTTTACTGTGCATTTCTTCATTTATAAGTTTTGCCCTAAGCAGAGCAAATTTATGTCTAATGTTATGAATGTAGATTTACTCATTTAGGAGGGTGTTGTTTCTAAAGTTAAATATCATGGTAACAGCCCACTCACCTCAAAAAAACCCTCAGCTGACGTGTGTATATAGGGAACTAAACCTCTTTTTAATTGCTGGGTGTATTTTGCCTTTATATTGCTTAGTTTCACAGCCCTTCCAAAAAAAATCACTACAGATGCAAACACAAGTTTGGTTCTTCCATCTGTTTTTGCTTTGAGCCTTTTAGATTTTAAACAGCCTTTTGAGGTAATCTCTACACTCAGCATTTAAGTCCAAGGACACAGGAGCACAATGTACCAGTAAAAACCCCACTGCAGTAAGTTGTGACTCCATGCCATGGTCCTTTGAACAACAGCCAGGCTGCCCTAAAATGGGAATTTTATTCCCAGTTCTTCCCCAACAGCTGTTCATTTTAAGGAGTCATCCTGCAGCCGCACTTCTCTGGAGCGGAGCGCAGCAAAGGGATGTTGCTCACTGTACTAAAAGCAGGAGAAAAAAAAATTTGCTACGGATGACATGAGACAAACCATTTATGAAACCAAACCAAAACATAGCAGAACTGAGCTACCAAAACCTAATTAGCCCAGTAACGAAGCATAGCTTGTTTCCACTCAGATTAAATCACCCAGATGTTTATTTGTTCTTTTCAGAGTCACTCAGGGCAAGCCTGGGTGGACAGATGAGGAAGGAGCAAATCAAAACAGGAATTCTGGAGCTGATAGCAGAGAGGAAATCACACTTACTGACACCGTGGCTCTCCTCCTGGAGCTGTAATCCCCTTGCCCTCAGAACCACCACAGTGAGACGGCCCAGGTAGTCGTTGTAGCTGAGGGAGAACTGGATATCGCCATGCTCTGAAGGAGGCTTTGGAAAAAGAAGAACACTTGTCAAATGTATCTGAAATACTCTTTCTTCACACTGCTGGTTTCTGCAACACCAACGCGTGTGAGTGAATTGCAATGGCTTAATGCTGTGGTGAGATTTGATAGAACCAATTAATCAGCCTTCCTGAACCTTTGAATTACTGTCTTTGCCAGGTGACGCCTATTTCCTTGCCTCTTCTACTTTTTTCTGCTCTTACTAATTCAAAACAGAAGGAAATAACAAAAGGGGAGCTTCCTTGCGTCCATCTCTGAACTCACGTGACCGCTTCTGAGCGGCTGGATAACCCCTGTACAACAGCTATGGATCTGCAGCTCAGTACGATGGGAATCTTGACTCCAAATGTCTATCTACTACTTTTCATTTGATGTATTTGGTACAACATACTTCTGCCTCAGCTGTACCCCTCCAGTGCTTGTAAGGTGGCAGGAGTTGCACAACGCCAAGCAGCCTGGTATTGCATACCTCCAAGTTTTCTTTCTCCAGATCTCTCCATATGACTAGTGTGTTGTCATCAGTTAATGTTTCATTTTTCAGTGGGAAGATAACTTGGCCTAGGAGATGGTGCTTCTTCTGTTTATCAACATGATAAACCAAAAACTTCAGAGTCCTTTGGAGCAACGTTTTACTGGAAACCTGTACAGGAAAAAGAAGGTTATATTAATAATCATAAAACATCTGACACTTTTCTACTCTAGCACGACTTCAAAGGAAGAATTTTTCAAAGTGTTTTTAAAGGTAGGTGGAGATTTCCTTTGATTATTTGAAGTCCACTTTCTTAATTCGCCTAAAGCTTTAGCTATGCAGAAGTCTGAAGATCCAAGCTGAAAGAGAACGAGTTCATTTGCAAAATGTGAAGTTAGCTGGCAGGTTTTCACCTCGTACAGATCTAGTGTTTTATCATGCATTCACTTCCAGACACAGATGTTTAGAAATCTTTAAACGTTCATTTGTCAATTGTCTGAAACGCACACTTTTTTGGTTTTAAAGCTTTTGTCTTGTGACACCTGCTGAAAGCCTCTTGACATAGGGAGCCACGCTCCTGGCTGTACAGCACTACACAGAGCACACCAGCCAGCTCACGAGTTCTGGTTTCTGGCCTGCTTCCACAGCAAGGAACCTAAAAGCTATGAAAGCATTACTTCAGTATTTGTTGCTTCTGGACTTCTAGAGCTGCTGGGCTGTACTACTCGGACACAGTTCAAACTGGAGCTTTCATCATTCTCAGGGCAAATTTTAGGATCCTCAACTTTGGTGTAGACCACAGGTAGGATCGGCTCTGGAGCCACAGGCTTCAGTAGCCCAGGATCTCCAGAAGCCCCAGTTAATAAATCCTCTCTCTAGTGGAAACAACTTGTATCTTGGTAGAAGTCTGTAGAAAATCAATTTTCACAAAACACGTACTGTGGTTTGACAAGTCAATATTTGCAAACGAAATTCTGCTTCATCAAAAGGAAAAGTACCTGAAAAACAAAGTTTTCGTCAAACTGTGGGTTAAGGGTTTTGCGTTTTGTTCTGGACTGCAAGTAGCTTCTTTCATCGGGCAGCAAGTAGATTTTCACAAAGGGACTACAGGAATCGGCAGGAGGCTGCAGCTTTCTGGCTTTGATCAGAGAGACGAGGAGCCTTTCTGACTCTTGTTCATATTCTATGGAGAACCAGAGGCGGCCAATGTTGCCTTCAGGAAAATCCGTCTCACTTTCATCTTCAGGGAACTTGTACAGCTCTGGGTTAATGGTCCCCACGACGTAAGCTCCAGCTTCGTGAAATAAAATGCAAGCACCCTCAGATTAGTCTCAAGACCTTAGCAAGCATTTCTATAACCACTGCTGTATTAGGGGAAATCACATTAATCTCTCCATTAACAATCCATTTTTGCACGAACTCTGTATTTTAATTCCTTTTCCCTCAGATTTGGAGGAGTAGTTGTAGGCTCCACCACTCTGCTCTTACTCCTGTGACCGTACCTTGGTAGTTTTAGGTGTTCGTTGCTGCACCCTGCAACTGGTCACTGCTGTTTGTGGGGACAGCAATCGGACACTTCCCGAATTACGCTCGTGTCATGCCTTTACGAAACACGGAAGGAGAGATTGCGCTGCCTGCCAGAGGTGCAAGGTCCCACGGGAGTGGGACCAGAATGGCTACGTTATGGCCCTATCCATATATATATATATATGTATGTATATATATACACACACACACATACAGTGTTTAGGGTTTGTACTGTGCAATGCTATGTCTGGTATGCCCCCCGTAAACATGCTTCATAATGATAGAGTAATCCTTCAAAAGAGTACCCTTAACTAGTCCTGTCCGTACCCAAAGAGTGAAATGACGAGCGTGGCCCGGGCTGAGGCGTCAGGCGGGGGTCACCGTCGTCCTGAACGTGTTCTTCGCTAGTCAGGTTAATCCAGTCTCGCCCGTCCAGTGTCGGTGGAATGATAAAGGGAATGCTTCTGGATCTGCTCAAGACAACAGCTACTGACTCTTCTGGTTTAAATATGGAAAACAAACTTAGTAACGGTAATAACTTTACTGTTCTTATCTCACTGCTTTGTAAAAATTCTGCGGAGGTGCATAGGTAGAAAAAGAGAAATACCCATTGTTTTGCAAGTGATTTTATTTGTATAATACCTAAAGGTCCAGCAAGATATATCAGATCTTAATTCTTCAGACAGACCCCTCACTTTTTTTTCCCTTTCTTCTCCTTTAGAATTTATCCTTCAAAGGAAAGGAAGAATTAACTGCAGCTGCTTGATTTGGAGCCCCAAAGCCCTGCAGTAACTAACTTTCTAAGAGTTTCCTTTCTGAAGTTCTGTTGTTTGGTTCTCAGATGCTTTGTTATAAGACCACCAGGAATGAATTCTGGAACATAAGCCAGATTTGGCTAGGTAACAGATGAAGCTATCCATGCACCACTTACACTTTAATGTATTATTTTTTACATAAATCAGAAATAATAATTGCATTTGTAGAATGCAAGAAAGTATTATATTCCTAAAGGAACAAAACAGAACGTGACTGATTATTTTTTTTTTTCTTCATATAATTTAGGGGTCTCCTTTATTTCTGTACACGCATGTATTTAGGCCACCCCCTCATCTGAGATTTTACAAGTTGAAATAAGTTACCAGTAGCGCATATTTTAAAAGCAAAACAAAAATAAGTACCTTGTGCCTTTCAGTTGAATTTCAGAAGTTGATCGATCCTGCAAAATGGCATTTGCGTTTCTTGTTTGGACAGGACTGGTGAGCTTTTCGTAGTAAAGAAGGCAGCAGAATTTCTTCCAGAGCAGGTACGCAGTTGTTCCGATGAGAACAACTACAAGGATCGCTCCTATTACACCGCCAGCAACAGCCAGTGCTTGTTCTGTTCAAACACAGAAGCACATAAAGCTTCATAGGAGGATCAAAGTTATGTCTGCTTTGGGGGTAGACAGGAATATTGAAGCTGACAGATTTGATTTACATTCCAAAATTATTTTTAAATGAAACATTCTGCTCACATGCACATTTTGTCTTTGGTTATAGCACGATGCAACACCTGAAGATGTACGACACGGGCAGGGAGAGATTTGAAAGCGTTCATCTGAATACGCTGGCAGTGACTGCAATGGAAGAGACTATAGACAGGGGAACCCAGAACCCAAGGAGTTGTTTGGGCTTCTGTTTTACAACAGCATAAGCATTTACCTTAGCAGGGCAGAAGTGCTACAGCTTTCAGAACAGAAGAAAAAAGAAAAAAAAAAAAAATCAACCTGGGAGCACCTAATACAAAAAGTACCATTATTGTGGTTTGGTTTGTACTTAGAACTATTCGTCTGTGTTGACTTGAGACTAGATCCTGGCGCAAGGAACAAAGCAAAGCTCTGGGTGTTTTTTTGCTAAGGATGCATGTGTTTCCTGATCTGGAAAGTCAAACTTAAGCATCCATTAAACACTGTTTCCTGAATCTTGATTACTTTGGATAAAACCAAATCTTGTATAATTTGGGGGTTGTTTTTTTCACACTAGTAAAATTTAATAAATGTCTTTAATACGAGTATGAAGAGTTGTGTTGTGAGAATTTCTCACTAGAATAAGGACAGATGATTGCTAATGGGCTCAGTTTGTTGTTTTCTCACATTTGCCGAGTATGCTAGAGTAAAAGGCTGCACAGACCCCTTCTGCACAGTAACTACACCCAGCCTGTCTGGGCCGACCACTAAACTAGTACTGGTGCATCGGGACGTGGCTGGGTCTCAGCTGAGAACTGATCTGACCAGAATATCCTCTGTCTGGAGATGAGCCCACAGTGTAGAAGCATCTTCCTGCTGCCATGGGAGGCAGCTCCCGATCCGCTGAGCACCGTGCACTGCCAGCTCCCAACGGCTCCCCTGAAACTGAAGCAACCAAGCGACCTGGTGTTCTCTCACAGCTGGCACTGACTGGTTTTTTCTTCTTCTCTGCTTTTGGGTAGAGATAATCGTGATTATGCTTTGTTCCTTTCCCTGTTTTTTCTGTCTATTCTTGGTAGATACCTTGCAGTTAGCTGCCTCTATATGATAGTACAAGTAAAGAAAGACGGTACAGGCACAAAGTAATCAGTCAGCGCTAGTAGTAACTTTGAATAAGAATTCAGAACTAATTTGATTACGGTTTAGTTTGATTACAGCTATAAAGAATACAGGAAAAGAGTTGCAAACACGTGTGTTACTGAGCTTTTTCAGCTTTGCCTTGTAGCAATAAATAAGTGATATGAAATGTCCTTCAGCTACACAATGCTTATGGAACTACTTTGTGTTACAAAATTAACCTGGCTGTACTGCCTTAAAGGCCTTTATCTGATCCCATGTCATTTTCCTGCTTTTGGTACAGTCACGGAAGGCAACTTATTTCTGCAGCTTCCCCCCGCCCCGGTGTGCCTAGCTGGCTCGCTCTGCAGAAATCAGCTGGCTGCTTCCCTGTGAGTCCCCCATGGGCCGTGTCTGCCAGCACCACGGAGCAGCCGCCCTGCTCATGGCTGGACCGCAGCGACGGCCGCTTCGCTGTCCCCGCAACTGGTAGGTCAGCTGAGTTGCTTTCAGCATTTAGCCAGGCTGTTGCTACCATAGTATTAGCACAAGGCTCTGAGGAACAGGAAACGAGTACCTCGTTGGTGTGGGTTAATATTAATGCAGAGACAAGTCTGGTCATGCTACGCTGGTAACTGGGTTTTCTTTCATAAGAACGCACAGTATGAGGAAACGTAAGAAACGCAGTCCTGAGGCTGGAAATTCCGTGGGTTTGTTCCCCTTCGCACTGCAGGGCATGCTCGAGCACCTCGTCAGCCAGATTGCTGTTTTCTTACAGACTGGGAGGCCAGATGCAGAAAAAATGCTTCAGTTTAAGGCCCATGAACATAATAGAAATTAATGGTTCACTTCATACAGGTGTACTACCAACACCACAAACATTCACAGGGCTGGTGGTTTTACCGTCTGACATACACATCTTGAAGGTTAACGTTTCAAGCAAGCTCAGCAGAACTCTGTTTCACTTGTGTCTTCTCCATTCCCAAGTCTTTTGTGCTCTCAGCTCTGTCCTGTGCTCTCCCATAACCCGTTTGTCACCATTTCCCGCCAGGGACAGTAAGCTGAGGTGGGCTGCGATGCAATGTGTAGTACGGCAGCTGTGCATCGATCCTGGAGTTTCCAGTCTCCTCGTTGGTAAGTCTTAATGCACTCAGTTTCTTCGCTGCACAATGATGAATATATATCCCTGACCTACCTACTGCCATTGGCCCCAGTTCTGCTTTTTTATTTTTACACAGTGGTAGATATAAGGTGAAGCTTTACTAATTTCAGTAAAGCCACCTATAATTTAATGAGAGTAAGGAGCCTTTGGCTCACTTTTAGTCCATCTTATCTGATTAGATGAGCAACAGAACCAGGAGCTTAGGGCACAATGTAGCACTAGCCACATAATCAACTGATGAAATGAGTTGAAACCATTGTGTGCAGGGAGAAAATACGTGTATTTTTAAATAACTACCTGCTGTCATGAGAAATTGATGTATTGTGTCCTGCTGTGGCACAGGATCACAGCAGCTGGAGATGGGAGAGACCTGCTGGACCACTTCACCTCCAAGTGGGCAGCGCTGGGGGGCTGTCTGCTGGCAACGGGTACCAGGCTTATCCCAGCACAGGGAGAAGCATTGACGGTCATTGCCTGTTACCTTTGGGACTGGATCCCTTTTATCCTCCAGTCTGATAACACGCTGTTAGTAAGCTTTTTTTAATTTTTTTTTTTTTTTAAGTTTCCAGCGAGCCTTTTGAAGTCACCGCCAGCCAGTTGTCCCCCAGAAGCTTTCACCCCTATATGAACGCTCAGGTCTGTAACATTCCGAGTATCTCCAGCACCAACCCAAGCGCTGGGGCGGGGGTGACCCTTGCGCTGGCCGTGCCCCCCACTCCCGGCCGAGCCCCCCACCCCCTCGCGGGCTGCAGGGCGACAGGGCTGCAGCCCCCCGGGGCAGAGCGGGTGGGAGCCGCTGCCCCCCGGCCCGGCCCGGCCCGGCCCTCCCCGCCCGCCGCCGGCACTTACCGGCCATGGCTGCTCGGGCACGGCTCCGCCGCGGGCGGTGGGCGCACCGACCCCGCTACCCAGGGGCGGGCAGCCCCTCCCCGCCCGCCCCCGCCGAGCGCGCCCGGGGCGGGCGGTGGGACGGCAGCGCCGGTTCCCGGCGGCGGAAGGGAAGGGGCACCCGGGGGAGGGCCTGGGGCCGCCCCGGGGCCGCGGGAGATGCAGCCCCCGGGGGCGATGGCGGGGGCGGGGGGAGATGCGGCTCCGGGGGGGATGGCGGGGGCAGGGGGAGAGGCAGTTCCGGGGACCATGGAAGGGGCAGGGGCAGATGCAGCCTCCGGGGATGAGGGAAGGGGCAGATGCAGCCCCGGGGGTGATGGCAGGGGCAGATGCAGCCCCTGGGGCTGATGGCAGGGGCACCCCCCGGGGCAGGGACACATGCAGCCCCGGGGGTGATGGCAGGGGCAGCCCCCGGGGCAGCCCACCTGGAAGGCAGCGCAGGGCAGCGGTGGAGCAGTGGCCGCTGTACATCTTCGGTCAGCCCTAAAACCCCCGTCCGACCTTGGGGTAACTTCGAAAACAACAGCTGGGCTCAGAAAAAGACCGTGATGTCAGTAGCTTAGTCCTGGAAATCGGGGTGGGCAAGAAGTTAGCGTGCACTTGTTTCAAACTTTTAACCAAACGCATACGAAGGAGCATGGAAAATCTATTCAGGCAAATTGCAATTCCAGCTTCTCCTGTTTGTATTTACAGCTGTGATGATCTTTAATTGCTGGTCTGTGTAATAAACACAACCACACTGATCTTAACTAACAAAACCACAGGCACATAGTTCAGAAATGAAAATACTCGCTCTGCTGCTTCTTGCCTGCTAGTGCTTGCTTCTTTCTCAGCCTGTATGATGAGAATCTATACATTAAACGTAACTGTGGTATACATGCTTGTTCCATTCACAACTTTTGCATGTGTTTGTGGTTTTTTAATCATTTAATTTAATTTAAAGCCATTTAATCTAAAAGCTAAAGTGATGTGTAGGAGTTGAACCAGCAGGATTCTAATTAAATACCCTCTGTTTCTGTGGAACCTCAGAATTCTTTTAAGTGCATTTAAAATGTCCTGCAGTAGATGTAGTGTGGTTTAGCTTTTTCCATCTTTTTTTGTGTCCTCCGTAAGCAAGGAAGCATTTAGATAATTTTAATTCTAAATAGAAAAAGCTCCGCGTGTTTCAGTTTTGCACTTTTAGCGTAGTTACTATTAAATAAATATTGCACAGTCGGTGCTTTTGCTGTTCTTATTTCTACACTGAATTAGTAGTAACGGTGAATTACAGACTTTTTGATCAGCGGTTTTGCGCTTGCCAGGATAATGCCTATGAGCAAGCCTGAGGTGACTGACAGTTTGGAGTTGGGTGGCAAGACCAGCAACTGTCTGCTTTCTGTTGCAGTGTTCTCGCTTGAGTTGGCTTTTATGGCTACATAAGGAGCGGTGAAGTTGTTTTAAGCATCAGCCTGCCTTACAGAGCACTACTGAGCAGCTAGAATGCTCCTGGCCAGGGGGTTGTGTAGAGGGGTGGGAAGCGTGAATGTCTGGGAAGCAAAAACCATCTGCCGATTCAGCTCCTGTTTCAGTGAGCCAGTGGATGGGATGGGGTGAGCCTGGAGGAGCAGATCTCACCCTCTCCAAGTTCCTGTGGAAGGAATTAATGGCAAAGTTGCTGAACAGGGAGCTTTAATTTTCATTTTGTGTTGCACCACAACCTCCCTGCTCTGCAGTCTTTCTGTGCTGGGTTCTTGCACTGGTTGGAAATCAAAATCAATACAGGACTTGAGGAACAGAATTATACCGTCCTTTTTCTCTGATTACCAACCTCCTTCCTAGCTTAAGTCTCTGGAATGGCTGAGACCAAGCTGACAGTTTAACGTTGTGTGGGCCTAGATATTGTACTTATACATATTCTAAGTGTCTGGTGTGTCTTTTTTGTAATATGTTTTTCAGTGTGTGTATCCAGGTCTCGCTTCTTAGGGTAAAACCTTGGTCTTTAAAAGACCACATAAAAGTTCAATTTGTAACCATCATGATTTAACCCCAGCTGGCAACTCGCTCCCCCGCGGTGGGATGGGGGAGAGAATGGGAACAGTAAGAGTGAGAAAACTCGTGGGTTGAGATAAAGGCAGTTTAGTAGGTAAAACAGAAGCTGTGCAGGCACAAGCGGAGCAAAACAAGGAATTAATTCAGTGCTTCCCATGGGCAGGCGGGGGCACAGCCATCCCCAGGGGAGCAGGGCTCCGTCGTGCGTAACGGGGACTTGGGGAGGCAAACACCATCCCTCTGAATGTCCTCCCCGCTCCTCCTCCTTCCCCAGCTTTACGTGCTGAGCATGAGGCCAGACGGTATGGGACACCCCTTTGGGTCAGTGGGGGTCAGCTGTCCCGGCCGTGTCCCCTCCCAGCTCCTGGTGCCCCCCAGCCCCTCGCTGGTGGGGCGGTGAGAGGAGCAGAAAGGGCCTCGGCTCCGGGCAGGCTCTGCGCAGCAGTAACCAAACAGCCCTGCGCTGTCAGCCCTGTTCCAGCACGCATCCAAAGCACGGCCCCACACTGGCTGCTGGGAAGAAAACTAGCTCTATTCCAGCCAAAACCAGCACAGTAACCACAAAATTGTATTTACTATACTTCAGGATAATCAGCAAGACATCCTAGTTTAGAATACAGGGTAAAGGGTGCTGCATTCTCCCCACCTTTTAATGATTTTTGTAGTATTAGCAACAGAAGTAAGGAGTCAGGCCCCCCAAAAGTAATACATATTTCTTAAGTGTATATTCCTTCATGTTCTGTTTTTCTAACTCTGCTGGCACATCCCTATCGTGTTTTTGAAAATACACATTCTCATGAAATTGCAAAGCTCATCACCTGGGGAGTTACTGAAAACCGTAGTTTTTACTGTGTACATCTGATGCCACTTTGCTTATGGATGTTTTCCTCACCTTGGTAGCGGTTAGTCTTGTTTTGAACGCGGAGATGGTGACACTGTTTTTATGGCTGCTCAGGTGGAGGCTTTCTTCTCGCTTTGGCAAAGCTGAAACAGATGCTGAAAAGGCAGGCGTGGCCACGGGAAGGCTTGTGTAGGCAAGGTAAGCCTGAAAATCCGCTGTAATGTTGCTCCTGTAATGTTGCCCTTAAACCCTGTGAAAGATAGAAAGAGAAGTTGGAAATGGGTTATAGTCTCTTACAGAATTGTTAAAAGGTTAAGAAGTCACAACACTCAAGCTAAAGAATATTCTGCCACAAAGCGGTTTTCTAAAATGTGTTAGTTTAAATGCAGCGTTGTCACATTGCTCATGAGACACTGACTTGAGTAACACGTTTGTGTCATTTATTATATGATATTCTTATAATTTCCACTAGAGTGGGTGAAATTGAAATGTATGTATTTTTTAAATTAAGTGAAATATTTGCTCAGCATCTTTTATACCGTTCTGTTAACAATCAACTTGATCGCATGTAATTACTTAATGCTGTTTGTAGGAACAGCCCATGACAGAGGATCGAGAAATACTTAAGATATAGCTGTAGAATCGCAAGCGTTAGTAGATCCTTCTAGTGGTAAGTAATTCTAGCACAATTCACTTAACAGTTGCCCTCTAAAGTCTAATCCCTTCTGTAATTTATTAATAATCTTGAAGTTACAGCAGACGCCTTTCAATGAAAGGATTTGGTAAAATTTTTTTAATTTTTCTTTTTTAAATCTAATTTGGCAG
Source organism: Falco cherrug (assembly GCF_023634085.1). Classification (NCBI taxonomy): domain Eukaryota; kingdom Metazoa; phylum Chordata; class Aves; order Falconiformes; family Falconidae; genus Falco; species Falco cherrug. Next base: position 44,554,558 of record NC_073705.1, read on the forward strand.
CCCTAGATTGATCCTTAAATCCAGGCATTTTAAGTGAAACGTATTCATGTTCTACTGCCTTCACTCCCACTTCCCTGCGTCTGTGAATTTTGACTTTCACATTGGTGGTGCCCTCAGCTACAGTGGCGTCTAGAAAGAGGTAGACTTTTTTTCCCCCCAGTTAAAATGTGATCAATTTTATTGAAGCTGGTGAATCAGGCAGGGACGTAGTAGATTAGGGTCTGCAGGGAGCATCGATGGGCACCCTAACTACAACAGACAGATTACGTCAAGAAGTATAATTGTGAATGGTAGAAATAATGAGTGCTCAGCATTTCTATAGTGCCTTTCGTTCCCAGGCCTCCAATTTCTGCACCAGCATTAACTACTGGTAGTTAACCACCACAAAAGCTTTTTGAAATAATGGTTATTGTTATCCTTATTTTATAGATTGTTTAATAACTGGAGTGCCTCCAGATTCACGCTTGTGTAGCTGAGAGAAGGATTTCTCCCATAATCTGCTGTTGGCCTTGGACTAACATCCCCTTCTCAGCTTTAGCAGGCTGTGGATAACTGACTGTTTCGGAAAAGAAGAGGTGAAAGAGAGCTCTAGTCTGTCATAAAATATCCTTTGGGTTCATTCTGGGGGTCGTTTGTAAGTTGCCTTTCCAAAGAAAAGGTGGGAATGGGAGAGGAAGCGCCCGGAGCAGGGCAGGAGCCCACCAGGGCTGTTTCTCGAGCTCGGCTGGTGGCAGCAGCCTGGGAGCGCAGGGTGCCTCGGGCTCCAGTCCAGAACAGCTCTCCCAGTAAAACTGCAGGGATGAAATGGGGATAGAGGCCAGGCCAACGCGGACAACAGGGAAAAATCTTTAAAAGCTGCCATACTGGGTGCCTCCAGAAGGGCCTGGGGAGAGAGGGAGCAGCAGAGAAGGCAGCGCAGGCAGGGTTCCTACCCCGGTATTCCATCTGAGCCCAGTAAGACCCCTGACACCGCCGCTAACCTCGATATTCGTCAAGGAGAGGCAGGCGGGCAGCTCCCCGCAGCCATGCAAACCTCCCCCGGCGTGTGTCTGTCCCACTCGTGTCCTTCTGGCACAGAGATGCTCAGGGGAGCCGGGGCACGCAGACCCCCTACAGCTGGCACAGAGCACGCTGGCTGTTCCATGCTTTGATTGTCACCTTCTGCCAGGCATTCGGAGCCCCTGGCAGACAGGGACACACCTGCCTTTGCTTTTTCTGTGACAACTCTTTCAGCCCCATTAGGGTGTTCCTACTGGTATGAAAGCACGCGTGGGCAAATCTGCGTATCAGCACTTGTGCAGAATGCAGAATGTTTTTGTTGCGTTTCGGGTTTTTTTTACTTTCCTTCTGCTTCTAGTATGCTTTAACTGTTGGTGTTGCCTAATAATAAAACTTACACAAGCTGCAGCACCACCTCCCGTCCGGAGCCGGGCTTTGGTGTCATTCAGTACAGCGAACCAAAAAGTGCTCTCAAAGGTGACCTTTTTTTTCTTTTTTTTTAGCTTTATGAAACAGCATACAGACAATGTGAACTTTTATTCCTCTCAGTTGACTTTTCCTTCCTGTGTTTTACAATAGGCGTTTCAGAAATACTAAATCTGCTTTCACTGGATCGCATTCTCACAGCTGTAGGGTTGGGATTATTTTTTGTTAGTGTAAAATGCATTAAGAAAGTTAGCAGCTGTTACTGTTTTAAGAAAAAAAAGTACAAAATGTTCCTTTAAAATTACATCTGTTAATAAAGTCCAAGTTCACAGATGATGTACTCAAGGACTGTAGAGATTTTTGCTGAAAAAATTACTTGCGAAGCTCTGGCTCGCCTGGCTTTAAAGCTTTTGGGGGGCAATATCTGGCTTTTTGTTCTGGTTCTGTACATCACCTAGTTTTGGTAATAGTAATCTAAACTTCTTAACTTTGACAAGGCCTTGCAAGATTACTTATGTACACATGGCAAATGAACTGTTCAGACAGCTGTAGCGATGAACAACAGATGTTTTTCTAAGGCAAGACTAGTTTTTGTTTTAGGCAATATTTCCTAACTCCCTCTGGGACAGTAATGGATTTAGGCCATCCATAAGGTAAATAAAGTATGGATACTCGAAGACAAATGGGGAGGGATTGCTGGGCAGACAAGAGAATCTATAGACAGGAATGCATCTGAAGATGTAGGTAAAGTCCAGGAAAGCACAAATCAGACATATGGCATAGCAATTATACCATATGTAACATAGCCCTAATGGGTACAGCCTTACAGAAGACAAACTTTTCACTGGGAGCAAAATTTGATGTTTTTTTTTGGGAGCATATACAACTGGAATGAGATTCTGAAAGCTGAAGATAGCAACAACAGATTTACTGATGGCATTCCATAAACTTTTGTGGCTTTTTTTTTAAAAAAAAAAAGTGTCCAAAAGCCTGGGCAAGACTGTAGTGGGATATTGAGGGCCAAGGATGTAAGAAAAAAAATTTAAATATCCTGAGTGCAGGGAAAAAAAAGAATAAACTTTTTGTATAATTAAGTCCTTATTTCATCTGCCTTCCTCTTCGCCCAGCAGCCAGAAGACGGCAGGGTGGGCAGCCTGGGCTGCCCCTGCTGGCTCCCTTCTGCTCGGACCTAAACCCGTACTGACCGTGTCTGGACCCAGCTGCTGGCTCTGCCAGGACAGACCGTTCGATGTGAGCACAGAATCCCCCAGGACACCACCCTCGTATGTAAAGGGACTAAGACGTAAAAGGCTCTCTGCCTGTTGGTACTGCTTCTGCAACAGATAGCAAGGAATTCCTGATCCGTTTGCAGAGCATTTGTCTAGTGCTGACAGCGTCCAGTATGCATCAGAAATACATAATGACCTTTCCTAAATACACCTAATACAATAGGATTTGGCTCCAAAAACATTTATTTCCAAGTGATATCAATCAGCTTTGGCTTGTGCATGACAAAGGGTTAGAAATTAAATCAGGTATAGTGTAGATAAGGGGTGTCATATGGGCAATGTCACAGCAGCCAGGTGAACTATTAAATTGGCAGGGAAAAAAATAATAAAAGGAACAAAAACCACCACAACCCCCAAAACTCAAAGAGGGTTCATCTTAACTCAAATCCTTTCACAAATCTAGGTTAGAGCCTGGCCAGGAAGGGGCAGCGTGAGCTGCTGCGGGCACACATCAGGTAGCGATCACTGGGACGGTGACTGCTGCAGCAGGAACACTGCCCACTTGTTAGAGCCTCACCTAAAATCCATGTGAAAGTGTTCTAGGAAATGCAAGATACAGGAGAGGAATAGAAATAAATCTTTCAAGCTTAGAAGAATCAGTGTCATTCCCACAGATATTGTTGCTTTGCTTTACTCAGAAAGGTACAGCCTGAATGCTAGAAAGCAGTATTTTTCCCTAGGAGCTAAGTAAACCATTGCTGTCCGTTCCCCAGCCGGGGGCCCAAACGGTACATTTGTGGCTGGAAATGCTAACCTGGAGGGCACCTGCCTACCATCAGCCAGCTTATTATATAGCTTTGGTTGTACGTATGGAGAGGTACACTGGGTTTTAGGACTTCAGTTGATTTCTTTCCCAACCCACCCCCCCAAAAAGAACAAACATCTCTGACAATCTATTTGTTTATTTGGCAACCAGGGGCGGGAGAGAGTTAAAAAAGGAGCTTTTCTTTCAGTTCCTGAGACCTACGAGTCAGTATGTCCATGAGCAAAGGTTACATAAACTAATAGATTAGAACAAGATTTAGTTGCATAAACACTGTTACTGCATTTTAATCTGTCACAGAGTCAGCCCTGCAGATTACTGCAGGCAGAACTAGCCCGGGGCTTACAGCCCATCCCGGCGGAATGCTTCTGGCACTGGGAGCGCTTGAAATAGCGTCGCTCCCTCGCTGTGGGGCTGCTCTGAGATCTGTGGGTACTGCTTTGTAGGTCTTCTTTGGTGCAAACCTTTTTTCATACACAGTGCTGTTGCTATCAGCTTGCGTTCGATTTGGAATGTCACCCTCCTCTATCGGTTGCATAATAATTTTTCCTGTTCCATTTAACCAAGGGTGATGCCTCTTGTGAGGGTGGTCCAGTATAGGCAGCCACAGGGACTAGATCCAAATCCCCTTCCAATGGCCCCAGCTTTCCTGAAGCCCCTGTCCTCCACCCATCTTTTTTCCATCATACTCTGTCCCCAGCATATCCTGGATGAACCTCTCAGCTCTTCAGCGTAGGAAGACTCCTGCTGCGTGGGGCAGAAGTGGGGATGGCTATGCTGCCCGAGCCTGGTGTCTAGGGAAAGCCAGGCGGGAGTAGGAGTGTTGAGTGGGCTGGAGTCAATCCACAGGCCGTGGGGCCAACAGATAGCTACGTTATGATGATTGTGCTCTAAATTGCTTGGGAATATTCCAGGTCATATGGAAAACGGAGCCTTTCTTGGAGCTGCGGAGCTATGGTTTTTCAAAGTGCATCAGGGTCAGAAATTACGCCTCTAAGCTGCAGTGCTTTCCTCTGGTACAGTGTTTTCCGTGGTGTTTTCCCCAGCTTCTCGCTGATACCATTTCCTCATTTCACATCTGGGAATTGAGGCATTAAAATTCAAGTCTTTATTGAATTGAGGCATCAAAATTCAAGTCTTTATTGAGATGCTTGACTCCCATTACTTACAGCTAATATCTCTACAGCAGGCTTTGTTCATAGGCTCAGCCCTGGGCACCAAGATCTAGAAAATACTCCGGTACTTTTGTTCTATTTGTTGTCCAAAGACCAAATAATTATTATTTTTTCATTTTTAATCACACTATTTGCAAAAGTCAACTAAAGAAGCTTAGTATGTAGATGAATGTGTTTTAAAAAAGAGTTCAGATCCAGATTTGTGAAAGTGCCTTGGTGGACGAGTCACATAGGACAGAATCATGGGTGACTTCTCAAAGTGTAATGTTTTGCACTGTCTTTTTCTTTTCTGGGAGCCCTGCCGGCTTATGTGGTGCTGGCTTGCCTCCTTTCCAGTTAAGAGTAACAGAACAGATGGAAGACTAGCAATGAAAAGCAGAACAAAGCTAAACGTGATTAAATTCTCAAAAAGGCCAAAGCTCTTATTGCATGAAAGGCAGCTTTAAGCTACCCCAAAACTGGCCTGAAAGGTAATTTTTTACAGGTTGGCGTTTCTTTGCATTTAATTATTTCTTTCTGCTGCTGGATATTAAGCAACTGTAGAGAACAGGGGAGAAATTCTGGTGGTTGTGCATGGGTGGAAATGAGATCTGGGAAAAGGAGAAGTGAAAGCAGGGTACCCATGTGATAGTCCCTTGATTTAAAATGAGATTTAAGATTTCGTGTCATGAAATCTTTGGTTTATAACCAAACATGCTTAAAGATGCAATTTTGTTTGCGTTCTCCATAATCAGCTGTTGTTCTATTCATTTGATAAACAAAAAAGTCCTGCTGTGTAGAGATTTGCTAAGTCTTGGAGACTGCTTATATCAGCAGGCTGCCTTGCAAATTGCCCAGGCAAAATAAAGGCAAAAGAACTGATCTGTTTTGTTGGGAAAGCTGCTCTTAAATCCAAGATGAAAAAGAAAGGAGATGACACAGCTCAAACCCACAAGTTTTCACAGTACTAAAAAGCCTGACAGCTTTCAGAAAGATTAATTCCACAAAGAAGAGAGCTACATCTGTGTTGCTCCTTGAAAAAAATCATGTCAGTAGTGTTACAGCATTATTCCTGAGAAAGATGAATGTAGATGAGATGACCTGGAAGATTTTGTAGTGACTTTATGAAACTAACAGATGAGGTAAACCCACACAAATCTTCTTCACAGAATAATAAAATTGCAGAATAAAGGGTTATTCATAGACAGTACTTCCTACAGTTGGGCACTGCAGATAGGGGTCTAGTTCTTAGCACTGGGAAGTCGGAGAACTTGAGAGGAGCTCAATTTTCTTAAATAAATTCTGTACATGAGAAGATGGTCTAGAGTCACAGATGTTTGAATAAGTTAAGCATTTATACACAAATGGCGCTGCTTGCTTAGGTAGAACATTAACATATAACCAGACGGATACTACCTGTAAATTATCCAAATTACAGCTGTTGCATGTTTGTCTAAAATTTTCATCTGAAGTTTTTGGTATTGCTTATCTGACAGAATCGCTTTCTTTGTAAAATTCTGTGTTAGAAACAGTTGTGCTTCTTACATCAAACGGAAGGTGAGGATCAGTTTTATGTTTTCAATGCATCCCAGATGCATTTCAGTTCTCTCGAGTGTGTGTGAAAACGCTTGCTGTGCTAGCTGCTGTTACTGGGCTGCCTGGAATTATGTTGGGTGTCTGAGCATAAGCGAACACTGGACGCCTGCAGTGCCTACGGAACGCCAGTTCCAGCAAGGGGCCAGCAGTACCTCGAGCGGAGAGCTTCTGACTGGTTGTAGGCCTAGTAAAAATCCTAGTTTGGCTATGGTGTGTTAGTTATTGTCGTGAAGGCGCTCTCAGACTGCGCTGGAGTGCTATTACTCTTCAGAAACACTCAAAATTACTTCACAATGGAAATATCCAAGATCTGATCCAAATCGACTGTGGCAGATGACATTCAGGCAACCGAGCAGCGTTACCCGCAAGACAGCATATTGTTCCTGGAGGGCTACATTATTGCTGGAAACTAGACCATATTCCAGACATGCATTAAGCTAAAACCCGCCTGGTTGCAGGTGCAGCTCTGCTGGCTTAAATGGCTTTGAATCAACAGACAGCAACTATCAGCCTCGCAGGGTTTGCGTAGGGAGCCCCAGAGGGTGAGAGATGAACAAATTGCGAGCAGCGTTCTTGTGAGATGGCTGGGAAAGGCGCTGCTGGCAGGGCACTGTCCCGCTGGAGGCACCTGATGGAGCTTGGGAGCTTCAGGGCTGATGGAGGAGCCCAGCCAGTGCAGTCCGGGCAGGTCTGAACCACCACCGGCCATGGACAGGTTGCTAACAGGAGAGCAGTGCGGGCAGTGCAAGAAAAGGCTGTAGGGTTAGGAGTGGGAAGGGGTGAGGGGAGGGCTTCAGGACAAGTTTTTCGGTCTAGTATGGAGGAACGGAGCTCAAGGATGATTTTCCCACCCTCTACCCTCCTCTGCAGAGGGGTGGCTGGCCCTGATGTGGTTCGGGAATTTTTGGGTTAGACAAAGGGCTTCTGGGCTAGGGCTGGGCAGCTGCTCTCTGGAAGGTTGCTGGGGTGGCACAGACTGGCCTGGGGAGGGGGGGACAGCTCTGCCCGGCGGTGTCCTTCACAGGGCTCACTGCCCTTCCTCACACAAAGTGACTCAAAGTCATGGGGCTGCTGCTTCGCTTTCTTCTGATCTTCCAGCAGCCAAATCAGTGAACAGGAATTTTGAAAGCTCTCTTCCTTGCTGGGCGTAGGACTTTAATTTCATGAAATTAAACACATTCTCACATGTTTAAACCCTGGGTGGAGCTCTTGGGGAGACACGAATGCAAGTCAGGCTGAGCAATGGGGTACCAGAACTGTTCTGCAAAAATCCAGTTGAAAAAACAATGTTTCCCTTCTTCCGAAAAGAAATACATCAAGTTGTCTGGATTTAGCCTAATGTATCTGTAGGCTTTTGACTCCTCAGTTTCCTCTGTCAGCTTTGTCAAAGACACAGAATAAATTCTCCAAATTTGAATTTGAGATATCTTTACACCTTTCCTCTTTAAATGTAAATGAAAAAGCTGTATGCCAATTGCATCATTACGGATACCCAGATGTGTAACCTGTTGAGGTAAAAGTTGGTCACCAGTACCTTCCAGTAAGCCCATTCCAATGCTTTTAATAAAAATAGTCAACCTTACTGGACATACCAAATCCAGAACAAGAGAGCTATGCAACTTCTTCCTGCAGAGGGTTTAAAGAAAAAGAGAAATGTAGCATCATCCTTACATTGTACCCTTTATGTGTTGCTGGGACGTCGTTTGGGCAGCTTGGGACAAGTTTGGAAGATGCATTTGACTGGAAGGGTCAAACACTGAGCTGTTCCGCAGCTGGCCACTGGCACCCGTGGAATGGTGCTGGAATAGCTGTGAGTGTCGGGGGAGGAGGGGGTGGTCTCATCGTATCAGCCAAAGGTCTTTTGCTGGAATAAGAAAGGAAGCAAAATGCTGTGGAGTCGTCCTCTGCTTGCCGCACTGCTGGGGTCCTGTACCACTGCGGGGAGAGTCTGATGAGGATGCTCTGGGACTGGGTCGAGGAACTTCTCTTTCCAGCCTTTGAGGAAGGATGCACAAGGTCAGCGCAAACAGCTGAATTAAAATGCCTGCTCTGCTTCACTGCTGTAATAAACATAGCAAGTAAAATAAAGCAGCCGGAAAGCTGCGGCTGACCCAGGCATGGCTGTTAACCCCTGAAATGCCTCCTGACCTGCAGCCCGAGGGAGGGGTGTGTGTGGTGTGTGGGTCTTAGGAACAAAGCCTGGAAGCACATAGAAAATGACTGGTTTTGCAGGCCATTTTGAAGACTGAGGGAGCAAGCTTGTGTTCCTAAAACCATCGGGATGGGGGTCTTGGTCCTCCTCTCCCAGTTGAGCTAGGCATGATGGGAGGGCACTGGGTGAAGGCTTAGGAGCAAAGTGAGAATGTGCTGTAAGTGTTTTACAGGAAGGGTATTAACTCTGTCCTGAACAGAAAGAAAGAGGACTTGAAAGGATTATTTTTGGATGTTTTGGCATCCTTCTCCTTGCCCCATTGGAGATCCAACCAGCCTGCCTTGTGTGAAGCTTTAAAAGGAGGGGAACAGGCCAGAAGGAGATCAAAGCAGCTCACCGTGCAGAGGCAAGGAGTGGTGCCTGGGGAAGGACCGAGCGTAGCGGCTGGTAAAGGTGAGTGAGAGGACAGATTCTGTACAGAAATGGGCCACCGCAGGTGGGGCCAGGGTTCTGCTGGCAACTTCTGTCCTTGGCATTCCCCAGTGCACCATGGGTCACACCTGGCAGCTCAGAGGGACCTGGATGCTGGTGTCCTGCTGGGGGAGGATGAGCCAGGGGATGCTCCACAGCATCACCCTCCCCCCCCGCCCCCAGCAGTGCTGCCCAGGGGTGCGCTGGGCAGCCCCGAGCCCAGATGTGCCTGCAGGGAGGGGGGGGCAGGCCGGGGGCACAGCTGCCAGGGCATGGGGCAGCAGGGAGGGCAACCCAGGCCACTGCTGCCAGCGCCCGGCAAGGGGGAGATGCTGATACACACTTTTAAAAAGTCACTTCAGTTCAACTAAGATTTGTTTCAGTAATTGGAAAGAGGTTCTGGTAAACAACTTGCAATAGAAAATTTGTTCGAAGTTGTGTCCTGTCCGTGCCAAACTCGACAGCTCGTGCGGCACACTGCTTTGGTTATTCCTCCCCTACTCAGCACAAGCAATCTCGCTCTTTTTTCAGTCCATTGGGACACCCTTGTTCCCAGCCCATGCCTATACAGCTGATGTGTTCCGGGTTTGAGGGTTTTAGTTTTGGTTTGGGTTGGTTTTTTTCAGCTGCCCCAGATGACCAGAAGCAATGGGTGTTTCCTACTGGTGACTCCACATTTACACAAGGGTAGAAACTGAACGTAGCCAGGGTGGCTTGGCCCAGGCGCCAGTTCCTTGGCATGCCTTTTATAATTTTCCTTTTCCCCTTATCATTTCTGTTCTCCCCCCTCTGCTCCTCCTCTTCCTGCCCCTCTCTGCCTCCCCTCCCTGTGCCTCCCTGGCGGCACTGCCGGCTCTGCACAGGCCCAGTTTCTCTAATCGGATGAAGCCGCAGGATTATCTCTCTCCCTCCCTCCCTCCTGGGCTCCATTTTATTTCCTCTCCAGCCAAGAGGGGAGGCAGGAAGGGGCGTCACGTCCAGGCAGAGGAAACCCCGTCTCCCAGGCTCCTGCCTTTGATGCTCTCTAACAATCCTTCCTCCTCCCCCTTAGCCTACCTTGGTGCCAACAGCACAGGCGGACCAAGGAGCCCAGTTCCCAAAGGAAATCCGAACTCTCTTGCCTTTCATTCTCCTCAGATTTCTGAGCATCTGTTTTAAATCCCCTCCAAGTACGTTGGGCAGGGAAGCTGGATGTGCAGTCCCTGAGGAGGGGGAAGGTAAGGACCACGGAAGCCATGTGTTGCCCGTTCTCTCCTCTCCTGGGAGGACGCGGAGCCCTCTCCGCTGTGCCAGCAGGTCTCTGAGAGTAACAAAGCCGATGAGGGGAAGGGAGAGGAGCCGCATAGAGACAGACCCAGGCTTCTGTAAGTGCCGTGTCGGCAGCAGGGGGTTGGTAGCCGGGCTGAAAAGCCGAGGAAATCGTAGTTTTCTCTTTTACTACATTGTCGGGAACTGTGTCTCTGAGCTTTGATTGAATTTCATGTAGTTCTGCAGAAGGTGGGGGTTTTGTGCTGGTGTCTTTCATTTAGATGTGTATGTATCTGTCTTTCAGCAAGTGTTGCTCAGATATCCTTGTTACTGTTTCTTTGGGGGAGAACCCCCCCCAGTCCCATTCATCTTATTTCTCTGCACATCTACAAGTTTATGAAGATGCTTTTTGATGATCTTTTGTGGGTATGTCGGGGTTTTGATACTAAAAAAAGAAAGAAAAGGGGTAAATTGTATTGCTTTAAATTGTTACCTTTTTAGGACTAATCTGCCAGAGAATGGTTTCCCTTTTTTTCTTCCACCATGCCTACCACATGTTTTTTGAATTCCTAAGAAGTTAATATCCAACACAACAGAAAAGCTGAGGAATATTTCAACGCCACCTGCATATCAGCTTTGTTTAATACTCTTCTTTCCTAGATAAATGATAATCACTATTTAGAACAACCAGTAACATTTTCTCTTAAACCAAAACGTCTTTTCTGAAGTCAAAGGTTTGATTTGGTTTGGCTTTTTGTTATCACTAGAGTAAATGTTTTAGATCAGAAACCATAGCAGGAGAGTGTTTTGCGCGTATGTTGTAGTTTATAACCTCCTGTGATTAAAGGTAAGATTTTGTGCTGATGCACTTCTGGATTTTAGGGGAAGAGGTTTAAAAGGGAGGGGGAGAGCCAGTAGTTATTTCTGTTTAGAGAACTCTAAGCATGAAAGGTGACTGGAAAGATAACCATTGGATAAATATATTTTGTAAGACGTTGATCTTGTGCATAAGTGAGATGGACCATATAAAGACCAAAACTTACCTCTTTTCCAGTGACTCATGCTTCAGAGTAATCATCCAATGCCAAAATATCAGTGATTTCCTTGCACCAAGCTTCCAAATAGTGGTTTGCATGTTTAAGGTTAAGCATATGCCTGAACGTTTGCAGGACATAGACTGCAGTAAGATCCGACTTCAAAGACTTTTACACGGAGTAGAGTCTTTGTGTAAAAGAATTATGTTTGGGGAAGGTTTCATTTAAGAGGGTGGATTAGATGAGGGCTTCATGTTTTCATGCCATGGCTCAGTTACTCTGCAAAACACTCGTCCCTGATTATAGGGTCTTGTTGATTTTTACTGTCTAGACATTTTATCTTAACTGTACTCCAGAGAGAGCTGCAATTGCAGATTAGTTTATCTGACACTTATCTAGGGCTGCCCAAACAAGAGCAGTAAACTGCATACAGCCTTGTGATGTCTGAACTGGTTTACAACACCAAATATGATAATTCCCCATTAGATAACCATACCGAACCCACATTTCTCTTTCTATAGTAAACTATGCACATTCAAAATACACTTGAGAAATAAGAGGGTATGAGGGAGGGTGGAACGAAAGGAAATTGGTATTGATGGTCATTATACTTCTGAAATTCAATCTTCTTTCTGTTAAGGGCAATGGTGAAGGGTAAACCCGAGGCAGCTTTAAAACACTCCAGATGAGCAGAGGTATTTGCTGTACCAGTGAGATAACATTACACCTGTCTGCAGGCTGGTTCGTTCTGTGCAGAACAGCAACAAAATCCTCTTCCTTCTTCAGCAGCTCTTCTGGAGGTTAAAGAGGCTGAATTCTCCATTCCTTTCCCCTGTAGTTAATGTTACAAAATGAGGATGGATTGTACTTGACTGGTCCCTCGTATTTGGATATTGCAAGCTGTTATACAATTTGCAGGAGAATGCAGCCTAGGAAAGATGCTTTCAAAGGCTCAGGAACTAGACAGAGAGCTGTTAATGGTAGTTATTAATTTGCTGTGTTCTAGAAGTATTTTTTCCAATGAATCAGAAAAAAATAAAAATCTTATTTTTGTAATCATGTGCCATGGGTTTATCATTGCAGGCGTTCCTTAAGTCATTGGGCAATTCCATTACTTCCTAAAAGAAACAAAAGTTTCTGTCTTTGGCAGATGCATGTGACATTTCATTGCTTGCAGTCCCAAACCATTCTGGCCCAAGAACAGCAGTATAGCATGGATCAGGCTGCAAATGATGCTACACTCGAGGGTTTGCAGGCACTGGCCTTTTGGTTCATTCTTGCAGTTTCATTGCACAGTAACAAGAGGGTTTTTAACTTGTGTAAGCTGTAAAGCTGTATGCATATACCGTATCCTATGTGAAAACACTTCTCCTTGGGCTATTAAAATTCAGGAAGACGTGAATCATCCAAACTCTTAATAGTCTATATTTTCCTTGTGGGGAGGGTGGTGGATGTTGCAGCGGTAAGAGCGATTGTTTCTGTAAAAGCAGAAAGAGGGGGAGAATGGAAAGAAATGTTGGGATACAGTGCTGAGGAATACCTGCGTGAAGGCAGTGAACAGAGAGATACTAAATGAGCCATTCTCTGGTTCAGATAATTTGATGTGGTATTTCTTACAGATGCATTATGACTATGGAATTAATCTAAAGCTATGCCGCTGATAGTTCATATCTATGTTAAGAACTGTCCTTTAGGAGTATCTTCTGATTCCTTAGTGGGTGGTGGAGAAGAAGGTGGTCTCTTTTCTTTGCAAAAGCTGTTAAAGTTCTTCAGAATAAAGTTCCATTCACAGAAATTATCTTTAGCAGTAGGAACCACAAAAAATTATTTTGGGGCTGCTTAGGTGTATATACTGAGAGCATGGGACGGGGGACAGGCTAACTAAATGAAGACATCAGCCAGGTCTTTGCTAGCGTGGTGCTGAGTGTGAACATTAAGCACGTGAGTTATATCCAGGTGTCAGGCTGCACCAAAAAAGCGTTGTAAGAAAGATCACCTTTAAACTGGCCTGTCCCATCCCTGTGTGCATCTTTAAAGTAGTATGTCTTCCAAAATTATGGCTCAGCTCTTGCGCAGTGTAGATCTAATACAGAAAAAGGAGCCAGTGCATTTCTCCATCTGCAGAATATTTGCTAATTAAGCTTTAGCAAGGGCACACCTGAGTGCAAATGAAGGTTAATGGGATTGAGCAGTTGTAAAACCTTCATTTGACTTGGAGAGCTTTACTCTAGTCAACAGTGAATGAAACTGGCAGAACCCAGTTCATCTGAGCTGCGTTGAAAGTTAGTTCTGACTTTGTTTTCAGCTCAAACTAAGCAGACCTGGTATGGAAATTGGAGAGATGATGAATGCACAAAGCCACGCTAACTCTTCTAAACTGATATTATTTTTTTTTTTAGACTCTTAAAATTATTTTATTGGCTTTTGCAATGAATCTGCTGGGAAAGTTCAGTGTTTATGACTGAACAGGGTAGATAAGTACGTCTTGAAATGCTGTCAAGGAAAAGGATACATCTTGTTTTAGAAGTTGTATTTGGTTCTCAGTGGCCTCTAAACAATGGAAATAGTGCAGTGCTTTTCTTGATTTCGTTACAAGAAAGGGCTGACAGACTGGAAAGAAACTTTTGGAATTCGTTGCCTCATTCCAATGTATCACCTTGCCTGCAGAGCACAGGGGTCAGGTTTGTGGTTCCTTTCAAAAGTCATTCCTATTTCACCTTGTTCCAGTAAAAGGTAGAGGTTCTACTAATCAATCAGATGGTTTAATATTGCAAAACGGTTGCACATTCTTTTGAGGTTCAGGATGAGAAGCCTCATGAAACCTTCTCATTGGCAAAGACAGGTGAAAGCAAAAAATTATGAAAACAGTTAAAAAAATAATCATTGAATCATTCAGTTTTGATGGGACCTTGGAAAGTCATCTATGCCAACTTGCTGCTCAAAGCAGAGACAGCTATGAGGTCAGATCAGATTTCTTAGGATTTTGTCCACTTGGGTCTTGAATATGGTCAAACTAATGTTTGACAAGCGAAGAATTCCTGTAATGGAGACTTAACTCCTTATAACCAGCGCCTCGTTGCTAGTGGTTAACAGCAGACATTTAACGGGTTACCCTCTAGCTGCCCATCGCAGAGGTGGGGTCTTCGTCTGCCGTGGTGATGACAGGAACCCGCTTTGTCTTGCAGCTCTTGAGCTGCTCTGCATTTATACCGCAATATTTTGTGTTTCTGACATTATTGACTGTTAATAAGGAAGCAGAGACTTCTGCAGCTCATTTTGTGGTTGAGATTAACCAAGAGGAGGGGAAACTTGCTTGTTTATATAGAGCAGGGTGTAAACAGAAGTTCTTGAGGAACTTCTTCACATACTCGGATTTGACAAAACATTTGCAAGTTTTAGTCAGCTGCTTTACCATATCTTGGGGTTTCTCTCCTTAAGGTCTCTGGTGTCAAACAAGCTTTGGATAGCATCTTGTGAGCACGGGCTCTCCTCTAGCCAAGCTCTAATGTTTTGCTTCTCTTTCTTCTCTTAGTCCTGAGAGAGTAGAGAAGCTCCCTTTCATCCCTTTCAGATGTTTCCTGAAAATAGATAAGAGCTTCCCACACAGTTCTGGTTAGACCACAGGAATTGGGACAGTTGCTTTTTCGAGAGAGACACCACACGTTGACATAGTAACTGTTATTTAAATATCGAGTTTGATAAGGAAATTTTTTCTTCTTGGTTCCTCCCATATTTTTTGTTTATATCATTTCAGAGCTAGCTTATGCAGACAATGGGAACTTTTAGCAACGCTATGAAATGTGGTTATGTAGCCTTCTTTTGAGTCCTTTTCAATACTTACTTGACTACATGTGTGCAGCACCACTTATCCCTCTGGATAGAGACTGCCAGGTCTTTTCCAGCTTACAGATACACAAAAGACAGCTTGCAGCGTGAACTGAAAACATAAATGTGTCACAGAATCCCTCTGCCAGACAGATTTTAAGGAAAAGTTCATCATAGTAAATAAAAGCTTGTGAGTGAATGTAGCACTGCAGGGCGACGTGGTCTGCAGTTGTGACAGCTCTGCTCATAAAGAGCCTACTTATAATAAATCATTGCTACATAATATACCATGCATATGTAATATGCGTGGTATTAACATGCATGTTATATATACAATATATACATATGATACCTAATTTGAGAAATTCTGTTAATACTGGGTTTATGTACTTGAAATCCTGCAGATTACTCACCCTCACTTGACGCAGGGAAGCTAGCGGAGGGGCTGCTTTCAGCAAGTGCTTCTGAGGCACCAAGAGTGTGTGAACGTTACCAGTGAGATGAGTTTTCTGCAACTGCAACCAGAATTTCACATAGAGATGCTCTATTTATCTCTTTCAAACCAAATAGTACAAAAGAAAGGCCAGAATATATTCTTCTCAATGTCTTTTATTTAATAGCTTTCATTCTGGGATTTCAGAGTGCTCTGGAATCATGAATTAAGCCTTTAAATGCCTACATTAGGGCTTCTGCATCTAATCCCTGAGTCACAGAGGAGTAAACTGAGTCACAGAGGGAATGGCTTGCTCAAGGTCATACAGTGTGTCAGTGAACACAGACAGAGGCAATTGTTTCCTCTTTCTAATCACTGAGCAATTGTTTTTATAATCTGGGTCAGTCTTCTGACAGTCTTCTCCCTACCACTGCTGACAGCAGCTTCTGGAGGCAGATGGATTGCCTTTTTGAATCTTTCTTTTCTCCAGTGTTTTGTGTACAGTTCATAAACACTGTCATTAAATAAAGAATTAAAGGGTTGTTTGGGTTTTTTGTAGCCCTTGTGTATTGTTCAATCACAGGGAAAAATACGGGAACAAGAAATGAGGATAAGTTGCTAAGTCTCACTAGGTAAGTTGCCAAAGGTTTTATTTCAGGCAGGAAAGCAATTTAACTATTCTACATGTAGAAGAAGAATGAACCATCTTTGATTGTTTCGTTGGTGCATCTTTCAGTCTGTAAATATTGTCTTCCTTTATCCTAACAGAGATGTTTGGAGAGCTTCAGATTGCTGTTACTTTTGTTTATGTCACCATCGTTCCCATTTGCCACTACAGGAGTTGCCATCCTCAGTAGGGATGATGCGTGAACGTGAAAAGCCACTGTACCTGCGGCTGTACCTAGTCAGGATTTCTAAGGCAGATTTGAGCTTCCTTTTCTGCTGTTGTAACTGGTTGTAAAGCTTTGGTCTTTGTTGGCGTTTCTCTGGGAGGCCGGGCGCGTTAGGTGGGGGCTCAGTGCCGTGCTTTTGGCCTCCTCCTTCCAGCCAGGGCAGTGCACCTGCTCTGAGAGCACATCGACCTTCCTGCGGAGCTTTAGGAGTCAGATGCACGTTCACTCCTCAGGGTGGGGTATCTCAGCCCCCTCGTATCCAAAAGTAACTAACTACAGTGCTGAATCCTGAAGCTGAAGCTAGGATACCCATGCTAAGCCACACTGAGTTCTTATCTTCCCTCTAACTGTTGCTTTTAAGCTTTCAAGCAAACAGCAAAAATGATGATTTGATTGTGTTCTACTAAAACCACATGTATTTCCAAGCAGATATTTTAATTGCTTGGCCAGTTTGGGTGGAGGTTGGTGGACGTGCAGACTCCTGGCCTCGGGAATGCTGGGGCTGCACTCCCCTGCTGCCAGGCTGGAAGCGGGCTGGAAGCAGGCTTTTCGGTTGCTGTAGGATTTTTACGTTCATGATGCTTCACAGGCAACTGTGATTCACACATTTTACTGGCTTGGGCCTCTGATGGGTAGAGGGTCTCGCTGAGCAAGCTATGGCCCTGTGTTTTTGCAGAGTTGTGGGTCGGTGGCATGGCTCTGGGCGCGGTCTGCTCAGAACTGGGGAGCCGACCCACACCTGAGGGCGAGGAGCTGTTCGATACCAGACTGAGCCCGTCCCCTCCAGACTGGTACATGTGATGGAATAGGATCTGATCCTCTGTTGCGAAAAGGTTTGCTAGCATCTGTCTCTCCGAAATAAATGCAAATGTGAACAGGCCACTGCAAATTTTGTGCGATAAAGATCAATTCCTAAAAAAATTATGACATGCTTTGCTCACAGGACTTCTGTACCACCAGCAACTCTTAGCAGCACAAACCTGGCAGCTGAATTAACAGTTTCATTCTGCATAATTCTGTTCTGCTTAAAGCAGAAAGGCAATTATATTAATGTACCACTTCTGTAGGCACACACTGTTCACAGTAAGCATGATTCTAGGTCAGTGTTGCCTGCTGTCATAATATTTGATGACTTTTTTATTAAAGCCCCAGCTGCTGGAAACAGCTGATGACATGACCGTATCAGCATATTTCATTTGTAATGAAAAAGTTTTAAGTCTTCTGGCTGAAGAGATAAATTTTAAAGAAGTGAGCTGTCAAATACCAATAGTGAGTGTCCAATATGACTACAATATCTCACATTTTAGCTCTGTCAGCTATATGTAGGGCAGTTTGTACACTGAGGTAGGTCTGTGTGCACATGAAGACACAATGGGAGTAATGTTTTGCTTATAAATGTCTTCTAAAAAAAGATCAAAATCCCAAGAGAACTTTGACGTTGTTTCTGAGACAGAAGGTGGTGAAGAGGACGCCTAGTTGCACAGTGCATAGTGTGGTGGTGTCAGGGCTACACCCAGCACACGCCTCCCTTGCAACAGAGCGTACCCCTCCCCGCTTTCCCAATTATTTATTTACAGCCCCACGTGAATTCTTCTTCCTAGGAATTCAATTAAAGTTGTCATTAAAACAGTCTCCTTTGGTTCATCCTCCACAGGCTCTTCTCTCACAGCACTCTCCTTTTAGCTTTTTTATTTTAGAATTTAGCATTCCCAGCTCTTCTTTCCAGGCTCAGGCACCGCCAGGACTGTGGGCTGCCCCTGCTATTTCTTAAAAGCCAGTGATCACCCTCTTGCATGACTTTTCTTATGCTGCTGTTGGGATAATTGTGGACACAATGGCCTTGTCATTCTGCCTTAAGGTGACTGTATCAGTAAATGTTTGAATCTATTCACTTTCTGACATGGCAATGAGTTTGTTACCCCCTGCCGAGGCTGCTGGTAAGCAGGCTCCCCACGGTAACTTCAGCACTGGGGGAAGAGGTCTCTGCTTGGCTCCTCGGTAAGGAGGTAGCTGAGGTTCATTAATCCTCAGGAAAAGGGGACTCTCTCCTTTTCCCTTTGTTGCCAATCGATGCAGAGAGAGCTGTCTGTCCAGTGTGCTCAGCTTTGGACAGGGAAAAACAAAGTCTTTTAGAAAAGCCTGATAGCTAAAGTGATAATTAACAGAAACAAAAGAAAAGCTGTGACAAGTCAGCTTACACACACGTAAACCACACGCAATCTATGCCTTTGCTATGCTGCACACTGAGGATCATAACTCTTCCGCTCTTGTGTCAAATGTGCTCCTCTTTCTCTTCCTGGGGGTGAATTATGGTCCCAGTGACATGCACCGCTGTCACTGGTGCTTGTACTGGGGCAGAACCAAACAAGGATCCCATCCGTTTGCACAGACAGTATGCACTTGGCTGTTGTGTGCATCGGGTGGTATTTGTAGATGCCCAGATCAGTGTCTCCTGGAGATCTGTCTGACACTTGGAAATACACGGTGACCCAAAATATTTACAAGAGGGCATTAGCAGATTGAACTGAAGAAGGCATAGTTCATTTATAATGCTATTCCAAAATGGAAAGCCTAAAGGAAGATGATGGATTAAAGGTTAAGTAATTGGGGTCTCAACCTGATTCTTCATTAATCTAGTTGCATTAATATCCTTGTATTCACAGAATTTCCTTGAAGTTCCCTGGTGAGTGATACCTTTTCCCCTATTTCAACTCCTCTATTTTTTCCCTTCCCTTATGCCTCACCGAAATAAAATAACAATTAAAAAGACCAAAAAACCCCTAATCCCAGGCACTTGAATCTCTAAGCTTTTTACCATGGCTAATCCTGTTTTGCCAATGCCTTCCAAGTGGCTTGAATCCCCCCGGCCAACAGTAGATGTTAGTGATTACTGCTAATGGACTGTTTCTTTGAAGGGAGTGTAGGTAGGGGGAGGCCATCAGGTCTCCTGATGCTGGCATGTCAGTCTTCGTGTAAGTGCAAAACAGATCTTGTCTTGTGCAAGTTACCAGTAATTCTCAATGTGGGCAAGCAGGGACAAATTTTTAGACATGACCATACTCCGGTGTTTGCTTTGTTGAAAATTATTTTGGTGGTATGAGCCTCTTTAAAATGAGAACAGCTCTAGAAGAAATTAATGTCATATTAGATGATGTTCCTTTTTATATCCTTTTACCATGGCAAACATCTGCCTTAGAAGTTTAGTTGTAGATGCCAATAAGGAAGACACATTGCTTAAAATAGCAGACCTGAAGAGAACACCATGTGGACATGTTGCATTGCTTCTGGTACCCAAGGTAACTCGGCTGTTTAGGCAGAAATTTCTGCGCTGTATTTCTGTGTGTGCTGTCCTGTGTCCCAGGCAGGTGTCAGCAGTGTTTGTGGCTAAGTGGCAGCTGCCCCTTGGGCTGTAATTAAAGTTCTGTCATTATAACCATAAACTGCTCTTGCCTTTTCAAATTTATAACCCCGGGTGTTTGTAACAAGATGAAATAGAGTTAAGAACTTACATATAGCAGCCATCAATTCAAGTAGATCTCGTAAGTTAGTTCAAATCACACTGTTCTCCTTATAATAAAACATACATGTGTTTGTCATGGAATTTGGTGCTATTGCAGAAATTCTGTTTGTCTGATGAAGCTGATTATTGCAGAGGTTACTGAGTGCTGATGCACAGTGGGGCCAGGATGGTGCAAATGAAGGAGTGAATTCTGGGCAAATACCTTGCAACCCCCTAATGCTGCATGTCTTCTCAAAAAGGGCTAATGCCTGCCATGGAGGGTCCTGGTCAGTACCCAAAATTAACAGTCATCATCCAAAAATTCTGGTATGCATCAAATCACCTATGTCTTCCAGATTCCACACTTGCATATTAATGCTGTCACCTCTGAAACTGGCTCTGATTTTATCACTTATTTTGCAGTCAGATACTGGTTTTGAAAGCATAAAATGAAATATATGAAGAAAAGAAATATTTTTTTTCAGTGTTATGATCAGTAAAGTGAAGACAGGTGAAACAGCCTGCTGTCACTATTACAGGTCTTGTTGGTTTGTGGGTTGACCATCACGGTTGTATAAAGCAAAAATAAAGCATGGGAAACAGAGGAATAAGTCTCTGGCATTGCATGTATTTTTCTAGTAAATAGTATTAAATTTTAAGTGAAATTTCTCTTTGTCTCTTCCCAAATTCTGCAGCTAACTTGTACTGTGTAATGTGTTAGGCAATTCATACTGCATCACAATACACTTACTTAGTGCAGTAACGGCACTGATGAAAGAGCAGGCAGTGCCATGTAACTTGTGAAGTTATAGTACAGAGCTTGAGACGGTACTCAAAAGTTCCTTTCCTGGGATAAAGGATCCAGCATTTGTGTTACTTTTATGGCATTTTGTAGTTTTTTTCATTGCTTCTTGGAGGAAATGCTAGCACAGCTGGATTTCTTTTGTTATTAACACATCGTCTTGTGTTAATGTCCCATATTACTATCCTTATTATGAAAACTATGATTTGTTTTGTGGATGTCTTGTTTATCATATCGCTCTTTTGAAGCCTGCCAGTGCAGGGAAGAAAGCAATCACTTGGGAATACATAACGTAGGAGCTAAATAAAATCATACTGAAATATCATGTGGTATGATTATATTTCATGAAAGCTTGCTCTATACGTTGACATGACTGTAAGGAACCACTCTACTTATATCCACTTGTGTTTGTTGTCAAAACTATAAATAAATGTACATGCATGGAATACAAAAATACTGAAGAATTCTAGAATCATAGTTAATATACTACTGAACGTCTTTTAATTGATAACGTCCATGATATTTAATATTCTAAGACTAAATTTACTAGTGCATTAAATAGGTCACAACTTTAATCATAAGTCATAGCAAAATAAACATTTGTTGCTTTAAAGTAGTTCAGTGGAATTAGTGAAAGCAGCCTAGATCCCCTCATAAGCTATCTGAAGCTAAGCCAAAAATAGTGGATGTTAATTCCATTTCTATCCTAATCCTTTCTCTGCTTGTCTAACAATTCTCTATGTATTCATAGCAGGGTATCTGCCTCAAAGTTCATGCGTGCTTATTTGTGCGTTCAGGTGTGGATTTCCTTTGAATGTCCAAATGAAAATACCTCAGTTCAACTCAGAATCTACAATTGGTATTTCTGCATAAAATCACTTTCCTGTAAGCTATGTATTTACTTTTTAAAAAAGAAAAGTTAAGCTAAGCAGTCTTTTCTGCCCAACACGCACAAAAAAGTTTCAGGTCCCTGAGTACCCATGAAGTCAGCCGTGTTTGTATCCATGTTTCCTATGGGTAATCCATTCCTCATTAGCTGATTCACAAAATACAACGGCATTGCATGACTGTGAAATTAGAGGGGTTCCATGTTTTGGGGTTGCTATTTTTTGATCTGTTTTTGTTTGTTTGTTTGTTTGGTTGGTTGGTTGGTTGGTTGGTTGGTTTTTTTTAGTTTGTCACATTGTTCTTGGTAGCTGCCCCCAGCCCCTCCCTGGACATGTGTTGGTTATGTGCTGGTATAACCATCCAGACACTTCTGCTTCCTTCCCCTTCTCAGAAACCATCAGCTGGATGCAGCCTGCATGAACTCGTGTAGGGAACAGCACCTCCAGTGTGTGTACGTGCAGTGTTGTGACTCCTCCGTAGGGGTGTATATACCTACCTGTAAGAACTTTTGCATACGCTGGGGAATGAGTGCCAGCTTTGCACGTGTGAAATGTGGAGCCTGGGAAGGTGGACGAGGGATTATGTGCCCTTTCCAAAGCCTTAGGAAGCAAGGCATCGTGCAGGTTTGCTCTGGGTTTATGCCACTAGTAAGTTTGTGGGCTTTTGCAGTGGGGAGTGGTCTTCTGTTTATTCCCTGTGCTAACCTTAGCAATCGGTGTGGCTGGGTTGATGATGTGGCGCAGGGAAAGCTAAGACAGTTATACAAAATAAAAAGAGCAATCAGGGTCAACAAGCTGATGCAGTTTGAGGCACACCTGCGTGCTTGCCTGTGCTGCTGTGGGATGCTGTGGCAAGGCTGGACTGCAGCAGAGGTGAGGAAGGGCCAGGTCCACCAGCATGAGCGATTCTGCAGCCAGCGCGCTGCGTGCGGAGCCCCACGTGTGCCAGGCTGGCTCGGGGCTCTGCCTCTGCCAGGCGGGCAAAGCGTGCTGCCGGTGTGAGAGCTCACAGGTCTCTCCGGAGTGAGTGGGGAACAGGAGCAGGGAATGGAAGGGGAAAGCAATAGGTGGGCTACAAACGGGGAAGTGTTCCAGCTGTCTGGGAAAATGTAGCGTTGGATTTCAACACAATAGGAAAGAAAGTGCGTTGTTCTAAGGGAAGCTGATTCATCATGTTTGAATGGGGATTTGATTTCTTTTTTACCATTTCCCCCCTCCCCCCTTCCTTAACTATGTCCTAAAGTATCAGGTAAGATGCTGTTTTACTTCATTGATCCTTGTTCCTGTTGTTTTAAGGTCCCAAAGTCACAGGGTAATTGTTACAATTGTGTTAGCATGGAACACTGGTCTGTCTGAGCAAAAGTGTTCACATGCTGTTGATACTCGGTGGTTATAATGTTGTACGTGTATTTGTAATGTGTAAAATATGTAGCATTGGTCTTGATTTCAGCTGCGCTTGGAGTCTACGCGGCTGGAGCAAAAATAAATCTCTGCAGAGTTTTCTTTGGAGGTTTCGTTGCAAACCACACTAGGTGTTGTTTTCAGTGATGTCAATATACTTGGACTGTTTCATTCACCTGAATGTGTTTCTTCACATTCAGGTGATGAATCAATCTCAGATTGCTTCACTTCTGCCAATTACAGAGGTTTCTGCAGCAATGCTAAGTAAACAAAGCAAACAGAGGTCTCTGTGCCTATATACCCATGTTTGAACCTTGTAAACTTTGTGAGATTGCTCCTCAAAGTTTGCACAGCCTTGTATCTTCTGTAACGGGATATGTTTGAAGCTTCCTTTCACCTGAGACTCAATATTTGTGACTGAGGATTTCCATTAGTAAATGTTGTTTCATCCCAGTGTGTGCGAGAGCCTTTGCAGGCGTTATCTTTTAAGGAGATTAAATGTACAGTCTTCACCTTGCGGACAGCTATGCTCTGGTGTTTAATCCTATTGACTGCTCTGAACTCCATGGCAGACTACACCTATCTGTGTTAAGTGGCTGCAGGAGGAGTGTGAAGTGTTTTAAAACTGTCACGTTCCCAGTTCTCGCTTCTCTACGAAGTGCTGAGTGAGATTTTGTGAGGGCTTTGGGAAAACTTGCAGAAATATGTTGATGGCCAGCCTGGCAAGAAGTGGTTGCTTTTGGCTGCAGCTGCACTCAGCGGTGTCTCTAACCCAGGAATCTGAAAAAATTCCATTCCTAGAAGAAAAGATGCTTTTGCGTTGTCCTTTGATGCCACCAGCCTGTGGAGTCCTACAGGGCCCGGAGGCTGCGTGGTGTAAAGAGCAGCCTTGATGCGGGTGGAGTCTGTAACGAGTTTAACTTCTAACTAAACAAGCATGTAGGAAGGAGGGGGAACTGCCTTTTTTCTGCACACAGTCCAAATTCAAGCAAAGCCTAATGCTAGAGGGTATTGCTGCCAATCTCAAGTCCCTAGTACACAGCCCACAACAAGAAGCTACTCAAAGAAGTGATTGCAAACATTGTTATTTTTTAACGTTGTCTTGCTCAATTTAATTTCATTATGGAAAACTGCCAAGGCAAGTGGATTTCAGGTGATGGGAAAACTGCAGCCTGAACTGTTAGCTTGCCAAAGTTAACAACGAAAATGGAATTACAAGCGTAAGAACTGATAACTGTCTGGATCAGCAGCAGAGCTTTGGTTCGTGGATGGAGCAAAAGGCATGCTCCTCATCAGTTGCGTTGGTAGAGGACTCTGTGAGTCTCTAAATGTCATATTAAAAGCATCACATATTGAAAGCTTCTCACCGAGAGGTTTGTATGTGAGTCCTTGGAGCCACTGGTCTCTTGGCATTACGAGTGGACTTTCCTGTCACACTTACAGAGTACTTTTGTCCACTAAATGTGGACAAGACCCTTTCTTGTTCCACACATTCGTTTTTATTTTAGTGGTACAGTTCACAAGAAACTGTGAAGGTTTCTGTAGGAGTCCTGCTAAGGAGGCAGAGTGTACAGAGTGCATCTGAGGGAACAGATTGTGGCTTCCACTGTACTTCTGTAAAACAAAATATCCAACAGTGCTTGACCTGGAAGCAATGAGTAAATGCTCTAGATTTTTCTGTTCAACAGAATGCGTTCTTTTAGGAAACAGAATATGTTTGTATGTATGTGTGATAGATATAGTTATATGACCATATTAAAATAACTTAGTTACACAAATGTTGCAAGACCTCTGTGACACCAAGGGAATGTGCGTAATCAGTCAGGGGAAGATCCGATTCAATCAACAAAAATGGATCACTAGATCTGGTTAGATTGAAGATCTTCAGTTACAACTTCTCTTAGATGTGGATGTGCTAGTATAGATGTTAACAAGGCTAGGATACTATAGCACTCAGTAGAAACAAGCATTTTCTAACAATAGAAGTGACTAAGTGCACTAAAAAAAGGACAGAACCACCACAGTACTTGGGCTACAGAATTTCTTGGTTTGCTTTTACCCTGCTTCTGGTGCAGTGAGTATGTACCTTCCACAGCCAGTGTGAACCTGTGAATTCCCAAAGGTGGTTGGCACAAGAAGCCCAAACCATGCGCGGAAGCACGTACCCTTAACAGACTGCTGAGATGCACACTTTCCATACAGCCCAGTGATTCCTAGGGGAGTTTCTCCCCCAGCCTTTCACTGGGTCCCTCTTTGCTGCCACCTCCTACCGTGCCAGCGGTAAGCACAAGCTAGAATGCCCACTGACCCAATGTCTTCACACCGTGCTGCCCAGCATTTTTTGTCCTGGGACCACTGGCACTGACTCCAAACAAGCCTAACAGAGCTCATTTCCTTGGGTTTCATCCAATTTCTACTCTGCTACAGGTGGTCAAAACAATTTTGTCCACATCTACTGCACACTTGTGTGGACCCTGGGAAAACAGTTCACTAAAATAGTGACAGTATTGTGGAATAAAATCTGAAGAAGCTTATTAGGAAGGGGAAGGGGAAAAAGGGAAAACTTGTTCAGTTGTTGAGACTTTGTTAATGCTTGCAAGCTCCAGCAGTGTTTGGATAACTTCTGAAATGATACTGTCAAGAAATTAAAAACTGAAAAGTTTTTTGTTTTGACAAACCAGTTAGCATCGTTGCTTTAATAACACCATGGCGAAAAGCTATCTTGCTTAAAAATACTTCTGTCTTTGCTCAAGTTATATGACATCTCTGGACATTCCAAAAATGGCTCCAGCAAAATCAGGGGAGATGATACCTGGCAATGCTGAGACTGTTATTGTTAAAAGGTAGAAGATATTTTTTTTCCCCCTTTGTGTTTCGTGACATGTAAAAAACCCAGAATTTCAATAAATCCTGCTTTAATTCAGAGAAAAACCTCTTGTGGAAACTGAAAGTGGAAACTGGCCAGTCGCTATACTACAGTATAGTGCTTTTTGAAAAGTATTTGTGAGCTGTGAAAAGCAAGAAGCCCAGGCAGAAAGTCAACAGAGACTGTAGTTTGCAGTGCGTTTATTTCCTGCTTAAATTTCTTCTTTTTCTTCTCACCATTTCTTGCAGATCTCTCTTTTTTGCCATGTCAGCTGACAGCCACCAGCTCCACACTCATTCCTACCAGGACTCACTAAGTTCTACTTGTTACAGTCTCTTGAATGTCAATAGTCACCCCCTGTCGAAGAGCTCCTCAAGTCTGGCTTATAGTGGGCAATCAAGTTTAGAGGAAAGTCAAAGCAACAAACAGGAGCTAAAGAAAAGCCACAGTAGCACCATCTGCCATACCCTGGGAAACAAGAGTGATGCAAGGAGTCCTGGGTGGTCCTTCTCACAGCCTGGGATGGTGGGACTTGGATCAGTGGTCCAAACCATGAGCGACCGGTCAGGCAATGACAATTCACAGAGCAGAAGTAAGACTACAAACCATATTCTTATCGCTGAAGAGTCCCCGGTGTCCTGGGAAGTGAGGGGCACTAAGATGTGTGTAAAGAGCAGCACTGTTGAGAATGTTTCTTCAGCCTGCATCGTCCACCAGCAAAGCATGTGTAAAACGGAAGAACCAGGAACGACCCTTCAGAGAAGCCACTCAGACCTAACTTGCAGTTGCAAACAACAGACCTATGTCACTCACGTAGAAACCAGTGCTGCTCACTCCAGCCTAAGTTCTAGCTGCAGGCATGATCCACCAATGGCTAGGGTGTCTTTCCAAACGCAGAGATATGGATCAGAAACAAATGAAAATACATCTCACTATCAAAACCTTGTGACTCATCTTCCCGTTCTGCCCAGAGACCAAAAAGTACCCACAAACAGCTTTGACAGCAGTGGTATTCCACGTAACACTACTGTTTACACAGATCCTGGAACGTTTCACGCTGCCGTGCTAGGACCCCACATGCCTGGAAATGGTTTCTCAAACAGGACGATGTTCAGTCAAGCCACTGGGATTATTCACGGTGGTCTGACTTACGGTACTATTCCAAACTCTGCATACTCCCCCATGGTGATGACGGTTCATAACAATTCTGCAGGGGCCTGTAATATACGGCAGGACCCTTGTATGAAGGTAGATGCCACCGTCCCTGCCTACTGCCATTCTTTGCCCATACCATCTATACAACTTGTGCCACGGTTGGTATGCTCGGTTAGCGAGTCAGGAAAAGAGCAGGCAGCACCTGGCTATTTTCATTCCTTTTCTACTTCAGACATTCTGACA
The DNA here is from genome assembly GCF_023634085.1 of Falco cherrug. Classification (NCBI taxonomy): domain Eukaryota; kingdom Metazoa; phylum Chordata; class Aves; order Falconiformes; family Falconidae; genus Falco; species Falco cherrug. The sequence goes on from NC_073705.1 coordinate 44,581,694, forward strand.
TATCCTAAGCTGGTGTCTTCAGTAAGTGAATCAGGCCTGGATGCCAAGAGAATCCTGAAGTGCTGTAGCATTCCTGGAGAACAACTGCAACATGCTCAACACTGCGCTCAGCCAGAGAGAGCTCCTCCAGAAACAAAGGCTGCCTGCGTTGCCCTTAGTAGCCAGCAAGGTGCAGACATGGTAATGACCATGAAGGATATGTGGACTATGACCTCTATGAATGATTTAACCAAAGGATTGAAACCAGCTCATGAGTTTAGAGATGCCGAGGTACAAACCCTTCCAACCATGGAGTGCAAATCCGTGGCAACAAGCCCGGCGGCTGCAGCAGAAGGCCACTCACATGTGTTCCCCGAGGTGAACTTGGAGCAAGACTTGGAGGCCCCCAAATCTCCAGTACGTGAAGTGAGATGGGATGATGAAGGAATGACATGGGAAGTGTATGGGGCATCTGTGGATCCAGAAGTCCTTGGGTTAGCCATTCAAAAACATCTTGAGATTCAAATAGAACAATTCCAGACAGACCCTGCTCAGCTGGCTGGGGACAGTAATGAGGAGCCATCTTCTGATAAAATGGGGAAAAAAAGGTCATTCAGAACAATGATGCATTCCCTGAGATACCCGAGCTGTTGTGCTCGTTCCAGTACTGCAGTGGAGTGAGCACAGCTGTAGGATGTAGGACAGCTGTGCTGCTTTTAAATTGTAAATAAATGCTGACTCTTAAGTGTTAACACAGTACCTGTGGACAACCCACGTCAGGATAAATGGGAAAAGTTCAGTGACCGTCAAATGCACAGCAAAGCAAGGAAAAACCCGTGACCGGGCCATATAACAGGACGTGAGGTTGTACCTACATCATGCCATCTGAAAGCTCTTGGCTGTATTTAATGTAGCACTGTTTTATTCTTCTGTGTTAGTTTTAAATGATATTGTAAGGAATGAGACTTCTTTTCTAAATGATGCATCTTTTTAAAATAATTTTTAAAAATAATTTAGGGTTAAGTATTTTAATAATTTAGGGTTAGAAAACAAAGTTAGAAAATGATGCTTTAATCAAAGTTCTTAGCTTTCGGTCCTACTCCCTTAAATTGTTTTGGGAGATATTTTGCTGTTAATTTATAATAATGCTGACTATGAGCCCACTTTAACTGTAGGCAAATTGACAACTAGTGTAATGCTGTATGACAAAGAATTACAACTGTTGCTACATAACTCTGAAGTAATTTCAGTATTGCAAGTCTGAACTCTTCCCTTTGCAAGCTGATGTACAGTTGGAGGATGCTCCTGCAACTTTCAAATTAGTTTGTAGTAATGATGAGATATATTCTAAATAATCCAGCACTGATGTTTACCAAGTGATTGACACAAATGTACAGTATGACCAAAGATGACTCATGTGATGTGAATTACTTATTGAATGCTTGTTTTAGAGACATGGAACAAAAGCTGTTCACATTAGTCTGTCACGCTATCATACCCTACAAATCATAAGCAGTTTTGTTCTGCTTATATTAAAAGTAATTTCCAGTGAGTTCTTTTTATGTGCATCTATCCTGAACAGTGGTTTTTCTGTTGTTGCATAAACCACAGGCAACTGTTTGCATGTAACCTTTGCTCCTCTTGTGTTCCCTGCCTGGTCTGAGTCAAGCGTCTGCTGAAAAGTGAGACTTCGTGCTTCGCCAAAGCACAGCTCCGAGGTTATTTGTTCCAAGTGCCTTGGTCATATGGGCAGCTTAAAGATTTTTCTTCCAAAACCAACTTTGCAATTTCCCAGTGAGAAACTTTTGATGATACTGTAATGCATCCATAGTCCAAGGCCTGTTTGAACTGAAAGGTCTGTCAAGGAAGCTGAGACTATTATTTCCAGTGTCGTCTGTGGCCTTTGGTCAATGTCTAAGCTTCTTTAGGAAACTAGGAATGTGCAGTGTTGTTTGATGAAGACAGAGGAGGAACATTCTGTCTCAAAGGAAAACTTGCCATATCAGAGAACTTACTGCTGTGGGATTATCTATTCTTTCTTTAAAATTGTGTGGTCATGCTTTTGTTGGTTTGGTTTGGGTTTTGTCCCAGTAAGTTAGCAGGCTGCCTACAAAACGCTCGCCTGACATTGTTATATGAGCAGGAGCCCCTGCTGCTTAGGACAGCTTTAAAATTTCATCTAGAAAATCTTTAAATACAGGACCTGCTAGCTGGAATGTCCTGCGATGCACTAATTTAATAATGTAGACTAGTTTAAGAACAAATTCTAACTTCTGAACAAAGTGGAATTGAACAGAGCTGGCTCCTGTGAAACTCACTTTACATTCAGGAGGCTCCATTCAGGCCCTGGGACTTTGGCCTCAATAAAGTCTGAACTCAAAATGAGTTTTATACAAATGGAGTCTGAAACCACTGGAATATGATGCCTTACTCAGGATGCCTCTATAGCTGTAGGCATCCAGGTTTCCACAATGATCCTAGATGTTGAAGTTCCTTTTATTAAAGTTTTACTAGAAGTAAAGAAGCAAAAAAAAAGTCACCTGCTATTATTTAGTGTTTAGTTAAACAGTTTTTATATGGGCTTATTTTCTGGTCCAGAGTATCATAAGCAGTACCAAACATTGATTTCATCCATTCTTCAAATATCACACTTTGAGAATTTTAAGCACTGTAATGGCCTAAACCCTTCTGTTGTCTGTTACCTTGTCCTTGGCTGTGCAGGAAAATTAAAGATTGGAACAATCAAACTAAAGCTTTAATATAGCAAGTGACCCTTGCTCCCGTGACTGTCGTAATCACACTTTCAAGCTATTTGGCATACGAGTTCTCCTTCCCACCCCTGCCTTCCCAAGCACCCCTCCAAAATAAAGCCCCCAACTCTAGGAAGAGGCTAAAATAGGACCAGTGTCAAACTGGTCAGAAAGAGATAGTTTGCAGAAGGGACTGGAGCAATATGGCAGTCCCCCGAGTGCTTTGCTTCTTGTATACTGTAAAGGCTGGAACAGCTCTTAGACTTCACACAGCTCTGGTGTGAATTACCTATGGTTTATATATTGGTACAGATTTGCTGTTATGGTGCTAAACACTGATTATCATTCCTGGGTGAGAAAAATAAATAACAAATGAGGGGAAAGGACACCAGCGATTTGCTAATCAGGAAAAACAGATGCTCGCTCATTACAGGCATGGTGAGTCTTTAGGATACTAATTGGAGTTGCTGTGGGAAACAGACGTATCGTTTGTGTTTGAGGATTTCCTATGCTTTTGCAAAGGTTAAAATACGAGGTATATTAATGGAGATCTGGGAAAAAAGCAGACAAATACTCATCTAAATATTAGCTACATGGGTAAAATAAGCTGTGTAACTTTTACGATGGATACCTCTTAAAAAAGGGAATTTGGATTCACTTTGCATTTGGGTTCAATTTAAAAAAAAATTTAAATGCGGTTAGGTTGTATATTAAGCTTTCTTCATATTAGAGCTCTGTTCAAGTGTTAATCTTGTAAACGTGAGAGCTCTTATCTCTGTTTTTTAATTTTTTCTGACTTGGAAAAATCCAAATCCATTGCATTCTACTTTTAAATATGACTAAAGCAGAAGGAAAACTTCCACTAGATTTATAACTGAGCAGGTCAATGCTTAACACAGATGCATGTCAAGCTAGGGTGAAATCAGAGTGCATTATTTCCTTCAGCCCATTTGAAAACCAGTTTGCATTGCGTCATGTTGCCTCTGCTCCCCAGCCCGAATGGTCAGCTATCGTTTGCAGCTGATCAAGCTGGGGTTGCCTTTAGCACAAACCCTCAGTGAGGGCTGCATGGCACACGAGGAACTTAACCCTCTTGCCTCAGTGCTCCTTCTTTCCCTTAAATAGGGAACAGCCACCTGGTAATGCAGCATTTTGGGTATGTTATGTCATCCCTGGACACTAAGTAATGTCTCTAGAAGGAACGAACTGTATATGATACTTGGTGGGTATGGGATTGATAATGGGCTGAGATGCTTAGGTCAGTGGTTCAGCACAGACTGAAAGGAATTGATGCTAATATCACTATGCTGATGAAATAGCTCTGAAAAATTTATAACATTTCATTTCACTCTGAATTATTATCTTGCTTTAGTAACAAAGGAGATGTATCACAAACTTCCCAGCGATTCCTGCTGTCCCTAGGGTGATGAGGAGCCAGCCATGGGGATGGGGGTGTGCAGCTGAGGGGCTGTCCAAAGATGGCAACCCCGTGACGGGGTCCTGTGGGCTCTCTCTCAGTCCCAGTTCAGTCTGTGGTGGTTGCAGACCGTGTGCCTTTGGCCTCATGCTGCTGGAAGAGACCTTTTACTAACACAGCCTGGATCCTGAGCTGGTTCTGCTAAGGACGGCCACGCATCTCACCCTTCCTACACAAGTTTTACTGTAGGAAGCCCTGCTCTAGGGTAAGCTTATCTTCCTTCCAGAGGTAGCTGAAAAAATGATGTGTTGTAGAGCTGAGCCAAAAGGCACCACGGAGCAGCACTGCTCCCTGCGTGTCCATGGTCCTCCGAGACAGGAGTCAGTGGAGAGGAAAATACAATTAGCTGTTCTGTACCCTCCTGTAGGGAAAAAAGCATCTCCAGTGCAGGGACAGGGGCATGCATTTCTTCCTGATCACTTCTCTGCTTATAGCCAGTAAGAAATAATGGCAAGCTGGACTAATTGCATTATTGGATAGACATTTAGTCTTTTAAATCCAAAGCAGTAACGACCTGTCTGGAGACATGCTGAGGTAAGAGGCCTTCTGGAAAGATGTTACTCCCTGTTAAAGATGGAATAAGAAAAACTGTGTAGCTTTGCTTAGAAAAAGTAGTGTGTGGTGAGTTTGGGATAAAGCAGAATCTTGGATGGAAGACAAGACCCAGGAACCCCAGTTCCAAACAGGGAGCAGGGCCAGGTGCCCTCCAGACACTGCTGTGGCCCCCTCTCTGAGGAGCTTTTCCAACTGTGAAATTGCAATGTTAATACTTCATTACCATCTGTTCCTTTCAGACATGTTGAGGTGATTAATTTATCTTCTTAAGCCCCTTGAAAATGAAAGCAGTCTATTAGTGCTAAGTAATACTGTTAATTGGCAAGAGAGAAAGAGGCAGCCTGTGGGTTTATGAGTTGGAAATAAATAATTCTCATCGACTCCCACAGTACCAGTTAAATACCTTGGTGGGACTTGCTGTGTCAGTCACTTGTGTCTCCCTTTCAGGGGACTTTAGATCTGTAAAAGTGAAGCAAGTTTTGATTTCTAAGTTTTATTTCTTTTTCCTCCATTCAGAACTATGGATCTGAAATGAAGAATACAATGTGCCTTTTGAGCTTCTTTCCAAAGCGTTGTTGTTTACGCAGGTCACAAGATCCAGCTGACCCTTTGCAAATAAGGAGGATCTAATGCCTGCGAGCCTGTGTGTAGAGCCCTGGGCTGCTCGTGTCTGCAAGTACCGTGTGCCTGCTGAGGGAGGGACCCTGGTGCTTTCCACTGGTGTTCTAGTCCAGGGCATCCCACTCCCCTTCCCCTATAAACCACAGAGCCATGTGGTTTATAAAGGGGAAGGGACGAGTAAACTTTGTGGGTGATGTGTGGGTTAATGAGAATTTTATTTCTTTTCTCACTCAAAAAGAAACTTGCAGCCAAAAGTTCTGCCCGGTACAAAAATGGGTGTGCGCCTTTTTCACCTCTGCAAGCTGGAATGAGTGTATCCATTTTCCACGGGGCAGCAGCCCCGCTCTGGGCAAAACCAGTGCTGTGGGGTCATTTCATCCTCCTCTGGGAGCTCCTTCACAGGACTAAGCTCACGGCTGCTTGTGGCTTTTACTGCCGGTCTGCATCAGTGAAGGGAACGGTGCATATCCTTTGCTGTGGTCACTCGGATGCCCGGCTTCCATCTTCCTCCAGCTGGAGAAGTGCTGGGTTTTGAGCTGACAGCCATCACATGTACAAGGGCCAATGTGTTCAGATAGCAGAGAACTAAGCTGTAGCTTGTCTTTAGAAGCATTAATCCTATCTAATATGTGACCTAAACAGATGTCATCTATCTTACTATCAGCCTTTCAATACGCTACGGGCTATGCCACTCAGACAACATGAGAAGGAAGCTTAGAAAACAAAGGGGAGAAACAGAAGCAAGGAAATGACACTGCAGCTGTCCATCCTGTCCCGGCCACCCCCTGCTCGCCTAAGGGCAGAAAGGGCAACTCCAGCAACAACGAGGTCCAATGGACGATGCTCAGCAACAACAGTCGCAGGTGACTCAGTGGTGTGATGAAGGAGAGAGGTTGTCCCCCATGATGCTAAAAGCAGCGTAGCACCACAAATCTGGGTCAGGAGCTCCGGTGAACTCCTGCGGGCCAGGATTACATCTCCTAGCTCCACCTGGCGCACAGCCCAGCAGTGCAGACAGACGCTTTTCCCCCTGCATTTTTTCTGGTACCTTCTCACCTCCTACGATTTTAACTGTAAAGCAGAGATGGGGTCCCAGCTTCCTGCACCATGAACCTTGCCAAAACACCCTTTTGTTTGTGCTTTCCAGTGCACAACTGCTGACAGGCAGCTCTTTGCAGTCGATGAAGCACACAGAACTATCCAGGCTTGGGTGCCGTCATCTGACCTGCCCTGTACTTACTGCCCTGACAGCAACCGCAGGAGCTGGCGTTTCTGGTCCTTCCCCTACCACGGACACAACACCCTCAGTAATGACACATGCATAAAGTCAGTCCTTTCATCTCCTCTGACTGCTTTTTGTGATGGTTGTATACAATTTGCTTACCCTGTCTCTGGCACTGGCTGTAGTGCAAACTGCTTCGCTCCAGATTGGGAGCAGAAATTCCTGCATGTAGGTGAGTTAAGTGCTGTCTTGTGTTCACATTGCCTGGAAAACCCTACAAATGCCATTGACTCAGAGAATCCAATTTTAGGAAAGCCCATACATTAATTTGAATTTATGATGTGATGGGTTATGTTGTAATTCCTTCCTTGTTTTCATAGGGATCTGTGTTTGTTAAATTTCATGCTTTTTTCAGCGTGGGACTCACTTTGATGGTAGAGTTAGGGGTTAATTTAGTGCATGCTGCTGTAGCTGCTTTCTTAAAAGGGATCTTGGAAAAAGCTGAGACAAGTGTTCCTGAGAAAGAAGAAGAGGCCTGTTTTGATTATGTGTTACCCATTGTTCAACAATCCACTTCCCCACTTAAGCAAGAGCAATCCCTAGAGCCGTAACATAGCATAGTTGTCAGATAAAACAGCCCTTGTGCTTTAAGCCTGTGCTGAGTCCTTTCCTGCTCCAGTTTTGGCTGGAATATATGTATGTGTGTGTATATATATATATATATATATATTTGTGGGGTTTTTTACATGGTGTTGGGAGGGTCACATGCACAATGTTTAGTGACCAAAATCACACAGCTTGTTTCACTACAGGCTGAAACTACGTTTGTGACAGAACAAGTTTTGTGAAGGAGGTTGAAGCTTTGTAAAAACAATTTTTGATTAGTTACAATTGTTTGAAAAGACATGCTGTTTACATGCGCTCTCCCTCCCTCCTAGTGTGGGCCCTTCGGTGCTTTGCCTGAGCGCTGGTGCCAGGACCTTTTCTGGGGCTGCAGGACAAGCATCTCCTCTGCTTTCACCTTCCCTGGAGGCCCTTCCCTCATGTTTGTGTTGGCACCAGTGCCCTACTTGGGGCACCAGGTCTGTGCCTTCCCTGCGCATTTTCTCCTCATTAGGTTCTTATTTAAGTCTTTTGGTTTTTCTGTCATAGGGAAATGGAATATCTGGGTATTACATGCCTTTATACAAAATAAAGTACTTCCCTCTATGGGGATATTAGATTCGGAGGTTTCTATCCTGTACTGGACACCAGCTCTTTCCTGTATCACTTTCCCACCTTTCTAGCATCGCAGAAGCCAACTATCTTCCGCCAAAGATGATTAAAAAATAACCTCACCAGGTTTAACTCATCTCCTCAACCCTGCTGTAACAAGCAGGAGGTGATGAATGATCCAGAGAAATACATTGTGCAGGATCAATTGCTTTTTGTTTGGTTTTTTTCTGATTAAAATGCAAAGTGAGCCCCTGGGAATAAATGGAGATAACGTCTTGAAACCAACTCAAATTTATCTTCATGCAGTTCTTGAATTGCTCTACATTAGCCTGCATCTGAGCTATCCTCCAAGCAGCCAAACACGAAGCAGCTGCCCTGTCCCAAAAGCCAGTCGCTTGCAGGCTGAGAGGCAGGGGGTGTGTGTGTGTGTGTGTTGAACCACAAAACCCAGCTCTTTGGGAAACTAGAGGTCTCTGAATTTTTAACAGTGAGCTTGCATGGGAAACTTGCCCATTGACGTTCTGATTTCTTGAATTTACAGCATTTTTAACATCTCAAGTGCGCCAGGCAGTTATTAAAAAAATGACATTGTAGTGTATGTGGAACATGGCTAAGGATTTATGTTTAATATTTCATTCTTCTTCAATAGTTGTAGGAGCCACCAAGTCTAGGATCAGTGAATCACTGTTGGGATATGACTTTGCTTATTGAGTGTTTTTCTCTGTGTATTGTAGACTGGCCAGCAAACTGTGGCAGAGTGTTACTTTCAGCCAAACACCGCAGGGAGAACTATATCAGGCATGGAAGCAAAGCCACACTCCTGGCCTTGGCAAGTCTCCTTGCAGGTATGCACAACCTTTATGACAATTTTTCAGTAATATAAATATCACCGTCTTGGAAGAGGTTGCTGATGAAGTCAGTAACACACTTACTGACAAGTAACACTTCGGCACATTTTTGTGTAGCCATTGGGCTATTCCTGCTGCCGTCAAAGATGTTGTCAAGTCTATTGTAACCCACAACACATATACGCTTGTTCCTCTTGCTTGTAAAGCGCATGTGAGTTGCAGTACCTATCCATCACACCTGACCTTTCCCCTTGATAGGTGGCAAGACATAGAATTTCTGGCCATCAAAGAATCTCCTGTTTCTGCAAAAGGCTATGTGTATATGAAGTGGTCGCTGTTTGAGATGCACCTACCAGCTGAGGCTTGGGACGATTTCAGGAGGGAAAAATAACGACAACAATAACAAAAAAGGCAGAAAAAACGGGCAAGGATTAAAATGGCCATACCCATGGTTTTGTTTTAGAGAACATGTGGGACTCTTAGGAAAAACTACTTGCCTAGGCACATATCACACAAAAGATGCTGTGTTGACAAACATCTGAATGTTTGGGTATGTGCTTACCAACATGTCTGTGCATAGGGTATGGAGTCTTAATTACTTTCACTGAATACATGATGAAGTAGTACACAAATAATGTTATTTCCCTCTACAATTGCTAGTAGCCCCTATTGCACAAGAGAAATAATTTCTGTTGCCACAAGTTCATCTGTTCTTCTTCTCTGTCCCTCTACTCAGCGATGACGTTTCTTTGGCTAAAACTTTTGTTATTTTTTACATTGATAGGTTTGGACCACAACAAGTAAGAGATTTGTTCACGTCTGTGGTGGGACCCTTATTCACGATTGCTGGGTTCTCACTGCAGCCCATTGCTTCCAGAAGTAAGTTCTGCTTTTGGTTAGACTTCCTGGAGAAGCTACAGAAAACCTTTCTGGTAATCTCTTTAAATGAAAGCTGCGTGTGGAGTTTAGGTGTAGTCTGTACTTCTGTTGCATGTGAAGTGGGATAGACTATATGTGAGACAGGCTGATAGTAATTTAAAAAAGTTTGCAGAAATGAGAAATCCTTAACCTAGAAGAAGCGAAAAGGCCAAGTGTGGCATGCAGGAAAAGACCATTACAACATCTGTTCACAGCCTCTGTATGAAACTGTTTGTGTGGGAGTTCAAAAATATTTAGTTTATCTCTGGAATTGAGGTAGCTTGACAAAAAACCGCAAAGATTCAAGGCACGTAAATACAGCACAGAGAGCTCTGAAAATCCCCTGCAGGGAAGTAAAGCCTCGGACTTAAGCAAAACTGACTGCTGCCCCTCTCGGCTCCTTGGGCTGCTTGGTGACTGCGAGGTTGGCCTCTGGCCATGGGCAGGATGAGCTCTGGGGGAAGGCTGGGGATGGATCTGGCATGCAGTTGTGAGACCGAGCACCAGGTCACGGCCTGCCTGGAAGGGGACCAAGGACAGACGTCAGAGAGGATATGAGGGCGGGATGCAGCCAGGCTGACAGGGACAAAGAGAAAACAACCCACTTCCAGCAGCAGAGCTTGAAGCAACTGGTGATTCCCCCGGGAGCTGCATGAATTTCCCCAATGCCTATAAGGACGACCCTTCTATAATTTCATATTCTGCTTTAGGACTGTTGCTGTCTCTGAGAGGAGCGGCCATCAGCTTGCAACTCTGCCTTGGCATCTGGCTTCACCTCTAGCGGTGCCATGCTTGCCTCGCCGCATCAGTGTGCTGCACTTCTTTATTTCCCTTTCAAAAGGCAGCGTTGTGCTGCTTAACTCTGCGGTAGAATTGTAGAACTGGGAAATTACATTATGAGGCATTAAATATAGGAGTTAACACAACTGCTTCTCTTCAGCTGAAACTATTGCAGCTATTGAAAGATGAATGGTCTAAACTGGAACCAGAAACATTCTTTAAGAACATGTGCGTAGACCCCCGTGAAACTTGCTACAAAATCATTGTAGCAGAGAACATTCCTCAGGTTCTTTGTGTTTTGGGTGGTGCAGAGTAGTACAGTTTGGCAGGCCAATACCGAAGAATTGCAGGAAAAGCTTCCACTTCTGTACTGAGGCTCCTGTTTCAAGGGTGTGGAAGGATGAATCTCACCCTGCCCTTCATTCTCACGCTGCAGCCCAGCAAGGAAGAATGTCTTGGAGTGTACAAAGAGGGTCATTAAGCACTTTTGCAGAATCAAGGCAAAGCCAAGCAGTGGCTTGTCAGGAAGGATGGGCTTTATGCTGCAGGACTACACGTATGATTACCATTTAGCAGGAAACAGAACTGAATTCTGGGTACAGCAGCGCATTATGTGGTGTCATAGACTTCCCGAGGGAAAAGTTGCATGTGTTTATCCTCATTAACTATTTTTGATGTGTATGTAGTTGCTTCTTGTGCATCTAAAATGCTTCTCTTTGTACCCTGGTAGGAGGCTTACTGTCAATACTGATGCGGAGTTTTATCCAGCACTGAGGAACAACACAGTACATAAGATTTTATTTTTGCTACTGTTTGAACATGAGGAGATCTTCTTGTTTATTTTTCCACAAAATTGCATCTCTACCCAACCTTCACCCCTAATTTAGCAGACTACCAATTTGTCCTTTGCTTAGACTAATGCCATTTTAAATTCCATTTTTTGATCCGCTATGCAGGTTTGCATAAAAAGGCGCATCTGATGGGGCTAAGGGTATGGCAGAGGGAGGAGCAGCACATACTGCCATCAGTGGTGAGAGGGAAGAGCTCATTAAAAATATGCATACAGTTCCTTACTCTGAAATTCCTTTAAGGGAGAGATGGAAGATGTATCCAGCTGGTGAATCCTCCTAGGAAAGCATAACCTTAACCACAATGCATTCACGCAGACAGCATACTGTGTGAAGCAAGCCTGCCAGCACAAGTGGCTCCATGAAAACCATCTAGATTATGATATTGCCTTGGTCAAGCCAATGGGAGACATGACAGCAGGCCGCTTTGTCCGCTGTGCCTGCCTGCCCGAGAGAGGCTGCTCGCTTTACCCGACCCAGTCCTGCTGGGGAACTGGATGGAGGGACGCAACAGGTATAGAAGCGCTGCTGGTTTTCAAGGTCAGACAGGGCTGCTATTATTTTTTTCTCTTACATCCAAATACACAGAGAAGGATTATATAACACATCCTGTGTCTCCTAAGTATTTACACGAGGAGGAAGCCAGATGCCTGAAATGCGTGTTCCTGGAGTAACAGCGCAACTGGGATTAGGTGGCTGGCTTCTACTTTCTCTTATGTCAGCACTAAATTATTTGTACTCTGGCCACAGCCATGAGCCCTAACCACAAGTAAGGCCCTGTTCAAAGGAACACCTCCTCTGTCCATGACCGGAGGAGCTCCTATGTGTAGAAAATGATGACTCAGCTAGCACATGTATGCAGAGCTGCACAGCTACTTAGGTTTCTATTTGAAACCCATTTTCTCTGTTAATTGTTTCAAATACTGTGCAAGCACCTATAAAAGGCAGCGGCTTCACAGACATGCATTCTTGGAGGTGCTGGCTGGGTGGTCCCGGGAAGGCTGGCATCTGCTTGCCTTTAACAGCTAAAAGCATGGGCAGCCTTAGTGCAGCCCGCTCTTGCTGCCCTCCAGAAGAGTAACTGGATTCTTTTCCCAGCTGAAAACCATGATGGCAGGTATTAGGAAGTGTTCTGCTATGCTGCACACTTGGGAAAACACAAAATACTACAATATAAGTACTGTGTTAAGCCAAACCAAGCAATGCCCATTGGCAGTTTCCCAGCGAGCACGAAAAAGACCAAAACTGGTGGCTGGCCACATCCCCTGCCATGTACCGGACTTCACCCTTCCCCTCTGCTTTGCTTCGCCGTGGGTGGGGAGGGTGACCCGGTGCTGTCGGAGGTTTTGAGGTGGGCCAGGCCGTCAGTGGTGGTGGACTTCAGCACGTCCCGCCTGCAGACGAACGGAGGCAGCGTGGCTCGGCTGGCCATGGCCTGTGCAGGGCTGAGGGAGCCGGGCAGCCCTCCCACTGCCTGCCGGGTACCCCAGCTGCTGGGCAGCTCTCCCACCACCACAGGGAAAACGGGAGAGGGGAGGATGGAGGGGGCACGCCAGGGATCACGAGCTGCAAGGCCTCTTCCTGGGGCAGAGGCTCCGGTGGGGCAGGGCTGCCGGCTTTGCGTGGGGTGAGGGGCGCTGAGGCCCGTCTCCGGCCTGCCGTGGGCCGCACCGGTGCTGGGAAGCTCATGGATCCGCCAGCTTGGTGTCTTCACCAGCACCAAGGCCTTCCCGCCCTGGCTGGAGGCCGCACGCCGCCATGGCGGGCCCTGAGGTTTGTGTGGGACAGAGGTGTCGAGGCCACGAGCCGCGCTGCTGCGGGCCTGTCTGACAGGATTTGCTGTGCTGGGTTTGCTGCGATTCACGGTGTTTGGCTGCTTTGCGGAACAGCACCACACACAGACACACACAGCCCGCTCCTCTGCCCCGCTCCGCCTTCGTGCTGCCCCCTTCACCGCCCTCCGCCTGCGCGCCCTCGGGCCGCCCCCGCTCCCTGCCCCCGCTGCCATGGCGGCGCCCCGCCCGGCCGCGCAGGCTCTCCGCCGCGCCGCCAGGGGGCGGGCGGGCCGGCGCTCTCGCGAGAGCGGCCCTTGCTGGCCGGGCAGCCGCGGCGGCGCTGGGTTGAGGGGACGCCGCGCCGGGCGCCGGTAAGCGGCACCGCGGGGGCGGGCGGTGGCTGGGCCGGGCCCCCCCGCGGGCCGGGCCGGCGGCGGTTGCGCGCCAGCGGGGACGGACACGCGTTACCGTGCGGCGGGCGGGTGGTGGTGGTGAGGGAGGGCCGGTGGTGCGGTTAGTTTCTGTGGGGGATTTCTCTGGCGGTGCCGCCGTCGCCGCCTGCCGCAGCCCGCTGGACGGGCGGTCCGCGTTGTCCGGGGGTGGCGGCTGCACCCCCGCGGGCCGGGGCTCCGCGCAGGCGGGCGGCGAGGCCGGCGGGGCGCGGGGCCGCCGCGGGGTGAGGTGCCGGGCCCGCCGCGGGGCCACCCGCCAGCAGCCGGCGGGAAGTCGCCCGGGCCCGCCCGGCGGGGGTCGGCATGGCCGGGCGGGGCGGTCCGGGAACCGGCATTCGGTGGTGGAGGGCTGACAGTGATCGGATACGAAGACATGGTGGATTTATTTTTTTTTCTCACTAATCTCGCTTCCTTCTTATGCCCGTGAGGGGTTGAGCCGCTAGCACTCCTAAAGTCATCTCACCCCTAAACTGAAAAGTCAGAATCTTGTGTCAGCGCTTGTCAAAGGTTGTGTAAGTATTAACAGCCGGTGTTAGAAACGATCAGGAGTTGTTGTACACCATGCTTACTGACAGGTTGAAAAACCGGCGTTGTTAGGTGGTTGGTAAGTGGTTCGAGCCAGAGCTTTCAGGGATTTTGTCAGGCCTTCTTTCAGCTTTAACCTCAGTATTTGTGGCTGGGGTTAAAGGGAAAAGCCGACAGAGCAAAATGATTGTCCTCCACTGGGGTTTCTTCCACTGGGGTTTTAGGTAAGGCATGCATCATGGGAGGGGAAGGAAGCTGACAGTCAAGTAAAAAATAGGGTTCAGAACTCTGCAAGAGCATAACGTTATGTTGATGGATATACAAAGAGCGTGGCAGTGCTACCTTAGGGGCCTATCACTTGTTTTCCAAAGGGTTTTAAATGCAAAAGTCAGAAGGATAGATGTGTTGTAATATAAAACCTGTGTTAAGATAACAGTGGTCTTTTCCACTCTGGAAGATCTACTTTGGTGTTGTATGCAATTATGGCACCATGATTTCAGGCTTTTGTATTCAGATATTTTGTGATTGTACTTTATGTGCCTGCTGTGCTGTCCTTTAAAAAAAATGTTTACGATGGATAGAATAAAGCGATGATCAGACCTCTTGTCTCAGCTGCACTGGTAACTTGCGACTCTTCAGAACCCAGCTCTGGTGAAGAAGTCTTGGTATCTGTACTTTGTGCGCTGAGTGGCCTCTTCCAAGGCTAAAATAGGCTGAAAAGGCAGTTGCATGTGTTCCGGTCTGTGGCCCAGATCCAGTACAGTGCAGGCAGGTGAAAACTACTTGAATTTTAGGAAAATGTATTACCTGGAACTTTTTCCCTTATAATTCCTTAAGGTGTTAATTTCACTTTGTCTTTTACTCAGAACTGTTAGAGGTCATTTTTTCTGCTTGTGGCTTACAAAACAGGGTGTTACATACTTGTTTTGGAGGAAAATAATCCTCCCAGCAGTAGGTCCACGAAGGTCCTGGGTTGTGAGGCTGATGCTGTACTGTATAAAATGCTTGTTATGTTTGGATGCAAATGGAAATTTCTGAGATTCAGCTTGTGTACTTACAGTACTTCACTCTCTGACCACAACTCCCACGTACCTTATTTGGGATGGTACTTCAGAAGAAGTACTGTTTTTTGGTGGAGTAAATGGAGACTAAGCGTGATTCCAGTTCAAACAAGCCAGCTGGTTTTAAAACCGCATGAAGTCAGGTCAGAGAGACCTTTCGGACAGCCTTGGCCTGCCAGCTGAAAGAAGTCTTTCCGCATTTATAAATAGAGCCTGTTCGATGTGAGGTTTTGTTCCCGGCACGGCCATCTTTTTGAGGTTATTCAACACTCGTTTGAAATGGAAAACAATGATCTTCCCGGGGGTGGCTGGGCTGAAAGGCTGGTAAAACCAGTTTTCTGCTGGCTGGTTAGCAGCTTGCGTGGGCGAGGAAGGCTCGCCCCCTCCCCTGTGCCCCAGCCACGTGGGATTTAGTGAAAATGGAGAAAGATGATTTTTGTCCAGCAGTTTCTGATCTACAAATAAAAGCAAAAGAAGACACCTCGGGAGTAGAGGGCAGGCAGCTTGTTGAAGACTGGAGGTTGTGCGGAGAAGCGATACAGTGGCCAGGAGTTTGGGCTGCAGGGTCGTGGTGGTGACAGCTCCCCGGCAAGGCTTTTGGGTGTCGGAAGACAAAAATCTTTCCGTAAAGGCCACCGGTTATTTTGCGAATAGAGACAATATTACTATCTTCCTGCCTCATTTGGGCGGTTCTTTCGGTTTCAGCCCTGTAACATTTTAACTGATTACGTGCAGACACGTACCTCTGCTTTCCTCGCCTGCGTGCGGGAGCGTGGAGCGAGAGCAGATAAGGGCTGTGCGCGCGTCGGTCTCAGTTGGGGCCCTCCGGAGCTGGCCACAGCCCAGCCGTTTGTTAGCAGAAGGATTGCTGGAACATCCCAGGTGCCGTGCCGTGCCGTGCCGGGGAGCCTCGCTGCGGGGTCTGGGTGCGCCCGGGCACGGGGAGGGGTATCTCATGTGGCCGGCGTGGAGGCTCGCAGCCCCGTGTAGCCCTCCTTGCTGCAGAAGGGCCGCGGGCTGGAGGCCTGCGCGCTCGGGTGCGCTCTGCTGCATCGCCTGTGTGAAAAAGGCGCATTGCCACAGCGCTGAAGTTGCAAGACATCGCGGGTTTGTTGCAAAACGCTGCGGTTCTGCGGTTTGAGCTGCCGGGGGGATGCTAGGAGGCTCTCGGCGCGCTAGAGGACGGGGGAGGGGAGCGCGGCTGGGGCTCTGCCGCCGCCCCCTCGCCGGGCGGGGGTAAGATGGCCGTACCGGGGCCCGGCCCCCCCCCGCGCCCCCCGGGGCGGCTCCGGCGCCTCCCCCGGCCGCTGCCGACGTGCGGGCGCGCCGTGGCCGCGGGGCGGGGCGCGGGCTGGCGGCCCCGATAAAGCGCGGGCGGCGCCGCAGGGGGCCGCGGTGGGCTGCCCGCCGAGCCCCCGCCTGCCTCGCCTCCGTCGGCGGAATTTGGAGCGGATTCTGCAGCGGGGCTGAAGGCAGCTGCGCGTTCGGGGGCCGTGCTTGTGCGGGATGGAAGGCTGCGAACGGCAGCAGCTTTATAAGCAGGCCGCTGCCGGGTTGCTGCCCTCGCTCGGAAAGTAAGTGCAAGCCCGGCGATGGGGAGGGGCGTGTGTGTGTGTGCGCCTGTGCATCCCGTGGTACCCGCGGGGGGATGCTCCGTGCGGGTGGGAACACTTCGGTGGCGTGGAATTTGCCAAAAATGATGCCTCTGTATTGCAGCTGTGTACGCTGTTGCAGACGTGATCTTGGGTGTCTTGAACCCCTACTGCTGTTTGGTGGTACTTGCGCAGCAAGGAAGTAGTTGGTTACCCCCACTTGTTTTCCTTAGAGGCCTGCAAAAACTGGGAAGGGTGGAGTGACTCTTCCTCAACTGTAACGTGAGTTTTATTGGCTACTGACAAAGCATAAGAACAGCTGTTTTACAAGAGCTGGCTGGCAGGAGGAAAGCAGCATTCATTCTTTTTGTATACATTTCGGAGAGCAACTCTTCCAAGCAAATGAAAAAGCAGAAAAGCAACAAACACAAGTATTTTCAGAGATAGAGGAGAATGTGTAAGTTTCTTACATTTGACTGCCCCAGTATGTAGTTGCTAATGCAGTGTGAAAAAGTAGTATTTCTTCAGATACTGAGCCCAGTTCCCTCGAGGCATAAATTCAGAAAACACATAAATGGTAACGCGGCATACATTGGACTTGGCATTTGTAGATACACAGCTCAGCATAGTTTTCACAATTTTAAGTACGTTATCTGCTGTGCAAGCCAACATGGCAATTACGTTTAGCTTTTCAGACTTTGACTCGGTTGTTACATAGAAGTATGATGAATAAAATAATGAAGAACAATAGGATTTTTTTGTTGACTTTTGAGTATCTGATAGCTCTTAATATATCTAACGCCTTGGTTTTCTTGGCTGGCTATATCTCTGCCTTTGCACTAATACTTTTAGGTTGCATCTGAGAGCTAGGGCTCCCGCTTATGCTTTCCTGTAGGTTGTACATGAGAGAGTTGATAAGCCAGATAAAATCTGGGGGAGGGGTGTTGTAAAGAGAAAGCTTACCTTTTATTGAACATCAGTGGCAAGGTGAAGGTCATGAAATCTTGCAGTATTGAACCTGTGAATGTGTTACAGAGTATGCAAATACAAAGACGAAACTGACATTCATAGCATGGAATGGAAAATGAGGTATTTTGGACTTCCGCACTTTGTCTAATTTGGTGTAGAATTAACATAAACTTAAAAAATAAATTCAAGGTCACTTCTCTTCTGGTTTTGCTCTGCACTTCCTAGAAGGTGAGATGTTACGTCAAGGATGGAATTGAGTTTTGTACGGGGGCTTGGCATGGCTTTGGTGCCTGCTCCATTTCTCATGGCTGGGGGCACCTGGGAGATGGGAAGCCCATGGTGTGGAGGGAACTAAGGGAGATGCAGCCTCTGCCGCTGCCTCACAGCGAACCTTGCTTTTCCTGCCAGATTCCACTTGTGAGCCACTCCTGGCCCTCTGCTCTCTGATGTACACAACTTGCATGTATCTGGTGGGCCTTGGCTATAGAAGGATTTTTGGGTTGCAGTTTATATGGTTATGGGGCTCAGAAATCACAGACTGAATAGCTGCTCGGTAACACAAGCTCCATGGTCACCTTGTCATATTCAAAATACTCTTTCAGTTCCCTCCAGAGGAGTGGTAAAATCTGTGAAATATTTAGATTGGCATATGTGTACGCTTCTAATCAACTCTGCTGGGAATTTCTGTAGCTGTCATTGCTGAAGACTTGTTTTTAAATAGAATGTTTGCTACAAATGTTTAATTAGTGCTTCAGGAATCCCATGAAACCAACAGGAGAGCTGAAACAAAATATCTGCCATTTAGGAAAAATGCTTATATTGATGCTTCCCATTTTTACTAAATATCCATATTTAGCTTTTTTCCCCTTAACTTGCAGACTCCTTAACAGTGTAACTTGAGTAGAAATTCTGTATCTGAGCTCCTTTTACTTGAGGATATGCTGAAGCTAAGTTACCACAGCAGTGACCAGGACAAAAATAATGGGCAGCTGCTCTCAGTTTTGACCTTTGCAGCTTAGTAAAGAGTGATCTGTGTATCAACACTTGGTTTTTCAGTCGATCAAACGATATTAGAAGTTTTCTCATTCATGGGAGCCAGTTCATTCGCCTGCAGCTGAAAAAAGGGTGACTGAAACATTTCCTGGCCCTTGCCAGGCCGTTCTACCCCAGCTCCGGCAGAGCTGTGGAACCTTGCCTCAGCTGCTGGAGTTTGCTGGCTAAACATAAAAGCCGCAGAGGAGGATTGCCTAAGTGCCTGTGGTTGAAGCTGTTGTCAAATATGTGTTGGTTTTCCTTCGATTGTGCAAATTCCATGGGCCGAAGTGTTTGAGAGACCGTTGTTGCTCCTGGAGAAAGCTTTATCTGTGTTTAGAAAACTTGCATTGGTGTAGGGTCTTAGCAGATCTTTTGTTCACCTTTATAGTGAAGTAGAACAGATGGTTCTTCATATGATGCCCTTCCTCTTCCATTAAAGAGGAATAGAAACTTAAGATTTTTTTTTTTTATTATTCAGTTTTAGGAACACTTCAAGAATGAGTCCAACACAAGATAGAAGTAGAAGCTCCTGCAGCAGTGAGCCTCTGGCAAAGTGCCTTCAAGCAAAGAAGGACTTGGAAACAGCTATATCTGGAATTGTCAAAGCTGAACAACAGATTAAAGAGAACTGGCGGGAGGTAACTTAAAATTCTTTTTTTAAAAAATATGTTTTAATAACTAACATGGCTTTAATGCCAGTTTTTATTATTCCAGAGTACTTCCTATTATGGTGATGGTGTGAAATTTCCCTAGAGACTTGCAAACATCTTGCTGTGTAATTTGGTCGTGCTCTTGATAAAGGTATTCCTGTATTACTAGCTTAGGCACGCAGAATTCCCTAAAGCTGTTGGTTGAAACGCCCGTATAGAGAGATACTGCAAGTGACATTGTTCTTTGGTATTTCTTTAAAGGTAGCCGTGGAACTTTTACTAACTTGAGTCATGTGGTGCTCTGGGTGACTGTGGTTAGCTCTTGAGAAATAAATTGCTCCAAAAATAACACTTATCTATGACAAATACTATTTTGCAATTGGTGCAGCATATGCTTGTTCATGCAGTTTGACAGATGTTCTAGAAACGCTACCTGTTACCTTACAGGTAAAAGCGAAGATTCACAGCCACATAAGCCGCCACCTGGAATGCCTGCGCAGCCGTGAGGTTTGGCTGTTTGAGCAGGTGGATCTCATCCAGCAGCTGAAGGAGGAGGCACTGCAGCAGCAGGCGCAGCAGCTCTATTGGGTAAGGTTGGGTTGTAAATTGTTGCACTGGCATTTTGAAGTAAACTTTGTCCTTGCAAGTATTTTCTCAGTTTTACTCTTAGAAGCCAAAACAGTAACATGTGTTTTGTGTTCCATCCAGTACTTGGGACAATTCAATTGTCTTATTCATCAGCTGGAGCGTTCCTGCAGTAACGAACTAGCAAACCAGATTTCAGCTTGCTTGGAGAGGTAAATACATTTTATGGTGCAAATGAATTGGTATTTATTTTGACTCACAAATTTAATCTGATTTTTGATTCTAATAGATCTAACTCACTGTTCCTACATTTTTAATGGTTCCTGGAAATAAGATCTTCAAAGCAGTCTGAGACAGGATTCCGCTCATCTTTTTTTTCTTTGACTGAAAGTACAGGGCTATAAAGAGCAGGGGAGGCACTCATTTGTGCAGAGTATTTCAAATGTTTAGTTGTTGATGGCAGTTAAAGTAAGAAGGAGAAACTTGGTTTTTGCTGTCTCTTTGTTCTGTTCCTGGTTTGTGGATCCTCTTTATTTGTGTTTGTGAGGGACATCTTTATTTTTATGCATGTATTAGAAGTCTTTTTGTTACCTAATTAATACCAAGTCAGCTTGGAATTCTTTTTATGAAATAATGGACTGATTGCTAAAACATGACAGATGAAGATTGTAAATTATTTTTTTTTCTTTCTGCATCTACCACCTTACTCTTTCAGACTGGAAAGTCTTACTCTTAAACCAGAGGAGTCTTCCATCCTGAATTTTGAGGCTGACACATCTTACCTTCGCCAGGCTATTACCTCATTTGGTTCAATTAAAACGATGGTGAGCACTAAGGCTTTCCTGGGTTGGAATACTTGGAAAAAAATATCTTTTTTTTAGAGGCAATAGTGTGATATACTCGAAGTGATGTTTCTACTTTTAGTTACACCTTGTATGGATCTTGTGTGTGAGTCATATAGTTTTAGCTGTATAATATACATGTGGTGGTTTATTAATTATTGCATGTAGTTGATCGAACTTAGCTCTAGTTATGTACATGTTACTTTAATAGATTTTGGCAGAGACTGAGGGAACAGTGGTTGTATTCTTACTCCAGCAACTGAAAATTAATGCTACGGTATTCTTTAGATATTAATAGTTATACATTGTAGATGGCTTGCTGTGATAAAATTATTTTGGGATTCTTAGGTAAGCACAGTATTTCCTGTATTATTGGAGATAATTCTCTTAAAGAAAGTGGACTGAAGGTAGTAAATCTTTCTCCATTCTGTTTTTAAATGTTGGGAAAATAGTTAGCCACAAAGAACTGACCAGTTGTAACTGTGCTTTATTTCTACTTTATTGTAGAATTAATCCTAGAAACTAAACAAAATTGACATGTAAATTAACTTTTACTTTTCTTACGTTACAGCAAACCTCTGAGAGAGAGAATACTTCTCCCTGGTTCCCAGGGCAGAATTGTGCCCTGATGAACTGCGAGCAGGTAAGGTTAAGATCTTACCTGTATCTGAAAGTTTAGTTGTATTAAAGGAAAAAGAGTAACTTGAGCACAGTATGTTAGCTTGCTTGAGTAATGACTTCTGTTTGTTTGTTAAGAAGTTTGAGAAGTCAGTAACAGTCACTGCGGTGAGCGTTAGTGATCTGATGTTCTAGCTGCTCCAGGAACAGGCATGCAAGAACATAGTGTGAAAGTGAATTTGGATTGTGACTGTCAGTCAGAGTTTTTTAAGTGACCGCTCCTTGATGTTGTCAAGCCAGGACTTGGAACTATCCAATTCCTTTTAATGCAGAAATTAGTGGGAAGTCTTACATTGGGCTCTGCACAGAAACAGCATCAGTGAAGGAGGGTGGCAAATTAGTCATGGGAGTTGTGGTCAAAAGGAGGGTTATGGCTGGGTTACACGTATCAGAACTGTGCATTGTAGAAGTTGTCGCTTCCCGTTTTTGTCCTTTATTCTCTGAAGAATCTGGGATCACAAAAATAGCTATCAGTGCGGTGGCTTAAAGTCATACAGGCGATGGAAGATTTACTTTTTTCTTAATTAGAAGGGACTGGGAGTTTTTTGGTTCAGAAGTGCTGATGCATGTTGAGTGTCTGTTTTGATGTTCACCATAGATTGCTTTGGCAATTAGACTGTCTCTTAACTAAGAACATTCTTTCTCAGCAGAAGAAAGTCCCCCAGTGTGGGACAGTGAGTGCCTCACTTGCTGACTGGCTACTTGGAAGCAGACCTGCAGGTGTTTGCCAGGCTCCGTATGTTCCCAGCACCAATCTTGAAGAATGGGTTATGCAAAAATGCGTGTCAGAGCCCAGCCAGGTAAGCCTGTATGCACTAACCTAGTTTTTTAATAAAGGGGAAAATACTATGCGATCGCAGGCAGAATACGGTGGGAATTAAACCTTCTGTAATTCTCTTCTCTCTGCCTCATGCTCAGCTAACACTTCCGGGCTTACTATCGGAATGCTCCAAGCGGTAACTGCAAACGGTAACTGCACATTGTCTTTCAGTGTTAATAGATGTATTTCAATGTGTCTTTGCTAGGATTTAAATTCTTCCAAAGTCTGTTATTTTGAGGAAGCCTGGGGGAATCTGAAAGATTTGGAAAACTGGCTCCTGCAGAATCAACAGCGTGATGTTGCTGGGAAGACAGACTCCCCTGGCCACAAGGACTCCAGCTCTACTTTCAACTCATCCTTTTCCACTTTTGACAAGGTGGAGGAATTGGGATCCCTTGGACAAGAAGAGATGGACCTTTCTGACTGGCTGCTTGCTCCTGACACAGAAAATGGAAGCAGTGCTTCAGATGAGAAATGGAAGTATGAATTTAAACCTTTTAGGGAAGAATTTAATTTGAATGATTGGCTCCTCAAAGCTGAAACATGTACCAGTTGTCGCAGCAGCCAGATCAAGAGCGTGGAAATTGAGAACCTGGGAAATCTGAAGTGCCTGAATGAGCATCTTGACGGAAAGAAGTCACCCACAACATCTGCTGTAAATGCTTGGCTTCTTCAGCATCCCCAGGCCACATTTAAAGTGGAAGATGTATGCAAAGCTAATGAGCTGTGTGCCAGCTTTTCAGAATGCGTGTGTGATGAAAACTGTGGAAAAGAGGCTCTGTGTAAATGGCTTCTGAAGAAGGAAGGGAAGGATAAAAATGGAGTTCCGGTCAGCCAGAAAGATGGTTCAAACCTCGAGCATGAGAAGACCAAGTCTGCTGCCAATACCTGGCTTAACCCCATGCAGCAGCTCGCAGGGGAACCCGTTAGTGCAGAGAAAGCAGATTATTCAGCAGAGATCGCAGAACCCTTGAAAGTATTGCTTGAAAGGCCTCTGACAAGCTGGCTAGCTAAGTCTGAGCACAAAGCAGAAAGTGCAGAAGAAAAGGCGAGTAGGGAAAAAGCAAATAATAGTTTCAAGAGTCCTTTCCTAGACCTCCTGGCTCCGTTCCATCTCCCCTTGAACGTAAGCAGTTGGGTGTTGGCTTCAAACAACCTAGAAAACGCTAACCCACCTCCAGTGGAAGATAAATGGCTTCTACGCAAGAAAGCGCAAGTGAGCATGTTTCTGTTACTGCTGTGTCTTAAGTCAATGTGCTGGGTTTATTGTTCTACTGAGTGTAATGCCTGCCTTCTCTTCCAAATTCATAGCTCTTCTGGATAATACTGACTTCGCAGTTTTTAGGTTTCATAGCTGTTTTAATGTTTTCAGTGTTTATTACTTAGTTACTTCAGTAGCTGTGGCCAGTGTTTAACGCAAAACGAGTTGGTATGTTTTACTAAATGAAGAAAGTATACATATCTAAGACTCGGAGGTCAGTTTTATTTTCTTTTTGAACACTTGACAGAATTTGAAGATACTTCAGAATGTGTTTCTGTTTGGATATTGGTAATTAATGTGACTTCTCTTTCAGGACTTTGGCCTTCCTACAGTTTGTGACCTTTTTGCCTGTATGAAACTCAATGGAGATAAAGAAAAATGGCTGTATCGGACTCCTTTACAGGTAGGATGCACAGAATGTGTTAGAATAGCTGAGCCTAAGCAGGACTTGGGGGTACAGAATACAGACACTGGCAGCTGTCACCTTCAGAGTTCTCTAAATGTAATGTTTAACAGCATTGTGACTTCCTTCCCATATACCTTTTTAACAGCTTGGACCATTCCACTTGGTCTTTATTCCTCCTCTTTTTATCACAAGCCAGGGAGAGAGCTCATTTATGTTCTTGAGTAAACCACTCTTTAACTGATTGGCACTTAATAAAATTGTAGTAACTTCTGCTGTAACTAGAAGGTGCAATTAATGTCTGAATTTCCAGGCAGCTTCTTTCTTATTTTGGTAATGTATTTACAGCTGATGTCATGCTTTTCCTTTTTTGCTGAGGTAACTCCTTATCATTGTGTTTGAAATTAATGAAAAAAGTCCTTAGCAGGCATACTTCAAACCCTAAAAGGCAAGATACTCAGTTCTGTATTTTAATATGAGCCCCCTGCCCCGCTCCAGATGTCTTGTACATGGTTTTTTTTCCCCAGAAGTGTTGCTTTCTGTTTATCAAACGTAATAACCCCATTTTATTTTTTTTTAGATGTGAAGAACTGAAGCATCGAAATTGTCCCCTTCGTAATGATCGATCGCACATCACACTGAACGACTGCAGCCAGCTGAATTCTTGTGTTTTGTGTTTGGCCGCCTGCTTTTCTTCTAAAATTTTAACAAAAAGAAAGATTACTCATATAATAGAGTGATGGTGCAGAAGATGCCTTTTTGTTCTGATTAATTCTGAAATATAAACCCACTGAGCATAAGCAATCTGATACTATAGAGGTGTTAGTAAATTTGTATCTGTTACGGGACTACGTGAATCTTCTTTTAATGGGTTGTCACTTGAAATATGTTGAAGCCAGTGCAAGTATAAAGCAAAATCTCTCTGGTGCTGTGAAACGTCCACCTTTTGGCAGTGACTTTGGAAGTGTCATTCATTTCAGCTGCTGCAACTTTGTCATGAGTTGGGTTCCAGCCTGCTGGGATTGCAAGATAATTTGGGCTGTATTTGGAAGCAATTTCTTTTATTGAGCAGTTTCTAACTTGAAAGGTTTCATTTGCATCTTGTTTTGGTGCGTCTCCCAGCGGAATATGTGTAGTCCAGAGTTTGAAAAAGACACAGATTTATGGGACCTGACACGTGATGGGAGAATTGGTGACTTAGTTCTGAATGAGTATTTTTCTTGCAAATTTTTGAGCCATTCAGAGAACAGGGTAGGGTGATAATTTTCATGCGTCTGTAGATCAGATCCTACCGTGTCCCCAGCATTTAATAACTATGTGAATTTCACTGAAAAAGCTGTGAGATGAAAAGAGTATGTGTCTGCTAGTTCTAGGTAATTCATGGCTAAACCACTGGAAAGCAGGCATCTTAGCCACATAGTATTTAGAGGTAATATTTGGGAAGTTAAATGCTTTCTCATCAGATTGATGTCATGCTGTTGAATTGGGAGACACTAACTTGACAAACTGTGGCTCCCACTGATGCATTTGAAAGATACTTAAATCTGTGGATTTCCATGTTGTTATGCGTATGAAAGTGGGGTCGAGTAACTGATCCCTATAGCTGTGGCTATAACATGAGCAATGCCTCCTTAGGTATCTAGCATTTTGAGCCTGTAGGAAAGAGTGTGGAGATGTTAGATGGAAATGTGGATCACACCTGTCAGCTTGCATGAAAAACCATTAAGTTATGTAGTTTCTGGTGCAGCTTGTACTCACTTAAATTGCTCTTAATGGTTATCGGATTAAGCTGCCTCTTCTCCCCATCCCTGCAGCCTGCCTGGGAATGGAAGTGATTTCAATTCTTCACAATCCTGTAGAAAAGAACTTACTAGCAAGATCCAACCTTGGTATTGTTTTGAAGTGTGAACACATTCCTGTCTGGTAGGACCTGTGCATTTATTTATAAGTAAGTTTTTAGTCAGTGAGGAAGATACTGCACATCTGAAACCAGACCCTGAAAGGGCTTAACATCAGTGGAGCACTTGGGGCTTTCTGCGGGAAGAAGAAAGACATTTTTGAAGTTCCCTTTTCCCCTTGAACGTGTCGTCATTGCTACATGGGAAGACTGCACTGTGACTAACTCCAGCAACAACCTATTTTGATTGGCAGTGGAACTTAACGAAGGTGACCGACGTGCAGCCCACCTCTTAACAATTCCTTGTAGTTGTCATTGTGTGCTACTTGGTCAGCTCATGAGCCTTTAAAACTTGGGGGTATGTATTCCTTTACTTACTCGACTGACTTGTTATCACTAATTGATATTTATGTAAAACATTGATTAGTCTTTTCCATTAAAAACTAATTGCAACCAAAGGGTGTGGTACATCTTCCTTGCAGGATGGTTAACAAAAAATGTTGCGGCGCGTTGCCTAGTTAAACTCTGGGTGCTGCTGCAGCCGTGCTTGCGCCCCGTGCTGGATTCACATGCCTTTAGTTCTTTGTCTTGTCACTACCACAGTTGCGTGGAGCTGCACTCCAAAGCCAGGGAGCCCAGGCACGAGCCCAGGCACCAGGCAGGAGCTCAATGGACAACACCTGCCCATTGCCACACTGCGGCATGACACCTGGGATACACGGCCAGTGTGGCTACATCACCCAGCCTTTGCCCAGCTACTGTAAGAAACACAGATTTGGCCCAAATAACATGTTTCTTATTGCACTTAAATACTTCAGGAGGATTTATATATTTTAGTAGCCTTCAGTCTTCTTTTTCCTATGGCTGTAGAACACCTCTGGTCTAGCTGTGCAACTGGTAGTTAGTTGCTCTCCAGCTCTTGTGCTCTCCTGGTTTTTGAACGCTGGGCTCCTGTGCGTTTTGTTCCTCCTTTAAGGATTTTCCATTCCTTTACAAACTCCAGGCTGCACTGTACCATGGAGAGAACAAATGTGCTAGAGCTTCCTTGTTAGAAGCACAGGTCAGTATCCAGACTACACAAAGCTTCACTTAAAACAGACCGGTTTGCCATCTAGAATTTATTAAGCACAGGGGGTAACCTCTTAAAGCACAAAAAAAGATTTTTCCCGACCCTTTTCAGTCCCAGATAAGCTCGAGGAACCGCGAGCTGTGAACACTGACTGGATCATTTTTCTGCCCTAACGTACACTTGCCTCCTATCTTCAGAGGCAGCTTCTGCTTCATGGGGGAAGCTGGCAAGTCCTGCCACCCGACTAGTGGCTTTTCAACACATTCCCCCAGTTGTAAGAGAAGTCACCTGCTGACAGGGAACGGTGAAAGTGGTTTGCCTTTCTCTGTTCCAATGACTACACAGAAGCAGTTTTACAAGATTCAAAAAGCTTCTGTTAGACCTGTTGTCTCAGACTCCCTCACCTGCTGCCGCAGCATGGCAAGCTGTCTCGCATCTACCAGCAAAACTAGACACCATGACTGGCCCTGCAGGAGGATAAAACACCGTGCTTCAAGACAGCCACAGTTTCCCATGCTCACATTTGTGCAGTCCTGCATGGGAGGACTGTAACTTGCTTGACAAATCCTGTCCGCAACTTTATTTTACTTCCTTTTATTCCTACTGAACTCAAATATTCTCTTGGTCACAGTTTTAAGTAGCAAGTTTATACTGATTTTTTGCCATTAGACTGTGAACACAGTAAATCTTGACACAGAACATCATCAAGATGTTCTCTGTACTCCGTATTTACAATTCACCTGCATCACTGCTGCCTCCGTGCTGGTTATATTTCACAGCTCAAGCTACGGATCACTCCATTTACAAACAAGTTATGAACCAAACCTTTTGATAGCCCTAGAAACCGCTACTTCAGACAAATGCGCTCAGCTCTGCCCCTGAGGCAAGCAATTCCAGGAAATTTGAGGTTAATGCAGACCAGACACATGATAAATTGTCTCAAGAGGCAGCCTAGCTTTAAGGTTGTGGCAACTTTGTACTTACAAAAGCTTGTTCCTACATTATCTCCAGTGCATCTAAAGGAGGAGAGACATTTTTTTGAGCCTCACAGCTTTAATATTCCACTTAGGGGCAGAGAGCTCCTGGGTCATGTATCAGTCCTGGAAAAGTCTCTAGAAAACCTAAAAGATACGTTACAAAGTTCCTGACACCATCAGCCCATAAAGCAGCTACCAGCCCTTCAATCAGCATTGCCAAGCATGTAGAATTTTAAGTTCTATTAATGGTGACCAAGAAACATGAGTAGGGGGGAACCTGCCGATGCCAATGGGGAGAAAAACTCTGAAAATGCACACATTCTCCTGACGTCCCATGTGACAGTGCCGTGCAGCTTGTGCCCATGTCACCCTTCTGCAGCCTGCGATGTAAAAGACGGTTTCTTTGGTGGTACAGCCCTTGACAAATACATGCTAGAAGGTCCAGCTCTAACACCGCAACAGTAACGCACAGCCGGCTGACGGACTGGGACATAAGGCTTAATGAGGAACAGCAGCTACAAAAGCAGGTCAGAAAGAGCCTGGTTTCTTTCCTTTATGCTACACCTAGTTAAGTGCTGGTGTAAAGCATCTTTCTTTAACTGGTAGCCAAAGAAAGCTAATTGAGTTCAACTGTGAAGGCTCGTTAGCTGTGGCACTTGCTCTACAAAAACCCAGTCTCAGTAGCTATCCTCTGATGAGGTTTCTAGCAAAGGTGCATTTCTTCTTAGGGGAAGGTAAGTACTACTATCGTCTCTCTAATATTTTGTTTTGTTGGGTGCGGTGTAGCTATCAAGAGCTGTTTCAATAGGAAGAACTCAAAGTAAACTTGTTTTGCATTAAGTTGCTTACTGAGCAGTAAGTTTCTTGGTTTTCCCTTGCTCTGCCTTCATGATATCTCAGACCTATTTAATTGTTTAAGAACTGAAGGAATGAGCTCTTGTACAATAACTCTTAATTTCTGAACTAATTCACGACTTGCTCTTTGATTTATCTGCAAGCAATGTTTGGTATGTGGTTTAATTTTAATGCTGGAGGCGTGGCTTCATCACATCTTCATTCCTCTAATAACCTACAAACATTACTTGGGGGCAGGGGGGGGAAGCTTGGCGCTAATTAAAAACTAGTGACAATATAAAATAAATGCAAAATAAAAATTGCAATAGGCAATGAAACTGCTTGGTTTCCAACTGCTGGCTAAACAAGATCTGAGATACTGGAGCACCTCCATTTTGATAATTTACTAATGACTGTTCTGCAACAGCACTTGACCCAGAAACAACCAGTTCCTTATTTATTGGAGCAAGTAAGGGACTGGAGTCAAGCCCTTGTATGCCTCGCCATAATCTCACATCAGGAGACAGTCGGCCTGTGAATTCGCTTCCCCTTGCCCACTAACTCCCCCAGGATTTTATCACACCGGTCCCTCAAAACAAAACTGTAAATGAGTCACTGGATACAGCACACTTTTTTTTTGTCTTATCAGTACCAGGAACGGCAAAGTATAGGAACAGCATTGCATCAGTACCACCCTTTTTATTAATGACGATGTCCCTTTTTACAGCTTACCCTGCGCTGTCAGAGCAGCAAGCCTTGCCCTGTGCCAGCTGCTACTTAACGCGCTGGCTGGCCGGGCGATGCACGCTGGAAGACCGCAGTGAATAGTTCTATGGACACAGACTTTATTACACAGCGCTAGCATTGTAGCTCACGCAACCGAACAAACCTGGCAGCGCAGCAGGTACAGCTATGGGGCTTGAGCATGCCTCGTAGCTCTGGCCCAGGGCTAGCTGGTGAGCGTGTCAGGGAGACTCTATCTTGGTGGCCACTCTGCTCACTTGCAGGTCCAACAAATATTGCTGCCTCTCCAGCGACTGGCTGGCAGAAAGGAAAGGGCCAGTCCAGCTATGCGGTGTCAAAAGGTTCCTTCCAGTATAGCTTCCTTCAGTTTCACACTAATTGTAAATAAAATAGGAAGGGGCACCAGACAGATCTCGCAACTGATTTGATTGGTGACTACGCAAGCGTGTCCTCTGCCCAGCGCTGGCTGCCCTGCTCAGAGGGACTGCCGGGTTAGGGAGCCCTTCATGTGCTCCCAGTTGTTATAGAGAGCGTAGAGGCCAGTAAGCGTCAGACCTGCAATGCCACCTCGTGCTATCCCACGCACTC
Organism: Falco cherrug; assembly: GCF_023634085.1. Lineage (NCBI taxonomy): Eukaryota > Metazoa > Chordata > Aves > Falconiformes > Falconidae > Falco > Falco cherrug. The sequence continues at coordinate 44,611,664 of NC_073705.1, forward strand.
CACCTGAAAAAGAAAAACAAATTGAAACCCATTAAAGTTACACTTGAGGAAATGGTCAGCTTAATGAAACGCAGCTGCTTTTTTTTTTTTTTTTTTATAACTTTGCAGAAAGGGTACCTCTGCTAATTCTACCCTCCCCTCAAACCTCTTGCCAGGCTCAAGAAAGATCCTTCCTGATCCTGACATTAATTCTGCTGGTATGGCTTCCTCTCAAACTGTGTTAGCCCTACTGCCCCAGTGAACCACAGAACACTCAAAGCAAAGTTGGCTTCTCCCAGGCCCTATTTTATTCCATCTGTCCTCAACACAGGTGTTTACAGATAGATATGTTCTCTTTCTGCTTTAAGAACTCATCCACTTAGGATTTTAGATGAGGAATAATAATAATGTTTGTCAGTTATAGTAACTAGGTTTGGGGCAGGGGCAGAAAGGACAGGAGGGGAACTAGTGAACACAACAGCAGCTGATGTGGATGCGGCCGCGGGCTGCAGAGATTCATGAGGGCCACAACTCTGAACTTATCACTGATTTTTAAAATTTTAAAGCCTTTTGGGGAAAAAAGAAAAAGTAGATGAAAGGGATCAACTGGCAAGAATTTGCTAGGGCATACACTGAAAAACTTTATTCTTACTATTACTAATGTTCAAAATCATCATCCTGCAATGGCAAAACCTGAGTCATGCAGGTGATTAAAAATTATTTTTAAATTCCTACTGCTCACTGAAGACTTGAAGCTTCTGCAAGCTGTGAAAGTAAAAATACTGGGCAAGTTTGGCTGCTACTGGCAGCCAGCACCTGGCTGGAGCTGGGAGTCAGATGGCATTGCAAGGCCATTCCATCCATGTGAGGGTTGTGCTGCGCCGGGGCAGAACTGCTGCTTTTTCCGAATGGCAAAATGTTTCTACTCCTCAGCAGTAGAAAATGCCTTCATAAAGCTTCCAGAAAGTGCTATAAATGCACAGGAATACCTAAGATCTTGTATGACCCTCAACACTAGAAAGACCTCACTGAATTTGATTCTGCAGTGTTCATCAATCCCAGCTGAATCAAGTTGGATAATGTGCACAGTATATAGAACAAGGCCAGCTTCTGCTCTACCGCTAGATAAACCTGCCTGCTTTACCGGTAAAACTGACAGTGGAATTCAGGTTCCTCAAACCTGAAACCAATGAATCTCAGTAATCAGTGGCTGGTTTTTGTTTTGTGGGGTTTTGGTTGGTTGGTGTGGGTTTTTTTTTTTTTTTTCCCTCCATTATGGATCATGAAGCTGTCTCGGAGAACTGCATTTAGGCTTGTAGCGGGGCAACAAGCTGCTGGCGTCAGCCAGACTGAGACTGCGTTACCTGTGCTGCAAGATTAAGTAAGATTTCGTTGGAGCTGTTAAACCTACTCACACTGCCCAGGCAGGTAATGAAACCAAGAAGCTGCAGTACTGATAGGAGAAGTTGGACTTGGTACTAGAGGTCATGTCTAGCCATAGTTTCTAGAAATTTCATTGCCAGACCAGCTGCGACTATCTGAGAGTTTTTTGGGATATACACCTAACTGAATTCACTGCCCTAACTGTTGAGAATTCAACAGCTATAAGGAAAGCCATACTGTTTATGCACCTACGTGCCTAAATCAGAATCTAGGAACACAAATGTAGACTTAGTTTTGATAATTCATCCTGAACTTGTTGCACAAAAGGCTTTTCACATGAAGGGGTTGCAGCTGGGTAAACAGAACTAACCATGTGCAAGCAGCTTCTGGCAAAAGGCCACAGGTGAAATTTAAAGGACACTTTGTGCAAAACAAGTATTTGAGATAATCTGGAAATGTACTAACTTCTCATTACTTTTGGGGAAAAATTAATAAAACATTAGACAAGCCTGATTTTTCTGCTCACAGAAGAAATTCTGCAATTGCTCACAGAAGAAACCTCCAAAGAGGGCTCCTTACCATTACAGTGTACAGGAAAATGCACAAGATGCAGAACATCCTCACTGTACAGAGCTATGACTATTCCTGCAGACGCTTCCCTCAGCCCCCAGGTTCAATTCCTCTACTTTTCCCTTAAAATCCTATCCTTCCTATGGAAGAAAGCTAGGTTGAAGGCTGATGAAGATTCCAGATTCTGTGAAGTCGGGATTGTATAAGAAAGGTACTTTCTTTAATTTGGGTAGCTGAGCCACCTTCTAGCATCCATGCAGACTTAAGACAGAGTGCTGCTAAAACATACTGCTCCTAACACAAAATGTTGTTAATATTTTCACATGCTGAGGTCAGCCAGGTGAGGATGGCAGCTCTGAATCCACTTAGGAGGGTCTAAAGCAGTCTGCAGTTCTTGTAGAAAACTTAGGGACTTTGCTGAAGATGCTTCAGCGGAAATCTGTTTCGTGAACAGGAAGAACTAAACTTGTGCAGTTGGTATAGGTGCATTTACTGAGTGAGAAAAAATCCAAGAAGAAAGCATGCAGGAAATGTTTCTGACCAGGTTTCCTATGCTTCTGCTACAAAATGTTATTAGTTATTTGTTTTGTAGCAATTGTACCTGGCTTCTGAACTATCCACAGTAATTATTAAAGAAGGGAAAGAAAAAACTTTCCTTTCCCTAACTGGTTAGAATCGCATTTGAGTAAATACCTCCAGGTCTGTGGCAGACTTCAAACAGTAAGGCACTGTAGAATGCAGCCCAGTTGCTGGGCAGGAAATGTTAAGCCCTCTGAGAAGATTACCTTGTTAGAAGGAGAAAAAAAAAAATTCTCCACTCCTGTCCCAGCTGTGTTTGCATGATACAACACGTTCCCACCCCTCCTCTGCAATCACTCCCTGCAAGCTTCCGATACCAAGTCTGCCTTGAAAAACCCTGCTAGAAACACGGTTGTTTCTAAGCCTCTAATCTTGCATGTCTGAGTAAGATAACTTAAAAGTTCCAGCTGACAAACATTTCTGAAAGCAGGTATTTTGAGATCAGGCAACTTGCACAATACTTGAGAACTGCTATGGGTTTCCAAAGATACATCTGATGCTCTCTTAAATGAGAATTTAGTTCTCTGCCTTTCTTTAGCTGCTGTACCCTTTCCCCAGAGTATTGTCCCTCTTCTATACATTTAAAATAGGTTTCAGAGTACACTATGCAATGACACACAGCGTTCTAACAGAACAGCTTTGCTTTTCTTCATGGTATGATCCACTCCTAACACTGAATTTTAACTCGTAGTAGGTAAAGCCATTATCTATGTTGCATAACACGAGGGAAAAATCTTCTGTTTAGGACTTTACTGCCTCTGTTTTCAAAATGTGTTACTCCACTATCCCGGGACAGTTTGTGGGATGTTTAAAGCAAGAACCATCCAACAACAAGCACTAGAAATACCTTAACTGAAAACCCAGACCCACATATTTATGCCAAACAAAAGAAGTGTTAATAGTTGTTGTGTTTACTTTTCTGTCTTCCAGTCTTTCTCTCCCAGATATTCAGAATGCAAACAGTTTCTCTTCATTTAGGGCTTCCATGAACAAAAGTCATTTAAAATGGTTTAAAGGGCTTGACTTTTCAAATGTACAAGGCAAGCTCAGTTTTGCTCCAAGGTCAAGCACAGTGGTAGCTAACCAGAGCCACTGAACCATCAGCCAGACATTCCTTTGAACATCTGTGGGTGGTCCCACGTCAGTAGAAAACTTGAAGAGTTTCCTCCTGCTGCTCCACTAGGGTCATTTTATGAAACCTTTGAAGTGTGGGCAAAGTCTGTGGGTACAGAAATTATTGCGGAAACCGGCAAACTTCTTTTTGGAAACAAGATACATTCCAGAAAAGCATGTTCTGCTCTCAGACTGCTGCAGCTAAGACAGTATTGTGGTTAAAATACAGAAACACAAAGCTTGAAACAGGGAATGTCTCCTGTACTTACTGTGGAGTGAAGGATAAATTGGAAAACCAGTAAAAATTTACTATTTAATTTACAAACTTGTAAGTATTGAAGCTGTTGAAATTACTTTGAAAACATTATTAAAATTCCCTGTCTTCTCACTGAGTGAAAGCAGCAGCACCTAGCTGACAGGAGACTACTCAAGCTACCGTAAAAGGCAGCTAGAACCCTGCAACACTGAGAACTCAGTTCACCGTTTCTGCTTAGCAGAGCCACGCAGAAGGCAGTGCTGCTCTCGGTGGCCACGTGTACTTTTAGACATCAGCCCCCAAGTAACAAAGAAAGCCTCTGCAAGCTACTACCTGTAGTGCCTGCTTGTACTTTGCTCTTATTTCTTCCTTATTTCAGACCCGAAACAAAATCCTTTCACTAAATGCCATTAGAGTGAGTCCTATAGACTTGTTAAGTTAAAAGCAGGTTTTAACACAGGTTCTTTATTTCTAAAGCACCAGACAGCCCTGAACTTTGAAGTTCAGAAGCAAATCCTTCACTTTTCTCCAAATAATGCAGAAAAATAAGATATCCTTGGGCCATAGCTGCAGCAATCTGCAAAAAGCCCCTCGTTCCTGCCCCGCCCCAACAGAAACAAGGAGAAAAGCTCTGCCTGGCCCAAAGAAAAACACAGATTAAGCCCAAAGGGAAGAGGCTTTTATAGCTGAAGAAGCAGTTAGCTAACACAACTGCCCTGAACTTCTACCCACTGAATGTCACAAAACTGATCTCTACCTCTGGCCAGACTTTACTGCTAGCAATAAAACATTTAGCTCCTCTTTAATTAATTCATAATGTATTGATTTTTCAGGGTTGTTTTCTGAGGGCTTAAAAGGCAACTACTCCTTTCAGCTACCACTTGCATGCAATTCCCTTCTTTTCAGATGCACACCGTTTTATACCAGATAACGTAACGTCTATTGCGCAAAAGGCATGAGATGCTCTATCTAGTATCGTGTTCCTACTGCACAGAAGTACAGTAAACAAAATAATTCAGTTTGTTCAAAAGCATTATTTTTGCTCCTGTTTTCCTTAACCTCAAGAGGGGGAAAAAAATTATCTAAGAAAAAGATCATCTACAACCTGTGCAACCCTCAGATAAGAGGTAAAGGTTATTTAACTTTTTTGCTTACTGAAGCCTCTGTCAGGAATTTCAATGAGAAATCAATGGCTGTCACACTGGGTGCCAGTCCAAAGTCCTACCCAGCTCAGTATCTTTTTCCCTGAGTGATCAGTCCTGCATGCCTGAGGAGAATTGTAAGATCCTCAGCCAGCTGTACCTTTGTGGAGTGATGACTGGAACCACATGCATTTTCACAGTGGAATGGGGTAATAGTGACATAGTGCACAGTGACAATCATATTTTTGATTTTTGCTACTTTCAGAGACTAACACAGTTACGACAAAACAACGACATTTGATTTAGAAAAGAGGTTGAAAACACATACAAGAGGGCTAAATATCTGTTTTAAGATATGTTGGTATTTGTGCTTTGCAACATTTATCAGAAAAAGAATTGCATAACAGATCTTCATTTCTGTCTTTGCTTGAAACTGAAGAATAAATAATATTTATTAAATGGAAAAACCATCCTTATGCACTTAGGTTATCACTCCCTTTCAGCAAAACTCAAAGAGGACTGACCAAGTTGCAACGCTTCTACTACATACACCACCAGCAAAGGAACACACAGGGGTTTCTTTTGCCTGTCACTTAACTTCTACCTAAAACATTCAGTTAAAGTTGTGAGCTCAAAAGTCAGCTTCCATGAAGCTGCAAGTCTAGTGTAACAAGTTAATAACTATACTTGCATTGCTACATTTAGGATAAAATCTAGTAAGTAATCTTGATGTTAAGATTCCATTTCAAATAAGTCTGAAAGCTAGAGGTCACTCTGGTCGAAGGGATGACCTAATATGCTGTCTCAAAACTCCTCAAATCAGTTTTACTTTGAAACTCAATTCAACATCCGTTAATTTAAGCCATATAGCATGCTGAGGCAGATTTCAGCTAACATTTGATTTATAATGGTGAGTTAATAGTATCTGACTTGCTCCAAGGAGGACCCTCAGGGGCTTCACTGCTTCAGTCACTTGCAATGGGGAACTTTCAGTGACTTTACACCACTTCCAGTGAACACAGACAGGCTGAACTTCCACAGTCCTCCCCTGCAGACTTTTTAATGCTCTTTCATATTCTCGTAGACAAGCTGTGTTGTTCTAGCCTTGCACAAAACTGCTCACAATCTAACAGCTTGAGAACATGCATATTCTGGAAAGCCTCTTTCTTTTGCTTGACTGCTGGCATTCTGGTAATGATTAACACTTCTACAAGGACAAATTGTGAAAACTGGGACCAGTTCGGGGCAACAAATCTCAGCCTTCAAAGTGTCTTCCCACTATTTTTTTTTCCTGTCCACATATTCCCCTCAGCAAAGGCTTAACTATTTGTTTCAGAAATTCAATCTAGGTTATGTAGTGTATGTACGCAAGAGTGTTTTTCAGGTCAGCAGGGCTGCTGATAGGGTTCTTCCATCAGGGCTATGTTTAAAAGTGGACCAGAAAGTTGTAATAAAAAACCTGCCATATTTTATAGTTTCTCCTTAAATATGTTCCTGATCTCTTTACAATAACAGGAGTGATGGTACCGGGAAATCTGAGTGTTTGAACAGCACTGCCTCCAACTCTATAGCCACCCTTTGTAGGTTGCAGAACAGCCTTGATTTGAAATGGCATGTTTGTGGGAGTTTCTTGCTGACACTAAAATATGAGGATGTATAACAGAAATGTCCCTGAAAGCTTTCAAATTTTCCTTTTTTAATGCCAACACAACATGGCATTCTGTGTAACACTGGAAATGATTACAATCTTGATATATGTCACAGATATGAACTAATCATTTGCATATGGTTTAAATATTCATGTTTTTTTAAGGTAAATATATATTGATGCTGGGTAAAGGTGTAAAGGAGGGAAGCTTTACCATACAGAATTAGGAAGGGCATTCTGGCATAAGATGACAGGAGAGGAAGCATGGGAGAAGCAACAAGAGGGATAGAGCATGAAAAAGGAAAATAAGATTTGGAATTAAGTTCTTCAGACAGATGTAAATACTATCTTTTTCACTTCCAGAACTAATCCTCGACCTTTTAGGTCTACTGTGCTACTCTGATTTCATGCATATGGTGAAAAATTTATTTATTTTGAGTTTCTGTGCACTACAGTTCATATGCATGACACACTTGAAATCCAATATTGTAATAGATACAGACTTATTGACTACATTTACCTTTATCAGCCCCACTAGTAGCTCAGCAGATTTTATGTTACAAAACAAAAATCCCCCTGTGCTCTGCTAAGAAAAATTTTTGTAGTGTTAGGTTGACTGTGCATGTGACTGTAGCTGTTGCACTGTGCCAAAAAAAGATTACACATAAGGCCAACCCTATGCTTCTGAAAGGTAAGGCAGAAGCTTCTACTGGAGCGTAAGATGGTAGTTCTTAATGACTTCCTACAGAAAATGATAAGACTTCTATACGGCTACTCTATCCAGCTGTTGTTGGTAATCTGTCATATCACTCATGAAATCCCAAGTAAATAATTGATTACAAAAGATTACTAATCTTGCACTTAACCTTGCATAAACACGTTGTATTTATGAAGGCTGCTAAAGCCAATTATTTTTGGTTTCAATTAGTCTAGGCCAACAGGAAAATAAGACTTCTTAAACTGTTTTGCTGGCCTTCAGGAACATTTCTAAGACACTGAAGCTCAGTTAGATATGTAAAAGTACATAGGCTAATTCTGGAATTATCTCCTCAGTAAAATACAGGTGAATCACATAGCCAAACCTCCATCAAGGTACTTAAAAGTTTATAATTTTTTCCTGTGGTAATGTTAATCTGTGGTATCCAGAAGTCCTCTCAAAAAAAAAGATGATCCAGTTGTTGAGCTTGGAATATGTGTTAACAGGTGTTTTGCTGATGAAGCTCAGACCCACCCTCTCTTCTGCAAACAATTCGGTATGCATCAGCAAACTAACCTTAAATCCATGGTGTTCTCAAATAACATTGTTGGTTTTGACCACTATGCAAAGCCTAGAGTCCTACCACAAGACAAGTTTCACAAACGGCTAAGTAATAACTTTATAAATATATCAGTTTCTCTATGTGTATGTATAGTTGTTTTGTGGCTCCAGATACTATCACATCAGTCACTTTTAAGTTTCATCTTGAAGCAGTCAAGCTGTGCTCTGTGTATTCCTCCCCTCCCCTGCCTGGCCCTCTTTCCCTTTGGAAAGGAGTTCCCATTTGCCTGCATCCACTCCTGGACTTGAGAAACTATTGGTTTTATTCCTGCTATACCTGAAAAACATGGCTAAGAATGAGCCGAGCATGTTTTTCACACAGCTGCACTATAAGTCTCAGTAAACATTTGAGTGTTTATTCAGTATAGATGTGTAACAGACATAATTTGGCTCTCATTGATTATTGTTAGTGCTGTGCAAGTTGGGAAGAATCCATTTAACTCAGCTGGAAATTTTTTTTTGGAGTGCAAGTTTTCTTTAAGTAGTCTTAGCTGTGTGAAAAAGAGTGTTCGGCTTTGTACACACTGAACTAATAAGTCTTAGTTCCTACTGTACCATTTTTACACTGCCAATTTTCACAACAGGACGGTATTTAGTAAAAGGAATGAGAATTTTTAGGATAAAGCACAAGAAAAGGAAAACTAGAAACACGTTGCTACTCTACCAGTGCTTTTGTATAGCATTCCTGTCAAGGTTCCAGCAGCTATGGTGTTCAGGTCATCTTCTGCACCTCGTGTTTTTTCAATTATGACTCCAAATGCACTGTAAAGTAGAGCTGAGAAAGAAAAATGTTAGTTAAAACTCCCATTCTCTGAGACAAAGGGCTCAGAATCCAGGCCTGGTGTAACTAGACTACACTTCTGAAGCAGAGATTTTCTGTTTGTTTAAAGGGAGGGTATTTCTCTGCAAAATCCTGTCTTTGGTGGTTTTTCTTCCCAGACCTGTTTCTGTTTTACAGATAATTTTCCCTTCTCTAGCTATAGTTTGGTTATAAAGTAGCATTCCTCATGACATCTAGTACTGCCTCAAGTCATGATAAATATGTGACATAAAGCACTGACTGAAGTTTAAGCCTGTTTTGCTAATTGAAATTCGTTTGAAATAACTTTTGAGGGTTTAACTGTACTGGCAGGCTTCATACTGTCTTCTGTGGGTGATGTGAAACTAAAGGCAACAACGCTTTCTAGGCAGCACAGAAAATTGTTGACCTCATGTGACCAAGATGAAATGCAAGTTAAGTGCTGCATTCAGGTGATGTTATCAAGGGCTGGAGTACAATGGGCTACATTTCCCTTGTAAAGGACTGTTAAATTGCTTGGGATTTGACAGCTGCTTCACCTCATAACTTTGTTCCCAAAGGGCCTTTTGCTTTTGGAGAACTTTGGGGACTGTCCTGGAAAGGAACAGAACGTGAAATCACAGTCTTTTAGTATGGAGGTATGTATAATGTATGCATTTTGATGAAGGGAGAAGGCATGCCCATCCTTTATACCTCATGATATATTTCAAGCTGACTAAAATAATGACATATTCTACCGTTCTTTAAGTGACAAAGACACAATGCCAATTTAATTCATCCCTTGTCCTCCAAGAAATTCAAATCTTTACTTTGCTAAAAAAAAGCAGGTAAATTCTTCATGAACAACCATATTAATGTGGATCAGTTGAACAGTACCATCTTTCTCCTTTCAGCATAGGCAATGGTATTTTACCTTGTCTTAGCAGCATGTAGTATTAACAATGAGGGGAATGAAAAGCTGAGTTAAACAACATTTTTAAAAATAGTTTAACACATATGTTGCTACCTTTGTTCAGGAACAGAATGACAAAAATTATCAGTAATGCCAAAAGGAATCTTTTTTCTTATCAGTAATGCCAAAAGAAATGCTGCACAAGTGAAAGAACATGCAAAAAAACTTCAGCTCCTTGAAAGGAACTTGTCTGGTAGCTAGGAAAAGGCAAAGCTATACCAAATCCCAAAATACTAAATTCAGCTTAACTCTGTGACTTGGTAGGCCATCTTTTGTAAGAAATATAACCATTTGTTACTGGAATGCACAAACATTTTCTTGAGTAATTTCTTCAAACACAGCTGGAAAAACCTGTTAATGTGTCACTTAACCTGGAACCTTGAACTCCGCTGTGCCTGCATCTCAGTTTTCAGACATGTTTTCATTACATTTGGAATAAAAAATAAGAAAAAACAAAAATACATCCCACCATAAAACTCACTAGGCATATGCAACTCTTATGAGAAGTGCTGTTCCTACTGTAGTTCAGAATCCCATCTCTAACCATGGCCTCTATATTGTGGCTCAAAAGCTGGTGTCTCGGTTAAATGGCAGACTAATCTACTCCTTAGAAATAAGACTCAAACCAAATGTAGTAAATGCAACTTAACCTATCCTTTGATGTGTTTTTCAAGATTCAAATATAAGTAGATTGGGTTGCAACATGATGTAATCTCTATTGTAAATATTGCTGATTTCTCTTTTATTACCACTCTGTGGGGCAACGAGTTACATCATTAATCTTCAGAATAATTTCATCAGTTTTTGATTTTTCCTTTCAGAGTAATGGAGCACCCTTCGGTCTTTTAAGACCTGGGGGGAAGCCAAAGAGCCTGTATGCTCTAGGGCATTAGTTATTCCACTGAATTCTATGAGATCATGTGAAGAGTGGGTTTTCTGAGGGAACTGATGTGATTTTTATTTGCCAACCCAGCCTCAGTTCACAGAAGTTTCCTTACATTAGGCTTTGATAATTTTTCTCTTTTTTTCTAACCTGTATTAATTATAAGCAACGTTTAGATTTCAAGTGGGTGGCATCATATCTAGCTAAGCTGCCATCATAAAAGGATAAATCTTTATAGTCACTATTTCTTCTATAGATAAACATTTTGTTGACTCTTTAACAGGAAACAGGCATCTGGCAGTTGCTCACATGACCACTGAGTGTTGTCTTAGGTTATTAAAGTTACTGCAGATGTATTAATTTTATTTTTTGCCTTAAGTTGTGAATTCACTGCCATGTATTAACAAGTAAACGTTATCTATAACTTCAGTTATGCCTGTTATTCTGCAACTAGAGTTCTTGTTTGTAATATACTAAAAATATTGGGTTTTAATTAGAGGCTTTTGGCTACTTAGGCTTCAGATTCCATTTTAGCCTTTAATTTCCTTTTCAATGTCTACTGAAATGTCCTCATGATCCAAAGAAAAAAACTTGCAGATTTTTCTGTTGGATTTCATAATGAAAATTTAAGAATACTTTCCCATCAGTTACATCTTTAAACTGTTTTCCCTACAATACAACAACTTTACTTACCCAGAGATCCCAGAGTGTTGGCCCATAATGCTCCTTGCCTTGTCACCATATTTAGAATTCTAGAAGGGAATTAAAATAATGTGTTTACACTACACATCTCATTAATAACACTGGAATAATGAACCAAAAGCCCTTCAAAAGAAAACAGTAAGGAAGAGCACACAGCTTGGTAATACATAATCTCCTCTATCACAGATACTACAAACAGTAACACAGGCAATACCGAGAGCAAGTATTTAGTCCCCTCAAGTCTTAGGAAAGGTTTTCTCTCTTTCCAGGTCAAACTTGGCCCTTATTAAGAATCCAATTTCTTCCCTTTGAATTACTTTCTAACCCCAGTTGATAAATGTTGCGTACGTGACGACTACACATAGCTACTGAGAATGACTGATACACTTATGCTGACTTAACTGGGTAAAAGACCTCCAAGGAAGCTTAAATGCTCTTCTAGAAGGTGCAAGCAATACAGGGACCATGTGTCAGGGAGCATGGCGATGCCTGAACAAATGGCATGGGTATTAAAAGCCAGTCAGAAAGAGGCAATCTTTTGCACTTCCATTTGTCAAACTTAGCACCCAACAAAAGGTAAAGTATCCTGAGTATTGCTGTATGTATGCTTCCAGACTAGCACTAAAGAAGGAAAGCAAATCTTTAGTGCACTCTCAGGGAAGCACAATGCCACTTCTTTTTGGCATCAGTTGTCTCCAGAATGGTGACAACAGCAGCCAGAAGAAATGACTGATCTTTATCTTCCAGCAGTGTAACACTGTCACAAGCACAGTACTGCTCTGGACAGCTGACTACCACTGGAACTTAGTTTATCATTTAAAGCAATGAAATCATCACAAGTTATGTTCCTTCTGAATTGAGTTCATTCTCCACTATTTTTCCTTTTTTTTTATAATTTTCATTAGGAGACACAGACCATTACTGAATATGGTTAAGTAATGAATTTAATAATGGAACACTGAAACAAGAATAAAAATTTAAGATGCCAGGGTATTGACAATCTCCCCCTAATTACACCCCCAACACCCATTTTGTTAACATTGCATCAGTTCTGAATGGATGAGAAAATTCGTAATTTTAATAACCATAACATACTGTGAAACATTTGATGACAGAATATTAACAGCAAAATTCAAATTAAAAAAAAATAATGTACATGTTAAGGATAAATTTGAAGGAAACACTAGCTAGGCAAGTCTGGTCCCTGCATCTGATTAGGAAAACATGGAACTTAATACACTGTTGCAAGGTGATGACCTTCAACAGGCCTTTTCCCTTGAAGGGCAAGGCCTACCAACAGCGTGCGGCCTGGCTGCCACCTACTGGGCTTGAACCAGCTACCCTTGTGCTTAAGAGCGTGGTTTTGTCTGACTTGGCTCATTCTGAATATGTAAAATACAATCCTGTTCATCTAGAACATTACAGAAGAGTCATAATTATGGTGGGTGATATTTTGGTTCTAACTCTAAAGATGGTAAAGAAGGGGATGAAGAATACAGAAACAGAATTTAAAAAGGAGGTGAGCCTGGACAAATGTGCTAGGAAATACTAAAATTCCTCCTCTAAAATTCCCTTTTTCCAAAGTACTGTGGGAGTGAAAACTGTTTCCCCCAGTTATACCATTCCTCTAGTTTCCTATGTCTCCTTCAGAGGCACTAAGTTTTCTGACAGTTACGTCTAAGCTACCAGTACTTCTAGAAGGAGAAACATACTGCTGGAAAAAATGCCTCTCTATTTTTACCGTGTTCTTTCAAATGATCTGCTAAGGTGAAAACAGTGAATGCCGTGGGTGTTCATGGACACCACAATCCAGAACAACTTCCACCATGCAACACTTGCTCAGCAGCATGCACCAATGTCATGCCTAATGCAAATCCACATGGGCCTTGCTCCTGAATTGTCATTTCTTCCTGTTTGAAAAGTTTGGGAAAGGAGAGAGACCTCACTCTCAAGTAAGTGACAGAGAAAAACAGCTCAAAGCAAAATTGTGGGGCTTTTTTCTGGGAATATGTCATCATATAAAACCATCATTTTGAGTTTGAAGCAGATTACTCGTAAATATCAAAGTAGTGATCTATTCTCAAATATTTAAGGTAAGTCAGAGGACATAGCACTTGTCACTAAATGAAAAGCAGAAAGCTTGAACCGAACATCATTATAACCAAAAACATTTCGTGACTTGATGAAGACAAACACTGACTCTCATTTTTCCCCATTAAAGACACAAAAATACATTTATTTTTGCAGCATATTTAGATCTAACCTTGTAGAAGCTGGAAGAAACAACTCTGTCACTGAAGTGTACTGTTTTTTGAGATTAAACACTTACTGTACATTTCTAGGTTTTGACCACGCCATATTTTGTGTCTCCTTCAAGCCAAGTCGCAAACCATTCAGTGCACCAAATGCTGCCCCTAGTTAGCATAATGTCAGTTATTAGTTTTTAAGAAGAAAAAGGAACAAAAAGAACAATACTAGAAGCAAATACTGAGAAGAGACTTCAGTGTATAGACTGAAGTCAAACAGCTGTTTATGTAAGGCTATATTGCAGAAGACAGAACTCAACAATCTTTGTCAGTTACTGTAGTACACAGGTGTTACCTGGACAGTTGGGAAAAATGAAAAAACTAAGCAATGAGACCTACCTGTCATGCAACATCCTCCAATGGTAAAAAAGGCCAACTCAAATCTGCCTCGAGTTTTGTTGGCTCCTGTGGGCAAAATAAACTCATCTGTATCCTGGGGGGAAACAAAACAAAAAAAAATGCTTTTGTATTTTCCAAGCATACCAGCTTCAAAATGTAGGCCATATTACATTTCTTTTTTCTTTAATCCATACAATGAACTAAAGAAGAGACAGGTACAACCAGTGTTTCTGGAAAACTGTTGTCTATGCAAGCATAGAGATGGAATATGCTATGTGTATGCTTTAACAAGAATGAAAAAAGACCTAAAAAAGATAGTGAGCTTTTTTTTTTCCACCTAGCTGTAATCCTAGATTACATCAAGCAGCCAAGGAATTCATACTGTGTGGGATGTTGTTTGGGCTTTTTAAAAATTACTATTTGCATAATTATTTATTATATCCTTGCAGCAGACAACACAAGATTCATTCCCCTCTAAAAACATTCCTGTTGTCTGATTACGCAGCACTGAGCAACCTATACTGATGCAGAAATGCATTAAGGTTTCCCACTACTCTGACCTTGAAGAAAAACTGCCCTTGTACTGAAAGCTGTATTTTATTGCGCTAAGTGACCTATTTTAAAGACATGAAAAAAGGAAGGAATAGAATAAGTGATGATTAGGCATGAAATATGGGATTGGTAGTTTTTTACATGTCCACCTTTCTCCCACAGGGACAGGCCTATGTTCTCATAAATCAGATTGGTCTAAAAAGCTAGAGAAATGGGCTGATAACAAGCATATGTGTAGAGAGGTGGTGGTCCAAAGCACTTTTTGTATATGAGACACCGACAAGATGTACACGTGTCAATAAGGTGCTAAAGCAGTAAGATCTCTTTTTTAATGCTTCTGTGCTTTCCAGTTATGGTATTATTCACCCCCTATTTAACCAATTTGTATGACCGCAACAACCGCAGGCTCAAATAATTGCACTTAGTCCATACTTGGCACTGAATGTGGATGGCAATACAGAAAATAACCCCAGCTTCTAAAACTCTGAATACTTCAGCAATAAGCTGAACCTATAATATGGTTTCTATCTTTCCTGTCACTAGGTATTTCGAGAAACTGAGCGCGTACACGACTTAGCAGTTCCCAACAATTTTCACTATTGTCCAAAAGGTCAGGATGAAGCTGTCATTGTCTGTAAGTAACCTCTATGTTTCTATAAACACCTAGGAGGGCTATCCTTTAGGTTTCTGACAAAAGGCTGGCATGCTATTTTATAATGCATACCTGTTGAAGGTAACAAAAGCATTGCAGAAAACACATTTTGTGCCTGCATTACTGGACTAACAACAAAAAAAAAAAGTGGGTTTTAAACTCATGAGTACCATTGTACCACTCATCATTATGGGAAGGCCAGGACCGAAATGTAAGATTCTCAACAATCAGGCTGACTTTCCCTCTGCATTCTGAAAGCCAGTGGATGGTCTTTAAATACAGGAGACCCTCATCATTCCACGCACACCTTCACAGACAAACCAATTTTAAAGGCTAATAATTTAAGTTCTTGTATTCTAAAATATTAGCTATGTCTTTTTCCTTGGGTTTTTAGAATCACAGAATAGTTCAGGTTTTAAGGGACCTGTGGAGACTGTTTAGTGCTCCTAAAAGCACTGTTCAAAGCAGGGCCAGCTACCGCTGGCTGCTCAGGGCCGTAGCTGGGGTTTGTGCTGCTTCAGGGATGGAGACCCCACAGCTTGTGTCTCCAACTTGTTCCAAGTAAAGTTTTATTCTCACATTTAATGTGAGATTTATTTCAATGTACTCGCTAGTGCTGAACATAAAGAGAAGTGTTACAACACAAACTGTAACCTCTAGGGTTCCATCACTAAGGAACTGTTTCAGAAGTTATTCATGACAGTAGCACTTTCTCTTCAAGCAAGCCTTTTTTTTTTAATAAAAAATCTTTTAGCATACACATATTGTTCCAACAAAATTCTGTTATACCATTTTTGACACCAGTATGTTTCCAGATATACTGTACTAACCAAACAAGACCGCTTTAGAGAGGGTATTTTCAGAAGAGGTCTAAATAATCACTTAGTGTTTTTTTTGACCACTCAACAGGAGGCCACCTAATCACACTAGGGAATCTACTTCAAACAGAGGCATATCCCCTGTTTTGTACTGCTACGGGAACGTTACGTTGTAATCTTGACTACAACAGCTTCTAGTGAGAGAGGAATATAAAAAACAGCCCCCAGAACTGCAGAGTTTTCCACTTAAAAAAAGCTGTGACCCAGCATACCGTGAAACAATAGGCACACAGATTAGCAGACATTCCACAACCGTTTACCTTCAGTGCTCCTACAAAACTTAATGTTCTCAGATAACCCAAGTCATAAATATATATATTAACTAAATAAAATCATTAAAAAATGCATCCTTATTGGATTAACTACACCTTTTCAGCTGTAGTTAATATTGTTGAGAAAGGAAAACATTCTAGGATTTTATTTTCCTTATGGGGGCCTACTGGCCATCAGCTGATGTTAACTAATGTTCAGCTGTGTAAGTATGATAATTATTCTGTAGAATAAACCAGAAAGCTCTACTTCATGATGGTCTCCCTTCAGCTGGGAAATGACGTAAGGTAAGTGCTGTGAAGTCAGCACATCCGATGACAAAGCCTGTATCAGGTCTGGGGTTTGGTTAAACACTTCTGTAAACGGAGGAAACTCATCACAGTATAAAAAACTGATTCGCTTAAGAGTGGAGAGTTTCTGGCTGCTCCTACTGGTTGAAGGGGCTCAGTGGAGGGCGTGACAAATGGCAGAACTTGTGCAAGAGCGCTTGGGGCTGTATGCCTGAGTACGGAGGGAGACATCCCCTCTTCAATGGAGAGAGACACTTATATTGATGCAACGGTCTTACTTATCCTAAATATTTAAACTGATTTTCTTCTCTTAGATGCCATGGCGCTGCAAGCTTTTATTAGGAACAATACTGAAAAAAATCGTTCCTTTCACCTGCTCAACAGTTCAAGACTTCAGTGCACACTGCACAGCACTGTGGGTTTCTGACGCCTTCACGCACGACTGTACAAACAACGGAATCGAGTCCAACAAAATAAAAAGAAGCTGCCTTCTTACCTGGACTAGATACCTGGGATCCAAGTTTAAATACGGGGACAAAGGGCTCATTCCAGTTACTGAAAGGAAAAAAACCCAGAACACGTGACCACCACTTCCCCCAGTAACAATTTCCCACCCAGTGAATTAAAAGGGGGCTGACCTCGTGCGCTGAAGCTTAAGTTGCACAACCGAGTAAAATACGGCCCCGGCCGACAACCCCCCGCTTTCAGGGGGGACTACGGGAGCGGCACGAGTGGGACGGACACGCCGCCTCCGTCACCATCGCCCGTCGCGCCACGCTGCCCGCCAGGGCCCGGCTGCGGCGGGCCCCGTGTGTCACCCTGCTCCCGGCGGCCCCGGCAGGCGGGGGAAGCGCTGCGCTCGGCTTCCCGCGGGCTCGGCGGCCGGCAGAGCCCCAGCCCGGGACGCGCCGTGCCGATCTCCCGGCGGCGCCGCGCCCCGGGCCAGCAGGCCCGCCTGGCCCTGCCCGCTGACGGAAAGCGGACACAGCCCCCCCACCCCGGCCCCGCCACCCGGGCCGAGGGCGGCCGGTACACCGGCCGCCCCTGCGCGCCGGTACTCACGTGGCACCCCGGCCAGGTCGGCGTGCGAGTAGCCCACCCCGCCGGCGCCGAACAGGCCGCCGAGGCCCGTGCCCTTGGAGTTGCCGCCGCCCTCCATGGCGCCACCGGGCCCCGCCGCCCGCCGCAGCAGCGACCTCCGCGCCGCCGCCGTAAAGCGCGCCGCGCTGCTTTCCGGCCCGCACCGCCGCTGCCGGCGGGGGAGGAGCGCGGTCGCCATGGTGAGAGGGGTGAGGCGGGCGGGGAGCCATTTTGCTGCGAGCGGCGGTGGCCCCCAGATCCCCTCGCTAGACGCGGCTCGGCTCCGGCCCCGCCGCTCCTTCCGCGCCTCCCGCCGAGGGCGCGGCTGGCGGAAAGCGCCCGGCGCCGCGGGCCGGAGGATGCGGAGGGGCAGAGCCGCCGCCGCCGCATCGTCGCGCCGTCCCCGGGGGGCGGCAGCCGCCTGGCCCCGGCGGCCGCTGGCGGGCCCGCGCGGCTGAGGCGGGCTGGGCGGGCCCGCTGAGGATGAGTGCGGGCTGCGGGCGGGACCCCCCTCGGAAGAGAGCCCGGCCGAGCACCGCCAGCCCCGGCGGCAGCTCCCAGGGAGAGCGGCCGCTGCTCGGTCCCCGCCAGGAGGGGCCTGGGGGCGGCAGCTCCGGCGGCGGCAGCCCCACCACCGCCGTGGGGAACAAAGGTTTGTACCGGCCGGGGCTGCACCCTCCCCGGGCCGAGGGGAAGCGGCCAGGTGAGCGCCGGGGCTGGGCGCGGAGGGGGCCTCGGCGGGGGTCCCCCACCTCCCTTTCCTCTCGGCGGCTGCGGGGTGCCGGGGGGCGGCTGTGCCCGCACGGCCTGGGCAGTGCGGAGCTCGCCCAGGCCGGCCCGGAGCGCAGCTCCATCGCCTGGGGCTGGGCGGGAGGCGGCGGCCGGGCCGGGGGCTGCGCCGAGGTGCGGGGTCCCCCCTGCTGCTTGCGGCCCCTCCGGCCCCTGTTCGCGTGATGCGCTGGAGGGAGGGCAGCGGGACGTGGCGGGAGGCCGCCTGTGCGGCTGCACGTAGCCTCCCCGGAGCCGGCCTTCAGTGCTGGGGCTTTCGTCGTCTCTAGCTGAGCTTCGCGCAGCCAGCGTGCCCCGGGCACCCGCCCCCGGCGGCGTGGGGCAGTGCGCCTTGCTTCCATGTGGAGAGGGGTCTGGGTGCCGGATCGCTTTGGGCCTGGTTCTGCACAGACTTTCCGGCAGCGGTGCAGCCGTGCCAGGGAGGCGTGAGCCGCTAAAGGTAGCACGTTCCGTGTGAGGGGGCAAATCCTCGCTGCGAGAGAAATGACGTTCGGCGGGGTGCTGTGCCAGGCTGTCGCGGCCGTGAGAGCTAAGGGTGGTGACAGTCCACATGGGCATGTGGCTGCAGGCCTGGCGTGCTGCTGGTCATGGGGGCTGCGCCTCCTGCCCTGGAACAAAGCTGCGTATAAAAAGTTCCCACAAGCCTCTTTGGGAGACTTTTATTTGGAGCTAATGCTGTCAAAATCAAATTTCAATGCACGATAAAGTACCTGTTTCAGGAATAGGAAGGAGTGCAGGGACGAAAAGAAACCTGAACAGATTTGCTGTGGTCCTCGGTTGATGAGTTAAACCTCAGTAACCAGTAACTTAGAGGCAACTTCCAGTAGACAATGGTTCGAAGTTATATACATATGCACTCCTACAGAGCGATAAATAAGAATGTTCTGCAAATTCAGTTGTTTTCCTCAGTGGTAGATTCTGAAGAATGGTTTCTTTGTGGGAATTTGTCTGTGGAATCTTGAGCAGAAATTTAGAGATCAATTTTAAAAGAAATTACACCGAAGTCTGCTTTTATTGTTTATGCTGTATGTAAGCATATGTTGTCTTTTTGTTGTTGCTTATGTTTTTACCACCTTTTCTGTAGCAAAAAGAGATGTTAGTAGTATTAAAATTATGCGTACTGTGTTGGTTATAGGGCTTAAAGGGCTTAGTCAGATGTTAAAATTCAGACCAAAACCATTTAATTCTGTGCTGCTGCTATAATTTCTATTTATTGTGCTAGAGAATTAGTATTCCTGCCTCAATGCAAATTTATACCTCAAGAAGTAGTCAGCTGCCTTTTGAAGAGGTTTACTTGTCCGATGTTTTAACATGTCTCTTCAAGTTATTTTCTGACTGTTTCTGCCCCTTTTCCTGGAGGCAGTGGGTTAACGCTTCAAATAAAGTGAAATTTGGTAAACAGAATGACTAATAGACTTCAGTTTTAGTGAATCTTTAGAAATAACGATCTTCTAGTTAATAAAATCCTTCAGTTATTTTTGTCCGAGTGGGGTGAAGCTGTGTGTTTTTTGAAAAAAATTGAATGGCTGAGTATGGCACAGGTATCCTTGTGCTTGCACTCCACATACAGCTTTGGTGTTACTCCCCAGTGACCTAGTCACATGATGGCAGTTTTGCACTATTGTTTCAGAAGAAACTAAAAGGATTTACATATTTTCTGGAGATTATTTTTGTGTTCTACAAACTGTACTTTCGATGACGATATTTAATAACCAGCTGTGGAAGTCTTCAAGGTCTGGAGTGTTAGGGAAAGCATTTATGAAACAATGTCTCTTTAAGTTTTCTATGGCCTAAGCTACCTATGCTACAAGCTACACAACCTCCATTTGCAGTAAAGTGCTGAGTCTTTATGTAGTGACTATTAATTGGAATAGCCAGATCTGCTGTACTGGTTTTTAAGTTCTGCAAAACTACTGTTGCCGTAGGGGAACTACAAATTTTACATACCTGGTTGAAAGCAGTGGGTAAATGCCTTGCATAGTTAGTAGTGGCAGGTAGATAACTTCTCTTGACAAAAGGAAAGAAAAGGAACTGAAAAACTGAAAGCAGTTGCTAGATTTTCAGAATTACCTTTAAATAACAACAAAACTAAACTAAAAAAAAAAATCCTAAGATTACTTTCCAGTTGCGAAATAACTGCTTTGAGTTTTTTCTCCTTATCCCTGCCACCCCCTCAAGTCTCTACATAATTAGTTCATGTGCTGCTGGTTTTGAAAGCTTGTCTGAACATCATCACAGAGATAAGAGTGTTAATAGTAAATTTCCAGAAGTCCTTCACACTTTGTTGCTGTTAGGGGAGTAAGTGTTGACAGGCTTTACAAATGGTTTACAGATGGAGGGGAGAAGACAAAATCCTTTTCTCAGCACTTGTCACTTCTAATGTGTACAATCTTTATATTAAGCCTCATGTTTCACAGTATGTTGCATATAAGTAAGTTTCTCAGTTGGGTCTTCTAAGATGCCTAGTTGGTAGTTTTTTGTTTGGTTGGGTTTTTTAAAGCTATTTCATGTTGTCTCTTCATTCCAAACCAACAGAAGTCTTCCAGGGCTCGCTGTAGTGGTAATTAAAGGTGATAATGAGAGCTGGAAAGTTGAAGTTGTCTTTTTTTTTCCTCTAGAGATTGACTGTATGTTTTTAACCATATTAAAAAAAAGTTGGCTACAAAAACCCAACCAACACACCCCCCAAGTCTGGCATTTATAAAAACTATTACAGAAGCTACAGTTGCTGACTGCTAAAAATTAAATATTGCATCACATGTAGTTTTAATAGTATTAGTGGAAGCTCCTTGTAGTAGAGATAATGAGGACTTAGTTGAGGTGTTTTTATCTTCGTCAAGAAGAAGTTACCTTATTCATATGAAATCATGTTGCAGCTCTATCATGTTTCATGTAATAATATAGTGAAATGTGTTTTTTCAGTTTGTAAACAACGGACAATTACCACTTGGTTGGAGAATAAAGGACCCAAGACAACTGAGTCCAAAAGGTAAAATGTACAGCATACCTATTCAAAAGTTGTGTTCTTTGAGTGGGCCTGTGGGGAACTCAAAACTGTGGGTTGCCAGCACAGCTAGCTACTGAAAAAAGGCAACCCTGTTTCTGCTGGTTTCCTTACCGTGGCACATCCTCTTGAGTGTAACTGACTGACAGTTTCATTACAGAAAGCTAACTAGTCCCTCACCCCTCCCCTCTAAGTCCCCAAACACAAACTTTTCTGCTTGCTTAGCTTCCTGAAGCACCTCATTCTTTAGGTGAATAAACACTGCTGCTCCTGCAAAGAAAAAGCAAGGGCAAGGCCAAGTGGGACTGCTGCTTCCAGTGGCGGTGAACTGCTAGGTCAAGTTAGCTGTAATATCAGGCTATGCCCTTAGTCAACAGCTCTGCTTTTATTTTTGTTTAAGATAGGGCAGTAACAGTTACAGATTTGGGCTGATGGTCCTGCATTCAACTTGCAGTTCTTTTAATTTACAGACAAAGGTCTGTTTTGGTTTGTCTCATTGGACTGTGATTGTAGTATAAACATGTGCAACTTGATTTAGTTTGGACCGAAATTTACAGGTGCTCAAATGTAACTTCAGGTTATTCTGTGAAGGTTTTATAAAAGTTTTGCTGCTGAATGGAACCAGGTAAAGTTTGATGTTTCCTGCTAACATAATCTGTCAGGAGCAATGTGTGCAAGGCAGTGTTAAAATTAAACACCTAAGAGTTTAACTGTCTGTTGCAGAGGAATTTCAGATATTATTTTCCTGTAATTCCACTTGCAAATCTGTTGGTTTATATTTCATTGATGTTTGTTAATAAATAGAAATGGAAATCCATAGCAATGCTAAAATAGGAAAACTTGGGATGATTAATACAGAACTACATAGGACTCAATTACAGGGTCACAGGTTGCAGTAAAGCAAAGATATTAAGAGGATGCTTAAGGGGGGAGCAAATACTTTTTTTTTTTTTAAGTTTCCCTTTAGAGTATTGCTTTTGTGTGCTCTTCCCCAGCCTTGCTGACAGACTACAGCCTAGTCAGTTTTTAGCAGGTTAGTTGTGTAAGCATTTAATGTGCTTTTCTATTGCAGTTGATACCACAATCTGAATTTGAACAGTCTTTGTGTTTCTTATCTGAAGCTGACAACAGATATTGTCAATACCTTTAAACAGTCATTTATTGAGATGGCAGCAGTAATTTTTTTTTCATCAGAATTTTCAGTGCAGAAACAAATGTTTAGGTGGGAAGTTACATTATCATAATATAAAACCCTCTAAAATCCTTTTGTTTTCAAATAATTTTCCTATGCGTGAGGTTCCAAGCTGTCATCTGTTGCTCCAAGCACCTTTTTTTCTTCTCTTTTTGTTCTGTAATGATAAAGGTGTGAATGCTGTTTCTTTACCCCGAGTGCTTTTTTAGAAGAGGATCTGTTACCATTCATGGAGAGAATTAATGTGTTCAAGAATCTATTAAGATATTCAGTTGCTGAATTTAGGATTATGTAGATGGGATACTGGGCAATAACCAGACATACAGAGTTTAGCGTACTTAAGTTTGCATTGGTTGTATGTAATATGTATCAATAGATTCAGGCGGGGGTATTGTTTGGAGTGATATAATCACCAAGAGTAGTCAGTTGTTTTAATATTTATATGGTGTCTTAAGTATTTTTCTTTATCGATACACTGGTACAAAAATTAGTACATAAGTGTGAAATTACTTCCCAGCGTCTTCTTGAAAAGTTTAATCTGCTCATACAAAACTTGCTTCGTTTCCCTGTGTAACCGTTAGGATGCATTTCTTTCTGTTCTTTGTGTAAGACAGCACAGGACAAGTTAGGTGATTTTTCTCTTTAACTTTTCTTACCAGTTCTAAATATATTTTACTCATGCTTTTGTATTTGTAATTTTTATTTTTTTTAAAGTCATGGACTGTTTATAAAAGTAAGGAAGTAATAGGATGTTTTTGAAATTGTGGACTGCTGTGTCCTGGTCTTCTAAAAGATGAATTTGTAGCTCTGAGGGAATGGCTACAAAACCATTGCTTTCCTTTTTCACTGTATTTAACTGATTAAAATGAAAGTTAAGGAGGACTTCATCATGACTTTGAACTTTTTTTATCTGGAGAAAATTAGCTAAACAGCTTAATACTGTTTAGATTTGAAAATAAGGATAATGAATAACTTGAATAGATTTCTAAGATAAGCAACTGATTCATCATCCTTTGGATCCTTTAAATGGAAATAGGTTGTCATGGAGATACAGTCCCTGGTGCAGTAAAACTTCTTGATCCTGTTAGTGCTCACTTACAGAGTATAATGAATAAAATCCTGTATTTTCTATTGTATCTTTATAATAATTTCTTTTTAAAAATATATATACACAGAAATTTCATTTGGAGACAAGACATTAAATTCCCTTCTCTTCCACAGCTTACACAGCAAAATCCATAACAATACTGAAGCAAATCCCAAGATGACTTCCATTAAAAAAGAGAACTTTTGTGAGCATGATGTGAAAAAGCTAGAGAATATTTGTCAGCAAAATTATTCAAAAATATCTGTGGAAGTTCGGACAAAGCATGTAAATTTGCCTCAGACAGTCAGCATGTGTAACTGGGTGGCTGAGGACAAAGATGCAATCTTGGACACAGAGCCTGTGAAGGGGATGCAGTCTGGAGACCTCTTAAAAAATGCCAACGTTGACCAGATGCACAAAATTGGCAAGCAGGCTCAGAGGGGCTGTGAAGAAAGCAGTGACAATTGGACTCAGAAGAAATTGCCATCAGGCCAGTCTTTAAAAATGGGAAATACAAAACTTTCTTCAAAAGATACTGAGGCAGATGAGCAAGTGGCTTCATGCAACTCACAAAAGCTGAAGAGTTGCAATTCTGTCAGTTTAATGGGTGAACAAGAAGAAGGGGATGTAGTTCCAGAAAGTCCACTTTCAGATGCTGGTTGTGATGCTTGTGTATCTGATCTTGGAGGTCCTGGGAAATTGAGCAAATGTCAGAGCAGTTCAGGGGATTCACCTGCTTTTGAGAAAGAAAGTGAACCGGAGTCACCGATGGATGTAGATAATTCTAAAAATAGCTGTCATGGGTCAGAGGCTGATGAAGAAACAAGTCCATTTCTCGATGAGCGAGAGGAGATAAATATCTCAAAATCCATAAACAAATCTTTTAGAATTCAATATGGGGATGCTGAACTGGAGTCAAGAAAGTCACGTTTTTCTGCCAAGGGCTGTGAAAGCTTTGAGGAAACAGATAATTCTGTTAAAGAGGACAGTCTGCATACGAAGTCACCTGCGCTGTATCCTGCTCCGTCATTAGAATGCAAAAGTGCAAAACAGGGTGTGAAGAGAGATTCCAAAATCACCTCTCACTTCATGAGGATACCTAAAGTTGAGGAGAAAAGGTAGTGTTCTGTCTGCCTCTTCATCTTTTTTTTCATGCTCAAAAATTTCAGAATACGTGAAGAAACTAATGGTCGTCTTAGTTTCATCTTTTAAAAATACTAATCTGTTTTGTTGAAGCATTAGTGCTGCTGATGCTTTGGTTGAAATAGACATGAAAAATCTCCCTTTTGAACACAGTTGTAGAGATGTGTATGCATATTTTTCAGGGTTTGTTTTTTTTGGCTTTATTCATAATTCGGGAGAGAGAAGGGCTGGTGATACAGACTACAGCACTGGAAAGAGAAGCTGCGGCTGTGACCCGGGACTCTGCATGCTAGATGTTGTGTAAAGGGTAATCTCTTCTCCGAGAGCTTAGATTTCAGTGGGAGCATACAAAAGTGAATAAACAGCAAAGGAACAAGCAGAAATGAGAGGGCAGTGTGTATTGGTGTAATAAGCAATTTTCTTAGTTGACTCAAGTCTTTAAAGTAGGGCAAGAATGTAGTTTTGCACATCTTTTCTGGGAGGTCCTTTCTGGGTGTGAGGAGCAGCACAAACCATACTTTTCAAGGAGGAGAGGAAGAAGGTGATGGAGATTGGCTAACTAGCGGTGGGAGCTTGCATCTGACAGATCTTAAGAGATGAGTGGGCTGAGATTGGAGATGAATTTGCTGAAGTATGGAAAAGGGGGTCCTAACGTTTAAAATAATGGGTTTAGGGAGTACTCTTTTCACTAATTGAAATGAATTGTAGCAAAGCAGCAGAGATTGAGGCTTGTGTTTGTCAGTGCTAGAGCATAGTGTGTTAAAATAAGTCCATGTTTGAAAGGGAAACTCATGCAGAAGTTTTGCTGTGTGGATAGGTGGGAATCCTAGCAGTACTTTACGGAATAATTAGTAAGATAGTGTGTGAGGCTGCAGAGAGATTATTTTTGCTTTTATTTTTGGGGGGTCTAAACAAGAGGATGTGAGGGTTATAAACTGCAGTGCCGGGCAAAGTAGTGGTATTGCCTATAGTGCTTAAGAGGGCAATCAGAAAATCTTAAAGCTTTCCTCCTGCTTTTTGTTACGCCAGGCCTACAGCAGAAGGTAGAGTGGCTCAGATCCTAACTCGCAGAGAAGAAAGCAGTGGTGTATCAAACAGGTTTCAGTCATCGGTAATGCTGTGCCAGAATTACCCTCTGGCTCTCAGATGAGCGCAGTGGGCCTGTACCCAGTGTCATGCCGATGTGGCTACACCATTTGTATGTGATCGGCCAGGCTGGAGGTAATGTCTGCACCTGGCAATACTGGCATATGCATAGATGCAGCGAACAGGTTGGACTACATCTTTATCCGAGGGTGGAGTAAATTCGCTAAGGGGAATTTAGAGGTCTAAACAGTACCTCAGAGTGCAGGCTTTTAACTAGTTTTGCGTTCTACTCTGAGAACTTCCTCCCTCTTGCGTGAGAAACATCTGGTATATTACATCAAACATACAGCAGGTTCAGATTTTTCTTCCCCAGAATATCAGATCCATGCAAATACCTTTGACCATCAAAGAGGATTAGTTCATCTGCTCTTGCATATAATTGAATTTTACAGGTGTGTTTTGGATTACTTTTAAATGTCTACTTCCATTGCAAGTGTTTTATGCCTGACATGAAAAATACAACCCTAGTGAGAAAGGGTAGTTAAGAAGTGTTTTGGGTTTTTGGTGGGGTTTTTTAGTTTGAAGAAAGAATATGTGCATCTCTGCATGCACATTTGTTTGTTTTCTAATAGTTGAGAAGGGGCTTTAGAGGCTATCCTGACAAATACTGACCAGTGAGTCTGTCTCCTGTCCCTGGATAAACAGATCCAGTTGGGACTCTGCAGAGGAAAACTGTACCTTGCTAACTCACCGCTGTTCTGTGAACGTGTTTGTAAGCCTGTGGTGAGGAGTGTTTTGGTAGACATTGGGTACTTGTGTGTGTTGGTGGAGGAGAAAGTTGCCGGGGGGGGGGGCGGGCGGGCGGGCGGCAGGGGTAGAGTTCCCCAAATAAAGCTTTGGCCTGGGGCTACAGCAAGGACTAGCAAATAAACTGACTCTGTTACAAACATAACCCTGGAGTGGAAGTTCGTGTATTTGCCTACTAGTTTTTTTCAGTGGAAATGAATTGTTTCAACATATTTTATTTTAACAGCAGGAAAGACAAGTGTGAATTCAAACCCCAGAGGCCAGGAAGGAAGATGCCTCAATATGTGCCACCTCCTCTTCCAACTAATAAGAAATGGTTTGGGACACCAATTGAAGAGATGAGAAGAATGCCTATGTGTGGGGCCCGTCTTCCTCATCTGCGACCCTCAGCCAATCATACAGTAACCGTCAGAGTACGATAATTAAGTGTATTACCTGAAATCAAATTTCCTACTGAATTGTTCAATAATATGAAATGCCAAACATTAGTCTTGTAGTATTAGCAGGTTGTGGAATTCTTTCTTTGCCATTCCTTGCAAGCAGACTAGGGCAACTGATTTTCCTGAAAATTGACTTTTCTGATGCACAGAATTAGGATATTAAGATCCACAAGAAATGTAATTGTTTGAACTGCCTCTGGCTCGTTAGGGACAAGTATTTTTCTTTTGCAAAGAGGTATGTGTGTACTTCCTTGTCTGAGTTGTAAACTGTGAGAATTTAAATATGTCTGCAAGTAAAATTTGTACTCATGTTATTTTTTTGTTTTAATATGATTCTGTTTTGGGTTCAAGATACGCAAAAGGCTCAAGATATAAAAAAGACAAAACATGAAGAGGATTTTCAAGGAGTTTTACCACTGCATTTTAGATCAAATCTGATGTATTTACCTTTAATTTTTTGGAGTAGTATGCAGTCATATTATTCTTGGAGTAAAACATGTGACCAGAAAACCGTAGGGTCATGGATAAATCCCAAACAAAAGAGAAGCATGTTTAAGTTTAAATGCAAGTTCTGAGAGAATCAGTGCTGTCAGAAGGCTGTCTAGCAGATTAAGTCTTTAAGTACATCACATCGTTTTTACATTTCTGGTATTCTGTGGAGTAAATTTGAAATATTGCTGTATCTATAATGATTTCTCATCCTCTTCGTTCTTAGGTTAAAAAACATTATTTCTGCACATGACTATTGGTATATTTGAAGCTACATTTTGAAAATACTTGGATGAAACTATGTAAACACTTAAATTCATAAATGAGGAAGTCTTTAGTTGATAATTGGACATGAGATAATTGCATATATTACCTTTATTTCATTGTTTTTCAAGAGGTCAAATGATAAGGTGGTGTTCTTTTCACCAAGTATAATGTGTAGGAGTAACAGATGGATTATTTTTTTTTCTGAGTATCTGTCGTGGTCAGTTTGTGGCTTTCCCCTTTCCAAAAAGGGTGGCTGTAGATAAGACCTCTTTTTAACTATGTTTTTGCTTACTTTTTATTTCTTCAATTTAAAAACTTGAAAGTAGAGTCTGAACTTTCCCCCACCTCCTTCTGTGTTGCAGGTAGATCTTCTGAGGGAAGGAGAGGTGCCTAAACCTTTTCCAACTCACTACAAAGATTTGTGGGACAACAAACATGTTAAAATGCCCTGCTCAGAACAGAATTTATACCCTGTAGAGGATGAGGTAAGGTCAAGTATTTACAGTTGTGTAACCAAATAAACTTTTTTTCATATAGATGAGTTTTCAGTTTACTGCATTTGCTTAGTTGGAAGACTGTATATATGGAATTGGAAAATCAAGTAGATGAACATACCTGGTCTGAAAACCTGGACTGTGGGTCATGATGCTTCAGGCAGAGCAGGAGATTTGTTTTAATGCGTTTTTTTTCTCTCTAGTTTTACCTAGCCAGTGATTTGATCATGAATATATTTTGATATGGAGTATAAGTATTTATATGTTTGGGTTTGGGGTTTTTTTGGTGAAGCAATTTGGGATGCCAACAGATGTGAATAATCAAAATGTGGTTTCAAATTCATAATACTCTGTCAGGTATTGCTGATAGTGAGGTGTATCTGACTGCTGTTCTGATGAAACAATGGCAGAGAGGTTAGGGTTGGCCCTGCGTGGTTTGTTCATTTGCAGTTTCTTGTTACTGCTCGAGACTTACTTAAACGTACCCACTGAAATGCTTTAGACTGTGGTAACATCAGCAAGTGTGTCCTGTAGTGAAGACACTATCATGATTATTGATGCTTGAATCTGAAACAGATGATTTTTATAGCCTCTAGGAAGTACTCTTAAAAAATTAAATCTTTTAAGTTTTCAATGTTAAAGATACAGTATAAAATGAATTTAATTGATGTTTCAGAGGAAAAGTGTTGATAAGGTCTTTGTTGCCAGTTGAGCAAGATGAGTTGTATCTGCCCTCGTGGTGGTCTTACAGGAACTGTTGTTACTGATTGCAGTGGGCAGTAAGACTTTCTGTTGAGGAACAGTATCACAGGTTGTCTTACATTTGGGTTAGTGCAAGTCAGCCACAGCAATATGCTTTTATAATCTGTGCCCTTAATGTTCTTAATACTGTTTTTTATAAAGTTAGTTTTTGAGTTTTGAATTGTGTATTTTATTAAGTGTGGTCATGTTTTATCTGTAGCTTCAGTTAAAAGGGAACCTTAAGGAAGTTAAATGCAGGGGACTCTAGAACTGCAGAAGTGCTTCACAGTTATTCAGAATATGTGGTTTATTTTTAAAGGCCTTCACAAATAAAGCAAACTTTATTTCAAAAAATGGGGCAAGGAAGAAAATTATTAGTAAATATGTCATTCTGTTTTGAATAACTTAATCTGACTTTGTTTTGGGCTTTTGGTTTAAAGAATGGAGACAGAACTGCTGGAAGTCGATGGGAACTAATCCAAACAGCCTTACTTAACAAATTTACGTGCTCACATGATTTGAAGGTAAGCTTGTCAATTTGAAATCAAGTCTATATGCATAAAAAGTACATTCAGGTTCACTGTGTACTGTTAGCGATTCTGGCTTAGTCCTATTTGCTTATTCACGTACAGAAATAATTTTTTAAAAAAATCTGTGCTGTTCAAGGGATTCCCTAATGAATTAGGGGTCTTTAATAGTCTTATGTGTTGCCACTGAATTTATTAGCTATTATTAAAATGAATTGTCATTTATAAACTGTGTTTGTCCGGCAGTATCTACTAGTTTGTGGCAAACGTAACGTGGGCTTTTTCTGTAACCAGATCATAGGGCAACACACAGGTGAGAGAGTTTCAAACAGTAAGTGTTCGTGCTGGTGGAGTCCACAAAAATTGCAACAATTCAAACCGCTGACAAAAATCTGTAAATTGTGAAGACTAAATGTTCTGGTAATAACTCTTAGAGTTCTTGTTGGCTTTTAACAAATTGTGATTTGGAGAAGCTTAAAATTGCAGTTACGTTTTTTGTGAAGAATAATAATTTGATTATACCTAAAAGGCAGGGAAGGAGAAGGGTGGAAAAGCTACAGATAAACTTTAAAAATAAATAAATAGCATTCCCCCAGCAACTAATGAAACTTTCCTTGATGATACTATTTTATTTGGTATTTTTTCTTGACAATTTTTTGAAGGTGGTGGTTGTTGTTGTGAAGTACCTGTTTAACTTTGTTGTGGTCCTGCTTCTGTAAGTTTTTAAACTGGTAAAACTTCTGCTATATTGCTGAGGGACTCTTTTTGTATTTTTAAAGCAAGCAAGCACAGGCTGTGGAATGTTAGTTGTGTGTTGTAGGCAGGTCCAAGGATGCCTTGTCTTGTGCTAGGAAAAGCCTGTAGGCTAAAGCTTATTCAATGCTAAACCTAAAATACAGGATTCAGTGTCATGGAGTTGCACCGTATTAATACACTTCTATGGATTTTGATGGGCTCTGTGACAGGTTTTAGCCACTAGATGGTACTGTCCCTTCAAAAATGAAATTTCATAACATCGTTTTTCTTCTGTTAAGTATCTCTAAGCTTCATTTTGATGTGCTCTTTCCCTAGGAAGCTATACTGAGATACAATGTTGCTTATTCCAAGAAATGGGACTTCACAGCTCTTAGCGACTTCTGTGAGAAGGTAAACCAAGTTGATTTCAAATAGGAAGAAAAGTAAAATCTAAGTGACTGCTTTGTTTCTGTATCTCAATGCTTTTGGCTTTATTTCCCCTTTTGAGAGTAAAGATTTTGCAGACACCAATGTGGACAGTTACTCGTCTGGTAACTTCAGTTGAAATGATAATTATACTTTATAAACTGGGTTAATTTTAAATCTTAAGGGCTTAATTGGTGCTTCAGTAACACCTAAGGTTACTGAAGGTAAGGTGGGAAATGCGTTTTCTCTGTTTTATGAAAACCAGATTTATTAAGGACTTGTAGTAATATTTCTAGCGTAATGGTATCTTTTTTTTAAAAAAAATGTTGGTCGTATTTTTCCTTTTTTAAACAGCTTTACTGTTATATTGCAGTGGTGTTTGTATAGACTGTGCTTTGCTGCTCTAACAGTAAGATTTTGCTGTATGCTGAGACGATGAAACTAAACTGTAGAGTCTTTGAAAGATTGCGGTGGGTTTTATGACTTCATGTTGCCTTCCTGGAAGAGGCTGGGAAAAAAAAATCAATAGTAGGTGACAAATGCAAGTCGGACCGTTATTAATGTACGTCCTGACTGACAATCAGAAACTATGCTAATTAAAGTGGTATGGGAGATTAAATGAGATGCAACAGAAATTGTGTTTTTCTTCCACCAGCTCAGAAGTGCTTTAAAAACACGTGCGCTTTTTTTCTTAGGAGGGGCTTGCTAAGCTGTATTAAGGTTCAGTGGAAAATGAATTTGATTTGAAGCTCATTTTGTTAGTTACATATGTTTAAAATAATATCTGCTTGCTTCATGTGATCAGAAGAACTGTTCTTTCTATTGCCTGTTTCCATAGTGTATGGGGAATACTGTTTTGCAGAGCGAGTTTTGTTTTGCATGCAACACAGTCTTGTTATTACTGACAGAAGACACCTGTAAAAGTGGTATCATATGTACCAGCCACGAGAGCTACTTTGTTTGCCCATCTTGCCAGTTTAGTGCTTCCTCCTGTCATCTGTGGGGTGTCTCTGTTTTTGAGGCTGTCGTGGCTGGATGGTAGAGGCTGTGGATATTTGGCCTATTTGCTCATATTGACTCTTGTACTAACCAAAATTACCTTGGCCTCTTCAACTGTTTGCTGTCTTCTATACATAACTATTCATAACACACTAATTCTTGTGTTATTAAAGAATACATATTTAAATTTTTAGAATGTTTTGAAGTACAAGCACTATTTATGTAAAAATCTGACTTGGGAAGATACCAGATTTGCATCATATTGCTACAAATGCAACCGAGCTTGCCCTGATGCGTTCATATTATGCGTTTGGGAGTTCCGAAACTGTGGATAATCAGATTCAGAGGTCATCTGCCAGGGAGAGTAAGTAATCTCAGCTCTCTCCAGAGAAGAGAGGAACAATAGGAAAATAAACTATAATATTGGGCATCAGTCCTTCACTGAGAGTCAAAAGGAAATTTCTGTCACCTGGGAATGATATCTTACTTGTGAGGCTCCCAGGTGAAGTGGGGAGAGCTGTTTCAAAACATGAATTTTAGACCAAGGTGAAGAGTGTGCAGCAGTATATTAAATAAAGAATAGTGAAGCGCTATATGACGGTGGCTCCTTGTAGACCACAGAAGCAAGATTTTACTGTGGCTCTGTTTATTGAATGTGTTCAGTGAACAGAACATACAGAGGGAATACATCTTGTAGGGAGATGTTTAAATCTTTTCTGTTACGAAGGGATGTCTGAACTCAAGTTTTGTAAATAGACAGACTAAAAACAGGCTTTGAAAGCAGATGCCTTGTTTAAGTGAGTAGCTGTTGAGTTAGAAGTTGAGATCTTCTGTGGAAATGACCTAAATACACTGTAATGAAATGTGGCTTTTGAGGTTAATACATTTCACAGTTAATGTTCAGGAGTCTACCATTGGCATTTGTATTTTCTTGTTTATCTTACGGTTTTGAGGGAACAGGGGAACTGTTTCAGGTGACTTTTGCTCAGCAAAAGTTGAGAGGGTTGGTTGAAAGGAAAGCTGGCTTGAGTAATCAGCCCAAAAGGAGGAGGAGCAGCTCAGCAGAGGGAGAAATAGTCACAAATATATGTTAAACAAAAAAGATGAAAGCAGAGTGTCATCCTCATCTATTTACATTCTTGGACACTATTGACTTCCAATGCATTTCTTAACCAAGAATTTTGTTGTCTAATTTAGAAGGGAGCTGGGTCCACAAATTAATGGTGTCTATTGATTTGAGACCACTGTATTCAGATACTACTTCAGTAGGTCTGTGCTTCATAAATTATAAAGGACCGTTTGTTATTTTATCTTCTGATTCTGGACACAGCTCACATTATTATTAAAATTAATATCTGTTCTATGCTTTCATATCAGTCTTACATTGTGTTTCCTATTTTAGGTAGTTTCTTTCCAAGTTACACATTAAAAATATACATTACTTCTGAATCTTACAAGTAGGATTTAAATCAGTTTTCTTATCTTAACAATAATTACAGGTTTATTTGACTTAAGTTTATTTTCCTTTAGATATAGATAGAATAAAGATTCAAACACTTTCAGCTTTCTTAACTAATGGGAAATAAATGTCATGTATGTGAGCCAGGCTTTTTTTCCAAAACAGCATCCCCTGACATGTACGGGCTGACTAGCTTTACAGTTTGTTCCAAGTGTTGTCAGAAGAGGGAGCCCTTATTATTTTAAAAAGATTCTTTTGGATGCCAGTTAATGTGTGGAAGTAAAATTCCTATTTGTAGTGTGAAGTAAGTTTGGAAGCTTCGAGTTTTTTTGATGGGTACCATGAGTTTTTGAAAAGAAACAGTAATGTACGTAAAGCTCTTAGTGGTTTGCCTCAGATGTCTGATGGTTTTGGTTGTCCTCTACAGAATTTCCACAGTTGTGTTGATTTGTTTTGCCATCTGTTTGTTAATATTTGCAAAGAGGCTTAGGATTTATTCAAGTTATTACTTAGTGGATGAAAATTATTAGTGCTAACATTTTTCTTCTTACTTGCAAAATTTTTGTCACTTGGAAATTATCCCTGCATCTGTTTCTCCAGAACTTATGTAGAAGCCAGGCAGGAAAGAGTTAACCAACAGAAAAGGAAAGGAGAAGAAACAGCTCTGGATGGAGCTGTCTCTGGACCCACAGTGTGTTGTAGATGAGCTTTATTGGTGTGAATGATGATAGGCTGGGAATTTATTACATGTTTTTCATCAACAGCGCTACATACTGTAATAGTTTTTATTTTTCTTTCTTGTAGATTTGCCCTTCCATTTCCAGGCAAGAGTAAATTCTTTTGCTTTTTCCCAAGTGTGTGGAGAAAAAAAAGTGAGGTTGTTCAAGGCCTGTGTCTTAGGCTAATCTGCAACATCAACTTTATTTAAGGGGAGAAGTAAGGCTTTATCAGTTAAGACAGTCGCATGGTCTGCCGCTCTAGATGGGGCCTGTTTGTTCTGGACATGTTTTGTTTTTATCATATTGCTTTAAAATCTCTCAGAGCTTAAACGTAATTCTTGTTAATGTTGTTTTATGAACTCTTCCTCTTACTGCTTGCATCTGCCCTGCTCTTTCAGGAACAGAGGAGTGCTTAAATCTGAAAATGACATGACATCGTATAAGCAGTGCATAACTTTCTTTAAAGGTCCTCCTTCTTTTAAATCCAGTTTTAGTTGCATAGTATACAAGAACTTTAGTCAGCAGGATTTATGTTGTGAAGCTTTGGAAACCTTCATGATATAGAACCTCTGTCATTAAAATCTAAGTTCTTTTGAGGTGAATCAGTTGGTGAACAGCTTCGCAACTTAAACATTTTTGTCTTCACAGTAGAGCTGTATCAAACCGAGTTACTTGGTCCCATCTAGAACTTGTGAGATTTAGCAGCAGTACTTCAGTTAATAACAAATCTACTGAAAAAATATGTAGGACACTGAAAGTGGCAAAAAGGAGCTCTGCAGGCACCAAAACAACAATGGGGGCTTTTATTTCTCACGTGGATTAATTTCAGTCTTCTAAACTCCTTTGACGCATAGAGAAGAACTATAGCATGTACATCATTTTAGTGCAGGAAAACTAAGGAATAAGGCTCATATGCTTTTCAAGTCTTACTTGCAAGTTATCGAAGTTACAGGCTTTCCTGATACACTTCAATAAAAAGAAATAATCAGATCTAGTCATCTGAGTTTTAGCTACTCTTGCTGCTTTTTGGTGTATGCAAAGCCGGAAGAGTGACTCATGTATGCAGGACTGTTAGCATTTAGGATTCCCCAAATACTTGTGTTTAAAATGTTAATTTGTGAGTTAATATCTGTACGCTGTTCAGAGCTGAAAAGGATTAAATGCAGTACTCGGGGGTGTCATTAAAAGGAAAACTGTGATACCTGATGATTACTCATGTTTTGGAAATTGCAAATAGTTCAGGTAGAGGTTTGATTGCCAATCTCTTAAGAAGCACAGACTGAAGATTGGCGTTTAGGTAAATCTGTGTTGCATAGTCAGTGGGTGTCTGAGGAGCTGTGAGTCATCTGAAAATGGATCACAATAAATCTTGTAGATATTCACGTTGTATCCATAACTACTTTTATGTTTGTCTGGACTCTTTGAGCTTGATCATCTTGGTGGAAAGTTTGTCTGTGAAATGGAGAATATAGAACGAGAGGAGTCGGGAATGGTGTAAAGGTATGTAATACTTCCCGTGTGAGGAATATCTGAATAAGCTAGGAGTGTTTCATCTTTTCATTTTAGTTGAGAGGAGTGAGGAATGGGTATAACAGCGGTGTCCAAAATATATGTAGGAGAGGGTGAAGAGGAAATGAGTGTTCATTCTTCAGTACAACAGTTAAAGAACACCAGAGGAGTGTTCCTATCAGGTAAGGATTTCAAAACCAGGCAAAAGCAAGTAATTGTTTAGATACTGAATGAAAGGCTGTGGAACTCCTTGTCTGGGCATGTAGAGGATGCTATGGCTTTACACCAGGTTCTGAAGGGATTTGGAGAAATTGCTGGCAGAAAAATCCCATTGACATCTACACAGATACTGTGACAGATTCTGGAGATTTCTGAAACTGATCACTGCAAGCAAAAGTGTTGTGAGGAAGTGCTGCTGATTGCTTGTTTTTTTGTGCTGTTAACTTTTCTGGGCACCTTTTGTTGATGGGCTTTCATGAGCTTTTGTCCGTGTTTACATTCTTACAACTGCTGGATTGAAGTTGAGAGGCAGAAGTGGCCTTGTCACGTGGGCCCCATTGTGGTGTAGTACCCCCATTGTGGTGTAGTACCAATATGAGACGTTGCTGACAGAAAGGCATGGGGATCTATATGCTAGCTTCTTTTAGGAGGACAAATGAACATCACTTGAAGGCACTTAGGCCTTTTAAATTTTGTTTTTTCAGCTCTCTGCAGAACTTGAAACCCTTGGTGCCTACTTGACGTAAGCAGGAAGACTTAAAGGGGCGATATGCTGTCGATATCTTTACAAAGATGCTGTCATCTTCTCCACTGTATAACACTCAGTTTCCAACTATAAGATTTGGGGTTTAGTGTAGGAAAAAAGCATGTGTGTGTCGGCTTATGGATGTCTTGTGGTCTTTTTGTCTGTTGGGAAAGCTGTTTGAAGCCGGTCAATCTGTTTAATGTCCAGGATGTGCATATTTGCTGTTGATTTCCTTATAAATTCAGCATCAGGAAATCCTTCTGTGTTATGAAAGAAGCTGAATAACTTTGACATTTGGGTTTATCCAAGAGGTTGAAAGAAACATGATCGTGTTCTTTAAAAAAGACCAGTCTCTTCTCCTCCTGTCCATACTTAATTGCAGAGAAGAACCTTCAGCATGAAGGAAGAATGTACCAGACCATTTTATCTGTGCTTTTTTTCTCCTTTTCCAGTCAAGCATAAGTTCAATGTTTTTAGCCTCCAAACTGGCTGCTAGCTGGGTTTTTTGGTGGTTTGTTTGTTTGTGGGTTTTTTGGTAGGGCACAATTCTCAGCTTATCCAAAAATCTGATAAAAAGCTGTGTAGCCAGAAAACAGGTCAGTTGTCAAGCTGAAGGAATATATTGCTATTTTTATTTACCCTTTAGTTATGCTTTCACATGATATAAAATATGGGCTATTAAAAATGTTTGTCTTACAATTACAGCTGTCGTTAGTTTTGAAACAGGATTAGAAAAGGAGTCCTATTTCTCCCTGCTTCTTTCCATTAAAACTTGCATGACAGTCATACTTCTGGATGCTAGATCCTTTTAAAAAAGTCTGGAGCAGTCAGGACGTGAGGCTTAGTTACTGTCTGCTTTTATGTGCAAGTGTCGACTGTAAATTTCTAGAAACTCACTTAATACCATTTTTGAATTTTCCATAAATACCATTTAGAAATACATACACTTGATATATAATATGCAAGACAAATATGTAAATTAAATTAGAAAAACTTTATGTATTTTCCATGAATACTACACAGCTTTATTACAGGTGTTTTGCTCTTCCAAAAGTCTGTTTTCCTTTTTTTAAAAAAACAAAATTGAAGATAATTATTGTAGTAGAAATTATTTTTCATTTGCACAGATCCCTACTATTTAAATTTTGGCCTAGCAATATTCATATGGATATGTGCACACACTTTCTAAGGTATCACTTTTTCTACCACAGGTGTTCTGAGCAGATTCCAGAATGTAAGAGATTATTCTTGAAGTGAGGAGTGGTGGAGCATACTACAATGAGTCTTGTTACTGTTAGTCAATGCTTTGCACTTAGTTTTTCAGTGAAATATCAGTTTTCTTCTATTTATTTTAATTATTCCTAACAAATGTGTCTTACTGAATTGCTGAAGTGTGGCATAAACCTAGGAAAACCTGGGATAATATCTACAGAATATGCTTAGTGCACTCTTTTGGCAGACTATAGTTTCTCATTTGAACGTATGTTACTATGTAATATACTGGCACGTTTGGCCTTTGGTACTTTCAGAAAATGTGTCAGAGGCGAGTAATTGAGTTAAGACTGAGCACATGAAATGTGTAAGAACTGAGCAGAAAAATCAGATGTGCAAAATTTGGCAGTATATCTGCTGCTTCTCCAAGAAGAATTGGTTGTGTTTTGGTATCACTGAGCTGTTTTGAATGACGTTAAGAACGGTCTTGTCAACGAAGTGCTGTACTTCAATTGCAAGATTTCAAACAGCCACAGAACCACACAGACTTTAAGTGTGTGTGTGTGGTCTGAACCTTAATAACCTTAACTTAATAACTTTAAACTTAATAACCTTAAGAAATTTTTGAAATTACCTGGACAATTTTGGAAATCATACTTCTCTTTTTTTACCATTATTTCAATTTTTCATCTAAAAAAAAAGACGGTAAATGCATCATCTGAAGCTGATGCGACTATAGCATAGTCTGGTTGGATTACAGTTGAGCTCTGGATTTTCGCTTATTTCAAAAAGACTTAACTGCTTAAGAATACCTGCTACTGTTAAGTATGTGCATATCTTGGGAGATTTTTATGTTCTAAAAGGCTTTACTGCAGTCTTGTCTCCTAGCAGGTCTTATGAACCATGTCAGTCTTTCCTGTATGTTCTGTTGTTTGAATGACCTGCTTGAAAAAATGATTGCTGTAATCGGTGATACTGGAAGAGAAGGAATTTTAAGGTACCAAATTGTTCTGGTGACTGGGTTTTTGATAAATCATTTTTATAATTGTCTAGACAGTACTAACAGAAGTGAGTGTTGTACAAAGATGTCAGCCTACAAACGTAGGCTTTTAAGCAAGAAACAAAATGCCCCAAGGCTGAAAATAGCCTATCCATTGCTTCATGCTGGATTCATTTTAGTCCAGATGTCTTCAAACAATTTTCATTACATCAGATTACCTTTTTAAAATCTAAACTGAAAGGTCTTTTGAGTGTGCCGTGAAGGGTTTTCTTTTCACAGCAGCAGAAAGGAATTTATCCCCATATTGAACAAAATGTGAACTTTTCTAGGGTGGGGGCAATATGCATCTTGTACACGTTCAAAACATTAGAAGCTAAGTGTTGTAGCAGAGAAATAGCATTGAGTACTGAATTACAAGCTTATTGTTAGTTTTCTGTACTTTCTCAGCAAAACAGTTGAGTATCTTTCAAGTGGTGTTTTGTAAGCACCATTGCAATGCCTATTGCATCAGACTGTTGACTCAGAACTACCAGGGAAAGGGGTATATACACATACCAGCTGTAGAGTTGTAATTACATTGTGTCTTAAGTGTTTGTGCATGCTTGATGCTTTGGGACGATATAAAGATACATCCTGAGGATCTCTTCCATAGTTTTCACTGTATTGAGAACATTCCCGTTTCAAAAAACAGAGGGGAAAAAAGCTAGTAAATGTAAAGGTTGTGTTTTTAAAAGTAATCTTCTGGTGTTTGCTTTTTTTGTTTGGGTTTTTTTTTTGTTTGTTTTGGGGGCTGGGGGCTCATGGACAGATTTCTTTGCTTCCATTGGATTATGTGTAAATCATTATTTTCATGTGGTCACCTGTCTATCCCAAATGACTTAAGAGAAGCTCCTCCTTTTGGTTGTGGTGGCTTTCCTTAGCTGCTTTATGCCTTCAGTGGGTTTTGTTTTGGTTTTATGCCTGGAGTAGTTAGAATAAAAAACACTGGTCAAAGCTTTCAAGAGAAGCACTCTGAAAAAGTGTACGTGGAACCAGGGAAAGGATAAAGAGGCATTGCCATTGTTAGAATGACTGTGAAAGTGTAAATGAAGTGTATTATAACTATATTCCTCATTTTTTCTCCTCCTTTTTAATCTTAAAAACTGAATTTGTTTATATTGCTTCCATGCAGAGTTTATTAATAGTTGCCATGCATTCTTTAAAGAGCAGGTTTGCAAAGGTGGCAGTGTGTGTACCCTGGAGATGGCCTGAGGTTCTTATCTGGCCAATATAATCTGAATTACTGGATGTTTTCCTCAAGATATTTGTGATTTTGAGTCAAGCAAAAAGCAGTTTATAGATTTGTTGAAAACTACAGTGTTGTGTTGTTTTTAGTTGATCCTTCTTTTTTCCCTTCTGCCTGTGCTGGACTTTTTTTGTAATGTTAAAGAAAATAGTTTTGTAAGGGCAATAGCTGTGGTGTCTCATGAAACTTTTGGTGCCAAGGTTATTGATTTCCAAAGCGGTTGAAAAAAGTTGTAGTTAAATATCTGATGGCTTTCAAATGTTTCTACTTTATGCTTCCTAGCAGAAGTTTCTTAAATGATAGCAGAATTTAATCTCTCCCCCCCCCCGCCCCCCCCCCCCCCCCCCCGTACTGTGTTTAGAAATGTAAGTTTTGAATGAACCTGGAAAGGGATCGTTTTCACCTTTAGTGTGTCAGTCAGATGATAGATGCTTTTTCCTCCTCCTTGTGTTACAACCCTGCTGTAGAAACAAGGTCATTGTCCTTTCCACTACTTTGTACTTCCCGAGAGTATCCAGAAAGTATTTAGAAAGCAGTATTTGATTTTTCTTTCCAGGACTCTATCAGTGCTTTGGAAATGGTTGTTATGCTTCTAGTCATGCTAGAGTCGCTTTGCAAGAGCGTACAGGTAGAGTCTATTGGTGGCCTGTAGAGAATCAGGACTGAGGTTTCACTGGTAATGGAAATGATTGAGGTTAGATTTCCAGTGCCTTGGAAGTATAAACTGGGCTTCTAAACCCATGAAGAGGAGATGGAAAAATAAATACATGTTTTTCTCTCTGATTTTATTTAGAATGTTGAAAAGGTTTGAGAACAAAGCTGCAGCTGTTAGGGATGATACACCTGAGAAATCATTCCAGGGTTGGATTGGCAGAAGACGTGAATGAGCCTTTAGTGGGGAAAAAAAATTAAACATGAATTAACCTCTGCCTTGTAAGCTGTCTTCTGTTTTCCTTTTGAAGTGTCAGTTTGTGGTTTTGATAAATGTCAGAAGCATTCTTCTTCTCAAATAAGATTCTTCTCTGCATAATCCAGCGTTATCTGTTTTTTCCTTTTTCCCTCCAAAGATTACTTTGTCCTTCCTTTGGTTTCTAATCAGACGAGTGCTGAAGAAATGGGATGGATTTGACAGCTAAGTGTGTTCTATTGAATTGGTTTTGTAAGGGAACTAAAGGAGGCAGATGAGAGTATTCTTTCTGCAGTTTTGGGTGCTATTAACTTAATAAAATGGGAACTAAAATCCCCCCTACCCCACTCCTTGCCTCTAGGTTTCAATCTTGTTTATATGTGTAATATTTGACATGACAAAGAAGCTGTTTTACATAGGCATACACAAGTTAGTGGGTTGCAGCCTAGTGTCCCTCTCTGTGTACCAGCTACATTGATAGTTGTGGCATGGTATGTTTAAGCAGAATTCAGCTACTCCCTGTCCAGAGGAAAACGCTTTGTAGAGGGTATGACTTAGTGAAGGCTTTTTTTTGTGTGTGTGTTTTAATTTAAATACATTAGTCACCTGATAAGGACTTATTTAGGCTTCTTTCATTATTTTTTTTTTCTTCTTCCAGCTGTTCCAGATAACAGATTGAGAAAGTCTGCCTTTAGGATTCTATAATGTTTAAAAGCACTTATGACAAGGATTAGGGGAAGAAGGGGGAGTAGTTTGGCAGTCTGACATTGGTTTATTTTCAGGTAAGACTTAAATGTTGTAAACAGTGCCTTGGTTGTTTTATTGGCACTGTTGTAGTTCTAATCATGGATCTAG
Source organism: Falco cherrug (assembly GCF_023634085.1). Lineage (NCBI taxonomy): Eukaryota > Metazoa > Chordata > Aves > Falconiformes > Falconidae > Falco > Falco cherrug. Next base: position 44,653,272 of record NC_073705.1, read on the forward strand.
ACTCCACCAAATTTAGGTGTTAAACAGCAAATAAAAAGTATGTAGCTTCTGTATGAGGCAGGAGAACAAGTAAGTAAGTACAGGGTGCTCTGGAAGAAAGAGAAAAGACAACATGGCTTAGTGCAGTAAAGGAGCACCCGCATATTGTGACTGCTTAAGTATGCTCAAGTTTTTGTATGTCATCTCAAAGGAAAGCCTTAGCTGGAAGGGAATGGTGAGGGGGATGCTTCAGGATGCCTGGAAAGTTCTGTGAAATACACTTTAAAAAAACAAAAAAGAGCTAAATTAAAATTAACATTATCCAAAAGTGCTTAAGAACCAATGTCTTGTAACTAGTTCAGTTGTGCTCTTGCACTATTCTACATCTCATTTAACTGTGAAATGGGAGCCTTTGGAAGGGAGATAGGGTCTATGTACTGAATGAAAAAAGCAGCATTTTAAATACTTACAGGTAGAACGTGACTGTTAACAGTCTTACAAAGAAACAAAGCCTTCAAACACAAGTTCCTGTTGTCTTTGTTTCCCAAAACAATTTTTTACTTTTTTCATTTTTTTTTTGCTTTCCCTATTATCTTCACCAAAATTGCAAAATTACAAAAGCCAATCAACTTTTTCTGGAGAACATTCCAAGTTGTCCTAGATCTCGTGATATGTTCCTCCTGCATATTCCTTGCATATGGCACCGAGCAAATCTTTCTCTTTGGGGGAATGTGAATAGTATTGCTTTGTTCATGTATCTGTCTTCATTATTTTTGTTGAATTGCAGACTTGAGGGAGGTTCAGTAATGATGTTATGTCTGCCTCTATTTGCAACCAGGTTTTTCAGTGTGGAAGTATTCATCATGTGGATCTTAATGCCCTGTAAAAGTATACAGAGATATTTTTTGAGACAATCAGAAGATAGCGAAGAAAGAAAAAAATTGTTCCTGAAATTAGGAGAATGAATGTACTATGAATAAAGTACAGAAGTTATGCAGCTTGTTTAATTAGTTAGGAGGCTGTTACCACCTCTAACCATATGATTAAAGTAATTAGGAAAGCTGCTACTGGAAAGGCAGTTCAGTATAGTAACATGGTACAGGGCACTTATAAACTGAAACAAAGTGATTTGAAGTGCATGAGGCATTATGGCAGCTGGGAAGGAGAATGTCAGGTCAAAATTTGTTAGAATTAGGAAATAAAAAACACAAAGTCTGAAGGAAGCACTCTGGTCTTCCCCTTCATCCTTAAGAACATGGTTCAGTTGGTTCTTGTCCTGCCAGAAAAGTTAATACGGGGAAATAAAACCAAACAAATTGAAAACATTAAGCCATTGCTGTCGTAGCATGCTGGTTGCCTGTTGGTGTGATGACTCTACCTTCCCATGAGATAGATAGAGCTGTCCAAATTTGTGTTCTCTATGTGCAGTTTGTTTGGTTTGATGAGCTGTCAGATTTAGATATAAACTCTCTACCATCACTATCACCCCATGCTGCTTCAGATCCTTCTTATTAGGACTGTCAGGCATACTTGTTCATTACATTTTGGAGGACTGGTTTATAGTGACAAGATGCCATTACTTATGACCATGTTTAGTCAGGCCTCTTTGCTGCAGTATAAATGTTCATTTTGCAAAATTGCAATGCAGGTTTCACCAAGAGCTCTTACCTCTGCAACAGCTCGCTGAGCTGTTTGCATCTTAAGAATTGGAGCCCTAAGTCATGTTCATTTAATCAGTCGCTCTAGTTGCAAATACTGTTGAAATCACAGAGTGATTTCTTTAGCAAAAGGCAAGTCATGCTTTGCAACTCTGCTTCCATATACTTTTCCCTTGGGGCATAACCCCTGCTTTTATTTAATTCCTAAATAACTTTTTTGCACGATTGGAGGACTGTGAAGAAAGTCAACAATATGTTTTGGTTTTATTTCAAATCCTGAAGGAAGCTGCAAAGGACATGTTTGCATAATAAGGAAAGGAGAAACTGATCAGTTGTTTACAAACAAAGTTGCTATGATACTTGATGTATTTTCCTTTATCAAAAATTGTTGATAACCATTTCATATTTTAGAATTTCTCTGAAGTTATAAAACAGATGTTAGTTTTTAACAAATGGAAATCCAGTGGTCTCTCTTAACGTTTACAGAGTTGTAGCCTTGAAGAAGCTTGTACGCAGTTGAAAGCGCTTTAGTGAATCAATACAGATGCTTCTACTAGATTTACTTCAGAGTAGAAAGTACTAGATTTACTTCAAAGTGAGGTGCTTGTTGTAACAGCTTCATTCTAACCGCTTTTTCAGCGAGAAGAGTTGCAACTGGTATCTGCCTTTTATAGCCCATTGGCAAGGGGCGTGACTGGTTCTGTTTCACCTACCACCCACCCTGTGCAACATCTAATAATGCATGACTTTGTGGTAGGCTGGTTTGATTTATTAATGCAGAGGAAGACTATCCCGCCTGATACCACCCACCCCCCAAGTTATTTTCCTGTAGCGTTAGCAAGCTGAAGGATCTCAAGAAATTATCAGATGAACATGGGAACTGGTGAAACGTGGTGTGTGTGTGTGTCTGGGGGGATAGACTGACGTATCCCTCTTTCAGCAGCTACAAGTAAGTAAAATACATAATGTGACTCTAGGCTGGATTTTACATCAGTACAAGTCACTGCTTCCTGAAGAGAGTTTCCTTCTAAATAAATCTTCATTCAGTTCTGGGACCAGGTATGCTCTGTGCTGTTGCTAGGTTCTCTCAGGTTGGCCTTTGCGTTGTGTGATGTCTGCCAGATGTAGTTGTGGTGTCAGCATTCCACATCCTGGAATACTTTTACTTTCCATGATAGTGTTCTTTTTTGCTGCTTTCAAAGTCTGAAAAGATGGTCACAGATAAAACCAGGTGGTGTTGCACTGAGCATAGCTGAGAATATACATTGATATGGTTGGTCTGCAAAGCTGAAACTGTGGTGGCATGCTGGTTTAGTGGACAAAAGAGGATAAGAGCCAAGCAGCCAAGGGTTTGCAGGTGTTCTTTTTCATAAAAACCTCGCTGGAATGTTAGCTGTGCAGGAAGAGTTCATGGGCAGAAAGGGTAAGTTGTTATTACATGAAGGTGGCCATGACTCAAGTTACGTTAAGTATTTTAAAGAAACTTAAAGCAAGAAGGGATACATATTTCTGGCTTACTGTCACTGTTCAATAATGAGTTATAGTCTCCAGATATAAATGGTAAGCACAGGACTGTATAGTTCCCCAAGGAGTTATTTTTAGGGAGAAAGCTGGGGGGGTTGTTTGGGGTTTTTGCCTTCTTTTTTTTTTGTGTGTGTGTCTGTGATGGTGATAGTGTTGCGAGGTTTCTTTTAAAGAAACAAACAGCACCTGTCCTTGAACAACAGTGTTCTTAGGTTACATACTGCAGCAGCTCTTTTGTGAATTCATAACATTTCCAGGAAGAAACAAGCTATGTTTGAATTTGAGAACTATTGATGTGCTTCCCCACAATATTTAGGAGATCTCTCCCTAAATAGGGGAGTATTCAGAACAAGGGTGCTTAGGCTGCTGGATGGTTTGATTAGAGAACAATGCAGAGTTAGGAGTTTCTTGTTAAGGTCTGTGAACTCAGTTACCATCTTTTTGAAGTTGTTGGGTCTTGTGAAAGTGTAGTAAGATTTTCATGGCACCCAAGGCTTTTCAAGAAAAAGGCAGCTTATTTGTCATTTACATATAAGAATAATCTGTCTGAAGTCCAATGAGAACAGTTCTGGGCATTAAGAGCTCCAAATTTTGAAGTTTTTGTTAGTGGAGGTCTAGTAAAAGTCATGCATAGAAATAATGTAGAGAGGAGAGTATATTCTGGTACATTAGGAAGGTAAGGAGAATTTCAGAGTGTAAGTGACCTTTGTAGTTATGCATTCTGCATCAGAGCTGAGCTGCTTCTGTTTTGGGAAGAAATTGTCTCATACTATTATGATATTGTTTTCAAAGAAGCATAAAGAAAAGGTTGAAGTCTTGACAGCTGTGACAAAGTCCAGTGCCATAATGTGTCACCAGATAAGTGATACTGTATAGTCTGTGGCAGTCAGCAAAGCATAGCAGCTACTATTTATATGTCAACTTTAAAAAAGAGGAAGTGTTACCCAAAGGGGAGAAAATATCAGAATTTGACAGCCTGGTAGACATCTGAGGTTAAATGTCATCTTATGATTAGATTTAACTTACATATTCATTTTAGTATTGAGATCTGAAATTCCAGCCTTTAAATGCTCATTTTGTTACTTCATGGCGCTTAAAAACGTTGTGCCTAAGAACAGAGCAAAGTTTCCTGCTAGAGCAGATGGTGTTAAAGGTTTGGTCATAATTTTGAATATCTGACTTGTACTGTGTAAATACGCAGGTACCTACACGGCCAAGAACGGGGGCAGGGGGAGAGAGAGATATGCATCTTGTTCATTTTTTAACCTTGAAAAAAAAATCGGCTTTCACTAATACTTTGTATATTACATGGATTCCTCCTCTATTATCTCAGGGGTTTTTTCATGTTTTCTAGGTTTGCTGTTCTAAGTTCTTGTTTCAATTTAAAATTTTGAACTAAAACCTTGTTTGTATGTCTTTGTGAGCAGCATACATAATGTGTGGAAAGTAACTGTGTAGGTATTGAGATTGTTTTATTTTCCCCCCTTCCCTATCATAAGTTGTTCGTCCTTTGAACATTTGTTTGTGTTTTGTTTTGTTTTTTTTTAATCTCCGGAGTGCTCTTATCCCTTTTATATCACTTGGAACAGGAGGGAATAGAGCAGAGATACTTCTATAGTTATTTTAATGATCTTGGAAGAACAGAAGTTGTTAGCCTTCAGACAGTATTTTCAGCTTGGCATTTATGGAGAACAGTATGCTTTGAATCGGAGGCATCGTATTTTCCTCTTCTCAAGACAATTGCCAGTATCTTTTTTTTTTTTTTTACATTCTGAAGTCTCTGTGAAACTTTCGATTGTGAATTACAAAGCTTTAATTATATGAATAAAAAGCTCACTTTATGTGATTTCGCAATTAGCCTTAAGTGTTGCAGAGACTGAAGCTGATAATACCTTGATGCTGTTCCATCCATTCTGTCTGCTAACGTTTTTGTGTGAAATTGGTAGTAAATCCAATTATTTTCCAGTTTTAATTGAAAAATAATATTCTATAATTTTAAAGCCACAGTTTCAGAATTTTAATGGTTTTAATTTAGAAACTGCTGGAAGGTATTTGTCTCAAATACAGACTCCCTGGTTGTAGGGGAAGGAGGGAGGCCAAATTGTGATCTTCATCTTCCATTCCCCAGCTTTAGTGCATGTTGTGTGTTCTCTTCTTTCTGCTTCTTGCCCTAAACACAGCATGCCAACGTAACAGCCAGTCACATCTAGTGCCTGGATTAGGTCAGGGGAAAAACTGCACCACTGCACAGAAAGATGGAGAATGTGTTTTTCTTTCCTTCATCCTTCTTCAGCCTGTTCGTACAGCAGAGCATGAGACTTTGGAGGCTATGGCATGCTTTTGTGCCATTTTGCATATTGCAGCTGCACAGCTTTTTGGTTTTCGTTTTACAGTCTCCCGTTTGTGTGCCTATCCTAGCTTTTCAAGGAGAGTATTGGCCATCTAAAGAACCTTTTGCACTTTCTAAAAATATATGTATGATACACAAATGGGGGTGCAGGGGGTGTGTGGGTTCATCTAAACACTGGGTACGTGATGTTGAGCTCAAAACTGGCAGTTGCAACTTTAGAAGAGATACCCTGCACTTTCTCTGAATACCTTGACTTGATACACTTCGGCAGCCAAACATGTCAATAGGAAGGGAATTGAGAATAGTATAAGAAGGGTTTGATATGACTTGTCTTGAGTATAGAAGCCTTGTGAAGCATTGGTATGCCCATTTTTTTGAGCGTTGTCAATTCTGGTCTCTCCGTGGGAAGAATGTTAGAGCAGGTAGAGAGGGGCAGCTAAAATAGTCATAGGATCAGCTGTCTTACAGGAAGAGGCTGAAAAGATTGCAACTTCAGAGTGTGGGACCAGGCAGGCTGCACCCTTTAAGGTATGTGCCCCAATGGCTATAGTTTTTGAAAGAAGGTGGTGGGGATGGGCAGCAGAAAGGGCCCAGGCTTGCGTGCTTTCTTACGTAGCTTCTTGCTGCTGCAGAGGACAACTGAGCTGACCCAGCAGTGTGTTTCTTATGTCCTTAAGAGGAGAATGGCACAGGCACTTGTCTTGGACTTTGACCTGAATATGAAAGGGAAGTAAATAGTTCCAGTACTTTTGTGGTTAGGTAGTGATTTTTATAAGTTGATAATTTGGTTCATTGTTGGGGAAAGAGTCAAATGATAACTTATTCAAGGTTCCTTTATGCAGTATTTGGTGACGTGTTTTTCTCAACTGCAACTTCTGAGAGTTGTTTCTGTGTTTTGGTTAAAGGATTATTGCAAGGGAAAATGTAGTGAGGTGGTACAGTGAAAAATGCTGCAGGTTTGCATGAGGCTAATAGGACGTTTTTGGTTTTCTTTCATTTCTTTTGGATGGGTCCTGCTTTCACAAACTTCTTGTACAATCATTATTTCTGATGTAAAAGAGATGTTTTGGTTTTTTTTCCCTTTTTCCTTTCTTTGTAACAGGTTCTTGAGGATGCAGAGGCTCAACATTTGTTCCAGTCCATTCTTCCTGATATGGTCAAGCTGGCGCTCTGTCTCCCAAGTATCTGCACCCAGGTAAGTAAACGCAGCTAAGTGCTCTGTGGCAGACCGCTGCTCTTCAAACTGTAACTAATGGCTAAGGTCAAAATGTCAGGATCACGTTATGTTCTTAATAAAAGCTGTAGGTTTTGTGTTGAGTGTAGCTGAAGCCTAGAGTGCAGAATGGACAATGCACATCTGTAATGGAATGTAAAAAAACGTATCTCGCTGTCGTATTTTTAGTCTGAACTTCAGTAACGCTTCCCTTTCTATATGCTGGAGTCGCTCCTTCCTTTTCTTAAATGAAATGACAATGCAGCTTTTCAGCTTTGAAAACCACATTTATAAACTGAAATACTTAAATAATCTTAAAACGTCTTTTTTATTTTAGAAAATTTTTAATCCTGGAATTAGTATTTTCATAAAGCCTTTGTTTACATGGGAGCATATTTTATTCTGGTTAGACCATCACAATACTTGCACACATAAAAACCTTAACTGTTCATTATTGTTATGAGAATCAGTTCTGTAGGTAGTAAAGCTGATAAAAATGAATAGGACTCATCAAGTAAGTGAGAATGTATGATGGGTAACACATTAGCAGGGGAATGACTCGTAAGCTTCTTTGTTACAATTTTCAAAATTGATTTTGTTGGATGGGAGCAGGGAAAATACCTCCCTATTTCATTCTGCTGCAGGGGTCCTACAGTAGACGTGTAATTTCAGACAGTATGAATATTTCTTAAAATTCTTTTACTAGTCACTGGATGGGGAAGTTTTTGAGAATGCTGTGAAGTTTCTGAACACAAAGTCAAATGCAAGACTTGCAAATTCATGTAGTAATGCCTTTTATAAAGATGATGTACTGTTAGGCAGTGCAAATTAAGAACTTTGTCAGATTCGGGTTTTTTTCATTAGACATAAAGCTAAATTTGTTCCAATATAACGTACTGTCCAAAATATCCTATTTTTATAGGCTTGTAGAACTTTAATTAAAGAGAGCTTCTGAGGCTCTTTTCCCCCCTCTAGCTGTGTGACTTCAGACATCATAATACAGCTTGTTAATTAAATAGCCAGAAGACAGAATGAGATTCAGTGAACGTGAATGTAGTAGTTATAAGAATGAAGGAAAACTTGTTTGTTTTGTGGAGTAAATAGGGCTGTGTATTCAACTATCTAAATCAGTAGCAATTTCTATATTCACAACTGAAAGGATTAAAACATAGCTACTCGGCTCTCCTGGAGCTAGGCTGATGATGATGGCTGAGAATACTGGGAGAAGAGGTGAAAGCTGTGTTCCCTTTCTCCTGTCAAGTGGGCTTATAATAGTTCCTGGACTCCTTAGCATCCAGAATTATATTCCCGCCCCCCCCCCCCCCCCCGTATTATCACATAACTTAAAAAAAAAAAAAAAAGCAGCAGCCATGAATGTAGTGAGTGAAAATTCCATGTCAGGAGGCTGAAACCTGATAAAATGGAAGATTTTTTCCAAAAAAACTTCAGGGTGTTTTATTTTTGTGCCCCCCCTTCCCCCAGCCCCTTTGTTTAGTTTTATATTAAAGAAAACTCCAAGCCGAAGAGCAAAGCAAAGCTGAGCTTCCGTTCATTCTGATTATAAAAGAACAGATAATCATGCACTTTCTGCAAATGTTATCAGTGTTACTTCTTCAAGTAGGATGGAAAGAAATTCAAAGCAAGTCATAGAATGATGATTTGTGGTGTGACTTCAGCATTTCTTTATTAAGTATAATAAAGTTATTGTAGCTGAAAGCATTCCTTAAGGGCTCCTAACTGTACAGTTTGTGAAAGTGGGGTTTTACTTCAGCTTTTAGATTGCTCAGGATTTGCAGCATCCCGTCTACTTTCCCCCTCTCCATTCCCCATGGTTTTATTTGATAAGTTGTGTTTTCTTGGTCTTCCTTTTTATTATTGATAGAAATCTGCAGTTTGTCAAGCAAACTTTTTCTGAATTGTCTGGAATAATCTGTTCTTGACTTTAATGGTGCGGCTGATTAAAGGGTTCACCAATGGCCTAAATTACTCTTGCTCTAATTTAACAAATGTAATTTTGTGCTCCTGTTTTTTCATTTAAAAGGGGTAAGCTAATTATTTTTCTCTCTCCTTCCCTCCCTTTTCTCCTGCCCCCCCTCCTTTTGTTGGTAGCCAATACCTCTACTGAAACAAAAGATGAATCACTCCATCACAATGTCACAGGAACAGATTGCTAGTTTTCTAGCCAATGCTTTCTTCTGTACTTTTCCACGTCGCAATGCAAAGATGAAGTCTGAGTACTCTAGTTATCCAGACATTAACTTCAACAGGTATGGCACTCTGAGGTAAATGAAGCTGATAACCCTTCAATGAAAATATTATTGTAGTCATTTAGGGGAGAAACTCATTTCTTTTATGCTTCTGTCACTAATTTCAGTAGTTTGCTTTCTGTCTTTTCTGTTTACCTCTAAGGGACAAGAAAACTATGCAGCTATTTAAAGAAAGGATCTTGTGCACATAAAGATATGTTTAATATTCCAATTTTTTCTTTTTTTTCATGCACACACAGACACGCTTTTGCTGTGGCGTAATTAGGCTGATACAATTCCCTACCTCCTCATAAGCCATTTGTCTGTGAACGGTACATTTCAGTTATGCTTCAAGTGTTCCATATGTTTAAATCAAAGGTCAGTGTTTCCCCAGCCATGTTTCTGACATCCTTTGTGTCAGCATCAGTGATCTGCATGTTTGGTTAGACCAATAGGACTTCATTCCTCAGCATCCTTACAATCTCTCTTATCATTTTAAGGCAGTTGTAGAGCTGCATGTTAAAATAAACCTATCCTTTTTGCTACAAGTTAGCCTAAAAGGGTTTCAAGACCATGGTAAGAATTTAATTAAAGTTACTCTGATTTCTAAACAAACACTTATGTTTTTCCCCTCGGTGCTAGCTTACAGATTCAATTAGAAATTTTTCTTCACATCTGTTATTTTTTAAATAAGCTTATTTCAATGTTAAATGGGGGAAGAGGATGGAGACGCTTTCTTCTGCAGAATGTTATGGTTCACACGAATTTGTAGATTAGAAAGGGGATTTTGTCTTCTGGGCACCTCCATACAAGGCTGTGTAGGTCAACCTTAAATTTATTAGGCTGGAGCTTAGATAAGTTATTGATGTAGAGTTTTTCTCATTCCTCACAGTTAACATATGTAGTGTGTGTACTCTGAAAACTGAGATGAAATATAAAAATACTGTCACCTGTGATCCAGCACACTTGGGTATGTGTGTCATAAGAGCTCTGTTAGACTAGAACTTCCCAGAATAAATTGTCAGGCATGCCAATGTACTAATAATTGTTTTGGTGCTTGCTGTCCTTAAGGGCTAGCACAAGCTTCTCTATATTGTGAATTTCAGAAGAGAGGCCAGGGTCACTGTCTTGGTGTTTGTTCCAGCAGTGCAGTAGGTTATGGAAGTGTGGGTGGACATTAATGTACCATACAATTCAGCATGTTTTTCCACAGTTAGTTCATGAGAACAAATAAATTAAAAGTACCATCCATGAATTAAAGAAGATTTTATGTTCAAAGCAGTGAAGGAGGACAGTAAAGTTCTGGAAAGAGTTCTCTTTGTACCAGCTATACACTTCTAGCTGAATTTTGAGGTTATTTATGAAGGGCTTGAAGATTAAAGGTTTTGTAACTTAAGCATGTTATAAATCAAGCAGTTAAATTCTTACCAACTACAGAATTAAATACCGCTAAATCAGCGGAGTAAACTGATACTGTCTTCTATGGAGTTGTACAGCAGTATAAAGTCACAGTAGTACAGTGTAGTACTAGTGGTTAACTCTGGGCATAATATTTTGAACTACTTTAAAATAAAAAAGCCTTGTTAAATTATTAGGTAAATAGTTTCCTGCCGTAGACTTGAAGAATGACCAGTATAAAGTATGAACTGTTCAGGGGTTTCTGTCCTATTCCAGTCAGTCCTCCTTTGTTTTCTGTCTTGGCTTCCCAGCGCTGTCATTCATGGTAAGTCCCAGCAATGTTATTTAAAGGGGTAATACAGCAGACAGCCTTCAGGCCTTCCTCTTGCCTTATGGATGAGGTAATGCTCAGCTGTTAGTCACATAGGGTAGAAAGCCATTTTTATCCATGTAATTGCAAGAATATTGTTGCCAAACTGGAGGAAAGAAGGGAAGTTGATGTCCTCTGGTTCTTGAGGATTAAAAGTGGCTTGTCCTCAGTGTTTGCCAATTTCTGTGATGTTTTTTTTTTTTAACATATATAATTAGTTGCCATTTCAAGTCCTTTTTTTACTTAACCATTTGTTGGACCAAAATTCCTTCTCCCCCTGCCCTGTGTATTTTGCATATGATAATGAGCAGATTAGTGAGGTGGAATAGGGGGTGACAGGCAGTAGATAAAATAAGAAGGAATGTATGACGGAGAGGGAGACTGGCAGGATAAAAGCAAAAGGAGATTGAAGAGAGCAAGTGGTGGAGAGAGCACTACAAGAATTTACAGGTTTTTATTGTGCTACGATATGTAACCTGATTTCATTGAAATCTGAAAGGAAGGGGGAGAAGGAGGATGGATAGGATTTTATTTCTTTTTCTTCCTGTCAACCCTCTATTTTTTCACCCTGCAAATTAGTTCTTTGGTAGTGAGGGCAAGGAATAAAACGTCATGTTTTCAGCTATTACTGCAGACTTGTAAAGACAGCAAGATTTGGTTGATTGCAGTGTGTATTCTCAGCTTTTACAAAAAAGCCTTTCGTGAAGCTGGTTATACTCAAAAGGCAGTAGGTAATGACTGAAGTTAAAATGTTTGTGCCCTCCCCCCCCCCTTATAACTGTTTTGTTGTAAAGGTTTTGGAGGTTGCTGTTATGCTCTGTCTGCTTAGGGATGGGCATAACAGATTGTTCCACACAGCAGCTCTTTCTCCCCACAATATTATGGACTGCAGCTTTTTCCGGACTTAGTTCTTAGCATAATTCATCTGCTACATGACTGTGAATGAATTACTTTGTTCTTTGGGTAAAAAAAAAAAAAAAAAATAAATCTGCCATGGCTCCCTAACAAAGCAAAATTACTGAGAGGATGCTTGCATTTGAGGGATTTTTTTTTCTTTTTTTCTTTAGCAAGTGGTGGTGTTTCTCAATTCTGCTGTGTATGCCCTTTCTGCATCTATACAAAAGGCTTCCACCCCTCCCCTCAACTCCTTGAGACTGAAAAAAATTTGTCCCTCAAATTAGAAACACAACCATATAAGCTGTTTCTTTCTTGTGTTTTCAGTTTTACACAGCAGTTATCAATTCCCTTTATGCAGACTTAAACATTTCATACACTATAAAACAGTTAATGGTTTCTACATTTAAATTCTGTAACGTTCCTTTTTCCCTCCCAGTCTTTTCTCTACCTCAGGTTTTTATGTGGTATTGACTTACTGTATTTTGCCTTCCACCCATATTTCCCCCAAGGTAAAAATCGAACAGACAGTCAGTGTAAGATACTGAGACTCTCCCCTTTTTTATTTTTTCTCTTTTGTTCTTTCTCCCCTGCTCCCTCCTCTTCCCCCCCCCCCCCCCATCCCCTGCTCCCTGTGTTAATCATTTTCTGGTGCACCAGTGCTTGGCATTGTTACTGCAGTGATGATGGCAAGTGGTTTGAGTGCTGGTGCATGTGCTAATAACTGCAACTGATTGGAAGGAAGGCCATTGTATGTTTTAGTATTGACATGTCATCTGTACTTACCTCTCCTCTCCTGCGTGTTGGTCTTGCCAGATGAGCGGAGAAAGAAAGTATGCATTCTTCTTTTGACAGTGAAGCACTTAGTTTAATAGTATGTTGTGACACCGACGCTGTTTTGATTGTTCATCGTGCTACAGACTGAAAGTCACCTGTGTATAATGAAATAGTGGGTACTTTAATTGAATTCTTCCCTTTCATGCTTGGCAAGGATGGACCTATTATGATTCTTAAGTCATTAACAACATAATTCATTTCAAATGTAGCTACTAAAATATAATTCATATTTTAACTTGGAGAGCTTTAATATTTATGAATTTCAGTAGATAAAATGACATCTGTTCAGTAGCCAAACATTAGATCATACTAAATAGCGTAAAGTACTGCTTCCGTTCAAAATATCGAGCTAACTTTAAAGAGTTCAGTTTTTCTTTTAAAAAAAACTTTTATAATATATGATGGAAATAGATTAGGCAGCTTTATGAAAAATATCCCATCACAGAAAAGGAAATAATTAAATTTGCTATTTTTTTTGCCTTGCTGGATAAGTTTCCATGGAAATTGCATGCTGGTTGAATGTAGAGCCTGAACTGCATTGACTCTTCTGACATAATCTATACAATTATGATGTTGTTTGCACAGTTTAAAGTCATTTCTTATGGTGATGATCGTAATTAATCTTTTTCGTGAATAGTTGGTGGTTTAATGTTGCACTTTCATTAAAAAATATATTCCTCTTGAGATATATTAAAGATAAGATGGAGCTGTGCTTTCTTGCTTTTTTTTTTTTTTTTTTTTTTGGGTAAGATGCTGAAACAGGTGCCATCCACTGTCACACATGATTTTGTACTGTGGAAGTTTTTTTTTCCCTCCTGTTGACCAAGTTATCAGACCTGTGTCTTGACGTTACAGAATTAGGTAGTTTAGGGGAACTACCTAGTCTGATTATATGTAAAAGCAAAGTATAAGGGGGAAAAAACCCTTCTGCAATCTTGCATCAGTTCAGGATGACTGAAAAGGAGACAGGTTTGTCAAAAACACACTTTGGTTTTGCTGTGTCTTTGACCTGCTACAGATCTGTTCGTAGCTATGTCAAGTGACAATAACTTCTCTGTTTGCCTTTTTTCAAAAAAACTGACTGTACTTAAACTGGAGGTTGTTGTGCAGCTGTAATAGCTCCCATCAAAGCAATTGAGGTTGAATTCATCATTGAAGGTAGCGTGTCTATCTTTTGGCACATATATTAGTGGATGCTGTGGTCTGAAACTGCCAGTATTCCACTAGGACTGAATTTCTTCATCTTTATTAAACAGACCTTTTAAAGTAATTTCAAGTGATAGGAAAGGAGGGGGAAAAAACCCACTAGTTAAGATATATATGTCTGTAACAGAATGTATAATACATGAAAGGAAATGGGAAAACTGTATAGTACATTTATGCAGGAGAATTGAAATCTGATTTACTAGTAATGCAATTGTCTCTTCATAAACAACATCAATTTCACAACACTAATGAGTATTCTGTGGGGAATAAATTACCTAGCGACTTTGAGAGAACTTGGTTTGGACTGAGATGCATTACTCCTGAAAAGTGGTTCTAGGGTTTCTGAGTTTACAGATGCTGATCCTACAAAACTGATCCTGTATGCCTGCCTTAAGTATATGTTCTAATTAGCCTTGGATGGAATACTTTAAGTAGAGTGTAATTTTCTGAGAAATTTAAAATCAACATTTGCATGTAGTAAATGATTAAATACTCTTTAAACAGACAACTTCAAAAGGACACTATTATTAACAAGCCTGGCATAATTACTTTCCTGTAGTGATTAAAGCAGTACTCAATCTGAATATTTTTTTTTAGCTTTGTAAATGGTAGTAATTTAGTCCAGAACTTAGTTGTACCATGCTATGGGATGTCTTTTTTTTTTAGATCTTTAGGGTAAAATACGGCAAGTACTTGGAGTTAGCATCTTAGCATTTCATCAAAGTCAGCTATCAATCTGGTGTATTTTAGGAGTCCCAAATCACTAAAATTTTCCTTAAAACAGGTTTATAGTGCTCCATATTACTTTCCACAATAAACAAAAGTACAAAATGAAAGGCACAGAGAATGGAGATGTGGGTATATGTGAATGTCTGAGCTGGAAAGATAGTTTTTGCATCCAGATTACCAACAGAATGACATTGCTCTATTTTTTTCTTTGTATGAATCTTGAAAGTCAGTATTTAATCTAGAGGTGAAGTTATAATTAAATATAAGGGTGTTGAATGGTGTGATGTTGTTATATAACTTTGAGATGACAACAGCTTGTACCCAGGACACATGACAGTAAATGCGAAATGGCCTATGAGGTTGAATTATTGAACGTATTGTTTTTCTCCTTGACACGAAGGGAATTAAAAAACTGTAAATTCCATCCTGGGTAAACAGAAAAGGAAAGCAGTTTTGATACAGAAAGGTGGAATTCATGTTATCAAGTGGAAGAGACATACACTAGGCACCAGAAAAGCCGAACTGAGGTTGCTGTACCTGATTTGTGTAAGGTGGTGCTAAGTTTCCCTACTGGGAAGTGCAAGATCTGGACAGTGGCATTTCCTTTTGTGCTGTCCGAGAGCTGGTTGGTTAATTTGTCTGCCTTCCATCTCTCTAGGAGGAATTTCTCATCTGGATTATTCTGCTTTTGATTTATATAAAGTCCACATTGCATGAATTGAAGTTTTGATATTCTGAATAGCTTTACTTTTAGTTCTCACTTACATTTTTTTGAATGGCAGCAGGACTTTGTAGTAAGGGTTTTAAGTTTTATATAGGCTATAAGAATTTCCCATTTAAAATTTACTAAGGTTTTGTCATCTTACGTCATGTTATTGATGTTTAAGTACTTAAAGCTGTCTAGGGCAGTGGTCTCCAAGCATTTTTGGTTGCGCATACCTATGAACAAAAAATTTTTGAGCATGCACCCCCAACATACGCATATTTATTTACTTGCAAATTACATACATGTGCTACTGTATCAATATATTACATTCTAATATGTGCACAAAAAGAGAAATTTTAAAAGGACGAGCTAAAGATGAAGTAAATACTACTTTAAAAAATATTACTATTTTATTTTAATGAATGGTGCAAAAGTACTTTCTACCTGAATCTTAGTGGATTGACTTGCACACCCCCTGGGGGCTTTGGAGACCAGAGTGGGTCTGGGGTGCTGCTCTTCACAACATACAGGTATGTAAGCAGGAAGGAAACATTTTGTAATTAATTTCTTTTGATATGTGGAATATAAATGGTAGCAATGAAACACTAGTTGCAGCTCCATTCTTCATGAAAAGTCCTTGACCAGTAACTGACTGGAACAATCTTCCATCTTCTTCATTGGAGTGAAGCTTCAGGGATGTAGCAGTCTGGTTTAAAAGGCAGACAAATATTTCTGTATGGGGAAGAACCCCACCCAATACCTAATCGATTGAAATGGCTTTCCCAGAAAATATTTCAGGCAAAGCACACAGGTAATTAATGTAATTCCAGTTATTCCTATATGGTAGGCTGAATTGTTTTTCCATATTGAGAGAGTGAAAGAAATTGTTCTCTGTCCTGTGTAAGCATGTGATAAGCACACATAATTATATACACATTCCAAATCTTACATTATGGGGTTCTCTCCGTGTGCATAATGCAAACAGATTTCCTAGACATCAGCTAGACTAATATCGTAGGCAGTCCTCAATATGCATGTGATAGTTACCTTGAGCACAATTGAATAAAAATGTCAAATAATATCGTGACAGACCCTTACTGAAAAAAGAATGTTTTGATCAACTGTGCTTAGCATTGCATATTCAAGCTTAAAAAAATACTTCATTAGAAATATGATACTGTTTCTGAAAAAGGGAGAGTTTTGTTTTGCGCTTTTGTTTGTGGAACTTCACTTTTTTTTTTTTTTCCGGGGGAAAAAAAATTGCAGGAGAAAGATGGAAGAGAGGCTGCTTATGTGCTCCCCAGTGCAACTGATGTAATCCTGAATGATGAGTTTATTGTGCCATTCAACACTGTATTAGTTTTTCCTTCAGGGTTCTGTGTGTCAGTATGAAATTTTAGTACTTTCTGTTGAGACTGCTAGCATCTGAGAATGCTCAGCCTTTTAATGAAAATAGCCCTCAGTCATATGGAGAGTTATACAGATTTGACGATAACATAGGTAAGCATAGTATTTCCACCCCTACACATACGCATCAGAAAAGCTTAGGCTTGAAATGCAATAAGATACAAAAAGCAAGGTGCTTGGTTTGTTCTTTTTTTTTCCCCAAGTATTTTGTGATCCTATACATTAGACTAAAGCTCTGTTTAGTGATTAGTTCTGTTCTTGATATTGGAGGTAAGGTCTATTTGATATTTTTATTTCTGCCTTAACTTTCCATCCTTCCCCCTGCTTAGTCCCTTTACTGGGTGAAATTCATCTGTCCATACTACTTCCTTGTAAATCCTTCTTCTTCCACCTTTATTTGTAGGAGAAAAATGAGGTTTTAGTAAAACGGCTTGCCCTTGTCTAGATGCTGTGTTGCCCTTAGTGAGACCACACTAAAATACAAGAAACAGTACAAGTGTGTCTTCAACTACAGTAGTAAAGAAAAAGGCACTGTGTAGTGTGTCTGGCAGTTAGGTAAAAGCATGCATAGTTAATTGTGGGGACCATAAGTATAAACTTGTGCATCCATGCTTTTGCAATAGCAAAAATGCAATTTTTTTTGCTATTTTAGCAAAATTAGCGCACATGAAATGTCATGGATTTATGAATGGGAAGTATTCTTTGAAGTATGATTCACACTGCAAATTTTGCATATTGTTTTCACATGGGCAGCTTTGAGTCCTTTGGTAGGTTCAGATTTCAGTAAAGGCATCATTATAATCTTGAAAAAGAAACATTCAAAGGAATCCCAGCCTGTGGGTGGGAAGATACAGGCTGGGGATAGAAATACAGATAACAGATTTATTTAACTGGGAGGTTAAACCACGTGATTGTAATGGTTCTTTCTGCTTGTAAAAATTACTGGAGCCATTTCTTCAAGTAACATGAAAGGATCAGTTTAGCACCTTGGAAATTAAATTTTGCAAGTAAACTTCTGTATTTTAATCATACCTTAATCGGAAGCGATGTGTTTTGGGACTGTTCACTTAAGCATGCATTATGTGCATGCCAGGGTCACATTTGCGTAGCTTTTAATGTTAAATCATGTTGATGTTGGTTTGATTGGAAGTGCACCCTTTGAAGTCCCTTGAAGATTTGCCGCTTGTCTCAGCACTCCAGGGACCTAAGAGCAGGTTCCTTAGAGCTTTTGGCTCCAGCTTTTGTGCTGTCAGAGAGCACGAAATAAGACCATTTTGTGTTTGCAGTCAGTGAGACTACAGAAAACAGAATATTGATTACAGTTTTAAAATGCTTTTTCACCACCCTAAAATTTAGGGAAATTTAGCAAAAGAAATGCACGTGTTTTTGTAATAATTACTGAAATAGTATACACTGTTGCCTTGTAACTTCATTGTATGTTTACTGACATTCGTTGAATAATTTTTAAATTATTTTTTTTTACATTTTCCCAGTACCAGTTGTTATTTTTAATATTTCTCATATATAGGAATTCTCTTCAGAACAATTGGATTGTCTGAATACTTGCTAGGAAAGAGTTTTTGGTTAGCCAGAATGACTTTAACAGTCTACTTTGTGTTTATGGCATCGTTCACGCATCTGCTTTCTTATGTTTTTAAATCTCTGACCTTGATTCCTCGAACACTTAAGTATGGCCCTGTAGAGGTCTTCATTCATTAACGTTGCTGCTACCCTGGCTTGGAAGCTGGAGAGCCAGAGATAAATTTGTGGCTATGTTTGGCGATCAGCTCTGCAAGCTTTCTTAACTCCCATATCTGCTAAATTGAAGTTATCTGCATGGCAGTGAGAACATCTTGTACAAAGCAAAACAGCTTACATATGCAGTTGCCAGTAATATTTCAATTACTTCGACTGAAAGTAGGCTTGCAGTGCTTTGCATTTGATTTACGGTGCACTTCATTTGGATGAGTTCTTTAATTGGAATTAATGGGTTTTGGCCTTGGGTTCTTCTGTCAGGAAATTGATTGTGTGGTTTCCACTTACAATTTTGGGCGGCTTTTTTTTAGTAGGATCTGTGTCACAGAGCTTGAGGAAGAATTTTATTTAATATCTTATTGATGCCCTCATACGGCTTTGTTCTTCAAAATAGAGATTTGCTTCAGAAATAGAACTTATCATAATGTTGCCTAATTGATCCGTTTCAGAAGTAAGGATCAAGGTTAAAACGTTCATAACTTTGCCATGTTATATCTTCACTTAAATTAATGGAGCAGGACTGGGCCATTTTTGATTGTTCTAGGTATCACTTGCTTTTACTGTTGCATGTTGGTTACTTTATGCTGTACTTCGGGAAGCTTGGCTGCCTGTGTGTGTTGCAGGGGGAGGTGTTGGGTTTTCTCTTGTGCTTTTCTTCTGAATTTAGTATAGCTTGGTGGAAGGCTTCCGAATCATTGATATCATGATTTCTATGGAAATTTGAGAGAACATATGAAGCAATCAGTTTCAACTGAATGAATATCAATAACTTTAAATAATTAGATACTGTGAGGGTTTAAGGCTAATTTGTAGCCCATTAAAATCCTTGGGGATTTTTCCACAGGTCTAATTGGCCTTTAAATCAAATTCCTAATGATGTAAAGCACTTTCACTTGAAATAACTGAAGACAAGAGTTCCTTGGTCTGGTTATATGGAAATATGCAAGTGATATACTAGTGTTTTGTATTTTTCAAACATTATAGATAAATAAAAAGCATGTTTGCAGATAGCTATCTTCAGTTTACCATTAGCTCACTAGTAAAGGTAAATCCTAGACACAGAAAATATGAATTAATTGATCTAAGACGCGGTGGTTTTGGCCTGCCACAAATGGCTATCCTTTTATGAGTGTGTTCTGTTTCAGACAAACATGATTTGTGGTCCTAAAATGTGTGTGCAGGACTGGTGTTGCACGCTTTTGTTTTTAATAAATAACATTTTTTAATTTTTTTTTTTTTTTATTTAACAGTGGATTTTCAAAGAGAAAGTACAATTTATGTTATGTCGTAGCAAAGAAAAGGAAATGCTGTGCGGAGAAGGGTGATGAGAGCTCTGGGGTTAACTGTTATAAAAGATCTGATGCATGTAGTTACTGGATTAATACAGCTACTAGGTCAAAATACAGGTAATTTTGAAGGCCATAGTATTCTTCAATCTCCATGGTATGGACTATCCCTCCGGAGCAAGGGATGCCTGTGCCAGAACCCAGAGCTTCTCAGATTCTTTTGTGCTGCCTTGTGGTCTTTACCCAGCCATGTAGGGCTGGAACAGAAATACAGGTATTTCTTCTCATTATTGTAATTATAGATGCTGTTTGGGGAATATTTTATCTGCTGTAAAATAAAATGCGACTTTTCAGAAGCAAATCGGTGTTACTCTAGCTTTGATCGCAGAGGAGAAAAAAAGAGAGGTAGTTACCGCAGCTTTTAACAAGAGAAAATATTTGGTTGGAGTTCCCTACTTGACAGAGTGGCTGCATTTTGATGAGTAATTGTAATGGATGAAACAAAGTTCATCTGCCTTGCCATTGCCTTTTAGCTTGATGTGACTTATTTTAGTCATGTTTTTTTCCAGTTCTGGACTTCTCCTCCCCAGTCTGTTAGTTATGCTGAGTCACATATTGCCTTTGTGATACGAAGAACATCCTGAGAGTTTGCAACATAAGTGAGATTTCAATTTGATGTAAAGAGGCAAAAAGCTAGTAAGGGTATGATTGGACTAACAGATAAATTAACCAGTTCAAAGGATTCATACCAAATGAGACTGCCAGATAAAAGGTCAGAGATTATTTATGCACGTAGGGAGGACCTGCACACGTGCGCACACACGTGTATCAACTCTTCCGTTTATGAACACCTTATTAGTCATGCAAGCAGAACTTCTTGATAGAACTTGCATATTGGCCCATTTTAAAATAGACTAAGTCTGGAGTTTGCCGCCTTTGCCTGATTCATTATTCAATGAATGAGAGAGATTTTATAAAACCTTTTTAACCACCTCAAAACTTGCTACTGTGACTTAATATATGTTTCGGACGACATTGATCTTTTCAGCATATATACTTCGTAAGAATTCTTAAATACTGAAAAAATGTAGTTTGCTACTAAAAGCTGCAATCACCTGACAGCATTCTGGTTTTAAAGGCAGGTTGTCATCCCAGTACCTAGAAACAAATAAATAATGTCGTGTCATTCCTTTACTTAGACTGTTTATTGGGGCACAATCTTACATCCTTGGGGCTTTCACTGAATCATACATCTTTTAGTGAACTTCCTACTCAAAGGATATTATTTCTGAAGTCGCTGCTATTCTTCCTTCCAGATAAATTCCATTATGTGTTGCCAGTAACAATGCCTTGTCACTTTGTTGGAAGTGAAATTAACTAATGCGTGTTCAAGTTGCTGGAGGACAGATGATGCAGTAAAAGTATTTCAGCTAACCTTAAAAGAATACATTCACTTAATGGCTAAAAATAGGGCGCTTCTTTTTAATGCTTAGGTTTTTACAAATGAATGTTAGAATGCCAGGAGTTGCCCAGCAGATGAAGCAGTTTCTGTTGGGGGTAGGTTCTTTTCTTTAGAAATGCTGCTGGTGCAATGCAACTCTTGAAAGCAATATGGTTGCGTTAATTCTTCTGTGCAACTCACTGAGCTGAAAGTAGGGTAAAGCATTTGGATCTTGGAGTACTCAATGTATGTATTGTCACCCCTTGGTTACTTACTTTAATCCAAGCCAGTCTGTTGCAAACAAACTATTAGCTTTCTTGGATGTTCATATTGAAGTTATATTTTTTGATATTACAGTATCAATATGAGATAGGCATTCACTTAGCATCTTAATAAGAAACTTAGCAAGCGAATGAACTTGTTACTCTTAAAGGCCCATGTTATAGGGGCTGTCTAGAGAGTTCTTTCCACAGTACAGAATTTAAATGCAAGGCTAATCAAAATGTGCATATAATGATTAAAAAATCAATCACAGTTCGTAGCCTAATAACTATGCACTATATCCCTGAAATCTAATTAATTGCTTTTATTTCTTGTTTTTCAGATTGTTTGAAGGACGGTCACCAAGGAAGCCTGAGAAACTTAAGACCCTTTTCTGCTATTTTAGAAGAGTCACAGAAAAAAGTATATCCTTTATTCTTTTTCTGAGCTACAAACAGATACGTGAAAAAATTAATCCCATTAAATTTAGAAATGGCTATCCAGCATTATGATGGAAGTGTGCAACAAAAGCCAGCTTGCTAAGTACACTGGTATTTGTATTAATGTAACTTCTTCTCATATAGATGATGCATGCAATTAAATTTTTTGCGCAGGGCTTTGTTTTTTCTGAGAGGGGGATATGAGGGGAACGTGTAAAATACGCAGAGAAATATTTTCACCCCCCCTTATACAAATTGTGTGTATATAAATGTGTATATGTAAGTATACTTAGGTATATTTGTAATATATGCAACTACTTGCTACACTGCATCAAAGTGAGGATGTTGAGGGAACTTAGCACCATATGTAGTCATTAAAATCATAGGCTTAAAGATTCTGATTCAAGCTTCAGATTTCCATCAGTGTGCACATTTAGTCCTCTGACTACCTTTGCAGTTCTGAAGGATTTTCCCCTACTTGTGCTGATATTTCAGTTTTTTACCTTCTGTTCTCCTAAATCAAAGCTGTTGTGAAGTTTGCACTGCTCAAATAAAACAACTGATAGCAAGACATGAGAGATCCCCAACTCCTTCAGAACTTAGTGCAGTATTTTCCTTAGCGTACGTAGTCAGATCTCTTGTTGTAGCCATGAATTTGAACATTTGCATAAGCTTTCAAAAATAAATTTTTGTGATAATTTTATTAGAGCTTATATATTGTATTTTGCGGGAGAAAGAGATTTTACTGCAGTAGCAAGCATACATCATATCCGCAGCAATATCCTCATTACAGTATTTTTTAAAAGAACCTTATTTCTTTACATGTCAGTATTTCACTATCAGCTTCATGTTCTCTCGGAAGGGTTTTTTAAAAGACAGACAGCTTTAAGATATTAAATATTAAAATCCCTTTCCTTGGTTCTGTCCATCTTCAGTTCATAATTTTAGTTCACCACAAATTAAGTCCAGCTACATCCTGTTTCAGCTATCAAACTTTCAGCAATGTCAATAGAACTAAATCTCTGATGTAAAAAGTAAATTGTGATCTAAGTGTTGGACTGAAGAGAGACAGAGTGCTAGCCTTTTTTTTTTTCAGTTGAGTAATAATGTTTTCATGCAAACCAAATCCTAAATTTATGCAGCTGTCCCTGACCCCCTGTGCATGTGAAATCTGTTGGGAACATGCTTTATGAAACTGCATTTCCTAACATGATAACTTTAAATAACATTTAATGAGTTTCTTGAGTGCTCTTTTTTTGAATTAAGAATTCCTATCATACGTCCAAAAGAGACCCCATTTCTTTGTTCTTTTTTGTCCAAGGAATTGGTAAGACTGAAGTAACTTAGCTCCGTAAATTACTGTAATAATCTTGCAATTCTTTATTGTTGCATATTGGAAATGGTAATTGAATTCCTTGTAAAAGAACACAGTGGAGACTATATCAACTGAAGACTGTGCTCAAAAGGTGAATGCTTCATTTGTAAGTCACTGCCACTGATAACCAGAGCTCCTTTGTGGAAAACCACTTGATTACTGAAAGCTGTGCACTTATTTTTTTAAGAGCCAGTAGTCCTTTTATTTCCCCTAAACCCCTGTAATTTTGAAGAAAAGCATAGGATTTTTTAAGGCTTTTGGAAAGATATGTTTGTGCTTTACCTACTATTGTGAATGTTTTTCACAAGCATAGACTTACTGGAGCACAGAAATGAGTCTCAAATGCAGTTTTCACTAGGATTGCATGACTTAAAGATTGATACTTTCTGTTGCAAAACGAACTTTTTTGAGTAAAACAAGGAGAGAAGATGCTAATGTTTCCTTCCTGCAGTGAGCAATAGCTCCTTTTTTTCTCTTGAGGGCAGGAGTCATTTCTCGGTTGAAATACAGTGAATTTGACTAGCATCCTGGCAGGGCTGAAAACAGCTTGATTTGGAATCCACTAATGCTGATGTAGTAGGATTTTCTTGGAAACATGAGCTGCTGCTTCATCCATCCATAGGCTGAGTACTTTGTGCGTTGTCTGTTGACTCTGAACAGCAGCAACCTCTAAACGCTCACAGTTTCTTTTTTTCTAAGTGGCAGCACATTTTACTTCCAACTATCAAGTCTTTCTATTAGTGTTTACAGTTTAAAAATCACTCGATAAATAGTTTCTCCTTGATCTGGAAAAAGAAAAATACTCAAACTCCAAAGGGAGAAGTGAGTATTTTGGTCTTCATGTTACTTGCTTTCAGTTTGAGCATGGGCTGTCAGGGGAAGATTCAAAGCTGCTCCTGAGGAAAGTTAAGCTTTTGTGTTTCTGCCAAGAATGATGTTGTAATTTTAAAAGCTTACCACTTAAAATAATCTAAGGACTAAAGTTCCAGCAGTTAATACGTTTTCCTCTGGGGTTGGTTTGCCTGTAGAACCTACGGGATTGGTGACATTTACAAGGCAGTGTCTCCAGGAGTTTCCAGACTGGGAAAGGTAAGTCAAACATCCAATTAACGTAAGAAATTTCTTAAATCAGTAACTGAATCCTATTCATATGACATTAATTCAGGCCTGGAAGTACTACAGAACACAATGTTTGGTATGGATTGTTATGGAGAGAAGTACAGAGGGAAGTGGGTGGACTGCCACAAGTAGTTTGAGTGTCCTGGGTTTTACAGTATGTTTGCCTGTGAAGCCAACAAGTCTGAAGTGAATTTTACACAGTGAACAGTAGCACATCTTTGGTGCTGTTGCTTGAGTGGGGAAAAAAGAGATGACTTGATTTCAGAAGTCACGGGAAATATAATGAAGTATGGGTGATAACCAGCATAAAAACACGACTATTATGGCTTTCTTGCTGGTTAGCAAGTTTAAGTGGGACAAACTTGTGTAAAAAAACATCGAACTTCAGTTTCAAATTTAACACAATTGACTGTGTTAAACTTTTACAAATTGTTTCTGAGAGGCAAACGCACTTTAATCCATCAGGTGGTTGGGGTTTTTTTAAACCACCTTATGTTTAAGGTGTGTAAGAAGTTTGGATTGGGATATCTTTTTGTTTTTTAAATGGATGTCTTTGTGTGGAGATTCTGTAATCGTCCTTTCGTACAATATTTTTCCTCAATGATAGATCTCAGAAAAAACTGTCTAGATTGCATGTCACCTATGAAGGCACCATTGAAAGCAATGGACAAGGTATGCTACAGGTAAGCACATATAACGGTAACTGTGGCTTTGTCATGGATTTGTCATACTTTTGTGGTCTGCCAGCATAACGAAGTTATTTGTTTATCCTCAATTGACTTAAATGACAAGATGTTATGCAGTTTAAAAGAAACATCAGAATTAATTCCGTGGCCAGTCTTGGTGCTGTCAGTGTTCCCCAGCCCATCTAGGTTTGCCCATCTACCTGGTACAGAACGAGCTGACAGAAAATCAGAAGCTCTGGACAGCTTCGGGTCTTATGGTTCATGCCAGGATTAAAGATTGACAAGATAAAAGTTTCAGGCTGTGATCCTGATGAGTTGTCAAGGGTTTCAGTTTATTTTTAAAAAATTATTCTGCGCCCCAGACGGTGACCAGGTCAGTGGTTCAGGAGACCTTCTTGCTGCTGCCAGCACCACTGTTCCGGTCTGGGAGGCAGTCAGCAAAAGAAATTCATAAGGAGGATGTCCTGTCCATATCTACGGAGCACACTCAGACTTTTCAAATTAGTTGTTAGCTTTTTGCTTTTCTTTTTTAAAAAAAGAAAGTGCCTTCTAGAGTTTGTTTTTAAAAAAAATAAAAATTACAACTTCAGCCAGGAACAAGTACTGGAAGGAAGAGGAGGAAGGTGAATAGGAGTTTTTTCTGTGATGCTTTTTGCTCAAACTTGCCTTGTGACTGAAACCTGAGCATGCAATTGAGTGTATTGAAATTATTAAGAACTGAGCAACTGCTCAATAACCATTTTTCTGTTGTCTCTATCTAACTATATAACCTCAGAAGTGAGAGATTTAATTATACCTTTTCATGTACTGTTTCTGTTGCACTCTGTAAAAGTGAATATTGCCTGGGATGTAATATGTTTCTTCCTGGCCATTTGCAGTCTTATCAAGTGAAATATCTCTGCTCAGTGACCTCGGCCTCAGCAGGCAGGGTCACTGGCTGGGATAAGCAGAGCAGGGATGGTGGTGATGACAGTTTCTGCCGACAGGCTGGTGGTCATCAGACAAAGGCAAAGTGATGTGTCAGGTCACCAAGGTCAATCCTAGATATCTGGTCAGCAAGTGGGCATCCGCAGAGAACAGGGCTGGGCATGGGCCCATACATGATGTGTCTCAGGTGAGGTCAAGGACAAGGATGTGTGTTTACACGGGAGCCAGGATGGGGGCCCAAGGTGAGGCTACTCAGGGCAGTTCATGTGCATTTGGGGCTCTGACACTGAACGTTTGGGTTGTTTTTGTGTTACTTTTTTTATCGTAGTCAAGTTCAGCGGTTCTTAAACAACTGGAGCATGTTGCCGTTTCCAGCATAGACTGGAGGAACGCATGCTGTTGTGGTGGCTGGCTCTCGCTGTGCTTTAGACTTGACTCTTGACTCCTGAATCAGTTTCTAATCTACACGGATGTTCGTGTTGCTCCAGCAACTCTTACAGGAGGGGAAAAAAAAAATGTGCTCTCATCAGCTATCTAAATAAAAATCAGTAGGAAGCTAATAGCATTTGAAAGATGAATTGACTTTTTAAACTATAAATTTATATGGGCAGTTAATCTGCGTAAATAGTAATCACTTTATTGGATAAACCAAATCCTTTTAAAACTTGTCTATATAAAAATGTGATTTGCAAAATATGTATTATTGCAGCAAAAAATAAGAGTCCAGAGCTTCTCTCTTTTAGGTAGAAACCTTAATGATCAAAATTACTTGCCTTGTTCAGGTGCATTTCAAGGAGAATTCATAAGAGATTCTTCTAAGTGCAGAGCAACTGGTAGGGGGGCAATGCTAATCTTAAAATGTTTCATTGTGGACAGTTGGGGCAGAATGCTTATTAAAGGACAACTTAATAATTGTTCCATGTCCATAAAATGCGAAAAGAATACTGTGCTATTATCATCTTTCACATTTACTGAAATGTGTTTCATTGTTCAGTATGTGCTCTTCAAAAGAAAACCCACAAAACTTGAATTCAGAGCATTTGAGGTGCAAAACTTGATTTTGCTGTATAATGTCTTGCTTGTTTAAAGTTTTTGGAGAATTAGAAAGAGAAAAAAAAAAAGATAGTTACACTGTTAATTAAGGCTCTGTCCCTTAGGTTATTATTATTAATGAGGCTGCTTGTATTTTGAAGTGATAGCAGGTTTCAACAGAAGTACTGAAATTTGTACAGGACTTTTATTTACCTTGGTAAATGAAAGAATTTTGTGCTGTTTGCTTGTCTCATAATCCTCGTGAATATATTTTTGTTAGGTTGATTTTGCAAACCGTTTTGTTGGAGGTGGTGTGACTGGGGCAGGACTAGTCCAGGAAGAAATTCGGTTTTTAATCAACCCAGAACTGATTGTATCAAGGCTCATCACTGAAGTCTTGGATCACAATGAATGTCTTATCATCACAGGTTGGTCTTTTGCAGAAAATGTTTCGCATCTTATTCTGGTTTTACGTATAGATGATACATTTCAGGTTGGAAGTTTAGTATGTTTAAATGCTTTAGGGATAAAAAAAGGAAGAAAAAAAGTAAAGTTAATACTCATTTGACAATGAGCTTCCTTCTTCACTCCACCTCTTAAGACCTTAGGGCTGCTGTTCCAGTAGATGTTTTGTGAAGGAAACATATTTGAGGACTTTGGTGTTTAGGCCTAGCTCAAGAATATATTGGGCAATATAGGTAAAAGCCACTATTACTAGCTATTAGCTGGTAATGCTTCTGTTACCTTGAAGCAGGGGTGGGATTTTTTTGTTCCTGTCTGGAATTTGTAACATTGTAACTGCCCTTTAGTTAGCAAAAGGGGGAGGAAGTGGAAGAGGAGAAAATAAACATCTGTTAAAAAAGGTTAGAAAGTCAGGAAATGTCTGTTAAGGATTTTGTTCATAACTTACAAGACCATGTTTGTGTTACTTGCAAGTTAGTTATGAGTTTGTAACTACAACATCAAAAACTAAACACTTCTCCAGTATGTTGTTGATGGGCTGTGTATGGAGATGCGCTGTCTGTCCAGTGCTTTACTGGAAGTTTTTCCTTTTGTTTCAACCTCTGTTACAGAACTTGGAATGTTTTATTATTATCCATTGAATCAAAACAGTGAGCATCAAACCACTAAACGTCACTATTAAGAACTGGAGAAACCCAGGTTGTGCTGTATATGTCTGTTTCATACATGGGAACACAGTGAGCATTTGTCATGACTGAAAAATAAAATGATGCTATAATATTTTTTTATGTACTCTAAAGAACAGCTATTAAAAAAAAAAAAATCCACAAAACTTGATCAGAGAAGTCCTCTAGGCAAATATGGTAATAATTATGTATATTTTTTTCAGTAAAAATGTTGGGTTTGGTTACGTGAGCTGCCTCAACAGTCAGTAATTTGTATAGGTATTAGAACACGTTTCTTGGAAAAGTCCTTCCAAAGCACTTTTCACATGCATGCACAGTAGGAATTTGATTTTATATCTTGCAAATCTTACTTTGTCCTGAGCTATTGATTGTACTGGGCAGAGCATCTTTTGTTTTCAGTCTTACACTTGGTAATCTTTTTAAGACAGCGTTTTATTTTGTTTTTCCACCCTGCCAAAGCTTAATTCTTTTTCTGTGAGAACTTTTTGATAAATTGGCTTTTTGTGATTACCTTTTAAAAAATTGAGTCAGAAAATTCTTGGCTGTGGCTGATTTCTGTTGTGTATTTTGGGTATGATACTATAACAAGATTAAGATGTTGAAGTACTGTCCTCTGGGTGAGGCCCTTCTGACAAGGGTAAAAGCAGAGCACAGCTATCAGTCTGTGTAATAACTGATGGGGAGAAAACACTGAGTGCTTTGAAAGAGCATCTTCCATTCCTCTGCAAAAAACACCGATTTGGCATGAACAAATAAAGGTGGGGATATTTTTTCACAGCAATATTTTTTTTGTTTTGTTTTTTTGAGTACTTTATAGTGTTTTGCAATTAGTATTTGTGTTACAGTGTTGTTCTCTAATGGAAATGGCCATTCCATCATTTTCATTTAATCCTTGGAGCTCTTCCACCTCAGTTCTTAGCCAAGTCTCCTTGCTGCGTGTTACAATCCTCTTGATAAATTACATTCTTTCTGATGCGTCTTGGCTTAGCAGCCTAATGGGTATAACTGTGTAGCTTAGATTTGCAGAAGAGTCTGAGAAATTGGAGAGAAATTAAATTTGTTTTGATTGCACAGTATCTGGTTAAGATCACTGCTGTAATGAGTATGGAACTGGCCATGCAAACACTCAGGTTCTTCAGCACAGACATCTCCCTACAGAAATGTCAGTAGCACTGCCGGAGAGTCTTACAGCTGCATTTCTGCTACAGCTGTGAATAAGGGTCAGTGTTTCTCATTCAGGCTTTTTTTTTCTTCTTTTTTTTTACCCACCTCCTGCCCCAGCCCCATCTTGAGTTCATGTGTACTCGAGCGGTGTTAAGAGCAGATGAAGCAGTGTTCCATGTTTGCTTTAAATCTACAGATTGAACAACAACCAGTACTGGTTGCATCTTAGTGATGCATTTTCAGAGACCTCTAAGCACATTACTCGTGCAGTAAATGAGATCAGATAATCGGTTCAGTGGAAAATTTACTCAGAGGGGAAAAATTGTTTTTCAGCTGGATTTAGCAGGCTGATTGTGCTACTGTCTGGAGACCCAGAAGATTAACAGTAGCACAAGATAAGGATCAGAAGAATTGGTTGAAAGGGAGAGAAGGACCTTCCCTTCACTTTTGGCAGTAAATGTTTCTTTGGATTGGTGACTACAAAACTATACTTGCACTGTTCGCATGTTCTCCTTGTTACTCAGTGCTACTGGTACTGGCTCTTCCGAGGCATAGTTTCTAGTTCGTAAGAAAGACTAGAGGGACAGCATGGTGAGGCTTTTCCCAGTCCTTGGGAACTTTATAATGCCATACAGATGACAGGAAAATGAAAAGCTACACTATAGAGTCTGAGAAAGGAATATTTATTTTTAGTAATAATTGCAAGTCTTTCTAGATAGATGAGGTCCCATAAGCACTAACACTCGGCAGTTTTATCATTTGATGCTGTGGTTATTACAAGTTTCACAAAGAATGTAGTTTTGAGGGATACCTGTATATACTTTCTTTTGACTTAAGGCTTTTGTAGTTTTTGTAGTTTGTTTTTAGATTTCTGATGGAACTATACTGTTATGTTGTATTTGTGGCCTGGCTTTTTTTACCCCTTTTTTTCTTTTATGGGAAGAAAAAAAATTCACTAGAAACATTAGCATATCCAGTTTATCCCGTACTGCTTCTGTTCTCCCAGCTACAGCAGTTTGTATCCTGGTGGTTCATACGCAAAAGTGCTGCCAGTTGAATACCCATTTTTGTCTGACATATTTCCAGAGCTTCACTTATGAAAACCCATTGATTTTCATTAACTTTGGGTTTCTGGGACGTGAGTATAGATTTTGTGTGATTTCTTTGAATATCTCTGTTATTATTTTTTTATATATGTGTGTGTGTTTGTATTTGCTTGTTTGTTTGTTTCCTGGTGCTTTTGTGATCAGACACTGCGCTTCGATAAAAATAATGAAAACAATGAACCTTGAAAAAGTTAGCTTAATACTTCGACTGTCACTTAATCTAGGTTATCAAGATACTGTGAGAGGGTAGTCTTGTCTTTCCACATGCTAGACACCAAAGGCAATGCTTCCTTTTCCAAGTTGGAAGTTTTGCTAGGTTGTCCCCTAAAGAGAGCTGTCAGAAAAGTCTTATACTTCTCTTCTCTGTTTTTGCTTACTATTTGCTCAGATACTTTTTCCAAGCATATAAATAAAACTGAATTTTGCCCGTGTCAGGAAAAGTTACTGAAGGTTGGTAGCCTGTAAATTCTATTAGAAGACTGTTCTGAATATTTAAGCTGCTCACAGTTGTCCTTTGATCGAGGGCATGGGTGTGTGTGAATATACAGGCATATTCTGCCGTCGCAATTTTGGGGGACTTTGATTTTGTAACAGGAAGTGAATTCTTGGTGAGGAATCTTTTACCATCCCACTCATTTTGCATAGCAACTTTTCAAAATAGCCTTGAGTGGAATTTGTGTGCCCTCAGTGTGGTTAATCATCTAGACGAATCTAAATGAATGAGTGAATAATAGGGCAGATGATTTAAAGAAGCACTGATAAGTCTTTTCACTTAAAATGAATTAGGGTAAGCGGGGAAAATGTCTTGAAGTAGATGTATCATGTTAAACAGTTTTTAACAGCTTGTGTTTCCTATGTTTGAGACTACAGATAGCTAGCATTCAAATTCCCTGGTCAGATGCGGTTAAAAGTTAAT
Source organism: Falco cherrug (assembly GCF_023634085.1). Taxonomy (NCBI): domain Eukaryota; kingdom Metazoa; phylum Chordata; class Aves; order Falconiformes; family Falconidae; genus Falco; species Falco cherrug. The sequence continues at coordinate 44,684,445 of NC_073705.1, forward strand.
AGTTCCAGGTTTCTGATTGTTCAACTTCAGTTTTATTTTTATTTAGAAATTGAATAACTTTGAGATTAGATTTAAACATTTGTATTCTCAGAGTATCACCAACCTGTGCAATAGTTAGGCATTAATCTTGTCTTAGTAATCAGACATTTTGTGCTGCCTGCTGACACACATCTTTCTAAAACCTATTTTTCTGTTATATATATAGGCATAGCTGGTGTTACTGTTTGTAATTAAGGGATTGCTTAACAGTTATCTCCTTACTCTTACTGCTTAAGCCTGTGCCAAACTGTACAGGTATGAGCTGAAATTTTCCAAACAAGGTATTCTTTTCAGTCCCCTGCTTTTGAAATTTGGCTGTTGTGAGCTCAAAATGGGGAAAAGTTGTGATTTTGCTGTGGCATTACTTTAGAAGTATTTCTTTGAAGCATTTGTGCATTCCCAGGTTTTGAAGCAAGGTCCTGAAGCTCAGTAAAATGACATGTGAAAGGCAGCCTTTTAGAAAGGTTCTGATCCTTACTGTCAGTTAAAATGCTCTCCTCCTTGGTCTTCAGATAAACCTTTGAAAAGGAGTTGGTATAGCGGAGCATAATAGGTAAAAATACCGGATTTCTTAGTGAGCTACTTTCTTACAGCTCTTGGTGCTTGCCAACATACCCTGCTGGACTCTTTGACAGAGCAGCCAGATGCATGCCAGACCATGATTTCGTGGCTCCTCAAGTTTTTATAAAGTAGCTTTCTGGCACTGACCACTCCAGCTGACAGCAGTGATCTTTGGGTTCAGTCAGTGTCATTAATTGCTGAAAAAGTGTAAGGCAAAATGGTAACAAGGAAAGAGGTGTACTGGGCAGTGAGACTGCAGGGCAGCAAACTGGTTAATACTGGTGTGTTGGAAATCTGCATCGTTTTTGACCGTCAGGGTTTTCTTTGGCTTTATAGATTTTAATTTTGTTAGAGGAACAAAACTTGTTAGAGAAATAAAACATGTGAACGTATTGCTCACCACGTACACTTTTGAATCTGTGTATATTTTTCTTGTGTTTCCTAAACTGTCAGCCCAGATGTTTGCTAAATTGTGATGAAGTATAGTTGCCATGTTTTCAATAGCGGAGTGACTATTTTATCATCATGTTTACAGGTAGTAGCCTCAAAAAAGAAGAAAAAAATGTATGCTGGTGGCCCGAAGGCTCACAGTCTTAACCAGATATTAGCCAGTAAAACTTCAAAGATGACAGGCAGTTTATTGAGAAGCTATTGAACTTGAGAGTGGCAAAGTTGAAAACTGTCTTGTTATGTACTGGACAGCATACATAGATCTGCACTTGCAGTGTTCTGTGGTGGATGCTACACATCATCTGTGGAAACGAAGCTTCTGCTGGTAGAAGATAATGCATTCTTGGTGCAGATATGAATTCTGTTTTCCTTTGTTTCAGAGAGCTGTGTGTTCATTCGGAGAAGCAGTGATTCCTATGAAAGATTTGCCAAGATAAAAAAATATGTACATATTTTTTAATAATGTGGAAAAATCATTTGTTTCAGGTACTGAGCAGTACAGTGAGTATACAGGCTATGCAGAAACTTACCGGTGGGCAAGAAGCCATGAGGATAAGACCCCAAGGTAAAGTTCCATGTAAACATTTAAAGTGAAAGCGTAAGTTAAATGTTACAGATTTGAAAACTTGGTGCTTTAAGTATTTCCTAGTGTTTGCCTTAATGGAGAGTTTGGCTGTTTGATCCTGCTCTCTTCGGTAGAGCCAACAAGCTAACAAAGCTATCTCTTATTAATGATGAGATATTAATGCTAATAAATGGTACCTGCCAAGATGTCAGTTCTTAAACCAACATCTTTTACAGTTATATGTATTCAATCCAAAGCTTTGTTAAGGTACTGACTGAACTCTGGATTGTAATGTCACAAAAAGTTTGACAATGATACCTCAGGTGCTGCAGTGCAGCTGGTATGTGGCAAAATAAGATTTAATAAAATGGATCTGAGTAGGGTCTTGAATTTCTTAAAAATTGTTACCATAGTGTATACACAAAGTTATTCATTTGGTGTAGAAACATACATAATACATTCTCATTTGAATGTTGGAGGAAGACAGAGAGCCAAAGTGCTTTTCACTGACCTTGCAGTATTCTTACGTAATAAATAGTACTGTGTAATTTGATTTGTTTCACATTTATGTCCAAAGTCTGGCCAGATTATTTCTGAATTTTTAAGGAGACCTGTCTCATTTCTGATGGTGCTTTCATTCCTGACCCACTGTCTGTTATGAGCTCACCTTTCTAGCTGCTTCTAACAGAGAAGCTCTGCAGGGAATTGCTCATTTTGGATCATGATTATATGACCAACATTAAAAAACTAATGTCATCTGCTTTTCTCTTCCCTCTGATTTTAGGGATGAATGGCAGCGACGCTACACTGAAATTGTTGCTATTGATGCATTTCACTTCAGACGTTTCCTTGATCAGTTTGGTCCAGAGAAAATTAGAAGAGAGCTCAACAAGGCCAGTAACTTCTTACAACAGTCTGCATTTTAATGTTTATAGTACTACTTCAAATATTTTTGTATTATTATTTTCAGCTAAGGAAGTTCTTGCTTAGTTGTGTCTCTTTAGATGTATTTCAGGGTTTTGCTGTCCAGTGTTAAAGCAGAAGCTTGTCAAATAGAACGACTCTTACCATTTCATATGCTATTCAAAGGTGTATTTTACTTCACTTTCAAAAATACAAGTGAAGTTTGGATATACATTTTGTTAACTCTTCCCTGTCCTGCTTCTAAATCATGATTTTAAGTTCTCTTCCTGTGACTGGCTCTGCTGAATCCTACTCAGCCCTGCAGTCAAGGTAGAGAAGGGGGTGCCTCATGTTTCCAGTTTTAACCATTTTAACAAAACTTTAGACTGACATTCAGCAAAAGCACACTCCCTACTAACAATTCTTAAACATTATTAATCATTATCACTATGTAGTCAAAGTAGACAGTCCTTGGCCTTACCCTGCGTTGGCTGTATGTATGCAAAACTGCAGTGATCTGATGGCTACGGTCCTTGATAGGGTGGCCTTGGTCATCTAAGTTGCCAGGCTGAAGAGCTTTTTGGTAAGGGAAGGTGGAAGTGTGGTGGGCATCTTTTTGCTCTCCCTAATTTGGGATCCTGTCATTGTAAGACACTTGAGTTTTTAGATGGTTCCTAGCCCTTGGTCTCTGCCCTGGACTGTGTGCTGCGTAATGTTTGTGAACATGGGGTTACTTTCCCAAGCCATGGCAGGTGCTTTATCATCTTGCATGGCTGAGATTTCCATGTTACTTGTTTTAATTCTTGCTTTGCTGCTGTTCCTTTTCTTGAGGCTAAGACAGTTTTTTCCCAGCTTTTGTTGTCCTTTTCAGTGACTAGTAATTGCCATCGCTGAGCTGTTTATAGTTCTGAGACCTTCGCTTTCAACCTGTGCCAATGTTTTCAAGGCCTTTGCTGTTATCCCAGGCACAAATATTATCTCCTAACAAGAAATGCCTGGTATCAGTCTCTGGTTCACATAGCCACCTTATTAACTTCTAAGTATTTGCTAATGGAGCAGAACGAGGGCCTTGCATGGCTAGTGTAAGGCGTGGGTAGCGACAGGTCTGTGGTCTGTTATAGCAGTGGCAATGATAGTTTTATTGGACAGTTGAGTACAAGAATGCTTATACAGTTATACTGTATTATTGTGCTTGTATTTGGGTTCAAAACAAACATATGGCAATGTGTTTCGTATTCTCAGCTGGAAATGCAAAAGGAATATACCTGGAAGCTCATCTTCCCACACACACGCACCTCCCAGAAATGATGTACGGTGCTGAAGGACTAATTTAATTTAGTCATAAAATCTTAGTATCTTGACTAAAGTAACATTCATCAGCTTGTTTCTTCATGGTTGGTAATGAAATTAGCCCTGAAAAAGACAGTAAACGAATTTTGTAAACTTCAGTGATATCGTAGAACAGAATTCAAATTACCTACTCCAGTGAATTTATGATCTGCCTACAATTTTCAGTGGTATTGATTTGGTTTGGATTTTTAAAATAAATTATGGTAGATATATGCAGCTTTTATACAGTGTGTCAGTATGGCTGGTGTTGTTTGAGGACTGATTGGTATTTAAAGAAAATTGTAAGCCTGAGTTAATTCTGTTTACTACAGTAAAAATTTCATTACACTTATTGGAGGTTCTATACTTTTGAACGTACTGTGGGTGGGTTTTTTCGGTTTGATTTAAAATTAGTCTTAAGACTGTGGGTGAGAACAAGTGGATGGAATAAGCTGCAATTCTATTTCTATTATGATTTAATAAATCAGGACTCAGTATGCACAGTATATGCACACAGGCTTTGAAACATGAGTGTATTGTGTGTTAGTAGACACAGCTCAGTGTTCAGAGGGTCTTTTGTTTGTCTGTTGTTAGATGTTAGGAAATGATTGAAACAAAAGTGGTTCTTCTTGCAACCTGTATTTTCTTACAAGCCTGTATGTTTTCTCCTGCATAAAATCCATTTATCTTAAAGAACCAGATGTTCACTTTTGGTTAGTTTTCTCAAAAGGTAGCTGTCTGAGGCTGACCTTTGTTGCTGGTTTAAGCCGTACTGAGAAAACAAGATTAATGTTGTCTGAAGTCAGCTGTTCAGAATAAGAAACAAAAAAATCATTGAATCTGATTCCAGCATTAAGATTTACAGATGTATGTGCAAGAGATGTCACTGTTTCATCCTTGGTAGCCCCTTGAGATTATTGCCTAATAAAGACTCTCACTAGCAATAACTTTTCCCGTTGCAAGTTCCACTTCCCAAATCCTAAGGAACAACTGACTTACCGTGGGCTTGCAATCCCATTTGTAGATGTCATTAAGCCTACTTAGGTAGTCAGCAATTAAAAAAAAGTTACAGCTTCGTATCTGGCAAGAAATGCTTCCCTAAGAGTTATGGTAAGCCAAACAGTTATGTTTCAGTGTTAACAGTGAGAACTATATATAACACTTTTTATATGAAAACAAACCAATAGTAAACATGATACAACTTCTAAATATGAGACACCAATTATTTGAAGTTGTGTTGTACAGCTTAAAAACAGATTCATTTATGTCGTTCAAGAGGAACACCTCTTCTGCTTCCCATAGAAAAGTACCTGCTTTAAAACTGCTTTTCATATTCCTAGGCGAAACCTATTTCAGATATTGGTTCATAATCTCTTGTTTAAAAAAGTGATTATTTTTATCTTTACCCTTTATTTGCAAAGAAAGATCATACAGGAGCACTTAGATATTTTTTGTCACTGCTGCTGAAGTCCTTCCAAGTATTTGCTGACTTCCTTACTGTGTCTGAGACAGCTTTTGTTCTCTGTGTCCTGGCGAGTTGAGAAATACATGCCCATTAAGTAAAAGCTGAAAATAAAACAGCAACTTATCACAACACCAATCCATTTCCCTCACTGGGAGGATGGATTTTGAAGAATTATTGTCCAGGCAACCAGAGTAGTAGCTTGCCTGGTCCACTAGTTTTGTACAAAACAAATGTGTTCTGGACATGAAGCATACTAATAATACCTCTGACCTGAAAGAGCTCGAGCAGCTGCATGCACCCGATGAAGTGTAAGTGCTCCTTATGCAAACTCTGAATCTGGTATCGTGCGAAATTGTAACTAACACAAGCCTGAATTTGCAGCTTAGATCAGATTGGAGTGAAACTATGGGTATTTCAGTCTGTACCAGACAATTGTACCAGTTCAATACCATTTTGTACTGTTGAAAAACATCCTAAAGAGTTTTATCCTTTTTTCCATGTATGGAAGCACCTGCCTTTACTCAAGATTTCTTAGTGAATATTGCACTTTTTCCTCCTAACCTCATTTATTACATTAGACCTGTATTCTAAGATGCCATTTTGTATTTTATTTTTAGTTTTGAGACATTTCATTAATACTGGACACAGCAGTTCAGCTGTCATGTGTGCTAAATAAGCCAAAAAGCAACAACTCTGACATAATCTACAGTTAAAGTTATTCCGTGCTCTGGCTGTCCTGACAAGTTTCTTGTAGTTGTGAAGAAATCCCTAGGAGTCAGCATCTGTATCTTAATTTTTCACTTTGATGAGGCAAAATTATTCTTGCCTTACAGTCTTTAGTGATTCACCTTAAATTTAAAGGAGGACTAATTGTGTATTGAAGTCTTTTGAATTTGGTATTGCTAGAAGACAGTACTGATTATTGTTGCCACCTTATTTTTTGAAAATACTGTACCAGATTGCCTGTCAGCTTCATCTTCTGACTCTTGTCTGCCTGCAGGCCTACTGTGGCTTCTCTCGACCCAATGTTCCACCTCAACATCTCTCTGCAATAGCCACAGGAAACTGGGGATGTGGTGCCTTTGGAGGGGACTCCCGATTAAAAGGTAAATTTTAGCAAATCATTAATGTCCAAATGAATCAATCAAGTTGATTTTTTTGTTCTTGGACTTTTTTGTTGTTGTTCAAGTACGTTTTTTGGTTTTATTCAAATTTAATACATTTTAGCCACGAATTGGAATAATGGTTAAACTGTCCGTAGAACTGATTCATTAGCTTTGATCTTTAGACCATGAGTAATGTGGCCTTAGCAATAAAAATGCACATTGCTCTTACGTTATTTTTGGGGTTTGGCTTTGTTTGAGGTAAGTATGTGATGGTGAAATGTCACGTTTACAGGACCTGTGGCACTGAAACCAAAAGCGCAAGCACACAGTATTTGTTCACAAAAGAAACATGTTCATTGCAGTGCTATAAATCAGTTGACCTTTGTGGAGCAGTCTTTAGAGATTATGCCTAAAATTTGTATGTCTGCAAAGCTGTTTATAGTTCCTGGTAATTTGCAAGGCTTCACAAACTTGCTGGCAATTCTTAATGTTTAGTTTTGCTCCTTAATATGTTGTATGCCAGAGAGGTTTCCAGTCACTCAGAAGTACGCCTTTCTTTCCTGACTTGCTTGCTGTATCACTAACTTTCCCATGTTCTTTTATTTTTAATTAGAGTATTTATAATGCAGCAGGTATCACATGCCTACTTTAATTCAAGACTTTTTCCCATCAAGTTAAGAACTGATGGATCCTGACATTTAAATTGATATTCTGATTCGTATGGTTCTAAGTAGACATTTACATTTTTGTTGTTTTCAAACATTCGGAGACTATTTAAAATTTGCTTTTCTGAACAGCTTTTGGTAGTTACATTGAGACAAACAAGCATCAGGCTACCAGCTTCATTAGTTTTCTTTCTTAATGCTTTTTATTCATTGAGCATTTATTTTTCCCCCCCCCATGCTCATTGATTTCCTGACAGTTGTTTTTTGATTTCCATTAGATAAAATGGGCTGCCAAGTACAGGTTGTCAATATCAGAAGTAGTTTTTACTGCAGGATCTGATCGTGCTTGATTATGATTATGTTAGGAAGGTTTAATAAATGCTTTGATTTGCATAAGGTCTCTTACTGGATCTGAACTGTGATATTCCATGTGTATTTTTTAATGTCTGGGTTTCTGATAAAAATAAGGCTCATCTGCTCTAAGCCATTATTTGTTCAACACTGGACTTTATTAGAATAGTGATTGCTCACTGCAGTGCTTTACTCCCTCTGCCTGTTGGTCAGAGCTCGAAACTGAAGCACGCTGACAGAGACCACCAGAGCTGAGCCCGTTTGGTGAGGCAGCCCATAGGGAAAGTCTTCAATGTAGATCAAGAAATGAGCCACGAGATATGTGGTGCTTTGTAAGTTGGCTAGGAACTCCAGGCAAAACAAGAGCATGTAAGGGTGAACATTCTCTCAGTTTTATTTTAACTTAATATTTTAGTTTGAGCTTTCACTTATGTAACTTTTCCTCTGGTTTTTGGTCAGTCTTTCCCCCCCTCCCCCGCCAAAAGTCTGTGAGAATTAACACTTAACAGCACTGCTGCTGTGAGGAAAAAAAATCTAAATCTATGTGTGCACTCTCAAGTCTTCTGCTATTCTTCTGGCAGACCTTACAAAGACAGACGTTGGTTTAACTTGCATTTCGGTTACTCTTTTTGTAGAACAGCTTGATTTCTTAGTTGACCCTGAAAAATCAGTAAAGACAATTAAACAGCAGTGATGTGCTATGGATATGGAGCTAGTCGTTTAGTATTTGATACTCTACTCTGAGCTGATGCTGATGAGAAACAAGATGGCTTCTTTTTTTTTGTAAACTATGAGCAACGAAGGGTACAGTAGTTAGTCATGTGTGCTTTTGTCAGAATAGAGTTGCATTTGGTGTGTGATAAACAAATGAAGTCTTTTCTAGTTTAGATATTCCCTGCACAGTCATAAGTGCTAAAGTTGTTTCTCCCTTATGTTCTAAAATGCTGTGTAGGGTTATTCTAAACTGCAAATACTCTCAATGGTTTCACTTCATTATAAGTAAATTTCTTACGCTGGTGAATAATCTTTTACACTTCAAAGGGAGTCATAAATACTTCATTTCAGAACATGTCTTGGTAAACTCTGAGATTAGCAGTATTGCAGTTTCACTGAACCCAAATAAATAGCTTTTGTTGACTGCACAGGCTTTGCAGTGTATTGCAATGACAAAATAGTTTTCATAGTTTTAAAATTTTGCTTTTTCGTTTAATGTTCCTAAATATACACCCTTGTCCTTTCAGAAGTAGTATCTGGATCTGTAACAGAGGCTTCAGAACCACCAAAGTATTTGATGTAACTGGATAAGCGCCATAATGCATTATGGTATTTTATATTTTTTTTCTTTTTTCTAGTCATGAATTAAAGAAACTGAAGTCTTCTTAAGGGAGGAAAAAAATTATCTGGCTTAATAAATTAAAGGCCTGGTATGTAAACAAGCTGGATTCCAGCTAAGTTAAGGATATTTCCACAAAATTTTAGTATAAACTTAAGACTCTCAATACTGAAAAAAGTATGTTTATATGATTGGAAGGGGTTGGAAGAGCTTATCTTTTCAACCAGAGGATAATTTAGCAATTAATAGCTGCAGGGGCTCTGTTGCAACTGTCTGAAGATGGGAAAAGTGTTGTTTTATTGAAAATGCAAAGGAGATGTTCTGATGAGGCATCTCATAAATACCTAATTTAACTACTAATGATTGTGAGGATGTAATCTTTAGCTGAACTGGTGTTCTTATTTATCTGAGAAAATAAAGTTCAATGGGAAGACTGCCATCAGCTTTAAAGAGACCCTTGTAGGGTTAGTGGAAGGAGAGAAAAGCATGTGCCTTGCGTCATGGCAATGCATACGATAGTGAGGTGCGGCCGTGATAGTACTGCAGTTCTGAGCTTACACAGCAGGCGATGACACGAGGAGCATTGGGTGCTTTGCCCAGAGCTGTGCTGCTGTGCCTGCAGTGGTGTGGTTCTGCTCTGCTTGCCCCAGCTGTGTCTCTGCTGCCACGTTCCTCGCATAGATCTCTGGACTTTGGCTGCACTGCCGCAACAGTACTGCAGGAGGGGAGCCCCTGGCGATAACATTCTTTCCTCTGGATAAAAGGGATGTATAGGGCCTCTGAGGGATAGTTGGGTCCCCAGAGGGATTTGTATTCTGCTTCTGCCACCCCTGCTGGGTGATAGAAGAAGGTGTGTCAACGCAGCCATTCCTTCAGGTGTGAGTCCAGAAGAGTTAAATGGGATCTCATCAGCTGAGCGCGAGGGGTAAGAGAGACCACATCCCTCCAGACCCCTGTACCACAGGCTCTATGGCTCTTCCTGCGATGCTCCTTTCTGTACTGGTAGCACGAGATTTTCACATGGTGTTGTATATCATCAATGCACAGAGGATTGTGAAGCCTGATTCTTGACAGAAATTTTGAGCCTCATTTCAGAAGGTTTACAGCAATTCAAAGTAAGCAGGAGAATATTTTTAATATCTTCTGTAAAGTGAAACTGCGTTGTTTGTTTGGAATGAATAATAACATCCATTAGGTTCTGTTCCCCTATGCAAGCTAGTTAATTAGACCCTTTAAAAGCTGAACTGCTGAAGCTTTACCAAGTCCACAGCTGGTTCAGTAGTTTAATTAAAATATCATTCCCAGACTGAGATTAATTTCACATGTGAATAGTGTAATTTATAATTTTAGCTATGGGTTTACAAGAGGTTTTCTTGATTAAAGAATGCATTATTTTATTAGGTTTCTGTTTGAAAATGTGAAAGAATCTTGAGCTGAGCTATGAGCAGCTTTCTATTTAGTTTCCAGTAGCAGGTGGTAATGCAGCATGTGCACTATTTTATTTAAAATTAATCTTACTGAGACAATCACATTTTAATTACTGGGTAGAAAAGGAAAGAATTAATATCAGAACTGCACTCGCAGACCCTGAAATAAGACAAGCTGCACCAGATTAAGTAGTTGCTGGGTCCATTCATTTCAGGTAATGTTACAACAGTCCAAATAATGTGTAATTGATTGCATGCATCTGTGACACCCCAGCCTCACGGTACTGTGAAAAAGCTGCGTTCTTGCAAGAATTTGGTGCTGCCTAGAGGGGTTTTGGTTTTCCTTCCCCCCTTCCTTCCTGGCTGTATGGTCTAGTGCCCTCTCTTGCATCAGCTCTGGCGCTTAAGCAAACCCTTTACTCAGGCAATTCAGCTGCTAATCTGGCAGAAAACAATAGGCTTTTATTCTTTTGTGTGTAACTTTTCTGCCAGGTTTGTGAACGGAATTGGCTCAGTGAAATATTTGAGCACTTGAGAGCTGCAGAAAAGTCAGGAGGTGGGTGACAAGGGAGAAAATGTAGCCGGACTAGAGCCACTTCCTGCAGTTGCAGCGGGTCATTATTCAGCTCAGCTGGACCATTGGTCAATACCCCAGGTGATTTCTCAAGATGAATCTTCAAAAGTCTGTTTCCAAGATAGGAAGCATTCTTTCTTTTCCATATAGAAGAACAGAGTCTATTTTGTAATGTTAGCTGTTCACAGAACTTGGGATGCAGTTTGGCCCAGCGAGTCTGACATAAAGCTGGAACTTCAATAACCTGAATTGCATTCCTGGCATCGCCACTCACTTCTCATAGGTCAGAAAGAGCCGTTGTGTTCCACGCTGCATACCTCTGTGGTGGGTCAGGTGGACACCTTCACGCTGCACAGTAAGAGGCTGCAGAACCACAGAGCTCCCCTGGGGAGCTGAAAGTTGGGTCAGCACCTGCTTTGTGTGGCTGCTCTGTGTAGTGTACTTTGTGCGGTGGGGGGGTTGGCTCCCTTCCTTCTCAAGGGTGGCAGAGAACGGAAACTGATGTGCTAGCGGGTGCTTTTTACCCCGCTATTTGTGACTCTATGCAAGCAGCTTAACCCGGGATGTAAGATGGTGCTCTGTCTTTATGCTGTCACCCACGTTTATTGGATATTAATGGCTGCATGCTGCTGGGGGCAGACACGGACCGAAAAAAAAAACCCTTTCATTTTTAAGCACATTGTTCATCTGGAAGGTAAGTGTGGTCATCACTATTGACTCCAGCAGAATACTTCAACACTCTGAGCTGCAGTGCCCAGTATTCTTTTCTTTGTTTTAAAAGTGGAGGTAATACTTATCTAACCACGGTTCAGATTGCTTTGCAGCATTCACCTGGAGATGGGTGGTATGATTATTTGCTGTAAACTTAGGCGGTGTTTTTCCCATCAGCGAACTGTTTTGTTCCGTATTTATGGGTGTCATCTTTTTTGTGGTTTCAGCCTTAATACAGATACTGGCAGCTGCTGAGGCTGGACGTGATGTTGTTTATTTTACCTTTGGAGATGTGGAGCTGATGCGGGATATTTACAGCATGCACACTTTTCTCTGTGAGAAGGGCCAAACTATTGGTGAGTGTAAAGAAATCTTTTCATGCAGTAAAGAGACTTAACCATCTCTGTAAGTGGAACTTGTCCCATAAGAATTATTGTCATCAGGTCCTGAACACAAGCAAATGGGTCTGTGTTTATTGTCCACTCTGGAAACAGGTGCAAACTCTTCTGATTCAGGGTCAGCTGCACGGTGTTAACCTGTTAAGACTTCTAGAATCCCGTTCTAATTCACTTGGGAGTTACGCTCCAGAATTTGGAAAATACAGTACATGGGGTAGACAGAACATTTGCAAAAGTTTTTTAATATAGTTCAAAATGCTTTGAGAAGGGAAAATCGGCTTACGCATTCTTGACGCAGATGTGTCTCACAGTGGTTCTGCCTTGATCCTGAAAGATGTGGTCAGACGTATTATCTAGTAGCAATACAAGAAAAGCAGTGTATCCATTTCCCCACTGTAATCGTTAAATGTCTGGGACAGAAGCACAAAGCTAGGTAATTGGCAGTATGTTTGTAAGTAACATGTATGCAAGCCTAATGTTCGGATAGCTTGTGTAGAGAGCTCAGCAAAAAGCTGAGGGAGCCCACCCTGTGTTCTGAACAAACCTGGATACGCTCACGTTCCCCTTATAGAGCTATCTGCCTCCTCTTTCACTGCTCATTTAAAGAGATGTTCCTAGCCACTTCCTCAGTGTGAGTGTTCATTTCTAGTCTTCATTTGCAGTCATATGTTCTTCCTATTGTATGATCTTAATGTTTTTTAATTATTTCTTTTTCTTTTTAAGGGGACATTTATAGGCTGTTACTGAGATACTACAATGAGGAGTGCAGAAGCTGTTCAACTTCAGGACCAGATGTCAAGCTGTACTCTTTCATCTACAACGCCATTGAGTCCTATGCAGATTCTACTGATGATGATGATGAAGAAGGAAAAGGGTTGTGCTTTGAGGATTAAAATAAATGTATTTGATCAGAATATTGTTCATCTCCTCCCACTGGTATATCGTGTGAATTGCTGGGTACAATGTATGCATTGGCTTGACTTAATATATTATATTGACTGCATTGATAGTTCTGTATAATACCCAGGAAAAAAAAAATCCCACCTTTGAAAGATTCTTTTTGTTTGATGGTTGCATACATGAAAACTTTGTTCATGCGTACAGAGAAGATTTCTTTGGTAAATCTGGTTTGCATTATACCTTGTTAAGAAGGATATTTTCAGTAGTATTTCAGTCAGAGATTGCTGGAAGACTTCAGAAGATTTCTCTGTACTCATTTGTCCTTATTTTTCGGAGATCTTGCCTAGATTTCTCATGTAAGTTTAGTGCTGGAGTACAGGCAGCCACGTAACTTCTGGGATGATTGCAGAGAGAAGCGTTGTAATGATCGTTCTTACTGAAAACTATCATCATGTGGTTATCTCTTAAGACGGCCATGGTACCATCATTGTTCTTACCAACTTTTTCATTCATTTCACTTAAAATGTCCTGGTTTAAATCTATTTTTTTTAATAAATAGCTAAAAATGGAAAAGAATCAGGAGGAGCTAAAGTGCATTTCATAACTGCATGGTCTTTATTGAATCAGACATAAAAGTTATCATGAAGAAGTAGAGAAAAATCAGAAAGTATGGGAGGGTGGGAAAATGAGAAAGGTGACCAAAGTTAGAAGCAGAGGGGAATATTTCCGCGTGAAACTGCAATGCCATTTGTTGGTGCTATCTGTTACAACATTGAACAAGGTCTTAGACATGTTGGTATATCTGAAGTTTCTCAAGGGTCACCGCTGTTGGCGATAGTCATTTGAACTAAGGTCTGCTAGTTGTGTTTATATTGTCATATCAGTTCTTCTTTATTGCAGTATGCATATATATGAGCATAAGGTCCCCATGGGATAACGTGAGTGAGGAAATGGCAATCACTTGCATATCAGTGGGGGGAAAGTCTGCGGGCTACAGATAAGAACGTACCATCTTGTTAGGACTTCACACCCGTGTGTCTTCAGGCATGGGAATGATGATGAAGAGAGGGCAAAAGATGTGTAAAACTGTGCTGTTACTATCTCTGTGAATACCAAATTAGTGTTGCTGTAGTACACTAATAGTTTACAGAAAAATGAAGATACATCTGTGATAAAACTTTCAACATCTACATACAGGGCCAATCCAATGAAATGTTTGTCTGTTAGTTGTTTAAGCCCAAATTGCTAAGTTTAGCCTTTTCTATGTTAGATTTTCTGGTCCGTCATGGTTGCTGTTATGAGTTTAGCAATACAAGTGAAAACTGCAGCAGGGAATGTAGGGAGCTAAGGCTCTAGTATCAAGAAATTCTTTTGGCTAATGTCAGGTAACACTTCTCCAAGCCTGAAACACGACATGGTAATTAAACGCTGGCAGCTGTTGGCGGCCTGGCTTACAATAAAGCACTTGCTGCTTGAGCTGCTCTTGTGAAAGCAATAGCAGAGTCTGGGCGATTTATAAACATCTTCGGAGCGCTGCACCTCTGCGTTCCTGCTGAGCGGGCAGCCTGGAATTGTGTTGCTTGGAAGGTGACAGACACAGCAGTTGAGGGGTTTATTCTTCCCACCAGCTGTAGTTTTCTCCCATCCATTACAAGGAAAAGATTTGGGTTAGAACGTCAGGCTTTTTTCTGTGTTTACAACTTGTGTCCTCGGAGTTAGCAGAAATCTTTTCTCCTGCTCCTGGTGTTTCAGTGTTGGCTCAGATTCTGGCATGGGAATAACAGTGTTTCGTAATAAGTTCTTATTTGGGTGTTTATGTTCAGCTGTGGTAGTGCTTCTAGATGCATTGCTGATGATAAATGTACCCTGTTAATTAAGACAAGTGATGAAAAATTGGTGCTATCTGCCAAACCTTCTTCATCTTACTACTCAGGATTTCCTATAGAAAAGGTGGACAGAATTTGTTCCTAAACAACTGGAAGAAAATACAGCAAAAACCTTTAGGTGGCTAGACATGACTTCCTCTTAATTGTAAGTAAATACATCTTTATTAGTGCAATATTAATTTTCATTGTGAGGGGAAATGATTGGTCAGGTATGAAAAATGTACCAAAATAAGATGGTGTAAAATTCTACTTCAACTCTAGAAACAGAAAAAATGTATTTAACTTTGGAAAGATTCTCTGAAGATCATATTGTAGGGTGTCCAGTTCAGAGAGTTTTTGCAGCGCCAGGTGACCCCAGGATGATACCAGTCATTTTTTGTAGTCTGTAATTTCACCGACACCCGAGAAATTTCTAGTATGAGGAAGAATGCCTTTTATTTGAGATCATTCTTTAGGACGTGTTTACCATATGTTCCCATACATTCCCCCCCTGCCCCCCCTATCCCATCCCATGAAATATGACAGGAGAAAAGGAAAGTAACAACTTTTCTGTTCAGAATGAGTGTGATACATCCTGCATTCTACTGTGTCCCCCGTCTTGTAGTGGGCAATGGTGTAAGAACACTCTGAATATGACTTTGATCACAGGCAGGCTGAAGATTGTATTTTTCTTGGTTGTTTTGGTGTTTTGTCTGGTTTTTGTTTTGTTTGGTTTTTTTAAAGTAAAATAGCCCAGTGTTAACAAATAACAACAGTGTTACATTCCCATGGCTTTCGAATTTAATAAAAAGCTAAACTGCCCACAGTGCTGCATGTGGAAGCAGGAATTTTGCATTGGCCCGGTACATATTTCCCCCCCCCCCCCCCTTCCACCTGCCACTCCATTTATAAACCACCTGAAACTGATTTTTTTTCTACCTAGAAATGGCTTTTGGTGCTCGCTCTGAAGTAGCGTGGAGTGGAGATGCCGATGATCTCTTTGTGCAGCCTAGTAAGCTTCAGTTTTACTCTTCTAGAAACCTGTTTATGGAGTATTCCGATTCTTGGGGTTTTTTTTATTATTTTAGGGATGTTTGCTATATGATTTCAAATAAAAATAAACTTCCTACCAAAACTTTTGGTTTATATTTTTTAGCACTAAATTGAATGCTTAATACGAAACAACAGGCAGTCATGTAGATTGCAATGTTGCCTCCTAGTCAAGTTTGGTGTCTGAGCACTTCGGTTGTTTTACAGCTCTTGCACCCAAATTCCTCAGTTTTGAGGTGTTCTTATCTAATGATGAGTACCCATTACTGTATATATTAATTTATAAACTGTTGAAGTGTTCCTGACATTCTTCTAAACTTACAGTTTATGCACCCTTATATTATATTGATTTTTCTGGATCTGTATGCTAATGTTTACATGATTTTGTAGGAATACGATTAAAAAAACTCTGACTGAAGCGATATTGTGTGCTTTGTCTCATAACATACTTTCCAGGAATGAGAAATTCCAGCACATTTTAATGCCAGTGGCACAATATTACAGATAGTTCTAGCAATAAATTTAATAATTCCAATATTTTGACACACAGAATATGGCTAAATGATTTATTCTTACTGTACAATATTGTAACAGTTGCTCCCATCCACATAGCAACGTAAAAAGGAAGGAACTACTGTAAATTGGAAGGGTGTTGGCATGAATGTGAGAATTCATACGTGCGTATGGGCATAGGGAGATGCTTCAATGTTAATTCCCAGTTTGCTTATTTGCTTCTGGTAAGCAAGCAAGCAATTATTCTTTGAACCTTATGAAGGCAATGTAACTAAATAAAAACATATAAACCCCTAAACAGATATGAGTAATGAACATGTTGCATAAATGTTTGCATGGTTTATAAAAGTGGGAGCGACATCCTCCGAAGGGAGATGATATAGAACTGTTACTCAAAAATCTTGTTTTAAGCCGGTAAGGAACTAATTTTTTTAGTATTGCAGAAAATCAGGATAAAGTACAATTTCTGATTGCTCTTAAGGATTTAGGTTTTTCAAGGTTTTTAGAGTTCGGCTTTTTGTTGTTTTGTTTTTTATTTAATAAGCTGCACTTACTAAAGTTTATAGTGTTGACACCAAAGGATTCAGTGTGTCGCACAGCAGTGGCAGTCACGAGGACGTGGGCCAGCAGGCGTGCCCGCAGAAGCAGGACTGAGCAGCTTGGCTGTGGCGGGGCAGGGCGCCCCGTGTGACGCTGGCTCTTGCCGCACGCTAGGTCTCGGTGCGTCCTCAAGCAGTTTGTCATTCCTGGGTGTAGGTGTAAATGTCCAAAAAGGTGTCCTCCTCTGTAGGTGGTGTTTGGCTATGTGTGGGATAATCTGGAGATGACAGGCTTTTGGTAGGGAGGTAACTGGGTAGAGGAGAGACTGTGCCCCTGGTGTTGTACCCTGCAAGTCCCAGGTGGTGGGGACGCAGAAGGTGCTCACTCCACTGCTGCAGAGGGGAAGCAGCTGCCAGTCTCCTGTCCCAAGCTGTCACCAATCTAACTGTGATCAGCGGACACCCTCAGGAATATGCGTTATTAATTGTTAAAAGCAATTGGAGCCTGTGGAGATAACCCCTTAGGGGCAAAGCACAATTGCAAGGGCTGCTTCCCTGTGGAATTTTCCCAGTCTTCTCCACGGCAAACCACTGGCCTCCCACCCATGTCATACTTGGGTGGTGGAGTCCCAGACGAGTGAATGTCACAAGTTTTGACATTTATGTTCCAGCCTGCATGCTCGCAGCCTAAGCAGCTTTCTATGACAGAAGGATGGACAGATGGATGTCGGACCTTGGGATACCAAAAGCTGTTGTAAACTCTGTTAAGGTTCACAGATGTATTTGTGTATTAGCCAGCGTAGGGTGATGCAATATTTGCTCTGGATGGATGACTGGGTTTTTTTCCTTTCTGGTTTTTTTTTTTTGGTTTGTGGGGGTTTTTTTGTATCTGCAAAACATCACCTTTCATTGTTTTGTGGAACAGTTTTAACAAGAGTGAGAACAGCCATAATCGTGGAAACTGCAAGATGCCACAGTTGTCTGAAGCTGAGGGTTTTTTAGCTAAGAACTGAGCATTTATGATCTTGTTTTGTGCTAATAGTATGTCATTTTCACTTATCGTTGCGTAAGTGAGTGTGACCCAGAAGCTGGATAAGAGGTATCTGTCACTGGTAACCCCATTACAGCAATACCATCAACTTCTACTTCACGGAGCTGTCAGCCGGGGTTACCTGACAGTTCTGGTAAGTGGCACTTGGTGCGCAGTCAAAGGCAGCATGGGTATGTGCCGAGTCCTCGTGGTAGCGCTGCGCCACCCTCTTCTGATGTTTGCTGCAGAGGCTTGAAGAAGCTGTCACAGCCCCCAGGGAGCACAGATCGTGATGGTCGATCCGCTGTAAATCTGCCGAGCCGAGGACAGCGGCTCCTGCGCGCAGCAGAGATGGCGCTGTCTTTACAACGCCACCGGGCTGGCTGCTATCCGCAGGTCACACACCTCAGCCTGACAGGCAGCTTTGCTCTAGATCAAATGGAAAAAGGTTTGCACTGAAAATCCTTTCTGTAGCTTACCTGCCCAACAACAAGAAAAAAGAGAGGTTTTAGTGTTTTGGTTTTTTAATGGTAAATTGAACAGGTGATACTAAAAAATGGGAGATTTGTTCCCCCCCCCCCCCCCGCTTTTTTTTTTTTCCCTTTTTGAGTATCTAAGAGGACCACTTTGGTCCCAGTTCTCAGAGCAGCAAAATACAATGAGGTAATTTCTTCACTGTGTGTAAAATGATAAAAGCATGCCTGATTAAGTAAAGGTTACTGAAAAGCCCCGGCTCCTCTTTCTGAGTGTTAATATTGGTTTGTGTACATCTCCTCTTGGAGATTTCACATAATACATAGGTAACTACCTACCTGCCCTGCACAAAACTGTCCGCAGACACTTTTTGTCTACCCTGTTCTCAATCACGTTCACTTGGAAAGACCAGTTCAGTGACGCAGGGCTTTTTTGTTCTTTAAAGAGATGCCTTCTGCAGCTGCTTGGAATTTTTATATCTATTATAGCTGCTTTCTTTTGCAACTAATATTATCAAAGTGAGATTCTGCACAGATAAAAAAGCGTTTGCTAAATAGGAAGGGAGGAAAGAAGCAGTGGAGTAGGGTTGTTTTTAAAGTCCGTATTTAGAGTTACCAAGAAACAACGCAGTGCCGCAAAAGATGGCTACCAGTTTGGATGCAAGGTATACATGTACACATACCGGCACTTAATCACTGCCCCTACACAGCTGCCGACTTCCATTCTGCAGGCTGTTACTGTAGGATGGCTGTTTTAATGTCACTTTCTTAATATGTCTGACCTTAGCTAAAGGTTAAAGGCATTACTGGTATTTTTGCCGGGGAGTGCGATATTGACTAGTTTTTGTGTAAACTGATATTTACATTAGGAACAACTGAGAAATGAAACCTCTGTAAATCCTGGCTGGACGTGCTCTGTAGTGGCTACTGAGCAGCCAGGCATACTTTTCAGGGTGGAGGAATGTGTTAAGAGGCAAAAGGGAAAAGCTGCATCTTCTTGCTCAAAGACTCTGTTTTCACCTGTCTTTTACACTCACTTTATGGAGATAGATGATTATTTTAATTGTTGGGGAACAGTTACATTCATTCTCAGAAATTGCTAACAGTACCTCTAAAAAGAAACCAAACCAAACCAGGAAAACAAAGGTAGAACCAGGGGTAAACGTCAATGCTTCCAGAGTTATTACAGGAATCTGCTTTAGTCATGCTCTCCAAATATAATGCATAAATTCTCTCAGCAATCATTACCAAGACCAGTTATTGGGGGGTGGGGGGGGTGTGTGTGTTCTGATTAGCCCTTAATTTTCCACGTTTGCAGATTTTTGCAAAGAGGGCAGGAAACACTTCAGGAAGGCAACTGATTTTTGTTTCTGTGTTCCTGTTTGTTGGGTTGCCACCTCCCGCATGTAAGCGTCCAAGAAGAAATACCTGTAACGGTTTCCTTAGGTGCCTGGTCAATTAATGTTTTCCATTTGTGAAAGACTGTCCTGACTGGATGCTGATAGTAGTTTTGCTTTGCTTATAGGGGGAAAGCAGGGCAAAAAAAAAAAGTTTATATTTTTCTGAAGACAGCAATGTGAGCTCTGACCGTGTCCAGGTAAGCTGAATTAATTTTGGGCTTCAGTGGGGAGACGACAAGAATAAGCACCTTACCTGGCCAGAATGTTGCAACTTTAGAACTGAGAATAAGAAATTCATGGAAAATTTTCTCCAGGCTGCCTTGTTAGGGTAAGTTGTTTTGCTTTGTGTAGCTGGAACACCAGAAAGCAGGTTTTCAGAGAAATATTTCCATGGGCTTGTGCGTTTTCATCAGTAGCAGTGTTCCCCTGTTAATGGTCCTGAGTAGCTGCTGTCTCCTTTTGTAATGTTCCAATAACTGGGCACGTGAGAAACTGTATCCATGTGTGACGGAGGCAGGGTGTCCCCTCTGGTGTCTGTTGGCTTTGCAGGACTGACAAGGGTGAAATGCGCTTGTGAAAATCTTTTCCCGTTGCAGGAGTTTGACCTGCTCCACTCACAAAGGAAATTCATTTGCTGAATTACTCTGTTGTGCTGTTTCCCCGTCAGGTGTTACCTACAAGGGGACTCTTGGGAAAGCTGATGATCCTGAACTGTGACGTTATTGTGGATGCAGAAAGAAACTAAGCAGAAAGAAGCTTGGTTTACTTCATATGAAAGTGGAGGAAGCTAAATCAAATTAATTTTGAAGAGAGTCCATTTACGTTTTAGATGTAGTTTATGTCGTCTGCTATAGAGAGGCTTCAGAGGAACCTTCCTCTGTGGCCTTTTATCAGGGAGGGCATCGCTCCTCTGCACATGTACACTGGGCTTTCAGCTGGGAGTGGAAGGGAAGTGCTGAATTTGCTGATTTCTTTCATTCATCAAAGCATCTTGGCACACCAGATGCAATAAAGATATTGTATAGATCAAAGTGTCTCACCATGGTATGAAGTTAATTTTGCTAAGATTTGAAGACTTACCTTTTCAAAATTAAAGGTTAAGAAAATTACTTTGAATAGCTAAATCCCGTTATTGAATAATGACAAGAATTTCCTTAATGTACTAGGAATTGATTGGACCTAAACCAAAGTGTCATGGAAATAAATTAAGGTAATTGTAGGTGTTTCACAATCTTTCATAGGAAGGATAAGGTCCTAAAAAAACTGTGTTTTCAAATCCAGAGCTAACTTCATCTTCAAAATGCCTGCATTGTAAGGTAATTATCTTGTAGCAGTTTTAAGTCATTATTTTGCCTGTTGCCTGAGGAATTTTACTGCAGATCAGTATTAATAAGATGCCAGGAGTACAAATTTCATAGCTTCATCTCTGTCGTAAATGGAGTTCATATAAGCAAAGTGGCATTTTCATTCATAATTACTTGACCTACAGCAAATGTGGGTCAGGAATGAAGGGATGTTTGATTTTACATTCTGTGGAAAATCAAACCTTTTGCAGTGTGAGGAAAAAGGTAAAAATAATAAATAATCAGTGTCTTCTGGGCAAGGATTGTATGTACTCTAACTTTGAGGAAAGGAGGCTTCTAATTCTTTGTGTTGTAAATCTCAGCTAAGTGGCATTTAGACTTTACTGTTGATGATGACAATTCCCTGAGTGTTCACAGTGGAAAAAAAGACCTACTGATTATTGATTGAGTTCACCCCTCCCTCATGCCACCAACTCCAGGTACACAAAAACTAGCAGCCAGACCCAGCAGATTAAATGTAAAATGCAACAACTCTGGAGCTCCCCCCTCCTCCCACCCCAAACCTGACCATTTGATTGCGGGCAATCATGAGGACTACGTGTTTTTAATGACAACTAAGTGCCTCCTAAAGTCATCTGCCTTCAGCATCTAGGGCTCTAAATCTTTTGATTGACATTTTTTTGGTTAAATTTTAAAGTTTTTGAAAGTTTAAAATTGTTTGTCAGTCATCAGCACAAGAGCTGGAAACACTCAGATGAACCTGCACCTTCTGCATGTCAGTTCTGGAAGGTTTCGTTACCCTGGCTGACAGCGGGAACCTCCTCTGCCTGCTAGGAAAGCTTTTGGCTCAGAAAGGTTTCAAGGGTAATCAAACCCCTGTTTGCTTTAAACAAGCATCCTCCTCTTTTTGCCTCAAATCTTGATTGTATGTGACCCTCAGATAGCTTCAAAATGTTAATAAATCACTTTGAGATTAGTTTCTGCTACAGTCCAGTAAAAGCTGCTGACAGATCTGTGTAAAATTGTACCCACGCAAAATGTTTAATCTGTGACTGTAATAATGCATTGATATAGTTAAACACGCAAGAGAAGGCTTTTCTGTTCTGAGAATTGATGAGGCGGTGACCTCAGAACTATGGCTTAAGGGAGCTAAATCCAACTTTGGGTTCTGAACTCCAGCAACACTCAGCCAGTGTTCCACGGAATGGCACGCACATGGATGTAGGATCACAGTGACCAGCATCTTGAAACAGCAAATAACACCAGGTATTCTCTGCCACCTCAATATTTCTCTAGGACTGAGACATAGCACAAGCAGCAACTAGTGGCCAAAGTACCCTCATGTTCTACTTTAAAGCATTTCCAAAAATGAATATGTGGAACATACCCAGGTGGGGGAAATTCTCTGAAGTGGGCTGAGGGAAAAAAATAAAGAGCCAGGAGGAGGTGAGGGACTCGGGAGGGTCCCCTGCTCAGTGTCCAGCAGGCAGCCTGCACCTTTTCCTTACAGAGCTACAACACACAAGTGCCACAAACCTAGAGCTGGTGGGTGACCCCGTGGGTGTTTTGTCATACGCTTGAGAAGGTGTTAATTCCTTGCAAAAGCTTCTTTGTTTATTGAAGCGCTTGCTTTATATCTCTGTTCTGGTCTGATGGCCTCACTGCCACTTAGCTCCTCGCAGTGTCTAGCCGATGATCTCAGCCTCGGCCCACAAGGTTCACCCTGTCTGCAGGAGGAATCATAATTCAGCCTCCTGGCTCGCTCCTACTAAGCCTCCACCGCACGCGGAGCGCCGCTGGTGACAGCATGTGCCAGCTACGCTTAGTGGCTTTGGAGTATTGAGTGAACTGTCAGCTTCAAGCTCATTTAGTTATGACTTGGGCTAATCACAGTCCCCAAAGTGATGTGCAATCCTTGCTCTTCAGAGCTAGATCCTTCCCTAGCTACAACGTGCAAGGGTGGTAATGAATCACGATTTGCTAGCTGGATTGAGTAAGAAATGACAGGTAGGATTTATTTCTCACTTTCCAAACACCTTTATGGAGTTTTCAATTTTCTTCTTTAATTGGCTTCAGTGACAGCCTTCCACAGGCACTGTGCACATCCAGGGAAATGGGTCTATGCAGGAAAGGGCTGCTCATTAAGGCAACATCTGTAATTGGCTTAGGCTGCCACAGTGATAGTGCTACAAATCCAAACCTAGCACAACTGCCTCATGTTAATAAGCATTAATAAATTCAGTGAGCTCAGCATCCACGAGTGAAGACTTTGTAAAAAAGGAGGACCTATGTAATGTGACTGTTGAATATGTAATATGAACTACATATTACATCTAGTCTGAAAGGAATTTAGAGCAAAGTTAGAACAATTTATTCTGAGTTGATAAAACAAACATAATACAACATGCTGGGAGTAAGTTTGGGGTGAGTTGTTCTGTTTTTCCCCTTAAGATCAACATTATTTTTCTGGAAATTTATTCAGTGATATGGTGGCTGCTAATGGATCAGCAGTTCTTCTGAAGCATGAACAATAATCTCACCTCGTAACTGAGATGCTCAGGTTATTTTCTACTTTACTGGAGAGCAATTGTACAGTAGAACGCAGGCAACAAAAATTAAGGGAAGCGTAGAGCTGTGAACAAGGATCACTCTAATACTGTCCAGCTGCACCTAGTGCTGTGAATGTCATGTTTCTAAATGGCCACCATCAGGAAAATAAGAAATGATTGTTACTCTGCATGTACTAGATTCAATATTTGCAGCCCACCCCTGAGCCCTTGGATATTTTACATTAACACTTTTGCTGAAGGTCCCTTTGGCTCAGGTATCAGAGAGGAAGGGGTTGGGGGCTGCAAGAGGAAAGTGTTAGAAATTACAAAGTTTTAACTGTACAACAGGTTTGGAGAGCCACTTCAAAGGATCCCATTAAAAAAACAGATATGGTGCCAGAACAGAAGTAAACAGAAAAGCCTGTTTAGTTGCTGCAGAATAACTCGGTAGGGACAGTGCATCTAAGGGAACTCTAGCTTTGAGGCACAACATGGTGTTGATTAGTGCAAATAAACCTCTTCAAGAGTCACCTTTCAGCAATTACAATCAGACCCTGCACTGTGGCTTCAAAAGCTTCATTAGCAAACCCTACTCCCTGTGAGAGCTACAAATCTTAGATACCCCAGAAGTTTTAACTGATGGAGGACTGTCTTGCCTTATTTATTGTCTTCCAAATAGAAGTGGGAAGATAATTACACTTTCCTTCATCAAGGTAAATAGCATTAAAAATCAAAATAGATTCTTCTGAAGAAAACACATACAGTGGTATAAAACAAGAGATGAGGATAATTTACCAGTTGAGTATGATGAAGTCAGGGTACTTAAATGTTTCATTTTCACCTAAAGGGACAATCATAAAAAATGTAGTTGTGTGTTAGGTGTAGCTAAAAGAAAGTTATTAAAAATATTTTTGGTCGGGTTTTTTTTTGGTTTGGTTTGGTTTTTTTTTGTTAGGAGTCTCTAATGAAATGCCTGCAAATATTGAAAACAATTTTCTAGCATTTTTGTCCTAATCCACAGGTAAAATAGAAAAAAATAGTATTTTCAATTCTTTCTTGGATAAGGAAAAGGCAGTTGTCTTTGTTCATGTCAACATGCCAAACACTGGCAGACTTTTTTGCAGTGCCTGTGGTGACCCACTTCCACAGTTACTGGGAAAACTTCTTGCTGTTTCTCCTGCCAATGTACTAACTTCCCATTAAACTACTAGGACAAATTAAGTTTAGTGCTCTTGCTAACTTCATCATTAATTCATTATTTAGCAGCTATTATATATGTTGTATGCCAGAGTTTCTCCCTAACCCACCTCATGTATTGATTCACTTGTTGCTTTGTATATGCTGTAGCTTTTTGTTTATTCTCAGATTTTAATGGTAATACAGTGAGATATCAGAGAAACAATTACAGCAACAGTTGCTTTTGTTCTTGTAGTTGTAGTGGACTAGTTTATTAGGAAAGACTTGTGAAACAGCCAAGTAGAAGTTGTATTGTGCAGATTTTCATTTGGCTCTATTGTCTAACTTGTCCCCCTCTAATGGATCTGTGGCCAGACAAGTGGGCTCCTGCAGTTTGATTCTACCCAGGAATATGTTTGGAGAGTAAAGTCACTTGAAATTAATCTGTTGGCCAGAATCGGCTGAGTAGTAGCCTTCGGTGATCTTGGTCTTCCAATGAAATGCTGTACTTCTAAGTTACTGTTTTCTCCAGGGCAATGCAGCCTGAAATTTTAGAATAGAGAATAATTTAAACTAAGATAGATGGTATCCATATAAAACTATTGATATGAGTTCATTTGTTGACCAAATAATGATTGCATGCTTAACCTTAGATCTGATGTGACTTCTGTTGTGAAATTGATATAAATCATGGATGCTTCAGTCAGGTTTGAAGGATGCTTGGAGGTCATGCAGGGCAACTCCTGCTCAAAGTGGGATACACACTGGAGTCAGACCAGGTTGCTGAACGCTTTGTTGAGTTGGGTCATGAAGCCTCCAAGATCTGCCACGTTTCTGGGTCCCTGTTGTAGTGTTTGTTTATCCTCTGAGTCAAAAATGTTTTCGTTGTATCTAGATTGAACCACTCCTATTTCACCATCTCTCTTCCTCCTCCATGCTGGCTCTGTCTTCCTGCTGACTACTCCCAACCCCAGTTATCCTTACGGCGGAGGAAAGGGCAGTGATTGCTTCCCTCCAGCCACCGGCTGTGCTGCTGTTGGCACAGCCCAGCATGCTGTTGGCTTTCCTCACTGCCTCACATTTAACCTGCCCAGTACAAGAAGCAGTGAGAAACTGGGCTTGGTTTTCCTGTCTCTCAGACATCCAGCAGCCCATGATTCCTTTACCATGGCAAGTTTATTCTGGGATGTCAGGGATATTACTGAAGCTCATGGCACATAAACCCAAGGTTTTGGCAAGCAAAGGGGATAGAAATAAGCCATGTAAAATTCTGCATGTAAACTTTGCTGCAGGAGTTGTCAGAGGTGATTAATACGCTTCTCTCATGTAGGACTGGGGAGGGAGAAAAGCCTGATAAACGATACCAACTGAAAAAAAACAAACAACCAAACAACCCAACAGAGGAAGATTAAAAAAAACTGAGGGAAAGCACTGAAGTGAAAGGAAATTCACTGCTGATTCATTAGGGTCATGGTTTCACCTGTTGACTTTGTAGTAGTAAAATATGCTGAACATAGCTGTGTAGATACTACAGGGAATATCTGGGAAAGGTATTCCCAGATGATGGAACCCACTTGAGCCAACTATTGAGAACATCACCATGAAGCACTTCATTGTTCTCTTTTAAACAAACCAATGCCCAAGTATGTGCCATTTTAGGGAACATAATAAGTTCACCACAAAATGCAGCACTGTTACCCTGGTTAAATAGCAGCTCAAAGCAGATCTGTACTAGTGCTACAAAAACCATTTTCCCATTCGATGCAGCTATGTCTGATATAATAAAAATAAAAGCCATGGAGCAAAACCAGGGAAGTTAGAATTAGAAATCTGCCAGAGGAACTGCCTGGCAGCACTCAGCAGTTGTGAGCTGCTGCTAAAAGTGATTTGGTTCATCCTGAAAACATGATATGAACTCTAGGCTGAAAAGTATATTTACAGTTAATATCTTTTCACACTAATGGGCGTAAGTGGAGCACTAACAGTGCAGGGTGCTTAACAGCAGCAGAAAGGTCCCCCAGGGTGGGGAGGGGGGTTAAGCAAGAATTTGTGGTTAACCCTGCTGTGTGAGCCACTGAAGTAGTAGAATACTTCTGGGAGGAAGGGTGAAAGCATCAGCAATCAACTCGAGTGATGTACTCTGCCTAGGAATGCTCCTGTGCTTGGCAGAGGGGCTTAATCTGGGTGGCTGCTAGATTAATTTCAGAATATTCCAGTTGAGAGGGTTATAGAAAAGGGAGAGAAATGTTGTACGAGGAATCGGTGCAAATCCCAACTAGAAGAGTGAGTGCCATTACTCTGTTACTGTTTATAGGATTTTAGAAGGTTTTTTTAGCACTTAATTGAAATGCCTACCTAGGATAAGCAGCAAAACCCTCAAACCTTCCACTTTGGAAACTGACTGAACCGCTTGTTGGAGCTCTTTGGTCTAGGATGCTCTAAGGCTTTTAAGTCTCAAATTTAAATATTTGACAAGCCTAATGACCAGAGCCCTGTAGGATGTTCACTGCGTTTATCGTTGGACTCAAAGAGAGAGGATGCCTTATCGTTTCCAAATTGCCTTGCTTTAAGAAGGGATGATACTTTAGATTTGAATTTATGTTACTTGGTAGTCTTCACATGTAATAAACGCCCTGGGAAAAAAAATAAAATGGAGTTTCTGTGCTTGGTTTAGGAAGAACTTCTGGTAAACATTGTCTCTAGTGGAATTACGTTACCAATAACAATGAAGAGTTGCCAAAAATACATAAATGTATCTATCTCAGGAGGGGAAGCTATTAATGAGATTGTCCTTCTGCGAGTAATCCTGTATCCAGACCACCTCCTATGAGATTACCCTTTGAAGAAACAAGCCTACTGAGAAGTCATGCTGTGTTAGAGAGAGTTGTGTGAAGCAATTAACCACAGGAACTGCAATGCTGATTGCAAGTAACTGCTGATCCAGCAAGGAAAACCGATGTACCAAAACCAAGGTAAGACAGAGGCAAAGTGTTAGGGAGTCATGCAATACTCTACCAATGGAACAAACGAGGGGTCACATTGTGCCCTCGGTGGGCAACACGGTGTGTTTCCAAAACGCGTTTGGTTCTAGTTTTGTTAAAACATGCTTTGGTTTGTTCAGATAGGCTGGTTCTAGTTCTGTTAACTCATGCCTGAGTTAAGACATAAAAGAGGCTGAAATAAGTAAGAAAGCATGTCAGGTTCACACTGACATGCTACAGAAAACAAGGATAAATATAAAAATAAATCACGGTGAGGCAGTGTGTCTTTCAGCACAATAGACAATTTCACATCTGACTTCCATTTCAAGGGTGCTGTCTTCACTATCCTGTTATACGTTTTATCCAGTGCAAAACCTCTCTAACACATAACAATTATTTTAGTGGGCAGCTGGCATGAGAACAATGTCGACCAAGCTGGCAAACTTGGCTCAGTGTCTGCTATGAACTGCAATTTTTCTAAGTTTTCATTCCACTGATGGACTTTCCTTCCAGCCAATTTCAAAGCATGATAGTTTAGCAGGAAGCAAAGCCAGTGTACGTGTCTCCTTTTGGGTGGTGGGAGGGAGACTTAAGTATACAAGTGGACACGTAAATGTGCAGTTAAACATGAACTATAATTAGGAAATGTAAGAATTAAAACTAGAATAAGAAAATAGCTGATTGTCTGTCACAGGGGCTCACCGGAGAGCAAACGGATGAGTGGCAAGAAGGTATGGCTCAGGAGGCGCAGAGTGGTGGCAAAGTGACACCGAATGAAGGAAAGCCAGCAGCAGTAGGGCAATGCCTTAGTAAAGCAAGAGCTGGAGAGGCAGGCACCAAAAGCTGAGTGGAAGAAGCAGGCAGGAAATCCAGTTACAATAAATACTGGAGAAACTGGAAGTTGCTCCAAAGCAC
The DNA here is from genome assembly GCF_023634085.1 of Falco cherrug. Lineage (NCBI taxonomy): Eukaryota > Metazoa > Chordata > Aves > Falconiformes > Falconidae > Falco > Falco cherrug. The sequence goes on from NC_073705.1 coordinate 44,713,017, forward strand.
AATAAACCAGCATTTTGCTGTTTCAAGCACACAAATTCCTCTTGTGTAAAGAATTTAAAAAAAAAAACAAAAACAAAAAACAAAAACAACAAAAAAAGAACATAAATGTTGGGAAATTGGGCAAAGGCTTCAGGGAACAACATAAGTACTTAAAACATACTGTAATATCTTAGTATCTATCTAATTGTATTTACCCTGTTCACTGCAATGGTATTTCAAAGTCAGATTTGACATGTGGGTTTCCCTCTGAAGTAGATGGGAGATCTGCTTGTCCTCACTATAATTTTTAATTGACTTTATGTTCAGTCAGCATAACATGATTGCTCTAAAGATGGCTTCTGTCTGCTCATAATAAGGTTAAAACAATTAGTAGCTGCAGCATCTAACAATATTTCACCACTTGCCAGAAGGCTCAGCCAGCATCTGGCTAGCTGCAAGTAACCAGTTCAGCACGCATTTCATTTTGCAACGGTGATGGGCTCCCACAGCCAGCGTGGTGGTCACCCTCCTGGGCAGCAGCGTCCATGGGACAGGCCATCCCGCAGTGCTTCCAGTGCCATCCCTCTGTGCAATCTGTTCCCTGCACTGAATACTGTATCACAAAGATGTTAACACAAAATCATTGACACCTTAACTTTGCACTATTTATCAATTCCTCAAAGACACACAGCTGCTAGGAAAACTGCTGAGATGATAATGAGGCTTTTGATTTATTTATGTGAGAATTAAGATTTTTTTATCTAGAAGAAATTAATTTTACTCTCACCAACGACTGTAATAGCCAATAAGCCTCATGAAAACCTGTGTGACCATTAGGCGACAAAGCCCCTGATGAAGCCTGTTGTGTTTCTTTCGAAGGTTTTTACTTTCCATTTCTGCCCATCTGACCCTGATACACTCATTTTTGCAGTATACCCTTGGCACAAAACAAATTATAGCTCTCCTTCTCTTCTCGTTCCTTTTAAGTTGTGGCATTTTCCTATTATTCATATCTCATTATTTACCCAGAAAATTGTCACACATTGGTATTTATGTGATGGTGTCAGTATTTACCTGAAATATCAATTTTAGCGTCTCTAAAGACAATTGACCTTGGTTGTATGTACCATGAAAGTTGATTAAGAGCAGGTAAATAACAAACGTGCCGTGTTCTGAATTATTTGAGAAAATGGATAGACATATGTAATTTGAAGGCACCCGGGAGAAAAAGAAGACTTGGAAGATATAAATAAAAATTCTGCCAGCAAAGGAACACTTCAACTTGTATTGTCTTGCATTTTATATTTGGCCACGTAACCTCGGACAATAACTCACTCTAAATCATGCCTCAAAGTAGTTCCAATCATTTTGTCAAGGTCTACTACTTTCAGTCTACTTTATGTACAAAATTTGGAGAGAAAGTGTTATGTGTCCTTGGAACACTTTATACCTCCTTTATGAAACCTGCCGTCATTCCTGTACGGGAGTTGTGTGAATGCCTTGTCCTTCAGATGAGCTTTCCTTCCGCGTTCCCTTTACGGCTTTGCATCTCATCGGTGATTTCATTTATATTTTTAAAGGAAACTGCTGGGCAGGGACCGCCGAAGGGCTTTCTCTGTACACACAGAGTTAGATGCTGCCCTCTGCCACTACCGCCAAGTGCTGTTGCTCTCCTCGCACCAGGATCTTTACGAGGTGATCCATGAGGAGAAGGCTGAGGCGGGAAGGGGCAGCACGGCGCCCTCAGGGCCGGGATGATCCCCCGCGCCCCCGCCGTGCCTCACGCCGTGCGGCTGCAGGGGTGCCCGCTCCTACCGCCAGTTTTCTTGACAATTCGCTGGAAATCCTGCGGGCGGGCGCCCCTTTTATCCTCGTTTCCCTGCCGCCAGGTGGGTCGCCTGTTGCGGGCGGCCGTCCCAGAGGGGCCGGCGGGCACGCCGAGCCGCAGCGCGCTCACGCTGTGCTGCCAGAGGCCCCCGGCACGCCCCGCCACCCCCGCCTCGCGCCCGGCCCGGGCCAGCGGCGTCCCTAACATGGCGCCGCGCAGGTCGGCGCGGACGGAGCGGTACCGGGGACAGCGCCCCGCGGCCCCGCCCCGCCGTGACCTCAGCGCGCCTCACGTGACGCAGGTAACGCCCCGCCCCTCCCCGCCCCGCCCCGCCGCTCCCTCGGCGCGGCCGCTGCCCGCGGGTGGGCCGGAGCCTGCCCGCCCCCGCAGGTCTGTCCGCGCCGGCGAGGGGCGGGGGGCGGCGTGGCGGGGCCCGGCCCGGCCCGTGTGAGCGTGCCTGAAGGTCAGGGGCCGCCGCCCGCCGCGCAGGCCCGCGGGGCCGCTCGCCCTGTGGTTTTGCGGGGGGTCGCGGCGCAGGCCCGAGCCGGGCCCCGGAGCGCGGCCTGCGGCGACGCGGCGCGGGGTGCGGGGGCAGCGGGCCCGGGCGCCGGTGGTTCCGCAGCCCCACGGGGGAGCCTGGGCAGCCGCGCTGGCTCCGGCCCCCGGGCGCGGCCAAGGTGAAGAGGGCAGGGCTGTGCTGCAGGCCGCGGACGGCCGTGTCCCGGCGGTCCCGGCCCCCTCCGGGCATCCCCCGCGCTCCACTGCGGCCGGGCAGCCTGGCGCCCGTGTGGTGGTGCCCACCGAAGGCGGCTTTGTTGGGGGTCGGGTGGCACGTCGGGTGGCTTTATGGCGTGGGGGTGCCTCGGGTTTCTCGAGGGGGGCGTACGGTTTGTCACCGTTCTCCATTCTCTGGGTCATCGCTCTGGGTGGAGAGCTGGGCTGCTTCTTACAACATGGCACATCAGTGTTGGGAGGGAAACCACATGTAGTGTGGGGAGGTGTGTATTGCTGAAGTAGACTTTTTGATAAGGAAAATCAGCATATCTCTAGTTTCTTTTATCCGTGAGGCCTTTGGAGATACTTCATTATGTTCATCCTTCCCCCCCGCCACTGTCAGCCTTGTTTTATTAGAATCTGTCTTAAAAAGAGCTTTAGGAGTGAGTTGTATGGGCATTATAGGAGAAAACGACTATGATGGCGAATGAAGGAGCGTTTTTGTGAAATATGGACCAGATGTATTAATGATTACTTCTGCAGAGCATAAAGAGCATTTCTTAGCACTGGTAGCAGGACTTCATGGGTGTGTTAAGAAACTCCGTAAGGGTACTGGCAATACCAGGGGAATTATCTGTTCATAAAGCAGTAGCCTATGCAATGTATTTATGTTTAAAGTGAGCTTGAAAAAAAACCTTGAAAAACACTTTGCTATCAGAAGGGTCTTGCTGTCTCTTTTTCATATGCTTCTGTTACCCTCTAGAAACATGGGCAGAGTAATTTGCAAGACTGTCCATGACATTAGGTCACTTCTGGAGTTGAAAGTGCCAAGGTGAAAACCTCACACATGCCATACTGCAGAACAGCTGCAGAAATTTTCAGCAGCTTAGGGTTTTCATTTACTTCCACCATTTTAAGGGTGCTTTGGTGCCTTAAATATCAGGTTGTTCTTTTGGTTCACTGCTTCTTTCTTATTTTTGACCTCCGGTAGTGATTTAATTAATATCTTCCTTTAAGTTGCTCTTAGTTAAGCTTGATTCCTTGCCAATCACTGTTTTCATTTCAGAGCAGAGTTGATTTAGGAAACATAGCCGACTGGAACAATCCAAACTGTTTCTGACTTCTGCCTGCTGTCCTGCGTGCTGATTTTTGACTGACAGTCTCAAGGCTGAGTGGGCTGGGATGGTCTATGATCATGCTGGTGGTCTCTGATTCATGTAGTTGCTGACAGCTGACATCTGTGCTGAAGAGTGGTGTGTGCAAAAGGAAGAGCTAGGAAGAACTCGGTTTTGTTGAGTCAAATTAATCTGTAGCTGAAATCTGACTGGAATTACATGATTGGTGGCTTTGTCTTTTTTTTTTTTTTCATACCTGCATAAAAATAGAGGCATTACTTTTTCATGAGATGGGAATAACATCTGTGATAACAGTTGTCTTCACCTGTTATCTTTATATCTTCACAGGAGTGACATAGCCCATATCTGCTCTTACAGATTGCATATTCAGTAGTTACAACTTGGAGGTATGGCTCTGACCCCATCTTGAAATTTCAGGGGAACTGTAGGGAAGTGACTGGTACCACTTAGAAGCTTTTTGTTTCTATGATATATTATGTCATCTGCATCCGTTTTCAAATCTCCCTGACAAATTGTTGTTATTTTGCTACGCACTCTTTGCTAACTGCTAGAAGAAAGATCTAAACGTTTTCCAGGCAGACTTACTAGGGAGAAAGATCATGAAATGACCTGTACTTAAGAAACTTGCCGCTGTAGTATGATAAACTGAGAAAAATGTTCCTCTCATTCTCTTCTTTTCCAGCTCTTTGCAAAGCACTTTAAATGAGAGAGGTAGCCTTTTAGGAATGAGTGTCCAGCCCTGAGGTATACGTGCAGAAGTTTGGTGGTAGAGGGATAGATGAATTATTTCGCTCAGAATGGGCACAGACATAAAGTCCCAAGTGCCGTGGTGGTCTCTCAGTTCCTACTGTTATGATATGTTGAAATCTTGCCAAGTTTTGCAAAATGACATGATGTATACATAATGGTTTTAGTGCTGTTACATCTTAACGAGAATTATGAATATAGACAGTACGTTAACTCTTGTCAGTGTTGTACCCAGTTGCTCTGAGCTTTTGCAGGACTTAATCTGCTTTCAAAATGGTGCGGACAGTATTTATGTTCCTACAGTTGCCTAGGAGCCCTAATCATAGACATGGTGTTGACACAGGAGGAAATCAGTGTTGTAATAGGCTTAGAATTTGTGAAATGGGAAATGACGAGTGAATATAGGTAGACAGGAAATAATGCTAACGTGTAGGGGATTCAGTGTGCAGGTAGCCTAACCTTTGTCAACTTGCTGAAAATGTCAAGTGGGGAGAGAAGTTGGTTTTGAGGTTTTGGGAGTTTTGTAGGAGGGGGGTTTTAAAGGAGGATTGTATGCTCATTTTGGTGATCTGCCTTGGGAGAATACTTCCCATATATCTGGGCACTGTGGAGAATGTGAACAAGTGCTTGTTTGGAAAATTCATTGACTGGATGATGGCAGCTGGTGATACAAGCTAGGCATCAGATCTGCTAGTAGATGGGAGTGAAAAGGCCACAGAATTCTCGAAAGAGGGGACAAAGGAATTTAGTAATAAAAGAGGAGAATTCGCTGCTGGGATGCTGCCATTAAAGTCAGCAACTAAGAAAGGGATTCAGTCAACAGCTTTCAAAATAGATGAGTTAAAAATCTCATGTTAAAAATGTGATGACAGAGAATAGTATGCAGTAATACTGTCTTTTTCAGTAGGAGCTTTTTTTCTTTTTTTTTCTTTTTTAAGACCTGTATTCATTTTTAAATTAGATAATGAAAAATATAGCTCTTCCTATCCCTTCCTTACAAATTTAGGAAACCATAGATTTCCTTTTTTGGAGGGAGAGGGAGGAAGAAGAAAAACTGTAAGGAAATAATTTAATGGGATTTATATAAAGAAAATGTTTATATGGATTTTTTAAGGTATCTATTACTTCTTGAAATAGAGATAAAAATAATCTTTACATGTAATAGGTAACATAAATTTTGATCTGTGACTCAAAGTTACAATGTTGTTTTTAAAACACTCTGAAGTACATTTGGCAGCTCAGTACTTTTGTTTGTTCTTAACAATTGTTCAACTAGTCACACTAAACAACAGAACACTTGGATTTTACCTTCTGGACCAAATAACTTATTTCTCTGGATGGACAGCAAAACAAATGAGAGACACTTCAGAGTTAAATCTGACTTTTTCTTCCTCTTAATTAGTACCCTACCCTTTATGTTCTTGTAGCTTTCCAAATACTTCTAAAGTGAAAACAAAATGAGTAATTTCTTTTTACATTATTGCTATTCCTTTGCAATTTTATTAACTTGAACATTAAGATTATATTATTTTTATATTGTAAGCTGCATTTGTTTGTTTTATTCTGAAGGTGAGCTTTGATTCCCTTTGTTAGCACTGGCGCTGATGCTGTGTTCAGCATTCCCAATGTTCAACCCTTATTGTTTTTCTCATTGTGTTCAAAATCACAGGGAATATGTTCTTGTTAAAAAGCTCATGAGAGGTCATTGGAAGGACAAGGTGAATGTTGCTAGCTAGGAAAGCAAATTAAACTGAGCCTTTTCTTAGTGTAATGCTGTTTGAAGGCCAATGCCAATATTAACACTTAACTAACACTTCTAATTATCTTGTCAGCTCTGTTACGGCATAAATTTGAAGTAGCAGGCCTTTTCTCAACCACTGCATTTGTGGCTGACGCTGTTCATTGAACCTACCCCAATCTGGCTTGGTAAAAGGCCACAGCTTTCTACAACCAAGAGAGAGCAGTTATAGCTGCCAAGAGCTCCAGAGAAGTCAATGATTAGCAGACTCATTTGTTCCCAGGGAACCAGTGCTCAGGGGGCGTATTGTACAAGTGGTATCATGATTGCTTCAGGAACCAGGATGATGTTATCAGTTACAGAGGCTGTGAGGTGAGCTGATTGATGGTGGTGATGGCCATCAGCAATGCTCCCAGTGTTGTAAGTGCAGCTCTACAATCAGTCACGGAGTGGCCCCTCTCCTGAAGAGAACGTGCCTGGGCCTGAGCTTTGTTGAAGAGCACTCTAGCCATAAGTTTTCACTATGAGGCTGAAATGTATCTGCAATTCATTGACTCTTTCTGATTAGGTTTGGTTTTGTCTTTATTAATAGACTTGGATCTTCCATCTAATAAACAAACATGAGTCATCTGAAGTTGTTTGCGGCTACGGTGAAGTGGCATGGCATTAAACTTCTGGAAAAACAAGATATAGCCAGAAGGGCATTTTTACATGGCCAACGGTATGTTTCATCAGGAACCTCAGAACCATTCCTGAATGGGAGTAATTCAAATTATGTGGAGGAAATGTATTATGCGTGGCTTGAAAACCCTAAAAGTGTACATAAGGTAAGTCTAAAACTTGACTGTAAATGAGCATATTAGATTAAGTGTGAAATCGATTTTTTTCTTAACTTGTTTTACAAAAAGCCCAGAAAAAGGTCTTGTATGAAATGAAAAATGTGAAAGTAATTTCCCACATATTGATTGCTGTGAGATGTGATATTGCAGCTAAAAAAGCACAGAGGAGCAATAGGCATGGTGAGCTCTGCAGAAAGAATGAAAAGTCCAGACCAGAAACAGTAAGCTGCTCGGACACTTTCAGTATTCCTCCATGGAAATACTGTTCAAGCAGTCTGTTAAATAATTAGTTACATCTGGAAGAAGACCCAAGAAATAAAATACTTTTAACTTTTCGTTTTTTGTAATAAGGTTGTATCTGAGGGTGTGTTGTATTTGAATAGTATGTGTTGATACTGGGCCTTCCAAGCTGTCTGAAGGAGGTGAATATTTAGTTCCCTTCAGGTAGCTATGGAAGTTGTCACCTTAAAACTGCATCCAAAATTGTCAGAAAAGCCTTGTTAAGTATCTGGAAAAGTATTTTTTGTCTCTCTCACTCTCTCTCCAGGCAACATAAATTTGTTTGCTTTTTTTTACGTTAAATTTATTGCCAAAATTCTTTCTTGTAGACAAAATATATAGACTTATTTTTTAACAAGCTTTCTGCTGACAAGGAAGACTCTCTTATGCTGATACACGTATGGTAACTTAACCAGCTGATGAGAAATCTGATAAATTCTAAGACAGGCAAGTAATTTTCTAGAGAAGTAATGTGAATTGTGGCCAAAATGTTTACCGAATTGCTTGTGTTTTCCCTTATTCTTGAGGCATGTGTATCAAAATGTCACTTAGAAGTTGTTGCTCTAAGTCTGATTATCTAGAGTGTGAGGAAGTGGTGCATGTCGAGCAAGAAGAAAAAAAGACCCGCAAAAGCAGCTTTGTAGCTGGATTTTTTGGATGTTGCATGTGAATGTATTCTTGTTGGAAGGTGACATATGCAGTGACAGCTCTGAAGACTGAATGTTATTCATGTAGTGGGTAGATCCCAGGTCTTTTGTGTGAAGCCTTAACTTGGAACTGAAGAGGCCTTCTCCAGGGGTGGCTCGTTCTTGCATCCCATCTGTCTTTGACGCCTCATCATGTAACTGCCAGCTAAAGTTCCAGCCAGTGTAAAGCAGGGTAGCACATGTAGATGAATTGGATTTGATTTCTGAGAAGCCCTCATGATGCCTTGCTGCTATAGATCTATTTTAACCCTTTATTGTGAGGACACTGAAGGGATGAACTCACGCATAAGGAGCGTGTGTGGTGACACCTTGTTTTTAGTTATGCTGATGCACGACACATTTCTTTCCTTTAAGAAGAATGAAGTTTCTTGTTCACAGCTGAGTGAATGTTGCTGCCGTGCAGTCTTGCAAACTTCTAATGGTGCATAAATCCCAGGAAACGAACAGAAGCGTCAGGTGGTGAAACCGGCCGTGAGCAAGAGCGGCCCGGGGCCGCAGCCGTCCCCGCGGGGCCGCCGGCCGCCCGGAGCTGGCCAGGGTGCTGAAGGGCGGCGGGCCCGCCCGGAGCTGGCCAGGGTGCTGAAGGGCCGCGGCGGGCCCGCCCGGAGCTGGCCAGGGTGCTGAAGGGCCGCGGCGGGCCCGCCCGGAGCCCAGCCCCTCCGCGGCGCAACCCTCCGGCAAAGAGCACTGGCTTCTGCCAAATTCAGACCTGTTCGTTATTTTGCTGGTACCTGGGGGCAGCTGAAAGGCTATCTGTCTGGCTGTTCAGGCACGGTGGGGCGATGGATTCTGGTGAGGTGATGCAGTTTGTAGGTTGAACAGTGACCAATAAATTAGCAGAAGTGAATTGACAGAGGAATGTAAATGTACTGGTGGTGTAGAGTGGCCTAGGGAGTGGATCCCAGGTAGTTCAAGATGCATTTTAAAAATGTGTGAATTCTTTTCCAGGTTAACTGTATGTAATATGCTTGCAACAGTAATGAACTGAAGTAAATTCGCTGTGTACCTGGTTTATGAGGCTTAACAGAAGATGACTGATGGACATAATGAATTCACAGCCTAGAAAAAGGGGAGGAGGAGAATGATGCTGATTCATTTTACTTTGTTTCATTCAACAAAAATTTTTTTTGGTTTCTTGTAAACCGTCTCATTTCATCAGCTGAAAGCTGTAAACTTACCCAAGATTTTTGTTCGCAGAAATTGTTCAATTTGGGCTTTAATAAACAGTTTAAAATTGTTAAGAGTTGAAGTCACCCTATTTTCTTAAAAATACAGAAAAATTCATGCCATAGTTATATGACTGTAGGCAAGGTGTGAATTTGTCATTCTGCTGTGGAAAGTGGTGGAAGTGTTGAATGATAATGACAAGAAACACCAGTGGCTGACATGATGTTGGTTATGGTATTGTTAATGATTTTACTCTCTTCAGGCTACTCATATTTCATTGTTTTATCCAGTATGTCCAGCATTGTTTAGAGAGCAAATTTGTGCTAGGCATTTAGACGTGACACTCTTTCTTCTTTTCCCTCTTTATTTCCTATTTTTCCACATGTTTCTTCTCCTTGAACATCTCCTCCTTATCCAAGGGGATGTGCCTTCTTCTAGTTGACAAGATGGAAAAGCTTTATTTTTCCTGGGATTTAAAAATCGTACTTTATTCACTTTTACTTAGAAACTCCAATTAATCATGGCTCCTCAAATTATTTCCCCCTCAGAAGATTTGACTGGAAATGTCTTCCTATGTGTGCTTGTTTAAAACTCTTTGAAATATGTCTGTCATGTTCCAATGAGCATATTCAATGTTACTAGCATTTTTTCTAAGAATGTATACCATGGTTATGTGTCAAGGAATATTCATTTATATCCAGAGAGGCTTTTATTCTTTGTGCAAATCCATTTCTGATAATTTCCTGCTTTTCCTTGTCTTTAGAATTTCCTATTCTTAGAGTAGCCTAACCAACAATCAGAATAAAACGACTTGGGCTCTGAAAAAGGCATCGTTATTTCTCTTTGAAGTGTGGTGTCACGGTCGTAGATCATAAGGGAGAACCTTGACAAGGCTCAGTTATTACTATTGCAAGATTAATTACAAAACTGCATGGCTGGATATTGAGTACATAAAGCCTGCCATGTTATCCTGTATGCAGCCACTCTACTGTGAGTGTAATCATGTCCTTGTTTTGTGTACTTGGAGAAAGTGTTGGGTTTTTGTTTTGTTTTGACTTCATCTTTTTTCTTTCTTTTTTTTTTTTAAATGATGTAGTGATGCTCAGTGTGTGTCTTCTAAGGCTTTACTGTCCTCATTGCAGTTGATAAATATTATGTCACTAGAAAAAAAACCAAACAAACCATCAAGATAACTAATATGTTACTTGTTATTCTAAGTGCAACACTGTTTATTATACGAGAGTAGAATATTGCCACTGAATCACTTGAATTGTATTATATTACTTGAGAAAATAATGGCTAACTACAGTATAGATTTGCTGACAGGAGAAAAAAAAAAGGAATGTATCATGTATCGCTATAGTAATTTATTTTTTACAGATGCATTTTTCTATTATAAGTCTCCTCTATAATTTTCTTAGAGAACTTTAATAATTTAGTTGAGAACCTGCAGGTTTGCTGTGAGACCAAGCTGATCTTCTCTCTGTTCTGTCACATGGCAAATGCTGTTACCAAAGACTGACATTGATACACAGGACTTGAAGACTATAATCTGGTATCAATCTTGAAAGACACTATAGAAATTTGTAAAGGCTTTGATGGATGTGTATCTAGAAAAAACTAATTTTCTGTAGCCAAATGATGTATTTTCCCTCCCCTCTGATTAAATGTCAAGCCTGCCCAACAAATCAATAAGTTCAAAAATGTGATAGGAAAAAATAGTGTGGGTTCCTTCTGGCCCAGCTGGCTGCATCTTTGGATGTAAACATTTTCTTTGTATTTGTGAGTTTGCATGAAGAAAGGGTCCTACGCCTATTGTCCCTTAAACAGATAGCTTGTTGGGCAAGTCTATTTGGATTTTGTTAGCAACTGTCTCAGCAGAGCACTTGTCTAAAAACATACTCAGTTGTCTGTGGGACTGTGCTGTGATAACTTTTACATCTACATGAAAACCTTTTGACTCAACAAAGGAATAGTTATATTATCAACCTTTTATGTGTATCATGGTATTGGAAAAAGCAAGGAAGGAACCCTAACATAAGCAACACATATTCGTTATTAAACTTTGAATGAATATACCAAATGTCAGATTTGTTATGGATCTAAATGTGTGTTTGGAATTTCCTAATGTAATGGAAGTTAATAACTCTGTATTGCCAAAATAATTCCCCCAGTCTAAGTAGCATTAGTTGTAAAATGAAGTAATGGTATCTGTTTTTCACTGTCAGGGATCTGCAAACTCAAACTAGGTGCTGTATAGTCATGGAATAACAGTACTGTTCTTAATAAAGAGTTAGAAGTTAGAGAGAGAGAGAATACCAGAGGAAATGAAGTTATACTTGTAGACCATTTACAGGATGGTGTGCAAATTCAGACTTCTAGTGTTAGTGCAGCTAGAGAGGTGTCAAGGTAAGAAGAATACAGGAAATGGGCATGAATGAGAGAAAGGAGAAGGAATGAGTTCTTCATCAGTGTGTCTGGGACTGACCACCAAGCATGATGTGTCTGCCTTAATTTGTCATGGCACATAAAATTTAGGCTATGTTAAAATCAAGTCTGTGTAAGAGCAGGGTGATAACTTGAGTACGTTTATCGTATTTGTGTCAATGCAGATTTGTGTTCGTAAAGAAGTGAGAGAGGTGCATTAAAGCAGTGTTTTTTGAGCAGTGGCTTCAGGCTAATCATGAGGTTCCTGCCCACAGGTTCAGTGAGTCCCCCCACTTTCATAACCTGAACTTGGTTTAGCTCTTGTATGCTGCCTCTCTCATAGCATTTCTGAACACCTCGAAGACTGTAGAAATTGCAATGTGAAGACTTTTTGTTTACAAAAGCAGAATTTTATAGATATTTTTCTGTCGTGCAGTGTTTGGATTACATTATTTTGATTCTTTTGTGTATTCTGTAATTAATATATTAAGCAAAGTTCTTTTAAAAAATAAAATCTTTGCACTGCTTTTTGTCTTTTCTGGCACTGGTTTCTTGAAATGCATTAGTTCTATGCTCACAGCCAGGGTAAATAACATGCACTGTACAAAATGAATTTTCAACTTTTGCAGTTACACTATTCTAGTCACAAAGATTTTAAAGTTTTGAAATAGCTTCCTTTCTTTCCTGAGTTAGCCAAACTGAGGAAGTTGGTTTATGACCTTTCATTACGTTTTATGGAAACTTTAAGCTAAGCAGAAGTATTGATCTATCCCCTGCTAATGCAGACATTATTCTTTCTGGGGTATAAGCATCTCGGATGTTTATCCCATTCTGCTGCTGTCTGCTGGCTTCTGTATATCTAATACCATTCTAACCTGGGACAGTGATCACCTCATCAGAATGGAAACAGTTCAGGAAAACAAAATTTGGGCATATGTCAAGGAAGTGGTTGCTTTAAAGTGCCGATGGAAATGAAAGATCTGTGGTTTGTTGCAATTCAGTTTCTGAAATACGTATTATTCTAAAGTTATGACTTGCACCTGAAACCAGATCCATAATTTCTTTCATAGTAAGGTAACCTAAGCTAGTGAGGAAAGTATCTTAGACCAAAAGCCTCACTCAGAAAAGCTGTAATTGCTTTTAAACAGTTTCTTCAAGAAAGGCCCTTAAGGACTGATTCTGATTTAGGATATTCAGTGGGTGTCTTGAAGTATCATAAATCCTTTAAGTATCATTAAAAGAATGGCATAATTTCATTTATTGAGGTTTTTAGTTTTATAGGCTTGATACGTCTTTACCAGCAGCATAATATCATACCCATTACTGGTTGCCTGGATAAACATCACAGTTAAAAAGAGGTGTGTGAATGAATAATGTACGAAGATGCTTTGCACTCATGTGTGCTGCAGAGTTTTCCACTGAACAAGCTCAGTGTAAGAAATGAGATGAAAAGGGCTCTGTGTAAAAGAAACACACAGCTGGTACCAAGAGGTGGACGTATCATTGCTCACTTTTTGCTGGGTATTAGTGATACTTAATGCTGTCATGTAGTGAGATACCAGTTGCAGATCAAAGGAGCTGCTGTTGGTTGAGACTTTTGTTTGAGGTAATAAATTTTCCTCCTTTCCTTCTCTGTACCCATGTCCAGTCCTGGGATTTGTTTTTTCGAAATGCTAATGCTGGCCAAGCATATGATCCCCATCTACCAGATCAGCTGGAAAGAAAGGCATCGTTTCTTCAGAGCCATGGTCTTGCCCAGACACCTGGTAAAGCTGAAAAGCTTGTTGAGGACCACCTTGCCGTGCAGTCTTTGATAAGAGCATACCAAGTAAGTGTGCTTTGGGGAAGGTGTGGGAGGACCTCTCATTTCCACACAACCTTTTTCTTCCTTCTGGTCATAACTCTTGCCTATTGTCTTGCTTCTGATCCAGAATGTCTTGAGCTAGACAGTCTTTTTCTTCCCGGTAGCGTCTGAACGCTGAGGTCCTGGATCCAGACTGGGATGTTCCTCTGGCGTAGCAAACTGAGGGGTCAGATTACCCACAGCCCTGATGCTGGTCATCTGACTTAACCTGGGAGCTGTTTATGGAGACAGTGGTTTGTGAAGGGGAACATGAATCTACTTTTTTTTTGCCTATTTACCCGAAGCAGGAGCAAAACATGTCAAAGCCTAGCCTTTACTATTTTGGCTTACTTTGTGCGTGTGTGTGTCTGATTCAGTGAATGACTTGACCAAATTGGAAAACGAATTTATCTGAAATATTTTTGCTTCATATGAAGGGAGTTGTCGTGGATATACTGGTACTAATGAATCTCCTGATGCATGAAGTGAAATAAGAACCTTTTCCTCTCTTCAACAGCAAAGTTTTCCATGATCCAAGTCTGTCTTCACCTCTGAGAAAGTTTGTATTGCAGTTCTTAATGTTACTACCTTTCTTTAAGAAAGGAGGAAATGTGCTTGCCTTCTCATACATCCAGTGTGAATTTTGAGATTCCTGATTTGAGCAGGATTATAGGTAAAAACAGGGAGAAGAAATAATGAATTAATCAGAAGTTGAATTTTGGGAGGCTTACATACTGAGTTTGGGTCAGCATTGATGAATGTTGTTTAGAGACCTGTTTGTCAAAGTTGACTTTGTTTCACACTTTTATTAAATCAAGAAATTAAGTCTAATTTCCTTTTTTCCTCTAAAAGAAGATGGTTTTTGGAAATAGCACAGTGCTTGTGGTTAGATGTTTTCTAAATGTAAACCAAGTCTAAACATTTTTATTTAGATTCGTCTTTAATATCTTAATTTCAAGAAAAGCTTAAAACTAGTGTGAAACAAAAAAATCCCAAACCAAACCCTGCTAACTGTAGGTCTGTGTTGAGGAAGGTATTCCGGGTTGATTTTTTAAATTTGTTTTTTTGCCTTTTTTAAAAAAGTATGTATGTAACTTTGCAAGACGTTTGATACAGTTTGACTTGCACAGATCTGTTCTGCCCTGCACTAAAAATTTTAACGTTCTTTGCTGTCATCAGAGGAACAAAAGAGGAACTTTTAAACAAGCTTTTTTTTTTAATACATCACATTGTCACCATTGATTCATATATATACCATGCTATTCCAGTAACTGGGGAGGTGTTTGTAAAAGAGTAGAAAGGCTTGTGGCTATAAAGGATATATGAAATTTCCTTAGAAATAGCTATGTAGAAAACAACTGCTTCAGTAAAAATTTGCTGCAGAATTATAGAAAATTGGAGAATATTAGGCTGCTTTGACACCATTTACTTTAAATTAGTTCAGGGATTGCCATTTTGTTTCATGTGTTTGAAAGAGTGTGCTAAGTCAAGTGATGGAACAGAAATGTCTGTCTAAATGGCAGACACCCATGTGTCTGCGATAAACGATGGAAGAGGATTACCTAAGGCAACTGTCTGTTTTTAAAAGGTATTTAATACCCTCTAAATTCTGTGTTGAAGGGATGTGATCAATTTGTGACCTTCCTTTGCCTGATAATGAAATGAAATGGAGCAGGATACAGTATCTTCATTTCTCAAACCTGTCAGTATTTTATGGCTTTTGTGGTAAACTGCTTTGTGGTCTGTGGAGCTGGACTTCTGAAAAGGCAGTTAATCTGTTGCTTTATCTGATGCAGAGCACTGGATGCACTGAAAGAAGGATTTCCAGTGAAATGTGTGAGCTTAACAGAAATGAGTCTAGATAAATTAATTTCTTGAGTTTTCTTTTGTAATGTAGGTTAGGTTTTTTGCATCTGTGTCTAGAAAATAAGATTTTAAAATCTGCTTTCAGGTAGTCTGTACTTGGATTTAGTCAAATTAATGGCAATTGATGAACAATTTCCATCCATCTATTTTCACAGGATTGATCTCTGATTTTTGCAGTTGTTACTGTTTTCTATATCCAGTGAAAGAAGTGCATGGTATTAAAAAACAACTTGGTATTGAGGTAAACACTGTCTTTTAATTAAAGACCAAACTGCTCCTGCAGTGTAATAAGGCATAGCGCTTCATTGATGTGCTATTCTGGGTTTTGGTGGTCTTACTAATCTTCTTCCTCTTCCTGCTAATACTGCAGAGCAGATGTAGCTTAGGGAGGTGAATTCTTTCCTGTTGATGATGCTTGAGAGAGAATTGTTTGCTTAGTTCCAGTCAGATAGACTTTGTGCTGCTGTAAACAATGAGGTGGCACAGATGCTGCCGTGGGCATCATTTGGCCTGTCAGAGCTTTATTACTGGTGATTCATGAGATGCAAAGAGTCTCAGAGCCCAGGCAGAATTTACAGGGCTGGTGGTTCTAAAAAAAATGCCGTATTTCTGTTCACTTATGAGTGGAAAGCATTTTGTTATACAGAACATTTCAGTACTGTTTCTACAAGTCATTTGTTGATGAACCACACTTTAATCACACTTTTATTACAGTGTGATGCGATTTGTTATTAATATTGCAGATTTTTTTCAGAAACAATTAGGTTACTAGTACCGTGAATGAAATTCTACTCAAGTGATCTGAATTTGTCCCTAGAAAGCAAAATATTAAGGAGAAAATATCCATATATTCATCTATAAAGAGCTTTTAATGAGCTAATTTGGTATATTAGAATCATGCACAGGAGACATGCTAAATTTTTTCTTTTTATTTGTGGCTTTATTGAATCAATTAGTTATTTCTTCTGTAGCAATGTTACATGTTAATATAAGGCACTAGTTTATAGAAATGTTGTATTGATAACTGAAAACTGGCTAAACTCCCCGTTGAATTTGTGTTTTTTGACGTCTTGAAAGTCGACTTCACAGGTGAAATTCCCACCATTTCGTGGACGAAAATAAATGCTGTCTGATGCTGTCCAATGTAGAGCAGAGCTCATGAAGAGCAATCCCTTCATTTCCAATATAAACTTCTTCATCCCCGATCTATGTTTTAGGTCAATAATGCTGTATTTTTGTATCCTGCAGGTGTGGAAAGGAGGATTCAGGCAAATATACAAAATGACCAAATTAGCAGATGAAAGGATCTGTAGACTGGTCATAATTTAATTTTACCCAGAGATGTAGAGTACAATCTTCAGTAGTTTTCTTTACTTAAGCTTCAGTGTAATTCCAGTTTAAATTGTATGTCAGACAAAATAAAGGTTATGTTCTGATGTGTATTCAGCATTTTTTAGTAGTTAGTATACATATCCAAAGATACAATGGTTATTTCCCATCCTTATGGGGAAACTTGGGAAATAAGACCCTTTCGTGACATTAGTGGTATTTGCTGGTTTGATTTCATGGCTGATACACATGCTATAGGGAGATATCAGTGAATTTTTCCCTTTCTCTGATTTCTGTTGGTGTGATTTCATTTTTCTCTCACTTTCTTCCTTTTTTTCAGATCCGCGGCCATCATGTGGCTCAGCTGGATCCCCTTGGAATTCTGGATGCAGACTTGGATTCATTTGTTCCATCTGACTTAATCACTACAATCGATAAACTTGGTGTGTACACTGTATCCCTTGTTATTTGCAATGGTCATTTGTCTCTTTTGTCTCGTTGGTCTGAAGTGATTTAATAAGACATTTCAGGGAAGCTTCTACCTTTCCTGCTTGCTGGTATCAAGAAATAGTTTCTTTGAACATCTGTAAGGAGGCTCAAATTTCAGGACAATGGAATTTCAACTCTAAGATCACAAGTGAGGTTCCTGTGAATTCACCTGCTGACGAATGAGGATTATAAATGCTTTATGAAAACCCCAAATCTTATGGGTTTGAACCACAGCAGAAAGTAATGCTAATCAATACGTCAGGCCAAGATTCTGATAATCTATATTACTTTTGTACCGTTATGCTTGAAACTTGTTTTGACTGGGGACATCTGAAGGCTAGTCAATAGGAAAAAAACAGCAATAAACAAAATCTTGGGTAGTGGAGCTTAGGGTAAATTTCGTACCAAATTTGGATTCTAGCCTCTCATAATTATTCCTTCTGTATAACTTGAAGAAATCTGTTTGAAGTTTTGGGAAGAAAATATGGGAAGTGTAGAATTCTTGACTTGCGTATATAATCCAGTGGCAATCACTTTAGTTTACTGCTGGAAGAGTGTGGTACACTAGGGTCTGCTTTTGCAAAGGTTATTCTGGTTGCTAAGAGGGCATGCCTTTGAGAAATTGCACTGATCAATTTCTTTGCTCCTCTCTGCTTGAATAAAAAAACCCCACACATCTGATTGATTTTTCTCTACTCTTCAGTCTACCTGGTTTGTTTAAAAGGTGATTTTCTACTTCATGAAGACACTGGATCAATTCTTCTTTGATATGCAGGGAAGCTTTTTGGACCAGACATAAAGCATAGTGCAAGTGGTAGATAAAACACATTTTGCTTAATTTTACTCAAAGTAAGTCTACCGCCTCTTCGCTGCTGTGTTTTCTATTTCTGGTGGTAGGGAAAAAAGCAGTTCTGACCCTTGATCATATAAAGGCAGTGGAGTGCTTAGGACTGTAAATAGGAGCTTACATAAATCAGCAGTATCCTTTGAAGTTTGTCAGCTTTAATTAAAGGAAAGTACCTACTAGAAAATCCATTAGACATTCACTGAGTAAATATAACTTGTTTGGAGCATGGGTGATTGCTAGCGCATCAGTACAGATTTCTTAAACTCGACAGATAGTTTAGAACAGTGTTGTGACTGGTCAGAAGGCATCATACTGAAGCCCTCATGAGCGTAGGAAAAATATGCTAGACCTCTGAATGAGATGGTGGGATGTGTCTGAGAGTGTAACTGAAGTGATATATCAGTTTTTGAGGGGAAATAAAATTTCTAACCTAGTCTTGGCACAGCAAAAAGGCAAAGGTTCTCAAATGTTGCCTGTCCTTGGATCATCCAGGCAGGGAACTTGGGAAAGGTCTCTGGTAGTACAGGAAGTATTTTACTGTTTGATTTTCTGTGCATTTTTGTTATCCCTGTCTTCTGGCTTCTTTTTTGAGAAACCTTCTGGTAGGAAGCTTCTTCTGGGAATTGCTTCTAAAAATGCAACTAGTTACAGGTGTACCTACTGCATGATTCGGTTTATAGAATTACTTTCAGGATTTCAGTAAGGTTGTATCCCTTTAAACTTGAGGTGATGCTTCAGTAGATATGCAGCGCTACAGTACAAAGCACAGATGTTCTGTGTGTGCCCAGATCGCTCCCGTACGTGTTCTGGTTTTTGCATGACAGAACATGAAGAGCCTGTGAAGTCTGAGAGAAAGTAAGCAAAGTGGGAGGGGGGAAAGCTAGCACTGCTTTGTTTCAAATGACACTAAAGGCCCTGTGGTCCCCCCTGTCCCTCCCTCCTCCTCTTTTTTTTCTCTTTTTCTTTTTTTTTAATAATTTTTTTTAAAAGGAATAAATTAATAATTAATTTAAATACCTATTGTGGTACCAGAAAAGAGAAATAGTGGTACAAAACACTTTTTTTTGCTCACTCCAGATTTGACATTTTAATATATTAATAAAAACATTATTAGAAAAAAATTAATACTTAAAATACAATATTTTAAGATATATTATTTTTAAAACACAAAATATGTTATCACTGACAGTGCTGTGTAGTAAAAGTGGTAGCAACACAGTCCTATGGCCTGAATTCAACTCTAAAAACTAAGTTCCGCTATTATTTCATCTTTGAATTACTTCTTCATATTCATCTTCAGAAAATTCATTGAACAGGGAGTACGGAGCACTATTCTATATTGATTTAAGAGTTATGTGCAGGCTTTCATATCAGTGTTAAAGTGGATGCCTGCAGCTTATGTGGAACCAAGGTAAAGAGTTCAAAATTAAAAATAGAGAAGCTGCTTTTAGTTCTTAAATTATTTTTACATGTGTGTGTATATATAATTTTTCCATATATATTTATGTTTCTATAACTGTATGTGTATTATAAGCATTACACATTTGCTTCTTACAATTGTAAGAAGCTATTTTTCTTTTCTTTAATTCACCAGGTCTAGATTAAACTTTATGATGCAAAGCCTTTAACTTGCTTTGACACCAGTTTTGCAGTTTTGTCTGTTGTGTATTTTGGCTTTCAAAATGTGCGATAGCTAAGTTAAATATTTTCTTAAACTGTGTTCTCAGCCACAGCAAGCTTAACTATGTCTAAATCAAGATGGAACCATGTGCTTAAACAAGCCCTTGTTCTAGCTGGGGAGTGTGTGTGTGTGTCTGTTTTATAAGGGGTCACCGACTGGGAAATATTGCTGGTACAGGTTACTACAGGTTATTACATGGCTATTTCAAACTAACTTCCTTGTAAAGAGAAAGAGGGTGAATCAGATACCTTGGAAGTCCTACTGGAGTGTTTGCACAGTGTTACACTGAACACGTTCTGTATATTCTCTAGTCTGTCTATTAATGTTATGTAAATTAATCTAGCACGCTTCCAACCAACTGGTTCTGTCTGTGAAAAGTGGTTATTTTTGTCTTTGTTGCTTGTGATAGAGCAAGGAAGATATCCCAGTCATTACAGCTGGTTGTCTTACTAAATGGTGAAGTGCAAGATATAATATGGAGATTTGATAGCATATATGCTAATATGCTAAAATATAAAAAGGTTTGGGTGATTTTAATTTCAGTTGTTCTATCTGAGCATTAAGAAAGAACAGTTTGGTACTTCTAATCAAACAATAACTATTAAATGAAAACGTTTCTTTTTAAAATCCAGACTAAAGTGCTTTTACTAATGGATGCCTCCAAAATATTCACGCTTTCAATTTTTAATCTGGTACCTTCTTGCTTAATATTGCTTTCTTAAACTTAATTTGTGGTGGTTTGAAAACCAGTGCTGTTTTCCTTTCTGTCTCCTGCCCTGCTTCACAAATTGGTGATGTACCTGTTGTAGGGTTTTATGGTTTGCACGAATCGGATTTGGACAAAGTCTTTCAGCTGCCTACAACCACCTTCATAGGAGGAAATGAGAACAGTCTGTCTTTACGTGAGATCATCAAACGGTTGGAGGTCAGTGGGATGTTTTTTGATTTGTGGTTGTTTTCATCCAAACAGAAGTGAACCTTTTCTGGTTGTCAGTCACAAAAAACCTTATCGTTTGTCAATTTTTAAATAGAGCATGTAAAGAATTCAAATGACATTAAAAATAACCCCTGTACTGTTTCTAGAGAGGGCAGCACCATTGATTTCACTGTCTGGATATCTGAAATACATAGATTAAGGATGAGTATAAAACAGGTGAATGTGAGCCCTAGTTCTGCAAAGAGCTGATGTTGTTTAAAAGGAGTGGAGCCTTTAGAACTTGTCTTTTAAGCAACCTACCTTATAGTTCCTACTATACAGATGAAAGTCCTTTGTATAAAGTACTTGGGATGTGCAGGGTTTGCTTTCAGACCCCTAGCTTTAGTGAGACTTTTACCTGAGTGAGGACATGAGGGTTGGTACCAAACATATGAAATCCCAGCTGTAGCTTGTAGGTAGTGATGGTCCTTGTTTTGCATCCCCAATCCTTTTTCTAGAGTTTCATCATCTGACAAGTGATATGGTTATGCCATGTTAAGTCATCACAGCTAAAACCATTTAAAGCAACAATAATTCAAAGGAGTAAATGTTACTAGAGGGCAACTCCAAACAGCAAAACAGCAAGTAGGAATGGCAATGAATTTGGAGACTACTGAGTTAGTAAGTGCTGGATATTCCAGATCGTGCTTCTTCCAGGATTTGGGAGTACTGAAGTTGTAGAGAGTTCTGTTGCATGGTAATGAAATCCATTGGAGTGAAAAGGATTAGGGGTGAGGAAACACGGTACTGAGTTACAAGAATCTAAAAATAATTACTAAGTGTGTAAGAGTTCATGGCTTTGACCTGTTGCAAGTGTGAGAGGATGTATTGACTTGCATGTTGGACTCTTAAGTCAGCTTAGCTGAAGCATGGTAAGTTGTTTAGCCACAGCATCTCTGTTGTGCATTTGAGTTCTGTATTTGCTTTTTGGTTTTTGCACTTGTAGCATGTCTGTGAGCAATTTAAAGAGAGAATCCTTAAAACTGTAATGTGCAAATAGATGGTCAAAATCAATAGCAAAATCTAAAAGCCTCAAGGAACTGATGTGCGTTAAAGAGAAATAACCCTCTGGCTTCCCTCTTCTCTCCAGAGCTTTGGATTTTAAAAAAAATTCCTTTTTAGTGGCACTAGAGAGCCCATACTGTGTGTTCAGAGTGGTTTTGTCTCAAATTAAACTCACAATAGGTCTTACTTCTGTTGACCTGTATTTTGGACACATTTTTTTGGTGACGTATTCTATTTAAGGTAAGAAAAAGAAAATTAAAAAAAATGCAACAAGAAGATAAAAATGTCTGCATTTTTTCCCCTGTCCTTTCTGTGCTTTCATCTGCTTGGATTCTTTTTCAGATTTCCAGCCTTCAGAGAATTGACAGTTATCAGATAATTTGCATAAGGCTTCATAGCTGTCTTCTCATTGTCTCTATTGCTTCATTTCAGGTGACATTTAAAAAAGACAGGGTAAATTCTAATAAATTACTTGAAACCTTTGCTGGTGCATCTAAAGAAAAGACTGCTTGTAAGAGTAGTAGCAAGTTCGGTGAAATATGCCAGTCGGTGGAAGGCAGGTTTATTAGCCTACTTTGAATGTATTACCAAATGAGAATCTTCCAGATTCAAAATTTTGAAATGTTACTTTGTAGAGAAAGCTTTCTGGCACAAAACTAGATTCAGCAAAATAATTTATTTGCTTATAGGATTACCGTGGGGAAGATCTAGTGGAAGAGGAAGAAGGCAAGATAGCTTTCAGAAGAGTAATATATCCAGAAAATATAATTTAAAAAATATATTTGTTTCTTCGTGGCCTATTAACTTCCTAAAGCTTCTGTGTTGTTTTCACATCCTAGAATACCTACTGCCAACACATTGGTTTGGAGTTTATGTTCATCAATGATGTGGAGCAGTGCCAGTGGATCCGTCAGAAGTTTGAGACACCGGGAGTTATGAAGTTTACGAATGAGGAGAAAAGGACTTTGTTGGCAAGGCTGGTGCGCTCAATGAGGTATGCTGGGGTGGTGCTGGGGAGCCACGCTGTGGCTGCTGGGTGGAAGGTGGCATGGGAAGCCGGTGCGGTCTGTAAACTGCCAAGGGTGGGGGTGAGGAGTCTAAGTGAAATCTGGAGTAGAGCTGGGTGTAGCTGACTTGGTTGCGATATCAAAGGAAAGCTCTGAAGTATGTCAGGGTCTACGTAGTGACTTAGTCTTCTGTCTTAAGAAAAGGCAGGTTGTGTTCTCTAACACTTGTATGGCCTTTAGTGGTACATCTGGCAATGTTTTCATTGGCTTGTGGAGAGACACTGGGAAAAAATTGTTTCAACGGACTAGTAACATACATCTGTGTTAAAAATTCACAGCCTAAATAGGTTGTCATAAAATAGGTGTCAGAACAACGCTGGATACTGATCTGCTCTATTCTCTCTACCGTGCATCTTTCTAGTAGCACAGGATCAAAGGAAGCCATCCTAACAGTCAGCCCAAGGAGAATTTTTAGATGGGTGAAATGTTGATGTGAGCGTTGTTTAACTGACTGGGATGTTAACGGTCTCTGGAAAGCTGTGCCAAGATGGGACTGGATTTGAGAGGCATAATGTGATTTCAAGTCTTGTTTTTGCCCTTTTCCTTTTGAGGTGTACCAACATGTTCTGTACTGTTGCACGACTTGGCAGCAGGAGTTTTGGCCTCTGCAATATATGAAGGCATGTTTGGAAACAGCATGTTGATGGCTCCCATTATGCCTGTCTGTATGCAAATACTGTGATCTCAGAGACTGAATTACCCTCTCACCCCTAGAGTCAAACTGTCTTTTTGGGCACAAGATTTATTCCAGTTCTTACAATCTGAAACAGTTTGCATATCCTTTGATAAGCACAAGAATTAGAAATATATAAAGATACATATGTTTGATTAAACGTCTGTGTTCAAAGACTTAAAAATGAAGTGCTCATTGGGGGAGTTGGAAGGTATTTTTGCCAGGTGTTTCGTTTGCCAATATTATAGCAAGATTGTTTGGTTAAATGTCATTTAAACAGAAATAAAAAAGTCACTTGATGGTCAAGTGAATATTGCACTTGAGTAAGTTCAAGCCCTCAGTATGAAACATCACCATTTATCTTGAGACAAGAATTTGTGCTTTTATTCCTGCCTGTCTAAACTGTGGAAAGATCTAGAGTTTCTAGTAGCGTGAAAGAGCTGAATGTTCATCTGCCAAATTGTCTGCTGAAAATGCAAGAAAAAAGTTTTACGTAAATTTCTATCCAGCTATCTCTAGCGTGCTTTTTTTCTTTTTCTTTTTTTTCTTTCTGAAAATGATCAGGAGAAAAAACTGGTTTTGTGGAAAACTGGTTGTTCTCTTGAGATTTGTGACTTTTTAAAGCAGATAGTCATCACTTTGCTCAAGAATGTTTTTAAAAGTGTTCATTCCAAGTGCTACATAGTTCAGGTACTTGAAACTGAATTTTAAAGTAAGATTTCTCACCCTTTTTGGTTTTCACTGGTAGGTTATTGAACAAAGGGTCATTTTTAACTCTTCCTCCTGTAAAACAGTCATGGTATATCTTTGAGCTACCTTGTGTATGCATTAGTAAACTTGTTAGACCCTAACTGTGTAGTGTGATCTGGGCATCTTCTTAAGCCTGTGCAGGGTCAAGCAGTTCTAGATTATCCCTTTTGAGAGCAGCCATCTTTCACAGACTTGCTCCTCTCTGGGTACTCAGTATGTGCAGTGACAGTGGATGAGCTGTTGTCAGCCTTTGTGGCATACGGAGGACTTGCAAGATGTGACCGTGAAATACTGTAGTTTTGCACACTTAGTGGGAGTTTGCCTCAAACAATGAACTTTCTGCTTGTCCAATACTGGCTTAACTTGCAGCTGCAGAGAGAAGGAAAACAGCTTCTACACCACTTTGACTTGCCCTGGAGGACCTGCTGTTCACGTGGAACCCCGCTTTCAGTTTATATAAACTGGCAGAGCCCCACAGTCTTCCCTGAGGAATTCTGGCAGCATAGCTCAGCTGAGGGTCTGGCTTGTTGCTTAGATGACTGAATCGTAAGGGTATTGATGGGTGAGCTAAGGAGAATCTTTTGGCAACTATTGATTTCGCTGCTTTTAGGATTTCAATCTGAAGAGGTAAATGTCAGCATCCTAAGTGAGGAATAAGCTGAGTATTAATGGATTAGGGCTGTCTTATGAGTCAAGGTGTTGCACAGATGATGTAACCAATACAGTTATTTTCATGAAGATTTATTTTCTTTGCCTCTTGTATCTCCAAGCTTTACAACATATAATGCTTTCAACGTTTGTTAAAAGGTACTTTTTAACTACTCACATTGCCTCTGGCCCAAATGCATTAAAGAATGAAAGAACACAGAGCTGTCAAGGATTGACATCTTTCTGCTGCTGAAGCTGAGGCAGAGATACCAATGTCCTAGTTCTTGGCATGTCACCAACAGTTACATCACAGTCTGAGGAGCCCTGCCACTGAATAGGATCTATGAAATAGGTGTGCTTTCTACTGTGGGTTTTTAGAAGTATTTAATTGTTACTTCCAGAAAATACAGGTTCTCTGTTATGTTTTCTTCAATACATAGAAGACACTTCTTTGCTGTCACTCTGCCTTCCCGGTGGTCAGCATACATTTTGTGTACATAGGAAGGAGCAGAATATAACTTTACGTGAATCTTGTCTGAGGTGGAGACTCTTCTTCCTGTCTGAATTTTTTCACAGTCCTAGTAAATAGTTCTCAAATGGTGGAGAAAGAAGACTTAATTCTCTCCTGTGTCTCCCTCCCTAATGTGACTTACTTTGAGGCCTAAAAACATGTATTCACAGACATTTTAAAACAGCATAATGTAATTTTATTTGCTAAAAGATGTTTGACAATGAGTACGTGCTACATTATCTTAACACAAACACTCTGTCTTGTTTTTTGGGGTTTCTTTTTGGCAAAGATTTGAAGACTTCCTTGCTCGCAAGTGGTCTTCCGAAAAGAGATTTGGTTTGGAAGGATGTGAAGTAATGATTCCTGCACTGAAGACCATCATTGACAAATCCAGTGAAATGGGAATTGAATATGTTATAATGGGGATGCCTCATAGGTAATGTCAATGGAACTCCCCCAACAAAAACAGGCTTATTGTCTTAAGACGAGTTTTGAGTTCTAGGCTTTTATTAACTAAGTTGATATTAGAGAAGCTCGAGTAGCAAGAATATGTCATACCGAGTAGTGGGAACACAGAATTGTAACAAGTACTTGTCGGTGAGAGGCTACAGGCTTCACAAGTAAATGCCAGTGAAACCCTCTTCAGTGTGTATCGAAGCTGCAAGCAAATGTGGCAGCAGCCGTGGTATCTGTCCCATTGTGTAAGGTCTGGGACTGAGGAAGCTTGGTGAGATAGTATCAAACTTACTTTTGCTGTCGCCTTTATTAGTTATTAATGTCATTATAGTAAGACTGCTAGATAGCTATGAAATTAATTGCTCATACTTGGATAACCAGGTGTTATTAAATGTCTGTGGGAATGCATTGGAGGAACTTTGCAATGGGAAGGAGAAGGGTAGAAAGAAGGGTTTCAGGTTCAAAAGCTTGAAGTAACTTCTTACTATGAAATTTCTGACAGAATGGCTTGCTGATTTTATGTTTCCTGCTGTTAACATTACTGTTTTTTGAGACATAACTGTGTTTGGAATTTTCTTAGAGGTAGACTGAATGTATTGGCTAATGTAATCCGGAAAGAGCTGGAGCAGATCTTCTGTCAGTTTGATCCCAAACTTGAGGCAGCCGATGAGGTAGGATGCTTCTTCAATAGATCTATATAGAGAGGTCAACATTCAAACTAGTTTTTAGTCATTTTGGTCATAGTTATTATGAAAATAGCATTATCAGCTGCTGAGATGTATTGTTGTCTTTACTAGTTTGAGGAATGTAATTCAGTGAATTTTTTTAACAAATCTAAAGACTATACTGTACCTCTGACTTGCAGAAGGTATCTCAGGAATGATTGTAGATAAGTTTAGTTCTGGGTCATTTGACTGAGTTCGTAATCTCAAAGCATCTTTCTTTGTTTTATATAAATGAAGTTAGTATCAATATTCTGTAAATATTAATCCAATATTGGCTAGTGACACTAAGATAATAAAATAGGAACCGTGTTCCAATTTGAAATTACGTTGTCAACACCACAGGGCGTACTGGTGTACGATTGGCTAGATGTGTTTTTCAGACTGAAGCACAAATTTTAGGCGTAGTCAATCGGATGTGGCTGGTATGAATGACATTCCTGAATCATGAATACTTCATGCATGTTAGGGATCTGGGGATGTAAAATATCATCTGGGAATGTACCATGAGAGGATCAACCGAGCAACAAACAAGAAAATCACTCTGTCCCTGATGGCTAACCCTTCTCACCTGGAAGCAGTTGATCCTGTTGTGCAAGGGAAAACAAAAGCCGAACAGTTTTATCGAGGGGATACGGCAGGGAAGAAGGTACAGATTGTTTAATATAGTAACTCTTACCGGTGGTTTTTCGTTTATTTTTAATAAAAATAGTTTACCAGTAGTTTTGTATCATAGCATTCCTCTCTTCCTCCTTCACAAAAGGGATATATCTCCTGTTGAACTAGATAGGGGTTTTGACATGGTACCTCAAAGGTAACCCTAGGAAGTAGGATCAAAACTTCCTTTCATTTGTGAACTGAGAAAGGTAGAAGAATGCTGAGAAGGCTATATAAAAATACAGTTCTGTTTTGTAAGCACTGCTGAAATACAGAGCAAAGAAATCCTGTTGAGAAGCTGAAATGGAAGTTTTGCTTTCTAATATATATGTGGATATGTGTGTATAATCCTCCCTTAGGTTATGTCCATATTGTTACATGGGGATGCTGCCTTTGCAGGGCAAGGAGTGGTGTATGAAACGTTTCATCTTAGTGACCTGCCGTCCTACACCACAAATGGCACTATTCACGTTGTGGTCAACAACCAGGTAAGAAGTAGAACATTTTGCATTCAGTTTGTCTGCTGAATAGCTGCAAGTTTATTTCTTTTTATTCTTACTTGTTATTAGCTGGGTGCATTGTCCCCTCTGTATGTCAGAATGCTTAGGATGTTCCTGAAAATGATCACAGTATCCGGCAACTCTGAGTGGATGGTATTTTATCACCTGTATTTATTTCATTCAATTTGTAAAACTTAATTGGATTAGGTTTGCTTTGTTCTGTTTTGAGGGGAGCAAAGCTAGCTAGCCAAAATGAAAAGCTGACACTAGTGCTGTATAAATGACTATTAAATGAAAACCTCAAGGGTGCAAAACAAAGTAGAGGGAGATGCCCAAATTATTTTAATGGAAGTTTCTGGCATTTCTAGATTGGCTTTACCACAGACCCCCGTATGGCCCGTTCATCTCCATATCCTACTGATGTTGCTCGTGTGGTCAATGCTCCCATTTTTCATGTGAATGCTGATGACCCTGAAGCAGTGATGTATGTGTGCAGTGTAGCTGCAGAATGGCGAAACACGTTCAATAAAGATGTGGTGGTTGACTTGGTAAGTCTTTGTTTTCTTAACTTTTCATTCTGTGTATTGTGTACTACTCTTGTTTTTCTGTGGCTTAGAAGGCCCAGTCAAGAAACATACTTTGTTTTTAAAGGCCTTTAGTTTTTTCATTTAAAAAACCCGAACAACTAACAGGCCCACAAGAATCTGTAAATGTTTTTATACCGGAAGCCTTCTAAAATGTCTGTAAAACTCTGAAATTGAAAGATTGAATTTTACATTTTTCCTTACCAACAGATACAATCTTTCCCGTTGTAGGTTTGTTACCGTAGGAGGGGGCACAATGAAATGGACGAACCGATGTTCACCCAGCCTCTAATGTACAAGCAGATCCATAAGCAGGTGCCGGTGCTGAAGAAGTACGCTGACAAACTGATTGCAGATGGGACCGTAACGCTGCAGGAGTTTGAGGTACACGTCCACAGAATTAAAGGGAACTTAAGCTGTCACTAGGAAGACACAACTGTCGCTGTGTGCCCTCTGCTTAAAAACCTTCCGTTACCGTGATAAGTCTTCACCCTTTGACACTTTCTGATTCAGTTTGGTTTGGATTTTCATGTAAAATAGATAGTATTGTTGTAACAAAAGGGCTGAAAGCACTGTGAAGTAATTCATAACATATTGCACAGAAAGAAGTGTTTCAGTGCTGAGATTTGTAAAAGGTGATCAAATGCGAGTGTTGAGGATGGAGGCGTTTGTCAACTGTTTTTCATCTCTAGAACCTTGATTCATCAGTAAGACAGTATTTAAACACTCATAGGTATAATTATAGCATCAAATTGATAGCCTTGACAGGCTTGTATCCACCAACAATGCAATAAAATCAATTTAACCTTTTTATTTTCTTGCAATGATTCAAGTAAATTCAGAGATTATTTGAAATATTCCAGAAGGAATGAAGTGCAGTCTGGTGCCTGTATTAAGCTGGTCAGGTCTTTACCTTAATCTTTTTGAAAGCGAGGGTGTAGAGTGTAGATGCAACAAAGGACTTTCTGAGAAGGTGTGGCTAACCGTGTAGTGACACAGTATTGCAGATCAACAAAAAAGCAGTTTGTGTAGGTGCAGTTTGTTATCTGTGGGAATGGTCATGGCTGATGCAGAACTGTCTATCTGGAGCTGTTGTAAACCTGTGTCAGCAGTGACATGGGCTTTGGTGACTGGATCCAGGATGGTTGTTCTAGAGCAACGCTTGTGACTTCAGCTCTCTTTACTTCTGTAAAACCTGTCCAATAAACTGATTTTATTTAATGTGGGTAAGCATGTTTCTAGAAGGCAATTTGATCCTAGATTAAAAAAAGAATTGTTTGCATAATTGTAACTAAATTTTCTTCTGGAGTTAAATAACTTTTTGTCATACTGAATGACAGGTGTCATCTGTAAGATACAAGGGTGTTATGTTTATTCATTTTAAAAATAAACTTTTGTTCTACAGGAAGAAATTGCAAAGTATGACAGAATATGTGAAGAAGCATATACTAGATCTAAGGATAATAAGATCCTTCATATCAAGCACTGGCTTGATTCTCCTTGGCCTGGTAAGAAGTGTCCTGTCCTAGTGTTAATATTATTGTGCTTTTATTTTGAGTGCATATTCTGGAATTCTTAAATGGTTTCTTATCTGAAAGTGTTCCTTTAAAATAGAATATTTGACCTTCGGTTTGCCCCTGTTAATAGTAAATAAAACATTCTGCCAGATCAACTTGAAAGAGATGCTTTTCTTAAAAAACATGCAAAGTAAGGCGTGGCTTTGAAAAAGTTGTCTTTTCAGTTTAGCAGAGAAGTGTTTTTCCTGTAATTTTCACTGTCTGTGCCTTCAGGAAAAAGGAGTATGTCTCATGCTCCTTTTTGTTGGGTTTGTTGGGTTTTGGAGTGTTTCTTAGGGATTGAGATATGCCTTTTTTTGGCTGCCTCTGCCCAGATAGTTGGGACTGCACAGGGAGTGAAAGCAGAAACAAACCAGATCATGCATGCCTGTAAGATCAAGTTCTGTTGTCATACAGATGGTCAAAATGATTGTGTCTCCCAGTAAAACATAATGAATGAGGTTTAGGCTGCTGCTTAGAATGTCTTTTAAGAGCTATGAGGTTTTAAATAAATTGTAGGTATATCTTAACCAGTCCTTGAACATCTCACCAAATCTTTTACTTCCAGGATTCTTTAATGTGGATGGAGAACCCAAGAGCATGTCTTGTCCTCCAACTGGCATTTCAGAAGACCTGCTGACTCACATTGGCAATGTAGCTAGTTCAGTGCCAGTCAAAGACTTCAAAATACATGCAGGTCAGCTGGAGTCTTTGTTTCTCCTAGTGGCTATGTTTCTTGTTCAGACTTTGTATTTGTGCTCATGAGTTGCTGTTGGGCCATTTCCCAAAGAGGAAAATGCTTGGGACTTTTAACTCTTCCACCCTATGGGCAAGGAGAATGTGACAGTTGAGGTCCTGCTACTTGTGCTCAACATAATATTCTTTCAGTATCATGTCGCTTCCGTTCCCTACCTCATTAAAACAGATTTTCATCTGAGGGTGTTAAAAGCCTCTTTGTAACGTTAATACCTCCTTTCATTCTTCATGTCCTTGTGGAAAATGCTGCCTCTATGCAGCATGTTTGTGGGACTTACTGGGAAGTAAGGCACCCATCACAGGAAGCACTATTAATGGGGGTTTTTAATGCTAAAACCAGTGGTAATTTGAAGTCCACTGAAGATACTTTTCTTGTGGTTTGATAACTTTCTGTTCAGGAATATAGCTTGTTCTTTTCAGACCTGGCAATGTTGCTGATATACTGTGAGTCTAACTTTAGTACAGCTGAATGAACTCTGTGTGGGCAAATTCAGACAGTTTTTTTTTTTTCAACTTACCGTTTAGCATTGATGATAGCACAAATCTAGTGTTTTCTCAAAAAGTCTTAGTTTTTGGTCTGAAGAGATTCAATTTAGTATTTGGCATCTATTACAGTAAGCAGTTAAATGTGTCTGTCTTACTGGGGAGCCCTGAAGCTGTCTCAGAGTTCGGAGTTAGTTCTTTTACTTTCTCGTCAGGCTGAAGTCTACAGCTCTACAGGGAGCAATAGAATGTTCATTCCATGGGGAAACATGGAGACACTTTGTTTAGGGATCTTTTTTTCTTTTGTTGGCTTGTAGGGAAGGTACTTCAAATCAGGAGAAGCAGCTTTTTTTTCCTATGTAAAATCTCTAGCTAGTCCTTCTTCTCCAGAGTAATCCATCAAGGAATGAAGTGTGTCTGCTGTAGATGTTCCGCGTGTTTGTGTTCCTTTGGGACAATTAAACACTGTTACATGTAATGATGGTAGGGCATTCCCAGTTTTCAATTGCAGGCTTGTTGAGCAGATACAATCGATCGATCAACTTTAAAATTCTCCTACGTATTTATGCACTTTGTTGTGACACTGATAAATTTGAAATTATCGTCAGCCAATAAAATTTAATATCAAACATTCTAATGATCTCAAAAGTCTTTTCCAACCTAAATGACTCTATGATTCTGTGACTAAAATGGTAAGATGTTCTGTGTTTAGTAACTTAATTAACCATTGACAGTAACACTTGCCAGCATATAAGATAGATTTATGGTTCAAAGCAAATCCTATCTGCTGGATTGTTTTCTGCAGTGTAAAAGGCCATGAGAGAGAAAATTTTGGGAGAATTAGAAGGGGCAAGAGCGCTTTTGACTTGTTTTGTCCTTCCACTGGAATGAAACAGCTGATGAATTGCAGTCTTTCAACAAACAGTTGGAAGATTTTGTGAAAAGTTTAGTATATTCTAAAGAGAAAATTTTCAAGATTTTTTCTTTACTTAGAATTCAACAATTTCAATGACGTTATATGTCAAATGAAAACGGGGAGATTTTTGTAAAAATGGAGAAAGTAACAAAGGGAAATATGGGAATGTAAAAAATAGGACAGCTTACCAAAAAATCAGTGCAAATGAGAAAATAAGATGTTGTCAAGTGACACTGAATACACTAGGCTTATAGCCTCAGGGCTGGAAGACTTCCCTTTAAAAGTCACAGTGTTGTAACTTGTGTTTTGGGTTACCAAATTATACAATCTTCACTGTAAAAAAAACCCACTCAACCAACCAACCGAAAAACCCCAAAACAGCAGAAAAACCTATTGGTTACCAATTGAAAATCTGTTGGCAGCTGCTATGATTTCCTATTTATATGATACTCATAGTATTGATTAATCCAGCCTGTTTCACTTTGTAACATCTCCAGAAGTCCAATAAGACAAATGCCAAGAAAGAATGAGAGAGAAAAAGGGAGAAGAAAAAGTCACAAACCTGATAGCTGATGTTTTCAGTCTTTCATGAAACAGTACTTGGTGTTAGAGATGTGAAAATAAATCTTTGGGAAGAAGTATTTCACCATGAGTCTTTTTGATTGTTCTCAGTAGTTTCTGACACAACCAAACTTATTTTCTTCTTGTCAAACAAGGTATGAACATTATGCAACCCTTTGCCTGGGAGACAAGTTATTTTACTTTGCTAGTAGTTCAGTTCTGGAAGAACAGTTTGCAGACCTTTTTAAGATCTGTGTTTAACTTAGCCAGTGGGGAAGGGGAATGGTGAATGTAATGTGAGTATAAAATATCTCTGAAGTAGGTCCATTGACTTGTGGTCTTTATTGCAATGTAGGCCTCTCTCGGATTTTGAGAGCCCGCTTGGAAATGACCAAGAACAGGGTTGTTGACTGGGCCTTAGCAGAATACATGGCTTTTGGCTCGTTTCTGAAAGAAGGGATCCACGTCCGACTAAGTGGACAGGATGTGGAGAGGGGTACTTTTAGGTGAGTATTGAGTTGACTGTTAAATGCTGTCCCATTCTTAAAGAAACACCTTGGCATTTTTTAAATAATATGATCTTCTGTGGGAAAGGGGAAGTTGAGACTATTCAGCATCAATCTGAACGTTATAGATTCTGGCAATCAAGAATAATCAAGTCTCCTGTGTCTCTGTAAACAGCATTTTAAAGATTTGTATTTAAGGGAGAACAAATGTTCTTAAATACTTTCTTCCTTCTCTTGCTGAAAAGCAGAAATTAATTTTTTTCCTGCTTTTTAAGTAAAAATTCAGCTGCAGTCCATCTCATTGTGAGAAGTAAAAGGATATGTGCTGCTGCAGATTCTGAAGTCTTTTAAATACCATTCCCACGGTGGCTGCTTGGAACTCGGGTATTCTGTGAACAAACACATTGCCAGTTGGAAAGGCTTTTTAAAATGAAATAAGGTCTTTGGTACCAGGACTTTTTTAATGACTGTGGAGCATGAACAAACACAGAGTCTGATCGCTTCTTAAAATATATACAGTTCTTACCTGATTCTCTGCGGAGTAAAATGTTAATGATGTATTTAATTGAAGCCTTTGATGCGAAGCCCATTGCTGGGGGTGAATGAACTAGCAGCTGCACTGTGCTTCATTGTGAATGCTTGCAGAAAGAGAGAGAAATCTTGGTGCCTGTCTTCTGTGGTACAGTGCTTTGTTTCTGTGCTGAGCTTCCTTTGGCATCCAGTCTTTGGGGATTTTCTTCTTTTTGCTCCTATTCTAATGGCAGTTTAACAAAATCATTTGGACAAGACCTGAAGATAAAGCTGAAGATCAGGAGATTCCCGCCCTGCACCCCCACCCCCATTTTTCATCCTCTTTGATTTCAGTACCGTAGTCTTGTAAAGTGGTGAGCATCTCCTGGGAGAGGAACGCACATGTTCGTTGTTTAGCAACCTACCCACCTATTTCAGGTGAATGCTTAGTTATGTCTAGCGCACACCTATAGACTTGTCTATAGAATACTGGTTCTCTGTATTCCAAGTTCCCTCACTGGTGGAAGAGGATTTTCCAAAACTATTGCCCAGAATTTCTTGACTTTCAAGATAAAAATAATTGTTATGCTCACAGCAATATAGGGAAAAAGATGAAAAGCATATGTTGAAATAAAAAGCTGTTTAGACTGGTGAAGACTAGCTCAGGGTTCCTGTGCCATCTGGATTTTATTATTCAGTCTTTTCTAAAAGGAGTAAAAAGGCATTCAAATAAATTTTGTGAAGTTCAGGACTGAAGCTGGTACTGCAGATGTTAGATTTATAGCAACCTGGTTCTGCTTTACCACTGAGTTTTGAGTTTGCCTGATGCGTAGTGGGAGCTACAAAACACTAGCCTGTAGAGTGATTATGAATTTTTGTTATGAATGTGATAGGGCAGTTGGACAATAAAGGGTGAGATTAAAAAAATGACCTGAGGAAGTCAGAGAATATGCAACTACTCTGTTAAACAAAAGAGAACGCTGTAGAAATGTGTAAGACAGCCTATTGCATTCAGGCTCATTTCATCAGAGGAACAGGTAGAAAAGTTAACTTGCAGTACAAGCACATCTGAGAGATGAGATACTGCAGTTGTCAGTAAGGCCACTCTTTTTTTGGCTGTGGTTGAGTTTTTTTCGTTTGTAATAAAGGTGAGCAACTTCCCGAACAGCTGAAGACATTTGCAAATGTCGGTGCATTTTTATTGGAAAAAACACATTGCAAACACCTAGGAAGTGTATGTCATGTTATCCTCTCCCTGTACCGAGGAGATCCTTCTTCTCCCCCCAATCTCTGGGACTAATTGAAGAGGGAGTATCAGCTAGAATTTGGGAAGAACTTAAGATACTGCATTGCCATAATGAAAGCAACATGACTGGAGTGCTTTCACTGTTTTGGAGCTTCAGAAGTGCTGTCTAGAAAATAGTACTTTCTGTCAGTATTCAATACGATGGTTGCCTTTCCTCCTGTTTCAGTACTCAACGTTATCAATAGACAGAAGCTAGATAAAAACTACAGATAGAAGCGCTGGGCCCTTTCTCATCTTGGAGACGTACTGGAGAAGGGAAGGAAAAGGGGAGAGAGACTTGATTCTGTACTGGTTTGATGTCGGTAAACCTGACAATCACGCAACAGCAATATCTGACTTGTACAACTGCATTTCTGGCTGTCTATCTATGCTCATTGTAATCATCTTCTGCTGCGGAAGAACAAAAATTTGTGCTCGAGGCTTATCGCCTATCTAGGCCTTCTATCTTTGGATGAATGACAGAAATAAAATGACAGTGGCAAAAATTATTTCTGCCTAACAGCTGTCTGGTGTGTGTACTCTCTCGTTCCTACCAGCTTCCCTCCCTGTGGTGTTCTCCAAAGATTCAGTCTTTTCCTGGCCTTACATTGTTGACTTCTAAATAAATTTCAGAGCTCTTTTGCTAGCGTTCAGTATAGCGAAGGGAAGCACAAAAAGATTCCGTCATTAGTTCAGTGTTGGCAGCTGTACAACACACAGTAGTTGTGAGCAGTGTAATAACTGTCCTTCTGTTAGCAGTTGTAAAGCTGGACTTGGTGGTGTGATTCACTCAGTCTGCTCAGAGAGTTAATGGATGACAGTAATTACTCCAGTCATCTCTGTTTTGGTGGTGTTCCTCGGTGCCCCATTCTGGTGCTGATTAATGGTGTTCTAGAGAGCTGTAAATGGTGCATGTGAGTGGAAACAGCAGCAAAGATGATACCACTGCTTCAAGTCTTGATGCTGAGATTAGAATTAGATTAAGTTTTTGCATAAAAGGCAAACAACAGTTGTTTTAAGGAAGAGAATAACAGAATTTGCTAGGGAGGCAGTGTGAAATATTTTTAATAGCGGTTTTGTTCTTCTGTGTTTGTTTTTTTTTTTTTTTACTGTAATCAGTCTATTTCATTGCAACAACCTCCTCCCCCCACCCAGTTCTACTAGCGATGAGGTGTCTTCAGTTTCTCTGAGTGCTTGAGGACAAGCCTGGGTAGTCAGTGAAAGTCCTTGTAGTGCAGCAATTGTATTTAGACATGTGATTGTATCTCTAGGTTTCAGCCGAAGCAGGGTATTTTGTAAAGCAAAGACAACTGTGCTGCTTGCATGCCCTCTAGAGAATGTAGCTTTGATGGTTTGTCTTTGAAAATAGCTCTGTTAAAGCCCAAAGTTAATCTTAGCTAATGAATTTCTTTCCACAACCCTTCGCAGCCATCGTCATCATGTGCTTCATGATCAAGAAGTCGACAAGAGAACGTGTGTTCCCATGAACCACCTCTGGGAGCAGCAGGCCCCCTATACCGTGTGCAACAGCTCCCTTTCCGAATACGGTGTCCTAGGTATGGCTCGGAGTAGCTGCCTGACAGCTCTGCTTGTGTTTTAATAGGTCTCAAGCGAGATGTTGGAAATGATGACTGCTGATAGTTTTGTTGGGGTTTTTTCAGATTTTGCTTTAACGTGGTTAAGCTTTCTGGCTACCAAGTTTTACTTGGTTACTTGAGTTTGCCAAGCCTCAAAACAAACAAAAAACATCTCCTTCTGCTAGTGGCCTTTAATAATAAACACTCTGCCTTTTTTGTATTTTGACTTTATCACATTCATAACATTTTTGTATTAAGAGGGGATCCAGGAATTGCAGAACAGGGGCCTAAAATCCAATCAAAATGCCTAAACCGATCCCCCCACACCCTCTGAAAAAAGTCGTTTTCTCAAGAGATTCAATTAATTTACCCTGTTCATTGTCAGATTTGTCCCTTATTCTTACTTTGAATGGTTTTTGAAAAATCATTGTCACATATAAACTTTAAGCCAAACCCTTGTTTTTTTCCTACAGTGTGCTATGATGGGTTTCGCTTTTAATGTATATTTTAGTTTTAACATTTTAGAATAAATTAAAAATTAGAGGGGAAAACTTCAACTGCGTGTATGTTTGCATTGTTTCTTTTTGTTTTCTTTAGTTTTTGAATGTGTTGCTTGTGGTATCAGGCATATGGATTTGCAGGTTTCAGTGTGCTTTTGCAATGCAAAGCTTTCTGCACTCTTCAAATGGTACACTGGTTTGTTTAGGCTGCTCAGAACCTGCTTGTACTTCAAAACTACAAACTGGGAGACTTAAGTAGCTTTTGGTGGAAAAGTCACAGAATATGCTAGCATTGGTCTCATTAGTGTTCAACAGGAAATTATGTAGTAATGACAGAAGATGAATTTCAGAGAATAATACAGCTACACAAGAAGCAGAGCTCAGCAAGAAAGGAAATGGAAAAAAGCCGTAAAACGGTTGTATAAGATTCAGATATCAAAGCTCTCCCTCTCAGGTTCTGGCATCTCTTAAACAAGCGTCCCCACATTTTACAATTTTGGGATTCGGTTGAAAGTATCCATCTGTTGTGGTTGATCTTGGCAATGCTGGAAGATGCACTTAATGCTTTCTCAAAAGGGGAGAAACTGTCAAGAAAATCAGGGGCAGTTGGTAATACAGATATAAAAATCCATGCTAGCCTTATCTGAACTGCTATTCTGAGCGTGCTATTTCAAGAAAACAAATTCTTGTTAGTGATAACATTAATCATAGTGAATTATATTTTTGGTACCGGACAGACATTTTACCTTCAGTTGCAGAGAATGGATAACCTCACTCTGACATGTTGAGGGTGGCAAGAGGAATGTGGAGCACAAACCAAATGCATCTAATAATTTATCAGAAGTGTTATTGATTCTATGGATAAATAATGAAATCTTGTTTCATATCCATTTCAGAGCTAGTGTGAAGGGAAAAAATGAAACATTGCAGTAGATAAATGTGGTAATTGATAGCTGCTGTCAAAGTTACAGAAATATTTGATCACAGTCATTTTTACATATGCTACATATTACCTAGCGCTAATAAAATTAAAGCGGTATAAAACTATAGTTGGAGCATGGGCTGAAGAGCTGAGGGGTTTTAGCTATTTTTGTTAGCTCTGTGGCAGAATTGATGCAAACAAAAGTTTGTATCTCTATAAGCTGGTACAGTAACATGTAAATAGGAGAGTAAAAGAGGAGAAGTATATAAACATAAGAGAAATAATTGTCGTAGACAAAAAGCAAGAATTTTATTTCAGAGAATATTATTGTTAGGGTTTTTTTCTCAATTTCCTGTTGTTTCATAGAGTTTGGTCTGGGGGTTCTTAACTTGAGCCTGTTTTAAGTGATTATTATATTATTTTTTTGTACTGAAACTGCATGTTTCTGTGTTGGAAGTGATTCTATAATTGTTTCCTCTCCCTTGCTAACTTTTACGTATGAACCTTCTCCAACATGTTTACTCTTGTGTATTGTATCCATAGAGAGACAGTGTTGGGATAAGCAGCAGTGTGTGAACATCTTCTAGTTAAGCATCTCAGTCAAAGAGGAGCTGTTAGAATTGTTACCTGTTCAGCTGGTAACATCACTGGATGTCTGTACTACGTGGAAGAATAAGTGAACACTTGCAGTTCAAAGAGTTGATCCTTCAGGAGTGGCAGCCCTCCACCCCCCCCCCCCCCCCAACACTTGATTTTTCTCTAACTGCTATTTCTGCTATATAAGCCTGTTACAAGGAACGGTTTGGGATTAGTGCCCTAAAGTATTGGGAGGTCAGGGGGAAGAGCTGGGAGGGTTGTGAGAGGATATAAAGAAAAAAAAAAAAGGTGTTAAGAATTTAATTTATGACTGTGTTAACATGCAACACCTCAGAAGCATTTTGGGAATTCCTTTAGTTTCTGTAAATTAGAGCTAAATAAAAATGGATTGAACAGCCCAGCATGATTAAACAGATTATTTCCTTGGCAGGTACACAAGCCAAGAGCTGGCATCTGTTCAGAGCTGTGAGCTTTGCACCAAGTTATTGTTGAGCTGGTTAGGAACGCCTGGGGTGTAACTGCTCCATTAAAATGATACTCTGATGAGATTGATTTCATGTAGAAATAAAACAAAGGCAGTCTTGTTAACTTGTGGTTCAAACAGTTGCTCGTGTTTTGTGTACAGGAAGCTGTGGAGTGTGTGTACTGGGGCATTAAATCAAAGTATTTAACAACCTCTGATAGTTTTGTTTGACATCCTATGCCTACTGGTTTTAGCTATATCCAGACTATTACCGTTTAGTTGTGCATCTACTCATCTCGCTATAAATTTTCCCATTTACCGAAACTGAATGTCTGGGAGTACAAGTGATGGCTGTGTAAAGTCATTTAAGCAAAACAGTTTGAGTTTATTTGCTGATTGAGGTAGAGGAGAAAAGCATAAGTAACTTACAGGCACTCCACATAACCTCTTCAGCATTTTTTAAATACTTCAAAAGATCTCCTGTTGTTGTTTACCACTCTCAGAATGACTTGTGTAGTGTTGATTCTCTATCCAGGAGATGCGACCTCCACGCAGGTCAGGTTCAGTACTGTCTTTGAGAGGTCTTGGGCTGCAGCATCCTATACTGGGAACTTCCAGGGAACATCCAGGCAAGATAGACTTGGAACAAGGGCGTAATTCAGCAAATTCCCGAATGATGAGGCCTGGAGTGCAGCTTTTTCAAGGGGGGAGGTCATGGTTAAAGTAAAAGATGAAGGGAAGAGGACAGGTACCAATTTAAACTTGTTTTGCAATACACTCTTAGGATGAAATATGTAGTATTACTACTCATTCAGAACAGCATATTTTTAAAGTTAGGAGTAGCAAATACAATTACCTTGTCAGAAATTGTCTTAGGAAATAGGACAGACTGTGGTAACCAAGGACCTGGTTTTCAGTGGCATCTGCGTGGAGCTCTAAGAAGGCATCGGTCTTTCTGTTTAATAGAATCAGCCACCAGATGGGTATTAACTTCACTTTCTCCTGGTTTGTGTTTGGGTGCATGTCCCTCAGAGTCCCTGTGCTTAGATTTTCTGTTAAACATAGCACAAAACAGTCTTTGTAAATTTCCTCTTTCTGACATTAAATCCCTGCACTCATAAGCCCTCTGTAACTATTAGTTAACATTCATGGCTGAAGTCACTTTGAAATCATATTGAATTAAGCTATAGCCTTACTTACATTAATTGAAAAACTACAGTTCTTACGACAATCATGAAAAGTGCTGTGGGGAAAAACACAGCGTAATATGCTGTGTAAGCTGCCACTTTGCTTGACAACACCTTTTTCTGTGCCAGAGTGACAGAAGAACAGTAAGGGAGCACAGCAGGAACTGGACTAATAGAAACAAGCATTTCTGCTATGCCTGTCATCTAGGGACCTTAATGAACTTCAGCAATTAAAACATTAGTTTTGCAACCTTAGTCAAGTGCTGTGTATTTTTATTTCTTTTCTCCCCTCAGTTTGGCCGTTTACCAGACACTGGTCCCCTGTGCCCTGGTGTGCTCTGAGCCCTGAGCAGCTGTCGGGTGTTTGGGAGCTGGTGCCCTGCCACCCTTCGGGTGTGCGGGTTCTTTACCGGTCGTTCTTTGAAAGCCACATCTTGCAGCCTAGTTGTCTTGGCACTGGATTTCCTCACAGCTTAAACCTCGTTCTCTGTTTCTTTCTGTTTCTAGCTGTGTAAGAGTTAAACTTTAAACTCACAATGTGTGCACAGCATTCTGAAGAAATGTTCAGCTCTTGTCTCTGCAGACACAAACAAAAGTTTGCAAGGTCTCTGCTGCAGTTTTTTTAACCCTTTACTCATGAGGGGCTGCGTTAGGAACCTGCTCCCCTGCAGTTCATGTTCTGTCTCTAGAACTGTGGAGTCTTTCTAGCTTGGGTCACCTTCCCTGACCTTGACTCGTCTGATGGCCCACAAGTCCCTTTCAGGAGAAGCACCTCACCCTCTCCTGGGTTGTTCACCTTTCATATGTCTAGGTGTCTTTCCACCAATGTTTTATTCTTTTTTTTTAGTTTAGCTTTAAATTTTGTTCAGATCTTGTTCTTTAAACTGTTTTCTCTGCATGCAAGTAGGAGTAGTAACTCTTGACAGACTCCCTGACAATTGCTATAATTGCTGGTGGAATAGCTTTGATGTTAAGAACTCTCATTGTCATTTGCCTGGTGGAAAATGAGTTCTGGTATAACACAGACATATGTTCCATGAAATGGTCTTGGCAAAATTGATTTCAAACATTAATCGGAATGTACAGATTACATTTGGATATATTTTCCCAGATATTTTTATGGCTGTCAGAAAGCTTGCAAGAGGCATCAGTGTTAGGATCACACCTTTCAATGCGGCTTCACCTGGGACATTGTCACCTTGTGAAGATTATTAGACAAGTGGGCAACGAGATACAAAATGAGATATGGACACACTTTTTTTCTGTCTGAGTTTTAGGGGTGATTTTGATATATGAAACAGAATTACATGTGTGCTCTGAGCAAGTTTTAAATATGCACAGAGCTCCATACTCTTTGAAAAGCACTGTGTGATTATGGCTAACTCCAAGCAGCCAAGACTTCAGTTTGTTCTTCTGTAAAAGCTAGATTAGCCCATCCTTACAGAGAGCAGCATATGTGCAAATAAGTCTTGAACATATTGCATATTTTCTCAACCATGTCACCCAATCAGTAGAAATGGTCTCTTAATGCTTGTGTAAAATTAGAATGGGATTCAAGCCTGTCTAGGGAAATCTATTTTTCAGATACCTTTGGGAACATGCATTGAAGGAGTCGTATAAATTTTTCCACTGTTTGCATTGCATTAAAAACAATAGATTCACACAAATAAGGATGACAGAGGTTTAAAATACATTCCGAAAGACGGGCCATTCAGGCAGTCGGGCCAAAGGAATGGTCAGCAAAGCCCATCCTCTTTGGTAACGCGCTGTCATGGTGACTCACAGGTGAAAGGCTCTCTGGCTGACTTACTGGTCCCCTTTTGGCCTCTGACTTATTAGTTGCCTTTAGGTGAGAACGTGAGCATCTGCTGGGGTTATGGGTGGACTGTTCAGTCAGCCATCCAGAAGCCAGGTGACTCCAAGATTTCTTGCCATGGAGATGGTAAACGAGAAGCTGGATTGGGATAACCGGGGAGTAGACTGTGAGGATACGCTATAAAAATCAATGTGTAGAACTGTTTTCTCTGTGAGTAAACAATTTCACTTGAAGGTCTTGTTGCTTTTTTATTCATGCTGTTAATTTGTCCTGCACTTGTTCCTCCACTAACCTTCCGGGAATGTTTGTATACTGACATTGACAGAAAAGCCTGCTCCTGGAGCAGAAGAAAGAAATCCTGTAGTCCCAATTTAGCTGTAGCCATTGAGTTAAGCTAAAGCAATTTCAGTTTCATGCATAGATGACCTATGTCAAAGCTTCATGTCAAGTGTTGGAAGGGTGTTCTTGTAGTTCATGTTATAGAGGGACTTATCTGATACATTGCTAGTCTCACTAGGTTTTGTTGAGGTGTTGAGGTTTTCCTTGAAGTTAGTTTAAACTTTCTGTAACTGTATATTCGCTAGTTCTCAATTTTATAAGGTGGAAATGCTTGTCCTTAACTCTTTTTCTTCCTCCCTCCCCCAAGTTTGACAGTAAAACTTTCAGGGAAGGAGCTACTTGTGTGTGTTTGTGGTATCCAGCACATGAAGACCTCGATCTTAGCTTAGAGCTCTGAGTATCTGTCTGCTAAAGAACATAAAGTAAAAGTTGAACAAAACCAAAAAAGGGCAAAGAAGGTTTGGATAGGTTTGACTTGATCCTGAAATCTTCCTCCATAGCGAAGTCAATTACTTTGCACTGATAACATTAATGTAACTCATATGCTGTACGTGCCACATATTGTTCTCTTCTATCTCATACTATATTATTAATTTTTTTTTGATGCCTGGAATGCCAGGCCATCTTAAAGGTATTTTAGGTATTTTTCTATTATCGCTTACACAGGTTTTTGGTATTCTAGTTCTCTTTAAGTAGTTCTCATTCACCTAAAGGGAGGCTCTCCTAGAGGGACTGCAGCCCTTAGTCACCAGGGTATAAATCACAGATGATAAGTATGTGTGAGATGTCAGCTGTCACTTGCTGGTGACCCCGTAGCAGGAGCGTTCTTTGTGTGGAGAATGTCAAGGTGCTAAGTTTGTCTTTTCCAGGAAGCCTGAGGGTTTTTTAAGTTCCTGAAACTTGTCTAATTGGAAGAGTTTTATAGTGAGTTTGATCTGAGTCAGAAACTGTAGTTCCAATGACTTTGGGTTTTATCATGGCTTCACAACAGTTTACTGTAGTTTACTATATGCTGCTGGTCACAAAGCAGTATTGGATTTTACTGATATACAGTATTTAGGAGGCATATTAGGTGCCTGACTTAGGGTTGTATTTGGGCTCATAGACACCTTTCACTCTAAGAAATGTTACCCACAAACATGAGGTTTTACAGATTGATTTTATATTTTTTTTTTTTGTCCTGTACTCCAGAGAATGTCTGCAAACCCAAATTAATGCATAGTATCTAGATCGTTGTACCATCCTCTCAGATACGAAAGGACTTCTCTCTGCATCCCAAATGCCAGTCTTGGGTGCATTTCTTAATTAAAAGCACACAACTCTTGTGACTGTTCGGAGGTAGGGGGAGGCTGCAGGCCAGTGGGACAAATTGAGCAGTACAGATATTTTTTTACCAGAAGCTGCGCTCATTTTTGCTGTGAAGCCTATATTGTAGAACAGAGTTTGAGCAGCTACCTTGCCACAGTAAGGAAACCAGGCAAAGATGGAAATTACGGTGACTGGCACGTAGTGAAAATATGAAGCTGAGTGCAGTGCAGGTCAATGGTAGCAGGATGGGACTTTGCAACTTGGGTTATATGTGCAGATCTTAAAATAAAGAAGCTGGAAAGAGACAAGAAATCCAGGTCAGTTTGTTAATTCACTGAGGTTTTTTAGTCTTGCAATTACTCAAGAAAAGAGTTACAACTCATTATCACAGGTTTTTAAATAAAATTTTACAGCAGCAAAGTTAGTTGCTTTGCTGGGGTAACCTTCAGTGAGAGTCTATCCATGTTGCAGTTCTGTATTTGAAAGCAAATCTTTATATTCTGTGCAGACCTTAAAAACTTTAACACAAAACGTACTTATCCATCGAATATTTATTCTTTATGTGTATGGAACCAGTTTTCCCTCAGTCAGAGCCTCTACATCCAGAGCAGTGCTGCATAACACTGTTTTTTTACTGAGAGATTTAACTTTTTGGGGTTTAATCATTCC
Organism: Falco cherrug; assembly: GCF_023634085.1. Classification (NCBI taxonomy): domain Eukaryota; kingdom Metazoa; phylum Chordata; class Aves; order Falconiformes; family Falconidae; genus Falco; species Falco cherrug. Next base: position 44,757,133 of record NC_073705.1, read on the forward strand.
AAACCATAGGTGTAGAGTATGAGTACAGGTATTCACTCAGCACTCCAGGCTCAGCTATATCAGTGTCAAAGGAAAATATGAGCAAAGAATTAAATATATATTTTTATATTATTAGATACTTTTAGGTGTTTAGTATGAAAGATGGTATAGAAAAATACCTTAAATTTAAGCGTGGTCATTAAACTGAGACAGGTACTTTGCACATAGCTAGGTTTTCATGTCCTGACTTGACACAAAATTCTGCATGTGTTCTTTTAAAAGCTAGGCAGCTGAGGCTGTCTCGCACATACAAACACCCTTGTCGTTTCCTGTCTTTTGCCTTTCCAGAGCTCCTAAGAATCAATTACCTGGCTTACATTGCAGTTTAGGTTTCCTTTCGCTCGGCCGATCACTGCCCCAGGTCCTGCTGCAGAGCTGGGGCTTTCTCGTACTGCAGCAGGTCTCCCAGTGAGAGCAGTGGTTAGTTTCTGCCTTTAAAGAGGTAAGTATGGAGCCTGGTGAGAGCCTGCAGTTATGTTTGGGCCTTGACAAGTTTTAAGAGCTGACCAGAAGCTGCCTGGCCAGCCCCGTGCAGAACACCGGAGCTGCTGTCAGCCGTTGGTCCTGCTGCGTTAACCTGACGTGGCTGAGCAGGGGGAGCGGGCAGCCCTTCTGCTCCATGTGCAGCTGGTGAATTTACAGTTCAAGCAGCACAAGTTTAGGGAAATTTCTGCAATTACTGGCCAGTGTAAGCCACCTGAAATCTTTGACACAGAGAGGGAGAAGGTTATGTCTTTCTGTTTTCGTTAGCTGAAGTAGTGATGTCCTCCCCACAAAGAGCGAAGAGCACTTCTGGTCTCCTCTTTGCCACCAAGACAGAGACCTTAAGGGTCCTTGACCCTGCCGAAGAAAGGATTTGCCCAAATCCCAGATATGTCTCCCATGCACCTGTTTTGTTCAAGCTTTTCTGAAGATCCAAAGACTACGGACCTGCCTGTAGACTAAAGATTGATGTCACCAATAATTTTGTTCAGTGCCTGCATATGAGAACATAAAAAAAAAAAAAAAGATTATTGTGCAGGGCTGTGCAAATAATAAAATTAACAAGTAGCTTCTTGAACTAATAATGTGCTTTTTTATCCCACATTTTTTTCCACAAAAATGTGGATTTTTTTCACAGGAAAAGATGGCACCTACCTCAGTGAGCTCTCAGGAAAATGTCACACAAAAGTCTGAGCCAAGGGAGGGGTTGTAGTTGTTCATTTAAAAAATCCTCTGATATTTAAATGTTTGAGGAAAAATTTGAAGGTTTGGAGTCAGGATTGGAAAAATGTTACTTGCTAATCCTTCTCATGGAGACAGTACTACTGTAAACTGCATGGTTTATAACAGGGCTACAAAAATCCAGTTCATGCTCTCATTTTGGTTTTGTTTTAATTTATTATTGTTTTTTAGTGAGAAATGAACAGAATTCTCGGCAAATCTCTTTACTAATTCTCCTACTTGTCTGGTTCTCAGGTTTTGAACTTGGCTTCGCTATGGCAAGTCCCAATGCTCTGGTGTGCTGGGAGGCCCAGTTTGGCGACTTCCACAACACGGCCCAGTGCATCATAGACCAGTTCATCAGCTCTGGCCAGGCCAAGTGGGTTCGTCACAACGGGATCGTCCTGCTCTTGCCACACGGCATGGAAGGAATGGTGAGGGCTGCTGGCAGCCGTGCTGGGGGGAAATGCTGGCCACCGTGCCTTTCTCTGTGGCTGTAAAAGCCAAAAGTGTCTCGGGGATCCAGTGGTGATATGAAGCCAGGAGCAGGAAGGCCCTGTTTGGCATGTTGGACTGCTTCAGTGCTTTCCCTCGAAAGCCAGATTCTTAGTGTGCAGTAAGAAATAAATCATTAAAGCCTAGCAGTACTTGCTTGGCTTTATTTTGCATGAAGTAAGTCTGTGTAAAATCTGCTCTAAATTCTCTTGCAATGAAATGGTATGAAGCAACTTTAAAAGGTCTTCAGAAATCACTGATGTTGGATAATTTTGATATAGTAAGAAATTTCCCTCTTTCTGAAAAGGAAAATGTGTCCACTAGCTGTTGACTCTCTTTTCTTTGGTGGTTAGTAGGAGGAAGTAGACAGTGTCTTAGAGGGAAAGGGCATGGGCACGCTCTGTATGTAATGTAATATGAAGTTCATATCAGCAGTAGAATCGTTCTTCAAATCTTTTAAATTATTTGTAAAGGTTACATGAACATCGTGTCAGGCTAGGTTAATTTTCCCCTTTTCAAATGCATTAACATTATGAATTGATGTGTGTACGTTTCGAGTTTTCTATTAAGAAAAGCATAGTATGTGCCACAGTGTCATTCTCCATCTGTATAAATGCTCTAGACCCTTTCACTACAAATGACGTCGTTTCTATTCTCACAAAAAAAATTTAGTTAATTTCCCTTCAATTATAATCCTGTCCTGATATACCAGGGTGTATTCATAGCTTATGAATGGCTTTCCATACTCAGGTGTGTGTGAAGAACAGAGGGTGTGATGCTGTTCACAAACGTTTTGATAAATTAATTTTTTTTTAAAATTAATTCTGAGGGACAGCCTGAATGTGCCCTCAGCGGGAGGTGTGGTTCTCTGCAGGGAAACACTCAGCTGAAGGGAGCTGGTTCTCTGCTACTTAAAATTGATCTTCCTTTTCTCTTAGCAACTTGGCAGCTAAGATTTGTCCAGATCTTCTCAAACATGCTTATTTTGCTACTAGTGTCAGGTGGTTTTGGAATATTTAGGAATCCCACCAGGCTGTTGAAATCAGTTATCCTCCCAGAGGAGCTTTCCATTACAGGAGTGTTATTCTCTCTATAAGTACAGTGTTGGGGACAGAATGATTTGGGGAAGGATTCGTAATGGGATATGGATCCTTTCACCTCTGGGTCATGCATTCACAGGCAAGTTGGCTGAGATTGAAAGACTCTGCTGCCTAATGGCTCCTTGGGGGCTCATCTGAAAGTAGCTAATGGATTCAGTATAGCTCTCACTGGATAGGTGGTCACAGTAGAAATAAACCCTAGCCCATCCCACACAGCTCTTGCTGGCAATCTGACTGGTGGTGTCAGCAGAGAAATCAAAGATAGATGTGAACCTTGAGGCTGCAGATGAGGTGGTTGCTGGGGCAGTGTCATGTGTGTTAGGGAAGCCTCATATGTCTCTTCTCCAACTATTTGCTGGTAACATCTCTGTTTCCAGCATACTGAGCTCAGTGTGCTCGGGAAGCACTGTGTTTGTGCATGTGTAGGTACTTGGTGTAGGATTTGATTCACGGCAAATAGCTATATACAGCAGAGGTACTGCGATATTGGACTCTTACTGTGTGCATGTCTTTGCTTCTTGTTCTCGAGCCCTTACCATCTATGACTAGATCATCTGGCACCTCAAAAGTGGAGACGGACTTCAAAAGAGTAATTTTTGAAAGGCATAATTCTTGGCTGTTTGCGTTACTCCTTTGTTGCCAGTGGGGTGTTTTTTCCTTGGGATTCCCTTAGTCCATGGAGTAGAGTGAATCACAGAATGGTTTGGGTTGGAAGGGACCTTAAAGATCACCTGGCTCCAAGCCCCCTGCCACGGGCAGGGACACCTTCCACCAGCCCAGGTTGCCCAAAGCCCCGTCCAGCCTGGCCTTGAGCACTGCCAGGGATGGGGCACCCCCAGCTGCTCTGGGCAGCCTGGGCCAGCGCCTCACCGCCCTCACTGGGAAGAATTTCTTCCTAATATCTAATCTAAACTTACCCTCTTGCAGTTTAAAGCCGTTCCCCCTTGTCCTATCACTTCCTGCCCTTGCAAAAAGTCCCTCCCCAGCTTTCCTGCAGGCCCCTTTAGGTACTGGCAGGCTGCCCTAAGGTCTCCCCGGAGCCTTCTCTTCTCCAGGCTGAACCACCCCAGCTCCCTCAGCCTGTCTCCATAGGGGAGGTGCTCCAGCCCCCGATCATCTTTGTGGCCCTCCTCTGGACTCTGGAATCCTGCAATTAGAATCAGGGAGGATGATGTGTTGAATCAAGGTGGACTACTAGCTGTCAAAATAATGAGTGATTTTTGAGATTATTTCTTAAGGTTTCAACAGAGGAAGTTATGATGAGAGACGGCCATATAAAGAAAAAAGTTCTTTGTGAACATCATTAGCTTAGGATGCATGGAGACATTCGGGAGGTGTAATAGTTTATGTTTTCAGGTTAAAATTCTTTGCAACTGTCTCTAAAATGAAAGTCTTACCTAATGGTAACTGTCATTTGAACAAGCAAAGGCTGCCAGCATTACCAATAAGTGCAAACCCACACTGCATTCTCATACTCCTCACAGCTTTCTTTTATCCTTTATAAACAAGGACATGAGAGAGAAGATAACAGGTTCTGTTACACTCCTCATTCCTGATATTGTCTGTGACCAGCATGCATGTTTTGCTAGTGTAAAATGGATCTAACAGTGTTTGTGCAGTAAAAGAAACCACCTTGGCTACTGGTAGTGAGATAGCAGATGTGAGTGCTCAGTACTTTGACAGAATGTGAAATACCTTCTGAGGGGGCAGAAATTAATTATAGGCTAGTTGGTAGGTACAGTTTGTACGTGTATTTTGATCCATTTTAGCTGAAGCATTCACCTAGGCTAATTTGTCCTGTACTGACTCATGTACAATGGTAGGAGGGAGATCCTGAGTCTCCTTTTGTCGCTAATATAGCAGCGAGAGTCGGCAGTTAACTTTGCGTTTGCTCCTGATCAGCATGCAAGTGCGGTTTAGCCCAAAGAAGTGTGAGTCACTGCAGTATGCTGAGGAACGCAGTGTTTCTCTTCCTGACATTCTTTCTGCTCCTTTTTGCCCTGCATTAGCAAGGTCATTCTTGTGCCCACGTGGACCTGCTGCCCTTTCACTGGTCTTCATCGTGCAGCTATACTAAGGCTAGAAATTACTTGCAGCTGGTAAAAGCATTGGAAATCCGTGTGAAACTTAATCTTCTCCTGTGCAAATGGTTTGTGGATGACAAAGATTTCCAGTCCTTCGGTGTGTCCTCTCGTCTCACTGCTGTTGACATTGATGCCTTTGCCTGGGGGGGCAGGTGGGCAGGCTGGTCAGAGCTGCCAGGGTAACAGGAGGTACTTATGCAGGGAGTGACCTAGACTGTTGTCTAACTGCTGATCTGGCTTTTTAACGTTGTTTTAAATGATACCTTTACCAGGGTCCGGAGCATTCATCAGCCAGGCCTGAGAGGTTTCTGCAGATGAGCAATGATGATTCTGATGCTTATCCAGTAAGTAGATTTGTCAAAGGCCACGTCCTTTTTTTGCTCTTCACATCTCAGAGGTATTTTTTTTGCAAGCAGCATCCTTTTAGCTAGGTATAGTGGGTTTTAGCTAGGTATAGTAGGTTAAGATTTAGCTTCAAGACTAGGTGTAACATTAACTTGATCCCGGTAAAAGTAATGGAAGTACTGTCTGCGCTGTTTCATTGCAAAGCTGAGGTCATATACAATTAATCTCTGGCAGCATGACCTTTTTATGGCTGTTCCTCAGGGCCAGTGATTCTGCTTGTTTATATTGCTGTGTGTACTGCAAATAGGTGTCTCTAGCTAATTTTGAAAGGAGGCCAAGTGAGACTACTCCTGGCTTTTTGCAGTGGAGCTACATTGTACTGCTGGGAGCACGAAAATAAGCAACTTCTAAATTTGATTCAGCTAAGACCTTCATGCGTTGGACATTCATTTTTACAGATAAAGTATATACCTCTACAGGATACTGGGCATACACTTCCCCACTGCAGATTTCCTAAGAAATGATGCTATACATCAGTTGAAAAGCCCACCAATTTAAAAAAAAAAAAAAAAAAAAGAGGCAAAATAAAATGGGCGTTTCAGTTTTGGCCCTGAGTTTGTTGCCTGTGGGGCAGTGATGGTTCCAGAGCCATGTTCCTCCTCATCTAAAAGCGATTTTTGTTAGTCTACTGGCAAACTAAAGACCAGTTTGACTGACTACATTTAAGCACTGCCAATTGTACATAATAAGCAAGTTATAAATTTTGTTGTAGAAGGTAGGAGTCCAATTCAGTGGACCAGGAAATTGTAGTAGATGCCATACCAATCTATAATGAGATTATTGTACCTATACACCTATATATGTGCTTACCTAATATATATGTACCCCTCCCATGTTTGTAAAATATGTAATTATGAAACATGATTTTATGTGTTAAAGTATTATAAGGGGACAGGACACCCACCAAAAAATGGGAGAGAAAGTGTTAAGTATCTACTAAAAAAATTAATTACTGTTTTAAGAATCTTTCAAAGGGGTCCTATTTTGTACTTCCACCTAGTGAAGTCCTAGTCCCCCCACCCTTCCTTCCTGAACTTCCCAGCTTGCTGAAATTAATGGAAGCTTTTTGCATTTATTTGCATACATTTTTAAGAAGAAGTAGAAAAAGAGGAGAATGATTTGTAGGGATGCTTCCCTAGCTAATAATATAATCTCAGCAGAGATCTGCTAATTAAGTTTTTTGAGGAAGGAAGTTGCCAAGAGTCAGAAATAGAAGGATAGCTTTCAAGCCTTTTTTTCCTGCTCTTTTTAGACTTTTTTTTAATGCCTTTAATGTCTCTCTCAGGAGTTCAGTGAGCAGTTTGAAGTTTCCCAGCTGTATGAATGCAACTGGATTGTGGTGAATTGCTCAACTCCAGCCAATTACTTCCACGTCCTCAGAAGACAGATCTTGCTGCCATTCAGAAAACCGGTAAAGTTCCTGTAATGGACTTGGTTATTCGAAGTATATTAACTCTCACACAAAAAGGGGTCTTTGCGTATGACATAAGACTGAGTAGAACAAGAACTGATGAAAAACCTTAACTGAACGCAGGTTGAAGTCGCTGATTTGATGGGGTGAAACTCGGCTCTGACTTACTATGATTCTAAAACTTGATTTTCAGCTTTACTTCGTCCTGGCTGTGTAGACCTTCAGATGAGCTTGTCAAGACATTACGTAGCTAACAGGTTGCATAACTGTAATCTGTATGTCTAATTGCTGGAACTTCAAAAACCCAAGATACATCTGTTGGATGTTCTACTGGTTCATAGCCTGTGATTTGAATTTGTTCTCAAAAAGAGGCATAAGCAATCGTTTTTGAGAACCTTTAAAGGGAGTAGACTACCCAAATCTTTGAATAATTTTTGAAGCTTCCTAGGCTTTCACAACAGGAAAAAAGAATTTACTGGGTTTGCTATTCACATTAATTTGATGTGTGGCATATAAGGCTTGTGTGTTTTGCATGAACAGTGTTACAAAAGTTGCACGTAATAATACTGTAGATAAAACAGCTCATGAGTGTTGGAAAAATTTCTGTCTTACAGCTGATTATTTTGACACCTAAGTCACTGCTGAGGCATCCAGAAGCTAAATCCAGTTTTGATGAAATGGTGTCTGGTAGGTCATCTCAAAGCATTATGGACAAATAATTAGCTATACAGTCACATCTCAGATGTGAAGAGAATCTGCTCTGGAAATTTTTTTTGCCTTTTCCTTTGCTGTAATCTCTGTGGAGCTGTGTGAGATCTAGCATGGATTTTTGCTGAAAAATCTGCTTTCAAGTGTGCATTCTTAATTGTAACAGGCTTATCATGTAACCAACCATTAATCTTAAAGGCAGTGGAAAGTACATTCCCCTCTCTGCAGGGATGTTCCCCTCAGTAGGCTGTTGGAAGGGAAATAATAATAAATATGTCTAATAATAAAAATAAATAAATATAAATTATGTGTGTGTTATTTATAGTAAATAAAAATATTAAACATAAATTGTACACATACATAATAATAATATATAAAAAATATAATGGGTCCCTCTGCTCTTTCTCACTTCATAAAAATATTGAGTTGTTCTTTGTCCTGCTCCCCCCCGCCCCCCGATGTGAGGGGCAGGGTGTAATCATACTGTGCCCATTTGGAAGAATGAGGGGGCTGTTTCTTCTTGCAATACCAAGTTCTGGGGCCACCATGTCACACTAGTGATCTAAAGTGAGCTCAGTTGGTTCAGAGCTGTAGGCTACCGCCCTAGCTGTTGCTGGCATGCCATCAGCACCAAGAGACGTGTGGCGACTGCAGAGGTCACACCGAAAACTGGAGTCATTTGTCTTGCCACGCACTGGTTAAAATGTGTTCGAGCGGTGTGAGGAAATGCAGTGAAATGTAGTGATAAAGCGATTGTTCAGAGTGAGATGTGCACAGGTGTGATGGTCTGGCTCCAGTTCTAGTGGGTGTCCTGACTGCTGTCAGAAAAGAGTAAGTGCTCTTTTTTTTAAAAGCAAGTTCCAGTATATAAACATGCTTAAATATTGCATTGTCTCCTTTTTGTAGGAGAGTACAGTTTGCTTCTCAAGCAAAAGCATTTGCTGGTTTTGATTACTGATTAAAAGCTTTGTAGAGTGAGTCAGATTAGAAATTCTGTAGGGATTGTGATTTGTCTCTTTGTCTTGGGAGCCCTCTCTACTTCAGGCTAACCCTCAGTAGTGGCCAAGCTCCTAATTAACATTGAATTCTGACATACTTTCATTTTCCTGCTGAAGAGGACAGCAAGTAGTAAAGTATTGCTGACTCTTAGCTAATGCTTTTTGCTCTGTTTTTAATGGAAAGCTGAGAAGGAGAGGAAGACTGACTCCAGCTGACCCAGTGAAGTGCAGATTCAGTCTTTTTTAATGATAAATTCTGCTGTTCAGGGAGACAGGCTAATTCTGACATAAATCAGTTCCTTTTTCATATGTTTGTGCTGCTGCTTTTCACCCCCCCCAAAGATAAATGATTCAAACAGGAGCTTATTCTCCTGGTAAGTGGGTGTGCTGATTCAGACTGGGAGGTCATGTGCTGTCTGCTACCTTGCAGTTGGTTAATATGGGAGTAGTTCTAATCAATCATCTAAAAGAGCAAAGAAAAGGATCTTTTAGACCATCAAGTCCCTCTTCCAGTTTCATGTATCCCAAGCAAATTGTTCTCCTGGGAGATGATATCACAGGGGAAAAGATATCTAGCAGTGAGGATTTGTGTCTGAATTTGTATCTTATCACTTACACATATGGCTCAGTACTACGCTAATTCTTCCTTTAGCTAATGCCATTTTAGCTCTCAAACAGAGCTTTAAATTGCATAAATATATGGCAGTAATGTGTGTGCTTGTGTAAATAGTTCTGCAGTTGCCAGATTTAGTTGCATTATGAATATGTGCTATGCTTTTATGTAAGAATGTTATAAAATTTTCTAAACCTGTATTAATGTTACATGGTTGAAGTCATCTTGGAAAGAAGAAATAATATTCCAGGTAATTCTCTTAAAAAAAAAACCCTGGAAGCAAAGGTGAGCTATCTAATGAATCTAAAATTAAAGGTGTAATGCACAACACAAAGCTAAAGAAGAATCCACTGTTAATATGTTTCTCTCTATTAAGTGTGGAAGAGTGGATTATTGACAGTCTTTTAGCTTCTTGAAACTAAACTGCTGAAAGTCACTTTAGCAGAATTACCAGTCTGAAAATAGGAATAGGGAGGCAGCAGAACCCCGTGACCATTGCAAGCTGCTGTTTCTTGGGCTGCTTTATTACAGTGTCAGTTCCACGGAGGGCACTTTTCTAATTTTTGCTCTAATCTAGGTACCACTTTCCAACGTGTGATCCCTGAGAATGGGCTGGCAGCTCATGCACCACATGAGGTCAAGCGAGTGATTTTCTGCACAGGAAAAGTATACTATGATCTTGTGAAGGAGAGAAAGAATCAAGACCTGGAGAAACAAGTAGCTATAACCAGACTTGAGCAGGTGAGCTCCCTGATCCTCAGAAGACAGGGACCTTGGGGAGACTTTCAGCAAGGGGTTCCTATGCTTTTAAATAGATGTCACTTGTCAGAAAGGATGGTGATAGCATTTTTATAGCACTGTGCGTCTTACAAGACATTATCTAATCCTTCGTGGCCTTGTGGAGAAGGAACACATCAGTAGTATAGTGGACAATGAGATACAGAAAGGTTGATGACTTTTCCAGAACAAGGTAACAAAGTGAAGGTTACAATATGATAGCACCTTAAATATGTATATCCAATCTGCTAGGTTTGCATGTTGCAAATAGTACTCTTTGCAGCTATATTGCCATTTCCTAACTAAGGACTTGTGTTGTCACAGCTGCCTCACTAGAAAAGCTGTTGGGATGCAGGAGATCTGGACTATGACCTACTTCTGTTCGTACTGATGCAACTATAAAATAAGTGTGTATTTGCTTCTGACAGCATGAAATCAATTAAAGAAATACAAATCACTTTAAAGAACATATGGCAATTATATTGGGTGCTAAATAGTTCAATGATATTAGGTACTAAATAGTTAAATACAATAGTTGGTTGTAACACCTGATAGGTAAAAAGCTTTCTTATCATGGGCTAACACCATGTAAGAGAAAGCTTTGCCAGTTATTGCTCTCTCTTTCCAGATCTCACCATTCCCCTTTGACTTGCTGAAAGAAGAACTTGAGAAGTATCCGAGTGCTGATCTAGTTTGGTGTCAGGAGGAACACAAAAACAGTGGATATTATGATTATGTCAAACCTCGTTTCCGCACTATTGTGAACCACACTCGACCTATATGGTATAAGACTTTAAGCAATTTCTCTATCTCCTGGTCCTGGGCTTTTTTTTTTACTTTAGAATTTAGATGGGTTTGGGGTTTTTTTTGTGCTTTTAAATTTGTTTTTGATGTGAGGATGTTATTCATGGGTAAGTCAGAATTTTTACAAATCAGTTTGGGTTCTTAGGTGAAGGAGGGAAAAGTCTAGATGACAATTTCTCAAAGACATCATGCCTATCTTGCTCCTCCTAGTACCTCTAAAAGAAAATCAGTAGCAACTAGCTCTGTATTTATTGCCACTTAACGCAGCACTTGGCTCTCCTGGATTTTTCTCTCTTGTCATCTAAGATTGTCTTTTGTAAGAATTTCACTCAAAATCTGGAGGAAACAGATGTTTTAAGGGCTCAGTCCAGGTACCTTTGCATTTGTTTTAGATGATTGACTCTCAGATCTGCCCATGCAGCTGTCAGAGGAATATGAGTCTTTATCGCCAAAAGCAAGTTACCTAATTATGAGCTGGCTGCCCTGGGAGGGATGGGGGAGAAAGCGCAGTTTAATATTGATGGGAGGAGGAAAAGAGGCGGAAGCTGACCAGAAGCTATAACTGATGGTGCACCTTAGATTGATTTTTATTTAAGAAAGATTGATGATTAAATGTCCAAATCTGCCAAGCTGACTTGAATGCATTTACCAACATGTTCTCATGCTTGTTTGTGTCAAAATAGTCTCTCTTCTCACCTCATTTGTCTGCCCAATTCTTTTTGTCACAAAGGTACGTGGGCCGAGAGCCTGCTGCTGCAGCTGCCACAGGCAACAAGAACACACATCTGGTGTCGCTCAGAAGATTCTTGGATACAGCTTTCAACCTGGAGGCCTTTGAGGGAAAGACGTTCTAGCTGCAGGGCACCGACCCATCTCTGATATAATCTCTCAAATCACTGCATCTGAAAGAGGATATAAAAGTGGGAAAAATACTGGAAATTACATGGTTTTGCTTTACCAGATAAAACAATCCAACAGCTGGCTTCATTAATCTGCCCCTTGCTCCCCAGTTTGTAAGGGGAAAAAAAATTATTCCTATTTACTTTCCACCATTTTTTGTCACTTGGCAATTTAGATTGGGGACCTCTTTGGCAGGAGGAGAGTCTCCTATCCAAGGATGCAGTGTCTGGCTCAGTGAGGCTGCAGTCTCAGTCTGTGGGCACTAACTACTTAAGTAAGTAGAGCAGGCATGGACAGCATGATAGTTGTGCCCATCCCTGAAAAAGAAGAGAGTGTGTTTGGGAACCACTACGGAAACAAGTTGCATTGTTGTAAGGAAAGTGGTTGACAGTTACTTCTAAATATATTGGAGAAGGGTAATGAAACTGAAAAGCAAAGAGTTGATAGATGACTTTGGTAGGGAAACGTACTGGCTGTGGTTGTTGAAAGGAGATGGTAAGGTCCATCACAGTGATGTGAGGAGGAGGCTGGGAACAGGGACTCTGATTACAAAGTTGCTGAACTATGGGTGATAAGAGAAGTGGTGCAGACCACCTAGGTAAGGTGGAGGAGGGTGATGAAGGCAGAAATGAAAGGGACCAAGAAAAGATTTGTTGGGGGTAGCTGAGGAGGAAAGAGGTCTACACAAGACCACAGCTCACAGAGCAATGGGTGATAAGCAGCATTCAGCATCAAATGACTTCAAAAGTGAGAGATGACAGTACCGATTTCTCCCACTCCTTGGGCTGCCTGCTTTGATACTCTGTGATATTAGGGAGCTGTGGTGTCCTGTGAACATCCTCATTTTGGATGAGCACTTCCCCTCACCAAACTACTAGGATCTGCTTTTCTTCGACCTGGTAGCACCTGTAAAAAGATTGTGTTTGGATGAGAAATCTGTGTTTGTGCAACAAGTAGTGGGTTCTCTGCTTTGTCCAGTGCTAATCCCTGCCTCACATCTCTTTGCTGACATTAATTCAACTCTGAAGTGGCAATTCCTGATTTAGTCACCCTTGTTTATATTAAGAGGAAGGTGGGCAAGCAACAGTTGCTGATTGACCAAAGGCACATGCTGTGGGTTTGTACAAGTAGTCATTGATTTTTTTGTTGTTTTGTCCCTTGTGTTTACTTGTCAATTAGGATATCAGTCGCCATGTACTTTCAGCATGGACAGCAGGGGTTGTTTCTCTTCCCAGGAGACGGTGCTTGGCTTCCTGGGAGGCACTGCAGCGGGGTGGTCTCAGCTGCCACTGCCTGCCATGCCTCTGCAGTGCCAGAAGGCAAGTGGGCACCGCTTCCCTCTCCTCTCTTCATATAAGAACTAGTGTGGTCAGAAGTCCTGTTGCCTCTGCCCAGGAGAACCTGGGTCTGGGTGAACAATGTGACTGCCGGTTTCCGCAACGCTGGACTGTGTAGTGGCAGGAGATTTCTTGCCTTTGTGCTGGCTGGCAGAGGGAGCTGCGTAGGTAACACAGTGAGCGGTGTGGTGGGACGCAGAGGAATGGCCAGGCCTGTGCTGAGGCAGGCAGCAGTAACTGCCTGCGCAAGGGCCCCGTGCAGGGCCTGCAGGGTTGTGCTGGATCTGCTGAGCAGCCACTTCGATATATCCTAACAAGTGACTGGAAAACATAGACGAGACCTCACCCCCATCTCCAATTCCCTGTCCTGAGCGTGCTCCTGGGACATGTATGTGTTCTTGGCAGTAAGTTTTACCCTGCTGCTGCTGTATTGGCTGTGAGATAATAAGGCTTGACAGTATATGCCTGAACCAAAGAATCAGGTGATGCTGGAAAGCTTCCTGTCTCGTCAAAATAAAAAGATGTCTTAAAAACTTTGAGCTGTAATCAGATACTACTTGTCCAAACAGATTACCAAAAAGGGACGTGTGCCTTGTGCTGTCCCTTTATTTGGCCTGGAGACAACACGATGGTGAAAAAAAGAATCCTTCTGTCACAGCATAAAATTGATGTGCTAAGGTACTTACCGTGGGATTCAGAATCAAACTTAGTCTAATGTTTGTGAAACTCAGCAGCATCCTTTTAAATCAGGCTGGTTGCCTTGGGGTTTTTCTCTTACCTGAAATATTGAAGTTAATTCAGTCTTTTGAAGCCTAATGAACTTGGAAGGTACTGCAGTTGACAGCAGTAAATATTGTCTCCTGTCCATTTCTATAGCTCCAGATTTTAGGCTGATAGGCAGTAACCATCACCCAAAGTATTTTAATGCTTTTATGAATGCTTGTTTCTGTGGCAAGAACTGAGTGCAGCTGAATATTGCTGGCACCGTTTATTGTATTTGCAGTCTGCATAAGGCAGGTCAGTGCTGCATGAAGTATGATAAATGCACTTATGCCACAGTATATCCAGAGGCAGAAAACAAAATTAACATAGACGTGTAAATGGTAAATAACAGATTTCCATTTTCATTGTGTATCATAGATTGTGGCATAATAGTTGCATAAAAATTCCATCAAGGAATGTAAAAAACTCAATAAAATAAAAATATGTAAGAAAGAAGTTCTCTGTTATGGCTGTTATTTTTGACAGTTTCTCCGTTGAGTGCTGGCATTAGCATCCCATCCATAAGAGTGCTAGGGCAGCTCATTTTTCCATTTTCTGTTTGTTTCCTCAACAGTGGCTTATTTAAATATAGTAGCAGTGAGGGAGACAGCGTCTGGACTAGGAAAAGATAATTATTCAAAACAATTGGGTTAAAAGTAGTAATAGCATTGAGGTTATATTAGAGTATTTTGGTTTATTCTAACTTTTTTTTTTAATAAGTGAACACATTTCTATTTCAAGCAGCATTTTTAAAAGACTGGAACTAGACTGGAATTAACTTCTCTAATTTATAAACACTGGAGTTCATTTCTCTAAACATGTTGGCTCAACATATGTTTCTATTGAATTACTTTTCCTGTTGCCTGCACTTTCAGATAGTAAATGTTCAAAAGCTTACTAAAGCATTATAAATTGCTACAGGCATAGATTATACTGGTTTACAGAATTCTGCTACTTTTCTTGAACAAGGCTCTTGAAAAGAAACTCTTGCAGTGAGTTCTCAAGTAGATGCCCATTAAATAGGTGCATTATCAACAATGAATGCAGGTTTCTGTAATGGCAGCTTTAAACCAGGTTAAGAATATCTCTCTGATCTCACAGCAAACAAATACTTTGTTAGAACTGACAAGGTAAATACTTTTTACATACTAAATAGCAATCAGTTAATCTTTGTGGAGTGTTTGTAAAGGACTGAAGTATTATATAGTCCCCTCCTGCAAATAGTCTGCACTGAAATCCAAATCACAGCTTTGTATCTCAGAAGGAAGAAACAGCCCATGTGAGAATCAATTGCCTTCATCGTATCTGTGGGTGAGATACCACGCCATGCGTGCCCACAACAGCAAAAGACTTGCTAAGACAAACGGCTTCTGTCACAGAGTTGGTTTTGTTTCCTAGTAGCTACCTGATGAACTGTGCTAGCAGCAGGGGTGTGCTTGGTGGAAACCTTTGCTCTGCCTGCAGTGCAGTTGGAGTCACTGCTAGAGCAAAGGAGTAACGCGTTCTCCAGAAAGGGAACCATTCTGCTTGTTCTGAGAGGTAAAAATTAATGTGTGAGAGTGGCCGAGAAACAGGGGTGTGTATGCGTTTGAACTGAGTAGATGAAAGTGTGTGTGTTGGGGGGTGGTGTTTGCTTCTTTTTGTTTGTTTGCTTTGGGTCTGTTGTTGGTTGGGGTTTTTTTTAAGAACCCCTTGGCCAGACTCTGGCTTCTGTCTCAAGAGTTCTGGTAGCTCTTACCTTGATGCACAAAGAGCAGGGATGTTCTGCTGCCTGCATATGCAGAGTTGGGAATAACCGCTGCTGCTGCTAATAACAAAATGAAAGCTTGGGAACCTCTGCTCTGCGCATGTGCGAATATATGCATATATATATTTAAAAGTCTTTTTGATTGCTGTTAACTTTATGCATGTGTCACAGATATTGTTGCTCGACCTAGGGTTTTGCCAGTGGCATAGATTACTTGAAACTTTGTTTAAGATGTGAAATAGAGGCGCGCTTAAAAGTCATGTAAAGCCAGAAAATCCCTAAAAGTAAATTAAATATCTTTGTAAAGTTAACTTTGTAAAGTCTGGTCAAAGGTGGAAGCAGAGTCTGCTATTGTCTAGTGTTGGTTCGGTGAATTCAGTACGCTTCAATTTTACAGGCAGTTCCGCATGTTGGCACTGGGCTATGGGATGCCATGAGGGGATGTCAGGGCACCTGCCAGGCTAACCAGTTACCCTGTAAAAGTGACCACTTAATTATGGCTGATGGGACTGGCCGGCGTGGGGATGCCCAAGCAAAGGCAGCCTATGGTCAGCTGGTTAAATCCCAGATTTTGGTCCCAGTTGGCCCATCTCTATCTCCTTTGCCATTGTCCCCTAAATACTTCAGATACGGCACTTTTTCCCCAGGGTGGGAGGCTGTGGCTGGGCCCCTGGGCACCCGCAGGGGAGGAGGGGTCCCTGCCTGGGCCCCTGTGGGGCATGGCTGGCCGTTTCTGCAGGAGGGAGGGCCAGAGTTGGCCGACGAGGCTGATGGTGGCCGCTGGGGAAGGCTCAGGAGAGAGCGGGCGCACAGGCTGCCAGCTGCGTCTGCTTCCTACCAGCAGGTAAGAGACCTGGCTGGTGGAACTGGGTAGGGGCCTCATCCTGCCCCGGGGAGGGGAGAGCACTGCCTTTGGAATTATTATCAGAGCTTCTGAGGGCTTTAAGGCCTAGAGAAAAACCCCGAGTGTGGCTGTGGATTTCTGGCGCAAGTCACCGGCAGAAGCTGCTTGGGATGTAAAATGCTGCCACTCGCAGTGCAGGTGCAGCGAGGATTGTTTGGAAAAGGTGAGGAAACCTTTGCGTGAAAGACAATGGAGAAATGCATGTGTTTGGTTTTTTTTAAAAAAAACACCACAACAAAGCAACCCCTTCAAAAATCAATTCTCCCTCCCTGGGGGGAGGTGAAGAATGACCTGCCTTTTGCCAGGCTGCAGCCATCGTCCCTGAGCAAGATCTGCCTGGATGGACACATGCTGGACCTCTGCTTTTCCCTCTCTCCATGTCCTGTGGACGAGATTGCAGGTCCTGGAGCTTTGATCAGTAGCGGTCACAACCTTTCTGTGTTGATGAAAAAAGCAGCATTATAGCACCCGAAAAAAAAATCTTTGCAGATGAGGGTAATTTTGTATGTATCTTTCTGCCCTTGCTCTTGGGTAGTAGAAGTTACTAAATAGAATAACTACAATGTGAAACTTTAAATGGTAAAAGACGTCCAAGATTTCTATTAGCCCTGATCAAAAAGTTTTGTGTATTTTTTTGTTCCCTTTGGTCATTTAGTAGTTCTGTGAAGTCCAATTGTGTAGCAATAGGAGTCTTGATTTGATGGACTCTACTGATTAAAAAATGATGGTTGAAAGGTTTTCTTCATGTTTATGCAGAACAAAGAGATGAAGTGGGTACATTTTCTTAATCATCAGTGTAAGATATCGATGAAACAGCATGCAGACTGAAATAGAAATTTGACATACTCGCAAGAAGAAAACAGATGAATATTGCCTCTTGTCTAATTCTTGCCTTTTTATTTTAATTGTTGAAACCACTTCTGATTTTAGATACTTTCAACACTTACTTCAGCTTGTGCTTTTCTTAAAGCCATTATTTAAAATTTAGCCTATTATCCAAAAGGAATAAAAGAACAAAAGGAAAATTTATTCATGAAAAGAATATTTTAGAAATTTATTAGCTTTGAAGAAATCTGTGAAACATTTTTAATCAAAGTTTTCAATTATTAATAAGCGCACCAGGCAGTTCCTTTGTGATAGTTAAGTGACGCAGTCATTAATGGCAAATGGAGATCAAGTTTGTTTGGAGGGGAGAATAATTGTAGTCATCACTAAAGATGCTGCATGAAACACTGAAATATAAACATTAATTTTTACCTCTCAGAACAAGCAGAATGGTTCCCTTTCTGGAGAACGCGTTACTCCTCTGCTCTAGCAGTGACTCCAACTGCACTGCAGGCAGAGCAAAGGTTTCCACCAAGCACACCCCTGCTGCTAGCACAGTTCATCAGGTAGCTACTAGGAAACAAAACCAATTCTGCTGCAGAAATCTTTAGTTCCTATTCAATAGCCCATAAATTCACTGACACTCTCATAAAGGAGCACAGAGAAACTTTCTGCCCACGTCATACCCCAGCCAGCTCTATCTCTGTATCCTCCTCCCTTTCAGGAGGGAGGGTGTGCTCAGGCTATCACAAGTGAAGAAGCTCTGCCTAAGACTGCAGCTTGGCTCTCGATTATTTTCCTTGGATGGACATTAGACATTATCAGTGCAATGGGCATGTTTACATAGTGGCTTACGTGACCACATTTCAGTTGGCCTAGCAGTGGAATAACAGCTGTCTGCGCAGGGACTTGGTTGAAGGGCAGCGATGTTTAGTGCTCTCGGGGATTTCTCCCCATGCCTGCAATGCTCCCTGGGGTAAAGGAAAAAGTGCAGGTCCATGTCGGAAGGTGCCTGAAAATGCACCCCTGGTATCACCTCTCTGGGGCTTGGCTGTGCCATAGAGGAGACCTCTCTTCTTCTCCCTAGTGTCCCAAAATGACCTTGCCCAGGTTGCACGATTGCTTCTGCAGCGATGCCTTGGGTGGTCTGGCTGGGGGTTCCAGTAAAGGTCCCGTACCTGTAGTACATCAGTTCCACAGCAGAGGCCATCAAGTAAATGCGAGCTGTCACTGTGTGCTGGCCAGGACTTGGCAAGGGTAAACTGAATGAGTAAAAAGCAAAACACATTTGAAGAAAGAGTGTGTTTTCCCCGTATTGGAGGAATTTATTTCCCTAAATGAGTGTCTCCACTGCTGTGGATAAAATAAAAAGGATAAAATAGAACTGTCTAATACAGAACATGATAAAACGACTGTACGTAATTCCCTGTGACTAGAAATAAATGTTTAACAAACTGCTCCCAATAGGCTTGTTAAAGATGAAATATTTATTACTATATGTTAATTACAGGGTTTAAGCAGTACTTAAGTAATTTGAAGGGATTGGCTTCATCTTGCTTTCAAGAATTTTATGTGATTAAATCCTTCTTCATCAGCTGTTCTTTGTGCTAGAGCGGTTTGCACAAACACATCCTTAACTGAACAGTGTTTGCAGTGTTGATTATATTGTATAGAATTAATAGTGGACAGTTTTCTTCATTAATTCCATGGCCCAAGCAAAACCAGATTCCGTCAGAACTAATGTTTTTGCAAGCGGACTGAAACACAAAATTGTTTTCAAGTCTGGAAAAATCTCGTTAATTCAGTAAAGTTATACATTAGTACTGGGATGTTAGTCTCTGACACTATGTCATGAAGGGAGTGGTAGGTCAGGTTGCTTAAAGATTTACCACCAAAGAGTTTGAGTGAAATAGATTTAATATGAATTTGTGGGAATGTGACTACGCAAGATTTGATGGAAAGATCCACTCTATTACTTATTATGTGGAGTAAATGCAGAGATAAGTCACACTGAAATCAAATCAGAATAGAAGCAGCAACAGTTTGCAAAATCAAAGGTATAAAAGGGTAAAGGAGATTCTCCCACTGAGTCATGAGGTTTAGAGTAGACCCCCTTGCTTTCTATACTCGTGCAGAGTTTAGGTGCAGCTGGATCTATTCCTAGTCTCAGACTTGGATGGCAGATTAGATCTAGAGAAATATTAGGGGTAAGGGGAATTCTCCCACTGAGTCACGAGGTTTGGAACTGACCCCCTTGCTTTCTAAACTCCCACAGCATTTGGATGCAGCTGGATCTATTCCTGGTCTCAAACTTGGACAACAGATTAGATCTAATAGGGGAGAGAAAGGTTACTGACATTTCATAGGATTTTAGCAGGAAAACACTTGATTATGTACTTCTGTGATTTAAAACAACCTAACTACTTTAAGCTTGCAATGTATTACAGCAAAGGTGTACCTACTAAAAGTTTTCCCTTGAGTTCAGTGAAATACTCATGTCTCACACCTTTGCATCCCTCAACGGGCGAAGGGTTGAGCCTCGAGGAGCAGGGGAATCAGTCAGCCCAGGCTTCATCATCAACTCTCCATGACGGCCCCTCCATGTAGTATTGCAGAGTTAGTAGTTTGCAAGCCCTGAGCAGTATCTCGCTCGGAGGGAGATGCTGGTTGCAGCCTGCTACGATCCAGGAGAGCTCAAAGGGTCTCACTTTAGGGTCACTGTTTATAAGGCTGTGAGATGACTGGCTTTAGTCATTAGCAAATTTCCACCCTGCCCTCAACCCGAGCCAGCAACTTTCTCAAAATTTCCAGAAACAGTACATTTTTCCACCTGCTTGCCACTTGGACTATGATCTGGAGAGAACATTCCGGGGCTGTCAGGGAATAACTGATCATTCCCATTCTTCTTCCCTGCTTTGCCCAGTGAACGGGAGTTCCAGCACAGGCGGTGCCACACTCTGCCTCCGCTGGGTAGGAGTTACCGGAGCAGCCCGTGGTGCCTAACCCTGACTCATCACCCAGGGCACCAAGCCCCAGCCAGCAGCTCCCAAGGTCCCAGGACAGCCCAGAGAAGGGGAGAAGTGCACCATCACACACTAGCAACCAGTTTTGAAGAAGTCTGTGTATACTTTTTGTTGGGGTGCAACACAGGAGAGAAATACATACTTACCATGTAAGTAATCTTCTTTCCCCTGAGCTGCTTAAGGTATCAAAAGAACCATAAATATTTTGCACCTTTACATCTTAAACACTGGTTTGTGCCAGCATATTTGGCACAAAATTTGTTTGAGGAAAATTTTTGGTTTATCAGAACTTCAAATTATTGACAAAACTCTGTCGTCTTGGAGCTGATGAAGAGCTGAAGCTCTGTGTTGCTTGGGGACTTTTCATTGCAACAACCTACTGCCTGTTCAGAAGGAAAGTTAAATAGAAATAAAGCAACCTAATCTCCAGCGGTTCTAAACGGTTCCTCGTTACACTCTTAGATAATTAACTTCTCCTGTGATGTGCTCATTTAATAGATACCTGGTCATATGTGACCATGTTTATTTAATGTGCTCTGCAATATTTATACCACAATACACCCTTCTCATTATAAAGCAGACATTCTTTAATTTATTTACACATTCACATTCTGAAGCTCTTGCTTAGGCAAAACTTTAGAGGCTTTGGGAAAATATATCTGAGTATGCATGTCAGTATATGACTGCACATAAATAGCTTCTGCAGCGACTGTCAGAAAAAAAACCCAACAAACTAATATTTTTCCCTCTTTTCAGCATCACTGTTCTGATATTTACGTGCATTAAAAATTAGAAACATGCTACATGAAGAGTGATTATTATTATTATTATTATTATTTTTCTTCCTTTTTTTTTTTTCCCTTAGACCTTTATCACAGACCTCAGGCCCCTCATTAGACTTAACAGTAAAACTGTATTTTTCATAGCGAGCACAATACTGCGCAGCTGATGAGCTCAATAGATTTATGCAGAATTTTGTAACTTTGTGGTACCTGTCTCTGTAACAAAGCCCAAAGGGAAGTAAACAGAAATCTCTGTAATGTAGTCTGTTCCCTAGAATTAATTCCAAAGGCTATGACAAAGGCCACTAGTTTGTAATGTTTCTGGCTGCGCTTCATCTAACCTTGGTGGATGCTTTCCTGGTTACATTTACATATATGCATGTATGTGAGCAACGATGTCTGTGCCCGAGTACTGCCTATGTGTGGGTGCAGAACAACCCTCTCTCTTTTTAAAACTGCCTTACAAAATTGATCAAAACTGAAAGTTGTAGCAAGGAAATGGCCACATTTTGGAGTCACCTGAAATTAATAATGCATCTTGCCTCTCACTTGAATGAGCCTATACAGACTCTTGTAAATATGTGCCTTGACAGAGCAGAAGAATCCCGCACATATTCTCTTGGGCTGTTTTCAACTCATAATGTGTGTGGGCCTTGATAGGGAACATTCTCAATGTTATAAACAAAAATGCCTTAAAATAACCAAAAGAGATATGGACAGGTTAAAGCAACCATCAGAAGTATCCCTTTGTTCCCTCTCTTTTAAGCTGAGGGACAGGAATGGTGGTGAAGAATTTACTGGACTAAAGCCCTTGCACTAATTGTGGAGTGCCATACAGCTAGTTCTACAGAATTTTTTACTGGAGAATTGGAAAATGTTTTAGGGTCCACAAGTTCTCTATGATTCAAAGCTGTTATCTCCATTTCAGGTAAAGGTGATGGAGAAGTAATGTCTTACAAGCTGCAAAGCCAATCTGTCACAGACTTTCTCTTAATGTTTAAGAATGATGCATGGAAGTCCTTAGTGCTACTGTGTTTAGTATCATGACGCTGGATGGCCAATATGCAAAATGGTCAGGAAGGAAATTTAACTATGTATAGTAACACTGATATCTTTTATCCAAAAAAACTCCATTACATTAATTCAACTTTGTTGCTCTAATGAAGTTTAAACTCTTTTCTGACACCTGTGCTGGTATCAGCTGTATTTTGCTTTATTTTTCCGAGTACGTGATCAGAGGTGTACCTATGGGAAGTTGATTACCATCCTACAGTCACTTTAAAATGAGCAAAACCTGTCTAAGCAAAAATCAGATCTTTTCAACTCTTCCTCAGTAATTCTATGGAGTGATTTCCTTTCCAGGCACCATTTCCATCTCCACAAAAGAGCTCCTAGGCTTTTTCAGGGTTTTTTTTTGATCAGGCTGGCCACGATGAAAGTGTACATCTCTCCTACCAATAGCTGTGCCACTTTTGCATTAGGCTTCTGAGAATAAGCTGCTTGAAAATTAAGTGGCTGCTGTCTTTAATATGGTAATATGTGAGATAAACACCTACAGCTCTGGTAAAGGGAAATGTCTTGTTGCCATGCATGGCTTGTGCAACTGCTGGGACTGATGGCCAAAAGCAAAATCTTGCTGTTGGCTGAGAATGTAAGGAGCATACCAGTAGTGTGTGGGATAACACCAGCCTCTCATATGAGGAAGAAGCTTCATCTCTTTTAATAGTGTTTGAAACCAAACACCAAAAAAGTACCTAAATGAGGTGCCCAGAGATCCTTCAGTCTATACTTAGGAGATATCTGAATTGCTCTGCGGAGACACCTCTCTCCATCAGTTACAGAGGCAGCCTAGAGCAAGCCAGCTCCAAAGCTGAGGGCTTCGATAAAGTGCCTGCAATTAAGTGTAGCAGACCTGGCCTTCGGAGGTGCAAGGGGGAGTGGATGGGGTGCCACACAACCATGCTGCTGTGCAGCCTGTGCTCGACGCAGTTGTTTTCATCTTTTTCTTAATGTATCAAGTGTTGTTAATTTGTTTCTTGGTAGCTAATGATTTTTTTATTTTCCCCTCCCCTTTTTAAGAAATTACCAGAAAAACTGTCAGATTTTTTTTTGGAGCCATTTGCAAAACATAAGGAAACGCTCATAACAGAGCTTAATCATATTATAAGAGATTGTAACTCCAAAAGGCAAACTATTTTAGTTATATTGTGTTATTGTGCCATTAGTACCATTTGACTGCCAACTGTGCAGCGGCGGGGCTCCAATCAACGGGAGCCTTTGTGTGTTTTCCATGGCAAATAATGCCAAGGATAGGAGGGAGAGAGGCTCTTAGTGGTACAATTTTTTCAGTGATTAATAATACTTGAGATCCATTTCAGTGATCAGAAATGTGTCTTAATGAGACAATTAGTCAAACCATAAAAGCTGCACAGCAATTTACTTGGTGTTACTACTGGAATAATTTGCTGCTGCTGTTTTCCTCCTCCTGATCTCACTTTATCACAATGGTCTGGATGAAAGTCGCTGTAGAGAGACTTGCAGGCTGGGTTCAGCTTTCAAATGGCCATGATTATCTATGAGCAGATAATCCCCTTAAAAATGAGGGAGACTTGGAGGAAAAAAGTGGTTGTTTCGCATACAAAAAAAATTAACTGCCTTTGTCCAAGTGGCTTCTACAGTGCCTTCAAATATCCAGCTGCCTGCTAGTGCCATGGCAACTAATCGCAGATAGCGTTTGCGGGACAGGTACCAAACTGAAAGGGCTGCTTCAAATTTGTGTTTATTTTTCTCTTCTGTAACAAAACCACAATAACGGGGCCTGAGATCTCTTCATGCATTCTAGCCGGCTGTGTTCAAAATGTCTGATGGAGCTAATTTTTTATCTTGCTGGAAGATACCTCACTGTCATGTTACAAACCTTTTCTCATCTGTCTCTGTTCTTTCACAACTTGGTCATAATATTACTCTAAAGCAAAGTCAGAACAGTTGTTCTCAACCCATACTTGCCTTGAAGTTTGCTGCTTCTCTTTCAGACCTGAAGAAGCTTGTTTGTATTTATTCCAGCTAAACATGTAGATGTATTAAGGATTAGTATCTCCCTACAAAACTGCTGGCATTCTAATTTGGAGATACATCAGAAATGTCCTCAGAGTGATGTTGCAGAAGGCACTAAAGAGAACAAAAACTAAATCTATTTTAAAAAATAAAGTAGTCACAGTGGTGAGTACATCTGCCTGGAGTGTTTCCATTGATGTGCACAGCATTCCATGCTTAAGAGGTCTGGGGAGTTTAGTCTTCTGCTTTTGGGAGTAAATTCTGCCCAGAACTAACATTATTTAAACTTAGTCTAAGTAATTTGCATATACCTAAGAGGCCAATAAACAATTTACTGCCAGAGCAAAAAGCCCTTTGTTGGTGTCCCGCTGACGAATGCAGTGAGGGCGGGTTTAAAGCCCTCCCCATGCTGAAGGCTGCGCTGGAGCTGGAGCCTGAAGCTGGGTTGTGGTGCAGGACAGTAACTGCTCAGTAGTTACAGGGTCGGGGTCACAGTGAGGTGTGAACTAACTGCTCTCCAGGGCAGAACTAGAGCAGGGCAGATGCTGAGACCCCAGCCTGCTGTCTGTGTCGATCTCTACTGCGGAAAGTGCCTTTGGTATCTGTGCCAAGCGTAACTGTATTGATCGTCTCAGTATGGTTCAGTCTGAATGTTCTCACTTTCTAATCTTGTTACATCAGAGTTGCAGAAAGCAAAAAATGTTTCTGTCTTCTAAAGGGACAATACGGTTTTCTGCCTCACTCAACTCTGAGTATTTTTTGCTCACTGAAGAACACTGTTTTAATGCCTTCGTTACCTGTAAGTCATCAGAAGGGGACTGTATTTGGATACAGTCATCATGTTATTTTGGCAACACTTTTGTGTTGGATCAGTATCAGTGTAAATGTAGTTTGGCTATTTGTAAGTGCAGCTCCCTGCAGGTTACAGCTGATAGGAGACACCGAGTGACAGGATTTCTTTGTCTTTGTTTTTTATGCTGGGCAGCCTGTCTTTGCTGCCTAGCGCTCCCAAGCCTTGACAAACGTTGCATTTCTTTATTCATGCCACTCTGTTAGGATGCAAAGACTAACCACTTCTTCCTTTCACAACTGATTATGGGCCAAACTGAAAATTGCTCAGGGTACCAGCATTCTGGCATAGGGTTGTTTGCAAACTGCTGAATTTACCTGACTCAGAAGTGTTTTTAAAATGAAGTTGAGGTTGAGAATATATGTTGACAAATCAGGAGCAAAAAAGAAGCTTCATACTCTAGATATTGGGGGGAAAAAGATCAAGAGGAAAAGGCAGCATTACTTTTGAGACACCTGGAATATTAGTTGTGGTAACACCCAGTCAGCTTTAATCCTGTCCTTATGGCAACGCCACCTTCTTTCTCTCTGTACCTTTGAGCTGTGTCTAATGATGTACGAATGTTTTCTGAGACATTTGTGGCCAAGAGAAGAGTGGATCTGGCATATCGGTATGAGTCTTTGACATAGGAAACTTTCTAGAAGTTGAAAGAATGAAAGATATCCAGGAATTTCCTCCTCCTTTTAATTAAAACCAAATCAGAACAACATGCAAGTCACAATCCTACATGAATTCATAATATTCGGAGTGGTAACATGACTGGTTCTGGAAAAGGCAGTATATTCTTAATTGGTTGACACATGAGTGTAGCAAGTAAGATTACTAGCGCTTCATTAAGAGACCTGGAACTGTAAAGAACCAACTGTATCCTGACATTTTAGATACCTTTGTGATGCAAGTACATTGCCTGGCAGAAAGCCAAGGTATAAGGGAATGTGTCCCTGTAAATAAGTAAGCATTTAACACTGCTTTTCACTAAGTGCGTCAACTTCCCATCACCTCCTAAAGGAGAAATACAGCTTACAAAGTATATGCAAATAAATTTATTCTTATTTTACATTTCTACTTCTTATCCTAGCATCTATATTCCTTTGCGTTCTCTCTCACAGTACTTGGATCCAGCTTGGCTCTACCCTGGTTAGCTGTATAGTCTGAGGTTGATTCAGCTTTGGTGTGGGTTTAAAACAGATCAAAAAGTGAATGCAGCATTGCAGGTGGTTCCACAGATAGTAGCATGGCCTATTAGCCAGTACTTCACTGTGTAGCGTAGGTCTAGGATTGGAACCAAAAAAAAAAAGTATTTTGTTGGAAGAAGTTTCCAGCTGGAACCTCCCAGTTCCTAACCTATCTGCCTGCCTTGGAGGAGGGTGAAACCAACCAAGCTGAGGTGCTAGAGATGGCATTATCCTTGGTCAGTTTTCTGCTTTCGCTCCACAACTCCCATCCCCAGCCCTAGAGAGGCTGTTGAAAAATGGGGAGGTGAGCAGTGGTGGCTTTCAGCCTTTCTCTGGAAGCCACTTGCACATAAGATTAGAAAACTCAAGCCCTGAACTCCTTGTCTCAGCTGCAGCAAAAAATGATAAAAAAATTACTCTCCATGAGGCACTTAAATAATATTATCTATGTTTTCCTGCAGAGGAGGAGGGGAAAACAAAAATCCTGAAGAAATTAAGACCAAAGCAAAGAAAAATGTTTGCTATTTTGAAAGCAGAAGCATGCTCCGATACCTTTGTGGACTGAAATGTAGCAGGTTTTCTTGTGATTGTGTGCTGGTGCATGCGGGAAGGCCCCAAACGGTGCTCTCCCAGGCATGGCCTTAACTCCCAAACTACCCTCTCCTCCTGACTGTGCCCTTCAAACTGCCTCAAATATAAAGGAGTGCAGAGCTTAAATGTGTTGATATTGACAGAACCTGGACTGTTTATGCCTTAGGAAGCGCTCATTTCAAAACATAAGTGCTTTCAGTGAGAGACTGCGGTGAATAAAACTCTGTACTTATGAAAATCCAGGTCATTGATGTTGCAGCAAAATACAGTCTCCCTGTTGCCCACCAGCTCTACAGTGTTCCAGCCTGGTATCTCTCCCAAAATAAGCTGATATCCATCTGCCTGCAGGACAGCTGGAGAAGGGCAAAGCAGCAGTGGCCAGCACTGTACTTGCTTGGTTTCCTGTGAACTCTGAGTATATCCAAGTTCTAGCACTTAGGAGGGCCAGGAGCAAAAAAACAGTATTAATGTAGTTAAGTGCTGTACAAAACTCTCCACAAATCCTATCAGCTTTAATCTCTGGCTTCACTATTATTACATTAATGGATCTCCTTTGAATGAAGCTTCCACCCTCTGTCATTTCTAGTTCCAGTGGTAAAACGCAAGAAATTCATTATGTACTTGTATTTGCTATTAACTGGCACAGCGGCTGTAAGAAACACAATGTATTTATTTGTAACTACCATGGAACAGGACTAAATTCAAAAGAAATCTCCAATAAACGTTAAGATGGTGCTATAGAACAGCTGGAACATTAAGTGAACAACCTTGATAACCCAATTGTTCATTCACGCATAATTCATTTCACTTCTACTGAAGGAGTAATTCCTCAGGACGTTAAAGACTTGTGATTTTGTGAAGCTGAGAATGAAACCAGAAGGGACAAAATCCTCTCGTGACCCACATATTTGTTTAGATGAATTAGGTGCTTTTTGGGTTTATTACAGTACATTGTATAGTGTTGTAAATTAATCAGAACTGGGGAAGAGAACTGGCTGATACAGAAATTCCATGTGCCTGCCCTCCTCCCCCCCCCGATGTAATTTTTTTAAAATTCATCTTACTCTATTTACTTGTTTCACAAGACAGAAGCAGATCCCTGTATAGCCAAACGTGCAGGGTCTCACCTTTCCAGGCTTTTATCGGCTATGTGTCAAGGCTAGTACAGCCTACTGCCCAGCACACATCAGTTATTTTGGCAGGCAGAGGTACCGCTTCCTCTGTCCCAGCTCTACTGCAGCTGTATGACTTGCAAGGGTCGGTGTTCCTCAAACATTTAACCTAACTGTGTCCACCTGTGACAGCTGTTTGCAGCATTTTAATTCAACTTATTGCAAAACTACAGAAAACGGCTGAGGAAAGAGTCCGGTTCATAAAGCAGCATGTTTTCAGCTTCTGCTGCTGTTCTGTCATCCTCATCAGACAGCTCCCACCTATTTCTTGGATCCTTTAATGGCAATGTCTGACAATTAACATTTGTAAAATGAATGAGAGAAATGGCATCTCTATACCGTTGGCTCTAAATGTAAAAAACCCAGCCTTACTGGTTTCCCGAGGCTGAGGCCTGGTCTCGCCCAGTCCCTGTCAGGTACATTGCAATGATCTGCAATACATTGCAACCCCAGTAAGAGGATGTGGATGAGGTGCTGGTAGCTATATATTGCATTAACTCCTGCTCTTTGTGTCAGCCCAACAGTGATACCGAGTTTATCTTTTTTTTTTTTTTTTTAGGTGCATGCATGTGATCTAAAGCCTTTATAATCACACATTTTACTTATCTGAATACTTCAGATCACATGCGCGTGATTTATCTTGCAATCTTACATTAATTTTTCTAGGTAGAAGTTTTTGTTATGTATCCTCTTGTAGTCGGAAAGCATTAGAACAGAGAAAAACAGTTGCTCATTCCCTAACAAACACAAAATAGCCAACAGTAATCCTTAATTCGCGATGAATCGGAAAAATATAGCTACACCTTCTTTCGCGGGCGATGTCACCCCAGCTTTAGGCAGGGACAGTGCACTTTGGCTGCTCTAGGTGGCTGGCCAAGAGGCTGAAGCACCCCTGCCCAGCGGGGCCTGCAGCCAGGCGCAAGGAGGTCAGCCCTGCACCCCCTGGGCCAGCCCTGCACCCCCCGGGGCCAGCCCTGCACCCCCGCCGGGGCCAACCCCGCTCACCCCCCGGGGCCAGCCCTGCACCCACCGGGGCCAGCCCTGCACCCTCCGGGGCTAACCCCGCTCCCCCCCCCCCGGGGCCAGCCCTGCACTCCCCGGGGCCAGCCCTGCACCCTCCGGGGCTAACCCCGCTCCCCCCCCCCGGGGCCAGCCCTGCACCCTCCGGGGCTAACCCCGCTCCCCCCGCCCTGGGCCAGCCCTGCACCCCCCGGGGCCAGCCCCGCTCCCCCCCCCCCGGGGCCAGCCCTGCACCCCCCGGGGCCAGCCCCGCTCCCCCCCCCGGGGCCAGCCCTGCACCCCCCGGGGCCAGCCCCGCTCCCCGCCCCGTGGCCCGGCACCCGCCACCTGCCCTCAGCGAACTGCTGGGAGCTACAGCTGGGCTGTGGGCAGCGGGAGTTACTCTGCACTCCCAAGTACTTGGCTTTATTGCTAGGTTTGAACCTGAGCGTTTTCAGCTTGAGGAGTTTGTTTCGGACTGCGCTTTTTTAGCGAGGTGTGTGTAATTGGGAAAGATACGCGCAGGGTACTACGAGCTGGTTTTAGCGAACAGCACGGGCCAGTTTGCCTTCCCGAGGCACGTTTCAGGGCCAGCTCTTTCCCCAGTCACACAGAGCCTCCCTCGGCGGCCTGCGAGCCCCTCAGCGCGGCGTGACCGCTGCCAAACGCCCGGAGGAGCCCGCCGGGCCCGGCCGCCCCGCCTGCCCCCCGGCAGCTCCCCCAGCCGGGGCCCGCTTCCCGCCGCGCCGGTGGCTGCGAGGGCCGGGCCGCCCCGGGGCCGTTAGCGCGGCCGCCCCTCCCCCCTTCCCCTGAGGGGCCGCGGGCAGCGCCCTGGGGCTGCCCCGCGGCGGCTGGCGGGGCCGGCGGCGCCTGGCACAAAAAGGCGGCAACGTCTTTCCTCAGGGATTTTTTATTTGCGGTGCAAAGCTCCATCTTTCCATAAGCTGAATGCATGTTGTCGGCATACACACCTCGGGTCATATATGTTAATATAGACAGATAAATATATATTAGTCGAGAGCAAAACACAACAGAAACCTGACGTGCTATAAACACACCTTTACATTTATCATAAATCTATACTATTTTATAAAAATAAAAGTATCGCTAAAATATTTTTATGTCCTCTGCAATGCATACAGGAGGCTTTGGGCTGCGCTGCCACAGGGCGCTGTGGGGAGCAAGGCCGGCCTCCCGCGCCCTCCCACCGCCACGGCTTGCCATGATGTATATATGCCTATCTATATATCACTATAGATAGAAAGAAGTCAAGTTTCTTTCACTTTTGTACACAGTGAGCATAGAAGTTGAGAAAAATTGCCTTTTTAATTTCTGCATCCCAGTGCCGTGCGCACACGATGTACACCTACGGGCAGAGCGAAACAATTACCGCCTCAAAATTCTCTTGCAGGGGGTTTGTATGTCCCGGGTCTCACCAAGAGGTCTTGTTAAGTCATTGCCACTTGTTACATCCATGTAATTACACTTAATTTGTCAATCAAGATTTTCTCCCTCTTTATAACAAACTGTCTATTCCATAGTTTTCTGGTTGGAAATGTTTTAAAGGCTTCACATTCAATTTCCGTAAGTGCGTGTGCATAGACTGTGTATTTTTAAACCTTAGAAGAGAACTTCATTTGTATAACGCAAATAATTTTAAATAAGAACCTAAGAAAACTGCCCGTTTCCTGAAATCCTTAAATAGGTGCAACTGCAGCATGGGACCCTGATGTGTGGGTGTAGGGGTTGATTGAGGAGCAGCACAGTCCCTTATGCTTGCAAACGGAGACATTTGTAATGCCCTGTGCCCTGAATTTTATCTATCTGTAATTTAATCAGGACCCTCCAATTTAAACATGCCTGAACCGAGCCTGCAGTTTCTCAAACAGGGCCAGGCACTTGGCAGATCCCACTTTTAGCAGGGGCAGTGGCTGAGGTTAAGGATGTATGCAAATGCCTTCCCCTGGAGGGACTGGCTTCACTGAAGCTGCTAGTTTTAGGTATTCAGGCTGAATGCTAAACTCAGAGCAGTGAGTATCTAAGATACAAGTATGGAATGGTTAGCTAAATAAATAGGAAGTATGGGTGGTCATGGTTTTCTTCTTCAAGTAAAAATATGGTGTTAGTATTTGCCAGTATTGCAGAATCTGAAACACCTGTCACAGCAGCTGTAGACAAGGGGCTCTTAATGATAAATTGGTATAAAATTTCAGGTGTGGCTGTAGTTTCTGCCTGAATTCTCAGTGATTGTGTATTGAGTACAGTGTCTAAGCTACTGTTAAAATTCCAGCCAAAAAAAAAGTAAAATGAAAACATGGGTAATATTTACAAATAAGCATCAGTAACTATGGAACTAGGAATACAAAATAAAATTGTACATTTTGTTAGAAGCAAATTAATAAATAATTAAATAACCATTCACAGCATTTTTATACACTTAAAATATAATTATAACTTTTAAACATACAATTCTATGATGCAAAACACTGCTATGTTTATGTTAAAAATGTGGAATGCATTTTTAGGGACATGAGAACAAAGCAAAAGTACTGGGAATGTTTCAAAGTAATTTTCATAATTATAGTATAGGAATTATTTAAAATCGTATTTTGAACAGTATATCCATTAAGTGAATGTCTGGCTTGACTAACAGTTTTCTTGGGGTGGGGGGGGGTTGTTTTGTTTTTTTGGTGTTGGGTTTTTTTAAAATTTTTTTTACATTTTAACTTTGGGGCAGTTTTAATGCCATAATATTATTTATAACATCTAAAAATAGATTTCACCTTCGGTTTGAGCCACAGCTCATGGAGTAATGAAACACATACGTTTTTAAGTGAATGCACTCTCAATCACTGTAAATCATCACAGCTGATTTGCTCCAACACAACTGACTTGCTCCAATTGATCATCAGGCCCACTGTGCTTTCATAGATGGGGTTGTGGGTAGTCTTTGTCCAGCAGACTGCTTAATTGCATGTACGCCCCTCCAAAGAGGCAGTAAAATAAACATGGACACATATAATCTACTGAATCTGTATCTAGAGTTCTGCGCTTCGAGTTTATTGTAATAAATCTGTTCTGCTTTTAGGCTTGAGAGTGCTTATGCATGTGATTGTTCAGCCTACAAAGGAAGAAAAGATGTCTCTGCTTCTCCACAGGCAAGTAAGCAGTCCCTGGCCAGGCTTCCGAGTGTGCTCCAGCTTGTCTAGCAAAGGTTCTGCGCTGGAGCTAGTAGCTAAGTGTCTTTAGTCAGTAAGCTGTATTCTAACAACGGTGACTGAACACTCCTAAGCAAGACAACATATTTCAGCTTAAGAGGAAGTAACTGAAAATATCAGTCCTTGGAAGGATTTGTAAGGAATGAAAGAAAAGAGATAATGAGAAAACCCTCAGGGTAACACTCACAGAATATGGAAGTTACCAGATACTCTAGTATTTTCCTGACTGAATTTACTGCGTATTGCAGAATATGAACCCTACATCTACAATTTAAAAATATAAAATATAAATCCTCCCAAGTGGGATGATGCAAAGCTGATATGAGTACCAGTACTCTTAAACTGGTATTTATAGCTCTAGCTTGGAGACTTCCTTATATTGCAAGTTTGCCTCTTCTTTCTACTTATTTATTGCTCTTTAATTTTGTGTGGTTGCATATACTCTCCTGCTAACCACAGCGACTAAATTCGTTCCTGTGCAAACAGAAAAGGTCTTAAGCAGGACTGAATTGCACTTATGCTTTGTGCTTTGCCTCTCTGTCAGACTGGATTTTGCACACTGATAGAAAGAAATAATTAAGTCAATTCATTACGGACAAAATTCTCCCAGTTCTCTGTGATGGATCTTATCTCCAATATGCCACTTTCAGAACAGGACTGTGCTTGAGGCAAGTGCAAACCAGAATAAAGGCTAAATTATTTCTGCAGCATTTTTGAACTGGGGGAACACGCAAACACTAGTGTAATCTTCCTAAACCCTGTTGGTGAAAATACACAGTGGCCACTTAAAAATAATCTGTTTTCCTTATGTAGTAAATAGCATGGTGGTATTAAATACTCTACATTCAAATTTTCAAGATTTAATGGCATCAGCCTATTATTTACAATGTCACTCTCAACATTCCCAGTAGGGGAATATTTTGATTTTTTTTAACATGCAAGTCTTGCAGGAATAGATGTGAATACTTTAGTGCTACTTGCAGGGGGTGTTAATTAATTGGTGTGCCTTAGTATTTAATTTATGTCATAGACAAACTTACTCAATTTTTTAGGTGATAAAAAGGCATAAGTTAATTATGGTTAGAAATATACTTCTTCCTTCATTTCAGCCATTTGAGACCAAACCTTTTTTTGCTGACTCTCAAGCAAGAAATGGTAGTTTAGTATGTACAGGGTTTTAAATGTCAGCTACAATGTAAAACAATGACATTTTGGTTCTACACTAATATATTACTAGTACTATCTTGCCTTTGAACAACTATATTATTGTTTCTTCCATAAGGTGGGTTCAGGAGAACAACTCCCACAGCCTCTTAGAGTTTGTGGTCACTCTGCAGCTGTGTGGTTGCTTCTTGTTTAGCAGGTGGCTTTGCCATAGTAGGATTGCATCTACTGCACAGATCTCTCATTTCTAGGAGACTTTCTTCCACAGCTTTTGCAAACGCATCTGAAGAGGTTTCTTTACAGTCTTTAAAGCTTGAGATGCAGAATAATATATGCTCTGGCTGAGGGTTATAACATGCCCCATAACCGTTGGGCACCACAGGCCCATAGCAGCAGAACATTTCCGTAGTAGTTGGAACCTGGTTGCAGGGAGAAGGTAAGGAGTGATCTCTGGTTAATGAGGGCACCTGAAATCGGTTGGTTAGGAATGAGGAAAAAGATAAGCAAATGCTACAAATGCTGAAAATGTGGTGAACCCCCCTTGCAAAATATCACTTCCTTCAGAAGTCCAGACCTGGAGCTGACACTTTGAAGGTAAAAGCTGATCTCAATACTGAATTCGGTTGCTCTGTTTGTTTGCTATTGTTTGGAAACTGGTATCATTTGAAGTGGATATAATGCATAAGTTTTCTCACTTTATCTAGATCTTTAACAGCTATAAGCTGTGTTGCTGAAAGATGGGTTATTTTTAAGGATGTATGTAATTCTGATACATAAAGTTATGATACATAAAACTTCTCTAAGGTTTTAAATGTCTTAAGGTTATCTTAAGGTTATATTAAACTTGTAATGGGAAGACTGTAATCAATTAGAGAAAGCAGTATTGTCCATTTCTAACCACCATTTATAATTGTGTTGTTGTATAAAAATATTTTAATGCATCTAGGTGCTATATGTCTATGACATGTGAGTTTAATCATGGCATAATGCAGGAGTGAAACACTTTCTCCTGCAGAAAACAAAAGACGTGTTAGAAATCTATATGTTTCAGACTCTGTGTACATGGGCCTTCACAAATGACATTTGGCTTTTTAATGGTCTAGAACAAGCCATTAGTCCTGCTAATAGAGCCATAGAATTGTCAGATAAATTTGCCGTGCAACAGCCGAAGGCCATAAAGCTATTCAGAAGCACTCTTTGCTCATGGATAGTTTCTTCCAGAATTTATGTAGTAGTATGTTGGTTACATTCACTCATGTCTGAAAGCCTACAAACATTATGACAAGATCAAATTACTTATTAAGGTTTTATGCTGTAGCATGATATTATAAGTCTCTTTTGTTGCATAGTTCCAATCTGTGCAGTTGGGTTAGTGTTTCAGTAAATTAATTCCTACAAAGATTTCTTCTTTCATTAGGACTGCTACTACATGCAATGAAACATTTAATTTTTAGGCTGTATGCTATAAAGATGTTTCCTTATTCACAACATTAAATGGAAGAAGTGTTGACTCTTAGAGTATCTTAGTATGGTTGCAAATAACTAAAATCCGTAAATGTCTGTAAATCCAGGATGCATGCCTGCGCAGGCTGCAGTCTTACACTGAGTAACTGAAGGCTCTTGAAGATTTCAGACACAGCTACTTTTAAGAGTAAAATTTCCTCGTGGCTCTTGGCTTTTGTTTCTCAGAGTGGCAGCCTGTCTGGCTTGTGGCTGTACTGTCACTGGAGTAAAGAATTCACACTAGAGCTGTCACCTTAGGGGAAGGATGAGAAGAAAGGGAATGGGAAGATACATAGTTTGGGAAGTGAGGAAACACTGAGCCCTCATGCGAATTGTACTAAGCTTGTTTGTGTGCATTTCCAGAATTTCTGGGAAGGGGTTTGGGATGTTGCAAGGGAAGTGATAACTTCAGTATTTACGGTTCTGATTTTGTGGGATGAACGAAAACTAGATTAAAAATCTGGAGAATTTTGCA
The DNA here is from genome assembly GCF_023634085.1 of Falco cherrug. Taxonomy (NCBI): domain Eukaryota; kingdom Metazoa; phylum Chordata; class Aves; order Falconiformes; family Falconidae; genus Falco; species Falco cherrug. The sequence goes on from NC_073705.1 coordinate 44,792,251, forward strand.
GACTTCTTGATGGTTCTTGATGGTAACAGATTTTTGTTGTAGTTTGTTTTGGTTTTTTGGTTTTGGTGGTTTGTTTTTTTTAACTGTGAGCTACAAAGTCTGGCAGAACACAAATGAGTTAGCCTTTGCTTAGCAAGACCAGTGAACAGGAGAAACTCACCTGGCTGGTTGAAAGGATGAATCGATTACTTGTCAAATATGTCTCATCTGTAAATAACTCCGGCAGTTCCTTGAAGTGTTCCCGTGCCACCTCTCTGAGCCCCAGCAGATGATTGTCTATTGCCATTCCAGTAATAGCCTGTGTACGACATGATAAGATACCAGCGTTTAATTGAGTATGGAGACATTTTCTTAGCTGTAACTGCCTTGTTTTCTGGTCAGAGTTGATGAACTTGGTTTGGATGATGTAATGCTGGTAATGTTCAGATATTACTCTGAGTACGTACTTGGATGATCAGTAACTAGAAATTCATATGGTGCTCTGAAGATGTAAAAGTTAGGAAGGAGCTGGTCTTGAGATGTACCATGTGCTGATGTTATCCGGCATCTCTCAGAGCTAAGTATCATGGGCTGGGCTTCCAAAGCCACTGAAGGGAGCACATGGGACACTTAGAAATCTTTAACTTGTTTTGGAATTTCCCGTGTGTCACTTGGATTGTATTTCAAGATAGCAAGACAGATCTGAATTGAAACAAATTTATCTTTCATTGCCTTGCTGCCTGGGTCTCTCTGGCAGGTAAAGCATGTGCTATTCCACAGAACTCATATCCAAAGATCTGGTAGATGTCTCCAACAGATGTAACAGTGATCACAGAATAACAGATAGAATTGCCAGTGATCTATCACAGATCTACTAGCATACCCCACCACTTAAGAAGATTGTGGTTGTGGACACAGATGCCTTCTTGATTTAATTCACTGCCCAAATATGCCACTTCCCCCTGCCCTGTGCTGGATTATCTCAGGGGCAACCATCACTTTAGCCCTCGCCCTGATGGGGCAATTGAAAACACTAAATTTGGTAAGTAAGGATGGTACTGTAGCCCAGGTGCCATGAAGCTAGAATCAAATTAAAGAGGGCTTAACTAATGAGAATAATGTGCCTGACAAGCAAGAGACCTAGAGCAGCAGTCTAATTGCCATCCTACTTGCCCGTGTCTCTGCTCACCATCATCTCCAGCACAGAACCAGCTATGCTTGCCCCCAAACCCTGCTCCTGAGTGTCCCCAGTCTCCTCTCCTGATCACCTGGGGAGGTGATCGGCAGCATGTGCAGTGACTGAACTTTAGTAGGGCCATGCTGGTGGCCAGCTAGCCAGCTTACAAGAATTATTGCTGAGCCTGCAGTAAGTCTTTCTACCACGAGCTAGATATGCTTGGGTGTTTCAGCTCTATCCAGCTACCTAATGCTGTAGACTTAAGGAATGCATTGGCTTTAAGGTCTTTGCCCTGATAGCAAATGTGATGGAAGATAGCTAACAGGATCAAAAGTCAGTCGTCGGAGATGGGCAGACCAGGATAGTTACAGACTTTTGTTTCTTTACAAAACCCAATCAAAATTTGTTCCAGTCAGGCAGGAATTGCATCAGATTAAAATATGCATTTAAAACCCTTCAGTCTGGGTTTATTCTTCTTGGTGGGAGCATTGATTATGAGGACTGAGCTGTAGCTTACCCCTTGTAACAGGCTGAAGCCATGGAGGAAGAGAATGCTGAACAAGGGACGTGGTACTACACTGGGAGTAGAACCGATAACCCTGTGGCACAGGCCCCTTGTAACAAGGGAAAGAAGCAACCTGAGAGAAGGCAGGATTTAAAAACAAGTACAAACTTGGTTTTCCTCTTAAGGGGCAAATGGAAAAAAAAAAAAAGCACAAGTTTGCTTTTCCTCTTAAGAGGAAAATAATTTTAACCCGCTAATAATGCTTGAAGCAGGGGTTTGGGAGTGCATAATCTTGTTTGTCTTATTAAGGAGTAGGCACTCATTGGTAGGGGGGCTATTTGCTCATCAGCCCAGATGGAGAAAGGAAGCTTGCAAAAAAGTAGCATACATCAGGGCATGTTTACGTTGTTTTTCCCATAGAGGGAAACTGACTTGATAATAAAAGGAAATATTTTGCTATCACACAAGATTTATAAGGTTGTTAGAATTGACATTTTTGCAACATAGATCAATGTCATGTCTGAAGAGAGGCCGAGACAGCCTAACGAAATAAACTGTGAGTCAACACATAGGAAAAAACTGTGCTAAATTGAATTTTAGAGCTCCGCACTTAAGATAGCAATGCTACTAGTAAGCCCTAACAAGGGGAAATAAAATCATTAAATTGCTTTTTGTTTTATGAACTAGATTTTTTCGTTTTTCTTAGGAGCAATTACATTTCAGCCTGTTACACACTATTTAGTCAGACAATGTAAGTCTTGACCATAGTTTACAGGCACAGCAACTACATTGTGCTATTCTGAGAAAGAAGGGGGGTACTTGGTGAATAGAAATACCTGGAAAACTTTTTAAATTTAAAGATAAGTTAATTTTCCGGTCTCAATTTTAGTATTTTTCCATGACCTACACGCGAGGTTGAATTTTATGAGTTTCAGGAACTGAAATGACTTGGAGGGAGAATTTTATGAAAATTTTTTCTTTTTATTTTGAACAGATGTTGTACAGAAATTCCATTGGTTGTGATGTAGTAGGCCTACACTATGTTGTGTTGGTGGTGGGGTTACGCTGAGGTGGTTCAGGTGAGGCAATTGCCCTGAAGTAAGACTCAGCTCTGCTTTACAGGTGACACAGAGCCTCAGCCTCTAAGATGCAAGCTCCCAGCACAAAGCTTGAAACACAAACCTGTTTTGGTTTTTTTTTTCACCTGCTTCTTTGTTTCACAGTCTTGGGAATAATCCTGCCTGAAAGCAACACTTCACCTCTCCAGTGCTCTGAGTATACCTTTGAAACCACCTCTGGAAGTGAACGATTTCTTGAATATTTAAACAGTGAGCAACAGTGTGGGTTTGTTAGGCAATGGTCTGAGACAAAACCGTAGGTAGCAGATTCACTTAACATAGCTGGTTAACGTTTATTAGTTTCATAAGTGGTTAGACTAAGTTGTTTGTAGTTTAAGTCTGTGCCTGTCTTGGCACAAGTGGGATGTAGAGCATTAATTAGACTGAATTATCTAATTTTTAATCAACAGAAAATGAGTTGCTTTTCATGCTAAACTGATTTCTTCACTGGGGGGGTGGTGTGTGTGTGTGTGTGCATCTCTTCCTTTTGTTAGATGTGCAGGTCTTTAAAAGAGAACTTACTGGAATCATTCCCTCATTGTTATGACCTTGATTAGAAATGGCACTTTGGAATACCAGAGTACACTTTCCAAAATACCAGCCAGTCTGAGGATCAGGTCCCAGATAGGGACCTCTCTCTGCTAGGGAAGAGAAGCCTAAGAAAATGCATAAATTATTATTTTTAGGGGTGCTCTGTGTGTGTGGAATTCCTGATGTGTTAACAGCTGTCTTGAGCTTATCTGTAACATCATAGTTTATCGGTCTAAATACCTGTAAACTTGGGGGATCTGGATTTTGCAGTTGGATTTTTTTCTCATGCATGTTACACAGCAGTTGAGTTGGTTGCTTGTAATGCTTGCTTACTTCTCATCCTGATGAGGCTTTCAGCTGTCCACTTGCCGTACCCCATTAGAATATCCCCACTGCCACTTTTCTTGGCTACCCTCATGGCTAACATTTCATGTTGATCACAGAGTACCCAGAATAAAGGCTTATTTCATCAGGCTACTGTTTTCCATTGCAAGCCTTTCAATATTTAATTTAAAAGTCCCTTTATTATATTTTGATTGCAAACTCTTTAAGATGGAGGCCATTTTTTAATTGTTAATTTGTACAACACCAGACTTAGTGGAATCCTAATTTGTGGCTGTGACTCCTAAGTAAGACACAGATACAAATCATAAATGTTTTGTAGAAGCACATTCCACATGAATATGTTGAATACAGAGTGTCATGTTCCATGACAGTTCTATATAAAAGAGCTAATGCCCAAGAATGATGGTCTTGCCACTGATGTCTAATGCAGAATTTTGTTATCTTGCTTTCCAGGAATTATTCTTTTAAGGTGATGTTAGTTGAATATGGCTATTTGGAGGGTGTTTGGGTCATTAGAAATTTTCAGAAGTGTGACATGGCACGTACTTTTCTCTTCAAAGATGCCTACATTTTCTGTTGCATAAATAGTTAATGATTGTATCTTCATAATTTTCTAGAACAAACTAACTAGTCCTTATTCAGACAAAGCAGTGTTCCACTTACCAGAATAGTGTAATTAGTTTGAGCTGCAATTGCATCCTTAAATCTCTGCATCTTCTCAGAATCCTGGTGGGGGAATGGAAATATATCTGTTATTGAATAAATTCTCAAAGAAATAGCATCTTCCATCAATTAACCAGCAGCCAAAGAGCGAGCGTACTCAAATGTCCTTTGCTCCTGATTCAGGTGTAAGTATTATTTATAAATGAAAAGTCATAGGGATTCAATGTCCTAATCAGCAACGGTGCCTGGTTGTGCAAGGGTTGAACAGGTTTATTGGTGGTAGTTTGTTTAAAGTCAAGGAAGGACTTGCAGTTCCTTTTGTGGATTCCTTCCGTGGATTTTGGTGAAGTAGATTACTACTAATGGAATTGCTCCATTTGAAGTAGGGAAAATAATTGCCTAGTGTAATTCAGTGTTTTCAGAACAGCTAGGCAGTATATTTTTTCCACAATGGTGTATCTAGACAATGACAGTGGTATTAATGACAGCCATTACTGATATTTTACTAGCCAGTCAAAAAATTACTCCCTGGTGTGAAAGGGCATCTAGAATTTTCCAAGGCTGCTCTACCCTGCACAGATTCCTCACATTTCAGATAACAAGCCAGTAAATTTTGACTCCTGTCAAATGACAGCCTTTTTATATTGCGGGAACGCTCCTAAGAAGTACTGCCCTGCTGTACATCAAGTCCAATGCTACAACTTTTGGAGACCCTGAAACAGCCAGAAATGACTGGGTCTCCAGATAAACGGGAACCTTCAGCTCCTATGGACGATGAATGATCTTTTGAACAAAGAATTAATTTTAGAAGCCATTCAAGGCCACCATCAGGGACCTTCAAAGTACAGAGTCTGTTATTTTTTCATAGGGCTAGAGCTAGGCCTTAGTTCCCTTATACAGATTAAATTACCAAATGCAGTCTTTAAATCTGATTAATTTACAGCTATTCAAGCAATCTCTGCAGTGTCAGTTGCTACTTCTTTTACAGCAAGTGTCAAATGCATGAGATATTTCTCCTCCTAGAGAATCAATCCGACTTGATCAATCTTTGGTGACTGTTCAAGTTATCATTTGAAGATCATTTTTATTAGCATCAGATAGAAAATTGTTTTTAATTTAGTTTGGATTAATGGCTATTAACAAACAATATTTCGGGGAGTTCAAGGCTACTTAAACCAAGTGATGCATCTCTTTGTCCAAAAAAATAAAATTAACCCCTTCACATACAGAGGTAATCTGTAGGTCTAAAGAAATCACCTTGGAACAGGGCTGTATTAAGTGAATTTTGTTTCTAATGATACTGTGATGATAATACGTATTGTTTTGAACTGAAAGATAAAGATGTTCACATCAAAACAAAGATTTCTAAAAGTTTGTGGGAAAGAACATTCACAGATCAGTTTAAATGTCCTTTGCATCTCTCAGTGGACAAGAAGCCAGGAAAACTGTCAGTGTATTGGTTTGCATTATGATTGCAGGTTTTTCAGGGGGGACGAAACCATTATTCTCCCTCTTCAGTACTGCCAAGGCATGCGATATAAAGATTAGGGAGATGAGACTGAGCTCACTGTAGACACGCATGGCATTCTTCTGCTTGCCTGTGTGAAGCCGTACAGTTTAGGATGCAGTGAAAGGTGGGTACAATCTCAGATTTCGGTGGTTTAAAATGGTGAGAAATTCTGAAGCTTTGGGAGAGCTGCAGAAGTCAGTAAGTGTTGGAATAAGGAAGGTAGGAAGAGATAGTTGGAGGGAGCAAGAAGGATCTGGCAAAATAATGTGCTAGGTTGGCTCCTCCTAGGCGTATAGTCAGCCTGCAGCAATGTGTGTTGGGGCTGGGGGTATCCTGGGCACCCAAGTGTGGAGGGGAATGTGTGCACATATAACATCAGCTTCTAGTGAAATATGATTAAGAACCATGTTGTCAGACAGGACACTGATAGCAAATAACATCCTCTTCTTGTCTACTGTATGGTAGTCACTATGTGCAATAGTATGGTCATAATCTGCCTTGGATTACCCACTCAGTCTAGGGAATTACTTCAGGTTTCCTGTGAGTTATCGTTTTAACATAGAAATTATTTGAGTCTTGTTCATCATGAGCTAAGTTCTGGTCATGGTAACCTTAAGGAGACTGAAGAAGCAGTGAAGGAACAGAGCACTTCTCTGGGCAAATTTTCCTTATCCTCTGGGACATTAAAGCTTGATTTACAATATTTCATTAATTTACACTTAATCCAGCCCAGCAATACTTCTAGCCATGCTATGCTAGATTCTGTAGAGCAGCCACGTGGTCTGTTTCCACTGGAGTGGGCTTATTGTGCAAAATAATCTATATTATGGCAGCGTTTTGCATCTGAACAGCCACCTGGAAATTCCCTGTACAGCAGTGAAGTGCAGTGGGTAGAAGCAGCACACAGAGAGATGCTGAGGGAGCCTCTCCAGGGATGGCGGGCGGGACAGTGCGCAAAGCTGTTTGTGCAGCTATGGTCTCGGCTCTCTCACCTGTACCTCTTTGCATCCTCATCTACTGTGTACAGTACTCACGCTTCTGGCAAACAGATGGTGTGCCTCAAAGAAAGGCAATTACATTTTTCTTTTTGCAGGATGATGTCAGGACAGTTTGGAGAGTTGTTTTATTAGTGTGATGAAGTTTTTTCATCATGAAGGTTCAGCCCCCTTGAGGATCCTTTAAAGCTAACTCTATTTGGTAGAAACATACCTTTAAACCCAAAAAGCTCAGCCAGAACATATCCACTTTATCCAGAAAGCAAAGCATGGGAATTATATCACTTCACACATAGCAGTCTGCAGCAGAGCTCTTTACTGCAGGGGACCTGTGAGGCAATTCCCCTGGTGTGGCAGTATAATGATCCTGAACTTTGCATGGTCAGCCTAGATCTCGCCAGGGAGCTGAAGTTGGATATGGTGATAGATCATTCCCGAGACAGTACTAAGTCTAAAATCAGATGTTTTGTTTCTTGTAATGTCATGCTTAGGCACCTCTGACACCTTTTTAGGCACCTTTTGGTGCTTAAATAAAAATAAGGAAATATTTATATTTAGCTTAATGGATGGTCTGCACAAAAAGCAAAATCCTGTTACCCCACCCTATGACTTCATGTTCTCAGTTAACAGTTAAAAATGAGAGGTTGGGGATCATGAAAGTATTATTTGCTTAGTGTTTTGCCAAAGAAGGCAGAGGGGGAACCAGGGCAACATACCGATAGAGCTGTCTTGTCATCAGTCATTGCTTTCACAAAAGCGAATGCTTCTGCGGTAGCAGACCTAATATTGTCAACTCTGCCCTCATCAAATCGGCGTATGGAAGCACTTTCGTAGGTAGGGACCAGTCTCCTATGGCATCTGAGAGAATGAATTAAGAAAAACGAAGAATAATTATTTTCAAGGAGTCATAAAGACTAAAAGAAATATAGGCTTGGTATATTTTATTGTTACAGCCACGATTTTATTTTTTGCATAGTATTCATCTTAATGTTGATAGAATTCTATAAGAAGCTTAAAAAAGATGGATGGTCACTCCTTTCTAATATGAGGAGCTGCATACAGCTGTATACGTTTTAGTTATGCATTGCCCATAAAAAATGACTTGCTGTGTAAAAACAAGGCTAGTAAAACTAAAATTTACTGAAAGATCTCAAGGAATGTTTTATTTGTACTGCATCATAAAATAATTGTGTAATTAATCATTTACTTATGGCCTTGAAATATACTTTATTTAAAACAAGAAAAAATGCACTGTGTAAGAAAAATAGAAAACTAAAAAGGGAAAAGGGTGCTATTTGAGATGGAGCTGGAATGAAAAGCAAACAGAACAGTGTGAAGACTATTGTTCAATTTGGGTCCAGGTATATAGCTCCTGTTCCTCGCTTCAAGACACCTACTGTGCCTTCCAGTTGAAGCAGGAGTCTCGGAACATAACTGTCCCCTAAGGTTTTTGCTGCATACATGGGATTTATATCATGGTTGGGATCCAGATCAAAATCTTGGACCAGGTCATTATTGGAATTTGGTTAATGGAATACACAAATGGACGTTTAACAGCACTTAATGGAGTATGCAAAATGTGATAGGCATCTCTGGTTTTGACTAGGTAAAGACCACTTCAGGATTTAATTTGACACAATAAAGAATTGTTTATGAAATAGGCTGTTCTGCAGGAAACCATGCAACTGATCTCTAGCCTGGAGCATCAGCTGTTCTGACAACGTAAAAAGGAGCTTTTAACTTTGATAACACCATGGAAATTGGAGGGTATTATCAGTTTTGGGGTGCCTGTGAAGAAGGAAGCAGCAGTAGTTGCTATCCTGTGTAGGAACTCTGATCTGATATGCTGCTGGAGTATTTTTCCCTGTCAACGCTTTTTGCCCTGCAGTGCAAGGGATGCGTATGTGTTGAGCTATGCGTTACTGCCATGGTTCCTCACAACCTACCTGCAGTGGCAAGGGAGTGCATTCTGCTCCAGGGACTTGAATTCCCTAGCTGCTTCTGCTGCTGTGGGTGGCAGGGTTGTCTACCACTCCCTGCCACATCCTGTCACCCTCTTCTCTGTGCTGAGTGCAGGGACAGCTGTAGGGAGGGCACTGCCTGGGAATGGTGTGTGGTGGAAGGGGGATGTGGGGATGGGAAGGTAGAGCAAGGAGAGGGAAATGGAGTGAGGAAAAGGAGTATTCTGTCTTAGAGCCAAGTGGGAATTCCTATCTTGTCTGACCTACAGTCATTATGCAAGATCCCTCACTTCCATGCAGGAGGCATTTGTTTGGGTGCCGAGGAAAAAAGGACCCTTTGCATAAAAAAACAAATTGTGAGGCTCCTTTTGTGCTGCCTTGTTCCTGTGATTTGAATTAACCTTACCTGTAAAATGCCAGCTGAAGTGCTACTTGAATATAGGCATCTGGGCTAATCTTTTGTTTCTTAATAAATTCCTTTCCATAGTTCTCAAACTTGTAGGCGACAAAGTCCAGGTTTTTTACTATCCTGGAAAACAAGCAGAGGCAGTTACTGCAGGGGGAGATGCAAGAATCTCATGTTCCATTTCCATTTGCAAACAAAACCCAGAGATCGTTTCCTGCCTGTACCCACTTGGAGGTGAGCAGGCTCCTGCTCTGCAGACAGTCCTGCCCTTTGGTAACTTGTTCCTAGTCAGTAACTTTTATTCATGCAGGTTCTAGGCTGGGCTTGTTATCTGCAGCCTTAGCAGGAGCTGTGGCACTCAGGTCATTCTATTCATTTGAGTAAAACACTTTTTTTTTTCTTTTTTTTTTTTTTTTTTCTTTTTAACCATAGTGTTTTCACTCCTGAAGCCTAAGTGAGGGCCTGCTTTGTTCTTGACAAATGTCTGTGAGATTTGCTAGTGTGAGAAATGGGTGGATTTAAAACCTGGTAAAGGGTGTCAGCTCTCTGCAACCTTTCAATTTAGAGGACTACTACCTTTATTTAAAAACAAAAAGGAATTACTCTGCATCCTGGATGTTCTCATGCTCTTACATATGCTTCTAGTTACTTTGAGGTCTCGTCTAATTCAGTCACGCTGGACATACTTACCGCTGGTCATGCAGACAATAAGGTCTCTACAGAGAGATCACAGGCCTGAGTGTTGAGATTAAATAATTTGGAAAAAAAATCTCTCATTACCACCCCTAACCCCAAAGATCATGCAAATCTTTTACAGTCTGGAAAACTAACCCCTGTATGAGCAACACAGATGTAAACAAATTACATTCCTGAATTAAAATCGTTATTCAAATCGGTTGTATTTTACTATCGCATGTATGTATCCCCATTGTCCTGGCTTCGGCTTTAGTCAGGTCAAACCTGCAAAGTGCATCCACAAAAACAGCGGACTTGCATCCTGTGCAAATCAGACTCAACAGTTTTTCCAGTGGTCTTTCATTGTCCTAATATTTACATGGAAGAAAAACAGTGGTAATACAATTCCTGAATACAGTGAAGTGGCTCCAGTCCATGAGGGTGCTATCCTGCCAAGAGATGCTAGGTACGTTCAGCTTGGGAAGAGGAGGAGAAGTGGGAGAGCAGGGAGAACCCTCATGAGGAAACCCATGCCTGCACACAATGTGCTGAGTAGTTCCCAGCTTGCAGTCATTGTTGAGAAAAATGAGGCATCTCTTCTACCTTTGGAGTTTTTCTGCTGATGATGCCAAATGTGCCTGAATTTCAGGGGAACATTTCCATCTCAGTCTCCGTGGAGCAGGAAGCTCACTCACTGAATCGGCTCGGACTAATTTCTTGGAGCTTTCTTTCCTGTTAGTATGTGAGAAAAAAAAATAAATCATTACAGTCCCAGGAATAACCAATTTATTAAACACTGCTTTTTTAGGAGGTAAATGACTGGTTTCCAGGAGCTGTATGGGTCTTAGCGGCCCTGTGCATCAAGGGGAATTTGCGGCTGGCAGAGGCTTCCCAGGGGCTGGAGTGGGTACAATAGCTGTACTGAAAGGTGACTCACATGTGCTTGAGCAAGTGTTCAGTGCACTGCACCAGTACGATGCCATCAAAAGGGGAGTGTTCACACACGGTACCACAGATGCCATCTCTTCCTACCACAAACTAAGCAAGGAAAAGAACAAGTGTAAGATATATAGAGAATAAATCATTTTCTGGGTAAGTTACCCAGGCTGGCAACCTAACCACACGAGAACAACAACATCTTTTGTTTTCTTATTGCTCATATCAGGAACTTCCTTGACTTACAGATTAGTGGGTGACTTACAGTCTTATTGCAGGAGATTTTCTTGTCCTGTGAATAGCATTGCATTGGATCCCTTTCATGCTGCTATTTCAGACTGATTCCTGCGAGAATGTAAATTTTAGCAATTCCCACTGGAGTCTGGAAATAGGATTTAGCATCTGCTTTCTGGTAGAGAAAACCCATTAATAGAAATACAGGCCAGGGTTCTCCTTCCCCATTTGGGGGCAATGCAACTTCTGTATCTGGGAAGTCCCTTAGGATCACATTTTATTACAGATATATCAAATGAGCTAGCTCATGCTTATTTGGTAGCTTTCTCATGGCTTGTTTTACTGCCCTGCTTCCTCCTTACCTTTTTTGGGGTGTGTATTCTTCATTTTCCTCTTGCTTGCTTTCCTGATTTCATTACACATACATGGTACAAGTGGTGACACTTAACCTGCTGCACTGCAGTTCTGATACCCCCATGCAGCTGGTTACTTCTGTGTTTCAAACAAATGCAAATGTCTAGGACAAAATTGCAACTTGTCTCACATGTTTCCTATCCTTTTTCTGGACTTTCCCCCTCACTTCTTTTGAAGTGTCTTTGCCTGGACTTCTCCCACTCATCTTGCTCTGTGCATTTGTATCACACACCTATGCATTCTGCCTCCCTGATTTCTATGAGGTTTTCACCGTGTGTGTGGTGCAAAAAGTTTACCGGGATGTTTTCTGATGCCTTACTGCAGAGCTGAAGAAGAACATGGAGAGAAAGAGCAAGTCCTACTGTGAGAATGGCTTCCTACAAAATTTGCATTTGCATGAAAGAAAATGGGATCTTTTTTCCCCTATGAATTTCTCTTCACCTTTGAACCACTTCTGGCCGGAATAAATCTGGGCAGATGCAGCTTTCCCATATACTATGTAAATGTATTGCTTTCTGCTACCTTCTGATAGTAAACAGAAAGAAAATCTTGTTTATTCTCATCTACTTGAAACACCTCAACTAGTGGCCCTGCAAATGACAGGATTCTAACTAAAGACAAATGGTATGTTCTTGAAAAACACAGCACTGTGTTTGCAGTGGTATAAATCAGGAATGACTACTGAAATGTATTTGCACTGGGGTAAGTCAGCGCAAGTGAAATTAGTTTAGTGGTTTCTCTTTTCATGTTGCTGTTCTTAAATACGGGCAAGATCAACAAGCATTGTGCAAGCAATGTATCAGTCAGGGGTTTTTTTTTACAGTTTTTCATGAGGTGTCAACTTTGTTGGCAGTTGGAGATTAATACATTGCATCACCCTGGGTCTATTGCAAAATGTGAAATTAACAGTGCAACACTTTCAAGTATGACAATCAAAATCTGATTGGGAAGAAGGCTGGAGAAATCAATACTTTCAGGAAAGTCTCAACAAGGATGTCATTAAATGAGTAAACAGTCTGTTAAGTGAGAACTTCGTACTAACTTTAACACATGCTGAATTATAAGCAGTAGTATTTCTAGGACGACAGGAAAATGTGTGAGAAAACAGAGAAAGCTATTGTGCTTTTCTTTTTTTGTTCTAGGATGCTAGTTCAGCATTTTTATTTCATTTGATTGAGTGTAATTAAATGGGTACTGTTGTTTCGGTTTGGTTTTATCAGATACTTACCTATCTGTGTATCTGTCTACCTCCTCAAGTGCAAAGGGCAACTTCAGGGAAGGTGATAGCATACCTGTGTTGGAGAAGGCCTCCCCACTGCAAGAAAGGCAGTAGATCTGCATCCCTGCCTTGCAAGGAACAGTGCTGTTCACACCAACCCTGCCTTGGCAGACGCTGATGCCATCTTCCCCTCTTTCTCCTCCTTGATTCTAAGTGGTCCCTACCACAAGGGCAACTGGAGTGCTTTGCCACGTGCAAGTAATATCATCGTACTGTAAGGTTTTTACCTGCATAGGTTTGTCATACCAGCGATTGGCCCCGTTTTTATGGTAGCCTCCCCCATGCAGCAGTTGCAGTGCCATGTTTGTATCATTGAGTTCCACCCTGCTTGGGCTGTCCAGACACACCAGGCATATGCACCGTTCAATCATGTCAAGGGAGTCGCGGTTAGTAGAGTCTGGGGATAAAAGAGTGAAATATTCACATCCTCTTACGTGTAATACAGGCCTGGTGGGGAACCCTGCTGCCTTGGAGAGCACTGGAGATCCGACCCTGACTCTGCAATGAGCTGATGACTGCAAAGCTCTCTCAACAGCAGAACATCTCGGTGCAAGGAAATGTTACACTGGGGCATTCATTCATGTGTTAACTTTTGCAATATCTCTGAGTATCTTTCATATGATTTAATAATATCCACTTTCTTTTTCTGCTTTCCATTTCCTGAAGTAATTATATTACAGAATAGATCTATTTTACTCTTAAAGCCAGCAATGCTTACTTCTTTTATATACAACAGTTACAGAGAGGACAGGTGGAAAATACAGAATTTCAGAGTTTGTGCTGTTGCTGCAGTATCCTGCTCTGGAACAGCAGGGCCTGTACAGGTATTGTGCTGTTCACCCATTAAAACCCTTTTCTGGACAAGGAACAGCAGGGCCCACGTTGTTTTTGTGTTCTTGCATTAAAACCCTCTTCTCTCTCCTGTCCTTGGTCATTTCTTGTCCTTTAGAGAAACGAGCCCTGGATGGGTATATTGCTTATATCACATGAGGGAAGCATCTGTGGATGAGGTTGTGAGGTTTAGTTTTTTAATGCGATATTGCCAAAACCATGGGTTGCCACATTCCACTTCCTTCCTATCACTAGTGTACCGCAGAATAAAATATGATTTTTCTGGCTTTCTTTCTCTGTTTCTTTTTCCTATCCTGTCACTCTTGCTTCTACAGGTGGACTACAAAGGCTATTTTCATGTTGTCCTCAGCACTTTCCTCCTTATTTATGGTCTATTTATGTGGGGTGTTTTCTCAAGTTTTTAAAGTCAGAAACATTATGAAGATAACGTTTTGTTTGCTTCTGAGGGCCAGTTTGAGGCATAGAAAATATTTAATAGTGAGCACTTAATACAGCTCTTAATTGAAAGGATAAAAGTGTGGAATCTATAAAAAGAACTTGGTTTATTCAAAAGCATATAACATCATTAATTGCTATTAAATGTTTTCTAAAAAGATCAAAGGAAAAAGGGCTTTCAAACATCAGCTTAAAATTCCTTCCATTCTTAACAGATCAACTTTCACCTGCTTGTTTAGCTAGGTTTTGGTGAAAATGTTTTTGTTTCAGAATGTTCCTAACTAAAGAAATGAATTCAAATTGATCAAAACTTCTTGCAAGTCTGTGCTAAGTTCAACAAATCTGTGCTGAATTCAGGAGATGACTTTAGCTGAAAGAATGGAAAAAATATTTAAAATTAAACAATTCTGATTTGCATTTGAAATATGGAGCCATTTCAAAATGTGCATGTTTCTAATGTATGCAAATATGAAAAGTTGATCCTCTGAAAGGACAGCATTTTTCAAAGTAAGAAAAATATAACTTCCCAAAATGAGTAATATAGGTTAATAAGGAGCTAGAAAAAAACCCAGATGCTTGTAATCATCCAGGTTCACTCTCTGGATGCTGTGTAGTAAAAAAGAGCACAAATATGCAAGAAATGAAAAAGGTATCAGGAGAAAGAGAGGCAAATGATAGCAGTGGCTGAGAAGGAAGAGGCAGGTTATGGTAAGGTACTGTCTATTGCGGTCTGGTGGCTTCTACTAGGGAGTGTTGGTAGCCATGGGCCCAAGTGACAGGGGTGGCCAGCCTGACTTCTAGGCTGCGTGGGGACCTGGTGGGGCACATTTTATGGTGTCTTCCCTTGCACACAGAAGCAAAGTCCTAGGAAAGGCACCTGGTGTTCCTGCCAGGTGCTGCAAAGGCTTGAGCCAGGAGGTTGTAATTGATGGGTCATGCAGGTAGGCTGAGCTTTCTGCCAGTGATCTGTGGTGCCCTACAACATGTGAAACACTGATGGCTCTATGAATTGTATTCAAAAGCATTCAGAAGTTCTATAAGGGAGAAGTCACATCCCTGTCCTCTTGGCTGTAAAGCTTTTCTAGTATCTGACACTTAAAGGGCTGACCGTAATTGTGGTATTTATTCCATTCATGGTCTGGGTACATCAATGCAAAGGCTGAAAAGATCCTCGTGAATGGAAGTTGCCCTGTATACCTCAGCTGCTGGTATTTGCAGACAGGCACCTTCAAGGAAAAACTGCTTGCATAGTGATTTACAAACTGCTCACAGTTTGCTCAGCGTTCTGCTTTATGTTGTCTGATAGATTTATATATATTTCATTGTGGCTGTTGCCCACACATCTTTGACAGATATGAAGCCCTTATTCTGACATATGACTTCAGGGTATCTTGAGTCTAGGTATTAGGGAGAATAAAATTAAGCTCTGCTAGAAACAGAAAAGTAGGGAAAAGATGCCCTTACAGAAAGAAACAGACATGTCCAGAGAGCTGATCAAACACTGAAAAAATTATCACGTAAAGCAGGCAATGAACTGCACAAGAACTCATGAACCATGACTCAGGATGGAAAATAAATATTTCCAGAAATAGCTGAAACAGAGAAGTGTGAGAACAAGCCTAAAGCCCTGCAAGACATTTCGTGTCCCCCTTCCTTTCTAATGCACGCAGTTAGCATCGAGTTGGCCAGTTATCTTTTGGTTAGTTGGCCTTTTTGTTTTAAAAAGGAAAATATGAGAAGACGGTTCTGAATCAAATTCAGATATAGTATACATGGGACAGCAGCCCCTATAGTAGTAAGAATTAACTTCCTCTACTTAGGGGAGTGAGTTAGTTCTGCAACCTCAATGCAGTTGAAACACTGAATACGTTTATAAATCAGCGATGACTGACTGGGTTTATTACAATTTCTTTGAAATTTTCTCACCTAGAAGACCTATTCTTTACTTGCAAAACTATACAGGCCCATGTATATATCTCCTTCATAACCTCTGCAAAGTGCTGTATAAGTCTTCTCCATCTTGAAGCAGCCTCTCTTTTCCTGCCCAGGACAGAAGAGTTGCAGAGTGGCCCCTTCCACCTCACACTGCTTCACTAGAGGCTTTTCTATTCCTCTCTTAGTTATTTTTGCAATAACATTTAACCATATATAAGAAAGAAAAAATGTCTGTTCATAATCATGTGTAACAGCAATACATTATACTACATAGAGGAGCTGTACTAATTTGAGTGGTCTAGGATGAGATTCCTGCTCAAATTAGAGAAGGCTCATACCGCAGTGATGTGAAATTTGCTAGTGCAGAATCTGTTTTTTTCAGCTGCATAACAGAGTTGGTTTGCTTCCTTTATTAAAATTAATATTTTGGCAAATGCCAGGCAATCCAAATACACTCTAGAGAGGGTTCTATTTTTTGTCAATTTGCCTTTTTTTTTCTTTTTTTTTTTGTGTTTACATTTAGGATGATGTAGGTTTACAAAGATGATGTTGCTTCAGGTTCCAAGGTATTCACTGTTTTACTTAAAGTTGTGGCATGAAAATAAATAGTCAGGTGTTTATCTCAGTTTTCATTAAAATAAGGAATCTTTTTTTTCCTCCTGATTTAAAAAGAAAAGATGGGGAGAGAAAAGCTTCAGCATGAGGTTGGTACCACATAGTAATGCTGTAGTAATGGCCAGGACTGAGTTTTTGTGTGTATTTATCTAAATAAATTTATTATTAGCACAGAAATACTTGAATAAGAAAAGGGAGGATCTTCCTTGGGATGGTAAACATATTTTGATAATATTGCTGAACTGGGGATAAAGAGTTAACATTTTTTTTTCCAGGAGGGAAAAATAAACACCTAAGTCACCTAAAATGGCAAAAAGAGGGTGTTTACATCACTTAGTTTCAGACTAAAATGTATAAGGTGTGACGTGATATAGATGACTAATCCCACCCTTTATTTTCATCTGTTTCAAAGTTAGGCATTCGAGTCCAGAATCCAAGACAGCTAAATGCTGCCTGTTGTTGAAAGAGAGAGAGAACTATCCCCAGATAATAATTAGTGTCACCTTTCCTAGATACTTTCTTAAGATTTAGATGAATCAGCCCTGGTACTTCCTATTTTTCTCAATTGACTAGGGAGAGTGCACAGCTAGATTCAATGGGTGTTTAACTTGTAGATGCCTTTGTTAGATGAGATGAAAAATGTCTAATAATTGCCAAAAGCTAAGAGCATACATCATTCCTATTGGTACGAAATGGATGTGAAGAAAGAGACAAATCACAAAATCTGATGCAATGTAATTTATGGGATGAAAAACAGAGAATGGAGTGAAAGCTATTTACATGGTATAACACTTAAACATACACAGCCAAAGGGTCAAACCGTATCTGCTGCTTCCCTGGTAATGCACATCTGAACACTTACAGGTATTGAGTTTCCTCCTACTAGAAAAATTCAGCAGTGAGGTTGCACGTTCAATCCTGTGTTTGCTGTAATGTTCACTCCCAGCAAAGAAAGGCAATGGTGGTGAGGAGGAAGAGGAGTAAGCCGATGAAGAAGAGAAAGCTGGGGTTGCTGCTGCTAACCTTTCATAAGGATCATCCTGGCCTCTGCCCACTCTGTTCTTCCGTCTGTTGTCAGCAGTCCAATTGGAGGCAGCATTTCCTCTTCATTCTCTGCCATTTTGACTATCTTTCGCAACTGAGTGAAAAGATCTCCCTCACTGAGACGACGGAAATTAATGACAACATCCAAAACAAAAAACTGCAAAAAAATGACAGAAGTCAGAACAGTTACAGGTGGGCTGGACCCTCACTGGACCAGCATTTGGCTTTTGTCTGGGTGAGTGTTGAGATGCCGAAGTCCTGCCTGGAGAGCCAGGCCTGCAGACAACGGAGCACAAACCCACTGGGGACTGGCCCAGGGCTCACTCCTCCTGCGTTTTAATGACAGTATAATGCCAGTTGCTACAGGGGACTTAAATTGTGTGTTGGGCTCAAATGCAACGTACCTTATTTAAATAAACTTAAAAGCCCCTGAAGAGATAAAATCAGGAAGTATGTAAGTAATTTCCATTGTACTATCTGTTTAAAAATAACCTAGAGAATCTAGAGAACTTCCCATTCAGGTGAGGGAATGGACTTCCTAGAAAGGGGACCACTGGGATCTACCTCTTCATTCCAAGGGGGCCTGCAGGCACAGCTCCAGTCAGGCAGTCAAGCTGGGCTATAAGATATCCTGCCTGGCCAATATACTCTGCTGCTCAATGGTATTTATTGGTTGGGGCGGACTCAGTCTAATGCTTCAGTATTTCTGCCTGCACCTGTGCTAACTCCTTCAGACATACCTGCTTGGGATGGTGGTATATATGCCATGTGTTGCATGCCAATACTTAACTGTCAAGAGAAGAGCATTTCCAGCAAAGGCACTCTAATAAGATATTTTTTTTTCTCTGTGGTTTTCTCTCTGTTTAATAAATATTTTTATTTGAATGAGAAAGCAAATGAATTCTGCCACATTCCTACTTTCTGCATCACTGTACTTGGAACATAATGTGGGCTAAGAACAAAAGTGCTGCGGAAGCATCTTTTGGAAATATTGACAGCAAATGCTTGGTAAGAAGTGAGCTCATACATAGCACATCAATTGTGTTTCTAAACAGTGATTAGATTAGGCTCTTGAGTGAATTTAAGCAAACTAAGAAATATAGAAAGGTATAAAAGAAGAATACTCATTTACCTGATTGTTACAAGCAACAATGATGTGCTCTGGTTCTGGCATTACACTGCTTTTCTGGGCCACGAGGGTATCTTTGGTATGTCCTGGAAGACGATAGGAAGAAAAGAGTCCATAGTATTGCTTCATACAGAGAGGATGACCAGACAGCTGTCCACGAGCAAAATCAACAGGTAAAGCATGGCTGGAGAGAGAGAAGGAGAAAAACAAAGCCAGAGGAAAAGAGGGGAGAGAGGGGAGAGAGAGACAGAAAGGAAAAGAAATCTAATCTGTCCTTTGTTCTGTTACAATTAGATCAGGTATAGCACAAATTTAATAATAAAATGAGATTACAGTATAAGGGAAATAGATGAATTCCCATACCGAAGTTAAATACATCATTCCTGGCAGCTTCATGCATATTCATTAAGCAATTGCATTATCATCTAGTGGAAATGGAAAGAATAGCAGGTCACAAGCAGCTTTGCAATGTGTGCGGGACACCTGCCGAGATGGGACCCTGGAAATTTGCCAGGACAGAAGTCAGCAGAACAGCTGGAAAAGACACAGCACCTTGAAAAAAAGGTCTGATGAAATTCACTGCAAATCACAGTGGCCCTGTGCTGTGCAGAGTGGTTAAAGAGGCTGTGAGAGGGCCTTGTCTGATGAGCAGGAGTGGCTGGGCATTTCCGTTTTCCAGTAAGCCTCGCTTACGTACTAGTCCTTACTTAGAGCTATTCCCCTTTTACGGAAGGCATGTGAAAATAACACCACCTAAAAGGCATCTTTAGTGGCCAGATAAAAAACCCAAGTTATCACAATCACAATTATGGATTGTAAAATATCCCGCTGACACTGCAGCAGGAAATAATGGTGCTGTCACTCGGGACAGGTTGCAGAGCCCACAGGAAGAAGAAGATCTTGTGCTGCAGACATTTTTCCCTCAGCAAAAGAGGACTCAGCTTCCAGCTTGCCAGAGTGGTGCAGGGGTGAAAGGCACACAAGGAGGGTTACTGCTACATGGCTGATACGGGGTAATGTTTTGTGCTAGTTTATCTTGTTTAACTGTCTCTAGAACTCTTGCAGTTCTAAACCAGCGATACTCACTTCAGTTCCTGGCTCTCAGACTCTCTGTATCACTTATTTCCTTGTACAGGTGCTTAATTTTTTTTGTTCCTTATCAGCAAAATAGGCTTATTAGTGATCTACTTCTCCCACATTTTGCATAATGCAGAAATCCTCTTACATTTAGCAGAGTTTTAAAGAGCATCTTTGATGATCGAAGATAGTGGAATAGCATGGTAGATTTAGATAAGAAAATCTGTAATTATAGCAGTTAAGAAAGGGGTTATTAACTCTGACTGATGGCAGCAGAAAATCTTGAACTGATTTAGGAGAAGTCTGTGTAAGGTCTTACAACTCTTTTACATGAGCGAGTTAGGCATCATTAGTCATGGCAACTGCACGGAATATCTGCAGTTAAAATGAAATGCCTAGGTTTGGGTTGGAATATTGTGCATCTGCATGTGGGATGATCCAAGAGAATCTAGCAATACGCTCACTGGTAGAAGTCCTTAACAGCAACAAGGAACTGAAAAAGTTACAATTATGGTGTCCTCATAATTATACAGGAGGCATGATAAGCAAACAGCAGTAACAATATGAGGACACAGTAGTGAGGATTTAAATGATTACAGATTTAAGGCAAGCAAATCTGATCACAGGATTCTTTGGATATGGAGTAGCACGGTCAAAATAATAAGAATTTAAATCATCCTTTGTTTGAGCAATGTGGTTTCTTTATCTCAGATGCTGTCATACAAAGATGCAACAAACTACATTAGTATGCAATAGTGCTTCACAGCACGCTAGTGCTGGTGTTTGCAGCTGCATGGCATATCTTGGACAAAAGCATGTTCTTAAATAAGTACCTCTTCTATGCTTTCTGAGTAGCTGTCAGACTTCTGAAGTGAAAAACCAGCCTTTTCTTTCTTTTATCAGAGATGATAGGGACTTTCTTTGAATAGGGGCTTTGCCTTCCTCATACAAATAAGTGTGGGTTAAAGCATACGCCATAGGCCTTGTGTGTTTCCAGGCAGGAAAATGACCCCATCCCTACTATGGTGTGGTGTCCATTGTGCTTGACTTGCCACTCTTTCTGCTCTTTGGCGAGCAGTGATTTCAGCAGTAAACTTGGAACGCTAGGTGGGGTTAAGAAGTGCTGTGTAAAATGCTGTTATGAGGTACCTCATACGTGAGTTAAAGAATCATGGATTTCCCCATGTTTATACACAGAAAGGAACAACGGCATAAGTAACTTATTTTTACCAGCCACTGAACCAGCCTGTCTGTGGCGAGGCTCCCTTCTCCTGGTGAGATGGGTTATTTCTTTTCTGGTAGGAGGGAGGTGCGGGGGCTGATGCCCTGAATGGAGGGAGCAGTGTGTGGAGGCGGTGCATGCACAGGGAAGGTGTATGGGCTGTGTCACCGTGGTGCTGCTGCTCATCGGGTCTGGGCAGCACAGACTTCTTGGGGTGTTCTCAATAGCTGTTAGGCAGGTTGTGTGGGTCCTTTGGGCTGTGCTGCATGTGCTAGAGCAATGACTAGCAGGCACCACAAGGATTCTTCTCCAACCCATTAGATTGCAGTAATAGAGCAGAAAGCACATAAAAAAGCATCACTGAAGCGCTTGCCTTGAAGCATGCTGGAGCCCCAACCCTTCCAAATGGGGGAGAGGTGCAATGCAGCCTGACTTTGGGCATGTTAGAGCACCCTTGAACCAGAAGCCCTGCAGATACTCAAGCAGTAGTTCTCCTTCCAAGCTACTTACGTGTCCAGTAAAGCTTTATAGTCTTGCACTCCTGAAATGAGATTGGCAGCAAACCTGCAAGTAGCAGATAGAAGTGACATCAGTCTTTTGTCATTTGGCAACATCGGGCTGTTTCTGAGAGACAGAGGAGAGCCTGAATGATTGATGACACAGCATAAGGAGAGGAAGCCTTCTGGCTTGGCAAGAAGAGCCCCCCACCCCCACCTCAAACCTAAATTAATTCATGTCAGGAGAAGTATGAAATCCTAGAGACGGTCCCTTCAAATGGTTAAACAGACTACCACAGGAGGAAGCCTGAAAGCATTTATTTAAGGAATGGGAGCAGAGGCTGAATACTTAATAGAATCCCTAACATGGCTTTCAATATCAATACTCATAAGCTGTCCATTTTATTAGAGTACTTCCTGTCCTAAGCAGACACTCTTTCTGCAGAGCTGTGGACAGGTGTATTATTTCCTGACACTGCCCATTTGCACTGTGTCTGAGTGGGAGGCTCTGAGAAAAATATTTCCTTGTTACAGCACGTGCATTAGAAAATGCAAAGTGGAGTTTTTTTGAAAGCTGTGTGCACAATAAATTTACTCAGTAATGAATAGAAGCATTTATAGTTATGTTCAAAGTAAAGTAAAAAGATACATTGGTTGCCTATGCAAGATGTTAAAATAACACATATTGGCTTCAGGGTTCTGGCTGTTTTATAATAGCATAAATTCACATGCAGTTAATTCTTTCAGTAATGAGCAGCTAGAGAGTGCTAAAAGCAAAGAGGAAAATTGCACTATGTGAAGGTAGATTTGATCTGGTTTACTGTTTTAAAAGGAGAAAATGTTTTGGCAAAGGCTGAAGAATGGAATCCTGTTTTAAGGGCGCCTGGAGAGGTATATTCTGTGCTTGACTACTTGCTTACCTTTCCACTTTTTAAATGATTGTAATTGCCCACAACAGCTCAAAGGAGAAAGGCCAGTTCAGGGCTGGGATGGATGGGCCTGAGGAAAGCAATGTTCTTTGGGAGGAATGATTTCTGAATTCTTATTCTTAGATCCCCTGTGTTTCTGGTGCTCTTTTGGGCACCTGAGACAGACAATTTAATGCCACCGTGGCCTTTTCTGTTTGCAGCGTGGCTACAAGTTGTAGTGATGGCACGTTAAAAATTGTTTTCCTTTAAAGAATGTGTCAGAAATCAGTATTTCTGTTTTCCATCACAAAATGCTTTACTTACACAACGAAAAGCTTTGCAAATATTCCTTAAAAAAATTATAAATACCGTGGCATTATTTTTCATGCAATAAATGGAATAATAATGATGCTTTCATTTCTGATTATCAGTATGAGTATCCCCAGAAACACTGTCTTCAGTCAGCAGGCCTAGTAGGAAATCATTTAATGGTTGCAGCCCTTATTTTTTAATGAAAGTTGATTGTCTTTTTGCAAAAGCGGTATATTTAAAATATCCTTTCATTTAGCAAAAGCTACAAAGTCGTAATACATTACCTCAGCTGGTCATCTACATCCTTGAAATACTGACGAGCAAAGATAATTGCTGGGCTGGAATTGACTGGAAGAGCTAGTCGGTTGTTGAGGTACATGTCATCCAGCCAGTAGTTAAGCACCTAAGGGAAGGAGATGTGAATTCTTAAAGCTATGAGCAACGTGCAGAAAGGCAGTCTGGGCATGAGGGGAGAGTGCTTGGTGCTCCTGGTGTCAGGCATGGGCTCTGATTAATGGAGCCGCTGAGCATTTTCAGTCTGGGCTCTGTGACCTCAGCTCAGCTGAAATCAGCTGCAATTCCATAATCCTATTTTTCAATCAATGGCAATTTACAGTGTGTTCCATTAAAAAGTAAACAAGCTCCATATTGAGGTGCTTTGGGTATTTTGTTGTTTGCTTTTCTCTACAACAAAAAAATGTTTGAGTACAACATGCTAACTGCTGACTCTTGAAGAGTGATTGGGATATATTTAAGAGATGGACAGAATTTTACTAGTGATGGCTTTCCTCAGGGGGCTTCAAATATTTGTCAGCAATGCCAAGATGCTCTGTTGTTAGCCAGCAGATACTGTCCTGTAGCAAGACAGAGTGGGAAAAGAATTTCCCGAGCCTAATGGTTTAGTCCTGCAGATACTGGCATGTGGATAGGGCCCCTGGAGAACTCCCTCTGTGTCCACTGACACAAATGCAGATTGCTGATGCTTGACCCAGACAGACACAAGTATTAAATTTCTAAAGATTTTTATTGAAAACACATATGTACAGTAACTGCATTGCTTTATGTCTGAGCAGAGTTTGAAGAATCATTATTTGGAAAATGGAGGCTTTCATAAAAAGATCAAATAGTCTTTCTGAGTTTAGCAGCATGCTTTGAATATAGTAACTATAAACAACAAGGAAATTATGCAAAAATAATTACGAATGCATGCATCAGTTGAAAAAGGTTTCCTCTGAGATATTTCATTGCTGTTAGAACAGATGCTTCCCCCACAGTCTCTGGAGTCTTCAGAAGAACAGGCTAGAGCTGTACTCCTGGCAAGTTAAATTCCAAACAAAACCATTTCTAGTTTATCTTAAGAATCAGGTATTTAATTTTAATAACCAGTGTTCAAAGTTGAGATGTTACAGAAAACACTTATACATCCTTCCTCTGTAATTTTCATGCTGTAAGTGGTTAAATGAACAGTTGTCTCCTGGAACACTATTTGCTATCAGGAACGCTATTTAAGCAATGGTTAATTTAGCCACCAAAACCATGAAGTTCTATGATCAGAATAACAAAACAAGATTGGGCAGCATTTAATGGAGCCCTCAGACTGTGGCAACAAGTCGTTCAGAAATTAAGAATTGCTTTTAAAATAAAAGCACTGCCAGTACTGTAGCCTTTTTTTCTATAGCAGCAATTTGATGGAGTCGTCTTGCAGGTCACACAACTGAAATGTTAAGGGAGAACCATGCTTCACTGACATCAGTAGCAAGCCTGCAGGATTTTACTGAATCCATGAAACTATCCAGTGTCTCTCTTCCTTGCTGGGAAGTGTCTCTAGTTTTCAGCTGCCATATTCTAATGTGGTTAATGCAGGCAGGATGAACTGTGACTTTGTGGAATGATAAAATCTACTTTATCTATGGCTTATTTAGTTTTCCATCTTGGGAAGCAGAAAGCTGAGCTTTTTTAAAGGCTGAGGTCTCAGCATGGTCTATGTGATAGATAGAGATATATCTATGTATACACGTGTGTGAACATTCGGCAAAATAAATACTTCTGAGTAACTACATTGGTACAGTTTGACAATAAATGGCAAATAGTATTTTAATTTAAAAAGAGTAATTCCTATCCTGTAGTATTCTATTTTAGAATAATTTGGATCAGAGTTTTGGGTAGATGGGCATACAAGACACATTTTTATAGCCCTATCAGAAAGCATTTTTAATTTTAATAAAAACTCTAAATCCTGTTATTAAGGAGAGAGGAAGACATTATCTCCAAAAAGGATATAATAGTGTTTCCTGCAGGTAGAGCCGCCACCTGTGTGCATGCACCTGAGGTGCACGAATTCCCTCATTTATGTCAACAAACTGTTTAATAATGACATAGATTTTAACACTGTTTGAAAAATCTAGCCTAATATGTCTGAAATATTCATTCCCTTGGTAGACTCTGATGTGACGACCCACTGAAACCAAGCAGTGATTGCATATATAGAACACCACAAAGAGTTTGCAATTGCTCAATACAGCAAATATTTTTCTCATCTGTATTTGCTTACCCAGTTCGTTGTCTTTTCCCTTCTTTCCTCGAGGATTTGCTGCAAGGATTCCCCCAGACCTCCTGCAATTCCAAACTGCTCCACAATGACCTTGGTCTTTCTAAATTGCTCCTCTGGCACCAAGTGTTTCATGCATTGTAGGTACATGCATAAGGTCTGTTGTAGTGGTGGGACTGGAAGTTTTGTCACTGCCTAATTATAAAAAAAAAAATAAATTAGCAAGTAATTCTAATTGTTCCCAAACTGTCCTCTTTTTATTTTCTTCTTCTTTTTTTCCCCTTCTGTTACTGAACAATATATTGCATCCCTTTTTTTTTTTTTTTAGCATTTGAGATGCCTGATTACTGCAAATGTAGTTGTGTGACTTCAGTGGAGTTTCATTAGGTCTTAAACTGTCTGGATTTTAGGACACAGTATGCAGCTGTATGCAATACTGAAGCAGTGGTACCTATCCAGTGGCTCTATTTGTAGGCCTTTGGCCAATGAGGATTTCAAATAGATAAGCCAGGAAACTAGTGGAGAATTTTCCTTTGTAAAAAGTCTAGAAATCCTAGGACAAACAGGTAAATAGGCATGATGCAAGCATATAGCCTGAGCTAGACTCTAGGAAATCTTCAAACACATTAAAGTATAGTAAAATAATGCATTAAGAGAAGGTATTTCATTAGTAAAGAAGTGCACTTAGCTTGTGATCAGTAAAACCAGGGGTAAATACTTGTTTAATTGGCAATATGACTGGTTATAAAATTGGAGAAATAAAAGACATGCACGTCTACCTGTTCATTAGTACTGACTACAGACAATCCTCAATAAACCTGTGGTTTACCCTGCCAAACCTCTGCTGTCGGCCAGGGTGGAACCCTCCTAGAAGGCTTGATAAAACATTTCTGTTTATATTTGCTTTATCTTTATCCTGTTTGGAGCAGGAAACCAACAATATCTGGGAAAAAAACAATCTCATGCTGCTCATGCAATTAAGCTTCTTTTGTTTTTAATCTAAAATTAACCAAGTGAATTGTAATTAGTCATTTAAAAGCCAGAGCAATCATGGGGGCAGTGAGAGAATCAAGCAAGGATGTAATCCATGAAGGACTGGGAAATTGCAAGAGGCTGTGATGCTCTAAGCATGGTTCCTTAGGGAGATAGACATGTTTCCTGTTGAGAAACGGTCATCTAATTCAACTGTGCTTGTCCATTAGCCATCAGTGTAGACTGTAAACTTTGGGAGGGTTTATTTCTCTAATCTGATTTTTGTTTGTCTCCTAAAGCAGGTAAAATTCAGATTTTTTTTTTCTATTAGCTCTTGATGAAATAGACATTCATTTTCACAGGACTGCATGACCATAGCATGATTTCAGTTGGAGGAGATGTCTGACAGTCACCTCGTCCCACCTGCTGCTCAGAGCAAGGCTAGCTGCAAACTCCTTTGCTAGTGCACGTAGGGATGGAGGGAGTGGAGGAAGTGCTCGGAACAGAAGGCAGGGAGTGGGTGTCCTCAGAGCTCAAATACCAGCCCTGCCTTTTGACACCCACAGAAAAGTCAGATATTTAATTAAATTAAATTAAAAACTGCATTAAATTTCCCTATCTAGAAACCGAAGATTTCAGGTACTCGTAAAATGTGTCATAGGATTACCTGCTATTAATGGAAATGCAAATCCAATTTAGCCTGTAACACACCCTGGATCTCAGAAATGATAGAATGGTAATTCTACAGTTTCAAGCTATGTTTAGTCAGGGGCATATGTCTTCTGTCATTGACTTCTAGGTCAGTGGAAACAGATGGGTGAAATGATATTTCTTGTTGATACTGGCTTTGGCCCGATCTTTCTGGGTAAGGTTGCTCTACAGTTCATGGCTCTGCTTAGGAAAAAAGCTTTAAACCCAAGGGGTTGACTGCTTATAGGCATACACATCCGGCATCTTTTAAACCAGCTTGAAAATGAATCATACATGATAGTTTGATAGTTCTGTACTATTAAGAAATAATTACATGCCATCTCTGACTGTACAGTAATGCATCTGCTGCTGTGTAATAATATTTCACTTACTGGAATTCTTCACAGGATGTTGGGAGGAAAAGTGTATTTGGGTATGAGAAGCACTAATGTTACACCAAAGTTCTTGATTATGAACTGCTTCAGGTATCCTAGTGTTCCCTGAAATGAAGAACTCTGCTCTGGAACAGAGCTTGGTTTACAATTATTGTATTAATTTACAGCATTAAAAGCTGTTAAGTCATCCATCTTCAACATTTTTTCTTGTTTTTTGTTTTCCCAGAAACAGTCACTTACTGTCTCATCTTTACTGCATGTATCTTTCTCTTTCTTCTGCATGTTTTTTTCTAGGACAGGCATTCCTGCATTTCTTTTGATATCTTTTGTTGAGGACAGAAATTGAAGCCACTCGGGGGCACTTATGGAGCCTCACGCCTCGGTTCTGGAAATAGAAAAGATTTAAAGTCCAGTCAATACCCATTATTTATAACCAAAATGTACGTGGGGAATATTCCCTGTGCAAGCATACACAGAAGCTTCAGAATGCAAAACTGAAGAGAAATAGAAGTACAACGTTCAGAAGTAGCTGAACTGAGCCCTGTGGAGATTGCTCTGACATTGTTTGTCTCATTTTGCTATAAATTTCTTTATCCAGAACTATCTGATACACATAAATGATGTCTTCTCAGCATGGTTTATTTTGTCCTTCTAATTTACTTTGCAACGCATTGTGCCGTGATCTGCACGCTTTCTATTACCGCTATGTGTTAGCTGGAGGAAAGAGGTGACTTCTCTTTGAATGTACTCGTGTTGACACAGATAATAGGAAGGCTTCAGTTTTTTATCTAAGGATCTTCTGCGTCGTCCCCTTACTATTTTATATGAAAGCATCATGGTCTTTAAATGTATTTGTCATTGAACGGTTCCATGGACACAGTGAGGTGCTGTCATCTCCATGTTAAAGATGTGGAAGCGAGCTTGACGGAGACGTGCCTTTGCTCCCTGCAGACTAGAAGCTCGCAGGGTGCCAGTACTTTGAGGCATAGCTCGGGCTGGGGGGCCCCGTGAGCCTGCCTAGGCTGGCAGGCTGGCTGTGGGAGGGGTGCGAGGGGTGGCATATGCTGCACTTGAGCCACTTCACACAGTGGTC
This sequence comes from Falco cherrug, assembly GCF_023634085.1. Classification (NCBI taxonomy): domain Eukaryota; kingdom Metazoa; phylum Chordata; class Aves; order Falconiformes; family Falconidae; genus Falco; species Falco cherrug. Next base: position 44,820,703 of record NC_073705.1, read on the forward strand.
TTTCCAAATAGCATATACCTATCCAGGGAGACGGCTTAACCTGCCAAAAGTCACAGAAGTCATCTGTGACAGAGAACATACTTCCACTTGTGTGTCTCTGGTATTGTGCTCACCCTGGTTTTCACTTCTAAGGGTGCCTCTTGCTCCTTTTCTGTACAAGAATGAGCGATATGCCAGACGTTTCTTCCTATATAATAGTGCCCACATCAAGCAGTTACCCTTCAATTATGGTGATACAGCTAAAGCAGAGTAAGTTCCATCTGTTCAGTCAGGTCTTGATGAATCATAGGGGGTTTTGGAGTTGTTTTAGGGATTATTTTTTTTTTTAATTACTTTGCACTATGTGTATGCGAAATATCAAAGACAACGTGTTGACTAAGTAGAAAAGAACTTCCTTTCTGAAACCCTTGGGACTATACATTCGAGGCACTTGAATTACTCCTACAACAACTTTTAAGAACAATTTGGATAAAAACCTGAAAGTGAGATGAAGAGTTTTGTTTAGCGATGGGCAGGGATGGCTGTGCATTATTCCTCTCCTGCAGAACCAGCTTGGCTTTTCCAGCCTTGAGGCTTCAGCATGGCTCTGCCAATGTGTATGTGGTCACTGACACCTTGTGTTGATCTTGTCCTCTCCCAGTCCCGCACTGCCAGCGGGGCCATGTGCTGTGAAGTAGGTTGAATAAGGTTGAGAGATGTCCCTGGGGCCCTGCAATGAGCCACGCAGCAAACTCATGTTGATCTGTCATCTGCTCATGATTTCAACCCAGCTGAGAGACGATTTCCCTCATGGAAAGGCCACATTAACCCACTGTGCTGCTCCGCTCCCTCCTGTGTGCTGCACAGGTGCTCTATTCCTGGCAGCACAGGTTCAAAGCACGTCAAATAATGGACACATTCTGTAACTCTTGGAAAACCGTGGCTTGCTCAGTAGTTTATGGGCTGGCCTCTGCTCTCCACCTGTGTTCAAATACAGAGCAGCCATTTTGTCTCCAGGGCCCCTAAAACTGCACCACCCTAAAAGAAAAAGCGTGCCGGTATCCTTCTCACTGGGACTTTTGATCTTTCTTTCCCTATGTTTTTTGTCAAACTGCAATATGGAGTCACACCGGCTACGAGTCCGTACTGGTTCTGTGACTGTGGGAAATGCCACTAATAACAGACTCGCCTATCTGTAAAATCCGTGTGATGAAGAGATTTTGGGGGTGCGGAGGGGGGGTAGCCTGAGCTGTACTTTTTCTCTGTCAGGGGGATGAACCGAGGCTTTGCCTCTGGTTCAAGTGCTGCCAGCTTAACATCACACCCAATTCTGTATTTGCTTTAAAAAGGACAAGGAAAATGACACGAGGGAAAATCCTGCAGAAATTCAAGATGACTTCAAAGTTGCTCACTGGAACGGCTGTGAGGTGCATTGTCAAAGTTATTAGGCAAAAAAAAAAAATAATCCTAGCCGCTTTTATTTACGGCTGGCTTAGCTGGAGGGCTGGGGCGAGTGGCTTAGCAGGGCGGCTGCGAGTCACAGCAGGCTGGGGAGCCGGTGGCTTCCCCACAGCTCAAAGGAGCAGCTCAAATCCACAACAAAAGGCACTGATCTCCCCCTAAGCCGAGAGCACAGAGGGGCTGAAATAAGCCCATGTGCTTATACTTGAGTTCTCCGTCCGCTGCGGCCCCGGGGGCAGGTTGCAGTGCATTCCGCTCAGCCCCCATCTATTCATCCCCCCTGCCAGTGGCAGCAGGAAGATAAGCTTCAAGTTCTCAGGAACCGACGCTTAAAGTTCAGAGGGGCGTACGCGCTCCCACGAATACTTGTGGGAAGTCGCGCTGCGGCGGCCGTTGGCAGTGCGAGGCGGCCCCGGAGCCTCCCTGTCGCCTGCCGGCAGCTCCCTGCGGGCCGCAGCACCGCCCGAGCCCGTCCCCGTCGGGGACCGCTCCGGCTCTGCCGGGGGCCGCCCCGGCACTTCCCCCTGCCCCAGCCCCGGGGCGGTCCCTTCCCTCCCGCACGGCCCGTCGCGGCGGGACCCGCGGGGGGCCCCGACGGGAGCGGCCCCGTGGGTGCCGCGGAGTTTGGCGAGGGGAGCCCTCTCGGCTGCGGGACCCCACTCCCCCGCTCCCACGCCCGCGGCTTCCCCGCCCCGGCTCTCGCAGCCGCGCCGTCGGGGCGGCGGGGGGCGCGCAGCCCGCCCGCCCTTACCTGCTCGTCGGGGCGCTCCGGGGCGGCGGCCGGGCGGGCTCGGCGCGTCGCGGCGGCTCTGTCCAAGGTACCGCCGCCTGCTCCGCGGCCAGGGCCCCTCTGGGCGGGGGCGTGCGGAGCGAGGCTCGTCCCCGGCGCCGCCTGGCTCCTCCCCGCCCCGCGGCCCCGGCACCGCCCGGCCCGGCCCGGCCCGCCCCTCCCGCTGCGCGCAACAGGCGCTGCCCCCCGCCCGCCGCGCCCCGGCCCCTCAGCGGGCCGTGCCTGGCGGGGGCGCCGCGCCCCGGGCCGCCTGTGCCCCGGGGGGGCGGGCGGGGGCGCCGGGCGGAGCCGGGGTTGCCCGCGCCCTGACCACCGTCGGGACCAGCCGAAAGGCTGCGCGGCGGCGGCAAGGGGAGCCCCCGAGGGCTGCAGCTCTCGGTGACCTCCGGTGCCACGGCGGTTGTCGCCAGCGTCGAGCGGTGTCGCCGCGGGGCATCTGCGGCTCCTGAGCGCTCCGTGGCCGAGCGGGGCGGGCGGTGCTGCCAGCGGGTTGCCGGCAGGGCGGCGGGGAGGGCCGGCAGCGGCCCCGGGAGGGGAGACCGGGCTCTGCGGGAGCTGCCCTGGCGGCGGCAGCGGCCCCGGGGCGGGAGGGAAGGCGGCCCCGGGCGGCGGCAGCCGCGGACCGTGCCGTGCCGGGAGCGGGGCCAGCCCCGGGGCGGCGGGCAGGTGCGGCGGACGCTGCCGCCGCGTACCGCTAGGAGAGAGGCTGCGGTTTAGGGAAACGGGGCTCAGCCCCGCCGCGCTGGCCGTGGCTCCTCCGCCGGACCCGCCGCGCCACAGCACCGGCGCGGTGCTTCCCCGAGTTCTGCGCCGCCTGAGCAGCGACTCGACCCGCGGCGCCGCGGCACCGACGAGCCACTTCTCTGAGCCTCCCTCGGGGCGCCCAGCTCTCCGGGGGCGGGTGGCAGCCCTTTAGTGAATGCTGTGGCCGTTTCTACAATTTTCCCCCCTCTCTCGAGATTGTAAGCCATGTATTTTGTTTCCTAATGAGCTAAGAATTTAAATGAACGATTTTATTTCATATCAAGATAAATTTCCAGGGCAAAATGTGCACTCTGGTTCCATTGTGGTCGGATCGAACGTTTCAACTTTTTGCAGAGGTTTGAATGAAGCACTTCATCCATCTTTTGTTTTGTTTAATCCCTGTCGGCTACACCGCAGCGTAGGGGCAGTTCTCGGCACCAAGAAAGGCGTTTTCCAGTGTTGTGTCTCTTTAACTGCCGGTTGTGCGATTTTTTAACTACTCGGGAATTGAAACTCATGATTGTCAGAATTAAATTTGCGTGAGAATACAAGGACCTGGTTTTAGGCAATCGATAGCATGTTTGCAGTGCGATGCTCAGACCCATTAACGTATATTTTGAAGAATGAACGAGAACGTTTTTTACTGGGTTTTCTCCTGGGCAATTCTGGTAACCGATGAGGTTTGTGTGAAGAATTGTTACTGTAGGGGTTACGCTGAGCACAACCAGCTCCCTCCCTCAAGCAGCCCTCAACAACAAAACAGAGGCAATCGATCCCCTTCAATTCCATTTATTCAGATTGTATTGTTCTTGTAGTTTGGAATTCAACATAATACAGCATATTGCACTTACCGGAGAGCAGCACAAGAGAGAGAGAGAGAGAGAGAGAGAAAGAAAAGTACAATACTTCAGTTTATTCCCAAGTAAGAATAAGACGTTGTGATAGTTGTTGCTCTTCTTAAATATATGAAACCAACAGAAAATCTAAGTATATGTACACAAGATTTACCAAGTCCCTGAATATGCCATTCAAAATTTTACACAGACTTTTTTGCTTTTCTTATATTTTTTACAGAGATATACAGTATGTCACACACAGTTTCAGCTTGAGAAAAACTTTGCACGATTATACCCCAGCTATGAGGCTGTTGGGATTTTTTGTTGTTGTTTTGTTGTTGGTGGGTGGTTTTTTTGGAAGGCCCCCTCCCCCAGATTTATGCCAATGATTATTCAGATAATTTCCTTCAGGATTGTCCCCCCATTCCGCACCCCCTCCACCCTGCCACCAATTAAAAATAAGTCTAGAAGAAAGCCATTACATCATGACAAAGGTTAAACTCTATATATTGCACGTCAGTACAGAAACATAATGCAGTAACGCTTTCGTCCCCCCCTTTCCCTCTCTCCCAGGTGCCCCTCCTTGCTCCTGGGCTGGGTCATGTGGGGGAACCTAACTGTACTCATAGTCCGACGAGTCCTCCTCAGACACCCCTGTCAGGTCTCTGCGGTAAGAGTCCACGCTGTTCTCCACCTCACCCGCTGGCTGGAGGTTTTTGCCTGTGCCTTTGCGCTCTTCCATTTTGATGGTGTCGTAGAGTCCCTTAGGTCCTTCTTCAAGGAGGATGTTCCTCTCCGAGTGAGAGGGTTTCATTTGGCAGACGTTTTTGAGGAAGAGGAGGACAGGGGCGTAAAGCATGTTGGCAAGCCCCATGCCCAGGTTGAGCTGCACAAAGCCCATGGTGTGCACAATCTGGCCAGCCACGATGGGCCCCAGGGCGTATGCCACGCAGTAGGAGATGTCTGCGATGGCGTAGACACTGCCGTAGACAGAGACATGGCGCACGTCCACCAGGAAGGCCAAGGTGGGCAGCAGCGCCGTGTCCACCAGGGCGATGCCAAAGCAGATGCCGCAAAGGGGAATGATGACCTGCCCGAAATTCCTGCAGGCTGGCACCAGGCAAGAGCTGGCGCCAATGATGGCCATGCCCAGGGCCCCATAGAACCACTGGAGGTGGGGGTACGCGGCGGCCAGCCGGACGGTGACGTAGACGCCCAGCACGTGGGGGAAGAAGGCGGGCAGCCAGGTGAGGCCCACCTCCCACTCGCTGGCCCCCATGGACTCCTTCATCCAGTTGGCGATGGTGGGCTCCAGGAAGGCCAGGGGGATGTTGCAGGTGGCCAGGGCCCCTGCCACCACGGCGATGTAGGGGTCGACCATCAGGCGGTGGATGGGGGTGCCGACCGGCATGTTGGCCCGCGCCCCGGCAGCGCCGGGCGGCGCCAGGGCCAGCAGCATCAGCCCGTCGAGGAGGCAGACGCAGGCCAGCACCAGGAAGGGCACCCGCTTGCCGGCGAACTCGTAGAGGACGCCGCCGAAGGGGGGGGCGGCCAGGCTGCCGAAGGAGATGCAGGCCAGCGCCGTGCCCAGGGCGCGGCTCCGCGCCGGCTCCTCGGCGTAGCGGTCGGCGATGAGGGCGATGCCGGCCGTGTCGGCGAAGGCCGAGCCCAGCCCCTGCAGGCTGCGCGCCGCGAACAGCGTCGCGTAGTTCTCCGCGAAGGTGAAGGTGGCGGTGGAGAGGAACATGATGGCCAGCCCGGCCAGCAGCGGCGCCTCGTAGCCCACGCGGTCGATGAGGGTGCCGCTGAGCGGGTTCACCAGCAGCTGCAGCATGGCCTTGGAGGCGAACAGCACCCCGACCTGCACGTCCTCGTTGCTCCCCGTGGCCGGCGGGTACCGCGCCGGCAGGAGGCTCCTGTTGCCGCCGCTGCCGGTCTCGTTGCCCCCCGCGGGCGCGGAAGGGCCGGCGCCGTCCCCGCGGCCGCGCATGGCCGCGATGTAGTCGGGGATGATGGGCACGATGACCATGTAGAGCATGTTGTCCAGCAGCAGCGCCACGCACACCACCACCAGCAGCAGCCGCCGCTGCCGCCGCGCCTCCCCCATGGCGGTGCCCAGCCGCCGCCGCCGCTCGCCCACCGCCTCCGACAGCCGCGCCACGGCGGCCCGCGCCCGGCCCGCGCCCCCCGCCTCCGACATCGCCCCTCAGCGCCGCCGCCGCCCCGCCGCCGCCCGCATGGGGCACGGCGGGGGCGGCCCCGTCGCCGCCTCCGCCGCCCGAGCCGCCGCTGCCGCCGCCGCCGCTCACCTCCCGGCGGCCGCCGCCAGCCCGCGCCGCCGCTGCGAGGCGGCTCCGAGGGGCCGGTCCTCCATCACCACACTAATAAGCGCCGCGCACGGAAACCCCACCCGCCCCCGCCGCCGCGCCGGCCCCGCCGCACGCCCGCCCTCCGCGCCCCGCCCCGCTGGACCGCGCCGGCGGCGGCAGCCCTGCCCTGGCCCGTCGCCGTCAGGGGGCTGCGGGGGGGTGCCGCCGGTCCCTGCCCGCCCCGGGGGTGTGCCGGGGGGGGGGGGGGGGGGGCAGGGACGCCGTGCCTTCCCCGGAGCGGGGGCCCTCTGGCAGCTCTCGGCGCCCCGACGGTGCGGCGGCCCGCGGAGCCGCGGGCGAGGAGCCGGCTCCCCCGGCAGCCTCCCGCAGCCCCCGCTCTGTCGTTTCCCTCAGGGCCTGGACGCGCAGGACCAGCGGGCCGGGCCCGACGTGCGCCCGCCGGTGCTGCGGCGGAGCCGCGTCCTCGCCGCCCTGCGCCGCAGTTGCCCCAGAGGGGCGACCCGAGCCCGGCTCGCTGTGCGGGGGAGTCGGCGGTTACCGGCGCAGCCCCTGTGCGGTGCGAGCCGCAAAGACCCCCTTTGCCCCCGCGCCTGGGCCGCAAGGAACCGGCGCCCCCCTCCCCGGCCGCGCAGCCCGGAGCCAGCGACTGCCGTCGTCTAACCCGAGGGCTACTCCCAGGGCTGCCGCCAGCCCGCGCAGCTCCGCCGCCCCTCCCGGTGGCCGGGCCTCGGGAGGTGGGGGGTCGGGCCCGCCGGCAACCCTGCCCCTCCTCAGGGGGTGTGTGCCCTCCCCGGCGCCAGCGCTCCCCGCTAGCAGACCCTGAAGCTGCACTGGAAATCAGAGAGCAACACGGTAACTGTGCTGCACGTGCCTGACACGGGGGCCCACCACCGCCCCAGGGCCGGACTCTCCCAGGGCGGTGGTGGGAGCTGGTGCTCGCCATCGGCCGGGCCAGGGCTGCGGCTGGAAGCCCTGTGGAGCAAGGGGCATCGTGGGGCACAGGGCCTTTGCTATGAGTAGGATGCTCCTGGCATAAAGCAGAGGGTAAATATCATTAATCCTGTAGCAGAAATGACACGTGGGCTGATCCAAGGAGGATCTCTGCAGAAGGCTGTATGAAATAACTGGATCTCTCAACAGAGCAGTTCCTCAGTAGATGTGGAGTTTGGGCGCCTTCATTTGCTTGCGTAGCTGGGCTTCTGTGGCTGAAAGGGAGATGATTTATCTGTCAGTTGCTGTGTCTTGCTTTGTTGCAAGAAAACTGTCTAGATGGCCAGAAAGGCTTTAAGATGGATCCCTGCATGGAGTGGCATACAGATCCAACCATGCTTACACAGAAGTGGTGTCACAAAGCACACTTACAGCAGCAATACCCCTAGACATCCATACTGTCATTGCTATCATTATTTGTTAGTCGTTCACTACCCCAGCTGCAAAACTGCAGAAATACATCAGGACAAGGCTCTTGACCCAGGGCTCTGAATATTCTAGTATCCTAAACGCTTCAAAAGATCCTTTCAGAGGGTAGAAGGGAAATGTCTAAGAAAGTAGGAGAGTCTTATTAGAAGGGTACTGAGCTGAAGGCCATGGCTGCTGCACTTGGCTGCACAGTTCAGGCTACTTGTCACCTGCGAGACTGATTTCGTTGGGAAAAAACCCAAACCTCAAGCCCTGCAAAGCCCGTCTTCCTGTGGTTCCTCAAACAGACAGAACCGGGGCAGCAGCCTGAGAACATGTTTCTGCACGGCATTGTGTGAGCACATGAAGAGCAGCTCCCAGGATGGTAAGGGAACTGCTGAAGGATGCACCCCCTGCTTGGGATGGATATCACGTTTGCGGTAAGCGGTAATGGGTTGGGGGCAGATATGACTTTGGATCATTGCTGTGCTGCAGTCAGGAGTATTGGAATCTTGGCTCTCGCTTGATGAGGCACTTTATTTGATTAAAGTTTCCCTTTTAATCAGAGATATGGTCATTTCCCGTCTCTAAAATGGAATCTGGCTCTGGGGGTCATGTCTGGATAATAAAGGGACTGGTTCTCTTGTCTCAGGGGAGCTGATATTGAATTTATTACCATCAAGGGAAAGCAGAATTATACTTGTAAAATGTTGCATAATAAATTTAGCCTTCTTAGTAAATCAAATCAACGGATACCCTTATCTGCAAGAGATGCGTCATCGCTACGTGAGCTTCTTTGACTAGACAGAACTGATGTAGAGAAAATGTACCTTCAAATGTGGCCAAAACTGATGGACCCACAGTAAATTAAAGTTAAAAAAAAACCACCTCTCCCTAGTGTTTGGCTTAGAAATTCGTAATTATATTTGGGAAGGGACTTCAGGGTGAGATGAGACGACTTTTAAAATTTTGTACTTTATCCCAAAGCCCAGAGGATGTGACACTTCCTTGGTTTGAGAGGAGGAATGCGGAGGAGGAGATGTACTTCATTTGTCCTCCAGTGCAGAACATGCAGTTTTAGAAAGTCACTGTTAATGTCAAGGAGATGGAGAAGATTTTAGGTCTGTAAATAGAGCAGAGTTGGCTGCACCAGGACTTCTTACCACTTTCTTTGTTCTAGAGGCAGTAGATGAAGGAAAATGCAGCTCATGATGACGGTTTTGCCGTAGAGAGGAATTTATTCCTGTGTCCAAAACCAGCCCAGGGCCCAGAAAGGGAAATTTCATGTAGCATCTTTGAGATTTCAGAAACAATGGAAAATACATAACACACATATAAGCATATAAACCTACACGTCTGGTGATGGTATCAGTTCAAGTTTAACGTGAGGGGAAAGTGGGGTTCAGTATGACCAGCTAGTCACTCTTTTAACACTTGGTTTAGTTTAAAAAGAAAGACCTACCTACATTGGGAATCTTGGAAAAATGAGATGGTTTTCTCTTCAAATATCAAAATAAATATCCGAGTAGTTAAACAGAAAAAATGACTTGTGTACAATCTGTGCTTGCTTGTCCTGCTACCTACTGAATTGATAGTCCTTGCACTTTGGAATGACAGTTGGTTTTGATGCTGTGTCAGAGTGATTTTACAGAGAAAGAGGTAGAAGCAACAACTGCTGTGATGCACTCTGCTGTCTGGAACAGGCTTAAGTTAATCATGCATCCTTAAGAGTCTTTCTTCCACAGGAGAAAAACTTTTTGCTATGAGGAGTCCAAGTACAGTGAGTCAGTGTTCCTCATGTCTGCAAAATATTAATTTTCTTAATAGTCTGAGTACTTAGTATCTGCAATAGGGAGCTTGTCCCCTTAAGGATATGGTAATACTTTTTAGCACTTAGTCCCGAACTAATTACGTGTTTCTTTTCTGATTTTAATTTCTGATTAAAAGACCTGCTAATCTGATCCTGCCAAATAGGAGAGGCTCACCTAGTTTGACAAGTATGTTATAATCTCTGTAAGTGTGGTGGTGGAAAAGAGAGGAGATAGAAGGTAAAGTCCATTTTCAACCACCTAATTTCAAAATCTTTTTTGTGCACAAAATGGTCAGCCATTGACATATTCCTGTATGTCAGTGGTCATTATTTTCCTGCCCTTCCTCTTGGGCTCTAAAATCTTTGTTCCCAAGGCAGACAGACACAAGGGTGCAGGCAGAGCCACACAGAGGAGCTTGGAAGAGCAGAGGGAAGAGCCAGTCCTGGCAGGGCCTGGCAAATCCCAGGGCTGGTGCCTCCATGCAGTGGCACCGGGTGGGGGGAGGCCAGGCAGGGCTCGGTGGCCCTGGTCCTGCTTCGGGTACCTGCTGGGCAGGTCTGGTTGGCAGGACTGGCTGGACAAGCCTTAGCCCCTTCGGCCGATGGTGCTTTTGGCATTAGTGAGAATAGCCACCAGGCACAGCCTTCTGGGGAGACTGTGTCTGTTGTAATTCTCTGTCAAAACTTCACGTGTGATATAGGTGTGACGAGGGATGGGGACTGTACATGAAAGTGTGCCTATCTGTTTCTATAAAAGCTGTGTTCAATAAGCAAAACTGCTCTTTATAAATTGTTGTCATAACACACACACCCCCCCCACACCCTTTTATTTTTCAGCAATGGTAAATTATCTGTGTTTTTTTTTAATGTTGCACCCATACTTTATGCTGCTTCGCTCTTTGGCAATAGTGCTTAGAGAGAGACAGAAAAATAGATGAGAAAGAGAAGAGAAAAAGTAATTCAAGGATTTGTGTCTAAGCTTATGTTAGCTCTAGCAATAGTTGATGTTCTTGTTAGTTATAATAGACAGTTGTTAGTTAGAGTTAAAAGAGAGGTATTAAACTATAATGTGTCTTCCATCTCTAAAAGTACAGGGTATTCTCTATGTTAAAGTCATGTCTCTACTTCTAAATGGCTGAGTGAATGGAGTTTCCACTTCCTCCCTTGGAGAATACTTAGCTGTCCAATAAAATTCACAGCTTAAGTAGTCTTTTAATGTTCAAGTTAAAATTTCTTTTCCTGTTTTATTCCCACTATACCTATATCTACTGTGTGCATCACCTTAAACCACCCTTGTCTCTTCTTTCATGGAATCACAGAACAGTTTGGGTTGGAAGGGACCTTAAAGATCACCTGGCTCCAAGCCCCCTGCCACGGGCAGGGACACCTTCCACCAGCCCAGGTTGCCCAAAGCCCCGTCCAGCCTGGCCTTGAGCACTGCCAGGGATGGGGCACCCCCAGCTGCTCTGGGCAGCCTGGGCCAGCGCCTCACCGCCCTCACAGTGAAGAATTTCTTCCTCATATCTAATCTAAACCTACCCTCTTGCAGTTTAAAGCCATTACTCCTTCTCCTATCACTACCTGCCCTTGCAAAAAGTCCCTCCCCAGCTTTCCTGCAGGCCCCTTTAGGTACTGGCAGGCTGCCCTAAGGTCTCCCCGGAGCCTTCTCTTCTCCAGGCTGAACAACCCCAACTCTCTCAGCCTGTCTTCGTAGGAGAGGTGCTCCAGCCCCCTGATCATCTTTGTGGCCCTCCTCTGGACCCACTCCAACAAATCCATGCCCTTCTTATGTTGGGGGACCCAGAGCTGGACGCAATACTCCAGGGGAGGTCTCACAAGAGTGGAGCAGAGGGGTAGAATCATCTCCCTCAACCTGCAGGTCAAGCTTCTTTTGATTCAGCCCAGGATTTAGTTGGCTTTCTGGGCTGCAAGCACACATTGTCAGGTCCCATTGAGCTTCTTGTTGACCAACACCCTTGCATCCTTCTCCTTAGGGCTGACCTCAATCTATCCTCTGCCCAGTCTGTTTGTGTTTGAGATTGCCCTGACTCATGTGCAGGACCTTGGACTTGACCTTGTTGAACTTCATGAGGTTTGCACGGGCCCACCTCTCAAGCCTGTCAAGGTCCCTCTGGATGGCAACCCTTCCCTCCAGCATGTCGACTGCACCACATAGCTTGGTATCAGTGTTAAACTTGCTGGAGGTGCACTCAATGCCACTGTCCATGTTGCTGACAAAGGTGTTGAATAGCACTGGTCCCAATACGGACCAATGAGGAACAACACTCATCACCAATTTCCACTTGGACATTGAAGCCATTGGCCACAACTCTTTGAGTGTGACCATCCAGCCACTTCCTTATCCACTGAGCAGTCCATTCATCAAATCCATGTCTTTCCAGTTTAAAGACAATGATGTTGTGTGGGACGGCATTTACTCTGTCAGTCCTAGACTCGACAAGGATCACAAATGGTGTCCATCTCTGAGATGCAAGAAGCAGCTATAAGATCTGGGAAGATCCTGCTCCCCCCAGTGACTGCTTCTCTTCCTAGTACTTTAGCATCATTTTTGTCCTATCATGTCTTTCTTTGCTCTTTTGAGGAAGCCAGTCAAAATGTTCTCTAACGAACCATAAAAATACTGTTTTTCCCAAAGTTACCCTGTATTTCCGCTTTTCAACTGTAAAAACACAGAATCTATCCTTGCTCCAAAACCCCTCAAATTCATCCCTGCACTCATTTCTCATGCAATTTTGTAGGGAGCTGGCGCTGAAGAAATCTTTTGATGCTACTGATTCTTGAAATGCTTCTCCACTAGCCACTCACATCTACTCACCTTCTGGGGCTTTACTGTAGCCCAAATCAAATTCCTCATTGCTTAACAGCCTCTCAAAACTAAGACAGCAGGAAACACTTCTTCCACACCGTCACAAATAGTTTCTGTGACTTTAAAAGCGGTGCCAGATTGGCAATCAGATTTGCTGACAGTTTAAATGTAGGCTTCCATCATGCTGGGCTTTCTCCTCGTACTGGCTACAGAAGAAGGATATTTCAAATAACCTGTCAGATATTTTGTTTTGGTAATCTGTAAAGTGATCAACATTGTCCCAAGCAGAATGAATTGAATATGAATGTTTTACTTAAGTGGGGAGGCAAGTATCTTGGCAAAGAATTAGAAATGCGTTTGCAGGATGTATTGTATGTGACATATCCCAATGACAGGATACAAATCAGCTTGTACCTTCATACTATTTAAGTGAAATTTCACTGTCAAGAAAAGCTCTGGCATCTGGCAATTTTGTAATACCTTTCTACAAAACCATTGCATTGTAAGTATGAAGTAGTTGTTAGTTTTTGGAAACAAACAACATAATCATAGAATCATTTAAGTTGGAAAAGACCTTTAAGATCATCAAGTCCAACTGTTAACGCAGCACTGCCAAGTCCATCACTAAACCACGTCCCTAAGCACCACATCTACGCATTTTTTAAACATCTCCAGGGATGGTGATTCCACCACCTCCCTGGGCAGCCTGTTCCAGTGCTTCACCACCCTCTCAGTGAAGACATTTTTCCCAATATCCAATCTAACCCCTCACCAGGCACAACCTGAGGCTGTTTCCTCTTGTCCTGTCCAGCATAGGTAAAATCAAGTGGAGAGTGAAGCCACCTTGTAGCTATTTGCAGGTGTGTAGGATTACTATTTGCATAAATTTAGGGAGGGCCATTAGGCATGTCCTCGTGGCTGGTTCCTCAGGAGGATGGGCTCAGGTGAGGTTTATCTTAAGTAAGCCAGTGTGGGTTTGAAGGTGCTGTTGGAGTGATGGTGTGGGATAGGTTGTGGGCAGAGACAGAAGAGTGAAGGTAGTGATTTCATGGTGCTTTTTGTCACTTGGAGTGTTTGCTGAGATCTGTCTTGTCGGTACTGCTTCAGAGCAGCATATGGTCCATGTGGCCCTTGTCAGCTGGGGGTTTTTCTTAGCAAGTTTCAAAGGGCAGTGGCTCCTGCTGGTGCTTTTACATCTGTCAAAGCAGCCTTTGGTATTTTTGAATAAAGCTGAATAACAATCTATGCTTAATAATACATTAGGTAAGAGGTTTTTGGTCTTTGCTCACGAATCATCTGAAGATACTTTGACAGTTGTCTCACTTATTTTGTTTGAAAATGTTGTGAGTTGCTCTCAGCATGAAGGTTGTTCTGAAAAAAACTTGCTGTAAACATGAGATACCTGGGCTGCACTGACCGGCCCTCGGGGGCTGTGCACCTCCCATTGCCTCGCTGCCTGGGCTGGAAGCGTGGGGGGTTAGTGGCAGGTTCCCTTCTCCTTCCTGCTGTCTCATCCTGAGCACTGCCATGCTGATGCAGGGCTTTGGGGAATCATTCTTGGGGTTGATGATTCTGGAGACCTGAGCTGGGCTTGGCAGTGGAGCACAGGTGGCGCTGGCCCCAGCGTACTGGCCTGGCTGATGCTGAAGGGCTGTATCCTGCTCCCTGCCCAGGGGCTGCAAGGCTGCTGCTATCAGGCTCCAGGCTGCACAGCACTGATGGAGAGGCTTTGCTGGCAGTGGCCTGGCCAGGGCACCTGAACAAGTCTGATGAGATGAGAACTGTGGAAGGGCAGGTGTTGTTACTTAGTTCTGGATGCCACTTCTTTGTGTGAAATTTTTTCCTCCCCAAAACATCTGCTGCCATCAATCTGGTCACTTCTAGGCCTTGTTCTATTTGCTGTTTTCTTGGTTATGCCCAAATCGGCTTCCCCTCTGCTGTGTCTAAAGGGTCTGATGTGGGGCTGGAACTCAGTTAAAGAGAACTTCTGCAATTTTCTAAATAAATCCTTATATAAGTTCCCCTCCCCCCCCCCTTAAGAAGAGTAGGAGTAGTCTGTAAGTGAAATGAACTTCCTAAATGCTGAGTTTTGTCAGCACATCCAGTAAGTTTGTGTTTGGAAATTGCACTGAAAGATCTCTGGAGGATTTGCAGATGGGAGATGAGGTCCGTTTGCTAACCAAGGCAGGATCAGCTGAGTAGCAGGAGGAGCACCTGGGAGAATCAGCTGAGAGTGCTCCTGCTCTGAGCTTTCTTGCTGGTGGAGAGAATGCATGGGATTTGCTGTCAAAATGTGATGGGACTGGTAGTGTCCTGGTTGCAATCCCAAAGAGTGTCTGGTTATGTAGTTTAGAGTCAGAATTAGAACTTAAATTTTCTTTAGCAGTTTGGCATAGTGGATATGGGGAGGTTTTGTTTTGGTTTTTTTTTTTTCTTTCCCTAGAAGCACAAAGTTAGAGGGCAAGCTTTCTTTGACTTTCAGTGAGATGGTGGCACCTGCAGTTGAACTTCATTCTTACTGAAGGTATCTGGTTTAATTTTGAGCACAGCCATAGAAGGAAAAGTACCTTGGATCTGCAGGGTGTCCTATTTTTGCCAAAGACTTCAATTTTTTAGTGGTACTGTTGAGAACTCTTTTCAACTATCTCCATAGTACTTGAATGCTGTTTTCTGTGCATTGCATGATCTAAACTGTATGTATGGAAAAGAGGGCTGTTCTATGCAGGCTTGTGCTGCATGCGTGTCCCTTCAATAAAAGGGAAATGCAGGGAATGTGCAGCAGTGAGCTAAAGGATGTTGAACATAGACTGTGAAGTACCTCTAATTGGAGACAAATAAGGCTGCATTTGAGGGGGACCCTGTACTTCCTGACAAGGTTTTAGGATTTCAATGGGCTCCAATAATTCCGAACAGTGAACTTCCGAAGATATTTCCCGTTTCCTTGATGGCAGCTATGTTTAAAGAATATGGCACCCGGGAATTGAGAGTAGGAGACTATGACCTTACCTTACCCGCAAAGCTGGTGGCAGCCACCTATTCCTAGTGCAGGGTCATTCTGCTCTTGCTGTGAGGCTGCCTTTGATTTTGAGGTGAAAGGCTAGAGCTCCCATATGGGAGGCTATTGTCCTGCATCTCTTACAGAGCATGCGTTAACTGGACAGCAGGCATCTGATTAACATCCCTAGTGCTGTCATAAATCAATCTGTGTATGCTTAAACAAGTTACATCAGCATAATGAGAAAAGATGTGGCGAGACAATTAAAAGAATTAACCCAGAGCAGGAGAATCGATACCACGGAATAATCTGTTGCCGGAGTGTGACAGCCAGGCACCATGGCAGTTCTGGCAGCCAGTCCCTGCAGGAACTGAGCCCCAATCTCTCTCATGAGGAGGCTGACGCATTTTCAGAGGATCTGGCAATAGGGCTCTGGGGCTTCCAAATGCCTGAAAGCTGATAAATTTTAATTATTTTTATTATTAATTTTTATTGCTCCGAGGTGGAAAGCAGCTGTGTGTGAATGAGTTCACAAGTATGTGTGTAAATAAGCCGGTTCATACCTTTCCTGCCAGTGGAATCGGAGCGTAAGGAATAGGGTACAATCAATTTTAGTGATTTAATACTGTCTAGGTAAGCTTTTCTTCCTACCCACTGACTCAAGAAGGTTGTCTTGCAGTACTGTTCTTCTGCTTTAGTGCACTGCTTAAATTGAGCACTGCAAATGGCTACCAATGGAAAACAATCTCAGACTTATTAGATTTAGATTGTAGTGGTCATTATGGTTTATGTGGTCATTATGGTCATTAAATTTAAATTTAATTTAAAAAATGAAAGGGGGGGAGGGAAGAGTTTCTAAAAAAAGTATGGGTTTGTTTTCCTTGGCTGCCCCCCCCAAAGTCACACTGTGAAAAGTCATGTTGACAATGTGCGTCTTTCAGGCATTGCAAGCTCCTACTAAAGTTCAAGACAATTGCATGGGAGTCCTTGAAAAATGAACTTATGTCTCCCCCAGCCAGTACTCTGTATTCATTACTTGAATCCAGTTCAATTACACCCTGTGAGATAAGACCTCTGGTCCTTCATTTCTCTAAGTCTGCTTGAGGTTCCCCTGGAAAACTTCTCTGTAAGGCTGCTCATAGCTGGAAAACACAGTCAGCATAATGCACCTGGGACCAACAGATCTCCTCCTTTCTTGCCAGTTCAATGTAAAGGAAGTCAAACTGTGTGCTGAAACTCAGTGAGTGGTGAGAGTCTCTGTCACACGGATATGTTTTAGAGAAAGGCAAGAGAGCCAAGACATTGAGAGATTGGTGTGAAGGGATGCTCCCAGCATTGTGTTTGTGTACTCAGCTTTTTTTTTCTTTGCTGCAGCTCTTATCTTCCTCAGGCAGAGAAACCTGTGCTTGCAGGTCACCTTCTCTTCCACTTATCCCCAGGCAGCAACAGCCAAGTGCTACTGGGACCATAAGGAGTGACGTAAGGACCACCTCTTTGGAGGTGTGGAGGGAGCTCCACCACGTATCTCTGAGCATGTGGGACTCGCATTGCGAGTCCACTAGACCACCAAAGCCTAATGGGTGAGGTTAAAAAGCTGTTGGTGTTTCCAAGAAACAAAGTTATTGACCCTTTGTTTGGGAAGAGTTTCTCTTGGGTCAAGGCAAAGCACCTAGTGCTGGGACTCGTGTTGCCGCTTTGCAGGGCGGCAGGTGGTGAAGCACCTAAGGGTCCAGTGTCCTCTGCTGCCAGAGAGGCAGCGGCAATGGTGGTGAGGGGGCTGCCTTGCTGCAGAGCTGCCCTGGCAACAGGCATATGCCACTGCTTCTCCTTGGGGAATGAAGCTGGTCCAAAGCTTCCTTTGGCAGCAGGCGGTTAGGGTTCATTTTAAGCTCCATGTGGATACCCTCAAGACCAGGTGCTGTGCTTGTACCTGGAAAATGGGTGTCCTGCCGTGTGGTGAGAAAGCAGTGGGTGTTGAAATGTGTACAAGGGCCTCAACCACAGTGCGGGCCCTGCTGTGGAGAGAGCATGCTGTGCATGCTGACTTAATTGCGAGGGGGAGTATTTACATGCTCTGTGTGAGGTACGGGCTAATTTGAAGTGCTCTAGTTTGCCCTCCTGTAGTTAGCCACCTTTCCCTGACAGCTGATGGGGAGGATGCTATCCTTCCCCCTTCATCATATAGCCATGATGATTTTTGTATGTGCTGTTCTTGAAGGACATGCTGGAGGGTCTGCAGCAAAGGGAGGCTTTTGCTGGCCCAGGAGACTGGCAGCATGGAAAGGCTGTTGGAGGTGCAGAATGAATGCAGGCCCTGCTTACTCTGCTTCCCGTTTGCTGTTCTGAAGCATGCTGGCAGTAAGGTAACTTGCAAGATAAGCTTTGTGTCTGTTTTTCAGTGCCAGTTATGTGTATAATGGATCTCAGCTGGGAAACCCTACTAGGACAGGGCAGGGGTAAGGGTTAATGCAAACCCGGGGCTGACCCTCCCCTAGCAGCTCTCCAGATGGGTCTTCTAGCACAATGCCTTTAGCAAAGATCTATAATCACCGAACTTTTGACCCCAGTCTCTGAAGTAACTCCAAGTATGTTTAGCACACATACAAATGAAGTGGAAATCATTATTGGCTTGCTCGTGACCTGCTGAAAAATGGTTCCCCTCGGGGGGCTCCGTTTCCATTTCCCTCAGTCTCTCTGAGCACTCAATCTTTCAGCAGTTTCATGTGCTACACACTGAGCATCACTGCTTCTGATCAGAGCTGCCTGCTGTTGCCTGTTCACTCCAAACCTTTCCCTGCCTTACATTTTCTTGGGCAGGAGTAACAGGGCTCATACATAACCACTGCCTGCTGTGTTTATGTTGTGGGTCCACCCATGGCTCTTGAACTCATGCCACGCTGTCAGTTGGTCTGTCTGTCCTCTCTGTCCCTCCGCCAACAAGTCCCAGGTAAAGGAAATACAGGCTTGTGGGCTGCCAGGAGGCGGTGCTGATCCAGATGACTGGTAACCCAAATGGCAAGGCTTCTTCCAACCTGGAATTTTATTTCTCTGCTTTCTGGCTGCATGGACATACTCATCTTGTCTGGGCTGTCAGACGGGTGTTGGCAAAACTGATGTCTTCTTTAAAAGTCAGTCCCTGGAGCCCATTACTTCTGTTCAAAACAAATAAACTATTTTTCTTTCTTTCCCAAGCAAAGCTACAAATAAGTTTTGAGATAAGGACAAAGCTCATTGAGAGAATTGCTACTTATTCTGTGTAAATACAGAGTAATTTCCAACACTTGGGTTGTTCTTGGCTGGAGTCTCTTTTTGTGTGGAAATGATCACAGAAAGAAGTCCTAGTATTCACTTTGTCACCTTATCCTGCGTTGGAGTTGAAATATTCTGAGTACTGGTACTTCTATTTTGCAGATTTGAATGCCTGCTTATTTTTTTCCTATTGTACTTTTTAGTAAATGACAATTTCTTCTTGGTGGGATGGCATAACACTAGAATAAAATGACAAGACTTTGCTAGAATAAAAATGACCAATTCGTTAAAAATGGAAAATGAAATAACCATGTTGAGCTATCCTAGAAAAAAAAAAATAATTGTTGTAAACTTTTTTCTGGCAGTACACTAAAGTCTATATTGAGACAGCAACTGTTCATGCAGACACGTGGTGCTCTGCCCATGCTGTTAGCTGTCTGTTTGGCAGCTAGCCCCATGGCAGCACGGCCCTCTCCTCCAAAGGGGATGGTGCGGCTGTGACTTGGTGTGGGGATGTGGCAGACCAAGGGGAGCGGGACCCTGGCTCTCCTCCTCTGCCTGCTCTGCTGGTTGCTGCAGTCTGCTTGGAAATCTTGCCATTGTACCTAGGGGCAGCTTGGAGCCAGGCAAGCTGTGCATATGCCTAGTGCTGCTTATATGTCCTGCTGTTCACTTTGTGCAGGGGTCAGGGTTGCTCTGTAACAGCAGAATTACCAGGACATTCCCAGCATTCCCTTAACTTCTTCTTTTTATGTCACGGGACAGCTCTTCTGCATCCATGACAGACAGCTGGCAGCGCAGCCGGAGCAGTGCCTGCCCCAGGGTGTCCCACTGCTCAGGAGTGCGTATCAGCCCCGGGACCAAGGGGAACGGTGCAGATCTGGAGCAGTGCAGGAGGGAATCGAGCCTCCTGCTCAGCTGAACCTTGTGGAGGAAACTTTGAGGCCTCTGAGGCTCTTTAGTGTCAGTGCACAGGTATGCATGTGTGCATTTTTATTCTTGGAACTTCAGCTGTCTGAGGGATGCTTTCCGTATGGGCCTGTGCCCCCAGGATGCTTGCCGTTGTGCTTGGGTAGGGCTCCAGGCTGTGGACCAGTTACAGAGGTAACTTCTCTCTCAGTAAAACCTGGGAAGCATCTCCTTAGGCAACCAGTAGAGATGCATCCCTGAAGTTATACAGGAACACTGTTGGAGAGGTAAGGTGGAAGTGTGGCCCTTGGACTTGCTGGAAACCACCAGAGGATCCAACTAAACCCCCAATTTCCATAGTGTGACCTCTTCATTGGAGGTGATGTGAATAAGTGGTAAGGCTTGTGGGAACCTGTTCCTCTGGACTCTGGAACTTCCTGGAGGTTTTGAGTTTCTGCTCCACTGCTGATGTAAGGCAGTACCACATGAGTTGTACACACTGAGGGACCTGGGGTCCTTCTGAGTCCTGTAATTTCGGTGGTTTTCCAGAAAAGCTGGGGTGGGTAAGCCAGAGTCTGGTTGCACAGAAGGAAAAAATAAAAAAATATATTGCCAGCGTAGAATACGTTAGTTATTGGCTATATTGCTCTAATTCCAAGGGGTTTATCCAAGTGGTAGCTTAAATGATAGATACGTAGCTGGGTGAAGTGCCCAGGATTCTTCTCTGCTAGGCTCTGTCAGACAGCAGTTAAGGACATTTGGAGCAGATTTGTGGCAATATGATGCCACCTTCTGGTTATATTTATAACAGCAGAGATACTATTAAAAAATGGGTTTATTGCCATCTTTGATAAACTAGAATAACCAAATCCTTAACTATTTTAGTACCTTTCTTGCATACTTTTATTTTAACGCATTTTCCACCAAGTAACATGATCATTTTCCCTTAGGCTACTGTTTAAATTAATAAAAAATAAAAAAATAATAAAGAATAAAACCATTGCACTGTGATGTGCTGCTGCTGACTTCAAAGGGAGAGAGTTAAGGCTCCAGAAGAGGGCTTGACATCCCTGCTGCAGAAAATCTGCCACCGTGTTTTCTGTATGGCAATGGCAAAGACCCGGTTTTCAGTAGCTAGCAAGTGCTTGTCCTCCCGACGTTTTATTTAATAATATGTTATGATGTTTTTTGGCATTAAAACGGCCTTTCTACCCAGCACAAGATGACTCCTTCCTTACAAAAAGCAAAGAATCAAGTGACTTTGCAAGAACGTGATGGTGAAATAAGGGATTTTCCTGAACTTCCCTTGTTGGTCGTTAATCCTATGTGTAAACTTTCGCTCACCACAGTCAGTAGAAGTGATGCCTGGACTCTTAACTGTTATGAGGGGGTTAAAAGACATGAGGTGTCTCGGGCGCAAAGCAGTGCCCGGTAGGTGCTGTAGGTGCCGGGGCGCCCCGGCCCGCCCCGTGCCCAGCAGGGGGTGCGAGGGCACCGCGCATGGCCAGCTCCCCCAGCCCCCTTAGCTGTGCGTGCCGCTCCCGCAAGCCTCCGACAGCCAAGGAAAAAAAGCGTAGAAGCAGAGTGTAAGCAGATGGAGAAGCGTTATTTGATAGAATTTCATTTCACTTTGCACATATGCCAGTTGCTATAGGAGATGGAGCCTGGCAGGGAATGGGGTTCCTTCTATTTGGTGTAACTCTCTTCTATTTACCAGCTAGGATTTTATTGTTACTGACAGCACAGTACTTCTGTGTGTCGTCTTGGTGTGAAAACATATTTTATTTCAATATTTGAGCTTCGGAGCAACTGCTGCTTTTTCATTCCTTAGCGCAAAGATTTGATGCTACATTTTCCATGTAAAAAAAAAAGTTGCTTTTCTGAAGTGAGAAGGATCTTGGCTATTGGGACATACCAAGAAATTAATGCCACCTTCAGGTCGACAGAGCTCACTTATTTAACGTTTTCCTCCTGCATCTTAAAGTGTTTTGATACATAATTTTCATTCTCCGTTATCTACCAGTATAAGCCCTGATTTTGCTGCTTTAACAAGTATTGTTCTTGGCTGCTATGTGCTGACACCAAATTTTGCACAGAGACGTCAACTCTCTGATTTCATGAGATTGATGGCAGTTGTTTTAGAAAATCTGTTAATAGAAGTTGTATATTTTCACTAGATTTTGTATAGGGTAGTGGTAAGTATTTGGTGGTAGAATTATTTGAAAGGCATTAACAACTATGATACAGCAGTTTTGTCATAAAAGTAATGTATTCCTTGACAAATATTGGTGTCTTTGGGCCTGATAGAACATCCAGTAACTTCTTCCTCTTGTAGGAATTGCCTTAAAGTTATTGGCTTCAACAGTAATTTTGTATAAGGAAGTCCTAGGTTTCTGTTCTCTAAACATTCATGAAGATCATTGTACAGGCTTTTCTCCTCTCTGAGGATGGGCACATTGTGTTTTGTGATCAATGGAGATATTAATTTGGTTGTGACGTTGTCTTTTTTCTTTCTATCATTAGTAGTGCATTAAGATAATGCCAGTGATGTGTCACAGTGTAGGAGATAAGTGATGTGTTTGGTGAACAGCAATACGTGAATCTTAAATATAAGTTTTCTAGAGAAACAAATTTGTTTCTGGCAGAGTTTGTTTTCATTAAGGGCAATCTGCTCAAATGCTTGGGTATCATCATCAGCTGTCTCTTTGCTCCCAGTTTGTTAAATCCAGATTTCACAGTAAAATCTGCAGCATTTATGCAAGAGCACAAAGCAAGTGGCAGCTGCTCTGTCTGGGCTGCTTACAGCAGATTAAGCTGCAGTGAGGTGTGCTGCCAGTGGCCATTGGCCTGAGGAGACCGGACAATGAACTGCCCTCTGACTTGTTTATAGTCAGCCCTGTCCTGTAAATCTAAAATAAATCAGAAGCTGAGCTGTGGCTGGGCTCCTTAGATGAGTAGCTGAATGGAGAGGCCAGTCAGGGCTTTAGCTAGTTCAAGGAATCTGTAACTGCAGTCTGAGATGCACCTCTGCATCTTGGCCTTCTTCCAAAGAATATTTTCTATGTTTTTTTCAGGCATGCTTCTGGTTCCATCTGAACTTAAACACCCCTTTGGTTCTGCTTTTACTTATCCCTTTTCATGCAGTCCGGATGGGTGCTGAAAGAAGACATGCTGACTTCTGCAGGAAATAGCATAATCCACTTCTTCCCTAATTCAAAATCCAACAGGAGCCCATGCCTCTACTAAGGCCTCAGCAAAGACTGAAGGAAATGGCAGCTACTCCCTGTTGAGAGCTGATCAAAGCAGTTTCTAAAAGTGAAGAAATAGTTATGACAGAGACTGTGGCTTTCTCTTTTCACTGCTTGTCTTTCTGCCTCTTTGTGTCATCAGTCTTGGACTGATGATCTGTATGCAGCAGCTTTCTTCCACATAATATTTATTGAGAAAAGGCACAGCACTGAGTGACCTTTCCATCTTCCAGCTGTGCATGCAAGTATCTGGTCAGCAAATGCTTGATGTGGTGTGTTTGGAGATGAGCTTGTGGGGTACCTTTGAGCTGGCAGTGCAAGGGAAGAGCGCTGTTCTCTGCACTTGACCCAACAGAAGGCATGACTTGGCTCCCGGGATCCAAGCGCTTGTGGAAAGCACAACTTGTTTATGCATTACTGTCATTTTCTGCCACTGATAAGCCACGATAGGGCATGTATTTTGGAGATTATCACACTGCTCGGGTGATTAAAGTCCAGAGGCAACCTGAGGTTCGTGATAATCACTCAGAAATCCGCTGCCAGGTAGATCTGGTGGGTTAAGTAGATCATGCAGTTTCCTTCTGTAGTTTTTTGGAAGCTGCAGCAACAGTCAAGTGCTGCCATTGCTCTGGGAAAGTGGGATGCCCAGAAAAGTGGAGAACCCTGCCTGGAGCATGGCTCCAGCCACCCACAAAGTGAAGGTGGTTTTCACAAAGTGCTGGGCTGGCTGCATCATGCTGCATCTGCTGCCCCTGCTTCTCAGATCTGCAGCATCTGCCAGACTGAGCTAACTTGATTATCCCCAGGATGAGATTACCCAAAGGTGATTTTTTTTCTTTTACTGCTGTGACAGATGATGGGAACTGACTCTTCACCTTTGGAGTCATGCTGATAGAATAGGATTTTCTTCAGGAAACTATAGCTGGTGCCTATTACCCAGGAACCGTAATTGTGTTTGTGTTATGTATCCCTTCCTGGCTCATTTTCTTATATTTGCATCTCTGATCACCAGCTCTGTGCTCTGAGCAGGGGCTCTCAAACTGTGCTGCTTGGCTGTTGTGAGTGCAATGGGATGGTCATGGGATCTGTGACTGAAAGCAGCTCCAGCTCCTGAGTTTGGGGGGATATATGCAAGTGGCGATGTCTGGGGTGGGCAGCTCCAAGCCTCTCGGAGCAGAATGTCTTGAACTAGGGTTTTTCTCTAATTTTTAAGCGGTGTCTGTACCAGTGTTGGTGAGGATATAGCAGGCTTAGACAATGCTAGTTTTAAAAATGAACTTTATGTCAATGTACCAACTGTATTTAAAATAGCAGTGGCAATGCCTAGAAGGGGACCTGTGCATATGATGCGTAGACATGGTCCTGTGGTGTTTGCAGATCCGCAGCATGGTGGGTAGGTGAGCCTGCAGTGTGCGAAGTGGGGAAGTCACCAGAGGGTCATGTGTGACACATTAGGAGAAGTAAATCAAATGATTGCTGTGGCAAAGACTGTTTGCTGTTCTTTATCTTTTTCTATAATATGCTGGAAAAATACGAGTTGTGTGATGTATTGGGCGTAAATAGAATTTTGTACCGATTTGATTTTTGGTGTGGCATGTTTAATTACCATAGAAAGGTGTGGAAGACCTTGAAAAGGAAAACAGGATGATACAGATAGTTAATAGCAGAACTTAGTGTTTTGTAAGAGATCAACATTATTTTCTGTAAGGGAAAATGGCACAAAGACTTCCACTATACAGTGACACAGAATATTATATCTGCTCAATAAATCGGGTAATCTGTGATCAGAGCCAGCCTCTGCACATTGTAGCAGGCCCTTGAAACTGTTTTTCGGTGACCAATGCTCCTTTTGCCACAGTGCTTAATGATTGTAAAACCCCCTGAAAGATCACGGGGGAGTGAGCCACCTGGCTGGGCCTCTCCTCTCAACTGGACACGTCCCCTTCCTCCCTGAGGAAAGGGGCTGGTGGGGGAATTTATATTTTCTGCTTCAGAGGATGAAAGTAATTTTGTCAAGTGCAGCCTGTTCAGGGCTTGTCTGAGAGCTGCTGGCAGGGAGCGTGTGTGTGCTGCTAGTCAGGTGGCTTGTAGAGGTGCTCGGCTGTGGGGAAAGTAGTCTGACAGTAATGAAGAAACCACAAATCCACCTGTGTAATAGCACGTGCTGCAGCCACATCCTACCATTCTTTGTGTCTGTCAGCGGAAGTTTTGCCCCAGTTTCTTGTCTGTTTCCCTTTCAAGCAGTCATTCCACAAATGACTGTACGGAAAAGCTAGATTAAAAAGTCACATAAGCTGCTTTAGCAGCCATTAGTTTAAGTACACTCAGTAGAGTAAACATTTATATGCCAAATCAATTCAATAAATGGAGACAGGTCACTGTATTAAGTGGACTAACGGATGCTCAGGACACCAGATCCCCTCAGCAAGCGATGCAGGGATTGTTCTCTCTCCAGCACTTTGCTCTTACTACAAACAGTCTTTTGGGGAAATGGTTTTATCTTATCATTACTTGGAAGTGGTTCCCCTGGTTAGAGAGGTGTCTAGGAGATCTAATTTAATGTATCTCCAGGACTGGGAGGATGGTACTTGCTCCTAGGGAAGGAAGGTACTGTGGGAGCTGGGAATAACTGGGTGGGTAAGCTCCCGGTCTTTGGCTCGTGTCCCTATGTGAGTGTGTCTCTGGAGTGAGGGACAGCCTGGAAAACTAACAACAAGAGAAGCTGTCAGTGCCTTTTCCCTCCAGAGATGCCGTGGAGAGACTTTTAGGAGAGGAGGGCTTTTCTCCTGAGGTACTTGGGCAATGCTGCTCAGCTGGCTGTGCTAAATAAACAGTGATGGTTGTGAACAGCAACGTGGGCAACTGGGTGCCTTGCAGTCCTTGAGAGAAGTGTCTGTCTCTCCTGTGGTGCGTGGATACTAGTCCCAAATCCCTTCACCTGATGGCCTTGCTGACACCTTTGGCAGGTTACATCTGAATATGTACCCTGGAGTGCTTTACACGCATACCAGGTGGGATCTGTGAATCTCCCTACCGTAATGAGAAAGAAACAATAATAGGGTAGAAATGTTGACTTCTCAGAAAAAGCACAACTGAGACATGCCAAGTATTTTTATTGTTTTTTCCCCAGCTGTGGCACAGCACTGTCATTGATCAGGCTGAGCAGAGAAAATGGCCACACATCCTTAGGTCTCTGCCATGTATGCTCCTGCCACCAATTCTTCCCTCGGCAATGGTTAAGGGGTAGTAGATTGGGTTCAATGTGATTAATCTGGATAAACTGCATGTTATTTGTGGTCTTCATGGCCGGTTGTAGTGGCAATGTGCCTCCCCAGCCCTCCTGGCAGCTATCCCCAGGTCCATGGAAAAGGCAGCCCAGAGAGGCAAGAGACAGTGAGCCACCGGTGGGACCTGGCAGTGCCTGTGGAGGGTTAGACAAGCTACATACTCATCGATGCATAGATCGGGTGTTTCATTACACATAAATGCAATATGCTATCAGTTTGATTTCAGTGCTGTGCAGAGGGGAGGTTGAAGAGAAAGCTAGTGTGAAATTGCTTCATCCCTGTTTGTGTCATGTTTAAAAAAAATAAGAGAGAATAAAGGCCAGTGGCTCTAGTCAGGGGACTGGCAGTGCTGAGGACATCAGGAGCTGGCTGGACATTGGCTAAGCCTAAAATTTTAGAGCAGCATTAAATACGTTTTTTTTTTTTCTCATTGCACTCCCCTTTTTAAAGGTCTTTTTGTAACAGGAACTCTAAGGGGGGGAAATAAAAGTTGACTGGGGTTTCCCTAGGGTCTACTAAGGTGGCTCCAGTGATGGGAAATGCCACGGAGCAACCTCAGGTGGGCACCAGATGTGCAGCTTTCCTGGCTGTGGGTGTAGGATGCTGTGACTTGGCATAAGAGCACTTATTTTTTCTCTATGGTGGAAATTTGCTATTTCGGTGTTCTCTGGTAATGGTAACACAGGACCCAATAAAGAGAATTTGAGTTGGGAGGGTTTACACCCCAGCTCTGGTCATTGTGAAGTACTTTTGTGTCCCCCCACAAACAGCTGGGCAGGTAATGAACTGTGACCAGCTGGTAACAATTTGCTTTCCTCAGAGGCTGCATTATGAGGAAGTCCAGTATGGAGCCATCGTGGAGCAACATGTGCCATTACAGTGGGCTTGAGGGCTTCCCTGGGTAGGGATGGGCATAGCTTATGGGATGTCACTGCTGTGCCTCGCTCATCGCAGCTGCCCTCTGCATCCCGTTAGCCCTCTGACTCTCTTGTTACAGCAATCGATTCCTGCTGCTGTCACACACATAGTGGCTGTATTGTTTCCTTAACTTGGAAAAATACGTGTTCAATCTTCACTATTACAGGGAGTGTCCCCACTTGCGTAACATTAATCTTTTTCCTCCAGCTTCAAAGGCTGGGCTTGCTTTTTTTTTTTTTCTTTGAGTGAATTACCTTTAGATGTCTCTGAAGCAAATTAAAGAAACTGTAGTTATAAAGTCTGATTTGGATGTTTTTTTTTTAATGAGGAGAGCAAAACCTTTGCACCCTCCTTCATCTGGAGTGATGTGTTATTTCATACCGTAGGTAAGCACTATAGTATCATCGCAGAGCCTAAGAAGATTAAACTAACCTGTATTTCATGAGGAAATGAGAGCATAGATAATTGCTTAACTTGCTAATCTCTTTAAAAGTACCAGTGAGCAAATTTTAAAAATTCTGCAGAATGGAAGTAAACAGAAACGCTTGATTCCCAGTGTCCTAGTTTATGAAACCCAGATGACTTCTTTTTCTGAAGTGTGTAACCTACTTGAGATTTTTGTCTACCACCTACTGTCGGGCATTTGATCTGAGTCAAAAGAGGTTGCTGAAGTCAAGAGTTGAACGTAGTTTGTGAATTGTAATACAGGGAAACTGGAGAAACTTCTCCTCTCAATATGTGACTCTACTGCTGTGTCCTCCTGCTTCATCTTTGTATCTCACTCTTTCTACGGTGCTGCCTCTTCTCCCCTATCTTAGTGGGACCAAGTGCTTCTCAGGCAGTGACCCTTGCTGGGGTCCATGCGGTGCTCAGTCTAGCTTCACGTGGCTCAAAATAAATACCTGGAGCTTATACCTCCTGATATTTCCTGTATTGATTACTACCTTACCATGCCTTGATTTTTTTTGTATCCAGGAGTAGCTGAAAACATTGTTTACCTTTCTGCTATACAACTTGCCCAGAAAATAAAAGAAATCGGATGCTTCTTAAGGGAAAATGTTTTGGAAGCAGCGTGAGGGTTGTGTTTGTTACTATCAGCTCTGGATTTCATGCTTTTAGCCAGTTTGATTCTGCTTTTGATTTTGAACCCTAATACCATTTTTTCAATGTGTTTGTTTATTTTGCTGGGACTTCATAGCTCTTTAAACAGAAGCTCACAAAATGTTTTAATAGTGGTCGTGGCAGTTCACAAGGACATTTCCTGATTCAGTATTTCTCCTTGGACCAGCTCTATCCATCCTCTCCTTCCAATCTGTATTTATTAGATGAGTGTGTCTGTAATGAACGTTTGAGAATATCACAATCTGTGTGTGTGGCAGTCCTCCAAGTGAAGGAGGAAAACTGTGGGAAAAGCTCCTGGGTACTCATTTTACTGCTCAGCTTTAGGCATCTGTTTAATTATTCCTTGCAAGCTGAAGCAAAACAGACAGGCAGATACAATCAGATACATTTTAATTTGCATTTCTATGACATTTCCCATGCCAGGGTAGGATTTGGCGGTCATTCTCTCCCTGGAGTATGAGAAAATGCCAGGCTTGGTGAGGGTGGGTTTACCTTCTCTCCAGGTGGTGCCCGAGAATGGCAAAGGTAAGAAATGGAGAAACCTGTAGCTTTATTAGATCTGGTACTAAGTTTTGAGATGAACTTGCAACTTTAAGGGTGTTGCACCTGGTGGTTGCTTACTTCAGGATGATTGGGTTATTTGGATTTGTTTGCTGTTACATTCCTCAGGCAAATTGGCTGCTGAAGAAACAGCTGGTTGAGAACAAGTGCTGTTGTGGAGGCAGAAATAGAACATGTAGGTTAACGAGTGAGTATGTAACCTATAAATGTCTAAGTTCACATTTGCGGAGCAAGCTCTGGCCCTGCCAGCCTGGGTGTACCCAGGGATAAAGCAGGCTGCGGTCGGCAGGAGCTGGCACCAGCTCCCTGGAGCCAGTCATGGGGGTCCCTGTTGGAGTGTGGGAGACCTGCTCTCTGGCAGCCTTCCTGAGACCCCTGCTTTGATGCTGAGGACATATTTCTTCCTGAAGCAATTGCCAAGCGAAAGGCAGGGTTCCCTGCAGTTGTCTTGCATTTTCATTCCTGTTCTAGGTTTTAAGCCTGTTTTAGCTCTTACTTGCCATGATCTAGTGCTGGTCCTCCCCTAATTAAGGGATATATCAGTTCTCCTTGTGAAGGTCTCATGGGGCCTACGAAGGGATGTCCTGGAAAAACTAGTGGGAGTTTGGGTCACAAAAATGCTTTGATGCTCAGTGTTAACAATTGGCAAGTGTAGCCAGGGTGAAGGAGTGGCACGAGCAGCCCCAGGTTCTTGCTGTGCCTTGGCGGTGGCTGTTTGTAAGGGGGAGAGCTGTAAGCAATGTACCCGGCTGTGGCAGGCTAATCGCTTCCAAGTCCTAGGTTTCCAAAAAAGCTCTTGGAGAACTTGTTGCTGTTGAGTTGTATGAGCCCCTGAACAGCTTCATACTACTATTTTTTTTCTTCTTTTTTTTTAAACTGTGAGATATTTCTAGCTTTCTTTGGGAGGCATGTTTTTTAATTACTGTTCTTGCATAGTTAACTGGAGTCAACTTGAGGTTAAAGCTAATTTAAACTGGATGTTATATTTAGCATTTATGGTGCTAAAAGGATTATAGGAAAATAGATACTACATAAGTGGCCATAATCTTCTCGCTGTTTGTGGTACTTGAGTGGCAGAGAATGGGGTGCCAATCTGAGATTAAAAATCTAATTTTGGGGAGCTAACGAGAGTCACATTGAAGTAAAAAGGTAAAGATGGATTAAATTTTGAGGACTTAATTTTTTTAATTGGGCCTCAGACCTGCTTAAAACCTTGCAATCAGAGCTTTAACCAAAGCATGTGATTCTAAATTATGTACTATTTCCATACACCAATTTAATAAAATTAAACTAGACACTTCAGTTATACCCTTGATGGAACAGCCAGGATATATTTTTCAGAGGTCATTTTTTTCCACTGCTTGAAGTTTGACAGGCTGCCTCTGTGCTATTATTTTTGATTGCTGGAGGCAGTACTTAACCAGCTCCTCTTATGTGGTACTTCCAACACGACAGTGACGAGAAAGCCCAACCCGGGATGCCAGGAACCAATGCAGATTGCCGCTCTGCAGCTCCAGTACTGGCCCTTGGTCAGAGTGCAGTCGCCTTGCCTGAAAAGACCTCTCAGTTAATTTCTTTTCCATCAGCTGGAGGGGAGGAAAAAAAAAATAGATGTGTGAATAGTAATGCTGTTTGCAGCCCTGGCCTTACCGCTCTGTCAGGAGGGTGGGTTACTTCTGAAAAGAGATGCAAACAAATTTTAAACTGGAAAAATCCCATCACTGCATTATAGATGAGCCAGCTTCTCTGAGTTAAGTTGTCAGTGTGACTGAGAAAGGACTGGCTGCTAGTGCGTGAACTCTGCAGGAGCCTGGTGACTCGGTGCATGGTAATACACTGCGTTGGCTTGCTGGTGTCTGCTTGCAGTCACCGGGAGTTCTGCCTTCAGCCAGCCGCGTTTAATGGCTGCAGGAGGAGGGATGGATCCTGCATGCTCACTGTGACCAAAATGTAACCAAAATCGGCATTTGGAGAATGTCTGAGCTGGGCTCCCTTTTATTCCTGCTTCTCTGTAGGCTTTAAAATTAACAATTAAACCCTCTTAATGGGATTTGTGTACCATATGGCACCTTCCCCACAGGATGACTCTTTCTTGTTGCAATCCTGTCGTTTGTCCATACCTACAAATAGTTTTCAGCCAGAGAAACAACATGCACAGTTTAAAGACACCCAAAGAGGGATAACCATCTCTTTGGACAATTCTTTATGCCCCAGGTGGGAGATACAAATAGTGTTCTCCTGTTGTGGTAAATCAATGGAATAGACTTCAGTGGTGGTGTGGTTTAACCACAGCCGGCAACTCGGCCCATGTGGCTGCTCACTTGCTCCCCACAGCGGGATGGGGGAGAGAATCTGAGGAGTAAAAATGAGAGAACTTGTAGGTTGAGATAAAGACAGTTTAATAGGTAAAGCAAAAGCTGCACACGCAAGCAAAGCAAGGAATTCATTCAGTGCTTCCTACGGGCAGGTGGGTGCGCAGCCATCCCCAGGGGAGCAGGGCTCTGTGAGGTGTAATGGTGACTTGGGGAGATAAACACCATCACTTCAAACATCCCTCCCCTTCCTCCTTTTCCCCCAGCTTTGTGCTCAGCATGATGCCATGTGGTATGGGACACCCCTTGGGTCAGTGGGGGTCAGCTGTCCCCTCCCAGCTCCTGGTGCCCCCCAGCCCCTCGCTGGTGGGGCGGTGAGAGGAGCAGAAAGGGCCTCGGCTCCGGGCAGGCTCTGCGCAGCAGTAACCAAACAGCCCTGCGCTGTCAGCCCTGTTCCAGCACGCATCCAAAGCACGGCCCCACACTGGCTGTTATGAAGAAAATGAACTCTATCCCAACCAAAACCAGCATAAGTGGCAAGCTCAGCCTCTGAAGTGCTATAACAATGAGAAGTTAATGCTCAATGCAGGATCTAAGCATAGACTATGGGGTAATAGGATGCTGACACGCTTCTAGTCCTGAATTCCTTTGTTTTGTTTGTAATACTCTCATTTCTGCTGGTAATGAATTCTCAGAAAGAGAAACTGCAAAAGGACACCAATAAACCAGTTTTATTATTTGGTCAATATAATACAAGACACGCTAAGGTATAGCTTGTCCTACTGATGCCTGTGATACTTGCTTTTCCTTTAGTTTCATCCTAATCCTCTTTCACAGCACAGAGGTTCAGCCAGCAGTAGTTACACAGCTGTTTGCTTGTAGATGGAGCTTTTAATTATGGACAACGTCATGGGATTAATGTTTCCAATTTCAGCTGCTGAGTAGGTTTTCACTGGAGTCAAGAACCTTGGGTTTTCCTGCTGGTGTTCCTGGTCTAAACTCATTGCTGCTTCACATGTTGCATTTATAAGTATGTTGCTATATACCTTTAATTTCAAATGCCATCTTTAGGTGATGGTGGCAGAGGTGTTGGTACCTGCTGTGGCACAGATAGGGAGAGCAGGGTGTGTCTGTGTGTCCGCACTACCCTCCAGTGTGCAACTTCTTCTGGGGGAGCAGAGGGACTGTACAAGAGACCTGGTGCCTCCTAACTTTTTAGACAACTGAAGCTAGCTAGTGTGGCTCCCTTCAGCAAACACATCAGGATCAGATCTGACCATGTCTGTGATGTGCTCCACTTTCTAACTGCTCTGTGGGTGAGAAAAACTTTAAGAACTTTTGAAGAAAGTAGTGGAACACTTCAAAATAGATTTAGGCTGCATGTAAAGGAAAACTTCCTTAGCTTCACAAGTGTTGAGAGCTCTCCACAGCTATTTACAAACATTTTACACTCAGTGTGTTCTTTGTTTGTTTTTAAGTCCTGTTCCAGATACCATATTGCAACTTTTTTTCCCTTATTGGCCAAAATAGAGTTGCTAATGGCCACTCTGCTGCTGTGGCTATTGCTCCTTCCTACCTTAGAAATGCATTACAACCTCTCAAACACCTGCTATCAAAATCCTAGCTGTCAGGGCTGACTGCCTGTATCAGAACAGGACATGAGAGTGGGAGGAAGCTGGAGTTCACAGACAAGCAATTTTGCTCAGCTGACAGGGTTTCATCTTGTCTTGCTCTAGCTTCATGTAGCCTGGAAATCACTGCATTCACTCAGTTACTCCCAGGGGATACCAGGTTAAAACCTCATTCCAAGTGACTACTTTTTCTTCCCTCTTTTTATACTTCTGCTCCAGTGACCTGTGAAAGGAAGAAAAAACATACTTGGGGTAATACAAGACAAAGAAACAACTTCAGGGACTATAAGATCATCTAGTCTGACCTCCTGTGTATAGCAGAACAATTTGTTTAAAGTTCCTGTGGGATGCCTGTTGTTACACATAGCTGTTTCTGGGACTACAGCATAGATGCATCTGTTAGAACAAGCACGGTATAAAGAAAGAGGTTGGTTTTTGTTTTTTTTTCTTGTTGAGAAGGAGCAATGGTTCATCCACCTGATGCCTCTGTCTGGTTCCAGTCTCATGGATGTCAGAACCAGTATCGCTTTTCCCTCTATCACCCTCTCCATCATCATGAGGCTGGTGTGGCCCCCCAATGCTAACTCTGCATCCTTGCCACTCATAATCCCTGTAGCATCATTTCAGCCATCATGGAAACACTGCAAGCACGTTGAGTACAGCGTAGGCAGCCCTGTTTCACCAGGGGCTGAAGGAATATGTGTGCATAGGGGAACTAAGGGCTCACAGCTTAGAGAGCTAGGGAGGACAACCACAATCATCTAGTCTGAAACTAGGCTAAAGGTGTATCTTCAGAGCTATCTGTCTTTGTCTAAAAAGGCTGCAAGTGATGGTGGTTTCACTAGTTCTCCTGATAAGCTGTTCCTGTCTTTCATTACTGCTGGGAATTTTTCCCTTATTTCAAGGTTGAATTTATCTAGCTTCAACATTTATTCACTGGATCTTTGTAAGCAAGATTGGAAAGCTCCTCGCGTATATCTTGCCCAAGTGCAATTACCTACACAGTGTGATGAAGGTACGCCTATGCTTTCTCTTCAGTGAGCTGAGTATGTTGAGCTCCTTACCCATCACGTCAGAAGGCTTGGGCTTTTTTGTTAAAGCCAGAGAACTCATTTTGTGACACTCGCTTGAACTCTGTCCAATGCCTTCAAATCCTCTTTAAAATGCAGACACCAGAACAGGATTCAGTAACCTAGTAGGGGTCTTGGCAGTGCTGCTCAGAGATGCTGGAATCCTTCATTATTTCTACTTCATACTTTTTTTTTTTCCTTCTTTTCCCCTACATTAAAGAATCTTATTAGTCCTTTTTGCTACAGCATTGCCCAGACAGCTTACATTGAGACGATTATCTATAATGACCCCTAAATCCTTTTCTGAGCTCTGTTTTTCAGAGTAAAGTCTTCTATCGTGTAAATATAAGTGACTGCCATTCCTGGATCTCAAACGCTTGGTCTTACCAAAATACATTTTGTAAGGTTACAACTATTTACCATGGTGGCTTAGATAACCCTGTAATGATAATCCATCTATCTCTTAGTTACTACTCTACAATTTTTTATGTCACATAAATATGTGGCTATAGCATAGAGAAGCAAAAAAAAAAAAAAAAAAGTTGTCTCTGGCTTAAAATTGTCCCCATTCAGTGGTATCTGCCTATCAACTGTATTTTAAGATCTGTCAGTAGTCTAGTTTTAGTCCATAGAATATGTTATGTGCTAATTCCATAGGAGGTGTAATTTGTCATATTTTACTCATCCTTCAGAAGTATCTTGGAGAAATCCAAGCATCTATTAGCAACACATGAGCCTTTGCATTTTTGTCCTGGACGCAAAGACTGTGATTGAAACTTCTTCCATTTTAGTCAGGTCAAACCAATTCTGACTTGCTTGTTCTCATTTTCTACCCCTTCAGCTGGCAAAACCTTGTATTTTTTTTCAGCAAAGGGTGTACTGTAGGGAAATGGAAGAGTTTTGCAACAGCCTAGTGGCTCTCCTGGATGAGAGAAGATGCACTTTTGACTGCCATCAGGTTAAGGACAAATGGATTTGAATCCTTCTACTCTCAGATGAGTACTATTGCATAAAAGCATCTCTTTTGGCCTTAACAGTGATTTCTTTCTTGTTATATGATAAGCTTCAAGTTGCCTAGTCTCAGGTTTTGAATCCTTGCTGAAAACAAGCTGCAGAGAAGTGGCTCAATGTGATGCTGAAGGCAGAGTGGGCAGGATATAAAACAAAAAAATCTCTCTTCAGATTTATAGATGTTTAAAATGCTTTTCTTGCCTTATGTTTGGATCCCACTTTTGGGGGAGAGCTTAGGTACCAGATTTCAGCTTGGGGACTAACCTCCAGGAGCTGGATTTATTGCATGTCTGTGCTGAGTATCACGGTATGCAGTCTCTCTGTAAATAAAGGGCTAACTCGGTAAATCAGCCTACTGTCTTGTCTCCATTACGGTTTTTCTTAGCTATTTCAAGAAAGTTGAAACCTTCCCAGTGAAGGAAAGGCTGCAGAGCCCTCTGGGAAATACAGCACTTGATCCATACGTCAGAGGTGCCATTCAATGTGCTATCTAGGGCATGCTGGGCCAGAAGCATAACTGTGGAGTACCGATCAGCTCATGATGTTCAAGCTGACTCTGGTTCAGTAGTGAAAGACCTGACTAACATTGCCATCTCAGCATTGGTTTTGTCTTCCCTCTGTTTAACGGCGTTTCCTCTGCCCTGTCCGCAGCTAACAGCATTCTTAAACTTCTGCTTGTACAGCTGCTTTTCAGCACAGCGACCTCTCATCTGGTGTGGTATAATTTCCTTGCAAAACTGCCTGTATTTGAATGATGGGTCAGGTAACAGAGACAGAAATCAAGAATGATGTCGTTGAACCTTCTTGTGTAGTTCAGTGGAACAAATCTTGGGGTAGCAGGCGCAAACCATTGAACACCATGAGGGGGAAAAAAAAATATCTGTTGTCTCGCTCTTCACCAAGAAAATTCAAATAGTGGCTTCTCCAGCAATTAAAGCCGCCAACTGTTGTCTGCCGTTGTACAGTTTGTTTTCACTGTCAAGATCTGAAGCACATGGCAAACCTAGCATTCTCGCTGTTAGGACTTGGAAGTTTGCTTTCTGCTTCCAATTATAATCTTCTTTGCTGGTTTTCGTATGTAAGTGAACTATTGCTGTTAGCATTTCAGTTCTTTCTTTAAAAATAAGGTGTATGTTTGTAAGCCACAAATATTTGTCTTCCTACAGTCACGTTCTTGTACTACCAATTAGAAGTTAGTTTGAGAACTTGACTTATGTTGGCACTGTATTAAGATATTAGACCTTGCTTTATAACTATACAATTATTTTTAAGATTCCCAACAACAATTTATTAGAAGGAAGCATACTTTCTACCATTAGAGACCCACCGGATTAAGTATTGTCCTCTGAAGCATATTTCCAAACAGTGTTTAATTAGTTTGCGTTAATTTAAAACCTGGGCTAATTGACATTAGATTCCTCTAAAGCAGGTAATTGAATGAGTGTCTGAAATACTTCTCCTATAACATGAGATCAATATTTAGGTGTAAATTCTTAGTTGTATTGCCTATTTCTGTGGGCTAGAGGCTCAAAGGAGCAGCAGCTTGCTTCACTCCCTTTGCCTCGTCTCTGGTATCGCTCAGGGGAGTTCTCTAACCAGCATGCGGGAGGCTGAGCCCTGAGCTTGTCTCTTGCTTCTTCTAAAACAAGGAGAATTGGTGGCCCAGCCCAGTGCCTTTACTTGGCCCTAGCTCTT
The DNA here is from genome assembly GCF_023634085.1 of Falco cherrug. Classification (NCBI taxonomy): domain Eukaryota; kingdom Metazoa; phylum Chordata; class Aves; order Falconiformes; family Falconidae; genus Falco; species Falco cherrug. The sequence goes on from NC_073705.1 coordinate 44,856,886, forward strand.
CTGACAGATCAATGATCTGATGTTGTGTTCTGAACAAAACTTGCTTTGGAAAATTTCATACATAGGTAACAGGAAAAAATCCTGCCTGTGGAAATCCAAGGGTCTTAAAATATTAAAAAAAACACCTCAATTCTTAAATCTTGTATGCACAATTTTAATTGTCCTAATCATTCAAACTTGCATCTTACTGAGGTCTTAGAATTCTTGTGCTTTCTATTGCTGTTGTTATTGGATCCTTTTTTAATGATGTAATCTCTTGTGCATCTGTACTGTACATCAGGAAATTTTCAAACACCACCTAAAACAGACATGTAGGCATGTATGTTTACCATTTAATAATTCTTATTTTACATAATCCTTAATGCAACAGGTCTATCCTCCCTCTTTCTCTGCAGAAAATGGAATGCTTGTTTTCATAATAAAACATCTTCTGAGTATTTACTGTGTTAGCCTGTCTAGGGTAGCTTACACGGACCGTTGATTGTAATCCTCTGACGAATAATCTCTAAGAATAATCTAATGTATATACAAGGCAGATAGTAGCACATGTATTTGCATTTTAACTCCAAAATACAAACTCTCAATACCATAAAGCTGAGCTGTGTGTGTCCACTTAGCCATCCTCGCAGGTAAAACATGAACAGAAACTGAAGTGAGACGTGACAGTAAAGATCAGTACTGGTGACTAACACTTGCTATCGTCATACTACAAGGATCTGACATTACATTTTTTGTCTCTGTATCCCAACTTGTTGAACCAAACCAATCATTAGCGCTTGGGTCCATGTTTAGGGATTTGGCAATACTCTTCTCCCTGTGGTGACAAAACCAGCTTACTTCCCTGTTTTACAGCAATTTAATTCAAAGTAGTATGACGATAGACTGCGAACAGTGCAAATTCTTCCCTTGACCCTGTTCCTAAACTGGTTTTTAATGCCTTGGTCAGATACACAAGAAGTGCCAGGAAAAAAATACATCAGAAAGTGTATGGAGTACATGAAGAATGTGCACTGCAGAAAACCTCAACTCCCTGTTATTGAACTGTAGGGTGTTTGTAAGTGTGGGCAGTGCAGGAGAGCCGAGTCAGCAAGACCTTGATTTGCAGCATTATTGAGGACACAGTAACTTCATTTGGAGTTGTGGGCATTTAATAGCTTTGAAAAGAGGACTGTAAGAAATGCTATTTAAGGTGTGAGGCATTTCTGTCTGCTGAAAGGAAACCTGACGAAATTATGCTGTTTGTGTCTAGAGATAAGGAGGAAAACTTGCCTTCTATTTATTCTCCAAAAGCCTGTCTTTCATCAGCGCATCAAAATATTCACTCTGACACAAACGAGCAGAACTAGGCTGCCTGTAAGAGGGGTAGTAGGATGGCTGGGCGATATTGGATGTAATACTGCAGATCATTGTGTTAGGAGTGGTTGGATACTGAATCAAGTAGCTGAACCCAAAGGAGAGACACACTTTCGTCTTCTGTTTTGATAGTGGACAATTGTCCAAAGCCTCCCCAACAAAGGGCTGCAATAGTTAACATGGAGTACCCTGAAGTACCATCTAATTATTTTTAGAAGTGGGTAGGTTGTAGTCACTGTCATCTTTAGTGACAGGACAGGTATTAGTCACTGATGTTCAGATTGGCTGTTCTGGCTTAAGTTGAGTTGCTGAATGCATCCAAGGGTTACACTTTTCTCCCTTTTTTTTTTTTTTTTGTCCTTATGGGTGGAGGTTTTTTCTGAACAGTAGGTGGGATGCTATCTGCGTGGGAGTGTCTTGCAGTCCCTGAATAACCCCCTGGGCTGTACTTTGGTTAGGGTGATATAAATTCTGTTTCTTGCCCTCTGGGATTCTCTAATGTTGAAAACATGGTGGGACTTTGCATGCTTCAGCATAACCTGCTTGAGATGTGGGACCTTGTTGTGACAGGCTTTATCGGGATGGCAGCAGAAACTCATTGGCAGGATCTGGGCAGCCAGCAGTGCCAGGGGGCATTGGGCCAGCACTGTTGGGGTGAGGGCTGACTGTGCTAAGGATAAACTCTGTAATTAACTGGAAGTGTGTGCTGGGCTTCTTGATGCACTGCAGCTTGCTTTCAGACATTTTTCTGAAAGAAACACAACATGCTTACTGGTGCACTTGCTCGTGGTCATCAGCCAGTTCTTCTTAATGCCAATAAATTAATGGTGAGAGCTAGTTGTAGCTAGAAGAGGATCTTCGCTTTGCTGACCAGTTCCTGGAAATTCTTATGTGTACTTCCATCTCTTGTTTGTTTCGTTTATCTTTTTTTCTGGAGAGAGTGATATTATCCATGATCCAATAAATGAGCCATGAGCAACCTCGTTTCCCCTATTCTTTCGCGGAAGTCAGCAGCTGAGGCATTATGAACCAGAACTGAGGAGGTGGTTAAATCCACCCAGTTTGTTCAAATGCTTAGTTTACCTCTCTTCACTCAGTCAAGAGCCTTTTTAATTCAAAGAATGAGGCCCTAGACTGGGACAATTATGGGCCTGACTGGCTGAGAAGCATTTGTTTAAGTTATTTAGGGTGGAGATGGATGACGGGAGAAATGATTCAGGTTTTATGTACATCCTTAGGTTTGGAGGTGCAGGCTGAATCCAGGTGGGATTTTTGAGCAGGTGGGATTAACTGGAGCTTAAGGGCACTTGGCGCAACGCAGCGCACAGGGAACCATCTCAAGTGAAGTCTCACCCTGGGAAGCTGTGGGACACCCTCTGGAGGAGTGGGACAGCCTCTTCTCTTGTCAGTCATGCACTGTACCGCCTCTGCTGTGCTTTCAATTTGTTGCACTACGCTGGGCTGTATGAACATGTCCCATGTTCTACAAAGCATGTAAGTTTTGCACCATCCCTAGGTCTGAAAGATTTTGATGACTGTTACTTTGCATTCCTTCAATGTGGCCATAGAGGACTGATTTGGTTGCTGCTCTGGCCAAAGGCCCTATTTCTCTTTAGGCTTGAATATTACTAAGCAACTTTGTGCTCACTAAGTAGCAATACTCAGCTTTACCCATCCGTAGCTTTCAGTAATCAAACATGAAAAAGTGTGCCTCAACAGAGGCACGTGAAAATCTGTAGCTGCTGTAGCTGTCCAGTAGAATGGAGAAACAGCTCTGCTACTTTCTGCTCCCATGATAAAAGGTTTGCATAAAAGGAAGTAAAAAAATCAATCTGAAAATAGACTAAGAGCCAAAGCCTGTGAGAAGTTCCTAACTGAGGTATGTTCCCTTTAAGGCAAAGGGGACTCAGACCGTAACCAAATGTCTTAAGCTGTTGTTTATTACACTATTACAGTATCGTTTAGGTAAGCCATAATGTGTTTCAGTAAGCAAACATGAAGACCACTCCTCAGACTGCAAAGTTCAGAAAATACACTGCTCAATTTAATTTTACTGCGTGTCCTGTCGTTCCTGTGCTGTTGGAAGCAGCAAACAATCATTCCCTCTACACATCCCCGAACCCCTGGTTCAATCAGGCGCTGTCAGTCTCCTCGGCAGCTACCTCTCCTGAGTCAGCACTCTCCTTAGTTTCATCCCTGCTGTGTTCAAGCTTCTCCTTCATGTTTGATCGTCCCTGCAGCCCTTTTCTAGGCTGTCTATGCCCTCTGTGGGTTGGAATGCCCCAAACTATGAGTCTTATTCAACGCCTGAGCACTGTGGCTTTCAAGTGGTGTGACCATGTGTCCGCTTTTGTTTCCTATTCCTTTTTTTTAGAGTTTTTTAGCATTCTGCTGTGACTTGTCAGTATGACCCTGCTGACAAGTGAACTGATGATTTCAAGGCCTGGCCAGGTCTCTTTCCCGAGAAAGAGGTAATTACAGATTCAGAGCCTGTCACTGTAGATACATACTTAAAGGTAATTTTCTGCCCATACACATTATTTTGTGCTTATTGGTGCAAACATTTTGTCATCTGCTCACTTAATATTATGGGTACCTAAGATGTAAGTCTTAGCTGTCAGCTTTAGATGTGATTACTCTGAATAATTTTGTCATGGTGTAATTCACTGCTCTGTCAGGTGGTTTGTGACTAGACTGAGCCTCACAAGTCCCAAAGCACATCTCCGAATGGGATCCTGCTGCTTACTTGTGACAAATGACATTTATCTCCTGTCTCTAGCCATGGTGGGAATGTCTGTTCTACCCACTGATTGTTTAGCTTCCGGGATTGCACCATCTACCCTTTTGTAACTCATACGTAACTATTTTTCCTTACCCTTTTGTAACCCACATGCAAGTGTTTTCCCTTCTAGTATGTTCGAAAGCATCACAGGGACAGATCAAATTGCTTTGGTTAGCTTCAAAAGCTCTTTCACTGTCAATGCTTGGAAATGAACTATACGATCCTGATAAAAGTCAGTTAGGTTTGGATTTTTTGTATGCACAATCTCTTCTATTTTGTGTGTCACACAAATATATTTTTGTAAATGGGTCATTGAGGCACATCTTGTAATGACAGGTGACATCAACTGACAGTTTTTGATCCTGTAGGCAATGTGAGCAACACGAGCAAATACAAATATTTAAAATGGACATTTCTAATAGTTTAAAACATATACAAATTCCGATAATTATAAAATAAGTGGCTTTTTAATTGCTCAGACTCTTCAGTCACAACTGATACAGTCATCGTTCTCACTCTTGTAGAGCATACGGGAAGTTAATGGCAGATGTGAAGTTAATTTTTATTTTTATGACGTTTATAGAACATAATATGACCCATACCTCCCCTGAGTTTTTTCTCAGTGTCTGATAAAAAGCTGGATGTTTTTCTGATGGACTGTGAGTTTGTTGATTGTCCTGGTAAGCAGCAGCTACAAAATCTGATGCAGTTTAGCATGTGCAAAGCTGAATGTCACACACATTTGAACCAGAGCCAAGCTAATATTCCTTATTGGGGTAAAATGCCTACTGAAATGTTTTTATGGAATTAGGAGGGCAGACTCATCATGGAAATTTGGGAACTCCCATTGTGGGGAAGATATGTTATTCAGATGAACAAGCTACTTATACAGACATGTGGTGTAATACTGGATACTCCTTTAATCTTTTCGTAATCCAGACATTACCATATGGACAAACTGCACAGATTGATTTGAGGAGGCCTCGCTGGATAAATGAATACCCTACTTTGTTTAACATAAAAGCTCAGCAAATTAGAGTATCAGGGAAAAAAATAATGCTTTCCAGCACATAGTTTATTCGCAGTGACATATAAAATGAGAGTGATGACAATCAACACAGGTTTAAGGCAGCTTGTTTGACAAGCAGCTCGTGATGGTTTGGACAGTTATCTGGAGGGCTTTCTTTCAGTGCTTCATTGCTTGTAGCCAATGCACGGCCTTTCCAATGTGGAACCAACCACCTTTGCATGTACATATCAGAGAACACACGTAGTTTTCTCTAGCGTTTTGCTTCCAGTGGTGTACCTGCATTAATTTTGCTTGATGCCGTAATGGGTTATTTAGCTTTGTTATCAACTTCTTTCTCAATCTTCTGTCCTGTGAGGAACTGCCATATTCCTCCTCTGTAGTTCTCATTCCCCAAGGCATATACGAAGGCATTCACCATTGGTGCAGTCTTGGCAATAACAGCAGGAATCTGTCATGAGACACAGTATTTATTAATAGGATGATGCACTGAGAGGCTGGTTGGCCAATTTCAGCCTGGGCTCAGTTTCCCTTTACCAAACAAATGCCAGTCTCCAACATGAGCAGCTTGCTGCCCCCAGAGAGATGAGAGGTAAAAGCAACTTGGTCAGTTGGAGTCCATTGCTCAGGAAATTATAGTCTCCAGGAGAAATAATTTTGATCAGCATTGCCTGAAACTGGGATATTTCATTTAAGAGTGAATACAAACACTCTGGAGGAGTGAAGGGTGTGCCACGGACACCTTCTGATGGATAGGTGGGCTGATATTGCTAACACATTTTATGTGGGAAGCTGAATACCTAAGTACAGTAATGCATTTGGTGACTTGAAACTGGGCTAATTTTTGGGGACTGAGTGAAAGTTGAAAGGTTTAATGTGATATTATTGAGGCCCAGAGGTAGCCTTGGAGTTAAGACTCATAGAAAAAAGGGAAAAAAGGAGGCAGCATAACCTTAAGAGTGATCAATTGCAGTCTTCCCGAGGAGAGAGAAATGTTAAAAAATGAACGAGACAAACAGTCTCTTCAAAATTGAAAATTCTGGGCAGGTCCTTGACTCTGGGAAGGACACAAAAGCTCCCTCAAACCATGGGGCAGTGCAGGCTATGGACCCCTAACTGTCTGCTGAAGAAAAAAGCCCCCAACTTCCTAAACAGTAGCTTGATCAAAGCAGTAATATAATGCCCATTACATCACTGTGCTTAGAGGTTTTGCCTTAAGTGGTAGATGAAGAGAATGCTTTGAGGAAATGATCTGCTTGTTATATATATGTTATAACAAGTAAACCCAATTGTGAGTAAATTGGCCTCGTTCCATAGGAACGGAGACAGGGGAGTAAGGAGACTGTCAGTGTTTGAATTCCCTCAGGTGGCATAGACGTACCATGCGGTATTTTGGTGAAATGAACATCACGTTTTCAACTGCTGCGTAGAAGCATAAAAGGCAATAGGGACCCCAGCAGATGACCAGCGTCTTCAATGGTAAACCAGTATTAAACTGAAAAACAAGAACAATACATTCTTTTGTGCTTCCCAGCAGCACACTGCCACGGGCAGATGGGACAGATCCTGTGAGACCATGGTTTGTGTTCTGTAGCAGGAGGGGATCAGCCAGCAGGATGTGCAGTATTGCTGCTGCTTTGCCGTGCATGTTGGACGTGTGTGAGCATAGCTCCCTCTGCATCGAGGGCTGCCTGTGCAGCAAGTCCCCTGACCATGGGGATGGGGTGGTGAGTGGCAGTTCTCCTGGGTAGAGGTGCCAAAGCACCTTATGGCAGATCAGTTAAATCAGTCTGTGTGCTAGATGGAGAAGCCATAGCCAGTAATTGCTGCTGGGGGGGCAACATAGACATTTAAATACAGAACAACATTTTTCTGACTTCTCAGAGGGTCTTGCAGACAAAAAAAACCTCTGTGGAGCCACTACTAGGGCAGCACAACAGATGGATGCAGCAGCAGCAGCTGTGTTGTGGTAGTAGGACTCCTCTGTCCTTCTTGCTAGGGCCTTATCCATGCTGTTCATGGATAGCTGTTCCCAAGTGTCATATAAATATTAATGCATAGGGAAGATAAACTTAATCCTTAAATTTTCTGCATCGTAACTAGTCTACAGAATATTCTAAGAAAGAAATTGCACTCTATTGCATAAACTCACTGAAAAAAAAAAAAAGGTGATACTTATAATAATGAACGTTGAGATTTATTTAAGAACTGTGCAGAGGGTACACATGTTTATTCCAGACAGCCACAAACAAGTCTGCCTGACTGTCTCTTTGCCAGTATAACATCCCCCTTGAGCACTGGCTGCCTTTACCAAGTGCAGGGGTCGGGCTGTGCCTGCCAGCCATGGATAGTGCCCCAGACTGTACAACCTGCACCTAAGAACTCATATAATCACCACATTACATTCCCATAAACCTGCCACGCCAGAGCAATTCCTTTGTTTCCAGCTCATAAAGGTTTCTGAATTTCCTCAACCAAGTGTAAACACGATGTGCATAGGAAGGCCCTTTGCCCCCACGGGGTGCCTGTGTGTTTCCCTGTAGTGCTGCAGTTCTGGCTGGCTGCCTCGGTGATAAGCTTAGAGCCTGCAGGAAATAATGATCCTTCCTGAGCAATGTTTCTCTGGATAAATACTGATATGCTATTACCAAATATACTGCATGCTGTGTGCTTGTTTTGTAGCTAGAATTGGACCAGTGTAGGTGGAGGGGAATCCTCAGGGTCATTAGTCCAACCTCTGCTTTGACAGGGAGTGGTTTGTAATGCGCTGGGTTGGAGCAGATGTGGCTGGCTGGTCAAATCTTGAAATATCTAAGGATGGGGTTTCCACAAGCTTTCTGGGTAGCTCCATCCTGCGTTCTGCTACCCTCCTGCTCCAGTAACACTGGGGAGCTAGCGCAGAAGGAGCTGAGCCAAAGCCTCTGTGAAAGAAATTGGCTTTTTGAGGACTTTGTCTCTGTTGGATGCAGCCCTATTTTGGCAAGGTGGTTGCAGGAGTGGGGGAAGCTTTCTTACCTTATAGTTCCCACTTTTCTTGAACTTCTGGTGTATGGACTGATAGGCCGTCAGCATGATGAAGCCCGGGATCATGAAATTGAAAATGGATAGACCAAAAAGGAATGTGATATAGTTTCTGGAAAGGGTAAGGAGGAGCAAAAAAGAAAGAGGTTGTTAATTCCTCTCTAAGGCATCTCTGTAAACTTGCTGTAAATATTCATTAACTTGTATTTTTAAAAGGGGAAAAACCAGTTTTGTCAACATGCTTTACATGCAGCATTTGCTGAAGGCTGGTTAAGTTGTGCCATGCTGTTGTGTATGGGATGGATAGTGTCATAGAAAATCACAACAGGTGTTTGATTTCTAAACCCAAGCATCCCTACTCGGACATCTGTACTGGAATGCATTAAAAAAAAACCCTCATTCTAAAAGAGTTTCAAGTCCTAAACCCAGAAAAGATGCAGTTTATAGATGAGCAAGGGAGCAGCAGAAACCTGAGCACTAGCCTCTCCCATGGAGGAAGCTGACTTCAGCCGTTCCCACATGGTGCCACGTGAGTCAGGGCAGCCTTGGGTCATGCCTGCCTTGTCCCAGCCACTGGGGAGGGAGATCTGCCCCAGCACCAACGACGGAGGATGGCTGGGGGCTTCAGTGTGCTGTTGAGACCACCCCAGGGGATGGCAGCTCCCCCCCCCCCCCGGGAGCTGGCCCCTGCACTCACCTGTCCCCTTTGCTGTAGTCCAGGGTGCAGCAGGTTCGGAGGGGTTCGTAATCATATTCCCCCCATCCCAGCAAGGGCATCACAGCCCAAAAGGCAGCAAAGAGCCATGCAAACAGCATCATGGAGATGGCCGTGCTCCACTGCAGCTTGCTCCCTGCAAGAAAGGAAAAGGGGGTACGCATACCTGGAATGAAACCACCGTGGAAAGCTGCCTGGCTCGGTGGGGCCAGTGCCAAGCACCCCAGCCCAGGGGCCTTGGGCAGAAACAAGCAGCTGTCGGTGTTTTCTAGCCTGAAGGCGACCTGAGCCTGGAGCAATCAACCTTGCATAAAATAGGAAGGAAGCTTTTAAACTTTAGGAAAGAGCAAATTCTTATTCCCTTTTGGGTGCTTTACTTAGACAAGTGCTGTATTGCTGTTTAGCTTTGTACCATGCTGGAGTTACAGCTGCTCTTACAAATATTAGATTCTTGTGCTTTGGGAATGTGTTTGAAGACTCAGATGAGGCAGAGAGCAGCTGAATGAACAGAGCAGTGCAACAAATAGTGTTGGAAGAACTCGAGCCCTGCTGCAGGCTGTGGGTCAGATCAGAGATGCGACTCCGCACAGCCTCCCCAGCCCTTGCCTGCTTCCCACCTGCCCTGCTGAGAGTGCAGGGCATGCATGGATATTAAATATACCCTGTTCTAAAATCACTGCTCATCAATATGTATGTCAATATCTATATACAACCTGACAACGCACCTTGTTCTAAAAATACTGCAGATCAAATTATTTTGCCCTCAAGATGATTGCTTAGCCTGGAACAGGAAATGCAAAGCTCAGCATTGATCATTTTTATTATAAAATTAGGAAAAAAAATACTACTTGTGCCTATCTCATCCAATTATGTAAAATACCATAGGAATAGGTCAATGAATGGAATGAAAGACTGGAAGCTTGAGAAGACACGGGGCATATTTCTTCATGGAGGAGGCAGGCAGGCTTTCCCGCAACTGTAGTACGTTGTGGTTTAGCCTAACTGCTTGCGTGTAAAAAACCAAACCAAACAAAACAACCCCTGGATAATTTTGTTATGGAGGCTAATGTCTCTAATCATGCCCGTGCTGAAGAGCCCATGACGCCAGCTGCGCCAGCAAGGAGCATGGTGACTCTTCCCACTGCTCCTTCTGTCTCCTCACACATAAGGAATCTATTTTGGACACTAGAAAAAGAGAGAATAAAACCTAAGAAAATCAGATTTTTTTTCGTTCTGGATTTGGCCTTTTGCAAAATGAGACTAATGGTGAAATAGCCTTGGTGAAATCAGCTGCCTGTTGACCCTCCAGAAAAGATTTAATGACACATCAGAAGTAGCTAAAAATGTATGAATGAAAAATTAAACACATTTGATATTATTTTAATTTTACCCAGAAAAAATACTTGCCTTACAAGAACAGTGAAAGAATTGTGCTCTGTTCACATGGCAAAAATGGCCTCTTCTGGGGGGGCTGATGCCAAGAGAGCAAGTTAAGAGCAGTTCAGTTGGTTTTGTGCAGAGCAGGCCATTGCTATACCTTAAATGCCTTTTATTTTTTGCCTGATAAAATTTAATGTAATAGTCATGTAGATCCTAATTCAGTTAAGTGTGTATGTATAAAGTCCAGCATACGCTTAAGGATATAATTCCTAATTAGGGGCCAGCGCTGGCAATTTGGTCCTATTAAGTCTAATCACTCTTGTACTCTGGCTTTCTCTCCTTGAAAACTGAGGAGGAAGCTTCTCTTTTCCATACAGTGAAATATTAATGCAGGGGATTTGAAATGGCTTCTGTGATTGCTTTGGAAGAGAAAGAGGTCATACTTATAAACACACACACTGCACCCCACCCCACCCCATTATTTAAAGATCACTAAAATTGTGATGCCAAAAGCTTAAATTTTAGGTAGTGGTAGATAGAGCATGGAACTTTAATCCTTTTGACTGCACTGGCCAGTTCTTAGTGACCTAATCATAAACTATTTCTCAGTCTTTAGTCTGTGGGAACACTTAGGAATTTAGATTATTTTTTTTTTTTTAAGATTTGTAAGTTGGTCAAACATTTAGCTGATTTTCACAGAAAAAGCAAAAAAAATACATCTCTGAGCGGCTCCATTTCAGCTAGATTTCAGACTGAAATTCAAAAGGTATTTCTCAACGAAAAGGTCAACAGGATTTTCTAGGATGGAGGAAAAAAAAATAATACCTTCTCCTTGCTCTTGCAAATGGTTGTTATAGCTGATATATTCCAGAACAATATGCCTTGTGCTAGACTTCATGGCATGCATCACTTAAAATTGGCAAAGTTTGTCAAACCCAAAAATGTCTGAAAATATGTATCGGTCATGAGTAAAATAGGTGTTGGTACCTTCTTCAACTGCAGTGCAAAAAACACTAGTCACTGGTGTTCACAAGTATTCATCTTTTGTAGGAATAAGAAAGGTTTACTGCATAATAGCTTCTTTTGTGCTTATCATTAGAAAAAGCTCTTTAAAATACCCTAAATAAAGGGAATTTTTTTACTCCAATGATATTTTTCTTTTTTTTTCTGTGGTTCTCCATGGTCACAAAGCTGTCTTTGTGATTACCTTCTGCTTCAGTGAAAATGCAAGATCTGTATAAACATTGGCGTTTTGTCAGGGAAAACTGATGAAGGTGCAAAACTAGATGAAGGAAGTGTGGCAGGGTGGCTGCAGTCAGTGTGGCAGCAGGTAAGGGCTTGCTCCTAGTTTGACAGAGCTGACAGCTGCAACTTGGAGCAAACAGTAGTTTGCTAATCTTTGAATACTGATACAACAACCTAGGTTTACTTATTCAAGGAATTAAGGATTAGATAAAACTCCCTGCAATTCTTCTTCTTGAAATTGAATGCTGCTGTGAAATCCCTGCTGATTTTGTTCATCTTTTCTTTTGTAATGTTTAGAAAAGTACTGACATAAATCACCTCAGATTTTCCATTTCCCTCTAATTCTTAAATGCGAGTGTAAAATCTTCAAGATCTTTTTTTCTTTCCTTTTAAAGCTGTAGCTCTATGCTGTGTTATGAAAGGAAAAAACCTGACCAGGATCTTTCCCCTCTTCACAAACCGCTGATGGCAGCGTGCTACCCTCTCGCAAGTATGAGCCGCGCGTTAGATCTAAACACCTTCTGCAAAGATGTCTCCGTGGTGGGTGGCTGCCCCCCAGGCTGTCCACCAGCTGCCCCCTGCCTGCCTGCGCCCAGCTCCAGCGGGACCTCCAGGGCTGCTGCTTCCTTCCTCCCTCGCTATGTTAAGAACATAATTTGGGACGTCGTCCTCATTCGAATGGCCGGGGAGGGAGAGCTAACCTTGCTATGAAACGTCATCTTCTGTCCTGAATGCTTGGCTGTTGACAGGCAGCTTTCTCTGAGTTTGCCCTTTCCTCCTTCCCTGTTGGGCACTAACATAAAACCGCTTCTGTTTTCTCCTTTCCTCCCTTAACGATCAAATTTTGAAATACAATAGTATATGTTTTCCCATCCTGTACGCATTTGATATTGAAACCCTTTGGACTCCTCTGCCTTTTCTCCTCTCACGGCATACCTTTAGTCTATAGATTTCTGTCATCCTCTCCTTGCTGGGAAAGCAGCATCTCAAGGGCACCAAGGCCACATTTAGGGGATAAAAAGAGAGTTGCCTGGGATGAAGAAATCAAGTGAGGGGAAGAGTAAAATGCCTTGAAACTACAGCTTCCCTGTCATGTGTGGTGGTCATACTATTTTCTTCCATATGCCAATCAATACCAACCTGTTTTCTGGTGAGTGACATATCCAGTTATCAATATGCTTTAAAGGCTAGATCTTTGTCACTTGAGGGTTACATCGACTTCCAAACTTAAAAACCTGCTTAATTTTCAGGATGTTGGTGAACACATTTGTGTCATTAGCATCCAGAATGGCTGAAAAATCACATTTTCCCTCATCATAGTAGCAATCTCTCACATTCTACTCGGCTCGCTCTTCCTCAGAAGTACAGATAGTGGATAACCGAGCATCAGGCTGAGGAATGCCTCAACAAATGTTTCTCAGGAAACTGTTAGGACATAACAAAAACATTGGAGGTGATGTAATTGAACCTGGAAGGAGTGCCAGTTCTGGGGGAAAAGATAAAACATTGATAACTTTGTTTTTTTTAGGCAAAGGTATTTTGTACCTCCTGTATAGGCACACAGCACACGCCAGTGTCAACAGGAGTTTAATGTATGAATTGAGAACGTGGTATCGCCAGCAGGCTTGATGTATCAGATCTATGAGATATGACTTAATCTTCCTCGCAATCAGCTTGTGCAGGATGAAACTAGAAGTGGCTGGTGTTACTGGAATAGCCACAGAGCAGGGCTGGAGATTTGTGCTGGGACTCCAACTGCACTCCAGCTTTTAAGGCCTTCTGGGATTTTGGTTTTGGTTTGGTTTTGTTGTTCAAAACGTTCAGGAACAGCCGCAATGCTTGGGCATCGGTAAGTAACAATTTGAGCAAAGTAAAGAAGCTTGTGCCCTGAGGGTCTCTCTGTCTGTGCTCTTAATGTAGTATGCTCTTGACTGGAGGAGTGCGTGACACAAAAGCATTAAAGTCAACGTTGTGGAGAGTAAAATGTCTTTCCAAAGACATGTTTATTTTCAGGCTATCTCTCTTGTAAAAATACAGATGCTACTCTTTAGCTCCAAGCACATTTTAGTATCTAAAGGGTGTTAGTATGGATTTAGCCTACAGCCTGCATTATTTGGGGCCTTTGTCTGGACACGAAAAAGAACATTTCCTTGCCTGAGCTGAATTCTTGACAAAAGTTGCAGCACAAAAAGTTGGCAACCTTTCCACCCTCAATGGGATCATCAGATTGAACTTGTTTGCTGCGTGCTCTGGGTGTGTTTTAGCACTTGCTGCTTTATTCCTACAGAGGCCATGCCTGAAATGCAGCGTGGACGCTAATGGCAGAGGCAGTTGAGGCGTTGCAGCTCAGCCGCTTCTTCCCCAGCCCGTTTTTACACTTCCATTTAGGAAATATTTTGTGGTCTGAGCAACCTGCACTTTAGCACAAGAAAAGGAGGGCTCTGTTTGCCTATCAGCATTGTTGAAGGGACGCAGTTTTTTTGGGAATGGTGTGGTTATGTGAAGTGCTCTGCACTGCTCGCTCCTCTGGGAAGAGCCTGGCTGTAGTGGGAACCAGGAAAGCTGCAGGTCTGAGTAGGAGGACCTCATCCATTTCTCTCTGGGGGCAGAGCTGGGAGACTGCTGAAATGGCCAAACAGTGTGGATCAGGGCATTCCTGGTATTACGGAGTGCTAGGTTGCCCTTTCAGGATAAATTTGCATTTCATATTGTGTCTCTTTCCCTTTTCATAATGACAGCCATGAGATTGTGTTTGCCACTCGGTTGTTTTCTAATAACTTTTGAAAACACTGGCTACTTAGAAGTACACTGGTGAGGGAAGAGGGAACTGGCAGGTACCACGTTGCTGCGTTTACAGTGAAAGTTGGTGTCTGGGGAGAGGTGAGCACCCCATACAGCTGTCAGCACAAGTCTATCTTATCAGACAAAAGCAACATCATCCCTTGCCCTGTATTCACAGGGAAGTGGGGTTTGGCAGTTCCAGTGCTAACAAGGCTGCTAGTTTGTTTTACAGCAGGTAATAATGCCCTTGGTTGTGCTCCCTGACCTCTGTGCTAAGAGAATATGGTTATTCCTCTGCTCTCCCCATCCATAGTGGTGGCTGGAGTGCAGTTGGAGTCCCAGCGTAAATCCTAGCAGTCTCCACAGATGCTAAATTCAACCCAGCACCCTCATTCAGCAGAAATTTCCACTCACGTTACATGAATGAGTGCAGAAATGCAGTACTGCTGAAGTTTGGGAGGAAGTTCTGTGACAGAAGACAGAGCATATCTATCTGTATAAATCCATATGTTTGACATCCTGTCAATCCCTATTTCTCACCGAAATCAAAAATATGCTTTCATGAGTCCACAGAAAAGGCAAATTTACTTTCCTGCATTGATCTCCCTGTCTAATATTAGATTTCCATTAAATCCAGCTGAGGTGTCAGAGCTACTTAAAAACTAAATTGCAAGAAAAAACAAAAAATGACCTTCACTAAAAGAAGAAAACCAACATATTCCTCCTCTTATCAGTACTTAAAAATGGCTCTGCTGCTCTTATTGAAACTAGCAGATAATTTGTTCTTTTCTTGGGAACAAATGTACTGAGTTCCAGTCTTCATAAGGGGGCTTGGAAAGTAGCATAAACCCCACAAATGGTTCTGGCACCCCAAAGCACCCCTGCGTCGTGTCACACAATGGGACTGCTGAGCTCTGTCTGCATGATCATACCTCTGGGCTAGTGCTTTGCCATGGGCTCTGCTCCAGCTGCTCTCTCTGCAGGGGCATCTCTCTGGCTACACATAATTTACCTGTAATTAGTAAACTCTGCATAGGCACAAAGATCTGTTTGGTACACAGCAAGGTGTTGGGTAGAAGCCCAAGGGGCATAGATTATTCTTCAATATGGGGAGTTGAATTTTGTTTGGGACACTGAAGATTACTTATGGAGAAAATGAAAACATGGCAGGCAGGTCACAACGTGGATGTGATCTGGAAGAGGAAATATCTCCTGATGGTGGCTGGTTAGTGCCCCCCATATGGAAGAGGTCCTTTGGAGAGATTGTTTATATTTGTTCTCTCTCTAGCAAATAGAGACTTAGTAAGTCTTAACTTAGATAGTAAGGCAAATAAACTTACATATAAGATATGCAGATAATAAATGTGTGCTTGCTTTGATTCTCTGAAATCTAAGCAAGCTGCTTTATAGCAGGATCTGGGTAAGGCTGCTAGGTAAATTGTAGCCCTTACTTGTACAGTAGTGATGGTACCGGTCCCAGGCGACCGCAGCGCTGGAGCCAATGCTGGCTAGTGCTGTGAGGAAGCCCTGGAATCCGTGAATTTGACAGCCATCAGAGCCGTAGGGCCAGTATCTGCCAATAAAAAAGAATATGTTAAGAAAACGATAGAAAAAGGTGAAGACATGTTTGGAAATTGCATTAATGGAGAGGGTGAAATGATAGCCTGTGACCTTGCTTTCTGAGTCTGAGAAACATTGTGAAAGATGTTACTGTGGGTGCCTTTAGGTATTTGCCAGCATTTATCTTGCTGTAATGTCTGATACAGCACAACAGCTATTTTTACTCTTAATATGGAGAAGAAAAGATAACCCTGCATTTATGTATTGGAAAGTTGTTGTTTGTTTTTTTTTAAATTTGAAATCTACATTTCATCCAATTATCCGTATCTTCAAATTTGTCAGCCAATTTGTCAACATGTGAAAGTAGCAAATGAGTTATAAACTTTTGGAAAGTCAAGGTTCACCATTTCACAACAAATAAAAATACTCCTGATAGCAAGACTGAGGCATCCAAATGTCTTTGCAGACATAGATTGAAAAGAGCTATGGGATAGTCTCATGTAGCTGACATCTGCTGACATGACCCTTCAATTACCTGGTCACCCATGGTAAGGAGCCATGGCTGTTTTGCTTCCCGTGTTCATCTAACCTGACTCTTATGCTCATAAAGCTGGCTGTGAGGTGGAAATCTTCAATCTCCTTTCCCCGGCATTTACAGAACACCAGTATAACTCATTAGGAGACTACCCCTGGAAGTCCCTTTGAAACACGTCTGCTTGGGAGGCTGGGAAACTTCTGCTCCCATTTAAAAGAACCGTATATTGGTTTGAAATATATTTCTAGTCTCTATTAAAGGTATTTTCAGGGTTTAAAAATATGCTACTTAAGTGGAATTATTCATCAGCTTTTTTATAGGGTGGTGGTAGTTTTTTTGATTATGGTTTACTTGTGATTTGTTTATTGTTATTGTTCACTGAAATGCTTGATATTGTTTCTGTCCTCTGATTAAATGATTGCATGTGGGAAAATGTGGGAAATCAAATGTGTCATAACTGATGGGAGCTCCCTGCTAACAGATCTGCATTTTTATTTTCCACAAAATTCTCAAATAAGTGCTTTAATGGAAAAGTTCATAAAAAACTAGAAAGGCTTGCAGATGAATTTGGGGTCAGTCTAGAGGTTTAGGTAAATGAAATGTACAACTGTGTTGATATTCAAGTAGCTTCTACTATAACCACTGTGCGGTTAAATGTCTTCTATAATCAGTCCTATAATCTGTTGACGATTATATTCGGTGTAGTCTGCTTTCTTACTTGCCTGGTGGAACTATATAGAATTTCATTTTGCTGTTTCAGATTGAGAGAATGAGAAGGTTGGTTAGATGGTATGTAGAAAAAGAGTGATTTAATTAATTTGACCTCTTAGGACTTAAGCTGTAAGTTTTAATGTGGTTCTTCTGATCCTCCTTTAGGAAAAATAAGATATACCTTAGGAAGCTGGAGAAGGCAGCGATGAATGCATTGACGCAGATCCCGCAGTCAGCCAGTGCAATGCTGAGAACCAGCAGATTGCTGGGTGTTCGGAGTTCTTTGATTTTTCGGAAAGAAATAATTGTCAAGCCATTCAGACAGAAGCCAAGCAGGGCTGAAATATAGAATTGTTTGGTTTGATTCCACTAGAAATGGGAAATATCTACAATTATATTGCTGTATTCTTTAATGAGAGAGCAATAATTACTATGGGAACTTATGCACAGGTTATGTATCTGTAGTGGTTACAGCCTGCATGCAAGCTAAAGACTTTCAGGAGAGAAGTCAGAGGTGACAGCTGAAGCCAACGCTTCAAACTGCATTAGGGTGTCGTGGTTTAACCTCGGCCAGCAACTAAGTACCACGAAGCCTCTCGATCTCTCCTCCCCCCACCCCCAGTGGGATGGGGAGAAGAATAAGGTAAAATCCATGGGTTGAGATAAGAGCAGTTTAATAATTGAAATGAAGTAAAATATAATAGTAATAATAAACCCAATAATAATTTAATGAAGATGAGAGGGAGTGAGGAATAAAACCCAAGGGGAAAACCCCAAGTGACGCACAATACAGTTGCTGACCACCCTCTGACCGGTGCCCAGCCAGTCGTCAGGCAGTGATGAGGGCCCCCTGGCCAGCTCCCCCAGTTTATATGCCGAGCATGATGTTCTGTGGTATGGAATGTCCCTTCGGCTAGTTTGGGTCAGCTGTGCTGGCTCTGCTCCCTCCTGGCTTCTTGTGCCCCTCCTCACCGGCAGAGCATGGGAAACTGAAAAGTCCTGGACTTAGAGCAAGCACTGCTTAGCAACAACTGAAACATCAGTGTGTTATCAACATGATTCTACTAAATACTAAATCCAAAACACAGCACTGCGCCAGCTACTAAGAAGAAAATTAATTGTATCCCAGCTGGAACCAGGACGCAGGGATATGGCCAGTCATGTGGAGCAGAAATGTTTTAATCTTATTTGTAATTCTGTCGTTTGTTTTAATAGAGAAACCTGATTGCCAGGCTCCGTACAGGGACACGTGGGTCAGAGCGAGGGAGATGCAGGGGAGGCACTTTCAGAGGGGCTCACAGCCAGCACTTGCTGCTGGTGCACACATCTCCCAGCCTGTCTTTGGTAGAGAATGGGTTGTGTTTAATATCAATAGTAACATTCTTTTGTGTTTAAGCATAGAAATCCCTCAGCTGTGTTTGTCAGCCTGCCTCCCTTTGGGCTTCTGTTTAAGGTTAGCGTAGACAGTGCTTGAATCACACCAGCTCAATCTTATTACTGCCCTTAGTCAATAGACTATACATGGAAAGGAATAATCTAATTATAAAAAACAGTCACTGATAGATTTTTAAAAAAAATAAGTTAACGTTGGTCCTCAGAGAGGAGCATCCAAGCAACCCCAGCTATTCACCCAGGGCAAAGCTGTGCCATCCTGAAACCCATTCTTCACTGGTTTAAACTCAAGCTTTGTCCTTTAATGCCCTTTTCAAGGCAACCTGAATTATTTTAGCTCTCATGAGGCTCTGACTCAACATCCCACCTCTAAGTCTTGGTTAGATGAGATGCAGTATGTCTTTTGCTTCGTGTTCTTCTTGGAAAGAGAAATGATGTAGCACGAAAATGTCCATATCCCCTAAATCTGTAAAGTAGTGTAGTTACTTACGCTTATTGTCTTAATTCTGCACTTACATAAGATGGATGATTTTGTCTAGTCAGAAATCCTGCTCCTGCCTTAATTGCATTAATGGCTGATGGCATAACCACAGTAACAGATGATGGGAGTCTTTCATTACACAACATGTAACAAAATATTTGCAGGAGAAATATTTGGAACCATTTGAGATTGCCGTTCTTATTCCCTCCCTGCCAGCTTACCTCCCACCCACAAGGTGAAAACTGCTGCCTGTTCTCCCAAATGCAGTGAAGCCTTTAGGAGAGGCATGTTGTGACCGTGTTTGAAGTAGAGCTGAAGAGTTATTACTGTATCAACTTTTTTTCTGTCTTTCCCCTGTTTTTGGAAGCTCCACGCTTCAGCCCATTCTGCTTTTTTGAAGGCCAGCGTGAGTGTACAAATAGAGAACTTACTAAATTAAAAAAACTAAAATAGCTACACATTTTCATTTTTGGAGCAGCAGACGTGTCCAGTTAATAAAGTGAATGCAAGGTTTTCCTCTTCCCCAGAATGTTTGCACTTAGAAGCAGCACCAAAAAAGGAGGTCTTCACTGCCTTTCTCTCAGAGTCTTTTAGAAATTATTTAGTTTGATCTTCTAAGTCAGACAACAGAGATAAAATTTTATTGCCAATCTGCTGGTCATGTTCTGCCTAAAACCCTATAGAAAATACTTGTGTTTAGTAAAACATACATGTGTTAGATCACATCTAGTTTTAAATGCAGGTTACAGGCAGGTACTTTGCTTGGACTTCAACAGCTGCAAGCCCCCTGGCAGGCTGCAGCCCCTGGGCACAGGTGGGTGAGCTGTCAGGGTGCTGGTACCACAACCAGCTGGTCCCCAGCAGGACCCTGGCTGTGGGGCTCTGCCAGCACCCAACGGTGTCCCTGTCCCTCCTGCTGCTTCTCACCCCTCAGTGACAAAGTGCAAAGTCATGCCAGGACCTGCCAGGCCCTGCAGATGCCTTAGTGGCTCTTAGGCAGGTTTAGCCCTGAACCCTCTTTAGGCAGCAGCTTGCCCCTGGGCCAGGAGTAGAAGCTTTTTCTTCTCTCTTTCCTCCAGGGGAGAATTTCTGGCCGTGCTCTTCCAGCTTTCCTTTTCAGGCAGATACGATGCTGCCTTCCAGCTGAGCTCACCTGCAAGGAGAAGGCAAGCATCCTCCTTTCTCCCATGCTCCGTGTTTGTGGGGTGAGCTAATGAGCATATATCCCATTCTGTTGGTGCTTACAGCTTCTCCTCCTCTACTGTTGGGCCCCACGATCCCCGCATCCCCAGGTGAGCAGCACTATGCAGGGATGGGGTCCCAGGCCCTGACTGGGAAGTAGCTCAGAAGACACACCAGCGGCTGAAATAATCCTGGCTACAAGCCTGCCCTTTGCTAGCTGCCAGGTAGGTATACATTCGTAGTTTTGTTGCAGTTTCTCAACGTGGCACATGCCTTAAGAAAAGCCTACATTGGCTAAATTGAATGAAAATGGACTTCTTCCTGGAGTTTTGCTTCTTAACAGTTTGAGAGCTTTTGAATCTCATACAAGTATCTTTCTGTTTGTCACTTCTACTCAGGAGCCATTAACTGCAGCACTACCGATGCAATCTGAATGTATGCAAAGAGTTAACAGGCTGTTGTGGACCTGTTATCTTTATGACAGCCTTCGAAGCCTTGTTTCATTGAGGGATGATCAGCCATTTCAACATGTTCCCCAGAAGAAGATAAAATTGCCTTTAAAAGTCAACCACAAAACCTTACATCACAAATTCTTGATAGGAAAGCTGAGTAGCAGGTACTTGCCTGCCAGAGGGCGGCTATGCATACAGAGCAGACCTTCACTGGCAAACAGCTGGCAGCTCACCCTGATTTACTCACAAGTACTGGTGATGTAGCCACAATGACCGCCATAGGTCTGGGGCAGCATACCACAAGTGCTGCTCTTTGCTTCAGTTTTCCTTCCCCCTCCCACCAGGAATAATAGGAACAAAAATCTTATCGCTGCTGCGGTCCCATGCCGAGCTTACCTTCGACCAGCAGGGCAGTGCCGATGGCAAACACCTCTAATTCAGTGAAGCCTTCAGGGACAGGGTATGCGGTGACCATACCTGCGATAAAATGCCAACAGATTTAACCTCTGCCCTCTGTTATATCTGTAGGGCTGCCTTTTCTCTGGATATCCCTTCTTCCACTAGCCCAAGGCTTCTTAAAGGAGCAGCTCACGTGCAGACACATGCTCATTATTATATAAAAGCTTTGGGATTTTTACTCCCACCACTACAATCCCCGCAAGAATGTTATTAATGATGGGACTAGCATCAACCTGCACTCCCCCTTCCCCTGCAAATCGTATTTCAGACACCAGCAAAATGGAAGCATTCATTGCAATTACAACAAGTTCTTTGTAGAGACAAGATTAAGAGCCCTGTCCAGTTAATTCTGCAACACTGGAAAAGAATTAAAGGTTGTGGAACGAAGGAAACATGTAATATATAATTGGGGAGTGACCTGAAAAACAAAGGGGCACTCATTGAGTTGGTGATTAGGGGAAAAGTATGAACCAAGAACTTCTGCAGCATATAGGTCTTCCCCTCACCCCTTTTTTGGAAACTGGCCAATATATTTTTCTGGCGATGACTATTCTGTATACGAACTTATCTCCTCTTCATAACTGAGACTTAAATTAATGTGCACACTGGCACAGCCTGCTTAAAGACAAACACTTAGAAATTACTGATTTGGGGCCCCAGACATACAGGGAGGGATGTGAGTTGTCCAGTTGTGACTACTCACAGGAATTACCTTGCTGTCCTTTTGAAGATATTTGAAGACTGGGGTCTTGGTGTAGTGCTGCTCTGGAGTATGTGCAGTGTGCAGCTTGGCCAGCCTCCAGACCTTTACCTGCCGGCCAACTTCCCCCCATGAGCAAACCACGGGATGGATCCGAGATGTGCATCAGCCCTTGCCATTTCCCAGCAGGGTCTACTGTTTTCCTTTCATTTCTTGTACTGCTGGTTGATTAACTCTTTAGGAATTTGAATGCCTGGATCCTGCAGAATGGAAGACAGCAGCTTTCAGAACCCAAGTGAAGCAAATGGTACTTTTTTAGCTATACAATTATTGTTTATGCCTGTCCATTAGAAGTGAGCAACTTGGCCGTACTTTCTCGATTTTTAACCTACATTTAGAGTAGCAGTAGTTGTGATAAGTACTAGATAGGTTGTTTTCTTTTAATGGTACTTCATTGCACCCTTTTTAGTGCATTTGTTTCTTTATTCTTCTCTTCTCGTTCCTTACTGCTTTTCCACAGATCTACTCATTGCCTTGACAACAAGGTGCTGCTAGCATGATAGTTGCTGCTTGGGCACATAACTTTCTTCATCCTCATAATCTGACTGCAAAATGGGAGCAAAAATGGAGCTGAAGCACAAGGCATTTTGGCTTCCCCCAGCTCAGGCCCCACACTGTGCTGACCTGGGTCTTGGCTGGCTGAGATGTCAGAGTGAATGTGCTCCGGCTGAGGCCAGAGCTTGTTCATGGCTCTCCTGATTACACAGCAGAGGAGCAGTCGTAGTCAGGAGTCTTGGCTGAAGACAGTTGTGGATTTTTTGCAGTTTTCCTGAAATCTGTGCTTACAGGCTGTGATGCCCAGAAGAACTGATCAGAGGTTCAAGGCTGTTGTGAAACCATCTTGCTGTGTTTTCTGATCTCTGGCATTCAATTTACAGCTGGGTTTGATGCGGGTAATTGCCTTGATGGATATGCTTTTGGATTTTAAAGTAGGATTCAGGAAGGCATGATATTTGTTAGGCTATACAGAAGTTTGGTTTAAGCAAAGCAAGATTACATTGCACCTCATAAATCCATTGTTATGTCTGTCTTTCATTCACCTACATGTCTTGATGACAAAGAAGGTGACAGCCCCTGCCTTCTAGCAGGGCAAATGACTGATCTAAGTCTGTGTTTTAATAGTGATCCATTGTGTGTTCTTGCAAAAAATTAGTGCTAGATCTTGTAAATGTGCTGTAAATCTTTTTAGTGTGATAGTTTTGAAAATAGATAGCTCATTGTAATGCTTGTCAACATAAAGCTGTACGGTTCTTCTAGACTAGGGGTAAAGGACATGGATATTATATGAACTGTCCTCATGAGTGCTGTCAGGTGCTTTTCATTGCCTGCCACTGTACTTCACCCTCACTCCCAAGCAAACCTCCCAAATGTGTTACTCTGCTGGTAGTTTTTGTGGTGTGTATTAAAGTCTGTGGTGCAGACTTTGCTCATTCCAAAACTATTTTTTCCATGAAAGTAGGCTACTACCCCAGCCCCTCGGGATTTAGCAGATCTTTTTTAGAATGAATATTGTGAACTTGTTGGCTGCTTTTCTTCAAGTATCTTTATAATTTTCATGTCTAAACCTTATTTACTTTATCAATGTTGAGTCTAATAACAAAAGTCAGTCACAGGGTTCAGCATCTGACTCAAGTACAACTGGTGTCAATAGAAACTTTTATGCGCCAGGCTCTACAATATCTATTTTTAATGCTGTGTTAAGCTGACTTTCTAATAGGACAGCGGGATGGTATGAGATGACGTATGGCCCAATATGGCTACTGCATTCAGTTGGTTATAAAGGGGTTTCTTCAAGCAAAGAGGAGATGTAAACAGGGGATAAATGATTGAGTTTGATAGAATCTGCTAACGATAGTTCCCTTCCCATTTTTTAGTGATTCCTTTCTACTTTAGGCACTCTTTTGGTAGCTACTTGCTGTTTCAAATTCAGGGGAAAAGGTCTTTCACTCAACCTGATGTTATATTGCAACTTCATATTTTGAATTCCCACTGATCTCTCTGCATCGATAAAAAAATCCATTTCATTTTACTCTCTCACTTAAGAATACCTCACTGGTTACTGATCTGTTTGCAAGGAAGATGCAGTAAAAAAGATCTGATAGGTTCTTGCCACATGTCCTCATGGATTTCATAAGACTGTATGGACTGGGTGGGAGCATATTAATCTTTGTAAAATATGCATCGGTACAAGCACAACAAAAAAAGGTGCAGTGCAAAGATAACAGAGTGCTCATGCACTCTGAATTTTTTCCATGCAATCAATGCAGATTACTGACGTGCTTTTTTTACATTCACAGCAAGAACTTTGTTAAATTGATGTATTATTATTCCTCTGCCTTCCTAATCCTTTATTCTGATTCAGGTTTAGCCAAATTGTCTTTGACTTTTTATATTGAAGAACACCTTTAAATGACAAACTACAGTATTTCAGCAGAAGCAGGCTGGGAATACAGTGACACAGAACTTCAGTTTGATATCACAGGAATGAGTGGTAATCTTGGTCCCCATGGGAAATGCTTCTCATCAAGGCAAGGAAACCAGAAAGCGTATTGTCTGGAGACCTTGTGGTTGCAGTTCTGAAAATTTGTTTTGATCTGGAAGTAATGAGTAGGAATACCCCCTAGATTGTAAACAGGCACCTAGCATTGGCCACAGGAGGGATGATGCAGGGGAAAAGCCTGCAGAGCAGTGTGCACAGGCATCAGCCCTTTAGACAAGCCTGTGACCACGTAACAACTGCTCTCCTCAACAGTCTGGCAGTCTAACACGCTTGCCAACCTGTCTCTGCAGCTGCCTCCAGATGTGCTTGGAGGAAGAAGCAGTGGTGAAGGCTGAGGGTGGCCAAGAAGGCGTGGGAGAAGCAGGAGCCAGTGGCCGTGCTTTTGGGGAGTGAGCATGGCAGCCCTGGGTCCGGTGGGGAGGGCGTGAGGGGTCCAGAGCAGGGTTTGTACTCTCCACGAACAGCATGGGGGCTGGGAGGTGCTGCTGTGCAGAGGAAGGGGCTTGCTTGCAAGTGCAGAGAGCCAAGATCAGGGAAAATATCCAGGGAAAGCTCCTGGGCCATGCTGAGCCAAAGTGAGGGAGGTGTAAATTCAATGGGAAGAAAGCAGGAGGAGCATCTTCACAGCCAGAGCGGTGCTGTGTGAAAATTCCTTCAAAAAAGGATGAAGGTGCCTCACCTCCTGCCCAAATGTCACGCATTAACCCTGTGCTTGGCTACGCAAGGATGTGATGCAGTGCTGCCTGGATCCAGACAGCCGGTCACAGCCGTGCCATGGCCTGGTGGCCGCACCGCGTGGCTGCTGGGGGCCTGGCTGTGCTGGGGCTGGCTTCCCCGTGCACTGCTGCTCCAGGCATCAGGGGGAAAGCTGCAGCTGGACTGGGAAACATTGCCTTTCATTCCTGAGGTTTAAGTTACCCCTCTAGAGACAGGTGGCTTAATTCATAGTAAAGTGAATACATATTTGGTAAAAATATACATATTCACCTAGGCTAGAAAATTAATAGAGTTAATTGCATCCTAAACTTAGTCTTTGCTGGATACACCAATTGTGATCATTATCAAATATGTATAATTGTTGCCTTGATCTGTTACCTGTTTCTCAAAATGCATTTCAGATGTCTGTAAATACTATGTTTTGCTTTCACTTTGTCTACTAATTTTAGGGTGGTATACTTATCCACAGCATAATGAAATACGCTATCTCTGCCGAATAGCGGCATGTTTCAGGACTGTGGAGGAGAAGGCAGTCCTATAGAATGTAAGATATGCCTAGCACTGTTTGGTTTGCCCTGCGGGGCTGAGGCCTTCCCACAGCATGCAGAATAAGAACTCTTCCAGGAATTATGGTTCAAAGACCAGTAGCCAGTACTCAAAAGAAACTCTGCTTTCAAGAGGGACTTTAGCTGTGCTAAGGGAGAGTTTGTACACCAGCTCTCCTTCTGTTTGCTGTTGCTCTTGTAAAGAAGCAACGGGACTCTCTCTGAACTGGTCCTCAATGAGCGTATGCTACTGCCCGTGTATGGAGATGAACTTCTAGGCCAAAGTGTCTAGTATGACAAAAGCACCTCATTTTTCTCATCACTGTGATATTGCAGATCTTACTTGTCTTAGCAGTCTTTCTACCAGTGTCTCTTTGTGCAGGTATTTTCCCAAACTTTCTGCTGACACTTCCCTCAGAAACATTACTTAAACCTGAATTCTGCATAGCTTTCCTTGGCTTCAGTATAAGATCTGTGTTTACACTGAGGGATTCATCACATCTAATTTTTTCCATATAAAACCCAGATCTGCTAATTATCTATCTAGTCTAAGCTAGGGTTTCTTTACTGTTACCGGAGGAAACGGATAGTTCCCAAGCATCACTTGTCTTAGGGCAGGACAAATTGCACTCTAGAGACACCTCTTCCTCTTCACTAACTGTTGAGAGAGCCCAGTGACTACTTCAGATTGATGCCTACCTTTTAGGTGGCTATATTAAGAATCAGTCCAATCTTTTGTACCAGAACATAAAGATTTGGGGCTTTCCACTTCTTTTGAAGCTTGGGGTTAACTGCAGTCATTGCCTGCTCCTCTCTTCTTTTGGCTTCTTTCTTCTCCTGAACTCTTCTATGGAAACCTGACCAAATATGTATTTTTTACAACAGATGTATTAAGGTCTCTTGTGTTATCAAAGTGCACTTTTCAGTGCACATTAGGAATAATCAACAATTATTTATAAACCACACCTGTGAATTAGTCAGGGCTTTCCCCTGTATTACCATAAAATAAATGTTACAGGTTTTTTAAAGATTGCCTAATTATTTTAGCTTCTGTTACCCAATTGTTTAGGCTCAGCGTAATACACAATTTCTTCAAGCTGAGTTGCCTTTTATAATAGAGTGGTACAAGACTTGTAAAAACAACATTATGTTCTCTCACAAAATGAAATTAATCATGATGAAGGCAAAGCCTTCAGTTGTGCCTTTGTTGCAGTCTCTAATATGAGAATGTTACTGAATTATTGTTTGTTTTGTAGCTAGATAATGAAGGTGGAGAGAAGTTTTCATAGTGTGCCATTTCAAAATGATAGTTCCAGGCGCTCTTAATGCAGCTTTCAGTTACTTTAGTCCCTGGTAATTTTTTTCTTTTTACAGAAAAAAACCCCAATCAATCCCTGCATAGGACCTCTGGTGGGCAAAATCTCATCATAAAGTGGAAGTCTTGATTAGGAAATTGCTTTTCAGACAGACAAAATATGTGAACCTTATGTTACATAGGTATCTTAAAGGCAAGTTGGAATAAGAGAGAATGCCCATGAAACAAATTGTTTTGCTTAAGTTCCTCCAGCAAAATGAAGTAACCTGCCAAACACTTTACATGATACTTTGAAACAAATATAAATGGTAATTTTAAAACTTTATGAATGCATTTATTAATAAGGCAGAAATGCCTAGAACTGTGGAGGTTAAAATACAGGCACTGAGCAGTAAACTGTCAAGATAACAAGAGAAGCTTGGGGGTTTTTTTGGATATATCGGTAAAAGAGCTTAATGTCCATCATGATAGATGATTAAACTGTCCCCAGATGACAGGACTTTCTGAGGACCTTGCACACCCCTTCACTTCTGTGGGAAATTCCTTAGGGAAAGCCCTTACCAAGACTTCATCTCCTTATATGTTTCTTGCAGGCTGCAGCACATGCCACCTCCTGCTGTTCCCCTCGGTGCATCAGCCTTCCCTGTGTTTCTGCTGGTCTGAGTGGGACTGTAGGACTTGCTTTTGCCCTGGAAAAGTTCATCTGAAGAAAATTGAGTTTCTCTGAAGATGGCTCTGCATGCGTTTAATATTCCTGTGCCTGCAGGCAGATGGGACAGGGGAGTCAGCGCTTAGGGGAAGCTCCTGATCATCAAAGGCTTCCCTCATCTTCCCAGGTTTTTTTCTTACTCTTATCTTGGTAAGGATAGGTTATCAATATTAGGCCAGTTATATATCTTCATAGGTTGAACAAATGAAGGATGGGCTGCAAAGCAAAGCAGGAGGAGCAAAGTGTAATGCTTTTCCTTTTTGCCCTTCTGTGGGTCAGTAGGATGGTTGTGGGGGTGAGCGGCTACCTGAGGCATGGCATGCCATGATTTTCTGCTGTTAACTCCCCAAACTGCCCCTCTCTTATTTCACAAATAATCATATTTTTTTAAAAAATATATATAATGAAGCATTTAGTCCAAGAAAAATAAGAATAATTACACAGACATTGTAATTCTCCTATTATGACCCCACCACATGAATATATGTGTATATATATATGCATGCATTGCATCACCGGAGAAAATGGATTGATAAAAGCTTATTGCTCTGAGAAAAATAACATTAAGGAGGTAGAATACACCAGGGCAAAAACTTTCCCTTTTCACTTTCTTCCTACCTTTTCTCCCTTTTTCTGTAGTCTTCTTTTTTTTTTCTTTTCTATTTTTCTTGGTCCCTGTGTGTAAACATTGACTTGCAGCTTCCAAGAACTTCACTAGAACTGTCACAAGGGCATGTCCTTGGACTGCAAATTCTCGAGGCTGTAGGCAGCTAAATCAGAATAGGAAAACTGGTGATTATCAGACTGGAAAGAGGGCAGAGGGTCGCTGTGTAAAACGTTATGCTCCATCTGCATTCAGGAGCCAAATAAACAGTGCTGGAAGTTTAATTCTTCTTGCATGCCTGAGGAAGCAAAATAAAACAAGGCACTGTTTCCTAAGCAGAGGTGACTCTGCAGGGCTTAGACTAATACTATTAAGGTCCAAATCAGAAAAGGTTGTTGCAGTCAGCAATACTACTGCATGACCCCCTCTGTCATGCAGCTAAGGATGCTAAGCCCAAAGTTAGCTTGTTTTGTTAAACTGTAGAAACCTTACTGGATTTTAGGGAATGAAGGCACAATAGAGAAGAAGGACCAGGAATATTAACCTGAAGAAGTTTTACCCATTCCAAATACAAATGTCAGATATGATTATGGTATCTCCAGTCATCAAAACTGAGTACAGTGAACTGGCGTGTGGCTGTGGCATCTCAGAAAATAGTATTTTTCCTGTGAGAATGATGCTGTTGGACATCACATTTATGTTGTTCTGAGTGTATATTTGGGAAACTCCATGGGTGTGTGCCTGTGTGTACAGACACATAAATACTTTTCCAGTCTTATTCACTGCGCAATTGGTTTCCTTCTTTAGAAGACTTGTAAAAATTCCCTTTAGCTGTTGTTCTGATCAGAAATTAGTCAAGAGTTTATGGCTACCAGTGCAATGTATTAATTTTTGTATTAATTTTTCTATTAATGATAATTTAAGCTTTAAATCTAGATGTACGTATATATGTATGTACAAGTCAATGATACACTTTATTTGTTTATACATTCCTTTCCCTAATCTTTGTGTCATGTCTTCTTCGGCTGTGTTCCATTAGAGATACAGGTGTTGGTCTCGGATAAAAACTTTTGGAGTGCCTACACCTTACTAAAGTTCCTGGGCATTGTTTTAGTATAAATGTGAAATAAGCACTTTTTAAACTGTACATTCCAGCAGTGCGGATGTGCTGTGATGCTTATCTTTTCCTCCTTTTCTTCCTCCCCCTACTACCAGCTGTAATGTTAAGAGCTGGCGTAGCAGAAAGCTGATAGATGACTGCAGCATGTATGAGTGATACTTGTTTTGAGCTTTAAAGGGCTTTTTGTAACAAAACGAGTCAGAAACATTAGTATCCTCAAAAAGATAACACTGTGCAACTCAGATGTGTTTTTCACATTTGCGTTATTTTTTGACACTGCCTTGGTGTGGATAGTTTTATGGTAGTTAAAACATTTACTGACGTGGATTTATATGTATTTTCTGTGCATTTATTTTTTGTGGGTGGAAGCATCTTCCAGATTCCATCTAGTGGGCAACACAAGTTCACTCTCTCATTAGTGCTCAAGACTAATAGTCTCAAAGACAGGTTTGCAAAGGGATTTTAGGAAAGAGAAGTTAGCTCACCTGCTGTGTTCACCTCTGCAGAGGCATTTACAGACTGTTTGTCCCAGAGAATTTTGCTCTGGGGTCCTGTACGTCTGATCCCAGTGGCATTTGCTTGTCCTTGTGGGGCCTTTGGGGAAGAGCAGAAGAGCCATGGCCATGGAGGCTGGTGCACTCCTCCCTTAAGGTGAGGCAAGAGTCAGTGTCACCTCTTCCACCCTGGGGCCAAACTTTCCTTACTGGTTAGTGAGGGGACCATTCTCCCATTGGACTTGAAGGTCCTGGGTACAATGGTGTAATGCACATTTAACACTATAAATTTGTATCAGCCATGACGAGACCTTGCTAGGTACATGAGCCCAAAGCGAGGAGAGCAGGAGAGACAAGGCGGATCATTGTACACCTCCATCTTCTGCTAGACTTTGCCTCACTAAGCACGGCTGCTTGCAATGTGGCCTTGTGAAGCAGCTTCTGCTGCATGGACAGAAATGGGTCAAATGCTGCGTTCTAAGAGATGTGTACGCATTTATCCCCTGCTTGGGTTAGAGGTCTGCGCTCTTTTGTACTGGCTATAACAGCCAAGGTAAGCGTATACACAAAAGAAATACCATTGATAGACTTACAATGCTCCGTGCCAAAATTTGGGTTTATTTTATTTCTTCAGCATGTCTAGACGTCTATTAATGACTTCAGTCCTATAGGTTTGGAGGAGCTGCCTTCATCAGCATTAAGTGCAAGATCCAATTTAGAATGACATAATGCATTAATGTGCTCTGGACTTGCATCAGTGGGAAGGATTTTCCACTCTACAAGATGTGCCCTGCCAGAAGCTTCTTGGAGATGCATTTACCTAATGAAATTGATTTAGTGTCTGGCTTGTGTTGCCTGCTAATAAAACCTTTCGGACAAAATCATGATAATAAGGTATTTTATGGCTTTCATTTATGATAAAATGTGCTGGTTTGTTTGCTTCATGTCATATTTCTCTAAGTATATGGGGAAAAGAAGTAAAAATAAATTCTACCTAATGGCCATATTAAAAATGAGTGACTTAGTGGAGCATGCTGACTTTGTCAGTCAGGTTCTGCCTCTGAGCTCGTGAGAAGATTCTGCTGATAAAACAATTTGGGATCAAAAATTCTATATGGGAAAAAAATGGGAAATGATAATGTCAAGTAATTAACTTAATCTTACTAAAAACAAAGTGAAAAAAAAAATTCTTGAAATTATACCTCACTAAGGAAAGATAGGAACGATTGCCACATGCTGAACTTTGCTGACAGTAATCTTTGTCCCATTTGCTTTGCATTTATTTAGACCAAAAATATAAACAAGGAAACTGGCTATTCTCAGAGTATGTAAAACAGTCTTATGCTTCTGCTGAATGATGCTTGTTGGCTGCTTCTTTGTACACCTTTTTTTCTCCAGCTGATTTTTTTCAGCTTGATGAAGAGAAGAAACCGTTTACTTCCTAAGCAAGCGGCAAGGAGCACTATATTTTATGATTTAGAGTGCAGAATTGTGCCCATGGAAGTAAAGGACCTAACTCCCACTAGTTTCATTATGGAATGAAATTGGCTGTCATGAAAAGAATGTTTTTACTCTGCACTTTTACCTTTGGCAGTTGCAAAAGGTGATATTGATTTTAAAAAGTCACATATAAATATCACCTGCACCTACAAGAAAATTAGCTAACGAGTGTTCAGTTTAAATGAAGTAGTATAATGCGTGAATAACTGTTCAGTAGCTGGCAGGAGGAGATACACTTAAGTCTTAAAACTACCATGAAGATGTAGAAAGCTGTTGCACTGCAAACAAATTCTTTGGGAGAAATCAGAACTGTGTGTAGAAGTGAATACGTGGTCTGTTGAACACAGTAGTGAGGTTTTGTTTTTGTTGTCCAGTTTTCTCTCTTCCTTCTCACTGAATTAGAGAGGGACCATGGATATAACCAGAAGCAGCATCTTCTTGCAGCCTGCTCATCGATGCTGCCTTGTGCATGCGTGCAGTTCCTCTCCTGCAGCCCCTGAAGTGCAAGTGCTGGCATCTAACCTTATGGTTTTAGGCATCTTGTTTCATTGCCTTTGTTTTATCAGTTCGCTCTCTTGTGTTCTGCCTCCTTTCTGTTATGTCTGTGAAGCCTGTGCACCAGGGGAACATAACCTCTCCCTGTGCACCAAGGCCTTCCTCCTCCACCAGCTCTGTGTGTCCAAAGCCTACCTGACCTGGTTTCCTCACCTCCTGATGAACTTCTGGTAGAGTTTCCTCATGGTGAGGCCAGTCCCACTCTCTTGCCCGTTCAGATCAAGCCCAACATGGGTGTATCTGTGGTTTGACACTCATCATTTGCATGATTTGGTGGTGATTTACCAACGAACAATTATAAGAGGATATAGCCGACGGGGAGGAGAACCTCAAACCTGTAAGTGCTGATAAAACAGAACGGGGTTGTTACCTGACTGATCCTTTTCCCTCCCTTTTCCACACGTCTCTGACACACTTGCAGATACATTCCAAGGTGAAGAAATGCGTTAATGTTGCCACTTTTATTTATCTTGTTTTATTAATCTCTCAGCCTTTCACCAGGTCTTTCTCTTTCTTCAGCAGTGAGTCTGTATGTTAACTAAATATCAGCTTTCTTGATGAAGTGCATAGCATTAGCAGCTGCTGAGGCGTTCTTTATTGATTGCTGTTGTTTTTTATAAATTAAGTTTACTTCTACTGCTCCTGGCATTTAGTTGTAACTTAGACATTTCTTTTGTGAGGCAAAATCGAGGTTCATGAAAGCTAAACCTTACCATACAGTTACTGGCTACTTTCTACCAGTCTATCATTCCAGAACTCCAATGGAGGGAAACCACTTTATCAGATGCGTTGAAAAAAATAGAGGCAAGAGGTTAATTATAATTGAATTGCTTTTTTCAAGTCGAATATAACTTCAGTGGGGAGAGAGATGCTTCAGTCAATGTTGTGAGTATTGAGCTGAGGCAGAGGCTGGGCAGCAAGGCAAGTTGACCAATGAGTGCACTAAAAAACCCGATAAGCTTGGTCTTTGCTTGGAGATCGTTAAGGGAACTGACAAATCATTAAATCTAGAAATGGGACCTAATGCAAGTCAATGAGAGAACAACTATGGATATTTAATGAGCAGCAGTGCATCATGTTCTCAGCTCTTCAGAAATAAATAATGAGATACTTGAAATTTTCTTTGAACAACAATAAATGTAGAATGTGAAAATAGCATGGAGAAAAATAATCCTTTGGGCCATCCTCTCTCAGTAAGTGATTTCTACTGGCCTTAATTAATTATCAGAGTAACTTGTGAAACAAGCTTATGTGAAACTATGGCACCATAAAATGCCTGTTTAATAGTTAGCCCCAAACCACATCTAGATTACCTTGAAACTCTGAGAGTTCATTATCCTGAATTATTGAAAAATTGCCAGTGTAATTTCATTCTGCTGAAGAACACAGGATGAATTCTGCATGAAAACAGCTATACACCAGAAATCCTGGTAAGCAATCTTGGTTAGGATCTATGCCTCACGCTGGTGCTGAAACATACTCATTAACCTGCAGGTAGTTTGTACGTAGGAAAAGGTATGGTATTGCTGCACTTCTGACTGGTGACTTCTGATTACATATTTAAAACAAAACCCAAAATGAACAGGTCTGCAACAGGGAGAAGTGTTGGAAAGGTGAGGTGGGAGATGAGCTCTGGAGCTGGGGCTACTTCAGCCAGCTTATTCCATAGGGATTCTCCTTGCACAGGTGGACCCTCAGCCCAGGCAGGAGAGCAGGGGCAGTGGGGAAACAGTGGAGACGTGAAGGTAGTTACACCATGTAGCCTTCTGCATCCAGCTTGGCTGGGGAACTGGGCTCCCTGGATACCCTGTATTGCCAACAGGAAAAGACACCAGCTTCAGAAAGAGGCAGCTTACGTTGCCTGTGTTACGCTTATTTTGGAATGTCCCGTGCATCCCGATAGCTACCGTGGAGTAGTCTTTTGTTAGGGATCTGAGATGGCTGCACAAGCGTGGAAGAGATTTGAGTTTTGAGGAGTAACATCCACAGAGCAGCTCTTCAAAATGTGTCTGTCTTTCATAGCACTCTCAGGTGGAAGCTTTGCATTTGAATGGTTTCTGGTGGGGTTTTTTTGTTTGGTTGGTTTTTGGGATTTTTTTAAGTTATTATTTTATTTATTTTTATTCACTAAAATGTCTTTTGGCCTATGCATAGGCCAAAATACTAGTATTTCTTCCCTGGCTTTGTGGCACTTCATATGATTTGATTCTCCTATGCACCTCCATAGAAGGGCAGCTGTAGATAAAACCAGGCCTTTAAGAATGTGCAGAGCTGTAGTTTTCTCCAAGGGAAATATGAATTTAAATCCAAGAAAACCTAATTTTTAGATAAAACTTCGTGGTTGTAATTCCTTTCCCTGTCTTTTCTGAGCTTAGGTAAAGGAAAGGGGAACTGGGAAGCGACCAGTGCTGAAATGCCAACAGGATGCTGGGTGGTTTCTGCCTCAATCAGCCACATTTGATCCCACACTCCCATTTCTCTGGGTGAAGCAGATGGCAGAGTCCCTACTGCGTTAACAGGGTCCAGGATTTTAGTAGAATTGATCATGTTTTACATTGCAGTGAAGCATCTGGGACTCTCCCCTGTAAAACCTGCTGGGCACTGTGGCTTTCCTGAGCTCCAAACTGGAAGAGAAATATTTTCCTAAAGCACCTTTGAAGGAGTAGTGGCTGGTCAGTGCTTTATCACTAGCTGTTGAGCTCCATTTAGTTACTCCTCATTTCTCTTCAAATTTAACTTGCATTTTCTGTTTTCTATCTGACACAGGGGTCATTTTTTCTGCCAAAGCTATAACATAGTGTGGCTGGGAACTGGGGGAGTAGCAATCTGATCGGGTTGAAAGTAATCACCTATTAGTTTCTCCAGAGCCTTTTACCTCTAACAGTGTGGTGCACATTTGTGGTGTGAGTGATTTATATACTTTCACATCAACAGAAAATAATAGTCTTTATAAACATGAGACGTCCTTGCTAGTAGGAATAGAATTCTGCTCCCATCTCAAATAGTGACTTCTCAAGCTTTATATTTGTGCATATATTTCAGCTCTACTTTTCTCACATGTGTTGTGTTCTTCAGAGTCAGATGAAGGTTGCTGAAAACATGGGTGCTCTCCATCAGCTTTGCAGTTATGGCTGCCTCTCTAATAGATGGGAAACAACTGTCTTCAACAGGAGTGGACAAAAATAATTTCACAGGCATCCCTGGGCTGTCCTTAAGACAGAGGTAAGCTTTTCTTAGCATTCCTGAAGCTGCCCCACAGCCCAGCATCAGGTAGTGCTCCCCAAAATGGTTCCTCATCTGGGCTTTGTTGTATTAGCAAGGCAGAGCACAGCGCTCAGTCCTGCAGGCATGTGCTGGCCCTGATATAAACTGAAATATGTGCATATTTACTGGGTTATTCGTTGTTTATTAGTATCAGGCATATTGCCAACAGTTCTGTAATTGCTTGATCAAACTAGGAGTTTTTAAAAGAAAATAAAGCCTTTTAATAGTATCACTATATATTTTTAGTGTTCTTGTATAGGAAGCTTATGTTCCATTAGCACAAGAAACTGTTTTTAAGTATTCCCAGTTCACTGTGAGGAAATAAATTATTGCTAATTCCTGGTCAGATAACAGTTATCTTGCCTGCAATACAGGTGCCCCAAAAGTATGTTTGCTTTTTTCCTTGCCCAAGAGCCACAGGTTGCTGGGGGAGAGTGTCTCGATGCTCCCTGAGGGAAGAAGTGCTGTCAGTATGGTTCCAGGAAGCAATAAGCACCTTCATGAAAATAACTCAAGTCCCCATCCTTAATCCCTGCCTATCCTTTTTTATCTGATGGACTCAGCGAGGGCTGGAAGATCACAGTGTGGCGGAAAACAAAAGGGAGTTAACAAGATGTGACCAGTCAATGGATAAAACAATAGGCAAAACCCTCCGCGTTGTCTAGTGCCCAGGTGTCCTTCCCATGCACAGGTAGCCATGTGGATCGTGGTGAGTTTGCTCTGCTGCTTCATGCTCGGAGGGCTGCCATGGGCAGGCGGCTCGTGCCCGTCGCAGTGCAGCTGCGCCTACCACAGCCTCAGCGAAGGGACGAAAGCCAGGTATGCCGATGCTCTCCCCGGGGGGGTTGCCGCTCTTTCGCTGGGTGTCGGGGATTTTATTTCTTCTTCTCTGTAAGGAGGCTTGGAAGGGAAAATATTGCGTCCAGACTTTGCGTCCATTATTTTTCCAGTCGCTTTGCACTCTAGCTTTATTTGCAGAGGATTAGCTTCTGAAAACACAGTAAGCTGATTTCAGAGAAAGCGTTTGGGTATCTCCTCTGTGAGAACAGAAGTGACATAAGTACTGCTGGTGCAACGGCAACAAGGGAATAAAATTTAAACATCTTTTTTTTACCATTATGCTGAAAATGCTAGTTTTAAAAGGCTTTATTCTGCTCTGCTGGTTTGTTTCTAAAATGTAACTAGATTTGGTTTATTTTGTTGTACCAAAACCTGCAATTCCATTTACTTAAAAAATCCTTTAGTTGGAGATTTTAGGCAAAGCAATATACTCTAGATGAAAATGAACCAAAAAAAAGATAAATGATAATAACAAGAAAAATAAAATAAGATAATGTTCAGACTGGAAACTTACAGTTTAAAAAAGAAGACAGGACCAGAAGGACATCCATTTTTGAATGCAATGCTCTTGTACATACATTTCTCTGGAGGACTGTAATAAAAGTCTTTCTGAAAGATAATCACAAAGTAAATGATTTGAATTAATGAAATACAGGCTACATTTTTATAAGTTGTGGTTCACAGCAGAGGAGATTTTGTGACAGAGATACAATATTTGCAAAATCCTTTGGAAAAAAAATTTCTAGACAAGACCACAATACCGAAATGAAAGGCTGTCCCCTGTATTCTGGATTCCCATTAAATAGATCCACTTTCTTATCTCTTTTATGGTGCTATAGATTTAAGACTTGAAACTTTCCCAGTAAGAAGCGTGATAGAGACACAAGTAGTCTGCAATTGTTAAAAGTGAATGCAATCATGGGACAGCCAGTTATTGCTCCATAAATGTCACAGTTCCCAGGTGAATTTCTTCTCAGTGACTTGAAAAAGCTTTAGTGTGTTTTGGTAAGATACCCAATAAAGGAAATGTCTGTTAGACCCTTAAGGAACAAAATGTCACCTTTTTTTCTGCATTATGATTTGTATTTCTCACTAGTAGAAGATTATCCCATAGATTAAATGTTTAGTGCTCACTGACATAGTTTAGGGACACTATGAGAAGAACTGTTTTACTGTCATAGTGTCTCTGTTATCAAACATTTTGCCTCGTGCCTATGCAAACGAACAAACAAAAGTTTATTGAAAGAGGATTTCTGGATTTTTCGTATTTGATCAATTATTTTTTTCTTCAAAATCTCAATTTTCAGCTGAGGGTGGGCAGAATTTAATGCCATAATAAAAGTGCTGGATGACAGTAATGTACCAGGCTTTGATTATAAATTGACAATTTAACTGTAGGCTCGAGTAACATTTAACTCCAGGAAACTTGCATGAGCAGTTCAGCCATGTTATTTGTGTGTGTTAGTAGGGGAATAATTGCTTTCAGCCAAACCCAATCTAGTTTTGGCAGCTTTGTAATATTCTGCTTATCACCCAGGCAGTGTGATAAGAAAACGTTACTTGACTGATCACATTACATTGCTTGCGGTATCTAGTTTAGCATGTGGAGTGGGACATGCCTATCTAACCTGTTACCTTTGCAAGGTGGCTTTGTATTTTGTTAAGAACTTGCCTTTCTTTCCTTGCTGATAGGCAAATTAAAGTGTATTCTGAGAGACCTATTTTGTCTCCCTTCATTCCTCATCGCTATCTACAATCCCACACCTTGACAAAGTCAAAATCACAATTTTTTGTATGAAGGCTGTGAAAATGCAGCATGGGGTTTTCATGATTTGATCTCTAGAGATTAGAAATGGGAAGGAATGATCAAGACACATAAATCTGCCTTGCTTTTAGTATAGCATTTTCCAAAGAGTTAATTTTCTGCACTTTCACTCTCATAACTGCACATGCCTGCAGTGCAGTGGCTGCTACCAGCTGCACACACCTTCCCGACTATTTCACAGTAAAGCAAAGCTTGCTGTGGTGTAATTCCAGTGAGTTGTGAGCTGACTTTCTTATCCTCATTTCACGACCCAAACATCCTGTGCCATATTTAATCTGTATGATTTCCTGCCATCCCACATGTCAGTAAGGCTTCTTTTCTTACATCTTTTTTTGTTCAATTTATGGATCATTTTGTTTTAGCATGCACTAGAATCCTGCTATGCGTGAATGCTGTCATTGTTGTCTATCATAAGTACTCTAAAAAAAAACCTGAATGAAAAATAAAAGCAGGAACACTATATGGGCCAGAGTCAGACTCCCACCCCTCCAGGAGGGGCACAACACTGCAATCTCTGCAGTCAAAAGGTACATATGGATTAATGCAAGTTGATGTACTGATGGTGAAGATGTAGAGATCAGCAGCAAGTAAGAAAAAACAAGAAGGAATCTGGTGAAAAAAGAAAGATGGATCAAAATCCTGCATTAAAGTAAAGTTTCAAAACCTTCTTAAAATACAGGAAAGTGACATCTGCGTTTGTGTTTCCCCAACAGGACAGTGCTGTGTAACGACCCGGAGATGACTCTCACTCCTGTGAACATCCCTGTAGATACGTCCAAGCTTCGGATAGAAAAGACAGCCATCCGCAGGGTGCCAGGAGAGGCTTTCCACATGCTCCACAACCTGGAGTACCTCTGGATGCCCTATAACTCCCTGGCCAGCCTCAGTGGGATCACCTTCAAGGGCCTTCGTCGTTTGCAGGAGCTGAGGCTGGATGGGAATGACTTAATATCATTCCCCTGGGAAACCCTGGTTGACATGCCACAGCTAAGGCTTCTGGATTTACACAACAACGAACTTACCTCAATCCCTCCAGATGCTGCTCGTTATGTCAAGAATGTCACATACCTGGACCTCTCTAGCAATAAGCTGATGACTCTTCCTCAGGCTCTTATTGCCACCTGGGCCAACCTCCAGGCTGTTCCTTACTTCCCCAACGATAACTCCAAGATCATCCTAGGTAAGAGAAGTTCCTGTCTTTTTGCAGGGGGCACAAATTTCAAGAGCTCTGCATCTTACTGCAGTATTTTCACCCCCTGTGGTTACTACAGCAAGTACACTGCTGTGTACAATTTAATACCCCATATAAAGTGTGCAAATTCATTTACATAATTAACAAACTCACCTCAGGCTCCTCACACCCGGCTTATTACACCATGACCTTCATCACTTGCTTGAATCTTTGTAACACAAAACTGGTGACTCTTGCTCAAACTCTTTATTTATTGACATTGCCACTTTTGACAGAAATGCAAATATGATTAGAGCTCCCCATCATTCACGTGTTCTTCTCTAATAACAGTTACTATGGAATCGACCCATTTTAAGCAGCATTAAATAAGAAGATGGACATTTATTATGTCCAAAGAGGAATACAGCCATCACTGAGCATAACATCTGGGTCAGGACTGCCAGTTTGTCTCTTTCCAGAGCTGTGTTTATCTGTTTACACAGAATTAAACCCTAGTCTCCCCACAGCCACCAAGACAGTGCTGCCTTTAAGGGCAGCTATAAAATTACAAGAATCTACCTTTTGGTGACAATTCTGGGCTCCTCAGAAGTATGGCTTTGAGGCAATTGTTCATTTTTATATCAGAGGGCATGTTACAGATGAATCCTCTTGGCTGAGTGTCCCCAGATGAGGTTTCAAGTACATTTACTAGTTCAGGGGCTTACTACTCAGCCTTTTAGCCATCGTGCAGCGGTTCCACTCTACAGCAGGTTGACGACTGTTCAGAATTGTTGCCATCTGCTGTCTTCACTTGCTATGAGCTGACCCAGCTCCACTGGCTGTGTTTGATGCGTGGGGTGTGTGCATTTGCATGTACTGCCTCTACAGCCACAAATGTGAGTTCAGGCACTTGCTGATAATCTTGTCAGAAATATTGCAAGTTGTCTCTCGTTCTGGGGAGTTCCTGCTGCTCTTTGTTCTCTGGATAAATTTAGTGGGGTAACGTTTTTAAAACCAGATTGCAGTGGAAACAGACACAAGACTTTAACAAGATTCAAAATGGCACCTACAAAGCTTTTAGTGTCCTTTGCAGATGTTGTTTAAGGTTTCATTAGCATCAGGAGAGGAGCAGGTGTTTCATCATCTCCTTTCGCCAGATGTGGTATCAAGTTCTTTAAGCCAATGCTAGCTGTTTGGGATTGCCCATTTCATTTGTGGCGTAACAAGACACCGCCTGGACCATACGCTTTTCTTTCTTTATGTTTTACAGTCAAGTCACATGTAAAAATGTTATTCCATTCAATATAGATTAGGAGAGTATTTTGTTGAGAAGAACAGATCACGCCTTGATGCTCATGGCCAACCTGAGTGTTTATGTAGCCAGCTGTGCACAGATTGCTTGTGCCAGAATCCTAAAAAATTCATGTAGGCAAATGAGTATAATGCTAAGATTAATACGGTAATATATAGATAGTCCAGCTCCTAGATCCTATCTTGCTAACACCCACAGGAACCAGGTATATGAAAAGCATGTCCCTCGCAGGAGAAGACTGGGAGAACACAGCTGCACGTTTCTGTTTCACTTTCCTCATGACTGTTTCTCATGAAGGCATTAAAAAATCCATGAATAATAAAGAGTCCTATCTACAGTGCATCATTGTGACTCTTCTTCAGAACCCTTGCTTGTAGATGACTTGAAAA
Source organism: Falco cherrug (assembly GCF_023634085.1). Classification (NCBI taxonomy): domain Eukaryota; kingdom Metazoa; phylum Chordata; class Aves; order Falconiformes; family Falconidae; genus Falco; species Falco cherrug. The sequence continues at coordinate 44,897,582 of NC_073705.1, forward strand.
AGAAGCACTTCCAGTGGTAGCTCACTGGCTGATAGTCTGTGCCAAGGCTGTGAGCTTTTGCACATGAGGATTACCCACATGAGCCTACAGGATGGTGCTGTGCAGGGCAGCAAAGGGCTCACTGTGGCTTTGGGGGTGCCATGGCATCAACTGGAGCTGGGGTACCTGCCAAGGAGTCTGGAATAAATTGTTATGCAGTGCATGAAGTCAGAAGTAAGCTGCTAGGAAAAGTGCCATAAAACAACAAAGCCAAGCTGACCTTTCATTCTTTACTTAGTCCCCATAACTTTTATATATCAATTTATAGGAAGTGCCCTCCCACTAAGCCCACCACTTTCGGATTCCCTTCCAAGCCCAGTGAAGATGGCATGCAATGGCCTCAGAAGTTTTTCAGCAGAATCTTTAGAACAGTTTATCTGAAGCCTCTAGGGCTTTTGGTTGACCCTGTGTTTCTGTTGACTCTAGCAAATTCAAGCAGCCCCTTGATGCTCATAGAGCCTTGTGTTGCATCATCTGTGCTTGTGTCAAAACTTGGTTCTTACCAGAAAGCCACTGCTTGCATGTATTCTGCTAGCTAAAGCTGTTAGAGACCATAAACTGTCCATTGGACAGGTGAATGTGGATATTTGTAAGTAGGATGACACAGATTTAGTCAAAATTCATCACCTTCTGTTCATGGATATGCATTGCTCTAGTTCCAATTTTGCTTATTTGGTATCATCTTCACAGGTCTATTTTTAATAGAGTAACGTCTCATTTTTTTGAATTTGAGTTCAGTAGGTACACACTCGGAGAGCAGGAAAAAGAAAAAGAGAAGCGTTCTGAGACTCTGAAATGGGAGGGTATTCTTCCATGTACTCCTTTCTATGTGCATATTCTTAATATAGTTAATGTCTGATTATGTTCTTTTATATACCATAACATGCATATTCTTCAATTTAATCCTTAAAACTGTTCTTTCATCTTATCAAGTGTAAATTAACATTTCAGGAAAAACAGCTGATTACTAAATAATGAAAATAAATTAGAATAAGAAGGCTGGAAGAGGGCTCTTACAGTCAAGTAGGACCACCTACACCTATTGTGAGCCTGACAGCTGGCATGAGAATCTGTCCAATATTTTAATAATCTGCAGTGAGAAGAAAACAAAACAAACCAGCCCTCCCCCATGGCTACTTTTTATTTTCCATCCTGGAACCGTATGTGTTTATAATAACTTCTTTTTCTTCTTTACATGCACAAATAGTGTTTTTCATGATGTGCATAATCCTGCTTTGAATTTAAAGAATATGATTTCAGCTCTGGGTTTTGAGATACTTTAGCAAGCTGTATTTATTCCCGTCTACTAACTGGCAAACATATGAACGATCAAGCTCAGTCACCAGCATCAAGGGGCTGTTGGAACATCCCCCCGACCCCTGTGCCCCTGCACACGCACAGGCAGCCCTTGCAGGGCAGGTGAGGAGTCTATCACAGTTTGTCTTGCTGAAGAATAGAAACAAAAGATGCTGTCGGAGTCACTTAATGCTCTGATTTATTTTGACAGGCTTGCAAGACAATCCTTGGGTATGTGACTGCAGTCTGTACGAAATGGTCCATTTCCTAAATTTCCAGTCTCCTAACATAGCATTCATTGAGCCCAGGCTGAAATGCTTCACGCCCCGGAGCCTTGCAGGAGTCTTCTTCAGCCAAGTCGAGCTAAGGAAGTGTCAAAGCCCCGTTGTACATACGTCTGTAGCCAAAGTAAAGACCATCCTGGGCAGCACTGTGCTGCTGCGATGTGGGACAACAGGGGTGCCCATTCCGGAGCTCAGCTGGAGAAGAGCTGATGGTGCTCAACTAAATGGCACAGGTGGGTTTGGTTTAAGCTTTTCTCTTACACGTGGAATGAGTGAGGCAGACCTGCACCTTTATTTTCTACAGACTGTCGGAAGCAAATGGAAGCTTCTGTGACAGTACATCCTTCCCACTGATAAAACACCCCAAAAATAGAAAGGGGTGCAAAATTAAGATTCACTGTAATTCACAATAGTATCGTGTGTGATTCACTATTGCACTGTGATTTTCTATACAGTATAAAATCACTTACATGTTGATATCATCAGGTAAATGTATACTATCATGTAAAAAGTTGGGTTTGCTTTGTTTCATAACAATTGTGGTGGTGAAGTCAAGTGGTTTTCTGCAAATCTGTTGGAGCTGAAGAAATGAAATATGTCCAGCTGTAGCAAAAGTCTCTGTTTTAAGTTAGCCAGTTAGTTATTTAGTCACTGGAAAGGCTTCCCACTGAATTATTTTATGGGTCTTTGAGACTAGTGATGCTTTGCTGTTAATCGGTTAGTAACCATCTCTGGCAGAGAGGTGTCTGATGTGAATTCAGCAGCGGTTCCAATCTGCTGTGACAAAGAAAGAAGAGGTTGCAGAGGCAACATTACCGATACGTTAAAAGAGAAAAAAGTCACTAAACTGCTAAAGGATGCAAATGGTTCATTTCTGATGGATTGCCAAGGTCTCTTGGGAAAATGCTCTGTGGGAGAAACACTTGACAGGTGCCTCCTCTGTGCTCACCCTTCTCGTGGGGGGAGCTTTCAAACAGCCACTGTTTTTGTGACTGATCATGTTTTCATTTCCATTCACAAGAATGGATGGACCTAAAATTGCAATGTTGGTCCTTTAATGTGTGGGGAATTTAGGGAAGAAACCTTTGCTGCACTCAGGGCAATCATCCTTAGATTTTTACCCTCGAGGTTTTAGGTCAGAACCTGAACCTTCATCCCTCCAACCTCCCCTGAATGCTACTGTACCTCAGCCCTGGCCCTGACTTTCATGGATAGGTCTAAACTCAGCAGACAACTTGCTAAGGATGGGGTCTAATCTTCACAGGGTTATAGGGCTCCTCAGTGCACAGAAAGAGGGGAGAGAGCATTTTTTTTCTTTCACAGCAGTAGAACTGCATGTAATAAATATCTTTTTTTGGATCTGCACAAGTCATTGCTCTGTTGTACATGACATGCAGGATGGAGCAGAGCTGCTCCTCATAATGATAATGTCTACCCATCATGCTGTGAACGTCCCACCTACACTTGAAAGAGAGCCACAACAGAAAAATAAAACAGAGAATGCTTTCCTGAAAGCTTAGGTTGAATTTACTTTGAGCTACAATTGAGAATGATGTATTTTGTGCCCCATTAAATCAGACTTTAGTGCCTTTCAATAGAAAGTTTGCTGAAAAAGTACATTATTTCAGCTTTTGTGTCAATTCTGTAATGACTGTTTGAAATGTTGGTGTTCTGAATAGAAAGGAGTGAGAAATAGCCCACAGTCTGTATGTACGTGGAAGCGTCATAGGAAGACCTGTAGCTTTATGTTTTTTAATATACCCATTCAGTAAATAACTAAAATGAAAAAGTAACTCCTAATGATATTGTATTTTACTGCCATTGGAATGTGCCCTGGTTGACAGGGCTGGATCCTCCCCATGAGGGCTTGGGAGAAGGGTGCATTCTGCCTTACCTTTGCTTTTCACACATCTCCCTGGTTTACCTTTCAATGGGAAAAGGCAGAGTTAGTACGTGCTCATCCTAAGGAGGCTGGTTAAATAATGAAGAGGGTGCTTTACCCTTCTGCATGGTCCCTGCTCTTTTTTTCTGCACAAATAGAAAAAGGCAAAAAAAGCTGGTTTTAGACTCCTGGTAAGCCAAGTGAGAAAACCGACTCTCAGCTGTGTATATATTGCTCAGTCGTAAGTGCTCGGACTTCCCTCTGTTTGGCTCAACATAAAAACCTGCACTAATTTAGCAGTAAAAGGGATATTGTTTTTCAGCTGGTTTTCTCCGTATACTCTAGGCTAGTCCATATATGGTTTTTAGAAGAAAATCTTGCTGCTTGTATTCTCTGTCACTCAGAGGACTGCGTCTAATGTTCATATAGGTCGCATTACCACCTGCTCCTTCCACCCTTTTAAGTATTGTACCTGCATAAGAGCTTTTAAGCTTTTTTTTTTTTTTTTTTTTTTTTTAAATAAATAGAACTTTCCTTTTTTTTGTTTTCAAACTGCATCAATTTGGAGGAAATGGCATCAAATGCTTCACAACATCTCTTCGGTCTTAAGCAGTGTAAATCCCAGCGTAACCTAATTTTAGTGTTACTTTTTCTTGGATTTACTTTGATTTTGTAATGTTGGTGGCAAAAAGAAATGATGACTCTATTGTATCAAGCAGACATTTGGCAGATCGAATCCTATTATTTTACAAAACATGTTATTAATTCTATTGATTATTGCCTATTTATTTTATATTATTCCTTCCTTTCAGTTCACCAAGAGATTTCTAGTGATGGGATGAGCTGGTCTATTCTGGGCCTGCCTGTAGTCTCTTATCTTGACTCTGGAGAGTACATCTGTAAAGCAAAGAATTTTCTGGGGGCAACAGAGGCGTTCATATCGCTCATCATCACAGACTCAGAAAGCACGGATGACCCCAACTCTAACGCCAAAGGGGCATGGAGTGGGAAGGCAAGTGGGATGGAAGCAGCTGCCTACAATGACAAGCTAGTGGCAAGGTACGTTATCACCACCTCCACCATGCCTACCCTGGGGGCTGGAGGGGGCACTGGAGATGGCCTCCTCCTCCCAGATGTGGCACAAGATAATCCCAGAAACCTACTGGTGAGCCCACCTACTGGTCAGCAGGAGCCAGAGCGAATGGTGAGGTCTGTCAGGGTGATAGGAGACACTGACCAGAGCATCACCCTGGCCTGGAAGGCGCCTCTGACAAAGAACACGACGGTGTTCAGTGTCCTCTATGCCATCTTTGGAGAGAGAGACATGCGGCGGATCAACGTGGAGCCAGGGAAAACCAAGGTCACCCTCTATGGGCTGCTGCCAAAGACCAAATACATCGCCTGTGTCTGCGTGAAAGGGCTGATCCCCAGGAAAGAGCAATGCATCATATTTTCAACAGATGAAGTTGCCAGTGCAGGAGGGACCCAGAAGCTCATCAATGTGGTTGTCATCAGCGTGGCCTGTGTCATTGCTGTTCCTCTGACGCTGGTGGTCTGCTGTGGAGCCCTGAAAAGGCGCTGCAAAAAATGCTTTGTGCGGAAACCCAAGGAAATTCAGGAGTCTTACGTCACCTTTGAAAGCCTGCCTCCTGGAGCCAAGGCGAAAGGCGTGGAAGGAGAATACTTGACTAGACACACCCCCGATGAGTCGAACAGGCTGCTGTCTGCCCGATCCAGCGTGGACTCGGAAGCAATACCAAAGATGGAGGAGCAACCTAATGAATACTTTTGCTGATAATAACTAGGCTGATTGTCGGCTTGCTCACACGGCTGTATATATACTCTCTGGTCCAGAACTGCAGGCCACCTTGTCAATGCTTCTGTCGCCAACACATTCTGAAGGACTATGCAAGAGGGTAGTTGGTGCCCAAGCTTTACAGAAACATGTTGCTCATCCCACTTGGGGTTTGCTGTTTTGTACCCAGGCAAAAGCTTCTGTGATAATGGCCTCGTTCTCCTGGACCACTTTTATTTTCGTAAAATGAAGCGTGCACACTGAGTGTGAGGACATTAAGTGACATTTCTGAGCGCGCTGTGCTTGGTGCTTAGTACCTGCTCTGTAATACACAAAGTATTTTATTCTCTTTTGATGTACTTTTGGTTAACAAACAGGGGAGTGTTTAGTAATTTTAATATATATACCTATGAAGGTGGAGATTGAGAGTCTTACCTTTTACATCCCCCATGTTTGCATGAAACATGCAGCTCGCTGCATAATAGATCACTGAACACAGCTGTACAGCACCCCTTTCTAGTATGACCAGCGTAATAAGAGCTCTGTGCTCTGAATTCAGAGAAATGTGCAAAGAAGGTAGAAATCAAGAGGTAAACCCCAATCCACTCCTAAGAATAACTAATAGAGAGCGTTTTGTGATTGCATTCTGGCCCTAAACACCATTAAGATTTCTTGAACAACAGTACTGCAGAGGTCTTTCGGTATCAGTCCTAGCTGGCATTTTGTAGCTGTATTGTAATTAGTAGAGTATGTTTTATATCAGCTGTGCTAGTTAAAATCATACAATAGGCTACTCTGCAAACTGTGTGGCGTTGTAATGCTTTGTAGTCACACTGAAAAACTTAAATTAGTTCTGCAAAACCCTCCCAGAGCAGCCCTGTCATTGCTGCCGGCTCTCCTGACAAAACTGGTGGCGAAGACCAGAGGGCTCAGCCAGGCATTTGTGGTTAGGTCATGAAAATACCTTGCTCCATGCGGAGCAGGGGTATGTGATGTGGTGGTAGATCGCTGGCCAGGCACACATCAGTCATACTTTCACCATGGAGTCAGCAGTGGCAGAGGCTCAGTGTGGACTTTTGGGTTTCAAACTTTTTACAAGTTCAAGAACCCTGAAAAAACCCCGTCTAATATTCATCTAAGTGTACTTTCATTGTCCGGGTGAGCTAATCAGTTATATTAAGTCCTGCAGCTCCACTTGAATTTGGATCTGAGTGCTTACCACAATGCACTTCCCAGTCACATAATTTTCCACTCCAGTCCCTTGTGTATTAGTACTGTATATAAAGTTTTTCTCTTTGTAACAAATATTCTTCATGAAGAAAATGTTCTGCCAAATGTTGAATGGGAGGGATCCAGGCAAGTTGAAATGAAAACTGGTAAAGCTTGCTGAATTGTTTTGAAATGTGTTTTTGTAAATTTATTGGAAGGATGTCAACACACATTCTGGATCTGTATGTGCAGTGGGGGTTAACAAAACTCACTGGTTGGAATGGAGCCCTTGATGGATTTTGCAAGTCCTCCTTGTACAGAATAGTTTCAGTTATGTCAGATTACTTGGCCTGGTGGAGAAAGCAAGTCATTTGATCTCAACAAATACTAGCAACAGGTGACACATTACAATAATTTCTGATAGGACTCCCTGTATTCCTTACATTAATGATAAAGAACTTCTCTTATATTGGGAGAATTTGTCAATCTCTGTATGAAATAATGCATGCTACTTCTGTCACTGGACTGCATAGATCTTTAGGTTTACAAATAACATTTACAAACAAAATTATGTCTTTTATTACAACAGATTAATTGATCAAATATGTAGTATGTAATAGATCTATTACTTATTTATACAGTTGCATTTCCCAGGATTATTTTTAGAGTCTTGCTCCAAGGTAGAAACCCCCCCAAAATTCTTCCAGTAGCAGGTTTTGGGATTAGTTGCAAGGATTGCTGTATTATTGAGCTTGATTCCTGCCTACATCTGCAGCGCAATCACCGGGCTGTGCAGAAATCTGCCTGACTTGGCCCTGGATGGATAAGTTAGCCCTGAAGAATCCAGGCTGTCCCGAAGTTCTCCTGTTGTTGACGGAGTGGACATACTGCCCAAGGACTTTCCTGTAAGTCAGGTTTGCAGGAGCTGACTGGGAACGAGAGGTATGTACCTTTTGGCTCCCTGGAGGCACGAGCTGGGTGATTTGCCACCTCCAGCCCTGGTGAGGAGCAGCTCTCACCCGCTGTCGGTGCGTGCTCCGCCACACGCTCTGTGAGCCGGCAATGGAAAGGCACGGGCTGGGCCAGCACTTTGCTTGTGAGGGAGCATGGAGAGGGCATCCTGTGACATTCGCTGTGGATGTGTTAGGTTATACAGAGCCTATTGGATAGTTTTTGCACTCTGAATAAATAGCGATCCCAAATAGGACAAACATGATTTTTCTTTTCTATCTCCTATGGCTTTTCTCACTGACTCATAGGTGAGGCATCACAGCTCAGCGTCTCAACTGCTGCTGCTCCAAAACGAGCCTCTCTACTGCACCGGTGGGTCACACAAGACAGGCTGTAGATAGAATCTTGTGTAAGCTCTGTGTCGCCTGGTGTTGGTCAGAAGAAAACCCCTGTACTTGCCAAACTGCAGGTGAAATGTCAAACCATTAAGTAAACTGATTTGCTGCGGAGTGTGACTTCAAGGCTCTGGGTCAGATTTTTCAGTGGTATGGAGGCAGGTAAAAGCAAATACCTCACTGGATTATTTTTTTTTGTTTGTGGATATTTTAACTGAAGAGGTGTTAGGCACCTGGTTTCAGCAGGGTTAGCTCAGGCCAGCTTCCCTCTCTGGTTGTAAGATACGTTGCTCAGAGTTCAGGCAAGGAGAATATTCATGCCTGGAAACAGTTTCTTACTCAGGTAAAGTCAATCCTTGGACAGACATGTGCTGTAAGAACTGAAACAAACATCCAAATCTTTTGGAATTACTACATTAGCAGCATTATCTATTTATTTTTGACACTTTGTTCTGTTTGGTTTTCTTCTTCCACACATAATGTTTCCTCTGTTAATAATATCTTTGTGTCAGGTTTTGGCCAATTTTTTGTTTTGGGGGTCTCTTTCAAATATTTTGTCACTGTCAAGGAATAAATTTTGGAATCCCTTGGTGTTCCCCACTTTTACTATTAAACCATTTAAAGATTTCTTCTCTGATAAGTGTTGAGCCACTTCAGTAACAGGATTAAGGTGAGTGTCCACCTGTGTTGGGCAGGAGGTTTGCACTGGTTGCCTGGGCTGGGCGATTTGGAGAGCAGTATGAGCCACTCTTTGATGGGCCCTTCGTGTGATAGATAACAAAGACATGTTCCTCCTTCCACAGTATCTTTTAATACTTATTTTGGAAATCATAATAGTGTGAAATTGAAAAATTAAGGATAAGATCTGAAAAAGAAGGTAACTGCATTTTAAAAATGAATCCAAATAGCTCTGAAGTGTACTGAAAAATTGTCATTATTTCTTTTTCTTAAAAGGATCTGGAGAAAAGCAGCTATCAAAATGAGGGAACTGAGCAGAATATAAATGAAATAATGTGCCCAAAGTGATTAAAAAGGAGTACTGCAAGCAGCTGAAGTGCAAGAAGAAATGTTAAAAAACCACCTTGAGGCTTTGAAATACGTTTTTTCCAAATATCTTAAAAAGTGTCCAGATTATCTGGTGAGTAGATCCAGAAAGAGGTTAATATTGGCTCTGAATTATAAAGTCTCTGCAAATATTTTTAATGCCACATATATATAACAATTCCACAAATTCAAACTAATGTTCAAGCTGACAAACACCTTATTTCCACAATGTGATTTAAGCATGTCGGAAGGCTATAATTGCTTTGTCTGGTCAATTTATTTCTGTGTACCCAGAAAGAATAGACTAAAATGTCTTTAAACAATTAAAAAAAATATATCTGGGACACAAAAATGTATGTGCATATAAACATAAAATTGTGGGAAAAAAAATGAAGAACCCGAAAGTGTCAAGAAGGACAGCTAAAACATTTTTCAAGATATTTTAAAAGTTGAATGGACATTGAAGAATGAGTTAGAAAGTACTCCAATAGTAAACCAAAATGTAAAGGTTCAAACGGTCCTGAGGAAGCTGACATCAAAGTCCCTCAATGTCAGAAGTGTTCTGGGAATGTCTGAAAAATTTCAGGATGTATTTACTCAATATTCAGTGCTACAGTACCGTGGCTTAGTGGGAGCTCCATCAGCTTTAAAGTCTGTGAAAAGAAGCAGCAAATTGTTGTCCAAAACAGAGCAAAAGATTTGTCCCCCGCTTTATTTTCCCATTACTCAAAACAAAAAGGAAATAACTTAGCAGTTGCTGGTAAAGTTTCAAACTGATGAGAACTAAATGTGTGCACCCAGGAGAGCAGACCAGGAGCTTCTCAGAGGCAGCAGTGAGCCTTGGAGCAGTGCCCATGTTTCCCGAGAGCCAGGGGCTGCTGGTGCAGATGTGGAGCTGTTGGCACCACAGTCACATCCCATGGGAGTATGTCGGCCCTTAGCTCCCATTTTCGACATGGCAGATGGACTCTGCTCGTGCCCTGAGTGAGAGATGAAACCTTTCCTTTCCTCTGGTGGGTGAAAGGGGCAGGTTGTGCCCCTTTGCCAGCTCTCTGTAGGATTTGCTGTGGGACCCTGCCAGGGGCACTGGGTTACTGAAAAAATTGGGGAAAGAATGGCAAGTTTGTACAGCTCCTGTTGTTGTTGAAGGCTTGTGAAAGAGAAGCCTTATTTACCTCTTTTCACGTCACCTTCCTCTTTTTCAAAGCTGCTTTTTCAAGCCCGTACCATTTGGTGTTACATGCACTGTATCTGAAATACCCAACTGCAGCCTTTACCTCTTATGTCCTCCCCAGCAGGGATTTCTGATGCTGATAGCCCTGGCAGAGGAACTGGAATTGTAAAGCATCAGCCTGGACTTGATTTCTGACAGACCTGTGTGCACCTGTCACTTCAAGATGGAATTCGACTTCCCTCGCCATCGCTGGGAGCATGCAGCGGGCGTCCTTTCGGCGCTTGCTTTGGCAATCAGTGCAGCCTCTTAAACTCCACTTCCCATAGATTAGCAGACAATGACTCTGTAGAGATTTATTTTGACAGTTTGGGTTTTAGGCAGCTTGTTCTGCATTTTGGCTTTGGCCAGGATGCCACATGACATTAAAGAGCAGCTGAACGGAGTGGACATCTGCTGTCACAAAAGTGACCATTAAATTTACAGGCAGGCATAAACTGGACTGAATTAAAACAGCAACAAAAATCCGACTCCAGTAGGAAACATAAACATAATGGCTACAGCAAACACCGTTTGGGGGATTTTTTTTTTGTTCCTTTCTTTCTTTTAATTTTCCCCTCTTCTCTCTACCCTAGAGAGTGGGTAGACTCTCCACCCACTAATTAATCTGATTGTGGTAAATAATTCACCACTAGTTTCTCAGCTTATTACTGAAGCCTCTGAGTACACTTGGGCTTTCAGAATGTTTAGAGAAATGGCCTCTTAAGTAGCAAATAAATATCAGCCTGAAAACAGCCGGAGGATTGCCGCAAAGGATGACGAAAAGGCTGAAGTACTTAATGCTTTCTTTGCCTCAGTCTTTAACAGCAAGAGCAGTTTCACCCAGGTGCCCAGCCCTGGAGCCGGAAGAGGGGCGCAGAGGGGCTGGAGCGTGTCCAGAGCCGGGCAGGGGCTGGGGCAGGGGCTGGGGCACCCGTGGGATGGGGGGCGGCTGGGGGGGCTCAGCCTGGAGAGGAGGGGGCTCGGGGGGGCCCTTATCGCTCCCTGCAGCTGCCTGACAGGGGCTGTAGGCAGGGGGGGTCGGGCTCTGCTCCCAGGGAACAAGGGACAGGACAGGAGGGAACGGCCTCAGGTGGCACCGGGGGAGGGTTAGATTGGGTGTGAGGGGACATGTCTTCACCGAAAGGGTGGTCAGGCACTGGAACGGGCTGCCCGGGGAGGTGGTGGAGTCACCCTCCCTGGAGGTGTTTAAAAGACACATAGATGTGGTGCTTGGGGACATGGTTTAGTGGTGGGCTTGGCAGTGCTGGATTATGGTTGAACTTGATCTTAAAGATCTTTTCCAACCTAAACAATCTATGATGCCATTGGCCCATGGTACTGACTGACACCACTCTTTGAAAGGCTGTTTTCCAGATAGGTCAGTCTGGGAAGAGATCTCATGTGGGAGAAAGAAAACAACTATGTTTTATTTTCTTTCTTTTCTGTTAATAAACTAATTTATTTAAATTACTGTATATTTTTAGCAGAGAAGCCCAGATGAAATTTTACTTGCTGCATCCCAGTACACTGGGCATTATGCCGCTGTACTGTGTCCAAAGATGTACGCGAGGTGAACCCGCCAATAATTTTTACTCTGTATATAAACCTGTTAATAAACAACACTTTTCATGATTATTTTTTTTTTTAAAGATGTGACTTAGCTGCCACATACTTTAAGACCCTCCCTGCAGACCACAGAGGAGGAATGTGACAGTGGCAAAGGAGGCACCTTTCCTGTGAGCAAAGGATGTTATTGCAAGTTTGGGCCTTAAAAGCGGTGAACCCCTCCTGCTAGCTTGGTGCTGGAGACAACCGAACATCCTGACCCCGCGGCCTCACCGGTGGCATGTATGCAGCTCACAAAGTAGGTGGTTTTCAATCTTGTTTCCCTCATGAACCCCAAGCACTGATGGGCCTCCCCATCACCTTGTGAACACCAGGCCAGCACAACTGGACAAGCTGATGATCTGGGTGAACTTCAGCCATTTATCCCAGCACGGAATGCATTCCATCACGTCTAACACTGAACACTATCTAGCACAGGGGTCCTCAAACTACGGCCCGTGGGCTGGATACAGCCCCCCAGGGTCCTCAATCCGGCCCCCGGTATTTACAGAACCCCCCGCCGGGGTTGGGGGGGGAAACCAAGCAGCCGCAGACGGCTGCCTGCCACTGCATCCGCGTGCCGGCCCCCTGGTTAAAAAGTTTGAGGGACCCTGATCTAGACACTGGTTTTCTTCTGCTTCTGCTGAAACCTTTTCTCTCTAGACCATGCAGCTCACACATGGGCAAACTCCAGGTTTGCTCCTGATGCCAAGCTATTTTCTATCTAACTACATGTTGTATGCAGCTTACTACTGTTCTTAACTAACTATGTGTTGTGTGTAGTTTACTACCATCATTACCAGTTATAATGAAGCGTAAAATCATAAAGTTATGATTATAAAATAATATTGTTGGTTTATTAGGGAATATTTCCATGGCAGACTACAAAAGAGGACCGAAGGCGCTGGTTGAGTGTGGCGTTTGCCCCCCCAGAGGCCCATGTTCACGCAGGGTGTCCCTGAGGCCCTCTGCTTCGGTGGCTGATGGGTGCCCAGGAAGGACACTTCCTCCCACTGCAGCTGCCAGTGTGGCTTCTGCAGCGTTCCCAGTTTAGCCGGCCAGCCCTGCTGACAGGTGGCCCCTTTGCTGCTTAAGCTGCACTGAAAGTGCGTAAGGAGTGTCAGCCTCAGCTCACGGGAGTTGGGCTGTGCCACTCATTGCAACAGCTTCACCAAGAAACGTCCCCAGTGGCCACCACCACAGTCAGGTGGGGGATTTGTAGTGCTGCATCTGCTGTGCTGGACCAGCAGCCTTTCTCCTTCACTCGTGGCTTACTGACATGTTAAAAATGTAGGGCAGCCGTGAAATAGCAGGTACTGCACCATGGACATATAAGGAAGATTTCAGTTTTAAAAAATGATATAAAAACACCCAGCCCCATATGCTGGTGCTACAAGCTGGGCATAGCGAGCAAGAGCAGCCCGACAGGCCCACTACTCACTGCTTGCTGCTCGCACACGGGAGGCAGTCATGAAGCACTGCAACAGTCCCCGGTTTCCCCAGCAGCTCATTTTGCTGATTTGCCTTGAAATCAAAGCACCTGTCAAATTAGAAGCTACAGAATCAATCCTATGTTTTCTGTAGGCTTACAGAGGCTATGCTGTTGCACACACCGCAACAACCAAGTATAGATCTAAGCCGTCACACTATAAATATTTTTCTATCCTGGTCCCATAGGTTAGAGGTTAAGTAGGTTCAGGCTAATCTTGATTTGTGACCCAGCTTCACATGTGCTGTGGTGAGGTTAAGCCTTTTTCCAGTGGCAGCTGCCTTCTGCAGGCTGTGATGAAGCCCATACACACTAGATGGCCCCAGGAGAACGCAGCGCTGCTTGGAAATTATAACCAAAACTTGCTATCTTGGATTAAAAAACAAAGATAAATGAATTTGGTTACACCAAATCAATGCTCATAGAATTGTTTAGATTAAGTTTTTCAAGTTGATGGAAAGGCAATTGGCATGTCTCATGGAGAGGCCAGAGAATAGCACTGAAATTTTATATTTATACAATAGAGATTGATGTCCAAGGTATATTTTTTCAGAGAAGCCCATGGACTGGCTACAGCTATGTTTCTTTTTTCATTACCAACATGTAAGAATGGAGATGGGGGTGGGGGGAAGCTGTTTCAGAGGAAAAATAGTGCCGTACTTCTATTTCTGTGACAGAGCAACCAAATTTGAGGATGAGGTTTCATGCTTGCTGTGTGCAGTGGGACACCCTGCAAAGAGCTGTGGGCAGGGTGTGGAGCCTGATGGGTTGTACAACACAGCACTACGCACTGACAAATTCCAGCTGTGAAGCCTGGCCCTTACTGTGGCTTTCTGCATTGATAAATGCCATTAAAGTATATGAGATTTAGACAGATCCCTTGAAATTTTTTTAAAAAGTAAATAGGCTTGGTTAATTACTTTTAAGGACTTGGGAACAGAAGTGGTTTTGCCTCCATCTTCATATTATCAACCAAATAAACATGCCTGTGAGAATCCCCACAGCTAAAGAATAAATGCCAAGAGTAGTCCTGGGGGTGATGTTTAGCACTTTGACACACGCTATGAACATAGTACATGTCTTCTTTAGGGTTGGGTCCCCAGCAGGATTTATTTCTGCGTCAAGGAAGATTACAACTAATAGGATTTGCTTCTTGGAGGCTGTTGGCATGTTTGGTACAAACCCTGCACAGTGCTTTCTTAAAGAAGAATATGGACCCTATTTGTCATATTTTTCTTCTTCTTCTGGCCTTCCACAAGATAAACCCATCTGTTTCATCTTGTGTCACAGGATGCTCTTGTTCTCAAGACAGCTTTGGAAGGTAAGAATGCTAGTTACCCTACTCGTAGCACCAGCAAAGCAGCTCGGAGACTCCCAACATATATTTGCCGATGATGTGAACACCAAAACCAAACAGGTGGCTGCATAATATGCTTCCTTTAATACCTGGATAGTATTAGCTAAAGCATAGAATGAGAGTTCTCTTATTTTGTTGAGATACATAGTTGCCTGCATAGCAATTTTTATGACTTCGTTGTATTCTTTGTGGGAAAACGGGTGTGAAACCCAGGGAAGGATAGATGCATGGCTTATGCATGCCCTGTACACAATACCTTATAATTATTCAAGTGCTTGTAGACCTGTATAGAGAACTAGTTTGTCAGCTATGAATGTGGTGTATGACCCGGAGAATCTTCTGGTTTCCACCTTAGGAGTTTGCTCTGCATGTCTGCACTGTTGAGGCAGATCCCTGCAAACATTCCTCAGGACATCAGGAAAATTAGAATAGAAAATTCTCACCTAACAGAATTGCCTCGTGGGTCTTTTGAGAATGTTAGTGCCTTGGAATATCTCTGGCTCAATTTTAACAACATCACCGTGATGCACATTAAGAGCCTGGAATACCTGCCCACTCTGAAGGAGCTGCGCCTGCAAGGGAACAAATTAAGTTCAGTGCCATGGACAGCATTTCAAGACACCCCGGCCCTGAAAATCCTGGATCTGAAGCACAATCGGCTGGATGTCCTTCCAGAACATGCGCTCCGCTATCTGCCCAACCTGACCTATTTAGATCTGTCCTCAAATCAGCTTACCGTCATATCCAGGGATGTCTTCTACAATTGGCCCGTCTACCAGAGAAGCCAGAGGGCAGAGGGGCAGATAGAAGCTATTTCCAACGCTGTCCTGGCCCTCCATGACAACCCCTGGATTTGTGACTGTCGCCTGCGGGGATTTGTCCAGTTTATCAAGTCAGTCGGCCCACCTATTATTTTGATGAATTCCTATTTAACTTGCTCAAGCCCGAAATTCAGGGCAGGGAAGTTTTTTCATGAAGTGGAGCTCAACAGCTGCATGAAGCCCCTGACCTCAGCCCTTGACACCAACCTGACAGTCCCAGTGGGGCTGAACATCACCCTGACCTGCTTTGTGCAAGCCAGCCCTTCCCCTGTGGTCTGGTGGACCTATGCGCTCAAACTTTTAAGGGCATTTAATGGTAAGCAAAGCTTTTTCATCTCTCTTTTTTTTTTTTTTTTTAAAATTTAAAATTTATGTACTGCTATTCTACTTACATAGGTCTTCAGGCCATCACAGTCACCATGCTGGCTCTCACTCCTGCTTTAGAGCATCACAGTTATTGTGGTAGCAATAATCCAAATAATCTTAATCATCCTGTGTGTCTGACTGGCATGAGAAGACCTGCTTCATGCAGGATATCAGTCAAAGATGAGAAGAGCACAGCCTCATTTCTACACAATTATTTTGTGTGGATTTTTAGTAGTAGTGCTTTCATCGTGACACATGAAGTAAGAACTAGTAACAAAACATCAGTCATACATATATAGTAAATATATAGCTAGCTAGACACGCATATACATTCACACTATATATTATATACTAAATACACATACACTCTATATTATTATGTATGTGTGTTTCTAGGAGCGGGAACAAACAACATGTTTGTGGTTTTCCATATGTTGTCTCAAGAAATACCCACACAAACCACAAAACCCTGCAGCCCTGTTGCCTGTCTCCCTCTGTTCATATTCTACAACAAAACCAGAGGTTGTAACCCTCCGCAAACCTGGCTTATTTATATTCTTTATTGAGGGCCTCTTAATATGAGGCCTTTTCCTCTTCCTCCCTATCCAGCTCCATTCTTGCACATCCTCCTTCACATTTATTTTTACCAAGAGCCTTCAGTAGGACAAGCTGCTATTTTCATCAGGTAAGCTAATAATGTATATGGGCACCGCACAGGTTATGTGTTCCTAATAAGCCAGCTAGCTAAATAAGATAGCATTAGCCCTTAATCCTGCACTGCTATTTGCTTTAATTGTAGTGTCGTAGCAGCACTTGTGCATCTTTCCATAAGCACATGCTGAATTAATTATGTACAGGCTTTCCCCAGCCACAGCCACATGCCCCTGTTTGGGCAGACGGCAGGGGGTTTCATACTGTTCTCCAAAGCTGCCTCATGTCCAGCCCAACGCCCCTGGCTCCACACGCCTCTTTTCAGCCTCAGCCTTTTGAGACCGACAATTTCCTGCACTCAATCCTAATGTAGGATGGAACGTGTGTCCAAAGCTGCAACTGTGCCTCCTGCACCTCAGCAGCTCACCTTGGCTCGCCCTGACCTGAGCAGGCTGATGGCAGCTGGCACACGGGCAGCTTGGCCTCTGCCTGCAGCAGCCTCCCCAGCCGCTCGCACGGGGTCGAATGCCCTCCCTGTCTCCTGATCTCGGGCATTTCAGCGCATTAATTGCCTCTTCGCCCAGATAACACTTTGCTGACAAGCTCTGCTGGGATTTGGCACACTCCCATGCCCCCTTCCTCTTCCCGGGGCAGGGTGCGTCCTGCCTGGCCTCCTGCCCCCCCATTCCACGCAGGAATGGTCTTGGGGCTGCCCCAAGTGGCTCCCTGTCTGCATGGGCAGGAGGGGTCCCTGCCTGTTGACATGGCTCCCCTCTTCCCACAGTGTCCACTGAGCCCGTCAGCGAGGACACCATCCGCTCAGAGCTGCTGATCCCGGCGGCACGGCCAGCAGATGGTGGCAACTATACCTGCATGGCTGCCAACTTCTTGGGCAACTCCTCGGCGGCCATCACCCTTCAGGTGGGAGCCCTGTGGGCATCCACCACTCCCGTGGGCTGGGCCCCCATTGCCCCTGCCGAGCCGGGCACCCACGTAGAAGTGCGCATCGCCAAGCAGACGGTCTATGGCATCACCCTGGAGTGGTTTGCAGTGGCAGCAGCAGCAGCAGAGCCGGGGGAGACCTGGTACACCCTCCTGGTGGGCCGCTATGATGCTGCCCAGAAGGACACCATCTACATCGGCCCTGGCGTCAACACCTACTCAGTGACCGACCTGCTGCCCGCCACCAAGTATGAGGTCTGTGTGGCTGTGCGCAACCAGGCACCCCGCAAGGGCCAGTGTGTCGTCTTTGTCACGGGCAGCGACATCAGCCAGCTGGAGCAGCGCGAGAAGCTCATCCACATCGTGGTCATCGTCTGCGCCATGGTGCTGGCCGTGCCTGCTGGCATGTACGCCTGTACCGCCGAGGCTCGCCCCGGCTGCTTGGCCCGCTGCCCCTGCGCTTGTCCCCGCCGCCGCCGTGGGGGCCAGGCACAGGCTGCGGGCAGCAAGGAGAGCACGTTGGACAGCCTGCCTGCCGGCAGCGAGGATGGGCTCTGTCGCCCCGAGGGTGGCCGTGGCGCCCGGCAGCCCTTGGCCCGTGAGGAGCCTGGCAAGCCCCGGCCACCCCACCGGAACAGCGCTGACCTCTACTAGCCCAGCCCTGCCCTCTACTAGCCCAGCCCTGCCTGCCCTGCAAGTGCAGCGGCACCTTTCTCAGACGACCTCGAGCCACAGCATGTGCTGGTTTTTCTTGAAGGACCACCAAAGAAGGCTCAGTGCTGTAAGGACTCAGGGCATGGTGGGGCACACGGCCCGGATCTGCAGCAGGCTTGGAGAGCCCTGGGAATGGGGGTACTCGGGGGGGCGAGTGGCTGTGCCCCCCCCCAGCCCCAGGCTGCCTCTGCAGCACTGTCATGGAGCAATGCACACAGATACACAGGGAAACAAGCATTAATGAAGAAAAACACCCCAAAACCAACAGCAACGCACACGGAAACAGGCCAAAGGTCCCCCTTGCCCACTCGTAGGGGCTGGTCTCTGTTTCTGTATTTCTCCCAGCCGGGGGGTGCAGGGGGAGGCGTGTTTGCAGCGCTGCCCTGTGCCGGCTGCCAGCTCCTGCGTGCAGAGACCGGGGGCCTGGGCAAGGCTGTGCTCACAACTGGCAAGAAAAATGAGGATGAGAAGGACTGGGGCAATGTGATGCAGCTATTTTGTTTCACTTGGCGAAAATTTGTTTTGGTAAGGGCTATTGGTTGGTGGTGAGGTTTTTTGGTGGGGTTTTTTGATATTTTTTTTTCTTACTCCTTAAGGTTTACACAGCCCTAAGAGGTTCACAGCCTTGGTTGTACAACAAATAGGAAACCTGTGAGTGCTTGCTGAAACACCAGCATGATGTAGCTGCAGCACAAGGTTTCTGAGGTTTTGAGTTGGCTTTTTTTTTTGTACTAGATGGGAGTGGGGGGGCCTTTTACTTGTGTCCAGACATCTTAAGAGGACCATTTCAGTTTCTCACTATCTAAAAAGAAGAGCTGCAGAAAAATGAACACTTTGCCTTTTGCAAGCCAGCACTCAACTGCTGTTTCCCCTTCCACCCTGCCCATCACTTGTCTCCTTTTTTCCCAGGAGGGCCCTGTGGCTGCCGGGTTATTGTAGCTTAACCCCAGCCTGCAACTAAGTCCTACTCAACCTCTCCCTCACTCCCCCCACTTCCACCAGCAGGATGGGGAGGAGAATCAGGAAAAAAGGCACAATTTAATAATTTAAATAAAATAAAATAATAAGAATAGTGATAATAAGAATACTAATGAAAAGGAGAGAGGAATGAAACCCAAAAGGAAAAAAACCCCAAGTGATGCACAACATGGTTGCTCACCACCCACTGATGGATGCCCAGCCAGGCCCCCAGCGGCGACCAGCAGCCCCAGCCAGCTCTCCCCAGTTTATATACTGAGCGTGATGTTCTGTGGTACGGAATGTCCCTCTGGCTAGTTTGTGTCAGCTGTGCTGGCTGTGTCCCCTCCCAGCTCCTTGTGCCCCTCCAGCCTTTGTGCTGGCAGCACCTGAGAAACTGAAAAGTCCTTGACTTAGTAAAAACATTACCTAGCAACAACCAAAACCATCAGTGTGTTATCAACATTATTATGCCAATTCCAAACCACAGCACTGCACCAGCTATTAAAAAGAAAATTGTCTCTATTCTAGCCAAAATGAGGACGGGGTGATGGGGATGCTTGGCCTGAATAAGGCTGGCAGGAAAAGTGGCCGGGGACAGAGAGGGTGGTGGAGCTGGGGTTTGGGATCCAGGCACCTCCCCCAGATGCAGATGGGCCATCTACTCATCCTGCTGCTTTGAAACCGAAGCTTGCCTCCTTTCTAGAGGTGAAATACCCCAAATGTGCATGTAAAGACAATCGGCCCCTGCTTGCAGAGCAGCTCATGCTGCATTTCTTGGGGGTCTGAGGACATGTGACTTACCTGTTTCTTTTTTGGCCTCATGCTTTCCAGTACAACCAAAGCACGTGGCTGGTAGACCTGCAGCCCTTTTCATATGTGTTATTACAGACCGCCTCAAAAAGAAAAAAAAATTAGAGTAGAAACCTCAGCGGTAAGCAGAGATAAAGCCTAACGTGAGCTTCACTCCACGGCAGTTTGGCTTTCTAGTTGTGTTTTTGTTTTTGCTTTCCACACTGTCTGTCCTCCGGCCCCAGGATTCTCCCCCAGCACCTCCTCCTGCTGTAACTCGCTGCACAGCTTTGGAACAGAGACCTCTTGCTAATGCTGACCCTCGGTGTTGTACTTCAAGGCACTTTCTAGTCTTGTCAGTCTTTTAGTGTCAAAGTAATAAACATGACAGATTTTCAGAATATGCAGATGTCACCTGCTATTCATTTCTATGAATTTAGTTACCAATTGCAAAGCAACCTGGATGCCCAGGAGCTCCCAGGAGGGATGGGGGACGCCGGGCAGTTGTAGCATGTGTCACGGGGTCTGGAGCGGCGGGGAAGGAGCAGAAGCAGCCAGCCAAGCAGGGAGACAGCCTTGTCCTGGAGAAACCCCTGGGGAGATAGTGCATGTGGGGTCAGGCATGAGCTGATGCTGGTTAAGGACCAGTGTATGAGGGGGAGTGAAAAACAAATCAGGGGCTGTAACAACTGGCCTTCTCCCACCCTAGTCAACAAGGAGGGACAATGGCAAACTGTGGAGACTGTAAAGAGCTGCTGAACCACAGCGAGGGACAGCCAGAGAAAGACAAAACTTCCCATCACCACATGTAGAAAGTTCATAATAAAGCACACAGCCTGCAGCCTTGCGAGGAGCCTTCCTCCCCTGGGGCCATGCCGCAGCAGGCTGCAGGGCACAGCGGGTGCTTGGCCAGGGGCTCCTCTGTGACCCTGCCTGTCCCCTGCACCATCCCGCTTCTTGCCTCCTCTCCCTCGAGGCTGGTGTTGCCCAGAAACCATGCAGCCCCTCTCCCGATTCGTGATCCACAAAAGGGGCCATGTGGTCACCCTAGAAAGCCGCCTGGCTGCCTGTGCCCATGCGGTCACATCACAAGCACTGACAAGGCATCGTTGCTCACAGAAGTGCACCATCCACAGACGCACCTTTTGCAGGTTGGTTTTTTTTTTTTTTTTTTTTTTATTATTTACAAACCCGTCCCTTGAAGTTGAAATACAGAGTAACTGGAAAAGGGTCTCACAACATAGTAATAAAACATCTTTATTCCCTCTTAAATATAATCTCTAAGACTAAAAGCCTATAATTCCTGTTAAATCTCACTTAATTCAATGGTCTTTATAGGCTTTCCTCGTTAGAGAATGAACATTGAATACCGGCTTCAACACAACATCGGGGAAAACAGTAGTACAAGGAATAAATCACAAACGTTTGGTACCTCAGGAAACGCTGCAGAGCCTGGCAGAGACACAAGCAGCAGAAGGCATGTGCTCACACAGGGCAGCGGGAGCTGGCTGTGGGCTGCATCCCACCCGTCCCACCGGCTCACAGCCGGAGGACAAGGATGAGGTGACTGAATACACCGTGAGAGCCTGGGCCTGACACCACGCAGCCCTGGGAAGAGGGATGAGCAAGAAAACGGCGGAGGAAATATGA
Organism: Falco cherrug; assembly: GCF_023634085.1. Taxonomy (NCBI): domain Eukaryota; kingdom Metazoa; phylum Chordata; class Aves; order Falconiformes; family Falconidae; genus Falco; species Falco cherrug. The sequence continues at coordinate 44,919,034 of NC_073705.1, forward strand.
GATGCAGCAGGAGAGACTATGGGAGCAGCGCTGCTGCCACAGCCCCCAGCTCGGACCCTGCTGCACCTCTTGGCCACAGCTCCTGGCTCAGCCCATGGGTGGCATGAGCGATGGTCACCCTCTGGCTTCTAGGTGGATTGAACCAAAGTTAAAAAATACAGAATTTTCCCGGTAGGTAGGTAACTTCTTATTCAACCAGCTATCCCCTAAGCTGATGAAGACCTGATGCAAAAAAAGGGAATTAGACCAGCTAACAGGGTGAGAGGAGGCCCTGGGGGTTAGGTCTGCTGGTCCAGCTGAAACGACAGCTGGAGAACAGTCTCATGAACCTCTTGTGTCCTGTCCTGTCAGGTTTGTGCCCCATCTTGATGTCCACGGTGCTGATCCATGACAGCACAGCTGCCCTGGGGGGCCAGGGCTCGGGCAGAGGGTGCAGGATGCTGCTCCCCAGCCAGCCTGGTGCATACTGCCTTCTCCCCAAGGGAAGGGAAACAGCCAGGCCAGCTGAAAAACATCTCCTCAGAAACAAACACGAGAGAGAAACTATGGGATAGATCCAGGGGAAAAGTGCTCTGCCTTTGGTGCCTTTTTACCATCACGTAACAGGAAAACAAAGCATCAGCTGCTCTGCACACACACACACACACACACACACCCCATTAGCTGCTGCATAATTCACTCAAAAATACTGACAGGAAAAAACAGAATATTCTATGGAAACCTCCTTTTTCACTCACCAGTCCCTGGAGCAAGCCAGGTAAGCTGATGAAATACATTTCCCGACACCTCCTGCTCATCTACAAAACCAAATGATCTTTCCAGACACTTCCCTGACCAACCTATGCAACTTCCCAGCACTTGTCTATACTTTTCACTTATCATTTTTCTCTCAGTTTTACCTTGTCTTCGCTGCTGCTTTAATCATGTCTTTCTCTTGCCAGCTTCTCCCTCCTTAGGGGACGTGGTGTCGGAAGGAGACAGTACTGGGTGAGTGCGGCTATTGAACTTCTGCGCCCAAATCTTGCCCAGCTGGTCTACACAAGGCTGTGGTGGACCCCCCGTCCCCCAGTTAGCAGGCAAGTCCAGGACAGCAGCAAAGCACAGCATCATGTCAACGTACTCTGGCAAAACCCAGCATAAGCTGCAGGATAAACGAAGAACTTCTCCAAGCCTGCTCGCTTACCTTTTGGGAATGGAGGTACTCAGGCCATGAGCACATCGCTCCGCCAGCTGTTGCAAAATGCGTCGCACCCTGAGGACAGCGGGTACCAGCTACACACTACTCTCTTGCAGCATCGCTGCTGTAGGACACCCGGCCCTTGATGTAGTGCTGGTGCCACAGTCTTCTAAAGTGGGGCTGGGGTTTGAAGTGTCAGGTTTTTGGACACCTCAAACCCACCTGCCAGACCAGGTCAGAAGTGGCATCCTTCAGTGCCTTGGCTGCAGAGCGCCTTGTTTGAAAACCCGGACTCTGGGGTAGGGACCTCCAAACTGGGGGGCAACCTAAATCCCCGTTCATGTGGAGAGACTGTGGCTGGCGTGAGGGTACTCAGCACCCCGATCCAACAGCTGCAGGGAGGGACCAGTGCTGGGACACGAGCTGAAGGAACCACACTCACAACTGGACACAGACCGCAGCGTTTGCTGTGGGTGGGGTGACTCTGTAGCATGTAATACTTGCTGAAGGTGAGGGGTGGCTATCACAGCGAGAAGTTGCTGTCGGATCATGGGGTGCTGACAGACACGGGGGAGACCACAGCACATAAACATATCCATGCACAGCCTCAATCCGCAGTCTCTGGGGGCTGCCAGGAGCACCTAGATGTGGGGCTCACCAATAGCTGCGTTCCTCTTCTCAAACCTCATTTTGAGCTCTGACACGAGGGCATTGTGGGCACTGCCATGACCTCTCTTCTTCTGTTTGTTTATGAACTTGGGAGTGAGGGAGCCAGACACAGTCGGCACCCGCCACCCTGGGGCATCACCCTTGGGAGCCAGGGCGGGGGGCGGCGGGGGCAAGGGGGTGGGCGGTGGCACGGGGGCAGCCTGGATGTTGTTGTTGCTGTTCTCGTTCTGTAGGCTCTTGGCATCGTCTTCAACGACAAACTTATCCGCAGCATTGCTGGGTATCTTGAACTTCAGCCACTCCATCCTGACTGCCCGGGGCTGTGGGGTCTGTCTCTTTTTTATGATCCTTCTTACCGGCATGATTTTGTTGGACCGCTTGTTGCGCCAGAACATGGCAGTAGAGATCATGATAGTTATCAGCACCATTATGCCCATGACACCAGCTAGCACTCCTAAGGCTTTCATGGGGTTATCTTTAGTTTGCATCAAAAAGGCGGCCATAGGCCCTTTGTGAAGAGTCTGTAAAAGAGTACAAAGAAAACACGTGACTTACTCTATGGGACAGACAGCGACCCAGAAATTTCATTTGTCCAAAATATGTAACACGCAGGGCTGACTAATGGAAATTGTCTCTGAAAAAAAACGAGAGGCAAAGAGCCAGTCCAGGTTTGGAGAATTTAGGTGGAGCAGGAGGCTGGGCAAGCATTACAGTGTAGTGAGATGGATGGATGGCGAGCACGGAAGCTTACGGGAGTATTGCTGCCAAATTAGGATGGATTCCTCCACCTCACCGTAGTGTTTGTTTAACTTGCAAGAACCGAGCAAGAAAATAATTGGCTCCAGGATCTGCAGCTGTATTGTTGTACTACGTTTCAGAGTTAATTTCCTAGGAATAATAGTGTTGAACCCAAACAGAAGTCTTTGAGTAGAAAACAATCTTGCAAAAACAGTTGCAGGTGATGCAGTTTATGGGGTTATTACTGAGCATGGCACTGAAAAGATTATGAGAAAACTTCACTTCATAAAATTCGGGTGTACAAATGAGTAGTTAGCAGGTATGTGCTGCATTCTGTTTTCAAGTACTCTTTTACAGACATAACAAAACTCTTTGAGGTAGGGGAGATGAGTAGAACTAAAGAGCTTTGTTTTTAGAAATGAAAGAAATAAATAGCATAAGCTACATATGGCATATTAAGGACAAATGAATGGCCTGTTCACTCTGCAGCTTAGCACACTGAGCGTCTCGGAGGTCCCCGTATAATTTTGCGGATTTTGCCCTGCGGGTGGAGCTTGGATCTTTTCACACTTTTCCAGTACATGATGGTGGAGATCACCATTGTTACAGAAATGGTGGAAAGGACGCCACTCATGCAAATTCCAAATATTGTCCATGGACGCTTCTTGAGGCCTAAAATATAGGATTTTACCCTGGACTTGATCTGGAAATATCAAAAATAAGAGAAACTGTCAACCCTCACATGGTTATATATGAAAGAGGCCTGTATCTCTTATAAATACAACTAGGGAACTAGGGTGAGACGTGTACAGGATAGAGAGCATATAAAATAAAGGGAGCTAAGTGTTGAACTAGGCACAGAAGAGGAGACAGTTGCAATGGCATTGAACTGAATCCAGAAACACTAAAAGAAGTTAGGAAGCAAACTGGTTGATCAGGGAATAAAAGGGAGCAGCGCAGCACATGGATCACCCGTATTATTTCCAAGAGACGTTCATAATGAATACAAGCTCCTGCAACAATGTCTGGACAGACAGTGGTGTTGCGGAAGGCCAGGAGATCTTTCAGAAATGGCACATTCACGAGCAGGTTTGTTTACCAAGAGCCAGTCATAAAGCTATTTGTGGCTGTGGAGGCACAGGGCTGCGCACCGTGCCCCACTCCTCTGGCCTCCACTCCAGGAGGGAATCATCACCCCAACTTTGCATGTCTAGTAACAGGTTATCTGCATTTAGTTAGCGGTCTAAGCTCCCAGCTTTTAGTCAATGAGGAGCAAAGGACACCTCCACAGTAGCAGCCACCACATGCTAAAACAGGTATTAAAGACAGTGAGCATAAGGAGAGCCTCGTGCCTAGCTTGGACTTGCACCTCTGACTTTTAGACATTTAAGGTGAGATCAGATGGATTTCCCCGTATGACTCTAAACTAGGACGCCCACCTCTTTACCCTCCACAGTCTGTGGAGGGAGATCACTGAGTATCCCCAAAGGGTGCTTCAGAGCACCTCTTGTCATGTATTACACAGGAACAGTATTTGTTTTTAAATTATATCCCTAAACATAGTGAATGTAAATTCATTAATAAACACCCCATTGCCTTTTCACTTCACTTCTCTATTTTCACAGCTTACCTCCAACACATTGTCCAAGCCCACTCTTCCCCTACCTTGAATGTTTCCTACTGCTAAAGAGAAATGGACGAAGAACTGCTATCAGAACTCATGGACCATGTTACCTTACAGGTAGTGACCAATTTTCAGCATTTTGCTGTGCAAAGAGTTTTTCCATTATTTAATTAGCAATGGACCTGAGCTAGAATCCAAAAGCAGAGCAGCCCGTGATTTGGCAGAGCTTGGATTCACATCAGCTTTGCTGTTCTGCATTACATGGATTTTCTGTACTTAAGTCCCATCAGATGACAGAAATTCTAGCCTGGCTTACGTGACTTCATGTGAAAGCCTGATGAATGAAGTGTCAGATAAACCATGCTAAGTAGTACATGGCCCAAAATGAGTCCACTTATTATGAGTGTTGTCAAGATCTATTTTGTAGCAAGACACTGATGGCCAAATAGTATAGAATCAACACTAGGAGAAAGATGACATATATTTAAGAAGATGCTGTATCTCAGTAATAATTATTTGACTAGCTATTTGAAAATCTTGAATAAATGGGATTAGACGGAAATACAACGTATCTATGTTGCCAGTGTACAACAGTTGCAGGGGTGAGAAGCGATGGAAATCGTATGGGGAGTTTCAGAATTTGGCTTCGCTCAACTCTTCCTTGTCTCACCAAGTCTGGCACCTCTTCAGAGCTTCCAGTTACAAACAGGAGATTAATACCAAAACTAAACCCATTAATAGTTAGCTGGTTCAGCCTACATTCTAGTTACTGGGCTGGTACTACACTAAACGCTGCCTAGAATCAGCCTTGGATAACAATTCTTCTGTAACCTCTGCATAAAATCATAAGGCATTTTGTAAGCATACAGTGGGAGAATTTCTGTTTGTCACGGCTGTGACAGTCACCTGATAAATAAGAAGAATAACTTGCAAACCAAGCCTGGAATGTCATTATCTTAGCCAGCCTGCAGAGAAGCTTGTGGTAAGTGCATTTGTCACCAAAAAGCTTTGCAATCGTGTCTGTATCATCACTGTGGCCCAGTTAGTTAACACATACAACAGGTCTGAGAGAGGTCTGAGCACCCTCTGACAGAGAAGTCTGGGAGCGCTTAGACACCTAGGTTTGAGCAGTTTGGCCCTGAACACTACCCTGCATGTTCAAAACACCTTCAGGTCCTTGTATCGATTGCCAACACTGCCTCAGAACCAGGTCAACGCTGCCTCAGAACTGGGTCAGCGAATAGTGCCACTGTGTGACTTATTTAGCTGTTCTTCCCTAAGAGGCATGCTGCATTTTGAAGAGCACTGGTTTCTCTTGTACACGTAAAACAAAAGCAGATACACAATGAAACGAAAGCTGGTTTGGGAAGCAACTGCCATACCTCTGTAGGCCAAACCCTGGAAAAAACACTCTCTTTCTTAATAGCCATCAAAGGAGTTAAAATGCCACTGCCCACAGAAGATAATGCTTTGCTGTTTTTTGCTGTGATTTCACAGTTATAATGAGCACTGGCTCAGAGAAAGGCCGGGGGCAATTAGAGGGTTACAGAACCGTGGCAGAAGTTTGGAAGTAGCTAAACTGTGCGCTTCAGCTTCCAGAAAGAAGTCCAATCCTGAGACAAGAATATAATTAAAAGGATTAAAGCAACTCTTTGGATTAAAAGATGTCATCACCTATTTTTTATTTACTAGGCACGTGTGGTCCCTTGCAGGACCCTTGTGACTGGTATGTCCCCTGCAGAGAAGCTCCTCAGCCCAAGTCCCATGGGCTGCTGAAGCGTCCAGCGGTCACTGGGACTCGCCAGCTTTTGAGGGGCTCTAACACTGACACATGCCTTTGAAGCCAGTTTCATAAGACCCAGCACCGCGCGGTTAAAGCGTACATAGATGCTTTCAGGCTGTGTACCTGAAGGGCAGGCTGCGGAAAACACTGCTCTGCAGCACGTGGGGCTTGTTCTTGCCATGCCTCCTTCTCGAAAACCTGATTTTTGCAGGGAGGATGCCCGTGCCTCTCTTTGCTACTGAAATGGTGACCTATTTCCTTTGGTTTTCTCTCTCCTGACACAACGGTTTGCAGCGTGCAGACACCCACACCTCCCGGCAGCTTCTCAAGAGCCTTTCATAAAATGCATTGGTTGCAGTGAGCAGAGCAAGTGGGTGATGTATCTAGAAGCTGGACCCGACAGGAGTGTGTGGTTGAGCTGTTCAACCACGAGACCAGCTAAGGCTCGCCGACTATATTTAGAAGTCTAAGTAAGTAGCCGAAGCTGTTTAGAGCCCAAGTTATCGCAGATTATAGACAACTCGGGTTGCATCAACTTGAGCAAGTGGGTCTGTACAACAAGCCAGCTGGTTCTGAGGAGGCCACTTCGACATATTCAGCATTTCTGAATATCAGATTGCTCTGGTGTGGCTGCAGGGATGCACTGCCTGCTAGCACTGAAGCAAGCTAGGTGTTCTCCCCAAACACATTTTAGTCTCAAAGAAGTCCACTTAGTGCAGTTGGAGCTGTCTGAGACACGAGCCATCCCACAGTATGTAGAGATGATCAGGAGATTTGCTTCAGAAATAACTCCTGATCCAAGGCAGAACACAAGCTGCCCCCTCCAGTGCTTATCCCAGTGCGCAGTGCTATCACCTGTATATGAAGGCTGCATTTACAGATGCCAGCATGGGGCAAGACTTCTCAAATCAAACCAACCTTCTCTGAACAGTTCTTTTCCAAGGTGTGTGTAACTGGGGAAGAAGAGGCTAACTGCTCTGTGAATGTGGCAAAGGATGTTTAGTGCCACCAGCAAGCACAGTTCCCATGGTTTCAGGGTTCGTATGAGACAGGAGATACCCACGTTAATTCACAGAAGGAGTTTGTTGAACTCTTCAGTTAGAAGAATCTAAACTGGAGACTTACCAGCTACATTTAGAAGTCTAAATGTGTAGCCAGAGCTATTAAGAACCACACATTGTGCTGTCTAAATATGGACTTAAGCCTCATCCCATGAAGAGATGTAAATAAACACCCCCATATATTTTCAGAACCTCAGTGGAGTCATGAAGAGGCAGAGGGATCTCCTCACCAGGCCAGCTTTCAGGATCAGGAATGGAAATCAGCCTTCCAGGAAAATCTTGGGCAGCAAGATAGATTTTTGAGTGAGACATAAGGGTGGAAAAAAAAAGAGAGGCTTTTCCAGCACGTTTCTTATTCTGTAGAGAAAGGATGGGAGATTAACAGATGCCACTCAATACCGATTTCCATAAACTCAGACTCAGTTAAATTAAAAGGCCTCTGGAATTTTTTTATCACTGTATTATTCTAAGAGCAAAAGGTCCTTTTGATGTGCAATATTGCTGAACTTAGCTACAAGCCATCTATCTCAAAGGGCACAGCCTTGCGCTAATTGCAATGGTAAATGTTAATCAGAAAATATGCCTGTTTAATTACTTTGTGTGATTAACACTGCGGGAAACCTCTAGAGGATGCATTGAAAAATATCCTCCTTATCCAAAATCAGTAACACATAAATACCCACCAAACAGCTAACTAAAAAAGGCTTTGTACAACTGAAGCACAAAGGGATGAAATGTACATTCATAACAGCCTGAGTAAGCAAGAAATTGAGAGAGAGAATGCGATGTCCCTACACCAAGGGGCTGTTCTCCTCACAAGGTGCTAGCAGCATCTGCACTGTCTCTGGGACACGGAGTGACTGAGGGTCTTGTACACTGGCACTGCCTCTCATGTGCAAGCCGAAATGTGAGAGTGGTTTTTGCAAGGTGATATGATGTTCTTGAAGACAAACAGCTCAACTCAAATCATTGCAAGCAATGAAAGAAGTAATGAAGAAATATACAAAAATTTATGGAGGATGTGCATTGGATTAGTAATGCAGGTCCTGCTGAAGAGACCTACTAAAGCAAAGAAAGAAGATGCCGTTGCTATCTCAGGCTCTGGTTTGGGACTTGGCATCAAGGAAAGCGTGGGAAGAAGTGAAAAACTGTCTCAGAGCAGTCCATGTCTTCACAGCCCTCTTTGCTTCCCCTTTAGACTTTACCAGGAGAAGCACTCCCTCACTTTGTGCCCAATCTATACCCCTGGAGGGGGAGAAAAGGAAGAAGAGAGGGGACTTTGTACAAGACACTTTCTTCCATCAGGTGCTGACATTTCTTCAAGCTCTAGAAGGAAATCCAGGAAACTGCTTGTCCCAGAGCATCAGCTGCTCTTGCTTTCCTTCCAGATGTCCTTCATCGGTTGGTTCAGGGACACAACTTCTCCCCCAGCAGCAGCAGCATGGGGCACCCTCCCTCCCTCCCTCCTCCCTCCCCTTAGCCTGGTACCTTAGCCCTGCACGCTACCAGAAAGATTACCAGCTCGTCTGGGAGGACAGGGAAAGGAAAGGGAAAGCTGGAGGCTAGATGCAGGGGGCCAACAGTGCCTGAGGCCACCTGCTGCCACCCACTCCTGAGATGCTTGCCCCACGGGAAGCCTGGAAGCAAGGCAGGGAGGGCGGGTGCTCCCACTGTTGGCTACAGGTAGCAATTCTTATTTGTTGTAAAAAACCCCCAAAACTTATGGGTTTATGAGAAATCAAAGTGATAGGCAGCTTATTTCCTTTACATCAGTAAGAATGGCTAAACCTCTAGAGCTAAAGCAGGGACGCAGCATGTGCAGCCCCCCGGAGCCTGGAGGCGACATGCCCTGCCCGTGCTGAGCCCCAGCACTGCTGCATGGCGGCTTCCAACGAGCCCTATGGGCAGCCCCACACCAGGCTGCCCCACGCCAGGGCACAGCCCGGTCCTCTGGCAGTCCTGGCAGGGCAGGCACTGACAACAGGGACCGGGAGCTCCTCCTGTGCTGCTGGTGGCAGAGTTTGCCTGGCCACACAAGTGTCCTCTGCAGACATCTTTAACTTCCAGCAGGCTCTGAACTGTACGCAAGAAGTATCACGTAATTGCATCTGATAAGGAGTATCAGTGAAGTAAGAGGAGATGGAGAAAACGGAGTAAGACTGCGACCGATAAAGGAGCAGTTGGCGCCTTTTGACCAAACAAAGAGAAGGGCAGCTGCTGTCTGTAGGAAGAGATTTGCATCTTTGCCCAGTATGTATGTGGTCCAGAGACTGTCAGGGTAATGATGTGTTTCTCATCTACTTTAAAGCACATTTCCTCCCTGCTGGTACCTACTTAAAGGCATGGCAAGGCAGTTACAATAAATAAGAATCATGCAAGCGTGTGCTGCTCACCATAAATCGCTGCTTGTTCTTTGGCTGATGTAAAAGTCGCACTAACGGGAAACTATCAACCTATGTGTGCTATCTTTCAGAGCCTTCTTGTTATATCTGCTAATAATACTGCAACTATTAAACTCGCATTCAAAATTCTATATACTTTAAAGCGTTTCTATAAAGTTTTTTTCCCTTTTCCTATGTCACTTACATTGACTTGCAAAACTGCTCTGATATATTTCACTCCGGCGCCAGCTACTTTTCATTCACTTTTTGTTTTATTCTTCTGAATGAAAACAAAAAAGCAGAAATTTAGCAGTCAGGATTTACCTTTACTCTCAGGAGCCTACAGTCCTTAGTTTGCACCTATCTCTAACGATCAGGTGCCAGCAACTCACCTCCCAACCACACCACGCTCCTACCTTTGCACCTTTGCAATTTCTCTGACCAAAATGCCTTTTACGTTTGTGGCTGTAGAATCCAGCTTCACCATAAGGCTCTAGAAACACTCTACAAAACAGAGCTAGCAAGGAAGGAGAAGCAATAGCTGGCAACTGTTTGGCTGTTGGTTTCAACTCTTGAAGCATTTTTAAAGTAGCCTCAGAAGTGGAGCAAGCAGTGTCCACTCTTCAGTGCCTCTCGAGGATCGTCTCACACAAAGATGTTTCTAAAACATTTGCTTACCTCCTCTGTGATATCAATCTTCAGAACTGCCGTGGTACTGAAGGACGGGGAGCCTCGGTCTTTGGCCTGCACCACCACCGACCAGATGCAGTCTTTATTCTTTGTGATGTTGTGGATGATGTCCAGGGAACGGATATAGGATTTCAGCTTGATTTCCCCAGTGCTTTGGTCTATGTCAAACACGTTGGCTGGATCTGCTTGCATGATGGAATAATCCACAATGTTGTTGGGTTCTTCTGCATCTTGATCTATAGCCTGGTAGGGGAAACGTAAAGAACAAAGATCTTATTGTTTGTATGTCTGCCTGAAGACAAAACTCTGAAAGTTCCTGAGCATTTACTTCTGATAATATCCATGCTGTGAAATGACTGCGCTGTTTTTGTTTCATCTTGGAAACAATTTTCCCTTTTCTGGTATCAGCTATGCTACTTTTTGTAGTGAAAAACAGCAGGAGTAGAGTTCTTTTTGTATAAGCGATTTCTATTTGAGATTAAATAAAATCAGAGGAAAAACTGAACTGTAACCCGTCTATAGAATGCAAATGACTCAGTGCTGGGGAGTTTCTCACACAGCGTGGGGGACAAATCTGAAGTGATAGAGAACAATGGGATTAGCTCTGCACTGTAAACTAGAGCTGCCGTAATTTTTGTGCCGTCATATTTATTCTGCTAACATGGGGTGGTGTGTAATCAGGCTTTGCTATATGCATTCAGATATGTGTAGTATAAGATCTTCTGCGCCTTTGCTGGTGAATTGTTGTTGCGGGTTTTTTTTACCTCCCGTTCCACACTGGATCAACAAATACAATTCTGCACAGTGAAGGGAAAGAATCTGTGTGGTTGAGCACAAAGGCAAGGCAGGAAGGTTAAGTATCCAAACCCCTGTACTTTCATTCATTCATCTTATTTGGGCTTCTTATGATCACCGTATAATCCAGGATCCTCCAGCAGCTGATGGTTCAAATATTGTAAGAGAATTTTATCTTTTGCCTATGGAATTTATTTCTCCTTCTCAGCACTCTGTAAACACTATCATTCCACGCTTTAATCCATTTGTTACATACAAATGGATGTGCAAAAAATAAAGCCCCAGGAAAAGCCAACTTTCAGACATTCATCACGATCCCTGAGCAATAAACAGCAGAGTCGGGGCTTTTTTCAAAGCACTCTGCTTTGCGACACACTGTGTCATCTCTCACCTCGATCTTCACTGGTGACCCGATAATCATTGTCTTTTCCTGGATGTTTTCATTGAACTCTGGAGAGTGGTCATTGACATCTAGCACAGTGATAAACACTTCAGCCAGGCTGTATTTCCCATCCGTGTCCTCTGCCTTCACATAGAAATTATACTTTGAGTTCACTTCAGCATCTAATACAGCCCAGGGCTGGGTGTAAATTATACCAGTTGATGGGTGGATTAGGAACCTGGAAAAGAAGCATGGAAAAACTTCTGGGTTTTTGGGTCACTTAATGTGTGTTTACAGCCTAGGGCAAAGGTGGGCTCTAAACACGGAATTGCTGCGCCCAAAGATTGGTACTCTTCACCTAACTCCTGTCTGGCTGATGATTCCAAATCATTCACTCTACCTATTTTTGTCTAGATCCTTTAGTTTTGAAACTATCAGTGTCTGGTGTTTTTCAATTATGCATTAGCCATTTAAGCTGCATTTTCTGTTAAAGTCTTTGTCCTCAGTAAATGCTCAGTGTGATGGCCTTCTCACAGAGTGATTTCTTTGCGTTAAAACATTAAGGAACTGCCTATTTATTTTTTTTCCAGTTTGTAAGTACAATATATTAGATCATGTCCTGCATAAATTAAGATTGAACGATATCACCTCAATAGCTAAGGAAAGCATGCCACATATCATATTTAAGCTCTTTACTTCTCAGAATGGGTAAGAAAAATGGCTGCTCTTAAATCCCCCAAAGTGCAGGGCAAATTACCCCCTCCAAAAATAATCATTTTTCCATAGACTGGCACTGGGATGGAGTGGGTGTTCAGATTTATTGATAGCAAGTTTGATTCTACACATTTGTAATTACTGAGACACTGTCAAAAGTGTCAGCCAAAAGCTTGGATTTATAGAGAAGATCCCAACACGGTGGCTTTTTAAAATGGACTGCCAGCGTCGGCTCCAAGCAGTAGGGTGTTTAACAGATGAAAAGTTTTATATACGCTTTTATTAATGTACAGGATAACAAAATATTTTCTGTGTTTCCTCTGTGAGCACAATTGAGAGACGTTATAAAACGGGCACTTAATAATCCAGGCTCTTCAACTGTTTTCATTACCCTATTAAATACAAATACAAGGCTTGATGAAAGCCAAGACCTGGAGGTGGAAGGAGCTGTGCCAAATCTCGGTAGGGGACAGTGCCTGTGCCAAGTGCCTCCTTAGCACCCAACCCAGCCTAACCATGCAGAGAGGACTCTCATCACCCCCATTTTAGTGGGAGACTAGAAGCACTGAAATATGAAGACATTACAGCAGCGTACCCCGCTCACACTAGCAGCTTAGATATAGGATTGCCAGCATAATGGTTTTATCTTCAATAGGAAACACTATTCCTCTTACTCCAGGATAACTCATCCTTCTGCCAAAGCAAACTGACACACAAAAAAATCATGCTTCTAATTGAAACTTAAATCTGCATCAAACTGTGTGTTCAGCAGGTCTAGAGGTCCCAGGGCTAGGAAACCAATCCAGCCTTCCAGAGCCATGCCATTCTGGCACAAGAAAAAAAATATCTCATACTTAGGAAGGAAAAGAAAGTCTTGACATTTTAATTTCCTTATTCAACAGCATAAAACACTGAGTCTGAGCATCCCCCTAATTCCAATCAGAATAAAGTTGCACTCCTGGTTTTTTTTCTAAATCCTTCATCACCAACCTTCACAAGTTTCTTTGCACCAGCTGCTACATTCTAAACCTAAGAGGTCTGCCTGCACGACATGACCTTTGCCTGCTTGCCTCTATGCAGTTAGCAGCTAGCTTAAGGACTTAGTGAAGAGCTCAAAATAATCCATCGTGGAAATGCTCCCATATGTGTATCCTTCTGGCTACAGAAGAGGTTCACCCTTAACATCGTGGATTTTGGGCTTTGATTGTGCCTCCTAAATGGCTTTCACCTTAATAAGAAGAGTTCAGCTTTAACTCCAGGTGGATAATGTAGGAAGAAAAATGGATTCTGGGGATGAGTGCCTGAAAAGCTCACTCATTGCAATGTTCTGCCCTGCAGCCCCACCATACCCAGGAGCTGCAGGTTCCAGTAGCAATATCTGTGATGGCCGGTGATGCTAGCCATGGCTGGCAGCCCCAACCAAGGAACCAGTGCAACTACTGGGGGGGAAACAGTGTGGGAGAAACTTTTGTTTCAAGGATGCTCTCACCCCAGCACTGCCCCCAAAGACAGGGAGAGGGAGCTAGGCATCACCACAAAATCAAGTAAGCATCAGATTCCTTTCTTCCTTGATGCAGGGCTCTTAGGCTTACATATATAAAATGCCTTGAACACCCAGTGCAGCTGTCCTCCAAAGCTGAAGTTTATATTCTTGAAGGTCTTGCCATCTTTGATTTGTTTTGACAAGAAACCGGACTATTTATACAGCTATACGGAAATGGAAGGGGAAAGAGCAAGGGATTTTTTTCCCCTCCAGACCTGACTTTTCACAACAACTAGACCAAAACCTCCTCTTTCTTTCACAAGTGTCTTTCAAATGGTGATTAAACAGGTCTGTGCATTAGTACTTCAGATGTCTTATATCTCTTTGGGGGCTTGTGGGTAAAATTCCATGGGTTCATGAAGCAGATGTTTAACGATCACATTAGGTTTTCTATTGTTGTTTTCACAGAACTCACAAAGAACACAGCATAAATGTCCTTTAGAAATGAGCAGGTCAAGAATTAGCCTGTGGTGGTTTTTTGTTTGTTTGTTTTTTTGTGGCTTTTTTAAATTCTTTTAAAACTCTGCTTAGAGGCTATATAGGTTTTTTTGTTGTGGGTTTTTGTTTGGGCTTTTTTTTTTTTTTTTGGTTTACTTACAGATCTGCTCCTGTTCCATAGATAGAGTACTTGACTTCTCCCCAAAGCCCTGAATCTGGATCTGTAGCCTTAAGAAAAGAAAATCAGTGTCATTCTTTACTAAACTGCAAAAAAGAAATGTTTCATTTTTCTTTTAACAACAGGCTATGTAGAAAACCCAAATGATTTTCACTCTTTTTGCCATCACATTTTTAGGGAGAAATCACATAAATGTACACTTAGAAAACTGCAAAATCTAACACCAGGGAAGGTCACTGTCCCAGGGAAGCTGCTGAGATGCCTCCTGTCTCCTGGCCAGGCGGGTGCCCAGAGGCTCGAGCAGGGAGAAAGCCACTAGATGGCTCCATCCATTGACATTTAACACATCCTCCCTTTAATAGAGATGAAGCTAATCTCAATGACACCAACAAACTACCCTCTCTCAAACTTTCCTAATTATCAGTTAAATATTAATGTATATTCCCCAGACAAAATTATTTACTTTGTATAGAGTATTTTTTAAGCCTCTGCTTGTTTGATTCAATTTAAAGTAATGCATAACAAATGTTTCAAGCTATACACAATATTTCAGCTTTGCTTATATTTTAATCACTCTTGTGCCTGTGTGACTTTTAGTAATGCAGATACTACACCAGATGATATCTTTCTTCCAGACTCCTGTTGGCTTCCTTTCTCAGCCCAGGACTAGGAAAGCTATTGATTTGGTAACAGCTATTTCCATAAACTCCTGCTTCTCGGATCGCTCTGAGGTGGTGTTACGTTATACCTTTGTACCTGGCCATCAAAATTCATGGCAGCAGCGGCTGATTCATTCATCACCTTGCTTGACTGTTTGGAAACCAGGACAATGCCTTTGATTCCTGCATGGTTAGCGTAACCCACCTGCAGCCCTACTGCAGCTGTTCTTTAGTTCTTCGGCGTGAGCTTGTCAGATGCTCTCATCCCATAATTTTGACCTCAGTCTACTTTAGGACTGCCTAACTGTTCCTAAAATATTTGCACACTTGGGACTTCTGCCAGAATTGGTATCCTGAGTCCTTGGAGTGCCTCAACTTGTCAAGTATATTTGTGATTCTGGGTCAAGTACTGAGTGACAGCACATGACAGTAAATGCTACACGGATTCCTCAGCTATGCTGTCCTGTGTACCTTGGCTCAGAATGGCTACTTTTGCTGCTTTTGCAAACTTTAAAAAAGAAATCTTTCTTTTCTTCTCACCTTGGGCATTTTTTATTGCTCTTGCTGCAAAGATAGTGATGTTTGGAAGTCTCTGTTTTCTACAGCTTTCCTATCTGTTTCCTCTAATAACCTTTTCTGTATTGTTTACGTTCTGCTTCTCAGCTTTCATTCTTCCATTGCTAAAATTTGCCTTCAGCGCTTTATTATCATGATTATTTAATTTTCTTTCTTACTCACAGCCAGCCTGTGCTGGAGATCTCTGGCAACCTGTGTCCGTCATCCCTACCTGTGAGGCCTCCGCCAGGCGACTTGCATCACCCACCGAGCCCCGTGTGGCCAGGAGCTCTCCTGCCTTTGGGACACCAGGTCTGTTTCCAGTCCTAGCAGCTGCACCGAAGAGACACAGCTCTCATCAACCGACCGCTGGAAATGATTCTCCAGCACACAGGGCCCATGTGATACCCTGATTTTATTTCTATGAAAATGTGATATACTGGGAAATCTCTAGGCATATTTTTCCTGCTGTGAGAAGACACTTACATAGACAACTTTCTTTCCCAGCTCTAAGTCTTTTAATGTTATATTCTTGCCTTCATTAATTGTCTAATTCTGCATTTAGAAGCCAGATTCCTCCCAGGAGGAGGAGACTAATACCTGCTAAGCAGCCATCTTGTTTTCTTTTTACTCGTACTTAAGCAAGCAAATCCAGTAAATCCAATTCCACGATCAGTGGAACTGTCACAACCGACTCTTCCTGCTGGACACTGATTTAACAGGGGCTTTCTTAGTACTCACAGACCCTGTGATCTGTCTTAAAAGCAGAAGGCCTTTAATTAAAAATCAAAGTGAATTTGTTGTTCTGAAAAACATTTGCCTAAAACTTTATTTTTTTCAGAAGTTTTTTTTTGTTTGCTTTTTTTTGTTGATGCTCGAAAGGAACTGGAGTCCAGAAGCCGACGGTGAGTACGATTTGCTACTTGCCTCTGTCCACCAGTTTTAAGGTACTTGAACTGTCACCACAGACACTTAGAAAAGAGAGCCTTTCTTAAGAGATTAATGAAACTTACTGTAACAGCAACTACGTTAGAGCCTCCCGGGGAGTTCTCAGGGATCCTGGCAATGTAGTAATCGGAGGAGAACTTTGGGACATTGTCATTCGTATCCAGCAAGCGTATCACTACATCAGCCGTCGAGCTGAATTTCTCTGGTGTGTTCACCTCTATTGCAAGAAGCTAAGAAGAGAAAACCAGGAAGTTACTAAAAGCAGCTATTATTACTTCTTAAAGGAGCTTCTTTCCACTACCCACGGCACATTTGTACATTTCAGCCTGGTTGGACCAAACAGCTCAAAAACAGGGAGAGGATGAGCTGGGTCAGTGTGCAGCCTAGGCTTGTTTGTGCAATCCTGTGATGGGCAGTCAAGCTGCGGAAAGAGGAGTTCCAACCTGTGTATACATATTAGACTTCGTGGGACAAATGCAATTGGTCATAACTGACCAACACAGCTCAAAAAGCTGTAACAGAAGCAAGCAAACGCCTATCCCTGGGCAGCTCCGAGAACACAGAGAAACATAAGCACCGAATAATTTTGAAGAACCTTGTACACTGAATCACGATCCTTTGCAGAGGAAGCATAAATTCTTAGTCAGGGAAGAAGTCAGGGCAATAAACTGCACCAAACAGGGCAAGGAGATGAGAGAACCGGTACCCTGGGCTGTTTGGAAGCAGCAGTACCCCCACCCCAAATGTTGGATGGTCAGGGATCAGGCACATACAGTAGAACCCCCCTTCAGAAAGTCTGTGAGAACTCCTACCACCAAACTCCTTGGGACCCTACCCTCACTGCCTTGTGCTGACTAGGACTTTATCAGATACCCACTGGGACTTTTGGATTGCCTCACTGCCTCCGAGGAGAAACAGAGAGCTCTGGCATAACACATTCTCATAACTCTGCTCACCTGAAAGGGCAGGCAGCCCCGTACAGCAGAACCAGGGGTGGGGAGAAGCCAGCAGGGTGGATGTTCTGGCTGGCTGTCAGCAGAGCTTAACGTGAGTGCACACCTATCCTCCCCTCAGCTGAGGGATGGCACTGCTGGGTCAGCAAGTGGGTTTCTTACATTGCCCCCAGCACACAGGGAATCGATGCAGGGAAGAGCAGTCACCACAGAGAAGGCAGGGGATAACCCAGGCGCCTGGTGCACAGCAGCTCTCAGTAGGCAGCAGGGAGCTCTCAGCTCCCCACTTGGGAACAGACCTGAGCAAGTATTTGGCGAGTCACCTCCAAAGCCTCAGGCAAGCACTTTCCAGCAGGACTTCAGCTACTTAGCACCGAAATTTTCCTCTCTTACTCTTAGTCGAAGGCAAAACAGCAGCAGCATTTCTGCTGTGTCTGCTGGCTCCACAGTAGATTAGGGGGCTATCAGGAGGAAGCCTGAGCTAGTAAAGCAGCAAGCCTATTGCTCAGGTGTTGTGTGACTGAGCAAAAGCAGTTTCAGCAACAGGTACGGACAGACAGTGAGTCCTTCACAGCCTCCGGCCCCTGCGCCTGGTCCCTGGTGGGTGGCTGCAACACACAGCATCGGCACTAGGACATCAGTCTTGGGCTCTGCAGGGGCTGAACCTGAATGGTTCACACAACAACCAGTGGTCAACCCTTTGGTTTTCATCTTTGGGTAAAGACCTAGTTAACACGAAGCAGGAGGGCTCTAGAACTCTCCTGAGGCCAGCACACCACTAATAGACTTGCGAGCAGGACAGCTAACTGAGATATGAGAAGCTCAACTGAAAAATCTAGTGGCACAGGTTTTAATTCCCCGTAGGTGTCTGTTCCAGAGCTCCCTCAAAGAGGGTGAATGCCTGAGGGAGCTTTAAGCTTCGGAAGGTAGAGCAGGGCTGCCACGGCATCTCCTCCTCTGTGGGTGCGGAGGTGGGGGCTGTGGGGGCTCACCCTTCCCGCACCGTGCGCCTGCCTCCCACCGTGTCGCAGCTCCCCATGGGCGGGCGGTGCTGGCACTGCCGACCCTGCCCTGCCACGTTCGGAGGAGTTTGTACCACTCAGAGGTGGCAGGATTTGGGGATAGGAGGGAGCACTTCAGGTAGACAGGGAAAAGGCTATCTCGGGATCATCTCCTGGAGCTGCTCCTGCTGTGTGAACAATTCTAATGGCTGGAAAAAAGCAACAAAAGGGTTCTTGAAGAAGTGAATCTTGAAGGATTGCTTGTAATTACTACAGGACACATCTGCTCTAAAAGGGGAGTTCGGTCACTGGGTCTCTGCGCTAACTTCTGTGTTCAAAGACCAGGCATACAGACATCGGCAAAAAGCTGCTCATGAGCAATCTCAGCTCCTAAAGCAGCACAGGGGTAAAATCTTATTGTTGATCATGTACATGGAGCTATAATTAAATTATATCATCTGCAGTGAAATGATCTTTGCTGCTGGAATCAGCTAATCTTAGAATGCCTTATGAGAGCTTAGCAGTTTTGCTTTGTTTCCTACATTCATTTTTTCTTCCCTTTCTTTTTAGCAGCCATAGTCCAGCTATGTCAACACACTGACAACATCTTCCTTCAGGGAGGGATTTTTGTCAGCTTACTTGCCTGCAATGTCTTATGCAGAGCTGAATTGTTGGTTTTATGCAGAGAGAGAAAAAACGTAGCATAGAACTGTTACTTCACAGGACTACACAGTAAAAATTAATACAGGTCAGAAGAGGAAACTGAGATGTAATCTTAAAATTGGCAGGCACATTTTTTAAAATAGCGTTTGATTTTGGCAACTGGAGATAACCGCAGCCTCATTTGGTCCTGGTCTGTGGGAGATGTGAGTGGGCAGGCTGTGAGGGGCAGGAGTGTCCAGGCTCCTGTCAAGGCGCCATGTGCTCCAAGCTGCAGGGGGTGGAACACGGGAAATTTGGCCCTCAGAGTATGTCAGCCCAGGACAAGGTGGGACAGCGACGTCTGGCCCCTGCGGCAGAGGGACTGGAGCTCTAAGAGGCTGAAGGGGTACGAATTACCACCGCTGCCATGCCTTGGGAAACCCACTCTAGCTCTTGGCCAGCCGAAAATTAAGGAGGTCCTGACTACCAACTGCCTTTGAGAGACAACTGTAAATGGAAGATAGATTTTATCTAGTAGCCTTTGCTTCAGGTAGTTTTTCAGTGCATCTCCCAGTCAAACTGGCTTTAGTTCCTCTCTAGCGTTTTCCTGTTTAATAACAAACCAGAGGAGAAGACTCATTGCTTACAGATACCCGTCCTCCCCCGAAAACAGCTTTTCAAAGCTGCTTTGGGATACATGTTAAATAGGAATGTATTCTTATGTCATGCAAAATTCTAACAAGACTGACTACATTGGCAAATAAAACTGGGTAGGAAGTGATTTGAACTTTTCAGGGAAATGGAGACAGCAATGAGGTCTTTATCAAGTATTTGGTGCCATATATTACTACCATATCATCCAGCTGCACCTTCTTAATTTGGAAACTAAACAAAGGCTCTGCATTTTTAGCAAAGCCTTATGGACTTCTCCAGTAGAAATAATTTCATAAAAAAAATAAATGTGAGTAACTGCTTAAGCTAAAAAAAAAACAATATCCTTTTTCCTGGTAATTAATTCTTTCAGTGTTTATGGCAATCACATGAACTACTTTGATTTCTATTAGTATTCATGAGGAGGCCACGTGTAACTTCTTTACTGGTCTTTTGGTAGTTTAACCTGAATAAATGTGCGCTTATTATAATTAGTTTCGGTAGCACTTTATAGCCCTTTCAGAATCTTCCATTTTAATACCATAATGATGCCTCACATTTTTGTAGCATCTATAACCTATGAAACTCAAAATGGCTAAGGAGCATTGCAAGAGGAGACATGAAGCATACTGCAGTGGAACTTGCTAAGGACACAAAGCAAACCATGTAGCAAAGGAGAGAACAAAATCCAGGTAGCTGGCTTGTGGAATGTGTAAAAAATGCCACTTTCTGTACAAAATTAAAACTAGCATATGTTAATACCCAGCTAGATAGTTTTGGCAATTTTTTAATTTTTTTTTTTAGCAATTACAGGGATTGTCTGTGCCATGCTTTGCTGTCAGAACTGACCCATCTATATTCATGTTCAGAGGCAGCTGATATAAAACCAGACTACTTAATTATCTTGCTGATGAGCCAATGAATCCGCCAGGGAAGGTGGTAGTGCAAGGGTCCAGCTTTCGGGTGAAAGCTGGCTTTCGTATGGCTGGCTTAAAGCATGGGTGAGATGCCTCAGGTCAGTCTGCAAAAGGCCATATATCTAGATACACTCTGACAAGGGCAGTGAGCAATTTGGGGAAATTTTCTTCCAGTCAGCTGGGGTCTTCAGCCTGCCAACATTCAAAAGCATGATCGTGAACCAAATTACTTAGGACTAAGCAGGTAATATTCTGGCCCCAGAGAAATTAGGGTTTCATCCTGTGAATTTATCATTGTAAAAGCAGAAATAACAGCCTTAGGGTTCAGCCTAGAATGACTCAGAGCCACCAACATATGCAGCTTCCACAGAGAGATAATACTCAACATTTTGCACTGACTGGACTAAATTAGTCCACAGATGCACCCATTAAACCTTTGGAAGTTGATGAACCAGAGGCAGAAATGAGTTTGCCTTACATGGAATACAATATCACTGACAATGCATCAGACAGCTCCAGACGGATTAAGAAGCTAAATCCCATCAGATACATAAGCCATCACACACACATCTTATACACAGGCAGAGAAGACCCGGAAAGCAGAAGTACCTTGAAGGTTAACAACTTGAATTTTTCATAGTCAATAGCAGCAGAATTTTCCACTATTATTGTAACCTGAGCCTCATTCAGGACAGTTTGGGGGACCACTCGGAAGATGCCACCAGGTCCAATAAGACGGAGGTTGAATTTAGCATTGGCTCCCTGTGAATAAAAGCAGACATGGCACTGTTTTCAGTAAACGATGCGCTTCTTACAGCCTAGATTGGCTCTGTTTCTTCACACTGTATAAAATTAGAACGAGTCTTACTGCTTAGAGCCCTCTGCTCTCCATCCCTTGGGCAAGAGACTGCTAAGAAGCTTAGTTATATAATCCCTCCATCCCTGGTCACAAGACGGACACAGCTTTTCTTAAAATAGATTGACAAGCTTGGTTATTCTTCCAGTCATAATGGAAAAACCCTGCAGCGGGACTGGTTAAGAGAGGGATCTTGCGGCAAGCACCCTTGGGCTTGGTGCCATGCACTGTGAACCAGCGCAGGTGACAGAGATAACACCACGTGCATACGGGCAGGCGAGCCCTGGTTCCTGCCAAGGGAAGACAACTGAACTGTCTGCATCAGGACAATGGACTCCTCAAAATCCCAGCCTATGTCCTAAAAGCTCACAGCCTGGGATGATGCAGAGCCACAAAGATGTGCCACCTCCAAGCAGAGGTAGTACCCCACAGTTTGCACTGACTGGACTAAGCCAGCCCAGAGTCAAAGCCACTAAACCTTCTGGAAGCTGATGCACCTGGGGGGAGAGAGGAGCCCAACTTGGGCAGAATAAAATCTGACACATATTTTTGACAGCTCCAGGTGAAGTGAGAATCCAAATCCCATTATATACAATCATTGAATCTTTTAGGTTGGAAAAGATCTTTAAGATCATCAAGTCCAACTGTTAACCCAGCACTGCCGAGCCCACCACTAAACCACGTTCCTAAGCACCACGTCTACATGTTTTTTAAACACCTCTGGGGGTGGTGATTTCACCACCTCCCTAGGCAGCCTGTTCCAATGCTTTACCACCCTCTCAGAGAAGACATTTTCCCTCACACCCAATCTAACCCTCCCCTGGCACAACGTGAGGCCCTTTCCTCTTGTCCTGTCGCTTGTTACCTGGCCAGACCAATTCTTATAAAGCAAACTGGAGCACAGAAGGGAAAAGATGAAATGGAGATTCTGATACTTCTGCCTTACAGGGGCGGTGGGAAAATGAGCTGAGCCCACTTCACCAGCTCTCTGACTTCACCAGTTTCTCAATGTCATGTTTACACTGTGACAAACCAGCGAGATTCGCTGCCTGGCTGGTGCCACCTTCTCCCCCTAGCATGAAACCTGAGATGAAGAATTTCTAATAATACCTTTCAAACAGCATAACTCTACTTTTGGCTGTACCACCGGAGGGCTTGTTATGAGCAGTTCTCGCTGCAACCTTAGCTCATGTCAAGAGGAAAAGTATTCAGCCGTAGTCCCCCAAGTAAAACAGAATGATCTGGGATCCAAACTTGATGGTCTGTGTCATCTGGTCATACAAACTTTCCCAGCTACAGAGGTGACAACAGGAGCTCTTTTGCTGGGTAGTACAGCCAGATGCACAAAGCCAGAGCCGCTGGATTATGGAAAATAGTGCTGATGGGGAAAGCACACCACCTGACTGTACAAAGTCTTCTGTGCTTGGGACTGTACGTGGCGGTGGCAGGGGGCAGTGAGAGAACTGCCTCTCTCCGTCAGCTGAGTCATTTCTGACAGTGATGTCCACCGAACCCAGATCTGCCTGGAGCAAGCTGTGCTGCTGCATGTCTCCAAGCAGCCAGCCCTGAGACACAGGGATGACTGAAGGAACAATAGCACTGAGCCCTAAGCTGTGTCTATCAGAGGAAGAGGGTTGGGGGAGAAATATCTGCATAAAGTTCTTGCAAGTAAAGATGGCATTTCCATCAAACTGTAGGGCTAAAACAGACCTTGTCCACAGCTTCCTCCTCACCGCACCATCCACTCCCCCAAGAGTCACTAATGGCCGTGACAGAAACAGACATATGTTAATTTTTCTCCTTTATATTGTTGTCTCATGTGGAAGGGAAAACGTATGCTATGCCTTGAAAGAATGGCACCCCCCCCCTCCCCCAGAGGGATGCCTTACACTGTACTAGGAAGCTTCTTGAGAAATCTAGACAGTGTATTTAGCAATGTTTTCTGCTTATTTTATAGCCTAACTTGCATCCTGAATATTTTGTCAGCCGATATAAGATACCTACATATTTTGTTTCTAAATAGAAGAGACGGGGTTTGTTTCTTTCCTTCTGCAGCAACATCCCCTGTGACAATAGCAGGACAGACGTAGCACTGCTTTGAAAGCAGTCATTTATCTGCTTGCTGCAGAGCAGCAGGAGGGAGGGGGGAAGAAGCTAGTGGGTTTGATAGAGTACAATACAGTCAAACCAGCACAATACTGAGCATGGTTATATAAAAGCACTCTTTCCAATAGTGATGCAGTTCTCGGATGCATTAAGCTTTTCTCTTGTCGCTGCCTAACCTCAGGCTAACTCAGATGGATGCCATTCATACAGTATTTAGCTTAGGGATCCCTATAGCAACCATCACCATAGTATCTACGGGCATCACAGGTCAGTTAGATAGCAGGCTGAGATGGATGGAGTCTTTTCCCTTTATCTGGTTAGAATTAGTTTGGCTCTGGCATAATTTTTAAGATTACCTAAAAATATCACTCCAGTGGGAATGATTTATCAAAGCATGCACTGCAGACTCTGGCTGAAACATAAGGGCCAGAATAATAATATATTGTAATAAAAGCAATGTAAGGGTACAAGCTGTATTGTTTCCAGCAGGGCTGAGAAGATACAGACAGCAAATGCACTTGAAGTTACTAAAGTGATTGGAAACTCTAAATCTCCAAAGGGAGGACCTGCTTGGACATTTACACTGACAACAACTGAATACAGCCACTAGTCAGGGGAAGTTCATAAGGACTGTTCAACTTTGGTCACCGCAAGAAGTGGGCTGCAGCTTTAGGGCGACCCTGCTCACGGACATAACGCTATACGACAGACTAAGCATATTTCTGAGTCCAACCTCTCTGTGGTAATGGATCCTGCAACTACTTTATCTGCCCTAGGCTTCTGGGGAATGCAGGTGAAATAGTTGAGTTCCTAAAATGACATTTCCCCATCTGACAACTCTTGGGAAAATAAGGCTGGAAAACTGCAAGTCACATAGTTTCCACTTACCTGATCTGAATCATTGACTGTAATCTTGAGTCCCCTCAAGATTTCACCTTCTGGTGGGTGCTCATACATGGTCAGTTCAAATTTGTTCTGGGGACCATTTTCTCCATAGAACGTTGGTGGATGGTTGTTGAGGTCGACTACCCGTATAGTCACCATGGCAAAAGCGTACACGGAGGTCTCACCTTCCTGACTGACTTCTGTTGCCTGCAGCGGGCAGGAGAGGGAGAGAGAAGAATGATGAGGGTATACTCTCTTTCCTCAGCTCCATGCTTAGGTACTGTTCTGCATGCCCTAACATGCTAACCGGTACAAAGATTCACAGCCTTTTATTTCTCCAGAAATCTCAGTCCATTTCACACTGAAATTTATGAAGATTAGTAGATTATGATAATAAACCAGTCCCAATAAAGCCCCAGTGAAAAAATTCTCCTCCTCATTTTGTGAGCTTTCTAACTCACCCTAGGTGAAAACAGTTCTCTAACGACAGATAATCTAATAGAGGTAAGACAATTGCTTGCCTGAAGTGTTGACAGAATAGAAAAGGAACACAATCTATAAATTTGCTGTGGTACCACAGGTAGTTGATTTTCATGTTGCTGCAAGGACTGCAGCCTTGAAAACTGTGAGAAAAACTGTACTTGTGGTATCTAGGCAAATATTTGGAAAAGTGACACACTTCTTTTTGTTCGTATGGGAGTTTTTTGAGATTTAGTCTCTGATTTACAATTCTGCTTTTCTGTCCAGATGAGCTTAATTTAAACTGGATATATTTTGGACAGGCAAACAAACCTGTTTGGCGTTTTTCTGAACTGAAAGTTCAAAACCGCCTGGGTTTCAACATTTTCAACATGCAGCCTGATTTGCTGGATTGAACCTAAAACGTTTCTTTTGTCAGGACAGAGACTCCAGCTGGTTTCTTGTAACAAAACAGCTATCTATAACATGGTTGGGTTTTTTTTGCTTAAAAGGCTGAAACCCAAAGGCACTAGACTGCTAAATTTCTCTGAAGATGTTAGTCTGGTAACTGAGGTGCCTGTCACTACCTACTCTGGGTAATGCAACACTCTTTTGGTGCCTCAGACAGATTTTTGTCGCCTGCCCAAGCTCTGGGTTGCCACAGATGTAACTAGGAGAAACAGAAAGGTTTGCAAGGGCTTAACCAGTCCTGTACCTGGGAAGTGCTGGCAGACTGCGGTCAGCCAGGGAGATTAGGGGAAGAAATGGTGTCCAAGTTTAACTCAGATGATGGGACCTCTATGACCTCCCAGGTTCAGCAAGCTGCTTGAGCTCACTAACAAGAAAGTGCCCTTGGGGATGCTGCCTTGGTTCTGGCAGCGTGCAAGCCCCCAGAGCTGCCTTTAGACAACGTCCTTACCATGACAAACTCTTGTGGTTGTATTCTGCGTTTGTTGAAGAGAACTGATATAGTCTTCACAATTTAATGCTACGTTTTTAAATTCTTGGTCTTCAGAAACTGCTTTAAATAATGCCTGTCAGACTGGTATTACACCTCATCAAGGTGTTAGCATGTATTTATATGTGGCTGATCAATGCTTCAGGAGTGGATACTGCTAGGACATTGCATGATCTACCCCAGCCCTACTGCTAATCATAGATTTGGCAGTTACCTGTCTCATCACATGGAGGTTACAAGACAGTAATTCCCATTTTCGCAATAAAATCTGAAAAAACATAGAACAGATATCTACACGCTATAAAGGATGTTGATTCTCTAGACTCAGAGATGAAATTAGGACAAGATGACTTCATTTGAAGGAAGTAATTTAGACACTAAATATCCAAGGGAACAAAAGCACTTTGTTCCGTTTTATGCTATCTGGCACTCGGCTCAAATATAGGGGGTAAATATAGGGTTCTAAAACAGGTAAAGCCAGCTATAAATTGAGCTGTATTAGACAATCATGCCTACTCACAGCATTTAAGACCAACAGTCTTCAAGTGGCCACGGAACATACCTGAACTTTTAGTTCATACACTTCTTTCTTGAGCTGATTTGGGCTTTTTATAACAGAAATGGCTCCAGTTGTGTTGCCAATTTCAAATGAATCTTCACTTCCTGCAATAAAACCAAGATGCTCTAGTTACATGTCACACTTCCTTTTTCTGAAAAAGCATGAGCAATCAACCGTGCGCTTCATTAAGCATATCTTTGTCCATATGTGTATCCCTATCCATTAGTAGATTTGAAGCTGTGTTTGAAAAGCGAGCGAAGCATTTCTATGCCTGGTCACAGTGAGCCGAGAACACAGATGAGGGCCAAAAAGGGTTTCCTTCCCTAGGAACAGCTCAGTGGAGCTCTGCCCCTGTGGGCATCTGCCCTCACTTTCCCCTTCCAACCCAGGTCAGATTCCCTTCAAGCCTCAGCGACCAGGCGTGCAAATTTGGTTTTCATTTCTATTATGCAGTCTTCTTTATACCCTGGTTTAGATAAAAATAGACATTCCTCATTGTAATTAGCAAATGCATAATTAAGCACTGAAGAACATTTCAACTCACTAATATCAGTTAAGGTGAGACATCTGACTACCTAAAAGAAACACAGTCACTCTTTCAGCAGACAGCATCTCTGGAGAAGCATCTTCTGGCCTTAGACATTCAGCTGTTCAAACCCTTTCCGCCTCCTGCAAAGCTGCCCTGAGCAAAAACGGATTTTTGAGGATCTGGGGTAAAGCCCAGGCTCTGTGCATTGAGGCAGAGCTGGGCACAGGCAGGACAGGGCTGCAGGCTGCCTGCCGCTGCCGACCTAACTCCCACCAAGCTGAACCGAAGACCAGGCACGGGGCCGCCATCCCTGGAGACCTGGTGAATTTGCACTGAAGCAAATGCCAGCTTGCAGAGAGGCAGCGGCGCCTCCCCACAATGCCTGCCCCCACCTCGCCATCATGGTCAAAAGCAGGGTGGGGACCAGGGAGGGGACCAGGTGGCGGCTCAGGGGCCTTGCCCTGTCCCCCTGCACATTACCCCACGTACGGTATCAGCCACAACCTATGCTTGGTGGCAGACCCTACCATTGCAGGAAATAGAAAAGAAAACCCTTACAATGAAGAAGACCAAGCCTTCAGAAATAAAGGATGATGACCTGAAAGCCCAGTCATTTATCTTTCTCTCTAACTCAATTCCAATGTTGATTTTTAAACCATCTGATAGTATCCTGTTTTGCTAACACCTGCAATAACTGCAACTTCATTAAAGTACACTAGACACAACGTTGAACAGATATCGACTCGTACAATGGTCAATTATTAAGATACATTGGCCTGGAAAGCGCATCCTGACTGAGAAGCAGCTTAAGTCAATAGTGGTTTTAAGTCACCGTACTTCATGCCATTGCCTAGGCATCACAGGGAAATTAGGAACTCAGGGTATGTAGCATTATGTCTATTCTTTCGTACAGCATGTTCAGAGGACTGGAGTATTTTCTGAAGTTATCCCATACTTCCCAGACGAAAAATACGTACGAGGAATAAATAATCTCCTATTTGCGTGTAGTATTTTCTTGCCCATTGACAACCCAGCCTGCAGGTATCGGAATAATGGCTTGTCACGAGTAATGTCAGGGCCTGAGGTGCAGGGGCAGAAACATATTGTCGTCTTTGTTCTCTATTTCTTCTACTTTCTATACACTAAAAGCATATTTCCTTCCCTTCTTTTCCATTTCACCCTAAAAAAATCCTGTGTTAATGTGCATGAGAAAGCCTGCTCTCCATTAAGTTGTATTTTGTGCTACTTACCTGTCATCCCCTTCCATCTTCATTTTCCACTCGTTCCTAATCACTTACTTTTTTTATGCTATAGCACCTTTTTGGTCATCTATTTTCTTTGGAAATTGAATATATTTCCTCGTTAATCCTATTTCCCTTTGACATATTCCTTGGTTCATCTGCCTTCGCTTATTCTCTTTTCTCCATTTCTCCCTTGCCTAGTATATTTTCATCCCACTTGTTCTTACTCCTCATTCTCCACCTTTCTTTTTACCTTTTCCCTTTTCCATCTATTCTCTTCTGGAACCTTTTTTTCTCAATGTTTCTACTTTCCTTTTACCCTCTTTTATCTATTCCCTTGCACTGAGGAGAAGGAACGTCAGCTTGGGTCCTGTCCCATGTCAAGGCAAAACCTCAGCTGCAGCCCTCTCTGTCCCCACCAGACCTTGCTCTTTAGATCACGTAACGCAACGAGGAACTTTACCGCGTAGCTCTGCAACTGCAGATTTCTCTGATGAAATTTTGGAATCTCTCACACCTGGGAGTGGGGGTGCCCAGTTGCCATGAAAGTCTTGTTTTGGAGGAAGAGAGAACCAAATAGAACTAAAATTGTGCCTTGGAGTTTAGCTAGGAGAAGTTGTTAGCTTCACCGGCTAATGAATCATCAGTTCAGCTAAGTCTCACATTTATGCTATTAAAAGATGTGCGACAGACACTCTCAGAATAGCTGATGAAAAGCATTAATCTTTTGATAGCATCTACATTCTCCCAGTGCAGCGTGCAACCAGGATCTCTTCACTGGTAAGTATCATTTCTTCTAAGAAATCAGAGGTTTGGCCGTTTAACCACTTTAAGCACAATATTAATAAACTTCTCCCTCTAAATACCACGTCTGGGTCTCCCAGTGCATTCTCGCGCCTCCCAGATTAAACGATAGAGACGCTCAGTAGCAGTGACTGCATCTTCCTTTACGCTTTCTGAAATGACAAGCAGGCTACTGATGCCTAACAAATCAGCAACATTAATAACTCCAAGCATAGTTCTGTGAAGCAGATACTAAAACCCAGTGAATCGTATCTTGGCTGTTCTCTGGTAGACAAAGCCCTGGAGTTGCTCGAGGTACCTGACATTATTTCATGAGAGTTTGTCTCAGCTTTATTAAACTCTAGCATATCCCATTCTAATTTAGTGTCAGATCTAGTTTCGACTGCCCTTCAGATTTCATACAAGACAAGTCTACTCACCATTTACGATGCAGTAATGAATACTGTTAGGCTTTCCTCTGTCTCCATCAAGAGCAACAACAGTAAGGACCTCAGAGCCCTGGGGAGAAAAGGGAAATCACAGTCTGCGTGCTGAGATCAGAGAGCAGTGAAATTGCAACTGCTTATTAATAAACTGAAGTCTTTCTGCAGTGAGGCGTGGGGTGGAGAGTGGGTACTTTTGCTTGTGCTGTATGGGGAGGACAGCAAGGGCCACTGACTCCCACCCAGGAAAAACTCAGTGCTTGGCTTTGCAGAGCAGGAGCTGAATGCTCCTCCTTGAGCCAGCTCTGTGCTGTTCCTACATCAACAGTTTCAGCTGTTCCCAGCGATGTTGCAGCCCATGCACCGTACCTCCATACCAAGCGGGGACATCCCCGCTGCTGCTCACTCCCCACGGCCGTGCTGTGTGACCTGCCCTAGCCAGCCTGCTGCCAGCACCACGCCACCACCTGCACCGATGGCAGAGCAACCTGCTTCAGGGCAGGGGCCTCTGCCGCCCCAGGAGGACCACGGCTTGCTGCAGCCTCTGGGCATGCCATGCAGCTGCCAAGTGGCCGGGGCTGCTTTGCTCAGTGCCCAGCTCCTCTTGTTCTTTTTTGCAGCTGAGCTTTGGGTGAGCAACAGCAGGAGCACTGCTCTGCTCCCCACGGGCTTCTCGGTGCCCACCACTGCGGCTGTGCCACGGCTGCAGACTCCCTGTGCCCACGGGTACTTCAGCCCCAGGGGCTGGCCGGCTGCAGCCACGGCCAGGGACACCTACTTTGAACCACAGACTTGGGCAGAGGATTTGGTGTAACTAATCCAAAACCTGAGGTTTAGTTTGGGTCACTACCAAGCTGCTGTGTAGGCTCCCAGCAGTAGACACCAGCAGCTGCTGAGGAGTTATCAGGTCATTTTGGTCCTCCCTAGTTAAGTTCAGAGTGGCAGGGAAAGAAGAGATCACAAAGCAACTTGTCCCACAGAACATTTAGTGCATAAAATTGTGATGAAAATGATGATGATTTAACTGTCCTTAAACCTTCACTGTCTTTCCTTCTGTGCAAGTAACATGGCCGTGGGCCATAAGTACAGAACTTGTGTGCTGGAGACCATTTGCTTGTGTGACTACTCCTATCAACTCAGAGGGATGATGACTGTCAGCATTATAATGCTCACCCAAATGGCAATGAGCTGTGCAATTCAGGCCTCCCTCTGAACTAAAGTGTTACTGTTGGGGGCTGCAATACCAGGGAACATTGAAGTAACTGTCAGTTAATCACAAATGGCAACAAGGAACATTTTCACGACAACACTTGAGTGAATTTTTCAAACAAGACCAAGGTTCTGTTAGAGCTACTGGAAATAGAGAACTGTATTTATTATCATTTATGCTGGAAGCTGCAATAAAATCTGCCTACTGGGCAAAATGCAGTGCAGTCCCTTTGAAGGTGACAGAGTACTTGTAAATCCTGACAGCTCCACCAAAGAGAAAAGCAGCAAGCTTACAAAATTAACACCAAACGTGTAAACAACACTAAAATTAGCTAGTGCATCTCTCTCTGTGGAGTTCATTCTAATAGCAAAACACACACTGAGAAGGACCAGTTTGTGCTTCCATCATTATAATATCATAATGGTGTAAGTTATGAGCTCAAGCTGGATGTAATTAACGTTTATTGACTCCCATTTCCATTGTAAACACTAACTCCTGTATGCACCTGATAGTTATTTCAAGATCTATATGTAACTATGCAGAATAAATCAATATACATAATATCATTCATTCCAAACATCTGCAAAGTACACAAGCATTACTTCTCTGCCCTGCTGAAATGGAACAGCCTATGCACTGAGCTCCAATATACAGTCGTGCAAAGGCTGCAGTGTACAGGACAGGAAGGAAGGACGTGATTTTTCCTCAAGGGAAGATCAGGTGAATGGCATGCAATCACACTGCCAAAGAGATCTACAGTCTAATGTTGGATAATTTCATGAGTAGATACCATTTCTCATAAGTATGATGAAAAATTTAATTAAATCTTATGTATCAGGGTGAAAGCTGATCCATACGCAATATCATGCCACTGCTTAGATACAGAGAAAATTAATTAGTCTGCAGCTTCAAGAATCCGATGTGGCAGAAAGCATCATGGTGGATATAATAAACTCATTTGCTAAGCTGTACACTTCCTTTTAAGCAAATCCGCCATTAGGCATTTCTGAGGTGATGGCACAGCCAGAAGCTCCACGTACTCCTTGGATTCTGTGTCTGTGGTGGATATCAAGTGGTATCTTCAGCAGCGGACATCTGCCAAGAAATGCAGTGTCCCCACCCACAAGTGGTTTTCTTAAATATGTCCCTGCTTGCCTGATGATCCGGTGGCTTTTAGCCCTGGGAGGATTGGTGGCCATTCTGCCTACCTAGCCATCACTGAGCAGAAAGATTCTGCATTTTGGGGATGTCAGGATTGCTTCTCACCACAGTTATGTCCATGGGACAGCACAAAGAGTCTAGAGTATTTGCGCATGAATTGTCCCCACACCTTGCATAACCAGTGTTGGTACCAGACTGCTCAGCTAGGAAATAAAAGCACCACACAGCATACAAACACACAAAGGCTTCAAGCATGGTGTGTTTGGGTGAGGTAATCGGCAACCTGCTTGAGCCTTCAGCCAAGTGCCTCTGCAGGTCTCAGCTATGGAAGGGCCTCTAGTCACTGGCTGGGCTTAGACCAATGTAAACGGGCAGAATCCTTTTTGACTTTAGTGGCAGTAACAGGAAGCCTTGCCTGGCAAATTTGCGATGGATGGAAATAAGAACAAGTCTGAGATTTGGTCAGTCAGCTCATTTCACCTGGGAGTCAAAGCAGAGTTTAGGTCCCCATTTCCAATAAAGTCTGTGCTAGAAACCGTAGGGTCATCTGGACTGAGATGTGAGAGGTTGCACTTGTGGTCCCACAGGTGAAAACGAGCACTTACTGCGAGCGTATCCTCATAGACATAGCCGTAGTAGGGAGTCCCAATGAACATGGGAGGGGTGTCCTGAACATCCTCCACGTTGACAGTAACAGTTGTTGTGGCTGAAAACACTTTGTTGTCTCCCCTGAGCTTACCACCACCATCCTAGAAGAGAAGTCATCATCAGGTACCTCTGCTGAAACACGTCTGCAAATCAGCTTATGGCATCGCATGCACCTCATGAGCCTTCAGGAGCACATCCCAGGAATCCCTTCTCTCAACACACACATTAATCTCTACTGCCTTATTCCCTTCTCTTCCATTTGTCTTGCTCCCTCTCTGATTAGGAAGACAGCTTGCAGCATCTCAGAATTAATTTCTTATATTAAGTGTTTGTGCCAATATATGCACTCCTACATGGTCTGTTATCAGCAACACAGGGGACAGAGAATTCAAGGGGCTTTTGAGGGAAAAAAGAATGATAGAAACTAATGCAACAAGTTTGTGATTAAGGTCTACAGCTTTTCACCCCACATACAGTCTTGTCATACACAACGTGCAGTAGCAAGGTAGTGCATTGCTAGGGTGAAATTAAAACAGTGGCCGTGATCAAGGTCTCCCAGGGACTCTTACGTGACAGAGTGAAAGCACAGAGGAGCTAAGCAGCCAAAAACTGCTAGATAGCCACAGTGTATAAATAATCTCCAAAGACTTGATGACAATCAACGCTGCTACTGATACAGCAGAGCCAATTAGAAAGATGACTTCCAATTTCAGAAGCTTTTAACACCCCCAGTCTCAGAGCACTCCTGGAGGGCAGTAGCCATGCTGGTGTAGAAGATTGTGACTTGTTCAGCATGTCTGCTGTACCAATTCTAAAAGTTCCACTTTTTGGAGAAGTCATGCTCATTGTTTTTTCCTTCTTACTGTCCCAAAGGCAGCATCTAAGCCAGATTTTGTTACTTATCCTCATGAACTTTGTCTAAATAAATACATAAAAATTTACGTATGTTTTTCATAAAACATGAGAAAAAGTCCCCATAAGTTACAACAAAATCGGCCTCTTTCCACCCATGCAAGTCTGTGTGTGACAGGTCCCCGCCGGATCCTGAAACACTTTACTCCAGAATCCATAAACTTTTAATGCCTGTTATGAATCCTCAGCCGCACCACAGGCGCACCATTGCTGAGGACAACAGTGGCAAGAAGGGATGTGACCAGAAGTATTTGCAGGATTTGGATAAACTCCTGCCACAAGGCAGCAGGGAAGTGAAAGAAACGTCCACAAATATTCCCAGAAATGCAGCCCATCGCTCGTGCTGCAGCGGGTCGGGCTGTGCCCTGTGCCTTGCCGCGGGCAGTGCCTGCCTGCCAGGGCTTCACCCTGGTTGTGTCAGGGAGCCCTGGGCACCGGCGTCTACCCAGAGGGTGATGCCTCTCGAAGCCGGGGCTGCATACACCAAGCCTTCACTTTAGGTGACTCTCCAAATGCACAGGTGGCTCTCTGCAGCGGGGCTCTCTATCCTGGTACCAGAGCTGGAGGGAAATGTGGGAAACCCACTCCCAAATACCTCCAGATGCTGCCCAGCAGCAGATGCCGGTCCCCTTTCCGCCCTCACTTTTCCATGTTCCCTTCCACACCTCCAGACGTTTACAGAGGGAGCGACACTGCTGCCTCAGCGTTACGCTTCGTGTTTCAGCAACCCTTTGAGTCACACTTGCATTTGAACTAATCAGCCCCACTCAAATACAACCCCCTGCCTCCTCCAGCTTCAGAGAAAAGCTTTCTACCTTGGCTATGACGACAACAAAATGCGTTCTCGATTTCTCGTAGTCCAGGGTGACCCCTGTTTTGATGCGCAGGACACCGCTGTGACGGTCTATGGTAAACTTATTAGCATGGAAGTTCTAGAAGAAAAGAAAAGAAGAAACAGCAAGAGATTACGGGTATGGAAATAAGATTGCCGTAGCGATTCATCTTTTATTTCATCTGCTAAGGGAAAAGACTAGAATAATGATATGGTGTGGGTGAATAATGTATTTGATGAATTTCACCGCGGTGTGTTTATGAACAATTCATGAACCAGCCACGGGTCTCTCATTATCCAGAATAAATCAGTTACCTGCAATGTAGATTTTTTTAATCTTTTAGTATTTCATTGTGAAATCTTTAACTTTGGTTAATGCAGTTCATTGCATGGAAAGAGGTAGGGAGGCTTAACAGAAAAAAGGTGAGGGGAAAAGGAAGAAGCAAAAAGGTGATATCTCTTAGCGTTTCAAAGTTCTACTAGCTTAAAAAAATATCAGGAGGCTTGCATGCATAGATTACTGTCAATAGAGTTGTGTTTTGGTGATTATTGTGATATACAAATAAAACCTAAAAGGCATTTGATTGCCAAAAAGGCCCCAAAACTGTCTCCCTCCATTCTCTTAGACTGAAGGTATCTACAAACACACCTCCATTTGGGCATCCATACACAGTGGCCACTGTCGGATAATCTTGGCCTTTTCAGTAGACATCACCACCTGCCTACATCAGACTTTTGGGGAGGTATTTTTCTGTGTAACTTGACAATTCCCAGCAACTGTGTCAAAAGACACAGGAACATTTTTTCAACAAATATACGTATTTAGTATCCTTTTTGCCACCCAAATATATTGACTAGCCATAGAAGTTTAAAATTGTAGTTCCTTGGCTTCAGAGTCTATCAGCTTACTGGAAAAAGCCCTGTGCAAAATTGTGTCCTACACACACGGTATTTTAAAAGGATCATAATTGGTGCAATTAGTACTAAATTTCAATAAGGCACTCAAGGTGTTCTTGCACAGTATGCCCAAGCTCTTAACAGGGTTAGCTTTAGTTTTATGTAAGTATCCTCCAATTTTTTGCCATATTTGTATGCAAAGTAAACATCGCAACAAATTGCCTTTGGTTTTGCTTCCTGTTGCCTCCTGAATAAGGGGAACTGCAGCTAATCTGGAGGAAGTTGCTCCTAGGAAGAAGGAATTCGAAGGGTGTAATGCAAAAAGTTTCCCTTTTGGCATGCAGCAGGCCTGTAATACAGCACTTCAGTTGTGAGTACGGAGCCCTTTCTGTTCCTCACTGGTGGGGGACAGCTGAAAGGCTGGCTTCAGGCAGGCATGGCTTTGTCCGTGAGACTTGGTACCTCCTATTTCACACTGCGACCCAGCGCACAGCTCCGCACCAGCCAGCTACGTCGAAGCGCACATTTGGGTTTCCAGTGCATTTTGCTTTCTAAAGCGAGCTGTTTCACGCTTCAAAAATCCCACATGCATACGAGATTACAAGTCAGACTTGCTCTCCCCGTCACTCCAAAGAAAGGGCCAGTAGGAGCCCTGCTGTGAGGAGTCCTGCTGGCCAGCACAGGAGTGACAGTGGCAACTCCAGCTGCTCCCTCTGCCTGCCGGGCTGCACCCGGCTGTTTGCAGTCAAGCGACACCCGTTCTTCCAACGCTCGCCTTCTTGTGCACAGCACAGATTTGGTCCTACAGGCACTAGCAGCAGGCTCAACCCTCAAATTATTTTTAACCTGATTTCTGAGAGCTCAATAAATGACAGATGTTTTTTGAAGGTACAGGTAATACCTTACCTGCAAGAAGTACGTGATACTTCCTCCAGAACCTGTGTCTTTGTCCACTGCCTCAATCTTAAAGATACTGCTGCCGGAGGGAGTGTTCTGCGACCAGAAAGAGTTACCAGAGTCACACCAGAGTGGAAAAGCAGGTGAGTTAGAAGAAATGCAAAAATGAGCATGCAAGGAGGCAGAAAAAGAGAGTGATGGCAGAAAGAATATAAATTCATTGAGGGAACCAGAGAGCAGAAAGAAAAGAGGGAAGAGATTAAAGATGGAGAAAATTGGGGAAGAAAAAGAAGGGAGAAACACTTTTTGGAATAAAAATGACAAAATCTCAGCAAGGATAGAACGCATCCTATTCCCACTGAAGTAACTTCTGAAAACTGCCAATGACTCACATCTTGGAGCTTACCCCGAAAATAACACCCCTTAAGTACCTACAGACTCATTCCCCAAGTCTGCAGTGAGTACTCAGTATCTACCCAAACCCTAAAACAACAGAATGCAAGTTAGTCCTGCACATCTTGTTCTTTTACCAAAAACATATTAGCTCCTCTTTACGTCCTATTGAAATATAGTTCTAGTATGCAAAGGAACTTCACCAACCTCTGGGACTTGGACTATGTAAGGTGTATTGATGAACTCCGGGCTCTCATCATTAGCATCCATTACAAGGATCCTGACTTTTTCAGAAACCTGAAGTAGAATATGGAGAACATATTATGACTCAGGCTAATTTTTAACACTTAACTGTTCATTTGCCTACTAAGGTGTAGTCAAAGGCAATGAAAAATTGTGTTGTAATAGAGTATCTTTGCACTACCGAATCTAAGCACATAACAGAAAATCCCATAATCCAGAAGAATTTTCTTTGTGGAGAACAGCCAGACATCTCCAAACTAAATAAGGGGTCTTGAAGTGCTTTATACTTTACAGATTTGGGCTGGTTTTCAAAAGTTTTCTTCTTTATGGCATTCAAGAGACCATGATGTATTTTATGAGAATATACAAAACACTGTAAGTGTCTTTTGTACAGACAGAAAAGAGCATTCATTAATGCCTATTTTGATATCATGATACTAGGTTAATATCATGCATAATTTGGATGTGCAAATACATGCTACTAACATGTAACAATTCATCTTCAACAAAATGCATGTTCTCTTTCTAAAAATACAGAAGCAGGCATATTTGACCAACAAAACTTCCTAGGTGCGTCCAAGTGGACATGTGGATGAGATCCCATTATTTCCTATTTACAGAGGCTGCCAGGGCAGTTGTGCCTGTGGGATGCTGGCACCTCCCAAACATTTGTTGTAGTAATCTCACTTAATCTGTTTGAGGTGAGGAAGAACTCTAGAGTTATCCAGTCTTGCTGATAGCAGAAGGGTCCCGCTTTTGTGACACCTTTAGTGATGAAGCCCAGGCCTTCTTTTCGACAGAGTAATATCCTGGATGGGACAGCATCTGTCTGTAAACTGGAAATGCCAAGGGAATTTGTAGAGCTAGGCTTGTGCAGTGCCTCAGATCAGTCCTTCATGATTAGGCACGATCAAAGTTTTATTCTGCAGCAGGCGAGAAAACTCCCATCACCTTTGCCTAAGCAAATCTTCTTAATGTCATGCCAGAGAAACACTGCGGGGGTGGAGGGACAGTCCAGCTCTTGGGTGTCCAACAACTGGTTCCTATAACGTCATGCATTTCTCTAAAAAGCCTCCAGATATTTCTTAGGTATGAATCCTACTGAGCTGACATTGAAAGTTCACAGGAAGGTGTGGTAATGCTCAGGCCACTAAGACACTCTTTCAGCTTGCACGACATTGGAATTGTCCTCACATAGCTGAGCAAGGAGCAGGGGTGAGACTTGAGCTCCTGGGAGTTCACTGGCTCTTGAAACAGGAGGTAAGACTCTAATAAGATTATGTTTTCTGATAAAATGAGATAGTCCCTGTAAGGTAATTTAATAGGAGGAGATATGTGGGGACAGACAGTTTGATAAACTACAGCATATTTCAATACTTACTGTACTCAGGCCATCTGAAATGCGGACAATAACTTCAATCTCATCTTCCTTCTGCAAACCAAGAAAATTCCTTTGTTAGAGAGATGGTGTTTGCCCCGATTGGAAAAGGGACTGCCGATGTAAATGCGCCTCAGCAGGTAGATCAAAGTAACAACTAATACCACCAAGCCATCAGAGCAGAGGCCAGGAAGCCCCCCCAGAGGCTCCAGCTGCCGGGCTGCTTGGACTTTGTGTGGCTACTGTCAAGAGATGGTTGGTCTGGGAAACCCTGTTGTCCTGTAAAGAGCGAGTGAAAATCAGTCCTCTTTTTCAAGAAACGCTCCCTAAAAAGGCAGGATTGCTTCAAAATTCCTCTGTCTCAGTATACAGGATTTTGAAGGGTTTACCAAGTACTGTGTGCCCTTTCTGGGAAGGAGACGTGAAGGGTTCAATGCCTGTGATCCAGAATAAGGCTGCCTTTGGGCCATTGTCGCTGGGAGCACCTTTAACCCACATGGTTACATGGGCTAAAGGACTGTGACGTAGCTAGAGAGGCATCCCAGAACACTGCTTACACAGATCTCTTCTTCCTCCTGATGACGGCAGAGTCCCCTGGCTGAAGGCCAGAGGACTGTAACCACCCCTAAGCTCTTGGTGGAGTGCAGGTGGGGGGAGACAGGGGTAAGGAGTAAAGTTCTCTTTGCCGCAAGCTGGACAGACAGCTGCCAAAAAATTTGATAGCAGTGTCAGTGGCACAAGTCAACTGGAAAACAATATGATGAGTGAAGCATAATGTTTCAGAATTGCAAAGTATACTACACGTTTCAGAGGCAAATACATTGGCATTGTCCCTCAGAGCCACAGATCAAATTAAATGGAAGGAAATTCCACAAACACATGGAGCGCTGCCATTTCAGTGTACCTCTCTGTCGAGCTCCTCGATCAGCGTAACATTTCCAAGGTCCTCATCAACAGAAAAGTAGCGTCTTGATCCAGCTTCATAGGCCAGGCCGTACGTCACGGGATCTCCTTCTGGATCACTTCCATTCAGAGTGTACACATGGGTACCTGAAAAATCAGTGTCCATCAGCATTTCCCTGTGGTTACTTCAGTCAGTGAATGTTTCACTGGCCTGTTCCTTAGTGACTGAGCTACCTGGCGGCAGGCAAAGCTCTTGTGAATCAAATCCACTTACTGAGACATACGGAGAAGGAGACAGGTCAATAGCCCCGATTGCCACTTTTCAGCCTATTGGTTAAACTGAGTTTATCAGCGCTCGTTTCTCTCACCTCAGGCCCTTCCCTGTGGAACTGCGCCTAGATCAATACTGTTCACACCACAGCGTTTGCACAGATGACAAGCTCTTGGCTAACTCTCAGCCCCATTGAGTCAGAAGCGATGCTGATGTACGACTGGGTGACAACCTCAGCGGTACCAAAATGCCCTCACGCACTTCTGCTCTACAGTAACAGTGGAATTGCAAGCGAGCAGGCAGAGGATCCAGCAGTCCAGAGCTCCCACAACACTGGACCCCAGCTCTGAAGCTCAGGAGACACAAGCGCATTTGCGGCTTTTCCATTTTCAGAACTAGTAGATGCAAAAGTCTTCTTTCCTACTTCACTCCCCCTCATTAGCTCCCTCTCATTAAATTCTCTGACACACCCACTCACGCTCATACCCACAAAGAAATTCTCCAAACTCATCAATGTATTTCTTTCACAAGCTGGGGAAAGAAAGGTTGTTAATTCTATTTTTGAACATTGGAGAAATTGGTGCCAGTTTTTCCAGTAAACTGACTTTGTTTATCAGAAGTCATACTTCCTGGGGGAGTTATAACACCCACGTTTGCAAAACATGGTGACAGCTTATTAGTACTATTTTTTTAAACTTACATGTCTGTCATTCTACTGTGCTTTAATACCTTCATCCAAATAACTTCAAGCACTTTACAAATACCAGTTAACTGAGCCTGAAATATAAATCGCTGTTGTTTCCTTCCGATCCGCTATGCCTTGGGTAAGGTACCTGAGATACTCAGAACAGAAACTCTGCCTTACATCCAACAAAGCTCTCTCCACTGGAAATACTGTGGCTGAGCAGCTCACTGGTTAGTAGGGAGTTTGGCTTGTGCATGGAACACAAAGATACAGTGGAAGGATCCCTGCTAAGAAGGTTAGCAGAAAGTTAAGGAAGAACACAGTTAGCAGAAGACTCCAGTTTTAAACTGCTCTTAAATTGAGAGATTTTTAGTTCCGTACTCAAAAGCCGTAATCTTTTCCTCATATACCCTCCACAGTGGCAGTGGAGTGTTTCAGTGACCAGACCGACACGCTTCTATTTAACTCGAGCTTTGGTCGAGGTCCTGCCCACAGTACAGACAGGTCAGCTGCTTGAACATTTCCTCAGTTTTGCAGTGCAGCCTTCCACTCCTCGTTTGCTTATTCCTTGGCATGCAAAATGTAAAGTAAACAGATTGGTGGGCTTAATGGACACACAATGTCCAGGCATCAGCGGTGATCTTTGCATAGCAAGAAATTATGCCAAGCCACATAGGATCTGCGCTCACTTATGAGTAAACTCTCCTATGATAATTACCAAGGCAATATTGGGGTGACTTTACACAGAAACACGTTCCCATTGCAAATACCAGTGGGCCCACAGGAGCACAAACAACAGACCCTGTTACGAGCCAGCTCAGCCAGGTAACAAATAGCCAAGATCTGCAAAAGTGGTTCACAAAGCTACAAAACACTTCCCACATTTTTCGGAATTTTCCCACAAAATAGAGTAAAAAATAACAACACACCTGTAACCGAGGTCCCCCAAAATTATTAGGGAAAGACAATGAGCAGTCCGATGAGATGCTTTTCTGATTGTAACAACTGAACTGTGTAAGTACAAAGAAATGCAAGGAGAGGAATAAACTGGCACTGATATAAAATCATATCCTGCAAGTTCACCTGCCTCCTGGTACAGCTGTCTACATAAGAGATGGAAAATTGAAGACTGTTGAAGGTTCTGCAGCACCAGCACCGGCTGCATGTATTCCTGTTTTTCAAAAGCTTTGCTTTACTATCACAGCTGGGGCCAAACCGAGAATTCAGGTGTCAACTGTCAGCACCTCACTGATGTCATTATCAATACAGCATTTCTCTTCAGCCTTTTCCAGTCATTAGCAGTTTTTCCTACCTAGTCACTTTTCTCCCCTTGCTTTTAATTTTTCCTGCCCCTTCCCCTTTGCACACCACTGGCTGTCCTGCCTGTTTCTAGCCAAGGCGGATGGCTGTGGAGCTGCCATGTAGAGCAGAAACAGGACAGACACTGCAACCCACATCTGGGGTCTCTCGGAGTCCAGGGGCAACAGCCAGGCACAAGGTCGAGTGCCCTCAGCTGCCAACGGAACAAGAACTGCAGAGCACTCCTCGGGTATGGCAGGGCACGTGTGGGGAAGAACAGACTGCGAAAGTTTAGGTGAATACATTGGGACCTGGGCTTGCTCTCCTGATCACACAATTTTCTCTCCTACGTTTTTTTGGAATTCTTTTATAAGGAAAACAGTATTTTTCTTGCTGCTAAATATGAGAAGAAACATTGATATTGGTACAGACTGAAATTACTGAGGTTTCTGAGCAAGTAATGAAGGACATCATTGACCTTTACACTGGACTGTTTGCTTCCTACCTAAAGCTGATGCTTCTTCATTTTTCATAATATGGGACACTTGTGTGCCTTTTAAATTGGACTGTGGACCAAAATTTTTTTTCATAGCTTATTATTATTCCTAATTTTTTCTGAATTGTAATTTCACTGCACAGTACTCTCCATATCATTAACACCCCTGGGAACACTTCTCAGAAGAGTGTTAATGCCAATTAAAAATCTCCTCTCAGTGTGCTATCTCCAGCTGTTGAAAAGGAAGTAAATGGAAAAGCAGCTAAAATCTTATCAGGGTGTATGAAGAAAACAGTCTCTCCCTGTCAGAAAGATAAGGGAATAGAAGAGCCTGTACCTGGGGATATGGCAAACGCCGTGTGAGGGCCCCAGTTGGCAGAGCTGGATGCTCCTGGTACCTCGCGGATCGTGCAGCAGGCTGGGGTGGGCAGGTCTGGGGGAGCTGTCCACTGCTCCCTGCTACAGCTGCCTCCCGCGAGCCACACCAGGATTTCACTCTGCTTCCCTATTCCATCTTAAAAATTGTTTGCTCTTTGCTTCTGACACTAAGGCTGAACGGCTATCCCATGATGCCATTGCTCCATTTTACTTCATTTCTGACTTAAATTTATTCCTGACCAGCCTCTGCCCATGTGCTCTGGGGCTGGTGTTGCCCTTTCACTGAAGATATGCTCTCCCTCTCTGCTCTGCGACACTTGGCGATCAAACCCTCTCCCTGCCAAGTTAAACGAGCCAAGCACATTTTGGGCTCATGCTCAGTCTCCCGGTTGTCTTTGCCACCACAGCTGACATCTGTTAACGAGATGCTGAGAGGGACATCCATGGCCATGCTCCCAGGACAGGACACCTCTGCTCCCAGTGTCACTGCAAACACCATCTCGCCCAGGGTTACGTGCCTGCTGTCCACCTGTCTCAGCCAAAAGCCCATTTTCCCAGCAGGAAAGCTGATGTCAGTTAACGCAGAGCCTGCAGATGGACGCTTTGCACTCCAAGGTCATGCAAAGCAAAGGGAAGCTCAGGATCCTGGATGGCATGGACCACACACCAAGACTACCTCAAAACCAGCTCCTTTCCCATTCCCTACCAGCTACCGCTCTTTCCCCAGCACTGCCAGGTGACTCCTGCTCCCCCCCTGCACACCGCAGTGGCCGATGAAGCGGAGGCACGGCCTGGACTGGCATCCCCAAAGCCACGGCGGCTGCAGCAGCAGCACAAATGGCCCTGGCACTGCAAGTGCCTGCGGCAGGGACAGGGAGGTATGGCAGCAAGCGCTCCGCACGGGGCCCCAAACACTACTCCACCCACAGCAGCGGTGCGTCCCTGTGGCACCCACAGCAAGGAGAAGCCACCTGAGGGCAGTTTTCTGATGTACCTCCAGCTTCTGTTAGAAGAATAAAAACAAAGGCGAAGGCTGTAAGACCTGCGAGCCCCCGGCGCACCGCTGCGCAGTGCTGTACCATGCAGGGCTCCCCGTGCTGCGCGGCGAGGCGGGAGGCAGGCTGTGTCTAACGGTGTTGGTCCAGCAGCTCCTAGCTTTCCTAGGGGGGAGATTTTCATTTCTGCAAGAAGCTGAGCAGTTTTACACCTTTAAAAATTTAGCCTTCCCAGAGTCATCTGGATGCGAGGTCTTGGTGGGTCTCTAGATTTCAAGATGCAGCTTGGACTAAACTGTCCATGTCTGTGTCCTTGCCAGTCAGAAAGGAATTATCATTTACAAAAAGCAGCATGTTAATTCTTTTGCTCAGATATTTTTTTGTGACAAGGAGGGCTGAAAATAAACTGTGGGCAGAAAAAATTCCTTGCAGGTCCCGCAGCTACTGTGCCTGTGGCGAATACAATACAGAAACACATACACAGAGATGGCAGAGTGCCAGGGAAGGGATCACTGAGCACTGAAGGAAGGACTGGGAAACACGTTAGCAGGGACTCTCAACAGTTTGGGGACCATCAGTTGGATCAGGGTGATAGAAATGGGGAAGGAACAATGGGTACCAGAGGGGACAAGAGTCTCTCCACAGCCAGTTGTGAACAGTGGGAAGAAACAAGACCAGGAGCGTGTAGGAGCAACAGGGGGAGCCTGAAGGATGGAGAGACGTGAAGTGGTCGGTCAGCCAGGGGTAAGTAGCTGGCAGATCAAAGAACTACCTCTGCAAACCGGCTGTTAATGGAGAAGAGTGCATACTTGTTGGGGGCATGGGGAAAAAAAGAAAGGAAAACTGCGAGGATGAGGGGCACGCAAAGATCTCCAAAGCACTGACGATGCTTGGGCTTTGAGAGAGTAATGAACTTAGGCCTTCTGCGTACGCTTCAATCCCTTGCTCTGCTGCTGTTCTCAGTCCCGCTCTGTCCCCACTATGAGGGCTTACAGGGATTAATGAGGTAAGATGAAACAAACAACCCGAAATAGCATCCTACACATGCCTTAAGACCCTCATTAGGAGCACACGTACATTTTGTATGTACACAGGCAGCTCTTCGCAAAGAGCTGCTCCCCCACCTGCCCTGCGGAACAGCCACACGAGCTGCAGCTGCTATTTCAGTTCTTAACTTTTCCCATTCTTCTTAAATCTGGCACTGAAAGGAGCTGCTGTTCTGGCCCTTCTTATCTCGAGGGGTCTCATGCTCTGCAGCAATAAACAGGATCTGGGAATCTGCAGACAATTTCAAGCTTTCACACAAGAATACTGTTTGCTGTTTTTATGATAACTTATGCCACAATGCATGTATCTTGGTAGATCACAATGATCTACAAGTAAGCAAAATTTCACAAGGAAAAAGAAAGTAAAGGATGGTATGAGCACGATAACATGATTTTCTTAAATTTGATGCATTCCTGCAGCTGCAGCACTGCAATTTCTCTTTCTACAGTCATGTAGAGAATCCATTGTCTCCTTTTGGTGCTCCAGAAGGTTGCATGTCCCTTGCCTACAGATGCCTGGGAATATAACTAGCAGATGCCACTTTGCCAACTGCTTGTAATCTCAGCAGCGCCAAAGACTGTAAAATTCCTGGAAGTTTATTAAAGCTGCTGTCCATGGCATTGCTCACATCAGGCACCGGCTGCTGCCAAGAGAAGCATCTTGCCTATGACTCCAAATTTTATGTAAGCCCAGGGAAGACCGAATGGCAACCTGCCCATTTTCGCAGCACCTAAGCCTGAGTGAAGCCATCCAGAATCAAACATATGAAGGTTTTAATTCCCCTGTTCTGTCACTGATCATCCTGCTCAAACTGAAAGATGACTGCTGGAGTGAGGATTCTTGGGACCGGCCACCAACATGGGAA
The DNA here is from genome assembly GCF_023634085.1 of Falco cherrug. Classification (NCBI taxonomy): domain Eukaryota; kingdom Metazoa; phylum Chordata; class Aves; order Falconiformes; family Falconidae; genus Falco; species Falco cherrug. The sequence continues at coordinate 44,963,862 of NC_073705.1, forward strand.
ACCAGATGCCTTCTCCTCCTTCCGGAGGATGTCAGGGCAGAGGGATGAAAAGTAATAGCCTCCTCTGCGGTGTGAGGGGGGCCCTTACGGGGCCACAGAAAAGGGCCAGCCTGGTAGCCATTTAGCATGGGCAGTGTGTGAGTCCTCAGCAAGCTCTGGCATGAAACTCTGACTGTGGTCTGACACGTACACTGGTCATCTTTGCCCTGCGCAAAGCCAAACGCACACGCAGCACTGTGGCCCCAAAGCATGGGTACCATTCCTGCCCTCCTGCGGGAGCCTCTCTGCCAAAGCATCCCCAAGGAGCAGCTGTGCCGACATGGGCAGTGCGTAGTAGCAGGAGTTTGCACCAAGCAAATCCCGAGAAGCCATGCACCAAGGGAACTTGCCAAAGTGCTTTCAGAAGACAGGACACTGTGGTACTCGCAGCTTTTAGTCAAGGTGTTCTGTGAATTAGCCCAAAGAAACACTGGCAGCTGCCCAGCAAAGCTACCACATTTTGATTTCTCAAAAGTAAGGTCTTATCTCCCTTTCTGAAGGGTTTCTCTAGGCCTTTTGCAAAAGCCTAGACTCAATACTTCCTAACCTTTCACCTCAGAGAAACACTTTTGGTGGCACCTTTGGAGCTCTAAGCCAGAAGGTGCTTTTCTTTTGTCTTTTAAAGCACGTTTATACAGCAAATTAGAAGTACAAGCAGCCAATGTAAACACATTCTGGATGAAGCCAGCAGGCATGAGTCACACCAGCACCGAAGACAGAGCAGCTTGAGCTTCAGCACTGCTGCAACCAAAGTATAAACCCTCCAGGGACCTCGATGTACCTAGTCTAGTTGCTAACGTTACCATAGCACGTGTGAAAGCCCATCACATATTTGTCATTATTCTTACTCAGGCCAGTTACAAGAGCACTAACACAGGCTCTGATCCCTCACACTGCTGCTTTGCTGACAAGGCATGCACGTTTTCCTTCTTTGCCTGCCCGGAGTCCCAGATCAGATGTACTGGGTCCCAGCGCTGGAAAATTACTGCTGTCCTTTGCTGCTGCAGGGAGTGCTGTCACCTGAGACACCGCGTGGCCCTGCGGTCCTGATAGAAGGACGTCTTTGCCTGTGTTGCTGCTGTGTGCCATCTCCAGCTCCCCATCCCCAGGCAGGAGGCTGGAGGTTCCCAGCTGTGGCAGGGAGAGGCCGATGCTCTGTAGATGCCTGCGAGCTGGCACCACACCAGGGGACAGGAGTTCGATGGCAAGCCGGTGCGTTGTACTGCTTGCGGTTTGAGCGGTTGAATTGGCAAACATCACCCCAACCAAACCGAGTCAGGGTCCCATTTTGCAGCTCCCCGGGCTTACGAGCCTTACCTACGCTACGAGACAAGCGATTGTGCCAGCTAATCTTACTCCAGCAATCAGCAGGGCTGTCCAGATCACTAAGGCCAAGCGAGTGTGGTTTCCATGTGACTTCAGGCAGAAGTACAGCAAAAATCGCAGCTCTTTGGGCTGCCTCTGGCTTTTGCAAGTGCCACTACATTACTGTTGGCCTTCAGCCGAGGTTTCCATTTAAGCTTGACCAAGCTTATAGCAAATCCCTGCTGCATCAGAAGCAAGCTCTTTTTCAGTTCATCGGCTAGATGCGTCACTTCTGTGCTGTGTGCCGCCTTCTCCCCCTCCTGTTCTCTGGTTAAGCAGGCAAAGGAGAAGTCACTGCTTCCCAGCCACCCTCTCCCCATCCCCTAGCATGCCCGGTGTGGATCTTGGCTGGCATTAACACCGATGGGCCAGAAACGGAAACTTGGAGCAAACCCCAGGCAGCTGCCTTCCAAAGCAGCGAGTGATCCCTAGTCACTTTTAGGAAGGCAAAGATGGCAGCATCAGTCTTCCAGAAGAGGCTGTTCCCTCCGGATCCTTCCCTCACCTCCCCAAGCTGCCCAAGCCCTGGGAGGACAGGGGTTTGGATGCACCCCCCCGTGCAGCCATCTTTCTCCTCTGTGCATGAGGGTAATAAATGGGTGCTTTGGTACCCAATTTGCAATAGCTAAATACTCTTCTGATTTAGCCCATAAAAGCTACAGACAAACAGGAGCAAATCCTAAACAAAACCACAGAGCGATGTTTGAAGAAAAGGTAGTGTTCATCACTGTAATGTATTTTACATAAATTTTTTTAAATGTTAGGAAATTATTCTTCCCCGTGGAAAATACAGATTATAAATCACCCTTCTGTTCTTAATTTTTCTTAATGCAACTACAGTTAAAAGAAGCATAAACAGACCTGCCTCAAAACGCTGAAAGCTGAAAAATATACTAGTTCTTGAATTTTCAATAAAACAAAACTAAACCTTTTTAAAAAACATCAGTTATTTAGACAAAGCTGTTTTCACTCCATCTAGAAATGTTTTCTACTATTTGTACTGTAAACATGAAAAAAATGGGATAACTGTTCAAAGGAAATCATCCTTCTGTTACTTTTTAATGCATAGCTTGCTCTTCCCAAGGCTGATAAAATTATTAGCAGCTAGCCTTTCTTCTCATAAGCATTTACAAAAGTTGTAAGAAGTCCCTCGCCACCATGGATTTATTTCTGACCCCAGAAGGTCTGTGCCTTGGTACTGTGAATAGGCTGGTGGACCAAGAAAAGGAGCTAAAATGCATGTTTTAAATTACAGCTACAATTCAAACAGGTCATTTTAAATTGAGGCTGATTAAAAGCTTGAGAGAAAAACATTTAAGACCACAGTATATAATAACAACTTACAACCAAACAGATGTTGCTAATCAAAAGAGCAAGCAGCTCCGGTTTCACAATTTAAAGATACTGATTTTAATACTGACCAACAGGTGTGTCCTCCGAAAGGCTGAGAAGTGCCATGTTCCCATTCGTGCTTCTGGCTCCATTATCGAAGAAATAGGGGGCATAATTTGCCTGAACTGCAATTAAAACAAAACAGAAGGCAAAGAAAAGCATTTTGTAGGTGGCAGTTATTTGGCTTTGTTGCCTGACTCTCAGTAACCAGGAGGTGTTTTGGGAATACTATGAGTGTGTCACATACCCAGTTGCTGCAACGGACTTTCAGAAATATATCCATACAGATTTTTTAATAAAATTACTCCTACATGCCACTGTGCCAGTATTCATACAGCAGCAAATAGAGAGTATATGAAAAAAAAAAACCACAAACAAACAAACAAAAAAAATCCACCAACCAAAACCAACAGAAACAAAACAAGTAGCAGGATCTCTCTAAAACATCTCCATCAGTTCCAGACAGCTTGCAACGACTGTACACCTCTCCCCTGCTCTACACATGCAAGTCTGAAATTTTCCCAGTGCCTCGGTACCTTACCCAGTATTCTAAACACATTCTGTCTTAAAATTACGCCTACTGCATGAGCAATTAGCCATAATTAAATAGTTACTTACTTGCTGCCAGACAACAGCAAACAAAGTTAAAAAAAAAACAAACAAGAAACAACAAATTAGTTGTCATTCTACTGACTGACTGTTAAGAGATTCAAAATAACCCCTTGGAAACAAAACTCCAAATACATTATCACAGAGGGTGACATTTGCAGGGGGAACAGTTGCCAAGGAAAATATTTCAGGACATTATCACATCAGTAAAGATTATTACTGGATTTAAGGTTGTGCCTGCATCCTCCTGTATTTTTATTTAACAAAGTGATTCTTGTACTCACCCAGGCAAATGTGCATCAAACTGAGAAATAAGGAGGGGCTGAAATGCCTTACATGCTTCATCCCACTGAAGAACGGGCCAATTTTTTTCTCTGCTTCAAGGGACTGGGATATATTTTTTCCTCTCTGAAAGGTCCAGGAAAGTGTCCTTCAGACTGATGTAGCGAAGAAATGTGCAAGAGGCAGTTAACAGATGCTAAGATGTTAAGCGGATGACACGTCTTAACTTCTGAGGAATTTAAAGAAGCTCCTTCCTACCACCTAATTAGACCAATTACTTTGCAGGGAGCTGTGGGACTCATTTCTGAGACAAGATTTGGAGGAATCAGTGTAACTCTCATAGGCTCTGCTGTTAGTAACTGTATTTGTGCTGTCCAAACACACAAGTCAGAGAGAAGGTAAAGTAGAAAGCTGTTTTCTTTCTGAACTCTGTCTTTAGTTCTCCAAGCCGGTATTGTGTTTTTGAGAACTACACCAGATTTCCCTTTATTTTAGCTTTGATAATCTTGAGAAACTACAGAGGCAGAAAATCTAACATTAGTAACAAACAGTAAATGTAATTGTTACTGTTTTAAAGGAAAATCACAATTATGATAGCAAAAAATACAGCAAAATTGCCTACCAAAAATGCAGAAGTCAAAATGTTCTTTTCATGAGCTGGCCTGATCATCTAGTTCTTAAACTGCATGAATTTCTGAAAGCATCTTTTACATTCAGCAGGTAATTTTTCACCAACATACTAAACAGTGTATTTAACACTGTATTTAACTAAACAGTGTGGAAAAAAAATGACAAAGTAGCTTTAGTTCATTGCTTGGTTTGGTTTTCTGCACATAAAAGGTGTTTATTTAAAATATCTGTCATCCAATAATTGATAGCATTAACAAATCAGCCAGTCTGGGAAGTTGTTCACAGGCAAAGCTTTTGGCTGCTTAAAAGGAACTTTATCAGTGGTGATACTTCGCCTCCAATCAAGGAGATGTTTACATAGCGGCTTAGCTGTTTAAACTTCACCCGAGGTAAAGCACTTGCCCTTTAAGGATGTGTTCGCTAATGGAGTTTCCTGCTTTTTAATTAATAGCCTGCGTGAAAGCAGTGTCTAAGAAATTAATCAGTCAAAGAGCTTTCTGTTGCAACGCTTGAAAAGATGAAGTTTTTTTCCTGGCAGAGACCCTTGACACCAGCAGTGACTCGCTGCCTGCAGCATGGGTGCTGGAGGGATGGGGGCTAGTGGGATGGGTGCTGGTGGGATGGGCACTGGTGGGATGGGCGCAGCTGCCAGCACCCTGGCAGCCTGTGCCCACACACAGGTCTCTGGCAGAGGTCACTGCTGGATGACTCGATGGTGCCGCCAAGCCCTCAGCACCTTCTCATGGCTGGAGGCCATTCCTGCTATGGCAGTGCTGCTTGGCTGTGCGGAGCGCCCAGGTCGCATGCAGCTCTGTGGGACGCTGCCTGTCCCGCGTGTGTCCGGCTGGGCAGCAGGCAGGCAACCACTGCTCCCTCGGGAACAGGCTGGGGACATGGAAAGCAAGTGCAGAGCTAGGAAGTAGCTTCAGACTGGGCAAGAGCAGAGATTTTTGGCTTCCTAATTATCCATGTGTTTTATCATTATTTGCTAAGGTTTTGGAAAAGAGGAGGTAAGTGTTCCCTAGACCTAACCCTATGGACAGTCTGCCTTCCATCCCCAGCCTGCGGGGTGCCGAGCTAAAGGTGGGCAGTGCTCCGGGGCTACCTCTCATCACACATACAGGAGAGGGACAGGCTGGGCAGTTTCTATGTATTTTTCCTACAGAGGGAACTGGCAGTTAGATCCCGCTGCATATGTATAGCATACCTTACCCACCGGCTGCTGAAACGGCAGGTAAAGGAATGATGGAGGGGGCTGTGGCAGAGAAGCCTTGCTGCAGCTGCAGTGCTGTGATGCTCCTGCGCTGCCGGCAGGGCAGTTCTGCACCTCCAGGTTCCCCTGGACCTGCTGGGAGGGCAGCTCTGCCTGCAGAACACATCAGCCGTAAGGCTCCCAGAAGGGTAAAAGTAAAACTTTTGGGCACAGTATTAAGGAAACTCACCATCCGTAGTGGAACTTGGCAGAGGATGGTACAGAGAGCAAAAGCCTAAAAAGGTGCCTTAAGGGATCAGACAAATTAATGAAGGTTAGGTTCATCGGTGATGAGCAAATGCGATGATACAGGTGCAAACCCTGGCTCGGTAAGGCACTAAATTACCAACTGCCAGAAGCTCAAAAGTTAAACCGGGGGAAAGCTGTTTGCCATCTTGGTCTTTTCCTAACCCTCTCCTACAAGATCAGACCTTAGGTGTGACTCCATATGCCTGTTCCTGTAGAGCAGCGTTTGCAGAGGCTCCGTGCCGAACCAACGTGTGACTTCAGCAGCGGCCTGTGAAGCTCGGGGGAACCTGCAGCAGGCAACTAAGAAAAACAAATGTATTTTTAGTGCATTTCAATTCACATTATGTGGATCCAAAGCTGAAAACTGTGTGGGAGGGGATACACATATAGAAGATGGATATAAATGTAGTCCCTGTTACAGATTTAACCATGTCACCACTGTCAAAAGTGATATTAAACTCCTGATAAAATTACAGAAATGCACCTGCGTGGTGCCCGAAAGGAAACACAAATAGCACCTAAATGTCCTCTCACCTGCCTCCTCAATCTGGAGCTAGCAACACACTTTTTTTCTACAGAGTATTTTCCTAGAAAAAGTGATGGAGAGCTCTTGTCAAAGTTAATAGCTATCTGTTCCCCTGGTTGCATCCCCTGGGGATCTAAATCTCTAGGGCCTGCATCTCCAAGGAAGCAAAATATCTCACTCCTCCTGAATTTCAATGAGTTTGAGCTCTTAATCCCCTTAGAATTTGAAAACCTAGCTAATACATGCCTATGCACACTCAGATACGTACCTAACACAGCAACACTCTGACAGAGTATTTTTTTCTGTCAGAAAATATGCTTTGATCAAAGCTAATACAGCTCATGGAGCCAGGCTGATTTTGATGAATTTTTTCCTTTGGAAGAAAAGGGGCACGAGAGGGTTTCAGGAGAGCAATATATTCTGTCCCAACCATTTTAGGAATGGAAGGATCCCTCTCTCTATGTAGAAGAAACTTTCTGCTTCATATATTTTTAGCATATCAAGTAGCAAGAAACATTAAAAAAGAATGAAATATGCCCATCTGATCTGAAACAATTAGCTTCCCAGGGCGTTCTGTTTGTTTACTATTCAGCATGAAAACAAATCTAGAAAGATCCAATATTTTCAGAACAAAACTTCTGGGTTTGGGCCACTGATTAACAATATCTACTCCAGTTTTTAAGAAAACATGAATTTTTACGAAATAAAAACTTAAACATTGAAGGATACTACAATAATGCAATGAATATTTTTGTGGAATTCACCCCTTCTGGCCGTAGCTTGGGCGGTACTGGTGGTACTGGTGCAGCATGGCTGTAGCTGCTGCTTTGTGCATCGTGCAGCCCCCTGGGATGCTCTGAGCCATGGAGGCTTCTCTTCCCCTAGCACAAACCCATACCTTCACACCGAAACCAGACCCCTCCAGGACACAGGGGCCAGACACAAAACTAACCACACATGAGCCCCTTCCAGCTCCTGCCCTCTTATCCTTGGAGTAAAAGAGGATCTTGGAAGACCTGGGCCCCAACACACTTGGTTTTCTTAGCTCTAAACCCCAATTTAAGCTTAAGACTAGTAGTCTTCCTTAAGCAAGTATGGCTGACAAGAAATGGGCTTCCACCAGTACTGAGAGCTGCCCTTTTCCTGATTCCACGTCCCTGCATATGGGAGTCATGGGCCCCACCAAGACAGTTGTTCTTGAGCCCAGTCCCAAAGCCCAACTTAAAACATAGGCCAGGCTAGAACCAGCAAGACACCAACACTAAACCGGCACATAAAGTGCCAAAAGACCGCAGCCCCCCACACGAGGCAGCAATACCAGTATGAGCTCAGGGCTTCCCCCGCTGCGGGCTGGGAGGAGGTCTGCAAGGAGCTGGGAGGAGGTCTGCAAGGAGCAAGTGCCCCAATCCGGCACTGGCATCCCAGCTGGCACGCACAGCACCCATGCTGGCAGCCAGGGCTGGGAGGGCAAAGACCGAGCTGGCGCAGAGATAAATTACTCTTTCCACATTGTGGGTGGCCCGTCCACCTCAGGGCAATCACATTAGAGCTGCCTACCTGGGGAATGCCTGCCTGGCATACAAATGTGAGGTTTCCATGAGTCGCATTTCAATCAGGTTTTGGATGCTTACATGCATTTGCAATTTAAAAATACAGAGAAACATAAAATTAAAGAAATAACCGAGATTAAATTATCTACCACTGTTCTGCTTCCATCCGAGTTAAAAGCCCCTCTGTTCTAGACTCTGGACAATATTGGTAAGTAATGAAGTTCAAATCCATATAATAACAACTCCAGCTACTCTTTTTCCTATGCTTGTCCTCCCATTCTGGATGCATATGACATTAAGCATTACCTTGGAACGGAATATTCAGCATTCTGTGTGTGCATTTGTGTCTGCAAATAAATTCAACATAAAAAGTGCTGCACACTTTAGATAAACCTCAGCACATGCAGAAAGAGTCCAGCTTACACCCTGGCCTTCCCCTCTCTACATCATGTGCTAAGGAGCTGTGGGAGTTCCCATGACACCCGGAGACACCTGCACAGAGCCATTCACTCAGAATCGCTCCAGGCAATAGCCACGAAGGAGGGAAGTGGAACCTCAGCCGTTTTCAAGACCCTTCTCAAACCCCTCCCTGTTCTCACATCTTTAAAGGCAATAGGGAAGGTCTTACTTAGCTTTGAAAGCAAAGCAAGAGGAGCAGGCTGGGCCTGTGACGCAGGCCACAGGCCAGAAAGGCACCCTAACAGCCCTGAGCTTGGCACAGCTGTAACCACAGCTGGGCTGTTCCTTGCACACTGAAGGGTCAGTCCATGAGCAAGTCCCATGGCATGGAGCAAGCAACAGTTGTCCAAGCTGGTCTGCAAACATCTTCACAGCAGCAGGATGTGCTAAGGTAAATTCCATGTAACACACACACTTGTTGCTTGGATGTTTGCTCCCTGGCTGGGACCTGGGCAGAGGGCATAGTGCTCTCTGTTTCAGTGCAAGCAGAGAGATGAGACAGAGTCAAACGCACAATTCCCACCACAAACAAAACACAACACTTGTGTCTCTCCGAACTACATCACTCCTCCCTTTCAAAATCTCCCCCCAGAGGACTGAGAGACGATTTATACTGGGGCACATCACTGTTCTCCACCAACTTCCGATACTACAGAGCACAAATGATGGTGAAAACCCAGGAACAACTGTTGATGACTGTTTCAGATTACTTTTTCTGGCAGTGAAGTATTTTACATGAGCTATCCTTCACATTTTCCTAGCACAACAACATACCTTCTGTCTGGCTGCCAAGAGAAACTGTGGGAAGTGCTGGGGGATCCACAGGAACTGATCCAGTCTGATGGCAGGAGAGAAGAGCCCAAAGTCCCTCAGATGTCTTCACTGTCCATCGCTATCTCTATGTTTTGAATTACCAACTACAAGAGGGAAATGGGCTTACAATACCACTGCGCAGTAGGAACAGCAAAAGAGAAACACTCCCATGGTTTTGGTGGTTAAATCTAACCAGACACACATGCTTGAGCCCTTGGCCACGATCACCAGACTCTGATCTTCCCTGTTGCCAGAACAAATATGCCACCTCCTATATAAGAGTTTATGCATCTCTCCACAGCCCACTCCCATCACTTGGGGTATGCAAATTTGTTAAAACAACATGGAATTCTTTTAGTCCTGCAACATTCAGATGCAAACCAACAAACACCTCTTTCTCCCTCTAACTGGGTTAGTCTCTTGTTATTCATTGAGTGAGTTTATCACTTTTACATCTGCAAGGAAAATGGTCTCATTGTTACAGGTCTGACTCATGGGGGTCTAAGTTCAGTTTTCATCTCTACCACAATCAATCTATAAATAATTAGCCTAAGATCATAAAATTCACATTAAAGTAATCAAAAGACAGTGATGTGACCACTAATGAACTTGGTCAAATTTATAAACCTCTCTCAGCTCAGCAATAGAAAGCTGGAAGTGATACTCTGCTGTTTGTGGAGTTTAAAGATCAACATGACCTGTGACTCAGTTGCCTACACACACTTTTTTATATTGCAGCTCCACGGAGCAGCTATGCTAAACCTCAGCAGTATACAGGGGGCTGGTAAGACCCTGGACAGAATCACAGAATCATAGACAAGTTTGGTCTGGAAGGGATCTTCAAAGGTCACCTAGTCCAAACTGCTCTGCAGTGAGCCTGGACACCTTCAACTAGACTGGGTTGCTCAGAGCCCAGTCCAACCTGGCCTTGAGTGTTTCCAGGGATGGGGCATCTACCACCTCCCTGGGCAACCTGCTCCAGTGTTCCACCACCCTTGTTGAAAGAAATTCCTTCCTTGTACCTAGTCCGATAAAACACATACCATGAGGAAGACTGGTAACTCAACTGATACAGGAAGATACTCCCCACAAAACAGAAGAAAAACATTCTTCATTTGTGGAAAGGAAACCCACGATTTAGAGAGGGACTACAAGCATCTGACCACAAGTATTATGTCAACTTGAAACTCCTTGGAGTGTCCTAAATTGGATAACAAGGACAGAAGCATCCAACATGGCTGGCTGCTTTGGAAATTCTGGGACAAAGTTTAGGCAAACAAGTGATTCAAGCTTGCACACAAACTGCAGTTTCTTCAGGCAAGATGTAGCACATTATCTTTGTCCTTGATGTGGTAAATCTTGGCAAAATCCACGTAACCAGAGGCTTGATCTCCTTTTAAGAGCTAGGTTTTCTGGTACTTGGTTATGCCTCAGTGTCAGAAGGCAATTTTTTTTTTGTTTGGTTTCATCATTTTTAAGAATTGCATACACCTTTAGACTGTATGTGATCTACTTTTGCTCTCTTATGTCTTATAAAGAAATCAGAGAACTTATAAATTAAGACTCACATGTCAAAACTAGCAACCTTTGTCTTGGACTTTGACAAAGTATCTCAATTATTAGGACCAGTAAAAAATTTCCATCCATCATCAGTTTTTCTAATATGCAAATCAGGTTTTGGTTTTAAACATTTTCACCTTCATTCTTTGGGACATGTTCGTATTGCACTAAAGCCACATTTCATTTTGAAATATTTTAATTTTTTTTCATAAATTTTGATTTAATATTATTCCACAGAGAAACTGAAAATATCAGGGGGAACGAAACATAGATTCCCTCCAGCCCTTTCCAGGTAGAAAACCCTCTGTTTTCCATCCTGCTGTACTGACAGTTACTGGCAGAACCCTCCGCTCCAGCCATTCGTGAGGGGTGGGTACGCTCTTTGTTGCGATGTGAGCAGAGGAGGACAGAAAGAAGGGGGTAACTTTGTTGGGGATAAGCAGGAAAGCCACAGAAATCGAGACCACAAGCCTTCTCCCAGCTCTGCAGCCTCCTGTTCATCCTGCACACATTTCGCTGTGCATACCCTCCCACCTCCCAGCCTGATCTCATATTTGATCGAGAGGAAAGCCAGCCTCCGTTATCCTCCAGAATGCACCTTTTTTCTCTTGCAGGCACCTCTCCCATTGCCCCTCTGATGGAGGCTGCCAAGCCTGGACCTGTGCAACGTGCAGCGGGACCACGTGGAGCCCTCCGGCAGCGAGGAGCAGCTGTGGAGGTGGCACACCAGCTCCCCTCCCACAGGCATGCCATCCCCAGCCCAGGCACCCCCGGCTCCCTTATCAGCACCGTACCCAGCTCTTCACAAGCCAAAAAAGCTTCCCACTCTCAGACATTAATGAAGGATTACTGATAAATTAACAGAAAGAAAATGCGTCCCTGAATAATCGTAATAATTCTGCCCCCAGCTGTTTTGGAGTAGTCCCATTGCTGAACGTGGGATATGTACTCACATATCTACATACATGCAACATCCTCATGCTAGCCTTTGAATTTCTTTCAGGTTATTTTCTTGTATTCTGCATACATTTGACATACAAAACAGTAAACACAGGAAGAAACTTCTCATATTTTCCAAATGGATAGCAAGGCTTTCTACAAGAGCATTGTATCCATACACATTCTCATATCTGTGAAAGTGCACTTTATAATCATGACCAGATCTGAGGGTGAGAGCTTTTTAAAAATAAAGAACCCAGACTGGAAGTCTACCTGCAGTAAAAACTGTTTATCTGTGTTCACTCCCACTGCCAGGAAAAGCTAGAAGGAAGTCTGAAGTCTTGTTCCAGTAACTGCTAGCGAAGTGCTCTTGTGAGGTTACAAGACAGACCTCGAAGGAGGAAAGACTCACTCTATTGTTTAACTGTGCACAGACCAAGACCAAATTATGGAGGTATGTACGCTCAGTATTTCATAAGGCACAAAATAACGTCAGATTTTCCTGCCTCTAACTCCTCAAATGGCCTGATATAGTTGAGTCAGACCAGAATCTCCCCTTGCTGGGGGAATGCTTTAAATGCCAAACTCCACACATATATCTAAATAAACCCAATTTTCATAAACCCCAGTTTACTGTACTTCTGATAGCATTTCTGCTAGGCACAAACTGCGAGAAATGACTCACCGCACTGCATCAAGAATCAATAAAAGTTACCCAGGCAGCAGAGCAAACACACCAAGGCAATGGTCTCGGAACAGGAAGCACCCAGGGCTCCTTATGACAAAGTGGTCTTAAAAACTGAGTAACGCCATTCGGTGAGGTCAGCCAGCCCCATTATTTCGCATACCACAACACATTTAATGCCACGCTACGGTTTTATACAACGCTGCCGTGAGGGAACCACGGCCATTATGTCCTTATCTCTGCAGGAATTAACAAGTGACAATGGGAGGGAAAACAAGAGGGAGAGCAGACACCTAACATCTAGCAGTGTTAGCATTTCCACAGCGAGTTTCAAACAGATGTCAAAGTCCTTCCCAACAAAAAGTGGTGTTTTGTGGGGTTTTTTATCCTTTTTTTTTTCCCAGATAAAGAGACAGTGCTTTCATCCCTTCAGAAAAAATGCTACTTTGCCAAACAAAAATCTCAGAGCAGTTGCCTGCACGATTTATCATGAGTTATCGTCATTCACTGTCAGTGTGGGTGGCAGCAGAGAAGGCTTAGGGAATTCCTGGGAAAAAGAAGTAACTTTCGCAGTGCTTCATCTCAGATATGGCTCCTCCTCATTGTAGTCTGCTGAAGAGTGTTTTATAGTGTTTGCAGGTAACTGGGGGAAGCAGAACACTTGCCACAGCTGCTAAGTAATTAAGTTCCTGCTAAGCCACTTTACTAGCTTTGAGGCTTTTAAAGACCACTGCAAAATCTATTTACAATTCAGTAACCTTGCTTCTTTGGAAGCTACATATCACTCTCCTCATTTTATTTTGACAGGGATAGAAAAAGAACAAATAGTGCCTAGAATATCCAGGTATATTTAGATAGCCTACATTCACTTCGGCAGAATGATCTCTGATGGATGTGGTGCCACGGAGCGTGACACAGATCTGTGTGAAGGATGCCATTTAGCAGCCGACAGACAGTCCAAGTTATTTATGGAAGAACTAGTATTGTTCATTGTTTTGCTTGTAAAAATTGTACGTATAACTCAGAGTTGGGGTGTGAATAACGAATGAATCAAGATTTTATAGTTTACTCTGTGTGGCTGAGAAAAATAACAAGACTTGTCAAGGCAGAGGAAAGATATGTTTGTGTTCTCCCCATAAATCTGGCTGCTGTGCATGCCATGGACGTCACTGCATAGATGCCCTGCTTACAAGGCAGTAATATAACTTGTTGAACCAGGGGATGTATGAAAATTAAACATGCTCCTTTCACTGCCACGTATAACCAAACTCAGCTGTTCAGTAGAGCAGTGGCGTGAACGCAAAGACTGCAGGTGAGCTAAAGCCCTTGCTAGAGGTCAGCTCTAGCCCACACCAGCACTTCAGCCACAGGGGCTGCTGCCATCCCTGGGTTTTACTCAGGTAAATGCGTGACGCAGTGGTTGCAGATGGGTCTTCCTATGACCTCTCGTAGGAACGCAGGTGTGTGCCTTAACCATCCTCAGCAGGGAATCCCACAGCACAGCAACTCTCAAACCGGACTAAGCGCTGCGGTACTTACCACATCAGGATCTGGCGGATCCAGCGGGCTGGGGCACAGCTCAGCCTTTGCCTTCAGTTGCTGTAATGAGAGGAAATCTGAGCGTCCAGGCCACCTTACACCAAAGCAGAGCTTGTCCTCAGCCTAGAAAGCAGGATGTATTTCAATACGTTTTCCATCTATAAGAAGGGATCTAAATACTCAGCTTTGATGTAATTTACTTCACAAACTCGCAGAGCTATTGCTCTGTTCCCATATACACTTTCCAGCAACGGTCTAGACTTTGCCTGCAGAGGTTTCCACAGCCCATAGTCCTGCATGTATGTCGGTGCTGAAAACAAGTAGTTTAACCTGGCTGGAACCTGGAGGTTGGCTCTTCATACCTACTATCTCTACCTTATGAGTACTGTGCTCTTACCACCTCCTCCCTGTACACCTTCAAGTACTTTATCTCAAAGTACTGTGGTTATTCGAATACTTTTTTTATTTTATTTTGCAGCAATATGTCAATAAAATAAAACAATAGAACTATATGGCAAGAGTATCAACGACATGTTAATTTGAGGAATAAATTAAATATGTGGGAACAGACTTCCACACCTGGCAACTGAGATTACACAATCTGAAGCTATTGCAGTGAAGGCTGAAATACAAATTAAATGACAGAAAAATCCCCGCTCGTGCTGTGACTTTAAGATGATCATATGGTGCCTTGAAACAGGGATGCTCAAATCCTGTAACTGAAACTGTCCTTAGTTGCGGTGGTTTGACCCAGGCTGGGCGCCAGGCACCCACCAAAGCTGCTCCATCACCCCTCTCCTCAGCTGGGCAGGGGGGAGAACGTATAACGAAAGGCTCGTGGGGCGAGAAGGACAGGGAGGTCACTCACCAGTCACTGTCACGGGCAACACAGGCTCGACTTGGGGAAGTTAAATTTATTACCAATCAAGTCAGTGTAGGATAACGAGAACTAAACCCCAAAACTTAAAAGCACCTTCCCCCACCCCTCCCTTCTTCTCAGGCTCAACCTCACCCCCCATGTTTGTCCCATCTCCGCTCATGGCACAGGGGGACAGGGAATGGGGCTGGGGTCAGTCCCTCACACGCTGTCTCTGCCACCCCTTCCCCCCATGGGGAGGGTCCTCGCACCCTGCCCTGCCCCAGCGTGGGTCCCCCCGTGGGTGCAGCCCCACAGGCACACGCTGCCCCAGCCGGGGTCCCCGTGGGGTCACAGCCTCCTGCGGGCACCCACCTGCTCTGGTGTGGGACCCTCCCGGGCTGCAGGTGGGGATCTGCTCCTCCATGGACCCCCACGGGCTGAGGGCACAGCCTGCCTCACCGTGGGCTGCACCGCGGGCTGCGGGGGAACCTCTGCCCCGGTGCCTGGAGCCCCTCCTGCCCCTCCTGCGTGACCTGGGGCTGCAGGGCGGCTGCTCTCACACAGTCTCACTCCTCCCTCTGACTGCAATTTCCCACACCCCTTCTTAAACACGCTACCCCAGAGGCACTGCACTGTTGCTGATGGGCTCGGTCTTGGCCAGCAGTGGGTCCATCTCGGGGCTGGCTGGCATTGGCTCCATTGGGCATGGAGGAAGCTTCTGGCACCTTCACACAGAAGCCACCCCTGCATCCCCCTCACTACCGAAACCTTGCTGCACAAACCCACTACATTAGTACAAAAATAACATCTGGAAACAATAAATGCAATGCAGCACCATTGTCTAGTTCAGCACAAGGAGAAAAATTTGAGGAAAATCAGACAGCAGAAGAATTTCTCAGACAGAAAGTGCCACATAGACAAAGAAAGGGTGAGGGACCATCACACCAAAAGTCAAAAGGTAACTTTTCTAGTCAGTGAGAACAACCAATGAGGAAGACTTGTCATCTAAAACTGTAAAATCACATCTAGGAACAGAACAAAGCACGGGAAGAAAGTTGGGGAACAAGCAGAAAGTTGTGCTCAATTAACAGGAAAAGGTGCAAACCACATTTTGCAGTAAAAGTACGCAGAGCAGGTTGGCTTCACTTCTGAGACTTGAGGATCTGTTTTTAAAACTGTTGAGTCTTGACTTAAACTCATGGAAATTTAGGGGAGTTCCTTTCAAAGAACGTCAAAAGTGGAGCTTACGAGGTTAAGGTCAACCATGCACATAGTGCTTGGCTAGACATAACTTCAGCTCGGATTGTCTTTAATCTCTGTTTTCACCAGCCACTCACCTGAAAAGTTTTGCAGGAGGCGGCAGCAGCACTGGTATATGTTGAACTAAATCAAAGGATAATGCCGATTTGTTTAACCTTGGTACATTCGAACAACTTCAAGATAAGAGCCCAGTGACAATTGCCATCATTTATTGTTTCCCAAGTAATAAAAAATCAGCAAGTGGAAAGTCAATGAGTTGAAAAAAACACTTTTTAAAGGGCCTTGCAGACACTGCTCCATTATTTCATCTCATTCAGAATCTTTTCAACCATCTCACTGTTTCTCTGATAGCATCTGTAAACAGATGGACTTTGTCACACTTTTTTTGTAAGAAAACATCTTTCTTCCTAGGCATATTGATGTCTTGGGGAAATTTCTGGGATGCAAATACATTTTAGCACTGCTCAGTGAACACGCCACACAGCCTGCACTGCCTGTGACACAGGGCTCTGCAACAACACCATAAGTTTTGCCTTGAGAACCCACTTACCAAAGACAGCAGTTCCCAGTGCACTTCGGTTTTGTGAGCTGATTTTAAGAGCATGCTACAAAGATTTGATTTTCAGAGCCCAGAGCAGCCACATGGCTACAGACTAACCAAATAGTTAGGAATATGTCTGTCTTTTTTCCTCCCTAAGCTTGGCATCAGTGCTGCTGCTGAAACAACATCACAGAACCCAGCAGAAAACCACTCTTCTTCACGGACCTAAATTTCAAGTGTCATCTTGCCTGTCGGGTGAGGGAAGCCCTGCTGCTGTCTAGCTTTTAGAGCTGGTGATCTTATTAGCCTGTATATATTAGTTGCTTTGATTACACTGCACTCACCACAAATGCACGAGCACACTGATATAGTTAAGTGACTGTACAGGTGCCTAGCGGGCAGTTAATCACAACCATCCCTTAAACAGGAGTTTTTGTGTGCACTGAATTTTGGGATGCTTAGGTGTCAATGCCTCCTATATAAGGTCACCTGTGAGCATCCGTGCCATACTGCCAGCTGGGACTAATCAGCTCTCAAACTAAAATCCTGGATGCAGCCTGAGCCTCTGACAGAAACTGGGCATGGTATGACAGCTTCTTGTGACTACACGGGTTTTTGTGATTGTGTCAGACGGCAGAAGACAGACAAGTCCTGTTCAGTTTGGAATCTCTCATAGGCACATAGTGACCTGAATTCTCTAATAAACGCTTTCAGAGACTGGCCAGATGGCATCGCGCACGTAAGGTGCTTATCCTGCAGCAAATCTCTGGCCTTAGCCACTCTGTGGTGGAGCATCAGCCTGAAAATATGGCATCAACCCCCCGCCACCTGAGGGTATTTCACAGTCAGTGCATCTGAGACACAAACAAATGTTGGCACAAAGGCTGAATGACAACTTGGACAAATAAGTATCCAGACACTGAACTAGCAGAGACCCCTACCACAGAGACATTGAAAACAGAAGTAATTTTGGCGAACTCCTTCTGTGCTGTTAGCCCTGCTCCAAGATCAAAACATAAAGCATGAGACGACAGTTCTGTGTCCATAACCAATGCAGGTTATGCAATGGCTGCCACAAGTCTAATAATACTGAAGGGCTACTGAAAACGACAGGCATACATGGGTTGGAATCAGCACCCTTGCTCGTGCCATTTAATGTAGGACTAGGGAGCTCTCTTTGCTCCCCACCAGAAATTAAAAAAAAAAAAAATAGTTGATGAGCTCTGCAAAGAAATTAGCTGTGATGGAGACAACTGCTCATAACCAGCAAGAACTCGTTGATCTGAAGTAAAAAACCAGACTGATGTGTAACAGGGTTTTCTCCTCACCTTCAGCCTACAGGAGGATAAAGTCAGTGCTCAGCCTTGGACAAATTCTTCTCGGAGCAATCTTCAGTAAAAAGCGCGTATGTATCTGATCCGTGATCACCATCTGACAATACTTTCCTAAAGATATTCATGAGGGGGTAGTCAGCAACACCATTGGACAAAACAGAATCAGGTAACAGATGTTCAGACTTGATCCGATGAATACTGAAGTCACCAGAGGTCTCCCATTCAGTTTTGGCACAAGCTATCTTATATATCTTATATAGCCTGCATATCTACAACAGAAGGTATTTATCCCTCTGCTTTTATGTTTCACCTGAGATTATTATTCGAGATGACACTGTCCATGAGTGATTTTAGTTCTCTTTGGCAAATACTATCCCAAGAAGTTGCCACTGCAGTCCATACTTCGGATAAACTGAACTTCTCCAAAGCTAAAATCCTGAATTCTTTAACTATACCCAGGTCCTTGCAACAGTTGAGGGCCACATAGTCTAGAGGGCAGAAAAGTCACCAGCAAGGGCGCCCGTTACCCCTTTTGGGATCATATTTTATATAAAGAACAAAGTATTTTATACCTTCTACTACCCACTTCGGAAGAAGAGACCTGAAACCCTGCCGTGCCTGTCAGCAGGGATGGTTTCTCCTGCGCTCCTGACAAGGCACAGTCACAGTGCCAACTAAGACAGACTGATTCAGTGTTAGCTGGTGGCATCAAGTTCTAAGCAAAGTGAGGGACCACCTGCCTCACTCAGTTGACAAGGTCAGACCAGGGTCCAACATCTGTTCTGGCAGGCATAGAGATACTTCAGAAACATCTTTATTGGAACTTGGCTGTGCAATTTTCTTGCTTGACTGCCAAACGCACACAAAAACCACAAGACACCAAAAAAAAAAAGCATTTGTCAGCTTGGACAAGCTAAATTTACTACTTTATATAAGCATACAGCTTGTGTACTTTGAAAAGCCACTGAACAAATATGTTTCTCCTCAGGTAGGGCCAAACAAATATACGCAGAAGCAAAAGGAAAACAAAAGGAAGAACAGATGCCTGTAAGTGAAATCATGATGAGAGGTACCTCTGTTCTACCTGCCACATGGGGAAAACAGCCTGCTGTGTAAGAGGCAAACTCTGTTGAAGAACCACCTTCAAGGGCTGACACATAATATCCCGATACCCTCAGATGAAGCAAAAAAAGATGTTTGGGCAGTGGTCACAATCATGCTGAAATAATTTGAGTGTACCTGCTTTAGTTCTTTCGGCCAAGACTTGGACCTCACACAAGGAACAGCTTTAACTGGAATAGCCCTCACCTTAGATTGAGGCCACTCTGGGACACTCATTGAGTAAAAACACTGAAGCGCATTAAATGATGTCCTGGGATCCCTCCAGAGACCCAGAGTATTTCTGTAATTGTGCTGATGGTCTTTGGGGCTTATGTTTTTGCCAGCAGAGAGAACATGTTGCCTGAAGGAGGACTGTAGTGTGGCGCACGCTGGTTGGAGGGCGTGGTGCAAAACCAAAAATCATGCGGCATTTTTCAGATATGGAAGGAATGGGTTTAAGTTCACTTTAGAGAACAGAATCTTCATACCTGTTAGCAATGCTTCATACAGAGCTGTAAACACATATGGCCATAGTCTACAGAGGAAAACCCTACTGCAAACACGTTTAATATCAAAAATGCTTTTAACTTTACTTGCCATTTGTATTCTACAGATTCATCTGCAAGCTACAAAAGACAAAATAGAAATAAAATATGTTGGCCAAGTGATCAGCAACAGAGCAGTCAAACACAGCTCCTTCACCAGCCTCCCCACTCAGAGATCTGGTGAGGAGGACTGGCAGCTCCTTCATCCTTGATATAAAAATGCTATGCATGGTCAGCTCTTCAAAAATAGGAAGCTGAGAGTCAGTTCTATCTAATCCCAAAGTCAATCAGAAAATAAAGTAGTAACAAGCACACAGAAGGACCAGAAATAGGTTCAGTTTCTCAGTGCAATAGAAACATTGCCAATGGGAGCATGGCCACGTGTAAGTGCCCATAAACTTGACCCCTGGGAACTGCATGTGCCTGCGTGGGTAACCACAGACCTCCGACTGTCCCCATCCAACTCCCCGAAATGCTGAAGGGCACCGAGACCATTCCTATTGTATTGACAATCATGTTAAGAGGAACAGTAGTACTATGAGTATTGAGGGAAAAATTACAATTTACAATCTGCAGTTTGCCCAACAGCAAAGCTTTCTACTCCTCCTCATATTCACTAGAAGGAAAACCAAATTTACGAGCCACCAAGCAATTCTGTTTTAAGGGCTCACCCCCAGGCAGAGAAATAAGCAGCATATGCATAAGACGGGTAGGAAAAGACAGAAGATATGTGAGTGAAGACCCCAATCACTGCTAACAATGTCAGCAGAGGGTGCTTCTGTTTCTCCGTTATTCAGCCCTTTGGTATTATTCTTAGCATTTATTTCATGCTCCAGTAAGTTTTGTTTATTGAGGTGATCACACACAACTCGGGTGTCTTAAAAGAACAGCTGCCTTCTGGCTTCAGGAGGGAGAGATTTAATCTGATTAGCCTTAACATCTTTTCAGTACACTGTTTAATAGCCACCTGATGACATTCTTCTAGGAAGTTAAAGAACAAGCCCCCTCACTTTTAAAGCCAGATTTAAATGCCCAGAGGAGATACTGAAAAGCTTACCACTGTACTGGAATCTGGTCCTTTACCGCTTTTTTAACAACCTGCTTATCTAGTTTCTCAGCCCTTTCTAAATGATGAGCTCTCTCTCACTTGCTAGAAAACTACTTCCAGGTGGACTTGAAGCACCGAGAGCAAAAGCTGCTGGAAAAATCATCACGTGCCTAGCTACAAAAGAAATCTTTTTGTCGATATAAAATAAATCATTCATAGAAAAGGTTAAATACACATATATACTGATAACTAGAAACAATAACATCTGCCCCTTCCCATCTTTCAAGCAATCGAAATATGCAAAACAAAGTGATGCAGCCAGCTCTCCTCCTCCTCTTTTTTGAGGAACTAAACCCCTGTTTGGTGCAGAGGAATATGCAGCTGAGGCAAGGTCCAGTGGTAGCCAGGCACCTTTGCCTGCCTCTTCAGCTGCCAAGCTAATGTCAACAAGACGTAGGAGCCTGAGTGACCACAGAAACAGCACTGAAGCCTTTCCCAAACACAAAGTAAAAGTAATATACACATAGGTCCTATCTGTGAAAGGAGGGCCCTCAACCAAGTAAAACGCTGTGAGATGTGCTGGCAGGCAGATGCTTTTCAGTCTGCTCATCTTAACTGTGGAAGGGGTCCAGGAGCCATCGGAAGACCTGGACGAGGACAAGGCTTGCAGTATTTCCTTATTTCCATCGGAGTCATTTTGAAATTTACACCTGTAAAACAAAGATGGAAAGGAAGAAAAATGGAGAGAGTTGTTTAATTGGGAGTGTGGAGAATGGCAAAAAACTTTAATACCTGAAACTGAGCCATGGGCAGGTGTAGATTATCAGTGATCTGAAAATAAAAAGGGATGTGACAGCAATTATATTTTTCCCTCTTCATTGGATTGCTGGAGATCACCCATTCCCAGCAGGTTTTTCTCCCTGTACCGAGGGTGCGCAATCGCTGAAAGTATGACTGCTGCTGCTGCTGGAAGTTTCCACAGTGAGAAGAAGGTCTGCACAGACAGGGGGGGCAGCACCACTGCCTCTCCAGAGCTCAAGTCCTGCAGCCAAAGTATCACACAAGATCTTCCCCTTGCCATCATCACACTCACCATCTTTCCTGGACAGAAGCCACAAGCTGACATTGGCTCGAAACGTTTGCTTTCTGGGACAGTAACTGTTTGTGACAACAGAACAACGTTCTAGGCAATCAGTGGGTTTGCTTCAAAAGAGGTAGCCAGGTCAGTTAAATGACCTCCCTCCTTAAGCCGGGCTGAGCCAGGCTGCGAGCAGCTTGGTGGCTTCCCCGTGGCACTGGCACACGGAGAGCGGTGCAGATAACGCTGAAAAACTGCCCCACTGCTTTGCCTGTGGGCTGTATAGAGCAAGGACCACTCCCCTGGAGAAGACGGCAACAAGGAAGCACAAGTCACCCAGACATCTCCTAACACCACCACCATGAAGCCAGCGTCACACAGCTCCAGCCCAGAGCCGCGCACGAAACACCCCCCGGCGTTTAGCTTTGGGCAGCTGCCGCATCAGGCCTGAGCTTCTACATCTGCCTCTTGGTAAGGGTCGAAACCGCTCCAGACCAAGCACTGTCACACAAGCAGGTCTGTAACAGAGAGCAGCAGTCATGTGCAGCAGGCAGGCGTGCCCTGTACGAAAGCAAATACACAGCAATCCCGGACCAGGCAAAGGTATGGCCGCAGCTGGGGACAGGAGATGGTTACGGGAAGCGTGCGGGAGCGCTCAGAGAACCGGGGCAGGGTCTAACAGGGGGCACGCGACCGTCATTCATGTATTACTGGCTCTGCAGCAGAGGAAGGTATTTCAGATTCGCTTTGCGGGAGATCTTTGTGGTGCATTCACAGGTTTTAATGGAATGCTTCCTTTGTGCTCCTTCCTCCCCCCAGCACAGCACTTTCCATGGCTCTGCGAGCCTGCGAGACCACTGCCGCTGTGTTTCATCACAGGACGCAGCAGCCTGCTTCCAGAGTAACGTTCTCTTGAGAAGCACTTCTTACCAGAGAGGTTTCATGCCTTTTGCATGGAAAAAGCCTGATATTTTTTCAGATAGCAGAAGGCACCTTGGATTGCAAAGTAATAGCTATGCTCGTCCTGCAAAACCTCGGTACTTTGGGAAGGTTATAGGTTCAGCCAGGTAGGACACATGATCTATCTGGGGCCAAGAATGACAAAAGCCACCTCTGTGCATTCAGCATTGGTTCCCCAATCCTTCTGCATGGGCTGGGAACCCACTGTTGCTGCTGTGGATCCTTTATAGTTGAAGTCCTCGGCTGCTGCTACACCTGCCAATTAAATAAGAAAGGAGCCAGAAGAGCTGCAAACCCCTGAGCCACAGGCAGCGTGCAGCTCCGCAGCGTGCTTGCTGATTCCAACACCCAGGGGACTCTGCCGATAAAGCCCATGGGTCAGCACCAGGGGACTGGAAAAGAAGGAAAGGCACCAGCTAAAGGAAAACCGCAAAGAAGCAACCAGGATTTCCACCTAGGTTACCTGAATACCAAAAGGAATAAAGCATTTAAGGTCTTTTTTCAACTGGAATGAATTTGCTGGGAACTTCAAATCTGTAATTATATGATGAAACCATCAGAAGAGGATAAATAAGGAAATAGGAAATGGACCATTTTAGGGCAAATTCTGTGCCTTTACCAGCTAGCCATTTTAATGAATTTAGAAACTTTAAGATGTTGTTATTTTAAGAACCATACCTAATCCTTTTGTTCTAGACTTGTTTGTGGTTTAGCTTTTTTTACTGGGGGTCTCACTGAAACCAGGGATACTATGGACATACAGAAAGATGCAAACAAAGTGTTTTCAGAGTAGTGATGGTGCTGAATTACCACAATAAGGGTAAATTAAAGTGGACAAAACTGCTGAGAGATAAAACTGTCACACTATACCGTGAAAGCACTGATATGACGGCAGAACGTCCACTAACTGCTTTAGAAATCATTGATTCTTTCTGCAGGAAATCCTCCCTTTGCTATCAAAACCAGCTCTAACTATAGCTGGAAAATTAGAGTTAATTCTCCCATTGCGCGTCTGAACAAGAAGCTAAATTAACTCCCAGCTTGCTTACTCCCTCCTTGCATACCTTGCTACAGGGCCAAGCAAATGAAGCTGGTGGCAGCCACATGTAGGTACACAGGGTGTTTTAAGTAAACAAAAAGGTACACAGGCAGGGAAAGCCGAGCTTGTGGCTGGAAGTATTTGCACCCACCTACCAGCTCACAGTGAGGCACCAGCCACTCAGAAAACAATGAAATTAAAAAAAACACAAGTGAAGATTTGTGTTCTGAAAGGGCAATTGTACCGTTTGAAACCCTCATCCAGAATGTGGCTGCTTTAAAAAGCAACAAACCCCTTTGCCCTCCACTATGAAGGCTATGGCTTCTCTGTATTTCCCCTTAGAATAAACAGTCTCAAAAGACTACAGGGTGGCCCTCCCCTCACGCTTGCTCTAGGCAGGGAGTGCATTTGGCTAGAAAAAGCTTCCAAGTACTTCAATGCCAGTACATTTATATTTGTGCAGACTTTAGACACACGTATTTAGGACAAATTCCATCTCAGGTAATTGTTGTTCCGGTAAGGGCTGTGGGTTAAAAAATTGGATTTTTAGGAATTTACAGAATCACACTTTGGCTGATCTCTCAAAACACGGAGATGGATGTGGCCACAGATAGATGGTGATAGAATACAGCAGCGCAAAGCCACCACAGAATTTCACTTTTGCAGCTTCTGTTCTTATCAATGAGGAACTATGCTATGACGCTATTCTTCATGCCCTCAGAACAAGAGTAAGATCTTCTACAAAGCAGGAACTGATATGAACACTTATGCTTTGATCAGACTAGATCATATTTCTCTTGATTGTTTTACACTGTAAGCATTAAACAGATTATCTTCTACTCTTATTTCTTCCCAATCCAGTGGTACAATGAAGATAATACTCACCTGCACGGAAAATTCTGTGAAGGCTGCAGATGGAAAAACCTCTAAGTGCTGTGATTTATCTATAATGATTACCCAATTAATGTAATGAAACTGCCAATCTTATTACCTTTATGTGGTTTTTTGTTGAGTTTGAGAAGCTTTGAGCAGCAGACCTTTCGACCCTTCTGACCTAAGGGTGGAAAATAATACATTACCAGTGGAGAAAGATGCAAATAGCTGTACATAGATGCTAAATAGCCCACAGACATTTTGATTCGGTATTTACCATTGAAATCCTTGAACAGAGAAATCTGTGAAACAAAGGATCATCATGACTGATATCTACAGAAATCTGCATGACTGCAGAGCTTTGTCCCTAGCATGGAACAGGAATCAATTTGTTATTTTTCCATTGTTACTAGTAGATACACCAGATGCACTGTACAGAAATTTTTTACTCTTCAAAATGTCACATGTTGGCAGGCAATACAAGCAGCAAATTCCAGCGATTTTAACCTAAGAAAGAGATTCTGCACTCCTCCTATAATTACATTACTTAATGATAATATAAAAGATTACTGAGAGGAAAAGAGTATCCATATGTACAGGAGCATAGAATAAATTGCTTGGACAGGCAAAGCCATTTAATTATTCCCTCCTTACTAGACCTAAATAAGTGAGCTGTTGATTGCATTTGACACATTATGTGCTGGACACACTAAAAGGGAGAAGAAAGGTTGACTCTTGAGCTGAAGTGGAGCAGAAAGGACAGAGGTAGGCGATTTCTCATCAACAAAATCTCACATATGCTCAATATTTCTAGAAATTCCTGCGGTACAGTTTTACAGCCAAGGCTAGTGATGGTGGCTGCTCCAGCATCCGAGAGGTTTGAGATGTCTTGTTACTATCCTTTCATTCCGATTTAACAGGTTTTACATAAACCATACATTCATCTTGCACACCCAGGCACTTCTGCTTTCCCATCGGTGTGTTTTTGGATAAGGCACAGTCTCCTTTGCACACTTTCTCCCCACCTTCTGACTCAGGGAAGCCCCAACCCCCTAAGATGCACATTAATGAAAAGGGAACGTTATTACAGGATCCTGCACATATTCGTTCGGGTTTTGTTGGGTACTGCTGTCTCCTGTCCTTCCTGGACCGGCTTCTGCTATGCTCCTGAACACACATCTAGAAATTTTCCTACTCCCTTTGCACTGTTCCATAACTTTTCCTCAAGGGGCCTGGGAAGCCTGAAGAAATAGAAGTAGAAAATGCAAAGGGAGTAGAAGGACTTCAGGCAGCAGAGCTCTGGCAAACAGCTCTGCCATCCCGAACAGATGCTGGCAAAGGAGAAAACTGGACAGCTGACTTGACCAGTTTGAAAGAGCTTCCCCATGTTTCTCCACACTCCTCTTTACACATATTGTGATTCTTACAAGGTTTCTAGAAACTATGAAGCACAGCAAATCTGCTGCTCCTGACCTCTGATCATTTAGCTTGTTTGGTTTTCCTTTTCTCACATTCATTCCCTACATAATGGGTAAAATAAACACCATGGAATAATCACAGTAGGTCTCCCAGATTTACAATATGAAACAACAAATTTGAACAGGTAACTCTGAAAGTTACACCTTTCAATTTAAAAATCCTACTCAGCTGTCTCTCTGCAAACCCAGAATGCCATCGCCAGAGATGTGGCTATGGACAGACAGAAAAACCTCTGAGTTTAAGATTTAAACTGCTCTGTGAATTTGTGTGCTTTACAATACTGCAAAATGGTAACCGGGTGCCACAAAGCAATACAGAAATTAAAGTGGGGAAGATCAGTACCTTAAAAAAGAAGAAAAAAAAAAAAAAAAGTCAAGACTATCTGAAGGTTCAGAAGAGCTACTCTCACCCAGAACTTCTCCATTTACTCCAGTTCTGATGATCTTCTTCATATTCCCTTGTTCCATAAGGGTAGAAACTTTTTTCCTCTAATGTGTTTCTTGCTATTCAGAAAATACATTATTTTTATATTGGCAGTTGGTTATCTACTGGAGAAATAGAAGAGGATTTTTTTTCAGAGCAGCATGTTTCAGAACACAGATTAAGGTAAAATTAATTACGCTGTACTACATGCAACAGGCAGTAAGAGAGGAAACACTACTGTACAAATCAATGCATTGATACACAACCACATTCTTCAGTCTAAGTCCTTTCCCAAATTCATTCTCTCCTTTTCAGTTGTCCAGCCCCGTTTGTTTTCTTCAGTTAAAATCAACATAGAGAATAGGCATTTTGTATCACAAAAGGAAAGAACAGGAAAATGAGGAGATGGTTGTGTTAGAGGAATATACTGTACCTTCTGCAGGAAAGGCATTCAGGCACAAAAGAAAAATGAACAAAAAGCCACAAAGTGCCAGGATCTTCATTTTTCCAACTAGTCACAAGATGTCTTCAAGGAGGCTGAAGGAGCAGTCTGGTCTGCCGCCAGTGCAGCCTTACCTTTTTATAAGGTAGATCGAAAGGAATGCCGTGTTCAGAATGGGTGGAGATTTGGCCTTTGTATTATATACCTCACGGGATGAAAAGAAACAGCCTTTCCTGTTATGAGAAGCAGTTTAGTCAAAATCGAGCAGCAGTTTGCTGCATTACAGAATGTCCTACCTGTTGAAAAGAAGTGCCTGTCTTTCAGTATTGAGCATACAGGGATGCCCTGACACAGAGTGTTCGTCCTGGGGTTCACAGAAGCCTCCCTGGGCGACCTCGTGTGCTCCTCCGTGTGCCCGGGAAGGCAGAGAGCACAGCCGAAAGGAAGCTGTGTGGACAGTGAACTGGAACTGAAAAGGCAAACCAAACTCAGAGTGTTTAAATCAAAGCAGTTGCCAATGTGTTGTTAACATAATTAACAAGACAGGTGGTTAAGCGGCAGATTTCTGAGTTTATTATTAACTTCTCAGTATCTATTATGTCTGGATAAGTAAGTCTGTTACAGAGATTCCAGTTAACAATCAAGATTAAGAAGTCCATCACATTCAACACCATATCAAGGTTCAGAAAGCATGCATTAAAAAAAAAAAAAAAAAAAAAAAGAAAAAAAAGCTCCTTCAAGCAGAGATCGACTGCAGAGCTGAGTCTTTTAAATACAGCAAAAAATTAGGTTTGGCAGCATTTGATTCTCACAGCTTATTCTGGTAAGATTTGGATCTCAAATACCAGAATACGCTATGACCCGTGTAGCCTTAAAAGCTGGGAGCAGTACCGGCAAGCCACTCGCACTTGGAACTGCAGGACAGGTGGCTTCATTCTGGTGCACATGCATTGCCCTTTCCCCTCTACCCCCAGGTTTCAGAGGTTTCATATTTTAGGATTTGGATTTGGCTTGTTTCTTGCTCTGGACCAGCAGCCTTCCACACTGGGTCACCCCTTCATCTACCAGTCTTAGCCTCAAAAGCTTATTTCTACATTCCTTCCTAGCAATATCCAAATACTGTGAAGATCACTCGTGCCTGACAGTAATTTTTTTTTTTTTTTCCTGCCAAGGCTGACATCAGCAAGGCTCTAGGATCAAATCACTACTATCTCTTGCTACAGATAGTATTATCTTCAAAGTGCTGTATGAGCAGCCCTGCCTCACCACTGGCACACCTCAGCCGTCTGGGCTGCGGTAGGGTTTTTAGCTCACATCAACGCCAAGCTTCTCAGAAAGTACTTTTACAGTTCAGTCAATGATGCAGAGAGAAATGAACGGGACATCAGAGCGTCGATGTTGGGTTTATGATCTCAGGTTTCTTTTGAATAGTTGAAACACACGGATGTTAGCCCTCATCTTGTACTTTTAAAGCCAACAACTTTGACAAGTAACACAGAATCAATTTATTAATTTATATAGAAATTCTTTACTCCTCTCTAAAGGGGGAACGATCATTAATATTATCAAAGTAGATTTAGTCAGGTGTTTTATAAAGAACAACTAGTTCCAGAAAATATATAAACTAGAACTAGTTACACAAGCTAGAAGCATTATCTTTGACATGGAAACATCTCTGCTGTCCATTTTATTAACGGAATCAAATTTACAGCTTCAGTGTATGAACAGAATCATTACATTGCTTTGAATGAACTGTAAATGGAGAAGAAAGCTTGGCCCATATAGCTCTGAGCACAGGATGAAATCTAAGCTGGTAACAGCTGAATCTCTTCAGCCTGGCTTTCCTGAAATAATCTTTTCTATTCCACCAGCAACTTCCCGTTTTAGCAGACCAAGGTTGATTTTGTTACCAAAGAATTTCAAACTTGCATTTGTGCCAGTTACCTGACACAGCCCATCCCACTCCAATTCGGGAAAACTTTTGACTGTATTTCTGCCCAGTCTTGCTCAGGGAAGTACTCACTCGATTTCAACAGGGCAAGTGACTTTCCTGTATAGGGTGTTAATCTACACCAGGATCTCAAGATGGAAATTCGCATTTTTTTTGGCTAAGTGATACTCTTGTAAAGATGTGGTAGTTACCGCTTAACTCCTGTACTAGACTGCAAAGCTGAGAAGGAAAGAAACGGGGGAGAAAAGAGATTTTTAGATAGGATATGTGACTTCACAAACTATTTCTACACATTAATCCAAACGCTATTAAATAGAAGTAAAGGCAGCTAGATGGTAATTCCGTGACAGTAAAGCTACTACAAAACATAAGAAGAAAAAATACAGGCAGGCAAGTTGTGCTGAAGGTTTAGCACAGCATGCAGCCCTTGCAATTATCTCTACCAGTGACTAAAGGACAGAAGCAAGACAGTTTTCTGCTGATTTTGTTACATCTTTTCTTTTAAAATATCCAGTGAGAGATGTGAGCAGTGACAAACTCACTGCATACACCAAGTATCTGCCACAGATAGTGGAGAACAAGCAGATGCGATCTTTTTCAAGAAAAAAAAACAGACACAAAAAACAACTTAAACTGAGCACACAAAAAAAAGCTGGGAAATTTCATGGGCTAGTCAGCCTACTCACTAAGGTTTGCAGAAGATCTGAAATGTCAATAAGGCACATGAAAGAAGAGGTAGGAGAGTCATTTTTCTACAACGTTCAGTCAGGCTGGCTGAGCAGCAGTAATGCTGAAGCAAGTACGTATCTCACCAGCTACGGTATTTTATCTCCATTATAGCTCCTGAGAAAGTTCTAGGCAGGCTCGTGTATATGGCATGATGTTGTACAATATAGGAGAAAACTCATCGCTGCAGAGAGAGTCTCGCGATAAGCAGTCAATGAAAGATTCTTAGTATGGCTCTGAATTAAAAAAGTAAAAAGCAATATATGCCTGATTCCACAGAATTCAACCCACTGCACTTCTAAATGTTGAATCAAATCTCACTTAAATCTTGATGTCTTTAACTGTTCTACATATTTAAACCTGTGAAAACCTAGGAAATTAACAAGACCAAAATCTAGGATATTGTTGTAAAGTCAGTGAGGCTTTTCCTACCAAGTTGATTCCAAGCTAAATCCTCCATTTAGCTGTTGTTTGTTTTTTTATTTTTTAGTTTTTCTTAGAGTCCCAGGTCCTACTGAAACGTCTGAGAAAGATGGAGCAACAAGGGATGCATGTGTGGGGTTTGAAAGAAAGAAAATAACATTCTATTTTCCCCATAAGGTGTTTTAAGATGTATAAATACATATCCTTCTAGTTGAATTAACTCTGCTTTTTTACAAACAAAAATTGTACAATGAACACAATTGAAAGATATTTTTTTAAAAAAAGCTGTATTGCTTTGATTTTCCTGGGGGCGGGGAAGGTCTTGCTTTACTGGTAAGTCCATCTGGTGACTTTGCAAACCATATTCTGGTAGTAACTGTGTGAGCAGCATGTTTTAATGGTAACCCAGAACAAAATCTCTGGTTTGTAATCAAGACCCATAGCCCCTCTAATGGTTAAAGCTCTCATGCCCAAGAAGTCATTACGTATTCTGACCATTTGTTACTCTCAAGACCAATTTTAGTTTCACTGATTTTAGGGTTTTTATTTCCAAAATTTACACTCAAGCTCTCCTCATGCTTCTCTGTTAACAAGGAGCTACCATCCCACCCCAAAGAATGCCTCTGTTGAAATATCAACATATCTGAGAACAGAAAAATAAAAAAGGAAAATCTTATCATGGGGTGCATCTCAGCTCTGTCTCTTAAAATAGCAGCTGCCTCACCCAGCTGGCTTTCTTCCTTAAACATAAAAGTGAAGTAGAAATAAAATGAAAAATAAATCTCATAAAAGGCACATATTAACTCAAACCTACTAAGAATTTATGAATGCAAAAGAAGAAGGTTACTAGGTAAGATGGGGGATGAGTTGCATAAGAAGTTCACCACATGATGACTACTGAGGTTTCCAGCTACGTGCATTTAATTAAACTGGAAAGGTCTTGGAATGTTAAATACATTACAGCTGCTGTCAACACCTACTTCAAAAAAGAAACATTCATCTTCTAACATATTTACAACTGAATATTGGCAACAGGACTGTTTACAAAGACTTATTTTCTTAAATATAGAGAACTGCGTTGTAACTTTACCATCAACCCCAAGCAAGAAAACAGCATGTGCTACTTTTGTTTTCTGCTTGGAAGAGGAAGGCTGCTGCTGTGTCTCTGTTACAATCCAAGCTTTCCAGCTGCTGTGATGGGAAATGAGGCAAACCTGTGTATTTATCACCGCACCCCCAAAGACCCCACAGAGGGGAAACTGAGCAGGTGGTGGGAAGCTCTGCTGTCTGCCCAGGGGAACAATTTCATATGGTTTACACTTCTGCTTTTCAGCCTGCTTTTTATTTCCAAGTTTGGAGAAGCCAAAACAACCACTTAAAAGCCATTGTGCCAAAAAAGAGCACAACGGACTTTGCCAGATGAGTCAGAAGGATTGCCTACAACCTTCCCGGTCTGCCTGCTACCAAGGGAGGCCACCGCCATCTCCACAGCTTTGGCTGAGCAACTCGGCAGATGTTACCTGCAAAGTGGTTTTGGCCCTCAGACCAGAGAGGATCAGCGATTGCTACTCCAGAGTGTGGCAGAACAGTCAATGTCTGTATTTTCTTTTATCCATGTACAGCCTAGATACTCTCATCCATTCTGCTGAAGACACATCACTTTCTGGAAGGGAGATTATCCTTAGACTTACGTTCTTTGATTCTTAATCTTTATTTCACATAATCTGCCTGTAACCTCTGGCATTGCTGGCTGCCCGTGTCCCCAACTCATTGTGTCTGTGCCACTAATTCTATGCATTTAGGTTAGTTTTTGAAGTATTTCCTCACCTGGTGCTTGTAGTCACCTCCAGTTTCTTCCCTTGAGTCTGTTCTCTTCTCATACCACTTTCTTCCCTTCTGTCACTCCCATGCCCTTGTCACTCTCTGCTGTCCAGCTACGCCCCAGTCTCACTTTTCCTTTATTATGACCTGGTAAGAGGTGAACAAAATTTTTGGTTGCAACCGTTTAATTATTTTTTTTTTCCACTGAAGCTATTTTTTTTCAAGGTATCAGTTTGCTTTCTGGCAGAAGTAATTTATTGAAAAGCCAAAATATAAGTGCATGAAAACCAGTGTGTTTGATATGTTGGGCTGTTGTGGTTGTGTGTTTTTTTTAACCAGTCTCAAATTATACACATGCTTTGACTCTACCATCGCTCCTCATGGGAGAGAAATAAAATTTCCTACTCATCACGTGGGCTAAATTGTCCATTCAGCATAATCTCTCATAATACATTGTGGCTAGAAACCTGCTGATGCACGCACCAAGCTGAAAGGAGTTAGCTTTTCAAACCTTCCCTGGAGCTGGAGCTCCCCATGGAGAGACAGAAAGGTTTCCCTCACCACCACCAGTCTCCCCAGTGAACAGAAGCCGCTCTTGCCCGCTGCCAGGAAGCCCATACCCTTCCCGGCCACAGCGCGCCCTCCCACCTGCCCCGCCATGGCAGCACGCACCCTGCCGCAGCCACGCCAGGTCACACCGCCTGCCTTCCTGAAACCCGCGGGTTCCAAGACTACTCCCCACCCCTCCTCACGACTGCCGTCTTTCCATTCCCTTCCTTCTCTGTACAAGGAAGCCTTGTGCTCTGTACATACCAACACATGCAGCCACATACCGCAGTGACAGGCCTAGTTATGTCTGGAAGGCCAATAGTGGCTCCAGTTAACTTGGCGTTTGGTTTATTTGTTGTTGAGCTTTGTTTTGTGCTTTTTGGTTTGTTTTTTTCGTTCTAAAAAACCTTGCTGTCTACTCAGGTGTGTGCTAAAATCCCCTGCTTTTCAAGGGGACTTTTACTATGGCAGATACATTAAGGAACTCTACAACTACAGCAAAAGTTGAGCCTGTAATTAAATTAGCATCTCATAGACTGGGATTACAACAGGCTGTAGTACGCCCCCACGCACTGTGGAAGATAACGATTTAAAGTGCTTCAAAGAATAAATTTTAAATTATGATTTAAAAAAGCAGATTTTGATATCCATTCTTAATCTTGTTTCACGTTCATACACATTCAGTATTTCCTTAAGGAAAGGTTCTAAGTTGGTTGACATAACCATAACTCGTCACATCAGTTTTTAGAAAACATGGCCTTTGCCTGCAAGGCACTACTACTTGCACTTATTTTCACATTCACAGAGCTCAGTACTTGCCTATTCTTCTTTCAGTGTTCATCATTATTAAAATTATGAAAACTAGATTCATCTACTAAAGAATTAGGTGAGAAAGTTTTTTGTGATTTTTGCACGGCTCTGCTCACTTCACTCCTGCCTATACAGCTGGCGGTCTCCCAGTTTCCCTGGCATTCATGAATTCCTTGCTGAGGTAGGATGAGCTGTTCCTCAATGTCACCAGCTCTACCCCTCCTTCCTCCCTCCATGGCTGAGCTCCCGCGCGGGGGTTATCCATTACCTAGGCTTGGATACACGCCTGCCTTCACCACAAAGGCTGATTTTTCTTCCTTCCAACATTTACGCCTGCTGCTCCTTCTTCAGCCACAGAACGGTGGTAGCAGAGGGCTTCTTGACTGCATCTTTGCTGGAGCTCTTCCTCTGCCTTACGCCCTGGCCTGCGCTGCCTTCTGTCCCAAAGGGCAGGCTCTCAGTGGGCTGTCAGACACCCCCTACCTGGTCCTGTAACCCCTGGTGTGGAAAGCACATTCAGCTCATTTCTCACACCTGCTCATTTTCCATTTCCTTCCTTTTCAGCACTACAGCTAGTGCTTCTGTGTTGTTACTTATATGTATATAAAAAGGACAACCGGCACGCCTAATTATGACCCTAGAACTCAGTGGGATTTTTTGCAGGTCCAGGCATGACTCAATGACATGTAAACAGAATTTGCTAGAAGTTCCCACCTTTTACAGGAATTCCTTATTTCGTTATGCACGCGCCAAAGAACAGAGACATAGCATACATTTATCCTGCAATTAAATTAAAATCAGATTGTAAATGTTGACTACAGCTGATGTTTCTAAGGATTTCTATGATGTTTTAAGTAATTCTACTTTAAATGATTATCTAAATAAGCAGCTGCAAAATTGTTACTAATTTACTTCAACTTTTTTTAACAAGCATAAGAAAGCGTTCTTCAGTTAGCTGGTATAAGCAAGAAGGCCAGACCTGACTGCATTTATTTTCAGTTTGCACAGCAGAATACAAGATGAAATTTAGATCTTACCTTATGAAAATATTCAATGTAATTAGCTGTGCAATTTTCATCCGACTTGCCCCACCTCTAACACTGCTGGAAGCTGTGAGGTTATGCACCGGCCTTCATGAAACCTATATAATAGTACACCCATAAAACAATAACACTTGGCATGCCTGGTGTCTTTATACAACTTGACAAAGCCAGAAGACAAAGATGATTCCTTCCTTATATCTGCTGATAAAGGGAAAATTCTTTTGAACTCTTCAATATTTGAAAAAAATAAGCTGCCTTACCAAATTATTTTCTTTGATCTTCAGTTTACAGCAAACTTAGAATTTAAGTGGTTCCAATTTAAAAAAAAAAAAAAAAAAAAGAAAAATGCATTTAAATAACCTTGCCACGTAATATTTAAGAACAAACTGGATTTTTATTTCAACATTCAACCACATCAGTGTCCTTTAGTCATCATAGTAAAGTGGAAAGGGATTCTTGGAACACAGGAAACAGTACATCAATCTGTGGCAACCCCCAGCGAGGATGGCTGTTCAGACCTGTAACCTGGCACTGCAAGGCCAGCTGCCACACAGGCGAGTAAGGCGCTGGCACATGGCTCCGAGATCAGCCTTAATGCAACACTCACCCACCTCCATTTTACCAAGCAACAGACCCCGACCACAAGTGTAACAGAACAGACACACTCTAGGAACGCAAATACCTCATTCAGACGTACGCAACGCGTCTCAGAGTGAGGAACATCATCTTTAAGCTTCTAAACAAATCTTCAGCACTATTGCAAGGCATTTCTTTTTACGAACGCGTATACTACCACAGAAAGGTAGTGGCGTGTGGGGGTTTTTGGGGGATGAAACTTGTAATATATTATTCCCACTTCTTGCTAGTGGTCCTAACACCAAAAAGAATTACTGGAAATCTGTTTTTAAATGACCAGTTTCACTTCAGAGAAATAGCGTATCACTTGGAAACTGAGTTGGCCGGCAAACAATTTTCTGGGGGGTGGGGTGGTGGTGGGGTGGTGTGTGTGTGTGTGTGTGTGTGTTGTGAAACAAGCTTCTGACCACTGTCAGGGGAATAACAGCATTGAATATTTAACTGCAAAATCCAATATTAAATGTAACTTCCATGAAACATACTATTCATACATTTTTATGAATTGTATGGTGGTCTAAGTATCTACAGAAGTACCAGATTTCTTCCTAGACACGAACTCACCACCACTGCAATGGTGAGATAGCACAAGCATGGTAATTTACTTGTATGAAGGTCATGGCTTTTGAGTTACAGGTCTTGATCTACTGAATGCAAGCCTAAAATCACTGCACCTTCCCACCCAGACTGGACACAAGATATTACGCATCTACCATCACTACCAATCACCTTATTCCTGAACTGCAGTGATGATCTGCCCAAAGGTCATCACTTTTTCCTCCTAAGCAATATGATACATCCTCAACCACCACCAACTCTTCTGAGAAAAATTATGCCACAAGTGAAAAAAACAAAAAAAACCCCACAACACCAAACCCAAACAACTCACCCAAAATGCAAAAGCAAACAAGAATTGTATTTCTTAAAGCAATACATCCTTTCAGGATTTCTGAAGAACTTGTAAAAAGCAAGAGTAACTTATCAGATTCCTCCCCCTGCCCGTGACAATGTAGGAAAACAAAATTCCAGGTATGTTTGCAAATTATAGTTGAGCCTCAAGGGAATAAGAAGAAATGCAAGCTGAACTGAAATACAAAAAGCACACTGTCCTATCATCTATGTTTCTTACAGAGACAGTCAGACAAAACTTGGGCTCTTAATAAAAGCTTCAGTAGAGTTCTCCTATCCCATCAAATTTCTAGCTAAAAGTAAAACCACTGTTGATGAAGTATGTGTTTTGTTTCTTCT
Organism: Falco cherrug; assembly: GCF_023634085.1. NCBI lineage: Eukaryota > Metazoa > Chordata > Aves > Falconiformes > Falconidae > Falco > Falco cherrug. The sequence continues at coordinate 44,999,937 of NC_073705.1, forward strand.
ACTTCTCAGTCACACAAATACAATGGAGGTGACCATAAATATTTTGGGGGACAAACTGTGTTCATTGCATTGAAACGGTGCCCAGTGAACTGGATCATGGAATTTTAGCTCACGCAAGCTGCAGCAAGCAGCTGACAGTAAATCAAATGATGGAACATTCTCCTCAGACAGATGTCTCCCTGCAGGAGCTGGCAGGAAGAAGTTGAAACTTATGCCATTATAGAAATGCAGACAGCCTTAGCCTCTAAACACCTTAGTTCAAGTTCTGGATGTCGTATTATCAACTTATTTTGGTTGTGCTGTACGATCAGCATATCCACAACACACAGAACCAGGAGGAGGCCACAGTGGCTGAGTAACAGACTCCGAAGAACAAAGTCTCTCTGCTATCCCTGCAGCCATACCCCGTCAGATCAGCACAGACATGGTTTATCTATGTTTTTAAGGAAGAGATCAATATGCAGATCAATCACAAAATCTTTCCAAAAGCCCTACAGGCTGACAGCTGCACAGTATTTTCTGCTTTGGAGGCTTGCCAGCTGAATTAAATGTTTTATCTATTCAGGAAAAAGTGTGAGATGCTTGCTCAGACATTTGTCATTGTACCACTTCATTTCCTCATACTAAGTTTTCTGGAACTGAGCAACCCGACTAGTTATTTTGGACCACAGATGCAATAGTGCCTTGTATTCTTCTATCATCTTTCTGAGAAGGAAAAAGCTAAGAAGTGCTTTCTCAAGGAGTAGCTAAAAGCGAAAGAAGGACAGGCCTTTTGGAGTCATGGGGAAGAGCAAGAGGAATAACCCTCCCCATTTAGGTGCCCGTGTTTTTCCCCTCCTCCAGGGGAAGAAGTGACACGCAGCGGGAACAAATCTGCTTCTGTAACAAGAGGGTTACTCAGCTCCTCTCACCACCCTGTCAGGGAGGTGTGAGCTCTGGCAGATTAGCTGTCAAAACCAGTTTCCTAAATCACATCTTGCTTGAGCTGAAGGACTGGACTTACCACAAGAAGAAAACATTTCCCTCACTCATAGCACACCTAGCACTGCATCCAGTGTCAGTATTTTTGGACCGAAGCCTTGCCTTGTTTCGGTACGCTCTCTGTTTAGAAGCCTACAGCTATCAGATAAACTGGTCCACATCATATCTAAGGCTCTGAAAGGGCAGAGAGAACAGAAATCATCTAAGAAGCCGGGGTGAAAGGAGACACATTATTCCATCTTCACCACATTGCCTGCAGAAGTGAAGTTAAAACCAAGCAACACAAATAGAGCTCCAAGCCCCACCTTAATATAGGCAGGCTATCCAGAAAATGACGTGTGGAGACAGAATGAGTGAACAGAGCGCTCGGAGACCACGACCACCCACCCCCCGGTGCACAGGCACACCAGCCGGCAGCTCTGCACAGGCTTTACTTGCAGGGCACAGACCGAGGAGCAGCAGGACACTTGCTGAAAAAGCTCTGCCAAAGATGTTTTAAACCTTGCTCCGGGACAGTCTCCTATGCACTTACCAACTCGCTATAAACTGCTAGGAGAAACGATAATCGTAGTCTTGCTTTTCTTTTGGGTCTTTCCTAGTTCCTACATCCCAGGTGCTGTCATTACTGCCTCCAATACAGCGAATACACCTACAGCCTGCAGTTTCTATGCTACGTACCCTTCCCCTTCAAAAATGGAGGCCAGCACATACTCCCAGAGAACTACATTGATTCACCACGACTACTCCAGGTTGAATTAACTTAACTTTGTATCCCCAGAGTTCTTAATTCTCCCTGCCTTCTCACAGCTCAAAAATTAGTTTCGTTTATCTCTAAATCTAACAAGATCATTTGCTCCAACTGTTTTATCCTCCTTATGCCACGAACATCTGCTTCAGCCTGGTTAGAAGTTCTCATATATATAAAATGCAGATTCTTACTAGAATGGCATAAGCTCTAACAAAATATTAATGAATCTTGTATTAGCATACCACCTCCAGAAATAATGACTCTATAAAGACTGCAATTTTAAGAATTTATCTAGTTTATTCTTGGCAAGTGCAAAAAGACACTCTGGAGCATGCCTTAATTTAATAGGATATCAAAATACTTTTTGCAAGAGTTTGAGACACATCCTTTGTGGCATTTGAGCTTAAAGGTATTAGTAATGTGAATCTAAGGATGCACCCCTTATTTCCCTGGATGATTCAGAAATACTTCTGTACTCAATTTCCTTCCCAGCCCCTCAACTCACCTTGGTGAACAAAACCAGCATTTTTTCAGATGCAAAGGTGTGATACAACAGTTGCTGCTCCTTTCATAAATTAAGTCTTAAAGAAGACTGTTGTATAAATACATCAAACTTCCAGCTGACAGATCTAAAGTTACAGGTTAGCAGGCTAGAGAGTAATCTGTTTTCATTCCACCACCTGTCTCCAATCACTCCCGACACACTTCTGTCAAAAATTTTGTATATTCTTCAACCTTATTTGTTAAAGGCTTTTCTTTCTTCTGGGCGAGTCTGAAGACGACCCTAGTTCACTGCTTCTAGTCTTCCATTTCCAGTTTGCTTAAGAACATTTTCTGCCTTCCCACTACTCCCACTGTATCTTAGGTGGCATTTATGATGAACTTTAGCCAATTCCCTGAACCACAAGGTGGAACTTGTGGAGAAGGGAACTCTACCTTTTGATCCCTGTGTCTCCTGGAAATAGTACTGTCAGCTGTTTTTTTTTTTTTTTTGGGGGGGGGGGGGCGGGATGGAGCTCTTGATCCCTGTTGTACTTACACACTGCCAAGGAAAGTAATGCTGACATCTGCCCCACTGCTCCAGTCAGATGCCACCAACACAGACGCTCCAACTGAAGTGGCGCACTGGCAAAAGCTTAGCCACACTGCTCTTGAAGCGGTTTTTGCTGCTTTTACTACCCGAGGAACCGACCTGGAAACACGGCACACATCTTTGTCCACCTTCGTTGGTATGAGCTACCAACGTGATTGAATCCACTCCAGCCATGAAACTGCAGATTCCCAATTTTACTGTCTGTAAAACAAACAAATGAAAAACCAGAAACCCTTTTCCACCTCACCCCCCCTTTCCTCCCTTGTAATTCATGGATTCATCTATAATGCAAATGAATAAATTGTTTTTGACAGACTTGCTTCAGTTAACTGATGAAAAGAGACTGACATGCCACCGCTGTGTTATTACTAAACAGACTTTTAACATCTCAAGACTAACAAAGGCATTAACCTGCCCACCTGGCCCACCCTCCTGCATAGCTTGTACCAAAACATTGCTCCCAGTAACCACTGCACTACAGCATGAGAACCAGAACTGACTTGAAGACTTTAAGAGAATTAAACATGACGTCCATTACCTGCGGCAACTTTTGAGATTTTTCCCCCTTGACCTGTGTTCTTGGATTCTACTCTTACCATGATTTTTATGCTGCCCTGTTTTGGGCCAACACCACTTATGATTCCCTTTCTTTCCCACCCTGCTATGCTTGCACATAAATACATATTTCTCCCGCATTTATTGGCAGTTAAGCAGCTGCTTAAGCTTTTTCTCACTAAAAAAAACCTTCTTACATCTCATTTGAAACATGGAAATTGTTTTCCTTAAATAAGCACTTACTTGAAAGAGGAATTCATGAAAATATCTGATCTTGCTTGCACTTGTGACCGATTTCTCTCACTCCCCTTAAAAGTACTTATGTAGAAACAGCCAGCAAAATCCTGTCTTCACTAAAAGTCAGTAAGGCAATACAACTAGGTATAACCTTCTTCAACCTGACCTAACAATGAATCAAAACCTCTTATGACTTTATAGCCAACTGAAAATATGTGGGGAACAAAAGCCTCCTAAGGAGAGGACCAAATAAAGTCAGCAAAGTACATTAAGTAACACTCCTTATTCAAGAAAAATTAAGCTTTACCCCTCAGCCAGTTTTGGATTTCTGAATTTATATCCCAATAACAACCATATTACTTTCCTAGTTTACAGGAGCGTATGGAACAGGAAATTAAGAGTTAAAGAGTCTCTAACCAGTGTTTTATCAGCTTTTACAGATCTGAAACTTAGGATATAAAGCATCCAGTTTCCTTCTGGAAGTATTCAGTGTTTAGGAGGAGACACATATACATAAACCCCATGTACATACACACACCCCGCCAAAAAAAAAACAAAAAAAAACCAAAAAGCAAGCTGCTGAGCAAGACCTACTTAAGGGACCCTGATACCTAGTTAAAAGAGTATCTCTCAGTTTTACAATTAGACCTCTCAATTCAGGAAAAACACCACCAAAATAATTTGCTTACAGTATCATCACCCTAGTATGTTCTATTGATAAATTTGAACTATTTTTTTCTAGTAAGTTGTCAAGCTGTTTGCATTCCAAGAGTAGCCTGAGCAGTAAGGCAGCATCAGCTGTCACGCTCTGCCTGAAAAAATGGGCACCCATCCTTGTGCATATCTAACCATCACCTTTTTTCTCCCCTCCCCAAATCAGAGCTCTCTTAATTAAGATAGATCTTAAATCTTCAATTAGGACTTCAAATGTAGAGGAACAACTCTTAATCTTGCCTTTCCCTTTTTGGAGACCCACACTAGACAGCACTAACAGCATTTTCCTACTGATATAACCTCATTCACTGAAGTCAGGCCACATCTTTCCAGACAACCAAGCACAAATGCTCATGTTTCCCCAGGCACTATTTGGCTCCCCCACCCCCCACCCCCTCCTCTTAAAAGGTTATTAAGAGACTTTCCTGTTGGTTTCACTTTGCATGCAACACATCTCCCTTAGGCAGGGTGTTGTGTTCTATATCTTACTGTTGCAACCAGTACAGGATACCTCCCTTGGTTCAGTCAGTCTCTGAAACTTTGTCCTCAGAATCTAGGCGTTTTGACCGAGTTTTCTTTTAGTACAGGCACAAGTATCAGAATTTTGTTAGGAGCCAGCTCCCTACAGATTTCAGAATTTGAGGACCAGCACACTGCTGTGTTCAGCCCCAGCATGTAGAAATCGATAAAGCATAGGAAATTGCTTAAGGAGACAAAACCCTCCCAAAAGGCTACTTACAGTTGACACGATCCAGAGATTTCTTCCTCTCAAGTACTACAGATTCTCATTCAGCTGTAAAAGTGCCAGGAACTAGACTGTGCTCTATGATCTTTGAGCAAAAGGAGTTGCAACGAGGTTCTTCACAATCCACTTTTTCTTCCCTATGATTGAAGAGTCTAAAAATACTAGTGTGTGACAAGACATAAAAACGTTTGGCACTGGCTGTAGTCAGTAGCCAACAGGTTACACTAACTGAACCACCTGAAGCAAGTGGAGATCAACAGCTTCCATCTGGGAAACAGCCCCCAAGAGCTGCCAGCCAGTGAAACTGTAAAACTTCGCAGGTATTTTTTTTACAGAGGAATATGCACTCTCTCACAAAGGAAACTGCAGCCAAAAAAATATTTATAGTACTCTTCAAGTCATTAGCGCAAGGGTACTAACACATTTCTATTAAAGACGGGGAAAGTGACAGCAGTCAGCTTATGAGGCTAGAATTTTATTGTTCATAAATCAATACATAAACATAGCATATTTACCATACATTGAAAGTCTGAGTTGTTAATATGAGCTCAAAACTTTCTTGTGCCCAGGAACTCACCTTTTATTCCAACACAAAACAACTGAGTTTGCCAAGTATAAATTTCTTAATGTTAAATCAGTTTCACTGATGGGAAACATTTCTTTTAGACCAAGCTAAACATACCAATTTGGAGAATAGTTCGAAACAGACTAAAGCATACAACATCATGGTAAATGTATGGTATTTGGGCTTACAGTAGGCCATCCTCGATTCCCCTTTTCTGTGCCAATTGTACAAGCTTGTTAGAGATGAGCACTAGGAGCTCTTCTGAAAGGTGGAGCTTCATCTGCAATACTGAAATTTAGTCACTGGCAGACAGACATGCCTCTATTGATATTCAACAAGTTGATAAATCTAGTATCAAAACAACGCAGCTATTATATCAAGTCAACATTAAAGTTCTCACGCGTACTCCAGAAAGAGACCAAAGTTCATATGGGACTAATGCCACATACTTTCCTTGTCTTGTCTCCTTTATACTTTTTGGTCACCTCACCTGTCAAATCCAACGTTTCGGACAATTGCTTAAACCTCTAAATTTCTGCCCAGGCAGAACTCATTACTACATATAGTGCCATATCCAACTTGTTTAGTTCTTCTTAACGTGTCACTAAAGTATAATTTATGCAATCTTAACTGAAAACTAATGCATGTCAACAGCATTTAATGAATGTGTCCTTGTCCACATATGGGATACACCAGTTTAGAAATTACCTCCTTTACTACGCAGTAACAATAAAAGAAAATAAAGAGTTGAACTGCTGTCAAACCCATTAAAAGGGAGATAGATTATTTTACCCATATATTAAAAATAATTTACTTTTCCAAAACAATGTACATCAGAAGCAGTTCACACTACTTTAAACATAAGAGTTGGAAAGTGTCTGAAGAAAAACTATTAAGTCTGAATCACATTGCACTGAGACAATATGCTGAAATGCTTTTAAACTTCTGACTTGGAGCAAAACTGCTTGTAACCATGATTTTTTATTTCGCATGTGCAGTTGGTAGGCTGTCAAGACAGCTGTGAAGAGGAGTCTCCCTTTACTTTCTCCTGCTGCTTCCACCACCAGCCAGCATGGTGGCCACCCGAATGAAGATATTCAGCGTATCTGTGTAAATACCCATGCACCTAGGAAACAGGAAATCAAAGTTAACACTGTTGAAAAGAAACAGTATTAGTGTTTCACACCATTATACTTAATTTTTAAAAGCCTTCATGAAGCATCTGTAACAAAACCCAACTGACTCCTCAGCCGTGATATGTATAAACCCCCCTGTATTTTTGCTTTACCGTACCCCCTGTATTTTTGCTTTACCATCTTTGTCAGCAGCAACTATTTACAGAAGTCTTGACAGACAGTATACTGTTCTCACACAGGAGTCCTCTGCTTTTGTGCTCTATTTTTAATCTGCGTATCTCCAAGAATTTTGAACAAGTCAGTATTATTCTAATTACAAGAAAGCAGAATCAAGGAGGACAACAATTCACCTGATACCTGACAGACAACATCTACATGCAAGCTCCTCGTTAGTCAGACTTGCTCCTTACTAAGTCAATTAATCCTTCTTTCCCTATCTATCACACTGCTGAAGCTTCTTTACTTACTGGCAAAAACTAGTAAATATTAAGTGACCAGGAAAGAGTTAACATTTTTTGTCTCGGCTGATACTGACAGATATTTTCAGAAAGCAGCTACAAATTCTCCCAGCAATGCTTTAGAAAACAAAAATACTTTTACAAAGTACTGCTGGAGGCAAGTGACACCACACATTCAATCTTCTTTCTCTCAGGCAGATGCTTTCAGTTTTAACTCAAAGAGCTATTTTCACATTGCATTTTTAAGTCCTGTGATTTTTCACATTTAGCAGCAATATACTTTTGAAAAGTAAACAAAAGGTCTGGCTGTAATACAGCTTGAAGAAAATTCTTACACAGACACTGAGACCAGCTGTGTTAACACAGAATACTTACGCATTGATTGGATCATATTTTGTTACTCCGTAATATGGAATAGTTTCTGCACGCTTGATAACATGCTGCGTATCATAGAGCAGGAACATGCCAAAGAGCACCAATCCACCATAAACAGCTACTGAATACAAGCCAGCACCAAAAGCAGAAGTAGGAGGCAAGAACATGGATCCTGGAGAGGAATATATAATAGCGTTAAAGAAAGCTGCTATGTGTATCTGCTACTTCAAACTGGGTCAAACTTCAGTTACTGCAGCACATGCTTTCTCAAGAAGTATTCAGTTCTCAATTTGTGGTGCATTTTTTATACCAAAAGTTTTAATACACAAGCTGAAGAGATCACATATACAATTTGATCCAGTGATTTTGAACACCCTAGGGAATCACGTGTACTTTTCTTCATGTGAAAGTACTTCTGTCCCTAGGGCTACAATAATGCCTAGAAACACATAAGGGAGAAGTACAAGTGGATCACGAACTAAGATCATGTTAGCTGTCTTCCCTAGTCACTGGCAGTAACTGAAAATAGAAGCCACCACTCTTGGCCATTTTTCAGATTAACACTTGCCAGAACTGTAACTTCACGTTTGGTTCCAAGATAAAATGTAACACAGTATTTTCTGCTGTGTTAGGGTTGCAAGGGCTATTTAAGGCAAACCTTAACTGGACAGGCCAGCCTGCAGTTAAATATAAGCTGCATCTTAGCACCTCAAGTTTTCAACCTATGTTATCTGACATTATTAAACCAGTATTTTACCAATTGAAGAAGCAAGTACAAAGCCTAAGCCTATTCCAAGTGGTCCTCCCATGTTCAGAAATTTTTCACTCGGCGCACACATGGCCACAGTTGAGAGCCCTCCAACGATTCCAGCGGTGTACCAGGCAGCTCTGATCAGCAAAGGACCACCCAAAAAGGCTAGAGGAGCCACCACTGCACCCATGACACCTAACCAAAGGAAAACAAGAATTAAGATTTGGAACAGTTCTGGTAAAAACACCACCAGACAAAACATTTTCAATTTTTTCCCAGTCAGATAACATGGCTCAAACTCACCCACTTACAGGACAAAACACCAATGCACTTGACTGTGCACCTATCTTGAAGTGAGCACAATGAATTAGCAACCTTAAATTCCATGACCTACTTTTATCTAGCTCTGGGAGTACTTCAGGGAACTGGTCTTTGGAAGAAAGACTAACAAAAGTCAACATATCGATCTGTTCAAAACAGAGCTGGTAAGAGATACTTAAGCGTGGACTCATCAGCTACACACGAGCACTCAACACTGAAAAGCAGGACAGTTTCCTTCTACAATAATTAGGCAAGCAAGTCGGACTTTTTGCTAGTCTTGGATGAAACCTTTATCTAGTCCATTAATATCACATTAGGTTATTTAACTTAGTAACAATCTCTGAAATAAACACAATTTCTTCTTGATAGAAACGTTAGCACGCATGATTCCAGTGCCTAACATCCATGTGTCTTTCATGAACCAGAAATTATTTCTGGCAGAACAGTTATGAAAAATTATAGCCATTGTTATTTGAACTAGGTATCATTAGTGAGAAACTGCTATGTACTCACAGCTTACACACCTGATAGGAAGATGCACGTAAGCAGCTGCAGTTTGATACTAAAATCTCATTTTTCTCATCAAGTTTTCAAATACTTTCCTATCCTGTACTGCTGAAGAACATTAAGTGCAGAACAAGAGTGCTTACAGAAGCTACAGTGCCAGAAAGCAGTCATAAAACCAAAGCGGCTAAACCCAATTAGTTTTATCCAATGTGGTATATACTTATCTCAAGTTTAACTTGAGCATGACTTTTATAAGATTATGAAAAATATTAAGAGTTGTGTTAAGGACACTTAAGAAGTCTTGCTGACACTGAGGAGCTCTCTGGTTTCTGAAAAGTATTAACTCTCCTATAGCACTATATAAAAAATTACCCTAAAGTCAAAGTTTTGTTAAAGAATCTGTTCCCACTGAAGCACAGACATCTCTACAATGAACACTAATCACATACCTGAATGCATCATCCAAGCCAAATGTTTAGCGGCTGGACTATTTTCATAGGATATAGACCTGACCAACATTCCAGCACCGATCATAGCTGCAAAAGTTGCACCTATTGCCTGTAAAAACCAACATCACAAAGCTCAAGTTAACACTAGGATATATGGTGTCTGTTCTAATCTCCTGGTCTAAAAATTAATAGCGTAATTCTGAGAAGAGCAACCTAATTGGTAATTGAAGCATTTGCCAATTTTACTTCTCTAAGATTACAGTCAGATCTTTGCATATTCTAAGTTGCAGTAACTCTCATTTTGTTTTTATTCAGCCTTCTAGGAATCCAAGTTGAGTGGTAAGACGGCAACAACTTCTTAATTGTGTAAGGTAAAAGAAAAAAAACATATAATTCTGCCCCTTACCCTAATCCTCATTAAGCTGCCTGAAACATTAGCTTTACTTTTTTTTTTTGTACGTTTCTCCACCAAAAGCCAATACTCATTTCACATGCTTCTTTTACCAGTGATTTTTAAACCTCATTGCCTTATCTTACTGTTAATTCCGACCAGAACCATCCAGTAGCTAGCAAACTGGTCAGAAATGTACAACTTCCATTTATCACCAAGGATGCATTATTAATTTAATCTCTATAAAATTATGTAAGTGTTGGCATTTAAGTATTATCGTTCTACTCCACTTAACACACTGAATATGTACGAGGCAGACATATTTTGTTAGCAGTTTGCCTGGATGGTTTGCCTACCAGTATCATTTCAGCCTTGGCAAACGGGAGACATCTCTCAAAGAGCTATACAGAAGAGCACAGGGAGGAGTAAGAATGCATAGGGACCACTGCCATTTTTAGAAAGTGACAGAAATAGCGTCTTTAGCCTCAGATGGCTATTTATAACAGCTTCTTACTTGCATATAGTGGGTAAGGATAGCATAGTATATTTTTTTTTTTCCTCATGTCTTTGACAAACTGTCAAAGCAGCAGAAGGTACATGTCAGCATGTAATTAGAATTACCAAATCTTAAGTCACGAAATATGATTAGGATACTTTAATAGCCTTTACGGGTAAGGAAACTAGCGTAAATGAAGTTTTGCCTTTACTTTTCATCAAGTAGTTTACACTTCACTTTTCTTGTATCAACCATCGCATTTGGGGTCATTCCACAGGAAGTGTTTTTATTTCTGTAACATGCTTACCAGCCAGGAGCCTCTTGTCATAAGGCTCATGAGTGCTGGAGATCTGCTCACTGCTACAGCAGAGAGTGCCGTCAAGCCAATGCTTCCCGCGAAGTACATGTAAGTAGAGCGAATTCTGTCTTTCACATACTGTGGCCAAATACTGAAAAATAAGCAATCACATATATCTGTACAAGTACCAGTATTGGAAGAAGACCAACTAAAAGTACGATAAAACTGTTAAATATATTCATAGATACAGATATAAGGGAGGTTTCATAACAGTAGTGTGGTCTAGCAACCTCTGCCTTACAGGAGGGGGCTGAACTTTCAAATCTTGCTGGTCTAACATAACTCTCTAGAAACACTGCAAGTTGCAGCTACTATTAACTACAGTTCAATTCTAAGGAGAAAGTATACATGGGAAACAGAATAAAAAACACTTTTTAACTATGGAAAAATCTGAGAATGGTGTCTATATAACAAATCGGCATAAGGAAAAATGTCTACAGAACGTGTACTGGGCACTAAACAGTCAGCTGAGCAGCTCACAAACTGCTGAGTCACAGTGCACATGATTATCTGACATTGCAAGACATGAATGTTATTTTGAAAGCTAACAATAGCAACAGACCTAGCCGTGAATGAGTTTCTGCAGTATGATTTGGTCATACTACGGACAGGAAGCTTTCCCTGCTAACATCAAACAGTGCACACATTTTCTTTCATTTCACCATTACTTCAAGGCTTGTGGAAAAAGTAAATATAGCTCTATCAGTGAAAAGCTTCTTATAGATACAACTAGCAAGCACTCAACATGAATGTGAATGGTCACTTCCAAATATAAATGCAGATGAAGTAAAGCAAAATGCCTTCAGCACCCATCTCTCTCGTGCCTGTGCCTATCACTAACCACCCTTTAAGATTCAGTAGCTGTATGGTTTTGCCATCACAGTGAAGTTTTTGTTGGCCAAAATGCAATACACAAAGTTTTAAGCAAAACAATTTATTAGAGCAAGGCTTATGCCAAGCTAAGGAGTGTGTTCAGAGAAGACTCTTTACAATGTGCTGTATTAAAGTTCAATGAACAGTCTCACAGGAACACCAAAGTGGTCTTAACAATGTGTTTTACAGAAGATTACCTGTGGCATACCTCATAAGACACGTTTATATACTCTTCAAAGATACACTTCAAATTTAGCAAAGCAAAGAAACTCACTTAAGTCAATGACCATTTAAGTTTGGGTAATTAAGCTTCTCTTTCAGTTACATGCTTTAAAATCCTACAAAGAGTCGAGGGCTTTCCATTCAGTTTAAAAAAAAAACAAAACAAGATGTAAGCTGTGTGTACACTGGGTCATACTAGCTAAAAAAAGGAACAGATACAAAGAGGAGGGAGGTTCACTTAACATACTCTTTACTTAAAACAGTAAGCCTTCTTACTTACACAGCTCTTTCAATAGCTCCAATCTCACTGGACATGCCCATTCCATAGTAACAGAGGGCCCCCAGGCCAACAGCAGCTCCTCCAGCAACAACAAATTTCCCTAGGCGATCAGCTGTATAAAGAAAAAAAAAATCCACACTCATGTATGCTTTTTTTTTGGATTGTTAATAACATACTCAACATGAGTAGCTGTTATCTGAAATGGCTGATCCATGTTAGGCTTCTTTCTTAAAGCTCCCCTTAACTTGATGTCATTGCATTACCAGTTCTCAATGAACTACGCGTGAAAAAACGCTACATTCCCACTACAAATGCAATATAGCTTCATAAAATGGAGTAAGAAATAAGAAACCAACTAGGAACGTGCCAGGTTTACAGACCTTCATTACAGTGACATGAATTCCAACACAAAACCAATTAACAGGTTCACCAACAGAAGAGTTCACCTGTCAGCTGATTTAATATACCATTTCACTATCCAACTCACTATAAAACAGGAGAAAAACTAGACATTGTGTCCTTTCCTCTCATTTATCTGCCCTTAATGCTTGTTCCTTTTCAAGAGCTCTTTAGTAGCAACTAGATCCAAATCAGTTTAAAAGGAGATTTCCAAAGCTCATGGGCAACAACACATGATTTACCATCAGTTTCCATGGTCTGATTTTCAGACATACTGCCTGCAGGCCACATAGGAGATTACTGCTACAAATACCAATCATAAAATATTATTTTAACTGAAGAGCAGCTGAAACCAAATACCTACAGATGTATGACTCTCCAAGACTATGCTTTTTCCTAAACCATAGGCAAGAGACTATCTAGCTAATCTACATATATCCCATTTGCCAATTCAATGCTATTATAGGACATTCACCAGTCTGTTCTACTGAACACTGCTAGCTAAAAAAATCCCTTTTTTGTTGACTGAAATTACGATTCACACTAGATGTACTAGCAAGCATAGTAAGCCAATGCCTCACATAACTGTAGCACCGGATTTTTGTTTTTTTTTTGGTGAACTGTGCATGCTGTGGAAAAAGCCTTCCTTTAAACAGTATACAAAGTCAATGTAGCAATGCAAGCATTACCGTATTTTTTTAATATCTGCAATCCAATATCCATTAAGAGACAATTTGTCTTAATCGCTCTCAACTGCAGCTTGAAGTAGAAACAAGAAATTTCTCTATACTATTACACATTTGGAGCTATAAAGTTTACAAGGAAAGACAGACAAGCAAAGAAACTGCCTCCAGCCATTTGACTGAGGTGACTAAGCAAACTTACATGAAACAATATTCTCAGCCTCTTCAATGGTTTGAAGGAAGCCAATTCCTTTGATGAAGTTTTAAGTTAAGCTTCAAAGTTCCTCAGTATTTAAAGCAGAGATACACTACCTTTAAGTGCAGTTTCTGCAGATGGCTCAAATGCTGCTTCTTTAATTTCCTGGCCAATTTTTCCACGCCTTATACCCGTTCTTACTCTGGTGGCATAACACTGTTAGATTCAAAAATAACGTAAGAAAGATTCAGTGAAATAAAACAGAAGACATTTCCTACCAATTTACCTGCTACACTTACAATTGCTACGTAGTCTCTTACTTACCTGTGCTTACCCCCCAGAGACATGAAGCAACTGTGATCAAAGGAAACAACTGCACATTAAAGTTTAGGAACCTTTGTGAATAGCATTCATACATTCTAGAAGTACAGAACTAATGCAGTGAATTTCAGAAGCTGAAGCTTTCAGTCTGCATTTCTTCTACCCTAGGTCCACTGTACTAAACAAGTCCATGAGACTTGTTTATTTAAATGTAAACACATGCTCTTTTTTATTTTGTAAAAAAAAAAAAAAAGAATATGTTTTGCTTTCTATGTAAAAACTCTAGGTAAACACGTAAAAAATATTCTCGTACGATACTTATACTTTACAGATGCTAAATCTGGAAAAGCAGCATGCAGTCTTTTTGTTCAACTGTAGCCTTGATTTACGTAACAAACCTTGAATGAAGGCCTGTAAACTTAAAAGATTTTTAAGGTTGACAAGCTCCAAATAAATGTAGCATGCTGCTCCAACTCTTACTGAACTGCAAGAACAACATAGAATATTTAAGTTCAGATACAACTTTCGAAATTTCCTGGCCATTCCTGAAAAGGAATTTCTAAATTATTATACAGGCCCCTGAGCAACCAACAGCTCACTCACAGCAATGAGTTTGTTTTAACATGGAAGCCTAAAATCCGCAAGCATTGCTATCACTAGCCATTAGAGCAATGAAATTCAGGAAGTTTACTACAGCACTTCAGTTTTGTTGTGTTTTGCAACTATCAAAACCTAGCCCAATGTTTTAATTACATAGCACTCGCGACAGAAATAAAACCACAACACAAAAAACCCCACCACCACCCAACAAGAACACACACAAAACCCAAACAAACCCCAAAACACCTACAAACTCAGAATGCTTAAAGCAGTTTTCTATCCTTAAGAGGAAAGATAAGAATTTGCCATTGGAAAGTTCACCAAGATGATGACAAAAGAGCAAATGCCTCCTAACGGTTGCGAGTTACCTGGGCAGAAAAGAGTATACGAAACATCTTCTCTCAACAAAGAATAAACAGTGTCTCAGCATAATGACAGTCCAGTTTTTAAAATTGCTGGTTGGACTCATGACAGTTCTGCCATAGTTCAGAAATTGCTCTAAACTGGGCCACAGCTCTAAACACATATTGGGACTAAAATCTTCACAAATCAAGTTTTTACTTTAATATTATATTTAAGAATCTTACTCAGAAACAGGGAGTTAGAAGGTCAGACAAGAATTTCTGCTCCTTCCAACTTACAAAGTAAAGGCTTGCCCCCTTCTAACTACCTCCTTTAAGTGCTTTTTTTTTCCCCAAAAAAACTTTAACAGATAGTCAGCCACTGGAACAGAAGATACTACTTCAATTAATAAGATTAATTAAGAACCCTGTTTTTTGATTAATGTTCTTCCTTCAGTAAATTAGAGCAGGTACCTCAAACAAGTAGAAGGTCTATGATCATTCAAAACAGGTACTCCGTGCAAAATGATTCATTTGGCAAAACACTCAACCCTTTAAAATACCAGCAGTCAAAACCATTAGAAAGAGAACTACCTTACCTGGTTAGGCTGCCACAGTTTGTATGCTTTTATGTTGGAGTTCCTTAAAGCTGGGGAAGCCTGAGTAATGCTGGGCCGGATAGTATGGCATGGCAATGCCCTCAGGCATACTAGCCTTGCGGCCAGCATGGTTGCTTAGATAATTTAACACACTGTGTTCCTGCAAGCACAAGAGAAAATATACCTTATTATTTTGTTACATGGTTTTCAGAAAACACTGTACACTTATCCTCAACCACACTACAGCCAGTAACAGTAATGGTGTTATCACTGGAGTACCGTAGTTAAGAGCCAGAACCTTCTCATAAACATGCAGTTTACCTGTTCTACCTGTATGCCTCTATTTCCATCTGAAACTTACCCCAAACCAGGACATACCACTTTTCATACACACAAGTTACATCAAGACTTTTTATCTACTTATGTTTCAGACACTTTGGCAACTAGCTTTCATTTTCAGACATAACACTGCATCAGTACTCTTGCCCTCCAAATAAGCGTTCAAAAAGATGCTCCAAACTCACTTAAACTTCATCCAAGTATAAACCCACACGAATAAAGCGCGTAACATATGTGGTGGGAAATGTTTTGGAGAGATTTTAAGCTATCCTTTGAAGGTTCAATTAGGTTTATGGACACAGCACTCAGTCAAGGTCATAGCCCAGAACCCAACCGCAGGTCATCCTGTGCAGTTTTGATTGGAGAATGACGGCATTCACGGGCAAACTGACAGCATAAGCAAACATCAGCCTATGTATTGTACAGGTAGAATCAAAACTGCTAACTTACTTCCACAGATAGTGCAGACATTACACAAAAAAAACCCCCAAGTCCCTGTGATTACACATACACCTATGTGTGCGATTACGCACAACTTATTATCATAAACCAACCCAAGTACCAGTAATTTTTTCTCTAACTGTTCACTGCTTACATGTACATGTCCAATATAACTTAAGTGCATTCTAAATAAAGGGAATTTTGAACACGCACAAGAAACGAGCACCCACAACACTGCACACCTAGCATTAACCACAAAGAAGCGAAACTGAGAAAATAATCCTGTTGCTAGAAAAAGTTGCTCTGCTCAGTTAGGAAATCCTGCTTGGCTAAGTGGGAGTACTTTCAGAGACACTACCCCGCTCTTCCACGGAGATGATACAGTTTACAGGAATTTATAGCGACAACTGTACGATTTCGATTTTTATTTTTCTGAAGCCGTTACTTCAAGCAAGACGTCAAACATTAGATTAACAACAAAGCTAAACAACAGCAAAGGACTACAAAGAAAACACCACCAAGTCCCCAGTACAGTAAGTGGCAAACGCAGCACTAAGGAAGCCACTGCCGCACCACAGCACGAGGAAACCCGCTGCTGCCCGGGCGGGGCGGGGAGGCGGCCAGGGCCCACCTCAGGCCTGGGCCGGGCCGCGGGCCCCCCTTCGCTCTCGGCCCGGGCCCGCGCCCCGCCGCTGCGTCCCGGCGAGACGCCCGCACCCGGCCCGCGGCCGCCCCCCGCGCGCACCCGCGTGCCCCTGCGTGGCCCCCGCGTGGCCCCCGCGCACCTGCGTGGCCGCCGCTCGCCCGCTCGGCCCCGCGCGCAGCACACCCGGAACGCCGCCTCGGGAGCAGAAGTGACGTCAGGCTGCCCCGCGCGCTCCCGGGGACTGGCTGGCTCGCCCCACGTGACCCCAGAGCAGGCAAACGCCATTGGTCGGGGGAGGCCGGGTGAAGTGACGCGTCGCTCCCCGGCAGCCATGTTGGATAAGAGCAGGGAAGGTTCTGGAAGGCGCCTGCGGCGGTGCTCTGCCTTGCGCAACTCTGCGTGTCGCAGAGCGTAACTCGGGCGCTGCCTGCGGCGCAGCTGCCGTTCGCACCGGGGGGGCAGAGGCCCCCCCCCTTTCCGCAGGGGGACGGCGGCCTTGCCGTGCGAACGGGGCAGCCGCCCGCACCCCTCGCAGGGCCGGGCAGGGCAGGGCGCCCCCGCGGGCCCATCTGCAGCCGGCCCCTGCCCATAACTGTCGGGCAGCAGTGGTGGGGAGGCAGGGCCGCGGCCCGCCCTGCCGCTGAGGGGGGCTGCCTCCCGCCCCTGCGGGGCTGCGTGCCTCCCGCCGGCCAGGCCGCTGGGGGGGGGGGGGGGGGGGGGCTGCCTCCCGCCTGCCAGGCCGCTGCTCCCGCCTGCCAGCAGGTGGCACGAACTGTGTGAAAATACCCGAGCGAGGCCGCCGAAGTTCACTTTACTTCCAAGGATTATAACAATCCATTTTGTGCTCTGTGCGTTCCCCCCCCTCCATTTTGTCTGGCGCGCCGCTGGCTGACGCAAGGGTTTGCAACGGCAAGGGGGAGAGACCTGGCGGCCAGTGCGCCTCAGCAGGCCACCACGGCTGAAGGTGTGCCAGGCGGCGGGTGGTGGTACGGCCCTGTGTCTGCGTGGCCTTTTTGCCACCTTTACTATTCACTGCATGTGAATTTAGGTAAAGTCTTGCCCTTCTTAAGCTGTCAGAAAGTTCAAGGCCTTTCATTTGCTTTTCTTCATGGCAGAGTGGTCTAGTCTGAGCTGGGAGGCAAATCTCCCCCTTAGTTAACTTCTCCTTGGAGTTATACCTCTCTTCCGTGTGGATATATTAACTTGCTTTAAGGCAGGTGCCCGCATGCCAGATAAGCACTACATTGTATACGTGAATTGCAGAAATGGATGCTTCCAGCCCTAACCCTAGCCTCATCCTGGGCAGAGCCTTGCAAGGGCACTCCGGCCCTTACAGGGGTTACGCTTTTCCCCTTTTGGCTAAACAAATTCTCTACCGATAGCTTCTTTCCAGCCTCACTCCAGCTGGAGTGCTGAGCTTTTTTCCAGGCTTAACCCTAACCCTCAGCTGAGCCCTAGGAAAGACACCGGCAACCTTCCCGGACTATCAGTTCCTCAGGGGAATATTGTTTTTGCAGCCTTTCTTTTTATTTGGCAGCTCAAGTCCAACTGGAGCTCTGGCTTTTCCTTTCCACCAGGCCTAAGCCTAGGCTGAGCCAAAGGCTTGTGACATAGCTCAGTCCAGAGCCTTAATATTACTGGGAAAAGAATTCTTTTGGCAGCCCTATTTCTCCTTTGCCAGCCCTTTTCCAGCCCCATCCCAGCTGCGTATCACACTTTCTTGTTCTCTCGAGGCTAGCGCTAATCCCAACCCTTGTTCGTGCTATAAGCCAGGCACTACTGGGAAACAGTGTTCTTCAGGGAACGCAGTAGCCCTGTGTTTGCTTTGGGAGCCCCTTTCCAGCCCCCCCTCTAGCCACAGCTCTAGTTTCTTTCAGCCTTAACGCTACATATGGGCATAGTTCTTCACAGCCAAGTAAAACAGACTGAGAGAGCCTTGAGCAGTATCAAAGACAAATATAACAAAAAAAAAAAAAAAAAAAAAAGAAAAGGGTGTTGAATATAGAAATAAGTACAGAAATAGAATGAGAGTTACGGATACACTTTTGAGGACTGTGAGGTTAGCCTTTCTGTATCTTGGAGCCTCCTTGTTTAAACTATAAGAAAGGAAATACAGTGTACTGCTAGTTCACAAAATGAAAGTCAGGTAAGAGAGATCAGATGTGGGAGAGGTCTAAAAGTACACCAACACATAGGACCTTGAAGAAGAATTTGAGAAGAATGAAGCAGAAGAACGCATGACAGAAGGGTGAAAATTCCACCAGAGGGGACCAAATTTGATGGGATTCAGGGTCTGGTTCTTACTTACTCTGATGCTTGTTTGCTTTCCTTTGGAGTAAATGAAAATCCAGAGCTTTGAAATCCATTGCTCCAAGGTCTCCTACAATGGAAGAAAAAAATGGCAGTTTCAGGCCACAAATAACATTGTTTAGAGACTTCTCATGTTTATTTCAGAGTTTGCAACGCTCTGTAATTGTTAGGTACTAATGGAGTCATTATAATAATTAATATTTACATTTATAATTCAGTTGTTAATAGTCATCATTTATGCAAGAAATCAAACTTATCTCTTACTATGACATATAATCATGTAAAAAAGTCTCCCGGGACTTTCAAATAAGATCCTCAACCCAGCTCTGTCCCAAATTGTTTCTTAAAACAGATAGTTTTGCCAGTAGCAACCCAAATCCACGCAGGGCCCACACTGCAGCAAATTCAGCTGTTGAAGCTTTTTTACAGAAACTTGTCTGCTAGCAGATGCTCCTTTTCTACTTGATGGTCAATACATGTAAATGCTGTAGCTCGTGAAAGTAGTGCATGAGTGGTAAAACCTCAACATAAATAAGTCCCAAACCATCTAAGAATTTTTCAGTTAAAACCAGCAGGTTGGATCCTATCTGCTGGTGCCACTGTAGCAGTACTGCTTCTCTCAGACAGGAAGGCAGCAGCTTCAGTCGCTGTGCCACCTGGTATTACTGCAGAGCTTCAAAGCAGCTGGCTGTGCTTTTGCAGTAGTTCGGGCTCATGCTGACAAAAGCATGGAGAACAGCATGACAGTGAGGCTTGTCGGTGAGATGGCAGCCAAATGCACACATAAAAATGTGCTTTTTAACTCCAGTGCACTGTTTCTTCATGGGATTGTGTTCAAACGCACTGTGCAGCCAACACTCGGGTCTGGGTCCAGTGCTGTTTAGCATCTTCGTTAATGACCTGGATGACGGGACAGAGTGCACCCTCAGATTTGCAGGTGATACAAAACTGGGAGGGGTGGGTGATGCACCAGACGGTTGTGCTGCCATCCAGAGGGACGTCGATTGCCTAGAGAATTGGGCAAATAGCGTCACGCAGTTCAGCAAAAGGAAGTGCAAAGCCCTGCACCTGGGAAGGAGCAACCCTGTCCACCAGCACAGGCTGGGGCTGCCCAGCTGGAGAGCAGGATGGCAGAAAAGGCCCTGGAGGTCCTGGTGGACACAAGCTGAACGTGAACCTCCAACATGCCCTTGTGGCAAAGACGGCCAGCAGCATCCCAGGCTATGTTAAGCAGTGTTGCTGTAACTCAAGGGAGGCGATCCTCTCCCTCTGCTCGGCACTGGTGAGGCCACACCTGGAGTGTTGAGTCCAGTGTGGGGCTCCCCAGGGCAAGGAAGATTGTAGAATCACAGAACGGTTTGGGTTGGAAGGGAACTTAAAGATCACCTGGCTCCAAGCCCCCTGCCACGGGCAGGGACACCTTCCACCAGCCCAGGTTGCCCAAAGCCCCGTCCAGCCTGGCCTTGAGCACTGCCAGGGATGGGGCACCCCCAGCTGCTCTGGGCAGCCTGGGCCAGCGCCTCACCGCCCTCACTGGGAAGAATTTCTTCCTAATATCTAATCTAAACTTACCCTCTTGCAGTTTAAAGCCGTTCCCCCTTGTCCTATCACTTCCTGCCCTTGCAAAAAGTCCCTCCCCAGCTTTCCTGCAGGCCCCTTTAGGTACTGGCAGGCTGCCCTAAGGTCTCCCTGGAGCCTTCTCTTCTCCAGGCTGAACCACCCCAGCTCCCTCAGCCTGTCTCCATAGGGGAGGTGCTCCAGCCCCCGATCATCTTCATGAGTCTCCTTTGGACCCACTCCGACAGGTCCATGTCCTTCTTATGTTGGGGGCCCCAGAGCTGGATGCAGCACTCCAGGTGGGGTCTCACCAGAGCAGAGCAGAGGGGCAGAGTCACCTCTCCTGACCTGCTGGCCACGCTGCTTTTGGTGCAGCCCAGGGTATGGTTGGCTTTCTGGGCTGCCAGTGCACATTGCTGGGTCATGTTGAGCTTTTTGTCAACCAACACCCCCAGGTCCTTCTCCTCAGGGCTGCTGTCAGTCCATTCTCCACCCAGCCTGTATTGATACTGGGGGTTCCCCCAACCCAGGCATACTGGGCATACTGGAGACAGTCCAGCAAAGGACCACAGAGATGATTAAGTGACTGGAGCATCTTTCACGTGAGGACAGGCTGAAAGAGGTGGGACCGTTCAATCTGAAGGAGAGGGGGGCTTAGGGCATTTTATCAATGTGTATAAATACCTGCTGGCAGGGAGTGAGAAGGAGCTAGACTCTTCTCGGTGATTTCCAGTGACAGGACAAGAGGCAATGAACACAAACTGAAATAAAAGACATTTAGCTTAACCATAAGGCTTTTTAATATTTTGTTGTTGTTGTTGTTACTATAAGGGTGACTGAACAGTGGAACAGGTTGCTGAGAGCATTGCAGAGATTGTCGAAAGCTGACGGGACACAGTCCAGCAGCCTGCTTGCACAGAGGGCTTGGCTGAGGTGACCTCCAGAGGTCCCTGCTGACCTCAGCTATTCTATGAGTCCATGAAGCATTAACATAATGCTGATTCCTGAAGGATCTGAAGCACTTCTGTTTTTCAGGACTGATATGCACCAGTAAGAGGTGTTTGGCAAAGAGTAAACATTTTCTCCAGGTG
Organism: Falco cherrug; assembly: GCF_023634085.1. Taxonomy (NCBI): domain Eukaryota; kingdom Metazoa; phylum Chordata; class Aves; order Falconiformes; family Falconidae; genus Falco; species Falco cherrug. The sequence continues at coordinate 45,021,715 of NC_073705.1, forward strand.
GTATGTAAAAAACCTCTGAGAAACAAAAATACCAAAAAAGAAAACCCGCAAAGGTACTGTTTTTCGAAAACAGGTGAACAATTCCTCAAAAATCAAAAGTATAAACAGGAAAACTTGTACTGACATAAGAATTTCCTATAATTTTAATAGGCCATGTTTTCACCTACAACATGTTTTGCATTTGCTGGAAATCGTATAGTTCCCTAGGTGGGATTAAGTACAGTTTGATATTAAAGGATTAATGTCTAACTAGAAATATTGCAAGATCAGAAAACCATTGTGAAGGGACTTGAGTATCCCAAAAGGATGTGTGAAATTGGCACGGCAGGCAGCAGGGCAGGCTGCAAGCCCTGCCTCTGTGCCGGGCAGGAGCCAGGTGAGGGAGCAGCCCTTTGCCTGCTTCCCAGCCTTGCTAGTTCCCAGGAATGAAATTTCCCGTAAGTGGCAGCTGCCAGGGCATAAGGGATGGCAGTCTGGCTGCCGTGCCCAAGGGGGACAGCTGATCTGACTGCCTGACTCCAGAGAGAGCAGTCCAAGCTCCCCCTCCTCAAGTCTTACATGAGAAACATCACCTATTTTACAACAATAAAGTCACTCTCTTCTTAGAGATAAATGGCTTCTGAAGGGATTTTGTTGTCTTGCCATGAAAGTGAGGATCGCGAGCAGCGCAGGCATCTTCCAGGAGATACCATGTGACATATTTTCAGCCGTGTGCTCTGCCTTGCCAGCCACCTGAAGCGGGACAGTAAAAAATTCTTTATGTTTAGCCCCGGCGCAATCCTGAGCCACAACAAGCCCGCTGTTGTGTTAATAAATAGGGTCAGTGTCAATTTTGAAGCTTAAGCTTTTAACTCTGCAGCTCTGGCATCCTTCTGCAGAAAAAGTCATCTGTGTCAGTTGTTCACATGGCTGCGTTCATCGACAGAAAATAAATAAATCTGTAGTTAGCACAGTTTCTCCTTGGGGTAAACTTTGCCATTGAAGTTTTTCAAATTATAGCTGAAGAAAAATATTTTGAAGGTTTTCTGGCTGTGCTGACTCTAGCACTCCAGATATCTCTCCCAGCAGATTACAGGGGACTTTTAGACTTAGTCTGTTCCTGCTATTCATGTGACAAACGCATATTCATTAAGCATCATGTTCTTATTTTAGATTAGATACCATAAAACAGCGCAGTGCGGAGGGAATTTGGGGAGACAGTACTGATGTCTTTCTCAAAGCCTGGCAAGAAAAAAAGGCCATTAAACAGAATATTACTTTACCACGGAAGAATAAAGTATTTGGATATAGCTCCTTCCATGCAGGATTCTGAGCAACAAGAACAGGCTGGGATGTGCCAGAAGCAGAGCAGAATTAGTATTTTCTACAGTTGTGAGAATTTTTGGGGTCTCGGTTTATTCAGCCAGATCTTAAAACATTTCAAAGAGGTGGTTGCTTCATTGCAGTGGTACTGAACAGTGCTGACACTGACGGTAGTGTCTTTACTCATTTCTGTTGCAAAGTTTGCACCTCATTAGTTTTAAAAAGCGATGTACTGAAATTTGGACTGCCCCTTTTGTATTTTGGGGACTTGCATGTACATTTACATTAAGCAAAAGTAATTTCAATATAGTAATATTCATCTGGAATTGGAGAAAAACTTTGTGTGTGTTTGTGAGGGAATTCCCTACGTACTGTCATAACAAGCATCGGCTGTAAGGAATTTCACGTTTTACCCATCTTGCTGAAATAAAATTAATAGATTGTGGGAGGCATTCCTGGTATAATGTTTTCTGGGTTGTTTAAGAGATGGCTGGATTTTTGTGTGTGTAAAAAATGGTGTTTTGAGCACAACAAAAATAGCCTTCTGTAGTTACTGTAGACATTTAAAAATGAATTTATAGATACATTTGTGTAAAAAAATAATTTAAGAATAGAAAACAAACAATATATTTGTTTACCACCGCTGAAACATCCTGAAAACAAAAGTATACATCTTGAAGAACAAAAATAGTAGCTGTGTTTTAAAGTGTATTTTCAAACTGCTAGATGTGTTCTGCCTGTTTTCGGTACTTTTCATGAAAAAACCATGCTATGAGTACACATCAAGTTTGCTCTGTAAGTACTTGGCAAACTTAAGACTTACTAAGGAAGAAGTCTTTCAGGTAGAATTTATGGAAACATGCATGTTTATGGGAGGAGCAAGTTCTCTTGTTTTTGTTGTTTGTTTGTTTGTTTTTTTCCAGTCAATACAATGTTTTCCTTCTTGGGCAGGCTAAAGAAAGGAGCATCGTATCAAGCTGTGGTGATAAAGAAGCTTTTGGCCTTCAAAGCCCTATGGGAGGTGGGGTGGGGTGGTGGAATCTAAATGGCCGGATCTCCTGGATCCATTTTTTTGATCGTTCATATTGAGGCCCTATTTTGTAGAAATTGTGGGATTCATTCTGGCCTAGAGAGTCTGTAGCCATTTGAACAAATCTTTTTCCTTTGCCAAATGTTAATGCTAACCTTTATCAGCTACTAAAATAAACTTCAAAATTCAGAAGTTTGATATCAAAGTCTTACATTTCCCATTAATTATGTATTTTACATATAATTTGGAAAATGAAAGGTAGAGCATTCATTTCTATTCCTGAATTTAACGAAGGTTAAAATACATGAAGGTATATAAACTTGCAGTTCAGTAAATCACTTAAGCTTGCGAGTAACTGTGATACGACTTGGAACAGCACTGTAATGTATTTAACTTAGAGCACATGCTTAGAACTGTTGCTTTAGTGACTCAGGCATAGTGCATTGGTTACTGAAGTACTCAGAGATAAATGAAGATGAGTGCTTTGATGAGCAAGGACCTGACATTGTACAGTTATAAATGAATACAGAAGATACAACATTTTGTTCACTGAAGATTCTATTTGAATAAATTGCACATAAAAGGACATTTCTTTTTCTTGATCCATGTTTTAGAGTCTATAGCATGAATTATTTATTTACATCAGATGATAAAAAAAGCTAAAACAATTTAACAATGTTTTTCAATGAAAGGGTGAAATCTAAATTTACAGCATGAGACCTCTCCTCCCAAGAAATCGTTATTCATTTTGTTTAAATACAAAAAATACTCATTTCCCTAAATGCCTGTGAACTCTATACTGCAGCAAAAAATGAGCCGTGGCTTTTCCTAAAACTGCTGTTTGTGCTTTCTAATTACTTTTAACATGCAGGCACTGTTCTTCTGCAACTTCTTGAAAAAAACCCAAACCCCAAAACAAAAACCTCTTTGAAATTCAGTAAGCTTTGATTTAAAGTGATTGGTTTCCACCTGGATGGAGTGAAATTTTCTTCTTGGGAAGTTTATTAGTACATTAAAAGATGCAAATTAATTCATAATTCTTTCAGCTCATTCTCTTGGGAACAATTACACAAGGAATTTATTAATGTACAAGAAAACAACAGTTAAAAATCTCAAAGGGCAACAGGGGTGTGGAATATATGAAAACATTTAGACATAGCTAATAGTTGAACTCGGTTACAATAATAACAGTTCGTAAACCAATTTTAATTTTTCTTTATTTGTAAACTGATAACAACCATAGGGTGCAGACAAGGAATCAAAGACCCTGGCAAAATGAGTCTACAGTCAAAGGCCTTGTTCTAAATGAAGTGCTGTGGAAACACAGTCTGAAGAGGTGAACACACGCTACCAGGGCTTCTAGGATCACAGCCAAATGCAAGGCTTCAATCAATTCACCAGTTTCAATGTCTCTGACGTATACCATTCCATGATGATTGCATACAACACTATCAGTTTCAATGTAAGCCCCTGCACTCTGATAAATAAGCCAAATATTTCCATCTGGATAATGAAAACCCCTCAGGATCCAGTTAATATTTGATGAAAAGACAGCAAACATTTGCTTTTTAGACTTCTTTGATGCACTTATTTTTTCTCCTTTTAGTTATGGTGCTAAACAACTCAGCTATTTTCCATTTTTTCTTTTCATAATTTATCTGGCATGCTTTTAATGTTACATATCTGATGAAAATTTCAAATATTTTTACAATCAGAGTCATAACACAGGCTATCACCAGGATACCTGTAATTACTCTTGGCTATCTGCTTCCAGCACTCCCTGACATCTGACTGTCACTGCAAACACTGAGAGGGAAACACATATTCTCAAAATATGGTAAAAGAAGCATCACTACTGAGGGAAGTTTGCCCTTAACTGGGGCATTATCCTATCTTAAAGAATTTGCCCTCTTTTAACTTAAGCACAGCCACATAAACATAATATACAGCGATCAAGCCTCTGCTGACCAATACCCGTTTCCTTGAGGTCTCCACGCTGAAGGCCTAATCATAGCTTAACATACTGGAGCAAGACAACATAGAGGGACGTCACCTGAACTCAGAACAAAATTAGATTATGGATATGCAGGCATAAAATAACTTGTATTAGGCTTGCTCTCATAATACCTCTCTCTACAGACCCTAAGGAGTACTGTTTACAAATGGAAAACGTTTAAATTTGAAAAAAATAAGATGCACTACAAGTATTTCTCTCAGTTTTGAGAACAACATTATACCTGAAATAATAAAAATCTAAATAACATGGATTGGCAAAAATAAATTCTCAAGAAGAAGAGTGAGCACAGTAGAACTGTGGTACATAGAAATCACCCAGGGAGAAATCCAGGTTCTAAATACAGCAGTGTTTATTGTATTTTCTAGTGACAGTGGGCCACTTCCCAAACTTCCTCAAAAAACCTCCCAGATTCCAAGACATTGTTTTGATGATGTATATAAAGGAAAAGAGGTTTCTACTTGCTGAAAAATAGTACTGTTGAAAATATTGGTTGAATTCCTGTCCTGCCCTGCTCCTGCAGCTGCCTGACTGGATGAAAGTATTTCCTTTTGCCAAGCTAAAACAGGCAGTTTGCTTCCAGAGGAGCAATTCTCTCGCACAGTTCAGTTAAGGCTACTGAGAGAAATCAGGGGTTATTACCTATCTAATGCATCATTCTGTATATCTAAAAGAACATACAGACTTGCTGGAAAAAAAGGAGTAGACAATTTATGCGTAATTAATTTGACATCCCTATGCAAACTCAAGTTCCACTAGCCTCTTTTAGCGAGTTTGTTTTCTGCTGGCTTCTGCAGGAGGCCAAAATCCCCACAACCTGGGAGAGAAAGAGATGCCAAAGAATCAGAAGCACGTTTCTGAGTGAGAGTATTGACAGGGGGCCGGTATGGTTAAACAGTTTTCAAATGCAAATTTAACTATAGGAATAGGCAAGCACAAGTTGTTTTGCTGAAGGCAGGAGAATTACAGTTATTTTTCATGTCACGTATATTTTTGTCCTCAAAACACCCCCAAACCCCAACAATATCAAAGACTTTGGGGGAAGGTTAGGCTGTATGAAGAGGCGTGTATTACGCTGTGGGCAATGAGGTGAGGCCAGACCAGGCTTTTTATAACCAAAATTTTCATTCTGTAAGACTTTGCTTCAGGCAAATATGTGAAACAAAATGATGGCATCAATTTGATTCTGAAGTCATGTGCCTATAGGAAAAAGCTCTGAATTAACTCCACTTGGGATGGCATTTCTCTAACTTTAAGGACAAAATGGACAGAAATATTCCATGTCGCCATTGAAGTGATTTCTTACAAGGCTAGCACCAAGGTTCAATGGCTGAGATCCCTCAGTTGTTGCCTTTTTGGCAGCACACCGACAACGTCAGCCTAGCATAAATGTAAGTGCCAGATCCACTTTGTTTCCTTTGAAGTGCACAATCTGAAAGGATAAGGGTAAAGCCCTGCAGAAAACAGTGTCAAAGTTAAATATCATTGTTCTCAAGAAATTACTTCAGTAGCTATTCTAGTTAATCATGGTCATTCCCTATCTATATAGAGTGGACGGAGAAAGAAGCGTCACAGAAGGACAGTCTTTCCAAAGGAGTTTCCCCCCTTTAGGTAGAGAGGCCTGGGTTAACATAAGAACTCAGCAGGCTGCAGATAAAAAGGGTGAGAGCTTCTCTAAACATCAGGCTCTGGGTTTGGTTAAGCATCTGGCCCTTAAGCATTGTAGCCGTTCAGAAACCAGCTGCTGATTACTTTCAAAACAAAACCTGTGATGTAGATGTGTGAAACCGTGAGACACTGAAGGAAATCACTTTGCAAATGCAGCGATGCCTCATTGATCCGGCAAATTCACTTAGGCTGCTGAAGCATTCCCATCACCGTTATCAAAGCGTCACACATCTACCGAAGGTGGCCAGGTGAGACATACCTCAGGTGGTGCAGCTTCCTTCACAGGAACCAGAAAGCAAATGAACTGGAGTTTGCAATCTCAGTGTGAAAAATAATCTTCTTTTCTTTGAAAGGGATATTGTTTCACCTGTGATCATAAATGAGGATGAGCGGTGAGCAAGTGCCATAAAAACACCTTGGGTTAGTTTTAAAGATATTTACGGGAAGGTCTCACTTATTGCTAAATGAAGAACAGTTCTAATCTGTTTATAGTTACTTTACTACTACATAAGTAAAAATGTGCTAAGAACAGCACACTTGTTAAATTAAAGCTCACTTAATGATTACACAGCACTTGGGAATAACATCCAGTTAAAGAGTAAGCAGTAAATGGATGTTTTCTTTAGAATCATTCATTTTGGGAAAATAAGAAGACCAAAGCCTTTCACATTTTTGCTGATTATGAAATAAAGAAAATACCAGAAAGTAGACTAGAAAGGTTTTCTTCTTGTGGTGAATATTGGAGTAATTCCTACAACCGATAGAATTCCATGAGAAGGCTGCTGGCTCTAATTTTGCACCCCATTACAATGGGTTGAGCTGAAGTCAGTACTGTTGCTGTGTCAGTAGACTGGATAGACTTATAACAGACTGAAAAAAATCAGATAAAATACTGGATACTACCTAGTATCTAGCCTCTTTGTTGTTTTTTTCTTGTCACCACAGTGTCTGAAAATGGTGTGTATTAAATCAATAGTAATAGCAAAATCCCAAGCCTCAGATAAAAGCTAGTGTTTTCCTCTTTATGGGAGTGAGTATTTTAGCTGCATCATGGTTATTTTTTGGGTAGGGAGTAACCTTGGTAATACTGGGGTGGTGATGAGGATAGTGGGGGTAAATAACTAGTAAAGAATGGTACTGTAATACCCTTTCTGATAGTCAGGTGTTCTCTCCAAGGGTTAGACTTTGGCATGTTTCATCAAGAAGCTGGGAGATGATCTGTCTGATCTCTTCTGAAAGACAGTCGATAGAAAACAGTTCTTGCCTTTCATTCTTGTGCTCAAACCTGGGCTTTTCACTTTTGTTCAAAGCTATTTCAGACCCAAACATACTAAGAAAGAAAGGACATTGAAGCTAGATGATCTCTTAATTTAAAAGTTAAAAAAATCTTTAAAAAAAAAAAAAAATTCTGTGGCATAGTTAAGATATATTGGAAAAAATATTTTAATTTTGAGATGAATCACAAAATTAATTGATAAAGCTACATTTAAAAACAAACCAATCATTCATAAGTTTGAAAGTGGCTGTACTGTCATTTCTCTTCTTTTCCGTGATGTAGTTGTTCAATAACGTGGCATTTCTGCATTGAGCACTTTTGTGACAGAACTTGGTTTTAAAAAAATAAATAATCTTAAATGTGAGAAATCCTCTACAGCAATCCCAATATATGAATTTTAGATTTATTTTTTTTTTTAGATCTTTTAGATCTTTAGATCACCATCTTTTCTTATAGGAGCTTTATAAAAGTATTGCTTGAATAGTTCATGGGCCGTGTTGCGGCCACCCTGCAGTCTAGCATGAGTGGATGGCAATGGTTTAAAGTTTGGTCCCCTGTGGATGACATTGATAGAATCTGCTGTACAATTTACCTTCGCACTAAAATAATATTTGGGACTAGCAACCTTCATATGCTAATGCATGATGAAAAGGGCTAATAGCGGTGGAGCTTACCACATCCTCTTCAAGCAGGGCAGAGTAGCTCCAGAGTAGAGGCACTGTGGAGGACTGGAGTGGGTCCCTGCGGTGGGTGGTGAGCCAGCTAAGTTGTCCTGACTCAAAGCTATGAAGCAATGCTTCCTTTTTGTCTTTGGCTGTCAGAAAACCTCTCGCTGCACGTTCAAGCTCCAAATGGAGCAATGACAACATGCCAAATGGATCATGACTCACTTTACACAGGCATGTCTCCAGTACTGATGGTGATGCTACGGCATCAGATCATTATTTTTCTTTTTACACACATGCTGTAATTGCATGATATTGGCCAAGGAGAGCTACAAACGTGGATGTATTCGCTCAGTTTTTAATGATGCTTGCATAATTGGTGGCATATGGAATTTTAATGAAGACTACATGCAGTATGCTGTTTGTCTAATAGGGAATTTAAAGTACAACTTTTTTGTGGTTTGTACTATGATCATGAAGAAGGCTGGAATTAGTGAAATTACTATATGATTAAGAGAAAGGCTTTCTAGCATTTTCTACTCATTAATAAAGGAAAATTGTCTGTATGTAGAGGAAGATTGATTAAAAAGTTTGTGTTTCTTTTCATGGAGACACCATAGAGTCCCTACCAAAAGATACTCAGCACTGACCAAAATGAGAGCCACCAAAAGCTGAGAAATCAATGTCTTGCAGAGAGAAAAAAATATCATAAATATTGAAAACTTGCACTGGTTGTTCAAACAAGAGTTCCCAATGGTGTCTGCTTACGCAGGACCCGTGCATATCTGCGTGTGCAAAAAAAATGCTTTCAGTTTTCTCCTCAGACATTGTAGGTATATGCTGGCTGTATTTGTGGTATTCTAAAGGTTTTTCAACTCGCTGTAGACTTCTGCATATAAGATAGGGAAGACAGAGCTCCTCATTCTCCTGTCCTGAGTCCTACGACTTTTTACCCCTCTTCAAGTCTACTAGAGGTAAAAGCTTTGCCTTGGTGGCGAGGAGCGATAAGGCAGAGACAGTGCTTAACAGCGTAGCCTGTCAGATGCACACCCTCAGAAACAGGAGTCAGGAAAATGTCTTCTGTGTGTTTTCAGCTGTAGCAATTATTTACATCTTCCTTAGCAGTCCTCAAAGGACAGGCAGGAATGCCAGCCTTCCTTTGGCAATGACAGTGCGGTTCTCAGAGTCATTTGATGGCCTCATCTTCTTTCAGAGTTGTTCCAAAATAAGCCTCTGTAAGTCAGCCCCACAAAAGTTTTTAGAACTCCATTTTAGATTAAGATACGAAGAAGAAACATTGGAAGAGCATTATAAAACATAAATGACTTTTGAGTCCTATCTTTTGAAAAGCACTTTGCCAAAAATTATTAAAATTTGGCAAAAAAGTTTTAGCCAGACAGAGACCGCTTACACATAACTTGAAGCGAAAAGAGCTTTTTTGATAATATAAAGGGGACTATGTTTATTGGGTTTATGATGGAAAGTCTCAGCCATAACTGTGGAGCAAATACAACCTCCACATATAATGTTGCTATGTAATTTATTAATCTAAAATGTTCAACTTAAAACAGGTATCTGTAAAGTCATATTGGTGAATGCACAGGCTCTGAAGGGCATATTACATAGAAAAGCAGTAGAAGCTGCTGCCCGTGAAGACTTAACATAACTAGATAATTTTACAAGTGTTTAAAATAGTATTTATTTATAAAAGGCAAGCTCTGCTCTGCAAATTGGATCTTACAAATCTTTTAGCACGCACCCAGGAAATTTGAGATATCCTACTAAAAACTAAACATGCAAAAAATTGAGATACATAGTGCCTGTGTTTTTGAACATCAAGTAAATGCCAACATTCAACTTTTACATAAGCTCACTATACCTTTCTGTGTCTTTCCAATAAAACAAATCTGTTTTCCTAAAACTCTTGATCTACCCTTTCAGCAGAACACCACCATGGACTGGTGAAGGTCAAAAGCAAATTTGGGTAACCATCTCACACAGATTTACTGAATTTTAGCGTGGAAAAAAACTTGTGAACAACATGGGCCCTGAAGTCTCAAATAATTTCTGCATCAACTATAGAACTTCTACACAAGGTGAAATCTCAGGATTTTCTTTTAGGAAGACGTCTGTCATGTAAAGGGTAGAAGACTACATCCAGGTTGAATATGGTTCTGTGGCCAAAGTCATAACCGTGAAAAACGTATGGGTCATTTCCAGTCTGCCTGTCTTTAGTTTGCACAGGAGATGCAAACGCCATGCTCCCACCAGAGCACCTCTGCCTTCCACTCACTCTCTCTCCCTATTCCTGTATTCCCAAGGAACCTTGTAAGTACTTGATGCTGTGTCTTCAGGACCTCATGGTGTGTTGGAGTAATTCTGCAGAAAGCTGCTGAATTTTATTTGGGCAGCAACAAGGATCCTGTTTCCCATTGGAGCCTTCTAGAGTAGCGCCGAGAAACTCACTCAAGGGTGGGAGTTACCAAAGGAACCCAAAGGAATTAGAAGATGGTAAAAATCAAGGACAACTGGTTATATCTGCTTCCTTTGGCTGCCTCTGTCTCACTGTCTACCACAATAAAAATGGGGATTTAGTGATACTTCCCTTTAGCATGAAATAGCTGATTGTAAAAACAAACCCAATGAAATATTCAGTAATAAAATGGTCAAGTCACTAAATAATGCATTCAACTGGCTGTAGTGGTTGACCTTTGCAAAATTCCTTGGAGGTGTAGCGCAAGCTAATTTTTTTCTGATGGTATATTCCTGGGGAAACACTGCGATGAGAACTCTATATTTCACAATGAAAGCAGCTCATTTTTTAGCTTTAATTATGCATGTTCTTCGGTAGGTGGCCTTCTTCCTTCTTAGTAGGTACTGAATCAATACCCTGGTGTAGTGCTAATGGGCGCTGTGCTACTTGAGGTGCCAGCTTTCAGAAGAGAGGCTGAAAGCAAGGTCTCATCTTTCTGTGATTTTGATGGCTCTTACAGCATTTTTTTTTTTTTTAATAATAAAGGTGTTAACATCAGCACCTTGGCCACAGTCCAAGTTGAGTAATTACATTCTATCTCCCTAAATTTTGCTTTGTGCAGTTTTAATTTAATATGGTGCTGCTCTTCTCTTCCTGCCCCAAGTTGTTTTGTGTCATTGCTGGGCACTATTAAATAACCTCCATATTTCCCCTGAGACAGGTGCATTTAAGCTGTAGGTAAGGCAAAGCCCGAGCATGAAATTTGTGAACCGTTCCCAGAGAAGGAAACACAAGCTCACTTGCAATAATTACATGCCAATATTTACCTGGACAAACTCCAGCTTTGCCGCTCCCCTCCAGTAGTTTACTTGCATTTGGAATTTAACTACCTAAATGAAAACAGCAGCTGTAGGGAGCACCGTCCCTTCTCAAGAGGGCACAAGGTTCATGCATGGGAGGACTTCTTCGGCAGGCAGAGCAGTTTTATCCTCTGTCCGAGAACATAAGCTGCTACAAGCTGCCTTTCTCTACAAAAACATCGTATTTAGCCATGGACTGCAGAGGGATGTTGGGGCAGAGTTACTCTGTTCCACTTGGGTGGCTGCCTTTCCCTGTCTCATCCCTCTGGGGGGGTCAGCTAGTCCTCCCAGGGCAACTGGACGGGACCATGAGCTCACTCTGGCTCAGCCTTCGGTGTTCACCAAACACACACAGGGCTATCCCTCCAAAAGACAAATTCAAACCGGCTGTACATGAGGCTAGAAATGAAGCTGATGCCAGCACATTTCTGGATTTAGTTCACAAGGTGACCTTCCTGATGGTCTTGTACCTAAACTCAGCACTTTAAAGTGGCTCTGGGAAGGTATCAAAGCAGCACTGAGAGGAATGGCTGCTATTGGGATACCAACAGGTAGGTTGGGCTGGTACAGTAGGAATCCTGAAAGAGGAAGCAGCTGATAAAGCCGCTCATGGCAAGCAGCATAATGCAACATCTGCCACGAATAAAGCGAGCTGGACCTGCAGCTCCCATGAACATCAACAAGGAGACCTTGCCTATGGCACAAGAGCCACAGTCCTTTGTCTGAGTGACTCCAGAGCAGCAAGGGCCAGGCAGTTCTCTGCATTGCTGTAGGCAGCTCCCACCAAGAGCATTTAAATATAATGGTTTCATTGACGGGAGAGTCTGTAAGAAAGCCTGGCAGTTGCCTGGGAAAGGCTCTGGACTGGAGGCTCCTGGAACCAGGAGAACCAGTCTGCTTTTGGCATCACACAGAGCGGGGAGAGTCCAGGTCCTTCTTGAAATGGTTTGAGAGAGGCATCTGCCGGTGGTCATGGTGCAGCTGTTGGCTTTACACTGATGGCAAGGAGACTCAAGAGCTCCGGGGAAAATGCTCCACGTGCTACTGCCTCTCTCAAATACTGCATACTGAATGCTTCTTGAAAACGCAGTATCGGAAGTAAAGGCATCTAGGAGATATCTACACTAGACACTATTAATCTGGAGAAGCAAAAGTCTTGAATCTAACATGGGTTTTCACTGACATGAAGCCCTTCTTGTGTAGACACTGCTGCTCAGGACTGAAGTCAATCAGCTGAGCACTGCTGTCACAAGTTTTTCTAATTGTATGTGCTTTTAGGTGCTATAAGCAGGGGAGGGATTGTGTTACACCACAAAGCACCAGTGATCTTAGGGCACAAGTCCTTCTGAGGCTGTAAATCAAGGTAGACAGGTCTTGAAAAAAGTAGGTAAAAGTTAATATTAAAACCACAAAACTTCAGGTGCAAGCTGTGTAACCAGAGCCATCCTGAATAGGCTTATGGCTGGACATTATTGTGTTTTGTTGTTTTTTTCTTTTTTTAAATAATGTATTTGAAATCTTAACTTGAAAATAAAGTCATAGGAGCAAAACACTATTGATATAACTCAGCAAGACTCTGCTGATTTTCCAATTTACACTATTTGAGTAATCTTAACTACGTATTATTTCCCTTGGCTTTAAAACGTTGCCAGAACCGGAGGCCTTGAGTCTTTTCATACTGATAGTATTCTCTTGCTTCCATCTTTTTTTTTTCTTTTCTCTTTTAAATACAGCATGCTTTTATTGTTTAATTTAAAGCTATCCAACCTTTCCTCCTGCTATCCAAAGAAATTTTTGCATGTAAAAACAACAATTTGGACCCAAAATTACCGCCATCTGCTTATTTATAGCAAGATCCAACAGTAAAGGGAGTCTTTATTCAGCCCTCGGTGGGAGTCATGTGACTGTGCAATGAACTCAGTTTTCATTTTCCTGATAAAAATGAGACTGTTTCTTTACCAGTCCCTTTTATTATTTTATGATGTTCTGCAACAAGAACATTAAAAGAACCTTCATTAGATCGACCCCCTTCACCCTGTCATGGCAATTCCTTTTTCAGGTATGTAGCGTGTGTCTGGTCCTGGCATGCTATTACGTGCCAGAATTAAATGTCTTTATAGATTTGCTTTTATTCGTTCAGTGTCTGAGGGGGATGGTGAGCTGGTAAGCATGTTGCTTTTTCAAATTGCTGAGCTATCCTTAGGGTGACCCTCAGAAAAAAAAAAAAACCAAAACAAAAAACCCACAACCAACCACCAAACCCCTGCAATACCACAGTTTTAGTGGGGCAACAAAACCAAACAGCTGAAGAAAAAATGAAGCCAGTCATTGCTCTAAGAGATTGGGGATTAAATAATTGAAGAAACCTGCCTTGTGTCAGGATCAGCAGCAAGGAGAGACTCAAGTAGGTTTTAAACTTGCATGAAGTTTCTCATGAACTGTGATCCTGAGGGACTTTCACAATAAAAAACCCCACCCTTCTCTGTTCAAAGAAGGGTATGTGGGAAGGTTGTTGGCATCTTTGGGTGGATTACTTTCCCTTCTAATGGGGACACATACCAATTGCAGTGCAGCACAAAGACAGACTTCTGCTGCTCTCAGAGTTCACTTTTGACCTTTAAAATACAGTGCATGGGGGTAGGAAATTGTTTTTTACTTCAAAATGTTTTTTAAAATCTCATTGTTGCAGTAAAATTGTCCCAACACACTTTTACAGACAGAGCTCGTTGCACTACAAAGATAGGTTGGGGTTTTGTTGTTTGGGTTTTTTTTTGTTTGTTTACGTTGTGGGTTTTTTGGTTGTCTTTTTTTTTTTTTGTTTTTGTTTGTGGGTTTAGGTTTTGGGTTTTTTGGGGTGGGGTTTTTTTTTGGGTTTTTGTTTGGTTTTTTTAGCTTAGATCCAAAAGATACTATATTGGCTTTCATTGAGATGTATGACAAGTGCTCCAAGTTCATAGCATCAAATTGACATTTCCCACACTAAAAGCACAGATAAAGTTCCTAGTGTTTACTGTTATATATACACAGTTGCACTACAGCGTAAATTTGGAAAAAACAGGCCAGTAACATGTATAGCAGTAACTACTTTAAATAAAATTACATAGATGTTCTGTCCATAAAATTGCTCAAGTTTGTAGTTTTATGAGATTTTGCACTGCTTATCCTACTTGCCACTATGGCCCAGTTTTGAGATGTCATGATACTCTAGGATAATTGAAGAGGGGGAAAACTCAAGAGCATTTTCAAAGCTGACACCCATTGATAGAAGGGGGTTTATTCCTGCTCAGCATGTTTGTATTGAGATTTGTCTATCCAAATTACGGGTCCTCAAAACAGGTATCTGTATCTAAACTCTTTGGCCAGGCTGCCTTTTCAATCAAGGAGGGAAATAAACCTTTCTAGATTTATCTCTTCCTAAGGTAGAAATTGAAGAAGCACAGTGGGTTATGCCATAGAAATAGCTACTTTCATTCCTTGGGTATGTGAGAGTGTAGATCACTAGCATGAAAGATGCATCCAGCCCTCACTCTCTAGCTGAGTTCTTCATCACCTAGAAATTGGTGGCACCCCACCACTGCCCTTTCTAGCTCACGCTAAACGCAGCTTCTCTTTAGTCCTATATAAAACTACTGAGTATGAAGACAACCAGGTGGTATCTGAGTACAAATGAGGAGAAAACCAGACAAATCATACAAAATGCAACACATGCTCCAGAAAGAACACACACCTTAAGTCATTCAGGTGGTGGGTACTTCAGTTAGTCTGCAGGGGAAGTGATGTACAGAGACCACGTGTGCAGACCGGTTTGAATGAAATCCTGATTCAACTGAAATGGAATGAATTAAAACACGCAATCCTGAGCAGGCGCAGGACTTCAGCCTTTGGAGAAATGGCACATTTCTCATACAACTCCCATCAAGTAAAGAACTCTGGGATGCTTTTCAAGGAATGCTAAGAAGCTTAAGCCCATTTTGATGAGCTTACTGAGTGTGGTGCTCAGCCCACAGGATATAACAGGGATCACAGGTTGAAGCAAATGAGTGATCCCAGGACAGGACTCAGGCTTGGGCTCTCGGAACGATGATGAGTTTGAACAGTTCAGTGAGGAAAGAGCTGCAAGCAGCACTCCCTTCCACCTCTGTAACTCACAGAGGCAAATGCAAAATGTTACCTTTGTGTTACCCCCAAGGAAAGCAGTAGATGCTTTTTAATTCAACTATGTTGTTCAAGCCTGCCTATCCACCTCACAGTGTTCCTGCTCTGGCCACAAATCAGTCGCCGCTTGTCAACATTTGGACAATTCTGTCAGAATCTAATAATAGCCAGCAGTGGTAGCAACAAAAGAAAAACCAGGTTGTGTGATTTTAGCTAGCCAGCTAATTCTGAGCTCCACAACAGTCAGCAGGAAGAACTTTTAAGTGGCGTGTATGAATACAAACGTCAAAGATATCTGATCTATGTGCAGACTGCAGCTTGACACACAAAAGAACGTATGACCTTTAACTCCGTGAAATACCTGTCAGCCAGCTGTTCTAGGGAAGAATCCACACACAGCGCCTGTGATATGTTGATCCTCTTTTCAGGCCATCCAGGGTTTGTATCTTTTTTTCCAAACATTAGAAAATGAATTGACTACAACTTCAGCATTCATGTACAAGCAACGTATCTGATATGAGTGATACAGATAACAACACCTTTCATCAAAAGATCCCAGGAGTACTATGCATCTTATTCACAATAGTTCCAGTCCTGTAACATATTCTTACTCAAATTTATACGCAAGCTGCACCACTGAAATCTAATCATATGTGTAAGCCCTCTCAGAATCAGAGACTAGCACTGCACAAGAATTATGTTTGTCTCTGCTGATAACAAAACTCTCTGTAGGGCGAAATACAAAAAGAAACCCTGTTAACTGTTTGGATTCCTTGAGGAATTTTGGATGTCACATCTGGGTTTTGTCCAGATCACAAGGACTATCATCCTACTCTGGCTGATAATACTCCAAGATATTTAATGACAGAAGATAAGCAGGATTTTGTGGGCCTGAGAAGCTGAATACTCTGCTGGGAAGGTCTGAGTTTTTCAAATGAGTTTTCTCAACTGGATGAGTAATTCTTTAGCAAGGCCAGGAAAAAAAGAAGCACAATACAAATGAAGCATGAGAGTGGGAGAAAGAGTGCCTGGTGTTCTGACAGACCCCATTTTTATCCATCATCCCCTGCAACCTTGGAGACAGAAATCCACGTAATGTGCCACCATGAAGTTAAATAACCCCGCCTTCCCCCAGACTGTCTTGCTAACCTGCTGGGTGTCAGTGTCTGTACAGGTGAAGCCAGAAGCACTACAAACCTTTTCTTTTAGTAAAGAACAATAGCAGTCCTTGTAAATGTATAAATAATGAAAAAACTTTAAATTCCATTTTCATATAGACTGTCAGATAGCACTGGTTGCCAAGTCATGATCCCATCAAAAATATGTATCTAGGACATGCTGCAAAAGAGCAGTCTAAACCTGATTGCATAGCCTGTGTCATCACACCATTGAGGTGTAGATCTGAATTTCACCACAGTCTAGAATTTTTCTATTGGTCTGATATCAGCATTAGAGGACAAATTTCAGAGTTAATTTTAAGTTTTAGGGCTCTTTATGCTCAGATCTAGCAACTGCCACATGGAGTAAAACCAGTGATCCATCCTTCCTCTCTACTAGCTATGGTCTCTTGGCAGTATAGCTCCAATGTAAATAGTGATGAAAAGCACATTTCAGATATGTCTCTGAACCCTGGGGAAGTTCCAAACCTGTATTTGCACTCAGATGTGACCCTATGCCAACATCACACCAAAACGAAACTTAACCTGGGATTGGTATGCTGATGGCTTTGAGAAATTACCACAATGCAGTTCTGTTTGCAATTTCCCTTGCAACAGCCTTCTTTTTTGAGCTTCTAAAACAATCATAGCAAAAAAATATACAAAATCATAAACACACGATAAAACCATTAGTAACGCACATCCTTTTCCCCTTCCCATGTGTACCCATTACAACAGTTTGCAAGAAATGTGGAAATAGTCTGTAACTATTGTGTGTTACAAGTCCTTTGCAGTATAAATCCTATACAGCAAACTTGAGATGCAGCATGCCCTTCTGTTCTGCTCACACGGAAGGAGAGGTGTACTTACCCACCTTATAATTCAGTTCAGGTAATGCCTCTTAAATAATACACACTCCCTTTCCAGAAGGCAGTCATTTATCAGTGTTATCAGATAACTGCTTATTTTGAGCTGTTAATGGAAATACCGTTGTCTGCCAAGGGTGGTAAAGCTGTTGCCTTCTGCACAAGTGGAACTCAGCAAATCGGAATCTGGGGGAAGAGATCTAACCTCTAACAGCCTTCAGGGGAAACTTTTTACTATCTTTCCAAAACCAGTGGAAGAGTCCGGACTGTGCTGTTTGGCAGCTTAACCTCAGAGGAAGTGCAAAGTCAAAAAATCTGAAAACCAAGTGGGTTCAAAACCATACCGCTGCTAAATCCTCTTCACTTGGAATAAGTCTTAGGTAACAAATCCAACCTCTACTTTAGTCTGCATACACTACAAAAAAACAACCCAAGCTGCTGATGTGGAAATCTTGAAAGAGTATGAAATGAAAAATTGTATCAATATTTTACTGAAAGTCTAGACCCACTTTTATGTCACCTAGAGATATTTTAAAATACTGGGACTTAGGTAGTGAGAGAATAAATGGACCATAATTTAATCTCCCCACCTATCTAGTTGCGTTTCAGAAAATTAAACTGTCCTGTTTTACAGTGATGGTTTTATGATCCTGTGTTTCCACAAACTCAAAAGTCTCCCATGTCCTTGAAAGAGATGAAGGCAATACTTGCTCCTCACTCAGCCAGTGACATGGACGCACTCAGCAAACACTCAAACCCGTTAGCGTGCCGCCGCCAGGCTGCTGCCCTCTCCATGCAGGTCCATGTGCAGGCGTTCGCTAAAGACACGGGACAGAGCTGCTGCTCTGCTCGGGCCCAGCCTGGCAAGCAGGAGAAGCCAGAGCTGACCCCGCACCTCTGGCTCATTCAGGGCATCCCCTCAGCAGTCAGGAATCGGGCATCTGAGGGTCACTGTGGCTCTCCAGCCCCCTCTCCCAGCCTGATACCTTCTCTACAAGGGGTGCTGTATGCACCAGTTACTGAGGAAAGCTAGATGGGTCCCAAACACGTACCCTGAGAAGTCCTAAGGTTGGTGGCCAGCATGCTGTGTCCGTCTTCAGCAGCTCCAGTCCCTGGCAGCACAATGCTGAGCAATGGAGTCCCTGCTCTCAGGATTATCATGTTCCTTCCCCCTTGTTTTGCTAGGGAGGGTGGGAGAGGCCAAGAACTGGCAGCTTCCCACCAGAAAGACCCCAATGTGCACAGAGGCAGTACTGAACAAGTCTCACAGGTCCACGCAAGCAGAAGCTGATCCTTCCACCTCCACCCCAAGGCTGGAAGACCCATGACTCCCTCCGCTCTACCCTTGGAAACATTTACCCCAGTCCGCTTCCACCAGCAGACCCTGTCCTCTCAGTCCTCTGTTGTGGCACTGGCCACACAACCACAAGTGCCTTCAGGAGCCACAGGGCAATGAAGGATCAGGCCTGTCACATTTTGGTTTTCCCTCCTGCAAAATCTTTTAAAATCTTCTGCATTTAATAATCCACACCTCTGTCTTTTGCCCCACTTTCAGACTTGAACCCTTCTGATTCCTTCCATCAAATTGACAAGATGAAAGGTTCTTTTTCTTAAATATAACTTTTAACAAAGCCTGTATGGAATATGCTCCGTTGTGTCAGTGATCTGGAAAATGTGCTTTGTCTTTCTTCCAGAGGACATGCACATTTCAGATTTCCCTTAAGCTTTCATAATTATTTCTGATCTCGATGGTTTTACTTTGTCAGACCCGCTGATACCAGCCAGATGAGAGAAGTGATTTGAGGGTGGATTTTGTCTAGGAGGGAGCAGAGCAGAAATCCAGCAATAAAATTCTGGTAATTTCTCATTTCATTGTAAAGACATGTCGTGGGCATTTGCATATTCTGGCTGTGAAGTAAACAACTATAATCAGATGACATGGCAAGAAAGGCTTGAAATGCTATTCAAGGCTTAAGGTGTAAGTGCTTATTAAACAACAAACCTTTTGTATGAAGAATGCTCAAAGGAAAGCATCGTATTAGACACCTTTCTTAGTAACGTGAGCCTATTCTCACAAATACCATAAAGACTGGGAGACTGAACATAACAGGTTTATCTATGTGAAGTGTACACTACAGTGAATATGTACATGACCTATTACTTTAGCTCACAATCGCAGCAGATAAAAGCCTAGCTCCTGCAGAGCTCATGGCATGCCGAGAGAGCTGCTTCCAGCATTTCACTGGGCCCCATCGCTGCATCCATCAGCTGGCCTCAGAAGGGAAGGGAAGATGAGACGGGAATTATCAAGATACAGCTTGTAATGGCTGAGTCATAACACTAAACGCCTCTAACTCAAACTAACAGGGTCATTTAGGAGGCATGACTTGCTGTGACACCTGCTGAAGAAGAGAGGAAACTTTGGGTAGTTAACATTTTAAAATAAAACTCAGAGTTTCCTTTCAGCTGCGTTTAGTGTCTGAACAAACTCCAGGGCACAAACTCCAGTGCCAATTTAATACAGACTTCTATTTGCAGAGACTCATTAATGTTGTGCACAACTGCTTAAAAAAAGGTTAAAGTCTTGGCAGAAAGCAGCAACAGCATCGATTCAAGTCTAGAAATTCTCTCTCGCTTACCCTGAGACTCACTAGCTGGGGAAGCACTGAAGCATTTAGCAGAGTTGTAAGCAGACACAGAAGCAGCGAGCAGCCGGTGGCACAGAGGGGTGGCAGGCAGGGGCAGGTCGGCAGCCGGTCCCCGCAGTCACCGCTGTGGCCCTGGCAGTGCCGAGTGATGCAGTCTGCGGGGCAGAGCTGCGGGCATCCCAGCTAACTGCTTCCCACTAAACCATGTCTGCTTTATGCTTCCCTTAACTATGTGCTTTATAAAGCAGGACTTTCAAAATGAGATAGCACATTTTGAAGACCTTATTGTATACTACAATACTACAAATTTCCTCTCTGGTGATTCCTTTGGATGTGAGGTTTAATTTTGATTGATACTCCCTTTGTAGAGACTTGGCCCCATTTAAAAAAAAAAAAAAAAAAAGTTCAAATAGAAAAGTGCCAAAAGTGTTTTCTGCTCATTCATAACAGCAGTGGCTTTAGAAATGGGTTGGAAGAAACTCAGGAAAAACCTCCAATTCAGTTAAAGATATCCATAAACAAAGAAAAGCAAGAACGTGAACCTGGAGAGGCACAGGCATGGCACAGTTGCTGGGCTTGGTGGCCGGGGCTCACCTTTTATTACCTGCATCTTCTCTTGCTTCAGACCTATAGCATATAACAGGCATCTCTAAGTTCTGTCACTATGGTTAAGAGCAGACACTATTTTAGAAGTTGAACAGTTTGATTTGGTATGAAATGCTTTTCATCTTCCAAAGATCTCAAAGCACTTCACTGCTCAAATGAGTAAAAAGAAGGCTCACACCCACTGCTCAGCTGTAGCCAGCTGAGGAATGGACTACAAGAAACATTTAACAGTTCCCCCTTTAACCCTACATAAATCTTCAGAAAAGCAATTGAAAGATACCTGTCTCCATTGAAATGGGAAGGGGAATGCAGGTGGAAATAATTTAATTAACTGAGCTGCAATTTGGCACGGGGAGCATATAACACTTTCTTATTGTATGATAACACTGCTCTGCCCTGAGTGGTGTTCTGCATACAGCACATACAGCAAGCATGCTACAGTACTAGAGCCTGAAATTACGACCTGTCCTGGAGAGATTCCTACGGCAGGAAGACTGGTTTGTTATTAACACAACTCAGCACACTTGAAATCCTTAATTATGGGAGCAACACTAGGGTCCTCAAGCCTTTAACCTGAAAGGCAGATGAGGTGGTACGAGAGCTGTATGCCCTTGGTCTGTTTCCTGGTGCTCCCATTGCAAAACCACTAGTGAAACAGCTCCTTCGCAGAGTCCATGAAAAGCTCGGATATGGAGGACCCCAATCACTGAAGGGCTTTGGAGAAGCAGAGGTAGGTTCTCAGCTAAGGTACAGCTTCTCCTTATCTGCTGCCTGGAGGTACCAACCAGTGTCAGAACAAAATTCGCCAGCTATATTAATCCCTGTTATATTCACTTCCCCCAAAAAGTCCTAACTGCAGACAGTAGCAAGCAGTGAGTTGAACTTGCGGTATTCTTTTAGTGCTGGAACTGAAGAATAACAATGATGCAAAGGATCTTCAAAGATCACTGGGTTTAAGTTCCTGCCGCAAAACAGGCTCAACTACACCCTATGGCATTTTTGGTGAAGATTAATCTGAACTGTTCTTAAAGCCCTTCAGTCTCAGTGAGACCACTTACCCAGAGAAGTCTATCTCAGCATCCTGCCAGAAAGCATTTCCTCCTCTCTAATCTGAATCTTGTTCTCCCATCTGCTGCAAAAATGAGGTTGTATGTACTATGTGCATCCAGTTTGGACTAATGCTTACTTTAGAAGGCTGGAAGGAATAAGTGTTGGCTGGCACTGCAGTTATGGAGAGACGCAAGAAAAGGCAGTATTGGGAAAAGAAGGCAAGCAGCTGAAGCACCAGAAAAAAAAAAAATGTATTAGTGAGTGATATTTTGTGGAGTAAATGAATGCAGGTTTGATGAGGAACATAAGTAACATCCTGCGGGGTCAGCAGGGAAACCCTAATTAGGCAGGATGCCCTTCCTTGATATTAATTAGTTATATGCTTGATTGAATAAGTACAAGTCTTCCTGACACTGCAGGAGGCCAAGAGGAGGCCTGCAGCATGCAACCGACCAGTTTCTCCCTTTTTCTCACACGTTCAGACACATACCAAGTGCTGCTGTACAGGCTCTCCCCTATGCATGCACACGCAGACACCCGTGGTTATAACCCATGGGACCCCTCGATCTGCTTCCTGTCCTTTCGCAACAGATACGGCTTATCGGGGTGCCCAGATTCAGAAAACCGCAGGGTTAACAGCCTCCGCTAGATGAGCAAGAGACTGTCTAGCATGCCACGGCCAGTTGACAAAAGTGGGGAACCAGAGTAATAGGTGTATGCAAATTAATAGCTCACAGCGTTTCATAATGTGCATCTCCCAGCAGATGCCACAGGTAATTATGCAACTGAGGGTAGTGCTTCTGGGAGCACTCATAAAATACAGCTTTTATCTTGTTGCTTCCAGCCCATGTCTGGTAATGTATAAATAATGTTAACAGCGTCTACACAGACGGACAAAGATTGGATGTGTGCTGCGTTTGCGTGCCTGGTGAAATACAGATTTTGCTGCAAACTTGAGATGTGCTAGAAGAGAAAGGAAGGCCTTTGCCTCTTGAAAAAAGGGCCTAAAACACACATACCAAGGTCCTACCTATAAGCAGCAAAACCTCCTTGCTAAGTGAGAAAAGCTGGGTGCTTAAAAACTTTGTGAGTGTCCCTTTAGGCAACCAGCCTTCAGACTGATTCAAGATAGGTGATGAATATGGGGTGGCAGCTGCTTGACGTGTTACTGGCTCTGTACAGCAAGCTGACAGCTTCATATGCCAAGAAACTTCAATAATGCAACAGCTGTGATAAGCGGGAGGCTGACTGTACGACAGCACAGTTAACAACAGAATCCATTCTAAGTGGGGCCAACACTACTGTAAAGTTAGATCTTAGCATGCTTAGGAAAAATAAGCAAGATATGAAAATTAATTTTTGCTGCATTTGGATTCCCATACACACATCACATCTGTCCACATGTGCTTTGTATGTGTTCCAGCGACACTGAGATGCTCCACAAGGCAGCTTTCAAATGTGCAATAAGCTTGTCCCATTTTATTGCCCACAGATTAGGGATGCATGCTCTTGCAGCTTAAAATGCACTAAGCATATTGTGAATACCATCCAAAAAATTTGGTGAGAAGACAGAGTAATGGAGGAGTTCTGAAGCAGGTATGCAAACAAGAGAAAGCATCTGTGGATCAGTTCGAACACAAAAGTGAGAAAATGAACCACTGTTATTTTCCAAGGGTAGTCACTTGTGGAGGGACTGTGATGACTACTTTGTTAGCTTTTGTTTTGTTCTTCGAACTTGTCAAGACAAGGACAGCACCTGAAAGGAACAATGCTGCAAAACAGACCAACGTAGTTCTGTAAGTGAATTCCATTTGTGAAGATGGCTTTAGGTGCATTAAAATAAATCACATTATTGTAGTTTATCAACAAATGTGTGCAATTTAACAGCCTTACAGTGGCTACAAAACCAAAAGAGATCCCATTATCTGTAAGGAATTCCTTGTTACGTGTCAATGTTAGGAAGTGCAGACAGATACACAAGCTGAATAGAGGAAGGAAATCAAAGGAGCAGAGCTAAATATTCAAATGGGACAATTTGATAGAGTAAGGATCAAGAATCATGCAATCAAAAACTGGCCCACAGTCATTGCTAATACTGAGAAATAATGGTGGCCATACATTTCTACTGTTACTTAGTAATGATAAAAATGCTGGGTTTTGATCTCCAGTTGAAACGTTGCCCTGCCTTCCACCACTTTTCCTAAATTTTCTAAGAAAGCTATTTTGTGATGCAGCTTATATCACTATGAAAAAATACGGAAACAGTGTTACAATTCGGTCTTACAAAATATCAAGCTGCTTTGCCACTGTAGAAATAAAATAAAAAGATCCAGAAAATGGGAAGTGGGAAGAAAATTCAAATCTATCCATAGATGCTAAGATCTATCCATAATGCTTCATAAATTAAAACATGTCATTTGGCATATCATCTGTTTGTGTGGGGACACAATTAAGTGTCATAAACTGGAAAAAGCAGTCCATAAAATTGAAAAAAACTCAAAATAAGAAAAAGCATGTTCTAAAGTAAGTTTTACTTAAAAAAATTCCCACCTTTCTGTGGTTTATCTTTCACTTGTATTTCTCCAGAACAGAAGAAAAATCTACATTTAAACTGCCAGCATTTCACAGATTAGCAGTTTTAACTTTGGTTTGCTTTCTTAAACAAAACCATGAGAAATAAGGGAAGAACAGTCTTTCATTTTAGTTTTACTTTTAAAAATGTAGTCTATAATGTCTATTAGAATCCAATTCTTAAAATGTAATCACCCTGTCACATGGCTTTTTATAAAATTATTCACAGAATTACATGGGCACAATATATCAATATACAGAGGAGCTTAATTTTGTGTTTGTGACACAAGCATTTTCTAAAATAACTTTCTAAAATATGTTCTTAACAGCTTCATACCCATGACCAGTACTAAAAGTGCTGCTTCGGCATGACTAACAAGGTTGTAGCGTGTTGTTGTTAGCATATGTGATCCAGTAACTGAATATCCTAAAGCATGTTGTGTATGGTAAGCTTTTAGGATGGACTAAACTCAGGGACGTTTTGTATTCATTTCAGTTAGAACTAGTAAGTGCATAATAATTTCAGATGACTTAAACCCAAGAAAACTGTGAATGTCCATCTCCTACATGTAGATCAGAGAAAACATTAAGAACCTCCCAGGACCTATACCTGTAAATACGCCCCTTGTAAAAGTGAAGCAAGGATGCTCTAGTTACAGAACTGTCAGCTACCAACAGTTTTGGCCCACGCTCTGTTTTTGGCTTGGCAGAAGTCAGTAGGAACCTGTTGTCTCTTAAAAAAATCCTCCACATGGAATGAAATGTTCTTAGTCTAGCTCCTAACAGCCCTCAGTGGCAATCAGCATCAGTAGAGGCAATGAGAACCGAGCTAGGTCTGAGATGCAACGAGTTCGTGATTCCCCAGGAGAAGTCCCTGAGGAGCAACAGCACTGAACCTCCATGGGAGTACAGTAAAGAGAGAAGCTTTGCTCTTTGCATGCAGGATTTGAATTTCCAGGGCTGCTGCTTTGGCTCCTTGATGGGCTCTAAATTCTTGCGGGAAGCAGTTGCATACGTAACACTGCTCTCAGGGACCTTGGACAGCAGCTTCTCTCAGGCTGTGTTGAAATTAAATAGTAATAAAAAAGTAATTTCTGAAAGTGGATACCAGTTTGAGTTAGAAAAGCCCTTGCCAAAATATGCTTTCAGAGCAGGCACAGCACATATATTATTGAAAAGCTTTGTTTCTATATGGTGTGCCAAGTTGGCAGAAATGCAAATTTAAAATTTAGAAGAGATTGCTAGGGAGCTGGGCAAGAAGAAGGAACTAGAAAGAGAAGAAGGAATTAATAGCATTTGTTTCTTTTAAAGAATAAATCTTGAGCTATTTTCTTTCTTTATGGCAATCCTACATTATTTATCTGTCTTTCTAGCTCAGAAAATAGGAGTAAATTTTATATGTGACACTTTCTTGTAATCCAGTGGTACAGAACAGACTCTCACATAATGCTGCAGTATTTTACTCTGCTGTCCTGGCACGTAGGGGATGCATTTTAGGGTCCTTTGTGGTTCGTGTGCTGATATTGTGCCTGGCGAGATCCTCGTGTCTTTTTGAGAAGGGGAGAATAAGAGAGCACAAAAATAATACAGGAGTAAACCTAAGTAACACAGCCTCTACATCAAAGATATTAGAGACACTTCCCCCGGGAAAACTGGGTTGATTTTTCATCCTTTTTGGAGTCTCTCATCTTTTTCAAAGTCTCTGTTTATCCACAGAAGTTATTTAAAGGACAAGAGACTAAGACTATTAGGATGCACTACAGCAAATTCTGACCCACTACTGGGGGAAAGGAGAGCAGATAATAGGGCTGGCAGCTGTAATTAAACAAAAACAAAAACAAACCCACAACTTTTATAATAAAAATATGCAACTGAGCAACATCTGATTACTGCAGAGAAGTCATCCGATTAACATGAAAAAGATTTCCAAAAAATGTCACCTGCTACCCTCAATCCTTTGTTCTTATTATTACTCTTCTCTATACAAAGAGAAATAAGAGACAGCATTTTTCCACCTCATATGGAAATAACTGGTATCTCAGACTTCAAGAGCTGATAACACTTTTGTACTTAGGAGGACCACAGCCAGATATCATCCTCATGCTTTATCACTATGTATCACAGCAGCTTCTGCAAGGCTAAATCCAGGATGCTGGCCCTGAAGAATTAATGAAAGTTTTCTACGTGTTCGCACTATAAACAGAATGTGGGAGAGCAAAATTTACATTAATGACATGCTTCTGGTATGTCATGACTATTAAGATATTTCTGCAGCGTCACACAAAATAAGCCTATGGTGGCACCATGACCTCAATTCAGGTATGCAAGTCTGCGTCACAAAATAAAATAATAAAAACTGCATATATATATTACAAGCTCAGAGAACTACTTTCACTGTTGCCCAAGGAAGATTCATTTTCATGCTGATCTAGGGTTTCACCACAGAAGGAAAACTATATTCTGAGCAAATTGAAGAGTAAGTTTTTGCCCACGATTCAGTTGTATAAGTAGTTAGGTATGTAGTTTCGGTATAATTCTCAGGGCATACCAGCAAGACATGCTGTCAGTACCCTGTGCCACAGCTTCCTTCTCTGTCTTTCCACTCTATGGATCCACAGAAGTGAGATAAACAAGTTCCTGGCTCAGGCATGAAATATTTCTTGGACCCATTAGTGGCCATGCCTGAGGAGTTTGCAAAGAGGCAAGTATTGGGCTAAAAGTAATAGCGGATACTAAATCTAACATAGGATTCAGCTTGTGAGGCAAGTACTGTACTGGCACTGTAGCGATATGACCTCAGGTGAGGTTCTTAAACAGAAACTTAACACAAAAGACAATTTTTCCATGAAAGAAACAGTCCCTATTTGCAAAATTGCTTAAAGAAAGCTGTCACTGAAGTCACCTTTGTTTGGCCTCACCATAGCAGGCGTTCATACCACAACAGGCAGTATCAGTCTTTTTTGTTTTAACAGATGGTAAGGCCATTTACCTTTTAGGAAGTTAGTATGAAGCCTCCAGAAATATATAGCAAGATCCTTTGCATGTCAGTTTGCTTTAAATATTTGTAAACTTCTGATCCTGTAAGGAGGGTAACAGGTCAGTAAAGCACTTCAATTAATAAATAAAACAGCAATAATAAAAAGAGCTGCCTGTTTCCACACATGCAGGACCACGTGAATTACGTGATTCCCACATCAGATGGAAGGAAGAATTAAAACTGGACGCACAAAATCCCCAGTGGAGAGCTGGCTGAAACCCAAACAGTTATGAATTTTATGGCCTGAGGTTTGTTCACCCAGTTACACTTTCAATTTCTGACACACGAACAGCAGAGCTCAAGAACATGAGCCAGAAATTTTGGCATTGCTGTGGCAGTTTGTCCTCTCTCCCCAGTTACTCAAGTTCTGCTTGTCTTGATACAGACTGGAGAGAGCAGCTCTGTCTCCCCTGTGCACCCAAAGAGACAGACAAGCAAAATATTAAACAGCTACAGATGCTGAAAGAAAATCAACTGTTCAGTCAGCTCTTTGGGTTGTTTTTTTTCAAAGCCTTGCTTGTAGGACAAAACTGATA
This sequence comes from Falco cherrug, assembly GCF_023634085.1. Lineage (NCBI taxonomy): Eukaryota > Metazoa > Chordata > Aves > Falconiformes > Falconidae > Falco > Falco cherrug. The sequence goes on from NC_073705.1 coordinate 45,049,629, forward strand.
AGAATGCCTGATTATTATTTTTAAAAAAAAAGGCGCAAAGAAAACCTGTCTGATAGGAGCACAGCTAAAGCTTAATCTATTTATGTAACAAAACAGAGGCCAACTGCTGTTAATACGCTAGAGAGGCACAGAAATTTCTGCTAATCTATTATCAGGAGACAAGCTGCTATTCTGGCACGGGGAGGGCTCACATCACACCACCAGTCTGGCAACCCTTTTTGCTCAGATCCCTCACATCCCCTGTTCTTCCTAAGACAGACACTCCTCACTGTTACCGCTCCCAAACGGTTGACACACCAGAGCACAGCATGTCCCATTTCCCTTTTTTCTTGCTCAAATACGGAGCTACAGCACATTCCCTTCGTAGTGAGTCGGTGCATGGGGCACGGTTTCATCACAGCAGGGAAGCTTTTCCCTACCAGGCTGGTTGAGAGAGACCGAGCATGGAAGAGCTGTAGGAGTTGGTGCTTATTGCTAGATTTACCTTGACGGGGGTCTCTTGTCCAGCCTTCCTATACCTATGACCAGCTCTGCAGCTGCCTTGTTTCATCCTGTTCAAGTAGGCAATACCAACTAAGGTTCACAGCGCAGGCTCAACAGTCAATGGGGAAAAAGGCAAAGCCCTACAACTTCCTGGCAGTGGACTAATACCGCAGCACCACTCTATAGAAGGAGCAGCATTCTTGCCATGGGGAAACCAAACCAAACTAAAGAAAACTCCTCCCTTCAAAGCCATCACACCGAAAGACTAGGCTGAACATGAAAGTTTGTAAGGTGCCAAGGTTCAAGGTCACAACGTTAATTTTCCCCATGAGCTAAGTACCTTGGGAGAACACACACAGTTTTATTGCAATTCACAGATCTCTATTCCTGATAGAATATAAAAATAGACGGGGAAAGTATAAGGATTTCTTTCCCTCTTACACTTAGACTGCCCTATCCTGCAGGTGCTGAGCCTGTTCCTTCCAACAGCGCTGTACTTCTTCAGTGCTGTTCCAATTAACAGGCAAAAAAGTGTTACAGAAGTGCTGTCTCCTAACCAGGTTTATCAGACACAGTGAAATCCACCCAGCTATCTGTCACTTCACAACACACTCCCTGCATTGCAGCTCCTCCAGGGCACGAGATAACAGCTAGAAGGAAGATCTAGATGTTTCTAATACCATTTTTCAGGCCTAAGAGATGCAAAAGAACTGGGTGAGAATCCACCCAGATGTCTTGGAAAAAGACATAGGCAAGAAAACTTTCCAAAGGACTGTTCTGTCAGTGGAAGGCAGCACACCACAGGTCACGACAAGAAAAGGAGAAACAAGAAGCAGCCATCACACTGACTGCAATAGCTTTAACTTGGGGAATAAAATGGAGCCCCTTATCCAGCCACAGGTTGTCCCCGTTGCATTTTCTTACCTTCATAGCCATACTTTATAGGTGTGTTCCCTGGACGTGTAGTGACTGTGTGACTTAATTAGCAGCTATGCAAAGTACACATTAAGGGATCTGATTGTCAGGTCTTCTGCTGTGACTCAGTGGCTGCTGAATGTGGAACAGCCAGGGAACACAGACAAATCCATGTTCTCCTACAGAAGTTAAAGCACGTCGGTAGCTTTTTTTCCCCCAGCATCACTGGCAGCTGACTTCCCCTGTCTAGGTGGTGCCATCTGTTAATCATGTCACATCCATGATCTCTCGAAGGAGGGTAAAAGGACTAAACCACTTCAAAAGTAGAATAATATTGGATACTGCAAGGAGAGCGCTGCAGTGCGCTGACATCCTATATCCAGGTGACTTCACTTTCAGAGCGGTGGCACTGAGGTTGAGATGTAGGGTTGCCATGTGACCGTTCAGCTTGGCAAAACCTCAAAATATTTCCAGTCTCGTGCTCTGCATTGCTGCAGTAAGACATTTACCTGTGTTGCCCCTGCTGGACTACACTCTTAGATTTGATATGCTGCTCCATTTTTACAACATGGTGCCGTGGGATTATTTGAAAAGAGTAGACGGCCACCCAAATTCAAAGCAAGTGCTGCTCTGCACTTCTCCTGGGAAGAAGTGAACGGTTATCTCCCCTTCCCTTCTTCTCCCCTCCCTCCTGCCAAGCTTTCTACTAAACACAATTACATGCAGCATTTGACAACAGAGCTGATAAATTATGTGCTACTTGAATTGAAAATGTGAAGGATAATAGGGATAAATATCAATGCATTCACAGATGACACAAACCCATTTCCTTACTTTCAAGGCTTTTTGATTGGGCTCAGGGATGACTTGCATGAACTAATTCCTCAGTGCATTGTTACATAAAATAAAAAATCTCTAGAGGAAAAGCAGACTATACCTAAGAGGTGGCTGACAGAAAAAGAGGAAAAAAACCCAAACAACAAAACCAGCGAAAAACCCACAAACCCCACAGGGAAATATTTTAGGGTCATGAAAATCTCTCAGCTGCGAAGTTTAGCTGAAATTTTTCCAGTTTCACTGAAACTGGAATTCAAGTCTGGCTTTCTGGTAACTACAATTTATTCCCATCTGACTGAGATTTATGTGCTGCCATAAATACTTTCTTATGACTTATCTATAATAATTTCAGGTGAACACTTCTGCAACAAGAGGAGTCTTATTGTTGGCTTCCATTAAACACAGAAGTCATCATCTAAAAGCTGTGGCAGGCTGCTGTGTTTTGTAGACACCATCACTTCTGAGGGAAACAGCAATGTGGGCAATCCATAACCCTTAGTTAAAAACTCTAATGTAGCTCTATTGTCATTCTCTGGTATTAAACCGGTAATTTTCCCAGAAATCCCACCAGTGTGAAAAACAGACAGAAATCTCAATTTAGCTATAGATGTTGCTAATGGAAAACTTCAGAGAACACATGCTAGCACGGAGAATGCTCTGAGATCAAACCTCTGAATTCAAACTGAGGGGTGCAGAGGGTTTCATCACTGCTTTGAGCTTGGTTTAGAGTCCTGCACGTTTCTTCCTCCGTGCCTGTGTGAAGAGCTCTGGACAGTACTCTGCAGGCTCCCACAGATGTCCTGTGCAATTCTCAGCTATTGTATTAACCTTTGAAATTTAAGGGTATCAAAGAGCAGCTTTCAGTTGCTACCACTAGACACCTCCTACATCTCTAAGAAATGGAACAAGCACCAACTCAAGCACAATATCGCATGGACCAACCAGTAAGCTGTGGCTTTTTTAAGATGCTCTCTGCATGCAGCCCACCAGGATACACATCCAGGACTGCTTTTAGAGAGTTAAACAACCCAGGGAGGCATGGGTAGGATGTTGCCATCGGAAAAAGGAAAAAGACTGCATGGTTGAAGGAAATACACACATTTCTAAATGGCACAAGTTCGCATTTCCATTTTTACCCCCATGTCTGAAGTTCCTCCTTTCATCTGAGGTTCTTGCTGTTCTAGCGCAACGTAGGGGGAACATGCACCTAGCAGGAGATGGAAAGAGGTACAGAGAGAAAACCACAGTCACCCATCTGTCCTGAACCCTCTCAGATGGAAACGCACACTCTCTCCTTATGCTTCTCCTGCCCTTTCCGCACAGACATTGTTGTCATGGCTTGCCAATCTCCTGGTGTACCCCAGGCCCCCCACTGTGTCTTTGGGGGCCCGGTGTGAACCCTGATACGCTTTGCTGCCATCCCTCCCCAGCTCTGTTGAGAAGCAGACTGCACAGCTTCTGAAAGAGAAGCTGCTCTTCGCTACTAGTCACCCAGAGGCAAGAGAACAACTGCAACTCCAGAGAAGTTGTGCACGTTTGTGTATTTTTAGCAGGACGTAGGCACAGGTAGGCTCTAGGGTACGGACCACAGAGCCTTTTCTGGTGCTAGCCCGCACAGTTCAGGCTGCGGGTGTGCACGTGGGACTGCTCAACAACTACATCTTAGAATCCTTTTAAGGGTGACGATCGGGTTCAAAAGGAACAGCATTCACAAGTGCATGATTTCACAGATACAACTGATCCTGCTGTGCTAGCAGATTTCCTTTCAACTAGTTGGGCTTACTTGGCTGACTGTCCTCAGCAAGGAGTTACCAACTAACTGTTCGTTAGACACGTGCAGCTGCGGTGCAGGACGTGGGGTCAGCCCCTTCTGACATGCAGTGGTCTGGCACTGGCACAGGTGAAATCTGAAGGGCAACTGTGGAAAACCTGCTCTGTGAGAACTGCCCACAATCGTTCTTCAGGGCTCCGCTTTTGAGATGAGCCAGGCTGCTGCTCGGTGCGGCAGTGATTTATGCCATGAAATTTCTAGCAACTCTGAACGTACTGCAGTGCAACTGGGGGATAGAGAGGAACTCTGTGTGCCTTGCTGAGCAGCTTGGAGAAACAGGAGCTGAAATGAGAGCCAAGCCAAAGGGTTCCCTTCTCTGCAACTCATATGACGAGCAAATATTTTGAGGTCAGGAAAAGCTGATCTTTTGCTGCCTAGAAGCAACCAGTTGCTTTCTATTAATGTGTCATTTTGTGTTGAGTCCTGTGCAAATTAGAATGAGACAATTGCAGACATCTTGAAGAAAAAAAAATGGAAGCATTGAAAAATTATAAACCTATACCAGCTATGTGCTGATCCAAACTAAACCATGTTTACGTCTTCAAGAATGAAAAATGTATTGTTTCCATCATTTATTTATCATGTAAAACATACCAGGAGGTATATTTATGGCATGAATTCTTTAGTTTTGAATAAATGACAAGTATTCTTAGTATTAGAGATGGAGCTGAGCTGCATAATAAGGCATTAAAGTACACGTTTTGCCTGTTGACATCTCTTTTTAAGGATAGAAATTAAGATGTTGAAAATAGAAAGCATCAATATTCTTGAAGGTTATATCCAAAGGGCTCAGTAACAGTACGTAAATAGAGAATTAATGTCAAAATGTAGATAAAATCCTTCACATTTCTAGAGGAAAAAGCTTGGAAAGCAAATATGACATGTGTTTGTTCATTACAACTTAATTAGCACAGCACAATATAAAGGACCAACAGTTACGGTGAATACAAATTGAAGACTGTGTTTGCAGGTATATCTGTACTTATATGTATCAAGACTAATTGCCAATATAATGAGCACGGAAATAAAGACTGTTGAAGTGCTTCTGGGATTTAAATGAAGCAGTAATGTCACTGTTTTAAACCTTGCTTCAAAATCTCTTTCACTATTTATTTCTGAGAAAAAAATATCGGAACGTAAAAGTTTAATTTAAATCTTTCCTCAAATTTCCAGTTTTTCTCTACTGAGCTGGGGGAGGGAAGAGAAGGAAGAAGGGCCATTTTCTGGAAGTTTCTGCATTTCTCACTTGTAGTTATTCAGAAGTGAAAGTCACCTAGGTGTTCATAGGTACCATGTGCAATAAAGGCTTGTTTAATGCAGGGGATAATTTATGGCCTGTACAAAGCAGCTGACATCCCACAGATGTAAAGGCAGGTACTGATCCACACTGACAAGCCAGCACCAAATCTCTTCTGACCAATGGAGGGGGCAGCAGTACAAAATGTGTCCCCAAAACCCCTTGTCCCCAGCAGACCTGCAGCTCAGCTGTGCAGACCAGGGTCGCCTGTCTGTGCCTCAACTGTTATATCTTAGAACTGCTGAAACTCCCAGTGCTGTTGTCACTGCAGCAGATCACACAGATCCTTTGATTTTGCTTTTGCTTTTCATTTGTAAACAAGAAAGAATTTTTTTTCTCTTCTTCTATATCATTCAGAGAATCTTGGTATTACATACACTATGTGTTAAGGATTATTTAACCCTTGTTCAATTAACACACCATGCAATACACCTTTGATATTTGTCTGATAAAACGTCAAGTAGAAATGACAGGAGACTACATGGCATGAGCATCCCCCTCTCTGTTGTTTTGCACTAGCATTCACCACTGCATCAGACAGTGCAGAAATAACCACAAAGGGTTAAAGAGAAACAAGCCACATGCCTCTCAAACATCTGAATACACACTTATTTTCCAGACCCTACATACAGCCAATTAGCTGATTCACCTTTCTGGTCTGCTCTAGGGTGTTTTGATGCCATTTTATCATTTCACTGTAACTGGCAGTAGCGTGGTTCTAATGCAGCTGACCCCAGAGGTAGCTATGGACAATACAGAGAAGTAAAGAATATTTTTGGCTCTTATGAGTTAAGTAATATAGCCTGGCAGAGAGGTGGTGATCGTACTTCAACAAAGAAGATCAGAACACAATTACGCAGGGCCAGAAATGTATTCAGTAATGATCCATCATGCTGTCTCTGGCTGCTTTACATGCAGAAAGATCATCTGCTTTAATCTTGCTAGTCTCCAGATCCACACAGAGCATCATATATTATGCAAAAAGGTACTCTGGGTGGCAGCATTGAGTGCACCATTGCAGCAGGCTTTATTGTTGTAAGGGGCTGCTCTTTGTGGTTATTTCCCACACCCCCACACACCCCCCCCAAGTCTATACTAGGCATCCCCTTTCAGAAAAATGTTTTAAAGTCTTTCTGTCTCAAAGGAGAGGTTCTCGCTACTCACTGTTTCTCCTCATATCGTGCAGCCTGCACCCACACAGAGAGATCCTTGCTCCCCCACGCTCACAATACACACTGCCTCTGTCCATCACTGCCTTTCTGCTGTGCTGCAGGCCCAGTGAGATCCTTCAGTGCAGAAAAGCAACAGCACCATGCCGACTTTGTCATTCCCCCTTGGTTAAATGATTTTAATAAATTCACCCTAGATGGCACTTGAATGTTTAATTAAAAAAAAAAAAAAAAAAAAATCAGTCTCTACTGGACATATTGCACATGTGGTAGAGGAAAAACAGTGTCCTTCAGGAGAATTCGGGGAAGGTTCACCACTGGACAAAATACATTTTCTGCAAGCAAGTATTCTCGGCAACACTTTATGTTAAAAGGAGGAACTGGGGAAGACAGTCTTGGGCTCATTACAGGCTTCTCTCCCTTCCAAAGTCCTGTAGCTGCTGCTGCAGAAGGTCAGGGAACAGATGCCTGTCTGCTCCCAGCAGAGTTAGGGACAGATCCTCACTTGGAGTAAACGGACACAGTTCCCTGGGAGTACAAGGCATTGGAGCATGCTACACCTGGTGAGGAGCCAGACTAAGTTCTTGCTCTTTTTCTTCTGAGCCACATAAATTTATTTGACATATCCCTAAAATTGCTTGCGAGAGCAGAGTGCAGCTTCATTTACTTCCACAGAGTTGCCCCAGATTTTCAAGGAGAGGAATCAGTGCCCGACTCCTCACTGGCTCAAATCATTTTTGCCTGCGCAGAACGGCTATGAACTCCCCCGCCTGTGGAAATGAAACAATCTACCTTTGCGCCCACATGGGATAAATAGAAGTGACTTGCCAGGGGCCAAAGCAGCGTGGAGCCGGGCTCAGAACCACGCATGCTGAAAAGCAGCCTCTGCCAGGCTCCCTACCTGCCTCCTTCGACAAGGACAGCTTGACTCAGGAGCTGATTTTTTGTTGTTGTTGTTATATTAGCAGGGAGCTAAAGGCTCCTGAGAGACTGTTTATAGAAAGTGCTTTTGAATGTATGCTTCAGCATAGATAGCTCCCATTTAAAAGTGAAGATGGACCTTTTATCAAAAGATGTGACAGGATATCTTAAGGGTAACCGTCACAGGTGGAGACATAAAAAGAATAAAAAACCCCTTTTCTCTATTGTTTCGGTTTTCTTGTAATTTTACCAAGCATTTAGAGGGTGAGATAATGTCAGATACATCTGTCTTTGGCATTTTTAGGTATGTATCACCTTGGAATCTGAAGTGCTCAGGCAGTATGTGATAACACCCTGAAATACTTCCAGCTCCTCAAGTTTCTCTCTCATCTTTTATTTAATCTTAAATGAGTTCAAGTAACTTCTGATTTTGCATTTGTCTAGATCTGAGGTACAGAAGAAAAATGAGGCTTCTATAATTTAGTAATTGGTAATAACTTTATAAGTATAATTTAAATCTCAAGTCAGCATAAGCACTGAATTAGGAACCAAGGAATAAATACTCCTAATCTGAGTGTAAGAAAGTATTTCAAATGCTCACATCACTCTTACATTTTTTGTGCATCTTCTGCTCAAAGTGAGTATCTGGAAGGCTAGCCGTCCTTAAAGTTATATAGAACAATAAGTCCACTGGCACATAACGATCAAATGTGAATATAAGACCACCATCAGAAGAGCTATTGTACCTCACATGGGAGTCCATCTGACCCCTATACAAAGAGAGTAATGAACAGGCCTCCCAGAACAAACTCACTCCCACCATGCCATAACACACCAAAATCCCAGCAATGCTGCTGAGAGGGAGAAAAACATCTAGTACAGGATTAAGTTCCCTAGATCTGAAAATGCTGCCCACAAGATGCAGCACTGCAGGTCAGGCAGGAACTCGTGCTTTTATAGAGGTGAAGATCTCTCTGATACTGCAAAGATGACTGTCATTCAAAAGGAGATTAGAGTTTGTTCAGCTAGTCCTTTTCAGGTGAACACATGCAAGCTCTACCAACTCACTAGCAGCTGTGTGAAGACTCAGTTTGATACAGCATTTTAAATTTGGTGTTCTGCTAATACAGCAGCATAGCTGCCAGCTGGCTCAGAGCATGGGTCAAGCCTGCTCACATCACACAGAAATCAAATGGCTTAAAGCAGACAAGAAACAAACGGCCCAGAAACAAACGTGACTCTGAAGGCTGCAGGGTTTTGAGTTGTAGATGTTAACTTGGCACCTTTCGTTCAAAACCATCCTAAAGTACACAGATTTTGAGCAAGATTTTGAAATGGAAGTCTCCTTTAGCAACCAAGTAAGCTAGGTAACATATGCATGTAATCATCAGGGCAGGGACACCACCAGGTGACTACTGTAAGTCCTGTCCAGAAATACTAGCTGTGACTTCTTCTTCATTGAATTCTACATTCCCCATTTCTTTGAGTAGTTACAGGTGTTACTGCACAATTTGTCTGGCTTGATCCTCTCTCCTGTGTTTGACAAAATGGCTGCCCTGCAGAAAGCATATAAAAAGGTCACATATTTCTGATGCTGGCAACATCTTTATTTGAAAATAAGCCTCTAGCCCAAGAAGCGCTGGGCTTCCAGTAAATTTTAACCTCAGTTATTTATTCCAATCTCTTGCCTAAAGCATTTAGCCTTGGTTTATTTGCAGGACAAAGGCTTCAGTAAATCCTGAGGATTACCCTGGGTGACAAAGTGAGAAGAAACTAATTCCTTCAGAGTCTCCAGGTCAAGTGCATTGCTGTTTCCCTCTCCCCTTTTCCCAGGGACGACATCTGCTTATGGGCTGACTTGGCCCGTACCTTCTGAGAAGAGCACTTAGCAGTGTTAAACCTGTGTAACAACAGGGTATTAGTGAAACCCAAGATGGTAGTTACAGACCTAAACTACTTACAAAAAAAAAATATTACTTAACAACAACTTCTGCCCAGAGGAGACAGTACTGTTTCAGTTTTCAAAGGAAGTGAAAATCCCACATAGGGTGATTTGAATTCGCCCCTCAAGATCTCCAAGAGCAGCCAGCTCCTGTGACAGCCAGCGTCACCAAAGAGTCACAAAGCACTGGCTGAACCAGGGATCAGGAAAGGGGAGTTGGAGAGCTTTAACCCCAAACAATCAATGCAGGTGACTTTCTGCCACTATACTCAGTAACAATGTGCAACAGCAAAGGCTCAAGTTCATTTTAGGTCAGTTATGAATATAGCATGAAACAGAAGTACATTTGGATGTACTGTACAAATGGGAAAATAGAGATACTTCAGTGGGTATGGCTGGTCTCTCCCTATATAAATGATGCATCATAAGATCCAAGTTTCAATGTTCAAAGAGAAAGAGGTAGTTCTTTTAAAGATGTTAGACAACACTAAACCAGAAACCTAGTACATATCAAAACTTCAACTGTTTCTCCCCAAGGAGATGATCAAACGTAAAAACCTCAAGGAAAGTGCAATAAACACCCTTCATAACGAGCAAGAAAGCCACGCTATTACTAAGAGAGTGAAATGCCATACTTAATATATTGTGCAAACTGGAAAAATGTAAGGTGCTGGGCTGATGTGTAAGCCTTTCCCCTCCAGAGGGGATATCTCCATTTTTGTTATCTCAAAGACAGTGAAGAATTGGGATTTCCCCATCGATGTTTGCCTGTGGCATACTGCGCTTGGCTGGCCTGACAGCTCATGTGGCAAAACCCTAACTAAGGTGGACAGAGGATTACTTCAGTAAAATGCATGTTTGTGTTATGCTTGGCTTAATACAGGCCATTTTCTTTGGCTGGAGGAAGAGGAGTAATGGATTAAAAAATGCAAGTGTAGCGATGAAGCATTTCATTTACCCTAAGCTTCACTGTGTTCACTCAGGGCCCAGACTAGCGTGTTACCACCTTTCAGTCAGTTCTCATCACAGGGCGTGTTAAGCATATGCCGCCTTAGATATTTCATCAGTACTTAACTGGGAAAACATTTCCATCGTGATAAGGAGGAATCACAAAGTGAGCGCTATTAAAAACTCTATTCAACATGGAGCACATCATGGTATGTCCAGTATCACAGGAAATAAAATGTGTGTTACACATAAATCCATACATTTATGGTTTGAGGTACTTTCCTTTAGAGGTGAGGGCAAGACAATACCAGGAGATTAGTAACCTCTGTATCTGCCCAGATAGCGATGCAGGTCATATGTACAGTGAAAAAACAAAACAAGCAGCAAAACCTGTTGTGTGCAGCTAAACGAAGGATTGGATACGTTATTCTTCTGGTGTTTACCTAGCTAGATCACACATATATATTTTACACACTATCTGCTATACCAGTTGGAAGCTGCTTTCCTCTAGGAAAAGAAGTGTCCTCTCTGTCTTACACAATTTGTACTGATGGGGTCAGAAGTTAAAACACTCGTGCTGGGGCACTGGCTGCTTGAAGTACATTCATTATGGATATCACCTTGCCAATGGCCAGGGCTCAATAAAGGTCGGTTGACCTTCCTGAGAATACTTCAAGCAGCAGAAGCAGCAAAGAGAAATAAACCCACACAAATTCCCAAGTCTTTTACTAGAGCCATTCGTCAGGAGTTACAGTACTGTTTGTTGGGAGGAAACACTTCCCTTGCAAAAACTCTGAGTCAAAGCACTAGGAAACCACTATACTGGCAAAGGAAGGTTGTTTATAAAGCATTACTACTAGGCAAGGATTGCATAGGGATGTAAGGATGTACATGTGAAATCTGTTTCCCACCTCAAGTGGTACAAGAACCTGAGGAGAATGACTGAATGAGTTTAGCTCTCAATAACAGAAGAGGGGTGCAGCTTGCTCTGCCTTCTGTGACAAATTCAGTCTTCTCTGCCTACACCTGTCCAGAGCCTGCCAAGATCAGTGCAGAGACTCCCATTGACTCTGGGAGGCTGTAACCCATGGATCCAAATGAGTGCTGCACTACAAGAGAGGCATCATTAAATGTTGTAATGCAGTGCAAATGGTAAAATAAAAAGCACTAACAGAGAAAGTTAATTCTGCTTTTAGAAACAATTGCTTTCATGCAACAGCAATTGCCCATACCTGAAAGCTTCAAGTGCCGTTTAGGTGCATTCCTAGTGTCTATATAGTAATGTTAATCTAATTCTGTCCGTGTGGCATTTGGATATGTTACTAAAGCTCCCAGTTTTAACAAGAGCTCACTGTCTATTGAGGGCAATGTGCCTCTTATATAAGCAGAAATTTTTGTAAAAAAGACCTTGCTTTTTCTGCACAGAGATTGACGTGCCCGTGTGCACAAAGATCCAACAACATTATGGATGGGGAAGGCAAAGTGATGCACAGCTGTAGCACCACATCTGGATACATGTGCTGCAACAGACACGTAAGAGGAGGGAGGAGAGCCTCAAACTTTCTAGAAATCTGCCCTGAACTAGCAAGAGCATTCTCTCTGGAGTTAGAGACCGTGTATACAAACCTAGCTAGGCAATTGCACAGAGAAGTATCTAGGGTGCAGAAGTAGCTAGGAAAAAAATCAGAAGCATTTACTAACTGCCAGTTAGATGTCCAGGAGACATGGAAGGTCTTTCCTATTTGAGATGTCTCTTGATCATCTGCTGTCTTCTAGCTTTTTTTGGTGGAAAAGCTAAACTAGCTAAACTATAGTTTGGTCACTGAAGGATGACAGAGACCCAGACTGTCGTAATAGCCCAACATTCATTACAACAACAACAGCAAAAGACCACGGTAATTGTTATTTCTATCCTTACCACACAAAGCTGAGCACTCCACTAGCATTGCAATAAAACATACATTCTTTACAGGGCATTCTGTACGAAATCCTCACTGTGTTTTTTTCTACGTATGCTAGCAGAAACTCATCAAAGGTTTCAATTAACAGCCACTTTATTTGGGAGGGCAAAGCCTTAAAAACCTCTTTTCCATTTTGCCATGTCCATTGGGATCAGGTTTTACTCTGTTCCAAACAACAGAGCACAATGGAGCATTTGTAAATGTACTTTATCTTTTGTAAATAAATCTGACAGCATTAGAGATAAATCCACAGTCCCTTGAGGGTGAGATCAGTGCACAGTTGCATGCTTGTACGAGTGTACACCTACCATTAGTCTGAAAAATCGGAACCTACTGACATAATGGGTAGTTGTGATCAAGGCAGAATAAAGCTTTCTACTCAGTTCCTAAATTTTTCTGTCACTGTTAATCATCTCTGTTTGGAACAATGTTTCTTGTTTACTAGCAAACAACTGCCTGTAGACAGGCTAAATATTTCTCTATCAATGCTACAGTACACTCATACCGGGATTCAAACCTGAACTGCCAGCGAGAGAGATTCTCTTTCTCCCTTCTCTCTCCCACAACTCAACGTGCCTTCTCTAAAACTGTCTTTCCCTGACATCGACCAGCAGGTCTTGTCTAAGGACCCTGTCCTAAGGGTCTCCCATTTCCTTTTCACAGCCTTGCATTAATGAGCATCCTCCCCTGAATGGAGCGAACACAATTAATCAGCATCATTAGATGTTGCCAACACCTAAACTAAGGTGCGCTGCCAAGGTCACAGCCCCGCCACACGTCCTGGGGGCGAGAGAGAAGAACACAGGGTGTTACTGTGGTGAAAGCTGGAGACTTGGAACCCTGCTTCTCACAGGTGTTGTGCTGAGGGTATCCATCTTCCTGCTTTCACTGAGCTGCACTGATAAACAACACACCTCAGAGAGCTGGAGGAGGACAGCGGAAGACTAAAGCTGAAACAGAGTACAGCTGATGTTATAATGGCAGCTCTCTGGCAGCTGCCTTTGGAGGTTAATTACTTTTCTAAAGAGTAACGATTCATCTTTTCACCCATACCATAATATCCTGCACTGCTAATTCTCATTTTGAAGACAGGAAAACTAATGGCAGAGAAAAGGTTTAATACATATAACTCAAAAGAAAGAATAAATTTGCCATAACAGGATTCTAGACGCCATCAATAAAAACTCATACCAAAAGATCACAACTCAGAGTATTCCCAGAACATAAATATTTTCTAAAATACACCATCATTAGCAAAACCCATCAAGCTTTTGTTTCAATAAACAGCATCTGCCAGGAGCATCTTATCTGTAACAGGCAATATTAACAAAATTTGGTCTCCCATTTATTAAAGGTGCAGACTTCTGGGCTGGCGTCTCAGGAGTCTTCCAAAAGCTTTAAAAAACAAAGGAGACCTTTTGATGCAAGACTTTCCATCTTAAATACTCTAACAGGTATTATGAAAGCACTAATGTTCTAGACCTGCTGAATACAGTTTTACAAAAAGCACCCTAACTTCCGAATCCCTTGGCTACACTAAGCAACTACATAACCAGCACCTTCTCCTAGCAACAGAAAGTAACTCTTATTTTATTGCTGTTAAAGAAAGTAAGAAAATGAACTGAGGAAATCCCTCTGGTGAAGGGGCCCAGGTGTTCAGGCTTTGCTGAAGGAGCCATGTATCCTATCCACAGCCAAGCTTGGCAGTGAGAGTAGTGGCCAGCCCTAGCCAGACCCTCGGGCTCCCACCAGAGCCTGCCTCCAGGAGAGAGGAAAAAGGCACCTATAAAAAAATCTCTTCCTCCTTCCCTGTGAGGTGCACAGAAATAAGCAGAGAGCAAATAGCTAATACCCAGGGTAACTGCTACTCTTGGCAGGGGCTGAACAAGTGATACTAAAATGCAGGGTTCCTTCTCTCATGACCAGTTCTGTAAGTTACTTAATTTTGTACCAATTACCTGGTTAAAACACCCATTAGCTTCTCTTCTGCTCACCCTCACCCTGACTCTATTTGACGGTGTTTGGTTTTTTTTTTTTTAAAGTTAGCAGCTAAAACATAATTCACCTCATCGCACAAGGTTTCCTCAAGTCAAATAAACATAGGCAGAATTATACCGTTTTTCCCTCAAGCGTTTTGGATGGGTTTCTTCTGTCCTCACTGCACTGTCTTTGTGCTGTACCACTCCATGGCTAAAGGGCATTAGTGTGTTTATCACAGAATGGTTTGGGTTGGAAGGGACCTTAAAGATCACCTGGCTCCAAGCCCCCTGCCACGGGCAGGGACACCTTCCACCAGCCCAGGTTGCCCAAAGCCCCGTCCAGCCTGGCCTTGAGCACTGCCAGGGATGGGGCACCCCCAGCTGCTCTGGGCAGCCTGGGCCAGCGCCTCACCGCCCTCACTGGGAAGAATTTCTTCCTAATATCTAATCTAAACTTACCCTCTTGCAGTTTAAAGCCGTTCCCCCTTGTCCTATCACTTCCTGCCCTTGCAAAAAGTCCCTCCCCAGCTTTCCTGCAGGCCCCTTTAGGTACTGGCAGGCTGCCCTAAGGTCTCCCTGGAGCCTTCTCTTCTCCAGGCTGAACCACCCCAGCTCCCTCAGCCTGTCTCCATAGGGGAGGTGCTCCAGCCCCCGATCATCTTCATGAGTCTCCTTTGGACCCACTCCGACAGGTCCATGTCCTTCTTATGTTGGGGGCCCCAGAGCTGGATGCAGCACTCCAGGTGGGGTCTCACCAGAGCAGAGCAGAGCAGAGGGGCAGAGTCACCTCTCCTGACCTGCTGGCCACGCTGCTTTTGGTGCAGCCCAGGTCAACTGACACCCCCAAGTCCTTCTCCTCAGGGCTGCTCTCAATACATTCTCTACCCAGCTGGTATTTGTGCTTCAGATTGCCCTGACCCATGTGCAGGACCTTGGCGAACTTCACAAGATTTGCATGAGCCCATCTTTCAAGCCTGTTAAGGTCCCTCTGGACGGCATGCCTTCCTTCCAGCGTCATCGGTAATCTTGCTGAAGTTTCACTTAGTCCCACTGTCCATGTTGCCAACAAAGATATTAAACAGCGCTGATCCCAATAGCGACACCTGAGTAACACCTCTCGTCACCGGTCTCCACTTTGACATTGAGCTGTTGACTGCAAGTCCTTGAGTGTGAACATCTAGCTAATTCTTCATCCACTGAGTGGTCCATCCATCAAATCCATGTGTCTCCAGTTTACAGACAAGGGTATCGTGCAGAACAGTGTCAGATGCTTTGCCCGTGTCCAGGTAGATGATGTAAGTTGCTCTTTCCTTACCCACCAACACTGTAACCACTTAGACTATGTTACTGCTGTAACATAGAAGGCCACCAAACTGGTCAGGCATGACTTGTCCTCAGTGAAGCCATGTTGGCTGTCACCAGTCACCTCCTTGTTTTCCATGCGCCTTAGCATAGTTTCCAGGAGGATCTGCTCCATGATCTTCCGAGGCACAGAGGTGAGACTGACTGGCCTGTAGTAGTTCCCCGGGTCTTCCTTTTTTCCCTTTTTCAAAAATGGGGGTTATGTTTCCCCTTTTCCAGTCAGTGGGAACTTTAATGGATTGCCACAATTTCTCAAATAGGATGGATAGTGGCTTAGCCCCTTCATCTGCCAGTTCCCTCAGAACCCAAAGGTGCATCTGATCAGGTCCCACTGACTTATGCACCTTCAGGTTCCTTAGGTCATCTCGAACTTGATCTTCTTCTACAGTGGGCAGTTCTTCATTCTCCCAGTCCCTGCCTTTCCCTTCTGCTACTTGGGTGGTGTGGCTGGAGCACATACTGGTGAAGACTGAGGCAGAAAAGTCATTGAGTACCTCAGCCTTCTCCATATCCCAAGTAACCAGGCATCCCATTTCCTTCTGGGGAGGGCTCACATTTTCCTTAGTCTTCCTTTTATCTTTTTTTAATATATATTTTATTATATTCTTTATGTTTTTAAAGAGGCAGATGAAAGGCAAAGTCTTCCTTATAGCACATTTGAAATATTTTTTTCCCACTACCTTTAGCCATGCTGAAATAGCCATTGCAATACTACAAGCAGACTGCTTTACCTTTTCAGATGCTGGGGCAGCAGGAGTGAAATGTCCTCTCACTCAGCTGAAAATGATACAAAAATCAATGCAAACTTAGTGGAGAGGAGGCAGTCCCATTACAAGAAAGTAATTTTCAGGTTCTCCTGTGGTACTAGCTTCCAGAAAGCAAGACAGCATGTGGTGGGTAATACTCTGCCAACTGAAAAATTTTATGTCAAATATTCCCATTAGAAACTTTAAATTAAATGTGATATACGTAGAGAAGCTGGAAAGACCTGGTGTCATATCCAAGCACTTCTCTGGATTTTCATAGCAAGCAGTACCCCGGAGAAAACTGTGAGAAACAAGAGACAATAAAAAAAAAAAAATGAAAGAGAAAGAAAAGAAAAAGAAAAAAAGAGAAAAAAAAAAGATAAAGCCAAACATTTCAGCAATGCCTGTTTATTTTCTCTGCCTCAGGATTTGTTGATCCCTGCCATGGGGACAGCAGCAGTGCCAGCCAATGGCAGTACTGTCCCCTCAGCCTTACCCCAAGGTCCCTCTGACCAGGTACCTCTGCACGCCTGGGCCTGGATGGCCAGATTATGACAGACAGAGCCAACAGCACTGTAAAGAACAAAACCCAAACTCTCTAGACTTTAGAGTAACTGAGAAAGCTGATCCACAGCTCACGTTGTTTTGCAAAATATTTTTCTCCATAGTTTTCTTCCCTAAGCTTTAGGTACCTGCAGAGCTCAGAAGGACATTTCAGCCTCAGTGCGGCAGCGAAACTTGCCTCAGATGCTGCTTTCATAACATTTCAAAATGAAAACTTCCTTCATGGATGTGTGAGTCAACAGGTCTCCTTGCTGAGGCACAGGGGAACATCAGCAGAGACCTCTGCAGCTTTAACTCTTTCTGATTCTGCACACACTCCAAAGATAAGAGATAGGAGCTTTCATCCAGCTCTGCAAATGGATTAGCAAACAGCAACTCCTGAATATTTTAAATTCAAATGATATTAAACTCAGGTTAAACTCACTGCTGCAGAAAAAGTCAATAATGTTTTCCCATCTTGATTTTTCTTTCCTCTCATTTCATTGCTCTCCTCCAGCTGCTGCAGGGATACCGACTGCAGTTGGCAGTATAACCTTACTTATGACACGCTCAGGAACAGATGTTTTTCCTCGCATCTACCCTTCCTCTCCTACCTTTAGAGTGGAATAATGAGATATTCTGCAGCTCTGGTTCAAAGCATGGCTATTAAACAGCTAGGGAAAATGATGCTGGCATGGCAAACTGTGTATCACTGAATTACTACGAAACATGGTGATGAGAAAATAGATCTGCTTTAAAGGAGAAAAATGGCCTGTTTTCAGTCAAGAGCTCTTTCCCGTTAACCAGCCCAGCCCATCAGCAAAGTATTAGCTAGTGTACACAGCAATTTGTAGGCTGCATAGAGGGCAGCAGCTTGTGCCTAGAAGCTGTCACATACCTCCCTAGGTGGATGTATCTACCTAAGGGCCATTCACATGATGAACAATTTATGAGCTGTGATTATTGGGGATTTGTTGTTTGTTCTTTTTTTTCCCTGCCACTCTTGGAGTAATGGAGCAAAACAGTACAAACGGAGCTTTCCCTGCAGTTCCCCCTGTGCAGGATGTTGATTAAAGCCCTGTAGCTCACAGAGAGAAATTCTTACCAGATCCTCCATGTATGCCCGTTCTTGATAGGCAGAGCAGTGCTTTCCAGAGACACTGCCTAAGTGCTTTGCTCTGAAGTTTATTTTGCATTCCATAGAAAGAAAATGACTGCATCAATGGGAGGGAAAGGCTGGCTTGCATAAGGCCCTATGTATCTATCCTGAATGCATAAACCTTTGGGAAATATGTCTCCATCTCTGCTGTCATAGGAAATCAGTCACCTGCAGTAGCACCTTTTAGGTAATTTTATGAGGTTCTGTGATATAGGAGAATTCATTTTCTTAGGTGAAATGTCTCCTGATGGAAGCTGTCTTAGCAGAATCTCTGTGATGTTCCTTTACAGAAGCAGGCAGGATATGGTGGGCTCCTCCTCCCGCCCCATGATCACCTAGCAGGGGAACTTGAGAAGCTCATGGGCAGAAAAATGCGGACCTTCCTGTTCCTGGCACGCTGGCTGTGCCATCACTGCCAGGGAAAGCTGCTCAATGATGACACAGCATATAGGAACACAGGGCTTTTCTAATTCTCACCCATTCATAATGGATGGCCACAGACCTAGATCCTTGTGTCCTGTGGCCCAGGACTGTCTATGGAGACTGTCTGGTCCCTAGGACTATTCATGAGGGCAGGAAATGAAGTTCAAGTTTTAAACTTGAGCAAAATATGGGAATTAATTGTTTTTATCCGGACTCTCAGTCCTGTGATACTGATACACAACACAAAGGGGGATGCAGCTGCAGGATGCAGGCATCAGTATGTCGTCTCTCACACCAATCATGGTCTCCATCACTGTATTTTCAAGGTGCGTCCTAACTACGTGCACCTTCCCACCTGTAAGATAAGGGCATCTCTGTTAACAATAGGTGACCCGTTAAATGCCATGCAGGAGGTCTGTGTTACCGTCACGCTTTAGCCCCAAGACCATCCTTCCTTTCTGCATTTAAAACATGAGCTGAATAGACTAAGTCTGCCTGTATCCTAGACAACAGCTTCAATGGACTACAGCTGCAGGCAGGAACAGCAGGGAGAGATGCAGCATAACTCAGACCTGTACCTAACTTCAAATGGATTTGGGCCAGCTCTCCTCCGCCTATGCTTACCCAGTGCCTAATCAATCTAGGAGCATTTCTTTATTGGTTCGTATATGGGTCTTTCACGCAACCCGTCAAGAACACCAGGCTATGTATCTCAGTTTAAGAGATTATAAATAAATACAAGTGCCTCATTCTGCTCTTTCAGACAGGAAAAAAAAAAACAACTCCAAAAGAATTAGTACTGTTCTGTGGCAAGTTAGAAACAAAGAGTGCCTCCAAAACTAATTCCAAACACAACCCTAAACCTCATTCTTAACCTAATCATTCAAAGAACATAAATTATCCTTTTTCCTTATCCCTGCATCAACCACCAAGGTTTATTTTGCAATTTTCTTTTTTTTTTTTTTTTTTTTTTTTCCTGGCATCTATATACTCTGCAGTTATGTTCTTCAGATGTTCTGTATGAGACTAAAACAATGTGTTTTTATAAGAACAGAGGTACATGATTTCTTGACTCCAAGAATAAAATTGAAGAAAAAATCTAAGACATGGAAGAGAATCAAAGGAACAGAATCACTGCTTTAGAATGGTCATTATAAGAGATGAACTTGGAGATCTGAAATCAGAATCACTTCTTGAAAATGAACTTCAATTTAAGACATCCTCAAGGGAAAGCCTAGGATATAGAGCTAAAAAGGACACTATATTCTTCATTTGGAAGGGAAAACTGAGAAAAAAGTAATCCCCAAGTACTCTACAGTCTGGTTCATTGGAGCTGGTGTGGCAGAGGAGCTAAGTGTCACTAGAGTAATTTTACAGCTGGACAGTGCAACAGTTACCAAATCGCAGAATGGTTGGGGTTGGAAGGGACCTCTGAAGATCACCAAGTCCAACAAGTAACTAAAAGTAGATTCATCTGCTTTGATAGTTGTCGAACACCCGACACGTAAATCATGAATCTCTCTTAATACAGCAAGGATACACACAAGTTTATAATGACCTACTGTCACAGGTATAATGATAATTAATAATAACAAAACCACTGCCATCAATATTAGGATGCATCCTGTGCTTTTCATTGTCACTTTCCTGATCTTCATTCTTTTCTGAATCACAGCATGGTCAGGGCTGGAAGGGACCTCTGGAGATCATCTAGCCCACCCCCCTGCCAAAGCAGGCTCACCTGGAGCAGGCTGCACAGGGTGGTGTCCAGGCAGGTTTGAGTGTCTCCAGAGAATTTGCCAAAACAGAAGGGGAACTAACAGATTTACTGAAACATATTTAGACACGAGGAAGAACTACACAGAAAAATGCAGGATATCAGATGACATAAGGGTGAAAAAAACCAAGCCACCAAACCAAAGAAACCCCACAAAACAAAAAAATCCAGCTACCAGAACAATAAGCCAGGCTCGTGGTTTTGCTGCAGAGATGGTGTAAAGGCCTGGATCTGGTCTACCATGCTTCTGCGCCAAAGCCATCTGGGGAGCTGCATGCAGCACCGAGGTAGAAAAGGGAACTTCTTAGTTCCTGATTTAGGGGCTCTACATTGCACCTGACTCCACGTTGTGCTGAACAGCCATTCCAGCCCAGGTGACAGTAAATGCACAGTGCATCTGAAATGCTTTTAATTTGGCAGGCCCCTGCCCCCCTGCCCAGTGCCTGAGTGAAAAACAGAGTTACTCTGCTAGTTCATGAGGTACTCCCTACGGGAAGGAAGGATTCCCTGTGATCCGTTCTGGGTGTTATGTGCTCATTCTTTTATGTGTGGTTCTTTCTCAAGGAGGGCACTTCTAAGCTTACAAACACAACTGTTGGTTGCCAGCTCACGTCTCCGCTAAGGGTGCAGTACAGTATTGTGCTACTCCAGGTTCTGCCATGTAACTTGGCTTGCTATCATAGAAGCAGCATTCAGAGTAGCATCCTGTGACAGGGCAGTGGTTTGCACTGCACATAAAAGCATTAATGCTGTAATGAAGTGGGAGACAGTGAAATACTTGGCCCTAGTGCTCAGTTGAGCTAAACGCTATTTTTTTCCTTAATGTCAGAACCTGTATTCACATTTGTGCATCCATCCCTATCTGTAGGTGCCGGACTCTTATTAAACTTTGTGCAACTTCTCTGTCATTTTAAATTGAACAGCGATCTTAAACCATCAGCTGCCCCAACGAACTGTGTACAAATCCAGACATTGTTTGTAAATGGCAGCTGTGTGACAGCAGTTCCTCTCTTGCCTTTCTTTCTGACTGTTCACCTGACAAGCTCCACTTAGCTAAGGGTTAGGGAAACAAGGCAACATTTTCATAGAAGTGCATGCACCTGCCATTTAAAATTCCTGCTACATGGACAGAGTTGGACTTTAAAAAGTCAAGTTACACCACGCGCTGCTCCAGGCGAGCTTAAATGATCAGTCTCATGTAGAGATGTTGTGAAAGACAAAGTCCTTGGAGTGCTGGCCCAGACCCAGGCCCCCTTCTATCCCTTGTGGTTCTCCTCACCGTGGGGTCGCTGCTGATTCTGCTGGCCCATACACTCCAAGGGCATCACAAGGATAATGGTGCAACCACAAACAGTCTTGCTGTCCCCCACTGCATATCTAGGGTAAGAGGTACCATCTACTCAGAGCAAAGTACTAGGTGGTGTAGTCATGCCAACTTCTTTCCCTGCTGGGAAAGCTTGGTATATTAAATCCAGGCACAAGTTCAGAACTATGTGGCAGCTCCTGCTAGCCTTTTCTGGTGCAAAGTACAAGTTGGCAACCTTCCTGTGACACTGTGTGGTTAGTGTCCCCCAGACTGCAGGGGTGCCATGTGTGCTCCGAGATAGGAGGCTGAGCAGCAATTTGCACAGGTCTCATGGGTATGCCATTTGCACAGTCATGCTCACTCCCCGATTATGATCTTGCATCGACTGACCATTCGCAATGCAGCAATAATTCCCTGAAGCTGTGGAGTTATACCAATGGGTTTAGGAGAAGCGTGCTCCAAAAGTCTAGCATCTCACTTCCCCACCTGAGCTGACAGAAAGCACCAAGGTCTAACATGATAGCACTTCTTGACGATTTAATGCTGGATGCAGTAAAACACACCAAGCTTTTCTATAGAGGACAAACTGGCTTTGTCTGAACAACACATTGCAACCCAATACATCATTTTCCTCTCTAATTTCCAGGAACACAGGAGAAACAAAACAGAACAAAACTATCCCTAGCCATTTTCACTGTGTTACCTGGTACAAAGACAAAACAAAGCACACATTGTTCAGGAATGTGAATAAAATGATCCAGAGAGAGACAAAACCCAACTGCCTGTTGCATCCTCCAAGGCATGACTTCGCTGTAGACCGGCTCAGTGCCTACCTGGCCTCTGTGGACAATCAATCAGGCAGCTGCACTCCCACCTCCATGAGGATCAGCTGCTCTCTCTACAGTATCTGTCATCTCCCACAATGAATGAGAAGAGGCCTCAGCAAAAATCACTCGGGGGCACGGATGTTCAGGATGTAATGGACCTGACAGCAAGCAGCTGCACAGGCTAGATCCATATATTTTAGTAGCACATAAAACACAGGGTGAATTGTCCGGGTTGTCTCATGAGGCATTTTACCAACCAGAATTTCATTGAGCATGAGAAAGAAAAATAATAAAAATTTAAGAACAACCACCACAAAATAACCCAACCACCACCAACCCAAAAATACAACCAAAACCAAACAACCCAGATAATGAAATTAACCTAGAATGAAATCCACTTTCCATAGATTATGTTTAAATGCCTCTATTGCCCAGTAAGGTCACTTTTTCTCCTGCTGTGTAGCTTAATGTCATTCTTCACCTGCAGCAGTTGCTGGGCATGCTTGGAGAACTCCGTGGACAGAAGGCATTTTTCTCTGACCCCATAGGAAAACACAGAATTTTCTGACCTACTTCTTCAGAGGAAGAGGAAATGGGCAATACTCTTTTACAGAGCTGGTGAGAGCCCTGGGGACCGCTGGTGCCGGCCAGAGCCCTGGCAGGGTGGCAGCGTATCTCTGTTGGCAGGGCTTTGGAGTATGATTCCTTCTCCCTCATGTTCCCAAAGACAAAAACTTTCTTTCCTCCACTCAAAATGCTCTGCCTAGCGCAAAGCAACTACAGAAATACATGTACATGTTGTTCCTCACTACTATTCCCAGATGACCAGCATACTTTTTAAGTAGCTGTCCCAGCACACAGGTGCCCCTATCCCCTCCACAAAATACGAGATGCTTTTTACCTTTTTTGATTTGGGTTTTGTTGGTTGTTTTTTGTTTGTTGGTTTTTGTTTTTTTTTTACATCACTAATTTTTTTTATTGTCTGTTTTTCTTTTGTCTTTTGTGAAGAGAATAGGGACAGTGGGAGGAAAAGCATGAGCTGTGGGGGATATGAAGAGGGGAAGGAAAAGGGGGTTCAAGACACCAATCTCACTTGTGCTTATACAATCTGAAGGGAGACCTGCTTGAGTCAGCAGCAGAGGGGAAGGTGAGAATGGAGAAGTAGGTGAGAGAGAGAAAATTCTTTTCAGAAGTACTGCTTATGAAATTAGCTCCCTTCAGGCTATTTGCCAATGCTTAAGAACAGAGAGGAAGTGAATACAAACCAGCAACTGTGATTCAGAAGAAAAAAATATTCCGTACCAGAGAAGAACTTTCTGCAGCAATTAACCAGACAGGACCTGATCTGATCAGAACCTGATCTCACAGGCCAGCGAGGTCTGTCCACAGAGCACCCAGGCCAGGGTAAGGTTTGCAGTAAGAAAACTGTACTGTGTTTCTTTCAGATTCACGAGTGGCTCCAAGTCTTCCAGACCCTCTGCTTGACTTGCAGTGGGTCAGGGGAAGCAAGGAATGAGTGCACATGGCACTAGAAAGTGATTTTCACAATGGCCTTGCAGAGCTACAAATGACTGCACAAGTGAAAAATCAGGGGGGAGAAGTTTTATAACAAGATGAAGTTTTTATAACCAGGACTCACGGTAATTATTAGATCAATCATGTTTTCCCAAGTGGCTTTCATCCAGCTATAGCCTTGAAGGAGGTGGACACTAACATATTCCAACCTACCAAGCTGGGCAGCTAGAAATCTCTCTGATATGTTAGCTGGATAGCACAAAGGCCGAATCCAGAGCCACTGAAATCATTGGGAGTCTTTCCACGGTTTCTACAGATTTGGGAACAGACTTCTGATTAACATAAGTCCCCAGTCCTGCAATTATACTTTGGCAGAGGTCTGTCTCCACAGATCCAACGTCAATCCTACTGCTGGGTAGTATTTCAGAAGAAGTCCGAGGGGGAGTTTATGACCAAGACAAACCTTTATTGTAACCAAGAGATTAGTAAGGACTGTGCGAGGAAGTGAAAGGGATCTATCTGTGCCTCAGTTCCTCTTTGCCTGTCCATGGAAGAGCAGACTGTATCGCTCTGCTGGGTTGCTCACAACAAGTTAAAAATGGAATTCTCCATTCCATTAAGCATCCAGTGCCCTCACTATTGGCAGCAAAATTGGAGTAGAGACATTAATCACAGAACAGGTGTAAATTAAAGGAAACTTCCATTGTCCATGCCACCAACTGAGGTTGGCAATGAACGTGTGAGCATTTCAGAGCAGTAGCTTCTCAAATACTTTTCCCCTTCTTCATCTTCTTCCCACTTACTATTATTATTGGTTTAGAGCTGAGAAAGGTACACATCAGTTCAAAGCATCCTTTTTTGAGAGCTCTGTATGCTCAGTCTCAGTCTGGCATTCTCAAAAATGGAGTTATACATGCACTTTTACTCTCCTTTTTTCGCATATGCATGTCTCCAAAAGAATGGCACAGCACTTATGATATTACTGTCTTCAGTGCCAGATATGCAGTGCTGAGGATGGGAGAGCATTCCTCCATCCTTTGATGCCCCCATATAGAAGCTTCTCTAGAGGACTCAAATACGACATGCCAGATGGGACTTATTTCAGCAACAGACCCTCGCCATAAAGTGTGCATCAGTAGTAAGACCTGAACTGCCCAGAACTGAGCTGTTGGGAGTCAGCGATTTTCACCTGTTATTTTTTGTTGATCTGTAGATAACTAATACCATAAATGAGCAACTTTGAATTGCCCAATAGGTAACACCAGTCGTTATCGCTCAGGTCTCTTTCAGGGGTGTTTTCTAGATTATTGGTAAAAGCGATGAGATCATTGCTAGTCTGCTCAAAGCTCTCTTCCCTTCAGAAAGTGTCCCTAAATTTTGGAATCTTTCCCATCCATATCTGGCCATACTTCTCTTTTGATCTAAAGTCCTGGCACCAATTGTCAGGAGATAATTCTCCTTTTCTGCAAGTATGACACTGTCTATTTCAGCAGCTTTCCTTTGAGAGAAGCACTTGCTGTCTTTGTCTTTCAGCCAGGCTGCCAGTCCCAAAATACCTCTAGGCTGATTTTCATTCGCTTAATTATGACTTGCCTACATTTTATAGCATGGATTTAGGAGAACACAGAGCCTGAGGAAAAAGCCCAGAGTGGACTGCAGCTGTGGAAGCTCTCCCATAGACTACTGGTATGTCTTACCCCTCCATTGCATCCCCCTGGCAGTCACTTATCTTTCCTGCTCTTTTAGTCTGAGCCTGGTTTAGTGGAGATTACTACAGCCTTTTTTCCTCATAGATTTCAATGGAAAGAAAAAATAATAATAATTTAAAAAAAAAAATCAACCAAGGGTTAGCAGCCAGCCTACACTTTCTTTTTCATATCTTATTGTGCACCATATATAAGTACCTATACTTATATATATATGTATGTTCCGCTGCTCAGTGACAACAGCTTTCATTGCTGTCTTGCAGCAAAGCTGTGTCACTTAAGGCCTTTGTCCCATTCTCCAAATGAGATGTCTGAATCCCCATTTTAAAAGCTCGGATCGCCTTTCTCTCTTGTCTTGACAACCATCTCATTGCCCCCCCACCTCATGCAGTGTGAATACACCTATCTGCCTTTTTTTCTCAGCTTTTCAGATGAGTCCTTGACAAATTAATCAGTGCCTTGTCCTTTCTGCACAAGTTACTGTCAACAAAGCAGATGGTGCTGTCCCTTACATCTCTCTCTCTCTGAGTCCGTGTCCTCCAGTTTTCTGACAAGGGCTGCTGCATGGCTAATTTTTTTTTTTTTTCTTTTCCTTAAATAATACTGAAGACAACAGACTGTTGCCACAGGACACTGCTTATCTGGTCAAAGATGGCAATACACTGAAGTTAAAAAGTATATAAATCAACAGAAATGCTTTAAGAACTCAGACCTGCAAAAGCCCGAGGATCATTAACAGTCTGTTGACATGGGAAAATTCTCAGATTATAAAGAATCCTGGGAAACAGGATTCATGAAGACTAGTGAATGCCCATGGCCCCTGCTCAGGCAGGTTTGGCTTGTACAATGACAGAACTGTCACCCTTCCCTGTAATGGCCTTTAGTTTTCTGACTGAACCTTGGAAATCTGGAGATTACAAAGCTTAGGTATCTAAAAAACCTTATAGTTACTACGAATTCCCCAGTTCCCCAGGAATTCCAGCCCTTGCTTCCTCCTGCACTCCCCCAGAAGTGGAAAGCTTTCTACCAGCTGACTTTTCCCCCCCCTGTACTGCTTGTTCTAATACACCCCAAACTCCGGTTTCCATGGCTAACTTTTGAAAATGGAATTTATTAATGAAAAATGAAGAGACATTCAAGTTCAAAACAGCAAATATCAAGAGTTCATCTCACCCTTCCCCCTCCCCCCCCATTTTGATCTGCTGTTTTGTAATAGGCACTTAGATTTCACTGGAAACTGCTCAAAAAAGAAATTAAGAATCCCTTTGATGCAGAATCCCTACTCCAAACCCACACATTAAGTCCTCACAGACCCACAGAGAAGCCTCAGTTGAAAAAACCTCTGATAACCTCCATTGAGACCACCCACCCTACATCAGCCAACAGCAGCTTATTCCACTGGTATCAGACATCAGAGCCAAAGAACTGTGTACAAAAGATTCATTACTAATGCTCTTAGCTTAGGCTGATGAATCAATATATGTGATAAGATCAGTGTCATCCATGAATGAGATTTCTACTGTGGCATGCATTAACGAGAAGCTGTGAGATGGTGCTATAAACTCAGTGTGTCACTGAAACACCTACAGCACATTGCTGAGTAGGTGAGAAAGAAGAAATAATGAAGTCTATTCCATTCTATGTGAATTTGAATGCAAGAGGGGCTATACAATGTATAAATCATATATCTATTTAATATGCTGATTTTGCTACAGGACTGCTGCCTATATAAAAAGGGCTTCAACCATCTTTCCCTGCACAGGGGGTCTGGCCACATAGCGTTTCTAAGCTTCATGATCCTGAAGGACACTAATAGACCCAAGCAGGGTGAACCGAGACCTGGCCTGCTGATCTAATGATGTGGTGCTTTTGCTCATTGCTAGACCCAACCAAAGGCTTTTCAGCAACGTAAGCAAAACTAAACTTTGGAGTGACAAGCTGGGATGGAGAGCTAGAAACAGACACAGAGAGTCTGGTAGGCTGCTCTTGTAACCAAAGAAAAAAGTGGTGCAATGGTAATCCCTGCTCGTGAAAAAGGAATTCTTCTATTCATAGACAACAATGGCTGCATTTTTAAACACCTCAGCTTCTCCCTTAATAGCTGCAACTAGCCTCACTTTACAGGGCTCCAGGTCATGGTCTTTTTCTTTCTACTAATAACATGCGGTCCTATACAACAGGTAGTTTTGGCTGTGCCAACTACCCTGCTTTTTCTCTGGAGCCAGCCTTCTCTTTGGGGATGGACTTTGAGCAGGGAGGAATAAAAATGCTCAGGACAAGCTGCAAAACTTTTTTCAGTCGTAACTGAGGTCTTACCCCTTTTTTCCCCCCTCCCGCTCACTGGAGGTCTGGAGTGGATACAATGCATAAGAGATGCGAGTATCCTGGAAGAACTGCCCAATAATTCTTTAGTTCAGTGAGAGAGATCTGCCAGAATAGCTATTGCTAATCAGGGAACTGGGGCCAGATCTAGGAAAAAGAAAAAACCCACAAGATTTCCCATGGACTGCAGTACTTTCCATGTAAATATAACATTCCTCCTCTGCCCCCATCTCTTCTCATACACATAACCCCTCCTTTCCCTTATGTTGTATCCAAGAATCTGGCCACTCTTATACAAGTCAGCTTTCACTTCGCTCTCAGCAATCCTTTGTAGTTCAAGAGGTCTGAAGTCAGTCACAGTGTTAGACAGGACAAATGCAAATGCCTAAGGCCTGACCTGTTTAGATTTCAGCATAAATATAAATCACCTCTGATTCTGTTTTTATTTGCTGCCTCAAGCTAGTCATTAACACATTGAAAACAATCTGGGTGCAGTCATTTTCTTCTGATCCAGCTCCTTTCGCCTGCAATCAGCACTCCAGGAGAACATATGGGCTTCTTCTGTCACTTGGCTCCTGATTTACACCAGTGTAAATCTACTGAAGTCAAGAGAATTCCCCAGGAGCCTCACTTGGCTTTGTTGTATGTGAGCAACCGCTGAAATCAAAGGAGCACCTGTGCCACAAAGAGGTGGCCTCGTATGACTGTGCCTTGACCTGGAGAGGACATGCCCAGTGATGAGAGGGTGCAAACACCTCCAACACACTGACAGCTGGCAGAGCTGAAAATCCACTTCCACTTGTAAGAGCTTAAATTTTCAAGTGGCCACCAAGTGCTTCAGAAAGCTGAAAACCCACCCCTAGTTTGGGAGAAAGAACTTCAAGAGGTCCTTTTCAAGTGCATGTGTGTGTGTTTGGGGAGGGGAGGTTAAACATTTTTCAGGGTATGTTAAGGGAGGAAGAAATTATCAGGAGACGCTTTGCAGAAGTGCACTGTAGGTTTCAAAAGCGAGTTAGTCAGAGCTGTTCTCAGGAACAGCTTTCTCATCTAGTATTCGTTATTAGTGTTAATTCAGGTTTCAGCTGCACAGTCAATCAGTTCAAATAGGCTCTGGCTGGCATTTCTGCCAAGCTCCTCCTCTGCTTCCCTGTTTACACTAGGTTTATTTATACTCATCTCCTACTGTCAGCAGATTCAAGCCAGGTAAAAAAGCTGAGGGCACAACCTTTCCTCCTTGATCAGCATTCCCCATGTTACAATCACTGCCATTTTAGAAAGGTTTCACTTAGAGTTTTCTCCTGGTAAACGTTCCAGAGGAAAAATATGCTGGTATCTCTTCCACTGCCATCTCTGTAAAATGGGTACAGAGGTAGTATGAATATGACACTGCTTATCCTCAGCATTTCCAAATCACTCTGCTCCGCTTGATTCTTCAAAAAATCACAGTGTTCCCTGAAGCTGATACCTACAGCTTGCTTATTACTGATCCTCAGTTTCTTAAACCTTCCAGGATAAAATTAAGTCTCTCTTTCTAGAACCACTTCTGTCTAATTAGGTGAGAGGAAATTCACAAAACCTGAAATTCACTTAGACTGTGACGGCAACAAGACGGTTTTTAGGAAAACATAAACCAAACCTAGTAAGTTTTGTGATAAAATTGGAAATGTCCAGGAAAGGCAGTTTTAGGCTTATTTACGAAAATCTAGACCTGAATTATTTCACCTTATCCTCACCAATTTGTAAATTCAGTTTGATGAACAGATACCTTGCCTGTTCCACAGCTGTCAGGTCTGTGTGAGTATCTAAGGGAAACTGAGAAGCACATTTTCATTGCTGCATGAGGTACCAGAACTTAGGTCCAGATTTGCACATGTGAGGAATGCCATACACTCCCTAATCTCAGCAGTGGGACAGCAAAGAGGGTAAGAAACATCTCTCAGCATACTATTACCAGCAGCAGGACTAGCTCAGGGAGTCTCTTTCTGACCCATGGGTGTGCCGAAGGTTTATCATGGGAAACAGACACATCCCAACAGATCCCATCCCCTCAGAAAAAAATGACGCTTAGGAACCTCCCTGAGAAGACAGCCACTAGCCATCTTCCCAGCCAGGTTTTTCATCCAGGCACGTGATGGCCTTGCTGTCCAAACCTAGTAAGAGACTTCTTTTTACTGCAATCCCTAAAGTTGTGCAGGAACCTGTGTCACACACAGCTCTTCCTACCTCCTCACCTCATCAAATCAGATCTGTGGTCTGTGGCACTTTTCATGCTCAGATGGATCAGAAAGTTGAACTACGAGTACAGTCTTACAGACAGTAAGCCACATACATTACTCACACCTGGACTTCAGTGTTGGGCAACCTATATCTTCTGATGGCTACTGAAAGGGTGAGTGGCAGACAGGCAGCAAAATGTTGTGGGTGGTATACTTTAGCCAAAGACTAATGGAGCAGAGGGTAGGTTTTAGCCAAGGACCAATGGGCACAGCTTTTCACTTAGCAAAGGCACCACAGGGTCCTTGCTGTCTGTGCAGGGCAGAGAGGTGACCAATTTGCACTGTCTGAACCAAGTGGTATTCTGGCAAGCATGAAAGGTTATAGTTAGAGGTGTCTCAAAGTGATCTCCTGAGCCAGGCTTTTGGCAGGTGTAAATCAGCAGAGCTCCTTTGAAGTCAGTCAGTGCTTATTGATATAGGCAGTAAAGTCAACCTCCCCTCTCTAGGAGAAGGTCCTGAATACCACTTTTCACTTGGGGGAAAACTAGATTTACAAACGCTTACAAATCTAAGTTAGTGTCATAGAGATTTTATAAACTGTGAACAAAAGCTGATTTACTCATTGCCACCCCCCTACTGACCTTATTGAAATATCCTCCTGGTGAAAATCAATTTTTCATTTTTAAAACAGAGTATTTAATTATCGTCCATATTGATTTAAAACGACCTCAAATTGCATTGATGTCACTTAGAAAAAAAAAAAAAAAAAAAATGGGGTTATCCCTCCTGCAGTAAGCGCTCTCACACTGCACAGGCATTTCCAACTGGGCAGGTTTTCCCACTGAAGGCAAACTAAACGCTTGCTGGATAACATGTATCTTCCCAGGAGATATTTAGCTTCAAAATGATGCCTTGCCATCTCTCTTGGGTAGTAATTACAGTTGTAGTAAAATGTCAGGATGCTACTTTAATCCCATGTCCTTTTTTTTCCCCTTTTCTTTTCTTTTGACATTATGTGTAGGGACTTGGAGATGCGTGTGGATGAAAGAGCTCTGGGCTGTTGCAAGCCTCCAGGGAGGCAGCAAGAGCTGGGGTAAATCCCTTCCGTGGGTTCTGCAGCTTCTCTGAGCAGAAGCAGAGCGCCCTTCGCCCCACACGCCCAGCAGCTGACCAGGCAGCAGCAGGGAGGCCGTCTCTCCCCACAGCAGCTCTTGTATACCCAGGCTATAGGTGCTAGAGGCGCTCTGAGTACACCCCCAAGCTCTCTGTAGTGAGGTGGGAAGGCACAAAGGCCTTGTTCCAATGCATCTAGTTCAAAAAGAGTTGTCTCTAATCCTGAGATAAGTTTTTTGTTTATTATAAGCCATTTATTTGCTATGTTTTTTAATGACACGATGAATGCTCCAGTAGCTATACTTTCTACCACATTAAGCAGGAAGTCACTGTGTTAAAACATAATAAAGTAATAAGAAACATATAGATTTCCACTTCAGGGGAAAAAAACCTAAAAGAAATCTGTACTGGCATGTGTTTTCCTTCTCACCTTCCATTTGATGATTTTACATGGTTGGTTATTACCTTATTGGCTGGACGTGTTCACATCAAACAAGAAAAAAACCCCAAAATCTAAAAAGGAATATTCCTTTGTCCCTGCTTAATGTGATGAATATGTAAAATCCACTTGGACCAAGTCAGCCCACTGCATTCCCACATATCTGCATGTTTATTGGCTTGTCAGCTGAAAACCAGGCAAAAGCTCTCAACCAAGGAGCCTGCTGAATGCCTTGGAGATACTTTAAGTGAAAATTAGACCTCCTGTCCTTATACATTTCTAGCTAAATATGCAATACCTTAACTATTATAGGTAACAGGGGAAGAACAACTGGCTCCCTAGGATAAAAGTAAATCTTCTTTTGTATTAATAAGCAGCCATGAAAGGAACTGTTTTCTCAGTAAATTATACGTCTATATTGATACAGGAAGGCTGGCTGCTTGTCTAAATACAGGAACGTTAAAAGCAGGGATCACAGTGTAAAATGTTGATGAGAATAAGCAGAACATATCTGAGTAGGAGTATATCTATCTTCACATAGAAATATTGGAAAATAAAAGTGATAAAGGTTGCAACCTTGCTGCTCTGGAATTACCACTTTGGAGCTACCATCTATCAAAGGTCAGTTGAAAGAAAATGGTAATCATTGTCCACCTCAAGATTCTCTGAATTTTCTCGCTCTGGATTTTGCAGGAGAAGAGATTCCCACCCAGTTCATGCAACAACTGCAGCATCAGTGCTCACAAGTCTGAAGAAAACAATTGCCAATTGACATGACCCTGAAGAAGAAACAGGGAATGAGAACATTCAGGAAAGCTCCTCTGCCAGAAAACTGCATCGTTTGTTCACCATCCAAAACCTAGCAACGATACTACCAATTTATGAGTGTCCCGCTTTTTGCCAGTTCTCTACCTTACTGTGCCAGTATTTTCCTCACCTCCCCTATTGGACGTGGGAAATGAAGTTTTCACACACACGCTTGTTAAAACACCATGAAAAAGTACTATATAAAAGTGTTGTTTGAGGCATCTTTTCCCCATGCCCTCTTTAACAAAGCAAAACGAAACTAATTAAAAAAAATAAAAAATCAGCAAATAGCCAAGAGAAGAATCTGGAGAACTTTGACCCATCTCAGTCTGAGGGAATGAGCTACCATATTTATTAACCTGTCTGTCCTCTAATTCTTGTTGAATTGAAGACCTAGCCATGAAATGGAAGGATTAATAGAAGCTGATGTTACAGGCTTTGTAGCCACTGTGGACAAACACGTAATAGTGGTTTCCCAAGGAAACTACTCGTACCACACAGCCATGTATTTATAGTCAGGCATTCCAGAATTTCTACAAACCCATTTGAATTGCCAGATAATTTTTTGAGCAAAACTGTTTTATCTCTTTGTTCCTATGAGACCTTTATATGCCTGTATTTAAGAATCCATTAGCAGGACAAATAAAATACAAAGATAAGTATTTTGACAGTAAGAAAGCTGCGAAAGATGGGTACTACTTCTTCATACAGTCAGCAGAAGACCTCCCAAGTGAGCAGAAGCCCTACCCTGCATCTCCCGCAAACTCAGGCAACATGCCTACTGATGCCTGCCTTTCCATCGCAGGCTCCCACGTCTTCTGCGCAGAGCTTCCCCCAGATCTCTGAGCTGCACTGGACCCAGTGGCTCCGTAAGACCCAGCATGGGCCAGCTCTGCTTTTACTCAACACAACTAAACCCTCATTAATAGAGTGGGTAAAAAGGAAGACACAGTGCATTCCCCAAAAACCCAGCTCTTCAAGGCAGTTCTGTTTTAGGAGATAAATATACAATCTGCTAATTTTTTTTTTAGGAATCAATATTTACTTAAGAGCAACAATAGCTCTTCCAGGGCCTTTTAAGTTTATCATGCCACTGTGACACTAATCTCTCTTACTCACTTAATGAAAATAAATTACTTCCTGTAAAGGATGAATCTATTGGGCATGATTCTGATTTTGGTTGCACTGCTTTGTTCCAGCAGTTGCCGCTGACTGAGTGCCTGCTGATTTCCACCCACGATCAGAATAAGCTTCTTCCCATTCACAGCAAGCACGGCGCATGTGACATCGCTGGAGTCCAAGCAATTTGGAATACAGCTGAGAGTACCCTCACAGTCTTTCACTTTTTTTTAAACTTTTATATCATGCTGCTTCTGCTCACATAAGACAGAAAATGAAAGCACAGTGTACTTGTGTAGCATAGCTGAGCAACAGGGCTCAGCAGGGAGACCCAGTTATCTGGTGCTAATCATACCCCAGGGAAGCGAAGCTCATGAATTAAGGGCCATTTCAACATTTATCATATTTCTTTTCATTTAATAATTTAATTAATAAAAATAATTTATTTCTATAAACTGCTTTGATCCCTGGAAAACGCCTTCTGCCATTAAATCCACTCCATCTGGCTCTCGGAGATTAGTATATCGCATACCTAACTGCCACTC
Organism: Falco cherrug; assembly: GCF_023634085.1. NCBI lineage: Eukaryota > Metazoa > Chordata > Aves > Falconiformes > Falconidae > Falco > Falco cherrug. The sequence continues at coordinate 45,083,837 of NC_073705.1, forward strand.
AAAACGCTCAGTCTGGAGTATTGGGTAGTCCAGATCACCAACCCATTTCATACATTCCTGCCCAGCCACCTCCTCCCAGACCTGGTCTGTGCCATAAGGTCTCCATACACCCCTTCTGCAAATCTGCGAGTCCTGTGCTAGCCCTGGAGGGTAGCCGGAGAGCTCTTGACACCGGGCTGCAGGACTGATGGGAAGCTGACTTAATGCCCACAGGGATTCTGAGTTTAAATGTCCCCAAGCGGTAATTAAAATGACAGTATGTAATTTATGACAGTCTGCTAAAAGCTGCATTTCAGCTCTGTTGGAGATGGGAGCAGCCCAGAATTCCCACAGCAGGGTACATACCAGCGCATGTCTCCCCACACCCAAGAAGAATTACAAACAGAAATGTGCATGAGAAAGTGCTAAATATAGTCTGAGCTCTTCTGGGCTTAACTCAAGTGGTGCCACCCTATCTTCCCATCACAAATGCCAGGACCACAAGGAGCTTGGGGAAATGATGGCCTCACTCATTGCAACGGCACTGTCAGCAAAGCAGTGTCAGACATGCAGGGGCTGCAGGTGACAGCATCAAGCCAGAAGCGCTCCGATTAGTGCCGTTATTCAGAACTTGTGCTTAGCCATTCTGGGGTTGAACATATTGTATGAAAACTGTTTGGCTTTTTACTTTATCCTGCCTCAAGGCAGAGGCTACATGAACTAGTTAATGTCTATGTTCCCCTGCTAGAGTGTTTCTGTGAGTATTTTGGTTTATTCGGTTTGTTCCAGTTACAGCAAGTCACTCCAGCAAGGTGGTATGAAAAAGCACAGAGACAACACTGGTGCTGCATGTAAGATCAGTGATCAAGACTCTTCGGTGACTGGACACTAGCTGCAGCAGATGGCAGCTATATGAAATGGAAGTATTAATCTTTGAGCTCAGTTATTAAGGATAGGAATGCCTACTGTTGAACACATGCCTACACACGCAGCCAAAAGGTTTGCTGCACAGGCAATGCCAGAAGGCAATTATGGCAATTAGGTGGTCTTTTTGACCCATTTTAAATGGACTAATAGCAGGGATTATTATCAGCTTGTATTTTGTTCCAGTGATGATCTGGATCCTCCTGCACCAAGGATTCAGCACAAGCTGTGCAAGAACAGAGATAATTTCTGTCTAATTTGGCGTGGTGCTGAGCTACAGGAGAGGAACAGGGGACTGCGGAGCCAGTAAGGAACAAAGGCACAATCTCAGGCCCATGGGTGACCAAAGCTCACAAACTCAAAGCACACATATCTGCAAGGGCTGCTTGTTTTCATGACCGTATGAGTAATGGTAATATCAGCAGTCCATGGTTGCTGCTTAATTTCCATGCCTGTTTGTATGTGGAATAAGGCAAGGGAATACAGCAGCGTATAATTATCCTTGTCAATTCAAACACTGCCCTCCTAGGCAAGAGCTGAATTTTAGTGTTGGGAGGATGGATATTTTGTTAGCAGTGGATACTCGGAAAGTACAGACACCCAGAAACAGAAAACCAAGCTCATTTGAACCAAGAGGGGAAATGACCCACTGCAGTTAGAAATACATGTAAAAGCAATATTTTGCACATCACTTAAAGCCAAGAGGAAATAAGATTTCCATTTGGAGAACAGCATAGGAAAACAGACTTTAGCATTGATGGCAGGGAAAGCAGGTCTAGAGGGTTCACAGGAAGAGAGCAGAACGAAAGCGACCCTCTGGCAGGGACGAGGGTCCTCTCTGATCAACTGCATGCCTGAAGTGAGCACAGGAGGCATATGCCTCACACAAATCTCTTGTAACTTCAGCACCAAAGTCATTAACCATGCTGTTATATAACCATGCTGTTATAAAGGCAAATATTTCTTTATTTTTTAATGTTTGCTCCACTCATTCTCAGCGGCTGCCACTCAGCTTTCCAGAACACTGAGGATAAAAGTAGCTCTCAACAGTGATCTTACCAAGAGGGACACCCAGGCTTTCAAGAAGCTTCCCCCACCCCCACCTCCGGCCCTGTGAAGCATTTTGGCTTCTCAGCTCCAACTAAAGGATCTATCTTTGCTTCTCAGCAGAAAAAACAGATTATGCCCACTGCAACAGGGGCTAAACAGCAAGTCACTGAGATGAAAGGTCTCAGTTACTCTGTAGCTGTGCTGGACATGAAAGACTTTTCACATGAAGAAAAGGACTAACAGCCTGATGGTTAGGGCGCCCTCCTGAGAGGAGAGAAGCCAAGGGCCCCTTGCTCAGCTCTCAGCCCACCCTCCAGAAGCCTGTGCCAATACCAGCATCAGTTCCCAGGGCCTAACAAGAGAAAAGCAGCAGGAAAACATGCACCCAAAGAGCTGATGGTCTGTTGGGCTGGTTACACTGGTAAATGGATGAAAGCATGCAGAAGGACAGCAAAGCTTGAGCTAGTGAAGCACCTTCCATGCATTCCTTTTGTCTTTACCAATTAAATATTTAATCAAAGCCATTTCACTACAAGGAACAAAGGGCCCGTAAAAGAACTACCACCTAGCTCTTGTTGACCAACCAGAAAAAACAGAAAGTACAAATAAGATCTCTCCTATCCTTCAAGGATCAGCAGCATTTTTATCACAGTGTTTACAGGTGCTACTTACAATCTTCAAGAAGAAGCAGAAATCTGGTCCGTTGCTGTAAGTAGGAATCTGAGAGCAGAGAATTCTTATCAGCGTTGAGACAACGGCTCTGGTCACAGGGTGCTCTAAACCTCGAGAGGCCAGGCTGTGTCTCTGCCTGACGATACCAGGGAATAAGGAGAAGATCAGCAGAAATGTGATACAGGTAGCATTTCCTAAGGGAATTAGAACAGACTAACAGAGTTAAATGCTCATACTCTTGCCTCTGCAGTGCTGACGTACTGTGACCACCACAGTGCCAGCATGCAGAAGCAACCGCTAGAGGTTTGCCAACACAAGGTATGCCCTTATCCTCCTGTGACCACTTCCAGCTCTCTCCCCAGGACACAGCAACTCTTGCATGTCACCACAGAAAGGGTTAACAGTTTCTGGACCCTCCAGACACAAAGCTCAGCTCTCTCCTCTCCTGAAAGGTCCTCCACCATTGCTGCTCACAGGGCTGTTAGTGGGCACCTCCTTTAGGCTGATATTGCAATGGAGCTTGGTTTATAAGTTGACTGCCATTAAATCAGGCTGAACTGACGACCCACCAGTAAATCAGGAGGGAGATCTTGGGAGTCCCTAGGTATGGTCTTTGTTTTTTCAGATTACGCAGCTCCAATTTATGGATACACAAATTGCAGTGTGAATCATTAATATCCAATTTGGGGAAGTCACTGGAATGTAACTGCTGTGTAGGCAAATGAAAATATAAAGCTATCAGCAATATATTAATTTTGTAGCACTCCACACAGAATGAGGAGCAGTCGTTTATAGATACAAAACTTCCTTGTCTAGAGGGGCAGCCTTCCTTTTATTTAGATAAAGCCCTAGAAAAAAGCCTAATACTCTCTGGCACTTTTCAGATCAAAATAATTTGCTATCTGGAAGACTGAAGACAGTTTCCCAGTAGTGGCAAGTGAAAAAGACAGGCTGAGGAACAGAGGTACCAAATCCAACTGCTCCACATGTCATTGCATTTCTCTGGAGAGCACCGTCATTTAAATCCCACTGTTCACTATCACTGATACCATTCAAGTTGTGCAAGGTACAGAAAAGACATAACTGAATACACAGAAAAAAATTACTCCTCTTGCTTTTTGAGCCATTGTTCCTCAAAAACCATTGGCCTTTTTTCAGGATGGGGGTAGCAAAGATTATTTTTTGACTGAGAAGGATTGATACGATATGAAAAAGTATCCCAGCATAGTCAGAGAACAGCTAGAGATGCCAAGAGAAGCCTTGCTTTGATTACATTTCATGGATCTGTACAAGGGATGGGTCAAGCAATGTATTACTGAACAAGAAAATTAAAGATTCTCTGAGGAAATATGAACTGAAATGCAATCGGGCTTTTTGCTTTTAATAGCCTAGTGTTTGCCATCTGTTGTTTGATGTTCTGAATTCTTATTTAAACCCTGTTTGACAAACAGAGCTTGATAGAAGAGAAATTAGAAGTTCAAAGTGAACATATTATCTCCCTTAGAAGTCTCATCTGTATGTCTTCATCTACACTGATCTTACCTATTGGAGCACAAACCTGAGCTTGCCATAAAAAACTCCACTCTCATGGAGTGAGATTATCCCGCCTGAAGAGAGGCTTTTGCTTACAAATATTTTCCTGATGTTTCAGGAGAAATCATTATCCTGTTTTATTTCTCATCCAAAAACATTGTAGAGGGCAGCTGTTTCCTTCTAAATGTTCACCACACTGCACTTCAAGGATATTTCAGAGGCGCTTTGTGTGGGTTTGAAAGCATCTTCTAAATATAGCTACTTTGCTCAGTCTCCAGAGGAAATGCCTGGCCTTAACCTCCCTTGGTTCACCTGGAGAAGTGGTTCCACTCAAAAGCTCACACAGGGAAGCCTGATATTTTTGTGTTAAGATTTCTTTGGGTCACATTCATTTCTTTCAGTACCTTTTAAGTAAGGTTACTTGCTTATGCAAAAGGTGCCTGGAAAGTCTGTCACAATATTGAAAATGAAGCATGATGCCAATGTCAAGTGAGAGTTTAGAGTAGTCTGGAAAGAGCCAGGAAAAGATCCCAGATGAAAGCAGATCATGGGTAATTAAATACAATGTCCACTGCTGCTCTAAATTTAGTAAGTAGATTTGTATGTAATAGATTTATATTATTTTGTAAGTAAATCCGTTTTCAGACTAGCCCTACCCAGAAAAAGTCTCCATCTGTTTGTTCCCTATAGATTCCATTAGACCTTCTCCACGAGACATCCACTTTTCAATGATCCCAAATCAATGTAGGTTTATTACCATATAGTGTTTCCTTTTCAATTGCACAGTATCTGCTACAAACACATGCTTTCCTCCACTCATTCTTTGCCCCTAATATACATCAAAAGAAAAAACCCAAACAAAATCCTGTCTATTTAAAGGGTAGGCAAACATAACATTTTTCAACACATGCTGGTTTCTGCATGAGCACTGTCTAGACTCAGCCGATAGGACACATTTAAAAAGCATTGGCCAGCATATGCAGAACACTGGAAGTTTTCACTGTAGCTTTGCACACACTATAGCTAGAGAGGCTGATGTTTACGAATGTTATTCTTCTAGTCATCAAGTCCCCTTAGGTCACCCCACAAGGGATTATTCTGTCTTAAAAAAGATTCTATCTTCCTTATTTAAATGAAATTTAGGAATCCTGACCGTGCTCTGCAAAGTGACAGACGCTTCATTCTTGCTTTCCCAACAGCTTAGTATCCATGAAATCCACTGCCTGTAGAGGGAGAGGGGCAGTCTGTCACCAGCTGCTTCCTCTCCTTTCCCATGCTAGCTCTTGTTCTTGTTTTTCTTCTTCTCGCTTTCCTCTGGCTATTTTCCTCTGGCCACCAGGAAGAAAATAAAATAGCCTTAGGAGAGGTCTGATGGCATGAACGGACTATACATTGGCCTGTGACGTGAAGAATTACATATCCTCTTTGATCTTGCTTTATGAGCTGTTTAAGTAGCCCTTGCCCAAGGTTTGGAGCCAGCCTCCCCACCTCCGAGCGCAGCACCACCCAGCCAGGAGAGCTCTGGACTGAGTTGGAAATTTTATATTATTATTTTTTAACCCAGTCATAACTCCCTCACCAACTACCACATGGTCATGGCACTTCCCTCTGAGTTTCTCACTTTCTCATTTGGTGGCAAGACAGGCGAGAAGGAAGAATATCTCTATTCCTCCCTCTCTACATGCATGCATAGCTCTGATCGCAGATGGGAACCTGTAAGGTATTGTTCCATTCACCTCCATTGTGGGCTATTCTTCCTCTCCTATATGGACCTATGCAAGCTGAGGATGGACTTTAAAAGTTCAGTTTAACGGTGCCTTTTAAGGGACAGCCATGGAGTAGATGACAGAAATTCCCTCCTGTGATTCAGAACTATTTGGAAAGAAATACAAGCCCTTCACATGCATGCTACTTACACTGTTTACATGTTGAGTGACACAGTTAATCTCTAGTTAGCCACTGCATCCTAGTACAAATTTTCCCTTCAGGTAGCTGTCCCACACGTTTCTGTGGCAGTGGAATGCTATGGCTTCTGTGACTTATTAAGACTTTCTTAAGAATGGAAAAGATTAAAAAACCCACATTGAGTAGCTGAGAACCTACTTTCTTCTAGGTTCTTGTTTCAGGAAGATGTAACTCAGATTTATTTTAAATTAATACTTGGGTGCTTCGTACTTCACTAAAAATTAGTGGGTTCTTCAAAAGAGTTGCCACATGATGATTTTGCCTTGAGATGGTCGCATTTAAGCAGAGATGGAAGCCATCCCAAAGAGCATTTTTCATGCAGCGGTGCAGCATCATCATTAAGCATCAGACAGTAAAAGTGTAAAGGATCCTACTCTGGCACACAAGAATCCCATTTTGGAAAAGCCCCAGTAACAGCTATTTAGCAATGCTATTAATGCCACATACCTCCCACCCACCCCGGTCTGCCATATGAGTATATAACTATATAACTGTGGAGCTGGAAGCTCAGCCGAAGTCACCAATCCTGTATCATGAGATTAATGCTCCCTCTAAAGGGAACTGTGCATTTCTCTTGCTTCATCTCTATTATCTGTATTTTATATTGGCTTAAAAACATAATTTAAACAAACACGTTACTTTGAGGCAAAGTAAAGCTGCAATGAAATAAGAAATCCAGCTATTACTTTTTGCATGAAATGAAATCTAACTAACAAAACCATGCACAGATGATGACCTTGTTTGTCTTATTCATTTCTCCAACTTTGTCTCACTTAAGGGGTATGAAAATCAAATTCATTTTGCCTGGTAATGAATAACTGACACCAAAATCCCTATGAGGGTTGTGAATGTCAGGGGAAATCGATAACGGACTGTATAAGCCTCCCTAGTAAAACAGCACATCAATGACTCATTCAGATTGTCACCCGAGACCCCTAAAACACAGACCAGTGGCAAACACTCTCACTCCCTCTCCCCAGGTAAGCTTGTTTGTGTTGTGCTCCTCATTGCCTTTTCCTTAACTTCGGGCTGACAGCCCACCAGATATAATCCAGTTAGTAACGGTAGAGGTCCGTCAATACCTCAGACATTACCCTCATTTGGGCACGCCTTTCTCAAGTCCCTAAACACAAGTCCTGCGTTTTACAGAGAGAGATGATATGTTTATGTCTTTTCATCACTATCATTGACACTGACAGGATTTGTGCAAAGCTATATGTGAAAAAAAGAGCAAACAAATGGCATAGGAACAATAATCTCTACTGTGCGCTTGTTGCATAAGCTAAGAGGAAAGGATCTGCTTCCTTTGTTTTTTGGCCACTGCATTTGGCCAAGAGGTTTCCAAACATTACTGAGCAAATCAGCCCCAGCGTGGGCCAAACTGTTTGTTTAGATTTAAATCCTATCACACTCCATAAAACTAGATACTGATTTTAGCGCTGTCTTTTCAGTGAGCTTCAAAGGTTCAAATGAGATCTGTTTCCCAGAGATGCTGAGGTTTGAGTTAGCATGGAGCACAAACTCTGGTCTCAGCAATTTACATCTCCTGGCACAGCAGAGGCAGAGTCTGTGCCCCAGGCTCAGTCCTTGTGTAATCATCAAGTCCAGTTTTGACTTCAGAAGGAAACTGTGAAGCCTGGAAGCAGGCAGAGGCTGCACGTGAGGCCCAGGAGCCATGTGAATTGCACACACAGAGCTGTTTGGCTTGTTCTGGAGTTGCTGAGCCATGCTGGGAGAAAGCTCCTCGGCCACATCTTGGGCAGCCTCTATGAGGCACGTCTCCTATTTTCATCGGTGACTCGACTTCACCCTTGTGCAGTTTGCCACACTCAAGAGATCAGAGTTTCTGCTCCCCAACTGAGGAACTTGTCTGTGTGACCACACCAGTCAGTAAGCAGGTAGAACTGGCTGCATTCAGTTCTCAAATGACCTTGTGCCTTCAGTGATGCAACCAGGACAATAACTGTCACAAAAAGCAGCAGATCTCAGTCCAGTCAGGGAAGAAAATCTTAACTTAAAACGAAGCTTTCTGTTAGGAATAACCTCAATATTCTGTAATTGCTCAGATCCTCAGAAAAGCTCACCTTGCTGCTTTCCTTTTCTGCCTGCTCTCTGTGCATGCCTCCCATAGCCAGGAAAACACACTCACTACTTCATCTACTGCTTGCAGATCAGGATTAAGAACTACATTTTCAATCTACCTGTTTATGCACTCAATCAGTTTTTTAATTTTGCTCAGTTGTTCCTGTGCACTAGGAACTTGAGGACAGTTTCAGTAGTGCTCCTGATCCGAAATAAGCATCTAGATTATTGAAAGACATTAGAGCATGCTTTGAAATTCAGACTTGGAGTCATACATCAACCACAACAAGGGTTTCTTTGCTTTTCAGTTTTCTGCCATGGTGACTTTAATATTCCTTTGATACTACAACTGAACAGATATTTGTCAGAGCGTTGTCATCAGGGACAGATACAGCCTCCAATGTAAGTTGGGAAGAGGAGGAGGAAGAGGCTGTGTAGGCAGACACACGGGCTACAAAGCATGTCAAGAAATGTTGGACCAACGTACCTGCTGGTACGCTGGGGAGGTCTAAAATCTCCTGCTCTGCTAGCATTTTCAGATATATCCTTCTGATGAGCTCAGAGGGTAATGTTACAGAGCACTGCAAAATAATATTCTGGGCTATTTCTGCAGTCCTTGTAATAAATGATGGATTAACAGGTAGCCCAGGAAGAGCTATTACAAAGGATTCAGCAGCTATATACAAGAATGCCAAAGCTCTGTTTTATCTTTCATTCAGCTGTAAAGGCAGATGCAAGTAACGCTGTGGAAGGCTGCTAGCATGCCTCAGATATCTTCATCTTAATTACTGTGAGATCCCAACGCTGCACCCCAAGAAGAGCATAATGCAATATGTATGTACCGTATGCATGTACAGCATCTAATCGTAGTAGCACTTCCTCTCGTTAATACTTTCAGACCCTGTAGGTTATTTTCCCTGGGATACTACTTACAAATTCCCTTCCTCCTCACCACTGTCCTGTTATGCTGACAAGAGCTGAGAAAAGCTCCTGCTGTGTGCAGAATGCTAATAATTGCCTGAGTTATCAATCAAAACAGATGCAGACAAAAGTAATCAGCATCATCAGAACATCTCTATGATGCAGCAAGGTGTTTTGAGCTCTGCCCAAGTGAATGGGCGAAGCTAAGAGCTAGCTAGTGCCTGAGAATTACACTAATGTGATGTGACATTTGCTTAAAGCCAAGTCCTTCTGTTAACGAGTTTCAGAGTTCTCGCAGCAAAGTCACAGCTACTGTTCAAGGTTCAGAAAATCTGCAGATGGCAGGTCAGAGCAACAGCAAAAGTAAAAAGAAATAACAGTGAAATGCCAGGGAGAAGGAAATCGCAGCAAGTGAAGTATAACTTTCTAGGGCTTTTGTATTCAAAAGTCTACAGGAGCGTGTCTGCAGACATCTCTCAAGCAAGCTGACTCAGTCACTCATCTAGACCAACACTTCACTTCAAATGCGTTATCTGTCCCCATGCTTTACTGCTTAGCTTGATCAGGCAGTACTTTGCATGTTGCAGCGATTCATTTCTGTATGCAGTAAGGGGACACTCGTATTCTCCAGCATCAGTCATTCAACTGATCCTTCTTTTAATGTGAGCCTTCAGCCATTTAGAGGGCATCACATCCACGCGGGCAGCGCGAGTATCTTCAGGAGTCAGATCTCTGAGGCACTGAGCAAAATGAAAACATGTTTGTTTAACTATTCATTGCCTTCCTTAAACATTCTGTGTTTTGTCATTTCAGATTATAGCGTTTTTCTTTGTCAGTGGCCACTACACAGTACTGGTCTCATCATGCAGTAATCGTACATGATGTAAATATAGTCTTGTCCCAGACATAGTTGCATTCATGTTTATGGATTTAAAAATAAAATCGTTAATTTGGGTCTGTGTTAGCTTGGTTGATTCAGTAGAAGCAGCTGTCAAAAAACACAAGCTGTTCCTAAGCTAGCTGTTAAAAACTTTAGCAATCCCTGAGCCCTGCTTCTGCCTCTCCCTGGTGGCCATGCTGGCTGGACCACTGTTCCCCCAGCCTGTACAGTCTCTCAGCTTCACCCTGTGTCAGGAGCAAGGGAGGGAAGAGCAGAAACAGTTCTTGCTGATCTCAGTCCCCTATTGGCATCGCCAGGTTCCTTGTCCTGCCTCAGTATTATTTGACGCTGTTTTCTCTTTAAGTCTGTGAAATGTTTTTAAAGCCATTTTTAGGATTAAACAACCCCACCCCCACCCCTCATTTTAATGGGAACGTATAGCTAACAAAAGGATTCTTATACGTTTGGGTACTCCACCTCTAGGGAGCTTAAGGATTTAGCTGGACAGTGCCAAAGGTACCCAAAAATCCCCTTTGCACCATTGTTCGTAATAGCTGCTAGTAAGCACGTAATGGAAATTTGCTTTCCCATTTCAGACTGTATTCTTTCCCTGTGTAAGTAACACCACCCGACATCAATAGGATTACCAGTTGGGGTAACCACCTCTTCAGCCATGGTATGCTGTTTACAACTCCTTTCCCCTCTCTGAATTACTTATGCACCTTTGTTAGTCCAAGACCACTTCCACTCATATGACAACACAGGGGAAAAAAAAAAAAAAAAAAAAAAAAAAGAGTGAACATGCACGCACTTGCAAGTGTATGTACACAGAAATAAAAGTAAATAAACACTACCAAAAATAGGCACAGAATTTAGATATCGATTCAGAGACAAAGAGTGAACAAAAATCTACACTGAACCTGTTAACCCCGAGCATCCTGCTTTAGTCATGACTTGTAGGTAACAAATGCCAGTAAGAGTACTTTGCTCTTACTGTAAAGTCATCAAGTTTTTTTTACATATGGTACTCCAGCTGGCAGGAGATTCAGAGCCTAGCAGCTGAATCGAAAGGGGAATACGAAAGACAGGTACAATGTGTCAGGCCCCCAGTGATAAATACGTGAAATTTAAAGAAAAGCAAGTTCATACATTTCAGAAAAGCTATGTGCAGCTCTGCCTAGTGCCACATGGAACTGTACACTTGCATTTTCCCATTTGCAGATATCCTCACTTTTGCACTCATTTATCGGATACAAACAGCATATGACATGACCAGAATGCAACAAGCTGGTCTACAGATTTTCTCAGGCTTCTGTGGAAACCTGGAACTGTGAAGCACCAATCAAGCAAAGGCAGAAGAACCTGAGAAACCAACACAAGGCTATGGAAGCTGCTTAATGTGTGGTTTCCAATCCCCTGCTCTGCCTATTGGAAGGGATCCAGCAGCCGTGCCCCCCAGCCCCCCAAGCACTTCAGACTTGGCTGCCTTGCAGGAACATGACAGATGACTCCATTTTTCAAGGCAATGCTGAGGAAATGTCTCTATAGGCCCTGAAGCATCTTAAACACTAGGGCTTGCCTTCAAGCAAGCGAAGGTCCTTCTAATTGCGCATATCTCCATTCAGTTTTCTCCTCCTCCTCCCCTGTAAAGGAAGAGTGATTAGGAAATGCCTATCACTTTAAAGGAACATTTGCTCTTTATATCAGGTGGATTAATGATTAATTCATTGAATTAGTTATTCACACAGCACTTTGAAGACAAAGATAGAGGAGCTTAAGGAGGTTTGTAATTATAAAGTGTTTATACAGTTTAGCACTTGCCAAGTACTTCTGCCTTAAACAGGTGCTAGAGACACATGTGCTGTCCCATTTGTCCAGCCAAAATGGAAGAGTGTCTTAACAGTCACTCTACTGCACATCTTCATGGATATCACTCCCCTGAAGGTCATCTGACCTGACTATGTAGGGTGCAATAGGTCCAAAAGGAACTTTGGCCCCGTGTTGTGTGTACGAGGCCATAAACTATGCTGTACAGGACAGGCCCAAAGAAGATCTCCCTGAATCCTCCTTGCAGTGAAAAAACCTGTCATTGCTTTCAACATGCAGTGTCTTGGGCAGCTCAAGGCTTTGTGGTGGTCACCAACAGCACTCATGGAAAACAGACAGAATGGTCCTGTTCCGAGCAAAGTTAACTGAACAAACCAAAATACGCAAAACTCCCAACAATAACCCAACCCCTTATAACATTACAGTTCACCTTTAAGAATAAAACAGATTTTGTTTTGCAGTGATTCAGAGTAGAATGGTAAAGAAGCATCATTTTGTGTCTCAGTTTCTCAAGTTCCGCTTCAGACATTTATGCGTTTTTAGTACCCAAACCATGAATTTTATTATGTCCAAGTAGGTGTGTCATTTTTAGATCATTGAGTCTAAAGTATTAGACTTACACTATTTTAACTATAAATCTTGGATCTTAACTATCAAGTACAATCTTCAAGCAAAGTGCTATTCACATCTCATTCATTGGGTAGCTTAAAAAAAATAACTCGCATTAGCTTCCAAGAGCTTCAAAATTACTTGGGCAATTTCTGGACCAACAGGAAAAAGGCAAAATTTTTCAGAGAAGTGATTAATTGTGAATATTTCCCCTTGCTCTGCCAGAAATACAGTGGCAAAAAAGCCTCATGCTAGATGCAGAAATCTTCATGCTTAGGTTGTGCCCTGATATGCAACAGTATTTATCGGAAAGTTTTCATGGGCACTAAATAAATTTAGAAATGGGAATGAAAAAAAAGAGGAGGTGACTTCTGTCAAGTTTTGGGAGTTTAAAAAAAAAAAAAGAGAAAAATATATTCTTTTACACACACACACACTAGAAAGCTATGATATTTCAGAATTACCAACTCCAAAAGAGATTAAAAACAAGTTACTTTTTGAATGTGAGAGGGAACAATCCATGACATTCTTGATTCACAGTGCAATCCCAGTTTATGCTCACAATTACAGTTAGAAAATAAATTATGTATAGATAAAGTGTACATAGCTGAAAATATCCAAGGGTAAGGAGGTGTTATTTATTGCAGTCATCAGGCAGGCTGTGGATGCAAGCCAATGATATTGCACAAAAGATACCCTAGTTAGCAAACAAAACCACAAGTGCCAACTTTGCTTGGCCTTTCTGGAACTGGAATGATGAGCTTGCACATTTGTAGGTAGGCACCAGCCTGCTCTCCCCTGCCAAGACACAAACCCTCCTTGCTGCACACAAAAGCTCAACTTTAAGAGTCCCTGGGTCTTTCAATCAGCTTCAGTTAAGCCCCAAGCCTGCCATGATCCTGACTGCTGATGTAGGCACCTAAATCTCTACAATCTCTAAAAGAAATCACCCTTTCAGCACACGTGTCTGGCATCTGCAAAGGAAGGGACAGTGCTGCAGTGGGACCTTCTTTCCCTCCCGCCCCAAGAACAATCCATGTTCAGTTTCTCCTTCTCTGGGCTTTTTTTCTTTTTCTTTTTTTTTCTTTTTTTTTTTTTTTTAATAGCTGTTGCTCCTTTTCTCCAGCAGTCAGCTGTTAGAGGGCCTGAGGTGTATTTTTTCCTGGTCAGTACCTCTCTTACAACTGTGCTACAGCTCAAGTTTTTGCATTAGTGGTAGACAAACCCAACAGAAACAAGACTCGCTCTAATATCACAGGATATTTTCATCCTATTTGCCTTCACATACACAATTGCCCAAGTAAGTTAGAAAAACAGACCGTGTTGAATGAGATGTGTTCATTAAAGCATTTTAAAGCACAAGCCACACTCTTTGTGTTCATGTAGATCCTCACAGGTTCTGCTTCAAACAAACAAACAAACAAAAAAGAGATGCTTTCCCTTTTACACAAACCGAGTGCAAGTCCCCAAGTCACATAAAATGTGCCAGTAACTGACATTCCAGGAGGGTTAAACCACTAACATTCATAGCTCACACTAACACAAAATGGTAAGCATGATATAATTATTAAAACAGTCTAGGAACCACAAAACATCATTAAACTAGAAAAAGCATTAAATTTCCTAATTTTCTGCTTTTTGTTACAAGACATTACTTTCCTTCGAAGTTGAAAAGTGTGGTAGCTCTTTGAAGTCCTGACAGTCATTATTCTTAAAAAATTCTCTGCTCCCTTTTCTAATTGCTTTTTTATTAATGAAAAGTCAATTAAAAAACCACATAGATCACATTACCAGCATTTCTAGCTTATCTGGCCTGTACAGGGAAACTGTTTGGATATTGTGTCACTCTCTTTTATTATTTGCCTGCCATCCATTGTTCAAAAAATAAAGTCTGTTAAGCCCAACAATTCAAAGGAGCAACAATTGTTGTTATCAATCTTTCTGTCCTTATCATCCCCCCCAGCTTTTATGTACCATTAAATCTTCCACACCTTTAACATGTAGGCACACTATTACAGACCAACTACAGTATAAAAGTAATGCTTCTGAAATAAAAGCATTACAGCAGCTATTCCCTCCAATATTTTTTTTCTGATGTAAAGCTAAAATTTTTTGAGGAGAACAGAATTTTCACCTCAACAATTTCTGATAGTCAAACAAATATGATTTTGTTAAAGGTTTTGTGCAAAACGTTCATCAGCATCTCCATGAATACGCAACAGAAGAATTAAAACCTAGATGTTTGATAAATACTATCATTTTTTGATTCCTGATTTTTTTCTGGGAGATATGCAGACATGGGGAAAAAATATCCTAAAATAATTCTTTAAACCTTGTTTTTGTGCACAGATAGAATTCTTAACTTCATGACTGTTAATTGCTGAAGAAATTCTTTTAAGAAGAGATTAAAGTATTGCCAAAGAACATGGTTTTGATGAGGATGTTCTTTCCAGGTGGTTGTGAGCATGTAAAGGAAGCTGATAAAAGCATTCTCCTAGTCTGCTTCTTGTGTTAATTGGAACAACCAACTCATTCCAAATGCAAAAGCGAAATTAATCTCTGTCCAAAGGAGTTCATAATCTATGGCCCAATCTACTAAGAAACATTACCCACAAAGTTTAAAAAGTTTTAAGGCACAAGGCTTAATAAAATAGTTCCTCTGCACATTTAATTGATGAAGTACCTTCAACTCCATTAGCAAGTGTAGTGAACACATTAAAAGATATTTTCAAAATGAAACCTGCTGATTTTCTGCATTTAACTTCTTCAAAATTTGTATCAGTTTCATTTGAAATAAAATGCACACCATGAAAACATACCATATAAAGAAATACTATGTTTCAGGCTGAATTAAGTTTGGCTTTTTGTTTCAATGAAATATATTGAAACCTTTTTCACGTGGAAAAGGTTTGAAAACATTCTTTGATGCTTTCTGAAAGAGCATCTATTATTCAGACAGTTACACAATTAATTTTCTTAGCTTTAGGAAGCCTCAAGTAAGCTTGAACAATTCCAGAGTACAAGTTAATAAAGAAAGAAAACATGACTGAAGGGAGGAACTGGACAATTCTTTTTCCACCAAAACAAATAGCAAAGTTTACTCTAAAACGTTTTGAGGACATAGGAGACAAATAGGGACTATCTCATGCTTTCAGATATAATTAAGTGAATTGTTTCCACTAGTGAAAGAAGGCGAGAAGAAGTTTCCTTAACATATTTAAAATAATCTATTTCTTAAAAAAAAAAAAGTAGGGCTTGCATGTTGTTTTCCATTTCAACAGTGATCTGTTTCAAGAAAAAGATAAAAAATGGCACTACTACGTACTAGCTTTCACACTTTCCACAGCACAAGCAGTTTTGTACCTTTTGGGAAGACAGATGTGGATAGGGTTGACCCCATGCTGAGAAAGGCTTTTTGGCAGAGACCCTCAAGGCAAACACGTTACAGGAGCAGAGGAGAGGCTGGAGTCCCACTGCTGGTGGCTTCAGTCCTGCAGGCACGAGTTTCTGCTGGGAGTCAGGTTTTGCTACAGGTGAACCCCCTTGAAGAATGTCAGGTTCCCCGAGGTGTTCTCTGACTGCCTCATTTTAGCACAGGTGAGCATCTGTAATTAAAACAAGGACAATTAAAACGTCCACTTAGGATATGGCCTAATTCTTCCTCCACTGAGAGCTGATGCAGGGGCCTGGGCATCTGCTGCCTCCCAGCAGCTCTGCAATAATGATGTCAAAACCAAAATGCTGGTGTGAAGCAGCAAGAATGTGATAATCAATTTGAGTAACTGCCTAAGGCTTGTCAACCCTCCTCCTGATCTTGCAGAGAAATCCATATAGTCAGAGCTCACACCTTAAGGAGAGCTCATTGCAGGAGGGGCGAGTTAATTCCTCCCATTCTCTATTCTCTAAACCCCAGTGAGTAACATCTTTCCTATTATTCATCTCTCCAGAGACTCTCTTTTTTGCCAGCCCTCTTCAGCAATACGTTTCAAGACATCCAAACCAGTACCCACACTTTATTCCCGCCTCACTTAAAGCCAGTTGCTACCTGTAAACTCCCGTTAATCTGACGTGCAGGGAGGCATTTGCGAGCATCTCCTCCACCGCGGGATGCCCGCAGCCCCGCACCGCCTGCCGGGGAGGCTCAGGCAGCTGCGCCAGGTTTACAGAGCAGCACGCAGCAAAAGTACAGAGATACAGCTTTCTGTTCAGTGGGGGCTTCTACACTGCGGCAACAAGCTGTATTTGCAAATCAGCCTATGCTCTCCAAGTTGTGCATTTTATTACCTTTTTGTTGTTGTTGTTTTACTCCCACCAACAATCTGGAAAATAACGGGGGAATTTCTTCCAGCCTGTGCTATATTTAGGGCTCATGTGGGCTGGCGACATCAGCTGTTAGCTGAGGCCGCCTAATTTTGTGCTGCATAATGACCTTAGAGCAGAGGAATGGGATCCACTCAGAATTCCTTGTAGTGCTCTTACAGATTTCATTTGCTCATAAATTTAGGCAAGCAGTGGATGTACTAGATGCCAAAGTGCTCTGTGCCACTGCCTATCTGCTCTACGATCAACAGCAGAGGTGTCCATTTCTGCCTGCCCAGACTCATTTTTTGAGTTTAAAAAATCAAATGTGGTTTTGCAATTTCTCCAGCTCTCCCCCAGTCATTAAACAAATGTGACTTTTAGCCACAAAATAGACAAAAACCACAGGTGTAGCAGTTTTGTACCTTCTAAAAAAAGCAGTTTTGTAGCCATCCCTTGGAATAGCCTCTCTTGGTTATAAGCATGGCAGAGTTAATAAGCCAGTTGTTTTGATGATGATTTTTAGTACCCTACAAAGCCCAGTTTGCTGGGCTGGCAAAATCCACATGTCACCTCTCTCTGACATGTTTTTCCTCTCCTTCATGGCTTTTCAAAGTGCAGTTACTTCTTCTAGGTTTGCAAGATGTGGACTGACACAAAAAGGGCAGGAGTGGTCAGTGCAACGTCATTCAGCTGTGTAAGGGCAAGTGAACGTCTCTCACCTTCACCTGTGTTTTCACCAACACCTGTGACAACACCAACCCCTCTGAAGAGCAAAAGGGGAGTTTTCTGCTACTCCTGTGCCAAGAGATGGGTAGGAGAAGGCAGAGGTTTAGCCCCAAGGTGCTACATGCACTCCCTCCAGAGCTGGGTGAGCAGCCACTGACTGCAGCAAGCGCTCTCTTGCAGCACTGACCTGAACAGGCTGCTTCCACCACACAGCAGACAGATGAGAGGGCTGTCGGGCTCACCCACAAGCTCCTGGAAAGCATGGTTCCTTTTTCAGGGCAGCAAAATAAATACTCTACTTAGCTACAGCTAGCCTTACCTCTTGGTGGAAAGCAGCACTAACACAGGCACCCACAAACGCACCAGCATGGAGCAAAGACAAGATGTCCTGGTGCCAGGGTGGGATATATGTGTTTGAATCTTTCGCAAAGGTGGGATCTTGACTTCTGCCCCTCTGCAAGCCTTGGGGCACTGCAGAAAATGATCTGCTCCCTCTGAGCACATGCAACAGAGGCAGTGCTTTGCTGCACTAAGATGTAGGGTGCCAGCTCCCACTTAGCTCAGACCTCAGTGATAACTAAGAGCTTCAACAGCTGTCTTTGAGGGTGAGAAGACATTGCACATTGCTTTTGCCTGTCAGTAACCAGGGGATAGGAGGAACTGGGAGCCAGAAATTTCTTCCTACCCACATTTTATACCATTGTTCTTCCAATCTCACTCCCTTGCCCAAGGGTCAACAGCTCTCACACTTATTTATTCCCAAGGAGGAGCACTGATTTCATAGGGGTTTTTAGAAACCAGCTCTATTAGTGTCTTAGGGACATTAAATCCTACACATTTCTGATACACTAGGACCTTCAGAGAAGCAAGTGTACTTGTTAGTGTTGGCTGTGCCTTCAGCTTCCCCATTATCAAGTAGGAGATCAATTTGTCTCTTTTCAAAATGCATACGTTTCATAGATCACAGCAGTTTATTCTATTAGATATCAGTACTCTAACCTTTCCATTACAGCCTAAAGGACAGACTTTATGGAGCCACAGTAAAGATACATGACATCTATATTTGTTGCTGTAGTTGAGATTTGGAGGAAAGAGAGCTTGCTTTGTTACAAAATGGAATCGACAGAGGAACTGCAATAAACCAGGTGTGTTCTTGAAGTCAGACGCAGATATAGATATATTCATATCAAAGAATCAGAGAGGTCCTCTGCTGCAGTCAGTAAAAATGGTATCAGGCAGAGAAGAACTTGTGCTTTTGTGCTGAAGAGATGAGTAAGGAATTCATAGATCAGGCAAAAGAGGAACAAGTACCAATGAGTCCAGTTGGGAGCCACAAAGAGCAGTCATTATGGAAATGGTGTCTTTGTGGGTCTCTCAGTCAAGGTCATGTGAACATCTGCTTTATGTCTTCTGAGCTTAAGAAACACATCAGTGACCACTCCCTTGCAGGCAGGAACAGCTACAAAACCTAAAGTAAAATGGTGGGAGAAGAGCAAGAACCAGGAGTGAGACTGGTTCAGGAAGGCTTCCATTACTAGTAGGAGGCAGTGAGCAGAAAGCCCCAGGTGGTATGTGCTGTCCGGGGAGAAGATCAGGCGGCCAACAAAGTGTTTCGGGGTGGGCTGTGTGGTCACATCACTGTCTCATACTCCCAGCCTTCCTGGAGAAGGAAAACTGCTGCTTCCTGCAGAGAGAATAAGAACTTCTGTGCAATTCCCAAGTCTTAAAACTCTGACCCTGGTCTAGATATGCATGGAAAGTTCACAGTCTCCAGGTCTTTTTAAACCTTGGCTGTTCTATGGAAACAATGACCTGTCTTATGGGTGCCACAAACAACCGTGACTTGTGTGATACAACCCTTTGTCCAGCAGAAGCTGGAGGACGTAATTCTTTCCAGTCCATGAACACCTGTGAAGTTAGGCCTGCTATGGTGTTGGTACTAATCTGAGCTGTTTTTTTAACTTGTCACATACAGGTGAAAATCTCTGCATTCCCCTACTCCAAGCTATCCATTTGCTCAGATTCATATTTTATTTTCCCGGTGGTGTTGGTGTTCATGCAATATTTAATGCATGTGTACAGTGCTTTGTGGGTCACAGCGTATCACATATTTCAGCAGAAATAATGTAAACCGTGACCACGTGGAAGATCTAATGCCATGCTTGTAAAATGCCTATTTTTATTGCATATAAACATGAACCCTATGTAATTAGTTATAAAATGACATGCCCTGCTGCAGACAGGCTAAGACTGAGTGCTACAACCCCTCTGAAGCCTTTAGTGCAGTTGAAATCTATGTGAGTGCCGTGGAGTCACCACCACCAAACAGGTAGGTCATTGCTTTGACATTTTGTTTAAATCTTACGTACCAAGAAAGGACTTGCAGTGGGTCACAACAATGTCCATTGCTAGCTCACAAGAAAGGGAGCAACTGCGAAAATTGTATTATGGTTAGATTTTTATCACAAACCAAGTGGGCTGTGGTTCCCATAAAATTAGTAGGAATTCAGCCACTGACCACAAGTAGAAGCAGAATCAGGAAATGTAAATTTTTAGGAGAAAAGAAAATATCTCCAAAAGTGATTTTATGATGTTCTTACTCCTTTTGTGATTATGTTCATCACTAGCTCCAGGCAGCTGAAACAGGATTTGTTCAACATCTTCTATTAGAACCACTTTTGGAGGAAAGGTGGGACTTTGATTTTTTTTTTTATTGTTATTATTTTATTGTACTGAAAAGCATGTGCTTCCATGGAAAGTTTAGGTTTCCAGTGAAACCTATTTTGCCTAAGTTTTTTTCAGCCAGACCCCTTCAAATTTTTGTTGTTGTTTTGGTTGGGGCTGAACAAACCAAGGTAGCAGATTTACCTAGTGAAATTATAGTACAAAATTCTGCTAGCATGTGAAAAAAGATCCTCTGTAAAATCCCAATTTTTGTTTGGTTGTTGTTAAACAAGAAAACCCCCATATAGATCCTGGATGTATTTCATTCCTTTGTATGGGGCACTGTGTCAGAAGACAGCCCTTCTGCTGATATATCTTTCCCTGTATCCATGTTTGTGCTTGGTTTTGTGTTTGACTGTTTTTAATTAACTATAAAAAATCACATGTGTTTTTGTAGCAAGAACAGTTTGGCTGTGGTTTCCAGGAAAGATGCCCTGTGACTATCATCATGGAAAAAAGGAAAAGAGAATTAGTCTTTATTTTCTTATAAATAGCGTTAGTGCCTGGGTAACGGAAATGTACAGCTTCATGGGTGAGGCATGACATTACATAGCATCACAGAGATGGGATACAGAGAGTTTGTGTGAATCACCACAGACCAGTCACCTCTGGGGGATGCATTGGTAATGCTGGTAAAAGGCTGCTGACAAATGCTGCTTGCACCACGTGGCTGGGCAAGGATGAAGTGTGGGGTGGTAAATGACAAGGAAAAGAAGGGAAGAGCTACAGCTCCTTCACTGTTGTCCCTCTAAATCCACCCTTCATATTATTCCCCGAACCAACAGAGTAGCTGTAATTGAAATTATTTTTAATTTGTCACCTTAGTTCAGTTATGTCAAAAAGCTGTTTCGGTCTGAAGTATTAACAGGTGCTTGCTACAGTGAAATAATACATTGCAGGCAAGGGGGCAGCCAGGGTAGAATGAATTGCTCTGATTCTCTGGACTGAAGGGACAAAATCCTTTCTTCCAGCAGGATTTAGCCCTCTATGGGTAACATTTTACTCTCTGCACTCCATGCAGAGAAAAGCTGAAGCAACATTAATTCTCCCTGCTGCTTTATCTACAGGAAGACTCCATTTTCAAACTGCAAAGCAGCACACAAAAGAAAAAAACAGTGCTTATCAAAACCCTTGGAGTTAGTAAGAAAGGAGGAAATAAAAATTTTCATTACATCCCATTTTGACCAAAAAACGCTAACAGTGGTTGTCAGAAAGAAAACATCACCAAAGAACAACCACTGGCTTGATACAGTCACAGAAAGCAATGCCCACAGCATGCATGCTGTAACAAACCCTGTTTCTATACAGTACAGGGACATTAATAGTATACTTAGTGAAAGAGTATACATTGCATTTGGCCACACTATTTTCTGCTGTACATGACAGGGTACTAATCTACCTCTTGTAACAGCAAGTGCTAAACACAGAAGAAGATTTTGTCACCCAAAGCAACTGCAATAGCTAATAACACAGCAGAAGTATGAATACTGATGCAGATCTTAACTGTAAAAAGCTATTTGCAATCTGCAACGGAGAGTGAAGTACAGAAGAGCTAACGAGGGTCATTACTGGGATGTCATGCTAACCTTCTTCCAATCTTCTCACAAAGGTTTTCTATTAGACAGCTGGCTCATCTGGCAAGCTAAACCAGATTTCAGCTCCCGCTTTCAGTACGGACTTCAGATCCTGTATGGAAAGACCTTTCTAAAGCGAGTAAACACATAATCCCCAGCACCTTCCCACAGCCCTCGCCTGCCCAGTCCTTCCAGCAGTCTGCGCAAGAGCCTGGGGCATGGTAAGGGTTCAACTACACTTGTTACAGCATAAACATCCACTAGGGATCCCAGCAGCGCCTGTGCTGGGTCTGGCGGTAGGGAGGACAAAACTTGACAGAGTTTAGGAGTGTGTCAGCTCCATCCACTGGAGGCCAGTCAAGTGATGTAAACCTTTCCTAAATTCTTAGAGAAGCTACGTCCTCAGACAGCAAGTACCCACAGAAGCGCACCCATAAAACGAGGGCTACTTGATGAGTATTAGCAATGATGCCATTTGATGCTAAATAAAGCTTAGGCCTCTGAGGACAAACCATGGTCATATAGCTGTGGAAACAGATCTTTTTCCCCCTGCAGTAAAGGATCATGTCATTAACTCAAGCACTAATTAAAATTTAAATAATTGATAATATTATTACTTAAGAACTATATATAGCAACATCAAGAGGCTTAGAAAATCTGGCAGTAATTTAATTAACTATGTCTAAGGAGTAGCACTCAGAGATCGTTCCCCACGGATACCTGAACCAAACAATGCCTGGCCCAACAACATCTGTAACAGAGGAAACGGTGCAGGAGAGAACAGAGGGATGTTAAATACGGAATAGGGCCGCCTGGCCTGAAGTTGGTCATCAGAAGAGCCACAAGCCACTCAGCTGCATGAAATGAAGGCAGTGATTTGTGCCCTGCAAAGCGGTGGAACAGGTGAGGACTGTAAGGAGAGCAAAGAACGTTTCACAACATTTGAAATGGAATGGGAACTTTAGCTGTGGATTTGAAACAAGTGTAAGAGCACCTTGTCCATTCCTTTAGGTCTTCTAACATGTGAATAATTGGGTGGTGCTGCCAGCCAGCCTGCACAGCAATAAGGTGGTGTTAATGACTAAATCATGGATGCAGGGAGGGCACAGCAATAGCTAGGCACAGATAATCAACAGGATTTTGGCTTGGTTGGTCTCTTAACGAGAGGCCAAGCAGCAGCTGCCAAAGCAGAGAAATGCACCAAGCCTCGTGCTGTTTCAAGACCACTGCAATACTGGCCAAAAGCTAAGAACTGGCCCCCAAAACTCTTGTGTCTCTCTGAACACTTGTTCCCTCTTCAAGCATGAATTACTTCACCTGCTCTGTATCCAACAGCTTCTTTCCAGTTTTCTAACACCAGAAATCTGTCAGTGAAACCTCTTTCCCTTGTTTGCAAGGCTCTTTCCCTGTCTGGCATTTGTAAGTGATTGCATATGGAATGAAAGCTCTTAGGAGTGGGATGAGGTACAAGAAATTCTGTTATTCGTGATCATCATGAACAATTTACATGGGAACTTAGGGCAGTGCTGCTCAAACCCAGGCTCCTGTCACTATTACAAAGAATTACTATTTAATGAGCTTCTGTTTTCATTAATGGTGTGAGATTAAGACTGCTTGCCACCAGGTGAATACTAATAGACAATCTTTAAGCAAATGAGGCCCTCATTCCCTTAATTTTAATATATGAGAGAATAAAACATGCTTTCTTATTTTCCATTTTGTTAAGCAGAAGCTTCATTGCCAACTCCTTCCTTCAGCAATTGAAAGCATTAGGTTTTACTTTGTACCCTTTCCTTTACGGTTTTATTTGGAGGAGAAAACAGTTTTATGATAAAAACTGAAAAGAAACATTATGGCAAAATAATTAACTGCACAGAAAGCTCCTTTCAGTTTAAATATTCCACTGTAGCATGTGAACTGAAGGAGAACCAGAGAAATGAGCCTAGCTCAAAGAAAATGTGAGGCTGACAGATGAAGCTTGATGGTGTGGCTATATGAACAAGTTACTGTGAGAAAAGCTGGAGAGGAGATTTCCAGCACATTAACTGAACCATGGGAACTGCCTGTATGTGTGCCTCCTCTGGAGGTAAACGTGTAGCTTGCCCCCAGGTGAAAATGGGTCTTCCCATTTCCAATATACAGAGAGCACTGGGCTGAAAGAGGTACCTGAAGGCAAATTATGAGGTAAATCATCAGAAGCTTATGAGGGATTCTTCCCAAGGCCTGTTGATGGCCAGAGATATGAATATACTTGTTTGGAAATCTAATATGTGGACGGAGTTATGAGTGATTAGTCTGAAGCAGGAACTGGACGCTAAGCACTGGATGGATGCAGAAACTCTGAAAGCCACATATGAATTACAGGGCAGGGAAGATGGAACCAGGATGCAAAGAGGAATATAACAGAGCCAATGGATTGGACAGAAAACCTTTGCAGCAGCAGTTTGAGGAATGACTATATTTATTGAGAACAAAGAAAATAGCATTGCAGCAATCAAAGAAACAGAGTGACAGAACTTAGAAGAAAGTGTTTCAGTTGTTAGGGTGTACACAGTGGGCCATACCTTAAAGAACTTACAAAATAAATACCTGCAGGTTCTATAAATAGCCAATATAAAATTATGTCTAATTAAAATTTAAATGAAAGGCGGGACATTGGTATTTTTCACAGTAAAATAGGGTAGTAATGATGGCTTAAAAGGAGAGGATTAAGAGCTCTCTGTTAGCCACCATCAGCTAGAACAGATGGATCAGACGCCCACAAGGAACGGTAGTTTTTAATTTGGACTGAATGAATCCTACATATTAGTGGTCAGTCTCAGTCACCTGCACAGGTAGTGTGACTGAATTTATTTTTGCAGAGGGGGAAAAGAGTGAATCAAAGTCTGAACGTGCTGAAATCTCTGAAAATTTGGATAGGTTTAGCAGCACCTCCATATTATGCAAAACTAAGAAAAACTGCAGTCATCTCTTAACAATCTTGTGCTAAAATGCCATTTTAGAAGGCAGAATTTGTACAACCACAGCTATATTAATTGGGATGACAGAACACATACGATGAGAATTCTTTTCCAATTTTGAGTGCAATTGCAGTCTCTCTTTAACCCATCCCTTCATCATAGTTGCATTATGTAATTGCATTATTCCAAAGTCAAAACATAATAATAAATTATAATCAGTTAAACCACCCAGAGGTTTCTTTCAAATGCACATATTTCAGAAACAATTATATTTTGCTTTAAAAGCAAGAACAGTCAGTGCTCTGCTTATTATTGGTGCTCAGAGCACAACAATCATATTTTATTCAGGATACTTACTGTCCCAGATAGGTGCCTGGGAAATTGCTCTGAATATTTTCTAGTGCAATTATGGACAGATTGCTTAAAGGTTGAGTCCAATAAATGGAATGGCATTGTGACATGGTTTGTGCTTATTTATAAGAAAAGATAAACAGCTTTAAACACACAGATACATCTAATGGTGTGCAAAGTCCTTAGACTATGCAGAGGTTATCAACAGGTAGTTGTATTCTTCTCTTTGTAATAAATCTAAAAGGAGCAAGCCATGAAAGAGCGACTACAGAACAATGACAATTGCTGACATTTTAAATTGTACATCTCTGGTTGGTAACTTACAGCCTTTTTAATTACAGGTGTTATTTTTCTTGTTTAATTCTACTCAGCTAAAGAATTCTTACTAGCTTAAGAATTAAGCTAGATTCCTTAATCTAGCTGACTGCTAAACTTCACATGCTGGCAGACAGAAGAGGCTGTACAGAGTGGGAAATAGTGGGGGGAATGGAGACACAGATTTTTTGGTAGGACTGCAAGCTTAAAACCTTAAGAATACTTCCAAAAAAGTTCAGGAGCTTTCTTTCCTCCTCACAGATTACAGTAGCCATGAGGTCCAACAGAGCAACAGGACATGGATTTAGTTGGTTTGTTTATTTGAACTTGGCTTGTGTCCATGTGCTTTCCTTCTCCTTCAATATTGCATAGGGACAACTGCCACCATTTAGAAGAATCATGGCACAGGGCTCTAACCGATGCCTTTCTGATTTTCAAAGAGGATCCTATCAATTCAGTTGCAGCTCCAGTGGGTGATTTAATAACAGACTTGTATGATTATTTTTTTTTTTGTAATGCACTTGGCTAAAAGATTTTTTGTGCACTTGGGAGCCGTTAGTACTAACAAATAAGCCAGAGCCACATACATACACAGAGAGAAATTTACCCTCAATTTCCACATGTGCTCTGAGATGGAAGTCTGTTCAGGTAGTGGTCTGAATGGCTTAGGTTTTCAAAGGAAATACACTTGCACAGACATAATTGACAGATCCTTGCCCTATTGCCTTCAAGTTTAACTGGAA
Source organism: Falco cherrug (assembly GCF_023634085.1). NCBI lineage: Eukaryota > Metazoa > Chordata > Aves > Falconiformes > Falconidae > Falco > Falco cherrug. The sequence goes on from NC_073705.1 coordinate 45,109,974, forward strand.
ACTACAGCACCTGCCTTTATATAAACATAGTACCTGCCTTTGTATAAATATCAAATTAGAAGAAGTGGGTTAACTCAGTTTTGCTGTACCATAGCTAACAGTCAGACAATCAGATAGTTTTAAGTGGAAAAGGCACAAAAGAGCATAACACTGGCCATTCTACATTAATGAACAAGTACAGTGCAGTGAGACCCCAGCCTCATTTTCAGGTACAGAATCCTTCAGAATCTGAACCCAGCCCCACACAACCTGAGAGACACAAACACAACGTTAATCTGATGCTTTGCTTTTCCTCCCCCTACAGTTTCACATTTCGTCTGAAGCTCCAGAGCTTGCGGTACTAGTTTTGCTCCATGTTTCAAAAGTCCTTCAGAATTTCTGCAAGCAAAGCTTTACAGCAGCTTTCAAAGCTTCCCTTAATTTCCAGAGCTGATCAGGAGGGAAGCTGGCCCTGCAGGTATTAACTGGCAATTTGGATTAAAATGCGTCATTTAAAGAAATTACTCCATGGATGAATGGTTACCTTGCAGGAAGACAAAAATAAACTGAAGGACCATTGAGCTGGCATATGTTTGTGACCTGCAATAGAAGATCCCTGGGAATAAATGCAAAAAATGGCAAAAAGAAACCTACTTTGCAAAAGCAGTATGATGAACAAAAGGCATATCCCTGCTTTAATTCCAGGGTAGATTTGGCCCAGAGTCTTTCCTCCTTACTGAAGAAAGCTGTGAGAACCTGTACTTGTATTTTAAATGTGTAGCCTTCAGAAGGCTACAGAACATGAAAATTAAAAATGAAGCAAAGAAAGAATAACATTCAGAGGGTATGATTTTCCTTATTTTAATACAGCTTCCTCTTTTCACTACAGAAGTGAGGTACAAGATTAGGGAATGACAAGAGCCAAACTGTTTTTTGACAAGTTTACGGCTTAAATACACAAGGCCCACAAAATGGAAAAGGGAATCCTTCCTTCCCACTTTGAATGATGGTTAATTCAGGGGTTAAGAGCTTCAGTGATATGTTCAGAGGAAGCCTGTGCTACAAAGCAGGAAAATCATCCAGAGATGTCATGCTTATCCCTCCTTTCTCCTTGATTAATAATATTATCCTGTTAAAAATTTAAAAAGTGCTTTTCAAGGGCACCTGTAAAATATCTTGGCGTCCATCTATTTTTTAACATCCATGTAAAAAGAAACAGTTTCAACTCTGAAATGGCTATGAAATCCTACACCAAGAAGGGCTGGTGGGAAGTTATTACAGAGCTCCCTTGTAGGTACCTTTTCTTAGGCTTGTCAGATCTATACTTGCAGGGCTCATGGGTCAAGCAAAGCCCCATAATGTCATCTCAGATCTGCATCTTACCTGAGTTCTGCTCCCCAAACGTAGCTTCTAAGCAAGGTAGTTGCTCAGAGACTTGTTTTGCGGAGAAAGATCTTGGTATGGCATAACTCGAGGGTGCGCTATAAAAAAAAACAGTGCATGGTCTAACCCTGCTACAAAACAAGCGTTACAGGAAGTTCTGCAACTTTTACAAGAAATGCTTCTCAAAGCAGTAACTTGGCTGTAGTCACATACCTCTTTTTTCTCTTTATTTTTTTTCTGAATGAAGACAAAAGTACCCTGTTTCTAACTCCAGTATATTTTAAACTACAGTTTCCCATGCCTGCTGGAAAGGCACCTTCTAGCTCATTTGAAAGGTCCAACCAGGCGCAGAAAATAAAAAAAAAGAATTCCCAGGTTTCCCAACACAATTAATCCCTACTGCATCTTCCTGATTAGCTTATTTTTGTCAGGAAATTAAGATCTTTAGCAAATTATTCACATGCTCAGGTTATAATTGTCATTTATTTCATAAACCCTTTTTCAAAACTGCCAAATAATACTAAAAAGATACCACAGGAGTGGGCAGATGACAAGGAGATTGTGGAATAGAAAAAGGCTGGCAACTTCTGAAGGGAATGTACAGGCATTTGAGAGCTACAGGCAGGAAACAGAGAAGAAGAAGGAAGGAAAACCAGGGAAAGAGAAACTGCAGAAAGAGAGAGGGACACAGTGGAGGAATCTGGAGAGGAGGGAGAAAACATAGCCTGGAAAGGGAATAAATAAGATGACAGTAATTCCTAGTAGCCCTGCCCAAACTAGCCATCACAACAAAAGGGGTTGCTTCAAGCTCTGCAACTTCACATTAGTCATGCTTGTAACTGTCATGCCCAGTTTTAAATAGGAGGCCCGCTTTCCCTTTTTCTTACCCTCGCTTATGCTTCTCCACTTGAAGCGATGCTTCTCCAGGCTGGGGCTGTGCCTATACAGTGCTCACAGAGCCCTCAATCTCAGTCAGTGCCTCTAAATGCTACTGGGAAACAAATTATAGTAAGTAGGAGAGAAAGAAGAGAGAGAACTCCTAGTCTCAGGGCTTTTTCCCACCCATGTATATCATCTATCTTTTTTAATAATACATTAATCCATTAAATAGGGACTTGAGAAAAAGAAATGTTCTTGCTCTTTTTAAAGCAGTTTACACAACTGACTTTTTTTTCTCTGACCATTTCATTGCTCTGTTTATGGTTCTTTCACCACTTATAAAACTCAAACTTTTAAAATAAAACACTTGAGTTCCAGCAACAGGGCTTTTGTCTCCTTAATGAACACAAATGTCTCTAATCCACTTCACAAAACTTAAAATAAAGCATATAAATGTACTGTGGGTGTTTGATGATGTTTTTCTCCTTTATTAGTCATGTAATACAGCACTGCAGTGTTTTTTCACCTTGGGCTTTAAACGACTCGCTCTGGACCTTAATTACTTTCTGATGGGCTTGGCATTGTAGTCCTCCTCCCCCCTCCTTCCTGCCTGGCAGACTTGCACCAAGCTGGATGCTTTGGCAAACAGTTTGAGACCCACGTTTTCAGAAGAGAAGCATTGTCAAAATGGTCTGTATCACTGAGCATTACCGCTGTGGTGCCTGACGGTATCATGAAGGTACAGCACATTTCCATCCTAGGTAGATTGCAAAGCAGGTGTGTCCTGGGCTGCAGCTGAATGCTTACAGCCAGCCTTTGCACGTGGGCTTATCTGTACAAAGCCGTATGCAACAAAACATGTGGCTTAAAATCTAAGTCAGTGCCGGTTGCCCAGAGACCCTAATGGCTCACCCAGCCACCACACTCACTAGTGTCCCAAGCTTGGCCCCTTGTGGTGGGGCACTGAGGAACTTGCTGCAGTACCTTCCTGGTTCCCAAGGGCTCCTACACCTCTCTGTGGGATGAACCAACACATCCACCTTAATAGGCAGGAACCTGGGTATGTGATGCTTCTTACATGTCTAATCTTAAGCTTCCCACTGTAAATTAGAGGCTATTGTGAAATACTTTTCTGTTTACAAAGGAAACAACAACAACAAAAAAATTGTGATCTCTCATATATGTTGGAAGGATAGACTGGACCCCCAGCAACCAGATTTAATTGCCTTTGGTTTTCCCTTGGAAAACAGATCAGATATACGCTGAAAAAAAAAAAAAAGAGAAAACCCAAGGTGGTAGATTAGCAATATTCCCTGCCAAAATCAGCTGACTTTGAGTTCAGGAGGAGGCTGTGGCTCTGCAGTTTTGCAGCATGCTGCAAATTCTCTGCATGTGTCCACACCTCACCCGCTGGGGCAGCCAGCTCACATTTTGCTCCAGAACTGATCTGGGGGGTGGGGACCACGCTCATCTCCTATCCTGCTCAACAAGAAAAACATTCTGTGTGCCGCTGGAGCCAAGACCTAAGCAACAGGGCTCCATTACCGTTGCAGCATGTGTTTTGAAAGCTTTTTTTCTGACTTAAAGAAATGTTGACTCCTACCTTGAGGGCAGAGGGAACACATAATAAGTACCAACTGATTTATTAATTGCTCAGGTAAAAGAATGAGGCCAATTCTATCTTGAACTCCACCAGGATCCCTCAGGACTCTCCATAAGATATTGATAAGATGGGCATCAGATTTTTGGAGCGCTAATATATTTGCTGAGTTAACCAAAGTGAAATTTAACTGTAAAAACCTTGTTGCAAGGACAAATTTCATGTTGTGAGATGCAAACATTGCTAATTATTTTACTACCCACATCAAAGCAGTGCTTCTGTGATACAAAAGAAGCAGGAATGACATTTTAGTCAGCCAGAAATGAGGGAACTGTCAGCAAAGCCTAAGCTAAGAAATGGAGGAAGAGGTTACATTTTGCAGGTGCCTGTGAACCAAGTAGGGGCAGTGAGGTATTTTTAAGCTTGGTTTTAGTCTTAATATGCATTTCATCAAGCTTCCAGAGAAACCTTGAGGTTTTCTTCTCCTGCTTTAATTTATTCCCCTCTACAGAATCACTTGCAAATCTCCAGTTTTAGCTGCCTTGGAGACAAAGTCACACCACTGAGAAATGGTGTATTAAATAAGAAAGGTAGTGCATCATGCAAGCTAATGTATCTAATACCCTGTTGAGTATTTGATTACAGGTTACAAATGTGTAGTGACACTAGGCCAAAGTTTACTGATAGATCCTGCCCACGGTGAGTTCTTTCCTATTTCCCTAGAGCTGTTCCACAGCTTTAGCACTGCGGTAGTGTCCATGCAGTTAAAAAGAGAAAACTGTGATCCTTCTCTCATTCTATTCTTCACAAATTAAAACCCCCCACAATTTGCTACGCTCAATTTTAGCACATTTTTCATGTTTGCTGACAACAGCTTCCACCTGCAGGAAACCAAAGATGAAAAGACAGTTCTAAGTGTGTTAACTGGTTGCGCTCATGCCATCTGCACACTGTTCCTAACGTTTTTACCTTCTCCTTCTTGAGTGTGAGCTTGCTAAAGCTCCTTCAGCTTGGGGTTGAACTCTGGTAAGTGCTGTGCAAGCGTAGAGATGATTTGTATGTGGTCCAGGAAAGAAGCAAGCACAAACTCTGCAAATTGATGGTAGTTCTCTCCTGCTTCTGGAATCGTAGAACATTTCAGGACCTTCTGTGTTGGCTTGCAGCGTACAATGGGTGCAATGAAAAATGCCAGAGAAGAAAAACTAACCACTGACAATCTGGATGGAGAAGATGGAGCAAATGGCAGGTGAACTACAGAGAAATACCTTTTGCAGCAAGATTCCTCAGTCAGCATTAGAAGAAAATAACCTTTCCCCATTTCTTATCACAGAGCTGGGGCCTGTTAGGCAATGACTGGATTAGCATGCTATCAAAGTAGCTTCCATGTTCCAACATTAAAAAATTTTCATTAAAACAACGCAAAAGCAACAACTGTTTGGCTATTGGCTAAGAGTGACCAATAGACTGAATGTGTCTTGGGGCCAGTTCCTGGTTTAACCAGTGATCACTGGTTTAACCGCCTCCAGTCACCTCAAGCTACTTCACAGCAATTCAGTTTGCAACCATGCCATGCTCATGATCTCATTTTGTGAAGAGAGGTTATTGCTCTGCATATTACCAGTCCAGTATCTTTCAGTAGCATTACATTCATTTGAAAACAAAAGATTTTACACTGTACCCAGGTACCTGATAGCAACAGCTATGTGGAAGGAAGGAAAGATTAGGAGAAATGAGAAGACTTTATACGTAAATGATCAAGAGAAAATATACCCTATGACATCCGAGATTTTGCCTCTAGAGCCAAAAGAATTATTGAGAATAGGCAAAACACCACAGAAGCATTCCCAAGAGGTTAAAAGGAACTGAAGCAGGCAGATGGGATTGTAAGTAATCTCACTGATGTATTTGTAGAAGAGAGATGAAATTCAGCTCCCAGTCACCACACAGAGAAAACCCCAGCCCACAGACCTCTCCTGCTCTGTGTCCCAGAATCCAGAGCGATAAGGCACAAACAGGACCAATGAGTAAGAAAAGGAGAGGGGGGGATTTTTTTATGAAAAATTTGCTGTGTCTGAAAAGGCACTATATTCATCAGAGCAGTACAATCAGAATCATGTCTCATGACAGCAGAAGTAATAAAAGAGAAAAGGTTTTGACACAGAGCAAAAATGAGGAGGCCTCTCTATCACCCCTGGCCCAGTGGGAGAAGTCAAGTCTTTCAACTAGCAGTGAAATTCAACTCAATTAAAGAAGGACCCTAGGCACTGGCAATGGCTGTGTTCTGGAAGTTATCATCAGAGAATTACCGGGTTTTCAGGTAGACCTCAAGCTCTCTTTGCTTATTGTGGAGAATTAGAGTATTTGCATGCTCTTCAGTGTACCTATAGCATTTACTAAGCAATTACAACCATTAACATGATCTAATACATTGCTTTAGAGCTGCAGTTGCTTTGAGAGCTCACAAAGGATTTTCCCTCTCCTCACAAGCTGCCTTAGAGCAGGGCAATATTCCAAGATGACACACCGGACATTTGGTCTCACTGCTATACTGCTATATCTTGCAGAAGTGTCTCAAGGCAGACCGATTGTTAATTTGGGAAAAGGAAAAGAGCTTTTCACCTAATAAAATCTTTGCGCTTTTTTTCTTTGTTGTTGTTTTTTTAATCTTTTTCTTCCTCTGCAGCATGGGCATCTCTCTGCTGATAATTCTCAGCTGGTAAGAATTCTGGGTCTTCGGCCCCCATTGGCATCTCCTGTGCACAGACACTGTGTAAATGACTGAAACGTGTTAAATATTAAGAAGTAGCAATAATTTCCAGCAAAACATCACTGTTTTCATAGAGGTTTAAAAAAGAACTGCCACTCAAAAATATAAAGATCTTTCTCATTTAAAAAAAAAATAAGAGCTTATACTTCTCTTACAAAAAGGTTTGTCAATAGCCTACTTTTAGGACTCCTAACAATATAAGACAGCCCTAAATAAAACCTGCTACTGGTGTTACCACTCATCACTCGGTGAGGACTCTTTCACATGCCAGATGGATTTGTCCAAACTTTAATTAGACCATTCTAGAAGTCTTCTGGCCATTTTGATCAGATGGCTTTACAGCCTGCAATGAAGGTTTCTATCAAACAATCCATTTGAATAATCCTAGGTAACACTTATCTAAATCTTTAAAAGTATAGAAAAAAAAAGTTACAGTATAATAGTAGTTCCAAAGGATAAACAGTTGGTTTATCACTCTCACATTGTTTTAACACCAACTGTAATTGCTTGATGCTTCTTTCCTGTAAAAAATAACATTTCCTCACATTAGCTTGATCATTTCATTTAATAAAACAAGTAACTAAAAGTGGATTCATCTGCTTTTACAGTTGCCAAACACCACACACGTAACTAAAGAATCTCAATACAGCAAGGATACACACAAGTTTATAATGACCTACTGTCACAGGTATAATGATAATTAATAATAACAAAACTATTGCCATCAATATTAAGTTGTATCCTGTGCTTTTCATTGTCACTTTCCCGATCTTCATTCTTTTCTGAATCACAGCACAGTCAGGGCTGGAAGGGACCTCTGGAGGTCATCTAGCCCACCCCCCTGCCAAAGCAGGCTCACCTGGAGCAGGCTGCACAGGGTGGTGTCCAGGCGGGTTTGAGTGTCTCCAGAGAAGGAGACCCCACAGCCTCTCTGGGCAGCCTGTTCCAGGGCTCCGTCACCCTCAGGGGAAAGAAGTTCTTCCCCATACTCAGAAGGAACCGCCTGTGGTGCAGCCTGTGCCCGTCGCCCCTCGTCCCGTCGCTGGGCACCGCTGAAAAGAGCCCGGCCCGTCCTCCTGACACTGGCCCTTAAGGTATTTGTAGACATCGAGAATATAGATCCCCCCTCGGCCTTCTCCTCTCCAGGCTAAACAGGCCCAGCTCCCTCAGCCTTTCCTCCCCAGGGAGATGCTCCAGCCCCCTCACCACCTTCACAGCCTCCGCTGGACCCTCCCCAGCAGTTCCCAGTCTCTCCTGAACTGGGGAGCCCAGCACCGGAGCCAGCGCTCCAGCTGTGGCCTCACCGGGGCAGAGCAGAGGGTGAGGATCACCTCCCTGGGCCTGCTGGCCCCGCTGCCCCTAATGCCCCCAGGGCACCATTGGCCTCCTCTGCCACCAGGGCACACTGCTGGCTCGGGGGCAACTGGCTGCCCAGCAGCACTGCCAGGTCCCTCTCCGCAGAGCTGCCCCCCAGCAGCTCAGCCCCAGCCCGTACTGGCGGTGGGGCTGTTCCCCCCCAGGTGCAGGACCCTACACTTGCCTTGGTGGAACTCCATCGGGTCCCTCCACACCCAGCTCTCCAGCCGGCCCAGTCTCGCTGAACGGCCGCGCAGCCTTCGGGTGCACCCGCCGCTCCCCCCGCCCGGCCTCCTCAGCCTTGCTGAGGCACCCGCTGCCCCTCGCCCAGGGCACCGGTGGAGAAGTGGAACAGGACTGGGCCCAGCGCCGACCCTGGCAGCACCGCGAGCCACAGGCCTCCAGCTGGGCCCTGCGCCGCTGACCACGGCCCCCTGAGCTCTGCCCTCCGGCCAGTCCTCGGCCCACCTCACCGCCCGCTCATCTGACCCGCGCTCCCTGAGCTCACCCACAGCGGTGGTATGGCAGACAGCGTCACAAGCCTTGCTGAGGCCAAGGTAGACAACACCCACCGCTCTCCCCTCATCTACCCGGCCAGTCATTCCATCATGGAAGACTGTTAAAGTTTTCAGTCATGGTTTGCCCTTGGTGAATCCACATGGACTACTCCTGATAACCTTCTCTCCTTCCACACAGTTAAAGGTGACCTCCAGGATGAGCTGTTCCATCACCTTTCCAGGGATGGAGGTGAGGCTGACTGACCTGTAGGTTCCTGAACTTTATCTTCCATTTATCACTGGAAATTTGGCCAAAACCAAAAGTTTTGTTTGGTAAATATAATAACTTGTAGTAACAAATGTTGGTTTCATACTAGCATACATACAGTAATTTACCTCCTTGTCATGTGGTTTGTTTTAAGGTTATTGGACCTGAAGAGACTCAAGCATGCATTCAGACTACTACAGTCATCTCTGTTGTTCCCACAAACTCAGATTTCAGAGTTTGAATTAAATCCAAAATGGCCTCCTTGGTGTTGGTGGGGTGAAAATTCTCATTAGTCTGTGAGGTGCAGTGTTGAGAAAACAAATGAAAACAAAACCCACTTATATAACCAGATGAGAAATACGACATAACAGAATTTCTATAGTTCTATATGGGAAGAATTAAAAGTAAGGACATTAATATAATAGCCATGGAAACTCCTGACCATAAACTGAACTGAAAATACCAGGTAACCTTCCCAAAATGAAAGCAGTTTACCTGCCACCCCTAATACAGGTTGGAGTTACTGCATGACATGAGTTGCATTACATCAGTTCATCATGGAAAGCACAGAAATATTTCCCAGACATTACCGCTGGGGAAGACGTTAAGCTGCCAACCACATTTTGGTACAGTTTTTCATGAAAGAAACTAAAAGCTTTCCTTTTTAGAGTGGATACTTAATCATTATGATTGGGACTGGAATTCCTGGGAAGGAAGGGGGGGAAGGAATTTTGCCCTTTTACTAGCTCCAGATCAGTAGCTTTTGATGACAGCCACACCACAACCAATGCTGTGTTTACTGCTGAAGAGGGCTGTGACTCCTTCCCCTCCTTCTCTCTCCCTCTCCAGAGGTAATTTTCAGTGCAGGTAGTGATGTCAGTAAGGTGAATGAGCAAGCATTTTATGGATCATTTGTCATAGTTATGCCAAAGCAAGGAAACATCCAACTACAGTTAAAGAAAGGTAAGAACTTTGGGAGGAAGCTTTAATACTTCTACTATTTGCTGCATGGATTCTACCTTTCCAGATCTAGATGTAAAAAAAAAAAATAAAAAAAATTATTGAACTATTTGAAAACTCCTTCCCTCCAGGTGATGTATTTATTCCTACTAGAGCTAAAATGGAAAATAACAAACAAAGCTGTCCATTTCTTGGAGCAAGAACCAGATATTGGAAGATAGTAAGCACATCGGTAATGTCACAAATTATTCTAAATTGAGTACCGAGCTATAATTTTCATTTCATTCTTTCTTGATAGATATTAGATTGACTTTGATTACATTTCATGTGTACTAAACTGGAGTTAAGGGAGACTAAATATGCAGCTCCATGAAGGAATCGTACGACAGTTAGGATAGGAAATGGGTTATTGAGGTTGCAGGTCTCCATCAGCTAAGAGCACTCCAGGATAGTAACAAATGAGTCAGGGTTTCTGTCTGTTCCTGATTGCACCATTGATTCCCTATATGACTTTTAAAAAGTAATTTACAACATGGGTTTTTGCTAAGAATTTTGGTGTGTGCACACTTGAAGATCCCTGAAGTTTGGGCATCAGCACAAATTAGTTTGTCATTACTGGAACTGGCAACTAACTTAGGAGATAGGGACATTGATTACAGATGAAGAAAAAGACTTCAAATGTAGCACATCATTGCCATTACAGTGCAGTCCTTTTCAGAACAGAGCTTCTCAGAGATGTAGCATGTTCATCTGTTTTTTAGTGTTCCAGCATGCGGAACAATAGTAGTATATCCTCTATGGATAAAAAGCAGGAGCAAGTTACTGTGTCAGGTTCCTGCAGTCCTCAGTGCTGGGAACCAAGAAGGGTATAGCCAAAACCTGCTGCTCACCTGAAGCTCTGACCTGACAGACCAGCCTTCGCTAGTCTCAGGCAGCCAGAGACCATGTGAGCATAACATTTTCTTTGCAATTAGCCAGGCATTTTACAATCGCAGAATTTTTATGTCATTGCTTGGAATAAACCAAGGGATATCATCTACATAAGTATTTCTAAGACATCTTTATCGTAAGAAATGTCTGCTATTTCCAGCTGAAATCTATGTCCTGCCTAAAATACCTTGTGTCTTATCTTATCCCTTCTGAAGAAGCAGCAAAACTACATATTGATGGCCTGAGCAACAGCAAACATGGCCTGCAACATTTTGACCTAAGCAACTCAGCACAATGGATGTTCAAAACATCTACTGTGGAGCCTTTGTTGACCAGGGACCAGCTCTTTTCATGATGGCTTACCTGGCTTTGAGTATCCTACCTGAGGAGGATACACAGACATCTCACGTAGGTGACTCAACAGTAGGAAAAGAATCTCTGCCATCTCTGCATGAAATGGAGTAAAAATCCATTTAAGAGGGAGATGTGATGGGACATGAAAGAGGGAAGAAGTGAAAAGAAATACATGTTAGAGTAGTGGGTGGATAACCTTTCCAGTGGCATTGACCCTGATCAGTTCTTGAACTCCACTGCTCCACTTTTAGGACCTGGTTCAGTTGCGCTTTCATCTTTAGAGCCTGGCTGCTTCTCCTTTGTGAGGTGCACACAAAGAAGTGCACAAGTGAAAAAAAAAAAATAAAATTCAATGATACAAGTTCTGCATTTAACCATAAGCATGTTTAGTCATAGGCTGAAAAAGGTGAGCACAATCTGGATCCAATTTTTCTTTAATTCAAACTCCAGGCTTAGTTTTAGCCTGCACAGAATATCCTTGCCTGCATGTAATTTCTTAGTATGTTTTATCTGGCAGTGATATTTTTGTTCACACTGTTGTGCTATGTGCTGTTAAACACCTGCTATATCCCTCTCTGGGGGGTCACTGCATTTCTGTGGTGGGTGAAGTGATTTCCCTATCCAGGGTAATCTGTAATCAGCTGTTCCTCTTTCAGAATGAAGGGTGATATATAAATGTAAATGATATTACAGTATCTGCCTTTTATTTACTCTTGCAACATGGGAAAACATGTTTTCTTACAATACATTTCATCTATGGAAGAAGCACTTTCCAAGACATCTTTTACCTTGCTGCTGACACATATTAGCATCTGAAGCAGAAAAGCCCTCTATTATTATTTTTTAAATAATGAAAACACTATTCCTTCTCAAAGCTGTCACCTGCTATAGATCTTAATCAGTTTCAGTCCCATTACGGCAATGCCTGCTGCAGTGAAACAGGGTTTGGAAAGAATTTGTCACCCAGGGAAAAATTATCTTCTTTTCAAGTGGGATCCACAGCATTAAAAGAAATCATAGCAGCATATGCCCTCCGATATACTTTATTGAATGCTAAATGTTAGAAATGTACATAAACCAAATTCTGGATAGTTTTCAGCTTCCCGTTAAAGTTCTGCCTTGGAAGCATTGCTAGGGCAGGCTGCCAGATACTAAGAGAGTAGATACACTGTTAGGAAGGACACAAGTTTTTTATGTCTTTTCCCTTTACAAAGTGGTTGCAGTCAAATGATGCATGGCTGCTGGCACTTAAACAAACAATGAAGTAGACACTAAGGAGTTTTCTTTTTGTTCCAAATCATCTTGGGCTCTCTCCTTCTCTAGTTAGCCATGAACACTGCCATGGCAGACGCACCTCTGACACTCCCCTGACTGTTGGTCTCATTTGTGGGTGATTTTTCCCCTTTTCAAATTGCTTGATAATTTCAACAACACCCTATAGAAAATCAGGTATTTGCATGGGTGTTGGTTGCTTTGCTGGAGGTTCCCTGTGATGCTCATGGGTCCTCTTCACCCATCTTCCTCACTCAGCTCCCTCTCTTGTAATTGCAATAGCCATGGGGTTTTTTTTGGAAAATCTGAAATCTAACCACACATTCTCAAGAGAGACAGAAGGACGGCATCTCTGAGACTACAATGAATATTTGAAATCCCATTGCCTGTCATCACAACACAACATGGAGAGTAGGACAGAAAATAAAACTACATTCTCCATTGTGCCAGGGCTGGCAGAGTAATCCTGAATAAAACATCTGATTTCACTCATCTTTCTTAGGCCATGAAATGGGGGTGGTAATTCCCGTGGTTTTTGAGCCCATTTTGAGAGTGTAAGATCAAAGATGCTCTCAGCATACATGCAAAATAGTTCCTATAACAACAACTGAAAACTTTAGGTCAATTAAATTAAAGACACAAAATAGCTTTGGCATAAAAACCTTGTGGGAATATAGTAAATAACCAGGTTGAAACTTTAAATGTTTCTGGCTCTAATGAAAAATGTCAACATCCCAAGTGTCCTAGGGGTTGATATGCCTGGAAATGGTAACATATTTTTGTTGCTGGAGATCTCCTTCTGGCTGAGACCTCACACAAAGTGCCTGAGATTGGCAAATACCTAAACAGGGAATGAGCTCTCTGACTCATGCTATTTGACCTCTGTCAAATTGGCGTATTTGGATAAAAAAGAAAAGGATCAGAAACCCCATTCTTGTATTCAATAACAGTAATCATCAGTCATTAAATGAATTGACAAACGGAACCAGCAGCCCTGTCACATCACTGTGTGCCATGTTTGCACTATGGCACTACTTCATTGTAGACTGAAGAGTAAGGTGATTGCAAATATGTGAATAAAATCCAACGCACATTGCTCTGATCCTTTCTTTTGGTGAAGTACCTCAGTCTCCTGTTTGATCTGAGAACCGTTGAATACATCAGTGTTTAACCAAACCTCTAAAAAGATGAAAACAACTGTGCTAGTAAAGACATTCAAGACCGATCTCCTTCCTTGTACAACCAACGTGTGCATCTGCACAAATAAGAAACTCAGATTAACCCTACCTTTTTTCCTTTAGACAATGACTTAAATAATTTGTTCGATGATTTCTTCTCCTCCCACCTTTATTTATTATTATTATAAAATTTTAAAAGATCCTAAAGTAATTACAACTGCTGCCTCCAGCCTTCTGAAGAAGGAAGGCCAGATGCATGATGCTGGTGTGCAACAGCGTGACCCTTTCAGGCACCTTGTGAGCAGTAGCAGGCAGCAACATCTGCCTCTCTAGATACAGAAGCAGAAGGTGCTGAAGAATTCTGTTCCAGATGGCAAAGCAGTACCTCCTTCCTCCTCCTAGACACTTAGCTGGCCAAGAGGGACAGCACCCATTACACAGGTTGGTTTCTTAAAGGAGGCAGGACTTCAAAAGAAGCCACGTAAGAGAAACAAGGAAAGGAGACCAGAAGGCGTCCCTCTCTGCTTACAGCATTGCTGTGTTTCTGCCATTGCTGCAGTGAGCTAAATGTTTTTTCTGTTTCCCCTGGTCCCCTGTGAAAGCTCCTCTCCGTTGGTAAGCTCCCTCTTTTTTCTTCCCAGCACACAGCCTCGCCCAGACAAGCAACACCCTGCAACAACTGCTGTTCTTACTGTTGCCAACCAGCTGGCTCTGTATTAGCACGAGCACCTCTGCTGCCATCACTGCAGTTCTCTGACCTCACATTTCTCCGTGATGGGGCGGTAGCTGAGCCAGTGCCTCCTCTTTGCTGCAAGCACACGCTCAGCACTTCAGCAGCTGTTTGCACATAGTGAGAAATTTCCAGCCCTATGAGCACTTATCTCTGCAGAGTACCCCATACTCAGAGCATGGTCTGTGAGCAAAGCATTTCTAGTTGAGCCGCTTCTCTGCTACCTATGCATCTCTATGGCCATCTTTGCTCTTCCTTCAGCCTTGCTACTGCATTGATCACAGTGTATTTCCTTCAAGGGAGATAATAGCTTAACAGCCTTCAAGCTAAGGGAGATAGACGAGTCTACATCTGCTGAAAATGTGGCCCTTTGTCAGGGAAAGTGAATTATCACAGATTCTTCCTCACCTCGAAATATCTCTTCCCACATGATGCAAGTTATGAGCAGTGATATAGCACAGGTTTTTCCTAGCAGCTAAAACTAAAATAGAGTCTTAATTTCTTTTCCTAGTTGCCCTTATTGTTTGTGACTCATTACTAATCACATTGGAAATAAAATAGTCCTTAAAACTTATATGCAATACATAGCCATGACAAAATTGTAAACACACAATCATTTAAAATATACTCAGACATCTACAAATCACAGAAATAATACTGATCCCTAGGTAACTATGAATATATATCGCACCCCTGGAGATCGCATGTTGGTTCCAAACTCATGTCCCAGCAATATTTATACTCACAAATGCACTTTTGCTAAGAATCAGGGTAGAAAGTGTATGTCTATAAAGGAAGCCCAAATTTGCTGGCTTTCAACCTCACAAAAATTTTGACCCACACAGTATGTTATTAGTAACCTAGTTCTATTTAATAGTAAAATGCTAATAAACAGGAAGAAAAAAAAAAAAAGAAAACCAGAGCTAGGACAGAGGACTTGGTTTCATTTTTCATGTCCTCTATTTCCCCGCTACTTTGCTTGCCTTCTTGTAGCACAGTAGCATTTGTTGCTTTTCTATACTGCATTTTATAGAACTTTTATATATCATTCGTACTGTACACTGGTATGAGTTTCACACCAGTATGACCGAATGCAGGAAGAATTCCTTAATCCTGACTTACACCATTCTTATCTGCAATTTGCATCCTGTTAAAGGTTACACAGATGCAGACAAATACAGGTATACTGCAATTTTCTATGCTGATGGTAAAATAGAAGCAAAACAATTTAGTTTATATGTGGAGGAAATGTGTCCTAAAGGATACCTTTACACTGATGCTTCACTGTTCTTTTAGGAGCTCTTTACCAATACCTTGCATTCCCTCAATTGCTCAGTTGGGCTCTATTAAAAAATAAATATCTAGTTACCGCAAAGTGTGGGTTTGTATTTAACAATACTGGATTTTAATTATCTCTTCCTCTATTCCCCTTAATTTTAACTATCTTATTGTTTATCTTGATAAATTAACTGTTCTTTTCTCCATTTATGTATTACCTCTCCAGCTAATCATTATTATATGCACTACTTTCTACTTGTACTAAAGCTACCTTTTTGACTTCCCCTGTTACTAATTACTTTTAAGCTCTCTCCTGCTGAACGTTTCCTCTCCAATAGGATCCAGTTTAACACTCTGTGTAAGCAACCGGGTTCATTAACTGAGATGAGGCTGCATTTTGTGCCTCTGAGAGACACAATACCTTCCCAAATTTCTGGCCTGACCTTTAAAAGAAAGTTTGCTGGAAAATAAAGGCACGGGCTATGAATTACAGACAAATTTATATACAAGATGACTTGCCTCATCTGTACAATATGGCTTCCCAGTTGGTTTGGCACCAGCCTGAAAATGCAAAACAACAAGCTCATCTGGACATTTTTTTAGAATCATCAGTACAAGCACTTCTCTGCAGATGGAGGGCTCAGGGGCTCCATCTTGGCAGGGCTGACCTCACTCAGCAATTGAGAACTAGCTCGTCCCACAGAAATTAATTTTACTTCCTATAGTTTGGAGAAGAGTGACACTGAGTTGCTGCTGCCTTCAGCCATGCTTTTTCTCTGCCCAAAGCCACCATGAGCCAACTACAAAGTTCAAAGGAATGCTTTGCCATTGTCCCTCCTCTTAATAATACCTTTGAGTCACTTTGATGGGTTTTCAGCTCCTGTGTGCTTAAAGCAAAGTTTCCCACCAACAGACTGGTGAAGTATAGTATTTTCTCTGCTCAGTTCTTCTGAGGTAAAGAAAAATACCAGTGACCCTGCCTTCCTTATGGGCTAATTTCTCCATGTGCATTTGCATACATTACTGCTGACCACAGGCTCGCCTAGCCTTTGCTTCTGTTGCTCCTTTGTACCCGAGTAAGACTCTCAGTCTCCACTTCCCATTTGTACTTTGCTACAGCCCCTAGTAAACCCACTGCACTGCTGCAAAATGTGGATGAGACTATTCAGCTTTCTATTGCTTGACCAAACATGTCTGGATACTCTATGTTCACAATTAATGTCAAGGCCATTCCTGAGAAAAGCACAAACTTAAGGCAAATACATGTTATATACACTTTCCGAAGCTGATGAGAAATATATTGTACTCTTGGAATAATGATCTTTGTGTGTACTTGAAGTATTTGCTGTAGATCAACACCATAAATTTTGCCAGCTTGGAAAGGGACTATGGGAAGCAAGCAATACATTACACTGTAGTTTCATGACAGCTGTTTGTCACATGCGGATCTGGAAATACGGCAGACAAAATGATTTGAGATCAGCTTCCAGAGAAAAACAATTACCCTCATGTTAGAGAGGGTTTACTACTTGAATCAGACTTGACTCTACAGAGGCTAGAGCCATTGCTAGTCAACTGAGTCAGCAATGGCAGAAACGAAATTGGTAAGTCAGGGTACAGCAGGCATTGTTCAAGCTGCGTAGCCGTTCCAGATTGGGGTGTGAAGCACAGCCTATGGAAAATTACAATACTGCAGAGACATGCTCAGCAGACTCCAAATACACAGGGAAAACTTTGCTATCACTATCTCCGTGCAGTGGATTGGAAATCGTACTGAACATCCTGCAAGAGAAATCCAGTACAAACATTCCATGAAATTGGACATTTTGTGGGACCATGTCCTAGTGCTCCAAATAAGCAATAGGTATGTGAAATTACTTGTGCCAGAGGTTCCTGTTACAAGTGCCAACAGAAATAGCCCTGGATTCACTGCGCACGTAGCTACATACACTGTTAATGTTGCGGCTGTATCAGGAGAGCCACAAGCCATTGAGCTGATGCCAGTCAGGAGCCCTACAGTCTCTATACTACCCAAATCTGCTTATTTGCAAAAACATTGGCATTCAGCCAGTTGCAGACCTGAGGTTATGCCTAGTGAGCTAGCTACGGCACTGAGCAATTCTGCTTGGTTACCTGCTTGTAAATATGACTTCGGGCTCTGCAGCTGCTGAACACACTGCTGTATTTAACAGCAATGCTAAAGGCAGATAGTTTCCTGAACTGAATACGTAAATAATAAAGAGGTATATTACTTCAGCACCAAATATTAGTATATTACAGGCTCCAGTTTTACCTCTTTTGATACTGAGAGTACTGAGAAAGCATTGTGCAAGACATTTCCAGAATTGCAGTTCAGCATTGTACAAAACACCTATACAATAAAAGTGTATCAATTGTCATTTTCACTGAGAGGTGCTGCATCATGAAAGCTTGAAACAAACATCCAGAATGACATTATCAAAGAAAGCGAAACTTCTGACTGGTGTTCATCAATAGTGGTGACAACGAAGAAGACTGGAGAGATTTGTCTTTGCATGGACTTGAGAGCTAATCTAAGTTACAGTGACTGATAGTCATCACCTGGGTGCTGGGAAGCTGTGTTTGCAGAACTCAATGGCACAAAAGGCCTCTCTACCCTTGATCGACACTATGGATGAAGAATACTACAGGAGGAGAATGAAGACCTCACAACAGTTCATACCTGCTGGATTCCGCCCCCCCCCCCCCATTTATATAGGTGCATTAATAGGCATATATCTACACCCATTTCTGGACGCAGAAAGACGCCCATGGTTCTCAGCTATCAGCCTTGCAGTTACACTGGAATGACTGAGCAGAGGCTGTGTCTTACCAAATTCCCCTTCAGCAGATGGCAAATTTCTTTGTCTTTTCCTGGGCACATCAACTACTGAGACTGAAACCCGACCTAGACAAACCCATTCTTCCCAAGGAAGTCCCATCACCACAAGCCCCACATTTCCAACTCTTGCATCATGGTATGAGATGTCATAACTTGACTGCGCTTTTGTGACAGAGGCATTGCAAGAACTAGTTTGCAGAATCGCATGCTTGTTTTTGAAGATGCTGCATTAGTAGTTTCAAGATGCCTTGCAGAAGGATCTAGATAGATTGAAGCATTGGGCAATAAATAGGATTAAATTTAGCAAGTCAAAATCCCAGATTCTGCACCTAGGACAGAGTAATGCTGGGCACAAGGACAAACTGGGAGAGGAGTGGCTGGAGAGCAGCCCTGCAGAAAGGGATCTGGGGGTGCTGGCCAACAGCAGGCTCAATAGGAGCCAGTAGTGCATCCTGGCAGCCAAGAGGGCAACCCGCATCCTGGGGTGCATCAAACACAGCAGAACCAGCCAGCCAAAAGAGGAGATGATCCTGCTGTATTCAGTGTTGGTGCAGCTTCATCTTGAGTACTGTGTGTAGTTCTGGGCCCCACAATTCAAGAAGAATGTGAAGGTCCTTGAATGCGTCCAGAGGAGGGCAACAAAGCCTGTGACAGGGCTGGAAGGCATATCCCATAAGGAGCAGCTAAGGACTTCGGGCTTGTCTAGTTTGGAGAAAAAAAGAGGCTGAGGGGTGACCACACTGCTCTCCACAGCTTCCTCAGGAGTTGAAGTGGAGAGAGAGGTGCTGATCTCTTCTCCCTGTTATCCACTGTTAGGACATGTGAGAATGGCTCAAAGCTGTGCCAGGGGAGGTTTAGACTGGATATTAGGAAGCATTTCTTCACCAAGAAGGTGGTCAAACACCAGAAGAGGCTTCCTAGAGAGGTGGTCAATACTCCAAGCCTGTCAGTGTTTAAGAGGCATTTGGACAATGCCCTTAACAAAATGCTTTAACACTGGGGTCCTCAAACTACGGCCCGCGGGCCAGATACGGCCCCCCAGGGTCCTCAATCCGGCCCCTGGTATTTACAGACCCCCCCGCTGGGGGTTGGGGGGGGAAACCAAGCAGCCGCAGATGGCTGCCTGCCAGTGCATCCGCGCACCGGCCCCCTGGTTAAAAAGTTTGAGGACCCCTGCTTTAACACTTGGTCAGCTCCAGATTGGTCAGGGAGTTGGACTAGATAATTGCTGTATGTCCCTTCCAACTGAAATAGCCTATTCTATTGTAAAAAACTTGAAAGCCAGTTTTGAAAGCATAGAGAAAGCGCTTGTGTTACTTATGGTTGTGACTACAAATGCCCTAGGATATGGGAGCGGTACATTATCTACCGATGTCTCAAAAGCAGACACCACTGTATTTGCATACATAGATAAACTGCATATTTGAATACTTACATAGTGTTACAGAATGGTACTGCAGAAAAATGCAGAAGTAATGTTTGGGACCTTAAATTCAAATACCTTACAGATCAGCACTCTCCAATCAACGAAATGACTCAGGTAGGTGGGGCTGTGAATTGTGTGATGATCAGCAAACTGACCTGTATGGAAGGAACTAGAAACATGATGGCTTTGCTTGCTTGCCCTACCACTCACTAGAGGCCTGGAGAGATGATGACTTAGTATCCTCGGCTGCACAATTACCAATACACTACCACAGCTGCAGGAGAGTGATTTAAAGGTGTTTGCTTAGTGGATAAGATTAAAAAAAAATACCACAACAACAAAAAAAATGTACTTGATGTCCTTAGCAATCCCAATTGATACTGCTCCTGAGGGTACTACCACAATACTTCAGAATTCGGAATTAAATTTTCTTATAAGATACGTGACTTAAAGCGATTGACGTACAATTCCTAAATCTTAAGCAGTAAATCTTTTAAAGCCAGTGCTAACAACTATTACTTCTACAGCTCCACAGCACAAGGATAGAACTGCCCACCGCACGAAGGAGTGTGCCCTGCTCTGCATGACAGGCACCGTGCTTGCTGTCAGAGTTGATCCTGAGGAACCAGGTCTGTCCCTTCCATTTGCTTCTAAGGGGGCTTGTTGCCCCTGGGGACCAGGGAAGGGGATGGGTTGTTGCCTTTAAACCAGTTTCGTCTGACCATCCCCTGACATAACAGTATGCAAGCAGTAATATGCTGCTCTGCTTATGGGACAGAGGAAAATACACAGCCCCTTTCCTCAAAGCTTTGCAGTAGTGTCAGCTTCAGACGACATTCTGCTCAAGAGGGGAGAGTGCAGCCCCAGGCTTCCCTAAGGACTAAGCCAGGATTCTTCACAGGAAAAGCAGAAGCAAGAGAGTCTCTTACAGAAGCCGCATTTTGACAAGTGCTATAGTATGGCTCAAGGTCAGTCACATGTGTTACCATGTAAATCAAAGAATTTTTAATCATCTGTTTATATGTGCTGATGCCTGGGAAATTTAGCAAAGACACAGAGCAGTACAATTAACTAAGGAAAGAAAATAATGAGAGCTTAGTTGCATTTCAAAACATGACCATGGTCCAGAGCAGCTGGCTGACTTGCTCCAGATGTTACTGAGGTTTTGCTCCAGCAGGTGTCCCTGTGATACAGGGTACCCCCACAGAGGACCCAGCCTCTCTTCTCAGGGAGCTGGGCAGCCCCGGGGGGGTGATGTGGCATTTTTCTGTGTGTCAGCCCCAGCTGTACCACGGGTAAAGTCATCACAGAGTAGCTGGAGGCAGACAGAGTGTTTTTCACCTATAAAGTCTACTTTCATTAACTACCTCCAGGCTTGAAGTGACAAGGGCTCTTCACACTGCTCTTCCTACAGCCCAATAGTAATAATTAATAAAAAAGCTTTAATCATCTGCCTGCAAAGCATGTGCCATGATAACGTGCTCATGAAGTTGGCTATATATCCACAGTTAGGCTGCAAACAGGATCAGGCAGCCCAGGTGGCACTTCTTGGCCTCTATTTCCTGATATGTCAATTAAGAACAGCAAGACCTGCCGTCCTGCAGGCTGGAAGGTTGATCTGAGCATGGACAGATCGATGCTGCCTTCGTAGCTGCTCACTGCCAGCATTGACTGGGGATGCTGCCTCAGCAAGCATAAGCAATGGCACGTGAGCCATAATGTGCCAAGTTCTGGCAGCATAAAATTTGCTGTGAGTGCCTCAGATATAAGGAACTACAGAAATGGTAAGCAGTCTGTTCATATTAGATGTGACATGCCTATTGCTTTGGTGTTGAGGAAGATATCTCACTTGCAGACACCGCAAAAACAACCCTGCAGCAACTGGGAAAAGCAACCGTGAATGTGAGGCTAAATGTAAGGCTAAACGTAAATCAACCCATCCTTACCAAGCTCTTGGGCCTCAGCTGCTCTAATACTCATATGCCTAATGATGTTGATTTATGCCAGCTGGAGCATTGGCCCACAGTACTGAAAAGAGCTAGGAAAAATAATGAATTGAAGGTGTTTAACCTAGTATTTTATTTTTTTTTTTCAAATAAGGAAGAAGATTTAATCTAACCACAGCTGGATGTTTGCCCTATTTTAACATGCAGATTTTACACAAATAAACCATTTTTGAGAACTGGCTATACTCAAGGGATTCTCCCTTACCCCGCCTCCCCTTCCTTTTTTGGGTTGATAACACAAAGTTTAATTTATTTGGCAAGAACCATTTTAAGGTTCCAGGGTATTTTTGCTGTAATTAGAGGGGTTCCTATGTTTGCCACAAGGCCTGGTGCCACGTGACCTGATGCCATGAAGAAATTATTTACTTGCCTGAGCTGCCACGCAGCATTCTCTACACACTGTCATAAACACACACAAAAGAAGTAAAAGGGAAAGTTTTGCTGTCTCAGGCACTTCACTGCCACTAGTAAATTGCAGAAATCATCAGCTCCTGCTTGATTGGTATTCAGGACCTGTCACCATTCCCACATCCTCTGACGCTGGACACAATCTGCCATTTAGCCACCACAGCAGAGCATGTTTCTCAAGCCACTACAGCAAGCTCTCAAGGCAAAGGGAAAGTTGGCTCATGAATACTAACATAGCTCTCTGTCATATTGACCTGTCTGTGTTCCTGTAACCCAAGAAGGAAAAAAAAAAAACCCTTACCCTCCAGGCATCTATTCACTGTGTCACGTTTTCTTTTTGAAAGCTTTTCAAGGTAAGACATCCAATTTACTGCCATTTCTTTCTCTGCAGCCTGATAAGAACTGATAAAATTACCAGGCACAAAGACTCTCATGAAATATTCCTATTTCTCAGCACACACAGGAGTTATGCAAGGACAAACAATTCTTAGTAAAAGTGTCACATCTTGGGGGGCATCATGGTGCTTTGGGAGGCTATAAAAAAGGAAAGCTGTATTTGATAGGACAACCATACCTCATGCAATAAAGGGCTCTACAGGAATTTGGTCAAAGCCACCTGCACCTGATTCACAATGTTCTGTCAGTCTAAATTTAGGCAGATAGAGTATTTTTTCCTTCAGAGACATCAAAGCAATTGGTAAAGCACTAGCTGTCACAATAGTGCTAGGAAAAATGCGTTATCTCCACCTTAACGCAGGGGGGACTGTGGTAATGAAAGGTTCAAGCAATCAAATAGGGAGTGTGTAAGGCATAAGGCTGGTATCTTCAATCTATCCTCTTCTGCCCTCTAAAGCAGTCATTGTTATTTTACTCATTTTTGAACAAAGTAACTCCTTCTATGCCTGGTGACTCTGACAAAATCTGTTCTTACTGTGTCTACTCACTTCTGCTACTCAGAAGCTGGGAACATTGGGTATTCTGCAAAAAAAAACAACTCGAAAGGCAAGGCATTTTCCACTCTCATTTGCGGTGTGCACAAATATTGGTTGAAGGCAGACACATTTTAGACAAACTGTTTGATTTTGGATTTCTTACCCAAGCATTGGGTCAAATTCTGGATGCTTTCTTCAAATTAGTCATAACATTCAAAGGCCTGTGGTTCTGGGATATCTGCATTTCCTTCTCACACGGCCCTCAGCCCAGAGGTGGGGCTCTGTTGCAAAGCTGACCCCCCTACTTCAGTGGGTACTGAGTCTCGCTCCGAGCTCAGCTGACAGTTGAGTCACTCAGACCACCCCAGAGTGTCATTTCAAAGAAATTACATGATTTCTCCTTTGACTCTGGGGGTGAAGATTTGTGTCCCCAGAGCTCAGCATGCCTACAAATTGGCACAGGTGGAAGTTGGCAGAACAGCATAGATCAGCTTGGCATTTACCTCTGGAGCTGGTAATTGGTCCGGATGGAGCTGGTGCTGGACCAGTCCAGGATCACAGTTCCAGGCTAACTGGAGTGTTTATAAAACCTTATGAGCCATCTACTAACTTAGCCCCTCACAGCTTTGGTTTAATTATAATGTCACACTCATTAGATATTTTGTATATACCTGAATTCCTAATATCTTTTTACTACAGGGGATATTATTTACATGGTTTTGCAGCTGAAGTTGCATGGAAAGCATGCTCAAAAATTAATGGCAATATTAATGATGATTTTTGGGTTTTCCACAACAGGTCAAGATTTGATTTTTTTTTTTTTCCTGCAGACATGTAACATAAGTTATTTTATGCACATTGCTTTAAATCAGCTTGTTTAAGATGAAAGACAGGTTTTAAACTGAGCCCAACTTCATATATGGCTTCTGGCAAAATCTGCTTGCTCTAGTTATGTAAGTTGACCCAGGTTTGAACACTCCCGAGTGTTCAGTACAAGATCAGCAGTACAAGAAAAAGAGCAGTTATGAAATTTGAATACTGGCTCATTTCTTCAAAGTTTGGATATGGGACCCTTATTCAGGTGCATCTCTAATTCACGGGTACTAGATGATATATCCTTGCATTGAAATATATGGTAAAGGCTAAATGAATTTCAGAGCTCATTAAAGTATTGATAAAAAGCGATGAGAAAAGTAGTGTTTTTAAAAGGGACAAGATAGGTGTCAGACTGTGTAAGAGGCCGCTTTCCTGAGCAAGCCTGGTGTGGCTTTCCTAAGGCATCCTCCTGTTTGCAGGCAACCAGGGCCACACTCCTGCCTCTTAAATTGTAAGTGTTGCACTTGGCTTATTAATTCTTCAGTAAATGGAGGAAAGTTTCCATTCCCTTTGATGGCTAATGCACTTTATGGTTCAGGAAACAGCCTAGGTTTGGTAGTTTCTATTTAGAAGCAGCAGAGACCTAAATGAAGACTGAGCCATCTAGGACTTGGAGGTCATAGGAGGATAACAAAGTTCTGGCTGCTTCAACTATGTGAGCTGGGAAAACGTTTTCAGATTTTTTTTTTTTTTTCTATGAAGAAAAATACATGGCTAGGTATTTGGATTGACTGAAAAGCTTTGCTGATGTTTGATCAGATCGTTTTGAAGTGGTTTTTTTCTCAAGAGAGTTTCTTCCAGAAACAAAGACATTTGGTTTGATGGGTCCAAAATGAGAGGTTTGATTCTTTTTCTATTTTAAAGCCTTTCTTGCTTTAGAGGTAACAGAAATTTTAGGTAAATTTGGCAATTATTTCATTTGAAGAAATGTTTAACTCATTCTGTTTATGTGTGTGTACATATATATCTCTCTCTGTAAAATTTACTATTCATTTAAGGCCAGCAAAATGAAAGCACCAATTTGGGTCTTACTATCAATTCACAATATTGTGAAACACTCTTCTAATTTTATTTAAAGCAATTAATTTTTGCTTTCTTCTCATAACACCACCGTTGCCCGGTACAGAATAAGGTAATCTGAATAAATAAGTACCACCATTTTGCAGGAAGAAAGGATGGGGACCGACTACATTTGGGATAGATGCCCAATGCTGCATTTAAATGATCTATTAACGCATTTCCAGTTTTGTAATAGAGCAGCTGAGAGCTAAGTGACTTCATTACAGCTCAGCATTATGAGTAACTGGAATAGAGACCCAGTCTGTTGAGTACCCTTCTGGTGGCTTATGGGGTGTTCTGCACAAAAACTTACCTTAGAAATCACTTGTTCTTATTTATCACAATGCACAAACTTCTATCATTATTGCAATTTGGGAGCAATGCTGAATGTTTTAGATTCAAAAGCAAACCACATGATTGGGTCTATTTTCTTACAATCACAGTTTGTTTGTCCTTTATATCATTAACTAAACTGGGATGTTCTTGGATAGTAATGGGGTGCAAAACATACTGCCCACAGAGAGACTCTTTGGTGGTTTTCTAACCAGGAAATGTTTGGGATCCACAGAAGGAAGCACGGACAAACTTAAGGCAGGGAAACACATTTAAGTTCCATGACACAGCTGGCTTCACCCCTTGCTCACAAGCAATAAAGATTTCAAGGAAGACAATAAGAAGCAGCAGTTCAGGACAGCATTAAGACTACTGCTTGCTGATACCAGTTTTCAGCAGGCTTTCAATCGGTAGAGAAACATAAATGGGCTAACGAAGAATAAGAGTAGAACCAATTTATCATCTGATGTAAATCGGAGTATTCCTACTGAAGTAGAAGTACATACATGGCTTATGCCTTGCAAAATATCTGAAGTGGAAACATAACATCAAAGAAGAAGCTACAAGCCCTGACATAGTGATCATTTGCTGAAGAGATTTACAGCAGGAAAAGACACTCTGTTTTAATCTACCACATAGATCCAGTTAAGTAATTTTTCAGCGACAATTCAGCTTGATAATTGCCATGTTGTGCTTTCCACATGCCTACATGAAAAATAAAATAAAAGCTAATTTTAGCGTCCTCAATCAAGCCTGCAGTTAGTCCTAAATCTTGATGAGAGGCTCCAGTTATGATCTTCTATTTTTAAAATATTTTGATTGATTTTCCTATTTTAAAGAACTAAACTGTAAATCATTTCTGCTGGTTTCAAAGCTTTTTCTTTTAATCAGTAGGAAACAAATGAGCTCTGACACAAAGAGAGAAAGGAAAAAAAAAAAAAAATCACCCAGTAAAACCAAGTTCTCCCTGTTACTGGAATTTTCTGTCTGGAGAAAGCACTCCTTGTTGGCAAATCCCACAATATGACTTTTTTTCTGAAATAATGCTACTTCTCCACTGTTGTTCATTCGTATTCTTTTTTGCTATCATATCTGTCACAGTAACAGCTAACAGCTTTGGTCAACAGGGCATGCAGAGAGGGTCCCAAAGCATATTTATACGTACATGAGGGCCTCTCATGGCCAAGGAATGGGAATAAGCCTGTGAACCACAGAATGGTCCCCCACAGCGCTGAGCATTCTGGCAGAATCGGTCTCGTCCACTGCGGTAGCTACGTGACTACTGTACACCTCTGAGAAAGTACCCAGCAAACGCTGACCCCAATTCACAGGCAAGACAAATACAGCAGGAAAATTACTGAGGTCCTCGCTTGATGTTACAGTTCTTTGAAAACCATGTAGTGAAGAGGGTGTTCAGGGTCTCAGAGACCTTGGCCACAGGCACAGTGGGAGATGTAGACACATCCCCAGTACAAAACACGTTGGTGCTCCCCAGCTGGGTGAGTGGAGGCAATCTCACCTTGACCTGCTGTGGAGTCTCCTCATCCCACCATTCTGAAGGGACAATGAGGCTGGAAGGAAGACAGGCACATCCAGGAAGGAGCTCCGGGGCAGCAGCTGTGTGGGAGCCCTGAGTCCCAATGGGAGTGGTGCTGAGGATATTCCTTTCTCAGTATCAGTGGCATTTCCCTGCAGGCTAGCTCAAGTGGCTGATTTTTTTGGATGCCATTAGCAGCTCTTTAACCCTCTCTAGGCTTTGGACAAGCCACACAGGTGGTTGTCTGCCAGGAAGAGACATCACTTCAGCTGGGGTCTCTGCCGTCATTCACTAGCACAGCTCCTGGCCTTTGCTGTTTCGTTATTCTGGCCAATATAACAGAAGGTTGCTTGTAAAAGAAAGGTAAAGATTACTAAGTCAGGCCTCCCTTAATGCTATGTCTTCACGGAGAGTTATGGAAGTTTTGTCTGTCAATCAGCAATCAAACTCCTACTGGAGGGATGAAGAGGGTTTTAGCCTCTTGCTCCCTCTACTGTGGTGCACACTGTCCCGGTGCAGTGCAATGCTTGCAGTGATAGGAACCAGAGGAAAAAAATACATAAATCACTGAGCACCATGTTCTCTCCTGTCCCACGGGGGACATCTCACCCATCTGCGCGGCAGGGGCAGTGCCCTAGCCACACACCTGACAGTTCCCCTCCCACCTTTCCCATGGAAGGGGGGCTTCTGTGGCCTTAGCTTATGTGGGATGATCGATGTGGGCTTTGTGTTTTGTAGCAAGTCCTAAAGGCATGGAAAGGGTAAGTACTTTCTCAATTTTTAGCTGCCCATCATCATTAAAAAGCCTAAGTGTCCCTAGAGTATTTGAGACAGGGAGGAAAGAATCACAAAGAACCCCACAAAAACCAATAAGCCAAACCACTGAAGCTAGTTTTCATGCCATTAGGGTATTTCAATTTGTAAACCTCCAATTTTTAAAAGAGTAACAATAACCCCACATTCCCTTTTCACTATATGTCAGCTGAATGCCTGACAGTTGTTAAACATTATATGCTTTTTTGACTTTCTACTTTGCCTAGTTTATCCCAACCTATGAACCCTCAAGGACATAAAGCATTATAAAAATAAACAGCACCACTAGCAAAACTGTCATTCTCAAGAAGAACATTTGCCTCAAACTGCAGAATTTCCAAAGCCAATGAAATACATTTTTATAAAGAGCAGGAACTCCTCTGTTAATGAAAAGGTATGTGGACAACTTTCTCTCCTAGATCATTAATGCCAGTCAACCTGCCCAGGATTTACAACAGAGACAATGAGTAAAGACATGACCTCTTCTCAGGAAGACCCGATCTGTGCAAGAACACAGTGCTGGGATGCTCACGCCTCCTGCAGCAAATCAGCTTACGTACTGTGGGAACTTCAAACTGTGTGACCAGCATGGTCACAGCAAGGGTGACAGGGTTCTGCAAGATTACTCACGGGATTAGAGGTACGTTGAAATTTCCATATTTTGGACTGTTACTTGCTCTTGGTCTCAGCAGATGGGGGTACAGGAGTAATGTGAACAAGGCAACTAGACAGAACCAGGAGAAAAGAGGCTAGACTTGCCTTCTCTTTCTCCGGTTAAACTGTACAGCTGTGAATTGATAATGAAGTCTTTAAAATGAAAGGGCAGCTGGATCTGATTCTGGAACAGTCCTCTTGCTCGGCAGCATACTGCCACCTTGCCTGCATGTAGGATGTAGGCCAAAAAACCCAGACAGATCTGGGGTTGAAATGCAAGAGAGAAGAGCTGTCTGGCTTACATCAACGGATGGAGAGCCATCTGAGGGAACAGCTTCTTTTCCTTGGAGTTCTGTGTGGCTTTACAATCTGTTAACGTGCCTGTTTGTGCCAAAATGCTCCATTAACGTTACCCCAAACAGGATACACGTTGCCTGAATTATTAAGCCTCACCCAGGATCACTGTTTTACACGTTTATGCTAGAGCCAAAGAGGAAGAGAACAATGCTCCTCAAGCGGCAGCATCCAAAATGAACTCATCAGGCTCGTTGTAACAAATGAACACGCCTATCAAGGATTGGATCCTGTCATTAAAATTGCAGACATGCTCTGGGTTCATCCTTAACTGCTTGTTGCTTCCTGATGATTCCTTCTGCGAGACAAGCTCCAATCTGTGTTGCAGCATGAATCATAATTCACTGTGTAGTTTATCCTCTGAGGTTTGTTTTTGTATTTTTGGTTGGTGGTTTGTTTTTTTTTAAAATCCACACATCCTTGCTTCTACCCTCTTGTAGTGGTTTAAGGGCTTTTCATTCTGTAGGGTTAAAAATGAAGGTTTGGACTCCCAAAGTCATTGCAAAAACTATTAGTGCAACAGAAAGAAATGAAATATAGCTTATTTTACTTATTCAGAGATTTAAATTAATTCTGTTTCCTTCATAAGATTAGCTGATCAAAGGGCCAAGCATCAGTCATTGAAAAATACCTTAATTTGTGATAATGTGAAAAATATAATGAGCTGTAGAAGCTGTGTCTTGAAGTTCCCTGGGAATACAAACACATGACATTTTGTCCCTCCCAAAATGCTGAATACTGATGTCTACCCAAAGCAGGCTGAGGAACCATGTATTTTTCCCCACATACAACAGATCACTTTCTCAGTCTTTCTGGAATCAGAAAGAGACTTGAGAAAGCGCTGTCAATTAACAGTTAAATCTGAGAGCATCAGACCCTCAACCTGGAGCAGCAAATAACAAAAAAAAACAAACCCAAAGACAACTGCCACAGCATTCTCCAAACTATCAAGCTGCAACAAGGTCTTTTACCATCTCATACCAGCATACTCTTCATACAGTACCTCTACTGCCTTCTCCTCTTCTCACCTCATCCAGAACACGCTCTCCTTTTACTTCTTCCTTCTCTCTTCATTGGCTGCCCAGCCACTTAACTTAACCAGCCACACCTGCACCTTATCTATATCGGCCAATTCGCCACCCTTGAAGGCAGCCCACAGCTGCATATTATCGATGTTAATTAACCCAGCTTCATTTCTCTACAGACAACACCTCTGTGTCGGGGTTCCCTCATGATAATGCAAGGATAGCCTGTATATATTTTATTTATCTTTCTCTTGAGGAGCGGGGCACCAGCCCCTGCCAAAGTTGGTGATGTTCCAACATGTTGCTGACTTGCTGAAGATTAGCTTTCAACCCCCGTTGCCTGCACAATCTGCTCCTGTCCCTGCCAGCTCTGTTTCTGCCTCCTGTCTCACTCTGACTGCAGCCTCCTGCACCCTGACACCACAGACTCAGCTTTCTCACCTACTGCTGTATTTTCTCACTGCCTTTTCTAGAAACTCAGAGGGTGATGTTGAACCATGCTGCTCTTTGGCTCTGAAGAGAGACTTGCCCGTTTAGTGGCTTACAATGACTCTTTGACTTTCTTTGGGACTGGTAGTCTGATTCCCATGTGGACTTTCACCTTGTTATCTTCTGCATCTTTCCTGCCCCCTCGATGTACTGTGTGGGAAACCTGGAAGAGGTACTTAATTCCACCCGTGGGCAGTCATGTAGCTTTCTGGGCAAGACTGAGGACACCACCAGTCTATGAAAAGCCATGAACTTAATGCTGAGAGCCTGCATTTTTCAGCATGCATAAACTTTTTCTCTTGGCCCTTCACCAACCTCACATTTTGCCACATCCTGAGGAAGAGAATTCCCTCTAATTCAACGGTAGCCATGTGACAGATATATGGCTGCCCTATCCTTCCTCTTACCCAGTGACAGCGACGCAGCCTCTGGTCACCTTGCCTCCTCTACATGGCAACATCTCCCTGCTGACTCAGCATATAAAGCGATGTGCATATTCCTGAAGCTCTGTCCTTTCAAAGCCAGTACAGAGGTGCAGAGAGGAGGGCTGGAAACTCATTGAGCCAAGCAGCCATTCCCCACTGCCACAACTACATGTGTTCCTCCTTGAGTCACAGAGGAGGGAAAAGAGGACAATGACCCCAACTTTTTCTAGGTCTCCTGTCTGCAAGATAAGATTTGTTTGAGGTTGAGAAGGCCCCTCAAGCTTTGGGACAGGTTTGCAAGAGATTATTCTCATATCATTCAAGTGGGGTAAAAAGAAGAAAGCAACTTCACTCTGGACGTCCAGGCTGTGCACCCACAACTGTAATTAAAAGCAGCAGCTGATTTCTTCTGCCCACTCGTCTTCTAACAGCATCTCTCACCAAAACCATGCACAGCACTGCAGACTCAGAGCAGGGCTTGCAGCCCAGACAGCTGCTTTGCTCCAAGCCTCAGGTAAGTGCCAAACCCATATTTGACTTAGCCCTGTAGATTTACACTGAACATCTCCAAAGAGGAACATGGCTAATGGGGAAGAAAGAAATAGCGCCAAAAAACAACTGAAAGCGCAAATGAGAACAAGCACAAAACATGAGAAACGGGGGTAGAAGAGGACAGAAAGGAATGGGGAGGAAGGAGATAACAGCCAATATGCCTGAACAGAGTGCCAACAGGCATAGAAGGGATGGCATCTACTAACTGGGTAAGAAGAGCACTTCCAGTTCCCCTAAGTGGAAGCAGGTAGCTGGAATTCCATCCAGGCAGTGGTTGAGAAGCTCACCTACACAAACTTCTTCTTCCTCTGCAGCTCTGTTCCAATTTTCAAGTCAGCGCAGGGCTCTTTGTTACCTAGACTTTGCTAATATCACCACACATCCTTCCTTGCCCAATGTCTGCTTAGCCTCGCCACCTCTAGACCACAATATATCAACTTGATGCAGGGTCAAGTTAGTTACAGCTGTCTGCAACTGATGAGCCCCATTCAGCTGCACAAATTGAGCTCAGGATTTGGCCTTTATATGTCACATGTTCCAGCAAACCAATTCCCTGTTCTATTCTAAGGATTAGAGTTCATATGGTAAACATGTGGGACTAGATGGAGCAGAAAGAAAACCATCACCGATTGCAAGAAACAGTGAGAAAAAGTGCTAAAGCATGATCAGGGGTCTGAAAGAAAGGCGGAATATGCCTGATAGTAAAGGAACAGTTACAGAAGACATCAGCTTCCTGCTCTGGCCATTTTACATTTTGCATAGTTGGTGAAGATCCTACCTTTAAAGGAACAAGAATTTTTTTACCCGAGTATTCTCAAGTTTGGCCATTACTGTACACTGCTCCACAGTATGTGACAATAGCCCCTATCTATGGCAATAAACCCTAAATTTTCTTGTTAAGTATTACAGTGAAGGAAATAGAAGGGAGATAATAAATAGCATATACCGATAGGGAGTAAAAGCAGAAACTAAGAAACACAACGGGAGGGAAAACACAGCTCCAAAGTCTTCAGTTCTGAAAGCTTCCTTGCTCCCTCTCTGCCTCTGAAATGCTGGGATCTGTTTGGATACCCTTGTATCACACCAAGCTCAGCTAAAGCAGATCCCATATGTTTCTGCCTATACTTTACTCTGGATCCCTAGACAGTTTTTCAGCAAGCCACACAGTTCACTAACAAACTCGATCCTGCCAGGGCATTTGCAAACCTACCCACAGCAGTATAACAAATAGCTATATTCTGCTTCCAGAAAGGCCAAACAAGCCTGTGATTGCAATTGTTATGCAATTACTGTGATTGCGGCTTTGCTGGACATTTTGCTGAACTGTCTGTCTCTGCTAATCAGTGAGGAACAGAACTGACTCTTCACAAGTGCCAATATCATCCATTTAGGACTTCCAGTCTGTCTTTATCAACAAGGCAGGTAACGTTCTGTGCTCATATTCTGCCACCTGTGGTATTTATTCATTCTCAGTCTGAAGCTGAAAGACAGATCTGTTCCAACAATGCTGTAGAGCAACCAAATCTTTAAGAAAGAAATAGCCTGGCTGGAGGCCAGACTCTTCTAATTAACCTATTCAAAGCACACATTAAAAAAAGCCACCTAATTAGACAAACAGCCAAACTAAAGCTCACACTGCTTAACACCACACAAGAACTCTATCTTTCTCTGCTTACACTCTGCACATTCATATTAGATGCAAAATGCACTGAATTTCAAAATACAAGTGGAAAACCTCTGTGAAGGAGAATAGATATTTGAAAGATGTGTGTAAAACAAGAAGAGAGAGCGATGGGTTTGTGACACCCTTGGGAAACTCTCTAGCAAGCTCTTTGCAAAATGTCTGTGCAATGTTTGGCTGCTGTTGTATTTGGGGGAGGGAGGAGGTGAAAGGAGGAGGGGAGTGGGGAAAGAAAACATAGAGGCTTCCCTGGCAGTCCACCTGCCTCTTTTTAGGTATTGCTGCCTAGGGCTCTGCACTAGTTAATTACTTCATACAGTCAGAGCCAGTTGTTGCCTGTTTCATGATTTTCTCCTTGATGACTGGTGATTTGTACCTGTCAACAAAATGGCATCAGCAGGTGCAGCCACAGTGGGTGCCAAACTGGACCTGGAACTGTGACAATGATTCCAACAGCTCATTTCAGAGGCTCTATGGTGTCATTTTTTCTCACTCCTTTGAAAACGCACCCTGTTCCCAACCTGAACAAATCTCTGCTGTTGTGAAAGTTTTTATGCACTGAGTCTGAGAAATAAATTTCTTCCTTAATCAGCAATAACCCTGTTATTTTGGTTCTATGGTCCTCAACAAAGGACAAACTATACAGTCACATAACTATTGTGACGGATACGTCCATCATGGGCATCAATGAAAACTTTGGGATTAAAGATGAAGTATTTACTTGTTTTCATTTGAAATTAAATCCAAGATTGGAATCGAGGTTTCAAATGCTTAAAAGAGAGCAGTCAAATGCACCACTCACTAGTGCTTCTTACCATCACAATACACACTGCAATTCTTTACACAGCTGAAAAGTTTCACTGCACTGCAGATGTCCACCTGGCCTTAAAGACATGATGTAGGAAAGGAGAAATACAGTAGCATTCACATATAGTTCTCAAATATCTATTGAAATACATTACGAAAAGTCAACTAAAAAATCATGTAATGAGTTTTCTCATTTTCACAAAAGCTCATGATCTGGATATTTGATCCTTTCTTCTATGTTGTTCTAGCTTGAGCCTTTGTAAATATTATTTTAACACTTTCATTGCCATCCTGTCCTTATAACCTTGAAAAAGCACCACAGCAAAGCCAGACCGTGACGGCAGGAGATAGGTCTTTAAGCGAACATTAATACTTTTGTAACTTATAATAAAATTTATGGAAAACATGGAAACACCATGCTAGGCAATAGAATTGCTCAAGGTTTTATGGTTAAATGCTACAGAGAACCCCTATGAAAGACTGAAATTGTCCTAAATCTTGCAACCATCTAACGGCTTCATTCAGTCAGTTCCCTAACTGTCTTTTCTCTTCCAGATATCACCGCGTAATGACGGCAGAGTCATCCCCTCCACTGCTCTTCTATCAGCCTTATTTTTCCTAATAGGCAAGAGGAGAAAGGAGCAGTGTCTGGCCCTGCCTTATCAGTAGGGACATTAGACTGACAAGGGACTCCCTGAATTGGGAACTCCGAGCACTACAGCCAGTCTTCAGTGCTCTGAAGAAAACCGGTGATGGTTAACATCAGTAGCGCTCTCTTCCCTACTTGTCAGCTTTGCCTCTGATTCTTCGACACGTCCCAATCCCAACTTGCTAGTTTGCCAGAGCTGTGCCTTTTCATAAAATGCACCCCTTCACAGAAGAGGTATCTGCCACTGCATAAACCCCATCATGCCTGTCCTGGTTTCAGCTGAGACAGAGTTGCTTTTCTTCCCAGTAGCTGGCGCAGTGCTGTGTTTTGGATTTAGTATTTAGTAGAATCATGTTGATAACACACTGATGTTTCAGTTGTTGCTAAGCAGTGCTTGCTCTAAGTCCAGGACTTTTCAGTTTCCCATGCTCTGCCGGTGAGGAGGGGCACAAGAAGCCAGGAGGGAGCAGAGCCAGCACAGCTGACCCAAACTAGCCGAAGGGACATTCCATACCACAGAACATCATGCTCGGTATATAAACTGGGGGAGCTGGCCGGGGGGCCCTCATCACTGCCTGACGACTGGCTGGGCACCGGTCAGAGGGTGGTCAGCAACTGTATTGTGCGTCACTTGGGGTTTTTGGGGTTTTTGTTTTTTGGGGTTTTTTTCTTGTGTTTTGTGGGTTTTTTGTTTGGGTTTTTTTTTTTTTGTTGTTGTTTTTTCCTTGTGTTTAATTCCTCCCTCTTTCACTATCTTCTTCCTTACAGTTGTTGTTGCTATTATTATTATATTTATATATATATAAATATATATATATTATTATATATTATTATTAAGTAGTTCTTATCTCAACCCATGAGTTTTGCCTTTTTCCGATTCTCCTCCCCATCCCACTGGGGGCAGGGGGAGTGAGCAAGCGGCTATGTGGCACTTAGTTTTTGGCTAGGGTTAAACCATGACAATGTCTCAGGCAGAATATTCTGCCACCTCTTTCTAGCCTATTCCTCTGTGCCATTGCTCCCTGCAGCTCTGAAGATCTGGCATCCATGAGAAGTGATGCAAATGGCTCTTTTGCATAGGGATGAATTTCACCCAAGCTAAGGAGAATTTGTATGCAGTAACTGCTTGAATTATTGTTTTCAGAAGCTTTGAAAGATCAGAAGAGGCACTGAGAGCAATGGAAACCAGGAGCCTTGAGGCTTATTACTTCTCCAGCATCAGCAGCGTGCCACAGTGATACAACAAAGTTCACAATGCTAGAGAAAAGCCAACTACAAAAAAGCTTCTGCCTTTATTAAGCAGACCTTTATTAAGGTCCCCGAATTTGTCTACTCCTACTCCTTTATTGTTACATTTTAATATTTGCCTCTGCTCATAGTCTAAACCCTCTTGGAAACACAGACTCTATTTATTTATTTATTTATTTTAACACACTGTCAAGCTCCAAGGTAGCTGTGAAGTAAATTTAGCTACTGCCAAATACAGATGGAATTGTTTCAGAATCTGAAGGTTGGGGTTCTTTTTCCCTTAAAAGACTTAATAATATAGGCAATAGTGACATCCAGGATGACAAGCTAAGAAATATAACAGTAACCTCATTTTGTGGGTTAGAGGATTTGAGACAAGCATTTCAGAGCTTTAAGAGATTACTGCTCACAGAGAAGGAGACCTGTCCTGCACTCTGCTCGGTTTTAGCTGGTTCCTTCTCACTTGAAGTGTTGTTCCAGGATGGGGCATCAGGTAGGGCACTAGCTCTTTGCAAAAATTACTACAGAAAATCTCTACGGCTATACATGTGCTTGAACCAAATTGAATCATAACCATAAACTTAAAATTAGACACTGATTGAAGGTTTAAACAGATGGATAGTTTATTCCCTAAATCCTTCTGCAACTTCGTGCATAGGCTTCCAGTTTGGCAGTTCTAGCTCTAGTAACATCACTGGATCTACTTTAACTCATACCATGAGAAAAGCTGTTCCAGAGAGACCAGCCTGCACCCTCTGTTAAGTCTGCAACTGGCTCCACTTAACTAACTCAAACACATAAGCACTGTGACCATTTTTCAAGCACCACCAACTGGAATCTCATGAAACCCTTGCTCTCCATTCTCAGGGTGTTTCTGAAGCATGGTGCTACAAGGAAATTTCACTGTCTCACAGACTTGCTGGCCAACCTAGACAAATTATTTACCTATTGGCAGGCTTGGGAGGGCAGCTACTTTCTTAGATAGGACATAGATATGATATGTGGCACCCTTTCGGAAGAAGATGCCATCAGAATACAATTGTAATCACTTTCTTTGTGCTAGCATGTATTTTTAGCTGGTGGGAAGCAAAGGGGTAGCTTCATGATTTATCACAGACTTTTTTAGAATGCATTTTCACTGAGAACTCTGATTCTTTTTTCAAAAAGCTCCACTGTGAGTGCTGTATGAAACCTAAAAGGGAAAGACAAGGCTGATACAGCCTTTTTTCCCTTTTCTCTGCCTAGCACAGAATCTATAATCATATCTTTTAAACATCTGTGGGCGAGTTTAGAGTAACTAAAAAAGTAATGGCAATGAGAATAACCATAGCCAAAAGTGTGTGAGATATGTCTGTGTAAGGTTCTGTTACACTCAGCCTTATCCAACTTACTCATCACAATTCTTGATTTCTGCTGCCTAGTGAGAATTCAATGGCCTGCCCTTTCAAAGTGCTTGAGACAATCATACTGAAGAACATTGTCTTACTGTTAATCATCCTTTGGCTGCTGGTATACCACTGCTCCATGTTAACTTTAAGAATCCGCTGTTTGACATCAGATCAGGGGTATTTATTTCAGGCTTTGGTTTAGTTGTTTTTGTTTTCTGCATTTGCTCAGCTTCTATCACAGGTGTGTTCTAGTCCCTGATTGATACTCTATGGTACACTCACTGTAATCAGTAGATAGGAACAACTTCTGATGTCCTTAAGCCATCCTGAAGACAAAGATTGTAGAAGGACAGGGGTCTTGCCCCATGTCCTACTTAATGTCATTAGAATGTAAATGTTTCTGACTCTTACAGCTCAGCATTCCAACCTCTGCTCAAGTGAGACATGTTGATTAGATCTATTTATATAAGAGCTTCTTAATTTCAAATTATCTTAATTCGGCTGCACCCTCAATATGCTGATGTGTTTCATTTAGATACCCTCCAAGTGAACTCTTTCTTCACATGGCATTTTGAGGACTTGGATGCAAACAAAGACAGCCCTAGAAGAAAATCAGCATGTGACAAAGGATACAACTAGCAATAGCAAAATAAAATGAGAGATGAAATACCCAACATTAAACCTCAAAATGCAGCCTACATTCCTGTCATTACCTTAACCTATTTGCTTATACCTTTGTACCTTCTCATACATTGCTCTTGCAGTTGAGAAAGATAAACTTTTAGGAGAACAGGTCTGTTTCATTTCCATGTACTTGGAAAACCATACGCCCATGATGGTTGCTATGGCATTTTAATATTTATAAAACTAAATATGTTTGGCTGAGTTAAGGCAGTTGTGCATCTTTGTATACAGATTTATTTTTTAAAAAACACTGTGTGACTGATCTGCAGATATTGTACCTGTAGACCTCAAAGAGGAAACTTCAATAAAGGGCTGATGGGGTGTCAAGTGCTGCACTTTTTCCAAGCTAGAACATTGAGCTGTCAACAGAAAGGTTGATCTGAATTTTAGAAAAGATCCTCAGTGGCAAGGCTTTCTCTGCAAATGAGTTCTCTCAAGAACAGCATAAGAGCCAGTCTTGGCCTGTGAGGTTTTCTCTACATTACATTTTCAGTTGTTGTAAATCATTAACTGTCCCTGAATTGTTGCTACAGTTGCTAGGCAGAGGCAGTTAATTTATAAACTGTCCATGTTGCCAGGAAATCTAGATTTAGGCATTTAAAAGAAAACCATTTCGAGCAGAGGGTGGGTTGCAAAGAGAAAGGAGAAAATCTAAAATATACTTAACATTATGTCTTTCTCCCAAAAAATAATTATGCCTAGTGAATTTTTGAGGATCTTTATAATATCACATATGGTACATACTTAATTGAAGGCAGCTGAACTGACAAGAATAATAATATTCCAAACTTGCTGGGTATTCTGATGTGAAAACAGATGATTTTTTTCCTCATTTAATAGATAATTCTTTTCTCTTTCCATGTCACATTTTTGCATCCAATTTA
Organism: Falco cherrug; assembly: GCF_023634085.1. Taxonomy (NCBI): domain Eukaryota; kingdom Metazoa; phylum Chordata; class Aves; order Falconiformes; family Falconidae; genus Falco; species Falco cherrug. The sequence goes on from NC_073705.1 coordinate 45,148,495, forward strand.
TTCTACTTTTTATTTTTCTGTCTAGCCATGGCCCTGGCATTTTTTTTTAAGCAGTGGGCTAGCTGATCTCTTTCCCAGTGTGCCGTGTTCTGCAGTATGGCCAGCAGCTGATGCTGTACGGCATTTACTTCCCTGCACCTTGAAAAATGACATAGTTCCGAAAAATTGTAGGCTCCTTTTGCTTGGCTGCTGGATTACAGGTGTAGCACTCATCATAAACCATTGAGATATGGAAAGCAGAGAATTAAACTAAGAACCTGAGCGAGAAGCTGCCTTGCCTCTAGAAGAGAAAGAAAGGCCAGTTTCCCTGGCTGTATGCTGCTAAGTCTTTGCTTCTCATTTCTGAGAAGCACAAACTTCTGTTCAACAAATTCTATCTGATTTATTTTCCTGCCCCGCTTTCTGCTATTATTGTTAAGAGTGCAATGCACAGCCAAAATTAAACTTCAGGACTCAGAAATTAGATGTCTCTCTCAATATGCCATCTTTTTCACTTCCTAGCTTTTCACACTGCACCACTACAATTGCATGTTTGACAGCTTTTTCATTTTCATTTCATTTTACTGGATGTGTTCTTAAAGGAAAAATAATTATTTCATGTCAAATATAATGGGAAGGGGGAAGGTCTCCAACAATACCCTCCACCCCCATAAGTAAAGAAATGTTATTTATAAATATACCTTTAATTACTTTTCCCAGATAAATATTATTCTTTCATTTTCCAGTGAGTGATGAGGATGACAAAGTATTCCATCAGTCTGTTCCCTGTGAATTTTATCTCACTAAAAAGTCAGACGGCTAGTTCTTTACTGCGCTTCAGTGGCGATACTTGCAGGTCTTTGCGAATAGCACCAGCCAGCATTATTTTAACCTCATGATTTAGAAATGGCCTCTCAGTTCCCTGAGCTGAGATGATTTTGAGGCATCAACATTCTGGAGGAGTTCTCATACTTCCTATGGTGGCAGCAGTAAACTGGGAAATAGAAGTTGCTTAGATTAGTTTAAAAATAATTAGAGGATTGTTTAACTTATATTAAGGTCAATTCCAATTCAATCATTACAGATTTTATATGTCAACACCTCTCCTCCCATATGAACTGTCAAACAGATGAACATAACTGGAACAGAAATACAGAAAGACTTCAGATATGTTGATCTGTTGATCCAATATGTTATGTTCCCTCTGCATCACCAGTCTGATATACAGCAGCTCTGATCTGTTTCATATTTCCTTTATATATTTTTTACTTGTAGCTCTAAACTCAAGTCTGTTGAAAAACTCATTTTCTGGACAAACTTAGAATCACAGAATGATTTGGGTTGGAAGGGACTTTAAAGATCATCTAGTTCCAACCCCCTGCCATGGGCAGGGACACCTTCCACTAGACCAAGCTACTCAAAGAACCATTCAGCCTGGCCTTGAGCACTGCCAGGGATGGGGCATCCCATCCCAACTTGGGCAACCTGCTCTAGTATCTGGTTTTTATAACTCACAGATATTAAAAAAAAAAAAAAAGGGGGGGGGTTTGAAATCTGAAATATTTTGGCTCAGATTCAAAATATTTTGGTTTGGAACAGTTGCAGCTGAGACACTGTACACCTGCCAGAGACATTCTATTCACCAGGCTGGCAAGTCTTCTTCCTCACACCACTCGCTTGCAATACATGGAGGCCCTCCTTTCTCAAAGGATTAAGTGATGTACTGTGACGAGTCCTATCCATGGGACATAATGAAAGCTAGATTCAGTTTGAAAGAAAAGACTTCTTGGTGCAGAGAGCCATTTCCCCCCTACCCCATTATTGTTGCTCCTTAAAAAAACAAAACAAAACAAAACAAAAACCAACCAAAACAAAGCTATATATAAATTAGCAGATTTTTTTTTTCCCATGGGAAGCAAGAAAATCCAATGAAACTTTTTTTCATGATGTAAGACTTTCCCCATTGTCCTGCCTCTCCCCCCAGTCCTGATTAAATTGGCATGTTCAAAGTAGCACTCTTCATATTATGAGGTACTTTCTACAAGTCATTTTTATTCCTTTCATCTTCCTCCTACTTTTCCTCAGGAGCAGAAACTGTTGAACTGCTATTAAATATTATTTCTGGCTGGAAAATAGGAAGACAGGTTGATTTTCATTCCAGCTGGGCAAAATCTCTTAATCTGCAGAACCTCCCAAGCCACTCTAATCAATTACAGAATTCACTTATATTTTCATTTGATCATCAACTAATTTTGATTCTTCCAGTTTGTTGATTAAGCTCTGATTAAGTATTTGCCTGTGACAACATCCAGCCTTTAAGTCGTGTCATATTGTGAAGAATCCATTCAAAATACATACATTCCTGACTTTACATGACAGTCATTCTGAAAACAATAGTGTAAAGAAAAATAAAGGACAAGAGTGACCAACAGGTAGCAAACAAATCCTGTTTACAACCAAAAACTTACATGTATTGTGGATATTTCTATAGAGAATAAACCCAGAGCTTTAAGTATTTCTCTATAATAAATCTGGGGGTCCAGCTAAGAGATTAGTGAGAAATAAGCGACTACCTAGCATACTAACAGGTAAAGGCTCCACAGAAAAACTCTACAGGGCACCATACCTTTTCTGTACTACAGACCAAAACAGATTTCCTCAAACAACGGCACTGTTAAGCAAATGTGCACTGAACTAGCACTTTAGTTAGCTATATTTTCGTCAAAGAACATTCTGATTAAGCAAGCTTACCTCTGTAAAAGGGCTGTATTTTAAAGGAAGACAAATTAGTTTGGATAACACAAGGACTGATCCATGTCTTGCCTTATAGTAGTAATGAAACATTAAGCCCTCTAGTTTCTGCACTGGTTTTCCTCTACCTTAATCCCATCTTCCTTTAGTTGTACCCCTGTTTTGTGACCTCCTTCTTGCCTTCATTCTTTGCATGTTTTTTTTTCTCACCAGAAAAGGAATAGAAAGGATGGGAACATGAGAGATATCTGATGGTTAGATGCAGAACCACCAACATGGAAGCTCTGGACTCTGCAGGGTCCCAGCTGCCACCCTGCTGCCCATGGTATGTAGAAGACCAGCAGGACCAGACCCAGGGATCCGACACTGAATGGTCGCTTCTCCTCACTGATCTTTCCTGTGCTGGAGGTGAATGCTCAAATTCTGCAAGACGGTGAGGACACCAGAGTGCAGAGCTGGGGTGAACGGATGTGGTCTTTCAGCAAAGCAGGATAGATACTGGAGGGTAGCAGGGACAGGGGATTAGGTTCTTGTTTGGAATATGGTCACACACACAGAGGGCTGAGCTCTTGGAAGGGTTTCTTGATAGTGTCAAAAGGACAAGGCAGACACATGGTGGTTGTACAGGACAGTGATGTGCTGCTGCCAGGCTGTTAAGTCACAGGTGTACTGTATTTCTACATGGGGAGGAAAAAAAAAGGAAGGGGAGGGGACCTTGGAAAATGCAAATGTACCACAGGTTTAGAGGAATGCTGCTTTCCAATAGCAGGGACACCTTAGCAAGGGAATTTGGAAACACCTCAGGAAGAAAAGTTGCCGATTGCCAAAATCACCAGAGTGCTATGAGTTCTTGGTACACTCTAATCACAGGGATATATACACCCAGTCCCCAGCACACCTCAACAGACTTCCCTTTCCTGCCTCTTTCACAGTTTTCAGTTTTTCCATTTCTTCTTCAACTATAGTTTTCAATTCACTCACATTCGAAGACAGGTCATACCTGCAGCTACATGGAACATCATCATGCTGCTGAGTGGAAGCAGTTCTGCCTTTTTGTCTTTCCTTAACACTTTCCAGCAAGTAAGAAAAATAACTTTCTAACAACTAAAAAACCCAATAGTCTTCACGTAACAATCATGATGACAAGTAAATGTTTTAGAACCTAACTAATGGGCATTTTCCTTATTTCTTTAGATGAGAAATAAAGCTCTACTTCAGAACAGTTATTGGGTGGATGACATATCATGCTGTGAATCTTACTGTTGAAACCATTTATCAGAATAAATATAACTCATGGAGGAAAAAGTGACAGTATTCTATAGGCATGTAAACAAAATTAAGTGAGGTAACTGAAGAGCAGTTATAACCAAAAGAGACTATTTCTACTACCGATATAAATCTCAACCATACATTCCTAGGGACTGTTGCTCCCTAAGCTTTCATAATAATGTGATTCTATTTTGTTTAAGCAAACCATCGTTTCCCATGATACTCATGCTAATCAGGTTAACAGGGAAAACTGTGGGTGCCAGTGGGCAATGCTGCTGGAACTACAATGGAAACTGTAATTCACGTGAAAAAATATTTTTTACCAAGAACAGTGCTGAACACTCTAGGACCATGGTTTAAGTCACGCTGTGCAAACTAGATGAAGGCAGGACCAAACTTTCAACTTTAGCACATCACCGCAGCTTCCTCAACGCCAGAGCAGGGTTGGATCCCCAGAGTTAACAGAGGGCAGCATGATGTGCATCTGTTTTGATTTTTTTATTTTATGCAATACAGGACAGAATTAGTATCATAACTAGAACAAGCACTGGGTTCCACACAGCCATCCCTCTATTTTCTAGAACTGAAAGAAATTTTACCTCTTACTAAAGGAAAGAGCACCATACAATGAATTATTTTGCAATTTATAGGGCAACAGTGTCCTAGAGCCATGCCTTTCTCCAAAACTACACAACACATCCAACTTTTGGATCAGGAAATTTTCCCTCACTTCCATTCTTTCATGCTTGAAGGTAACACCCTGTGCTGCAACATTGGCTTTCTCTTCAGTCATTAGGCCCTGATCATTATGACAAATTGAATCACTGACCAAAAGGATTGTCCACTAAAGGAAGTACAGGTACCAGAGAAAGCTACAGAACAGCTGATGTTAAGGGAAGACAGATATTTTTGTGTAGGGTACAGGGTAAGAAACTTATTCTTTGATGAGGCAAAATAGGCTTTGAACACCTCTCATTAGCTGCACCATCCCACTGGACAATGGTAATATTAAAAAGACAGCAATGCAAACAAACAAAAATCACCTGAGGTCATAAGAGTAGTTTGACACACCTGATGTACGCGGGTCTCTTCCATAGCACAGAAAATTCTTAAGGACCATCTCTTTGGTCTCATATTTTCCCCATAATCCATTACTTGTGAAGAAATTTAAGACCAACGCATATTTAAAGCATCCACTGTTTTGAGCTGGCAATAGGACCTCTGAATTTACCCCTCCCTCTTCTGTTCTTATGAACATTCTGAGTTGCTTCAAAATTAACAACTACTGCAGGTGATTTGTTGGGAAGCAGAAAAATGTGAAAAAGTATTATCTTTATAAATAGCAAGATAAATAGAAATAGCAATAGATTACAGTTTATTATATTAAGGGAAAGTGAAAAAAATTCTGGTCTCGAAATTTTCTGATTCTTCTTTTCCTAAAAAATCTCATACACATTAGAAATACTTGTATTTGTCCCTACAAATAGTTTACCAATAGAAAATCATCATTCTTCTCTGGTTCTATAGTCTGGAGAAGAGGTCTGGTCAATTAAACAAGGGATCTTACTCGAAATATTACAGATGATATATTGACCCAACAAGCTTTATCAAATCCATCCATATTACATCCAACCAAAATTCCCATCTACTCAGGCAGTGAGCAAAAAGACCACATGTATGCTCTCTGAGATGACGCCTCCCTGGTATTAAGATGCTAAAACACAGTATCGTACACTTTAGATGCCACCATGACAAGTTCAGTCATGCCCAATTAATAGAGCTCTTCTCACATATGTTTCTTACTGGTGTTAACACTGCAAATTCCCTGTGTCTGATGGTTCTCGTATCACTCGTATCCATGCCTGCAAACCTCTAGTATGGATCTGTAAGCATCCTGCCTACTATTTCAAAGGAAAAAAATACCTTTTCCAGGGCATCCTACTTGTGACTACTACCCATCCCTATTTCAGAACCATGACTGCTGGATAGCTAATGCAAGACAGACAGAATAAAAGGGAAGAGAACCAAAAGCTGTAAATCATGCAAGGCAATCAAACCAGTCTCCCATTCAGAACTGTTGCTTAATTCTAAACTGCTATGTAGTAGAGGTTGGACTGTTTTTTCCACCACTGCTTGGATTGGCCAGTCTTTTATGGTAAAAAACTTGGCTTTCAGGAAACTGTGCCTTCTGCAACTAAACCATTTTGCTCTAAAGACTGTCTAGAGACTATTACACAAGCTCAGGTAACAATGACAGATTTCAGTCTATTGCGGTTAAAATGTTTTACTTCAAACATGTTTTTAGACAGAATGCCAATATCTGTCATAATCAACTTCAAGCTCGTGCTGAGTAGCCTTCTTGTCTTAGCTAATACTCCTGAGGACTAGGCTAGACAGTTCTCACAAGAGAGATTTTTCCATTTAAATGTGTCAACTCTTCAAATTTTTAGTATCTACTATATGAGAGAATAGAAACAGCAAGCAAGTTCGTTCTGTGGATGTATTCACACTACTGAAGGCACGTGGTGTTTGCTTACCCAGCAAAGCCTAAGCTATCAGTACAACTGTACGTTCATGAGCAATGTTTAGTCCAAACGACATACAGCACACTGAATATTCAACTCTATTTGCCAGTCTTGATGCTGGCAAACTTTGTGTTTCCATTAAAATATTTCCTTATGTTCCACTATATCCCATATTTTATTTCACATTATATATATATATATATATATTTTACAGACCAAGTAAGAATTCTAGTGGAACTACTTACAGTTTATCTCAGTGCAAAAGAGCAAGATCTGTTAGTATCTTCTCAGCTATATGTATTTTGCCTATAAAAAGACATTATAACTTGAATAGGCTAGAGACAGGATTTTTTTCATGCCTTTACATGTCAAATAATAGAATAAAAGTTCATGGAGTCATATGGAAGTATATTTTCTTTTATCCTGAGGCCATTTAAATAGGGAAAATCCAACAGAACAATCAGGGAACTCTTCACTTCAGAAAGACAGAGCTTTGAAGAAAACACTGGATGACGGCTTTAATAACGGGAAGCTGTCTAGCTGATCTCAAGTTACACTGTGGAGGCTGTCCTCTGTTTACACGGGAAGGCACCATAAAATGCCTCCACAGGCCTAATTCTATGATGTGGGTTTTGACAGAGATGCTGTTCATACTCATGAAAGTAAAAGCTCCATAAAATCTGAAGGAAGCACACTGTAAATTGAATCTAAATGGGCTTCAGTAGGGTAAAACCAAAAGCATTTCTTAAAAAAAGTTTTCTTTTCAATCCCCTCCAATAATTTGTATGTGCAATTTTGCTGATGAAGCACTCTTAAAATAAGCCAGTTGAGCAGAGCAGGTTCCTATCTTCTAAAGATGAAAAAGAATATAAATTGGAGATGACTAACCATCAGTTACTCATCTTTGCTGTAATTATGGTATTTGGCCAGTGGCTTTTATTGCGGTAGGTTAGAATTTATTGCTCATCTGAGATAACTACTTCTTTTACGTGAACTTTCTGAGGCTGCATCAGACATCTCAAAGGTATTAGTAAATTAATACATCCATATACAGAGCATTACGGTTTCCCAGGCACTCATTTAAAAATATAAAGATATCAAAAACTGGACAATTCACTGAACTCTTTATATGAAACCCATGTTTTTAACCTAGTATAATATAGTACAGCTTGAATGGTTCTAGCTTGAATGGTTTAGAAAGAAGCTTGTCCAGAATTCCATCACTAAAGTGACTTTAAAAGTTGTAAAGAAAAAAAAAAAAAGCAGCAAATAGATTAAAGAAGAAAAGGTCTGATTCTATTAGTGTGACACAGAAATGTGGCAGTATTATTAATAAAACCTGGTAGTTCTAAGTATTACATAAGGAGAGCAAAGTCTGACTCCCAGCCAGTGGAGAAAAGGGAAAATTAATACCTTAATTCACCACTATGGCTTGCATGATTTCCCTAGAACTGTAGTTATCATTTCGACAGAAGTTGCTGTTGTGCAGACAACAGATGCCAAGACTACTAGTTGAAAGACCATGGCTTCATGGATGCTAAAAGAGTTACTTGAAGTGCAAAGTACTTCCACAGAATAGTTTGAGAAATTGCACAACAGGATCCTGTGAAAGTCATATTTATAAATTCTCATCACTAAATCATCCTGAACCCCCTTGAAATGTGCAAAAGGCTTTCAAAAGTAAAAGCTAGATCTTTTCTAAGTACAAAAAGAAAGGCAAACTTTTAAAAGTAAAAACAAACAATAAGCATAAGAGCACTGGTAAATGAAGATTACCTTGATTTTGGTGAATAAATCCTCTTAGGCCTGGTTTAAATCCAGCTCAGTCACTTTCTGGGTTTTGGCAGACTGTACAGTCCCCTCTATGCGCCAGGAAAAAAAGTCTCTCTGCCACCTTGCACTTTTGCCAGTTTGTCCCTATTCTCAGCAGCCGCCACTGTGCCACAGATGCTTCTGTTGCCGGGCTCCCCCGCCTCTCTGCCCTTGTGCTCTGGAAGCTGCAAACCCAATAGCATGTTCAATGGCTCCAAGGACAGAAGAGTCTCCCTTCCCCTCCAGCGGGTCTCTCTTCTCTCAGTCATTTCCTTTCTGAAGGACATAACAGATAAATAAATAAAACATTTAACTGAGCACCATGATATGAAAGAAACTGTTTTTATATAAATACATTTTTCTGACCTTTTCCCACATTTCCTTTTATCTCAGAGGTTATTTTAAATTTCTAAATGATTTCATTTGTGACTTTTATATTAATTAAATGCATAAAAGTAATTAAAAAATATCAGTGATCATACAAATAAATGTAGAGACACTGAAGAGCTTACAAGTTTTTGTGGACTGATACTTTACACCTTGTTAACAGCACACTCATGCAGAGATATATGACGGGAAGGAAATTTAACGAAATAGCTAATTATCAGTACTCAGACTCTTCTTATATTTGCCCCACTGCACAACATAAAGCATGATGATCCTATGCGGCGAATGAAGAGACAGGACGCAGCTTGATGCAAGCAAATGTCAATTTATTGTACAGAAGCACGCGTTTTTATACACTTTCAGAAGCTGCGCGTTTTAAACAGATTGGTTCTTGAAGCTAAGCATTGCATACTAGGCAATCCCTGATTGGTGGTTAACTACCAGCAATTAACAGCAAGGTGTTACCTTTCCTTGGCGCCATCCTTGGCGGCATCCATCTCCCACTCCCCTGTGCTCTGCAAACATGCCTCATCATGTTAATTGTTGTCTAGGCAAGCTCGAGCACATTCCCCTCAGCTAACTGATTGCCACGCGTGGTCCTAGTTTCCAGCCCGCTCCTGCATCTCCCCCTTCCTGTTGCACAAAAGAACCCCTGAAACCGAGCAAAAACAAGGCACAAGTAATAGAACAAATAAAAAACCAACTAAGACATATTATCAATGTCAAAATAACCCACTGTCTTTGTTCCGTACAGTTTTACAATCCTATGTCTTCCTGAAGAGATTAAACTGCAGAGATGAACCATGCATATAGACAATGGTATGCTATAGAGGTTACATGACTGTTTCCCTAGACAATTCTTAAGTTCCCCAGGGACATGATTTGGCACCTTTATATCTTAACTAAACAACCATCTAGGGGAGGAAAAAATTACTATCCATAATCAGTCTGATCATGGTTAACGACACTGAAATTTGCTTTGATTCACCACCACTGGAATTGTTCCAGAATTATTGAATACATCATATTGGTAAAGAATAGATTTCATATAGCAACTGTAATTAAGTGATGACACTAAAGGTTTAGGAAATGCTTTTGATAAAAATTTTTTAGTCAGATACTCTCTGGAAAGAAAGCTTATTCATTCACCTCTCTATTATTTCTGCCCAGTCACTGCTGTTCCTCCAGGTTTTGTAAAGACCGGTAAATGAACAGATAAGAGATTCAATCAGTACCCCTGCTGAGGGCAAGACGGGCATGCCTGGGTCATTAGACTTTATTTGGCAGACAATAGCTTAGCAATTAACACATGCATACATTAGAACCATCTGCAGAAGTGGGATCTATTGATGGAGAGGGTTTTTTTGTGTGTTATGGTTCGAGAGAAGGCTTAGGAAGCAGGGAGAGCAAAATCTTGAAAGGAAATGGGCTTCAAGCTTGTTTCTGCTGTGTAACAACAGGACACATGGATTGCTATTACTGAATAAGGCTGTTAATCTCACACTGATAACAATGCTTTTCATGTTTTAAAACCATGTCTTTGGGGCAGTAGTGTTGTAAAACAACTGTTCTCAGGACCAGAGATGGCACTGCTCATGGGAGGAGGTACTTTATTATTAGAGCAACTTGTATAGCTGGAAAGAGGAGTCCACTTCCCCTGTACCTTATTACTTCTCAGGTGGAAGAAGGTCCTTAAACCCTTATGGCCTTTCTTCTCTTATTTCCAGTTTTTAGTCTGTCATTTTAATGTATTTTTCCCTCCTCTCCTGAAAAACATGGCTCCTGGCCTGAACCTCCAAAATATTGTCTTAGTCATCTAACAATTAAAAACCCCACCAGATTTAGAATGCCATTACTTTAATCCGCTCCTTTGAGAACATCCATAAGACTTAGATGATTACCTTGAGAGGTCTCTTCCAAACTCAACAGTTTTATGATTCTATGCTTCTAACTTACAATCTTTACAACTCAAGAACCGAGACACTCTTGTCTGCTAAGAATAAATCTAAACAATTCATTAGTTTTGCCATTTCTGTTAACAGTTGTGAACACTGTTGTTGAGGAAATTCCCCAGATCCGAAAGAAGCAGAAGCCTAGCCATCAGAAAGGAGAAGTCAACTAATCCTCTTGCTTTTATATTCAGTCCTTAGGGTTTTCCAGGTTTTCTCCCCTTCTGAAACCAAAGCATCTCAGAGAAATTAGTTTTTATAGGGGTGGTTGGCAGAAAGGATGGCTCAATTGAATTAGGCTGAGAAATCATGCACTGGGTTCCAGTGTAAACAAACTCAGCCCTTTATTGATGCAAATTTGTTTGGGGATCACTAAACATGTAATGACCAGAATCAGAGTATTTCAGACCATGGCCATCTTGCTCCCACTGTTGGTGCAGTCCTTTGAGCAGATTGCTGACAGCAAACACTGAAAAACAACTTCTCTGCTTTGTTATATGCTCAGGAAGGTCTAGCACAGGGCAAGCAATGAGAACTGGTTGTGTATCAGGGGTTTTTGTGAGGGAAAATGCAGTGCCTCTTTTTTCCAGGCTTAAACTAAAAAAAAAAAAAACAAAACCCAGAAAAAACCCACACACCTCAAAACCCAGAGCTTTTCTATTGTTTGTTTTTCTTTTAGAGGAGTCATTAAAACTGGTTGCTCTGGCTGATTTACAGGAACTCAGGTTAAAACAATAAAGAACTAAAATGCTTACTGAGAGGATAATGCAATTTGCTTTGCTAGTTGTATCATTGCAGGTGGGCACAGCTCTAAGTTTGAGCATTCCCACAGAAAATATCGTCAAAGCATCGTGTTAATAGACAACAGAAAACAGTCAGAACAGTTTTCACAGAAAGGATAATTCCTGGAGGCAGGAAATTTGCTAGTGAAATGAACTAAATTAACTCTTTAAAATAACACTGTGTGACTTATGCAGATTGTTCAGACTAACTCCTTCACCTCCAGTTAAAAGTTGTTTGCTACTTATAGGAAGAACAAACTAGATTAACCCTCTACACCATCAGGTGACTTTATTACTCAAGTGTCATCAAATATAAAAAGAAGAAACCGTATGACCTGAGATGAGAATTTCTATCAAGTGTCATCAAATATAAAAAGAAGAAACCGTATGACCTGAGATGAGAATTTCTATCCCATTCCTCAACTGAATATAAATGTACTTAATTCCAATTCTTTTCAAACTGACGATACCTTACTGTAAATCAAAACCATGCACACTGCTCCAGCAAACACTCTAAAAAAACCCTTGTTGCTTTAAAGTCAATGATCTAGCAATCAGCGTATATCCACTGCAAGTGCCTGATGGGAAGGTGGCAGAGAATACTTGACCTGCTTGACTACAGCTGTGTAGTGTGTGAGAAAGTTTTTGATCACAGCTGTATTTTCAACACCTGAATATCCCCTTCACAAACACAACTCACTGCTTTCAAACACAGCAATCCCATTTTGCCCTTTGGATTGGCTACCCTGGTGGCAATGCAGAGGCTGGTCATTCGTAGGTCTCCTTTCCTTAACGCCTTGCACCAACCTCTTAACCAAGGTGTGTGACGGAAGAAGTATTGCTCTATACTTTTTGATACCTTGGGTTCAGTGTCCTGGGAGTCCAGTCCTGGCTAGTGCTGTAAAGATGTCTTTACCTTTCGCACATGACTGCCCGTGGCTGACAGGATGCACACACGTTACTTACACAAAGTACTTCTGTAGCCCTTCGTTATTGCCATGACTTGGGAGCTAGACTTAGACAAGTAAATCACCCCATCTTAAACTCAAACATGAATGTCACCCCACCACAGATACTGGATGTAGTCTTTACCCTTTCTTTAAGTTATTTTTGCTAAAACCTAGAAAGGAGTAAGAGAGACTTGAATGCACCACCTGGTGCACCCACCTGCCCCAAATCAACTCAAGTATTTCTGACAGGTAACTCTGTAACCACTTCCTTAAAACCTCCAGTGAGTAAGCTTCCCCAGCCTCTATCTGCAATCTACTCCAGTCCTTAATTATCTTTGTCATTGGAGCATTCTTGCTACAAATTCCTTCTAAATCTGCTTTTGTTCCAGTTCAAGAATATTACTTTTTGTCTCACAACTTGAACAGAAGAACAGTTTGTTCCCCTTCCCCTTTGCAGAAACTTCTAAATATTTAAAGCCTGTTGCATGTCTCAGCTGTCTTTTCTCTGGGCTAAAATCTAGTTCCTTTCATTTTTTCTCACAGGCCAGTAGAGTATCAGAGAAAGTAAGTAAGAGCGTCAGACAGAGAACTGAGGTGGCGTTCTCTATCATTACCTGGAATTTCAGTCTAAGCAAATTCAAGTAGAACTAAAGGAGAGTCAAAACACTTTCCATACAGAATTGGAATTATACTCACTATGAAAGCTTCTTCTACTTCAGCACTTTCAGGAGTCTTACCAAACAAACAAACCAGCCACCCCTCAGCAAAGTAGCAAAGACAGTTCAGAAAGGATACAGGCAGCTAAGGCAACCTCTGAAATAAGCTATGAAAGAGCGTCAGGAAAAGTTTCCCATTTATTCAAATCAACCAAAAGTTTCACATTTACATAGCAGCAAACCTTTCTACTTGGAGACTTTCTTCTTATAACATGAAGGATACTTCCCAAGTCACTAGGGCTGCTGGGCTGACCATCTCAGCAATTAGTGGGTCCAGCTGAGAGCTTTCTCTGGGCATAGAAGGATGTTAACCTTTTCTCTGCCATTTGCTGAGTAGATGCTCCAAGTAGCTTACACCAGCACACTCGGTGCTTTTAAAGCCATCCTTGGTATTCCTGATTGAGAAAGTAGCATAACAATACTAAGTGTTTGCAAATAAACACATGGATAAGGAAGATAAATTTTTCAGAATAGGAAAAACCTTCTTAATCCATTTTAATATGAAAGCTCACTGTATTACCAAATTTTTGTTCATTTACTCTGCATGTGTTAGAATTTTTACTGACAAATTCAGTACTTCCTACAGTAACCCGTCTCTCAGAAAGGGAAGTGCACACAGAAGCAGAATCATATCTCTGACGCTGAAGTTACTCAGAGGCAGTTGTTTAGCAATCTGGTGCATCAGCATGAATTTGGCCTGCATTCTTGCTCATGGAGAGCTGTATAATATGTAAAGCCCACCACAAATAGAGAATCTAATATCTCAGTAAGTTAAGAAAACAATCTCAAAATTAAGTCTGCAATTGGATGCACATGTGCAGGCCCCCTATGTTTCTTTGCTAAGGGTCCTGGCAAAGGAGGTGGTTATCAGGATGTGTTCAAAATAATCTAGAGGAAAAAAGCATAGCTTTGCACCATGTCATTGAGACTAGAATTGTTTTGGAGTATTTACAGATAAACCAATTATAGAAAATCCATAGGTATTTGGATAGGTACTGAATCAAAACAAAAATAAAATATACCCTATTTTCCCCTCTATAAATTGACTGTAGTATAATTTCTATAGACTTTTTATAAATTTACTCTACAAGGTAAAATTGGAAGATAATTTTTAATGGATGTAAAACAGTGAATGTGTAGGAGAGCAGCTAAGTCTCATGAGAAACTTTCTGATAAATGGACTTGCTTTAATTATATAGATGAGAACTCAGCAAATGGTATTTCATATCCAGCCTTTGCCGAAAAAATGCAGTGCACAGTCCTAGGTAATAGAATTATAGTACTGAAGGAAAAATATTCATCCTTCCAGTCCAAGTCTGCTTAATCTGATTTTTAAATGTGTGACTGAAAAAATACTGATCCTTGATCACTGGTGAAACTAGAAAAGAGTAAGAAACCCCAGCTTTTAAACCACAGGTCTCCAAATAATGTACCAGATCTCCATTGTAGCTATCCAGCAGGGGGTACGCTGGATCTCTACTCCAAACAGGAGAGAGGACTCCGAGGTAGAGAGCAAACACAATTTATTTAAAATCGCCCAGAAGCAGGGACAGAACCGTGATGCCTGAGTTTCAAGCCTGTGCTCCTTTGACTACTGATATTAGTAATGCTTACATCAATGCAGTCTGCTGTTGTGCCAGGTAACACCCACTCTAGTACCAGGACAGGCAATTCACACCATCTAGAAAGAGCAAGCAGATTAATTTATGACATCAATATATATAACAGAGAGAGTAAATAAAGTAGCTGTAAAATAAGTAGGAAGCCAACACTTTCCACATTGGTCTTAAGTGTCTTGCTTTATAGCTGGTGTTTAATTCAGTGTTATGAAATTTAAAGTACATTACTTTTAAGCCATAGATATTTGTCAGAGTGAATCTTTAATTGACCCTTGATGGATGATATCGACAGATAGTTGGCATTTCAGGATGGTCTGTACACTTCCAGGCTGTACAAGGGAAAAAAAAAAGTAAAAAAAAAAAGTAAGTAATTATGATCACCAAAGACACAAAGCTCCTTTTGCCTTCACCTATATTCTATGAGCGTTCCCCTTTCACCCTTCACCTTCCACATTACTAACCGTGTTTTTAACAATGGAATAAAAAGTAACACAGAAGCCACTCATCTACGGCAGACTGGAGATGTCAGGTTGAAATCACAGGTTGCAGCATGAAAATATAAGACAACTCATGGCCGAACTCATGGCATTTACAATTTCTTGGTCTTATCTGTGAATGAAGTGTGGATACCTATGGGAAACATTCATTCTCCAAATGGCTTTAGGTAGCATAACTCTAAATACAGAAGCAAACCCCTTCTCTCTTAGAAATTTGGTAGTTGCATTCAAATTATAATTGCCAAGTGATATTTGTGTTCAAAACAACACATTAATCATAAAAGACATGACCTTTAGAAAGATAACATTCTTGCTCTTTTTTTGTTTGTTTGTTTCTTTTTACCTTGGGACAAGATACTGCATAAGTTAAGGCAGGTCACACAATACAAATTGAAGAAAGGATAATTTAAATCGTGCCAGCTATAATTCTATGCAAGAAAAAATACAGTTATATGAAATTGTTTCTGCAAGGTTCAGCAGAGCATTGTTTGGTGATGTCTGCCCAGCTAGAACTTCATTGGGCTACTGTTGTAAAAAACAATGAAAAATATTGTTATAAATACATTAGCAGCAAAAGGAGGGCTAAGGAGAATCTCCATCCTTTATTGGATGCAGGGAGAAACATAATGACAAAGCATGAGGAAAAGGCCGAGGTACTTAATGCCTTCCTTGCCTCAGTCCTTAGTAGTAAGACCAGTTGTTCTCTGGGAACCAGCCCCCTGAGCTGGAAGACAGGGACAGGGAACAGAATGAAGCTCCATAATCCAAGGGGAAATAGTCAGGGACCTGCTACACCACCAAGACACACAAGTCTATGGGGCCAGATGGGATCCACCCAAGGGTGCTGAGGGAGCTGGCAGAATGCTCACCGATCTGTGTAGTGGATAGAGGGAATAGGCGGTGGATCTGTTTGCCTGTACCTCAGTAAAGCCTTTGAGACCGTCTCCCACAGCATCTCCTGGAGAAACCGGCTGCCCATGGCTGGGACGGGTGTGCTCTGCGCTGGGCTAAAAGCCGGCTGGCGGCCGAGCCCCAGGAGCGGTGGGGGATGGAGTCACACCCCTCTGGCGCTGGCGGGGGGCACACGGGGTGTCCCCAGGGCTCAGCGCTGGGGCCGGCCATGGTTCATGTCGCCATGGACCATCGGGGTGAGGGACCGAGCGCTGCCCCAGCCAGTGTGCGGGTGGCACCAGCTGGGGGTGTCGATGTGCTGGGGAGCGGGGGGCTCTGCCGGGGGGGCTGGGCAGGCCGGGCCGAGGGGCCAAGGCCACTCGTACGAGGTTCCCCAGGGCTCAGCGCCGGGCCCCGCGCCGGGGTCACCCCAGCCCCGGGCAGCTGCGGGCCTGGGGCAGAGCGGCTGGGAAGGGCCCGGCGGGGAAGGGCCTGGGGGGGCTGGCTGGCGGCCGGCTGGGCAGGAGCCCCCCGCCTGCCCAGGTGGCACCAGGGGAGGGTTAGATTGGGTGTGAGGGGACATGTCTTTACCAAAAGGGTGGTCAGGCACTGGAACAGGCTGCCCGGGGAGGTGGTGGAGTCACCGTCCCTGGAGGTGTTTAAAAAATGTGTAGATGTGGCGCTTGGGGACATGGCTTATTGATGGACCTGGCAGCACTGGGTTAAGAGTTGGACTTGATGATCTTTAAGGTCCTTTCCAACCTAAATGATTCTATGATTCTGTGATTCTAATGACTATAAAACATTTTCATGCACTGATTTCACATCTAACCAGGATCATCATTCTAATAAAAAAGAACGGTATCAGAAGGTGGGCACAAACTCCAGCTGTGGTCAGAATACCCAAGATGGAAAAAAAAATGTATAAAAATAAAGAGTAACTTCTGATCCAGATTCTTTTTTTCAGTGTTGTTTGAAGTATTTTACCAGGAAAAGAGAAGCAGCTTAAGCCAGAAAGACTTCATCGTTCTGTTATATCTACAAAAAGTTTTTCCTGTTTTATTCCCTTTGAAAATCTGTATTGTAGAGGTCATTTCAATGGAAGTCATAATGAAAATGGCTGAAGAAAACAGGCATTCCCTTACACTTGTGCACATACATGAACGTATCCATAAATCATTAAAACTTGTGAGGGAAGGGATCAGAAAGGGAAAGATGAAAGTTTGTCCTTATCAATCGTCCAAGCTTTGTGATATGAAGGAGCTTGCATTGGTACTCTGGGTTTGCAAATCCCATCCCCCTTCATATAATTATATGATCTGTCGGAAATGAAATTGCATGTCATGAAATACTGCACAACCCCATAAATAATTAGTGTTTCCATTTTCCAAAGCAAATTGATAAAACTGGTATTGGCTTAGTTCTTTCAGTCCAAGAAGCTCTGTCAGACTTGCGATGCTAATTCAAACTTCCACATTTGGAATGATAAAAATAGAGATTTCCAAACTGAATCCCCTTGCCAGCATGAAGGACAGGTTAGATTTAACGGAGTTACAGGAGGTTCAGAGTCAACACAAACGCCTATTAGAACACAACAAATATTATTAAATTTTTGTTTTAGAATCTATTCAAACTAGCTATTCTTCTAATTCACTGAAAGACACCCTCTGGTTTTGTCAAATATGGGATGGGACTTTCTGACCATATAGTTTACCATTCCTGAGTCAGGTGTCATTTGCACCAAAAGCATTCTGCTTCTTTGTGATACCAATACACCCTTCCAGAGAAACCCCAGCTAAGCCCAAACCTCAGTGACCAACTGAGTCTGAAAGCAGATCTGAAAGCATTTGAAAACTATAATTCTATTGCACATATCCATCAGTGCATCTCAGTCCCACATCAACCTAGCTTAAGGTCATACATTTCTGAAAAGTAATGTGACTTCACCTCACATGAATTAAAAATAAAAGTAAACCTAAGCAGATGGAGCTATGGATTTAGGCAGCATTCAGCAAATATTACTTTACAATACATGCAGGCATCTTAAGTGACTCTTTTGATCCTTAAGGCTTGAGATCCTGGCAAGACTGCTAATGGAGTCAGCCGAGCAAGACTGGCTGCTTGCTAAAAACATGACAGTTTAAAAACAAGGCAATTTTAAATTTTGGCCCAACATTTGTTTCTGGAGAATGACATATAAATTAGGAATAGAACTGCTCAAAAATCAAAACCATCCTGCAGTGAGTGTCATATTCATTCAGATGGAAGAAATTAGTCTTGGCTTATTTCATTCTTGTTTGCTAGGAAAGCAATTCAGAAATTACCCAGATTAAACCTTTATAAATTTGAGCTGTCTACATTTCTATTAGTATCCCAAATTGTTTTGGGACACAGACTAATGAGAATGATATGACAACTATAATTTGATTTTGATTTTGTACATTGGCAAAATTTGCAGGTGCTTCTAAAGAAGCTTGAGGACAAGTATAATATAGGGTGTGGAGGATTTGGACACCAAGAGACTTGCTGTTTGGTCACAATCACATGTCTAGATTGGAATAAGAGACCCAAAATGGATAGATAAGAGTCCTCAACTGCAGAAAGACTGTGATTATGAAGCAACAAAGTACAGCCTGGAGTGTCTTGTTATGTAAAACCGTCCTGTGGCATCATAAAAAGAAAACCAACTAACCTATCCAAAGTCCACAATAAAATCCAGAGATATGGTCACTTATAACTGTCTAGATAGGGCTGTCTATATAGTAGCAGTAGATAACTACGGTGCATTGCCTTAGCAACACCACCTTCTGCAAAGCAGAGCTGCTCAGGAATTTGCTGAGAAGGTATAAAGTTCATGACCTACGACTTTCCTGTCAGCACAGCATGGATGGATCAGTATTACAGCAGCAAAGTTATTTTCCAGCTAGCAACAGGATGACATATGGCCAGCCTGAAACACGCTGCTTGGGTTGCAATGGCCTGTTGGGCTACATGGGTGGGGCAGCAGTGCTGCTCAGCAATGCCAGTGCTAACCTACTCCGTATCCAGGGTGGCATAAGTGTATCTCCCAGGTGGGGACATGACCAGTGCCATAAGTGGCCAAGCATGGGAGGTAGTGGACACTCCAGCTCATCATTTACCAGAGCTCCAGTCCCCATGGCTGGATGGTTGCTGTTGCCATGTAGCAAGAAGGACCTAAAAGGAATAGTGACACTTAAACCCTGATGACGCTTTCAAGGAATCAACATTTTATGAGTCAGTCAGGCCCCAAGACAGAGCTGCATCTGAACTCCTTGGCCAAAAGCAGCCCAAGTTTTTAGATTTTCTAGCTTTTCATGGGTTAAACTCATGACAGAAATCTCTGAGGGACTCTTCTCTTTTTGGAGTATCTTTTACTGCCTATTAGCTTAGACTAGGGGACCTCAAACTTTTTAACCAGGGGGCCAGTGCGCGGATGAAGTGGCAGGCAGCCATCTGTGGCTGCTTGGTTTCCCCCCACCCCCAGCCTCCGGCAGGGGGGGGTGGGGGGGTTCTTGAAAATACCGGGGGCCAGATTGAGGACCCTGGGGGGCCATATCTGGCCCGCGGGCTGCAGTTTGAGGACCCCTGGCTTAGACCATTCGCTTCATTTTGGAACTAACTGGAGGCAATGTTCAAAAGTAATGTTCAAAGACACTAACAAAACTTATGCAAAAAATCTTCAAAAGCTCAATCACAAAACCTCTCCAGCTTCATCAGTAATATTTACAAGACTCCACAAAAGAGATTTACTCCTGCTCCTCATAAGCTTCTGTAACAAATTTTTAACATCTATTAGTCATTTATTAACTCCTAAATTACCATTTGCAAATGGTCCCCTACTAGAAATTGTGATCTAAATCTTAATTAATGATTTTATTTCTGGAATTTTGTGAGTTACTTGAATGAGTCCAGAAAGAAACAACCCATTAAGTGATGTTTTTCTTAAAATAAATGGAGTGAAATATATCGCATACATCTGCTAAAGTAACTGAAGCTGTGCCTGACCTCCTATTCCTAGCAGTGTTGCAACAGACTGCCACATTGTCTCTGGACAGCGAAGTAGGACTTTGTGTCGTGACAGCCTTTACATGAAAGCTTACCTGATTTAATCTTTCCTGTAGTTGCTAATTATTCCCCTTGGTCCAACTGTAAAATTAATGTGAGCATGTGCACAGGCTATAAAGTAGGCTCTTGGTTGGCTTTGACATCCTGGGAAGTTGCAGAACTCTGTCTGCGATCTACTACTCCCAAGGGCTCGTTGGTTTTCTGTGTCCAGCCACCGTGCCAGGCGAATGATGAGACAGTTTAGATGGAGTCAGGAAAAGAAATGTCTTCAAAAATTACTCCTGATGCAGGGGAGCTCTATTTGGGTATAACAGAGGATGCAGGATATCTCAGGTCCAGCATATAACGCCAGATTATTTTCATCAATTACTAGCACTCCTCTCAGCATGCCATTGCAGCCAGCCTGAAAATGAACACAGAAGACAGCAGATTTACAAAGAATTGCTTTTAAATAGTTCCTGAGAAGATGCTGGTGCCACTGGTCATACCATCATATGCCTACTGTGCACAATGTGGGGGAAGGTGCCATTTAACATCTCCCATTATTTGTGCATGAGGCACCATAGGAACCATGGAAAGATTTGATACCCACTTTTAATATTCAGCCTCTACTCGGGAGCAGGAACTTCAGCTCATTTGGCTGCTAGGTCCAGCTAACCGTTCCTCCCCAGCGCAGCATGCCATCAGCTCACCTTTTCCAGTCCAACTCGGAAGTGCCGGCACAACTGGTTGACTTCAGGCAGTCCATATGCTGGGGCTCTTCCAGACAGGAATCTGAAGGCACAGTTTTAGGCTGTGATGTTCAATTTGAACTAAGGTGTCTTCAGTAGGACATTCCTTCTAATACACTCAGCCACAAATGGAAAAAAACCCAAAAATTTTAAAGCATTTTAAGCTTGTGCGGCGAAGAAAACATGAGATTTTACCACATAAATTTGCTCAGATGTTTAAATGTAAACACACATTCACCTGTGTTTTCATGAATGCAGTTTTCAATATGCTGGATCAGTTTCTGAGTTGGTGCACATGAGTATAGTCCCAACCTTTCAATGCAAAGATTGTCCACATAGATACTTCAGTGGAACAGTACCAGTTTATGCCAGCTGAGATTTGTTGCCTGGATTAGGCTCAAATTTATCTCAAAACTCAAAGTGAAATTTATTAAATGTGGCTGAACGTGCCTTCATTTTAAGTTGCAGGTAAATTCTTCACATTTCAATGCAAATATATGATTCAGCTCAGGTTCATTTGAAATGTATGCACACAGAGTTTTTCTTTCAAATACTCAAACCAGATATATTTTCAGCTTCAAGTTCCATTGTAAACTTATCACACAGCTCAAATTCAAATCAATTTGCAAATTCATATAACATTAACCTGTAATTTCATCAAACTCCAGAAATTGTGCCTAGTTCTATCACTTAGTTCTTTGGATTTTATTTCTTAAAATATACAAAAAGTCAACCCTCAGATTAGCATTTAACACAACACTCTCAAGTATGGTAATTGTGATTAAGACCCTCATTCCTCATTTGGAAATAATTAGAGCACTCTTAGAAAAAACACTGTATGAAGAAAAGAAATCAAAGATTTATGTTTCATCACTATGCTTTTAGATTCTTTATGAATAAGTGCTTCGTGGCAAATGTTTGAAAGGAAGTGAGAAGTGGTCTGATACATATATCAGGTTAAAGACTATATTTTGTTTTGTTGGACTGTGAATTACATTTCCAGTATATAAATTTATGGCGTAGAAGTAAGTGAAAGAGCATTTTTACACAGTGCTGCTAAACTTTATAGAGGTGTGAAGACAAGGTCTATCAGTTTCTAGTCTGATTCTCAATATATATGACAGATTATTGTAACAAATCAGTAAGAATGAGAAACATGAAACAATACAGTCCTGCATTATTAAGCGTAGGTATTTTTAACAAATTCTTGAGTCTTAAAGAGCAGGCAGTATCATGCTATGAAGCTTGAAAGGTCAACAAGTTACTGGACTCAAAGAAGAAAGAAACAGGATTGCTGAGAAAAGAATACTGATTTGGACATTCAGAGAAATGGAAAAAATAAAAAAAGACTAAAATCGATAAAAAAATACAAGCACGCATGCCTATCAGACAAGGAAGTCATGCTACTGGGTTTCCCTCTAATAGACTATTTGAAGTTTGAAACTCTAGATATTCTTTTTATTTTTCTTTTATATGACAGATGGAAATGGCAAAAATGTAAAGTTTCCTCTCTACTGGAAACCAAATGGAGATTTTTATGATTTTTATCATTAATAACAGGGTATGACATTCTGGTCAAGTAGCAAAAAAAGACAGAGTCATTTGTTCAAAAAAGTCATGTAGTGAATTCTATCAATATGCTATTATTAATACACAGAGTCAGACACGAGTTTAAATGTTCCACACTGAACACTCAAATGAATATTAATATGAGAAATTGTCATTCGGCAATAGAGGTAAAAATAAACTGCCGATGCAATGTACGTGCAATAAAGCTGCATGTAGAAGCTGATCCCTTAGAAAATACCAGCTGTTACAGAACGGTGTGGGACATCTCTTTGGAAAAGGGGTTCTGTGAGACTGCCTTCCCTTGGGAAGCACCATCACCTCAGCACCTGCCGAGGTCCTTAGTTTCAGCTCATTCAGTGGCACGGTGCTTAGCAATTTAAAACCCTTCAGCAGCTCCAAGGCAGAGCATGTAATCACTGACTGAACCTACCAGGGACAGGTATTAACAGGTAATAATGCATTTCTTCACCAGATATTCATCTACATGGGAGTCAGAGCTTTCCTGGGGACATTTCAGGATGGAGGATGAAATTTAAAAGAAATCCAAAACTTCATTACAAACTTTATCACCTTTAATGCTCAGGAAAATGGGATTTTTGCCTTACTTCTCTAATAGAATATAAGTTTAAACAAACAAGAAACCCTGGAATATACTAAAACAAAGCTTACCCCATCTACCTGTGTGCAGAAAAGACAAGTGAACAAACCAGAAATAGCAGATACTAGTGTTGACTGTACCAGGCATTTTCAGGAAGACGTACTGTGGTGTTGAGTGCGGTACTTACATGCCTATGTAGGTTACACTGAACTAAAATAGAATTGCACGCATAAGGAGGAGAATTCATACCCTGAGAAAGGTGACACAGAAACGTCTGCCTGTGATTTACTGATTTGTAATGTCAAGTAAGGTCAGCTAAGCAGCAGTTATAGTAATTATGCCTTTCTTTCAGGAATACACAAAGAAATTTCTGGTTACCAGAGAGGAAGCATAATTTTTTGGGTTCACAGAAACTGCAAATGAATGTGGCCAGTACAGAACCAAAAATGCCTCTCCAAACATTTCTTCAGCTATACAGATCTCCTGAATATGTATGCATTGGGAACAGAGCCAGTACTGCCCTCTGCCTAACTTGCATGTTTGATTAACCCAGAAGATTTTGCAAATATATCCCATCGTTATTTCTCTTTGTCTGTCTTAGCAACTGCCTTTTAGAAAAATACAAGGGGGGGAAAAAAAGCCCAAAACCTCAAAGAGGAAACACTGTGCCTATGCCTTCCAAAGCCTATGCCCCTACTGCATAATGCAGACCAGATTTCCTTTTAATATCTGAGCTTTACCTGGCTATAGAATAGAAGCATTTAGGTTGGAAAAGACCTTTGGGATGATCAAGACCAACCATTAACACAGCACTGCCAAGTCCATCACTAAGCCATGTCCCTATGTGCCACATCTATGTGCTTTTTACATACCTCCAGGGATGGTGATTCCACCACCTCCCTGGGCAGCCTGTTCCAGTGCTTCACCACCCTTCCAATGAAGACGTTTTTCCTAAGATCCAATCTAACCCTCCCCTGACTCAGCTGGAGTCTCTTTCCCCTTGTCTGGTCCCTTGTTCCCTGGGAAGCAGAGCCCGACCCCCCCTGCCTACAGCCCCTGTCAGGCAGCTGCAGGGAGCGATAAGGGCCCCCCCGAGCCCCCTCCTCTCCAGGCTGAGCCCCCCCAGCCGCCCCCCATCCCACGGGTGCCCCAGCCCCTGCCCCAGCCCCTGCCCGGCTCTGGACACGCTCCAGCCCCTCTGCGTCCCTCTGGCCGTGCGGGGCCACAGCTGGACACAGCGTTCCAGGTGTGACTATCTTACTAGTTGACCACCAGGAATGCCACGCAGGGTATCTGAAGGCTGGTTGTGGTGGAGCTCTGTCCATTTGGAAGATGGGCAAGAAGCCAAGAAAGTTGTCCTGCAGCCACACCAAAAGCCTTTCTATTTCATAGCTCTGCTGCCTTTTTATTGACTTGCTATGAGTCAAAAGAGCATAATGGGAGTATGGTGTGAGGTTCAACAGCAGTTCACATGTAGCAGCAATGATCTACATGCACCATGACACTTAACTCATCCCTTTAGTGCTGCTGTTAGCTTTCAAAAGGAGCAGTGAAACACCTCTAGTTCCAAATACTGAAAAGCAGCATAAACCCAGTGTGCCATGAGAAACAAAGCACCCTCAAGGGGATCAGCAGATCTAAACGAGATTTTAATGTTAATAAGTACTGACTGACCTTTTCCATTAACTAGCTCACATGGCAGAAAATAGAACATCCATGGTACTCTAGCAATAGGTTAAGTGGATAAACTCATCCTCTAGAAAGAATTAACTATCCCCATTTAAAAATGCAACTGGTTTCCAGAAAGACAATTTCCAATCATGTTTCTGAGGCCTGTATCAGCCCAGATCTGAAAAATACCACTGCAAAAACATTATACTTCTATGGAATTGAAAAAACCACCCAACAGACTGGAGTAGAACTGGATGGAATTACCACCCGGCTGAGACTGTAGCCTGTGGCTGAGAGGTTGTTTCCATCAAAAATATTTAGAGCTCTAGTAAGTGGTTCTGACAGTCGTCTGGGACTCTGGAGACTGGGGTTCAGTCTCCTGCTTTGTAGCACGTAACCAGTGAAGTCTGACGAGGTGAGTTCATCCATCTGTGCCTACACTTCCAACCTGTAAAATGGGAGCATTGTTCCTTACTTCTCAGGATGAAATAAAGGTAAATACATTAGGCAACTTATTCCTTATGCAGTAGGACAAATAAAGCCTCTCTGTGTATATATTTTCCCCTTTCCCTCACCTGCTACAGGAAATCCAGATTTTTCATGCATCTCCATGACATCTGTGCTAGACAAAACCCAGCATGTGTAATACCTAGTTCAAATGACAGTTGGCCAGCCAGTACCCCCTTCCTGACTGGCATACCAGCTGCTCTCCAGTAGCATGTACAACAGCTCAAGTCTGCCAACTTGACCCTTAGCAAACAATGATTTATGGGGTTTTTTCCTCTATCCAGCTTCCATTTTTTCCCCAAAACTACAGAGAACATAACTATATCTACAACTTCTGCCCTCTTCCAACTGTCTCATGAGTTCAAAAGGTCCTGGGAAATGATCATGTACAGTTCACTTAAAAAAAAAAAAACAAACAAAAACCAAAACAGCTTAAAGGTGAATGGGAACTGCTTTAGGAGGGTGTAATGACATTAAAAGAAGAGATACGTCTTTTAACTGTGAGGATTTGTCATCTTATGCAACGGCAGGAGGATTTCTAAGGTACGTTCCTCAAACTGATCAAGTTGTCATCAATTAAATAATTGCAGTCTGCACTGTTTTTACTATTAAGCTATGGAAGTAGCACATACTTTAAATTCTAAGCCAGAAATTGTATTCCAAACATGTTACAGTAGTTTACCTCATGCATGATAAAGGAAACAAAAAGCCTAGGAAACAGAAAAGACACAGCAACATGATGACTGGTTTTATGGTATTTAACTGCCATAGATCAATCTTACCTTTTGCAACACAAGCATCACTCTACTGGAGCCAAACCACAGATTAACGTTTCTTCTGATTTATTAGTTTTCAGTGTAGTTGCAAACTAAACGGTCTCTGATGTCCTCATGGTCTAACCCATTCTTGCAAAAATGAAAAGCTGGATCCTCTTTTTTTCAGGTGTAGGGGTTTGAAACATCAGGCCTAAACAAAGGTAGTACTAAGGCTTGAATATGCATGTTCAACTCTGCATTCAACCTCTGAGAATTCAGATTTATCATAGAATCATTTCAGTCAGAAAAGACCTTCAATATCACAGAGTTGAAGCGTAAACCTAACACTGCCAAGTCCACCTCTAAACCATGTCCTGAAGTGCCACATCTACACATGGCTTTAATAAGTTTAAGATTCAATAGGCTAATATCAGAAAGTTTTTAGTTGATCAAAGTACAGGATTGCCACCCTGATGTTATTATCCCCTGAAGCTCAAAATATTATTACCTCAAATATATTACCTCAAAATATTGTCACTTAAATCACCGTCATCAGAATTAATCTACACCTGCTGAATCTGCAGAGTGGGCAGGTAAGTTACAAACAGATAAGAAAACAGGGATCCAAAAGGAGAATGAAAGAGAAGGCTGCACTGTTTATGAGGCATATGCTTTGAAATGGTAGAGCATTATCTGTAACAAGCATCAGTATGTGTACTGATCGTTCTGGCCTGAGCTCACAGTGGAAGAAAAAAGTTTCTCAGGTGGAGTATTTCTCTCGTGAACTTAGTGTGATGTCTCCCATTCGGCTGCACACTTTGAGATTTTGTCTTTTTTGTGGCCATAAGGGAGGCCAGATCTACAATCTACAAGGAATCTAAGGATCTCATGAACTTACACAGTTTGGAAATGCACGAGACCTTTTCTTCTCTTCTAAAAAAATGCCATTCCAGCCAGTTCACTTGTGACAATGTGGACACTGGCACCTCAGGTTGAAGCTCTGGAAAACTCACCAAGACAGACAGAGGAACATGTGGGTCATACTGGAAGGATTTCTTTTTTAATGACTTGTGGGCATGGGAGACCACCCCCAGAGCACTGGGAAAGAAAGCACTTGGATCCTGCATGAAGACTTGCACTGGGAATTCAATTCAAGCATGTGCTCTTAAAGAAGCAATAGTTTTCCTAGTATTGCCATTCTGCATCTTTTTCAGTACAGTGCAAGACAAAAAAAAAATAATCTGAAAATGGGTTTAATTGCATTACATAAAATACATGCATGATTACTTAATTCATTTAAATACATCCGTTAACTCTCGTGTTCTTACCATTTATGAGATCCTGAAAGACACAAAAAAGACTGTAATACACTGAAATGAAGTTCAGCATATCTTTATTATATCACTCTGCCTTTGCACTGCTCTTTCATCCAAAACATCCCTTCAGGATATTCTTTACTGATGTTTATCTGCCACCTAGCCAATACTAAAAAGTCTACCTGTATGTAATGTGATCATCTTCTGACCATTGCTTAGCTTCTACTAGTAACCTAAAGTGAATATAGGAGTTCACCATTTTCAACACAAAGCCAGGTTCCCGGATAGCACTGAGGAACTGCTTTAGGTAAAAGTGGGTTTAGAACCCTATACCTGAGAGCATACAGACACTCTAAACACTGTGGCTGGTAGAACAGAGTATTTCATGGCTGGAAACACTTTGCTTTTTCACAGAAACACAGAATGGCTGAGGTTGTCAGCGACCTGTGGAAATCATCTAGGCCAGCCTCCTCCACTCAAAGCAACATCTCCAACAGCAGGTTGCTCAGGACAGTGTCCACTCAGGTTTTGTGTGTCCCTGAGGACGGAGACTCTACAACCTCTCTGGGCAACTTGTTCTAGTGTTTGATCATACTTACACCAGAAAGTTTTTTGTGAAGTTTAAACAGAGTTTCCTGCAGTTGAGCATCTGTATCCTGAGATCAGAATCATGTCACTGTGAATCTTGTACTTTTATGTCCTAGAAAGTCTTCTTTTAAGGATGTTGTGATTACATAAGCCTGTTAGGACACAGGCAGCATTTGCAATGTAATGATACAAGACAACTGACATCTTGGGATCACTAGCATTAGAGTAGCAGTATTTTGAGATATATTTCGTTTAATGTTTTTAGTGGGTTATCACAGGATCCACGGAAGATGAGCTGATTTGCTTTGTGGTATGTAGCAGTCCTCAGTGTAGGGAGGCAACTTTTCTTTCAAGGGATAAAAAGAAACTGCTGGCAGAAGCAAACTAGGTTTGATTATTGTCTAAATTTGTCTAGTACATAACAAAAGCCACAAGGCCTTCAAACAGCACGTAACTGTTCTTGTGCAGCTCTGCAAACAGTCACGCAAAAGTCAGAAACAGCATGATTTAATTCCACTAGAAAACAATGACTTCATTTTAAAAAGATGCTTCACTTTGAGTTCTTCAATTTATATTTTAAATCAATTGTACTCCATGCTGAAAAATATATCAGGAATCAACTGCTCTTTGAGAAACAGCAATGAATTTCTCAAGGGTAAGGAAAGGCAAATCATTGACTTTAATGAGACCTTGGATCTGATTGTGAAGTTAGTTAGAAAAAAAAGTCTTAGAAAAAAGAATATTGGACCAGTCCTGCCAAACAATTACGCATGTGCTTCACCTTATTCATATCAAGTCCATGGATGACAACCTTTTTCCTGACCTCACTATACAGAAGTGTTTACAGACTATCTCAGCACCTCCAGACTGCCATAATCCAACACAATAGTACATCTGCACGCTCATAAGAAAGAACTGACTGCTTTTTGTCATCCTTGCATGACGCTACTTCATTTCATAGAATCATAGAATCATTTAGGTTAGAAAAAGACCTTTGAAATTATTAAGTCCAACCATTACCCCAGCACTGCCAAGCCCACCACTAAACCATGTCCCTGAGTGCCACATCTACACAGCTTTTAAACACCGCCAGGGACGGTGACTCCACCACCTCCCCGGGCAGCCCGTTCCAGTGCCTGACCACCCTTTCGGTGAAGACATGTCCCCTCACACCCAATCTAACCCTCCCCTGGTGCCACCTGAGGCCGTTCCCTCCTGTCCTGTCCCTTGTTCCCTGGGAGCAGAGCCCGACCCCCCCTGCCTACAGCCCCTGTCAGGCAGCTGCAGGGAGCGATAAGGGCCCCCCCTGAGCCCCCTCCTCTCCAGGCTGAGCCCCTCTGCGTCCCTCTGACACCCCTCATAAGGCTTGTGCTACAGGCCCTTCCCCAACCCCATCACCCTAAATTTAAATGTAATTATAATTATCAATAATAATTATTATTTTATTATATTCATAATATCAGTTTAATAATGTATATAACTTAGCTGTATGCTTCTTATATTTTTCATCCTAGAACACCATAAGCAAGAATCTAAAATAACCAGTGCCAAGGCAAGTGTGCCTTCAGCAATATGTACTTTCCCACAAAATGAGAGGATAAGCACCTGGGTATTAGAAATACAAGAACGTCACCGCTTTGAAATGGCTTGGGAGGAGGCCAGATACCATGTAATTATTTAAACCTCTGTGGCCTATTCAGACTGTCTGTTGATCTTGAAAACCTGTACTTTTTCAGCTGTTGTCCGTCTTTGAGGCATTAAACTCTGAAACATCTTTTTATCTGCTTGGAAAACACATAGCACCATGAACTTTACCGAAATTTAAGTAATTTATCATTGCCATGTCACCATCAACAATTTTATCTAGAAGCAATAATTATTTTTCTTTGCTTAACGTTTCTTTCATTTCTCCTTCTCTTCGCCGAGACACTCGGAATTTTTTAAGCCACATCACCTCATTCATTCTCCTCTGTGTGTATTCCCCTCCTTCTTTCTGTTATATACACAAGCAAGATAGTTGCATTTTTCTTTTTTAAATTTTTGTAAATAATTTCATAAATGTGATTTTTCCCATATTTGTTTACAGTTCCTCAACTCCTTCCGTTTTGGTGTTTATATCTTTCTGATAATGCAATATCCTAAAAAAATTGCAATTTTCCAGACACTGCCATACTGGAGCCAAGTCAACATAAATGATTAATGCCTATTCCATTATATATGCATCAACAGTGCTACTCAGAATCTTTCTGGCCTTTTTCAACTTTCAATCCATCCTCCCTTATCTATAACTCTCCATCTGCACAACTGGTTTGCAGGTTTCTTCAGTGTGATTGTTGATTATTTGGATTATTTTTCCTAAAACTGTTTTGCCACATCTTTTCTGAATCAAAAAATCACTTTTTTGCATCCTAACATTTCTATCAGCTCTCAAACATGTTTAACCATATCTTCTAAAAATCAACAGCAGCCTTTCTGTAAACTCTGCAGGCACAGGGTCTGGTGTAATTCCATTTGCACCCTTTCCTCATGCAACCACACATGATCGATAGCACTAGTCAATTGTATGATCACTAATTATACCTAGTGTGGAAACTGCCATGTCAATAATTGTTCTCAAGCACAGTCATCTCCAAACTGTTTCTGATCGCACACTGCTATCAGTAAAACATTTTTGAGTATACACCCCCTATATATATATTTAATTTATTTTTACATAATATACATGTATTACTATACTAATATATTGGTTACATTATAAAAACATACACAAAACGGAAATGAAAAGCGAATGGCATAAAGATGAAATAAGCACTATTTTAAAAAAAATGTTATTAACGTTAACAATAAATACTTTCTTCCCACACCCCAATGGATGGTCATGTGTGCACTCCACTCTGGAGACCATTGCTCTAGCCCTTGTCCAGGATACATTTCCATGTATCTCTCCTGAGAAATGAGAAAACTATGCTCAAAATCTCTTCCATTTAAACAATAATCAGAGTTTGTGACAAATTGAGGGAAAAAAGACCATCCCTCAGTGTAGCCTCATGTACCTAGTAATGCTGCAGGGCTGCTATTTCTTTTTCAATCTTTAAATTCGTCCTCTTCTACAGTTGAAAAAAAGTCTTTCTTTATATTGCCTCATGTTGACTTGAATGAATTGGGATGCAAAACTTGACATTTTTCTCATTCTTCTCAGCACATGATAACCTTGATTATTTATAAATGAGGAAAGGATGGTTTAGGTGAAGATGAATCATCACTGCTAATAGAAGAAATAAGGTGCTGTGTTCAGGAAATCTCTCTTATAATCCTGTTTCCTTCCAATAAACTCACAATAATTCAAACTCCAACATATGAGACACTTTGGTATATTTCATTTTTTTATAGCAGCTTCCATTTTAAAGAGGCTCTTTTTTTAAAGACGAGCTCTATTTATTTTTTTTTAATCTGACATAGGTTGGGACTGTTAAAGGATGATAACAAAATAACCTCTCTGCAGTAAACACAATCAATGCTGTATCTAAAAATATTATGAACTACTGTGCACTAATTCCAGACTTTCCATCAGCTTAACATTAACATTTTTGGATTATAGACTGTGTTTTATTTTCAGAGTCAATGTTAATTTTGAATGAAATGCAGTTCATGGATCACCACTGATATCAAACCAGAACTTGGATCTAAGTCACTGATGCTTTTTACTTCATCTCTAACACTCCTAGCCCATGGCATTTTGTAGGAAATACACATTATAGCTGCCATACACAGTTGGCTTCCAGAAAGAGGACAGCTTCCCCGTTTAGTGTATTTACTGGATACCATTGTACAATTATATCCCATTTTGGTTTAACTGTTAATTTCTGTTTGTTACAATTAATGTACAGCTAAATTCAAAAAGGTCTAACTTCCGTAGAGGGGGAAAAAACCACACAACAACCCAAACCACAAACCACCACCACCAAACCAAAAAAGGTAACCCGTGAACTCAAACAACAGACAAACACAGCCCAAATCATAAAATAAAGAAAACCAACAATGCTTTCATTAAACCAGTATTAAAAGTATTTTGTGGCTCGTTTCCTTATAAAGAAAATACCTGTCAGGCATCCATACATTTTTCCATGCTTTTCAGTGCTAAAAAGGAGACACAGAATATGTTTTGTTCTCCTGTTCTTCATGAATTTTTTTTTTTCTCTTTTGATAGATCAAAGCTTTCCTGATATTGTTTGTCTTTCTCAGTTTGGCCGCCATTGCAAATGCCCTTCTGTGCTCCTGATAGGCTTCAACTCATTTCTCTGGGTTAGATAAATATTGCTCTTGAAGCTGTCTCATAAAGCTGTACACTTTTTTTGTGTGTCTCCCTGTACATACCATTTATTGCTTATCGGGCCTATCGTACCAAGGAACTCATTCCTGTGGGGTCACTCCAGGATATAAATCTAGAGAAGACCACAAAATTACATTTGGGGCTATTGTCTGTACAGGCAGGTCTACTTCTAGGACAGGAGCCAGTTTTTAAAGAATAGAGGAGTGATTCAGCTCAAGGACTGACTGACATAAACAGGGATAACGATGGCCCCCGTAACGCTAAAGTGGTGAAGCTGGTAAACTCACTGACTTTGAACTATTTGTTGAGATGCTTACCCTCAAATAAAACCAGCATGGAACCACGCAGCTAAAATTCAATTACTTTTCAATTTAGGCAAGCTTCACATCTATTTTTTAAGTGGGTGAGGTAAAGTGTAATGTCTCTAATTGGTGCTGGTAGTGGTGGTGAACAAACCTTGAGTTTGAACATCAATGGAAATACGCTAACACAGACAAACCCCAAAACCTTTATAGGTGTTAATGTCTGCATCAGTACAAGTCCCTCGACCTGGCAGATTCCAGGCTGAATTTGCAGGAACTGTAGTATACAAGCAGACCTGACCTGCTATTTATTGAGAGACTGTAAATACAGAGTGCCATTTTTAGGTAGTCACTTTTCAGAGCAACTTCACTGTCTAAGCAGTAGAAGAAAACAGGGAGAAAAAAACCTCAGTGAAGCTTTGTATCAGATTTTGACAAAAACTGTGGCCTCTTCCATGCCACTGCCACACTGCAGCCAGACTCCTGCTACGTCAACATCATATTCACACATTACAAAAGCTTTGTTCCATTAACAGTGACACCAGCCCAAATAGGGCTTACTGGCCAGCACACTTGAATCCTCACCAAAGGCACTTCCTTGACTGGTCTATGGTAAACATACCATATGATAACATACCAGGGAAAATTCACACCCTAGTAAAATTCCATGTTGCAGAACAGCTTTGGTTGTTTGTTTTTTTTAAACATACTCTGGGTTTTTTGAACCATTAATCCCATTCTTGAGAGTGGAAGATAAGTTCTTTCTGTTATACCTAAGTAGAGAATAATTCTGCTTATGATCACATAAAGGATATTTCATTATACTTGAACATTTCTCTAGTCAAAATGAGTAATAATAATCAAGAAATGTTTTCTAAGCAAACAAGAGCTTACCGTAGCATAGCTTCTACGTCATACTGGAAAACATATTTTCACCTCAAAATTATTTTAAACTCTTAAAAAGAACTTATTCTAGGACTGTACTTTTAAACTTCAGGCATTCCTCAATAAAGACATTTGCAGCAAGAGGCAATAAACAATTTCCCATGTACACCTGAGAAAGCTCTCAGTTTATTTTAATTTCAGTATATGATTTCATAATTAGGAGAGCACTGCATTGATGCCAAAACGGCACGGAGTAACTGCTCAGAGACGAATTTTGTCTTTAAGCAGCAAAGGTATTTATTTCATACAACATTGGGGAGCTAGCCGATTTGAACCGGACAAACTATCTCCCAAGTTTTCAGGGAAAAGTTAGGTATTTTATAGTTTTCCTGAGAGGTTACACAACATCTTTACATACATACTCACTTGATTTTGACACCTAATCATTCCATTCACAATAGGTGGGATCTAGGTGGAGTAGACCTTTCAGTTTTCTTTGTTTAACGATTTCCTGACTTGATGGTCTCCTTATTTCCTTCAGGTGCCCACCTTACCTTTTCTAATTATTCAGAGGACCTTCCTATCTCAACACAAACAGCCTCACCCAGAGCACTGTACCAAACTCATCCTGACTAATCTTTTTATTTTAAGACCTTGTTTTGTTTCATTATACAATTTAACATGGTATTTCTCAAACATGTTTTACAGAGAATTTAGTTTGCATGCTGGGGAAGATTTGTAAAGATCACGGGTGCACAAAATATCAGATCAGTGGATTATTAAGGGCTGATGTGAAGATCAAAAGCCTTCAGTGATCTTTGGGTCAAGCAACCGTAACAGCCTTTTCCTCACCTTCAAGCAAAAAGATTTGGGGATCTTGATCAGATTTACTCAGATAAAGTGCTATAACAAAACTCAAAAGCACAATTGTTTAATGCCTCCCTCCTGGTTTTAACAATCTTGAAAATAGCCACTGTAGTTTCATGAGTGCGTGCACAGCTAAAGCATTCGGATAACCTAAGACAGGCTATTCACACATAAAAAGCCTAGGCTGGGTGTATGAAACAAGGGGTTACTGCTTTCCAGAGGAATCAATGGGAATTTTGCCACTGACTTCGGCAGAAGCAGGATTTCATCCAAAGCACGTAATTACATGCCTATCAATGCAGAACCTCATGACTGCTTTTGACTGAGAGAGTTAGGAGCTTTGGCAGCATGCCAGGTGGAACTGCTCTGCTGCCTGGAATGATGTTAGCTGGCTACTCCACTAAGCGTATGTAAAATTGCTCAGTTACGTGCCCTACAAGTAATTCATTTATTGCTAGCTGGAGGCAGGCTTCCCCCGTAACATTTTTTAAGAATGATTCCAATTGAGAATAAAAAGTGTTGATAAAATCACTAATAATTTGTAGCCAATTTCTCACATAAATCTGCAAACAGAATGTCACTCTTGCTTGAGAACACACCTCATGACACATCAAGCTCTGCAGTAAAGAACACCAAGCTAAAACCGATGATGGAGAAATAGCATTGGCAAATCTACAAACTGTCTACATTCATGCATCAATCACAACTGTGGTATAAATATTCTGAACATGAATCAGTCACCACAATTTCTAGATGATTTGTTTCTTTTTGATGGGCTGAATCATAATTCTGGCATCGAACAGCCCTGAACTTTAGGATATTAAAAATTCACATCAATATTTTTATAATATGAGACACTAATTTTTCTTGAGCTCCAAATCTATGCTTTGGGGCATTAACTCTATTCTGAACACTTGCCAACGTCTAATTTCCTCTCTTTGTTCCTATGAATGAATATTTAGATTGCCCTAAGGCAGCCCTTGAACCATGGCACGCTGCTTTGTTATCTGTTAGCAAAAGAAAGCCTCTAACTACAGTGGAGGAAAAGGTTTTCAGTCAGGGGCAAAGGAGCTTCTGCCAGTAAAAAATCATTGCTTATATGGCTTACAATGTAAAAATCACTTCATTTTACATAAGTCACCAATTATTTGCATGACAATGAGCAGGGATGGGTGGAAGCTAGTTCTAAATGTCAATGAAAATCTTGTGTGCAAAAAGCATTATTGAAATAAGTCCACATTCTGAAAGTGGACTTAGCTTGCTACCTACTAATTCTCTCTCCCTTTTTCTGTTGAATGCAGTTTTCAAGGTAAGACTGTCTACCTGCATAAGCTACAGACACTTGGAATGTTTTTATCACTGTACCCAGGAAACCAAAGAAATACATGTTTTACTAAAAATGTAGATATCAATCCAAATATTTAATCCTTGCCTGAGCAGTGAGTGGGAGTGACGAATTTCTGTGAAACATTTTTAAGAGTGTATACTCGAACACCGAAAAGCAATTATGCTTTTTGGAAAACAAACAACATGCCATCACAGAATCCGTGGTGCAAAAGAAGAGGTAAAAAGGGAGCCCTCAGATGCCACCAGCAAACCCTCCCCCTCCGGCAGTGCAAATCAGATGAGGGACATGGCTTCCAGTGAAATCATGCTCTATACACTTTCTGCAAACGTGGCTATGCATACTTCATTACTCTTTTTGCTTTTAATTCGTTGGCTGTAGGAGCCTATTCACCTCGAGTTTTCTTGACAGGTAAGTAGATACTTACTGCTGTTTTAAAAGTTGTTTCAGCTATTAAAAGCTTTTCTCTTATTAATTAGGTTTAATTTAATTAATAAGATCTTTTATTTTATTAAATAACTAAGCTCTCCTATGCGGGTTAAAGGAAAGGGTACAGCTAATGTTATAAGCATTATAAGCTACAGAAGTTTGAAGGGATGATCGCTTCTGCTGCTCAGAAACGTTGGCTGGCCTCTTTCCAGGTAGCTACATTCCAGATACCTTGCTTGGTATTTAAGCTCCAGATATTATCAGCAGGAAGGAGGTGTGAAAAGCTAAAAACCTTAGGCTTTCTCGGAGAGGAAGATTCCAGCCTTCCCATCAGGAGGCACAGTGAAACTAGCAAGGACTGTGCTTCATTTTAAAGGCTCACAGAACTCTGACACCAAAGAATCTCCACTATACTCCAAAATATTAACAACGCTTTTTGCACCTGAGATGAACCATTGCTTCATGTTCATGTAAATGTCACTGTTTGCACACAAAAGACTCAGAAATAAAGGAAAATTATGAATGAATAATCCTCAAATTGAGCATGGCTTCTCTAGGTTAGATTCCAGATACACCTGAGGAAGACTGTAGTTGTCCTGATGACATTAACTGTATCGCCAAAATCCTCAACCTCACCAGATCTCTTAATTCAAAGTAGGAAATGCCTCCTTGCACCCTCCCGAATTACATTTGAATTTTGTAATTACCTCCAGTTTTAAAAGAAGTGCTTCTTGCTACAGCAAGTATTAAAAGCTGAACCCTAAAAAAAGTATATGGGAGGTAATGTATATTGAAGCATTAAAAGAGGCAGTGGTAGGACTGTTCATTAAATTTGCTCTGCACCTCATGAACCTCTGCAACAAGGAAAGTCCAGTGCTCTCAGGAGGTATGTAGGTAGTTAAGCACATCAGAACTACATCTCCTATTTAATGAACATTTACTTCCCTCTAAATGTCACTCTTGGAGGGAGTAACCAGAAAAAAATGTCACAGAAGATAACATCCCTCGTGGACAAGAGGCAATAAAACCATCATTAGGTGCAGGGGGCAAATCATTATTCAGAACATCAGAGAAGCACTTCACGTACTTCTCCTGTGAAACAGTTGTCAAGAATCCCCAAAGTCAGCAACTGTTCAGTGTACAATGGTGGATTATTTTTTTCATTATTTAAAAAAGTTGCTTGCTTGAAAGAAAACAGGAAGAAGAAAAAGATAGGGCAGCCCCAGTTTATGTATTTTAATCTTGGATTTGAGAATTGTTTCAGACCATTTCATTTCTTTGCTTCCATTTCCTTACATTTGCAAAGAGTTAATTACCCCAGAAGGCTTGATTTGGAATTATAATAAAGATTAGACAGACCAATATTCACTAAAAATGTGAAGCACCACCTGAATGCTCAGTAGCATCCCTAATATTAGCCACAGATGAGCTGTACACTATGCTTGGTGGCCCTGGTAAGTTGTTAGAAATGGTATTTACCTTTCTGAAGGCGTTACACTTTGAGTCAGTTTTACCAAGTATTCAGACAGTAGTCAATGAATTGAAAAGTTCTGCACATCTCAGGATGAGAAATGAAACTAGATTTTTGTGTCTGCTTCCAAATCTAGTGGTATCCTAATGGGAGGCTCGTCAGAAAAGCTGATTAGGATAAATGCCCATAAATCATGACTAACCTGGTTGAATTAGCTCTTCCCTGCAGGCTTGTAAAAAGACAGAATTTTATCAGCTTCTCAGAGAGCCAGCCTAGGAGGCATACAATATCAGCATTATAAATCTGTGCTGAAGTGTGAGACAGAATAATGACAGTAGGATAATTATCACCATAAAATTAGAAATGCAACCTCCCCTCTCTCCTCACTGTAAGAGAAATAGTTGACTTTTTCTGTTAACATTTGTCAAAGATTTTAAACTGTACACTTGATAATATACCACTTGGCAAGAATTCAGTGGATGAGCAGATCAAGGTAACTATGTCTTTAAGGGGAAAAAAATGGTTGTGAAATAGTTTTTGCCATTTTGATGCAGATATATATTTAATTAATTGCTGTTACTTGCAGGTTGTAGGTAAGAATGGGAAAAGGCTAGGAGGTATTTAGGATGAGGTGCATCCCCAAGTGCTAAGGTGCTGGCTGGTGTCATTACAAGGACACTTTTAATTAGCTTTGAAAGGTCATGGTGATGAAGGGTTGCTCCTTGGGATGGGAGGAAATCAAACATCACTCTTATCTTCAAGAAGGGCAAGGAGACAGAGCTAGGAAACTGTAGGGTGGTCAAACTCACTCTGATGCCTGGGAAGGAGATGGAGCAAATAATCCTGGAAACTCTTTTCAAACATACTAAGACCAAGAAAGTGATTTGGAGTAGTCAGCATGGATTTCTGAAAGGGAAAGCATAATGGTTGATTAAGGTGATAGCCTCCTACAATAAGATGTTTGGGTCAGTGGCTGATGTTGTCTATCTGGACTTTAGCAAGGCTTTCGTCATGTTTTTCCATAATATTCTCATTGACAAACTAATGAGATACGAGCTAGATAAATGAGCAGCGAGGGGGATTAAAGGTGGCCGAACTGCCAGGCTCAAAGTGCTGTGATCAGTGACTGGGAACTCCAACTGATGGCCGGTCACTAGTGCTGTGCCCCAGGGGTTAACATCAGAGCTAATACTATTTAACATCTTCATTAACAACCTCCATGATAAGCCAAGGTACATCTTCAGAAGGTTTACAGATGATACAAAACAGAGGAGAGTGGGTGATAGAGCAATGATTGTGCTGCTGTTCAGAGGGACATCAATAAACCAGAGGATTGGGCAAACAGGAATGCTATGAAATTCAGCAATGGGAAACGCAGGGTCCTGCATCTACAGTCCTGAGCAACTTGCTGTAGCTGACCCCGCTGCTTTGAGCAGAGGGGTTGGAGTAGGAAAGCTCCAGAGCTGCCTTTCAATTTCAGCTATTCTGTGATTCTGTACTTAGCAGACAGTAGGAGACAGATGAAGAAGAGAAATGGGACAGACTCTTGTGTCCATGACTCTGTGAATAATTCCACTGTAATCAATGAGGATGCCTGGAATGAGTGGTGCTGCTCACTATGAGAGTGGCTCTATTGTTTCAATAATTATGCTCAAGCACCCTTCAGCTTTATAAGGTCGCCAGCAGGAGAAGAGTACATTAAAGATGGGTGTGTTAAGATTTTTAAAAACTTTTTTTACAGCAGTGGTACTATTTGGATCATTCAGTTTGCCAAACATATTATCTCCCAAACCCACAGCATGTTGCAAATCACAGAGCTAAAATTTTATCTCAGATATTAACTCTTGGGAATGATGTTTAGACTAACAATCTGTCTTTCCGAGTCCTTAGAATTAAAGCAACGGAGGACGAACATTTGCTTCTCAGAAACATTTTTTTGCTCACATGCTTTACGTGGAATCTTTAGTCTTCCCTAAAGGCAGGCAATATATGAAATGTCAATAGGAGAAATCAGACAAATATCTGCCCCTATGTATCCACACCTGAACGGATAAATTAACAACAAAAGCAAGGTATCCTGTAACTTTCAGGCTGCTGCAGTAATAAAAGGAGAAAAGAAATATTTTACATCAAATGCAAAAAACCCCAATCTAGCATTAGTTGTAGTAGACAAGCCAAATCTATAGGAAAACAAAATTAAACCACACAACTAAATGTAGGTGCCTTCAGAGTAATCACAAAGGTGGTACATCAATGGCAAAATAATGCATAGCAGAGGAGCCCTTTGGATTTAAGCATGTAAGCCAGAGTAAAATTAACCTAACTTAATTAATTTTCATTTTAAACAGTATCTCTCTCACCCAGAGACAATCACTGATGGCTATAACATTAAAGCACCAATGACCACCCTATTAGTGAAACTATCTCAGTGTCACAATATGGATGAGAGATAAACTCCTTCAGTATTTGTCTTTGTCAACAGCTGAATGGAACAAAGAGTCCTCAAAGCCTCAAAACTGTTACTCTGTTCTCTGTCTCAAAAAATGCTGTCAGCCTTAATAGCCAGTCTTACTCTGAACAAGTATTACAGGATGAGATTAATAGAGAGGAGTGTAACATGGAACTTGCTCCTGTTACACACTGAATCATTTTTTGGTTGTTCTAAAAGGGTTTTAAGGAGAAGGGAAGGACAAGGGAAGGTTACAAAGCGATCTTTACTTCATCAGGCAGAGAACATGATTTGCAAGCAGATCATTCCTGCAAGAGAAGTGATAAAGATGACATTGCAACACTTTGATATTTGTCAGTAGAAGCTTACTCACAGCAGTGCAGGAACAATTAGAACAGTTGCATGGATGGATTTGCTAAATCCTTAGGTATCCTTATTGGCATGAAGCCAGCACTTACCTCCTGATAGCAAGTATTAATTTTCAAAGTGAAATGCATTTTAAAATTGTAGATGGTCACCCAACCACCTGCTGGAAAGCCAGACTCTGGAAGAAGCCGAAAACCTCTTGTGAGGCACTGAGAAATGAGATTTGAAAATGCTTAGGTCTGA
Organism: Falco cherrug; assembly: GCF_023634085.1. Classification (NCBI taxonomy): domain Eukaryota; kingdom Metazoa; phylum Chordata; class Aves; order Falconiformes; family Falconidae; genus Falco; species Falco cherrug. Next base: position 45,189,130 of record NC_073705.1, read on the forward strand.
GCAGAGCTGTGAGGGCTCTGTCTACCCTTTCCACAGCCAGCAGCAAAATTAATGCCAACTTCAGTGGCAAGAGGCACTGCTCCACATGCCACAGAAGACAGTAAAAGTGTAAGCCATGCAGGAACTTCTAAAAAAGCATTCCACTAGTATTACTTTTTTTATCCTTCCATTTGCCTTCATTTAAAGATCATGGAACCATTATAAATCAAAGGTGTTAAAAACACTAGAAAAATATTATATTTGGCAAAATCTGAATCAACAGAAATAAAAAGATTCTATTCTAAAAAATATTACCAAGATATCTTCTGATATGTGGTCAAGAATGGAGGTACAGAATAGGAAGACAGAAAATTAATAAAAAATGTAATATTTTATTTAAAGCTAAAATACAATAAAAGTATGATATTTAATCTTATTTACTGCAGATGTTTTAAATACATTTTCTTCTCATTTCATCAAAAGCATTTATAGAAAAAAAAAGTTATGATAAAATCTCAAATAGCCAATTATAACATCTAAGTTGCAGCCATTTTGTTCAATATCACAGCTTTTTTGAAATCTTTCCCCAGCCTAGCTCTAGATTACATTTGAAATGTAAAGTTTTTTGATTAAAGCAGGTGATTGTTAACCTCCCACTGCTATACTGCTATCGGTGAGCGTTCATCTTATTTAGGATGGCAAAAGAAAGGGAAGTGCTGATGCCTCTCAAAATCGGGAGAAAACTGCACCTTTTTCTTTTTTTCCAAGCATAAAATGGTTATGTTCTATTACAAAACCCAGGAGTTCTTGTATTGTTTATTTCTAGCATGGTTATTTTCTAGCTGAGCAGTACTTAAATGTTCGAGCTAAAGTGAGGGTTTTACTCTTCGCAGTGCTCCATGTTTCTCATGGCAGACACTCCCTTACCCTGATATTTTTTTAGATAAACTTAGATAGCGGAGATAAAGAATAAGAGGCTGCAGGTACACATATAAATGAAAAGTGAAATAAAAAGAAAAAAAAAAAGCAGGATTTTTCTATTAGAAAAGGTAAGGAATCCTCGGAAAACAGGGGCAGGCTTTCTTGGTGGCTAATTCCATCAAGTGTCATTGTAAAACACAGGATTAAAGTTTTGCCCGGGTTAAACAGAAGCCCATGTCCAAACCAAAGCCTGCTCAAGGGAGAGCCAAGATCACTTCTAGGTAAACACATCTAGGTAAAAATCCTTTACAACATTTTCTGCTGGAATGATACAGGCTAAAATCAAGAGTCAAGTTACAGGTGTATATTCCTTCAGCTGCTCCCCTCCACCAGTTGTTACTGACTGCTGTCAATACACAACCAAAACACTGCTGTAAGAGATGCTACAAAGCAGTAGCGAGAGCTCAGATTTTTAGCAACACTAAGTGACTTTTTAAAAAAAAATATATGAAAAGACTAACACTGATCAAATTTCAGGAAAAGGGAGGTGTAGGTCTAACTTAAAGAGCTGCCCAGTGTTACCTTTCTTCTTAAGAGCTGAAACAAATCCTTTCATTCTCCATTGTCTGCTTGTCTTTGTCTACTTAATTGAGGTAACCAGCATGCCCTTCTCCCAGCATTCATCCATCTGCCGTCTTTGGGCCAGAAATAGTCTCTAATGATGGAACAGCAGGGTGCAAGCACAGCAGCAACATAATCTCCCCTGCAGCTTCTAGACACTGCTGCAGAAATCATGGAGTATTTGCACAACCCCTCTCAGCTGAGGAACACCTCCTGGACACTGGTACCTCTTTGCTGGTCAAGGACCATTATTTGTTGTCTTTCGCCCTCACACTTTCTGTTGAACATGCTGATTTTGTCGTTCATTGTGCAAAACATGGCATAAGTGAAGAACACCACATATTAAATTCACATGGATTAAATAATAGGTGGCTCCCACAAGACTGCTTAAGAAGCTATAAGAAGTATTCTCTAAACTGACAGCTACACCTTAAGAGAGCTCACAAAACATTTTTGTACATGGAGTGTAGTGGCACAGCACGGAACGGAAAACCACACACACAGCTGAGTCAAGTATCTTTTTCACACCCAAACTGACACTTGGGTATACAGTCAATTAAAAGAGAGAGAAAATAAAGTTAAACCAGCTCTCTACATCCTAGAAAGAAGGCAGCCTTCAGCTGGTTCACTGCCTTTTTTTTTTTGCCTTTTTTTTTTTTTTTTTTTTTTTTTTTAATAACAGCTAATTCCCAGTGACTTCATAGCTGCAGATAGCTTACATAAGTGAGTTCAAAATATCTATTTCCAAGCATATTTTTTATAAAGCGCTTTTGGGGAAAAGGGATTCTTTGGGAAGAGGAGCTATCAGAATTGAACAGTTGGCAGACACCAGTAGTTTGGCATTGAAGGAGAGGAGATGGAGCTATTTAATGCCCTTTTATTCTAAAACAATGATTTTCAGCTGTATCTTATGATATACACATAGAAATATAATGTTGATTATTCATACTACAAAGTAAAAGAGCAGAAGACTGAGGATAATTTGTTACCCCTGATGAGTTATTCAGCCCAGGACACCTCAGGTTTGCTGGCCTGATGTCAGAGCTCATTTGTGTGAGGTTTTGAGAAACATTAATTTTGGGTGGATATAACACAGTCTCATGCTTTGTCTTGTTATCTGGTTGAATTTAATTAATTAGGCTTGCATATCAGTGATATGCTCTGTATTTTTTCCCATTGCTAATGTAACTGACTATCTTATACCCAGACTATGTAAAATGTGCAAAGCCAAATATTTTGGCTCATTTGTTAGCTTTTGACTTTAATAATCTGCTATTGCTCTGTTCCAGATAAGATTGCTCAACAACATATATATTTAGAAACTAAATGGCATGACAGGGTCATAAAATTGCCTTCATTTGCTCAACACATGTTCTCCTTAGCCCAGAAAATTCCCTCTGCAAATACTTCTATATGGAGCTATGCCCTTTTCTCCGCTCTGCTCTCCTCTCAGTACGGGTACGGTACCTGTATGAGGGGCATGCCAGGCTGGGGAGGCAGCAGAGCTCTTCCTAGAGTAATTTCCCCATGACAGAAGGCCGATCAGTAATACAAAGCCAAGGTTAGAACATAAAGCCAGCTGGGCCTTTAGACCCCTTCACTGAATAAACGCAGCCATTATTTTTTCGGTCCCAGCTGCATCATAGCTTGTTCAGATCATTCAGTGTCTTCCAAAAGTTAAAGGAACACAGGCGCATACATGCATGTGGGAAATTAAATAGGCAGGAGTTGAGGACAGTGTAAAAAATAATGAAACCTGCATACGTAACCATAATTATTTCAAACAAGGATTTAAAGATGGTAACATGAAAAAGTAAGCAAGAAAATAGGATCTTTAGGGACTAAATAGATATATGCCATTATTCAAAACAGATTAATTATTCTGAATTAATTTTCGCTATCCAATGAATATCTCCTATATCACCTTTCACATTCTGAAAAAAACCCAGGTACGTAGCTGCTATTTGGGTGGACAGATTTTTATGCCTTAACTTTTAGGGCAAATCTTAGTTTCTACAATGTATATTTGCTACATTACACTTCCTATATGAAATTCTGTCCTTTGCACTAGCGGCTTATTTGTTTTCCTTACAATTTAAACATTGCTTGACTCTATCGTCGGGTATTTCACAAGGGACTGCATTAGGCCAGCATGCTTTGTCTCAAAGAATTTCATGCTATGCTGGCATAGTTCTGGTTGAAGGTGTTAGATATCCATTTAATAAATATTTTAGGAACCCAGGAAGTGTACCACTGCTGTTTCATAGTCTGATAATTCCCTTTCTTAACACACTGTTAGGAAACCATAACGTTCATTCCTTTCAGCCAGTCTTCTCCAGGCATAGAACAACTCCAATAGCACTGAATTTCAATTTCATCAGAGATGGAAGTGTACCTAAGAGACTAAAAACTGCTGAGGGTAGCAGAGCAAATTTATCATCAAAAGCACTTTTACCATGTGATGCCAGGCAAATTTTGTGTTAGCCACATGGCTGCTGGAGCAATGCAACTTGCTTTATTAATAGCATGCATTCAAGAATCAACATGTCAGCATTCTTCTCCTCCTTTTTAGCCCCCCAGCCTTCAGGGGAGCCTTTACATCAATCTAAATTTTCTCAGTGATGAAACCCTAGCTGTAAATTATATCAATTTACAGTAATACAGTAGAGCTGGAGCAAAGCTATAGAAGACACTCGTACTCTGACTTAAAACCCCAGTATGCCATGTTATCCAAAAATACCAAGTACATACAGCACAACAGTAGTGATACTGGCAGGGACTACAGAAGCAACAGAAGCAAGTTCGTAAATCCTTCAGCAATGTCTATATCCCAAGCCTGCTCATTCGTAGACCACAGCAGAAAACGTGGTCGTAGCCCCTGAACACGTTACTCACCAAGCTGAGTTTGCCTATCTGAGGTCATTGGTAGTTATTTCTGTTACAAAGTATTTGTCACGGTCTCTAAGTTGAGTTCCTGTCTTGGTGGCAAGATATCATGAAGCTTATCATCAAATTAAGTTATACACTGGAACTATGCTTGCATATACTTTGCTGTTTGCCATGTGTGCTTGAAAAACATCAGGTGAACTTAATCTGTTGCATATGGTTCAGCAAAGCAAGCTTACTACAGCAAGTAGTACTGTGAAAACTACCACTGTTTACGTTAAAATTGGCTGCTACGGAAACCGTGGCTTTCCTTCTGTGAAAACCAGCACCAGCCTCTACAGGAAGTACTTATACCAGAGCTGAACACATTTGTGAACACGCGAAGCCTTCCAAACGTGACATTATTCTTTTAGTGTTGGTGCAGCAGAAATCCGTCATGCCTTGCGCAGCTGCCTCTGAGAAGTTCATGATCTGCGACTCTGCTGCTGCCCTCAAGTTCTATGTGCTCTTCCATAAAAAATGTAATCAAACAATTTCTTCCAAAACTCCTACTCAATACATAGGTGAGTTTTTCCTCTGTGCCAACAGACAATTTTCCCCTCTAAGGGAACGTATACACAACCTCAAATTATCTTCATAGAAGACACCTACTTTGGCCATAAAAATAGTGTTTAAGCTCCATCCACTGATCAGTGTAACAAATAACGTATGGAGCTGGATGCACTTACTCAGGCCACCCAGCAATTTGATGAGGCCATAGAGAAATACTTGCAAAGATGGAAAAACATGAAAATACAATACGCTGGTACTCTGGAACACAAAAAACTTTGTTGTATGTGTAGATTTTCTCAAGCCCAGCATTTTACTGGATTCTGGCTGTTTTTATCCTAGAGAAAACATGTCAGCATAGAAAATGAGGCCCTGATAATCACGAGCCCAAAGTGTCTCAGTGATTTAAATTGTTAACAGTAACTTCTAATTATGCAAAATTGACACAATATTAAAAGCAGAACTATATTACACCTGAAGTACATTTGTATTTGAGACAAGGGCTCATTCATGAATATGGACTTCAATTGCCCTTTGCGCTTCATCATGTTTAAAAAGGCAAGGTTTTCATTGCCTATTTCATTGCAAATGTAATGTAACCATTTTATTTTTTCATCTGTTAAAAATCATCTAAGGAAGAAATACAAAAGTCTAGCTAGGCAACATCAGGCGTAGTTATTCAGGAATGATCCTTCTCTGCCAAAACCAAGTGATTTTGGGAACAAGCAACTGAAACTTCCTTATCCGTTAGGATTGCAATGGCCTTCAATAGCACTGCTGTTACGAAGCTCTAAACTTTTAAACCTTCCAAATATTGGACTGTACAATGTACCATGACACTGATTCTGCTTCATTGTTCTTCCTCACAGATTTGAATAGATTTCTCACCCTGCTGCTGGCAACAGTAGAAAGGAAAAAAAAATAAAAAAAATGTAAAGCCTCAGACTACTTATATAAGCAAAGAATTGCATCAGGAATTTGCAGATGTGCTGAATCCACTACCTTTCATTTATGGCTCAATATCAAGGAAGGTTACTGAAGCCTCAAATACGTTCCTGTTGAAGGTAAAGGTGACAACATAAATGAAGTAGTGACTTAAAAGACAAGACCCAGTCTAAAGTCTGACCCTGTTCTTTCTTCCATCTCGCTCCTGGGTTTTTTTCAGTCTGAGATCCTTTGTAGATAACAAATTGTCCTCCTCCCCCTGAACTCCACACCCCCACCCCCACCCATTTTTTTCCCCTCTATTTTGTTTTTTAAGGGGAAGACTATGTAGATCTGAGAGTTCATCTATCAACAATGTCACCCTTTGATTAATCAGGTGAGAAGGACATCTGCTGATCAACAGGAAAGCAGACTCGAACAGATGATGCAAAGCTATCCTGTGACTTGCAGGACTGTACAGTGATTTGTGAGCATACTTCAAAGTGAAGTGCAGCAGCAAGTACTAGTCACAGTGGAGGAAACACATTTGTAACCATGTTCTCCAGTGAAAAGCTACCATATAAAACCAACCTGTGAGAACAAATCTGTGCAACTATATGTGGTTTACATGTACAAATTAAAGACACGCACCCACCCTTTTGATTATGGGCTTAGTTTAAGTTCAGTGGTCTTAACCATCACACTTTTTTGAGGTAGCTTTTTTAGAAAGTAATTTCTTTCTTGTGGTATCTCTGAGAAAATACTCCTTTGCACTTCCTCCCTTTTCACCACCAATAAACAGCATGCTGGCACGAAGCTTTTACCAAAAGAAATCAGAAATCTGTCGTCTTTAACCACAAACAACTGACTTCATATCACTAGGAAAATGACTCTTCCTGAAACTGGCAACTCTGTCATTCAAGCAGCTAATTCCCTAAACAAGACCTTCTTTGACTCCAGACAGTAACGGTGGCACATATGTTCACATATGTTGTATGATTTTGATATTTTTTCTTCAAGTTTCAACTGCCTCCAAGAAGTGATAAGCAAACACCAGTCATTTACCTATGTAACATTATTTTTCACTATTCCTTGGCATAAACTGGGTTTATACCAGCCCCTATACAAACAAACTACGAAGTGGTCATTAACAGGAGTAAGAGTCCTTCTGTCACCTCTGTGCACAAAGAAGTCAGTTTACTTAACTGGTTTCTGTAACAACACACATGGGGCACTGAGCATGCATTCATTAGTGCTTATGCATTAAACAGAATTTCATCTGCCTTAGCCACAATCTACATTTTTGCTAACTATTGAGATCACAGATCTGAACAGACCTCAGGGTCTAATAAGTGCCTGGACTACAAAAAATATCAGGGAATTTTGTCACATTTACTTCCTGGCTTTCAGTTTCTTTGTTCCAGTTTGAGACCTGGTATGCTCTTTAAATTGCTACTACCGTTATGGCTGTAGTTAGGAATGCCCATAGCTCTATGATCCCATTACATAGCTAATTTCACAGGGCTAAAATGCAGGATCAGCAAGTACCTCATGTCTTCTACTTGAGGAACCATTATAAGCACAGTTAAGAAAATATGAGTCCCAAAATAGAATGAGACTCTGACCTATCAGGACACCAAGCTCATGAAAACAACTTTCTATTCAGAGTGCATACTAAATACATGGTTATTTCGGAAGAACATCACAATGCCATTGACTAGCTTTAATCTAAAAGAAAAACCTGGAAATTAAATCACTATACAAACAAATTGTGCAAAAGAGGGTCCTTTGCCCCAGAGGTCTTACCAGTCTGGAAAAAGTCATTGCCAAGTAGGACTTCCATTACAAAATTGTCAATGTATTAGGTACTACTGTTTCCCTAGGAACATGTGAACAGAAAACTCAACTGTTGTTAAAAGTGTCACTGCATCACCTAAGCAGGTGCTTAAGGCGCTGCACTATCCCCATATGGCTACCATGGTCCGTATTCACACAAAACCCATTACAGAATGCAAACGTCCTTTGTGTATTAGTACATCCTACAGAAAACTCAAATGTTCCCCTTCCCCAAACAATACAAGGGCATTAGAAAGTGCAGCTTCCAAATAAAGCTTATTTGTCAATACAACTAGGTGGCTAATTACAGAAACTACTAAAAAAAAGCAAAGAATCATGGATGCTATATATGGTGGGAAGCCTTTTCTCCTTTGATAAATCTCTCTCCCACTGCAACGTGGCTGTAATCCAGGCTGCTAAAATACTTGAGCAAAATGACACTTGCTGTTTTCTGTACGGCTTCACAGGAACAAGCATTAATCTAACTCACAACATGTCCTACCATGGTCACGTACGTGGCAGCATTTGTAAGCCACACAAATCTCTAGAGAGCTCAACTGTACATTAGGTTAAACTCTGTAAGCATTACTTCAAATCCTAATTTTGACAAAATTCAAGTTCTCATTGGCATTAGCCAGGCAGAGTTCTATCCAGACTGGCACAACAATCTGTTATAAGCTTGGGTTAAGAAGTGCAAGGATGCTACAGACTTGGACAGAGGTGTGTGCAAATTCTGTGGACTAAATTCAGTACCTCTGTATTACTACTCGGGACCAGTTACTCACAACTGTGCAGAGCAAGCCCTGTAAGGAAGGATGCAGCAAAATTATTTTGTTTATGTACTGTACTGGGTTAAACTATTGCCTTTTAAAGACTTCACCCACTTTTATCCCTCAATTTACAATCATCCCCTGAACTTTCAGGTTCTCTCCACACTCAGTGTTAGAAACTATTTCCACAGAAATAAAGGAATGGAGGCTGGAGTTACAGGCTGAGCCTTCCTTTTCTCAGTGGTCCTTGCCCAACTGAGAAGAACATACTGTCAAGAAAATTCATTATGCCATGATTATTCAGTCCCATCGACATACTACCTGCCTCCCTAATCCTAATGAGGACTAACGAGGCAAAACATTTAGCTTTGATGTTTACTTTTCTGTTTACGGAAGCTGTCCTTCATTTTTTTTTTTTTTTCCTGTGAGATGCTGACATTCGTTTGACAATAATGGCTTTAAATCTGCACAGGTCAGAACAATGTAGCACTCAGATTGGTGTCTCTCACATGAGACTTCACCCACAGCACCTTGCCTCTTGTCAGTGCCTGAATTCATGCTCCCTCCCCAGTACCTCAGCTTAGTGTACTTCACAGCCATCCTAGCCCAGATTGACAAAGAACAGGGAGTAAAGATTATAAAGGAATTGCTCTTTCTGGACAGGATGTCAGGATAGCTACCAATCTGAATTTTCTTCTAAATGCAGTAACTTGCTATGCATTGATCAAACCCCAGGTGTTATATCATGCCATTCATTTCAAAACACAATTCTGCCTAAAACCTGAACATGAGTCCATTTTTGATATCTGTCACAACCCCCACTTAAATGAATCCCTAAAAACTGAAACTACTACTCAGCTTCAGCTTTCCAATTCTGCTCCTTCACAACCTCTCTAGCCTAAGAAACTTCCTATAGGAAAACATTAAATTTTCACTTTTATAAACTTCCAATTACCTTTCATAATAAAACTACACAAAACTTATCAGTGTTCTGGTTTTGGCTAGAATAGAGTAATTTTTTCTTCTTATTAGCTGGTGCAATGCTGTGGTTTAGATTTAGCATGAGAATAATGTCGATAACACTGATTATTTTAGTTTTTGCTAAGCAATGTTTATACTAAGTCAAGGACTTTTCAGTTTCTCAGGCCCTGCCAGTGCGAAGGCTGGAGGGGCACAAGGAATTGGGAGGGAGGGGACACAGCCGGCACAGCTGACCCAAGCTAGCCAGAGGGATGTTCCATACCACTGAACATCATGCTCAGTAAATAAACTGGGGGGACCGGGTGCCCCCAATTGCTTGGGGCTGGCTGGGCACCAGTCAGCAGGTGGTGAGCAATTGTATTGTACATCACTTGGGTTTTTTTCCTTTTGGATTGTATTCCTCTCTCCTTCTCTCTCCTTTTCATTACAATTGTTCTTGTAATTATATTTTATTTCAATTATTAAATAGTTCCTATCTCAACCCACAAGTTCTAGCTTTTTACCTGATTTTCTTCTCCCCATCCCACCGGGGCACGGGGGTAGCAAGTGAGCAGCTGGGTGGTACTTAGTTGGTGGCTGGGGTTAAGCCAGGACAATCAGACATTGCTGCAGGTGTATACAACCAAACTGACGAGGGTAAAGAGAGCATGCAGAGCAGAAGGAGATCTTTCATTTGGTTTATGATGTAGTTTATGGACTAGACCTCATCCACAAGCAGCAGCAGTGTCTTCAGATCTTCATCTGAACAGTAAGATTCTGACAATCACTAGTTCGACAGCTCCACCATAAGTCACTTTTATTCTGGTATAGAGAAAGACTGTTTAAGCCTTCGGCATCCATGAACACAAAGCAGATGCATGTAGCTGCATCAGACACAAAGTCTCTCTGGAGGACAGCTTCCAAATGGCATCGGAAGCACTATCTCATAGTGTAAATTCACTGTACAAAATGGAAAAAAAACCCACACCAGGTCAAGTAAGCAGAGAACCTAAAGAGAAAATCTGGTTACTTATGGATCTGACAGTAAGATGGAAAGCATTCTTCCTTCAGATTACCACTCTCATTCCAGTCCTTAAGAACACCCTGTGGGTAGATCATTAGATGGCTCAACCTCATTCAAAGTCAACAGGGTCTACTTTAGCCTGCAGTACTAGAGGCAAAAGGAACACAGAACTGGCAGCTGGTAATGCACACATCCTCTCCTCTAACACTGGCAATCCTCCCAGATCTGGTTTGAAACAAGTTAGTAGGATAACATAACAAAGCAATCTCTGATCTTATATCTCAAAGGCGAACTCCTCCATATGAACTGGACTCCCTGCTTTCAAGGGTATTTTCTAGAGCCCTTTTTCTTGCATTTGAGAGATGTGTGTGTGTGTGTGCGTGCATGTGTGTGAATTGGGGAAATTGCCACTGTTTTTTATAGATCACACTACATTTCATTTATCTAGGAAAGCTTTTAAAGAGGTTGAATGCAGTCAAGAAGTCTCAGCAGGGAGGTAAAAATTTGGTAGACTGTAAGTAGACCTTAGGAAGCACTGAAGTGCAGTCAAAGGGGTTCATTGCTGCTTCCCGTGTTCAGCGAAGGATCAGTCCATCTTTCTCCTGCGGGTGCAGAATCTAGCAATTGCATGAAGGGGAGCAGGTAGTAAAGCAGCACAAAACTGTGCACTGTGAACACACTCAGTTTGGATTGAACCAGGTTTAGCATAAACTCTGTAGCTCCCCTATAGCAGGCAAATTCATTGCACCTTCAGCTATATCTCACAAGCTGAACGAGGCCCATGGGTTGCCTAGAAGAAACTTGGTTGGTGTCATGTGGCGGGCACCAGTATTCCACTGCTCCATACAACATTTCATAAGATGGGACACTCAAATTTAAAGCTCCTGGACTTTATTGCCTAAATAAAATGACCATGCAATGGACATTTGCCTCAAAAGTTTATATGGAAAGTAAGGGAACTGTGTGCAATTCACCATATGTTATTGTTGGTGGATACAATTGAATTCCATAGCAAATTTCAAAGTCTTGAAACCTGCCTTTATTTGCAATTGAAATAAGAACATTTTAAACATTTTTTGTTAAATAGAAAGTGTGTCAAAACATCCATTTGTGGTCTGAAATTTGAGCTTAATGATTCAGAAAAGGAGTGCTTGAGTGTGGATCATGTAACAACCTACCACTAATCTGCAAAGGGCCAGATTCTGGGACTGAAACTCTGTTCCCAATCAGCAGAGCTGAACATGAAATTTCTGCATAACCATGAACCTCCTTCCCTCTTTCACCAACAAAAAAATCCACCCCTGATATATTCACTAAGCACTTTGGTTTTAATATCATTACATGTCATTCAAATTGTACCAGTTATCTCAATTTTTATGCAGCTCCCATGATGCAGACACCATGAGAGACAAATTCTTCAAAAACCCCAAGGGAGTGTGTTAGTGAGTACTGACTATGTAACTAGAAGGTTGTGTATTTCCAGGCTAAAATTCCTCTGTACTGAGGTTCTGAGCCAATAAGCAGGTGCTGGCAGTGGGGATTCTTAGCAGTCATTACAGGAGTTTGGCTTCCAACCAGAGAAGCCAGAACTGGTCAGGACTTTCCCCTAGAGGGCTGGTCTGAAAATCTCTTCTTTTTAATCTGTCAGTAGCTGGTCACTGGGAGACTAAATGAACCCAGCAGTTTTTTGCCACTGCTTCTGATAAACACACCACCTGTGCGCCACAGTTTAGGAAAGTCAACCAGTAATTTCTCATCCTTCCCAAAAGAGGTGGCAAAAATGTTATGGTGATTCTCACAAAGTATGAGAGGTGCAGATATCGTCAACTAGCAATGGGCAAATTTCAATAAGTGTATTTTATGTAACCTACTATGCTGCTAGAAGAGAGATCTTTTAGTTCTCATCTTCATTCAGTGAAGCTCATCAAACATTAAAACCAAATATGGTTAAAAACCTGCCTGTACTGATAAAATCTGATAATTTTTCAGTTATAAACTGCTGGTTTATTTGAATCACTTCATCGATCTCAATTATCAATTCTCAGTTACAAATGCTAACAAACCTCTGATTTAATAGCGGCAAATGACAGAACTAGTACGATACCATATTCTTTGTTGTACTAAAAGTGGATGGAAATTATATTTGAGGGAATCAGATTATAGCTCTACAAACGACCAATGAAAAGCTTATTGTACACCTATTCTTACAAGTATGGAAGCATTTTCTGATAGGGTTTCTTTTCTAAGCTGTGCATTGTCTCAGTTGTGGAGTCTGCTCCTGTAGTAGGTATACCCAGCCACCCAGGGCTGAAGCAACTGTTTACTTACATTTCATTAGGAAAGTGTTCTGAAATGAAGAGTATCATAACACCCAGAGCCGCTCAAAAGCCAGAAATCAGCCTGTGTCTCCAACAGTATCAGAACTGTCAGGTCTTGAAAACCTGAGGTAGGCAACTGCAGATTAGGGAGTTTCTTCCTAACATCTCAACTAAAGGTTTTCCCATTTCCTACGGCACAGGAAAAAAATATCTGCCTTTCAAATTTTAACAGCTTCACTAAGCAACCTCATTGGCTAAAGAAAGCTGCAAAGGACATAACCTAGATCATGCTGTTAAATCCTGAAGCCTCTCTAAAACCCACTGCAGTTTATTCCAATTCCTTTTGGATATTGTTTTATGATAATATAATGAACATACACACAGGGATGAAGTACTTTGAAGAGCTCAGATACAAGCCTGACCCTAAGGAAAAACAATTATCTGAATCATGGCCTAAATACCAACAAATACAAGAAGTTCAACACACCAATTTTTGCTCTTATTTATGCAATCAGGTAGAAAATTATCTTTCGTGAGACTGCAGAGTTTTCCCCCAGGTGCTCTCTCAGAATCTTTTTTCTTATTGAAAACGCTCATGAAAAAGTCTAACACAAAATTACCAAGATTCTGATTACAAAAAGAAGGTGTGTGGGAGAAAAAGCATGCTCTGTTTTTAAATAGAGCTCAGTTTGCTTGTTTTCTGCCTAGAGGGGAATAAAAATGAAAGCAAGTAAACAAACAAAAATTAAAATATTTTTTTCCCCCCATTATTCCCTTTTAGCCAAGCTGATGAGATGAGTCCAGCCAGGCTCTCCCCATCCACCTTTCCTCATCCATGTTTCTTGTGGGAATACTGATCAAGCAGGAGAGGCTTTGAACTTATGCATGCACCTCTTTCATCAAAAGCTTCCACTGTGGTTTTAAAGAATAGAAAACACACACACATTTAGAAGAAAGGGAGGGGAAGGCTGTGCAACAAATCTACTTTTCTTTTACCCCCGTGGGGAAACAGCAACACAATGCTTTCTCCATCTAAGGAAAATGCAATCTATACCTGAAGGATCTCTTTGCTGACTCTTGCGATGAAAGAATTTAAACCGAGTTGAGAAAAGACAAGGAGCATCAAGATGTGAAGAAATTAGAAACAACAGAAGAAATAATACTTTGCACTGGTCAGTTTAGAGAGGAAAGAACCATGCAAGATAACATCAAAAGGAGGCATCTAACATCATAAATGTGGGAAATCACTGAGTTCAGAGGACTGCATTCTTCTTCTATGTTGTGGAAGCTCTTGTGCAGCCAGCCAACGAGAGTGTTCTGGGTGGCAGGTTATGCTCAGTATACCAAAGATCGCACTTGTGATCTTGGGAATTACAGTGGTCTCTCTCTAACAAACTCCTAAATGAAGTAGGATATTTTCCTGTCCCTCTGAATATTCAGGCAATACTTAAGTTACTCCTGAATTATACAAGGGCAGCGATGATGAGGATGCAACCTCAAAACGTTATGACTTGAACAAGTTTGTCCGATCGCTGCAGCTTACATGGGTTACCACGCAGACTGAAATGTAAAGCTTCACTCCTTGAATTTATGAACACAGATTAACACCAGAGAACAGCAGACTGCTGTGCCTTGAGAACATTAAAAACACATGTAGCAATATAGATACTATGTTTCTAGCAGAAGCCCGAGATTAATAGAATTTACTTGACAATGTTATCGATACCTTGCTGAATTCTGAAGTCACTAACAAAGGACCAGCATTAAGAAGTGTTCACATTCATAAATAAAAAGGCAAATTTCTTAAGAGGTGTTTTGTATGCATTGGCATTTTGGGGAAATAATAATCAAGAAGGAAAAAACACAGTGAAAAAGAACATCCTTGCCTTTTCTCAGTGAGGTGAACCTTACATTTTTCAATTGGATTTGGTCTGGTTTACAAAATTTAACCAGAAATAGCATGAAAACAAATTTTGACCAAATTTTCTGATTTCCCGTCTATTGATTAAGCAGCCTTGAACTTTGGGTTTTCTAGTTTTATTTCTTGATTTTCATGTAGATGTTAAAATAATATTTAGTAGGTATGTTGAAATTTTGAAAAAGAAATTAGCTGAAAGAAGGAAAGCCTTAGGAAAGGAGCACTGAGATTAATAAATCTAAAATCATGTTTTGGCTAGTGGAAAATACTGTTTTAATACTGGCAATTCATTTCACTTTATTAAGGGGTTACTTGGAGCCATGGCATGTTTGCCACAGGCTTTGCTTACTAAACACTGGATCCTATAACAGCAAGCCAAGACATGGAACTTGGAAGACCTTTATTGTGATTCTGTCTTTAATTCCAGAGTCCTGAATGACTTTGGGCAATTTTTTTCATCTTTTTAGGCCTCAGTTTCCCCTGCCTGCAAATAAGAAGAATGATATCTATTCTCTTTGCTAAGCACCTCCAGATCACTTAGCTTTTCAGATGACATTTCATTAAGTATTATTACCACTACTCTCAGTTTCCAATATAGCTAAGCCAAAAGTGAGGTTGAGGTGACATTTCGGTAGCAAACTCATTTTGTAACAAATTTTGCTAAAACATTTAATCTGAGATAAGTACATGACATAGATGAGAGCATGTGGTGGAACAAATTGATAGCAAATACACCGCCTAGAAATTATATTCAGACTAATCAGTATCCATTTTTATATTTACTTTCTCCAAACTTTTCAATAACTGCATTTTACCAGTTCAAATATGTATGAAATGTGAATTTGAAATTCATATGTGCAACTATACTTAAAGTATCAAACTGTATAATGAATTGGTGGGGAGAAATCCTGTACTAGGAAACTGATGTAAGATGCCCAACCAGAGGTAACAAACTTGGGATCATAAGATGTAGGCGAGTAATTCCCTAAGAACAAAGGGTCAGTACTGGGGCACTGGTTTGGGAAAAGGAGGCCATGAATTATTTACCATTCTGATGTAAATGCAGTAATAGAGAAAACTGATCATGGGAAATCCACACATGGGAAATCCAATCACACACAAAAAGAGACAGAAATTAATCATACAAATTATTCACTGGGAAGTTATGGCTAAGCTGTTACATGACATTTATTTTTTAGTGGTCTGAAAGACCACAGCTTACTATTCTATGAAGAAACAGTTGATTTCCCACGCCTTACTTGTTAACTGTATATCCCAATTAATGTGAAATAAATTGCATTCCTTTTGAATAACCCATCCAGGATGACAGTCTCAAATCATTTTAGAAAAAAATCTATCCATTTTGTTCTACTTACAGTAGGACTACTATTATTTCATTTATAAATTATATGTTTTCTACATAATTATTGTGATTTTAATTAAATACACCTATACTGGGGAAAAAAGTTAATTTTTTTTTCCTTAAATACTTGGAATTAGAAATAAACTCAGTAAGTCAGTTCATTAATGCCTGGGCTTTTTGACTGCTGGACAGTTAGGAAAGAAGGAAGGAAATAAAGATTCATTTGGGATGAGACAATCCGTTGATTACACCATGTCAATATGATTTCTATTTTGGGTCTCTATAGGTTGCCTGATTTGGGGGAAATAATTTGTAAATTGTGTCCAGAAATGTTTGACATGTAGATGTTTCTGCATTACTGGTACTGTACAAGTGTATGTGATGGCACAGAAAGGGCCAAAAGGAACCCCTTGGATTGTGGAGCTCATACTCTCGTCTTACAGAACACTGTTACAAGGTGGCTGGGTTTCCATCAGCACCTGGGACTGGGATAGGAAGGGAGACATTTGTTAACATCAGCAACTTGTAGAGAAGTTTTGCAGTGAAATCGGCACTCAGCGTAGCCTGTGGTGGTACAGCAAAAAAGATGATCTCACTCCAACCTCCACAGTCCAGCTTTCCACTCTACCTTTTCTTTGGCCCTTATGGATCACTTGTCCTGTAGGTGCTCCTTGCTCCCATCCTCTAGTGAAGTACTCCTCAGAGCTAGCTCTAGGATAGTTACTCAGCCCAGAAAAGCGAGTGCCATTTCATTATGAGATAGCATTGTGTTAAACCATACAAGCATCCTGAAGTCACATTAGATGTTTGTATTTTAAGTACTTGCACATCTATGCTGGACTCCTACAGTAGAGCCTTAGGGCAGCTCCAAGCAAGCTGAAGAAAAACTCCTGTGCCGGACTGTACCCAGGCTCATTAACCTTGCCTCTGAGCAGGGTTAATTAGATCAGACTGGGCCTCGAGCTAACATGGTGACTACTCTGCATTGTGCTATTTCCACATGCCCTTGTGATTCAACTGCATCAGTAAGTGTGGGAATGCAATTTCATGAGGTTCCAAATGTGATTAATTTTGCCTCATAGGATCATTCTTTCTTCCTACTGACAAGATAGCTAGATGACACTTCTGGGTCTAGTCTTCTGATCCTGTGTCTGACTTCTGACTTGCTTAAGGTAGATTACTCTTTCCCTATTCTCACAGTAGATAAAGGAGAAAAAAAAAACCCCACACAAACTCAACCTACTGCAACATTCATATGTACTGTCAGATCTCTTCATAGAGCTGACTATGTGTCAGGCCAGAAGAACAGTGTCCTGCCCAGTACTAACTAGTGTGAGTGCTGATGAGGAAGCACTAAGGTCATAAAGGTTTCTGCGCTGTTCAGTACAGTGCAAATCAGAGATTTATAAGATAGTATTTAACACAATCCAATTCACATACCGTAAACAACTGGATCAGTTATTTCAGGCACACCCTGTAGCTCATGCAATGGCTCTTGTAAATCTGAACTGGTTGTATGTCCAATGATACAGAAATGAGTTTGCTTGCACCTTATTCACATCTAACAGTACTGCACTGCACCTCACAGAGGCACACACAGGCCTCTTTAGTTCAGTTAGGACATCAGATTTGTGCAGCTGCCTCAGGTCAATATACACATTTATTCATCAGATTTCAAGTGTAATAAATTTCAGTCATGTGATAAATTGCATTATAATTTCATTTTAATAATTGAATTATAATCCCGTCTTCTCCAAACTCATTATTATTTTCCAGGCTTCTAAACACAACAAAACTTTACAAACAAACTATCCCAAACTATTCAGATCCAAATTCAAGAACAACAACATTCAACCCGTTTCAGTGGCACCCTCATCTTATGACCCTCCAGCATAAAAGGAATCAAGCAAGTTCAAACTGTCAATGTACTACTGAATATAGCGTAGTAGTTGCTTTACACAGGATCCTTTCACGTTCCGACAGTTCCCCCTGGACATAGATATGCATATTTATTGTGGACCAGTATGAGGCATTAAGGAAAGCTTTGACAGGAAACTGCATCTGAAAAGTCAATCTTTCAATTTAAGGTGTTTATTTTTATTATTATTATTTAATTCATCAGTATTCTCAAAGGATTTCAGGTCTCATAGTCCACTTTTTACATACTACCTTTTTCCACGGAGCAGCCAACTCTGTCATATGCTCACAGTAGGGTGACAACAACTCAGCTTTGTCTCCTGAGAGGAGAGGAAGAGATGGCTGTATAGCAATTGTTAGAAAGATGAGTGCATGAAATATTACATGTATCCACATGGCAGCTGTGGGGAATACAAAAGCCCTGGGAATAAGAAAAATGCCTTTTCAGGTCAGCGATTTTGTTACGTTCAAGGCAAGAGAATTATTCAATATGAGAGTTAATTACAGATAGCTGTATTGTAAGGCATTTCCAACCTCAAAGAGCAGATTAAATCCATTTGTTGAATGTGTGTATGTCCATTCATAGACACTTGCTACTGTTATCTGAGAAAATTACAGTAGCAGTTGCAGTTTATTTTCTCCACCATAATCAAAATCAAAAGAATTTTATTTTCTTTTTTTCTTCCACAAGGATCTCTCAGGCTTGGAAAGAAAATTTAATTGTTGCACTTTGATAGACATCATTCAGATCTTTTTAATCTTCATTCTGTGAGTAAATTTTCCTGCAGCAGATTTCCTCATAATTACAGTTCTGATTAAAGTGAGCATTTTCATAGTATTGATGGCTTTGTAAATCACAGTTAGTGGCTGCTTCTCTTATGGTGAACAGGAACTCACTTTGTAATGAAGTTTTACTATGCAAAGTGGCTAAGCAATAATGTAATTAACATTTCCCTTATCTCTCATGCTTTAATATACATATCCATTCCCTTTTCGTATGCCAGGTATTGAACAACGATCATTACAAATTCACACATGAAAAGGAACCAGGTAATAACTTCCCCTTTGTTTTTACACTGTACTTGGAACATGTGAAATTTGAAGCTAAGTAATACACTGATAGAAATACGAGTTAAGAACCTCAAAACCAAGCAGAAGTTATTGCTTTCTGAAGGAGAGTTGAGAGAGGACAAATAGATTACTTTTTATTTTATTCTCATATAAACCCTGCACACACATATGCTTATTTGTAAACATATGACCTTAATGGATCCACTTTACCTACTTTATGATCTTACAACTATCATCAATTTGGAACCGAGAAATTATCTTTTAAATCATTGCATAGACACAATTTACAGAAATAACAAACAATCATAAGGAATTGAAGGGAGTACACAACAGAATTTATGCCCAAATTTTGCAGATCTAAGTGGAAAAACACTAAAGTAAGCTAATAGCAAAATTCTCTGGGATGCTGTGGAAGTTCATTTCCATAGGCACGCCAGAGCAACCCAAGGGAGACTTCTCTGATTTCTTCCTGAGTAAAATTCTGTAGAGTCGACAGAATGATCGAAGCATAGACTAAAACAAAGCAAATAACCAGTGGAAGAAATCAAAAGAGAAAGTGATGAATTGCCCGTGTATTGACACCTGAAGTGTAGCACAGTAACCTTCCAGGAAACTAACTGGCTCATTGAAAGATTAGCTAGGCAAAATTGCAAAGCACATGGTGGAGGTCAAACTGTATAACCTAATATTTCCTTTTTTATTTAAAAAAATAATAATCTGGGAGTGTAATAATCCTTGTATAGGTCTGAAGTCTAAAGGAGCTGGTGTTAAATATTGTGCAAAGAGAATTTACTGTGAATATAAACTGCTACTTTGTTGGGATCAGATCTGCAAAGAATGAAGATGCAAATATGTATCCCAAGATACAGAGATCAGATGTTCTGGATCAAAGGCAAAAGCAGGCCATACATGGCAGCAGGGCACTACAGGGAAGACTTCTAGAACTCCTTAACAATTACACTGGACACATCAAGCTAAAAAAAACAGAATTAGAGAGAAACTCATCATTGCGATTATTACAAAAGCAAAGAAAATAGATGATTTTGGTACTTGGGTGTGAATTGAACTCCTGAAAATTCCAGTCACATAGACAGGATCTCTACAATTAACTGATATGTACTACTACTACAAAAGCAAACTTTGGAAAAAACAGCTCCATTGTGATTAAAATTAATGTATTGTACGCAACAAAAACCAAACCACAAAACGAGTCTCAAGCTGCACCAAAACGCTGCAAATACTTGCAAATGCACTTCAGTAATAATTTGTCTTTTTAAATGTAAGATCATTGTAAACTTCATACATTTAAGTATTAATATTTCCAATTGGTATATAAAGTTACAATATTGATGACCTTTACCTATATCAAACCCAGAAAGGCACGGCTCTAAAGTACAATGGCTGTCTTTGCTTTGACAAATGCTGTGCTGGCCACGTGAATGCTCTATTCTACCTTTCTGCAATTGAAATGTTTGGCTGGGAAGGAAATCAGTCAGTCATCTGGCTCTGAAGTACATTTACTACATAATTTGCCTACTCAGTCGTTAAAAACAACAGTGATGGAAATTCCCCTACATCGTTAGCCATTGGTGTACATTAAAGAGTTTTTTCATTTCAAGTTGATTGTTTACTATTTTATTTCCAAAAAGACCCCTCCCTTCCGGGGGAACATTTTGGTACTTTGACGATAGTTATTATGGCATTCCTCAGGTTTTCTTAAATTAACTAATAATATCCAACTCATTAGAAGTTTTCCTCAGAGCCCACATATCTTGGACCATTCTCATTGCTCTCCTCTGGTGTCATTCTACCGGGACCAGAATTTTCTAAGTGTGATGCAGAAAACCATATGCAGTACATGAGCAGAGATATTCTTAGGGCCGAGTGACACACAAAGGATTTGTTCGCATACCTCAGACTTGTTTTTAATAGGGCAGAGCATTTTACCTCCCACAATGATGTTTGGGCTCAATGCATTTGGCAGCAATATGAGGCCATTGACTTGTGTTCAGTTTAGAATCCACTGGTTCCTTGTCCTCAGAGTTTCTGCCTGTCCCATTCGCTGTCCTGCATTTGGGCAGACAGATCCTCTTATCGAAGTACTACAGTTTGCATTCAACCTTTTTCAATCCTGTGTATTTCAGGTGATTCCACCAACTGGCTAAGATTATCTTGTATGCTTTCAGAGTGCTCAAGTTCTTTCCCTAGATCTTATTGCCATGTGCAGATGAATTAAGTATACTCTTCATTTCATTATCCATGATACTAACAACACAACCCCCCACCCCCCCAAATAGTACCAGACTCAGGATGCAGAAAGAAATACAAAACAACATTTATCTTCCTACCTGTATATGTTGATGCTGTAAGCTAGCATCTGTCACAGAGTTAGAAAACATAGTAGAAACACAGGAAAATATAAAGCTCATTTAATCTTTCAAAATGCAAAACCCACAACAGCTGCTGGAAAGCACAAATGAGTCTTCCAGATACAAGACCACTGCTTTTAAATAATTATTAATCTTGCCTCAATTACACAGCATGCAATCCAACCTCTGCATTGCTATTAACTCTACAGGGAGAAGTCTTTCATACATAGAAACGTGGGATTTATTGTACTGGATCTTTCCCTTAAGATCATTTGGAAAGTGCTGCCTGGCCAATAAACAAAAATGTCTCTACATTCCTCTTCTGTCTGACAAAAGTTAGAGGGTGATGTTTCCCACAGAATCATCAAGAATATATCTGCAGTCCCTTTCAAAGCTGAACAATGAAGACGTCAAAGCATGGAATTTGTCTATCATTAAATATGTCTGTATTGGCAAAATGGAGAGCAAACTATACAAATCTTTTCAAGAGAGAAGGCACTGTGAAGAAGCAATGAGGAAGCTTCCACTACCTGTTCTTGTGACACAAGATCAGTGCACATATACGTGTGTGTGTGAGTTTAATTTTCAAGGCAGGCATTTTTCAGAGGTAGCAAAACTATTGTAATTAAAATCAAGGCGGGGCAGGGAGGAAGGAGAGAGAAGTTAAGTCTCTGATTTTCTAGGCAATTGAGGACAAAGTTCTCTCTCCTTATTATAATCCTGTTGCTTGTCTATTATCTGCATATGGCAATTCAGTGTACATGGCTTAACTGAGCACCCTCAGTCTATAGGGACATTTAAGAGTGTTAAGATTATTAGAGCAGAGACTCGTCAAACAGAACAGGGATTACTGTCCTTCCTGAAGATTTAATATATTTTAAATCCTTTATTACCTATATAGATTGCAAAATTTATGATTCGTATGGAATAAAATGATAAACACTACTGCTAGCATTAATTTTCTGATGGCATTAAGAAATGCATTGCATTGTTTACAGGAGATACAAGGTTAATGCTACATAACAGACTGTGCCTCTAGTTTTCTCCTGTGAAGAAATATGATGGAAGATTGCAGAAGAAAAACCTGCTTAGTGAGATGTAATTATTTTGTATGTGCAATTCCTATTTTATTAGGAAGTTCTGACTATCAACTCAAAATGCGTTCATCTTGATCTCAGACCACGAGCCTAGAACAATGCCAGAATAAAGCCAGATGCCTGGAAATTTCAGGCAGCCGCCACAGGTCTCTCCTGACTGGAGGAAGCCAGCGCACACCCAGTATTGGCACCTGAGTTCAAGACAGATCCATGCCACTTAGGCCTTTCCTAGTTGCCATTACACACTTTTTGACATGCTCCATTGAGTATGTCAAAAGGAAACAGCCCGGGTAACATTGAACTAGGAAAATATCCCTAAATCCTAATAGCACCGCATATTCCAGAAACTTGTTATCCCCTTTATAAAAGCTGTGTCACACTGAGAGTGCCACTTACAAGGCCCTGGTTTATCGTGGGTGCCTCGAGGCCTGTGTGCCACTACGCACACCTGTCGGTGTCTAGGCCCACGCCACGCTCGTTACTTGCACCAGAACACAGTGGGCCACATCACCATTCCGGCAGGTTTTCCAAGTGCAGGAGGAAAACTGCCACTTGGTGACTGCTGCCACCACCCCATCAGAGCATCACGCCTCCTGCTGCTCCCTTACACCAGATGTAACACGGGTGGGTGGCCATCACCGCGGGCAGCCGGTCATGTACCCGCTGCGGCCTCACAGGGGTCCTCAGCCAGCCAGAGTGGGGTGAGGGGCTGAGGGGCCAGGACCCCTGGCTGGGGCCGCCTGCCGCTCTGTGGGCTGAGCTCAGGTGACAGGCACCATGTCACCAGGCTGCTCTGCAGCGGGTCCAGGTGGAGTAAAGGTTCGAGTGTAATGGCAAGGTGTGGGGGTCCAGCCAAGGGCCCCCTGGAGACCCTGCCCGGCCCTGGCACGGGGCCATGCCTGCAACAGGAGCCTGTGTACATCAGAGGCACTTCTTGGGGTGCCACGGGGATGGCCCTCAGTGCCGCTCTCCTCCGGGCTTGGCAAACTTATTCCACACCTATGAGTAAACCAGTGACACAGCCCATGACCACTTGGCTGGTTGCCATGCATTCCCTGTCCAGTGACAGGTTAACATGAGGTGATTTTGCAGCCCTGGGGAGTCCTTTTTGCAAAAATACCAGTTCCAGTGCAGAAGTGTCTCAGTCCTATCCTCAATGTTTGTTCAGCAGCACTTTCAAATACCTCCCAACACTGCAATCCCCAGCAAACTGGCTTCTGATTTCCTGAGAAACCTTTCTAGATGCCTGCATTAACACTACTCCCCTCCACTCCCCTAAGAGCCACTTGCCTGATTAAAAACATCCAGAACTGTGATATACAATGATCAATAAATGAGCTGGCTGAGCGACAGGTGAAGGCTCAGAACCACCACATTGGTTCCTCTCATCAGCTCATCTCCCACTTGCTCCCCAGTTTATTGCCGCACCTGCCACTAATCACCCCCAGTAACAAATGAAATTATATTGTTAGTGACAAAATGTGGATCCATCCCAAACTCTCACTCCTCTTGTTATATTACTGCTTCTTGTGCTTTGTTAGTGTTTGCAAAGTACAGAGCTCATTGACTCATAATCTACCTATTTCAGGTCCCTGGTGTCACTACACTACTTGAAACCCACAGCTATCAGGTAAGCCATTAAGCTGCATGGGGAAAGGCAAGTTCACTGAAAATCAAAGAAACGCAAGAACACAGAAAAAAGAGAAGAAAATGTGTACAGATTACAAAGGATGCTGGTGTTGCAATGCACTGGACAGGCAGAGGTGACAAGAGCACCTAGGTGAGAGAAGGCAGGCAGATGTGGGACAAATTGTGCAGCTTAACAGATGACGAACAGAGAGACGGAAATAAGCAGAGATGAAGGCACATGACAAGAGACAGTAAATGCAAAACCAAAACAGACAGCAGCAATTGCTATAGCCTAAAATGCTGTCATTAGTCTCCGTCAGGAAGCCCTAACAGCAAAAGGATAGATTCGGAAAAAAGATAAAATCAACTAAACTAGGAAGAATCAACCAAAAAAACCCCACCAAAATCTAGTGGACAATATAAAATCACTTAGGAACCTATTGATGCCGGTTTTAGGTAGTCATTTGCTAAAACCAGAATACAGAAAGAAGAGGTGTAGTACTTCTGCAGAACAGGTCTGGCTCAGCCTGCCTAAGCACCTAATTCAGTATCTCAGTTTTGGTATTAAGTAGAAAAATTCTGCATTGAAAAGCTTCCTTATGTCACCAGAGCAATAAACCACGCATGTTGCTGTAAAAAATCCCCAAGCTCTACTTCAAAGTAAAATCTTAAGTAATTCAGTTCTGAACAGAAAGTGTCAGTCACTCTATTTGTTGGTCCAAAACTAGGCCAAGTTAAGAGTTCAGAGCAATTCTTTCACTTCCACACAAAAAATTCTTCCTGAAGAAGAATACTTAATGCAGACTGTGAAGCGCCTGATTTTTATCAGGAGGTTTAGGAATTTGGCTGCAACAGTTTGCCATAAGACAACTTTGAACAGCACTAAGAAAAGCTATCTCACAGCCTTAAAGGAGTACTTAGCCTTTCCCTACAAAGGTTGTTTAAAATTAAAACCTGCTGCCTGAAGATTGATTACATGGCCACTTAATTACATAGGGGAGATCTACTGATAATATATGACAGCGCAAGGAAAAAAATGCGTGCCTTTAAAGAATTTGGAAAAAAAATGAAATCTCTTGTGTTTCCGAGATCCAACAGACAAGACATCTATGGCAGGAAATGGTACAAGTACAGGCTTGAGTTATTGGTGCTTTTAAGGACAGCTTTAGAGAATAAGATGTTTCAGACTACAATGACATTCAGTTTAGTCTGCCTTCTACCTGTATGAAAATAACCTCCAAATACAGTTTCATTTTAGTTTAGATTTCTAAAATAATATTTTAAAACCCCCAAAATGTAAAAAAACCCTACAACTGCATTTAAATTTTCAAATCTCACATCCTATTTTTATCCAAACTAAGGGCCTGGATGCACTCTGCTGGTTTAGTATGCAGAAGGGATATGCTGTCTTATGTATTCTGAAATATCTCCAAATCTTCTCAGGTTAAGACTCAGGATTTCAGCCTGCTCTTCTATTCTTATCAGGGCAAAATAAAAGGAAGAGTACAGTACTTTTCCAAGAGTATAATTTGAAAAAGAAACAAAATGAAAGTAGGAAAAAAATAACAGTATTCTACAAAAGATAATAGTTTAAAAATCAAAAAGCTAAACCACCCTGAATCCTCTTACTCCTTAATTCTATAATACATATGCTGTAGAATTACTGATACGCATGAGCTTTCAAACAACAGCCAAAACACTTCCACAGCATAAAAAGGTTTGTTGATATCACCAAATATAAAGCCAATTTCCATGGAAAAAGGAATAAGCACTTTTGAAGGTATATATACACTAGTGTACAGGGAGCAAGAAGAAAGCATGGTTAGGAAATGCCCACCTTGGCTACTGGCTAGAAGCTGCCAGTTTGCAGTCCTGCTGCAACAGGGAGGTACTACGCTGGAACGGACAGGCTGTGAGTCCCCTGTCAGAGGTAACCTAGCAGGGTATCACAGCAAAGTAACGCAGATCTTTCTAAAACACAAGTGGTCAGCCTGTAACGGCTTTCTAGAGCATATTGAGCGGCAGGCACAATTGCCTTGCAGCTCCTTTACTTTCAGCTGCCCAGGAGGACAGCATGCTCCTGCAGAACAAGCTCAGACTCCTTTAGGATATGACATCCTGGGCTGTCGCTAAGCTCCTTGAATAACTGTTCTTACTCTTTGCTAGAGCGGTTTTACCAACTCAGTCGCTGCTCTGGGTGGCTCAGAGGAAAAGGACGAATGCCCCAACCTGTGCCACAGTCGGTGACAGAGGGCACTGCTGCTGCCATTAGCCTTCCAGGTTAGATGATGGACAGAACTGGGAGGCACATTCACCAGTTAGTGCAGAAAGCAAACCAGAACAAGTAAGCTCTTTAAGCTATTCTGTAGCACTGTATTCTCACAAGTAACTAGAGAGAGTAAAATTGAGGAAAATGTATTTACCCTCATTTTTTCTGGAAAGATAGACATCCACTAGCAAAGATCATAACCTCAAAGGCCTCCAGAACACTCCAATACCACAAACAACTCAGAGTCACAGGATTGTGAGGACATGTGTTGAGATGTTTCACTAATCTATGTAAAATATCCTATACAATATTACCAGGTTAGTAAAAGCATTGTACATTTTTAGTTTTCTGTTTTGAACCAGTCTGTTTGGAGCTGTAGATACTTTAATTTTTAATTAAATTAGCTACAGGTTTTCTTCCAACTGAAAGTAATAGAAATCCCATGCAGTATTCTACATTGTAAATTAACATGAAACAAAATGAAACAAAAGGAACTCCAAAAACTTCTGTGAAAAGAAACTTCATCCTTTCCGGTCTGCCTTTTTAAGAAACGCTGGGGGGAAGTTATAATTATTGCCTGTTTAAAATTTGTATATCCTGAAAAAAACCCTCTGTGCTATGCTCAGTTCCATTTGGCATAATGGAAGTGCAGTAGAAAAGGGACCTCATGAAATGCACCTCTTGATTTAGGCAGGTGGGGAGTGCTTAATACCATTTCAGTCCTGATCTCACTTGTTCCTGCAGAACAGATGATGCAATATGTAGTTTACTATAGATGATGACACTGGAGATAATTTAAAAAAAATCACTGATAAAATGAAATTTTATTAAGCTAGATACAGCCATCTGCCATGATTTCAAGGATTCACCTGATAGTCTCTTTTCTCATTATGTGAGTGTCAGGATACGGAGGATATTGTACATATACATTTGAAAGTGTGGCATATAAAACTATTTCCTTAGGATCTACAACTGTGTTTTGTTCTGTTGTTGGAAGAGAGCTGCAGCCATTTATATAAGTCTGGATGCTCAGAGTGGGAGGGGCAGAGGCAAGGAGCGGCAGACACACACGTGAGGGACTGACCCCATCCCCATCCCCCTGCACCACTGTGCAGGAGGAAGGAGAGACATTGGGATTGAGGCTGAGCCTGAGAAGAAGTGGGGGTGGGGTGGGTGGGGGTGTGTGAGGTGTTTTTAAGTTTTGGCTCTGTTTCGTTATTCTACTGTGATTTGAATGGTAATAAATTAAACTAATTTCCCCAAGTCAAGTCTGTTTTGCCCATGATGGTGATCTCTGAGTGATCTCCCTGTCCTTACCTCAACCTATGAGCCTTTAATCATATTTTCTCTCACCTTTCCAGAGGAGGGGAATGATGGAACAGCTTTGGTGGGCATCCAGTCACATTCAAACCAAAACAGAGATGCAGACATTCAAAGTGACTGCCCATCACTACAGAGGAAACCTATGGCTGAATACAGACCTGAGCCTGGCTCCCCTGGTCCAGCTGGCTTTATGCTTTAGCAAGGAGTACCATAGCCTTGCTATATATAACCTGCTACAGCAGGCTTCTGCATAAGGGCATCTGGCATCCTTTGTCCTTGCTACGTTTTTATTGTCAATAGACAAAACAAGGAGGGCTACTATACAGTATCAAAAGCAGTTATTGAGACCTTCATAAAATGTAATATACATGAAAGTTCAAAAGATGACTAATCCTATACATGGCATACTGTGTTTTCCTTCACGGCCATTGCAAACTCTTCACTCAGAGAGGCAGTCCTGAACACAAAGGGGTTCCTGCGTGGAATGTCATACTGATAGAAAATGCCCCATGATGCAAACATCTTAAAAAGAAATATCTGACAACACCAAAGTAAAAGTTTAAGTAGAGAAAACATGGATATGCTGGCTGACAGATCTGCAAAGAATGCCTTTTGTCCACTACATCCTCCTTTGCACTCAGCAGCTTCCAGAGCAGAGGATTCACCAGACTGCCAGGATTGCAGCAAAGCCTACGTAGTCGATTCTGAGTTTCACCAATACAGCTTCCAATTGAAATACAGAATACAATTTAAAAGGATGTATTATCAGTACTGAATGACCGTGGCCAGTTTTCTGTATTTATACCTCTGCAAAGTAGTTGAAAAATTGAGCCTTACGAAGTATGTCATAGCTGCAAAATGTTTTTCATCAGTTTTGTCTTTTCTCCTTATCAAAAGTTACAGGATGATGAATTTTTACATTTTCTAGTTGCTTGTATGAGGTAACGCAATGCAATGGCTTGAAAGTAGTGCTAGAAACATTCAACTACACAAAGAGGATTTTTATTTATTTATTTCACCCAGGAGTTAGTGGAATTACCAACCAGAATTGCTCACCAAAGGGTGGGGTAGAGGATTCCCAGTGAACTGAAGGCTTCTAAACTGAGAATTTACATTTCCCTAAAACCCTTCTTTGGTTTGTCCACTGGGCTTAGTGTGGAACGGGATACAAAAAACCCAGCTGTCAGTCACAGGGCTTGCTCTTCTTAGTTCATCAGAACATACTTTTATGTTATCTGGGAAAAGCATTCAGTGGTTATGAAATTATGAACTGAAATTAATAAATTGTTAAGGTGATCTGCCTGAAGTGTACTTATGCTGTCAACAGAAATGAGGGCTGAAACACATCATTTTATCCCTCTGCTAAATTCCTTAGGTAACTTCAGTGAAAGCAGAGCTACTCTCCTTCTGCAGCCACTATGTGTGCACTGTCAGATTTGGGCGATGTAACACAATTGACACCAAGAGCCGCTAGCAGAAGCATTCCAGCCCATTTGTTCCCTCAAGAATGAAACAAACAATGTTTTTAAAACTGAGCTTTAACTTCATCATAACTAATGAATATTTACACTGCTCAATTTGAATTTTGCATCAGCTCAGCACATATTAAAACTGTTACATTCACAAACCGAAAATCCAAAACCATCGTTATGTAAAACGTCCACAGCAGTATCTCAACACTGACATTCATTACAGCGAGCAAGCAAACACTGAATGGCATTAATTCCTTCATATGGGGTCTCAGTTTCAGACCTGATAACAATTAGAAGCTTGCTCATATCCCATCAGTTTTGCCCAACGCAGTTTGTGATGACAAGATGGCTGGCATCATTAAACATGATCCGGCCTCAAAGTCAAGCAGTCTGAGACGTTTGCTTGTTGGTGCATGAAATGATTCTGCAGCACAGACCAGCTACCATCACACTCCAGCCCATCACTAGCTTTTTGTTTCTTTATTTGCACTTGTAATTTGTAAAAAAGAAAAAAAATAGCTTTTGAAATAAACAGATAGCTAAGCCAAGGAAGACTAAAAGATGCCTATCACTGAAGGCACTGGCCCCAACATCCCTCAACTTAACCTCCAGGTCAATAAAGATATAAAATATGATACTCTGTGAATTTACCTTCACTTCAACAGTTGTTGTAATCTTTACTGAGATTCAGAAGAACAGAACGTTAGCCAATAACTGTATTTTCTGATGAAATATTGTGGAACTGGGAATACCATTGACTGAAAACGCTACAGGAACTTTACTGGTGATGCAGCAATTCCAGCACTGACACCACAATTTCTGCTCCCTGACACTGGCAGTATGTCAGAGCACGTAGCTAAGCTCCTGAATTCCACTTACAATCAGGTGTTCTGAAGACACTTTAATCTATGCAACTAGTCCCTTGCTAAACTGCCATCCCAAACCTGAGGGGAAGTAGAAATAAACTGCAGTCCCTTGTGGCACACACTGGTGTCGTCCATTACAGCTTGATGCACTCAGGTGGACCCAGATGTAACCCCTTTCCTGATTTTAAATGTGATTAGTACATCAGCCCCTGAAATTCTGTTAAATTCTATCTCATAAACCTAAAATGTGTCTTATTGTGGAAAACAAGAAAACTTTCAAAGATTAGGTAAACTTTTTTGCTAGTATTTTTTGCCTATGAAATTATTCTGACTATTGAGGCAGCAAGTTTCTTTTGAAATACCAGGAACCTAAAATGTTGTTACAATTTTTTACAAGGAAGCAATCTTAATGGCAATGTTTATATAGATTCAGTGGTCTTTGCTGTTGAAGGATAGTACTAAATAAATGTTGTGATACTAAATGCTTCAAGACCTTAAAATGCTTCATTAAATGACAAAAAAACCCAAGAAAGTATAAACGGCTGTTACAGCTGCAGCTGCTCACTATCATTTATTATTGTAATGGTGTACAAATGCAGGAAAAGCCAGCCTACCTGTGGCTTAATTTTGCACCACTGGGGCAGGAACGATCTTGTACACCCCTGTAACTGAAACAAACAGCCCTGCTCCTTCATGAGTTTCAGCACACAGAGAAGTTCCCAGTTTCACAGTACTTTCAGAAATACAGCATCAGTGTACTTCAGGGCTTTGTCAAGTCTACAATAAAAAAGTCTTCCCATCATGCACATGCTCACACACTTTCATACCTTTTTTTATACTCTTAACTTTAAAGTATCCAATACTCACACCGTTTTATCACTTTTGGAATAAGTCCTTTAAGAACTAATAAACGAGCACTTGAAGAATTCATGTACTCATCTGCCCATTTAATTATATCTCCTAGCTAAAAGGGCTGCCTCTGTAGACATACATTTTGCAATACTGTTATATAAATGTTTAAATAGCTGCTGCAGTTCAAAAATGCTTGTAAAAATTTCAGACCATAGCTTTAGAGACAAACAGTTAGGAACAGCAACTTCACACATTTTAGAATATTCTGGAGAGTGAACAGGATCTTTTCACATATGGTTTGTGTATGCAAGTTGTATTTCAGTCTTCACTGAGTAGGATAAGCATTTTAAGATGTCAGATTCTAATTAAAAAGTAAAATGTATCTTCCATTGTATTCATTTCCTGGCAGATGTCACAAGATTAAGTGGACCAGATTAGAACTTCAGTTTCAAACAATTACAACATATTTCCTTCGTGTTTTTCCCTAAACATCTGCTATCCAGCCCAGGGTAAGGGAAAGCATTTAAAGGCACATCACAGTAGTAGCAAACTCAACATCAAAGCTTGGCCCAAAACTGCTAATTCAAACATCTCTAGAACTGGATAATAGATACAGTTCAGAGTGTCCTTTTTCCCATTTTAAAATCTAAATTATAGTTTTCAAATTTTTAACTAGGGCAGTATGTCAAAATTGCCTACATATGATCATTGGCTAGGAATAGGAGTCTTAATGACTTGATAAAGGAAAGTTCTCAGTACCATCAACAGTGACTAGCCTTAAAGAAAGTTGCTGTTATACAGCATTTAAGTTACAGTTGAAATAACTCCTGGAAAAAGTTGCTTATTTTATAGCACATATTATACAAACCATTTTTCAAAGCCTCTGCTTTGTTGGATTGAGAGCCTAATCATCCACATATACTCTATCCTTTGCACCTTACTTTTACCACTAGGATTGCTGCTTAAAACATACAAAACTGGTCAGTAGTTTCTGAAACAAACTCTCAGAACTCAATAGAGGAAAAAAAAAAAAAGGTGGACTGCAGTTTCATTTTACGCTATTCTTTCAGTTTCTCTAAGAATTATTTGGTGTACAGCATGTATAAGACAATACCTTCTCTCATTTCCTCAGACCTTCTTTGCAGGCTTCTCTCTCAGCTGGGGCTGATCAGACTTCAGTGCAGCAACCTGTTTTATACTGGCCAAAGGTCTGGCTTTCAGCTTCTTTCCTAAATCTTTCATGCAATAGTTTTTCCCCACTGGTGGCCACTATTCCTGCCAGTTTTGGTCAACATACGTTTCTTTTAAACATTCTTTGTCTTTCTGAATGCAGACTACATCCTGTACCTACACAGACACCTATGCAGTCTCACTCCCCTCATGACTGTTTAACCCAAGGCAACACATAAACCTGAACAAAACCACGAGCTGCCTAAGGCACCAAGCTGCAAGCAGAGCCAGAACAGTCAGCATTTACCTCCACTGCTGAAGGAGAGTAGCAGGGTGCTTGGGACACAGAAGAAGAATTGCTGAGCATAGAATAAACTTCCCCAAACTAGCAAATCCCTTTCCCCCAGGGCAACAGCCCAGAAGATGAGTCAAACCGAAGGCTCCACAGGACAAGGAAGCCCCAAGCTGACTCAAGCTCAGCTGCATCTCCTTGGCCCCTAAGAAGCAATAAAGCAGAAACACCCAGAGCAGCTCAGTCTCTTCATGCACTGGCAAATCCCTCGTTAATGGACATAAGCAGTAGGGGAAACATGTTGTAAGCGCTAAAATCAGCTAATGGGATTCTGACTACCTGCTAGGAACTGGCCTAACAAACAACGCGACACTCAAGTATAATCACTTTTCATAGAATTGATGGCTCCTTCCAAACCTTGCATCCGTAGCACAGTTGCTTCTCAGTTCATTTGCTTTTCTACATATGTTTCCACGAAAGCATGCTGTAATTAGAATGAAGCATTAGTGACCTTTCTTCCTATTGCTTTTGCTGTCATTACCTGTCAGTTAATCTGTTTTCATTTCCAGTCTTCCTACACATACCTTTCTAGTATCAGGCATTATAAACTGTGGTTTCTACACCAGCTGCTGAATACCGAACTGGTATTTGGGGATCCTTTCTGTCCTGAGGGTTGTACTATCATAATTAAGTTCATTACAAGGTGATGGGAAAATAGTTTCCATGCAAGTAATCATGCATTACCTAACTGAAAAGGGCTACAGGCACTCTAAATTAATTTCCTTACATTTCTAATTCAAATCAGTTGACATCTGAATTGTTATCATGCAAAACAGCCAAATGCCTGTTGCCTGGATAAGATCTTTTTTTCCTTCTTTTCCAAAAAGCTAGCATTACATGTTTCTGCTGTCTCTGCTTAGTAACATACTGGATGAATCTCAAACAATAGAGCTAAGTAGGAAATTCACTAAAATGCAACTCTGGCTTATTCTGATCCCAAGACTTTCAATAGTAATGGAAAGGTTCAAACCAATATTAAATTACTATAGTCACTGAAGAACAAAACTATTACCCCTACTCCTTCCAAGTACAATAGATTCACTTGTAGCAAACAGTGGTTCTCTTGTGCTTTGCGGAAGAGTTATGGGATCAATAGCATCACCCAAGGCAGAAGGTACTCACTGCTGGGAATTTATTTGACATGGCCTCCAGCTATTGCATTTCATAGGCTACACTAAGCCCTGCAACTTCGACTGCTGTATTTGCAATATATCACAAAAATACCACTGTATTTTCAACTCCGCCCTGGAGCCTGACCCTGTGTTTAGGCCAGGGTAACAGCCAAAGAAACCCTCTTCCCTGAACAGTTCTCTACATCTACATGATAAACTGCCAACAGATTTTCCCAAACACAGCATTTCTCAGTGTGACAAAGGACTAAGACTTTATTATAATTTTGTGTTGGTGGGTGTTCTTCTGTTTTTGAGGAACAAGGACAATTAGTCCTCCAAAAAGTGCTGCTCCTCCACTCCAGATGATGTAGGACATTTTGATTCTCTGGAAGATACCAGTGCGACTTATAATGCAGCATTTTCAGAAAGCACATAGTATTTAACAACCAGGCACCTTCCCTATCCATTAATCAAAGCATGTGCAATCCCATTTCATGACAGATGAAGCAATAAATATTGAGGTAAAAAAATCATTCTGTATTCAGTGCATTTCAGTAAATAAAAGGTAACGAAATATCATGGCAGGTATGTGGAGTTCTGACAACTATTTTTTGTTGGTTTTCAACATTTCATTTCCTCAGTTGAAATCTAAGGAGGACCTTGGAAATCACAAACTTGCAGTGATAGCTTCCACAGCCACAATTCTGAGGTTTCCTTTCAGGACATTTAATGGTGTGCTGGAGGAAAGCAAATGCTTGCCATAACAACAGACACTTGAAGATACATTGCTGGCCTGCCTAGTTGCTTGAGCAGGGAGCAAAAAATCTGTGTTAAAGCTGGGTGGTTTCTTGCTTTAAAAGGCAGCAAGCCCAAGGGTGTTCAGCTTGGGCTTAAGGTAAACAAATCCTCAAAGCGACAGACAAAAACTTGGTACCATTTCCAGAAAACTACAGTTCTCAGAGATAGGCAGCTGTAATATATATCAGGCTCAGCAAGAAAACTTTATGTACATTTGTCCATCACAGCATCTCCATATTCATTCTGAAGTAAAGGGCTAGGAGGTCAGACTGTTACACTGAGACCTCTGAGCCCCCATCTACTGTTTCAGTTTCCCATCCTTACAAACATTTGGTCAAATGTTCCACATTTTAGAGGGAATGAGGGTTACTGCCAGTGAGAATAGATACACTGCATCTACAAAAGACACCAGTGCATCTATATACCAGCCTCATGAGGTAGAAGTTATAAAAGCAAAAAAATATTGTTCTGAGAGGTGGGTGTTTCTCAACCAAATTGTGTCTGATGTAGTTCTATGTATTAGCAATGAACACAAAAAAGGTGCACTAATTTGTGATCAGACTCTGCTAGCTATCCCTGGGCAGGGAGGAAATGTACATTTTTAGATCTGATTTGGACCTACAGAACAGCTTTTGTGATGGCTGCGGGTGCCGCACAACAGCTGTATGTTTAGGAAAAACACATCAAACTGTTCCTTCAGACACTGATGTGTCTGAAGCCATCAGTTATACCATAATCTGTAAGAATTCATGGACAACCAAGTCTTCAGTCTTAATGTAGTTCATTTTATCCAGTACTCAAGGGCATAGTCATGTTGGGATGTAATTAGAAACTTGTTCCAGAGTCTGTCATAACCACTGGGGATCTTTTCAGTGACAACACAGGGCCCTGGATTTGTCCTTCAGTGAAAAAGTTTAAACTTCCTAAAGCAATACTGGTGTTATTCCCAGGGACTTCCAGGTGAGGAAATCCATGTTGCATAAATCCTTTCTCAATCTTGTCTGAGACCATTTCATACACAAATCATGGACAATAACACATTTTCAATGAAGGTGAGATTCCTGCTGCCTCTACAAAATTTTAGCCAGAGGTAGTGTAAAAAGGGAGCAAAGAGGTGAAAGAAGGAGTTTTTCTGTTGATAGGAAAATCAGGTAAAATCGGTGTCACACTTAATCATATATCAATGTCAAATACCACTATCTGTATACTGAGTGGCACAAATACCACAGAGGAAGGAAATACCTTGGGATTATTCTTTATCTTAAAAATTACTTTGTACAAAGTTATTATCAGAATTGTTTCTTGTGAGCATAAAGAACGACAGTAGCAACAATCCCCATACAAATTTCAAGAGCTTCTTAAGAACGAGTTTTGAAGAGGCACTGACTACTGAAATGAGATGCTCTCTTTCTAGATGGGCGATGTTAACTGCTTTCCCTGATTAAACAAATTGTTCTCCCTCCATTAACCAGCAGAGAAACGGATACTCAGGCAAGCAAAATCAGGCTATTAAGGCAAGTAAGGACAGCCTCCATTTGTTCAGTTTTTCTCTAGGATAGTATAGTCTCTCTCCACAAATACCAAGGCAGTTCCTTTCACAAAATGTCTAAACATTTATCAGTTCAGAATTGCAAACCCAGTTATTTGTGGAAACATCTTGCACAAAAAGACCTGTTGCTAACAGACTTGGACTGTGATCTGGCAGCTTGTAATTATCATTTTTGTTAGACCTTCCTCCACCAGGAGAATGATTCCCTTGAAGGCTCTTCCCAAATAGAAGTCTTTGTTAGAAAGTAGAAAATACATATTAATCCATAAATAGATTGACTTGAAAAGCTGTGACTGCACCATTTAACCTTGTAAATAAGAAAGCAGAAATAGGTAATTGCTTGGGTTTGTTATTGACTGCCTCTTTCAGAGATATTCAGAATAATCTCATAGAAAATTCCTAACCTATTTCTGTTTTACACTGCTTGGAGTGGACATATTTCCATTTCTGTTAATAATTTGTGTTTACCTAAGCCTTCTCCTCCTTTCTTTGGTTTTGTTTTTTTTTTGTGTGTGTTTAGTGGGGGTGGTTTTCCACTCATAACAGGGGTGGAATATGCCTACCTCTGCAGTCTTAATATTTTTATTGGGGGGCACACCATTTTGATACTTCTTTGAGTTAAGCATGCTGCACTAAAGCACCTTCACTATCAGCAATAAACTGTCCATATGTCATCCTCTCCGGCTGCCTGTTCCTAAGATTTTGGGTCATTCTGCCTTTGAGTCCTGTCTGTTGGTTTAATCTTTGGTTTCCCTTTCCTGGTGTGCTTGCTTCTATTCACATTTTCTCCTCATTACATTGCTTCCCTCTGCCTGAAAGTTGTCAGATGCCCTAGAACTGTGACTGTGGTAAACAGATGGCTGGGGCTTAATGTGGTCATAAAGAAGTAGGCTCTTTCACCATTTTTGTGCCAATCCTAATTCATCAGTCTCCGCACAGCATGCGTCTTAGCCACTCAAGCACTTGGGAACAGATCCTTGCTGAAGATATCCAGAGCAGAACAAAAGATGTTTATTTAGCACCAGCATGGAAAAAAGGCAAGTCCTATCTTGAAGTTCAAGAACCAGGACTTGTAGACTGTATAAACGTACATACACATAACCTATAGTCTCCCTTCTATAATTTTAGTCTTTGCCTTTTGGATTTCCCCTGCAACCTCTTCCATAACAAAGTCTGCAATTTTGGAATGCATTAATTAAGTAAATAAGTGAGTAAATTGATAAATAAATCAAAGCCTTAGGCTTTCTTACGGGCTTTCCTGTTGGTTATCTTGGCCAGCGGTTAATTTCTTCTTAGCAAAGAATCTTTTGCAAGAGTAGAAACCCATGTAACTCTGCACTAATACTAAACAGTTCTTTATTGGGGGTTGCACTGAAATGCTGACTTGCAGACTTCAGCTATGTTTAGAGGTGGTTTAATCCCAAACATTTAGTCTCTTATGTTTACATGTGTACCTATAGTTTTTATAGATGGCAAAATAATTTTTATGGCATTATTTGTGATAAAACAAAAAAGAGAGACTGAAAAGGCACCTGTTGATTACCAAAAGAAACATCAAGGAAATTCCAAAACTAAAAACCTAAAAAAATGGGAGATAATAATTGGAGATAATAAGTATGTCTGTCCGTCCATCTTTCTCACTACCCCACCAACAGCAGTGATTATGTTGTTTGTACAAAGAGGAATTTGAACACCTTTACTGCAGAGTGCCTAACTACACAGGTTTTTATTACTACTGGTCAGAGTATGGTGCTCAGTAAATGTTGATTCAAATGCTGTTCTACAATAAGTGTAAGTACAAGGACTATTCTGCAAACATCAAGGACAGACTAGGACAGATGGAGTGCAGGACAGGCAGACAGTGCCAGAGCAATGTTCCATTACTGACTTTGAAGGGAAGACTTTTTCTAGCAGAAAATAAAAATTCAGTAGAAGTCACACAAATTATCTCTCACAAGGTGATGAGGCAGCAAAAATTAAGTGCTACAAAAAAGTTCTTCATTAAAAAAAAACCAAAAAACCAAAACACAACAAGCAAAACCAAACCACCAAACAAACAGAAACAAAAACCCCACTAACCCAAGCTGACAGTGACCCAATGAGGGTCACTGCAAAGAGGAGGTGGCAGTAGAATCGAAGATAAAGGATGTGACTGAAGGCTTTCACGATTAGGCTTTGGTCTCCATCACCACAAACTCTTTCAACCTTTGCACAGCTAAAAGGAAATACAGTTTTTACAGGGTTAATACTGCATGTAAAATAGCTTGTTGTGTCTGCCTGTCTGTATTTTACCTAAAACTAAAGCCACATTTTATAGAGAAGTCAGAGTTAATAGGGATGAGCTATTTGAGTGTTGCCATAGGAGCGTATTTCACTCGCTTTTCTAACATACTGCACATGTAGACCTGTCTAGTTAATAGCAGAGGTGAGCGTGTGTGTGTGTGTGTAGTTCCTTAGTGATAATTGGAGTACAAGGGCCACTAATTACAGTGAACTGGGTGGCACATATAGAGTAACAGAAACACAGCATGCACCTAATGACTTCTTCCATTCAACTGTGAAATATTTAATCCACTATCCAACTGCAGATGTAGGGAAGGAACTGCATTTTAAGGTATGATGGAGATTCCAGAGGAAGCCCCCAAAGCAATGTAAGGCAGACAAATTTACATTTGTTCCATTTCCTCTTTCCCAGTGCATTCTCATTAAGTTATTACCAACAGCTCCTGATTTGAAAACACTAACTACTATAAGTAAACATTTTTTTAAAGTTAAAAAATAATCAAGAAATTAGAAAACTCATATTTCCTGCTTTTGTTTTCTGCTCTTTGGGCATGGGCAGTGCTGCTTTACATTCAAACTCCCATCACATTTCCTTTGTTGATGAGTAGCCAGTAATCTGCTAGTATTTTTCTTGCTCTTGGTAGTAGATATGGTTTGTTTGTTTGTTTTGGGTTTGTTTTTGTTTTTGTTTTTTGGGTTTTTTTTTTGTGTGACTCAAAACAATTCTATATCTTCCCACATTCACAATTTTCTTTAGCTGTGACATACCTATGTAAACTTGACTGAAAAAAAAACCATTCAGCTGCTTCTTATCTTTGGTGGAAACGAAAGAAGAAACAGAAGTAGGGCCAGGGTAGGTACCAGGCAAGTGGAACAAGGTTAAGCTGGCTCTAGACTGGCTCTTCTGCAGCAACACCCAATACTGGTGGTGCTGCCTGGATGCTCACAACGTCTGGGTGTTCTGATATTGCCTCTCTGTTGGGAAAATTTGCAAGAAGTCAGGATGAGAAATGATGCAGGATCAGCTTCAAGAAACTGGCCTGTCTGTGCGTCATATAGGCAGTTCTAGCCAAGGGTTTTGACAGGCTATTCAGAGAAATCTTGGGATGAATGGTGTGCCATACAAATAAAATAGATTATTTTATTTGACATCATAAAAAAATGCTGGAAAAGCTCTTAAGAATCAGCTTTTGCTTTACAGAATAAGATGGATTGCTTTTCCTCTCTAGACCCTGCAGTGATGGTGTTCAGATCATTGTGATTTCATACTCTTCAGTAGGACCTTACTTAGACAAGGATCTTATTTCTGATCCCACTGGAAGAATTACTGTAGAGGTACCAATTCTGAAACCTTTTAATCTGAGCCATCTGTACCAACACCTTCCATTTCTGGTTCATGAAAGGATATTTTGCAGTATTGGACTTTGCTATAGTTTTATGAATAAGGGGCGAAGGATTTGGATCATTCTACTATGAACTGTTTTGTGAGAAGAAAACAGTAGAAATTAATTTATTGGCTGCTCTAAAACTCATAGTGTCTTCTTTGACATTCCTTTCCTGATGGTGTATGCAATTAATAAGCATTGCAGGCCCCACCAAGACAAATTTATCATCTAGAACACAAAATTATGGAAACTTAGCCTCGGTCAATGCTTTTGGGTGTATGCATCCATGTGCCACAGAAACCATAAACCTGGAAAAATAACTACAATGCAGTACAAACAACACATACGTCATTTAGGATTCTACTTCAGGCTATTATTAGAATGTGAAGACCAAGTGTGGGGTCACAGTTATCCATTGCACCAGTAGGAGCTTATTATTTCAGCTGTGTGTAAAAAGGCTTTTAAAGAAAGGAAGGGCTTTAGAGACATGGATTTATTCGCTGTGGCTGAGACACATCTATGAATTGGCTTGTGCTGATTTAACAGAGTGAGACCCCACAGTCACTATATATGTGTAAATGAAATAAGTTAATGATACAGCTTTCTTCTTCTTCTCCAGGTGGGCGATTTATCTTAATGTGAGTGAGCCTAGCTTTGTTGCTATGCACTCATTTTGTATTTTGAGCACCACATAGTAAGTATATTTATGCAGCCTTTGGCATATTTTTAGGTAGAAAATAATTGATAAATAAATGTGTGAAGCATCTTTCAGCTGATTGTAAGCAGAATTGCTCAGCATACAATGCTCAAAATAAGAAACTCAACGAAAGAAAATGCCTGTACCTCTGGAGATTTTAAGTCTACCTGCTCCAAAACAAGCACATCTAGGCTCCAAAATTCACTCTGTGTTAATCCCTTGTAGCTTTGCAATATATTTTTTCCACTTGCAAGTGACTGGTACCACCTTTATTTCAAACTAACAGAAGCAAAGATGTCAAGGTCATGCTTTTCCAGTTTGCTGAAGCAATCTAATATTGTGACTATCTAGGCCAGCTGCCAGCAGAACTGGACTTTAAATATCTTATAAGAGCATCACTGCATATCTAGTTTAATTCTGCCCTGTAATTTAAAAGTCTAATGCATGCAAGTACATGAAAGAATTTCTCATTCAATCAGCCTCACCTTGTTCATATACAGAAAAGCATCGCATTGCTTTAAAGAGATACAGGAAATAAGGCCAATGACAAAGGGCCTTTATGCCGTTTGAAAAGGGGAAAATGGAGCAGTAATGGATCTTGAGTTGCATGGTTGATACATGACAGAGCTGAAATAATAAGCAAGAGTCTTCTGGGACAGAGTCTCCGTGTCTGAAGAATGAGACCTGACTTGCAAATGGCAAGTGAACACTTATACATTGTTTAGGTCTGAAGATGATACAGGATGATACAGAAGAAAGAACCAAAGAACAAACAAAAAGCAAAATCTATTTCGATATTTTATTGCTTTAAACGCTACCAGCAATGGCAATATGTCTGTCAATAGATTGACCTTGATATACCTGCTGGATACAAAAGTAATTTCAGGACATTCCACAAATCAGCTGAAGAGCTTTTCAGAACTACAGCAACATAAGTGGACGCAGAACAAGAATACCCTCATGTAGTCCATTATGATCTTCTTTCAACTTGATTGCTCTTACAGCTTATATTAATCACATTGCCTACAGTCATTGTGAAATGAACAATTAGGTTATGAAAATAAACAGTCAAGTGATGGCTTAGCTCAATTAGTCTTCAGTTTTCCCAGACACACTACCACTTAGGGTCACAAATTAATTGTCTGTTGCTTTCCTCCCAGGAGCTCGCCTCAGCTAAGGAATTTTATGGGCCTAAAATATGTATCCAAGAGATTGTAAGAGTCTTTGTGTCCACATGTAACTTAGATGCAATAAAAACCACAGCTGTATAGGCTATCTAAATCCAATTCCCATTGGAAAAAATATCAATGTAAAAATGGATAGAAGATCCACATCTTTGAGTTTTTCAGCAAAGGAACCCAAATTCTTTGCTATAGTATTGTAAGCATTCACAATGTTTTTCCTATAAGCAATAAGTACTGAAAGAGCAGCACCTGCTGTGTCACTGCACATCTTAAATAAAAGCATGAAAGACCAAAAAAGCAGTGTGGGACATAGACATTGTAGGCTGAGTGTTTAATGGATTTAGAAAGGCTTTATGTGTTGCTTAAAGAACACTGCAGTGTGCATCAACTGGGAGATTATTTCATACGTGGAGCATGGAGCCATGTAAATGCAGGCAGAAAGCATAGACAATTGAAAGAGATGATACAGAAGTGGGCATGAGGAATATCAGTGACAGGGGAGAGGAAGTACAGGTATGACTGTGCAATTAAACTGAAAAAAAGTTGGAGAACTTTTTCTAAGGTTTGAATTTGAGAAAGAGTAAGAACGAAGTGCCAGCATGCAAGTACAACAGATAAGGATAAACAATCAGGACTGCAGCAAATGCAGATCGCTAAAACTACACATGAAATGTTCCTCCAGAAAGTGTCATTCCAGAACAGGTTTGACACATCTTGACAGCACTGTATGGAGAAGATCCACTTTATTGTCAGCTAAGAGCACTATATTCTCTCTGCAAATCTCTGTGAGTGTGGGACAGAGACAGACAGAGAATGCCCAGCACTACAGACAACTGGAAAAGGATCCAAGTTAACAGTAATCCACTCTCTCCGTGAACTATCTCTCATCTTAGCTTAAGTTTAACAGCGTTACCTAACACAATCAGCAGATGATGCAGTATAGCAACTACAGATTTCTAGAACCATGTCCATACAGCAGCACAGAGACACCATTGCTGATTTCTCAGTCAGCACACAGGCTGTTCTGCAAAACTGCATGAGCAACATTATG
This sequence comes from Falco cherrug, assembly GCF_023634085.1. Lineage (NCBI taxonomy): Eukaryota > Metazoa > Chordata > Aves > Falconiformes > Falconidae > Falco > Falco cherrug. Next base: position 45,231,645 of record NC_073705.1, read on the forward strand.
GAAATATAAATGCCACAGGTAGAGATGTATTGTATAAATTTGCAGCATCAGCAGTAATGGAGATTTTAAAGATCTCAGTTAAACTAACAAATGTTCCTGGAGGGAGACTAGAGTTAATTCACAGGCTTTCTATTGACATAAAAATAAGGCATTTCTGGGTGTAGCCAGAGAGACTCTTTAGCAATGGAATCCTGCTATTGATTGTCTCCCTTCTCAAAGGCATGCTTTGAATAGACTTCATTCCAAATTACCATTTAGGATCCTGGGGAAGGAAAAATTGAACCAATAAAGTTCAAGTCTAGGAAAATAATATAGAAAAGATCAGTCCAGTACAGGGAACTCAACACTAATGGTAGTCAGCAGAATACATACATTTGTATTAGCGGTTAAAGTGAAAATGCTTTAAACAATTACCAGTATTTGTTTGCATGAAACACTTACATTATTATCCAAAATAGGCTGTAACACAATTTCTCATAAAGCTTCTTAGTTGACATCAAAGAATTGAGAGCTCAAAAGTGTTACTTTTCGAGGAGCAAAGTATTGTTTCTACATTTCAAGATCCACATAAAAGATAGTTCCCCTTGATTTAGAAAGACTTGCCAATGTTCAGCTTTGTGTAATATTGTCACTTTGCTGTGAATTTTGAGAATACTGTCTGTTACTGTACTCCTCACCTGTCATTGTCCCCCAGTGTAAAACCTTTGCCATTAAAAGATTGTATGGAAATAGTGTTTCCCATTCCCTTTCTTCATAAAATCTAAATATGTAATTGTGATACAGAAAGAAATGAGTGTATGCTGTAGTGCAGGGGTCCTCAAACTATGGCTCGTGGGCTGGATACGGCCCCCCAGGATCCTCAATCCGGCCCCCGGTATTTACAGAACCCCCCGCAGGGGGCTGGGGGGGGGGTAACCAAGCAGCCGCAGATGGCTGCCTGCCACTGCATCCGCGCGCCGGCCCTCTGGTTAAAAAGTTTGAGGACCCCTGCTATAGTGCAAAGCCAAAGCTCTTAGGCATTAACTGATGCCAGAAATTGCATTCGTCGCAGCTACACCCGTCTGTACCTTGCGGTCAATTCTGAATTCCATGATAGTACTAAGATCTCCATCTAGAATAATGCCATCAACAGGCATGGGTGTTTCCTAGAAGATACTTTTCCTGGAGGCTTCCCTCTAAACAGATCTGGAATACCAGAGCAGTCCTTTTCATTGCCAAGATAGATCTTTGATCTGAAAATTCTGTAATGTGACTCCAAGCCACTGAGGACCTCATTAGACATATCTTTTACAACCAACACTTGCCTTCCCAAAGTCGCCCCCAAATGCTGCACTTTTGAGAGTTCTGATGGGGAAACCCTCATCAATAAAGGATGGAAACCTCTTATCTGTTCACCAAAGAAAATCTCATCAAGGTAGTAATTGGAAATTATTCAAATCTCAGACTTTTTTATTAATTAAATTACAAATTAATTGCAACTTCACTACTTTACAATTGCAATTTCTCTACAGCTTCAGTAGCAGTAAAGAAAGAGTTTCAATATGTGAAGTTTTCAGTGCAGTGACTGAACACTATTTAGCTATATGTGACTTGACTAGTCAGCTGGAACCTTAATTTTCAAGCTTCAAATGTACATACCAGCAAGTTAATCCCAGCTATCTACCTCATTTTCCATGAATCCCAAGTTAACTCTCACTCTCCACCATTTTTGCAGTCTATTTTTTCCCCTAGATAAAGTAAACCCCAAAGAAATCTAGCTAGAAAAATCCACAGCACTCGTGAAATTGTGAATGTTTTGCTTATCAAACCTTCACAGTCACACTGAAGCCTCACAGATGTTCCAATCATATCAAACCCAGGAATATAGCATATTCCTTTTTAATTTAAATCAGTCTACTAAGAGAGGTTGCACTCAGAGCTTGAAAAGCCTATCTGGAAACATAGGTGGCATCAGTGGTGCATACTGTCTCCTAAGCAATTCAATTTATTTATCAGGAGCCAAGTCATTTGATTCCAGCAATACAAATTTCACACTGCGTGAGAAAAGCGGTTTTAGAATTAAAACTGGTTTAGAGAAATGCAAAGATTATAGAAAACTCACATATGAAGGCTTACGAAGGATCAGAATTTTACACTGGGATCAGCATTACTTGTCCCATGGGTTTGTTCTCTCCAAATGTTGCTACAGTATAGAGTAGCTGCATGTCAAATCATAGTCTCAATCCAACTTTGAGGCATCATAATCTGAACACTTATGTTTTTACATAGACACCTCAGAACTGCAGAGACAAAAAACAAGTGAGATTTGGGCAGAATTTGACTTAGAAATTAATTCAGAGCATATCATCTGCTCTACCTCCTCCTAATTTTCTCAAGGGCAATGAACTTCCCTGACATGAGTAGGCTTAACAGAATCTGCCCTTAGAAAATAATTTTGTCAGGGGAGAGTATATAGCTTTGGTTGCTCTTTAATACGAGTTCAATGCTACTGCACAGTTCTAGTAGAGAACATCCTTAACATTATTTAAATTGTAATGGTCATGGACACAGAAAATCTTAAAAGCTCATGTGATTTTCATGGCTCTCCTGAAGACACTTTAAAAGGCACTTGGTTTACTGGGACAGAGCAACATGCTATAAAAACATTCCTTTAAAACATTTTGGGGCAGGCTTGAAACTGTGTTTCCAATCCGTAATTGCATGCAATCACATATGTTAGTGTTGATCAGTCATGTTAATTTTCCCAAAAGCCCTTCATCGTCATTGGTTCTGAGACACAAAATCCCAGCTTCAAATTAAGGTTGTAAAAGAGGTAAGATCTATGAAACCTGCATTTTAGTAAAATGGTCCTGTGAAGGTGTTATTTTAAAAACACTGCTATTTTTGGTGACAGGAATTATATATGCGCTTAATTATTTCCTTTCTCAAATTACATAGCTTTTAAGTTTTGTGGAGGTAACTATAGACTAACGAAGACAGAGAAAAAAATTACAGTGCTCAGTGCTTTGTATATATATATATTACTTTTTTTTATGTCTTTCATGTGTCTTGATGGCTGTATATGAACTCAGTATTGCATTTCATTTCATACAAATGAAAGCACAGAAGAAGGTAAGGCTATGTCAGTTCATGCATCATTTGCCACTCTAGGCTCTGGTTTTTCTCATAGTAAGACTCCTTTTCAGCCAGCAAAAGAGGTGGGGAGAGCTCACGTGTGTGATGGAAACACCGTCACTTTCAAAATCCTGAGCTGTGTTTTATGAAGTGCAAAACAAGTTATACTTGATTGTAGCAGAGCAAAGGCACACAGAAAAAAACAACAACAGTGTTTGCTATTGTGGGGAATCTCTTTTCCTGCTTACTGGACACCACTCATCTCTATCAAGGGCAGCAGGCATGCTAAAAGTCTAGGATGCTTCTCTTATGGGAAAAGTGTTTCTCCTATCTCTTCCATCTAGAGCCGCAGCATATATATATATATTATTGTGGAGTATCATACACCCATCAGGTACCTACTTCTGATGTTATCATGCCTGAATATATACAGAGAAATCAAAGGAACATTCAAGGGTTTGACCGGTCACACAGTGGGGAATGCCGACAGCATTAGACCAAGTCAGGTTTGTGATGTTAAAGCAAATGACGTGGTCATGGACCACAAATTCAACCTGAGTGTTTGGCCTTCATGCCTCCACAAAAAAATGAGTAGTCTAGAATACATGTGTGTTTAAATTTAATTGGCTCAGTTTTAACTGAATGTCAGTTATATTCCAGTGCTTTTCTGTCCCTTCATGTAGCTGAGGTGCATCAGCAGCAGTCAAGATTGAGGCAATTTTTTTGTATGCTGTTGAACAGATTATCGGCTATTGCAATGACAGCTAGGCAGGTAAGGTAGGGGAGGCAGAAGAGCAGCAAAATACAATAAAAGAGGAGGAGCAGTACAGCTCATCAGGTTCTTCAAAATCTCCTGACACATTTGCTCTAGGGGCTCTGAGGGTGAAAGTACTAACACTGATTTAAAAGACAGTACTTATCTACCGGATGGCAGGTACTGTTGAGTTCAAGTCATGGAGAAATAGCATGAAACGGATGCTCCAGAAAAAGTCACCAAAACAAAACAGAGTTAACTGTCTCATCAGAATAGGATGGTAACAGAAATTTCTCAAGTCATCTGTGAACTTATATATGCATATATCTCTAAGAAGAATAGCTGAAGCTATTCAGGGTGACAAACTGGAGCAGCCTCTCTGGCACAGTATTTTGGGCAGTAAACCAGCAGCTATCTCTGCTCTCTCCAAATTCCCCAAACTGGAGACTCAGTCAGACCAAAACCTGATTTAAATGCTCTGATCTCTGAAATAGTTTACCCTTTTCTTTCAAATCAGCTGCATCCATGAGACTGTTTCGGAATGAGCAAAAATAAGCAGGATCTTAGGGGAAACCGAAACACAGTAGCTCTTTTAGTATTAAGCATGTGGACCTTGCTCACAAGATATCCTCATAATTAACAGCTACAGAAAGCCAGCTAGTCTGACAGTTTCTCCCAGAAATAGTTATAATAATGAACACCCAAAAAAATAATTCTGCAGGGTTGATGAATGCATGTTTATTGCAAACATGCACTGCTATTTCAAGAAACTGCTAATTACAGGCATAACATTAGGTCTGTTCAAAGGAGGGAGAGTACAATGTAATTGCTCTTGTTCAAGAAGACTGTTATTTACATGTCATCAGGCTTGTATTTTTGTTGTACTACCTTAGGTAAACAACATAAAACTACTGGCTATTTTATTGCAAGGTTTTCACCTTCCCTTTCCCATATACCACAATAAAAATAAAAAGCTGTTTCCATTGTCAGTTCATGGTAGTACAATTTTGTCAGTGTAACGCCAGTTCAGAGCAAAAGGGTGCAGTTGCAATGAAACAAGTACATTGCCGTGAAAAGGTTTCTAGACATTCATAAAAGGTAAGATGGTCCCACGTGCCTAAACCCAAAAGAATTTAATTTACTTAGGGTTTTGTCTTTTTTTTTAAGTGGAAAAAGACCAATTTCATCAGATGGAGCTATGGTCAGATACACATTGGTCATCTCTGAGAGAGCATTTGTAGATCAAAAGCGTGTGTCTTTAGTTAAAAGGGCAATTTATAGCAGGGAGAGGAGGGCATTCTTCATGTGGAACAAAATTAAAGAGGAAGACAGAAAAAAAGTTTAGTTTTCTCTTCAACCTGTCTCTCTCCCATCCAGCCTGCCATCCAGCTGCACAAGAAGGCTGAATTACCATCACTGCCACTCGGCTGCCTTTCTGCCCCAGTGCCTGGCCCCAAAGCAGCCCTGAGTGGCAGGACTAGCACTTTCAGGGATGTGCAAAAAAGCCCCAGAAGCCCCCCATGCAAGGGGACATCCTCAGAGAATTCAGCAAATTTTGACAAGCCTCCATGGAGTGTATGGAAGATGATGATTTTCAGCCTTATCATGAGGCCAAGTGCAGGCATAGCCATGATAGTACGACTAGCCTCCTGCCACGTTTTTACTCTGTTTCAAAACATTAGGGATTCTCAATTAAATGGTTGTAAAAAATCATATAGCACAACAACCTATTCCACCCTATCTTATTTAAGCAGTACAGGTAAATCGTTTTTATTTACATTAAGCTGGAAACTAAAGCTGAGGAATACGCCTAACAGAAGCTGTCAACTTGTGTACTGAAAGTCTACAACGCAACTAAACCCACTATCTCATAAGGGGAATTACTTGGGAGCTGCAAGTACCAGGAAATTCTACCAGATTTGCTCATAAATATTTTGTGTTAGGAAGCAGAGTAGGAATGTCAGTCACTCACCACCAACTATATATATTGCAGGTGACAGAAAGAATTCCTGTTTTGTCAGAGCTGTTCCTTCAGTTTTAGTGAACTGCATTAGCACATTCAGCAAATAAGACACCAAGATACAGTATCCCAGGCCAGTCTAGTTAAGTGTATAATGTCTCAGCAACAAATGATGTCAAGATGCTGCTTTAAATGTAGTTGATATTTATCTTACAGTTTTGAAATGTTTTATCACAAAGCTAGGCCTGTTTTAATCATCTCTATGAATCATTCCCTTTTCTATTAAAAAAAAAATAATTTTCTTTGTGAAAAGCTATAATGTTCTGCCTTAAATTAAATTTTTCCTAGGAAAAAAAATTATTATGGTCCCATACTGTATTTTCATAATAAGCACGAACAGAGGTTGTCTTTATATATTTAGAACTGTCTGTTGGTGGATAAGAGACCAATTAAAAAAATAATTAAAGTGAAATAAAACTTCCTTTTATTGTTCATTCTCTGAAATCCTGGGCTATAAAAATATCCAATTTATAGTATTTAATTACTTTCCTCTCCCAAATTTTAAATTTCTGAATCATTAACCTCTTTCCTACTCTGCAGCCCTGCTCCCCCCCACCCCCCAACATATATCTGCACAGTTGTGTTAATAAGAGTTAGAAGTCAATAACGCAAGGAGTCAGGCTTTTCATCTCCAGTAGTCGTAGGTGCAGGCACGTCTGCTGGCAGGTTATTCCAAACCCACCACAGCACTGCACATGCTGGAATCCAGTACAGGTCCAGCTTACTGTATGTGACAGGATATATGATTCTATGGGACTCTCATTTGAACTAATAAGTCTATTCTGGGTCTGCATATGTTAATTTAATAGCTAAATCCGCAGTCTTAAAGCCTGCAATGCTTCACCTTCTAAATGATTCTACTGGTTCCGTGAGTAATTCCATTTTCTTTTTAAAACTGCATTTACTATCAGGCATCTATCTGTCATCCTTTTCCTGTCCTCGTTTTAGTACATCTCTTAGAAAATATTTCCCCCATACCTGTGGAGTTCTTGGTTAGACAGCATTTTTAAGGAAATAACTCATTTGGATACGCCATGGCAATTTTGCTGTATCTTTTCCCAGAATGCATGTTCACTATATCGGTTGGATGATGTTTTGAAGAAACTACAGCAACATGGTCTCCAAACAAACTGGTCTTAATTTTCATAATTTAAAGAACAAGTAACACTCATGAGCCTGTAAAAGCAAGTCTACGTAATCAAAGTGGACCAGACGCTAGAGTACTTCATCAGTTGATTCTTCAAGGCTCTTTTTCACCACTCCCTGGGTTTATCCCCACACAAGTGCTAAGATCATCATTTTGAAGCCTAGTGCTAAGACTAGAAATAGAGAAATCCCTTCTTAGATACAGCCCAGATCCAAGCTGGCCAGCAGCAGGACTTAACCTCCCCACAGGAGTGACTGAGTAAGCAGGAGAGAAAAAGATGGATCATTCTTTATAAAGCGTATGTAGCTTTTGGCTGACATTGCTATTTATGACCCAGAATTTTCTAATCTTGGAAAGCACAATTTAATTCACAAAGGTCAAACAGCCTCTGGGTGGCAAACACATGGCACCTTCTACATGAACAGGTGACTTAAAAGGCAAGTTTCCTGCCCCATGGTTCATTGTTTGTGCAGGAAAGTTCTGTCAATGCCAAGACTTGGACACAAATCTTTTGAGATGTAAGTCAATGAAGTATTAAACTGAGTTACTGAAACATGAGAAAAACAACATTTGTACAAATATTAGGCACACTTTGGGTGTTCTGGATTGAATTTTCTTAGTACAAATGCTCTGACCTATTTTGAATTTGTCTCAAAAGCTGATTATTGCAGAAATAAATTTGTATAAATTTCATTATAGTTTTGCTTTTTTTTTTTTTTTTTTCATCTTCATAAGCTGCTCTATGAAGCCAAACATGTTTGCCGTGCCCTACCAGGTCACCTGGAATAGCAGAAACCAGCTTATATATCCTGAATACTTGCTAGCATAATCTGCACATTTCACTAGCCTAGCTATCTCAATTTAATTACACACAATACGTGTATTTCTGCTTACTGCAGTAGTAAAGGTAAATCTCAGTACTTCTGCTTACAGCATTTTTCACTGAGGGAAACTATATTGAGCTCACAAGGGCTATTCAGTGGCATTCACACATTTGCATGAAGACTACTTAATGAGACCCATTGCTTATTGGATGTCCTGCCGTACACATAAAGGATAGTAGTTTGCCCACAAAGTCCCTTGAAGTGTTTTGTCCATACATTTCTACAGTTGCCATGCATTTAGGTCAGCAAAAATAAATAAAATCATGAGATAATTGGATTTTCCAAGCTGTTTATGAAAGTACTGGTGACAAACCCCTCCCACTGGTGAATAAGGACAAGGAGACGGGTCAGCTGGAAGCTGCATGATGCCTTCAAAGAGCTGGCATCACGTTTTTATGTATTGCACACAAAACCTGAAGCAAATTGCATTGTAATCTAAAATGCTGGGTAATGTTAATGAGGTTATTCCAGATGGGTAAGTTGCACCCAACAGGTGCTCAGTGCTATAGCAACACCATCCCAACAGTCACTTGCATTTCTGAAAAGCGTGCTTGTCTCTGCTTGCAAATAGCCCCATTTAAGCATGAATGACCGGGAAAGCAACCCCAGCACTAACCTGTTAGAGCAAAGGAGGATAAGCTTTGACTTGTACTGATTGAACTAAGCCAAGATTAATTAGATTCATAACAGAAATTACTGTGATGAGTTCAAACATATGTAAACTGATATCCCCTCTGGCTGACAGAAGCACAGCTGGACTTCTGTTTTTTTTTTCCTAAGGCACACCATAGTATCCTGGAAATATATAGGAATACATTATCTGTTTCCATTTTGCTAGAACACTTCAAACTTTTCTCTCTCCTGCTGCCAGTGGTTGTTGTGGTGAGTGGGACTTACCTGGCAAGAGTGGGAAACGAAAAAGAAAGGAGGTTTCCCTACATTTTATTTTGTAATAGAGTAAATAATACGTTAGTAAAAGTGAGCAGGTTTTAATGTGTGCCTCCCTTAAAATTCAGGGGTTTTATTCTTCATAACCTTTGACACAGCAATAAAAGTACCACCATAAAAATAAGACATGCTTAGCTACTGACTTTCTTCCTGTGTGCTATAAGCCTCCAATAAACAAGGTGAATGGACTTTTTACTTTTCACGAAACAGATTAAAAATATTTTTTATGGCAAAACTTTAAGAGCTGCAGTGACACAAAGGAGTCCCTTCACTGGTCACTGCAATGCCAATGCATTGAAACTCATGTCTGTTGAGACAAAAGAGTACAGCAATGATACAGGCCAGAGATCAAATAACACATGTTCAAGTTCATAGAGCAAAGATTAATTGCACTTTAGCAGTTGTATCAGTTTGATCACGGAAACTTGCTTAGAAACTGCTTATTTTTACAGGCAGGTAGGAGTGCTGTTTGGAGGTTTAATTCTTACGAGATGTGCTTTCAATGAGCATCTTAATGGGATGCCATACATGCAAGTTTGTATGTATACTTAAGTGCACAGATGCATAAAAAAGTGTGAGGTTAAGAAATATCTGATCCCTTTGATTTTCAATCAGAACATGAATGGAAACTAGGGCAGAGAAGAAATGGGAGCCAAAATTCTTCCAGTCTGAGTGATGGGGGGTCTTCCAATTTAGTAGCCAATCCAAATGACCAAACTGAGCGAGTGGGCTTAGGGATGTATCTCAGGCAACTTGTCTACAAATCTGAATGCAGATCCTGGTCCTCAGAGTCAGTATAATACAGCCTTTTGTGGATAAACTTCAGGCTCACCTTACCCCGAAGCTGTTTTGTATTCTCCTAAGTGTAATTGGAAGGAACTGATTTATCGAAAGCATGGTGTCACTGAACACAAAAGATTACAAGCCAGACTTCCCAGAAATGAAGGATGATCAAGATATTTGCTTAGCTTCCTGGGGCCAAGGATCGTATCTGCTCTTCTGCAGACTTAGGAAGTCACTCAGCTTTTCTGTGCCTTAGGACACTGTCTGTAGAATGTAAAAACCTGATTGATAAGATGATAAATACACTTGAAGACTGAGGCGTTAGTTATCGGGGCATCTGAATACACTTTAGGAAAATTCATATACTCAACTGGCTGGTGCAGTAGAAAAATGAATGAGGGACTCCACAGTTTGACCCACGGCAAGGTATTTTTGGTTGACTTTAGGCACACTGTGCTTGTAAAGTTTAAGATCAGTTTAATCATACAGTCAAAGAACTTTCCCATCTTCCATGTTTATGTTATATCAACCATATATACTGAAGTGTGATCCTTCATAATGTCAAGACCAAATTGAACTGCTGGAGAGCTAAAAGGCAACAAAACCCTAAAATCTCAGAAGAACATTTGTTTTGCACAAGTAATTTTTTCAGCATCTTATTAATATATTGAGAGCTCTTCTCAGCTGCATAAACACTCTGCCTTTTGGAGACCACATGATATTGCAAGAAAATGCTAGGAGAAAATTCTAAGAGTTATCATAAATTAAGCACTTGTCATATTGCCCATAAGTGCAGAGGTCTTTCTACTTTGTTATGCTCCAGTAATGGGCATAATGGTTTTATTTGCATAAAACCCAGATCCTATTATACTGTAGCTGCTTTTTCTTAAGCTCTTAAAATTACACTAGCTTCCTGAACTATCATGTTTGGGGCTGTTTTAAAAAAAAAATATACACAAACATTTGTTATGTTTTTATGAAGTGAATTATTTGCATAATGCATTTAGACTGGGAACAAAAAATATTTAGAGTAAAAGGTATTTCTGCCTGCAGAATTGAACTCACTGGAGTGTCTAACCAAGGAAAGAAATCAATTTCTGCTACTGTATAATAGACATTACCAACAGGCCCTACAGATACCATGGTTTCCTAAATGCTGGAGAATATAAAATGAGTCACCTTCATAAGGTTATGGTCAGGAAACGGATTGTTTGGAAAAAAAAAATCTTTTTTTTCCTGAGGGAGATTTTCATGTGGTCTTATTAGGACAGGAAACAAAACGATTGGGGTTTTTTCCCATAATACATCTACTCACAGTGCGCTCCAGCCAAGCAGCGCAGTGGAACCCAGCTGAGCAATAGCAGGAGCTCAGGCTGTTGCAATACCCTCTGTGAGGCCTACGCTACTACACTTTAAGAATACAGGAAGTATGTTATTTACTGTCCTATCCCAAAACACACATTATGTTTGTATAGCGTAAAGAATTACAGGCTATATATCATACGCCAACCTAAGATACTTTGAGAAGTTCCCCATCATTTTGCGTCAAGAGATGTACGTGATACAGTAAGTGGTCCATGAAATCAGTCGTCCTTTTAAACACTCGTTTATGTTCGCAACATTTTTTCCTACCAACTCTACTTCCTTCTTAGACTTTTCTAGAATGGTTGAAAAGTTGAAACTATAATCAGCTATATTCTTTTTGGACTGTATAGCTCCTCAGCTCATGGAATAATCCACCACAGAAAAAAGAAGTACCTTAGGAGAGAGAGTCAGCCTGCTGATGACAACTCCTGTGCAGCTGCCATCTTAGGCTAATGGAGTGAGTATATGGCCAAAGGTTTCTCATCCCCTTGCGATCCACTGCTGCAGAAGGGAAGAAACCCATTGGAACCACCGAAACCTGGTGAAACTTCAAAATGTTAGGTTTCACTACCACACTCTGGTAGGGGTAAAGTGGAAGAAGATGAAAGCATATTGTTGGATGTATCCTACACCCTACTACAGGTATCAGGGCAGAAAACTAATAACTCCTCTTCTGCATAGCACAAAATATATTGCTGCCCTCCACAAGCTCTTCACATCCTGCTCAGCAAAGAGCTTGTCCTAAGCATACTAGTATTTTTTTTTCAGTTTTATAAAAAATCGTAGGAAGTAGTAGGTACACCATGCCTTTTATATCATGCTATTGAATTTCATGGACATTTATTGTTGACTATCACAGGCAGAGCTAAGGCTTTATCTGCCCTGTGAAAGCACCGAAGCAAATCCAAAATACAGGTGAACAGTGGCAGATGCAAAGATACCACAGCTTGCATTGACTAGAGGTAACAGAATAAAAGGCCATATTTCAATGCCAGTGCAGTTTACTGATTGGTCTTATAAATCTCAAGGCTTTTTCAGAATCTGTGTGAAGTTATTTCAATAAGCTTAGGGCTCTTTTCCAAGTAAATCACAAAAAGGCTAAGAACTGCTACTGCAGTAGGTACTGACATCTTGTCAAGAGCTTTGACCAGTCAGAACAGGGGCAGAGAATGGAACAGAACGAATTGCTTTCTCACCCCTGCAGACAGATTGTCGCAGGGTGAGCCAGAGACTGGTCTAGAGAAACATTTCTTTTGTGAGGGGATTGAAGGTCATAGTCACTATCACGGCTGAGATGGCAGGGATACACAATACAAAAACCAAGGAAAGCAATCAGAACGCTTTTCTTCTCAAAAAAAAAATAAATAAAAGTGCTTGCTGGCTTGCTTGTTACACAAAAGCCAAAGTGTAGTAGTTCTGGGTGAGGTATGGGGAACAGTGTGGTAGAGGTACACACCACTTGCTGCGTAAGCAGCTGTATTCATAGCAGGGTTTCCCACCAGGAATTTGGTTGAAGTTATTACTTCATGCTAGTGTGGCAGCACCTTCTGCATCACGATAAAAACAACAAAAAATACTGTACCCCTGAGCATCCATGCTCACTCATATCTCCTGTTGACTGCTCAGCTGCCTACCCTCCCTTCCCTCTAGCTTTCTCTCCAGCTGGATTAAACGCTCACAAATTTGTGGATTAATTTCCAGTCCCCTTTTCATACATTGTAAAATCCTATGGATGGAATATTCTGTCAGCCTTAACATTTTTATTATTTGTTATTCAGTATTTAAATGGTCCAGTTTTGTTCTAATCACGCATCAAACATTTGTCTAGCCCCATGAACCTTGCAGACTCATGTCCTGATCCCACTGTGTTTAGAAGCAGGAAAACACCCCAGATTTCACAAACCAGGGAGATTACATATTTCTGTTTGCAGGACTGAAACGCTCAGACACAAAAGGTTTTAACAAGTCCAAGCACAGCACTGTTTAGGCTTTTTAACAAAAATCATAGTTTCACAACACTCTTGTGATTTAGTAGCCTGATTCCTAAATGCCACTGAAAGCCATGCAGGCTTGTGAATTACAAACAACTGACAAACCAAATGAAAACATTAGGTGTTATGAAAAGTAGCTATCTATTTATTTTTTTTTATTGTGAAAACCGTTAAAATTAACACACTGCTGTTTAGGCTTCCAAGTTACTAAACAGTAAGTTACTACTCTTTTCTAGATTCTGAATTAAAATTATTGGGATTTTAGTCTACATTTTCACTTTTCTTTGAAATACACATATTTGTAGGCTGTGAAACACCTTTTAGCGCAGTTCTGCTTTATATATTTGCTGTGTGATAATGGACATAGGCCTTATTGGTTTAGTGAGTCACTTTTAGCAGTTGAGAATGATATACTTAAGTATTGGAAGCTTACTGTTTTCTGTTGAGCTCTTCAGCTTTGGATTTTTCATATTTACATTTTTAAAACTTGTATGTGAAAGCATTTTATAAAACGCTTACACAGTACCATCAGAAGCAACCACATATAAAAAAATTACATTAAAAAAATCATTTCCTTCATCATCTGAGAAAAAGGCTGAAGCTTAATGCAAACTTACGCCAACACATATGCCTTTGAAAAAATTTCATGTGTTAACCTTGACTTCCATGACATCTGTCAGGTTTATAATATTTTGCAAGGGACTGCGTGTTTTCTAGTTTGGTAACATCTTTGCTTCTCATTGAAAGCATGATCCTAATACATGTTTAATCCCTAAGTCCAGTTCTACAGCCTATCAAACATCATTACTGGCTGAGATTGGGTTCAAGTTTGCATATAATCAGGCATGCGTTCAGCTCAGAAACAGCACTACACAGCAGAAAACAGCAGGGAACAACTTCTTAAAATGCCTTTCAGCTGTTATGATAGCAAGCGCTTCTCATCTGTGTCAAGGCAAAGACAAATAGGGGCAGTCAAACCAACTGGTGACAGCTAGGGAAGTTTGCATGAAGGATGCTAAATACTGAAAGGTTAAGTGTGAGAAAGAAAAGAATAAGTCTCACTGAATGCAGGACACTAATGCAGGAATATAGTGGCAGCCTGTTGATGGCAAGTGTCCGGCTGCACTAGCAATAAATGCTTGGTCATGTATGACACAGAGGTCATTTAAATGGTAGCCTGTCCCCCTCTTCATCTGGCTAAAGCTTTTTCTCTAGGATAACTTCTGACCTTCCTTCTAATTTCACTTTGGAGTAAGCCTGGCCAAAAATCTTGCAAATGGTGCAAGATAGCAATTCCTTTTATCATCCCTTTCCAAAATACAACTGGTAACACTGAAAACCAGCACAGTGCTAATCAATGGCAGACCTTTAGTAAGAGGGTAGGAATCACCTACAAGCAAGAGGCATCAATAAATTTCTAGCTAAATATTACTGCAACTTACTTGCTTGGGCATCAAGAGAAAACAACAAAAGATACATTTCCATTCTTCCTATACATAGGCAGAAGTTTTGTGACCCTTAAAAAGGCTTCAGATGAAAAAGCTTCTCCTTCGTTGGTACCTGAATCTCCAAGTAAATCTACAGTACCCACAGCTGGCTGCTGTGAATGGACCTTCCAATGCCAGATTTATCTAACCTGTAGGGCTAAAATTACTGCAGGGCACAGTTAGCTGTAGCCAGTATCTAGAAGAAAATGATGCTTGTTTCAGCCTGGGGAAATTCTGGAAATAGGAAGGTATCCAAATGGTAGAAATAATGGTTTGTAGTCTAAGCAAGCACAAAACCACCTTGAATAATTTAAATCAAACTTATTTAAGGAGAAAAACAAAAGCCAAAAGCTCACAGTGCTCAGAGATCTTGGTTACCAGGGAGTCCATATATCAATGAAAAAAGATGAAATCAAAACCCTTTGTTGCTGAGATGCCAGCTGACCACTTAAGTGAGGCAGAACACAGAAAGCTTATGGCCATGCTTTCTGGTTCTCTCTAATGAGGAGGGAATACTTGCTGTGAACAAGGTAAGCATGAAGACTAGATGCTGCATGAAATAAAGTAAAACACAATATTCTCATCTCAGTCAGAAATGCCCATTTTAGTCTGCAAAAAGCCTTCCCCTATGAAAAGCTGTCTTTTAATATGAGCTCTTATTTAAGGTATCATAGAATCATTTAGGTTGGAAAAGACCCCAAAGATCATCAAGTCTGGAGAAGAGACAAGTAAGAATATACACCGTATGTTATCGTAACAATAGCCATTGCCTATGGCTTTCTTTTCTCTCTCTCTTCCCCTCCCCCCCCCCCCCCCCCCTTTCTGACATCCACAGTGAAATCTTGTTTCTGATTGTTGAGATTTTGCTCTACCTTTTCAGGCCTCAAAATCTCCTTTCTTTTAGACCTAGAGTTTTTTCTTTCCTTTTCCAAAATGGGAAGGTACTGAATTCCACTCCACTAAATCAGAAACACTAGTCACAGCTGAGTGCTGAGAAACATTTAATACTCTATCCTGCAGGGTAGTGTACATTCACCTCAACCTTGTTGCACAGACAGAAGGTGTTTTGCGTAACAATATCTGTATGTTTGTGTCAATTGATGTCAGCAAAATCTGTGGGGCACCATTCATGAGCATTGTGTAAGTCACCCTTCTAGGAAGGAACATAGTCATGGAGCAGCAACACAAGCCTGGTTTACGCTCTGTATGCTCCTAGAATATATTGATTGTATGTTCAGTTTTCTCATGCTAAAATATAAACCTACAGCCTGAGGGATTCAGACGTTCACAGATTTGATGGTATGCAAAACCAGCACTGGAGACTTGACTGCTAGATGCAGACACTGGTAGGAAGCCCACTCTTTGCAGTTCACAAAGGAGAGCCAGAAAATGCATAAATAGGATCAAACCAATGAAGTTACTATGAATACTATGATTTCTGTGATACTGTAATAGGATAATTAAACAGAGAAGCATGTGGAATCTCTGCCTTTAAGGACTTCTTTTAACTGTGCCCCAAAATATCAGCTGCAGATTGAGAGCTAACAACACAACCTTTACACTTCATACTTCTTTTGAAAATCACATGTATATAGTTTGTTAAATAAAAAAGTAGAAAAAACCCAGGGTGTTGACTACAAGACATTTAGACATGACAGATTCATTATAGCAATTAGACCAATAATAAGAAAAAGTGAAAAAGCTTAAAATATAAGCAATAGAAAGTATTTACCTTCACAATGAAAGAATGTAATTCCACAGGCTACATACAAGCTTATCAACAAAGTAAGTGATTAAAACATTGGTCAAAAATACTTCAAAAAAGTATTGTAAATTATTTTGCTACAAGAAATTTGAATAGCTCCTAGGATATTTGACTCATGAGAAAGGGTCAGAATGAGCCTTTAAGAAAATAACTGCAAATAATTAAAATTTTCCAGGACATTTCAAAAGACTAGACAATAGCATGGAAGATGGAAGAAGGGTTGTGGCTTTAAGCCCTTGCTCATTAGCACTCCGAACTTGAACCAGTTCTGCAGGAGGCTCAGTACTCACTGGCTGCACAGAAGCGGTCAGGGAGCAGTAGAAGGGACACATGCTGGCCTTCTTACCTCAGCCCTGCGAAGACCCTTGAGTCTGAGAGGATGCACTAGTAGTATGAGAAAGAAATGAATCCTCCTTTTGAACCATCAATGGCCTTGCCCTTATTTAGACATCTATGTTACAAAGTAATACAATGCCTGGATTCAGAGTGAATGGCAGAAATATTTTGAAGACAAATTTTAAGAACAGAATCTACTATAACTTTTTTTAAAAAATAAAACTCTCTTAATACTAAATTCAATTACAATATGGATGGGAAAAATCCATTTTTCAGCAATGCACATATGCCTGGCTGGACACTATTTTACCTAACAGTGCACTTCTTATTCATTATCATCAGATTAAATAGTCCAGACTACCAGTCTAAACCCTGACAAAAGAGCTTAATTCTCATTAAGGACTTTTTATTCCCCCCCGAACACATGTTGATATCATTGTTTTCACCACCCTTAACTATTATGAGATCCTATCTGTCTGTCCTGGTGGTATCACAAGGTTCACTTCACATTAGTTTCTCAGTTCACAGTACCTGGTAAAAGCAAAAACCCAAGCACTCTTACCCCTTTGAAGACACCAAGAGCACAAAGGAGCGCACAATTAACAAAAAACTTGTTGAAACAAAAAGTAAGATTTAGTCCATCCATGACAGAGCCCTACTGAAGACTAAGATTTGTGAGAGTTTTAAATTAGTTTGTTGTGCTGGTACAAAAATGTATTTAAAAGAATAAACAAAAGATATTGTTGCAAACAAAGCCACAAAATTTACTGCCAAGCAATAAAGAGATGGACATGTGGTGGATGGGCTCAAGTTCGCTGTAAATTTAGAGCAGTGGCTTCTAAGGATAAAATGGTCATTAACTTTGGTAACATTGACTGTGGAAGTTCCATAATTATTATTATCAAATTATTTTCTATTCATAGTTGGCCTTCAGCAGTTTAAAATATTATAATATTTCATAATATAATTATTTGCAGAACCATTCATACAAATAATCTTCCATGATGGGATTATAGATGAGCCCTTCACCTTGACTATACAAAGCAAAACTCAAGAATTGTCATTTAACTTGGATTGTGCATTTTAATCTTTTTTTTAAAAATGTATTTATAACTATAACCATTAAAATTTAGGTCTCCTGATTAAATAGATGACTATATATTCATAATGTGATTTTGGCAAATATTCTCCATATAGATAAATCTCATGCCCTGTACAGATGCTTTTCATATGCTATTCATAGAAAGCAAACAAAAGAATGGTTTGAACTAAATGTTAAGCTTTTTTTTTTTAATATTCTTTTATTCCAGTGACTGTGCATGAAAACCTTTCTGAGTATTTGCAGGAGTTTTATACTTTGCCAGCAAAGACCAACGCCACAGCACGACAGGACAGCAGCTCTGTAATGATAGTGTAGTATATTCTGTACCGTACCACAAAAGCCCATCCTTCCAGGTTATGGGTGCAGCCATACTATTTTACCTGGGACATACTCTGAAGCTTTGTATTGACCATTATAGGTGATAATTGCATGAGAAAGGGTCAAAGCATCTATTCAAAAGAAATGGTGAAACAAAGTTTGTTGCTAGTAAGAACTCAAACCACATAGCATATGATCCTTTCGGATACCTTGCAGAGAACTAGATATTCTCGCTATTAACAAGAGATAATTGTGCCTTCCAACACAGTCACTGTGCAAACACACAGATCCAATTTCCCTTCCACCCCAGTGACAAACAAAATAGGCATCTATAAATATGCTTTTAAAATCTCTGGACTTGTACTATGCCTAGGAAAAAGAATCACAGATCTATTGACCCCTACATTATGTGAAATTTAGTTTACCCTGTGCTGAAATTTTCCTTATCACCAAACACATCATAGCTGAATCAACCAAACATTCTCCCTAACATCATGTGCAAAGAGACTGTCAGCTTCCCATCACTATGGATATAGATATGCAGATATAGAAAGACCATAATCCTCCATAATGAAAATTGCATTTGATTTTTCCAGCAGATCTAGAAGAATCTTTGTGTTAGTGCTGCGACTGAAAGCCATCCCAGTGTAAGCCTGACAATCCCACCACAGATTTCATTCCTTTCTTATCCAAATAAGAAGAATTAGCCTTAAAATATCTCAGGTCAGATCCTTATTAGGAAAAAAGAAAAACTGCAAATATAGTTAAGCAGAACCAGCCCTCCAGGCTGTTGTCACCACACTCGTCAGACAAAAATGCTGTTGTTGCACAGTGTTTGGGAAATACAGGCTGCATCATTTTTTGACCAGCAAAGGAGCCCTCTCTGAGCCTTTCTTCTTACACCTCTTTCACATGGGGGGCTTTGCTCACCTGCTGCAGCTCATTCTACCATTACTCTCATTAAAGCTGGTACTCTGTCCCCACAGATACTAAGGATATGTTTCCATATAAATTATGGTGCCAGGTAAAACACCTACGTGCATAGACTGCGCGAAGAAATCAGCAAGGGTTTAAGATGATGCTGGTATATGAGTGAATTTATAGACAGAGCTTTTTAAAACAACCCCCCTGCTTCTTAGGCCTTAGATTTTAGGTGATTTTTCTTCCTTGCTCAGTGCTAAGCCCATCTGCTTATATATGCAATCTTTCCTTCATCCCTTGTTTAAGAGATCCTCTGTTCCTGCCGCAATCATTTCCATGGCAACTAATTTTCATGTCACAAATAGAAAGCAATGCAGGTTCAAGAGGTGAAAATCAGAGCCAGACTGAGATAAACTTTTAAGAAGCTAGAATCATATGTCCGTGCACCAGCAAAACCAGGAAAAAAAGCAAGCAACAAATTTTGTCTGTTTGAACCAAGCATTGGCTATATCATTGGTTAAGTTTGCTGTAATATAGGATAACTTTTTGTCAAATAAAGTATGCTATAGGTAGTGTGGCTATAATGTAAGATGTAAACTTGGTAATGCGAAACATTCGGGCACGAACAGGGTAGCAAGGAGGGCAGCTTTTAGGCAGGGGTTCAAAAGTGGATGTGGGCCAGCAGAGAGCTGAGCCTCACCACCCGGTCAGTCCTGCAAGGCGGTGATAGTGCTTCCCACCATACCTTAGCAAACATTGCCCCTTTTTCTTTGGCCACCAAAAAAGTATCAAGGAGTAACAACATTTCCATTGTGGAACCCTGGATGCCCAGAAGTATAGCACACCGTAGTAACAGTAGCCTCATTTCGAAAGAAAAACTATATTCCTAATGGGTTACACTCAAGCAGACTTGGTACAGGGCACTGGTTATGGAGCTCTCCCCACTTCAAATTTAGTTGTTCAGAGAAATTCTCCCCCAAAAACCCAATGATGCTGAAGAAACCAGAATGACCTACCCAAAAATCCCTGGAGGCAGTCAAAACTTGACTAGACAAAGGCTCTGAGCAACCTGCTCTAACTGGACTTGCGCTGGGCAGGAGATTGGGGTCTCTTCCAAGACACACAATTTTGTGATTCTCTGAATTTCAGCGTGTCGGTGTCTCATGAAGCACAAATGCTATTGGCACACTGAGATGTAAGGACAGAATGTAAGATACAGAGCTGAAACACATCCCTGAGTGCTACATCAGTGCAGCAGCTATAAAGCAGAGGTTTAGTAGCAACTTTTATTTAGAAACAATGACATACAGTTTTATTATGTGATCTATTGGCATTTCCCTACCTGAAGGAAATCATACATTATTTCACTTTAGGTCTGTATTGGACCATGGCCACTTTAATATGCATTAGGCATTTTCTTCACTTTTTTTTTTTTTTTTTTCCTCCTAGAGAGAAGGCCAATAAGCTCATGTGACCACAACTCCAGGGTAATACCATGTTTCTGGGAAATTCATCATGTTCAGATATTTGTGTCCTCTGTTACATAATGAGAATGAACTTACAGAAATGGGTCATCAGCAAACCTTAAACTGGTAACTGGAACAAAATGGCACATTGCTGTTGACCTCAAGGATTGCTGATGTAGCAAACGGGAATATATGCTTGATGGAAGAACAAGGATTTTCAAATGTAAAGATTTTACTGCAGATCAGAAATAACAATCATGAAGAAATTTAATGGTCCATAAGAAAGATTCCTTTTTGAATTTCTTTCATGTTTAGTAGGCAGCTCAAATGACTTCCCAGTGGCTTAACATGTTTAAATTGCTCCTTCTGCATTAAGCTGACATATTTAATTATCAATAGGACACTGGTCTGGCATACAGTCTAATAAGGGACTTGTGGGCCTCTTACCAAAAGATTGTTATTTTAAATCACAGAATCAGCTGGGAAAATACTTAGGGAGATAAGAGATTATGACTGACCAGAACCTACGTGAGAGAGAACTGAATCCTGAATTAGTCGTATTAACCTAATTTCTAAGATTCAGCGCTTCCTAAATTTATTATGAGAACAGTATTCCCTTATCACAAACTAGAAGAGTCAATCTAAGCAAAATATGAGAGCTGTAAGGGAAGGAAATTTGGAAAACACAAACTATTGCAATAGTATTTTTTTTCTCATTCCTGATTGCCTACAGAAAGCAGAGGAAGACTGTCATCTGGAAGCTCAGGCTTTTTGTGCTAAATCTGCACATTTGTTCAATATGATCATGTGCCAAGAGGAAAAATGTTAACATAGAAAAAAAGAAAAAAAAAAAAAAAAAAAAAAAAGGAAGGAATGAGCAGTTAGGAAGGCAGAATGCTTCCAGGCAGGAGAGGTCTGAGAGGTCTGTTTTACCATCTGCTATGGAGCTCACGGCAGCATACAGTCCCTGTAAGGACTGTGCTTCAGACCTCTTAAAAATAAACTGAAAAAACCTGCAAAAACCCAACTCAAAGAATCTCCTAAGCCAAAAAAAAGAAACAAAACACCAAACGCACAAAAGAACCAAAAGTTCAACAAAACAAACTTAAGATTGCTTCAGTCCGCTCAGATAAGGTAATCTCATGCAAGCACAAATGTCAGAAGCCAGCATAATGTTCCCTGTCTAAATCTAGTATTTAATTTCTTGGGACGTCAAGGTGGGTTCTGTAGTAACAGCTATGGCTTGGCCATTAAGTAAAGAGCTCTAAGACTGCAATATGCTGTGAGACAGAAGTATTTCTCAACTGTCACTGTCAAAAAATGTTTCCCTCCACTGTGTGTCTTCCTTCATGAACTTGTCACACAAGAAAGCTGCTAGTTTGCAATGACATTAAGACACATTTGACTGAACACATCACCTAAGTGAATCCATTTCATTCTAAATTTAACAGCTCTCTTAAATGCGCAAAGACAGCTAATAAAAGGCTGAGTAGAGGTTAATTGAGATTCAGTGAAGGGAGGTTTTGGCAACTTAAATTTGAAAAATGCCTAAAGGAAGATATTAATTTTTCATTTTATCTCAGACAAAGGAGCCTAAATTTTATTATGGCATACGGAAGAGTATGCTGGCACAAAATAAAGCAGTGTAAACTTACAGACACAGGACATGTATTTCAAGCATAACTACATGTAAGCTTTGGAGCTAAGGAACTGACACCATAGGAAGTGCAGGCACTGTGCACCTTTAGATATAGTACCAATTAAAGTCTAGGAAGAAAAGGAAAAACAAGCATAGCAGCAAACTGATTCACTCAGAACTGAGAAACTGGATGGAAAGTCTTTAATCTCCAAATAGTCATGACCAAAGCTCATTATGTGATGACAGTCCTTAGTAAAGGAACAGAAAAATCTTAGTCTTGATCTTACTAGAGAAAGTGCCAGATCACAGAAAGCATCAAAACAGCGTCTTAAAATGACTCACTCCCAAAGTTTGAGCAGAAATAAATTGGCAAAGCATTTAGAAGAACTACTTTTAAGATTTAGTTTTATATCAAGATCATTGAACCTGACCATTTTCTTTAAAGTAATTAAAAGCAAAATTAATAGCACATTAAAAAACAAACAAACAAACAAACAACAACAACAAAAAAAACCCCAAACATTTAAACTTGGGTTGTTTCAATATTGTTGAATATTCCTGAATCATCTGCAGGAAAATAAACTGCCAATATCTGCTGCCAGTGGTAAAAATGTAAGCCAAGTAAAGAGGTTACTCTGCAAATCTGGCCTTCAGTATCACCTGCATTCAAATACCAGACCTAGTGATGGGCAATTGCTTTGTACCTGATGCAAAGGACTATGCTGTAGACCAAAAACTTGGGTGTGTGGCAATGTGCCACCATTGTAGTTCTATGGTGGAGAAAACTCACTGCAGAGTCTACTGACTGCCTTGTCATCATTGACATTCTTATCCTGGACTATGTCGTTTAAGTAAGTAAAGACATAAATGATTGTGAATTCATAACTGTCTGTTATGGAAAGCACCTACATACAATTAATTAATACTTTGAATATTAACTCAGCATTGAGTTTCAGGAGACCAAAAAATGCAGCTATTGAAACAGATTTCTCCAACACCTTGAACACGTATTTTTGCCACTGGCCCCATATCAAGAAAGTTTCAAAGCTCTGTTTTGACCTCCTGCTCAACTATATTGTCATTTGTTGCCTTCACACACTCAAGAACATCTCAAAAGCTGATGCTGAAAGTAAAATTCTGGGCACAAACTTGCTTAACTTTTCTGTTTATGCATCCTTTGTTTTGCAAGAAAAGGTTCAAGTGTCTTCTGGTGATTGGAGCAAGTGGATAGTTGTATGAAAGGCATAGTGAAAGGACGGACAGAAAATGTTTCCAATAGTGTCCAAGAAGCAGCATTAATTAATCTGGCTACTTGCACCTTGGCATCCTCTGCTTAACATATGCCAGTTTAAAGAAATGCTTGCCAAATCTGTACTCCATTTTACCCATGGCTCCAAAAAAAGGTTTAATATGTAGCAAGCCTTTTCTAGTTAGTAGAAGTGTCAGAAATTCCTTAAAAAATTATGTCAACTTTTAAAAGAATATAAACCCCATTGATTTAAAACATTCAGCATAGTACAATATCTAAATGCCATTTAGAGTATTCCTTGCTAGCTAATAGAAAGGTAAAATGAGAATAGTTTTAACAAGCCACATTCACATTCCCCTGAGAATGAAACACCACTTTTCTATCAGTCACCTACAACACAGAAAAGATTCAAATATTGCTTAGGGTTTGTTTGGGGTTTTGTTTGGTTTTTATGTTTGTGGGTTGTTGTTTTTTTTTTTGGGGGGGGGGGGGATTTTTTTTCTTTTCTTTTTAATCATACCAAATCCTCTAATTATTTTCATTAATTAGACAATCTGATTTTGATAAGCCTGTCCCTCAGTAACAGATACAGTCCCCGTCCTACCTTCTCATCACATTGTCTCACTAGGAAAAAAAAAAAAAAAGATCAAAAAAAATAGTGACCAAAGAAGCACTTCACAGCAGCCTTCCTTCCAGCACCTTCCTGAATAAAAGGAAGCATGCATATTCTCTCACACATTCTTATATACCCCCTGTAGCGCATGATTTCATACTCTAGAAGGTTGGTTAGACCCTCCCCTTCCAACTAGATTATGCTGATAACTTTCCATTTCACTGTACTTTCTACAAGGTCAAATACCATTTCAGGGTACCTGCTCTGGGAATCCTCCTTGCTTTTGAGACCAAGTAAATAATTCTGACCCTGTATCTACAGCCAGGTTTTGTGTTCTGCCTTTTTCGTTTAAATTAGTAAGTTTGTATGTGGACAGCCAATCTTAATTCTCCATATTTTTTTCCTTCAGTTCACAGTATATGTTCTGTGCAGAGAACCTGAGCACTACAGGTGGGAAGGTAGCAGACACTGAGCCATTCAAAGTGCAGACAGATGCGCAGGCCTTGTTACTATTGCTCTTAAACCTGTATATTTGCTCTAATGACTATGACACTTAACAAGATATAGGAAACAGTCTGGTTGGTGCACAGCCTCTAACTGCACATCAATATTCTGCTGGCTGGGAGACCTTGGCTTAACTTCCAACACTTCGTTCACCTCCTTTGGGTCATTATAACCCATACACTGAATCAAATGCACAAAAGCCCTAGAGTCATAACCACACTCTGCTTTTGCTTGTTGCTTTGCCCATGACCCCAACAGCAGTGAGAATAACCTCTGGTACAAACATCTATTATGTGTATTCTGTGTGCTTAAAATAGCCTCTTGACCAGTCAATAAATCATACTTGACACAGAGGAGAAATAAAATGTAGAGGAAACTTACAGAAATATCATGCCTTCCTCTTCAGAGGCAGACAATGAGCTGGATTCAGTTTGATACATCCACACAGGGAAATTAATATGTAAAACCAGAGTGGCTGAGCCAAGCAAAAGGTCAGATGTCCTTGGAAAGAAGATGATGAAGAAAGAGGATGAAAAGGAAAAATGAAGCAGGTGAAAGACATCAAAATGTCATTGAAAAGCAGAGTGTGATGTATAGATATATAACCCTGATGGCAGGCACAATGCAGCCCGGTACACAAGGTAGGGCGTAATCTTGGCACTGCATTCTGAGATCTACTGTTGTAAATTTCAGCACCACAAAAATAGATTTGTTTAACAATATAACCTGTGAGGTCAATAAAAACAGTGTAAGAACACCACCAGTGGCCTTGAGCTGTTGTAGTCCCATAAGCTGGGTTAGCACAGCAATATAGTCTCACACCCTGTCCTTTGATGAGAGAGACCATTGTATCCTCTCTTGTGAATGAAAGGGTAAAACAACTGAGATCTTAAAACAGACAAAGTTCTTAAACCAATGCCTTAATTGCATCACAGAATAAATATCATCATGTCAGGAGTCAGTGGAAAGTCTTACAATCCTTATGAGACCTTAATATGGTCTGTCTAGAGAGTGACACTTATCATTGATCATTTGTTGAGTTTTGCTAAAAAAGCTGTTGCACAAGGGGAGTTTTTTAGTGACTTTATAGCTTGGTAACCCAACTACCTGATGACCTACAAACTCTTGAGATCTTCTACAACTTGGATGGGCATTGATATTGGCACTGGAAGAAAGGTGGCATGTCCTGGGCATTAAGTTATAAGATGGTACTCCTGTGAAATGAGATGGAACAAATAGAAAAGCCCTAAGGTACTAAAAAAGACATGAAAAGCTCACCAGAATTATGGTATGAGCTGAAACAGACCAAAGGAGCATAAACTGTCTTCTCAGAAGGTACTAAAGCAGTTCTTGGAGACTTTTCAGAAAATTGAGGTATGATCTGTGACTGAAGATTAAACTCAGTCAATTGGAAGGGGAAAAAAGAGAAAAACAGAACTCTTGTGGATAAACAGCTACAAAAAGCAAACTGAATTTATAAAACAGGTATGATACTGATTTCTTTTTTAAGGAAACTGAGCTTACCAGAAGTCCAAGGTATCTTCCACTCCAAATTGGGTAGCAATCCAATAAATGGATATGCATTTGGCTTTTATAGCTCCATGTATATTTACAATGCAGCAAGAAAAAAAAATCAGCTCAGGTAAAACAATAGTTAGACCACAATATATACAAATAAGTATAAAAATAAATTCCAATTCAAGAGCATGTATCATTGTCAACCTAGATAGAAAAAAATCCCACTCCTGAAATATGAAAAACACACATACAATTTATTTTAGGTACTTCCATACATTTAGTTTTCTGTATTTATTTTTACATTTATTTATATGCTTATTAGCATACTGGCTGCTCTGTTACGTAGTCTCTGTATTGGAGTACATGCCCCCACGATCAGTTTACCTAAGCATACATAGTAAAGATACTTCATCTTTCTTTGATATAAACACTATAAAAAAACCCTCTTTTAATCTAAAGACAACACATGTACTAAAAACTCTTCAAAACATAACCATTAAACAGATCTTTATTATTGCACACTAGCAAGTGGGGATTTTTCTACTAGGATCATCTGTTATGCCCTTCTACGCTGTAAGCCCAAGCAGTATCCTAATAACTACTCCCTCATAAAAGACCCTTGACTAGTGCTGTAGAAGACACTGTATCTTTTGCAAAATTTCTAAGTCATTCTCTAGAGCTTACAATGGGAGAGTCAGTCTCAGTTTGATTCTACAGACTTTAGTACAGTCATCCTGGAGACCTGATTTTGTTGGGTTTTTTTGACTGTTTCTTTGCTTTGGTGGGGTTTTTGGCTTTGGTGGGGGTTTTGTTGGTTTTGGGGTTTTTTTTGGGGGGGAGAGGGTGATTGTTTTGTTTTTACTTACATAAAGATGATTTCTCCATAAGCCTGCTCACATACAAGTCAATATAAAGCAATTTAGGCTGGAATTACATTTCAAGTGCAGTAATTTGTGTTAAGGTGATGTTTCTTTCCTGACAAACAGGTACACGGGTCTGTCTCCAGACGCACAACATTTGCCATCAGCTAGGTAACTCCATGTTGCCCAAGTGCATAGCTTGCAAATGTATCTGGGAGAGGGGGAAGACTTTTGCCCAACACAAACGAATAAGAAGAGCTTCTCCTCGTTTTGCTGTACTTGATATTCAGGAGGAGCAGCCAGACTCCCACACCTTGTTAGAGAAGAAAGGAAGCTACAATAAGACCTTGGATGTGAATTATGGATCTCTCCCTTAGCTTATTGGAGTGATATCTGTTCTTGTTTGGCATCTGATGTTATCTGTCTGGAGGTTTTTAGGTGGTGAAGGAGTAGGCTGGTTTATCACTCTGTATGAACACTGGCCATTGGTCATAAAGTCAACTAACATATCCACCAAAAAACGTCCAGCCTCCTTAATGGGTCAAATAACGTAATTGATAGAGGTTTTACAAGCAGCAGAAGATGCATTTTTAGGCACTGTACTGAGCATTTTCTAGACTGCTGCAGTGATATTATTATGCCAAGTCCTTTATTACAGGGTGTTTCAATGTCCTTAACTTGAGGAAGTTGACTATTGTCATAGCTCAGCCAGGTAAGTGGTTAAGTATAATCCTAGCAATAAGTACTGGCCACATGGAATAGCTATACACCAGCGTACCCTATATAGGTATTATTTCCTGTCCATTTGCTCCTGCATCAGTTCAGGATCATATCACTGTGACTACTTTGATTTTTATTAAAGGACATTTGCTGCTTTGGAGATGACCTTCCCCATACGTGCTCCAACAGCAACAGTCATGAGCAATGTTTTTTGACAGAACTTACTAGCTGCAAAATCCTAATTGAAAGAATGCTTGCCCTACTCTAATTTTCCAAATGTGTTAGACTTCCTACATGTTTTCTCTTCAGCATTCAAGTTCCCTACATGCATTCTTCAAGCTGAGTAACAAGGTATTTCATACCTTGCTTCAAAAAACAGGGAATGTTGTCCTACAAGTTCCCTTCAAGCTTGCACTCACCGGATGTTCCAAGGCCACTGGAATGAGAGAGAGGGAGCAGCCCAGCCATTTTAACCTACATTTCTTCATTGCTCTGCAGCATCCAGGCAGCAGGAACAGTCTGCCACAGCGCCTGCTGTTCCCCATGCACCATATGAGCTCACTTTCCTCCTGAGGTCCTAGACAAGATGATTATACCCAACATTTTACAGAATAATAGAAATACAGGGCTATGTAGAGACCTCAAGGACTCTTAAGACAGGATCATAAGAAAAATAAACCAATTCCTTAGCTGTAGGTACAAACGAGCCTTTTCATACACAAGAGAGTAGCAAGATAGAAATTATATATCAACCAGATGGGTAGAGAACAAGGAGAACTGGGGGAGAAAAGGACATGTGATGTCAAATAGCCTTGCCATTCTGAAGTTCCTTCTCCTTTCTGACTTTTCTGTCTATTTTTAAATACATATTTTTATTAGCTAGTAAGGTCATGGTACAGCTCACATAAAACTTGGATAACTTGCAAACAAGGACACAGCTCCTGCTGCTTCATGTAAACTGAAGGTTAATCTGGACTGAGGTGAAGCAATACGACAATGCTAATAGACTTTTGTGGGTTGTTTTTTTTTTTAAATTGTTTTTAAGTGCATATGCAAAAAGGTCCCACAGGCACCAAAATTACAGTTATGGCACTGCCAGTATGAGAGATTTTATACAGAATGTCAGGATAACCTGCTTTTTATTAAAACAGTGAGCTTAGGAATGCTGAAACTGTAGACAGACATACCACCTTTCACTGGAAAATAGGAAAAACAGAACCAGAGGGAAAAAAATGTAAGTATGACTGGAGTGTAGCCAAAAAGAGAGAAAATGTCACAGATCATTTTGTTTTTAAATCAGTTTCATTAATTCTGAAAATTATCGTTCAGCAAGTAATAAAGCTAAAAGTTACTAGCTGATGTTCAAACAGAGAAAATGCACCAAACCAGAGCACGTGAGGCAAAAAGCAGCAGAATGACAAAGAACTCAGGGCTGGTATGCAATAGTAAATATGAAGGCACATTCAACTCTTTCTGTAGCACAAGCTGCTCTTTGGGGTGTTACAGGAACTGTTGACGGGCCTAAAGCATCCTACTGGCATGTGAATGCTTAGTAGTGCTGGAGGACTTTGTGGCACAACACATTCCCTCGTTCTGACCTTTCCGACTCCAGTGTGCACAAGGGTGCATGTAGTCCCCACCTGGGCAGGAGTTTCTAACTCTTGTTTCTCCAAAGGAGAGAGGTCTGCATACATCAAAACCTTTTTGAACTGAAGGAACAGGTGGGTGACTAATGGACAAGCAGGGTATGTTCTGCAAAACTGCACTACTGCTCTGGACCAAACCATTGCTATCAGCGTAGCCTCAGCCTGAACAAGAATGAAGTCTTCTCACACCTGAGAAAACTGTGGAGGACCAGGAACTGCTGGAGTTCTCATTTACACTGTATTTTTTCCCCTTGCCCTTGAGCCCAATGCGGTAAATGACCTCTTCCTATTTTAGCTGTATGGAGCTATGTAAGTGAGAGCACCTGTTGGACAGTCACCCTACATCCACATAACACATGAAATTGCAGCTGGATAGAACAGTGCAACTGCCCACCCCACAATATCATCATTTCTGATACTTTGCTGTTAACGGTATGGCTCTGCAAATTTCTGACCCAAGCCTAGGTAGACTTTGAGCACTTTTCCACTAATATGAAATACTCTAGAGACTAGAAATTTAAAACAGTGTCCAAAGTTTTTTCCAAAATCTTCTAAAGAGTCACTGCATTTTGTACCATTGGCAAATGGAAGAGGACCTAATTATTCTCTTAGCCGCACAGTTACCAATAGATAAAATACTGGGAAACAGTATGGAGTTTTTCCCCCTCCAGTACCATTTCTCAAGCTTTGGTTTCTGAGTAATGCATTGGGGCATGAAGCGAGTAGAGAGGGGCTGGCTTTCAGTCAGTAGCTTTGTGAGATTACACTGCTTTTGGCACAAGGTACTGTGTATTGCAAAACGTGCTCTGTGCCACTGCGAGCCGGTGATAGGGTGGTCTGCCCTACTGAAACAATAGCTCACAAAGCTATTTCACAGCAGGTAGGAAGTTACTCTATATCACTAACATAACACATATACCCATTCAAAGTCATCCGGGGATCCAACTGACTGCTGAAAAGATGGCAGCTTGCCAAGATGAAAACCACCATACAAATCACTTCACAATTTCAACACCAGATACTGTCCGGTCATTTAGTTACACTATTTCCCGTTGTTTACCTTATAAGAGAAACTGAGCACTTGCGAAGGGCCTGCTGAGTGACTTCCAAGGTAAAATTGCAAAGCAGAAACAGAAAGAGGACAGCAATAATCATTACTGATGTCCCCCTCCTGCCCCCCAAAATTCACAAGGGTCAATACCTTGCTTAATAGGGATTGCTTTAACAAACACATCTACAATCAAACATAAAAGACTAGGAAATTAGACATAAAAGACTAGCCATTGTTTAAAGATCAATGGCCTGTATTCCTGATTCTGAAAGAAAAATATTTGGATATAATTCAGTAATCAAAAGAGCAAACAAAGACATATGCCATAGTAAAGTAAGAAGGGAAAAAAAGCATTTGAAATAAAGTTGTATGTTGCAGGTATATTTCACTTCTAGGTTACTCCTTCTGTTTCCCTGTCATCTACCCTCTGACAAATATTTGATATAGATGGCAAAATATATGCTTCATTAAGACAATTCTTTTCTGCTGGCTTTTTCTTTGGTGGTGTCTATATGATTCATGTCAAGTTCAGATTTATACTTACACGAGGAGGCTCCATGGGAAAATCTTACCCATTATATTAATTGATCAGGTCAAAGTATTAGAACAATTTTTCCAGAGTGCTTCAGGGAGACAGCTGGTGGGAAATGCACTTTTGGCCATTAAGCTAGTATTAATGGTACTGATTCAGTTACACCTTCATATTTCTGATTTCCTGCTGCTGCAGAAGCCATCCTCAAAACAAAATCTGTGTACTGCTAAAGAAGTAATGAAGTAATGCAGCTTTATAATTAATATGTTTCCCCAGAAATCCAGATTAGAATTCAACGATTCTATATTCCTGTCACCTTTGCTACCATAACTCAGTCTAGCGTAATATCAACATATGCATTTTAAGTGGTATCTGTCAACTCTCATCAGTGGAAGAACTTGTTGGTTTGCTGCAGCTTCACCTCAATTCAAGGACACGATGTCCTTCTAGGGGACAGAGTTTAGTCATTACACAACTTCAGCTTGAAGGCTTTCTTATCCCTAATCTTTTCACTGTAGAAGAGTGTGAATGAATACTCAAGAGCTGAGCTGAAAATGTTTGCAAGGTCCTCTAATACATGGAAGCAGATCAGACTGTTTCTAGATGATAATATGATGTCAGTGACTGAAGCACATTTCTGATGCAGTAATGCTCAGGGTTTGGAGCCTACTCTAGCAGCACCGTGCAAATATAGCGAGACAGGAAAAGACAGCCCTCATTCTGGAGGCCTTACAATCTAAACTGAAAAAGGTTGAATTATTAGCCATAGGACACACAGGCAGTCAATATGGAGATCCAGATTAAAATTCAGTGCTCTCAGTGAGTGCCCAGTTTAGTCTACCACTTTGTCAGAAAGACACATGAGACTGCTCCACCAAAATCTGTGCAGTGGGACTGTCTGATTCAACACAGAAGCCTTTGCTTTGAGGATAATTGCAGAATTGCTTTGTTTTGTCTTCCTATGTAAATCTGCCATATGGGCCTCAGCTACGGTAATGAGAGAAAAAGTTGAGGAGTTTGATAATTCTTGGGTTCAGAAAGAGATTAAAGTCTGGCAGCTGGCAAGTATGAAGCAGAAAAATTCAATCTAGCATGCCCAGCTGCACCATGGAAGAAGGATGAGCCAAAACAGACTCTGCAGATAGGGAAAGCTTGCTCAAGAACTGCCAAAAGTGCCAGGTACAGAATGTCACGTAAGATTAGGAAAGAGGAGAAGGAAAATTAAAGAGGCCTTTTAAAAAGGTGGAAGCAGGCTGAGACATGAAAAGCACAATAATGTCTCATGTAAAGAAAATGTAGGGACATAAAAGAAGATTATCTTGGTAAGGAAATTATCTCTTTGTATGACTATGGATAGTCATTAGAAATTCATTAGAGCGTGAGAGAGAATACACTCCATAGCTTTACTGTCTAAGCAATCTTGATAATTGCACACACTGTACAGTGCTCACAGTGTAACTCTTTTTGAATAGTGATACCTAAGAGAGAGAGTTTCAGCCAGGTAGAGCTCCAGCAAGGAAACAACACCTCTTGATACCTCAAAAATCTTGCATTTTACAAGAGAAGACAGAGCAAATCAGCAAACTGAAGACAAGAAACCCAGTTCAAGGACATAAAATCAAGATGGGAAGACATAAAAGACTCGGGGTGATGACAATGTGGAGGTTATGGTTTTGTATATGAAAATATAAATATAGGTATATACATCTATTATATAAAAATGTATGTTTATACACACACACACACACATACACACTAACTGAACTGTTTTATTTTATTCTAGTCCCATATAGCTGTAATGGCTGTGATGCCTGTATAGTCAATCCTAAATTACAGTACACTGAAAACAGTAAAATTAGTTTCTCATCCTGTGTGTAAATAGCCAAGCCCTGCATCCACTTAAGTTTGGCCATAGAACACACGCAACAAAACCACAGTGCCTCACAAACAACAGCATCTGCATTGATTACCAAGGCATTCAGTAATAGAAAAAGAGAGTTCTTGACTCATTGTCAACTCAGTTGTTAATTTATAATTAAAACACAATAAGGGTTTCTACCACACACTATGTGGAGCAAGTATCAATATTCAAATAAAACGGGGTAGCTAGCCTAGTGGCAAAACCTTTTTCTCAACATAATACAAATCTTTAAAAGAATACAAACAAAACCTTGTATTTTCACCAAATCTTGTATGCTTCTTCATTTCTCAACTGATAACTGGGATTCTGTGTTCTGCTCTCAGTTTTTATTACGGGGAGCAAGATACCATTCAGTATTATACATTGTTTGGGCAGTAGGTACCACTATACTTTCAGAGTTCCAGACAGACAAAATGAAAAACACAACTGGATCTCAAACTACTGGAAAAACTTTTGACTTGTGACAGTTAGTGCTGCTTTCAGAAACAAAACAAAACAAAACTGTATTTAAAATGAATTTCAATTAATAATTAAACGATTGCTGCAAGAAGCAGCAATTAAATACCTCTGGAAAGGCTGCTGTGACAACATTTGTTCTTATGCTCAGGGAAGATTGATCTTTAAACTTCCAAATGAATTCTACCACCCAGAAATGGCTTGATAAAATCCTGTAACTTTTGCTTACTGAAAAGAAGCCAATCCTTCAACCAGTATAAAGTCTCTACATTACTAGTCTGAGCTAATAATGTGAAGTTGCTAACAGGTTTATTTGTATTTATATACATTTTTTGTTGTACCTATGCATATCACTGTTGTGATGCAACTGTACATGCTCCAACTGAAAATATACTACTGCTGTGTAAGTATTGGTGTCTCCCTATAAATTACAACCTATAAATTTAGTGGAAGATATTTCCACTACAAAGTCAGTTCATTGCTCCAGTTATATGGGTTTTCACAGCAAACAAGTTCATAACTTTAAGAAGGGTCTATATACATATGTATATGAACATGCTAACTTATATTCAAACACATACAGATATATGCAAAGGCATACCACATATACACAGACACAGATGACAAAAAGGATTGGGAAGATGCAAAAACCATCCCTTCCTCTCCCCCAGTTGTCTACTTTTTGTGTTCTTTTTAAAAAAGTATTGTAATATTTACCGATGTATTTGAACTAATTCCTGCTGACGGAATGTGATCCTCTTTTCTTTCTCTCATATAAATAATTTTTGAAACATCATTTCTGATAGTATACTTTGCTGACTTTCTCGCTTTGAGTGTTATTATTAACAGCTGTTCACCCCTGATCCAAACTGTTATCTGTTTGCGCAAATGGAAAATGGAATTTTAGGCTATAGAAATTTAAGGTAAGAATGTATTCTGGCCTCAAGCAACCACGTAGGCATATGAAAAATCCACTGCATAGACTAGAAAAATATCAGTCCTTGGTTGCACTGCAGATGCAGGGCCTAGGAACTCTGGTGTTTTGCACAACTCGTAAGGTTAAGCGAAAAGTAATTCCTTTTTTTCATGAGTTGCCCTGAATGAAACAAACTGAACCTCCTTCAAGATGCCAGTAAATTCCCTATGCCTTAAAGGAAATGGTAATTTGGTTGACACAAAGGAATTTTCCTCCCTGCTTCTCCTTTGGAAATGGTAAAGTTGACTACTGTCCCCTGCTTAACACAGGGGCTACAGAATAATTCTTGCCCTGAAATGAGCACAGGGTTCTTAAATGTATCTCATACCTATGAAGATACATAAAACAAAGCCTAAATGAGTAATACACCTCTAAAATAGAACAAACGTGTCTCTTAACTTTACAGACATCTCACTAAATTGACAAAATGAACCGAAAACTTTCTTTCATGAAATTATCAGTAATTGTTCTATCTGCTGCTTTTTGTGGATGAGTTTCATTTTGTCGTAGAATAATCCATTAAACTTACAGGAGGGAAGTGCTGGTTCATTAAACAGCTAAGGAAGTGATAATACTGAGTTGGAGCTTCTTCCAAATCACATTTGTGTGCCTGTTAAATTTATCTACAGAAAATACTGTTATCAAAGCAAAACAGCAATCAGTATAAAGGAGAACAACAAACAAGAGGAAATTCTAAGACTTTGAACAACCTTCCAGAAGTGCAAGTAACTTTCTTCATCTCCTGAACATTGGCCTTGGAAGGATCTTTGCCTGGGCTTAGTTGCTGTTGGGGTTTAATTGCTTTGCTTGTAAATACAACCCTGATAGAGGAGAATAATATTCAGTACTGAAGACTCACTTTGTACAATTTACAAATTGATTTTCCCTAATTGATCTCTATTTATTCAGCATAACTGAAAGGAGAAAAAAGCCATACTTGTAAAACTTTTTAAAAGTCATACAAAGAAATTTCTCAAGGGAGCTTGCTCAATTAAGCCTCTGAGGACTAAGCTGTAGGAACTGGTTTTTTGTGGGAAGCATCCAAGCACAGGCAGAAAGAATGCAAAATCAGTTCTGATGGCACACCTGAAGTGCAAGCCCAGTTATGTTACAGTACTCTGACTCCACAGATATGCCATATTCTCTACTGTAACCTCTCGGGAACGATATGAAGTGAGAGGGATCACATTACTCAAAGGATCTTTTCTACATATTAGTTTCTGGAAACATTAATAGCCATTTCTCTGCACATTTGTTTTGTTCCCTCTACCCGCCATCAGAAAACCTCCATGGCAAGGGAGTAGCTTGCTTAAAGTTGGAATTGACTCAGCCAGCTCTTTTCTGCTCTGTTAGCTGTCAGACCACAGCGACAACGAAGAAAAGAAATACGACATTCCTTCAGTTTGCTCTATGGCAGCAGCCTGCTGGGTTCTCTAGGGCTATTCCCTCGTGTGCCATGCCGCAGTACACATGAAGCAAACAGTGTATTTCCCTAAAGTAAATGCTCATAGTGTTACACTGGTAAACTGTGGGTTTCTCAGCAGTAAGGTAGCACATGCTGCATAACTTCTTTGTAAAAATATGTTACAACACAGTCTCAGCAACTGGATTTTGGGATAGGGACTATTTTTTATACCCTCACAGCACTTTACTCAGTTCAGTCACAAAAGGAATTTTTAGAGTCCATGTAATATACAGCAGTCTTGACTTCCCAGAACTTGTACTGTGGCATTTGCTTCTAAAACATAGACAAGCTTATGCCTTTTTGTAGTAGTGTAAAGCTTACAAGAATCTAGTGACTTCATTCACTTTCAGAAGAGTTGCCAAACACCTGTATTTGCTCTAGAAAACAGTGGGAACTGCAGAAAAAGAGTTTCTCTTCTTAAAAAATTGGCCTCTGCACAATGCAGTGGCTGCTCCAGTAATGCCAAGTGACACTAAACCCCAATGAATTAGGTGCTCAGAGTCTTCTCTACGCAGGTGGATCGGCAGGGGGCAAAGAAGCCCTCTAACACTTCTTGTGCTATCGTTTCTCCCCATTAGTTACAGCTACTTACACATTTCAGCTTCCAGTTCTACAAATCATATTCAAGTCCAACATGTAAATGAAAGTGTTTGTTTAAGCGCCTTTCCACAAAGATGAAATTAAAAATTCTCCATCAAAAAAAATTACAAAGCCTCTAATCCTCACCACTAACCTAAGGTTAGTATAAAAGCTTAAACACATGCAGTAATTTTCTTAATCAGCCAGCACTTCAGAAAGACAGATGCTTCTGTTTATGTTGGTCTATTATCAAGTCCTTTGGTGTCTGAATAATTCTTACGCCTATCCTGAAACTTCATTAACATAAATTTCTTCTGTATTATTCTGCCTTCCGTGACAGACAGTAAAAGTATTTATTTGGTTGGTTAGCTTATCCTTCTTGGCCTTGAGAATCACAGTATTTTGTGCATTTCCTGTATCTTTTCTCTAACTGTAGTGGTCAAAAATTAGGAATAATTGCACCACGTGTGTGAAAATCAAAAGCTGTATAAGAACTAATTCTAAAGTCTTGAAACTCCTGCGTGAAACCCATTGCTGTAACTGGCTTTTATTCAGCAAATGTTGTCTGTTAGTCAGAGCTTTCGAGAGACTTGTGCAAACTGAATGTAAATCACAGAATTACAGACCGGTTGAGGTTGGAAGGGACCTCTGGAGGTCATCTGGTTCAACACTCCACTCAAGCAGAGCCACCTAAAGCTGGCTGCACAGGACCATGTCCAGATGGCTTTTGAATATTTCCAAGCATGGAGACTCCATCTCTCTGGGAAACCTGTGCCAGTGCTCAGTCATCCTCACAGTAGAAGTGTTTCCTGATGTTCAGACAAAACCTCATATGTTTCAGTCTGTGCCCATTGCCTCTGGTCCTGTCACTGGGCACCACTAAAAAGAGCCTAGCTCTGTCCTCTTTGCACCTTCCTTTGCACCAGATACCTGTATGCACTGTTCCCTAAGCCTTCTCTTCTCCAGGTTGAACAATCCCAGCTCTCTCAGCCTTTTCTCATGAGTCAGTTCCTTAAAAATCCTTACAGCCTCAGGCTACACCAGGGGAAGTTTAGGTTAGATATTAGGAAAAATTTCTTCTCTGAAAGGGTGGTCAAGCATTGGAACAGGCTGCCCAGGGAGGTGGTGGAATCTCCATCCCTGGAGGTGTTTATAAAAACACATAGATAGATGTGGCTCTTAGGGTCATGGTTTATTGATGGACCTGGCAGCACTGGGTTAACAGTTGGACTTGATGACCTTAAAGGACTTTTCCAATTAGCTATTTCTATTATTCACAGCTCTGCATTGTACTCTTTCCAGTATGTTCATGTTTTTTGTAATGAGGAGCCCAGAACTGGACATGGCACTCCAGGTATGTCCTCACCAGTGCAGAGTAAAGGGGAAAGATCACCTCCCGCGATCTACTGCAGCCCAGGCTATAGCAGTGGGGAGGGAGCAAGTAAATGCTATTAGGCTTGTCACATATCTTTAAGTTATATGATACTGGAATAGCTAGGGCAGAAATATGAAAGCTGCAGCTTTGAAATTATGTTGCTGATTTCAGCAACATTGCATAACATCAACACCCGGGGGATGGGGGGTGGGGGTAGGGGAGAGGAATAAGAGTGAAACAGACCAGATCTTGTTCCATACTGTGTAGATTCCATAGATATTAGTCTTTCATATATATATTCCATGGCTTTAAGAACAATTTATTTTTAGACTATTGTCTCTTGAGCAAGAGGATGCTAAATGCCATCCTTTCTGTCTTTTATGGAGAGTTTTTCTACACTGATCTAGTACAAGTGTGAATAAATTCAAAAGCTTCATTAAGGAAAAAAGTTTTAATCTTGAGAGGAAAAGATTTTCTCTGTGTTCCACATTCCCTGTTCTTTCTGGTTGTATTTCATTTACTAAAAACACAATCCATAGCCACTTTTCTCATAAGTAAAGCAGTAAATCAGGAGATACATGCAAAATTTAGCTGAGTCTAGGCTTAGACAAAATGTTTTGGTCTACTTCCAGGTTGGATGCTCTTATTAGGATATCAGCTCACAGTATATCTCAGCAGGCATACAGCATGCAAGCAATTTTTCCCCCTTTCATTGAGTGGTTATTTAAGAAATAAAAATGGCAATAGAACTCCGATCCTTTTCTGTCTATTCTTTGAATCATGAGTACAGTTAAATAAATATACAATAGAGTGGCTATGCTGCATATAAGCAAGATTACACAATGCAAGGCTGATATCAGCTTTCCTTGGCAAATATTTCTGAAGTGCTTCAAAACAATCAAACCTAAAGAACAGATTTTCAAGCACCCTGAAGTCAAGCACTTTTTTGTACTAATGGGTTATCAAAACGCAAAACATGGGCTTTAGCTCATCACATTAGCTACTAGCAACGTCAATCTGGTACCTAAAGAGCTTGCAAGCCTGTGGCTCTAACAGGCTTATGTCACAATTAACAGATAAAGCAAGAACTACAGCTAGTACTACCAGGTGTGAACAAGTGGGTCTTCTGTGGCTAACAATTAACTCTGTTTTCCCCTTCAACTGTTAGTGAACTGTGGATGCATCCATCACTAGCCCAACTTCACAGCCCCTACTGTACACAGCTGTATTCCACAAGATAATAAATGATTCCTGAAATAATTAAGCTTATGGTCTAAAAAGTATGTTAAAGATGTCAGTTGTATTCTGTTATAGAAGCTAATACAAACTTACGTGTCTATCAAGAACCGTTATAACATAATATATAACACATTTATATATTCACAATATAGAGTACATTTTAAAGTCTTCTTATTTAAAAGGTACTGTAAACATGTAAGGCATTGTTTTTTGGCTCACCATCCTTCACTTCCCACCACTGCCTAATACTGCCTTCTCTTTATGTCTAGGTACAGTACAGAAAAATACGAGAGAAGCAAATTCTTCCCAGCCTTCAGCTTTAAAAACTAATTCACATTAAAATATGACATTGACTTGTAGTGGAATAAACCGGGTGAAACTAACTGCTCCAGCCAAACTTTGACAGATAGCTTCAATCAGCCTACTTATCCTCCATGTGGAAGGTGTAATCCAGACTGCTGCCAACTGCTTCCCTAAAAGGTTTTCTTCTTCATTCTCTACATATGCATTGCCAAGGAAACAACCCATTCAGTAGAAGTCCACTGTGAAACAACATGCTGAAGACAGATAAGGATATGGGAAATGCATTTCTTGCTGGTATTTCTACAGCTGTGCTCCTTCCCACAAGCCCTAGCTCAAGAATAACTGCTGTTGTAGTTCTGAAGCTCGGGCAGAGGCAGCAGAGAGTAACTGGTGCATGACTTTGGGTCACCAGCAAAATTCTACCCCAGCCTGCAACAGTGGGAGATGGCACAGACATAGCCTGCCTGAGAACACAGCACCGCGCACGATTAAAAGGGACCATACTCCATTACCCCATTAATACCTGAGCTATACAGAACGCAAAGAACTCTCCTTTTGGAAAACTGTCAGGAGTGTTGCATATTTGTTCCACTGCATGCAAGTGGTAAGGGAACCTGTTTTACTGGTTTTCTCTTGATATACCACTGTATTTCTTCCAGGCATAGATTTTCAGCTTTGATTTGTATTTTTTGGCTGAGCTCACCCTTGACTTAACTATACCATACATAGTTTCAGATTTTTCAGTTCACACTTAAAAATATAGTTAATATTTTATCAGCAGGAATGTAATCAGCATGTATCATTCTAGAGGGTTATAGAGTTATGGGAAAGGAAGCTAGTACAAGCTTTTATGCCATCTACCCTAAGAGCGCTTGTCATTCAGTTATTCTAGAATTACAAATGCAAGTGTTTTGGGTTGCATTAATGTAACACTACTCTTCAGGTGACGCTGCTGTACCATAACTACACCAC
Source organism: Falco cherrug (assembly GCF_023634085.1). NCBI lineage: Eukaryota > Metazoa > Chordata > Aves > Falconiformes > Falconidae > Falco > Falco cherrug. The sequence continues at coordinate 45,271,664 of NC_073705.1, forward strand.
ACTGTATAATATTTTTGCCTTCCTATATTTATTTCTACTGCAAACTGTATTTTTCCTGCAGACCAAAATTCTTCCCTAGCTGAATCCTCTATACTATGCCATATCAAGACTGTTCACTACCGCATGAAACTATTTTTTTTAAAAGTGAACAGAACAAAATCACCTATGTCTATAGCCCTGCACTTTTTTTGCAGAGTTGTGTAAAGGAAAGCATAACCCCCCTGCCCCAGCTATCCCAAACGAAACTCCCTTCTCCCACACACCTTCCTTTTATTCCAGAGGCCTGATCCTGATTTGGTCAACAAGACTCAGATGCAGTTGCTTTACCATCACTAATCACATTGAGACCTCTGCAGATCTAACAGATACAACAAATCCTCTGGGCTTGGCACCTCCAAGACAACAGGAAAGTAAGGAAAAACAAGTCCTGGAGACACAAGCATCCTCTCCATATTCTTGTGGCAAACTGCTTCATGAATTCTCTATAGTACCTGGCATGATCAATTCTTTGTTGAGATCGCGAATCAGTCAGATCATAAGGTGTTGGTTTGTGCCTAATCTGTTAGCTCACAGAGGAGTACACTTCTGTTCTATGTCTTAATTTATATATGTTAATGCATATGCATCAAGAAAGCTTTATGCACTTACCCACTGAACAAGCCTATTAGTGAAACACTCTGGAAGCAAAGCAAGCATAAAACCAGAATGTGAGTAGCCAAACTAGTTTAAACATTAAAATATCTATATTTTTATCTTACAGTCATACATCTTTAATTGGTATGGGTTAGGTCCCATCTTTTTAGCCCAATTAGCTTTAGGAGTCTCCACTGTCCCAAGGCTGTTTGTGTTGAAGGTCTACTGTTTGATCCTCCTACCTTTGATGATCTGATTAGACCACTGACCTGCTCTCTTCTCCTTTGCTCTGTCTTTACTTATTTCACCCTGCCTCAGCAGGGTCAGGCCACACAGGGACCTCTATTTACCAAGGTCAGCAAGGCTTCCCCTCCTGATGGAAAGGAAGTCTGTTGCTACTAGTAAGGGAGTTGTCAGTAGTCCCATAATGGTCCTAAAGAACATACAAGCTTTAATTTTTATTTTTGATGTTTTTGGGTGTTTTTTTTTTTTTTTTTTTACTGTTATTACAGAACCTTTTCTGCCAAGATCTTTTCTTTTCAGGGAAAAAAACCACAAACAGACCCTCCCTGACCAAGAAACAAACAAACGAAAAACCCCCAACAATGACAAAAAAAGCTTCCAGCATATCAATTGTATACTGTATAAACTGTAATGCAGGTAAAAGTATGCTACAGCACAGCAGAAATCAAAGGTTGGTGCAAGGAAGTCTGGCAGAGCCTACCTAGAGTTCATTTCAGTGCTCAGAGTTACTCAGAGAAAGCCTAGAGACTTTACACCGACACCTTTCCATCTTTGAATACTACTTTAAATATCTTTATTATTCTCCCTCCAACCATTCTCTGCCATGTTGCCTGCAGCTGTCTTCCCTCTAACACATGTGCACATGACATATATATAAAGCTATCAAAGATTTAAGCACCAGTGAGCCATGGCATCCTATCAAGGCTATCACTGTGACATACTGGGGGACATCCATCTCACCCAGCTCAAAGCAGTGTAGTTCCTATGGTAGAGCTCACTGCTGTAGAATCCCTTCTGTGGTTAATGAGGAGAAACAGGCTTTTTCATGTGATTCATTAAGGATTACATATCCTAAAATCATGCATTTTTCTCCTCTCACTACGCAAATTGTAAACTTTCCAGGACAAACACCATCCCTCTCTCTTCTCCTTTGTACCATGCCAGGCACAACAGGGCTTTCTGACATGGTGGCAAGAAATAATGATGATGAACAGTGTCAGCTACAGTAACAAGTAAACAGCAACTAGCCATACAAACAACCTGGGTAAAAATATCACTATATCAGAACACCACTTTTTTGTAGCAATGAGTCATAACTAACCGAGTGTCCTCTGCTGAACTTTTAACGAAAGATCAAATTCTGCTACAAGACATCATGCTAGTCAGCCAATAATTCCTCCAAATAGACCTCGTTTATTACCCTTGACTTCATAGGGATGCATGGCTAGTCCAAGTTCCTTATATTAACTGAACTATTTCCATTTTTTACTTGCATTAAATTTTTTTTCTCCTCTTTGCAATGTGGCTTGAAAGGGTTTTTGTAAACTAGTACCATAGTTGCTTTAATCTTTGCAGGATCTGTGAAACCTCTCTTGTTTTTCTTTGTATGCACAGTGCAGCTCTGGAGCTCTCTATCTCGTTTAACACTCTTACTAACAATTCCAGCATTTTATTTCTTCAATCATAATCTTTTTGTTCTCAAAGAAGTATGGATTCACCTTTTTTCCCCTGAATAATTTTTTATTGTTTGTATTAATTTTTAGTCTGTTTCAGCATTTTCTTCCCTTAGAGACAAAGAATTCTTGAAAACATAGTATTTTTTTTGTCTTGCATTCTTCTCCTTTTTTCTGAAAGATTTTTCTGGTTTTGGCAAAAATCTCTCTTAAAAATATTTTCCCCCACCCTCAACATTATGAAGTCCTCGCTGGTTACAAATAAGCTGACACATTTAGAGAATTGAGAATTTTTAAGATGTAACAATTCTAAAGCAATGTAAAAAGCAGAACCTAAAATAACTGTCAGGGCGTTGCCTTTTCACATTATTCATACCAATTTCAAAGGGTAGAGTATAAAAAAAACACAACTAAAGACTATCACTTAAAAGTGTGTCTCATGTACCCTGTTTCAGTGCTTTCCCCTTTTTCATTAAGGGAACATGTCATAATTTTTCAAAGTATGTCCAGGGAAATCACATAACATACATGAGTAATTTTCCAAGGCACACATTTAGTGGTTATACCTTGCCATAATCTCAAAGATTATAAGCGATTGATCCTCAAGAAAACTCCTTCTTTCCCAAGCAATTCTTACCATTGGTAAACCAGTGGGGTTTTTTCTAGCTCAGTTCTGAGGTTTCTTCTTGTTCCTTTTAATATTGTTGAAAATGAAAGGCAATATTGACAGGGTTTTTTCAGTTTGGGGTGGTGGTGTGTTAAACAGCAGGTAGTTTTCACTGCAGTCTGGAATGTCAATTGGTTCTAATTTTTACTCTCTTCCATATCCATAGAGGCCTGTTGTGAAGTTTCCTGTATGAAAATATACATGGTCAAGAGTCCCAATGGTATTCTGTCTCCCTTCTCTTCCTCACTTGTCAAGCTTTCACTAGTTTCCCAACTGTGCCACATCCTACAGTATAGCAGAGAAGCTCACTCTCTGCTCTCTTCATTTCATGTCAGGCTTGTCACCAGCAGCTTTCTGTTCTTCCTATTTGCTCCAAGCCTTACTCATCACAGCCAGGACTGCTGTCATTTCACTAGATTACCTCCTGCTCTGCAACTTGTCACCTGGACTAAGCACACATACAACAGACTCTTGACCAAACTATGTTGAACAAACACATTAAGTTTTTCTTGACTTCAGGTTATTGTCCATCTTACCTAACTTTTGCCTACATCTGTGCATTGGGGGCTATAACAAGTGTATGTAATCTCACACAGAGACATTTGGGTCAGGTTTGCAATGCCAAAAGGCCAAGCAGGCTGTTAGGAGAGGACAGAAGATCTGAGCATTTCTTATTGTATCTGCTGTACCTGCTTGCCTCGCCTCTTATAACTGTATTTGCATCCATTTTCCAGGTAGTAATCTTTCCGTCAAGGAATACCAGTCTGAGCTTGTATTGTATATGGCTGCAGTTAGAGGGTTGAGTAATGAATCAAATCATATACTATACATCAAGCTGTATCTGGCACATTTATAGCCTGTGACTGACAGCCAAGCAGGGAGGACTCCCGCATTGATACACTGAACCTATTAAAGTCTACTGTATCCTGTAACTTCTGTGCTACATTTTTGCCTTCACCTGACACTAAGGGAACAGTTTCATGCATTTTTTTTTCTTGGCAGCAGGAACACCTTAAGAATTGCTCTTTCCCCTTACCCCTAGCAACTCATTCCCCCTCCCTGGACCACTTCTGATTCTGAATTTTTTAACCTGAATGATTTTAGGGATGTACCTGATGAAAACCAAACACCTACACTGGCATGGTTGAAGGAGCTCTGACTGGTGATGCAGGAGGGCAGTGAGACCACAAACTGGTGGAAAGTAGTACATTCTTATACTCACTTCACTACCAGAGCATGCGTAAGGTTAAAACACACACATCAAAACTCCAAGAGGGGCCGATGGAAGATAAAAAACACAAGGTGATTAAGCTGAAAGGATCTCTGAAACATACCAGGTGGGATACAGGGCAAAGAGGACAGAAACGATGCAGCGAAGCTGCCCTTGGTAGCTTTCACCTACCAAAGCAGGACAACAAGGTTAGGCAGGAAGGTTTCTCCGGCTTCTGAAAGGGCCAAGTGCAGATTAATAGGGAATGACAGTTCAGTTTCACTGGAAACATCTGTGTGTTTCAAGTTGTCACTGTTCTACACTTGAAAATAAACTGTGTAAATTATTCCATTACAGATTCAGTTACAAACTACTCCTCAAGACTTGTTAGGAAGTGGGACGGGGCAGGGTGGGGTGTGTTTTAAAGAAATGTAATCACCGAAAGACCTGAACATGCTGCACATACAGAATCCCACTCACGCTTCTCCTTACTGGTCTGGTAAGGACCTAGGTCTCTGAAGTTCTGATGAATTTTAAACTGACTAAAAGTTTCTGGCAAGCTTTAAGACTGACCAACACATGCCATTTGCATAAATGAAGACAGGAGTTTTTGCATACTTTACTATGTTACTAGAGCTATGACTGTACATACAGAAATCCCCAGGCAGAGCCTGTCTGGCTGGGACTTGTTTATCCATGTGCCAAATAGGAGAATTGTAAAGTTCAAGGTTCCCTGAAAAGTATGCAGCCTCCCTAAGGAAACTTGGAAAAACATCACTAGTTTCAGGGATTGAGATGTTCAGGATACCCTGTTGCCAAGATAAAACCTGAAGTGGTTTCCTAGAGGCTTATAGCAGAGATTCTCCAAGTTCTGCCTAGGTTCCTCAAGCAGAGGCGAGTACTCTGAACTGCCAGATGAGGCATCTCTCCAAGGCTGTAACATCTTTCACATTGAGAGGTGCACTGATGAGCAGGTGAAGCAGAAGGTGCAAAGCAGAATTCACTGTGTATCCCACCTAGCACTGCAGAATCTGAACCCTGTCCACCTTCCTACAAAACAGTATCTAATCCTAAATCACTGAAAGATTATCAATGAATTTTAAATACTAGTATTTTGCCAGCATGGAGCCGATGAAATGAGCACAACCTTTGTATAAAAATTTTAATGAAATAGATGCTGCAGTCCTCACACATACAGGACCTGTTACTCCTATTTCTCAAGATTTTCCATAAAAATAGTTTTAATAGATATGCATAATGCCCTCCTTACCTGACTTCTAGCCAAAATGTACTTTGAAAAATTCAATGTATGTATTTTACTCAAGCAATCTAACCCAGATAATAGAACTGAGGCCAGGAACAGCCTAACTTCCAGTTGTAAAATGTTAACATTTCTGAACTACTTCAGATAACACTTTAAGCAACATTTTAAAACAATTAGATGTAAAATTTGATCTTAAATATGTATACAACTTGGGTTTGGATGATAATTATTTTGAGTGAAGCAAGGAATTTTATCCATAGGAACGGCATGCATGGTATACCTGCCAGGAGCAAGAGTGTCATTAGTACAACAGCATATTGAACACTTTTGGGAGAAAAGAACTGACTCCCTTAGCTACAAGGAATAATTAGAAATAGTGATACTGACTAAATAAGGTTGTAGTCCTGTCCCATCACATTGTATTACTACATGAGAGATCTGATAAATGGAAAATTTTTTGCACTGCTATGCACAATACTCAAAGTGTCAGTGGCAGAAGACTGTTACAGAAACCAAACATGGGCAAAACATAGCTGAATAGTCACCCATTTCCTTACCACTTCAATACAGTGGTAAGGAAATGAGGAAAAAACATTTTTATTACATGGCTTTTCTAAGACAAAGTTGAATCTTAGAGAAATACAGAAAACATGGATTCCCAGCAACTTACAACAAAAATTACCAACCGCTGCACAACTCAGTCACTGGAAATGTTCTGGTACCAGAAAGATGTTTAAATTTGGTCTCTCTTTGACTTTGCAAAGTCTCTTTGCACTAATGGTAGTGTAGCCTTTGAACATAGATGAGAAGCAGGTGGTAGATGGTAAGATAGGGAAAGCTGAGTTAATAGTTTGCATTTTTAGTTTCTAGCTTTTTAGCCAGGAGAAATACAGCAGACTGAATTTAAAGTGGAAGAAATAACAACTTGTTATTTTCTAAGTTGATATTAATTTGACCCTGTTTTCAGCAGTGAAGATGAAATACATTACCTCCGAGGTACCTTTCAACCTTACCTGTTCTGCAAGTGTATAACATACTGATTTTAATGAATATTGATACAGATCACTATATTTAACCTAAATTCTTGGATTACACATTTTATACTCGAGACAGGTAAAAACAGAGAGCACTATTTTACACCCTATGTTCCTACATTCCATGCAATTTTCTCATTAATTCTTGGGAAATTATTTTCTACTCACTCTCATGCAAGTTTTCCCCTGGCCTAGTACTGCTGTGGTTCTGATTACCCTACCACATTTGTTTATGCTGTCTATCAAAACAGAGATCATTGGTGATACTTTGATTTTCGCAGCTTACTCAGAGAAAAATGAAGCTCCAGCACCACCTGACTGAAGCCTATTCAATTCCATATGAAGTATTACTTCATTTAAGAAGTAGTCTTCCTTTGTGGGTACTACTTCTATAAAGACTTGAAAACACAGATGAGCTTGAAATTCCAAAGCGTTCATTTCCAGGTCACACCAAAGATCCTGTAAAACATGCAGAGCAGGTTTTCTTCAGAGAGATGGAGCTTGTCCCACCAGTGAGGACCTCAAGGCCAAAATACCTGTCTTTGATTTTCAGTTCAGATAAACTTCTGCTTTATCTCATCTTACTTTTAATTACTAAGTGTGGTGGGTTGACCCTTGCTAGACACCAGGTGATCATCAAGCTTCTCTGTCACTCCCTTCCTTAGCTGAGCAGGGGAGAGATTATAACAGAAGGCTCGTGGGTCAAGATAAGTACCAGGAGCGATCACTCACCAGTCACTGCCATGGGCAAAACAGACTCAACTTGGAAAAATTAGTTTCATTTATTGCCAATCAAATCAGAGTAGGGTAATGAGAAATAAAATCAAAACTTAAAACCACCTTCCCCTCACCCCTCCCTTCTTCCCAGGCTCAACCTCACTCCTGAATGTCTCCCCTCCTCCTTCCCAGCAGCACAGATGACCAGTGCCAGGCTGAACCACAGTTTCTTTGGTTTCAGCACAGAATCTAGCATGTTTCCGTGCTAAATGGTAACACCTTCTTTTTCTGCACAAGCCAAGCACTGTATGTGTATCGTGACATTCTTCCCTGAAAACAATCTGATAAACCTTTACATTACTTAGAATCTTTTTTTAATGCTATTTAAAAGATAAAATCCCTCCAAGGTGCCTCATTCAGTAGCTTATTACTACAAGCTTCAAATTCAATCTCTTCTCATATCCTCACATTTAAAGGTTGTAAGAAAGGAGGATGAGAATCTGCGTTTCAAAGGCTGAAATAGTCTATATTCAATTTTCCTTTGGTAAAACCTCTTTAGAGTAACTGGCCACCTTGTGAGGAGAAAGGAGAGAAAGACAGGCAATGTGAGATGCACATAACTCACTGGCACAGTAGAATTCAAGGACCTTGATGTCCATTTTAGTCTCTCCTGAAAATGCTAAATGATGTTGCTGATACTCACTGCTGGTCTTCTGACATCTAAAGTTAAGTTCCAGCCAGCCACATTTTCTGCCCAAGATTGCGCTGGGATATGAAAAGTGGTCAGAGGCCAGATATGTTGTCAGCTGCCTCTTCCTCGGATGGTACTACTATCAGAACATGTGGTTAGCCATCTGGAGCCAGAGGACTTGCTCCAGGAGCTTGGTATTAGTCTTTAACCAGCTAGATCAAACACGTTCAGAAAACGTCACTCTCTTTGAGCTAAACAGCACATAAGTGAGAGCGGTACAAGGCCAGAACTGTTGGGGAGGGGAATTTTGTTCAGACCAAATACTCCTCCGGCTATCCAACCAGTTTCCCTGTATAAGTACAAAGTAAGATGCTAGCCTTAACAGCTGCCTCGATGAGGGCTCTGCAAGCTCTCTCTGAGGAGTTTAGCTACCTCTGTTCAAGGTCACCTCTGCTATGGCACCAGCTGTGTAAGCTTGGATCGGACTGCTGTGAAAAACACCAAGTTCTGAGAAACATCTGTGCAAGAAGTAGCTGTAAGAAGCCCTGTCTGTGAGGGTCTCTTCCCCTTGACTCTTGAGCTGCTGCAAGCAAATATTCCCATGGTCACGCCATGAAGCCTACAGTGGTAAGGAAGAACTTCTAGACACGCATGTACCTGGATCCAAATCACCTGCTTCAGAATGAAGTTAATTACATGAGACTTGAATAAGATCTTGTGAGGTGCACTTCTTTTTTTAACAGTTCCTTTTCTTCCTTTTAGAAATTCCATTCACTATCACTAAGTTTCACACAATGTTTTGCTATTCAACAGTGCTTTTTGTACTGCAAAGCACTGTACGTAGAACTAACTGTTTTGCAACCAGAAAGGTCAGCTAAGGACTGGGTTCCCCAAAGCAAGTTCATTTTATTTCTTTGAAAGGTAACTCATCCGAATGGAAATTATGCTTTGTAAATTTAATCTTAACAGAGCTTCTATAATATATTTCTCATGAATTAATATTAACTGTTCCTCTGAGTTGCTCCAGACATTAGACAAGCTGTTTTCATTCTGTCCCGAGCCTAATGGGCTAGGGAAAACTGTGATTTACAGTGTTCAGCTGCACTGGAACCATTGCTCTGAAGCATTTACCCACCTACACTATTACTGCTAATAGTTGTTTGTATTGCAAAGGTAACAGAAACAAATACTGTCCTCAGTTTGAGCCTCAACTGTTGTCACCTCTGTCCTTCTCAGCTCTGGACACTACTGTCTTCAAACTGGCTTTGCATAACTGCTGCCATTTTTTACCTCATTATAACTGCTGGATGTGGCAGCACCAGTATGGGAAAATAACTACTAGCAGCAGCAGAGATTACCTGCCTGAGCTCCTATACAAGTTATAACAACTGCAGTGAAGAAAAAAGCCCAGATACACAGTGAAATTCTGATGTTAGCTCCTATGCAAACATAATCTAGGGAAGAATAATTTCCACAGCAAGAGTTAGGAATAGACTGAAGAATTAAACTATCCCTAGACTACCTGAACAAGTGAAGACTTTGTCTACCTAGACTTTAGTAAAGCCTTTGAGACCGTCTCCCACAGCATCTCCTGGAGAAACCGGCTGCCCATGGCTGGGACGGGTGTGCTCTGCGCTGGGCTAAAAGCCGGCTGGCGGCCGAGCCCCAGGAGCGGTGGGGGATGGAGTCACACCCCGCTGGCGCTGGCGGGGGGCACACGGGGTGTCCCCAGGGCTCAGCGCTGGGGCCGGCCATGGTTCATGTCGCCATGGACCATCGGGGCGAGGGACCGAGCGCTGCCCCAGCCAGTGTGCGGGTGGCACCAGCTGGGGGTCTCGATGTGCTGGGGGGCAGGGGGCTCTGCAGGGGGGGCTGGGCAGGCCGGGCCGAGGGGCCGAGGCCACTCGTACGAGGTTCCCCAGGGCTCAGCGCCGGGCCCCGCGCCGGGGTCACCCCAGCCCCGGGCAGCTGCGGGCCTGGGGCAGAGCGGCTGGGAAGGGCCCGGCGGGGAAGGGCCTGGGGGGGCTGGCTGGCGGCCGGCTGGGCAGGAGCCCCCCGCCTGCCCAGGTGGCCCAGGAGGCCAGCGGCACCGGGCTGAGGGAGCGCTCTGTCCCTCGCCCCGATGGTTGATGGGGACACGAAACATGACATGAAACATGGCAGGGAGGGTCGGGCTCTGCTCCCAGGGAACAAGGGACAGGACAGGAGGGAACGGCCTCAGGTGGCACCAGGGGAGGGTTAGATTGGGTGTGAGGGGACATGTCTTCACCGAAAGGGTGGTCAGGCACTGGAGCAGGCTACCTAAGGAAGCGGTGAAATCACCATCCCTGGAGGTATTTGAAGAACATGTAGATGCAGTGCTTAGGGACATGATTTGGTGATGGACATGGCAGCGCTGGGTTAGTGGTTGGACCTGATGATGTTAAGGGTCTTTTTCATCATAAATGATTCTACAATTCCCTATTCAGATCTCAGATGAAGACTTTCATGAAAACGTGAACTGCAAGAGTAGTTCACATGATACTTTCTGTTGTGAGAAAATTATTCAAAAGAACTGGGAGCCAGTAGAAGATAAATAAACTTCTTTACATCAGCATTCAGCCAGGTGAAGAGTGAAGATTCATTAATACCCTCCTTATACAATATTTGTGTTTTAAGACAAGTGGCTCAATGATAATTTCCCTTAGAGCCATGAAACTGCATGCATTATGCTGCATTACGTAGGACACTGAATTTGTTCAGGATTTTCCATTATTTTTGCCATTTTGCCAGCCATATCCCTTTTGTATACTACATCTTTAAGTATTCATGAAAATAACTTGCTACATGAATTCTCCCTTTGCATGTAGAGTGTGTTTTTGTGTAATATGAAAGAAAGGGAAGTTCTTCATAGCAGCATCATGTTTTGACTCCAGGTGCAACAGTCCTGCTTTAACATGCTGTTTTCTCATAAGTCACTTAAACACATATTAGAAATTTTAAAAATTATTTCAGTCATGAACACTTTCCACAGTATACTCATGCATACAAATTTTATAGAACTTGTGTGATCTGACTGCAGAATACATTTATGATTAATCAGACCTAAGGTTTTAATAACGAAACAGCAGGTGGGGTAACCACAAAATTAAAACTCTTAACAGCCTCAGAGTAATACAGTCATAAATATAAAAGAGTTCAAAACACCTTGTTTGCATTTTTGAAAAAAACATCCTCAACTTACTCTGTATATCTGTTCCCAGAAGAGGACAATGTTTCTGTATTCTGTGTGACAAATACCTCTCAGGTATTTCCTGCATTTCATACCTTTTCTGGGAAGGCATATACTGGCTCACATGACAAAGTCTTACCTTTCTCTTTGGAAGTAGCTGCTGCTTTTCTATAAGCAATTTCTGGAAGCTGTATGCTACAGGAGCAGTAGGATCTTGTTCAGAGACTGCACATCCACTTTGATCAGCTGTTAAGCATCAGGCATTTCTCATCTGAGGAGTATATGTGTAAGAAAATGGTAAGAGAGGCTTGTTGTAACCTTGCCATTTGAATGATCACCTTTTGTTCCCATGAACATTTCTGAGCCAGTTCTGTCCATTCAATTAGTAGCACTTCAACATTTGGGATATACAAAGTTGTCTTCCCTGCCCGCCCACCTTCCCCCCCACCCTTTTTTTTTTTTTTTTTTTTTTTAAGTGAACCTCTCCATGTATTTTAAGGGTTTTAAAAAACCTTAAAAATCAAGTTTTCAAATTCTCACTGTAATTTATACTACTCAGGCCTAAACTGCCAGTAGATTGCCACTGTATGACAATAACCGAGGCTGATTAAGTTGAGGGCTCAAAAGCTGTGCCAATGAGAACAGAATCAGTCTAGGTATCGTATCAAAGTTTCAGATATTTTCAAAACAGTGACCCAATTTTTTTTCTTAGCTGAAGGCAAGGTTCTGCTTCAAAGTGTGGTTGCAGAAGCATCACCGGGCCTAAACTGCTGCATTACATATGCAGGCACTGTGATGTACCCCTAGAATTCACTCTCTTCTACCTTTTTTTTTTTTTTTGCATTATAGGTAATGCCAACTGTGGGGTTTTGTGCTCTGCTTAATACTTTTATAGAAAAATACATACTACATGTATGCACACAGACATACATACAAATACTTACTTCTGAGATATCTTCTCATGAAATATCCTTTTAATGGAACTTATCCAAAACCAAAATAACCTGTTCTATGGAGTATATTTGTATATATAGAAAGGTTGAAGTTTACACATATCAAATCTTCTTTGCTTTCCACTTTGTGTATTCAGGGAAAAAAGCAAACCCCCTTGCTTTTGTCAGTAAATTGCTTACAGCACTAGCTTATATAGAAGTTAAAAAGCTGGCACAATAGACATATAAGTTTCTTTCAAAAACAAGCAACAGTATCATTTCCAAAAAAAAAAAAAAAAAAAAAAAAAAAAAAAAAGCAGAGCAGTAAAAGGAAATTGTACTGGAGCAGAGACAGTAAATTGAAAAGCTAGGCAGGGTGAAATAACATTCTGAAGAGTCATGAGATTGCAGATGGGAAAGATTAGCTACTACTCTTCATAAGTATTCAAAACTGGGGCTGAATTTAGTATGGATCAGCTGCTCCCATGTAGCAGAACAGCAGAGGGAAAGATCAGTTCTTTAGGATAGCTCAAGTACTCACTTCATGATTTACCAAAAATCAAAGAAAACCAAAATGAAAACAAAACCAAGATTAACCCAAAGGAAAAAAAAAAAAATTCAAACAGAGGGAGCTTCAAAACAAAAGACCACAATAATTTCTCTCAAAAAAAAACCACAGAAGCAATACAACGCACAAACTTTCAGGAATCAAAGGTTAATGGTTAAATGTGTTTACATGGTTTCCTGTACTAAGATCAAATCTCATAAAGTTGATGATCAATGATGGACAGTTTCCCAAGGGCCTAGACACTCCCTGTCCTGACCAATGGAAAAGCATGGGAGCAACTGTCATCACAGGGTACTCCTTTCATGGTATGAGGTTTCTGCAATTGGTGGACAGTGAGTTTCTAAGGATTTTCTCTTGCAAGGGAAGGGGTTGAATTCATTGCAGAGTTATCCTAAAATATTCTTAAGACTTGGAAAGGCTATGTGTATGATTGACCACACTACAAAACAAAACTACACCGTCTCTTAAGAGACAGAACCACTGTACTGACCCCAACATCCTGCTGTAGGTAGTCACCAACTCTGTTCAGAGCACACTTGTCTACAATGTGCCATCAGCATCCTGGTTTGTCTACTCTCTGCTGTTTCATCCCATGTCTACTAGTTTAATGCAATCAAACAGAGCACTTCAACTTCTGTCATACCAGTACACTAGCCAACCACAATTACATTGCCAAACCAGACCCAAGTCTGTACAATGCAGAATCTTAGATATAAGAGAAAACACTAGTAAGTTATGTTAAAATGTTAAAAAGGGAGGAGACAAATAAGCAGGGAAGGCTGGGTTACCTAATAAAACTTTGACTGCTTTCGTTTAATCACAAAGCTCCCGCACAGGATACTCAACCCAAGAATGCTCTCTAAAGATGTCTGTGTATAGGCACAGGTAGGCAGTTAACACCTGTAATAACAGAAGGTGACATTGAAAAGTACATATTATTTAGACTTTGTTGAAGACCAATATATTGTGCATATATATTTTCCATGCAATGCAGGTATCTTCTAAAATACATATGTTTATCTCACTTTTTTTCATGTACTGGAAACATATGTGTTGCTCAAACTAATAGTAATGTAAAACTAGGTGCAGACATCAAATATCTTCAGGTGGGACTCACAGGCCTGTGAAGGAGCAGGTTGTGATTTGTCAGTGGAGCAGCCATGCAAAAGATAATCTGCCAACAGAGGTGGAGAACAGAAATGCACCCAATTTTCCTACTTACTTCATTTTTAAAGAATCAAGATGTAACATCTGAAGGATGTAAAAGGTGCTGAAGCTGAATAAAGAGAGGAATGGGTCCAAATCACTGTCAAGGTAGGAAAGTTTATTTCAGTTTGAGTAATTCTCTTTAGTTCAAATAAATTTTGGATGTGGAGATGGGAGAAGTGACTGCCAGATTTGATTTATTTCACACTGTCTGAACTCTTTTCCCCAGAGGGCCACAGGATTCTGACTACAAGGGGACAAAGTAATCAGAAACAAAAAGTGTCTAATCTGTCCATTGTATTATATTAATTCAGTGTAACTATTCTGTTTTACTTTGACTGAACCAAGATCAGAATTCTGAAGTTTTTTTTGTTAAAAACATTTATTAGAAAAAGTGTATATGCATTCATAGAACAACCAAGATAGGAGATGTTTGCAGGTACAAGTAAACCAAAGCCTGCCTAGGAATACCCATGTAATCCATCATTCAGTTTTTATCACCTCACCCATGTACTTTCAGTATTGTATTCTTGGCCTTCTCAGAGACTGCTAATAACCTCAACATTATTGATTAAAACGAGGAGGTAACTGCAAGACAGAAAAACAGGATGAAAAAACCAACTCATTTCACACAGATTATCCAGCTGCTGGTAGCTGCTAATCAATTCTGGTTATGAGAGAGCCACTGAGAACAAATCTAAAGGCCTCCTTGGATTTGTGTTACTGAAGAGTCCCTTAGAAGTTCACCTTCAGTAGAAAAGGCAGTCTGCTTAAGTGTTTAATAGCCTTTCTAAAATAACAATCAACCTTGACCTAATTTGGGAAGCTTCTGACCAGACCTTTCAGAAGGTACAAAAAGGTACAAACAGCAGCAATGCCAAAGGGGTTTCTGATTTAAAGAAAAGCATGAAAAAATACTGGAGGAGATTACAAAATTGCAGGCAACACTACAATAATTTTTGCCTCTTTACAGAAAGAGTGCTCTGGCATTGAAAAACAAAATTATTTCTTTGAAATAACTTAGGGAATATGTTATAGATCTGGAAATGAAATTCAGATGTCCTCAGGCTCAGCCCTGAATCAAACCCTCTGTTGGTTCACATGTTTAGTGTCCTGCAGGACCGCATATTTCCAGTTCCTCCAGTTTCCATATTAAAGCAGAGATGTAGCTTAGAGTAAAATTTTTAATACCTCATGGTATCAGGAGGCCACTGTCAATACAGCTCCTTACGCATCTAGATGCGTAGAAGTCCACGTGGGGTACACAGAATAAGTTTGTGTCACTACACTTTTCAAAGACAAAATGTGTCCTTCTGACTTCTCCAGAACATAAAAAGGCATTTGTCAAAATTACTTAAAACACACCTCACACAGTGTTCCGGCATTTCTGTGAATATTGGCAGGTTCATATATCCAAGTGCTACTCTGGCAGGGTACTAGTCAGTTGTAGCTGGGCCACAGGCTCAGAGAAAACAGCTATAGCGTTCAAATACACTGCACTTAATATACTGTTAACCATGTTCTACTTGTATAAAGAGGGGGGAAGATAAAGGGAATTACATATACTTCCCCATAAATAACTATAGCACTAAGTGTTCCAAATGCAACATGGGTATAAAGATCAAAAGAGATAACTGACTCAAGACTAAAAGCATTTCAATGTTGAGCATTGTCAAGGCAACACTACAGCCTCCCCAACAGGTTCACACTTTGTCCTCTGGCTTGGCTAGATTTGGCACCATGGCTTGCAACAAAGTAAATAAGAAAAAAACCGTGCCTGTGACACTGGAGACCAGCCGGTGTCATTTTGCAAGCAGAAAGGCTTCTGTGTGTATCGCATTACAGATGCTGAAAAAAGTCCTCTACATCCTGCAGCTGAATAGTCAAGCCTAATAACACATTTGACCTTTATGAATATACAAACAGGATGGCAGAAGAGATTATTTTAATCAGATCTGAACGCATATGAGAGGGCAACATGCAATTATATGGATTATGCAATTATGCTTCTATCTAACATTTCAGCAGAAATCAACTTAGGCAACCAAAGGAAATTCCTGTTGCAATTGCCACAAAGCACAATAGCACTCAGATAATTTAAAATACATTTTATTAAACACACACGTACTTCTGTTGGCTGAAAAAAAGAAAGAAAAAAAAAGACTAGACTTTTAGCTATATGACAGCACATGTCCTACTGCCGTGTGTCAAAGACAACTTCACAAGCTTAATGATCTCTTTGCTGCACAGATAGGACATTTTTGCAATTATTTTGGTTGTAAGATTTCTCCCCTCCTCCTGACAGGGCAGAGAGTAGAGTTCAAAAAGATGGTATAAAAAAACCCCAGACATTCTCATTCCAGTGGAGTAATACAAAGAGAGCATAAAACCCACTGTTGTGCTAGTTCTACCATCACAAACCAGGATCTCCTAGCCCCTCATAAGAGCATCCACATACATCTATTTTGATTCCTAACGTAAGACTATTGCATATGCCCTAGCGTGAGCTTTGCACGTGAAGGGCAACACTAAAAAGAGAGGAAATTTAATGAAGAGAAAGATGTCAATGCCAGTCCAGAAACAATAGATAGTTGAACCAGGCAACGATCCTGTAGATTCTGTGGCCTTCAAGAGAACTGTAAGGAACAATTAACAGTTGGAAGTAGTTCTAAAGGGGACAGAGAAAATTATTAAGAGCACTGAGCGGTATAAGCCCAGAACAATACAGAATAGGACTAGATTCTAGTCTTTGTGCTGATCTCTTGGCTGTGGTGGGAACAGCAAAGTCCCAGTTGGGGCAGAGCTGGTAAGGCAGCGAGTTCATGGGCTAGCACAGGGGTCCTCAAACTACAGCCCGCGAGCTGGATACGGCCACCCAGGGTCCTCAGTCTGGCCCCCGGTATTTACAGAACCCCCCGCCGGGGGTTGGGGGGAAACCAAGCAGCCGCAGATGGCTGCCTGCCACTGCATCCGCGCACCGGCCCCCTGGTTAAAAAGTTTGAGGACCCCTGGGACTAGCAGATCAGGTAAGAGAAGTAAACTTGAACTATGCTGCCTGAGGCTTTTACTTTCCTATTAAAAAAAAAAGCCTTATGGGGACATGCCTACATAAAATCTTCCACCTCATTCATAGAGTTCAAGGCATACCTACCAGATTTTGTCTATGGTTATCTTGAAGCGCAATATTCCCGCAGGATCACAGAAGTTAGCATAAGACATACACTAGCTGTTGTTTCTGACCGCATATGCTGATTTTAGTGATTTGCTTTTGCTTTTGATCAGGCTAAACCTAAGTTCTCTTTTAACCCCTGCCTCATTTCAAATCCATTTTAATGATCCAGTAGCACAAAACACAGTAAAAAAAAGCTATTTCTGACACAGAAATTAAATTGTTTTCTCTAGCATCACTACAGAAATGCTCCTAATACTGTGGGAGGCAGGAACTGGCAATTAAATATAATTTTACAAACACTGCCATTTTGTTAGGTGAAAATGTGGTGGTAGAATAAGAAGGACAATTATAAATGCAGGTTAAGGGGGATGTAGCTCGAACAGTTCTTTGGTGGGGATTTTTTTTGTTTGTTTTTGTTTTAAACTTTCTACATTGAAATATCTACTTATTTCAATAAAAGAAGAGTACATGTATTAGCTATTCACAGTAGATACCATACACATTGGAACCGAAGTAAAACAAAAGGGTTTAAAAGGAAAAAAAAGCAACCTACATTACTCAGGGAAAAAGCCACTGATGGATAACTGTTATTGAACCAGGAAGAACTAATGAGGCCATCACTAGCAAGTGAAAAAGATGGGGTTAAGAATGATCATTTAGAAGACAGTGACACATCAGGTGGGGATCCTTCCATTCTTTCTCTGAGAATGCAAAAGACACAATCAAGAAAGGAGGAACTCAAGTATGTGAATCTAAGAAGAAACATGAAGTAAATTGCAGCCTGCAAGACCTGGTCTAATCAGGAAACTGACAGAACTACTTACCTTCCAGAACAAAGTCTATAGAAAGAATGGATTCCTATAGAAAGAAGAGGGTGTAGAAATACATTCTGCAAGGAAGAGCAGCCCAAGGCAGAAGAAAGGAAAGATATATGGATGCTGACTGCAGCAGCATTGCCAATTTGTACTGATTTGAAAGATATATGGTTGGAATATTGTGGGAAATTGCAGTAGAGCTCCACAGCAAGAGAAGAAGCCAGACCTGGAAATCTTTAGAAGGAGAAAAGGAAAGGGGAAAAAAAAAAAAGTTAGAACAGTGACCAAGAAAAGTTTGTATGATGTATACCCTCGATACGATAAAAATTGCAGAGTGGTACTGAAAGGAAACACTCTCCCTGCAATGCTGTAAGACCGTGTTCGTAGCCACTTCCCGCTTGGACAGATCATGTGCTTCGAAAAATAGCAGGTAGCTGATCAAAATGTGATGAAAGCTAGCAGGGTTTTAAGACTTATTTACAAGGTGGCACTGCAAATTATTTATTTCACTTAAAGCAAATATTTTGGGCATGTGTAGAATTGAGAGGAGAGATCTGCCTGAATTAAATTCCTTTTAGAAAAAAAAGGCTCAGAAAGCATTTACATTTCAATCAAACCATCACTCAGGAGTCAAACAAAAGAAAGCAAGCCCACCACAGCCTCAAGAAAGGAAAGAAGAATTGCAGGGAGTTTCTAGCTCCGAAGAAAAAAATCCACATTCTGTCTGTTCTGTCGGTCTTTATTGGGAGACAGGACCTCAGACACTGGAAATGCCAATGACAAAGACATGTGAGACCACAGAAAAATAATGCTACTCTGTATGAATGAGGGAGCAAGGTGGTGGTGTGGTGTGTTTTCAAAGATGAGATTTATTCTTTCTGCAAAAGGACCAAATCTAATTCTGAATTAACTCACTCTGATACCAGAAATGTTAGCATCCATCAGAACAGGTGGTACAACCCCTTTTAGTAGAGACCAATTAATATTTTGCCACTTCTCCTAGGTTCATCTATAACCCCTGACAAGTTATTTGAGGATACCACAGGGTTTTTTTTCAGAAGTCAGGCTAACATTTCATTACTGAGTAGTTTGTCAAGCTCACAGCTTGTTACTTTTTCTCTCTCCTTTCAACACATTCAACCAAAACAGGACAGCCTAGTAATAAAAACTATCAGACAGGGCAATTGCCAAAGAACAAACCTTCCACGTTTCATCTGATCTACCTCACATATGAATTTCCCAATTCATATGTGATAACAAGAATTAGAATACCTAATTTTCAGTTACTGACATAAACATACAGTAGCCCATTAAGGCAGTCTTACTACTGTGGTAATATATTGCAATTTTAACTTTGGACTTTGCTATTAAGCAATAACAATGTCAAATAAATATTTTAATTCAATAAACCCAGCATATATTTGTTTTCCTCTCAAATGAAGAAATGAAAAGTCTTTTCTCATAAGAGATTTCCCCTTTACATGTTATAAAAACTGACTTAATTTTCTCCTGCCTGTCTTTCTGCATAGCTATTTAAAAAGCTGTAATCTGTGATCAGCATTCATGCTGGTTATATTCTCATGCCACACTTTAAAAAACGAAAAGCAAGCCCTCAGACTGGAGCAGTCCACCTACCAAGCTGCCTTGGAATCATGAGTCTTAAAAAGCCTGCAAGTTCCACCTACCAAGCAGTGATGAGCACAGGTGCCAGAAACCCCTAGTTTGTCAGACTCTCTATTGCTTGTCAACCTGCCAGGCAGCTTGCCAGAGGCTGAGGCAGGAGAACCAGCTAGAAACCCAGCAGGAATCTGTCAGAGCACTACCTTAGCTTTGCTGAAATGAAAACAGTCTGTGCAAAATGTTCTGATTTCAGCAAACCAGCAAGTTCCAACGAAGCTGTACAGTGATTTGTTACTCTGAAAGAGCAGACTACGACTGAGGTGGTCTTGTCCTATATTTCTATGAAGAAAGTATTTTAATGAGACTTTTCCTGGTCAGCCTTACTCAGGCTAAGCCACAGATGAGTCTTTGTCCCCAGGTCACCTTTGGATAAGGACACTTGCACTGAGTTGTATAAACAGATTCATCTCCTGTGTAATCCAGACGTCCTTTTCCCTCCCTCACATTTTCCATAAAAGAAAACATATTTATTTTGGTACTAAACTGTTCTTTCAGTCTGGGTCAGTGTTATGTTCACAACACCAGTGAACCAGACTCATAGCTTTTCTGCCAGCCTTCCCTGGTGCTTTTTGGGTTCTTGTCCAGATTATTCTTGGTTGGGAATTAACTTGAAAGTATCAGAAGAAAAAACATCAGAAAACCAGAACCTATTAGCTGGAAATTAAGCAGGTGTTTGATTTAATTCCTTTTCTGACCAACACTTCTTTGCCTTCTGAGTTGCAATTAGCTGGTTCGTGTCACCTGTAAAGGGTTTCTTAAGCAGGAGGGAAGGAAAGTTGTGAATGAACAGTGGAAATGTTCTGGCCTTCTGAGGGCCAGAGGAAGCCAAAGAGCAGCCGTGATCTTAGACATATCCAGGTAGTCACAGTTTTGTTAGTGGGAACAGTTCCTGTTCAACAAGAGCATAAAACAGAAGAGTAGAAGGAGGAATGGTGAAGTAACACAGAAATAAAGCTTTCAAATGTGCCTTTAACTCAGTTTTCTTAATCACAAAGGTTCATGATATAACTTCAAGGGTTTCCAGTCTTTTTTTTCTTTTTTTTTTCCTAGACAGCTTCAGTCTTTAGGAATGCCAAAATCTTTAGGATGTAACCAGAATTTTCAGGTATTACATTAGCCTGCAAAGCCCTACAGAGAAAAATACTAACACTATCAAATCTGAAGCATCCATTAGAGTAACATAAATTCTTCTAGACTGAATATCTTTCTTAGGGCAATACTGTTCCATTAACACTTCCATCCTGGCCAAAGATTTATTTATGTATGTCACCAAGATATTTTGAAGATCAGCATAAATAGTGAAGGCCTAAACACTGCTCTGAAGTCTAGCCAAGTAACTCAAAGTACTGAGACTGCAGGATTTGGTCCTGTAAGAGGGCTGGTCACTCATATGATTAATGTACTAAGCTCACCGTGTGACACCAGTAATCATTCAATGTTGGACTGAGCAGAGGGGTGGAAGGCTACTGACTGGCACACCCCCAGGGTCAGAGAAGATGGGCAAAAATAACAAGCTCAAGGACTAATGACCACCAGATATCATAAAGCAAGCAGAAATTATCTCAGCACAAGGAGGGCTTTGTTTTTAGGTATATTTTTGTACCAGTGGGTCACTAGGTTGTACAAAGAGCCTTTCATGAGATAATTAGTGGTGACAGGGAAGTGTATACATGGCTCAGCCAAATATAACATCTAAAAACTGGACAACTAATAAAACAAACTTTGAATTGAACAACAGCTTGAGCTGGCTTCAGTCCACATATTCCTTCCCAGTGACTGCAGACAACCAGCACCATGACAGTGAGTATACAGAGACTGGTCTTGTGATATTATGTTTGTGTTAAAATTTCAGTATTTGCTGTATCACTGAGCTAAATAAAAATCCCATGGAATGCTAAATGTATCAAACAAGTAAACTTGATACTTAATCATTAAACCATCCTTGCACAGAATACTAAAAAGAACCAGGTCAGACCGTTTTGGACTCTGACAGGTACCCTTACTTTCACTTCCACAGAAGAAAGTTAGAAAAAGCCCTAAAACACAGTGATAAAACAGAGCAACATACAGAGGCTTGGCTTTTAACTGAGTTCCAGTATTAGGCCTTCATATGAAAATGAGTGACAGATACTGGCTAAACTGACTTCCCACCAGCCCTGGACTAAAAGCATCAGACATTTCAATGAACATGTCTTAACAACACTTTTCCTTGTATACTTGCAAAAAGACCAGCCCAACTCAGTCCTGTAAAAAAATCCCACGTGTTCTTGCTTTTGCTTTTTATTTAACCTGAATATGACTAATAATAAACTGAACTTGCTATATGTTACATTTATCAGTCCTTTTTCCATTATCATGGAATTTGGGTATTTCAGGGAAAGAGGATTTGGGATGTTTAAAATCTCTGCCTTTATTAGAATAATTAACAGGATTACTTCAGTTTTGTTGTGCACTTAATGTTCAGAAAACCTGCAAGATAAATACTTGATCTTGTCACATCTAGAAAGAGGCTTGTATTATAAAAAGGATTTTAGTGAAACTGAACACAGGAGAAAACTAGAGCAAGGACAAATTTAGCTGGTTTCTTTCAAATAGGACAAAGCCCTGTATTTGAGAAAAAGGATGTGAAGCTGACAAAGAAGAAAATAATTGTATTTTATAGAGGCTGCAATGGTATAAAAACTTGTTCTCTACTTCTGCCCTGTCTCTAGGCATGTTAAAACTAACAGAAATTTGATCAAATTTACTGTTTTAGAATTAAAGAGACAAATATAAAAGATCTTTTCATTTTATGGTACATTTTGCCATAAGAAACAAGTCCATATTGTTATATTTAAATATTTTATTATGAAAATTAAGATATATTTGCTTTCCTAGAATGTCCAGTCCATTTTCAGAGTCAGTTTCAAATATACTGAATTTGGAGAAGTGTCACAAGCAAAAATTGCTCACCCAATGCCTGCTTATGTTGTTATATCTTCTGGCTGTGCTATGAGGTAAGCCCTATAGTCATAGAATCATTTAGGTTGGAAAAGACCTTGAAGATTATCAAGTCCAACTGTTAACCCAGCACTGCCAAGCCCACCACTAAATTGTGTCCTTATGTGCTGCATCTACATGTTTTTTAAACAACTCCAGGGACTGTGACTCCACCACCTCCCCGGGCAGCCTGTTCCAGTGCTTGACCACCCTTTCGGTGAAGACATTTTCCCTCACACCAAATCTACACACACCACCACCCCCCCGCCCCAGTGCAACCTGAGGATGTTCCCTCTTGTCCTGTTGCTTGTTACTCAGGATAAGAGTACATCCACCTGCCTACAGCCTCCTGTCAGGTAGTTGTAAAGAACGATAAGGTCTCCCCTGAGCCTTCTCCTCTCCAGACTGAACAACATAGGTATAATGACCCATGCTAGTCAGATTATAGTGCCTCCAGCAGTGGATCAGACAGAATCAATTTGGATGTTTTCACACCATATTCCACCATGTTTCTTGTTTTCTGAGTCTACACAGAGCCACCTCAAGCATCTGCTTCCATGGTACAGCTATGCCATAGCCTCCCACAGAATACCCATCATGTGCTGGTGTTCTTTCATGAACATATCTAAAACACCTGAGTTTTTAAAAAGCAGTTTTCAGAACCTCAGCCTGAGGGAGTCAAACTCACTGCTATGTTTATATCTTTGGGAGAAACTCACTTGAGTGTGAACTGCCTTCCAGCTGGTACCAGAAGACTGCCTTGCTCATCCCCTTTTATTGCATGCACAGAGAAGATCTTTCATCTGTATCATTTCTTCCTTGCAAAAGAAGAGATGAGACACGAGGGACAAGGTACTCCTATTTCAAAGGAACCGATATACATTCATTTCTTACTAATACTGATTTGATTCAGTTCAGACCTAAATGCACTGTAGCATTCTGTTCATCAAATTCCTAAGTATTTAAAGACTAACTTGTTGGTGACTACCACATTTAATCTTACTTCCTTTAAAATCTTGCATAACCACAGTGTTTTTACATCATCTGGCAATAGCTTAGGACAAGGACTCCATGCATCTCTAAGATGGAGGGGCTTTCAGCATTCAGGTTTTCATCGTCTGCCTTTCAGGACGAATTTCATCACTGCTCATTGTTATGGATTTACACATAAAGAAATAGTGGTGATGTGGTAGGAGGTTGCTCAGTTTTTCCTGAATAAACAATACTCTACAGAGCCTCTGTTTTGCCATTACATTAACTAGTATACATCCAACATGCCAGCATCAGCATTCACCAAAAAAGGATTTCTAGATAAAATGATTTGAAAACCATACATTTTTAAGAGGATGGAAACATATACAGAGATAAATGTGTGTAACAATTCCAAAGATGTGACAGCATGAAGTAGAGTGGGTTGATGAAGAAACATTGTAATTATAAAACCCTGTAATCTGGAACAGGGCTAGCTGATTTCTGTAATGGTGTAATTCTGCTGTTTTTAACATTACATTATGTAGCTATGGTATCTGATTAGGTAATTTACATGGAGTGATTTGACAGGAATTTTAAAATATCCTTATTGCTTTATATATCTATTAGAAAGGAACATTTCTATTTTACTGTCTAATTATGCAATGAGGCAAGGATTCTGATATCTGTCAGAATATGAAACCAGCAGACTAGAATTTAATTACAAACTGCTTGCTACATAGTAGAGACTCAGGTGAGAATTTTTTCAAAGTCCTCCAAATATGTGATTTTAAAACTTGAGGGATTCACCCTTTTAAATGGCTAACTAAACCAGCTCTCAGACTACTAAAGATTTTCTGTTTGTTTAAAACTCTGGTCTGCCTACTTCCATTTACTTTGGCCTTCCTTTAACACCACCATAATCCCCTACTTTGTTTTTCCATTGCTGTTTCTCCTCCAGGACCCATCACACCCTTACTTTTCTTTTCATTAAAGGCTTCTTCAACACTCCGCAGCTATGCCTCTTTCTTTGCTTTTACCTTCGTGCTTTTCTCTAACTGACCTTACACACACAGAATTTTCACCACTATTTCTAAACCCTTACCTCACAGTTCTGTTATTGACTTCTGATTTTTCTTCTTCAAGCTAACATTTAGCCTTCCTGTACAGATACCTCCTCCAAGGTAGTGCAGGTAATAAAAAGGGCTGATGTCATCTACTTGTGCACAGTTCTGCTTTATTCATGTTTATATATTCAGTGGCTAATTCAGACAAAGAGGTTAGAATAGGAAGAATCATCTTACGATTGCTCTATCAGCTATTGCCCAATATCTTAAGAATAGATTCCCAGCTTTCGAAAACAGTTAAGGTGAAATGGCCCTATCCAAAGGTACACTTATGCCAGCAAATTAAGCAATACCAGGAAGAAGACACCACACTGTTAAGGGCCATTGAAACTTACTTGTTTATTACACCTTTAAGTCTCAGTTTTGGCACATAGCACATCACACTTCCCTGAACAATTCCCTGGTTCTGGAGACAGTAGATTACAAGGATCATTCCCAGAAAAAAAACAAACGTGACAGCTCGAATGTTGCCCTTGTGCTGGGGGGTAAAACAGTTTCAAAATATAGCCATGGGTTTTCCCATGTCAGCTGACCTCACTGAGAATGGTCCAAAGCACATTTAACTGTATGGATGTAACCAGTAAGTCCACTAGTACCAGCTATCAATTCTGCCATTTTAAATTACTTTGGAGTTTACTGAGGGGCAGGAGAGTGAGCAATACAAGGAGTAATTTAGAATAAAGTAGCTAAGTGGGTCTTTAATTATTGAATCCTCAGGTGATGTCATTTGGGATCAATCAATAAGGGAGTTTGCACTGAACATCACATTAACTTCTTTAAGAGCTTTGTCTCCAATGTTAATTTCTTTTATATAGTTTAACCATTAGAAGCTTATTTTGAAATATTTACATATGGAACCAGGAGATAGCTACAAGAAAAGCAAACATGACTGATGCATGTGAAACTTTCTATCTGAACTTTGCATAGGAATTTAGTATTCATGAGACACATGCAGCACATCTTTATTGCTGCTGGCATACTGATAGCACAGAGCTATTTCACACTGACAACACACCACTTTGGCAATCCAGGAGTCAGAGAGGTTCATGGATACAAGTCAGGTCTGTAAATCCTATCTCCCAGGAGTTTCATTGTGAGCAGATGACAATGGAGCCAAACACCCTCCAACACCCCACCCCCACCAGTACAAAACTGTAATTTATAGAATGTTTAAGTAATAAGCCCAGTAAACAAACCTTGCTAAACACTACTCTCTCATTCACTTTTTTCATAAAAGCTCAATGAAATATATACATCTGATGAACACACACAACGCTACGGGCAAACTAGAAGTGCATACAGCAAGAGTTTGACAGTCTTGTTCTAAACCACTCATATGCAGCTGTGGGAAGACCTCAGAGGAAAAACATATTTAATGTTGTTTCTGCACATAAATTCCACAAGTCTTCAGCACTAGACCTAGAATGGTCAAAACCACTTATTTAGGACCCTCCTTATTCCAAATTCTATATTAATGCCTCAGAAAACTCAGTTTTTCTATAGTATCTAGGTTTCATGTTTCAAGCTCTCTGAAACATTTAAGTATTCCAAAATGTTTGTGCAGTATTTAGTTGTATTCATGGCTGAGTTCCCAGCTGTGAAAAGTGACCCACGCTCCATGATCTAGCACTGTGCTAGACCTGAACCATGTAGGAACCCTGGACTCCTCACAGCGTCCTCACAATGATCCTTCTACTCAAACACATTCAGTCAGAGTAGTATCACAGTTTAAAATTTTGTCAGTTGAGATAATTCTTTTGCTTCCCCAAATTTATCATCTCATAAGGTATGGTCCCAGCTGCACAAGTCACATATCTGCATTTTATCTCCTATTTTATCACTGAAGGATTCTTTTACCGTATACATACCATAGCATTTAAAAGCAAATCTTAAGACAAGGAAATGGGATGTCTCCTCTCTCATCACAGTTAAAGGTGTGGTTTTCACCTTATGCTCTTACACAAGTTCTCTTACCATTCTTATTTCCACAACATTTAATTGCTCTCCAGTAATAAAATAAAATATGCAACTGTTTTCCGTTTTCACAGTTCATTTAGCCTCACCTTTCCCCAGTGTGAAAATCCTGGCTTCCTGCTGCATAGAAGAGAAAAAAGAAACATTTTATTTTCCCTTAAATATTGTTGGCTAATGTCCAAAACCCACTATTTACAGATTCCAAGGGATTCTTCCCCTCCTCTAGGGCTGCATCCAAAACACACTTTCATATCATTTTAGGACACATAGAGCAAGAGATTCCTTCAGGAAAGACTATAGGGAGATGTGTATCCCTCTCTGTTTAGTTCCTTGCTTATCTAAACCTTCAATTCAGGTTGTAGTGCACTTTGTTAAACTACTTTGGCAAATGAGGGTGAAAACTAAACAACAAGGACAACGTGAAACATGTACGGACAAACAATTCCCTGCAGCGTGCAGCCCTCCCTCTGTAAAATATGCTATCAGTATTGTGCAGTACGCAACGGGCAACAGCCACGGAAAGTGGGCAGAGCTGTATGCAATGGCACGTGCAAGAACGATTTGGTCTTCCACCAAAGGTCAAAAGAACTCAAGTGTGAAGTTAGAACAGAGAGAAATTCCACTAGCCTACCTGACTGATGTCCCCTCCTCTCCATGACAGTATCAGGCTATGTATAGAGCAAAGCTCATAATTGGTCCCTTAGAGACAGGTGGTACCTTCTCAAAGTTTAGAACACCACATTCAGATCCCTGTCTTTCAAAAACCTACATATTCTAGGTCTTGTCAAAGAAACCCACTGGGAAATACCAAACATAATACTAATTAAAACAAAAGAAAAGAAAACAAAGACACTGTCCTAGAAGTATCTTTTTTTTTATAAAAAAAATCTCATTTTTTTCCAGTCAAAAAGGGATTTGTCAAATTCAAATGAATACTGAAATAATTACATTCAAGGCCTTAACTAGCTTTTGAATTTTTATCACTGCTAACTGATAATCACTTAGTAAAGCAATAAAAATTACACCTACTACTACTACCTCTCAGCCTGAGAAATCCAGATAATTAACAATAGTGTGAACACATCATTTAAATGAGGAACTATGGAAAAACAATTCTAAGGTAACCAATAGGTCTGAGCCTTGGAAAACTGAATCCCTTTGGAAAAAAGTCAACCAAACACTGAGGTAACTATTAGGGAACAGAGTTCTTAATTTTCCAAGTGTCAAACAGCATTCTACAATTTTTACCATCTTCTTGTCATTCACAAATTCATCTGGTTTTAACAGTTTACCTGAAATGCTGAAATATCTTGCATATTACTGTTTCACTTATACTTATTTCTATTACTAATATGTACCAGGGACAGTTGTTTTTACCATATCCAGCTTTCATCTGTCTGCCAGAAAGCAACTGTACAGTTGTGTTTCACAAATGTTTATCTGCAGTTCACTGCTAAGTTTTCTGAACTATCTAGTGCAGGTTGCCATGTCAAAACTAGAGATGGGTTTCAACCCAGATCCAATCCTAGCAGACTAGGCCTTTTTTTCCAATTCCCTTGCTCATTTTTCTCATTCAGAATTCAGCAGACTTGGTGAAAGTGCTCAACTTCAACTCTAAGGTCCTTCTCTAATAAGAATGAAGTTGCATAACAATTACTTAGGTTTTTAATTTTTCTTTAGGAATATATTGAAAGCCAAACCATTCTTTCTAGCTTGAGGGATGCAATAGACTTCAGTAATTCCTTTTCATGCTTTCCCAATATGTGTGATAAAGATTTTTTTTTTATTATTTTTGCTTCCAATAGTGAATAGCCCAAGCATCTCTGAAGCTAGAACTTGGCAAAATGGGGATACACTGATCACTTTCGACAAACTGAAAGCTAAAAAAATCAGAAGGTACCTTTCTGGTTCCGAGCAGTTCTTTAAAGTAATCCCACATTAAATTGGACAGACCACTAAAAGCTGGGAAGAATCGTTACGATTCTTTTACAGAGATACTATCAAATAAAATACCTTAACTATCACAGGACTACTTGGCTTAAACTGTGAAGCCTGTAAAGGCCTTATGACTACTGAAATACAAATATATTCCAAGTGATTGAAAATTGAGACTGCACATGGTTACTTATGGATAACTATAACTTTATGAAATCAACTCTTTTGAACAGATACTACCCAATCTCACAATCATTTGTTTCAGCACAGATTACTATTGCTGCTATTATGAGATTTGGGAGCTCTGCCAGCTTGTCTGCTCAGCACCAATAAGGAACAACCCATCATTATGTAAGCAGTAGAATTCACTTTCTGAAGTATTTTAACAAAAGAAAGTTAAATATCTGCCAGCGATACCAATATGGCTCTGGTGGAAGTTACAACAGGTTTTCATCTGTCCCATCTTACATTTCTGTTAGATTCAAAATCAACACAGACACAGATTAGATTACTAACCTATTGGACTGTCGCTGAACACCACTCAGTTCAGAGCAAGGCACTGTATACAAGCTCTCTCTCCTCCTTGATGTCTCTATGTACTAGTTCTTTCTGATAGATAATGTTCCCTGCAAAACCACTAAAGAAAATGCCAATGATTAAAAACCAAACACTATAAGAGTTATTGTTTGATCATTCCCTAGTTCACTGTCTCCTAGATACCTGTGTTCAGAATCATGTTCTGCATTACTTTACAGCCTCTATGGACTGTTTAAAGTTATATTTGATCTTTTTATCCCATGATGAGATGCTTCTGTTTAGAAATTTTTGTATAAAATGCCAACTGTTACTCTACGTTTTGTCCTAAAGAAGATCTCCTCAGTTTAGTTAGACCCAATAATTTCTGCTTAGCTGTGTATCTAATTAAGAGTATAAATAAACCATGTGTTATATGACAAAGAATTACAGTCATGAAAGCCAAATAACACTTCCTAATCACAATGCAGAACTGCTTATATGCTACTCTAAAGAGCATCTCAAAAGATACTATACAGCCATTGTTTCTAAAAGTCAGTGGTAGGTCCAGAGAATTCATGAAAACAGAGAATTCAGTTGACCCTGACTGATGGTTCTTACAGATTCCAACAATATGTTTCTTAATAAAAATCCAGTGATTTTAATAAAGATCCAGTGAATCCTTTACTTTCTGTAGCATAAACTCAAAAAGCTTATAACAGAATAAAGTACTGGTGTGACCCTACAGGAATACTACCAAAGACATTCTAATTTATTGCTTCTGTAGATGGCTTCTGAGACATTCTTTGTGTAAAAGTACTTTCACATTCCAAAGGTCAGAGACTACTATGCTATGCCTTTTTCAGCCTCCAGAAAGTAGGCTTTGGAAAGCATTTACTAATGGATAAAAGCATCAACATTATGGCATTTTTGTTTCCTTTAGACAGTTTGCATTTGCAGCATTATCTACACAAATACAGTTGAGAACAGCTCACTATGAAGGTTAACAACACTAAAAATTAGCAAAAATCTGCTGAGTCTTCATCATATATAGCCTGTCATTGGTTAGCATTCAGCCCTTCTTTCCAGTAATACATTCTACAAGCTGAAACACCTACATATTTGGCCTCTATTCAGTTAATTGTGGAATGTAGTGTTTTAGTGAAAGGGAATCACAAATGAATGTGTGGCCTCCCAGTTCCCCACAGACTGAGTTATCTAGTGCAGCCTTGATTAAAATTGTGTTAACTACACAATTTTGTTTCGGTTTTACTTCTCATGCCACCATCAATGACATTTAATGTTTACAACAAATGGAAAGAAGCTCTACTTTGATGTGTTCTCATGACAAGTAGCAGGTCAAAAGAATTGATCAGGAATAACCTAAAAGAATTTGTTTAGACTGTGCAATACTTTCTGCATCCTAAATGCTTTATGCTGGTAAGGACAGATGCTCTGGAGACAGAATAATTTCAACACAAAAGAAACATGATTTACAGATAGCATGCCTAGATGCCCATTCCTTACTAGTCACCTTTCCTCCATCCTCACCTTCAAGAACACAGCCACATGATCAGCAGACAAAATCACTTCTTCAAAGTCAAAACACCCCTGCCCCCAAAAAGGCACACGAGCAAGGCCAAAAAAAAACAACCCTGAAAGAACAGTTTTCACTTGAGTATGTTTCCTTTTTGGCTACATTGACATGATAGTTTAGAAGCTCCATTACAGCCAGTCTCCTGTATTATCTGTAATATTGGATTCTGAATGTAGGCACTAGAATTTTCATAAGAAACACCGGTAACTATTTACTAATTAGATTGTTTTTAGGATTACAGTAACAGTTCTTTATTTTCTATGCAGGTATTTCTACTATGCATAATATTTTACATATCAGTTGCTTTGTTTTTTTAATTTTCAGTATAACACTCAAGTTATATTATGTGAAATCCTTCTCACACAACTGTTTCATTTCTTATATCTGCTCTCTACCCTTAAAAACTATTCAGCAAGTTAAGGTAAAGTTAATATTTGAGACCCACTTCATTTTTCCTGAGAGATGATGTATTGATATTGTAGTAGAAAACTCTGCAGAAGAGGGAGACCTATCTCCCAAAAGCACTAGGAGTTCTTGAATTGTTCTTGTGTAACACTTGAAAGTACTTCCCCTAAATACTAGTCTAGAAAACACATGAATCTATTAGTGCCATCCATTAAGCCTGTCCAGCACATCCAAAGATTCTGAGACTTTTCTCCATGTGTACTCTGTAGAAACAAATGTATTCCAATTAATACCTATATTTGTAAACACTATTCAACATCTGGACTTTTTCAGCACCCAAAGTCTCCATCAGGTATAAAAGTATCAATCGTAAGATACTCTGAACCGAGTATTACATGCATTATTATACAGTAAATAGTGAGTAACATATGGATAATCCCACTTGGATCATTATGTGTTTGATAGGATGCCACTCAGGCACAGTGACAATTCATCTTCCCTAGAAGATGACAACCTAAGATAAAGGATAAAAAGGCAGGGGATTAGTCTCCTTTCTGGTGAGAAAAATAAAGGACTGCTGCTTTTCCATTAGAAAAAGAAGAAACTCCAACCACTATGCAAATAAATCATCAGTAATTGGAAGAATCTGTCCAGGTATGAGTTCAGTGGAGTAAAACAATGAGAGAGACTGTTTGAAGGGGATTTTACTGTTCAGCTGTGGGAGGCAACACTACCGAAATGGTAAGGAAGAGTGACAGGTGAGACCTGTGAGAAGGATAACAGAGTTGCATATCCACCAGGAAGAATGAGAAGAGAACACTGACTTCTCTGCAGAGAGAAAAAAAATCCAGAAGTCCAGACCCTTGGTTTCTTTACTTTCCTAGAAGTGTTATAACAAAGGAATCACCAAACTTTGGCAAACCTTAACTATACTGGACTAGAAGAACTACAAAGAAGTTATGGCTTCTCTTAAGAAGACAGACAGATCAGCTGTTATAAAGCAGTAGGTAAAAGGATTTTTGATGCACTGTTTGATCACTGAAAACATCAGGAAAACCCCATTCCACATAACAGTGCAAGCAACACTGATTTACATAAGCTAAGGGGCTAAGACTTTAGTGTTTTAACCAATTTACAGCAACTGCTATCAAGAAGGTTTATGTAACAGTAATTTTCTGAAAGGCAACCGAAAGAGTAGGTGATTTAATAATAATTTATATCTCCTCATGCCAGTTTTGGTGGATCTCGTCCACCAGTACACTGACACTCACCAGGGTGCTAGAAGTTGTATCCTTTTGCATTTGAAAGCGTACTGTGTTAGCATATTTAATTATCTGTGGGTTACAGCATCCTCTTATAACAAATATTTACTATACAATTACCAAGAACAGTCAGAGTTCAAGGGAACCTGCAGAAGGTACTTTGTGAGAACAGGCACCAACAAACTAATTTCATGTTTATCTGAGTGCTTCACTTCAGAATTAGCACATACTGGATAATAAGGCCCTCTTGCATAGCAGGCCCATGCAGTATATCAGTACTGCTCTGTCAGTTTTAAGTGGTATAATAATGTAGCATTGGTATAACTACCTAGGATGAAAACAAGATATTTAAGGGTATGAAGCTGCTAGTAAGTAATTTTAATAGTTTCCTCCAGCAGCTACATAATTAAGATTAAAATATCCCTTTGAGGGAGCCCTAGAACTTTATACCATAAATAATTAAAATAATTTTACGTTTAAACGTATCCTAAGAGCAGGAAGAACTATAATTTTTTTTGATTACATGCCTGATCTTCAGTACAGTTTTACAAAGTTACCAAATCTGGATCTGCTTTAGTGTCCAGCGTGATACACATGTTCTAAAGGACAGCGTTACAGAGACAGGAGGCCCTATTGGCAGATGGCACTAACCAGGAACAGAAGCATACAGTATAAATCAGCATGTCCTCAGGCTGCTGCTACTTCAGTGAATTAGAGGGAAACCTTTTTTATTTGTACATTTTTGGCTTTGGGCAGATTGCCATTAAAAATAGAACGGGTGAATCAGTAAAATTTATATCCCACAATCTGCATGATATTCATGATAAATCTGTCCTCTCTCATCCTGCCA
The DNA here is from genome assembly GCF_023634085.1 of Falco cherrug. Lineage (NCBI taxonomy): Eukaryota > Metazoa > Chordata > Aves > Falconiformes > Falconidae > Falco > Falco cherrug. Next base: position 45,304,772 of record NC_073705.1, read on the forward strand.
GCTCCTTTAACACTGCTGCAGGTGTCAACTTTGTAGATGACTGACACAACCAAAGAGGAATTAGAATCTTTTCTATTTGTGTTCTACACAAGATCCGGTGATCAAATGCCTTTCTTTTTTAATAGTAATTAACTCTGATGCTTGACTTGCACCAAAACCAAAAAAATTAAAAAACCCCAAAAAATATAGAAGTGTAACTTAAAATACCATGTTCCTTGTCTAACTAAAACTTTCACAAGCTATTTTCACAACAAACTATCCACGAGGGAGGAAATCTCTTCTGATCAAAACTTTCCAAACTGAAACTAGGTCTTGGTCCTGTTCCCCCTTTCTTCCACAATTTATTTTAGTTATGAAGGCTCTTCAGCCAGTCATTTACTCATTCTGCACTTTGCATCTTGGTTTTGTTTTTGTTTGTTGTTTTTGTTTGTTTGTTTTAAACTCATGTAACATAGAAAGAAATATTTCAGAGCTGTCTTATCCGTGAGAAAAATATAGTAGGTTTTTTTGAGATATGCTGACTTCATCATAAATATCTAATTAATTATGCACTACCACCATATCTTTCCATAGGAAAGAATGTGTCACTTCAATTGTTAAGATTTTGGGAAGGTCTTTAGTAGCTGGAAGCAGTTTTTTTCACATTCCTTTTTGTTGCTTTCATGATTCAATCCAAGGGGACAGCACAGAAAGGGAGTGAAGTTCTACTAGAGTATTGCTATTCATCTACTGGCTGGAACTTTGTCCATTGATCAACATGTTCACAAATTTCCTCATCATTACACATACAGTCCATTTAGAACAGAAGAACATTAGGCACCAGACCATATTTATTCATACAAAACTTGCCCGACTAAGATGCCATCTCCTGTTTGGGACCTCTACAGCCTGCTATAATTTGTATTCAAATGAAAATTGTAATTTTTATTCAGTTTACAAAGCACTTTTGATTGTTTCCTAAACAACACACTGTAGAATCAAAAGAATAAAGATTATTTCTTTTTTTGAAGCTTGCATGTCATAATGAATAAAAGACACAAAACTGTAGGAAGGAAGTGTACAGGAAGAGTCAGAGAGCAGAGAACTATGCCAAGAATGTCAGTATATAATAAGTCTTCAAACATCAGTAAACTTCAAATTCTTCTCCTAAGGTTTGTTACCTGTTCTTAAGTAACGAAAATACTCAGAAGTGACAAAGCTGGATACCTTTTAGTATTCCTGTGGGTTTTTTTGGTTTTTGTTTAATTGAATTCTGTTATCAAACTGGATTCCCAGAGAATAAGATTGAAAGCAATTGGAAGAGCTGCTCTCTTAGCCTGTTACATTTGTTTTAAATCCTGCTTTAGGCCTGATAATAGCTTAGCAAAATAGACAAAAAAGTTAACAAGTATTTTTTTATTTGTCAGATTTTTCTGCATCTGCCTTCCTCAGATGCAATGATCACAGACAATTTAACCAGGGACAGCTATTTAACCTGGCTCTCAGCTCTGTACTAGCTTTACAGTATACATAATGTAACAACATAAATTGCAAACATCCTCCCACAGCCCACATTAGAAAAGGGAAAATATATACTTTCATCAGTATTGAACTAAACGAAGAGGAAGTTTTTTGAATCATTACCTTTTGAGCTATGCTTATATTCCAAATGTCATCACAGTCTGAGAGAACAGTAAGATAGAAGAGATCAAGCCTATGACAAATTTCAGTAAGACCAGGGATTGCTGTAGTCACTCTTACATAAGCTGGATCTAGAAATGCAGCCCATTCCATAAACTAGTTAAATCCTTGACATCAATAGCTAGAAAAAGTAGATCAAAACCAAGGTCTCCAAACCATTTTCTAACACAAAGAGAGCAAAATGTCCCCAAAATACATGATAATTTTTTAATAATTAATATGCAACAAACTCTAGATTTCTTAGCTTTCTTTCTATGCTAATATACCATTGTCTGTTGCCAATGACCAAAAAAAATACACTGGCAAGAAACTAAATATTGCAGAAAATGTCAAATAAAACCTGAAAATAAAACTGAATTAAAATGCTTCCATTAAAAAGTAATTTTGCAAAAAAGCACAGTAAAGTGATTTGTATGATTATGATCTAGATGGAAGTCAGCCAAAATAGCTTGACTATATGAATCAATTTTATGAAATGTTATACTAAAGAACAATCTTGCAAATACTGTACTTACTGTTAGACCTTTTTAAACAGCTGCAAGATGAAAGAACAGAACTATTATTTGAAGGAAAACTAGCATGTGTCAAGTGATTAAATATAATGTACGTGTTAAATAAGCTCCTTTATTAAACTATGCTTCAAAATAAACTGGCTAACAAAAACCTACCAAAAAAAAGCTAACCACTTTGTCAAGTTAGTGTGATCATTTAAGAGATTATTCAAGAATTAGTGCAATAAATCAATATTTAACAATATTCATTACTCCAAACTCATGAAATATTTCAGATCTAGGAATTAGTGTATAACAAATGTACCATCAAAATAATGATGCATCACCAATGACGAATTAGAACTAACCTGAAACATGGGACAGTTTTTTACAATCCTTTTCTGCAGCAGCAAGACTCTTCTAAAGCCAGCTCTTCTAAAATTGCTACTTAATAGTAACCTTTTAGGTGCAGATTGCCGTACAACGCAAAGTGGAAACACAGTTAATCACTTCCTTTTCAGTATCCTGTCAACTCTAAGAAATATGGGGTAGCTTTGGATGTGAATAACAAGGCTTAATGAATCAACCCTCCAAGTCCTCCATCTTGTGATATTTGGATTTTACTACATTCCCCCCAAAAAAAACATAGATATGGAGTTACTAAAGAGAATTTGTTAACTGTTGTATTGGTAGGTACATACTAGGCAAGACACCCTGACACTGTATTTACTGGCTATCATTATTTCTTAATTGCAGCACTTCTGAAGTTGAAGGAGCTGTTAATTTATGGTCTCAGATGAAATTGCACTGTTGTACATTGCTAAATAATCACCCAATCTACAGCAGATAATTTCCACTGTGCGATTCCAATACTGTAATTTTGAGACAGTTAAGTACACAGAACTCCTTAGATCGTACAGATATGGAGTCTTTACAGTATCCACTTTAACAAATCACAACCTTCACCCCCAGCCTGGAAACTAAATTCTTAATATTTGATCAGCAGTCAGAGCTTTTCCTACCCTAACACAATGACCTGTTCACATTCATATATACAGTTGCCAAGATATTTCTTTTTAATAAATTCCCTAAGAAAATTAACTCTATCTTAGCCAAAATTGGGACAAATACATACGTTAAACATTTTATTTGCAATAAAAACACCACACAACTTGGAACCATTTACCTCCATGGTCACAAAAATAACTCGAGACACTGCCTGAGACTGCTAATCACCTGCCCAGAGATGTGCAGGACCCTCACTTCATTTCTGCTAAACTCTACCTGTCTGGTGGTAGTCACAGTTATAACTCCCTTAATAGAGTAATAGGCTAAAATGTACTCACTTAACCATTAGCTTATAGCGATGAAAGGAATTCCATAAAAGTAGCAGCTATTCCCAGAGCTGCTACTTCACCACATTATATCAGGTTTATGACTATGTAGCATTCTTGACATCAAAATGGAGATTCAGACACTACCTTCTTGATGTCCCAATAGTTACTTTAATTAGAACTCGGTATACTAACAATAATTACCTGGTAATAATGTTCATCACCTATATGCCATAATTTTCAAAGCAGTGCATACATACCACATTAAGCAATTGATTCTCAGAACAACTTTGTGAACAAACAAATTTTATCTCCATTTTAAAGACAGGAGAGCTGTAGCTGTGAAGCTAAATAATACTCCCATGAAACATCATTTAGAAGTAAGATTAGACTGCAGCAAGTCATGAATATGACAGTATACCTGCGCTTTCATCTTCTGCCAATACAACACAAAGCTTTCAAGGTAAGATTTATAATACAACTATGGCTAAAAGTGGTATAATTTGCAAGAAAAATAAAACATTAAATGAACAGATTGATTAGCTCAGCGTTTTATACTTTCGTATCATGATGGAAACCTTGGGCTATGTGTCAGCCTTTTACACAGCAGAAATAAACCACTACCAAGATTTCCCAGTATTTACTCCCAAAGTGACAACTTCCATGGAAACCACCACAATGCATTTAGTTTTCAGCTTTGCTCCTTAGTCATTCTGGTATTAGAGATCTAATTACTAAGAATATAAGGATTCATAAGCTCTCTGAAAACGAATACCAAAATATCTTCACTACTACAAATGCTAAACTTGCTCTGTGAATCTGTATTACCTGCGGGACATTTTGATGCTTTTTGGCTACTTCAACGGGAAGAGGAACATTGATCTGAGTAAGGCTAAGATAACTTAGTTACCATAGCAATACCCTTCCAGGAGCAAGGCTTTGTTTGAAATTGTTCCAGGTTCTGCTCTTTTTTACCAGATGCTCTTCCAGCAGTGCCAGAGTGAACAAAGTTTGGTTTCATAAGTGTCAAATATTTGACAGATGCTTCAGTATTCCTATACCAGAATTGATGGCCAGTTTTAATCTCATCTTTTGCCTCTATTTACAGGAGGCAAGCAGCTGGTGTTAGCTATATTTTTTGTGTCTGTACCATGCAAAAATAATCAACTTGCTGCAGTTTCTTGGTTCAGGGTTGCCGGTTTCCACCTGCTTCATTTGCAGATGGAGATACACAGTCAGGACAACTAACACAAGTGTATACAATCCAAGATATTTTCGTTTTGTTTCTCCTCTGATCCCAATATTATAAGCCATGGTTTAAAGTTGAGCTCTACTATTTGTGCATCTCAAGTCACCAAAAAGGAGTCCAGTGACTTTGAGCTTGATACCAGTCACGTATTCAGGCTTCCATAACCACTACTTCCAGTGATCGCAGTTACTGGCTGTGACCATGACTACCTTGTTTAACTCTTCTGTAGGGTTCCTGTAACTGAGGATCAGGACTTCAATCCTCATTGAACACAGGAACAGAAAGAAGCTGAGGACTAATTCAAATGAATTTGAAGAGACAACACAAAACCTGAAACCGACAAGTTTGGCTCATCAGTGGTATGCAGAATCTAACATGCAAATTTTACAATCTTTGAAAAGCAACTGTCAATTAAGGAATTTTGTGTTCCTAAGGTGCATCTTCAGACAGATCTTAGTCTTATTGTGTCTATAGGTAAATGTAATTGAAAAAAAAAAAAAAGACACGGGGAATGTATACAATGCATCAAAGAGACTCATATTGAAATGTAAAAGATAGCTGACCATCTTAGCAAGTTCTGTTCTGTGTACCATAGTGAGTAATGATGGCTGACTTAGAGGGCTCAGAGATTGTTCTTGAAGTAGGCTATTTACCACAGGAAAGAAGAAAATGCTCTATGAAGGTTGGGGACACACAACTCCACACACTCTAGGTAAGTCCTCTTGAAACAAATAAGCTGTGGTGGTTGGTTGGGGTTTAGAGAAGAAAGCAGCCACAAGCTCTGTACCATTCAAGCCAAGTTACCTCTTACTACTTTACCTGGCACATTATTTAAAGACAACAGCTCCAGTTAAATTAGCCAAACATAATGTAAGCCCATGCAGTTAAGTGTGCTGCTGGACAGCTTTTTAACTGTCCTTGTCCATACAGACACTTTAATGCGGCTGTGTGGAGCAAGGAGACTATAGGATTGGAATTGTACTGCAATCAGTTGCCTCTTCAAAGACCTTGTGGAGCTTAGGCATAAGGGTATGTTTATGGCTCTCTTATTGCTTGCTTGAAGTCCCTGGCTGAAATAGCTCTACCTGTTGCAACAGAGGCTAAGAACAACTCTTAAGCCTTTGGAATGCTTTTGCATAATGTCACCAGTTGTGTCCTCTCTACAGTGAGGTAAACTGTTCTGTAACAACATTTCAGTGATATGACCTATATCCAAATATTCCATGACAGGGGCAACTGTAGTACTAATGTTCACATCAGTGACATTAAATCAGAGAGGCTACATAAAAGTCACAATTAATTTGAAAAGCAGTTTTTAAAAAAATGTTAATTTATAAATATAAATGCAGCTGTAGAAATGCAAAGATGCTCATCCTATAAAATTTAGTTCCTTATAAAAATATCCCACAGAATAGAAGATACTTCAGAATATTGGGGAGAAAATTCTCATTCCTAATTAACAAAGCAAACAAAACAGACTTGGAAATTATAATGGATTAAACAGGCAAGTATCAGACAGGGTCAAGTATAGGCATTACACAATGAGGTGGGTGTGGTTTCATTAATGATTATCATTTCCTCAGCTAAGTGACAGCTGCACTTAATTTGCCTAAAACTACTTCAGTGTAGATTAGTGGAATGGAAGGAGGTCAAAGGACAGAGCCATCAACCAGCTGAAAACAAGCTTCAACAATACCAGAAGTGTCAGGTCAACTTTATTTTGATCCCAACACTTTGGTTCCTGAACTTACCTAGAAAGCTTTTTGTATTTTAAACTGTTGATTGTGCTCCAGTTCAATGACCATATCCCATTAAAATTCATAGAGGGGAAACCGATACAGAAATAAATATTAATCAATGTGTCAATAGAGGAGAGCATAATCCTGAAGAAGACGACTAGAAAGCATTCACCAATGCTACATCAAATTGATCCTCCACCCTGCTTGTATACCAGCTACACTCCATGAGTATTTCCCTTCAAAGTTTTCCAGTGGAGCTGCTTTTCACAGTTCTTTCAGGAAAATTATTCATTCAGGGAAGAGAAATGAGCCAATGCCAGGTAGGTGATCACTAAAAAGAAACAGTAAGTTGATGGAAGCATATCTATACCACCACCCACATGTACACCAACATTTACTGTCATCACATTTCCCTCTCTGCAACTTGCTAAAGCAGTACTGTGATGCTACAACACACCAGAAAACCAATTGTTTAATGTCTGATTTATGCCAATAACATTTCCCTCCTGACCTCTTATTTTACCATCTTTTTTTCAGATGATTCAAAGTGCAAATGATTGCAAAAAGCGAGAAGGAGCAAATTACTTGATCACTGAAGTACCAAATCCTTTGTCTTTACAATGAACAAAGGAGATATTTCGTATACACATATATACACACAGAAGAAAACTTAACAGTGAGTGCAGGTCTTTTTTTTTTTCCCTCCTGTCAGCTAATCTGCACAATAGTTAGACACTGATAAACAAAGTAGTTATCCAATATAAGAGTTAAAAGAAAAATCCTTAGAGATTAAGTTTAGAACAGTTCTAGTTAACATACTCAATGAAACTGCAAACCTCCTTTCAACTTTTAAAGCAAGACCTCTCTCTGGCCCTGCTGTCCTACTCTGTTTTGCTTTTCATGTTCCCCACTCAGAAACCAAGTATTTTGTATTTTATTTTCTCTTATTTGTGAAAGAGACCTTATCCTACCTGTTAAGGTATTCTAGATTTTTGTCAAACACTCTGGAAAAAAAGTTGTGCATGAGGGAACAGAGTAAGTAAATCTCTTTGGGGAAATTCTATATCTGCTTTAGAAACAGCAACTTCTCCCACAATACCAGTGTTCTAGAACTAACTTCTAGGTAGCAGTTTGTAAGTCACACTCATTGAGTTCAGCAGGCATTTTTAGATGAGATGCTATGGCTTAATATGAAGGCTAGAAAAAAAGGAACACAACGCTATCAATACCTTACTGCTATTTGCTAAAGTTACAATAAAGGGGCATTAACAAACATAAATTTCCATAATGCTTTATTCATAATTTTCTCACTGACATTGAACCAGGTTTATCACAGTGATATAGAACAACTGAGGAAATATTTCATTATATATTTTTAATCATCAAGCAAATAATACAACAATGAGCAGACACTTATAAAAAAGTCAATACCAAACCACAACAGGCATACAAATCAAATCCAAGAAGCAAAGCCGACAAGAAAAGTTGGTTCAATTATTTGTTATGCGCCTCAAAAGAACCCTCTTCCAAGTTCAATATGCACCCCAATGAAACGCTAAAACTATGCCCAACACATCTAGGTCAGCATTTCCTTTCCTTACCACTTTTATTTGGAGCTGTCTGGGGTATGTGTGAGGAGCTGGGTGTCACAGTGTATCAATAATAGTCCACACCTGATACAATTGGCACAGAAGACCTGTAAAGATATTTTATGTATTGTCTGGAGACTTTAAAGTATGGTAAATAGAAAAACCTGCAAGTTACAGATTAGCTAGTGCTGTTAAAAAAGAAAGTCATTCTGAGGGAGAAGTTTTGCACTGAAATGTTTAGCAAGTTTTTCTTTCAGCTGAAGCAAGATCCACCAAATCCCTGACATTAGGATAATTGGGATGTAGAAAACTTCCATTAGAATGATAATCCAAGAGTGCTTTGTTAAAATACAAAACTCTATTTGCATTTGCTGCTCAAAACAGTATTGAAAACAAGCCAGATGTTACTTTCATATTCAAAAATTGAAGACTTTTTTGAAGTAGCCACACATTAGGATAAAAGCTCACAAAGAAAACAATGAAAACAAAGAAACATCCCTTCCACCACCTGACAAAACAAGAAAGTTCCTATTTGGAATTTATGCTAGACAATACTTACAATGCAACTATGCGGTATGGAAGGCTGTTGTTAGCTTGAGCATCCAAAACTATTGTGGGTGCTGCAGAGAGAATTGCACTGAGCAAACAGATTATAAGGGACCACCTGGCTACTGAAGTGCTCTGCTTTTCCTTCAGCCATTCTCGCCCACGTCCCACTCAATAAGGTCTGCCAGGCTTCGCTTTGTGCACTAGTACACACAGCACACCCAGCACCCCCAAACAGAGAGAGGGCTGCTCGGTGCCTGCTGGCGGGCTGCACCCCTGCCCTGGCCCTGCAGCTACAGCGAGCAAGCTGAGGAGACCTGCGCTACAGTTCTAACACAAGACAGCAAACAGAAAACAAACAAAACCACCAGACTTTTAAGAGCCTCAGTCAAGGCATCTCAGGGTGTGGGGGTGTGGGGGTGTGGGTGGGGTGTGTGTGTGTGTGTCTGTGTAATCCACAGCAGCAAATTAGTTTTAATTCAACCCAGGTGCACAGGGCATTTTCCAGGCAACACCTCAGACATTACCGAGGTGTTACAAACGCCCAGTCCTCAGGAAGCCGTGCTCACACGTCACCCTTATTCAGATGTTCATATCGCTGCCTCTAAGGCCCGCTCTGCGGCTCCCCTGAGGCAGAAGCCCGTCACGCAGGGCGGCCCCGCCCGGCCCTGCCCGCCCTTCCCGCCGCCATTACCGAGAGGATCCGGCGGCCACAGCCCGCGCTGGTCCTGAGGGAGGGGAAGGGAATGGTTGCCCCGGTGGCCTTCAATAGCCCTCTGGCCACCTGCTGCCCAAGAGGCGTACAGCGGCCGTTAGCCTCCATCGGAGACTCCAGGCCTCTCCTTAACAGGTTTCTGCCCTCATCTAGAAGTACCTGAGGGTCTCTGATTTTTCTGTCCCTGAGTGGCAAAAAAGACCCACTGAAAAGACTGCAAGTTTCAAGCTGACCACGTTTGGGTTTCAGTGTAATCAGAAATACTGCTTTTTGGTCTCCATCAGCTTTTAAACCCATGCTCACAGCAGAGCCCTGTTTTCATCGTGTTAGGTGGGGAAACGGTACTTTGTGAGGGGATCGTGGCATGCTCTCTCCGGGGTTATGTGAGCAAGATGAACAGGGTGACATTTTTAATGCATTTCAAAGCCAAGCCAGTCAGTCTGTCAAAAGACAAAGTGCAGGCAAAAGCCTGACTGGCTGAACGATAATAAAAATAGTACATATAAAAGAGAGAAACCACAGGCACTCCAATAAAAACTTTCTGAAGTCAGAGAGGGCCTCACTGCCAAGCCTAACCCAAAGATTAAGCGGTGCTAGAAAAAGAGCAGAAATCGTTATGAATAAGCATCTGACCATAAAACCTGATAGCATTCACCCATTAAACTTTATGTTATAAAACAGGAAACAACAAAATACAGAGCTTACTTTCTCTGCCCGGCTCTGGCACCCTGTGCCTTGTAGCCTGCTGCCGCCAGGCTGCACACAAAGCAAAGGCTCCAACGCCACAGGCCTTCCTCACCACTTACCTGCGCCTTCCTCACCACTTACCTTCTTGCTCGTTCTCACTTGCTATTTCTCTTGAAGTAAAAATCACTCACCACGGAACTGTATGGTATCATCTAGATACTAAAAAGGCAAGACTTAGGGCTGTGTGCGAGAGGGGTTCCCCTTTATGGCCTTTTCCCAATATTTAAGCATCACTCGCAGTTACAGAACCCCCTATCTAACCTTACTGATGCTTAAACTTCCATACATAAAATTGCATTGTCTCTTAAGTTTTGCTGCTCTACACACACTCAGTTATCAGTGGTGTGATAGCATAGATCTGCCTAGTGTCTAGCTTACGCTTAAAAGCTCTGCCAGCACTCATAGAAGAGGCTTTTGCCTGTTCCATTTGCTGGACGGATTCAGTGGTACATGGACTGTACTGGCTCAGGAGCACAGAGTTAAAAGGGGCTTCCTGACCCACAGAGTCCTAGCTCCAAAGCTATCAGTTAAAATTGCATGCGATGTCTCTTCCAGAGAGGTCCAAGCAGCATCTCACAGCTGAGGAGACAGTGCTTCCTTGTGCCCATCCACACGGCCTATGCAAACATGCTGCGATTTCACACAGGTGGAGCAGTAATAACTGAGTCACGGGGCTAATAACTTCCTGATAAGAGCAGTGGCTTTCCTATGTAAAGCTCCCACATGAGTCTGGTGTAAGATTACAGCTCACTCTGTAGAGGAGGGTAGAAAACAAACCTTAATACCTGCTCATGATCTGATGCGGAGAAAATTCCCATTTGGCTCCATATCTGTGCTTGGCTTTGTGCTAAGTGGATTAGCAAAACACCAACCAAACACATCTGAATTTCATGCTCTTTGCTCTTTCTGTCAGCTTACTAACATGTTCTCCACAGAATTCAGATTTTCTCTTGTGTGAAAAACACAATACATCAAGTGCAGATTACTGTGCGTACCTTGCCAAAATCCTACCTGTAGCTGGAGCCAAACCTCGATGCTACAGAGGTTAGTAGAAATAATACCCCAAAACCAAACAGTATATCAAAATCAAAAAAATTCTTCCTGATCTCCCATGAGGACATCATAAGAAACCTGGAGGCCTGAGATTAACATGGTATAAACACAGTGCAAATAGACTGTATGATCAAGCCTTCTACTGTAGGTCTGTAGATGTGCAAGTACAGCAGAAAACTAAATGTTACTAGGACAGACTAAGGTAATAAAGATTTTTTTTGAGGGCAACATTCCTTAGAAAAACCTACTAGCCCCACTTCTCCTGTACTATCTTTCCCATGCCTTTAAGTCAAATGGCTTTAACTGTATGCCTCTGTTGGATGTGAATGCAGTTATTTAATTAACCAGAGGCCACCTTTCCAAATAAAGAAAAACATCAGGCCCATCCCTGGGGCCATGCTGTCTCAAGACGTTTTGGGGTGGTTCAATCTGCCTAGCAGCGCAACCAGTCAGACCTTCCCCCTCAGAATAAAGGCAACAGGCCCTCCAGCCTCTTTCTACCCTGTTACAATGAAAGGGTGGATAAGGAGGTAGCAGCCTGTGCTTGGATTTTGCACCCATTCTTTACCCCTACAGACCGACATGCAGGGAGCAGGTGATAGATGTGCCAGACATGCAGCAAGAGCCATGGGGCCAGAACTGTGCACATCAAAACATGTCCCAGTCTCACATCCCAGCACTTGAGTGCCTTACGGAAGCATCAGTCTTATGAACTTGGTACTCCTAATCAAAACATTTGCTATTCTACTGGTTTGGTTGACCACAGGTTAGGAAAGCATCCAGCGAGTTAGGACTTGGATGCCTGGGGTGACAGCCTTTTCCGTGGTAGACTTACTATTTGGCTTACATTTCTCAGCTAGAAGAAGGGCTGTGGTGTCAAGAGTTTTTGAAATATTCCTAAACAATATATATGAAGTTTATCAGTATTTGTGCTGAAAGCCCTTAAAATTTCTTTATCTAGAAATAGTGTCTTCTTCCAGGAGCTCTGAGTTCAAATTAAAGTTTACTGAGCTTGGGTTTCATCAGCATATTCAGAAGACAGACATTCAGTTACTACAGCTTTTACTAATAAGGAATGACCACCAGCCTAACATCTGAACGAATCAATGTATTACATGAGGTTGTTCAGCAGGTGTTTTTCTGGAGAACTGTTAGTCAGAGGTTACTTCCTTGTAATTCTCTGGTATTCCTAGAGGATTATTGATATCTGGTGTCATCTCTCATAAATTTCTGTTCTTTGCTCCTTCGTGTTTGAGGGACTACACGTTGTGTACCACAACAAAATCTCCTAATACCCGATTTTGGACCTATAGACCCTTTTTAATAAAATTACAAAAGCAAAACTGATTGCCATAACTTGAAAGAAAACAAACTGTCCATGGCAACATTTGAAAAGTTTTGAGGTATGCTTCTGCTGGGCAACATGCTATCTTTAGACGACCACGTTTTCTGGAGAGGAAGAACAGAGAGAACAGCCATCAGACTTCAGAGTATTTCTAATATTTGGGATGAAGCAATGAATTAGGAAGCCTGTTGATCATTTTTTTCATTAAGTGCTTCATGAATATTGCTTCCTTTTCTCTTGTAATCCATGCTTGTTTCTTTCAGAAAGCCTTCCCTTCAGCTGTTTACAATAGCATAGTGGCACTGAAAAAAGGCTCAATTAGAGTTTTCCTATTCCAGAATAGTTGCTTTCATATATTTCTATTCTTCGTGGGAGTCACTAAACACCTGCTTCTTTTTTTCTCCCCTGCCTCATTATTGTTATCTCTTCATTCTTCCTTCTGTTTTGTTTTTCTTCCTAATTAGACACCTTTCACCTCTCAAGTTACAGAACTAAAGTGATGTTTATCAGCATCTCATAATTCACTCTGGATGCATTGTATCCATGGCCACTCCATGCACTTTGTGTAGTACTTGAGAAAAGCTAAAGGGGCTCCCAGGCTCAGAAAATGTCTGTGAATCTTGGCAGATGCTCCTTTGGCTCAGAAGGGGAAAATCAAGGGGCACAACACTGGCAGCATGCAAAGGAGCCCATGCAGTAGGAGATGCCAGGGACCGCCCTGTGCGCCAGAAAAGGGATTAAAACTCCCAATTGTGGTCTAACTCTAGTCTGTCAGGATTCAACTTTCGATCCTGTCAACTATTTTGGGATAAGTGGGAGAGCTCAGTCAGAGTTGCTTCCTAAGCATTAGAGGGATTAATACCATTATTAATAATCTTTGCAAAAATCAGGCTCTGAGGTTTTATCCAGCATACAGGCTAAGGGCTGAATCTGGATCAGGACTTGTACTTCAGAACTGTACATTAATCTGCTATTATGTATGGTCATCTTTTTTCAATACTTACTGTGGTTTGGCTGCTCATTTAGCAAAAAAACCCTGCCTTCAGCCCTCACCTGCTTATCTTGTTTGCTATGTTCTTCTGCATTGCTTCTCTAATGCTGTGTTGTACCTCAGCCTTTCAACTAAGTAGCCTGTAGGGCTGAGTTTTTGAATGGCAGCTGCATACTGGGTTTTCTTTACTGAGATTTGAGGGTAGCTTTGCAAACCCTTAATTGTGGCTGAAAGACAGATCTGGTACCTACGTGCTTCTTTAAGGTGTCATACAGATTAAGAGCGGTTCTGGTTTTTCATTCACTTGCTGCCCATCAGAAGAGCCCGCAGAAATATTTTTTATTCCTTTACACTGAGATAAAATCTATGAAAATAGGGGCACAATAATCAATTCACCCTAATTTCAACTAATGTAGATCCCCCCAGCATTTCACTAACTGCAGCCTCATGCACTTAGAAAACACTTTAAAAGAGCAAGACAAGGAGGCATGCACATACAAACATAAATATGCAAGAAATTTAAAGGATTTTATAGAACCTAATAAATTTTAAAAGTACATCTGAAAATCTGAATTATTGTTATTATAGACTCATTGATAGATGAGCAAACCAAATACACAGAAAAAAAATGATCCCACAACACACATTGTACTGAGACAGTGTTAGGAAGAAAAGAATTCTAGTTTCCTGACTCACTCCTCTTAACTGAGAGATCAAGAAATCCCAGGGTTAGATGTGTATGAATCATTGTACAGACACAAGCCTTTTGAATTAAGTTTTCCTTAATTTATATGCACAAGTTCATCTTTGAATTGCTGCCCTGAGGGATATAGATTTTGGGTTGGAAGTATCTGCTTGCATTAGTTCAAGTCAGTGCTGTCTGGGAAGCAACATGAAAAACCCAGAGAAAAAGCATCGTCTACTGATTAGTCCCAGCTGTAGTGCAGGTGTGGGAACTCATGTGAACTAGTGGGCTTCAAAGCCAGCACTTTCTTCCCATCCAGACTCCACCAGCTCACTGTCTCTCCATGACCACTTCCTTATAGTGGATAAGAAGAGAAGAAGGGGGTCAGATACAGCCCAGTTTCAATTCAAGACACAATAGGTCTCCTGAGAACTGTATCACATTAGAATTAGCCAGTGTAAAATCCCAGGATCTTGCTTGCCTTCCCATCAAAATTAAAGCTCTTCATCCTGAATTCCTGTCTTGAATAACTTCCTCATCATTATTTTCACCATTTTTGCTTTGCAGTTCTTATGGCATTGGCTTATTTTGCTGCCCGTCATGTCCAGATGCAAGAGCCACTCTAGTGTAGTCATAAAATGTCACTGGTGGTAGCCTGCCAGTGAAGCAGAATAGAGTAGGTCTTTAAAATTCCTGGGACACTTCTAAGGACGAAATGGTACTTCATGGCTCTATTTTCCTGACATTACCTACAAGCCTATAGATTGTCATGATTTTTCAGTAAAACCATTGTCCACTGGAAAATAAACTGAGACTCCGATTGCTCATCCCTCTACGAAAATGAACAGTTCTACTGGCTGAGCTGTTTTTTTGAGTTCAGACCAGTCACAGAGAGATAAAATGCTGATGATATCCCTCTGCAAATGATTCTGTCCACCTCAGTCATCAATACCTTAATGCCTCCTAAAGAAACAGAAAACTGCCTCTCACAACAGTAGATTAGAGCTAATGAAAAACTTACTTGTCTCAGGGATGGGAAAAAATTAAAAAGACTAAGCGAGCAACAACTTAAAATGTAATTGTATTTATAATGAAAATAATTATATTAGTAATTGTACCTTGCACTGCTTTTTCACATTTCATATTATCAGCTTGTACCTACACTTTAATCAGCTTAATGATATCATCTACATATTTTAAATGCCAAAAAGACTTTGATAAAATAGTCCCGGAGGAACTAATTGGAAAATAGTAAAAAAAAAAAGATACACAGTTAATAGAACTACTGGAATACACTGAGGCACAAATGGAAATATACACTCAAGAGAGAAGCAAGACAAATGAGTTGAGAAAACCAGATTTTTACAGGAGGAAATACATTTTTTAATGAACTGCAAATCTAAGCATTTCTAATCTTCTGCAGCCTTTGATATCAAAGAGATCAGGTTTTAAAATAATGTCTCCTTTCTGTTACAAAGACAAACGGTCCTCTCCGATGGAGATGGTGCCAGACAGCATAGCTTCTCCCCCGGTCCTTGACTACTGTCAGGGGAGAGAGAGGTGGCCGATAAGCAAAGCAGAGATTGTACATCACCAGCATGGCCTGAGGTAGGGCGGCAGTGTGCTACTTCACCGCGTCACAGGGAATGCCAGGCAGTGCTCCCACAGCAAGCTTAATCTGAATAACTGAAGAGGCACTTTCTCGAAGGCAAAACAAAATCTGAGTGAACTTCACAAGCAGAATGAGGGAGCACTGATACCGGAAGCAGCAGAAAGAGGGAGCAGTCCAGGTGTCCAGGCTTGTGGTAGGAGAGGTCTTCCATGCATAGCAAACACTGGATTTATTGACATGAATCCCAATCACTTGAGGGTGAAAGGGAGCTTTAAATTATGTTTCTGTGTCTATCCCCAAAGGCTTCAAATGTTTTTTTCAAAGGAAATGGGTTGACTTTGAATTTTCTTCCTAAAATCATTTGGTGTCAGATTTAGCTACTCACATAGGAAACTCAAGATAAGGAGGTCAACTTCTGGTGGATTCCTCTCAGTAGCAGCAAGTGGAATTCCTGGAAAGAAGTAGTACCTTTTTAGAATTATAGTGCTAGGGAATTTATTTTTTTGCTGATGGAAGCAGAAAAATATGTTTGATGTCACTAAACATTAAAACAAAGAAGTTGTAAAGGTCCTTCTGCCTTTGTTGTTGAAAAAATCATGTCAGATTCATAATAATCCATTTCAGTTTATGCTTCTTACATTACTAAAAGGAAATAGTGCTTCCAAGCTTTATCACATGGGAGCTTGCATGAAAGAGAAATTTGACTTTGCCAGAACAGCATCTTCGGTCTTCTCTGCATAATGCATTCAGTTCTGATGCAAGTTGCTCTTTCTCCTGGCAGCTAATGTGTGCAACAGTGTGTTTATGCAAGTTTGACCTTCCTGTTCTTCCCTGTCTCATTTCTGTTTGCGTGAGCACTGTGAGCTGATAAAGTACATTTTTAAGGTCTCTGTACTTTGAAAAGCCTTGAAAAGAAGACAACTCTCTCTCTGACATAAAGCTGTTAAAAATAGAGCAGACATATTTCTTCCCAGCAGTCGTGAAAAAACAGTTAAAGCCCTTCATTTGTTGAAGCAAGTAGATGAATAGTGTAAAATAGACTTGTGCTGTGCTTAGCAAACCATCCGTGAAACAAAATAAGTTAAGAAACCTGCACGCCCAGCCAGCTGGATAAGTGACTGGCTCCGTATGGACCCTAAGCCTTGAATGTTTTAAGGACAACAGTTATCAAACACCATAAACCCTCATAAAATTGTAACCAAAGTTGCCTTACCAGTTTTCCTTTTCCTTTTTTTTTTTTCCTCTCTTTAAAAAGAGCAAAACAGTTGCCTTAGTCAGTTAATGCCATGTTCCCACACTATTAACCACCCAAAAGGAAAAAGATTGGCATCTCACTTGATTTTATCAGGGTTCAAAATTATTTTTTTTCTTTAATGTACAGGTGAAAGTCCCTTTCTCCAATAAGTGGTTATTCCCATTAATTAAACAGAAAATGAGACTTAAGTAGTTTGCACCAACTAACATTACTGTAATATTAGCTTCACAGTTATCTTTAAAAAACATGCTAAGTGGTACTTTGCAACAAAATAAAATTAACTAAATAAATAATGAGGATTTTTTTCTCACTTTTAAGCCAAAAATCAGCTGATAATCACATTTGAAATAATCACATTAGAAAGCAAAATCCCAGCTGTAGCTTTTTAAATAATCAACAAGAAATCATGAGAAAGATTTAATTTCCAGGTCCACATATACATAATTAAATGTTAAGCTTTCCCACAGAAAAAATACATTAAAAAAAGACCACATTCCTGCAGACTAACTTATAGGAATATAAGGATTGGCCTTTTTGATTAAATCAGCTGATCTTCAAATTATCTATCGTATCTTGGAAGCCTATTTCAAGGATAGATTTAATAGTCAACCCTACAAAAATATAGGAAATTAACAATGCCAATGCTAGCTTTTCCTAACTGGAGGTGGTGGAATTAAACCAGCACGTTTCTAGTGATGGTCTCTTAACTATGTGCTTTGCCATATTTTAACATCATATTACACATAAGCTTTACATAAATCAAGAAAAAGTCTGTCCTTTACCAGAAAGATTCTAGGGGAAAAGCTCATGGGTTAATCTGTAACATGAGTATCTTAAACCTGCTTATATCGGGAAATTTAATACCTCTGCAGTTTTGCAAATGAACTTAAATTATGACCTGTTGTGGGATAGGAGAGCTGTTTCCACCAGAAAACAAAACTAACCACTTCAGTTTCTGATCTGTGATGGTACGTGCTTTCATGAGAGAGTCTTTTATTCCCTACTCACATTTTGTTTGTCTGAGCTGTGGATTGTGGTCAGAGTGGTGTAATGGCACCTGTATCATTAATGTTGCATTTGTTGCAAAAAATGATAGTGTTTAAAGTGAGACAAGGAGCTGAAGAAAAGACAGTCTTATGATTTAAAAGGATAGAAGCTGCTGTGGAGAACTGCATTTTAACTCTGCCAACCCCCCCCCCCCTTGTGTATTGTTGGGCAACTACTGAAAACCACTAATTTTCAGAGGTGCTTGTTAAAGTACATTTCATTCCTTGCATGAGGGATCTCTGGGTCTGGTTTGCCGAATGGCTAGTTGAAAAGGAGCTAGTCAGAGCTTATCACTGAATGAATACATTAGTTTAAAAGATTAAAAAATTTCTATCTTATAAGTTAGACATAAATCAAAGAAACAAACAGCCTTTGCACCTTTTAGTATTGAGCCTTTATCCTATCCTTCAGTTCCTCATATGTAAAATGGGAAGAAGAATATCTCACACAGATACCGTGAAGATAAACACATCAGTTTACATGCTCAGATTCCACAGTAAAAAAACACAAACAGAAGCCTCTGAGGGAATTAGTAAAACTTTCCTTCCACAGACACAGTGGTGCAGTAAATAAGGCACTGAGGCCACACAATCAATAAGAAAGATGTAAAATAATGTGTTAAATAGCTAGCCACAGAGCGAGTGTGGGGCATGAGAAAAGAGGTCATGAGCCAAGAGCAGGGAATGAGGCAGGAATCTGGTGGAAGAATAAAGCAAATGGACTTAAATGGTGAATTAAATGGATACAGTGGTAATTTTGATACTCCCTAACTTCTTAGCAAATTCATTTTACATTATTTGCTCTGTCATCATAATGTCAGCAGTGCTATTTTATGATGGAGTTCCACAGATTTGCTTTGTGCAAGAAACACACTATATTGAAGCAGTTTTTAACAAATAGGTTAGAATCAACAAATGCTGTAATTATATTGTACTTCAGGAATGATAAATGCCTTTTAGAAATGCTACCGCACATATGTTTTATTTTATCAACACATGAATTTAGTGTTCTTGTAGTACTTCGCTCACCAGATTTTCGTTATTAATGAAGAGTTTGAATAGGAAAAAAAACCAAGATAAAAACCACAGCTGAATTACTCATGGTAATGATTTCACATGTAAACATTCTGTGAAAACCACTAACTATGCTGTTAAAACGAAAGGTAGCTTGACATACTAGATGTTTCACTTGTGAAAATGTATTCTGTACATGTGACTGGGTGCAATACAACTGAACATTGCAAAAGTTTAATTCCAAGGTCTTGGGTGTTGGAAAGCAGTGGCAGGCAGTGGGTTTGCATTTGTATTCCCTCAGAGATATGCGTACAACTGTACAGAGGTCCTTAAAAGAGAAGGCAGCCTACTTTCAGGTAATCTGAATCCCCTCTGGATAAGTTTTGGAAAGTTAACAAATCCAAGAAAAGAAGTGGAATGCACTACCTCGGAAGACCTGGCACCAGGTAGTAATTTAAAGGGTCTGCACTTAAAATCCAGTCCAGGACCCAGCCTCACAGGCACATGACACTTGAAAGTTCATGTTAATTTCAGCACAAGAATGTCAAATTTACATGAATGATCTTAAAAACATCTATGAAAATGTTAGTTCTAGTTCTCATTACAGTTGGGAGCTTAAAAGATGAATGGGCTTATAGCATGCTGTCACCTCTACAGAGGCTGCCAATATACATCAGAGAGCATTCTGTGCTTTTGTCATGTTTGTTCAGGCTTCTAAGTTTCACGTAACACAGTATTTCCTATAGAAAAAGACATCCCTGCTCTGCTAGCGGTGGTGGACAAAATGGTCTGCAAGTGCAGTCTTGCTCCTTGTTTCCAGTTCTTGTGGAAGGGCAGGTACCATAGTATGAAGCTGAAATTATTGAGAGGGCCCCTCTAGGTGGGAGTCTGGTGCCAGTATAGTACCATGTCGGTCGGGAGGCTAAAGTGTTGTTGTCCTGAAGGTGTATGGGACCACGGCAAAACCACAGGTCTGGGGTGAAAATGGATGCAATGCTGGTTCCATGGTCTCCTCTGTTTTATCTTCTTTTCATTTGCCGGATGTTGGAAAAGAGCTTACATTCTCTTCTGGCTTTCAGCAAAATTCTGTAACTGAACTATATTCAGCTTCCAAAAAATTAAGTTTTCAATGACAAATTTCAACTAACTGCTGGTTTTGCTGTTACTTCAGAGTCTTGGGTTTTGCTTGATCAGTTCTAATATTTATTTGTTGGGCGCCACTCAGGAAGCAATTTAGCCCATCATCACTTCTACAGTTAAGTGCCACAAACTTGGTTTTAAGCCAGAAGTTATCATGCACAGGGTAAGTAATAAGCACAAGTGGTGATTTGGCTCAGACAGAGCTCTTCCTGGGATGCTGGCTCTTGCAAAAGAAGCAATACTTCTGCAACCCATGAAAAGGGCAGCATTAACTTACAACTGCAGGACAGCAACATCTGTTGTAGCTTTGCACTCTACTTCTTCTGTTTCAGGCCTGGAGACTGAACCTCCAGGTACGTCCACAAAGCTGAGCTGACTCCAGACTTACTAGTTTTGTAGATAAAACTGAGTTTTGAAGTGCTGGTAGAACAGGAGAGAGAAGAAGTAAGGGCTGGAAGGGAGGAAATTTCAAATTTAAAATAGGGCTTTGATTAAAGGACCAGTGGTACAGGCAGCTGACTGTGATCCTTCCTCTGCCTTAACATCTGTCTCAGCCTTTGTTACAGACCATCCTTCCTGCCCCTTCCTATCCCAAACAACTGTGTCCTCCATTGCAGCTGTACTTTCCTCATTCTTAGATGTCTCATTGCTGACATTAACAGGTGAAAGAAGGAAGCTGGTTTGGGTCAAAAAATCAGAGGACACCTGCTGCTACTGGGAAGGTCCACCACCTTTTAGAGCTGACACCCTCATCAGCATCCATCACAGGAACAGGTTAGAGGTGGGGGCAACTTTTTAGGTTAAAATAGTTGATTCCCCATAGTTTGCAAGCTGCCACTCTTCTTTGCCTGTGCAACCTCCCGTACAATGAAGGCCACTCAGATCCTTCTGGGGGCTTTGCTGGACATGTACGTGGTCCTCATACTCATGTGAAATTTGGATCCATGCTTAAGAGCAAGCCTTCGGCCTTTTAGAGCAATTAGACAAAGTTTATGTTCTGGTATGCTCAAATGTTAAGGCTGTACTCATTTAGTTGTTACACAGGCTGCCTCTCATAGCACTGGGAGCTTGCCTTAGTGAAAAATATCTGAGGGGAAATAAAGTACTGTTGGTACTTAGCTCACAGGCAGGACTGAAGGACAGCAGAAGAATGATGCTTTGCCCACTCAATGGAGAAATAACGTAACACCATTTGAACAATAGCAACCTCTATAGGCTCTCCTAATTTATGACAGATATATGTGCCATTTGGTTTTGGAAAAATTTCCTTCAGCCTGAAGTTGAAGGAATTTAGCGCTTGTAGTGAAACATACCATCAATTTTGTTGTGATTGAAAATGAAAGAACATTTCCTTTTTATGTTCCTTTCATATCTTCTTTGTTATGATTTTTTTTTTTTTTTTTGATAAAAGGTTCAACATGCAGGAAAGTGGGGGGGGGAGAAGAAAGACCCACAGTTTAGTCTTTTTTTTTTTTTTCTGCTAGGTTTTAAAGTGAAAATTTAAGTTTCCTCAGACAAACTGCAGAACTGCAGTCATCTTTTTCTTTGCTTCATTGTATACAGCATGTATATATGTAAAGGAAAAAGAAAACTTGCCTAAGATTTCCTAACTGAAAATTTAGGCATGTGATTGGAAAGCTGCAATATATTGCTTTATTTTTCACACTGGAAAAGAAATTTATACACTTGGTATCTGACATTAGAGATACTAAAATGATGCAAGCCTCGTGGGCTTTCCATTCAACATTATAGGATGGGAAACAGTAGCTTCTGAGCTGTAGGTAATGTCACTCTGTAGAATAGCTATTACATGGCAGTAACTTAACTACACTTGTGACAAAATACAGGCTGCAGGGTTGTTTGGCTAGAGGAGGGATCAATAACTCAGGCTTTGATTATTTAAAAAGAATATAGGGGGAAAAAAGGTGAAAAAGCTAACTGAAATTTGGAGCCTGCACCTATATACCCTACAGCAGAACAGGAGACAAGTTAACCCAGTAACAGAGGCAGTGACTGCAGCCTTCTGCAAAAGCAGGGTGAGGCTCATGCAGTTGTCATGACTCAAATTTCTCCCTCAGAGCTTGGGATTCGTATTGTCCCCAGACCTACCTATAACATGCCAAATCAGCAGGTAGATTTAGGCAACGAGTATCATCAGAAGAGCCCGAGGTACTACTGCTGCAGTCTCAGTACTGAGGAAACATCCTGGGGCCTGAGGCAGTCTTGCAGTGGTTGTGGAGCAGACAATGGACGCATCAGAGACACTCAGTAAACATGTACTGAAGTAGCAAAGTAGGTCTTCCAGTTGCAGATCAAAAGCTTGAAAGCCCTTTGAACTCCAGGGTGAAGAGAGATGCTCTGTAAGGTTTGCCACTCACGCTTTTCTGAAGAAACACAGATCTTGACATACGTTCAGCCAGAGCGATCTCCTGATATAAATGATCTACCTATGCAGGGCTCTGAGTGCAAGTCCAGATTCAGGAAGGAGAGAGTGAGGCCCTTGGTTATTCATAAAACTCCAAGGAAACTTTATGGGCAGGACTGTCTGGAAGACTTTAGCCCAGGGATTCGCATTCTCAGAGCATGTCTGTTCAATCTCCCTGGAGCTGGGACTCAACTCTTCTTGGGGTGAATAGAAGGCAATTTGTATTCTCATGTCATCTTAAGTCAGGCACCCAAAACTGATGGATGCTTATTCAGGAGTCATATTCCTTGACAGAAGTTATTTTAACCGGGAAGAAAAAGGCATAGATTTGGTGAGGGTAATTATTTGCAAAATAATTTGTTTACTTTCTGATGTGTGTGATAACCTTTGTGGTAGGTGCACATGAGAACATGACATTTTAGATTAAGAGGAGCGTCATTGTGTTTAGCTCAAATGCCTCTTGGCAGGCAGTGAAATGGCTGGCTGTATATTTACATGCAAAATGTCATTTATATAAATCAAATACTGAACACAAATACCTAGAGATACTGTTTTCCTGTATGCAAAAGTTCATCATGATATTTTGTGTGTTCTTCAGTGTGAGGCATGAATTAATCATTTGAAACAGTGTTTGGGAGCTGCAGACAGTCACTGCCCCTATCTTGGGCAGCATGCAGAGAAACGGCAAAATCTGTTCCCCAGATGAAGGATTTTAAGATTTTATACCAGAATGTCTACTGTGTGAGAATGTCTTGCAGAGTGGGAGCCTGTGCATTTAGGGAATCTAAGCTGGAAACAAGCTAGTTAATACCTTAAAAAAGTAGCTGGTCACTCTTGAGAGCTACAACTCAGAAAAGGGAGTATCTTCAGTGAATGAAAACGAGACAAAAAATAATGAATTACAACAGTACTTAAATTCTTCACCTGGGAATAGACCCTCTCCTATGACCTGCTCTGTACAAATATCTTAGATTTCAACACAAAGGAAGAGGAAGGATAGGAGAATTGGGTCAGAGGAGGACTAAAGGGGATATTTTTGAAAGGTATGTGGGTGCTTGATGATGAAGCTGTGGCTAAGGCCATTTACAAATTGCTAATTTTCAGTGAAGTGAGGCAGTTAGTTGACTCTGGACATTTGATTTGATGCCCACTTACTCTGAAAAAGGCTTATTGCTGTTCTTTGAGGAATATTTCAGAGTCACACACAATGTATATGACAGTGTCTGCTCCTCAGTTCAGAAGAACCTGAAATTTAACAGCATCTTCACATGGCACTTCAGGTTTTGTTTCTTCATTCATTTAAAGTAGACTCCACCTAACTACTGTATGCTGCTGAGTGCTGCAAGGTACAGAACAGGATCTTTTTTGTCTTGTTTCTGTCTGTGATTCATAAAGTCACCTGCAGGTTTCAGAGACAAACCACTGTAGAAATTTGTAGTTAACTTTAATATAAAAATAATCCCTTCCAGTCAACCAGTGTAACACTTCCCCACCCTGAATGGTTTGAAAGGGAGGAAAAGAATCTTTTGGGTTTCAGCCCGAATGGAACTGACTACTAATCTGTTAGCAGGTAAAAGAGAAATTAGCTTTTTCCTTGCCAAGAAACACCTCTTAACTGCCAAACAAAAAGTGGAATGATTTTGTTTCAAAGTCTTTAGAAGTGACTGCAATAAATGTGGCTTGCTGTACGGCACTCTGGCCTTCTTTGGGTTTGAAACACCACAGGCACTTATACAATTTCAGCCCAAGTTAGAGGTATGTTCCCCCTAGAAATTGCTTCCTGTGAAATATTCAGCGGTTCCAAACTGGATCCGAAGGCAAAGGGAGATGTTCAATCCTCCCCATCTCCTTAACGAGGAAAACTGGAGAACTGGAATGCATTTGAACAGGTGGAGAAAAGTCACTGCAATCTTAATTTCCATTCTCTGAGAAAACCCAGAGGCCTGATACAAGTGAGGTTCAATCAGATTTCCAGAGAGAAGTCTGTTTTTATTTTATCCATTTGACATACAGAGAGATTGTCTTGTCATGGTCGTTTCAGTCACGGACATCCACTCTTCTCTCTGCTCCATTTGGTTTTACAAAATGTCTGGTTTCTGCAAGAAGACTGGTTTTGCTTTTATTTCTTCAGCTGAGTTGCCTCTTGCTGCCTTAAGCAATTTTTGATGGAGAAGCTGAGCACAGAGGGATAAGGGATACTTACGGTAGCTCTGTTTGCAGGACAACTCACTCACACCAAAGATTCAAAACCAGAGACTAGATGACCTTTATGACATTTTTACATACTATTTTTTGTTCTTGTGCTATTATCTGCATTGTGATTTTTATCAACAGATTTAGTGCATTTTGGGGATCTCACTGTGTTTATGTTTTATGGGCAGAAGTAATAGCTTTCATTAGTCCATCTGATACAGCTGGGCAAGAAAAAAGATACTTGCTGAGGCCCACCACCTCTTTTCAGACCTGAAAATTAATTTGCATGCTTGCAGTAAGAGTCCTAGCTATGCAGCTGACTCTTACCACACACTGTTCCCAGCTTTAAAATGTATGAACAAATGTATTTGGAGTGATGAATAATAAATAATCTTTATCTCAACACACTCTTTTATACCACAAAGTCTCAAGGTATTTCACAAAAAGTAATAAACTTTCTATAAAGAGTAAGGACCAACACGCTGCCACCTCCACAAGAAGAAGAGGCAAGTCCTTAGACATACACAGCTATTCTGCACACACAGAGCCTTTGCATATTGAAGCATGCATAAAAGACAGAAAGAGTGCTCAGGGTTTTTCGTTATATCCTCAAGCAGCTGTCTGCTCATGAAAAGTAAACAGGAAATTAAAGATAACAAAGGACAAAGGTTGCATTGTCCTGATTTCTAAGCTGAAGTCTTAATTATTTAAACTTAAATTTAAAATGAACAGATAGTAATCCATATTTTGCAATGTCAGGTGAATTTTAAAAATAGAGGAGGACTGACCAGCTTGGGATTTGCCCAGAACACCAAGTTTGAGACACTTGCCCACTGGGAAACCACCCAGTCCCTGTCAAATATCTCAGGACCTCCAGCAGGACTGTGTCCTCTACGGATTCTGGGCATTTGCTAAGTGCTAGCCCAGGAGCCTACACACAGAAACTTCCTGAAAATGTTACTGCACTGCAATGTGCAATTGTCTCGCATTCTTTCCTTTGAGCTTTATGCTGTAATTCCTTATGTCATTGGGGCAGCTAATGTGAATTGGGTTGGAAGATATAACCCTTTGTACCTGGTGGCTGAGGGCTTCAGCTGTCTGTAAGCCCTTGCTTGGTTTTGCACAACACATTTGTCGCTGTGATAGAGTTTTATAGAATCATGCTGTTAAGGTGTGAGAAAGCCCATGAGCTAAAGCCATGCAGGATAAGAAAAGCAAAACAGTAGACTCAATAGTATTTGCTGAGATGGGGTTGCTTAAAGCTCAGGGATTCAAGATGAAAATACTGACATGAAAAGCTGTAAAATCCTAGGGAAAGGAAAGCAAAGAATAGGAAAACAGCAAATCAGCAACACCAAAGAGCAAGAGGCAGACCCTTCTTCAGCTGACTGATGACTGCCTGTTCAGCAGAGAGTCATCCACAGTCACAAGAATATCTGCATGGGCTGGTGACACGGTAGTCCTAGATATCCCATTGCGTGTATTCACCAATAAATAAATGTTATATATGCTGAAATTGTTTTTCTTGCTTGCACATTCAAGCACAGTAAGAGGTACCCAATCAAAAGCAACCCAGAGGCAAGAGGCTAAGGAACAAACGAGCCTTTGCAAGAGGGACATCTGTTTCAATTCCTCTTCCCCTCATTAATTCCCTACTATCCATTTTTGCTAGGAAGCCCAAACTATTGACTAACTCCATGTTCGTGGCAGCCGGTCATGGTAAGGGAAGAATGCTGCTGGCTGAAGAGGGGAAAGGAGATACATCAGTCAAGCCTTTTCTCTCACCTTCCTCTCAGCTAAAGGAAAAGGGCGTGATTAAGTGATAAAGGAAAAAGGAGCTGAGGTGGACAGGGAATCCAGCAGGAAGAGGTGGTTCAGAGCAGAACTGAGTATTGCTGCCTTTGGTACGATGGCTGTGGAGACTCGCAATGCACATAGTACTGATCTAACTAGTCTAGAGCCACATTTCTGTTTCTGAAAGGAAAAGCAGGAAGCAACCTATATCTAGATGTTCCCTGAACAAGGGTAAACAATGCTTTTGTCCCCTTCTAGGTGCTATTCCCACAAGGAATTCACTAGTGTGGTATGTTTTCCATCTAGTCTGGGCAGTAAGATCACGGACTCTCATTGCCAGCCCCCACAGGCTTCCAGTAGCCCCAGTAGGAGTGAGCTGCATAAGCAGGGCTGGGGGAGAAAACCTGTCTTCTAGAGAACTGACACCACTTTCTCTGTACAGGCCTATTTTGATCCACGTTGGCTGTGAAACCTGATTTACAGCCCGAATCAGTAATCCTGCAAGCAATGCACAAAATCTTTTGTAGTATAAAGAAAGTGTTCCTTTCTTCCCATTTTTATGTTTTAAAGAACTCTCTTTTTAAATCAGGGTTAGATCACAAACAAACAAATGCTAATAGAAAAGATCACATGTATAACCCCTGTAGTGTATTTACCTATGTAAATAACATGTAATTTTCACTATCTAATTACTGTTTCATGTCCCATTTCCTGCTGTATTCTATACTTAAATTGCATATTTGCCTCTATCTACATTCTCATAATGTGTCTTGATATGAATATTCATACGACCATTGAGTGTTTGATTACTTCTGCGCTAACCTTGAAAATACTACCCTTGCAACACAGCAAACAGCCGGGTGCTGTGGTTGCATAACAGTGAAGAGAATAAAATACAATAAATAATGCTCAGACTGATTTAACAGCACTCTTTGGGATCAGACCATGTTCTGCTTTGTTTTTTCCTCAGCAGGTTTGGGTTTTTTTTTCCCCTCTAATAAATTAAGCAAAGCTAGTACTTACTATAGTTCTTTGAATTATAATTCTGGAGACTGGATTTCCACAGAAAAGGATTGGTGAAAGTAATAGGCAATGCAGAATTCCTGCACATTGTACAGCCTTTTCAGTTGGAAGGAGAAAAACATTTTCTATTGCAGCTGGATGCACATTCCTTTTTCATCAAGTGACATTTGAAAGAGCATTTTCACTGTTCTAAATTAAAGAAAAAAAAGAAAAAGGCACAGTTTAGAGGACTGTCTCTATGAACAAAAAACCAGAAAGATCAACAGAATTCAGTCTGAAGTGTCCTGGAACCAGTCTGAACTGGTTCACACCTCCATTATGACTTTTATATCATGAAGTTTTGATGTTCAGCCTGTATTTCAAAAGAAAGACATTTCTTTAAAATTGAACAGAACATTTTCATTTACAAACAGAATGAAAAGACTCATTATTTTAAGATTTCTCTGTCTCATAATTCAAGATCTGGGAGGAGAAACAGGCTAATTCCCTGATTTCCTATTATGATATTATAGTTTAATACCTAGGACTGAATCAACCATGCCCCGACAGTGACTGTTTCCCTACACTGACTATGAAGGAAACCTAGAGTCCCTCTGAGGCAGTCAAACACAGCAAGGTGTGTCCTGGGCTGGGTGATGCCCCATCCCCAGGGCCGTTAACACAGGATAGACAGACAGGCTTGCAGGTGGTGAGGAAGGGGGTTGTTTTATGACAGTGTCCTATTGACTCCTGACCACATACAAAACAGTCTATTGCTCTGGTCGTCTTTTGCCCCCCTTTGCGAGACACCTACATACTGCAGTTTCCCCACCCTGCACAGTTAAGCTACTTGAGGGTGCTTTAAAGATGCCTACGTACCAGCTGCCATTCACCCTCAGGAGCGCTGAAGCTTGCAGCTAGGTAACTTGTCCTGCTTTTTCTTTTTCTGAGAAGAACTTGTTATTTCAGTCTACACTGCTTATATGTTCACCTCTGGGGGTATCTTCTAAGTATCTTCACACTGAAGGCATCATTCCCTAACAACTTTGCAGTTATGACTCAGTGACTTCAGAGATTTTCAGCCTACAGAAGAGGAAAAGGCGGTCTGAGCTAGGAAGTTGCTTCTGTGACAAGCCATGGAGTGTCTCCTACTGAGACACGACTTTATTTTGTGGCCTCCGCTGTTTTATCACGTGCTATGGAGCAGTTAAGGAAGGGAGCTATAGCTGCTGAGAAACCACAGAAAGTTTTGGCTGATATGGATCTTCAGCTAATTAAGTTGTAGTGGCTGAGAGTTACTCAACTCTGTTGTCTCCTCCGTTCGCTGTCTCCATTGCTGCCTGTAGAAGTAAGGCTTTTAAAATCTACTTCAGTGATTTACTTCAGCTCCAACAGAGGCCAAATATATTCACTCATGTTCACGTTAGGAACAGCAATGGACATGATCAGCATGGCAAGATTTTGATGTGGCAACCTTTCTCCTGGCTCCTAATTAGATTTGTTACGGTACTGGCTAGGGACCAGGCTAGAATGTATCCCACTCTTCTGCACATCGGGGTTCCACGGAAGGAAGAAATCTGGGTTTAGCTTAATGGCACTTCACAGATCCCTATATGAATTTCATCATAGGGCAGCGATGTTGAGAGCCGGCATTTGATAGGGGCTGAGTTCTCAAAAGGTTTGAGGCAACTGCACCCTATATTGGGGTATGGCAAAGGTGCACTCACAGTCAGAGCCCATTATTGAAAATCAGATCTTAATCACTTTATTTTGTGGACAGATAAGAGCATTACCCAGTGAGGACTGCTTCTTTTCGACACCTTACATTTAAAGGAGTTCTACTAGGATATAAAAATGTAAAAATGCAATTGCCAAAGTTATGAAAATCAGATCATTACTATGTAACATGTTGCCATGTTTCTAACCTGTGCAGCCTGTATCTTACTTTTGAACACAGTTCAAAGCTGAAGTGGACAAACTTTAAGTAATTCTATAAGGAAAAGCAGAAAACTATAAGATCCCAGAACTGTTCTGAGCTTTGACTAAGTTTCATCTTTAATGATTCTGTTCTGCCTCCAAATAAACTGAATAATGACTAGAATCTAAAACTTATTTAGAAAGTTGCCATAGCAACAATTAACTACCTCTAAGCCTTTCAGCTTTATTTTATCTTTTTTCACTGAGGTGCCCCAAATTACTTGAATCCTGAATAGCTACAGTAATATACCCATGTCTTTGAACTAAATGACATGGTTTTTCTCGAACCCTCATTATGTGAATATTGATTGAATTTCTAATTGGGACTAGCCATCATCTTGCTGACAGCAACCCTGAGAGAAGCCATGTAAGAGTGAGAAAGATTATTAGGAGAAAAAGTAGGAAAAATACGAATGCTGTTTCCACTAGGAAAGCAGATAGGCTGGTCAAGCTGAAGAAACAGTGAATGGAGTAGAATTAGCTTAAATGATTAAGTTTATTTGGACTGTGAACCTCCTCCAGATGCAGTGCTGTTTGTTTCTGCTATTGTCCTCTTACACTATATTAAATATAAAAATAGCAGAGGCTAACGCAGACAGATTATTCCAACTTGTGGATTCAATAATTATTCCTGCCAGTGCAAAGGGCATATTAACCCTAATTATTCTAATTTAGGTGCATTTTTCCACTCACTTTGTCCTGACATGCACAATCCTGATATTTTAAATTGTTTCCTGAAATGTTGTGCCCTATATTTTCCTCTGCCACTTTGCTTGTTGTCATTTATCTTTGATGAAGCAGAGCTTCTGAAGTGATAGTGCTTCTGATGTAATTAAAAATAATTGTCATACACTCAAAGCTTAAATTGTACCCAGGCACCCATTCCTGGTGTTTTTCCTACACACTAGCTGTAATCCTCAGATGCATAAATCTGAGCCATAGAAGCTGCATCTAACCTGATGCGTGGGGATTGTCCTTGGACTGAAAATCTCTGAAAGGACCACACCGGTGTTTGGTTTCCTTTAGAGACTTCAGGTGCTGCTGAGGGCAGACTGCAGGAGAGCGTGCCACGCAGAATGCCCTCACCCTGTGTCTTCAGCCTCCATGTGCTGGTGCTAATCAGTATGCTCTGTGCACATTCAGTTTTCTGCTTATATTTTCAATTATTTCTGTGGATTGGCTTCTCAGAGTCACTCATAGCTGTAGGTAGTTGGGTTTTCTAAGTTACCGCTTCTGGGTGTGGCCTGATTACCATGGAGTACTTCAGGGCCTCGGGAAGAGCAAAGCACAGCCCCTCAGTAATGTGGATGCTTGTTCTCGTTAAGACAAAGAGGGGCAACTGAGGTGCCCCGGTAATTATAATAGCTCCAAAGCTTAATTTGGCTCTGCAAGGTGCTCAGGGTAGCTGTCTCAATCTCCCAATTCCTTCTCGTGCTACTTCTACAGTCAACTTTTATTGCACACTTCCAGAGGTGGCTGTGCAGGGCCAGCATCGTGCCTCCAGTAGGAGCCAGTAGCTTCCAGGAATTTAAGGGACGCAGTGTCTGTAGCATCTCACTCCTGCATTGTAGCAATTGTCAATTTGCTTTCAGCCTGTAAGGTCTTCTGGGGTTAGAGTTAGCACCTGGGCCATTGCATTGAACAGTCAGTAATGGCCAGAAGTAGCCACAACAGATGAGCATTTATCCGTATCTCTTAGATAAGACTGAAGTCTGTAGCTTTAATACATGCTGCTATTTTCATATCTTTTCTGTATTCACAGTATTTTGGTCCCCCATCTTTCAAGTCAATTCCACTTGTTTTGTGCATGGCCCTTATTTATTTATTGCACTAGAAAAGGGAGTGCATTTTTGTCTTGTGTTGGTTTTCTACTATAACGACAGTACATTTCTAACTTCCCAAGTGAATGTGGGGAAAAAAACACCTATCAGTGGCACCATTCAGAAAGCAAGTAGTCTTTCTTCCATCAGATAACTACAAGCAGTAACTGATAACAATTGAACTTTAAAGGAATTGGAGCAAAATAATTC
Source organism: Falco cherrug (assembly GCF_023634085.1). Lineage (NCBI taxonomy): Eukaryota > Metazoa > Chordata > Aves > Falconiformes > Falconidae > Falco > Falco cherrug. Next base: position 45,336,424 of record NC_073705.1, read on the forward strand.
CAATTTCACTTGGTATGCCTTTGCTAAAGTCCGTCCTAAGGCAACAGGGGAAAAGCAGATGACTTCACTACTGCTGTGATGAAAACAATATTCATCTGGATTACCCTTAAACCTGTCCTGGGGTTTAATAATCATTTTAACTGCAGATAGCTTAACAAAAACAGCTCAGTACTGGTTTTATATTATTTTTCCCACATCTCAAAAAGAATCTTTGCAAGTCTGCTGAATGCCTTTTTTTGAAAATAAAAGAACAATATCCTAAAGCAAAGATGTTAGCTCCATCCCTAGATCTGACAGGAAGAAACACAATCATTCAATGCAAATAAAATCTGGAATAAAAGGATAAGATATGGTCATTTTCAAACCAGAGAAAATGATTCAGCAGCTGTAGATTTCTTGTCTGCACTGCAGTTCTCAGAATTTTCATAATTTACATGACTAAGAGATGTTTGGCTGCTCAACCTTGTAATTCACAGGGAAATAGCATCTGGCTATTTACACTGTTAGATTGACCTTGAAGAGCTTCCTGTACATATTTTTCTTTTACAAAAATGCCTATTGCTATCACATAAGGAAAAATAGCAGTGACACCAGTCTTCAAAACATTATATAGCATGAAGTAGACAACTCTTGGGCCATACACTGTTTGCACTCAGCATAGGGCGGGACAGTCATATGGAATGAAGGAATTAATAGACACAGACACATCAGTCACCACTATACTCTATAGTACAAGGTACAGCTTTGACAGTACAAAAAGGAATCAATCACCTGTGCACATTCCAGCCAAACCACCCTTCTCCCTTACAAGCCAGCTACTGGTTTCTATCTCCGTATTCTTTGGCTAACATTCTGCTAACAGACTATGCCTGTTAGGACAGGACAGCTGGAGGTGGCTGACTGTGAAAGGCCTGACTTGCATTACAGGGAAGACGGATGAGCAGAGGAGGGAGAGTCGCTGGGGCTGGGGGCAGTGTCAGTGCCGGCGCTGACTGTGGCTATTACTCACTGACTAGCAGCGGCCTGCCTTCTTGACAAGGGGATAAACTGGGCTGGGAAAGCTAGAGAGTAAAAGCATCATCCCCTCAGTGGGTGCAGGCATGCTTAAGCAACACAGGGCTGGAAGCTGCTCCAAACAAGCTGATCACACATCAGCCAGCAGGTAACTAACTGCCCACCCACTCTCAGCAGTACTGGAACAAACATCACTTCCATACACAGCTTCTGCCAGGGCTGCTTGCAAGACAAACGTGAACAACTAGAAAGACAGTTGCAACATATACAATGCCTATTCAGCAACAGTTTTCAGAAATGGCTTCTGAAAGTACCTATGCATTCTCCCAAGTTTTCTTCCCACGATGGACATGCTGCACTGTTTGAAGACATCTTGCTTTGGGCACTAACCTCACAGCTACCACGTCTTCAGGTGTTTTGTCCCTGCCTCCTGACACCCTCTGATGCGCTGTCCTCCACCTCCTACCTCCTCCTGCTTCACTCGTGCAGGCCTCTGGCTTGATGAGGCAGCTGTTTGCCAGTCCATTCCTCTGAGACCTATGCGGTAGAGCAGACAAACATCACAGCCCCAGAGTGTGCATCCCTCCACCTTATTTTCAAGAAAGGCTGTGAAACCTCTCACGTGGGGGGTCTCCCCAACTCTTCCTCTGGCCAGTCTGCTTTTCTCTCTCAAGCTGGATATGTAGTCTCCATGCTGTGCCCCACAGCTCCTGTGATGCTCAGCACAGTACCTGAATGTACAAACACAACATGCGCTCTTTCATACATATGCTTCATTCGTTCAGCCCTATTTAATTCAGACACATTGATTCATGCATTTACTTTCCTTGGAAATATTAATACCAGCTCATACATACAGAATGAGAAGAGAAGTAGCAATAGCATTGAAATTGGCCTGTAACAGATGTTAGCAAAGATAGTTATAATGTCTGCCTGGCATACATCTTTGTTTCTTGGGTGATGTGAGTGATAGAGAAATAGAGGGGAAAGAGAGAGAAGGATTGTAAACCTTAGGTGTTTGTCTGGAAATGAAACGATTTTGTACATTCATTGCTTCTGTCTGGAGAGAATACATCTTAAAACTCTATGAATTACACTCTGAACCTAAAGAGAAGAAGCTATACCTTTGATTTCTTGCAGAAATGTGCTGCGGTTTTTCTTTAGCGAGCAGAAAAAGGAGTGCACTTTCAAAAGTGGTAACTAGAGGCAGTTACAAAAGAAACCAGCTGTTCGAGTCCAGGTGTCCTAAGGCTGGAGCCTGGTGCTGAAAGGCAAAATGCTCAGTTAAAACCTAGTTTGTGTCTTCAACTAAAATAGTCAACTTTAAACAAATGCACAGATATTTTCATGTGATATTTGTGAAAGCACATTTGCTTTTTACCAAGGAAAGCATTTATTAGATGAAAAAGAAGCAGTAAATAAATTATTTGTTGTTAAACATCTCAAGTGGTAGTTGTGATCACAGAGTATGGTGCTTCTCTTTTTTTTTTTTTTTTTTTTTTTTTTAGCTCCTACCCTCCCATTATTTTTACAGTTCTCAAATCCCCAAATAAAATCTAATGGTTAACATCATTTCTAGACTGGGCTGCTAATTCACTTCTCATTACCCAAAACACATACTGACACTGGTGTTGTTCAACATAACATACAAAGGTGGCTGACTTTACATGATGATGATTTTAATGGGGTCTTATTTTGTGATTTGTGGTGTAGCTTGTGGGGTCCAGTATTTGTATCACATTCACGAAAAGGCAGAGTCTATAAGCATCGTGATGTCCCTTGTAAAGTTCTTGATCTTGCTGATAAGAAAGACATAATTGTTTTGTTTTACTGACTCACATTAAATATTTGCATTGGATTTCCCCTCTGCTCTACACCAGCCACTGAAATAAGTTGACATACAGTATAAAAAGCAGGCACAAGGCAATGGAAGTTGTACTGGAATATCACAATGCTTATAGTTGTCATGTATCTTAAATCCACGTAATTATACTTTTCTTCAGAGACTCAGATCCACCATTAAACCTACACCCACCTTAAGCACATTTGTATTAAAAGTACGTATTCAATAGATTTCAGGTTCTGTTCCCTAAATAGTAAAGAAAAAAATGCAGAAATATGCCAATTTCTTTACGAACATTTTCAGAAGGACAGTACATATCTTATAAGCAGATAGTTGAGAGCAACTTTTCTTTATTTTTTTTATTATTCACAGTGTGTTAGCTTGGCATTTCATAATATGATTTACCATGTTCACTTGACTGATGCCCATAATTAATTATTCTAAATAATGATTTCTTTACATTATAAAATTTTCACTGGTGTTTTTGAGTTACAGCTTTACCGATTTTCACTAATTGTAAAAGCTCGGGTTTTCCCTACATATGTAACCCTGTATATTGCTACTGGTTGACAAAGCTGTTTTGCATGTCCACTACTGGGGGAAAGAAAAACATGTCCTGAATCTGTGTAGTGGTTCACCTTTTTTGTGATGTTTGGGTTTATCTTCTGATTTGATAATGTAGCTCATATGGGCAGAAAGTATCTGATTAAAAAAAAAAAAATCGCTTCCTGTAGTGTGTGGTGTTTTCATAACAGCAGCATAGTCTAAGGATATAAGGAAAATAAAAGAGGTCAGCAAGGCAGGCTGAGCTCAAAATCCTGTTTGTTTTTCGCCTGTATGAATTGATCTAATAAAATATATTACTTTTCCACTAAATTTGATGAACTCTTAAGAAAGGGCTGGGTGACGCTTTGAAAGGAAATGGATAGGGAAAGACAAATAGTGCAGTGAAGCTCAGCAAATGCCCCAAAGCCCTCTGCCTACCTTAATTTCATACTGTACAATGAGTCCAGCATATGTTTACCTTTCTGTGTTTTCTGTCCCAGTCACAGGAAGAGAAGCACACTTTGAAAGGCGTTAAGTTCATAAGTACCATGCTCGTATGAACAGAGACCTCCTCCTATCAAATCTAAGACATCCTTGAAAACTGGATGACTTACGCTAAGGCAGGCTGAGTCCTGAGCTCTGTCACTGCTACACTGACAAACTCTCAGGAGTCAAATTTTCAAAGTGGACGTTGCCACCAAAACTTCAGGCAGTTTTATTGGAAAGGCAATTGTTAAAAAGTCAAAACCAGAAGTCCGTACACTAAAAAAATCCCCAACTCTGTACACTATGCAAACAGAAATCAGCATTTTTATAAGACTCAAAAGGTTTTGGGTGGTTTGTTGTTTTTGTTTTTTGTTGGGGTGGGGAGGGGAAAGAAAGAAGCTAAATTTTACTAGTTAAAGAAAAATCATACGTGCGTTCTGTACCCTTTAATACACTAATCACTACTCAATTCTTCTTTATACTAATACTAAATCTCATTGTTTTTTTTAACAAAAATACAGATCAACTTCACGTTCGAAATCTCCTAGTAAAACCTTTTACCCATTAAAATGACTTACACTCTTCTTGTTGCTAAGATACGTCACCTGTTTTTATTGACCAATATTCCTCTGGTCAATATTCATTGAGGAATCTCATTCTTTTAGTAAGGTCAAAGCAAAGTTGCCCTCATCTCAACGTGCTTGGACTTACTAAACTTTTTAGATTTTACCTTTGGTTGGCTTATTTGCATTTCCATCTGGGTTTCTGACCTTCACCCAAGTGGACTTCAGTTATCTTTTCGTGTTGTATCTAAGCTCTAGTCTTGGGCTGCATCCTTTGCAGACAATTTACAAATTAATAATATTCTTTCAATAAATTACTTAAAAAAATATTAATTATGTGTCAATAGATGCCATTACAGCCACTTTATTTTTCTTACATTCTCTAGTGATTTAGAAGAAAGAAAGAAGAGGCTGGTCAAGCTAACCACAGTGGACTACAATGCTAAGGTCATGTTTCATCAAGTTGGTATTTCACTTCTAAAATTCTAACTTTTGGGTTTAGGCAAGAATTGAGCATACAGCTCTGCAAAGCAACAAAATCCATTATAAAGGTTTTTCAGCAGAATGCTTCTATTGAGAAATTTAGGAAAGGCAATGGTATCATTTTCAATGGCAGCAGTTCTCCAGAGGTACCTATTGAACAGCTATAACAGTCGATAAAATCATGCAACACAGATTATTTGCTCTGTTTAATAAAGAGGGATTGAAGACAGGTTTTTTGTGCATTAATTACTAAAAATTATTCTTAAAAGCTCCTGTTCATCGTGTTTCAGAGAATTTTTAACAACAGAAACTATCTAGAGACAATAGGTAGTTCAATGCAGATGATATCATAAAATATCATTGGTTGGGATAAAAGCTTATGCTGATTTCTTATTCTGTAAGTTCAAGGACAAGTTCTGAAGGATGTCACCTGAGACAACTAAGTTTAGGGAAGTTGAAGATAGAAGTTTAACAGAATGCAAGCAAGCCAGTTCAAGAAAGCATGCAGAGAAATGGAACTTCCCCCTCTCAAGATTTCCTGGTAGATTTAATGTCTGTAAAAGTAGCTCTTCACTATTTAATGTGATAGGCTTATAGCAACTAGGTGAACAGCTTTGAAAGTAGAGAGTTTTTATGCTCCATACATAAGGACAATGTAATTCCAGCATGTCCTGCCCTCAAAATGAGCTAAGGAAAGAGCTGGGACATTATTGCAGTAGTCTTCATACTCCCTATCCATCAATGGATGCTTGGTATCTGCACTGTAAAGATTTTTCTGCTCTTTAAGTTTAATTAAAAATGGCTAATATATACAAGGCTTGCTGGCAAGTTTCTCTTTTATGTGATCTTGCAACCGTATTTAGAAAATGAAGTATTCCAGAGGGAACAGAAGCATTCATGATTCATTAAATGCTCTGGGTAGAGACTCAGAATGACAGTTATCAGATCTGTGCTGTATGCCCCTCCCTATTCAAAAGGCATCGGTTCAGATACGTGCTCCAAGACCATAAAATCCAATCGGAATTAACATGCTTAAACACCTTCCTGAGTAGGAAGGCATTCCTTGGAAGGATTGGGCTGCAAACTATAACTTCTTAAAATAAAACCACCTAGCTATCATTTAGTGTGTTATCTGTGGTTTGGGATCCTTCAAAACAATCTGCAACTCTTCCCACTAAGGTCCACAGTTTTTGGAGCAGAACCTTAGTGATCAAGTGTTTAAGAACATTTTTAGCATTAATAGCAGGTCTCACAGAAGCCAGAGCATCACCAAATATTAAAAACTGATGACTCTGAACAGGCATTACCAGGTGCTTAAGAATTTTTCTTTGTCCACATCTGAGTGTGTTAGAAACTGTGGCACTAACAGGGCCATGATGCAGAGGAAGCTTCCTTTCACAGCAATTAATTTGCTCGGAGATTGTCTTTTAAATAGAGTTCCCTGGCTGATATGGTAAATATTTGGTTTGGTACCTAAAACTGCGTATCTTAAGAGGTTACTCTGTAATTTGCCTTTGAGTACCCAGGAATTTTGATATCTGAACAGCCATTGTTCAAACGAACATCCATTGCCCTACTATCAGAGCTTGCGGTTAAATGCACCAAAACAGAGATAACATGCTGTATATATGTTTATTTCCATATTTTACCCTAATTTCCAAAGACATCACCAACTGAAGTACATTATCATGTTGTGCTCATGAGTTAATGACCAAAGCTAGATATGAAGGAGTCAAGTGAGTCCTCCATTTGATACTTACCCTGTACCAACTTTTGTCTCACTTGTACTCTCTGCAGCTGTGGCAAGATATTTTTCTTTTGCTAATTACTTTCATTATTTACCTCTTTTTGGGGGGTACATTCCACAGGTGCTTTAGAGAGCTCCTTTACCTCTAAAGAGAAAATATCTAAAAGCAATGAGAGGCTTATAAAATGATGAATTACAAACCTTCAGCAGCTGTGGGGTGTTATTTGCATTGCATTTCACTTTGTGTGAATGTGCATTCAACAGCGCTAAGAAGGCTGTTAGTGCCAGCGTACTGCTTGGACTTGCCAAGGCTTGAACACAAGGCCGCAGCAAAGCACTTCAGTGGTTGGTCACGTCTCACCAGTGCCGCAGTGCATTCCCAGTTAGGCACAGTATAGGACATTTCTTCAAAAAGTCATCGTAATGATCTGCATGCCATTTTCCATATGCTTTGAATCAAGGCTTAAATACATCTGCTGAGCTCATCCTAGATGGAATTCAAATCATCTTGAAACTGACCTCATAAAACTGACATCAGATCACTATGCATCTTGCACAAGTTGCTCAGTAATTTCTTGTTCATATTTTCACAGACATAGATGCATATTCACATCCCTAATGGCTATATACATGTATATACACACACATATATGAGCTAGATAGATTACCAGCCTCACTTGGGAGAGTATGTTTTATGTTCATAGGAATAGCCTTCCTCCAAGGCAACAATAGCTCCCAAAATGTTAAGGATATTCATCTCAAGAAGATGTTGCTCCTCTCTCTGGGGAATCCTGTCTTCCACACAGCTTTGCATAGCAAACCCCTCTGTCTGTTACCAGCAGGGGAGAAGCACAAGAAAAAGAGTGAAAATTGAGCCGTGATGGACTTTCTGTGATGTTGGCTTTTTTAACGATGAGCCTCTGCAGTGGATGATACCAACTTCAAGTCAGTTTGCTATTCTAATTTTCATGCTCCTTAGTTACCCATAGATGGTAAATAAATGCTTCACAGTAAGTCGATTGGGACTTGGAACTACAACTGCTGCAGCCATGGGGTACTGAAATATAGACAAATAACGAGTCAGTAGGACAAGTATAGTGGCAAGATACCGTTTTTAACTATGTAACACAAACCAGATCCTAAATCACATTGTATCTTTAGTTGCTTGTCTTGGACTGCACTAGGGGAGCAGCTTGCAGACAGAAAGTTACTCTCTTTTCCTGTTCTACCTCCCACAACTCTCCGTAATTGTTGGTGAATGACCATTCATAACTTGAAATTTATACTAACAGATGTGTGACGGATAGTCACTTAGTTGAAGAGAAAATGGAGGCTGGCAAATTATCCTGAAATTGTTTGATGTATCCTGGAACAGCCTTTTCCAGCTCAGCATACTTGTGAGACACTTGTGATGTAACTGGGAATTTGGAAAAGATAAAACAAAATCCAAAGCAGAGAACCACTGCTGGTTTTGCTGAGACACAATTAATTTTAAAATAATTAATGTAGAGTTTACATTTTGCATTGCTTACCTAAGAACTGCTTTATGAGCACTCCTTTCTGGTATTGCTTTGCAAGGGTATTATGGTTGCCATTAGAAGTAAGCTGAAATTCCACTGTTAAATGTACTACAGTTTGACAGTGGCTCCTTTTTTATAACTGATAGTTATCTTAATATGCAAATGTATGGATCACAGACTTCTCTCACCCTTCCTATTTGTATTCCTTAGTGTCTACTGCAGCTTACAATTACATTTCTAACTCTCCTTATTATAAAACACTCCAGTTGCCTCATTGTAAATTTGATTTTGGGAAGCTGACTGTACTTCAAAATCACATTCCTGTTGATGTTGTACACTGTCCAAAATGGACCGTTTGATATTATTTTGGTTTAGAAGGAATCACAATTTCCATAAAGTAATCCAAATCGGACAAAGAAGTAGCCATCCAGATACTTATCGCATACTTGTGAATGAGTTTTCCACTGTGGAGAGGTTCATATCTCATCCAAATTCAGAGGTCCCAGTAGTATTCAAGATATCAGTAAATCAGAACTATGCCAGAAGTCAATTAGTACTTTCACTGTGAATAACAGCAGAACTGGAAGTAGCTCCTGTGAAAGCACAGAAATTAAAGAAGGAAGAAAAAAAAAAAAGAAAAAAAAAAGAAAAAAAGAAAGGGGGAATGAGAGAATGGTAATTGGTTCCTCAGCACATTACCATTTCCTACTGAGCCAAGTTTTAGATAAGAAATTTGAATGTGAATAAAATGTGATAAGCTACTTTTAGATGTGTTATACAGAAATTATGTTTCTTCATCTACCTGCACAAGGTTACCTTTTATCATTAAAAACACTCAGTCTAGATGTACATACAATTTAAGCATCTGAGAGTTTAGATTGAAGTGTTCTATAGCCTCAAATTTCTCACCTCTGCCATAAGCTTCTTGAGGAACCTGAAGAAGGAACTGTCAAATGCTACAGTGAGTTGTGTCAGTATGTGCAGATATCTATGTACAAGATTTAATGCATCTTTGAAGCACATCTTCTCCTTCCTAGAGAAATTCCGTGGCAAGAGGGAGCGGAACCTCATGAGAAATCACTACAGAGGATCTGATGATGGATGAGAATCAAAGGAATCACTCTGGAGCTTGGTGCAATCATTTATAAAAGCTAACCACTTTCTGTGAATATTGACAACTTTGAGAAATGCTGCATGGATTATAGATGAACAAGAACTTCTCTTCTGAATAGTAAAAACAATGTTTAGAGCAATAACGAAGGTCAGGACATGCCTGCTTTCTAACTCACCTTAGCCTGTAAACAACAGGCACGTGGGGCTGTTATACTCAAATTCTTTGAAAACGAGTCCATGGATTCGTTAGGGCATGCATTCAGACTGAGCAAGCATTTTGGTGGATCGCTCTTACCGTATGTAAGCATGAACATTCAGTGAACATGACTTGTATGTTATGCCTGTTAATATAGCAGACCAGAAAAAACAATTTTGATGGCATTAAGGGCAAAAGTGAGATCATGACCTATTATATATTATGTGATATCATCTTGTATTAAATCACAGGCTCCTTTAACATCTCAAAACAAAGAAGCCAAAGTGAACTGTCTTGTTTGACACAGCCTGTGTCTTTTCTCCCCCAACTCCATAATCCCTGTTCTCCTTAGATGGCCCACTGGCAGGATAAAATAAAATGATACAACGACTGGAAGATTGGTCCTGACAAGTGAAAATTCAAACAGAAAGCACTGCTTTTAGAATGTGAAAGCAGTTAACCATTTGCTGCAGGAAGATGCAAAAGAGATTCGTTTATTCTCAAATGGTTTTAACCAAGACTAGATTGAGTATCATCCTCAAAACTTTGCCCCAACTCAGCCAGAGTTCATGAACTTGATCAGAGCACTGGCAGCAGAAATCCTTTTGCCTCTCTGAAGTAGGAAGTCGAACTGATATCACAGTAGTCCCTTTTGGTCTTAAAATCTATAAATCTGCTCTCAACCGTATTGAGTGCAATAGCTCTTCATACAAAATGGAATCTCTGTTTGTCTTTATTCTCTTGGCAATGGATCCTGCTAGCTACAATTAAGTTTGGCAAATGAAGAATCTAGAAGACTGACATAGTACTGTCTGCTGAGGCTTTGGCTCTGTGTTAATTCCAACAGACTGCCCTCTAGCCAGCCTTTGCATTTTTTTTTTTTTCACTCCATCTTGCATATAAATATTTTACTGTGCTCCGATATAAAAATTTGATAGAATTTGAACTGAGGAAGCACAGATGAGACAAGGATATTCAAGCTTATCTTTATAAAGTAAAAATGTTTTGGTTTTTTTTTTAATCTTAGCTCTCTTGCTAAAGTAATTGAGAAGAAAGCATATTTGTTGGTCTACATCTTGGAGGGAAAGATATTTTATATTCTTATATCAATCAGGAAATGTGTTTGCCTATCGTGATATATATCTACTTTATAAATGACAAATTACTGACCTCAGTGGATAGTCAATCCACAAGCAATGCAATCTTTTCCAATGCTATGAGAGAGATTGTTAATCTGTTCTGAGGCATAACTACTTTAGAAAGTCACACCCAAAGAGCATCTTTTCACTAAGAATAAGGTGCAAAGAGGCCAGGATTTTGTATAAAATTACCCTGATTTGCTAAATGTCTCTGTGATAAGATTTTTATCGTTTCCCAGTGAGAAGAACAGTGAAGAAGATGGTAAAGACAGTTTACAAGTAAATTGGTTATGAAATTTGCGGTATTTTGTTGATGGAAAGGAAACAAATTATGACCTAGTAGGTAGATAAACATACTCCAAGCTTGCAAGTATGGATTACTGAACTGAAAAATTATATCTTCCTGACTGTAATTGCATAGCCTCTAAAAATAGCGGAAAGTGTATGTGGAGTGTTGGGTTCCAAGAATTTGAAAATTATTGATGGAAGTGATATAATTTGGGGCCAATATGTTTCAAATTACCAAAATGTGAGACATGTCAGGATTTTTCTAAATAGAAACTGAAAAATGCTACCCGCCTTGCAGTTACCAACTCCAGAATAGCCAATGCTATAAATAGAAATATGAGTTTATGTGCTATTTTCCCTTTTAGTAGAAGTTTTAAATACATTGGCCTTGACAGCATACCCTTGCTTCTGTCACTTAACTTTAGTTTTTCCATTTCCAAAACCAAGATTCCTGTGCTGCAAAATTTGCCCAAAATAATCCCTTAAAATATGGTTTATTTTTATCCTAAAAAATAATTGAAAAAAATCAAGTCAATATATTTCCCAAACTGCTCAGTGCTGTTAACATTCTCCTTTTAGCTTTGCATCATATACAACGAGCATTTCATTTGCCTAATGAAAAACATATTTAAACTAATGAGTACACAGTGTTTTTATTTACATATGCAATTAAAATTTATCACTATTAATAGCTGACAGAGGGGAAGAGAAAGTGTGATTATTCCAGTAAATGCACACTCTTTCAAGAGGATAACACTTCACAGACAGCACTAAAGATAGAGATTAAAAATCATAAAAATCAGCATCAGTGTAGAAAAAATAAAACAACGATGTGTCCTAATCCCCGTGGTCCATTTCTGTAGACAAAGCAATTAACACTTTTCCCCCTCCCCGGGTGCATGAGAATTTATCATCCCTTTATAGAGCCCCAGCTTGCATACCTACCGCTTCCTGGAGAAGTGTGGGTGGGTTCTCCCAGCAGAACCCATTCTGTATTTTATTCTGCAAGAACAGAGCTGTGGGGACCTGCCAGGCCATGTGCTTCTGCGGGTCTGGTAGAAGGTCAGTTAAGTAAAAGAATATGCTGCTCTGCAGATATGCAGAAGAGGAAATCAACAATAAATGTACACGGAGTGAAGAAGGAGAGCCAGGGTTACTTGCTTCAAATTCCACAGGAGTGAAAAACCTGAAGATGGGGCTGCCTTCAGCAGACAACAGCTATCTGGCATTGGCACACAGACGGGGCACGCTGAAATCAGATTAATCAAAAAGAGTCAGTGATACAGAGATCTTTAGCCCACCTCATTCTTCTCAGAAACAGAGTTCAAAGACAAGCATTGGACACCAGCTATCACCACATGGACAAACATGGCAAAGAACACTAAATCTTCCACCTTCCTGCTGTTATCTTTCACAGATGTTACAGAACCTGCTAGGGGAAAGCAGATTTCTGCTTAAAGCTGCACCATGGGCAAACATGCTCTTACTGAACAGTGCCTCACTGCAGCACACTGTTCCAGCAAGCGAGATTTTTATAAGCAGCACTACAAAGGCACTCAAATCTATGGTATACATCATAAATCCTTGATTATTGATATGCACAGATATGAATTTTTCTAAACATTTTGTTAATGGTGCAACCATAGCTAGGACATAAAAAATATTAGTAATATATATTAAAACAATCTTACTACAGTTTAACAAGCATTAATAATTTTGCTTTGATTTTGAAACTTTGGGTTGAGTTGCCCATTTTTTAGGTTTAAAGGAGGACATACAAAGAGAGCATGAACAGAGACAAAGATTTAATAATGACACATGTACTGGACAGTAGGATTTATTTAAAAAAACAAAACAAAACAGGCACGCTTGATCGACACCTTTTCAAGTGGAGAGAGAAACTACATCTGAAATACCCTGTCAAAGCAGTACCTGTTTACCACAGCTGAAGGTTAGTTACCACACAGATTGCTGGCTTCAGTCTCTCTGTGCTTAGGTGAAATCTTCCTGTCTGCAGTGGGAGAAGAGTCAGCAGCACTGGTACCAAGGCCGATGGAAGTAATCATCGCGAGTTTGCTTACACAGGCAGACACCCACATGTTGCAAGGCAAAAATGGTTTGAAAAGCTGAAAGAATGTGAAAACTCCAACTCATAGTGTCTAAAGATTAACTGTTGCTGCAGTAACATTTTGTAGGGTAGATAGTTTTTTAAAAAAAGTTAATACACAAAGATGCATGTAGGGTTCTGAGGTAGAAGAGATTAAAGTAGTTAGGGATGGTTTTGCATATGCAGTCTCTGTGCAAATATCTGGACATAACCATGGCCAACCACTACAGATCCACAGTCGGATAATGAAGTACAGCAGTTGCATGCTCAAACGTGTGGGTGCAGATTTAGAGGCTGTAACATTACTGTGTCTCCAGATGGTGCTGTTACAAATTGAGTTTTACATTCTGTTTATGTGAAAATGCAGGATTTAGTTATCTCTTAGAGAAACTTGTCAGTTGTGAAGTTCATTGTAAGAGCTGAACCAGTTACTTACTACCTATACTGTGCTAATGCTCAACTCCTAGGTGCTGTTGCACTTTACAGCGTGGACCATAAAGGGAAACAAAAGCACTATCCAGTGCCAAAGGGCTAGAGTGATCACTTCTGAGTTAAACAGTTTTTAAGGAAATAGGCAAATGCTAGAAAACAGCCAAGCAAATCTGTAAACACAGCCCAGAGGAATCACCAAGTGCTATATGTACATTATAAAATCAATCCTCTTATTCACAATGCCAGAAGACAAATACAGAATCCTGCACTTAGGTAACCATTTCTTCCTTTCTTCTTCTTCTCTTTTTATTCATGGCCATAATGTCTGTTTTGGGGGAGAATAATCAAGAGGATGGCTATATAGAAATACGTATCTTTTTCTGCTGTGCATCTTTGATTTGTTTATCTCTTTCCAATTATACAATACCATAAAGCATGAGCAGGGTTGTAAGCACAACAGAGTCAATATTGCTGTGGAAGACTAAATTGTATCCTTTTCCAACTTCTGGTATGTTATTAAAATTGCCTGCTAAGTTCTGTTTCTAGGACATTTGCAATTTGCAGTCGCTGATGATGATGCATGAAGCAGAAACAACGCGTTGATTTTTAGCTGGATTCAATTGTTATAGTAGGAATATTTTAAAATTATTATTTCCAAACTCTTAGATTCATAGTGGAGTGCTCTAACCATATTAATTACGGAATACTGAGATGATATTTTAGGAGAGTTAATTTTCTGACTAATCGCTGCATTGCAAATGTAGTTATTAGATGGTTCTAGAGTCTCTCTCTCTTTTTTTTTTTTTTTTTTCCCCTCAGTTAATGAGTATTTCAAAATTAAAGAAATTGTAATGTTATGGTAAAATGGCTCAGCTAGGTTCTAGCTGGCTGTAACTGGTACAGCTGCAGTACCTTAAGTTCTGCTGACAGTATGAGCTCTCAGAAGAAACATTAAAAAGCATCTCAGCACGTGCTTTATGCCTAATGATCCCCAAGTTCTATTAAAATACATATGTGCCAGTTTGAAGAAACACAGCTTATGAATTAGAGCAAAATGGCTTTCAAAGGGAAAAGAACTAATCGGGGTGTGAAGAGAAATTTAGGCCCCTTTCCTTCCTTTAAGTTTATGGATTGGTTTTTTTTTTCTACCTCTGGAAATTAATTGATATTATTGCCTTTAAAATTCAGCTTATTTTCACAAGAGTAATTTCCAGAAAAATATGTGAAATGTATTGCTCAAATGCAAGGATACTGAACGCAAAAATAAACTGGCCAAATAACGTAGCTGCTCTGAATTATTCACAGATACCTTGCAAGCATTGTTTGTAACAGAGCAACTAAGCAAGCAGGATGGAAAATGAGTTTTGGCATGATTTAGAAATTAGCATTCTCAATTTCTATGGTAACATTGATAAAAGGTTGTTAATAATAATGGGATACATGCAGAATAAAAATAAGTAAGATAAATAGAAAGACATCTATTGTAAGCTTAAGTGTTTTTCGCTTTTTTATGGGAAACATATACAAACTTGCACATGTCTAAACTTCAGTACACCACAGACTAATGCATGTTTTATTACCTTAGTTTGCCAGTGAGTAAAGATAGATCTGTGATGAATATGTATTTGACCTAGGATAGCTATAGGAAGACTACTAAAATAAACTAAAACAAAGCAATGTATACAGAGATTGTGGTGATTCCACAGCATTTTGTAAAATCATCAACTCATTACCAGCTACTAATGAATTCAGGGTATATTAAAATTCTTGGCAGTTTTTCTTTGACAAGAATGACATAATGACAAAAATACACAGTAGAAACTTTCTCAGCTGGGAAAATTTGCCTAACGCATTTATATTCTTACACAGAACATAATTTGCTTTCCCTCCAGCTACTTTTGATCCAGCTACCAACATAATGTATTATATAATTCTTATCTGTACATATATACATATTTATATATTCTCATTGGTTTATAGACGCTTATCTAGGAGGGGGGCGGGGGGGGGGGGGGGGGGGGAAGGTTCAGAAGGTTCTCCTTACCAGGGATTCTCAAATCTCAGTTGTAGTGGAAGGAAAATCACAAATAAACATAATGGGAATCTTACCATCACCTCCCCTCCCTTAGTGGAAAACACGTGGGGGTTCTTGATGATACAGAGGAGAGAAGTCTGATCCCATCATCAAATAAATCAAAATCCATTACAGGGAAACAAGGAAGAGCAGGAGGGGATGAAGATTAATAAAACCTCATCTGCATGTTAATCTTTGCTTCATATACAATCTGAATGTGCAGCAAAGCTCTAGCAGCTTTACATAAGCAGGGCTTTTCATTCATTTTCACAGGGTTCTGTATTTCTAAGTTCCTGATAGACAAAAAAACCACTGAAAGTCATCAAATATTTCCAGCTTCTGGGTGGAACGGAATGCCTGGTCTGAAAGACTGATATAGCAAGGTTTCTGGGGTGCACACAAAAAATTCAAATAGTTTAGAGCCACTATGTGGGAGATGAAACATTGAAGTGAACTTGCGAAAGTGAGAGCAGTCAGGGGAAAGTATTGTCTACATCAACTGGAGATAAGACTAATAAAACATGTACCGTATATATACTAGAAGAGCTTTCTCCCGAAGGAAAATATATTTGGATAAAAGATACAGTGTGCAACATGACAAAAGCGGCGGAAAGCAGCCACAGTTGCTGCTGTTAGCCAGCACGTGTCTCAGCCTGCGTTCCTTGGTTGTCCACCTTCACATCCCTGTGTGGTCTCATGCTTTTGCTTCTCATCCTTTGGGGGCCAGACCCCTACCTTTACCTTAGACGTCCTCAGGTGTCTGCAAGGGTTCACACTTGCTTCACATTTCATCCATCTGGGTAATTTAATTTGAAAACTCTCTGTGTACAATATTTTCTGTTTGATAGACTTCATCAGGACTAGAAAAAGGAGGCTCTTTTGGTGGGTCCCTGCCAGGAGATAGGCTGGATGGCCTCTGTATCTCCCTGTGAAATGCACCCCACTTGCCTTGCACCCCAGGCATACCACAAAGCTGCTCCGTTCAAGGTAGAAAGTGAAATGTTTTGTAACACGTACTCACTCATCATATTTGCATACAAATAACGTAGGCATTTAATTCTGCTGGCCATTCCAGTCTGTAGTCATTAGACAGAACTGGATGACCAGCATCCAGCAGGTCATGCTCATCTGAATGTGCCAGGCTGGGCCTGCACCGGGGTAACACCTGTCTGGATGGGCTGGTACAGGTGGGTCCTGACCTGTGAAAAGACGCTGTGAGCCCTCAGACGAGATTGGTTTTCTCCAACAAAAAAGGGTATATACACACCAGCGACAGCATAGCTTGAGGATGAATGAAGACCTCCCACCTTGCTTGTGGCTTATCTCATCAAAGAGGTCTTGAGAGCAGCTGTCCTTAGCCTTGGGGATTAAGCCACTGGAGACCACAGCACAACACCAGAGTCTTGATATTGTCACTTTAGACTAATCTGTTTGATTAGTGCTTGCTTTTTCAGTTTTTATCATTTAGATCATGAACTACTTGCCAGACAAGAGCCTACTTGAATTTTGGAGGTTTGCTTGGTTTCTCACTCCACTAGAATATCTCAGCCACCATGGCTATACCCCAGTTCCCTTATAACAACGGTGGTGACAGTATAATGTCAGAGAAGCTCTATCTCCTTTCCTGATACCAATCATTGAAAAAAAAGAGTTAACGCAAATGGCAAGAAAATGCTGGCAGGTCTGGGGTGCCTTGTGTTGGCCTTCCTAACTCAAGCACATCGCTAGATGTCAAAACTTTGTAAGGATAAAACTTGCAGCGATAACAACTAATTAAACATGTTTAGTAAAGGTATTTTAGTCTCTGCCACTTCCCACCATGCATCAATGCTGTATGCCTTACTGACGGTTGCCTTGTGAAAGGAAACCTTTCCATTTGTTTCCCTGGGGAGAATACATCTCCTAAGTAAGGTGTTAGGACAGGCTCGGGGCAGGGGGAGCAATGGCAATTAATATCTGAACTGCTGGCGAGCAGTATTCCTATGGAATTAAGCTAATTTGGGGAAATCAACACAAAACTGAAATAATAATCTTCAAGTCACTCACTGAAAACATTTTAAAAGACCATCCAAAATACTGTTCTGAGAGGGAGACAGATCATCATTCAGGTGCCATGTACATCACACCAGTTATTTTGGAAATTCAAGCTGGAATTTTCTCTAGTCATAGCTGTACACAAATCAAGATAATTAAAAAATTATAATGCATAAGATATAGGTCTTCCTGGGATGAAGAAAACTAATTTGAAGGGTAATTTTCATAAAAATGAAATAAAGAACAGATTAGAAGATGTGCAATCCATAAAATATTAAAAAAATTCATTTAGGTACTTGATAAAGGACTTCAAAAAATATAAAAAGGTAATTTAAAAGATTGACTGGCCTCACAGGTTGAGAGTTTCAAAAACATTTGGATTATTAGTTTTGACGGATCTTTAATCTTGTTTCTGCAGCTTCATCTTTTTTCAAAATGTTAATAAGTTATTTCTTTACAGAATCTTTTGTTATTGGAATTCCTTACATGGAGAGGTTTGTATTGAGTTAATTTATACCCCAACATGAAAAGACAGAATCCCCTCCCTTTTAATAGTACACTATGAGTAATACAAACTACATTCACACCCCAAGTCCTAACTGGTATCTAATTGGTCAATATCCTTTGTCAATCTGGCTAATTAACAAAAATAACAGAGCCGTGTCATAACCTCAGTGCTATTTATGTAAAGTACCAAACAAAACCAGACCAATGGGATTCACACAAAAGTAAAGGAGAATCTGTCATTTATCAATTGTGGTATTTTGCCCAGCACTTCTAAATCTGCTCGTTCATACAAGGTGGATGCTTTTGTCCTTGTATGCACATCTGTCTCTATATACACTGATCTGTAACAAGTGTTTCTGTTTCTACAGATACTCATCACACTTTAATATTTTACTAGCACAAAAATTTTTCACCAGAGTGGCTGCATTTATTCCAGTGATTTACCTTATTAAGCACACTGTTCTCAGATACTTCTTACTTAATGTATTTATTCCATCACTTTACAGCTGCACTTGTCTCGACATACGAATTCATAAACACCATGCATTAAAAAAAATATCTATTACATCAGGGCTTTTATTTATAAACACAGATTGAAATTGGTACAGCAGTGTCTTTTCTCTTCCTGTAAGCAGTGCCACCAAGTCTAGATTAACAGTGGCACTCCAGCATAGAAACACAGCTACAGCTCCTTACATCCTAAGTCTTTTCTCTTTTTAATCAATTTTGCCTTTAGCCAAAAATTGTGGTAATGTAGAAATGAACCTTTCAGATGTAATTTCACTTCTGCAGTTCCTCCATTTGAAAGCACAGAGCCATGTTGTTCATCAGCGTGGGTATAACTGCCAGGAACCGTCCAGCCAAAGTGTCATTTTTCAGTGTATCTCTCCTTGCATGTTTTAATTTAAAAAGAGAGTATTAAAAAAAAAAAAATCACTTGTATGTAGAACTCTTCCTCATATTCAGAGGGAAAGTAAATATTTCATTGCTTAGCTCTTGCAGGATACTCTGGTCATCCCATTAAACGCAGGTTCCAGAATGGGACTTTTTTAAGCATGCATTGATTTACTTTACCAGAACAATACTTTGCCATGATTGCTTTTCTCATATCATTTAACGCTTCAACTAAAAATCAAAGTTATTCACCAACTGAGATTTATCGAGCTGGACTGCTGCTGGAGCCAGCACTAGCAGTATTATAGCAAGCCCTTGCATAGATGGAGGCCCCTGTGGTAAGCCACTAGGTAGATGAAAGCACAGAGAACTGGAACGACTTGCCTAACAGTTTGAGAAAACTGCTAAAGTAATTTAGGAATAAAAACTGGGATCCAAGGAAAGGATCTGCTCACAGTCTCATCGGGCTGCTCACATGCTTTACACTGAAGATCAAAATACTGCTCTTCCAGGTGTACATGTGACTTGATCTGACAGGGTTATTTGGAGTCCTGTACGGTAAGTTTTCTGTGTAAGAGCAAACACAGCACCAGAATGACGAGGAGGCTGTTTCTCAGAGCAGATGCTGCTGCGGACCCTCTGGCACACGGTGCTCCTGGGGGCTGCGTGCCCAGAGACTCCAGCCCAGCTGCTCCCTCAGAGGGTGAGCACTGCTGCTTTTCACAGAGATTGCCCTCGATCGGGAGTGCAATATAGGGGAAAAGGGAACAAAACGCATGAAAAACATTGCAAACTTTTTAGGCTGTTCTTTTCTTTTAATTCTGTGCTGAGTGCATACCTGGCAGTAATTTGGAAAAATACTGAAGGCTGGTAGCTTAGGGCAGCATCTCACTGCTGCTCTTTACACTTCAGCACATACTTTCAGTGCTTTGCCAAAGGACCTCTCACACAGCTTAATCTTTATCCTGGCAAATCTTAATGTGTGGGGATTTACAGGAAAGATTACAAAGGAGATTACAGGAGAGATGTAAGATTTCTTACGTAGGGCTACATCAGATGTATGGATTTCTCCAGGAGTCACTTTGAGTCTCCTTTGTGGGAACAGTGCAGTGCAAAGAAGCAATGGGAACACCCAGAATCTGGCCCAATTTACTCACCCTTAAAGAAAAACAAGAAGCTACAGCATGTACTGAATGACAAGAAAATAATCTTTGTTTACTGGACTAAAGCCTGGAGATCCTTACTTGATACAGAGAATGGAAGCAGTTTTGTGGTGAGCCAGCCAAGAAAAACATCCGTTGCTCAGCATGGCATCCAGCTAAACTAATCTTTGTTTTCCACAGGAGATGCTTTTTCAATAATTTCTAAGAGCTAAAGGACTTCATTAAAAACCATGCAAGCATTGATCCAGATGTTAAGCCTCTCTGTACAACGAGAAGCACTCTTGGAAAGCAGTAAGGAATAATTGGTTCATTGTTTTCTGGTCCTGAGAAAAAAGAATAGTATGGCCTATTTATTTAATGTTACTATATGGAGAAATTCATTTCATTGTTTGCATGCTGTTTGAAATGCATTTAATTATAATGGTTTTGTGTAATTAAAATGTAGGTAAACATTCGATTTCAACATAAATGCGTTATTGCAACATTGACATTTATTATTGTTGCTAAGCCCGATCCAAAGAAAAGCACAAAACTTATGACAAGCGAAACAGGACTCATTTTTTGAAATTTTGAATAGCCAACGTGGAGCAGTAGCAATATTTCTTAGCTGTTCCTCGTGGACTTTTCCATAGTTCTTATTTTGATATAACTTTTCTATCAGCCTTAAGATTGGAAAACTATAACATTGTAAAAATAATACTTAAAAAGGCTGATGAACACCTAAATTGAAATGTAATCCTATTCATGATGCCAGAGAAATTTGTAGCATGTTAATTCCTCTTTACAAAATTTCTGTGTAGGCCTAGCAATGCCATTTTAAATATGGTCTTAAGAACCTGTCATCTTTTGCCAATTTACTTAGACTTGATAAACTGTGTTTGGCACAGACGGGTGTGCTCTGCGCTGGGCTAAAAGCCGGCTGGCGGCCGAGCCCCAGGAGCGGTGGGGGATGGAGTCACACCCCGCTGGCGCTGGCGGGGGGCACACGGGGTGTCCCCAGGGCTCAGCGCTGGGGCCGGCCATGGTTCATGTCGCCATGGACCATCGGGGCGAGGGACCGAGCGCTGCCCCAGCCAGTGTGCGGGTGGCACCAGCTGGGGGTGTCGATGTGCTGGGGGGCGGGGGGCTCTGCAGGGGGGGCTGGGCAGGCCGGGCCGAGGGGCCGAGGCCACTCGTACGAGGTTCCCCAGGGCTCAGCGCCGGGCCCCGCGCCGGGGTCACCCCAGCCCTGGGCAGCTGCGGGCCTGGGGCAGAGCGGCTGGGAAGGGCCCGGCGGGGAAGGGCCTGGGGGGGCTGGCTGGCGGCCGGCTGGGCAGGAGCCCCCCGCCTGCCCAGGTGGCCCAGGAGGCCAGCGGCACCGGGCTGAGGGAGCGCTCTGTCCCTCGCCCCGATGGTTGATGGGGACACGAAACATGACATGAAACATGGCAGGGAGGGTCGGGCTCTGCTCCCAGGGAACAAGGGACAGGACAGGAGGGAACGGCCTCAGGTGGCACCAGGGGAGGGTTAGATTGGGTGTGAGGGGACATGTCTTCACCGAAAGGGTGGTCAGGCACTGGAACGGGCTGCCCGGGGAGGTGGTGGAGTCACCATCCCTGGCGGTGTTAGATGCAGTGCTCAGGGACGTGGATTAGCGGTGGGCTTGGCAGTGCTGGGTTAACAGTTGGACTTGATGACCTCAAAGATCTTTTCCAACCTAAATGATTCAATCATGAAGGCAGAAATAAATTCTAAATAAATGTGGCTTTGAAACCTGAGCTTTGGGTATCTATAAAAAGCAACTGTTTAGGGGCAATTTCTTTTTCAGTGTCTCAGCATGCTAATCTCTTTCTGCTCCATTAGTGGAGATTACCATGAATTTTCAGGAGAGTTATGCTTTGATCTCCTCTTTCCTTGAAGTTTGAGATATCTTCCTCAGTCTTTCCTGCAAACCCACACTGCTTTGCTACATTGCTTGCAAAAGAGCTGACGAAGCAGGCACTTGCTGCCAGTCTGTTAAAGCCAGTAGAATGATAATGAAATTTTTATTTATTTAAAAAATAACAAGAAAAATAAAATATCTGCGCTACTGTATTGCACATGAGGCTTTGATGAATGTCTCAATTCCCCTCAATTACCACTGTGCTGCCCCAATTCCTCCTATACTACCTTCCAGCTAACTTGCATCAATGGCTACGTCCATAGAACACACTACCTTGGCACTCTCAGTTCTGAAGTACTTCACACATCCTGTTGTTAAACACTTGAGCCCAATATTTAGCCTCTCATCCTCTGCAATGTCAGAGATGAGCATTCAAAAATCAGCAACCTGGTGTTCTGCAGAGACGTTTAGAAGTTCCATGATGTGACATGTCCTGATGAGAAACATTTAGATCCTGGTCTAATCATGTGAAAGTCAAAAGCCATCATGACTGTGTGTCCCCACAGGCAGCAAGCTAAGCTTTTAAGTAGCACTAATTCCATCTCTTCAGATTTGGTACAGCAGTGTACAAAGAGGAGGAAAGAGGTATCCTGTGACTGCTGGGTGACCAAGATTCAACGGATGTGAGACTTCACTAAGCATTATGCTGTAGGTATTTATTGCGGTCTTTTTCCATTTCTGAGACTGCCAGAAAGAATTTACAGCAATTTAGTAGGGAAATGAAGTGAGAAGGAAGCAAGGGGGTGGCTGAAGCCACGTCCTGAGGCTGTTTTTTGTTGTAGTAAGCACATAAGATTTTGACTGGCATTTTGATGCCTGACCTCACAGGTTGAACTTCACCAAAGGTGTGTTTTCATGGGAAAAGCCAACAGCCTGTATTGGTCCTTACATTCTTTAATTCAGGGAAGTTTTGCCTCCACATCTGATGCATGATACCTGTTTTTCTTTGGGCTATGGCAAATCAAGTAGATTTTGTCCTATCATCTAAATAGAAAACCTCCACTACCAGCATAGTAGCAAGCTTAATTCTGAAATATGCTGTTCATCTTAATTCCTCTCAGACTTGAGAGTTGTTGGATTGTTTCTACCAATGAAAATATTTTATTTTTAAATCCTAATTTATTGTGATCTTCAGTTGTTATAAAAAGCTGAACTGAGATCAAATGAAAGTACTTTAGCATGAAGAACAGATAACGAACTGTAATTGTGCCTTAGCTATGCAACCAACAAAAAAATGGGGTAGTACTTACAGTAGAAATTGAGAAATAACTGTTTTAATTTCGTTATGACACCAGCAGAGAAAAAACCCAGGTGAAACATCCAGAACACAAGCGTGGCAAATTGCTACACTAAGTCCTGTTGACAAGTAAAGAAGGGAGAGGGAAAGGATTACAGGGGAAAAAGTGGGCAGCAATTCAATTATCCTGAATCCTGATAGCATGACAGAGTCTTCAGTAAGAACAAATGAAGCAGAGTTTTGTGGTTCATGGTTAGAATGAGGCAGCAGCCAGTGCTGCTTTCTGCCGAGTCCTTCCACAAAAAGGAGGGAGAAATTTGGGGTTAATCTTAGGTATGTACCTTGATCCTAAATACTGAGTCCTTCAGTGAGAAAAATGACAAAGCCAAAATAAAACTTAATGAAACAGGGAGGACTGAAAACAGAAATGCTGCAGGAGTAAAAAGAAGTACGTTTCACAAATCAAGAAGTCAAATAATGATCTAAAATTCCTCTTAGAAAAAAGATAACAAAGCAGAAGCAAAGGCAAAGGACTATTGGGAAAGTGCTTGATTAATTTCCATTTTAACTAAAAATGAAAAACATATCAAGCAATGGTAAATAACTTAAGTGCTTTATAATATAAGCTCTATAATAAGCTACAATAAATGAAAAAAAAAAATGTCCAGTAATGTAGCTGATGTTAAACAAAAATGTTTGGGCTCATATTAGTACTTTCTGCAGAGATCCAGTACAATGAAGGAAGTGTTAGATTATATTTTAGTGTATAAAAATAACAATTTATCTGGCAACTAACCCCCACTCTAGCTAAAGCTCTCCTAACATTAAAAATAGGTGCCAAAGGTTTTGGTTATATGTTTTCTTAAGTCACTTTCCCAAAGACTAATGTTTGCTCAGAACTAGAAACCAAACCACATTTTTTGGAACTGCTTTACAACAGAATGCAAATACAAGTGAATTAAAGCATGCTCTGCATCAACCCTGTAGTTACTAAATGTCTCTTCCTTTTCCTTTGAATTTAAGGAGATGCTTCTTGCCTGTTTTCAGACGTGTAAGATTTGTGTGTTTATATTACACATTTTTTCCTCAATTAAGCCAATTGAACAAATTCCTGTGAATGCTTTCCTTTCTCTAAGAAAGTAACAGAGAAGTCTCTGTAAAAATAATCTCCTCCTCAGATATATAACCTATCCTTTTCACTCCTCTGCCTTTTTTCAGATACTGGAATTCAAGCATAACAAATTCTATTTTGATACAGTAGTTTTATTTTTATGTAATATGGGACAGAGAGAACACATTAAATGTTGATTAGAATAACCTGTGCTTTCAAGGGAGCTTGAAAGTATAAACCTGCAGATAAGGATGTCATCTCAAAAGAGCAGCACCAAGCCCCTCTAGGAGTGCCGAACATACTCAAGCACTCCTAGAGATGACATTTGAATGCCTGGATTATTGAATGCCTGGATTATTCAGGCCTTGAAAACTGAACTGAGAACCCCTTGTTCTGTTGTGTACTTATCTTTTCACCACAAGGAAAACTGATATATCTGCAAAAATAAATCTGAACATACACGTATAGAAACTGTTTTAGTTTACAAATATTATACATTTTTTCTCATAAAAGACAATAAACCTTCTAGAACTATTAACGGCACCTAAATAATCCCCTCTCCACTAGCCCATACCTATTAAACAGGAGACAAAAATTTACAATGTTACTTTGCCCCTTAGGGCTTGCATGTTAGGCACCGGAGCAATGTCCTCACTGTCAGATTACTTGTAAATTGTCAATGCTGAAACCTACTCTGCACTTAATTTTAAAAGGGTTTTTAGAAGGGCTTTATTCAGAAGACTAGAGAGCCTCACATAGGGTCCCACATTCACGAGCAAACTACTTGTATTGCACGCAGTCATTTCATGGTATTTTCACCTAGCTTTTATTGCCTGTCTGCCTTTATTACCAAATTATTAGAAAATAAACGTTAATTGAAGATAAAGGAAGGAAAACTAAACGGATCAGCTAGCCCATCCAGCTTGAAATAGGTTGATTAACCAGGGCATTTCCACACAGACGAGGAAAATCAACTTGTTAACCCAGTCCTTTCTTAAGACAGTGATTGTTTGGGAAATTTCATTGTATTTGTAAGGTTCCAATCTTCAATAATGTCAGTAAGATTGGGCATTGATACTACCCATAGAAAATACTGAAACCTTTAGTCCAACAGAGTGATAAACTCTTGCCTAATTTGATCACATAAAACTTCAGTGAGTATTAAAACGTTTCAAGTTAGGTAGATACATTTTTCAGAAACAGAAACCTTATTTACTGCTGCTTCAAAGATAATCACAGAAATATCCAGCATCTCGCAGAACAGTTGTAACATATAACTAAATAAAAGTTTGGAGCATGTATGTGTATTTTTTAGGTAATCAGCATGTCCCAGCATTGTGCTAACAATCCTGAAATAAACTTGCTTTTTGTAGGGAGCATTTCAAAATTCAGGTTTTCAGACTGACCAGAAATGCCTGTTTTTTGGAAGTTCAGAAGCCTTCTATGAGTATTTTTCAAGGATTTCACACGTGACACTCAATTGCATGCTCTTCCTCTCCCAAAAGAATAAACCTAAGTTAGCGGATGTGTATTATCTGCAAAAGTCCTATGGGTAATCATTTTTAAAAAAGACAGGGTAAAATTTGTTTTTAAATAATTTGAGAGTTATTTCTGCAGCATAACAACGTTGAAGCATAGATTTGAAGAGCAACGAGTTGAAGCCCCATTATTTCAGACATGGGAAACAGCACCAAATAAAGCTGGAAAAATCACAGGCAAATATCTTCCTCTCCTGGAGGAGGAAAGGTTAGATTACTCAATATCCTTCCCTATCTTTCTCTGCTTTGCCCCTGCTTCTGGAACTAAACATTTCCTCTGCAACAGATTCTCTTAGCTTACCTGCCCCAAAGGACACTTGGCACAACAAAAAATAGATCAGTTTATGAGACTGTTACAGTAACAGCCAACCACGCAATCCCAGATTTGCTTTGCCTTGATATTCTTTTGGGGTTTTTTTGATATGTGACATACTGAAATGTGTGAATCTCAATTAAAAAAAGTAATTGTACTTCCAAAATTGTCTCATTTGAGATGATAATTGTAAAGTTATACATTTTTCTTTTGTAACTGCTTTTTCTATACATATTTGCCAGAAACCACTATGTATGTGAAAAGCTTATCACCTACTAAAAACACAAGACATTTCAGACCCAACAGAAGGTAAAAAAAAAAATCCATCTCTAATATTTATAACATTACCACGGTGAAACAGCACACACATTGCAATAAAGAATGTACATTTCCCGATACCCAATGTATATGTATGTTTTTAGTAAGTCCTGCATAACCAGTTCCCCACACCAACATCCTTTATGATTCATTAATCCAAAGACTGAGTCAGCTCAAAAGAAAAAGGGACTTTTATCACAGAAAATTTCCAATTGTTGAGTGCAATTTTTCAGCCAAATCACTGAAGCTCAGCGATTTTCTAATAAGACTTTTCTTTTTAGGAAAATATTAACTTCCTTAAAAAAAAATTAGATACTAAAGTATCAAAAACCTCTCGTGAGCACTGTTCAGTTAATTATATCAATGTGATACACAGTGACAAAACATAAGGGTATGTTATTATCATTTCCTCAAAAGATCACTAAACTCAGACTGATATTTTCAGTGGCAACAGCTTGGTCAAGATCATCTCAGGCAAATAAGTTCATGAACTTCAGGAAAACAAAACAGAATGATTGCATTAGACAGTTAAAGACAATAAGGAGTATTTTGTCAAAACTAAGGATTTTTTTGGAATGTTTTCAAGTGCACAGTTTTGAACAAAAGACCAAAACAAGCAGTACCTTAAAGACAAAAAATACACTCATTAACCCTCAGCCACGTTCTCTGTGAATTTCAGAGAGAATAGCTCACCAGGAGAATAATGTTCAAACATCCACAATTTTCACATTTTCATTTCTCTTGGTGTCTCAGAGACACCTCCCCCCCCCCCCTTTTTTTTTCCCCTCATGGTCAAAGAACTCCTGCAACCCACCAGCACACAAAGTTTAGCAGAGCTCTGGAAGAGACTCAGGGTGGTCTGAGGCCATGACATATTGGGCACTGAACAATGATATCTCTGGCAGCCACTCACCACATGGGTGGGATCCTTCTTAAATAGATTTGTCCACATTGAAAGTCCCTGATCCCTTGCGGGAAAGTAGCCTTTTCAGAAATTTGGGAGTCCTTACAGGGTGTGAGTCTGGACACACTCACTTCTTGTGGCATATGCTTTTGTCTGAAATTGTGTTCAAAAACATCAGAGATGTCATGGCCAGGGTCCAATATCTCGATACTGTCTGTGATTAGATTTTCATCTTCACCACTTCTTTATTAAAAAAGCAGAAGGATAATATGCTTAAAAGTAATGAAAGAGAAGATTAAGAGACTGAACAAATATAAAGAAAACAAAATTGTTTTTCTAATTTGTAAAGCATGCCAGACTATTACACTAACAGGCAGTTTAGAAATGCTTATTAACACAGGCAGAGAGAGACAGGAGGAAAAGGATAGATCTAGAAAGACTATGGATATAATTATGAGTGTCCTCAGAGTCTGAAATATTAGCAAATTTTGAAACTCATTCCTAATGAAAAGCCTCTTGATGAAACATATTCATGAAATCTGCATTGATATTATTGCAGGGATCTAAGCAGAAATTCACTTAGAAGAATTATTTCCACGCCAGTCAGTTTTTCTAATTGAATTTGGTGCAGCCTGAATTTACTGAAAAATACAAAAACTGATTGATTTCTGAGGATCACAACTTGTAGTAAATTGCATTGTTCTGTCTGGGGGAGGAATTTGCCATAATTTCTCTCATGTACTTGGTGGAGTTGAATCAATGCAGCTTCAAGCAAGAGCCTTGACTTTGGACTTTTTCCTGCTGGGCTTGCTGGAGACAGGGCGCTGAGCCCCCTGCAAGGGGCTGGGGGGCAATGCTCGCTCTCCGGCTGGTAAAACAAAGCACGGTCTGTAAGCAGGAGCGCGCTGTTCCTTTACAGCCATGAACAATATAGCCAGATTTAAGCTTTCCATAATTAATCTGATCTTTTAGATTACTTCCTAAAGTGTTTTTAGGCAAAGTAAATGCAAAAGAGAAAAAAAAGTGTTAAGTTTTGGGTTGGGGAAATGAATCCTGTTTTTTGTAGTCAGATCACCATCACTATGAAACTTGAACGCTAAGCCACTTCTCATTGATACAAAATAGATGGTAACTGCTAATGACTGTTCAAAATCTGAAGGAAGCCCATTAACCCTTCTCCCATCTCACATCTAATAGGAAGAAATAGTACTGGGAAGCCCTTCATAGATCAACAATGCCACGATATGTTCAGGGAGCCACATCCCTCAGTAAGTCATGCAAATGCCACGAAGTGAAGCCGACAGCCTTCAGAAGCGACGGAGTGATGAACAACCCTCAGGCTGTCCAATACCTCACTGATGACAACACCCAGATATAGGCTATTTATGGCCTTCCTCAAGTCTCCAGCAAGGCAATGGTAAGCTATCATCACATTCCTGCTGCACACTGGCTGCACCGTCGGAAGTACACTCCTGAGAAGCACAAGAGAAAGAACGTCCAGGGTTTTTTTTTCACCTTTAAAATGCAAACCAAACCTAGAAACCAAACTATGCACTCTTTTCACCTGTAGATCTGCTACAGAATTCATACAGGTACCATTAGCTAAAGCAATACAAATCTCTCTAAAAAAATCCATCTCTACACTGAAAAAAATTTTTTTTGCAGATGACTTAGATCCTGAAGGCAAGTAAAAAGCATGTACTGGAACATACTAATTTACAAACTATTTCCTAACTTTCCAAAATATTCTTGATTTTGGTTCTACCCTCTGTAGTAGGAGGCAGGTGTGTTATCAGTTGTTGGGGTAGGGTTATAAATATTACGTTCCACTTATTGAACACAGTTCACTCCTATTTCAGACTGCATACACACATTCATTTGTAGCCTGCAAGCAGTCATCCTGAGACACCCCTCCACCTCAGCTAATCAGCAGTGCTTGATGTTTGATTCACTTCCCAGTGCCCTACTGCCGCTACTGTTTCTTCAGTTATTACAGCAGGCTTTCCATTTCCCATGAAAAAATTTCATCCTGAAAATACACAGACTTTCCAAGAGAAAAAGCACTTTTTTAATTTTTTTTTTTACCATAAGAAATACAAAAATCTCCTCTACTTCAGACACATAAACCGAGTGCCTATTAAAACATTTCCTTCACCTGACATTGGGAACTGTGGCCAGAAGGGGTATTGATTGCCCTCTACAAATGCTCTACTATTGGTTTTAACAGCACCATCAGCCTGCTTCACCTGTCATGCTAATATATTTAGCAATACCCAATGTGTAGTCTGTCATTTACACAACCACTGCACACTCACTATTTTAAATTCTCATTGCATCACCTATATATGGTTACCTACATAATCCCCCTTACAGCACACAGATTGGTGTACCTCTTTGAATTTCTGAAGCAAGGAGGAAAAGCCTGAGGCAGGGATTTTAACTGAACCACACACACTTTCCTTAGCTCCTTTCCCTTTTATTGGAAACCCAGCTTCATCCCTCCATCTACAGCATGCCTTTAGATGCTGGGTTTGCTGAGCATCAGAGCTCTGTAATGAAGCATCACTCCACCATTCCTGCTTTAAAACAGAAGAGCTCATCGATTGCACAGAGACAAATAGTGTTCAAAGCTGCTCGGCTAGCAGGGTTGCGGTGTGCGGGGCCAGCCCCGCTCTCCTGCAACCTGCTGCTTCCCACAGCCCCGCAGCTTTTTCTTCTTGTGCCATATGACAGAAACAGTGACAGTTTCTGAGAATTATTTCCTCTGCACGGTTGTTTTAGGAAGTGTCTGTGATCAATTTTCAAAGCAGGGAATTATCTACAAAACAACCATTGTGAGGGTTGAGAAGTCAGTAATTAGTCTGCACAATTAGTCCCCAAAGTAGCATGCGACTGTGATCCCAGGTGATCCAAGCTACAGAAACATGATGAGTTCCTGAAAGAAAATAGTTTTCTCTCAAAGAGTTTGACTATTGCAAATGATCTCCTTTGGGAAAGTGGGGGGGGGGGGGGGGGGGGGGGGAAGATTGAAGAGCAGACAAAGGGAATTTGAAATTATTTTCTTATGTCCTTTTGAGTCTCCTGTCCCCCCTAGGAGAAGCAGACACCTGCCATGAGGTGAAGCAAGTGCTTTTGCTGCAGCAGCAGTTGAATAAGAGCACAGAAACTGATATAAAGTTAGACATTATCAAAGAGGAATAGAACGGTTTTATGCCCCTGAATACTACTGCCATCTCTTCAGTGGGCAGCCGCCAGCTCACAGATTATTTTTAAAGTTTTTCCACATGAAAGCTTCATTCCAAACATCTCAGCAAAGAAAGGATTCATTTTGGAAAAGACTGTCCAAAATTATATTTGTATTTTTTAATTAAAATGTGCTCCCCTGCTCTAGCTCAGTATTTATGACAAAAACAGCATCAGACACAGCACTTTTTCCCTAACAGATGAAGACGACAAATGGTAAATCTTCCTTGCCCCCATCACCGAAGAAATATGGCAAGT
This sequence comes from Falco cherrug, assembly GCF_023634085.1. Taxonomy (NCBI): domain Eukaryota; kingdom Metazoa; phylum Chordata; class Aves; order Falconiformes; family Falconidae; genus Falco; species Falco cherrug. The sequence goes on from NC_073705.1 coordinate 45,367,416, forward strand.
GGAATTTATGATTGTCACGAGGGCCACTAGCTCCATACCCTGCAGGATGGTTGCTCTGTTCAGGGTAATGCCTGCCAGGAGGGCTCCTGAAAGCAGACCAAGCAGAGCACTTTTAATCCCTCATTCCCTCTCAAACCAATTTCTGGTCTCCTGTTTGTTTCTGATTTAAATCGGCAGCAGTGATGAAGCACCTCCCCCATGGTACCTAGCCCCTCCCAGACTGCATCCACCCCATCAGATACCCAAGTTCTGGGCTCAGTGAACAAAAATGCTGTCAACAGGCAAGGGAGAAGTAGCGCTTTCCGCAGCTGGGATGATGAAATAGCACCCAAAGCAGATGAATCAGAGTGAAATGTGGGTGGCTGTTTGGGAAAACACATTTCACCTTAAGTGTGGATACCTGCACTTAGGCAAGTCACACACTGTTGTTTTCAAATCAGTAATATGGACTAGTTACGCGCAGGATAGACAACATTGGCTCTTGAAGCCTGAACAAAACTTTTAATAGTAAGTCCCACGCTGGGTTCAATTTGTGCATTTTTTGATCACCACCTCAGGGAGTTCATCCCTCACCAAGGGCCAAAGCAGATCAGGCGAGAGGGCTGCAAGAGGCAGGCTCCCACAGCAGGAGCTTCTGCACCACGAGAGAGGTTCAGTGGCTCTTTAAACCATGCTGGCCACCAGAAGGGGACAACTGTGTTTCCTGGGAAAATTCGTCACTTGTTCCTGGGAAAATTCGTCACTTGAATACCCCAAGAATGTCTAATGCAACTGAGGGGAAACAATACTAGAGTCAGTTTAGGATTGTATTAAAGCTTAAACCTCGATTACTTGGTCTGTTGCTTCAACTTTCAAGGTTTCTGTGTTTGGATTTACTTACAGAAGCCTGCAGGTGATAGGTCTGTACTTTGTCACAGTTCACAAGCTAGGTAGAAACTCAAACACATCCTTGCAGGAATTATTATTTCATCTGGAGTGCAACTAATAGGAAGTTCATATTTCTACCTCTTTTCCTCCCCCCTTTCCCCTACACACCTTATTTGCTATAGCCACAGTGTTAGAAAGAAAAAAAATCAGGGCATCGTATAATGATTCACAGCCAAGCACAGCAGAAGCATTAATCATTCACATCTTTAACTCTAAAAGCATATAAGCTTCCAAGGATGATCAGTCAATGAGACACATTTATATTTTAGCTGGAAATAAAATTTAGAAATGGAACATCCTGAACTTCTGACCAGAGAACAAAGTATATGGAATGCCACAGAGCCATTTTCAAGGAGTCCAAGTGCATGGCTTCTACTCATGTGAAGAGGTATCCTTTCATATAAGCAATCCTATTATTTGTAATTCAAGTCATGATTCCAGAAAATATCAGGAAAGATGAACTGGGAGAGCAGAACAGAGCCAAGCATGCTGGGTCTGCCTGTGTCTTTTAACAACAAGACTAAAGGAAGGATGCTGATGCTTGATAGCAGAGCTGAAAAACGGAGACCTAGTGTGATTCATCCTTCTGTCTGAATAGTCCTTGGTGATCTTTGTAATGATTCTCACATACATTTCTAGTGGGCCTTCTGGAGTTGGAAATGATAAAAGTAAAGGCACTGAATATAAGCTCTGTCCAATGATATACGACAAAAAGAAAAGGCATTGAAAACATCCCTAGGAAAAAAAAATAAACAAATCCAGCAGACAAGTGGCCAGAAGTGACAAAAATCATATGCAAGCAATGAGCACAGGATGAGGCACACACTGTGATATTTTTAGTTGTGTAGTAGCATTTCATAAAAGAGTCCATAGTCTGGAAACTAAAGAAAACACACTTCACTGCCTGGAGTCAGGGTTTCATTGTCTGTAACAGTGATGCAGCAATAAAGGCAGGTGCCCACACTGCCAGGACTTTCACTGGCAATTCAGTGTGTCCTTTTTGCCATTCTGTATCTCCCTTTGTATTCTTTACCAAAAAAAGAAATGTCGTCATATTCTTTTACAAAAACAACAACAAAAAAAAGATCTTTTTAATCTCACAAAAGAAAAAGTTTTCCCATAACACTGACTGAACTTCTGTGTAAGTTTAGAAACTATCAAAGCAGTTAAACTTTTACAGATTTCCCAATTCAGTAATAAATATTAGGGGAGAAGGATACAGAAAAGGTGATGGTGAGACCCTCTCACAAAAAAAAGATACTGGATTTTTGATAAATAAGGGTTTAGATTCACTTTATACGGGTAGTTTTCTGATAAAATTTGTAATTATGTTCTGTTTGCATTTAACTTCAAGAAATCTGAAAAAAACCCACTATTAAGAAGGGAAACTTATATTTTCCTTTCTTCACTGTTAGACTTACTGTATCAGTAAGTTAACATGCCATGAGTTATATTTTAACTCTAAGGGCTGTTCTATATATTTAGTTGTCACGACAGCACAGGCAGTAGGAAAAGAATTCTAGTGATAAGAAAAGATATATTACACTGTTGATGTGACTGTTTTGGATTATATACACTAGAAACTGAACATTGACCAAGGAAATTTAAGCACAAGTTTGAGAAGGTAGTGGCAGACAAGTGGCAACAAGCTCAAGTTTTGTGGCTCAGAAGCCTTGGGAGCGTATTTCATTTTAGAAAGTGTTTGGTTTTGCTCACGAAGCAAGTATTTCCTGGGAACCCTTGGTGCTCTGGAAACTGGGGGCAGGGTGGGGTTTGCTTCTGTTTTTTGAGAGCTCCCCACTAGCTAGAAATCTTGCTTTTTGGCTGCTCTTCTGCATAGCGGTAAACATGCAAAGCAGCATCCCAATAAAATCGCATCTTGCATCCCACCAAAGAGAGAACCATTGCTTGGCATTCAGAGCATGGGCACCTCCCACCCACAGATGCATTACCCACATCAGCATTATCTATGGAAAGTCAGCTTGCCTCTGTTATGGAGGAGAAACACTTACAGGATAATAAAAGCCACTAATACAAGATAAGAACTGTTAGCGGGAAATCATTTGTTAAGGCTAACAACTGTCTTGGCAGCCCTGTCCTGCCAACGTGGTCGCTGGGGAGAGGTACTGCTTTACAAAGCAGATACAGATATATCTTTCTGCCCATTTCCTGCAAGTTATCACCCGCTGTTTTCCAAGTACAAGTTTTAGCTGTACACTCGGTGATGTTTCTTGTCACCACAGTCCACAAATAGACCACAGCAGATGCTACGTACAAGGAATTGAGAGTCGCTGACTTTCGTGCGGCCTCTGTCTGCCTCAGCTACCGCCGGTCCTGACCTGCCTACCATCATAGCCCCCCTCACAGGGCACACACTGCTACGGGACTGCCCCTGCACACAGACCCACACGCCGTGATGTGCCAGGGCAGCACCAGGGGCTGTCTGGAGCCGTCCCCTCAGCCTCCTGCACAGGGCACCTGCCACAGGAAAACTTGCTGTATCAGCCGCCCATAGCACAATGCCTGCTCCAGAGGGGGGTGGCAGAGGCCCAAGTTCCCCCATCCACTGCCATCCCGGCAGCGCTCCGGCCAAGGAGAAGGTCACTACAACTTTTTCCTCCGAGTTGTAGTCCATTTGTCTGTGCAAAGTAACCTGTGATCTACGTTCCTTTCTCATTTATAAGAAATAAGAATACGGTAAGATGGTAAACATACCATATTCTAGGATGTCACTCCATGTTCATTAATAATACCTGACCAAATGTAAGAATTAAAGGAAAATCAGAAATTTCTCATTACTTTTACCATAAAACTTGCTAGAAATAAAGCCAGGGTGGTGACCACAATTGCCAGGAACATCTAGGTACCAAAGGGGTCTTGGACAAACCGTGACATTTCTAGGCTGGAAAACAGCCGAAACAAAAAGCAAGCTCTGACAGCATGTTGGTAACAACAAAATCTCTTTTGTTAGAAGTAGGTTTTGTGGTACAGGGTACAAATGTGCATCAGGCTAAGGACACATCGTATGATAAGTAAGAGAGTTCTGGATCCTTTACAGCAGCAGAACAAGAGACTGAACTGTAGATTAATGTTACCTTGCAGTACAGGGCATTTTAAACATCTCTGACTGTTTTAGGCATTTAGGTTGCCAAGATACAGCTTCCTAGCACTTAAACCCAAGGACCTATGTAAGTGCCATTGGTAGTCACTAATTCCAGTTAAAATTATCCCTGCTCAAACATCAGCATAGCGAGACAGAATGGTAAGAATGCTGCAGAGAATTCCATTTGTAAAATAACTAAAACAAAACAAAGTAAGCAATATAAAAATTACTTTACCATTAGTGTTTTACATGCCTGAAAGGTGCACAGTCAAACGTAATTCACTGCATTTATATGGAAATCAAGATAGCCTACTAACTGAATGTATGATTGCATCCTGCTTTAATATACTGACCCTTGGCTTTCTGCTGTTATGAGCTTCGTCCCAGACGAGCCTGCGGTAATGGAATTCTGCTCTTGAGGCAGCAAATTCTTTTTAAAATATCTCACTCAGATCACGATGTGGTCACCCATTTGAAAAAAAAAAAAAAAAAAAGCTCCAGAAACTTGCCAAACAGTGGTTTTCCATCAGAGGAGAAAGCAGCTCAGGGTGGTGCCTGTGTGTGGGAGGGGAGGGATGGGGAAAGAACTTTGGGAATACGTGGACAGCAAGGAGCCTGGCGAGGGGGGCCGGCAGCGCAGCGGCATCCCCCTTGCTTATCAGGCAGGGCTGCAGTGCGAGCAGCAGCCGAGGCTCAGCTGACCAGCGGTCTCCTCTGCATGACCGTCCCTCTGCTGTGATTTAAAGCAAGCGTCCTTTTTGTGCCTGCCAAAAGAAATCTCTCTCCGATTGCTCAAAACTCAGATGAGCTACTTCAAAAGAAAATAAGCATTTGTTGTTTCCTCTCTAGCAAAAACATACCCTAGAGCCTCAGCTTTATTATAGACTCCTACGTTTGTGCTCCAGCTCCTAATAATGCCCATGGTGAATGAGCATTAAACTAGGAAAAAGCAAAACTGACAAAAAAACCCTGAGCAGTAGGCTCATTAACAGTGTAATCAAGAGCTTCCTGCTATCAGCAGGTATCTTTTGAGTGATTTTCCTGGATTCTTGCTTGGATTTCATCAGTCTTTGACACCCAAACGAGTACGTTTGCAAGGAGAGCTGAGTACATGCTGGCCAGCGTGACAGTGGAGGGCAGGGACCCCGCACCCGACCCCCTCCCCACCTCAGCTGGTGCAAAGAGCAACAGCAGCTGCCAAGAGAAGGGCAAAAGGAGCTGATGAACCCCAACTGCCTGAACAAGACCGAGCTCTGACAGCTCTCTTCTCCTCTCTGAAGCTCATCTTCTCCACGAGCATCACAGGTAAACAGTGCAGTCTCAGAGGCAAGGCCCAGTCGGTTGAAAGTTGGTTGAAAGTCCCAGATTCTCTTAATTCGTCATTCCTTAAACTTCTTATTGTGATGCTGAACACCTCTAGGACTTGACAGCATGCACCTTTCTCCTTCCTAATCCAACCACAAAACACAGTACCATCTGATGGAGTCACCTTCTCTGGGATGTAACTGCTCACACAGAGGGAACAGCTCCTGTGCTCAAATACACCAGGGGGGGGGCTGCAGCACAGGGAAACTATGCTAGCACCAAAGGGTGTGCTTAACTTTTCAAGCGCAGAAGTCCTATTAACTGTAGAGTTAAGCAGGTTTTGGATATAGATTGCGAAGCTCTTACTGCAGTTACAGATAAAGGGTCTTTAACTTAACACAATCTCTGAATTTTTCCCAAAACCAGTTTACAAAGGAAACAGTGCTGTCTGTGGCCCACCAGCAGGGATTTTATCAGCTTTAGTAAAAGGCATTGAATATCTCCTCACACCTATACTGGCTGTTTCCCCCACCCCCATTGCCATACCTTTGGAAGATCCCTACGTGATTAAGTCAGAGGTGAGTCCCAGCAGCGTGCTGCTGCCTATTCAAGTTGGATATGCAGAAAGCTGCCAGACAAAAATAACTCAAGATGTACAAGGCATTTGGGAATGAAGTGACGTGTCGATTAGTAAATCCTGTAGTCTGTGCCTTTAAGAACATCTACAGTATTAATGAACGAAAATAGAAATTTCTTCCATTGTTAACTTTCTCCTTGCAGCTACACAGCACTGTGAATAAATATCCCATCATGAAGTCACAGTTTATGGCTTGTCAATACACAGTACGACAGTTGCAGCAGCTTTCAGAAACCCTGTTGCATCCCAGAAGGGCTTGAGCGTTTCAGCAGCAACCACATCACCTCAGGCTGTACACTTGTTAGTTCTACCCATGGCCAAAGTGGGAGAGTAGGAGGTCAGAAGATCTCCACAAAAAAACCTCCAGTCCGTCAATCCCTAGCTCCCATCACAGGCTGAGGAACCTGAAAGAGCAAGGTTGCAGCTTCTCAAGCTGTAAAATTGTGAAGACCCTTACCAGAGCCTGCTACCCATTATTCATGCCACAGTTTCACTTGGTACTGCAGGAATTTCACACACAGAAGGAACTTATTTTTACTACCATGTGGTCTCAAAACATTTAATGGTTGCATGAGTTCACTTGCCTCCACAGCTAGGTTTCAAGCCAGCGAGATTTAGCCCAATTATTTTATTTTTGTGTGCCCCTCCTATCCTGTTCCCTCAGCCTTAAAAAAAAGCTGAATACAAAAGGGAAATAAGTCTAAGATTTTTTAATTTTTTCTCTTTTTAAGTCTGAACAAGGTAATAGAATTAGAATCGTAAATTACTACAGAAGCACATAGTTTATTATAAAGTTGTTATGGGACACTGAAATTAAATTGCCTTTGTATCCTCTTTACAAGCTACCTGCAGGAGCCGCAGCAGGCAACTCATGATGGATACTTGGCCTTTGCTTGGCTTTCCAGGGCATGTTTCATCTCATGCCTGGAAGCACAAGGGGCAAGTGCCTCCTCATCTAGGCTGCACTGGAGGAAGCAAGGGCAGGCTGTGCTGGAGCCATATCAATTTTAAATTAATTAATGTAAAAGTCTGCTTTCTTGTGGAGGTGATCATCTTGGCTTGAAAGGAAAACAATGCAAACTACATTTTAATATAGCCTCCTATACAAGCACTGACAATTTGTGCTGCTGTAATTAGAGGCTTCTAATGTTTCTCACCCTCTTAAAACAGCAGTTCCTCTTGCGAGGCATGCACAATTTTGCATATAGCTTACACAGCCTCCAGGACGCTGTTCTGTCAAAGCCTAAAAAAAACAAGCAGGAGAGATCTGTTTATAAGTGTGTGGCTGTACTACCTAAGAAGTTAAGCAACCTGAACTCAGCTGTAACTTTAACAGTCCTTATCATATTTACCATGTTAATGACCTGTGAGGAGACATGAATTTTTTCTTCTTACAAAATAATCTCTTGAAATTTCAGGTTGTGCAAAATGCTGCTCAGTGGCTGCCCAGCATGCCATTTGATAGAGCTGTCTGAACAGCCACATCATCCTCTGCAGACTTTTAAAGTGAATTTGTACTTGGAAAAAAAAAAATCTTGGAAGAGGGGAATCCTCATCTGTGATCAAAATTGTGGATGTGTGTACTGTGGGCAGAATAAACTGCTAAACGCACACTAGTATATAGAAAAAAAACACTTTAGTCAATATTGCTGCGTGAGAGGGAGTTAAAGTCCTCATAAATTTATAGCTAGGCATTAAATACATAGAGAAGAGGTTTCTTTCTTACCTGAAGTTATCTTTGACTGATTTATGTCTTGAAGTATGAGCAATAGATCCTGCCTCCTGCTCTGTCATGTATCCTCTTCACTTACATCACCATACTGACACTACAAAATACACGGTGGCAGTTTTGCCTGGTGGAGGAACGAGTCATCCCACTGCAGCTTTGAAGCTCAGCAAATCGCACTTTTTAGAGACGACCAGGATTTGATGCCTGTGCAAGGTGATGCTTGCAGACATTTAGGGACTGAATCACATTTTTTTCCCCCCAAGATTATAATTCATACACTCTTGAATACATCAGCAGGTTTTTTAGCTGCTCTGTTCAAGCTTTAAATTAATGCAGTAAAAAGTTGTGGGTGGAGAAATCTGCTCTCTGCTTTGGTTATGGAGGAACCCCCTGTGCTGGAGAGGTCCACCCCCCTCCTCTGCACATTCATAGCCCCAGCCAGGTCCCACTGCAGTCTACACCAGTACACAGGGGAGCTGGTGGCACCCCAGCAGCACAGGAGAACTGGGTAAGGGCACAACAGCAGCATGACTCGCTCCTTCCCCTGGGGAAATTTTACATAAGAACAGCTCAAAGCTCCTACCTCCAGCCCTTAAAGCAAACATGATATAGTGCCCTGGTTTTTGCTGGAATACAGTTCATTTTCTTAGCAGCTGGTACAATGCTGCGTTTTGGGTTTGGTGTGAGAACAATGTTGATAACACACTGATGTTTTTAGCTGTTGCTAAATAATGTTTACACTAAGTCAAGTACTTTTCAGTTTCTCAGGCACTGCAAGCAAGAAGGGTGGAGGGACACAAGGAACTGGGAGAAGACACAGCCAGAACCACAGAAAACATCATGCTCAGTGTACAAACTGGGATGGGGGAGTGGGGGGGTGGCCGGTACTGCCTATCACTGCTGGGGGCCTGGCCAGACTGTGGTCAGCGGGTGGCAAGCAATTGTGTTGTGCATCACTTGGTTTTGTTTATTTTTTCCCCTTCCCTTTGTATTTTATTCCTCTCCCCTTTTCATTACAATTATTTTTTTATATATATATATTTCAATTACTAAATAGTTCTTAACTCTCAAATTTTACCTTTCCCCCCAATTCTCCCCATCCCACTGTGGGGGTGGGGGGTTGGATTGAGCGAGTAGCTGTGTGGTACTTAGTTGCTGGCTGGGTTAAACCACAACACATGGTTTCTCCGAAATAATCTGATCAGCACTCTCCTTGGCACAGCAGTGATGGAGACATTCTGGCTGCAGCTCCAAAGCACAAGACACCATGTACCCCTGTTAATTAACACCTGATTTCCTGCAAACACAATCCACCTTTTCTCCTCAAGCTCTGCCAACATACCTGGACACTTGATTCATCATTAGGAATAGCAACCACCTGCAAGGACAGCTGAAAGCAATTCAGGGCTCCTCATAATTTGAATTCAGTGGATCGTTCCTCTTACATTCAAACAGTGACATTTAATTCTCACTAGATTATGCGGTGCGTGTTTGAATTGTGGGCTACCGAGCAATCGAAAAATGGGAAATAAATCTATTTCCTCTCTTTTCTCTCCCTGTGCTTAAAATAATGCTCAGTCCATCAGCCAGGAGTCATTGTTGTAATGAGATAAGAATAGATTCATGTATAGGGTGGGTACCAATACTTGGTAACACCAAAGTCCTCAGAGACTCAAACAGAAAAGATACCTTCAACGTGTAATATATATGCTATGCAAAAAGGTAAAGTAGCAATTAACATACATTTCTTGATACTATCCGGGTCTTATCCTGAATATAAATGAGTCTTCAGACACTTGGAAGAGATGCATTTGCTTTTCTAACCACATTCCATATAGTTAACATGTTTCCAAACCTGATTGCCTGTTAATATAGATATAATGATATTGTTAAACTGAAAGCAGCGAGACAAAAAAAAAAATCCTGTATTTAGGCAACAATCTTAAGTGAGAACAGTTGAAAACATGAAAAACAAGAGTATCAAAAGAATTACCTAGTCAATAAAGTTGATTATTTACATTTAAGAGGTTTTCAGCATGACAGACTGCTTCATTTCTGTGCTTTGTTTCACTTCCCTGTCTTTCTTTTCAACCAAAGGCAGAGAGAAAAAGCTAAGGAAGTACAATGCAGCTGCCAGAGACTTTAAGAAAACTGCCGGAGTATTCTTGTCTTTAAACAGACAGCATGTATCACAGCTGGAAGATTCATAAAGAAGAGAAACATGAAATGACATGTAAAGAAACTCAACAAACAACTTCCATCTAAGTACTCTGAAGGCTGATTTCTGCAAACATAGCTTTTATACCTTTGCAGTTGTAGTCTTCCCTGATAATTGTATTTGACAGAAATTCTTTTAGAAATCAACATGAATCTATCACTAAGCACATTTGCTACAAGCAGGACAAAAAAAAAAAACCCCAAAAAAACCCAAGGAGCTTTTACCAAGCTATGAATTTTCCTTGCATCTTTCTTCTCAGGTTCCCCTCTGTCTCTACATTTGTGCAAATGTTTGGAGCCCAGCTTCTGTTGCGCAGTTCAGTCCCCCCTGCCTGCTGTGGAAGGCAGGATTCTGCATTTCCCACCACCAGAGTTGCTCCAGATTTAAGTACTCTGAGAATAAGATTCAGCACCCCCACCCCCCATTTTCAAATGCTAGCTTTATCATTACTCGCTAGGAGTCGTGCTTTAATTCATGTCCCAGGGGAATACTTGCAGGTAACTGCCAGCGCAAGTGGTACCCTCAGCTTGTTTTTGTTTAGCTCCATCTCCACCCTAAAACCCTTGAGTCTGTACATTCGTTACCAACTGGAAAGAAGTTGGGGCCACCTGTCATTAAAGACGTGCTCTAGAAAAACTTCATATCAAAGGCAAATTTTCCTGGCTTTTCTTTTCCCTTGCTGTACAGGCTCTCCCGACGGCATTTAACATAGGTTAATTTGTTCTGCTTCCGGATGCTCTGCCTACCATTTATTTGATTCTCTGCAACAAATTTGCAGTCATAAAATACTTGACGTTGGCCTTTAGCCAGAATTTGACAAGGTTTCCCCAGCTGATTTTTCCTCTCCACTTAGTTGATGCATACATACCAAGCAACACTGTCTACACACAACCTCCCCCCCAAAAAAAACCAACAGAAAAATCTAAGTCCCAAAAGGCACTAGTACAGTTTTTTTAAGCAAGCCTTTAAAGTACATGTAGCAAACATCATGCCATATATTGAGAATGAGCTGCACTGGGGGAGTTGGTTGTGCAATCCACAGATTTGGAAGCCACCAAGGCTAGCTGTGTTTGGCTGGAGACACATGTTTATGACCCCTTGGGCCACAGCAATAAGCTGTCACTCCACCAAAACCGTACTCTGACAGAGATGTATTGTGCAGGGAGAACCCCAAATTCTCATATTACTTTTTTGCCCCAACTCAGTTGGCTACGGTCTGTCTGCAAATTTCAGTGACTGCATTTTTTGTCATCACTGTGTTTATATGACAACACTGGTCTTCAAGAAGAGAAATAAAATGGCACTTCCCCCTTTTAAAATTAATGATTTCCCTTATTTTACAGAATCCATAAAGTGCAAATGTATGCCATGGAAAGAAATACATAGGTGAAGTCAACTGCTCTGCAAAATACTCATAATGGTTTAGCAGAAATCCTCGTTGGGAAGTGCCTTAGGATGCAGGCCCTCAGTGGCATCCAGTATTTTCTGAGAAAGCACAGAGCAGAAAACTCTAGAGATGTTACGTAATTCTTAAAATGAAGTTTCACTTTATAACTGACTTTCTGTAGTGATTAGAAAGTGATGCAAAACTCTGAATTGAATAGGTCTCTCACTGCCTGAAAGTTTTAATTTTGTGGCATATACTGCTACACCCAGTTTTTGTTAAAATTACGGAAGGTAGATGGAGATATATTAAAGTCCACAGTTCTGCATTAGATAGAAAAATCAGATGGAGCCAGCTTTGTCTGAGAGGCCGCCCCAGTTTTGATGCAGTTCATCCTTTCCTTTACACATTTTAGTTCTAGAGATGGGGGACTGTTCAGACTATGCTCATCTGCTCACAAAGAGTTTAAATATTGTTTCATATACTTTGCTTCGATCTGTTACATACAACCTTTGGTTGTCTTGAGCAATTTCTCTCAGATTATATTTTTTAACTCTGCTTTACATCAACAGGTACGCAAACACCAGATAGGGGTACCTGCACCCCGTGGTGGGCTGGTTAGGTTCAGGACTCTTCATCTGTCATTTACCTTGTTCTGACAACAGTGATTTTCTTTCACTTGAGGTGATACATGCCATTCTTTTTGAGCCAGACAAATCAAACATTTTTCCACTTCCATAATGATTTGCGCCACTGCTCATTACCCTTTAAGCTCAACAGTCCAGCCAGTTTCCCTCCCACAGCTAAGATGTGCTTTGCTGTATTTGCCCGGGTTTAGCTGAACACCCTGGGTTAGCTGTAGCTGTGTTAGGGTACAAATATATCAAAATATATCCAAGTATAATGGGTTGCCAGTGTCAGGTGAGAGTTGTTACAGGAATACACAGTCACCAATACAGCTGCATATGGGAAAGCTATGATCAAGCACAACTATCAGTGGGCTGGCTAGATGATGACCATGGGTCTGTCTCTTCACAGCTGAAAAAACACCCCTTGGATCTCAAGTTTGCTGTTATGTGGAAGTTAACCAGTATTTAATGCTATGACAACTAATTTTTTTACCTTCTATATTCAATTTCCTATTCCCCCCCCCCCCCGCCAAGAAACTGAAATGAATTTTATTCAGAACTATGAAGACTCACATTTGACAAGCTGATGCCCAACAGCCAAACAGCAGTGAAATCATCTCTGCTTGAATTTAGTCTACTTTTCTCACAACTGTTTATGACTGAAAGCAAATATGTACAAATACATACATGGAGCCTCCTGCTTTGCTTTTTTTTTTTAAGAAAAAAAAACACACACACACATCTTTTAGTCCATTCCTCCCCATTTCTTTTGTTTTCTTCAGCTGACAGTCCAAAGTCAAAACACTGACCAAAATACATGGTGACAGTATTGTTACCACAAAAGAAGAAAATAGATGCTCCTGATTTTTCAGCTTGAATGCTGAACCCAGTCAACAGTATCTGAGACTTCAAAAAAACAACCAAGCTACACAGTTTTCCTAGGCCGTTCTTAAAAATGTACTGGTGGCACTACCAAATCTCCAAGTTAAATTTTGTTAACAACCGTAGAAATTACGTGCAAAAATGGCAACTTAAGCATGAATAGTAAGTCTGAATTGCAAATCACCCATAAATGCAGGAAAAATTTGAAAGTGAAATAGAATGCAGTAAGATTTAATTAAGAATAAATTAAGACATTGCAAGCACTCTTTCCTACCACACTTGGTAGGAAAACAAGTAACTGTCACCTGCCAAACTGCTGAAATAATCTAACTGTTGTAGAAATATATAGAGGCATTTTTTCCTGTGTATAAGCTTTTCTTGCACATTCTTTACTTCTCCCACCCCTCACCCCTTGCCCCTTCCTCCCCCTATGATTTTACATTCCCTGCTCTCCAAGACCCTCTCATGCAACTTCCCTCGCAGGCGCTAAGTGCAATCCTCTGGCTGGAGGGCTACCTGAAAGGAGCGGTGGGAGCAGGAGGAGCTTCAGATGTGGAAAATGAGGCTGTAGACATCCAGCAGTTTCAGTAACTTCATTGGCCTTTCTCTGCAGACCTCCCCTGCAGCCTGAGATGTAACTTGGATGTACGTACCTGAGCTGCAGTATTTCACCGCATGCCATCCCCTCACAGTTCTTTCCATTTTTTGGAAAGCTAAGATGGCTAGGATTTTTTTGTTGTTTCCGGCCCCCCCTCAGGAAAAGCAACCTTTCAATTGGGTTTTAGCTACTCAAAATGTTTAGGAGGAAATCAGTAGGTACATCTGCAACCCATCAAAGTCCAAATAGGATGCTAAAAGCATATCTGATGGAAAAGTGATCCTTGGTGCTACAGCACACGCATGCTTTGAAAAATTTGGTCAACTTTTTCACCCCAAGCAGTGTCTCTATCCCCTGGGTGTTGGCTGGTGGGTGATTGGCAAAGCTCCAATTAAACAATTCATTAGCACCAGCAAACTTTCTATTAACTACTGAAGGATAGACAGGAAAGTTTGAGTTCAGTTAGGGTAAGTGACGTAAAGTTTGTCCTGGTTTTCAGAAGCATTTACATCAAGCGGACAAACCAGCTTTTTCTGTTTTGATCATAACTGGAAAGGGAAGATTATTCTTCAGCAGCGTGACTCAGTGATTTCCCACTGGCTGAAGCAGAGGAGGCAGTCATATTCATACTCGTTCTAGCTACAATCAGGATACAAACCATTGTTCCTTTCCAACTCCCCATCTCCATAGGGAAGTATGCATAGGCTACATTTAGTAGTATGTCCAGTATGTAACACGTCACTAGTGAGCCATGAGAACACTTACACTCAAGTATGAGTCTTTTTGTTGTTCCGATTCCCAGTTTTCCCTAAAGCTAGTGTAAACAACCTCCATTCCACATTTACTATGCACTATACATTAGACACCCCGAGACACAAGTATTTCTTGGAACTTCATCTTGTCATACTGCAATTGTCAGAAGTCTGGGAGATTCTGTTCAGGCTTGTGTTTAGTCATTAATCCTTATTTAAACATTTTAAATGTCTAATAAATTGATCACCTTGAACTAGCTGAAGAGCAGTAGCCACATTAAAAATTAAACTGCTGTATTTATCAACTGGAACTCCCACAGGGGATGTAAAAAAATCTAAATCCCAAGTACTTTAATTAGGAATAACTTTTGTTGGTATCCATGGAAATACTCATTTAAAATATACACGTAATACCACCATGGTGTAATGCATCTGTTCTTTCAAGTCCACAAGACTCATACTTCAGATAATTCTCTTCAAAAGAAACAAGCTGTATGTTGCTTATGACACTGCCTGGAGTCAGCGTGTGGTTACACCCGAGAGCACGCGAGCCTCACAGCCTGGTGCAGGTCAGGCAGTGGAAGCGTCCACCCCAGCAGCGCGAGCTCCCCAGGGCGCAGCATCACCGCTGACCTGTAAGAGACCCTTCACGCCTGCCAGGACACTGGCTGTGAGAGAACCACTTTATTTCCTTCGCTCTGTAAACAAAGCTATATGGGTTATTAGGGGTGACCTTCTGTGAGGCGAGCAGCCTCCATTTTACTGCCACATTTCCCTGCTGGCTCTGTTTGTGTCACTGCATGTCACGACCCTTGATGCTCGCCACTGTCAGGCACAGTAGCATTTGTGTTCCTGCCTTGGCAAATACTTTCCTTGGGCTTTATGGAATTTGTGTTAGAAGACACATCTCCAGCCAATTCCTATCCATACTGTTAAACATTACCTTTAAGAGCTCACATGTCTGGAAATACTGGAGGAATTCAAGCACAGTGCCCCTGAGAAAGAAGCGAGGGTGGGAGGAAGGAAGAGGTCTGGGTTAACCAATAAGTTTATTTTCTTAAAGGATATCAGAAGGAAGAAACTATTTGTGGGAACACAGAGGGGAAAAAAAAAATCACAGTATTTCTGCACTTGAATTCACTTTATTCATTTGGGTTAAGTTTTGCAAGCGACTGCAGGTACTCATAAGAAACACACATTTGTAAAACACTAACTGTACCAAACCAGTCTCATTTCCTCTCCTGGCAGGAGAGCAGACCTTGTAGGTAGGTAAGCTCCACGAGAATTTGTATCTTCATTACTAAAAAAAAAAAAAAAATCCAAAAAACACTTTCGGTACCCTTTCTGATAAATCAGAGAGGAAACGTTGGCTAAATGAAACCACTGCAACACAGAGGCTGAACGAATGGCAAAGCACTGCACTGTGTGACAATCAAGTTTCCCTTGTCTAAACTGGGAGAAGCTGGCTGAAGCCTTCCTTGTGGGAGTCATGCCGGCGAGATGGCTCCAGGGCAATGCATCTGGGGACATCATCTCTGCATGTCAAAGATGAAGTCACCAAATGAAGCAGTTCACTTGCAGCAAAGGCAATACAGGATTCAAATTCAAGAGGGATACAAGAGGGTGCTCGGGGAAATTACATAAGCTTTGAAGAAAAGTTAGACAAGCACCCACCAAAAGGGAAGAAAGAGTTGATGCTACTTTGGCTTCTTGATGCCCCTTCTCAGCCCCATTTCCTGAAATTCCTGGATAGACTTCTTGTCTTAACCTTAGAAGAAAGGATGGCTTATTTAACAGGTATTTACACACCTAAGATGGAAGCAGTTAGTATGAACGACGCTAAGTAACCAAAATCAGATAATTTCTTAGCCTTTTACATCTTAGCAGTCCTTAAACAACTCTAGTTTGTCATAATGTTTTTTATGTGTCTTTGGGGCTCCTAGTCATTCCCCCAGCCCATCCATCTCCCCCCCACCTCCCTGAATTCATTTTTATTATGGTTAACAGTAGATTTGCTTTCAAAGGTTTTTGTAATTTAAACATCTACAAAAACTCTCCTTTTACAAACACACTATCTCTCTTCACAGCAATCCATAAAAGTAAATACTCTTATTCTTTAAGCAGGTCAACAAGACAACATATGCATGAACTTTCTGAAGTTGTGCCATGCTGGTGGGAAGTTAATTATGCCTATTCCATTAGCAGGCTGAGACGCATCATTTTTTTTTAGATACAGCAATTGTTTATGATTCTAGCTTCAGCTATTTGCACTGATGCTTAAACTCACTGGGCTGATGTCATTTAGAACATGCTAGGGAATAGCACATCCCTCTCCATCTGCTCATTTTGACCACAAAATTAGATCAACTAAAACAGATAGTAGTAATAAAGAAATCTAGAAGGAAACGTGTTGGAAAAATATGAACAAAGCAGATGAAGAGAAGTTAAATGGCATTTTTCATTATAGCAACATCTGAATTCTTTCTTCAGGTGCAGACACAACAGCGTAGCCACACTCTCCTTTTGCTCAGAAAGCTAGAAAGCTGGATGGTCTGCCCTTTATTTGTCCTTCTTAATGCTGCTCACCACCACTAATCTGGTGAATGCACTGCAATAGTACTAATTGAAAGAACTGGGAACTACCTTGCCTTGTGGCAAACTCCTGTCTTGCCACTGTTTGAGCAGATACTGGGTCCCATCCACATAGTCTAGGACAACCCGTGTCAAGCTTCTGGCTGAGCAGGGACCCGCATGGCTAGCGGAACAGCTCTGGCCACCGGAGCTGGGAGCTGCTGTCAGCTCACGTGCAGGATTACTCACTGCTGACAAGCCACCGGCAGCCATCAGATGTGTTTTGTTGCTGCTTTTGCCGCTCCTGCAGTCTGCTGCCACAGTGATTTGCTATGTTTAGAAGTTTGATTGTCCTTCTGCATGGGAACAGAAACCTGGACTCCTCACTTCAGGATACTGAACAGCCATGGCCTCAGCGTATCCAGCCACCAGGATCTGCCAAGCCTGGCTGCTGCTCCCTGCACCGTCAGCCTGCCTGCAGCTCAGTTCTCCTCTCTCCGCAGAGTCACAGGTGCTGCTGCTTCAGCAATTGCTGGCTTCAGCAATTGCCAGGCACACAGATACTCCAAAACACACTTTTAAAACAATGGTACTACCATAAAAAGCCGGTTAATTGTAACAAATGTTCCTTCTTAGCAATGGGGAGAGCAACACCCCAGTCGAAAGGGGCGCTGGTGTGCCTGTTAAAGCCCACCTGCAAGGTAGGAAACAAAGGTAAGCAAGAGAAAGAAAGACCGTCACTAATCAGGAATAACAACATTTCAGTATGTGTTCTCAAACAGCAGCCACAGCAGGAAGACTCCTTTGATGCTAAAGATTATCAGCCCAAAGAATAAAAAGAAAATTTGATTTAAACTCTCCTCCACATGCGAGCAATAACAAATGTGATTCACATCAGCCTGCCTGGAGCACAGCTCTGCTGCAGGAGCCCCAGCTGCTGTAACAGCAGCACCAGGCTAGGAGCAGGCTCCAGAGGCACACAGCACAGCCACCCAGGGGGCTGGCAGCATCCGTGCCCACTGCCTTCACCCAGCTCTGGTCACCCAGGAGGGCAGAGAGGGCGAGTGACAGCACAACTCTACACACCAAAGAGGAGTACCTTTTGTAAGAGGGGGGAAGCCTGATGAAATCCTCTCTGTCAGCTTCAGGCTCAAAACTATCGCCTCTGTGTACCCTATGATGGCAGAGAACACTGCTTTGGTTCACAGGGGCTCTACTCAGTCCCATGAAGTACTTTAACAGCTGGGGAGCCACTTGTGTGTATCTGGAGACTCAAATGCCCTGAGAGATACCCCACTAATAATGAAAACAGGTATTCAGCCAGTACATTCACTGAACCAAAGAGCCAGAAGAGCCCTGCAAGCTTTGGTGCTGGAAGCCAGCTGTTACAGCTGGGGAGATGCCCATCTTGAAAACGCTGAACAAGATTGACACAGGTGTTAGTGTCGCAAAATGGGAAGAAAGTTCAAAGCTCTTAGATCAGTATATGTCACTGGTCTCATGCTGTCCCACATTTCAGGATGACAAGAACAAAATTTTCATTAAAAGAATTAAGCTGGGAGAACTATTTCTTGTTCCCCTGTCCAATAACCCTTTTAATGCCTTTATCCTTGCTTTCCCTATATTCATTAAATTCTTTTCCACGTCACTTCCTCTTCAGTCCAGCCCATCATTAAAGCTCAGTTTGTAAACCATAGATAATGAAGAGTTTTTCTTTATTTTTAAACCCATTTTTTCCCCCATACATTATGAAATCAAATTGAAATTGTGTCCCTCTGCACCTTTTTGTACATTGCTAGGGGCCCTCCTCATTACTTCTATTTGCTGCTCCTTTGGGAGAGCTGCTGCTGGGAATGATTGCCTTTCCCATGGCAGTTACTATAAAGTGACAAAAACATCCTCTGCTTCCTTTCCCCAACCTCCATCTGAATACAGATGAGGTGTATCACTAGTTCATGCCAGAAATCGCCACTCGGATTACAAATCTTCATCTCTCACATTGAGCCGAGAGCTGCTCCATGCATGCTGGGAAGCATTTTAGGAGAATTTGTTCGGGCTTTGTTATAATCTTGTCAGACTAACTGCTAACCCCAGAGCAAAATTTAGATTTGGCTAATTTGACAAAAATTCTTTCAGGATTATTGATATGACTTCTAGTACCTGTCTTCAATCAACTTCCCAATTCTTTCTTAGCATTGTGAACTTAAATAAGCAAGATAAGACTTTTGCCTTTATTTTAGAGAAAAAAATAATAATCCAAAAATGCGAGTAAGAGGGCTGCTTTCCTAACCAGGCATAATAACTGTTATCTTCAGTTTGACAGAAACCCCCGGTCCCCAAGATCTCTGGCTAGCTGGATTCATCACCTCTACAAGTAACTTACTATACAGTTTACGGTTATTTTAGTTGCTTCTCAGTTTTATGCTCATGAAACCTTGAAGCTTTGCTGCTGCTTACATCTTACATGGCCTATGCTAAACTATTTAGCAGGAAAATGTCTTGTTTTTTCCTTTATCTGCCCCAAATACTTCAGGAGTATGCTACACATGAATCATGTTTCTTATTCCACCAGATGGGGAACCTCATACCTTAACTTCCAAACTGACTATCATTTTGTTGGTCTTCCCAACTTAGTTTTTCTGTTGGACCAAGATCAACCACCTGCCCACTCTAGCACACATTGCCTTGGTATTCTCCTTTGTTTAGGTGCAATTATTTTTGGTTTGTTTTCCTCCAGAAACTGTAATATTTTTTATTTTTTTTAGATTTTTTTAAAACTGTGTTTAAATAGTTAATGATTTCTTTGGCCCTGGCTATAAAGCTTAAGAAACGAACAAACAGACTTTTGCACTCCACTTCTATCAACAAGTTTTATGGATAAATACTTAGATATTTGCAATACAAAACAGTCATTAATTTGAATTACACTGTAAGAAGTTTAAAGAAAAATCCATACACACTCTAGCAAGATACAGCAAAAGCACCAGGGCAGATTATGCAGAGATTCTGTCAGGAACCTCTGACACCCTTGTAATGAGCAGCTCCAGCATTAGTGGAAAGACCACATCCAGCTCTTGCTAATCAGTTGCTAAAGTAATGATGGTTTCAATCACCCTGATGAAGTTGATGACAATGATTAAACTGGCTACTTAATACATCTCTTGATTAAAGTGATATTTAATCCATAAATCATGACATTCACTCCCGTTTGGCTTCATGACATATCTTTCATGAAACTCAGGTGAGAAATTTTCCTCTCAGGCGACAAACACTTTTTCAGTTCTTCGCATACATGGGATGAGGCAGGCTTCGCCTACCTAAGAAATAAGGTATTAGACGATTGGCAAGCACTGCACCAACACCACTTCTTGCACACAACTGCAGCCCGACATTTTACAACTATAACAATGTGAGAGAAATCCAGGTTTTGGAATTTTGAATTTTGGACTCTGGGCAATCTCACAGACTTCAAATACAGTAAGTCACCTCTTGTTTTTCCATCATCAACCAGATAAAGTAAATGGCTTATGATTTCTAGCATCTAAGAGAAATCTAACATACTAACAGTGAACACTTTCTTCTTCTCAAACAGGCATGCAATTATCCCAGTGTGATTATGTAGGGGGAAAAATGGAATATTAGTATGTTAGAGTATCTTCAGCTATTGCTCCAATAGTGCTTATGGGAACGCCCTCTATGCACTGTTATTCCTTCTCACTATTTGTAAGACATTAGTAGAAGCAGTAAATTTCAGAAAAAGTGTTGAAAAGGGCCTCAAGTAATATTGGGGTTGTAATTACTTCAGGCCAACGTAGCCATATAAAAATAGTAAGTTCTTGAGGAAAGGAATTAATAGCCGGGTAGAGTAATATAATTAGTGATAGCTTTCTAAGAAAGATTAATCCATTTAATTCATGGAGAGGAGAAGTCTGCGTTAGAGAATTTAATCTATATTGGCTCAGTTATCTAGATAGGAATAAAAGGTTCATTTAACCTGAAATCAAAAGTTGCATCACTATATGCTGTAAATGTAGACCAGCAAGATAAGTTATCACCAATAAATCTATAAACACCATTCAGTTCAAACTGAGAAGTCTCCTAGAGCAAGGCATACCTCACGGGGCTGGGTCGAGAAGCTGTTAGAGCCCATGGTACAATGCAGACTATTAACAAAGAGTTGTGACCAAACAGCACCTGGTCTCCACAGTCCTCTGGAAAGCTCACAGCCCAGGACAGCTCGGAGGGAAAAGCAGGATCGCCCCTTCTCCCAACTCCCCTGTTAGCCACAGGGATTCCCAGACACCCACATCCGTCTGTTCCCACCCGCCTCATTCACATGTTCCTTATGCTGCTCACCATAAAGAGGACAACCAGTGGCCATAAACTCTAGTTCACCATAAAGCTCTTCCCTAGTAAATCACCGCTACAGCATGAGCCCTGGGAATGGCATTGGATCAGCAGGGATTTTGCAAGTGGCCTCAGCAGGTGAGCCCCACACCCCAGCATCTCACAGGAAGGCCCCCAGGAAGCTTCTGCCATCCCTGTGCAGACACCCCCATCCAGCGGGGCTTTCCGGCTATCTGGACCAGCCTCAGGCCCTCCAGATTTCCTAGAGACTTAGCCAAAACCAGGACTTCTATTTTTTTTTTTTTTTTTAAAGAAAGCCCCGAATAGCTGTCATGTCTGACATCCTTTGTATAAATCACAGCCTAGAATAGCAGCACTATTTTTAGAAGAATAGCAGCAAACTATCAAGCATCACACAGGAAAAGAACAAGAGCATGAGTTATAGGAGAAACCCCAAGAAGGGCAACTGGAGATTTTATGAAAGACACCAAAAAAAAGTAGGGGATGTACCACAGCTGTAGGGATTTGTATTAGCTGCTGGAGGGAAGCCACGTTCCCTCCATCCCCGTCACCCCAAGTTCACTGCATGGGAACGTTTTCTGAGTGAAGAGACTATTGTAAGCGAGAGATGTTGAACAGAGCAAGACAGGCACATGTATGTACAGTCAGATTGGGTACTGCAGGCAATTGGTACCGTTACTAGTTTCTTGTGGCCTGGGATGGTAGGTTTTATTTTTAAAAAGTTTTTTTTTTTTGCTTTCCCCAAGTTAGCTCCTAGAAACTAAATCTTAGTAAATTACAAAACTGTAACTTTGCCTGGCCTGACTTCAGGAAAAAAAAAAAAAAGTAGAGAAAATAACTAAGCAAATATCTCAAACTGAACAACTTTTATTTCCTAGCAATAATAGTGCTTTTTCTCCTCTGGCTACTTTGATTCCTGAAAAAGAAATCAGCTCTGCTGGAAAACATTGCCTTTATAATGGATTAGTCATTCTGCTTCATCCACCATGCTCAGCCCAAGCCATGTGTCAGACTGAGTTAGGAGGTACAGCTGTGGGTCAGGAGCACCCAGACACCACACATCACAGGCTTTACCTGCAGATCTCTCTGGTTTGGCTCTCAGGTGATTAAGCTGAGCAACAGTTTGTATTTTGAGCCATTCCTTTTTCTGGTAGATAATTACCAGGAAGAAAACCCAAGGAGTCTTATCTCCAGAGTAGATTCCCCCACCTTGTTTTGCAAGTAGCTCCCCTTTACCGACCTGGATCTGTCCAGCTGCCTTATATCCACCTGAATATGGAGCAGGTTCACAGAGAGCTGGTGCTTTAAATCCTTATTAATACCTGGCACACAGATCTCCTGCAATCCATCTTGAGCTTAGGCAAGGCCCACCTTTCCCCCAATTCCTCTGCTGCAAGCAGTCCGAGCCTCCCAAAACATCAGCCTTTTCCTTACATCTTTACAAATCCTATCATAACAATACTTAGAAATAACCAATTAAAAAAAATACAGCCACAAACTCACGAAAAAAAGCAAAATCAGAATTTTGTGAACGGTTGCTCTTTTGCTGCCCGCCCACCTGTAATTTCATATCTCACCGTGCTGAGGGAGAATAAATAGAGAGAAACAAGCTCTTCTACTCAAGGTTAGAAAACAGCCAGAATCCATAGACATAAATTTTAAGTAGTATTAAATTGGTAGCAAACCCTTTGTTTTATGGAGCAGTACTACAGCTAACACAACATAGCTTCGTGATAATCTTTGCTTCTTCAGCTGCAGACATTTTGCATGTAACAGCACTTCACCGTGATCTGCATGTGCTCACCAAGTCCTAGCAAAAGAGATGCTTACAATAAGACATATTTTTATTTTGCATAGTACCCACGACATTCCTGTAAGTATTTTGCTAGTAACTGCAGCATTTGCATCAGCAGTAGACATAGCTTCAAATATAGTTGTTAGCATTTTTAACAGCTTGCTGTGGATCAGTGAAGAGTAAGAATTAAGAGTATTTAAGCGATCTGAGGAAAGTTTTGGTTCTGCAGCTGACTGCCTAAGCAAAGCAGTTTGAATTATTAGAATACAAGTTGTCACAGGAAATTTCTGAAGCTGTATAATACATGCTGTACCCTTGCTTCAGAAAGTAATCATAATTAATGTGTCTTTAACACTGGCAAATGGCATCCTATAAGCACATGAAATTTTAAGCGAGTATCAAACATGACCCTTAATGGGAATTTTATGAGCCACTCTCATTATGCCATTTGTTACATTTGAAGTTGCGCCCTTGAAAGTTAGCGCGGCTCCTCAGCACGGAGGCTGCTCCATCGGGCGGTTGGACAGCCCGCAGTGCCTATCGTGGCATCAACCACACTCTAAATAAGCTGCAGATTTTTCCATTCTGCACAGCAGCAGACAAGAAACTTGCAATTTGCCCTTGTGTGGGAGGGAAAGCAACAGAGATACTCTCTTACCAGGCAGGTACATTTTCAAAACAATCAACCATAGCTCTGAATGGAGGGAAAGCTTTAGGATAAAGCTATAAGACTGTTGTACTCTAATATCTTCATCCCCACTCAGTCTAATAAACTCAGATACTATGCCACAGAACAAATGAAATAACTGTTACCAAAGATATCCAGCACAAATCAAAGGAGGAGGGAAAACAAAACAAAACACCAACCACAAAAAACAAACCAAAAGACTCCAAAACAAACAACAACAAAATATTTCCCAACTTCTTCTCAGGAGCAGCACATTTAGGAAACAAACCTCCTGCCAGAGCCATACCTCCAGAGCTGCCTCCTCTCAGCAGGACAAGACCTTTCCAGCACAGACATCCAAAGAAAAAACCCAAAGGTGTGGTCACTGGTGGGGAGATAAAGGGTGTCCTCAGTGATTTCAGCTGTGACTGCAGACCAGGTGAGCAGCTTCACCTAACACAGGTGTGTGGGTTGCCGGCGGGTGGGAGCTTTACCTGGGGCAGTGTTATACTCCCACCCAAACCTGCCCTTAACCCTGGGCAAGAGGAAAAACCTTCTTATTAGACCAATGGGTTTCAGCATCAAACTCATCCTAGTGCCTGTGCCCAGGGGATGAGGTACCTGGAGGGAGCAGCTCTGGAAGTAAAACATTTTTCTGCTATTTTGTTATGTCAGTGTGTTCAAAAGCACTTGGGCTAACAGTACTGAAGTAAGGCACGTTTCAAGCAAAAAACATGCATTAGCAGAAGCCAAGTGACAGATTCAGGCAGCTATTCTGAGCTACACACACACAAAAATCAAAAGAACGAAAAAACCAAAAAAACCCCCCAAACCAAGTATTAGCCAGGCAAGTAGGGTCCTGCAGGGCAGTGGCCAGGAGTGATGCAGGGGGGAGATGACCAAGGCAAGGCAGAGCTGGGGAGCACCTGCTGCCCCCCCAGCCCCCAGCACTGCTCCCTCCTTCCCCTGCCTGGCGCAGGCTCGGTCTCCGCTGGGATTTGGGGTGCTCAGTGCACTGTGAGCGGAGCTGGCAGTGGCAGGGAGCCACAGAGGCTTGAGGGTCTGCCTGAGGGCTACCTGGCGTCAGCTAGGGAGGCGTTTTCGGAGGTGCTTGAGTAGAAAGTCTCTTGGGGGTTTGGATGATGAGTAAGCTCAGCACAAACCGCTGGGGATGTGCATGAGAACACGACCCTGGGCGCAGGGGGGAGGGAGGAAGGCGCTGGGGGCTGCAAGGAGGGGTGGGAACTGTGTCCCCCATGGCTGCTCCAGCTGGAGGATCCCGGGAGGTACCACCACCCCAATGTGGTGCTGCAGGCTGGATGCAGCTGGGTGGCATGGAGATTTTCCCTTGTCCCCACAGCTGCTGCTGGGACACCTTGATCTGTTTCACTGTGTTCAGGTGGGAAGTAATTTTGTGAAGAACTTGTGCTTCTTTTCACCAGGACTCTAGAATTAAAGATATTGCTGCCTTTGCCTCTCTTCTCAGTGGAGCCTCCCTGCAAATGTGTTATTTTGGACACTTCAGCCTTCCTACCTGGTTCATTTAGCCTGAAACCGAGAGGCTTGTGGGTGAGACTGGAAAGGCTGACTTCAGCAGCAGAAGACTTGGGCTTTTTAGCAGGTCCCTCTGAGTGTGCCGAGATGACAGAGACCCCAGACCACCTTGTCCCAAACTCCAGCTAAGCCCAGCCAATCCTCCCCCTAGTGAGGCTGAATGAAAAAAGCTTTTGTCTTCAGACAGATGAATCTCGACCCTCTTTGTGGCTTTGCCAACAAATGAAACCTCTGCTTTAAGAGAGAGATGGCTGACGACAGCAGGAGCACACCCCTTCAGCAGGGAAATAGGACTGCATTCAATAGCACAATAAAACTCATTTGTGACACTAAGTAGAAAAATGATACTGTTCATCTTTGCTTACACATATGGTAAACCAACCTGCGTGTTGGGAGCATAAAAACGAGTCAAAATACAGATTGATTCTGAAATCAGTTCTTTTTTTATCCTTTAAAACCATGGACAGGAATGTACAGCTCCACAAAAACGGAGGCCAAACATACTGAACCAAAACATTTCCTGGGATGCTGCGTGACAGTTTTTCTAAGGTTATTTCCTTTCATCCACACTCAGTCTAGAAGCGGCTTCCATTTGCAGTTAAAATAATCATGGTACACATTGCACACTCCTTGAAACACAATCTTTGTCATAGGCACTATGATTATTTTTCTTCTGTTTTTATTTCTGTTTTTACTGGTGCAAAAATAAACACAGTTGAAAATAACACCTTCCCCTCCCCACCCCCACCCCCTTCTTCAGTGTGTTTAGGCTATGTGGTTAAGTGGATATTCTCTCCAGTTATTTAGATTAATAAATCTTAAGTTGGAGCATTCATTTCTGTGTTCTAAAAAACGTTTGTGCATGTAGCTCTACACACATATATATATATAGTTCAGAAGCCCTAGGTCCAACTCAAGTGTTTATCAGTGATTTTATTGACAGAAGAACCAATTTTGTTGAAATCAAATAGTTGTCTTATTTCAGTGAATGGTTCAAGACTTTCAGCTGCTAAAAAGGTTTCACAGGACTTGCCCTATGCACCGAGAATGCTCAGGCTTCATGTCCACATTAGGTGCTGTTTTGTGCATATCTACAGATTAATTTTAAGGTAAACCTAATACTATGTGATATGGAGAAGATCTAGCCATGGATAAAGGAAAGGATGAAATCAGGTATAACTCTACAATAGAAGTTCATCTATTTAAATGAAGCCTGATTGATTCTACTTCGCTCAGAAAAAAAGTCTGAAATACTGGATTGGTGACCATCGAGACTAGTTCTAGGCACCGATAATTCCACTTCCATTTCTGAACATCTTAACATCCTTGTTGACTAAATAGTGAGGACTGAAAAACTATTCGACCAATAGATCAGGCACATGATTTGCAAAGGCAACTCTTCCCTTGCAGTTATTCCAACTATCCCAGCTGGATATTCACAGTGAACAAACCATGTTTCCACTACCTTCATTCCATTTTTTAAGTGCTTTTACTATGGGAATTGGCTCCACATCTCATCGGCAGCTGGTGAGCTATGAGTGCAGGTCACTGCCTGGTCTTCTCCCAGCTAATTAAGGAAGATGGGCAAAGTGCTGCCACCCTGATCTTACCCACCAGGATAGAAAGCTGCCCGTGAGCTATCGTACCTTCCTACAGCACAAGCATTTGCACAGTGATGTGTTCCCTTTTTTTCTCTGAAGCCATCTAGAGACAGCTTTAAATGAATGTAAATGCAAAACTACTACTTATGTACTGGTGAAATTGAAATGAAAATCACAACTTTGTTGCCAGCCTATACGGGCTTACAGAGGAGCCTGGTGTTAAAGGACTGTCATTTCTAGGGCTTTTTCCAAGTCACCCTTTTGCCTCAATCTTGGGATAATTTTTCATTTTTAGCTTCGGAGGCCTCCCCTGCTGTGAAGCCCAATTCCTCACCTGAGGAAGGGGCTGAGCCTGTGGGATGCTCCCTCAAGAGCCCAGAGGGCTGCCTGCAAGGCTGAAGGAAGGCCTGGTTTGTCCTGCTTGCCAGAAAGCGGTGTGGGACTTGGTATGACACCCACACCTCCAGCAACAGGGTGTCACTGCCACCTAAGTAATAGAAATGTCCATTAGTTAAATGAAACTGAGATGGAGGTTAAGGGGAATGGTAAATTCTGTCCTAGGCACGCTGAAAGTCCATCCTGAGATACTACAAACCATCGATGATTTAAACCAGGCTACCAGTTTATATACATTACAGCCTGCAAGTAAATGTGACCAAATCACAGAGTCATTTTAGCATTACTAGTCTGTGCAAATACTAGTGGAAGTGGCTAGAAAGGTTTTTGGTAATTAGCCCTTACTCATGCCCCAGTCCCCTCTGCAGAGAAGGCAGAGCACATCTCTTGTCTTGGCTTTGCTTCATGTTGTAAGTGATTTTTAGGTACATTGGCCCTTGCAAGAAAGAAGGATCATTATGGAAGAAAGATGGGCTAGATAATCATGCACACGGACACAACCTGCTCAGAAAACCCCTCCCCTGCCAGGATATCCATTCCTCCTCTGAGGTCTGAATTTTAAAGACTTTGTCTCCTCAGCTGCTTTGGAAAAAAGCCTACCATCGTTAGCCGAGATGAAAATGCAGGCAGGCTGAATTTGCCTTCACTGCTTCTCACACAGAGAATACATACATACAGAGAAGCAGCACAGGAAATTATATTCAAAAGAGAGCTTTCTGAAATAAAACTGATAATGTGAAAGATCAGCCTGGTAGCTGAGCCGTGCCTAGATCTGAACGCATATATTGCCGCAGAACAAGTATGGAGAGTTTTGCTTGTACGTAATTCTTCCCAGTGAGGGCGGTGAGGCGCTGGCCCAGGCTGCCCAGAGCAGCTGGGGGTGCCCCATCCCTGGCAGTGCTCAAGGCCAGGCTGGACGGGGCTTTGGGCAACCTGGGCTGGTGGAAGGTGTCCCTGCCCATGGCAGGGGGTTGGAGCTGGATGGTCTTTAAGGTCCCTTCCAACCTAAACCGTTCTGTGATTCCAACATATACATGATTTTGGACTCTTAAGACTCAGCTTAAGTTAGAGGACCTTACACCACTGGAGTGTTACAAACTGGAGCTCAGTGAGTACAACCAGTTACTTTAGCAAAGACGGGTCAGTGCTGACAACTTTTAAGATGACTTTGGAAGCAGCTTCAGCTCTGCAATAATCAAGGAGAATACGCAATGAAGAACAAAAAAATGAGGTTAGTTGGAATTGTGCTGCTTCAGCGGTGTTCCAAAGATACCCTGATGGGCGGAGAGATTTCTGCTCAGATTGCTCCAGCTCAGGTGGTGGGAACTAACGGGTCAGGTCCAACCATGAGCCACAGCCTCAGAAACTGTAAAGCAGCACCACTGCTGGCAGTCCCCACAACCTGACAGCAACTGAGAGTCAGTTCCATAAATTTTTAGTTCATATTATTTCATTTCAATTTAATGAGAGAAGCCTTCACAGAAGTCAGTGCTGGCACCTGTACAGTCACCAGCGGGGGAGCTGAGACACCCTGGTGCTCAGGGTGGGCCGTTTTTAGGAAGGACCATAGGCTGGCACCACAGAGGTGGAAACCTGGCTTTTATGCGGTTGGCTCAGCTGCTAAGCCAACGTAAATATCTTCCTCTGGGGCCCCCATTCCCCCCACACTAACTGTGCGTTCAGTGAAACAGCTCCCACTTGTACAACACCAGAGTCTGACCTGGAAGTTTTGTGTAGTTCATTTTTTTCTTTGCAAACATGTTAGTTTTATTTACCTTTCCATGTAAAACCCAAAGTTGTCATTGATGTACACAGATCTCCAGCATTTTATGGGCAATTCAGTGCATAAAAGAACTAACTTCACACTTCTCAGAAAATGGTTAGAATGATTTGGGTTGGAAGGGACCTTGAAAGCTCATTTAGCCCGATCCCCTTGCAGGAACATCTTCGACTAGATCAGGAGAGAAACATGAAACAGATCTCACCCATGCCCTATTGTTGTGATGTAAATCTAAATATTTGTAATTTAGGCTTGTAACATCTAATTTTATTTTTTTAATAACATAGTTCATCTAATACAAGCATTTCAAGAAAGATGTTTTAAAAAACTCACAGAAGAAATTTTACCTTTTCAACACTTTATAAAGGGTCCCAGAATTTGGAAAACACTAAGTTACAAAACAAACTAGTCCTGATGACCACAGTTTCACCAACATGAGAGAGATCTGAGGAAGAAATAAAAGTAAGGCAAGTTTTCCAGATGGCATGACCTGGCCCAACGCAAAATCCATCCCTCCTCACCCACGGAAAAAGCTGTGCCATAGCCAGGAGAAGCTCCCTACCCTATTTCCAGAAGTTCATCTCACTGCACACTGAGAGTGTGGTGGGGGCCAGGTAATACTTCTACAAGCTGCTGTTTGGCCCATCAAGAACAGTCAAATCTCTGCTATTTCTAGGACATTCAAGTTCAGCAGATGGGTTCAATCTCAGTATCAATTAGTAGATTTTTGAATTTAAAAAAAAAAAAAAAAAGACATTGAGTATTCATACCTCTTTTCTTTCTGTGCGATACTCATTTTCTCCTGGAAGAGATCAGAGATAATCTAAAGCAAGTGAGCTTAACTTGAGTCAGAAAGCCATAGTGAAACCTATAGCATATTTCCATCGTGCTTATGCTGAGGTAAGCAATACTGGCCTCCTTGAATAGGAGTGGGCTTTACGTTATGAAAGAAACATCATCTTAACGTTATGCCAAGCAAGGGAAACTCTAAACCTGAATTCCTTAAAAAAAAAAGGTCTTAGACATATTACTGGCATGACTTACAGAATAGCCTCAGTGAAATTTTTGTTTTCCTGATGAATCTCGATAACCTTCAGCTACTACTGTTTATTTCAAAAAAAGCAATGAACTATCTCCTTATTTTAGAATATTAATTATTCTTTGTATTCTTTTCTATTCTTCTATTCTTATTTGTCTCTTTAGTTTCCAAATATGTACATAACTGAGAGCTCTTGTTCCATACTCCTTCAAAGCAAGATGTACATTAAACTAGTATTTGCCATATAACTCTCAATTTTATGAACTTTGGCATCATTTATATTACATAACTGAATGCAATGCACGTTAGAGTTCTTAAACTTTAGAGATATTTTTGTATTAAGAGGCAGAAAGTCGTGCCTGAAGCTATGGCTCAGGACAGTTCAGGTGACTTCTGGTCTTTGGTACTCTGAAAGAAGTCCGAGGCTTCTGGTCTGAAATCTGACAGCATTTCCCAGTGCCGGGCAGGAGAACCCGGAGAGAGCCGCTGACTCTGAGATTGGAAACGTTGACACCAGCCAGTATGTAGCAACGTCAGGAGAATGCTTTACAGCCCAGGCCACGTAAATCCTTCTTCAAGGGAAACATTCCCTGTTAGGTCTACCCAAAGCAGATAAATGTAAGTGTATAGAAGTTTGAATGTTTTAGGCCTTAAATTTACTCTGTGGACATCATCAGTGTCCCAAAAGTCAGGCTGTAAATCATACTCTTTGTTCTGAGGGCAAGGTAAAATTGAATGTGAACAAAGATGCTGAAGCACCATAAATTCAGTGATTTCAGTAAAACCACAGTGGGAATAGGAAAGCACAGAAGTGGACCTTGCAATGCAAGAGCAAGGAATAAGGGCAAGAGTACATCAGTGCCCAGTCACTATAGTGAAGTGGTACAGACCATGGTCACTGGTAAGGAAACAAGAAATATCAATTTCATGTAGGTCTCCTCCTGATAGTGTTAGAGGATATATTACTAAAAGCTACAGTACAAGTACAGGATTTCCATGCCCCTTACATATGTTATATCCTATACTTTCTTTATGTTCTTCAGTTGTCAATAAACACCTCTCCATTAGAACTAAAAAATATTGTAGATTGTCATATAAAAATAAACAAACAAATAAATAAATAGCAATATCTAAAAATTAGAGGTTGTCTTGCTCTGTTTTTACTTTATTATTTATCTGGGAAAAGTCGCACAAGAGTAGCCTTGTGGGGTACTAGAAAACCACTCCTTGTTTACAGGACTGTTGACCAAAGAGGAGATTATTAAATCTTTTCAAGAAAGTAAGGGCCAGTGCAGCCTTGTCAGTGTCTTGTGATCGCTCTGTCTCTGCAGCAGACATTGAAAACTGTGCTGTAGTAATAAAGACTCAAAACATAATTACCTTTGTTTCAAGCAATAGTACAAGCATTATAAATTTGGGAATTTCTGCCCCTTTTCCTTTTCTTAAATACTACCAACTTGGTCATTAATAAATTCATGTAGTTTAACCTTTTGGCAATTTCAACAGAAAACCATCTGTACTGGTTTTTACCATTAAGATAAAAGCATTTTTGCCCCCGCCAGCGTACACTGTGGATGTCTGTTTCCCCCTCCACTGTGGCTTTCCCCAGTTCTAGGCTTTCCTAGCTGTGCTGGCTTTCCACTACCACAATATATTTTGTGACTGGATTTCTTGCAAGAGACTACCGATTCCTACAACCCAATCCTCTAATCGCCATGTAATAAAAATGAAAAAAACCCAAGCAAGCAAGCAAGCAAGCAAGCAAACAAACAAACAAACAAACAAAAGTCCCCAACCCACCTATTAATAAGTTTGCTGCTCTTGTAGCTATTTTATTTATATGTCATGTTTGAATTTTGCTATTTACAATACAAAAATCCTGTTTGGTAATGATGATTTAGAAGCACCAAGCCTAAAAACTGAAGATTGGGTGTTGCAGTTGTTTTCATGTGGGTAGACATCAAACCAAAGGGAGCACAGTCTTGCTATGAACCTACAGCAATAATGCGGCACACAAAAAGAACAACAGTTTGCATCGCCTTATATTTTCAGCAAGATAAAGTACTATATTATTCTATGAATAATTTTTAATATAATTTAGATACAATCTTGTTCTCTTTGTGGAAATCTAACAGTCCAGCATCTGGACCACAAAAAGGGACAGAGGTGGCTTTTAAGACTGTGTGTCAGACAATACAGATAATAGGATCATTGACCTGTTGGGCTACTGAAATAAAATTTAAAAAAGATAAATCACAAAAGCTGAAAAAACTGTACTACATATTTGCTTTTTCCCAATCTGCTTGAAGATGAGCATTT
This sequence comes from Falco cherrug, assembly GCF_023634085.1. Lineage (NCBI taxonomy): Eukaryota > Metazoa > Chordata > Aves > Falconiformes > Falconidae > Falco > Falco cherrug. Next base: position 45,399,670 of record NC_073705.1, read on the forward strand.
TAAAATCATGCCAAGATAATAAATCACTTTATATGCTCATTCTTCTCCCAAGTAAAAAACAAGTTCATAGGGAAATTCCATTTTATTGAAAGGCAAATTATATTAATGCCATTTTCAAAACCAGTTTTTGTTCCAGGTCTGCTCCTTCAAGCTTTAATTTTATTTGCTGAAGCTAGGACTCTGAAAAAGAAGTTCTTTGGTATTAATTTTCATAATTTCTTATAAGAGTAAGAAAAGTTCAAGTAATGTTCAACTTTAGACTAAATGAAGCTGGGGATGAACTGGGAAGAGGAATGCAGATTTTCTCCCTACTTACATGAGAAGCAGATAGGAGTTACCCAATTGAACATTTTGATTCAGGAGCGTATCTAACACATGCCTGGTCATAAGCACACGCCATCGTCTCATTGTTTTTACAGAATTTAAACCTGAATCTGTAAGATTCTGATGAATACCATTGGAATCAGCCACATGGTGGTAAGCTCATTGCTGTTAGAGCCTGGTCAGTGAAACTCCGCCCATGTAAAAGACAGACTTGACAAGCCAATCACTCGGCTGACGAACCTTGCACTGTATTCCAGTGATGGTGTTCACACACTGATATAATTTTCATAAGCAAAATGAAAGTAGCTCCATAAATCAGTGTAGAATTCCTTATATCATGTGGTAGGCTACTCAGCTTTGTGACACTGGACATTGGACATTGAGCAGATTTGGGACATGATCATCAATTAATATAAACTGTTGTTAATGCATTGACTACACCCGCTGAGAGCACGGCTAGGTGGCTAGATGCCAAAAGCATGCTGAAGAGCTCTTTTTCCATGGATTCATTCGTTGATCTAAATGGGATCCTGCAAGAATTAGAACATTTCAGCTTTGGGTCATGGGTGTACTGAAGAGTTTTTCAGTGGTTAATGCTATGAAACTTGCCCATACTCACCTACATTTCCTATTTCAAATGCTGGGATCATTCTACTGGTTTTTTTAGGGTTATTTTGGGTTGCTTTGAGGAAATTTTATACAGAAGGACAAAAACAACCAAAGATGAGGGTAAACACCTCTCTCACAATTCTGCTCCCCAGCATTATGCTGAAGAGACACAGGCTTTCTCTGCTCAGTTCAGAGAATGTTCAATTTCTTTAGGTAGTTGCTCTCCCCGTTCACTCGAGCGCAATGCTGCGTGTGTGGGTTTGCACACCAGACCACACTTGGAACTTCATAGCTCAGATACAACTGTTAATTATGTTACAGGTAAACGGCTGAGTTCAGAGCCTCTTTCAGGGGGATTACAGTCTGTTTCCAAGCCTGGGAACAGATGTAATTGTAGGAGTGAACCGCATTTCTCACTGACTCGCATCCCTTCCGATCCACCGAGTTCAATGGGATCTTAGGGGTCAGAAGCAAAGCAAAATTTGGCCTACCAGTTCAGCCGCTTCAGTACAACTCTCTTTTGTGTCCTCTATGTAATTAATTGCCAGACCTCAGAGAAAATGTTGTTCCATTCACTGTAAAATAGGAGGGTCCACAGAGGAAAATAGTTGCATTAGAGAAACACACAAACGACATTAAGGCTCCCTAGTTTGATGTTTTCAAACCATTTTCTTTTCCTCTGCAAACAATGTCAGTTTCAATAGGATCTGAACAAATAATACACTAGTCTGTCATATGGTTAATATTAACGTCTCTCTATTCAAACATGCTGAAAACTGAATAGAACAGTTAACATATAACAGTCACACATCCTTTGCTGAGTACAAGATCGCATCTCTAACATGAACTGAAGATAGCCTCACTATTTCAGATCTCCATCTGTCATTCAGTCAAACATTTCATTCTCTTAAATACATTGCTTTTCCCCTCTTTCTGGGTCTTTCGGGGGTGCTGAGTGAACACATTCTATCCATAAAGGCATTGCTTATGATATGGTTCTTTCTTCAACAGAAATCTTGCCGTGTGTTTCCCATATGCAATACGTTGCCAAAGGTGAATTTGCAGAGTTTGGTAGGATTTGGCTTTACATCTGGATTGAAAAGATTTAATTGTGAAAAGCCTGTTTGGGCAGGATTCTGCACTTTATTGCAGAGAGACCATCTCTTGATGAAATTAATGGCGAGCAATTAATTAAATGTGATCGCACTTCACATTATTGAATCAGAGCTTTATGTGGTAGCTGGTTTTCCTATTACAGATACGTTCGTAGGGCTTACGGGCAGAGGCAAGCTCACTCTGCTCATGTCCCGAGCTGGTGGGATGTAAACGGCGTTGACAGAAAAGTCACACGACTGTAGGGGTGTGAAGCTGAGCCCCACCTAACACACCTCCTCTTTCAGAGGGTTTCCTTGGGGTGGGCTTGGGGCAATAGCCACAGCGGTCAGCTCAGCTCAGGCAGGGTGAGGTTGTGCCCAGCCACAAGGTATTGCAGAAACACAGTGGGGTGAGACCACTCCTCACCGTGATCCCACCTTACTGCTACAACAAAAGCTCTGTGTATCTGAAGGGAGTCTGAACCAGGCACGCTCCATCCTGGGGCATCAAGCATAGTTTGTCCTCAAATATTAGTGAAAACACACAGCAAAGATTACAGCCATAGAAAGTTCCGAAAACAAGACAATTTCATCAACTTCATCTTCAAAAAAACCCCCAAAGCCAAAACCACAAAAGAAACTCAAAATAAGACTTGCTGAATGAAGACTGCGAATAGTAATTATTTTTACTGCCTTAACAAAAAAAATAAAAAAAAAATGACATACACCTTAAGCGTTTCTTTTCCAAATTTACTTGACAGAGGTTAAAATATTGCTTTATTCTGACTCAACATACAACAGCACTGAGTGATTGATTGTGCTATTTTGGGAAGTCTTGAGACTTGTGAACTGGAAAGTCTGGGGCACATTAATAAATTTAACAATTAACTTGCTGCAAAGAAGTATTTTAATACATTCTGTATATACTGTATTTTTTTTTAATCAATCTTTGGACATTAACCAGGGAAGGCTATTTAGAAATTATTTATTATAGTTGATTTTCTTTTTCCCCATGAATAAGCAATTATTTTAAAACTAATAAAAACTGTGACGCTTGTGTCACTGAACCCAATTCATTGCATTATTGGTATATTGTCTTAAAATTTATGGGGGGGAAGAGGGACTCAAAAGAAAGCAGATGTAAAAAATGTTTATAATGTGATTGGGATATAGCACACAGGAAATGACATTTCTTCTCTAAAGTCTTGATCCCCTGCAGGGAGTGATTTGGTGGAAACCATCTGCTCTTATATAGCCCCATTAGAATCATGTGCATGCTTGTGGGTCTGCCCATACTGAACCATCTGCAGGGTTGAAGCTTTAAAGTTCACAAGCCTAAGCCACGATTAATTAAAGTGACCAGAGAAACAAAAGTGGGAACAAATTAGGGCAGCATGGACACTTATCGGCTTGATTTTGATCATATCGGATCTCCCTGACTCTTCTCTGAATATTAACCCATAATAAAAAAATAAGTTAAAAAAAATACACACACACACACACACTCAGAAGTGCTTCTGAGAGCTTACAAATGTCTTCAAAGTATTAACAGTTTAGAAATGTTGAGGGGTGGGTAACGAATAACAGACTCTATGATCCCACTGGAAAAAAAACCCCAAACCAAACCCCAAATGCAAACCTGTTGTAATGCACACTTTTTGCATGATCTCATGTTGTTTCTCACTCTCCACCAAGGCAGCTGTGACAGGCAAAGCTCAGAAGATGGAGCAGCCGCAGGCTCCTGACCACTGCATCTCTATGGACCCCAATCCCACTCCGCACGTGGCCAAACCCAAAGCTCCTAAATGTTTCCATGGACTTTCTTGGGCTGACACATTAATGTCAAGTTAAGAGTTAAGCATCTGGCTCAGTTTAGGGATTTATTGTCACTCCACAGTAGGCACCAGACCTCAGAAGTAGATGTCTGCGTGGCTGTTTCCATGGTGTGAACCTGGAACCAAGAGGAGAGGGGGAGAGGGGACCGGGTCTGTGCTGGGGTCATGGGACTTGCTCCCCAAGGTATGAATCCTGGCCAGCAGCTCACTGCAGCGCTGCTCTGAAACTAGAAATGGATCTAAGAATGGTCTGGGTCTTTACTGAAAAGAAAGATGCATAGCCTAAGCCTTCGGACAGCTGAACGGGACTGTGGTAAAATGCTCTGTAACTGAAACTGTATGCGTAATCCTGCCTCGAAAGCACCTGATGCACGCTTCATCCCTCCTGGAACTTTTCCCTTAAAAAAATATTTTGTTAAAAAACACTATGATATGAGGGCGATTGACTATTTGGTTTCTTCTAAGTAGATGCTCTTAAATTAATGCATATAAATAATTTGTATTTAATTTCCTCCCTTCCTGTTTAGCAAAGCATCGAATGCACAGATCTCGTTTCCCCTCCCGCAACCCCCACACAAAGTCACTTGGTCAATACCGAGTCTCTTTGCGTTTCACTTTTTAAGACAAATTGTGCCTCTCGCTCTGACTTGGCCATGGGGCTCATGGGCAGAAAGGCCGTGTTCTCGCTCGCGCTGCTTTCTGCTTCTACGCTCGCCAGTTCATAGTCCTCCGACCGCCTCGCGTCCGTCAGAATCCGGATCTGCTCCTGCACACTTTCTAGCAATATTTTCACTTCATGTTGTTCTGCTATAAGACAATTACTGACTGGGGAACTCACATTGACAAGTTCAGCTGAATAGGAGTTTTTGCACCATTTGATGCCTGTTACTTCAGAAACATTTTGCATTTGCATGCAGGCTTCGTCCAAGCCCACAGATGGGATGATGGGAACGGAGTTGGCCCTTGAAGATGAATAGCCGACCAAGTCCTTCTGATCCACGTTATTAAAATAAGGGGTTGTCTCTCTTGAAGGCAGTTGCATATTTATTGAAGGATTCTGAGGACTTTTTAAACCACTGGACGAATACCTGGAAAAAGTAAAAAAGAGGTTTTTGTTGTACATCAAGCGGTCAGATGCGAGAGGCAGCAGGATGGCTGTATGAGATTCAGTGAACTGTGCTGAAAAGGTACGTGTCATTCTTCCCTCACACTAGGAGTGCTTGGGTAATAGTGTGGCCCTGGGGAAAACAACAGACTCTGGAGACCTGGTTTTGATTCTCTCAGATCTGCAAGTAGCAAACCACTGCTTTCCTCTCAGTCTCATTTTGCCCACCAGCATATGAGAATAACGACAATTCCTTTTGAAAAGATTGCAGGAGCTATACTGTATTACTTCTCTTTTTTAATTGAATTTGAAATTCCATTCCAACATTCCTATATTTGAAATTCTTTTCCTACATTCCTAACTGGAAAAATGGACTGATGCTTTCTTCAATATCAGAACTCTCAATGTCAACTGGCTATTTTAGGAAAACTCTTAAAAAACATGCAGAAAAAAACCCCACAACTTTAACCAAAACATGGCTGCATAGTCTTTATTTACATGGAAATGCTTGTCTGTGCTTCCCTTTGAACAAGCACAGCATCTAAGTGCAGTGTGCCTCTGAAAAATGTGTCTTTTATTCAACAGCCCTTAATCCTAATGTCAGCCTAATTTTTTTTTTCTTAGATCTCATCTGGAAATAGAGCTGATATAGTGGGCTTGAGCAAATGTCTGTGTTTTCCTGATATCATAATCCTGTGTTTAAAAAAAATATAGAAAAATCCTTATCCTCCAATAATACATATCATAGCATGATTTTATTTATTGTGAGGCAACTATGGTGAATTTTCATCAACATTTCCATTTTGTTTCAAAGCCAAATTAATTATTTTGATCAGAAAGTGTTTTCATTTACAGGAAATACTTCAAAAGCAGAAATGGAAAGTATATTAAATATAAAATAAAGGAAACAATGTGAAAAAAAGGAAAAAAAAAGATGTTTCCCATCTGAAAAGTGGTATTACTAGAAATACTGTGGTCTAAGAGTTACTATATCTGCTAGTCATGATTGCCAAGGACGACAGACATCCCTCAGTACTGGAACATGTGTTATTTATAATCAGCTTTGTGATCATAACACTATTTAATAAGGCAAGCTAATGGTGAATTCTAATATGTTTTATCCGTGGATGAGGAAAGCAACATTTAGACCTGGCGTGGAAGCAGGTGTTTTCAGCTCTGACTTGAAGGGCATTTTTCTGAAAGCTGCTTAAGCCTGCTGGACTTCACTAGGGATATCCTTCTACTCATATGTGCCTTGCTGCTTTTTGGCATTAGCAGAAAGAGAGCTAAGGAAAAGAAAGTGAATGGCATGAAACAGCCATAGTCCAATATTAGCACACAATACTAATTAACTGGAAAGGCTTCCTTTGGCCCCATCCTCCTGGCGAGCTGTCAGACAAGAGAGAGGAGGAGATATCTTTCGGCTTGTTTCCAGCAGAGCGCCACTGAATTGTAATTAACTTGTCTACGGTGGCACTGTGTTTGTACAACTGCTTGACACATTAACCTGTACATGTGCACACACAGAGTTCTGCACAGCCCCTATACAAAAACTCTCCAGGCATCCCCAAAAGACCAGAAAACGCAGCTGGGAGCTCTGCGATGAGGAGGCGGTGTTGTGATCTTTGCTGCTATCTGATGGAAAGACACACCGCTTTGGGAAGTGGGACCCAGGGGAATAATAGAGCAAGCGGCTGCTTTGGATACGTGCTAGAACTTCTTGTACATGCTATACCCCTGCACTTATGTTTTACATCTGACACAGCTGAGACTCAGCTTTTGGTTAATTCTATTTGCGCAATGCTTAGACACACTCGTAGCCATTTCTGGAGAGCCTTTTTAGAACAGTTTTCAAGAAGCAGTATGACTGAAATACTGAGCAGGGACATTATTCCCGAGGGAGGACAATTAAAAAAAAATAAATGAAAACAAAACAGTGCAGACCTTTGGGTTGTGCCCATTCTTGTTTCCTTTGCTTATTATATAATTGTTCAAACGACTATAGCTGGAGAGATCGCATCAGTTGCATTATCCCCTTTTTTGGTAATTCGGGCCCTAAATATATTCTGGGCTGCACCCTGAAAACAAAGGGAGTGAATGTTTTTAATGAATTTCACATGCAATGGATGTATTATATGGGTGATATATAAGCAAAACCAAGAAAAGACTGAATTAAAATGGGTTTGGTGAGAAAACAGCAACATTTGCCAATTCCATAATATAGATTCAATTATACTTAGTATTTTGAAAACTAATTGGCAGGAACAATAACATGTAACACAATGCCTGGCATATTTCAATAATAGTTTTTTGAAATACAGATAGACACATCAATTTTATGTCAAAATTACATGTTGCTGCCTTATGCTTACAGGGCTTTGAAAGGAGGACTGAGGTGGAATTAAACCCCATACACACTGCGTGCAATAGGCAAGGTATTAAACTGGTAGGGATATTACATCTAAACCATGTGCGACTCAGCTTTTGGTTAATTACAAACCGATCCATCCTTCTACTTCTGACACAAGACTACTGCTGTTTTCAATAGACTGAGATTTAGACCTATAATTGCAGAATCTTAATTACATTTTCCTATAATTAACTTTCCCAGAACTATAGTTCCTCCTAAAAAAGATATGGTTTTTGATCAGAAAAATTGTTTTGTCTGAATAAATACATTCACGTGCGTGTATTTCAAAGCGCAGCTCGCTCTCCACCCTTTTCCTAAAACCAAGCAAAACAACAAACTAAAACATTTATAAATATGCAACAGTAATTATGTTATACAGTGTTTCAGAGTCGAAATTAAAGAATGAAACTGAAAGAAGCATAATAATTTTACTGCCCTGTCACGGTGAAAATTAACTCTATCCCAGCCAAAACCAGCACCTGCCCCCTTAAAATGGATATTAAAGAGCAACAGAAGGGACTGGAATTTAAAATACAAAATGGTTTGAATTCAGCGTAGCACCCATAGCTTTGCTATACGCCCTACTGCTATAAGTGCCCAGCACACGAGCCTGAGAGCAAGGTCCATTAAGATGAATGGCAGTCACTCCAGTGGCACTGCTAGGTTCTGGTTCAGCCTCGTAAGCACGTGTACCTAAGTATACACACCCCATTTTCTACTTGTAGGTATGACACGTTGGGTCTTGTATAGATAGACACATTTTTATCTGTATACGTACACATCCACAGGCTACAAGGCACTACTTTGAACACTTCATACCGTGTGACACAAAGAGCTGCCACTGAAAGCATGTGGTCAAACCACTGTCCACTGAACCACACATAAACTCACGACACCCCCAGGGACTTGAATCATTCTTTGAGATGTGGCCGCCATGGAGATGGTTTATTTTCTTTAAGCCCCTCATTTCAAGCAGGTTCTTCTACTCCTTCAAGTAGCACACTCGTTAAATAACTGATACTAGCTGTATTTGACTCAGACTCTCCAAATGTTGCAAAGAACGAGATCTGGTGCTTCTTGAAGGCAGCAAAAGCTTTCTTCTCAACGTGGAATGGGAAAAGGAGCACTTTTACAGGTCTATACGAAAACAAATCAGGTAAATTAGCCTCTTTTCTACCAAATATAAACATACAAAATCTGACTAAACTTCAGCCAGAGCTGCTGACGGATGAATTTCAGAAGGCTTGCAGAATTAGGGAGATAAACCACTTTGATTTGTACAACCCTATAGGAAAAGATGGAGGCGAAAAGGGAGAAGAAATGAAGTAGTGTAACTTCTTCAGCGGACAAGGGAACTTTTAATTTGGGCTGGAAATCTAATGAGAATACCAACACTATGAAACTAGCAGATGTTTAGATATTGAAAGCCATCTGATTTTGGGGAAACCTCTTCCCAAGTAAGAAGAATTCCACATAACATGGAATTCGGGAATTAATTTTTATTTTTGTTCAGAGATAAGATGTGTACTTATATTTTGGTTGAAGGGACACTTTCATTGCTGCAACACAAAATAACTTGCAAAAAATTCAGTGACACTTTTAAAAGACTTTGTTTTCATAAAGACTATCATCCGTAAAACACTGTCATAAAAGAAAATAAAAAAATTGCGTTTGTTTTCATGCCTAAAATTGACATTTAAAAAATTCATTCCCATGGGTACTAGTTGAAGACTTGGTATTGTATTTGCGATTTCCAGAGATTGCTGTGACTCCCTGTCACAACACCACCTGCTGATGCACACAGAAGACTCCTTCAGAAAAAGGTTCTGTTATTAGAGCTGATATTAGGAAGGTCTGATCCTACAGGCATCCCTAGCACCCAAAATACGGATGAAGTGCTTTAGCGTACTGAGGCCAGGAGTCGTCACACCCTGGTCCGAATATCAACCTTCTGCAGAACTGTGATTTAAAATATAGACCAGTACAAGATGATACCTGTAATACTGCACACAGATTTCCTAGAGAAGAGTAAATACAGCTACCCCAAAGACAGCTTTGCTGTTTTCTACCTGACTTCTCAACCGAGGAAGGGGCTGCAGCTATCTCTGGGACCCGTGCTACAAGACAGTGCCATTGAAGAGGCACGGCTGCTAGCCTGTCGCTTTCAGGAAGGCATGCATTTGGAGTCACAGTGTTCCTAAGGAATTATACAGCCCTTATGCTACAAATGGACAGTAATACATTTACTGCAAGAAGTAATAAACAAGTTTTTTCTTAGAAGCAGCAAATAGTAATGACAAAAGAAGTATAAGACAAATTTGTACTTTTTAAAAGAAGTCACCTTTTGCGGCTTTGCTTCTTCCCTTCCTAGGTAAGCCCTGTTCTTGGTCTGCCTTGCCTCATTACTGTGGTCAACTTTGTTGTTTAGATTCAGCTAGAAAATATTTAGCCAGCCAAGTCCCCCTCTCCAGGCCGGGCAGTTGTGCTGCAGGTTGGGAAGCGTGGTGAGGGAGGGAGGTGTGGGGTGAAGCACGCCTGCCTGTGGGCCCACGCACGCAACGACACACATGCGTAACCACCCTTATTCTCCACCGGCGACTGTGGCTGTCATTTGCCAGCAGGGGACAGTGATAGTAACTCCTTTTTTTCCTGAGGAAAATTAAACACGTTGGTGACCTCAGTTCCATGCTTCGTAAAGCCAGTTCCGATGCAAAGATGTACAGCTACCTTCTCAGAGCGTGACTGCTTGCTCTGCTGCACTTAGCTGTGACTTACATGTGCCCAAATGAAACTGGTGTTGTTTTATTCCATTCCAGATATCACTTCTAGTTTTAGATATGTTCGTAGTGATTCTGGAAAGGCTTTGGAAATCCATAGGGATACGTAAATATTATGCAAAATACCTCAGCAATTGCAAGACTTCAAAGGCAGCTGTAGGTGCTCAGGAGCACTTCTGAAATTCAGACCTTACGTACAGCTGGAGCTCACACTCAATATTCTAATAAGCTGAATTAAACAAAGGAAAAATACTGGATCCTTTGTGCATTTTCAAAGACAAACACACATGAAGTGATTCGTCTTCAGTCTACAGCAAACACACTGCGCAACATACATTGATTTATTTAAAAAACTGTAAAAGTTGGACTTCTGAATTATTTTCTTTTATTTGCTGAGTACCGATGGAAGAAAAAAATGCCATGCATAAGTTACTATAGCATTATTGACACCACTAGAAAAAGCATCAGTTAAAAAGGGTAACGTTGGCAATCACTCACAGTTTGTTCTAATCACTCCTGCTACAGCCTTTGAAAGGCTTAAAATAAGCAGCCAGCCAAATAAAAACATATTACCTTCCAAGAGTGCTGAAAACATTCTTCTGCTTTCAGTACTATAAACCCTGGATGTACAGTACACAACAAAGTTGGAAGGACTGTAATGGCAAAGCACATCAGCCACGTAGCAGTAGCTACTCACAAACTGGCTCACTTAGTTGCGTTGTTACTTACCCGTGACAAGGTACTGTGTCCTGGTCTGTGATCCTTGACTCTTCTAGCTGTTGATATGCTGGTCCTGTAATTCCATTGAACCTACCCCGAGGTAAGGGAGGAGTCCTCCGAAAGGCATTTCTATGTAGCATCCCACTTTTTTGTCCTGGGCTGCAGCATGAAGAGAGACTTCTAGGAACAACACCAAGAGTACAGTAAAAATTATCACAGCAAAAGTGTTAACTTCTGCAAAGTAAAGATTCAGGTTTAGTAGCACACGGATTACTTTTTATAAACTTTGCTGTGGCGGTCTATGACATCAGTAGAAATTCTCTGTGGAAATATAATACTAAAATCCACAGTTAGCTGTTGTTTATGCCATATTTAATACATTGTCTTTCTTCTAGGAATGAAAATAATTGCATGGCATGTTAAACGTTTCCTTGTACTGGGTGAAGGATGCTTCTTTTTTTCCATGCTGCATACCATAATCCTGCTATATAGAGCTGACTCCTCAGATAGTAGAGGCAAACAGCACAGCTCCAGCATACCTACAGCTCAGCTCAAAATCATGTCTTAAATCGACAGCCCATTATATCATCTATCAGCCCGCTAGGTGCTGCTTCCTGATGCAACAACATTAAATCAGGAAAAAAATATAAGTGAGGAATGTAAGTGAGGCTTAAGAACTGCAGCTTGAAAAAACCATCTGCGACATGTTTTCTCCATGTCAAACAAAATGTCTTTTCTATATTGTTTTATTCTTGTTTTATATACAGATTGCTTTCTGGTTTATATGCATGGATAAATACTGTGTTGTTTCTTTATGTAATATAACACAAAGTGGAATATGATAAAAACAAGTAATAGTTTTCTACTTATTTTAGAAAATGGCTTTTGTAAACATATTTTGTAGTGTTTTGGAAGGAGAATGGATTTTTTCCATTACCTGCAGGAATTAAAAGGTATCTAGGATCCATAGTTTTGGTATATTAACCATAAATTCAGCTGCTGCTAATGCAAAAATAAAGCAACACAGAATTAAGGCAAGATATAACCTACTTCTGCTGTTACCAGCTCGCTGTATTGCACAGTGTGACTGGCTGTTCATTTTCCAGCTACTCCTATTTCTCTTGACACCTCCTGGCTCTCAGAAATGCAGACATATTACCTAATACTCTGTTACAACCTTAATGACAGTTTAATATAGGTTTTGTGGATGCTTTTTGAGAGTCATTATTTTTGGTTACGTGAATAATTTCAACTTCTGATACAATTCAGCTGTTGCAAAAGACTTTTGATAAATTTACTTCTTTTTTCCTATTATAACATGACTTAAAAGCAATCTGCATTTTACACCTAGTGGGAACTTTATTTATAGTTAGGGCCACATCTACTCCCAAAGCAATTCTTGCTTGGACCAAGTATCTTGGACAAATTCTCTTGGACAAATTCTCTTGGAGTGTACATTTCCATTAAAACCAATCTTTTCAACCACAAAGTCTAAACACAAGAAATAAATTCAACAGTCTCTATCCTACTGCTCCACTTAGCAGTGTTCCATCACAGTCTTCACTCTGTTCTTTTCCACACTTTTACTTTCCTGGTGCTTTTTAATTGAAAAGATCAATAACCCATAGCAATAGCACTCCCTCAAGGATTTTTGATACTTCCTTAAATAGATTTTTCTTTAGCTATTAAGGAGGTTGTGAAAAACCTTTTTTAAAAACCTGAAGTACTGGCCTTTCAGTTCTGAAGGCTGAGTTCATGTAGTGAGTTACAGTTCATATTCTGTAAAATAACCCTACCACGTCACAAAAAAAAAATTGACAATTTCTGCTCGGGTGATTCTGAGGTTATTAAAGCAGGTGATTTTCAAAGATGCAGTTGAATGAATAATTTGTGACAGATAATGAACATCAGGGGGTTTTATTGATCACAGTATATTCATCAATGTACTACAAAAGTCAACAAACTGATTAACTTAACAGACTTTAGACTGATAAAAATTCAAAACTAGAAAGGCACTGTTTAATTGTGGCTGGATCGATGCCCTTGTGCACCTCCCTTGTTGGATAAGAGCACGTGGTCTCCCATCTAATAATGTGCGCATGCAAATTCACAAAAGCTCTGCATTTGTAATAGACATAATTTCAACACATACAGGTATACTGGAGATAACTGGTATGAACCTCCATGAAGATGCATAGAAATGACCTGTTTGGACTTCCTCCAACCTGCACTGCAACTCTCATTGCTGCACCAAACACTAGGCACTACGGGCTGCTAACGGCGCGCGGGCTGGTCACACTGAAGGCATCTGGCCCGTGCCAGCGTCGTCCTGCAATCACAGCAGCTCCAGCACCCTCAGAGCTTAAGCAATCGCTTTGTGGCTAGTGTGAGCTTCTTACGCTTTCAACATTTCTGACAGACAAAAGGGAGGGGAAAATGGACAAAAATAACCTGTGGTCAGGGATGAGACAAATTCACTCAGAAGAGCAGGGAAATATTTACAGGCAGTGGAGCTGCAAGATGCAGGACAACACTCATTTGTTGAAGCACCAAGGCCAAGATAGCAACCATTTTTGTTAAAACTTCTGTGAAAAAGTAACTCCAGCATAACCATGTTTTTCCTTTTTCACAAAACTGCTGTGAACATCAGCATACTCTTCCTCCGAAAACGTTACTAGACTCCCCCTCAGGCTTCTGTTCTATTGCTCACATGAAGTGTCCCTCTCTCTCTGAGACACACAATGCCTTTTGGTGGATTTCTTCTGGGAATTTATCCTCCTTTAGCCACTGTTATGGTTTCTTCTTCTCTGTACTCTAATCTAACTGGATAAAAGGAACCAGCTCACATAACTGAGCTGCTGAATAAAACTGACACAGAAGGAAAGCTGTAGCAGAAATGTCTTTAAAATCTAATGATCAATTACTCCAGAAAAACAAAAATCAGAATATGCTTAAACTGGTTAACAAATAATGCATGAACTAGGGAGAAACACAGTTCTGATGAATTAATGGTTTGAAAGAAGTAGTTCAACCATCTCAAAAGTTAATTAAGAATCTGGGATTCATTGTTGCAAATTGTTCTGTGTGAAAATTTTATTTAGGTTGAGCAAGCGAGTACAAACCAAGTCTGTTTCAGCAGGTGGGGTATTCTTTACTCAAGGCACGTACACAACTCCCAAGTGCAGTTAACTGTGTTCATGAAAAGAGACTTGCAGCACATTTACTGGAACTCTGGGAATCCTCCTGCACTGCTTTTTAGTTAGTTACTAAACAAAATTGAGTATACATCACATTATCAACATATTCAGAAGTAACTTTGTCAACAGAACATGAAAAGCATTATCAAGAGGATGACAATTAAAGTGTTAAAACTTTAGATGGGATCCCAATCCTTCCCTTGTTTAATAAGCACAATTGAGCTACAGAAATAGTCTTGATGTACATGGTTGTGTGTGTATCTATTTTACTTCTTCTTTCCTCCTCTTTCATGACCGTAATTCATGAAAAGAAAGATGCAAAGTTGAGGGAGGAAGGAAAGTTCTAAAATTGATTTTAAATACTCTGGCTCTGTACCTGCAAAAACTATACAGAGAGGTACATTATATTACATACTATACTATCTACTGATCATGAGATGCAAGCATTAGTGTTGAAATGATGGATTTAGTCCTTGCAAAACAGAAACAGCACCTAGATACTCACTGACAGAGCTAGGTGCCAGATAGACAGTGTGTTCTGATATTCCCTGGGAGTCACATTTTTAGGCTAAGTTAGACAATCCACTGTTAACATTTGTACAGATCAACTATTCAGACTTTCAACCAATTTGCAATTTTAATAAAAAGGATCTGTTATACCTGAGAACATAAGCATCTCTCAATAAATACCATACAATAACGTTGTATCATGAAGCCCTTTTGTCAGACTGTTTAAAAGAATGACACACCATAAGCACGACCTATAGCATAGACACCTCCCCAAACGCAGAAAGTTAACGTTTGGGACTTCAACAAAGCTGTATGTGATTAAATTATCACAGAGATTGTAAGGAGATTATTATGTCAAAAAAAGCTGTGACACGTGAGAACTGAACATAATAGTTTTTACCCCTTTTTTCTCTGTAGCGTCCTGTATCCCAAGCATTTAAACATCACTCTTTCCCTTGCCTCGGCAAAGTAATCGTGTACTCTCTCGGTGCATGATTACTGTCTAGGAAAACATCTCATCTACAATGGCACGATGACTTCTGTTTCCTAGCTTGTGTTTATGAACCATTACAGCTGGTCTGGTTCGCAGCCCAGGTGATGGAGTGGGACTGCAGCCTGTTGTTTGGAAAAACCTCTTCTCCCTTTGCATGTGCAGAAGAAGCTTTCCAGCAGCCAGCCTATATCTAGTAATCTACTCTGGATTTCTGAAATGGGAGCATTGTTGCTTCCTTTATGTATTCTTGTATTCGGCAAAAGCATGTGCTGGAGCTGACTGAGGGCTTTGCAACTCTACATAAATCCTTCCACACTATGCATATCATCTGATCACCACCCTGGTTCCACCAGAAGATACATACAATAGGTAAAGGGAACGGAGCGTGTGAAGGTACCTCAGTGGCACAGTTTAATTATCTGCCATAACTTCATCATTATACTCACCTCCATCCTAAAGCTATAATGATATCCAGGCTACTACTCCAGACCAGAAAGTTGTTCCATATTGAATGCATTGAGGATTCTTTTCAACTTGAATTGATTTATGATGAGTGTGCACCTATTTGTCATATATGTCACCATAGTCCTTCATTTACTTCTCATTATGCTTTCTCTGATGTATTTATAAGCAGCAGTCATATACTCTTTTCAGTGTTCTGAGGACTGAAATGAGACGGACTAAGGCTTTCTGTGGAACACAGGTCATTCATTCCTCACACTAGCTCGTGAATGCAATTTGAGTTCGTAGTAATCAGGAGGTCACTTTAACCAGGTGAGATGATAGTGGTGGTATTCTCATGCTATATTCAAACGAAGTGCCAACAGTGTCTGAAGTGCTTTTAATGTTTCTGACTTTCTGATGGACGTCTTGATTAATAACTCCTCTTATCCCATATAACTTTTCCACAGATGCATCACTTTGTGACTTGCTTATCCTTTGACCAAGTAACATATACTGAAACTTTTCTCTCTCATTTTTTTCTTAAATTTTATTAGTTCCCAAATGCCTGACCTTGTATTTAGTACAGCTGAACTTCAATCCACCTCTATTATGCCACTCTTTAAAGTGATTAAATTAATTCTTTATATAGAGATCCTTATCTGTACTGTCTTTTAACACTTTTCAGTATGTTCCAACTTCTTTGCGCCAAAGCCATGCACAAAAGCATTAAACAAAATTTGTCCCCAATACTGACTAATTTGAGAGCTTCATTAGTGCTCCATAGGTGAATGTTTTCATCCCAGTGCTTACCCTCTCAGCGTAACTCCTTACTATCTCCCTTTTAACCATCTCTGTGTATCTGCATCATAGTTTTCCTGCTTACTTTCTTCTATTATAGGCATTATACACACGTGACAACAAATGTGGACTGAGGCTGTGTAAAGATCTAGCTCACCTACATCAAATGCAAAAAAAAAAAAAAGTCATCAGTTAATGTTGCAAGAGCTGCTCTGGTAAACCTCATGATAATTTTTAGCCTTTTTTTATCTACCCAAAGAATCTGTCCTAAAGACTTGACTAGTCTAATTCAACATAATACATAATAGGTTTTCAGTTCCTTCAATACGTTTTCCTCTTCCTAAATATTAGACAGTTGCTATTCCATCGTCACACAGCACAGCTCCCATTCTGATAGATTTTGCTACCAGACTTGAATTTTCAAGAGCCATTTCTCCTTCCAGACTTCTTTGATTAAGATTAATCAGACCATCTTGACTTGAGGGCTTTGATTTCTGGATTTTACTTCCACCTTGACTGCAGTAACATCTTTTTTTCATACATTTGATTCTATTCCCATTCTACCTTCATCCTCAAACAAGCAGCCCAACTGAAAAATGAAATATATTCATTCAGGATTGCCCTAACTGCTTCATCTGTTATCTCTATCCCACCATCAGGTATGCTTCTTCCTGCATAGCAGCCCTTTTCTTTATACAGCAAGAACAATTGATTGCTTTCAACATTACCAGTAATTCTTAACTCTCAATGATTCCTGGAAATGTTCACTTCAAGCACGACTTCTTGCCCTCTGTGATATAGTTTGTTTCTTTCCCTACAACCCATTCCTTTTAGGCATTCTCTTCAGTACGTTTCTCCAGAAATCTATGTCCTTTCCTGGCGAAAACAGCAGATTGCTCATACTTTCACCCTTTCTGGCTTCCTCTGCCCTTACATTCTTAGTTGCTTTAGTTTATCAATACTTGTTCTTTGAAATTTAATAGCCTTATTAACAGAATAACTTTAATTTATTCTTTCTTTTAATTTCAACTGAATCAATTATATTGGGAGCATAAAGAAAAAAACGGTTACTAAATCGAAAAATTGTTTTTACTGTGGTTTTCATGGTGTTAGAAGTTCATTAAAAATGCAAAGGCAAATTATTTCAGATTTTAGAGTAAGTTTGTCCTATGGTGGCATTTTTGTAAGACAATACAACTGCTCTAGGCTGAAAGCTTCTGCGTTTGGCTTTCATCATGGCATTCTGTGAAATGAATCCCTCTAAAATCAATGATGACTGAATCAATGAATGAAAGTCAGAATGACTAATTACCAAGAAAACTGCTATTCAAAGGGATCACAACTCAATCCCATAATTAAAAAAAAACTCTAATTTGTTTCTCTCTCTGTTAGAAATCAAAATAGTATGGGGTCTCTTACAAAAATCAACAGATAATCTGAGATGAATTTCTGAGCGCATTGTATACTTCACAGGAAGTTTACTGATTAAACACATTTGTTATTTTCCAGTTCTGACCACACTAGGAGTTGTTTTACATATGCAAGCAGATGATGTAAATTTCTTCTACCATAATAACAGTGCATAATACAGGTGAAATGTTTTAAGAGTGAGATTCAGATTAGACTCTAATTTTCAATTCAATCTCTGCAGTCATTCTTTGCGTGCAGCTGAGGCTGGTAGAGACATAAAATTTGTATTATCTAGTAATCTGCTTGAAATAACTAGGTGATCTCTGTCAGTTGAATTTCAGCAACCACAAATGACTCCCCACCTTGATAATTTTACTGCCAGGCCAAAATTGTATTTGTTTTAGGAACTGGAAACAGACAGCTCCTGATTTTAAGAAATGATCACCCATCATTAGTGCCCTTGAAAACACCAGCAGAGAAAATAGGTCTGAATGTGGAACAAAATATTTCTGCAGGAAGCAGAAATAAAACAATAATATAGTTTTAAAACAACATAAACAGAGAACCTGCAAAGCCGCTGTAATTTTTCCAGGCTTCTTTCAGGTTTGCAATGGAATGAAGGGATGTTTATGACAAAATGTGTCCCAGTAAAAAAAGGTTTCCTCATTTGGCCACATCAAACACTATTTAGAAATTAAATTAGGAAGCTGTCACAGGGTGCATGCATTAAGGACAGCCTTATAAGTCTTAAATGTTCAAGTTTGTTGCATGTTTTATAAAGCAGGGGCCTTTTACAATAAATCTTAACTATGCAATAATTCTTTATAAATTAAGCTAGTCATTGCACATCTTAAAACAGTCCTGAAGACTCTTGAGATAGTCCAGTGGTTGACATCTGCAAATAAGATGACTGTTGGGTTGTTTTGTTTTTGAGGTTTTTGTTTTGGTGTGGGGTTTTTTTGTTTGCTTTTTTTGCCGTTTTTTTTGGGGGTGGGTGTGTTTTTTTTCCCACCCCCCTTGAAAAGAGATTTTGTGTGCAAAGGTGTTAAAATGCGCAATCTGTGATTCTGCATTAGTTCACTGTAAATTCAGTGTAGTTTATTCTGTAATTTCCCTATGGAAAACAGCAAGTCTAGATTGTTATTCAGCTTTTATTTTAAGTGACGTTCATAACCAGAAAGAATATTTTCAGTCTTTGATTTATTTCCACAATTTTAAGCTTAGGTAATGTCATGGTACAGCACCTAAAACATTTTAAACTTGGATATTGCAATCATGTTATTAAAGGTAAGGGAATGTCACTGTGTTTTTTCCGAACGTCACCTTTTGACTAAATGGAGATAAAACTCCTCCCAGAACTTCCGTGGAAAGCATTGTAGGCAACAATTCCATAGTTCATCTATGTTCGGTAAAATTACTAAGCATATTTTGAAAATCTCTATGCAATAAGGAATAAGCCCTGACAAATGGATCTGACATGACAGGTGGCATCATTTTTCTCATGCCAAATTACAGCCTTAAGTAAGGTAAAAGTAGATAGGACCCAAATATTCCCTACTGGCTCATATGCTGCACTTTGCTAGGTTAAGCAAATAATTCATTTAAAAGAGAAGGAACATGTAGCTGACTGGGGGACTGCACTGAAAATGCACCAAATACCACAGAAGCTAGATCATAACCTCATGCAACCCCAGAATTTTTATTAGTAATTTTTTTTTTGATGTCCTTTTTAATAAATGTTTTCCCCTACGGATCATCTAGCTAAAAAATTCTGAACTATTTTTCTCAGCCTTTTGTTTTCCTCTCTCTGTGCTTTGGATCAGATGTTACCACTGCCATTCCACCAACACTATTGCTCATACCAGATACGAGCTTGGTTTCTAGTCCCATAATGAAGCACCTGCATTCTTTTTCATCCAAAAGGGCTATAAACAGAATTCTAATCCAAATGCCATCCAGTGATGGGTGACTTTCCTCTTTTCTGCCTCTTGGAAACAACTATCCAAACTTTTTAAATACTGGTTTTCAAAGGCCACCATGTGTTCATAAATAAGTCGTTATTCATTTCAAGTATGACTTGTTTTTAAGAAACAGCGAGGAAGGCTGGAAGTTCGCAGCCATATCTTTCTGCAGCAAATGTGTCATTAACTTTATGAACATCGATAAGGAAAGTCTTGTTTTAATGGTTTCTCAAACTACAGTTGTTTCATTCACTGGTTTGTGTCTACAGCTTGGATGGTATCTTTAAATGCTTCCTCTAGGATTTTTACAAAACACAGATAAAGTCGGCAAGCATTTTGATTGCCTTTTATGTCTGCAGCTAAGAAAATGCTTGGACATCTGTTTAATGAGTCGGCTGAGGCTGTGTTGGTAGCATACCATTCCGCATCTCCCCTAGTCACAGCGCGCAATAATCCTGCACACATATCACCGGCTCAGCGACATCCCTCGGCCGCCTGCCAAATCTCCCATCAGACGGCTGTTTGCTTACCTATGTTGCTTGATGGGCTGGGTTCCTCTGTCGGGAGACAAGGCCTCTGGGAAAGACTGAGGGCCTGAAAAACTAGACTCCATAACTTTGTGCAGAATAGGCCCAGGATGCCTATCTGTTTTTGAATACTGTAGCACAGAGAATAAAATTAATTAATACACAAAAGGCAAAGTACATTGATGATGCTATTCAATCAGAATTCATACTGGAGCAGGGTAAGGAGCACTCTAATGCATTTTTAAATTAAAATTAGGCATTGCAGGTAATACGTTCATTCACTATTGTTTACACAGCAGGAAGTGCTGCTACTCATTATCCCCCATTACCTTCTCCACATCAAAATGATGATATCCGCATTAGTAGCAAAATTACTGACTGATCTGCCCATAATGATAGGGAACACTGATCCCTTCGACTAAAAGCCTGTTTTCGCGACTGTCCATGCAGAGACAGAGATCACAAAACACATATCACAGGACGGTCAACACCTTCTTGGGTCATTTGGTGATCTCAGTCAAACCCTGCTTTCATCAGCATGCATGACTATGAGAACCAAACTGAGACAGCATTTGTATCATCAGGTAAGAAAAATATGCGAATCTTATCTGTAGAGCAAGATATCCCTTCTGAGTAAGTCTGAAACTTTTGACCTGGGAGTATCTGTGCTAGTAAGAACGGTGTAAACATAATTCTTGTTGTGACAGTTGTAGGCGTAGGGCAGGCTCTGGGCACACAGGGAGGCACAAAGGTCTGTAGAGCAGACACCAGACATGAATGAGAACAGAATTCCTTCTTCTTGCTTTGTGATTCAACTGAAAATTCTACAAAAATGGTCTCTGATCCTGAATGGAACCAGAAATTCAAAGTATATAAAAAAAGCTGCATTTTGGCTTGGAAGTAGATAGAATCAGTGTTGTTAGTGGTTACTGGGTGATATGTCAGATAAATGAGAGCTTAACCCACATTTCCACTCAGGTATGAAAAATACTGCACCTTGCAGATTTTTTTTACATTGCATTACAATGACCTGTACTAAAAATAAATGGTCTATTTTTCTTTAATCCATTTCCTTCTGTATTGAGTTTGTATCTCTATTACTAGATACCTAGAGATACACGTTATCTTTACAATAAACTAGTATTGGGGAAGCTGTAATGTGATTAAATATTTTAAACAGAAAACGCAAAATAATAATGATCTTTTAAAAAATCACAGCGGTGAAAACCGCCATGCTATGATGCAATAGGATAAACATTTGTGGAGAAGATAGGAAGATTTCTTTCAAAGTACAGTTCTTCATAACTATTTTGTTGTCTAACAAATGACCAATAACTCCTTAAAAATACAGAATTATTTTCTGATTCTCACTTATTCTTATCTACATTTCCCCAGACTTCAGCAAAATCAAAAAAGAAAGTCATACAAGATTACTCTCTTTTAAAAATGGGCAATTTTGGTCCATCTACTCAGACTTATGACCGATTTCTATAGATAAAATAACAGACCTTCCAATTTTTCTCCAGTGCTCTCCTCCCTCTTTCTGCTGTGTGAAATACCCACACAAACACAGCTCAAATCACTGCTTACGTGCTTCTGAAGGCAAAGCTACGAGAGTGACAATATGCAAAATGTTGCCGCATGCATGAAGTAAACACAACTGAAATAATAAGAAGAAACATATTCCACTCTTATTTCTTTCAGTTACTATGATCTTAGTTGTCACTTGTAAACGTTGCAGATAAAATATTCAGACAGAAGTACAATTTTTAAGGTACTCATGTCTGTGAAGGTTTTAAACTTTAATAGTTATCTTGCCAGCTACAGAAGTGAAACTGTCTTTTATTTCTGACCTGAATAAATCAATTTGAGCTATGTAAAGAATGGGTTGTTAGTGCCAGGAAGCTATTTCTATCCTTTTTTTTGGTGTTTGTTCATGATATTAAATTGATGGTCTGAATGGCTTAGAAGACCATGAGTATGAACTGAATCATAACGGGTAATTAGAGATAAGCTGCATCTTTTGCTACATCTATAGTTAAAGTGGATGTGGGCTGCAGTGATGGTATAAAGGGGCTTTCCTCATCACAGCTGAGGAAAACCGGGACCCCCAGAAGCTGCTCCGATGCTGACCAGCAAACTACACTGCAGGTCCAACACTCAGAACCACCCAGTCACAGCCTGCAGAGGAGATTTTTGCCCCCTAACCAAACATCTCTTTTATGCCATTTTCAGATAAACTACTTACCAGTTACCATAACAGCCATAACATTAATTACAATGACAACATGAATCACAATTTAAATCCAGGGTCTGAATATACAGAGAATTTGAACAATGTAATTGAACTTGTTTGGATGTATCACATTTTTCATACATTTTAATAGGTTTAAAGATGGTTGGGTTTATTCTCCTTTAGCTTAACCATAATTGCCACATCCTTTCTCTGAGACCTTCTCTGGAGAAAAATATCTTCAGATTTCTGTGAGGAGCTGATGGCAGTATCAGTTTGTGCCCCCAGAAGTATGGTACAGGATTAGTCCCCATCCGTATCCCAATAGAGCCCATCCCACTGCTTCCACAGCCCAATTCTCATCTGGGCTGAGCTCTTTGGAGGCCTCTGACCATTGCGAGCTGCTGAATACTCAGCCATGTTGGAGAATAGGCTGTGAAACACTTTCAAAGGACTGTTCCAGCAGGTTGAAAGCATCACTGAAAGCTTTTTTTTTTTTTTATGGTTTATTGTCTTCTTGCCCAATTATTTGTGCTTGTTTGAGCAATTACTGAGAAACGCTGATGCATATGGCTAAATAAATTAAAGAATAATGATAGCATTTTAAAATAAACCATTTTGCAAATCTTCAATTTTTCATGGTTTCGTGGAGAAAATCATCTGTTATGTACAATTACTCAACTCCCTGACAATAAAATTCCACTCCCCGCTAGTTAAAGCTAAGCAAATCTGCATAGGCAGCCTGGGCTAGGAGACAAGAAAGCAGCCTCTGCTGCTGACCTGCTATACAACTGTGAGCACGTAATTCCCCTGCTCCATGCCTTGTATTCTTTATTCTAAAATGTAGGATCGATGGATAACAAATGCCACTCAAGTGTGACAGAATAGCTTGACACTGTTGTCCTAGTATTATGCAAAACAACACACCCATCCCTGCTCCCAGCTTTTCTTAGCTCTTCCTCCTCCATGACTTGCCTAAAATAGTAATAAAAACAGTCCAGAAAACCATGCAGCACTGGAAGAGAGGTGATGCAGGGATACCATTTCAAAAAGGACCAAGAAGGCAGAGGGGTCAGTTTTAAAATTACATTCAGAGCGAGTGCCTCAAGGAGGTAAAGAGCCAGTGATTTTTCTGGACGGGTTGATCTTTCACAAAAGCCCATCAGGTGGTATATTTAACATCCTTTCAGCTGTTCCCATACTCTCCTTATGTTTCTTTGTCTACAGTAGCTCTAGACTAGCCAGTAAATTTGAGTTTGTCTATCCTGGCAGCTCTTCCTAAGTAGTCATGTGGTGCAGAAATGGGAAATTTGCTCTTGATCGTGGCTGATAAATCACATCATAACTCAGGCAAAACCACACAGTAATCTTTTAAAAGATTTAGGTGTATCTATTGCTCAACATATATCAATCACATTTTTATCTCAGTGACTAAAAAGAATTCATTTCCTATTACTATCAACAAAAGGCAACAAGATACAAAAAAAGCAGTTTTCCCCCTCATTATAAGAATAGCAGAAACCTGGAACTGGTGATTGCAAGCTATTAGAAACAAGTGTAGTGAAAAGTGAAACCACATGCTACAGCATGAAAAGCATATTAACCACCTCCAAGGGAAAGTGGTGGGGAATTAATAGATCCACTTAGTATGATGGGAGAAGGTATTAAAATCCACAAAGGTGAAAAAGACCACTTTAAACAACAATGACAACTAATGGAATCACTAAAGGAGTGGCAAGGTTCCTTTTTTTGTTGCTGTTGCATGACATGTTTGTCAAGTTATGAGAATTTAAAGAAACCCTCAAGTCAGCGTGGCAAAAGGAGCTAGTAATCAGGAGCACAATTAAGATTCATGAAGACTGGTGAATTACGGAAAAACTGGAGGGCCACAGCACCTCCTCTTGCCCCTTGCACAGGGTGTAGGAGGGGGCAGAGAGCACTTTCTAAGAGGGGCAGCTGAGAATGACAATTTACTTCCTTTCGCCTATGAGGACATCAAACTGCTGCAGTCTTGTGGAGCACATTCATTAAATACCTCTCAAGGAGAATATAATCTCTTTGGGAAGGGGAACATAATACTAGGAAGTCCAAAGTTTCATGCATTAGATGAAATAAAGCTGAATCTCCTGTGTACCTTCAAGATCCTGTATTAAAAACTAGCACATCTATCTCTTTCTGACTGAAGAATTATAGCAGGATTACCAGTGCATTAGTATCCAAATCCAAGATGCCAGAAAACCTAGCAAGAAATTAAGTGTGTTGCTGCCAGAATATTTGGAGAAAGCAGTGGACTTTAAGAAAGTTCAGGAGAAATACTAGGAGCTGTGTTCAAACAGTTATTTATGAATCCTGCTTACAGTATACAGTATTTTCCATCTAATCTGTATCCCAAACAAAATAGTGGAATCAATACCAAGAGAAATAGACTCAGCACAGGTGAACACAATTACCAGCTATGAGCAGCAGGAGTTCGGAGAGAATATAGCTGTCCTGACAAAATCCAAGCTTTTTTTTTTTTTTTTTTCTTATTTACAGAATCACAACTGAGCAAAGGAAGGCAGTGGAGGAGATGTAACGCATTTGAGTGTGGGAAGGAAAAGCATGTGTTACTTCAAAACATTGTCAATGCAAAGAAAGAGCTTCATTCCCTGCAATATAGCAAACGACAGGGAGGCATGCGTGTTTTAACTTGGGCGCCTAACTCCTTGTGTTCTTCCTCAGCCTCAGGCCTTGCTGAGGGAGGTGCGGGGATGTGGCCATTCTTTCTTGCTTATGTTTACCCTGCTGACCAGAGAGGGCAAAAACCCCAAAGCCAGTAACTTCTTAAATGAATGGAGTTTTAAAAACCCTACATTTTTCAGTTGGCCAGCTCTGGTTTTTACCCCTGTATATCCTGTTGCTTAATTTGAATATCCACATCTGAAAGAGCAATCCTGCCATATGGAAGTTTAATGAACATGGGGGAATGTCCAACACTTCAAATCCATTTCTTAAACACTGTCTTTTGAAATAAGGATTGTTGCAAAGTAACTCGGTAGTCTAGGATGCAGCAGGAGAATTCTGATACAAATGGAAAGTGTTTTAAAGGCAAATATTTAGAGCTTTTAACCTTGTATATGGTTCTTATGAACACACTAATGTAAAGAAGCTTTAATTAGCATAGAGGTGGGATATCATGGGGACTGAGGTCCACTGTCCTTTTCTTTCTGCAGTAATGCAAACAGCTGCAACTAAAGTGAGTTAGGCTAGAATAAAATGTAAAATGCAAACTTGTAATTCATTTTAATACTTGGTTCAAAAGTGAAATGTGTGTTTTTTCTGTTAACAGCAATTTTGATACATTCACATGGCTTCTCTCATTTTAAAAATATTCAGAATGGGTGTTGAAAATAAGTAATAAATAATAATTCTTTCCCTAATGTCCAGTCAAGGGAAAAAGGGAAAAAAAGGAATGATAAGAAGTAGTAGATTGGTCAAAGTCTTTACAGCCACAAACCACTTCAAACACTATCTGCTACACCCTGGGTCCTGGGAAATAAGTAAAACCTCGTTCTAGAGCAATTTGGAAAGATCCATGCATCCTTTACTAAATGTAGCAACCTCTGAGTCAAAATGTGATGGCTTTTTCGGAATGGACATTATTCGAATAGTCATCAAGAATAAGGAACCCTATGCAACTATTCTCAGGTCTACACTAACATATTCTTCTCTATAGAAGAAAAAAGGAAGGTGAACAACCTGAAAGCAACACCAGGTCCATTCAAAATAGGCAGAGGAAAAATACAGGACAACCTTTTAGGGAAAGAGAGAAAGGTGACATACAGGCACGACAGTTTTCCCATGCAAGAGGAGCACTTGGAGTGGGAAAAGGAACAGCTTCCAGTGTTCCATAAACCAGAATGCCTAGCCTACAGAAAATAACCCCCTTGATTTATTTACATTTTTATTGGCTCCTGGAAATGAAGAGAACTAAGATTTCTCCACAGACCCCTGTGGGTGGAGCTGCAGATGGAAACCACAGAGAGGTCACCTGCAGGCAGTG
The DNA here is from genome assembly GCF_023634085.1 of Falco cherrug. Lineage (NCBI taxonomy): Eukaryota > Metazoa > Chordata > Aves > Falconiformes > Falconidae > Falco > Falco cherrug. The sequence goes on from NC_073705.1 coordinate 45,426,159, forward strand.
ACGGGCAGAAAGGCGGCAGCGGAGCCGCAGGAGCGAGCGGTGGGCGCCTTCCCCTCCCCACACCACTGCCTGGGCCCTCCCTTTCCCACCCAGCAGATACACCCGGGGCAGATCTCTGGTCTCTGATGGGAAGCCACTCAGCCATTCTTACAAAATGCCATTTCAGAGTTCTTTTCTGCTGCCTTGCCATATGCCTTGCCCTTTTTTTCCCCTCCAATCTACCAAGATTTGTAAATATTTCATGAAGTGCCTACATGCGTTCCTGCACTAAAATCTTGCTAACAATAGAAACCATTACTAACCTGTGCTGTTATGCTACATCCTGCACAAGGTCACTCTGTTTCTCTTCCTTAGTATCTTTGCTCCCAAAGGGAAAATGCATTAGTGGCAAGAAGAAAACAGCTGCCTGCAAGCAGCCACAAGAAAACGGTGTTAATTACCAGCACTGATAATGCTGGTCTGAACAGCATTCAAAACCGAAAAGCAAATTTGGATTAAAAAAATAATAATAATGTTTCTCAATTTTTAGTATCTGGAATTTACAAACTGCTACTTCAGCCATTATGGCTACTGTTATGGCAAAAGAAAAAGACTTAAATAAAGCTTGTTGATGTGTTTGTCAGCTGCTCAGAAGACATCAGATAGCTCATTGTGATCATGGGATGACAAAATGTTGCACTGAACTACAGTGAGAAAAAGGCAAAGAACATAAGTCTTAGTGTTAACCAAGACCTACTTTACATGTTAGAATGAAAGGATCGCAAAAGTTCTTTATAACTCTACCTTTTGTTGCCATCATTACAAGCCAAAAACGCTCCCAACAGCATTTATTTTTATGGGTTATAAGTAATATATGACTGAATGAACTGAAAATGAAACAAAGAATTGCACAAAGTTCCCTAAACAACTGTGATTATGTCAGTTTAGTGAAGCTATCCTCCTTCTTGAAATAGCACATTTTTCCTGAACCACAAAGCATATCATGACCACAGTGGTGCTCCTATAAAACAAAACTTCTCATGAACACAAGCAATTCTTTGACAACTCCTCTGTCATAGCATGGAGGCTCTGCTTACTCTGAATTGGTTAAAAGGGCTTATACTTATTTCTACATTAACTGCATGTAAACCAGAAGTTCAGTCATCTTAGGCTAAGTGGGCATGAGAGTGCTCTCTTGTGCTAAACTCCCATTATTTTGACAGAATCTGGAAAATAAGGTAGCCAGCCCTTTAAGCAAAGTTAAGATACTTTAAAAAAAAAAAAAAAAAGTGTAGCATTTAGAAAGGCTTCAAGACATCTTTTATGATTTCCTATTATATTGCTACCAGGATCCTTCTCAGTTGTTCCAAAGACTTTGTTCCAAATAAGACAGCACTAATTGTGTGTGACCAGGGAGAAGAGAATGACATGCATTGGAAAATACCTTGCACCCAGGGCTAAATAAATTAGTCCTCTTCAAGTTCCTTATATCAAATAAGCTTTATGCATTTCATAATTGTGGGATTGTATTAACTTATATATAACTATACACAGAAAATTACTAAATTTTCAAATTTAGTTTGAACAAACTATTCTCTTTCTGGTATTAGAAAACCCCTTTAACTCAAAACCCAGGAAAAAGAGACGTCTGCACAGTCTTGCCTTGGGCAATAGTCTACATGTATAAATGTAATTCTAGATTTTGAATTTACTCTGAACTAACTTAGACAGATCTACATTTTTTCATGCAGGTTCATTAATTATTGGAAGACTTGAAATCAGTTAAGATCAAGGACCCCCATCTCACCTATAAACCACACATATGCACCAAAGTATTGCCAGAAACTGTAACAGTAATTTCCACTGCTGGATGCAGAGCTAGGGGGCTCAGCAAGCTATATTACATGAACAAAATGTACCAGCATCCATTGAAATAACTTTAGAAAAAAAAAAAAATAATCCCTCCTTGGTGTTTTCTATTAACAGACCTGATAGAAAACATTTTATGAAAGAGGTGAGAATTCTTGTTCCCATTGCTCAGATGCTAATAGCAACATGGCGATGTGCTGCCATCAGCAGCAGGAACTCAGCCAGGCTATTAAGTGTTGTGGCTGGCAGGATTACTTACATTTTGCAGCTGGACTCGGCTTTGTGCCATACAGTCTGACTTTGCCATCATGCTGGAAGCATTTAGGCTGTAGGTTTTCCTATTCTGTGTTTCTTTCAGCTGTTCATGAATTTGCTTTGTTTGTTTCCTGCAGAGAGAAATAAAATTCACGTAAGAAAAAGCTAGTTTGATCTTGTACTATAGCCATGATATTTTTATAGCCATGGTTCTCTTTGTTCAAAACTTCACCGTATTAGATTAACCAGCTGAGCTCATTTGCTAGTGTCTAGTAATTTCAGTGCAGTGGTCATCCTCTAGTAAGGCTGAAGAAAGGAAAAAAGAGCTCTTCTATTTAAAATATCTTCTATTCTCAGATTACTGTAACAGCATGCCAGTTGTTTTAGTGCAGAATTTCGTAAGATCATCTATTACATATTTAACAATAGCTTGCAATAGGCCCGAGTATTAAAAAAGCATTGACACAAAAGAAGTGTCGAAGAATCAAAGATTTCTGCTAGCTGATTAGACGTGACCTGTAAGCCAGTATCTTGTATAGACCAACTTTTACTTACATGCTTAAACCTGGAAAAAAAAATCAGAATGGTATCTAAGGCTGCATTTTTGACATATTATACTATGATCTGCAATGTCAGAGAAAGGAATACCACAAGATGAATCACTTACAATGTTCAGGATATTACTACGGTATTAATAAAGGCTTTCTGTTTCTGCCACACTATATTGACAAACTGAGTTTTAAAGTTCTGTACCTGACTGAGGATATGAGGCAGCAAATTTTCATTTAAATATTTCTTTTATCTTCTGCAAACAGATATCTCAGCTGGGCAAAAACTGTTAGAAAACTATATTTAAGGTCTTTTATCAGAGTCTATTCTTCCGATAAGCTACATTGTCTGAGACTATCAGTTTTAAATTATCATGAGAAATAACTCCACAATACTATTTTCATTCTTTTCTTCCTTCCTGTCCTTCCTTTTTCTCCCCAGCAGATACATCTCCAGCAGCAAACCTACAAAGGCCTTGGAAACGATTCAGCAAGGTCAAGGACTCGCCAGCAGCAGCAGCGACACTTCGTTATGCCACCACAGCTTTTGGAAAGCAATTGGCATGGAGCCCGGTTTCAGGAGGAAGTGATTTCAGAAAATGTTGATACGAAATAAAGGACATACAGTCTTTCTACAGTGAAATTTGAAATTTTAGCAAAGAAGCTTCAGCAACATTTTTAAAAATTTCTGGTGATGTTGCTGCTGAAAGCCTTGTGACATCGTCAAGTCTGGCAGCATCTTACCTGACTCAGGCCAATGAATTTGACACTGAATGTACTATACAAGTCATTTTAACTTCTTTTAGTGGAGCTTGTGTCTAGTGCAGTAAAATGTAAGAAACCAGAAGAAAATTACTTAAGTGGTTAAGGGGGGAGACTGTGAGAAAGGACAAGTTCTCTCAACATGAAAGCAAGCAGTGCAAAGTGTCACAGTTAGATATTCAATTTTAATAATATAGTTTTAAATGTATTAAAATAAATGACATTTCCTCTGCCTTTAAGTCTCTTAGTTCTGAATCAGCACTGCATAATTTCAGCATTTGCTTACATTCAACAGGCCATAAGCACCTGCACAGAAGTAGGTATTTGTTATAGCACGTTTTCTGAATCCAGGTATAAACTACAATAAACCTTGGACCCTGCATGTATCTTTTATGTTTCTATTAACATCCTATTTTGAAACAGCATGGCAAATGGAAAAAAAATAATTACATTGTAAGCATGTTACAAATATGAGTGGCATATTTTGTGTATAGCTAAGCAGATCATAACTAGCAAGATTTATGAATATGGGTGGGTGAGGAAATAATTTCTGAAGCCCAAAAACTTATTAAACTTTCAAATTTCTTCCTTAACCAAAACAACTTGTAAAGTTAATATCAGAATAATCTGAATAGATATATAATCTGAAGGACTATAGTGAAAATTAAATTGGTTGACTCAGAAACATCTCTTTTAAAAACATTTTTTGATATCTACTGATTTTTGAAACCAGTGAAATTGAATAATTTAATTTGTAAAATTAAAAGATTTTGGAATGCTAATTTGGATTTATTTAGAAAACTTGTGTTTAGAGAACTGTTTCTACATCTATAAACACATCTCAGTAAACTGGAATGCTCAGCTTCACTGCTGCAATCCTTAACATTACAATTGAGATTCCTGAAGACAATTTACTGAGAGAAACAATCTAATAACTAATTTCCTTTTATGTTCATGCAACCTAACATTAATATTAGGTTTATGCATATTCATTTTGCCAAACTATAGGATGCACAGTTATAAAACTAGAAATTATGAATAATACAAAGTTACTTACCGACTAATATATTTATTTTATAAATTTTGTTTTCAAAACAAATGGGCCTTATGTGTTCTACTTTAGAGCTATTTGGCAATAAAGTATTGTTACTTCAGCAAGAAATAAAGTCACTAGTCATTTATAAAATTCTAAGCTATAAAGAGCAGCCCATTACTGTATGCTCCCTCTGTTGCTGACACTTACAGCACTTTCTTGATTACCCTAAAAGGAATAATTTAAAGGGCATAGTGTTTAATTATAGTTCTAAACTTCCTCAGATTGAATTTATTTTTAAATCAGGACTTTTAATTTAATGGTACACAGGGAAGTGATCTTTCTAGCAGCAGGTATTGTCAGACTAAGAAAGCCAGGGTCAGTGCCTTCATGGAAAATATATTTTATAAAAGGTGCACCATTCAGGGGTTCTGTAGCTGCAAGTAGTATGATACACCAAATTAAACCCACGGATTATGTCCCATGGAGGAGGAATTCTTTGACAACTCTTAAGCATGACCAAGACACATCTGCCTGATGAAGAAGCTCCTGAAAATGTGTTGCCTAAAAGCTAACATAAGATAAGGGCAGAGGCACTCTAAATTTATTGGTTTTTACATCCTTAAGACACTGGTCAACATCACAGTTATGATACTGTTTTATGCAGCCTCTATGCAACCCAGTCTAGACACTCTAATATATTTTTTGGACAGTTTGCTAGATAAGCCACAGCCAGTGAGTTAGGGATTGATTGCTACCTTACCATTACTGTGCTTCATATATCTGGTAAGACCTCTTGACTGAACAGGAGGTGCTCATTTTCTCATTACTCTTCAAACTTCACTTCCAAGAATCTGGCATAAGCACACTTCAACTCTTCCCAGTAATTCTTAACTAGCGTATTTATAATGCAGATGAAAACCCAAACCGAACACCACCACCTCCTGCTGAGATGCGAAGCACTACTGCCCTGTGAGTTCATCTTTGAACTATTATTTCTACTCATTATTTTTAGACCTAGCTCTCCCCACCACCTCATCAAAGTCACAGTATTTTGAAGGCTGTTCCAGTCCAGCTCTACCGCTCCCTACAGCAGTGCAAAACCAAGAGAGGCACAGGTGAATAACAGAGGGACATATTATTCACACCATGCTCGGTTGTTGACTACATATTCTTCCAACTGACAATCCCGTTCTACCTATTCTGCATCTATCTTTGTGAGCAAAAACTCCAAGCCTTTCCAGGAAGAACAGGAACACCTTAATCTCTCTTTCTTTCTTTCTTTCTTCTGCAGATAAATGCATAATGACATTTCTAACTCAGTGGCAAAATGGCTGTCTCTGCTCACAATTTATACTATAACCAAGGAGTTCGCAGAGAGGAAGTGTTCTGCCACAGCATCCTCCCACCTAGCACCACTGCCATATTCTAGGTCCAAAGAACGATTAAACAAAAACTCTCAAGACATTATAACAGGTAGGAGTGTTAAGGTGAAATATGAACCAACTAAAATCTTCACTCAAATCATGCACAAACTTCCCCTGAAGTCTGAATGAAAAAAAGGGGGTGGGGAGGCTTGGTGACTTTTCCAACTTCTTTTTCTTTTTTTTGATAGATTTTTTTTTTTAAATAAAAAGTAGTCCTCATCAGATTTCCTACTCATTAAAATAAATTCTAAAAAGGGGTATTCAGGTAAGCATCCAAACTCTTAAGTAGTGCAAACCTCCACATTTGATGCTCAGTCACCATGACTAACCTTATGCAGGTACTATTTATATAGATATGTGTTCTCTCATTAGCTCCAGCTGGAACAGGAATGAAGGATGACAACCATACAGAACATATTTATAGATACAGCGGCACTGACAACCATGTCACGTAATTGCTATGAGGTTTTTGCAACTCAAATTACACACATAACAGTAAATATTATAAAATAATGTTTGGCTAGGAAGATAGAGAATAGAGTGCAAAGTATTTCAGTTGAAAATAGTTTAGTACAGATGATTCCACCATACTCAGATAGGTCAATGTGTTTGTGCAATACAGATACTCATTTTGCAACTACATTAGCAGTTTACAACTACTAACTACAGGTTACAGACATCTGCAGAGAACTTGTCTCTTTCTGCATTTCTAACTTTACTTTCATTCTCATCCTACAGAAACAAAAGGGACATTCAGGGATATGAAATGAAATGCAAAAAGGAGATGATATGTTTAAACTTTATTTTCAAAAGAGGAAAGCGATTATCGCACTGATAGTAAAAGACATAATTTTTATTTAAAAAAAAAAAAACAAACTGGAAAGGACACAATCTCTTTCTTGGTAACAAAAGATAGAAACAAGAACACATGACTTTTGTTTACTTTTTTTTTTTCTTTTTTTTTTTTTGACTTAGATAGTGTAGCCGGGGAACTGTTCTATCTATTCAGAGATAAAAACAGCTTCAAAAGGAGGCGAGAAACTGAAGAATTGTAAAGCCATAAAAAGGACAGAAGCTAAATAACAAACACGCTAGATGAAGGCTCTTACTTTGTTTTGAAGTAGAACGCTGCACAAAGCATGCCCACTACGACTATGCCAAAGACGATACAGGAAATAGACAGCACCTGGCGCTGGTACACTTCTTCGCTCTCTGTGAACAGCAAAATTGAGAATTATGAAAGCATCAGAAAACAATACTTGTGAAAAGTGGATTACAGCACATCATGGTTTCACTAATGATGGACAGATAGGAGAGATTTGGAGGTCTGGCTTGGCCAGTTCCTCAACAGAATGGATGCTTCTCTGAACCTCTCATCTAGATAATGTTCATAGAGTTGTGGCCTCCTAGGAAACTTTGAGAAAATGGTTCTAATACACACTGAGATACACATAATAATAAAATTCAGGGTAGTTGAATATCTTGTCTGCCCTACATGCTATTTTTCAGCTATTTTAAGAAAGATTCTACTGTCAATAGGATAAAGAGCCCTACAACCATGGAGTTTTTCTGGCTTAAGGCAAGATCCATCAAAGCTCTCACAAGGTTCCACAAGATTCAGAGTTCTTTATCTACCCAAAAATTCTAGGTTTTTACTTTGATTGAACGGTGATTACAATGCCCTACTCCCATGTCATTCCCTGTACTTGAAGCTTATGTACAACATCACTGTAAAAAACTAATTCAATCAACTTGGATGGAACCCAATGACTACTATGCTACAATGCACCAGATACTGTTTTCATGAGCCTACTTTTTTTAAGAGAATTTTCCTTAATAAATCTCATAATCTTCTAATGAATTTTAAAACAGGAACAAAATGAAAGTAAAAAAAAAAGAGCTAAGAAAACAAGAGAAAACACTCATTGATGACAGCAGACAGAAGCTGATAGGCAATTGGAGTTTCACATGCTCAATTTATCAACAGCTCCTCGAGCGTTATATTTTACTTTTATTATTTCAACTCTTTCTCTAGTTCAAAGTGCTAACATGATAAATTGTAATTTTAAAAACTCAGTTTCTCCAAACATGCAACATACTAAATACTATTTTCATTCATATAGTTTAGGTAGAAGAGCAATATGTAGGGTTATCAAAGCACAGTACAAGCACTGTACACTGACAAACCTGCATTTCCTTTCTAGGTTTGAGATCTTCTGTGCTGACCCACCCATCAATATGAATACCAGACACATGTCAAGCAGGTGATGGTAACACCAAATTCCAGGTTCATAATGTTCGGGTTTATAAGAAGAAAATATCGTGTGACAACATCAAGGTGAATCTAGGCAAATACTGAAAAAACCTACACCCAACTGGAACTTCAGTCAAATACTCTTGGTGTTACAATGACTGAAGACTATATACAGTATCCTAATCACTAGTGATTACAAATTTCTCAAGAATTAACATCACAGTGCTGTTACAAAGCATTTGAAACCTTTAGTCATTTGCCTCTTGTAAAAGCCACAGTCCTTTTTCATAAGCTATTTCAAATTAATTTACATGTACCAAATCTTTATTTCTTAATTAATTCTTTACTTGCTCACTCAAAGACCACAACAGTGATTCAGAAGCCATTTCTAAGACCCCAGCTGCTGTGGACTTTTTTCTTTTCATTTAAATTTGAAACTCTAAAAGTATTTAAATATTTAAAAATCAATATTTAAAAGTATTTAAATATTTTAAAATAAAAAGAAGTTAATACAGTAACTTACACTTTTTGCATGTCTAAAATATATCTGGAAAGGTTGTAATTCAATAGGAAATCCTGATAACATTGCAATAAAACTGATTCCAGTAGAGCTTTTGGGCCCATTCCTCATTGGCATGTATAAAATTTAGATCTAGAGAGTAAATCCTCATTGGCAATGAACTAAATGTTTGGGGTTTACATTTGTTTGTTTGTTTTTACTAGCCTGTGTGCACAGTTATCCACCTTCCATTTCCACTGCACACAAAGGACTAATCTTACAAATTTTGAATTCTTATGTTGAGATGGATCACTGCAAATAGTTAACGGATTATCCAGTTCATCAATTGTTAATCTATACTGCCAGAATAACAATTTCAGCACCCACTGCCTAAGACTACAACTAAAACATACATACATATGAACTGTAATTTGACTCAAACATTGCATATAATTAAAAAAATACATATGTATTAAGAGAAACTGATTTAAGTCGTGTAAAGAGGCTTAATTTTGCTTTTCTTTTAACCGAAGTCCTCATTAAATACTTTTTTTTTTTTTTGAGAAATGCTGAGTTTAATGCAACTATGGTCTTTGTCAGTCCTCAATAGCTGCCACTGTCTTGTTAAAGATGCTTTAGAATACATCTTACCAAGATAAAAGCAATTCAGAGAACACACAGTCTTATCTTGCTGAAACAACTATGTGAAGATTTAAATCTTTTGTGTAGTCAGATAAATCCCTGCCACTAGCTTTCAACACATGCTGATCAATACTTTCTTTCCTTTTTCTTTATTTTGTACAGTGCATATTTAAAGAACTGCTTATTGATTAATGTTACTCCATTTCTTTAGACACCTTTGTTCATTTTTTTATATCCTTTAAATTTTTATTTATGTATTGGACTCCACCATTTTTTTGTCTCCAGCTTCTCAAAATATAACAGTTAAGTACTCTTTCAGTCTCTAATCTTCCATATCAGCTTTTTTTTAAAAAAACAAACAAACACCTTCTTGCTGATAGAAATGTAATCTGTGCCTCTGCAAACTTTGAAGGTCTTCTCGTTGTCGCCTTGATTTAACCTCACCACTGCTCTAAACACATCTAGCACAGCTGAGATCTTCTCTAGCAAAGGTGTACTGAGTAGGGCCTTTAAATAACACGGAAGGCTATCGCTAAGCATTGCAAAGTAATTTTGCTGTCACAGAACAGAAAACTGTAGAAATTCAGCCTGCAGAAATGAGAATAACTGAAAATTCCTTCTCCTTAGCTGAAGACGTGCATCAACTTGTGCATATTTATATACTGAAGCAAACTTCCCAAGGTAATGTAAAGTGTGACTGAAATTATGATGTCTCTCTTTATTCACATATATTCATACATTCCTTGTGAAGTAAATCATCTTAATTCCATTCTATTGAAATAAATACTCTAGGGAGAGGATTCCTCATTTAATGAGCAGGCAAGAAAATATTTCAGCTCAAAACCAAAATATAAACTGCTACAGATATTCCTGGATAATCCATCTGAGGAGTTAAGACCACAGAACATGAATCCCACCAAGCATTCAAATTATACAAAACACATAACCTATACCAACAGAAATACAACTGCAGACCGCAGTGCTGAAAAATAACAAAGTAAACTGTTTAGATGCAGATTATTTTGTTTAACAAAAATTATGGCAAGAAAGATCTTCCCAGAACATAAAAGACAAGACAAACATCGGACATGAAGCCTGTTGAAAGGCTGGCTTCCCATAGACAGGTCTCCATTCACTGCGTGTCCTGTTACATGTCTAGCCTATTTTTATTTAAACTATGGATTCTTTCTTATTTTCATTGCTGCTACAGAATTGTCTCTCTTCATCTCTGTCACATCATCCCCCTGAATGTAAGCTGCTTGTGCCTTAAGTGCTCCTTTTTCTAAGCTTCTCTCACACATTTGCTACCGTTAGGAAACACAGAATGACTACTGGCGACTCATGAAAGCAAAGTTTCTTTCAGCACTCACATCACAGTCAAACTTCATCTGTCTGTTACTAACAAAAAAGTACATGCCATATTCCAGGTATGAGGATTTTGGTTTATTTTATTCTCCTGCTCTTTAAAATTTACTTTTGAAGGCTGTCATCTGTCTGCTTTATGCATGTGGGAAGACCCACTGAAGCATACACATAAGTCTTTAGAGGATTAAAAAGCACAGGGTAGACACATTTTTCTCATGATTGTTACTTCTAAAGGATATGGTAGCTTTATTTGTGTGAATAAGGTGAAACTTGTCTCTTCTTTGTGACTTTACTATAAAAGGAAGAACACTGGTACAAGGTCCCTGAGAAACAACCATGTATGTTTCTAACCATATCATTGAGAAAAAATGTTAATTAATAGAGATTATGTTAGACTTTGTTAGCACCTACATCCACATAATCATTACTAGCCACAATTACTGGATCCTCTAGTTCTATTGTGTATTTTCTGAACTCACTGAAGTATCTTTGAAAGGTATTTCAAATATGAAGAACAGCATTGTGCATGTGGCCTAAGCAAGACGATAACAAACCAAAAATAGTAGCTTCCCCCTTGTGATGCTTATTTCAGTGGCTCTTGAATAAAATCTCAATATTGTCACAATCACCACAGAGAATGATTATTGAATAGTCAAACTGAGCCAACTGAGAAATTACCACATTTACCATACGGATGCATTACTTGAGCTTTGCTCTATAACGAAAATAAAAGAAAGAATAAATGTTCAGATGATTTTTCCTACTGAAGTTTTTACTCCCAACCCAAAACCCACCACAAACCCTAACAGCATGCAGCATTCCCTTACCTTCCTCACTCCCCTCCCCTAAATGGACCCACTCTGCATTACTGCAAGTAACAACATGCTATAGAATAAATATGGAAAGCCCAGTACCTTGCTATTGGTATGTATGACGAACAATTGTTTTCCATGTGCTTTCTCCCATCAATAAATGCCCATGAAAACTTTATGAAAATAATTCTATGACTTAGTTTTCACCAGAAAATTTAGAGATGTTCTTCACCTTTTCCTCAATCCCTGTCATTTTTGAGTTAACAGAGGAAGTGTGGCCTAATGGATAGAACATAAAACCAGCTTGTCCTCAACAAATTACAAGATAGCATGAAGGCAGGCTTTTTTTTTTTTTGCTTTTTTTTTTTTTTCCTGTCCCCATGCGAAAACTAAGGCATGCAGGTGCAGCCAAGTGGGCATTGTCACCTCTGCTGTAACCTCACCGCCACACACTTTTTTCACTTCCCGTGAATGAACTATTGGGCATACAATACTGCAATGTCCTGCAGAGCCAGTGCCTTGCTGTTGAGGTGAATCTCAATAGTATCGTTTGCCACTTACACTCTTACTGGTGACCTGCATCCTCAAAGTCCCATACACAACAGAGATGGACTACATGGAAACCCCATACACAACATCAAGATTTCCAATAAAATAAAGATTCCCATAAGTTTAAAGGTAAAAGAGTAGTTAAAGCATATTTCTCAATATACTTAGATTTATGTGACAAGTGCTGAACTATATACGGTATTCTAAATTTAATTCATGAAGTGAATAAAAAAAGCCTGTATGTTCCACAAAATCTGTGATTGCCTTCAGCATCAGACTTCCAACTCTCCCCAGAGTTTTCTCTGTTCTTTCACTTGCAAAACCTGCCATACAGATACACTGCCATATGCTGTAGCTTGTGCTAAGGCAGAATGATTTTAACAGCTGAAATGCTACAAGCCACGGTTCACATTTCTTTGACCGTAGCTAAGCTGAGACCCTCGCTCTTTCTGTAACCATGAAGATAATATTGCCTCTTCCATTTCAGTGAATAACATGATAAAATTTAATATGAACATATTAATCTCTAAAGGAATAAAGTCTCTGCAAATAAACCTGTCCCAGATACTTTTGCTTCAATGTCTTTAAGATCACATACTTCATATAAAATACTATGTTTTATTCTAATTCTCAGCTACCTTTATTAAGGACTGAGTTTTCTTCCTTCAACTTTTGTCCATCTAGGTAGAATTTCCCCTGTATAAGGGGTTCAAAACAATTAGGTTCACAAATTAGGAGCAGAAGTTTGTATCTGCTGTCGTTTACAGAAAGGGCAGAGTCAAGGTTAATTGCACAGATTCACATTTCAAACTGGAACAAGAGCAAGCTGACTTCTGCTGGCTAGAGTTCATAAAGCATTTCATAGTTTCGATAGTGATTCTCTCTTGGGAAGGACCGTTCGATGATTCTGATTGTAACAAAGATTAACAAAATACATTTTCTTCTTGTGGAATACCTGTGGAATGTCCACAGCTGAAGGTTCTTAATGAGAGCAAAGTGAAATAGATGTAGCCCATTATATAATTGCATGATATTATACATTGTTTGACTACTGGTATTTAACAACTAGTGAGATCATTTTTGGCATACACAGAAGGCAGAAATGGGAGGGAAGAGTGTTCAACCTGTTTGACTGACCTATTTCGAGTACTTGATTCTACAATATTAATGCTGCATTAGTACTAGTTTTGCATGGAATATTAAAAATGAAGCAGTGAATAATGTTTTAGACTCACGATGAAAAGGGATGCAAAGGTATGTGCTCTAACCCTGAGCTCTCAACCAGCTATTTTAGGTTGGTGAGTGAAAGGTGAAAACTTATTTAAGAATTAATGAACCAAAATATCCTGAAAAATTATTTCCATCAAACACATCCTTGCAACACCCCACAAAATAAAATGAGCCAAACAGTGGAGAATGCTCTGCAGATAAGAAAAAAAAAAGAGAGGGTAACCTTACACAAGAATATCTAGTGTTGTCTGTGGTTACAAGAGGAGTGAATGTGCCAATATTCTTAGTAAGTGCTACTTTTTATGAAGTGGAAATTTGATAAGTACTTTTAAACAGCAAGGTCATGACTCTGAAGGTAAATTAATTTTAATTTCGGTTTCCTAAGAAATAATAATTTCCTTTTATCTGCAGGGAACTTGCAAGGGAATGTATCAACTATAACCACAACTCAAATCTAACAAAATTTCAAAGCCTTGGTTAAGTACATTCAGTGCAACATATTTATTAAATCTTAGGCTTGAAATAGCTCCATAGGCAGCTAAGAGATGAGAGGTAGATTTTTTATTTCTTAAGAAAAAGACTGGTCAGGAGCTTTTATGTATTTACAATTTACAAGTAAAACAATCCAAATCTATCACAAACTTGATCTATTTTCATTCTGTTTCTAAGATGGATAAAGTCAGCCATCTATTAACAAAATTCATTACCTAAGTCTCATCAACCTCTGTGTGCGTGTGCTGATTTTCCTTTTTGAAATAATCTGTTTTAGAATTTTATAGCAATTCTAAGTTCCTATAAGACCTTCTATTACTGCAAAAATACACCCAGTAAGCCAACCTTTACTACATTATTATTACATAATAGGAATAAGAATCACATATGAACCTTGTTTTTACTTTTTGATACAACCTGAATATAAATGTTTTAACTTGAGTTTGTTAAGTACAAAAGAAAAACAAATATGAAGGCCATTCTTCCTCTCTCACCCAACTTCACTTCCAGTCTGGATATAGGGGAAAAATAGTTACCTAGTTAATAGAGGTTGACAGCTAAAAACCTATGGTAATATTTTAGACAACGAGCACATTGAAAAAAACTTACGATACAAAGAGTAAAGCTGTCTAAACCCATGATCTTCTGGCAGTAATCTCCCTGCGTGATGGTTGCCTGCATTTTGGCTGATGTGTGAAAGGGATGAGTGGCAAAGGAACAGCCCCCTAAGGAACAGCAGTCCTGAAGGAGAGAAACTTGGTATCTGGTGGACAGAAAAAGATCCCACTAAAAGATCTGAAACATGTTATTTCTGTTTTACATTAGACCACTGTTGAGAACATTTCTACTAAAAACACACCAGGTCACTGAAGAAATAGTATCATTGGTAATACAGTGTGACATTCTGGGCAAACCAGCTACACCTAAACAAGATGAACTCTTGCCATAATCTCATGGAAAACTCACAGCTTTGAGATACAAAGCTAAAGACTTACTAAAGCTTTTCTTGGGCAGTAAGGATTGCACATGGTCCTATATGCTGTGGTATTTCTGCAACTTGAGTTGCAACTGAGAAATGAACAGCTCTCAGCAGAAAAGAGCAGGGAAGCAGCAGGCATTTTCAAAGAAACCATGTCCCTTTTCCCAAAAGACTGCATCATGTTGGAAATTGAGGGGGATGGGACCCCACAGCCTTTTTTTTTTTTTTTTTTTTTAAAATCTCCTATTGTTCGGTGCAGAAGGGCACTGACCAGTCACCAAGCCAGACTGATTCAATTTAGTTATAACTCAACCAGCCATCAGCAATTAGTCCCATAAGCAGTATACACCAGTTACTGGTTCCTGGACACCAAAAATACCTTTATTGCCAGAAATTAAACAGAGAAAGGGATTGAGAATAGCAAGAGGAAGTAGACACATGTGAATAGGAACATCCAAGTCTTCACAGCACGATGACGCAGAACAATTTGCTTCCCTTGCTCCTTTGCTTCTGAAAGAAACTTTAGAGTCCAACACCTCCTCTTTGTATGCTTTCTGTTTGTGTGCAGTCACACTGCACAAGAGAGAACCTCAGCAGCAATGCTGTGTGAGTTCTTTTCCTGGCATGACGGATGGCATGAGTAGTGGCATGGAGAAGCCACCAGGGACGGGACAGCACTAGCAGCACAGCAGCAGTGACTCATGTAACCAGCAGAAAATGAATAGATATGGAGTGGTACCAAAGAAGCCAACTGCAAAAATACATTGACGGAAAATCCCAGTGGGACAGCGGAAGGTTTTTAAAGCTTTGCAGCACTCTGCAAGTCTATGTAGTGGAAAACCTTCTCATAGTACCATAAGAGCTAAAACTAATAGCTACTGAGCTAACAGCTAAAACCAATTGTGTTTTAGTTTCTAAAACCTCTTGGCTAACCGCTAAAACTTCATGATCTACAATCAAGTCTTACTCGTTATGTCACTTCTTCTTTCTGAGAATCACAGTTCCAAGTAGCTCCAGCTTCTACTGCAGGTCCAAGAGATGCAAATGCAACCCTTTAAACAAGGTCTTTCATCATCAAATCATTCTCGGTGACAGGACTGTACTAAGTCAGCAGGCAAGGAGGGCATGCAAGGTGCTCATAATTTAGTTTCACAGCCAACACCAACCAAGCAGACAGGGTGCACAGTTTCAGCTACCTTTCCATTGACAGCACTGTTGACGATTCTCATATAACGGTTTGGAAAACATTTGAAATTTAGGTACGAAAATCCACGTAACTAATATAATAAAGTCTGAATGTTACCTGCTGGTCTTCCATTGAACAAATACATTTGCAATATTTTCTTTATTGTACAGAAAAAAGCTTCTACTCTTTCACAGATACACAAAAAACTACAAAGCATAATTTGCAAAAGCTTAAAGATTGGAAAATAATATACTGTGTTCTTTCTTTTTTTTTAATTAAATAACATTATTTCCAGAAGGATTTAGTTTTGGTGGGGGTTTTTTGTTTTTTGTTTGTTTTTCAGTGGGTTTTTTCTTGATGTATATTCTTCAAGGCTATCAATTATTTGCCAGGTCCTAGAGACCTTTCATACCATAGGTTTCCCACAGAAAGTATTATTTCCTTGGTCTCTCTCTGACAGGGTATGTTAGCTCCACAATTCTGTATAACAGTCTTAAGTGGAGGGGAAACGGTATAGTATGCTGCTCCAGAATAATGACTCACCCTTTTTCCTATCTTAATTTTTGGCTGCTTCTTGGCACATCTCTTTATCTTTCCTCCCCAGTTTTGGCATCTTCCTTTCTCTTATTTTTTTTTTTTTACTGTAAATCTTATAACCAAACACAGTTCCGCATTTAAAAAATATCTTTGCTATCATGCTTCCCCCCCACACCATCAGCATGAAAAAGCTTCCAAAGTGAAAATTCCATTCAGCATTCATTCTTCTTGTAATGTAACCTTCTAATTCTGCAAAGTCAATACTCAGCCGAGCTGTGCCACTCTCCTGAGGCCCTGGTTCAGCCACACTTTGGGCTGGTAAATGGAGGAAGCAGAGGGAAGGACATTTAGACATAAGCCTTCTGCATGAGTTATTGTAGTGTATCAGGTTTCTTAAAATATATAATATATATATGGACTAATCCAAAGACTGTTAAGTACAATAGGTGTTGGATCAGATACATAATAATTGCACTTTGAATAACTCCATAAAGACACTTTTTGAGAGGTTTATTACATAAAAATATTATGGCTTTATAATGCAATAGCATTTAATCCTGCCATAGTAATTCCTCAGCTGATGAGGGTTGTTATTCCTAAGATCCTAAGCGTGGCTAACATCGAATATAATAATGTCTTAATTTCCCAGCTGATATTTTATTTGATCTCCGAGCTTGTATTGCTATTATCAAGAAAGCCCTGTCACTGGAATTTCCCCCACAGGTGAGGCTCCTATGTTCTAATATCTCGCTCACTTGCTAGTATTGAACATTCCACTCAAATCTTGAGCTAACATCAAAGATGCCCAAAGTACATTTGACAGTTATTGTTGATGGCTACATTGTCAGGAGCTCACAGTAAGTCAAGCAATGTTATAATTAAGTGCCATCTCTGTTTTGACTGCTGCTGTTTTAACCTGGGTGCTTTTATAGATTTTTTGAGTTTTTTTACAAAAATACGGTGTGAGCAGTGACAGAAGAACCATAGAAAATAATCATTAATAACTTTGAAATATTTTTTGCTTTTCTTCTTCATACACTGAAACAGAAACGTGGTGTTCTACCTGGGCAGGGTTTGGAGGGTGATGGCATGGATAAGGACAAGGGCTTACTCAGCTGCAGGACGGTGTGACAAAGGACACTGTGTTACTGCTGAAGTACAACAGTTTCTGAACAAGACTCTGCAGGCACAGAACTACAGATTTTATGCATTGCCTTTGGTTTGTTCCAAGTGCCAACTCCTCGACCATGCTTCTCCTTACAAGCCAGTGCCCAGGGATGTATGTAACGGCAAGGAGAGAGGCTGCCAGAGGGAGTCAAAGAAGTGTCCTTCTTCAACAGAGCATTGTGTCGATCTGTGTTCACCTTGAAGCCACCCCCACTCAAAGCTCCCAGATACACAGAGGATTAAGGGACTGTATACTTGTGCACCCATTACTTGTTCTGCTGATTTTCTCTACCTTGTCCACAAGACAGTGGAATTCAGAGAGGTATCTGGCTTGGTGTGCACTGTCCCTCATCTCTACAGTTGTACCAGCATCCCCCTCACCTTGTCACAAAATATTCCTGTCCCCCAGGTCCCCATCAATGCAAATGCATGTTTGCTCATATAACGACTACAATGCTCAAGTCTAGGCTGGTTAAACCATCAGACAGAAAACCAGACTATGTTGGCAGAGAGAAAGAAATAAATATGGTGACTGTAAGCTATACCCTTCCTTTAATCCTCTAGGAGCTTTTGGCCAACATGAGGGATAATGCATCCAGATGTTCATACTGAGCAATGATGGTAGGTGCTCAAAGTCCTACTGATGTGAGTAGCAGTGTTAAGACACGATTAAGCCCTCATCCCACAAAACGTCTAGCAGAGCACTCCCTGTGCTCACCCACGTTGAGGGATCTGCTTCGTGTATTTGGCAGAGGCTGAAGGTAGGCAGCAAGCTGCCAGAACTGAGTTGCTCAAGTGCCAACTTGTACGTGCATACGACTGCTGGGACTGCCGCCGTGCAAACCTTATCGCCTTCCTTTGCTTCAGAACAACTGAAGGGGAGGATTAAAATCTTTAGCAGCTCACATATTGCATGACGTCAATAATACATCCTATATGTGTTCCCAGTTAAAAGATAAGTGCTTAAAGTAGTTGAGAATACAGTTTTACTTATTCTCATAACTCCTCTTCCTCACTTCCCGACAGATATATACAAAAAGCAATATATAGTCCAATCTCTGTAAATTCCAATCTATATAAATTAATATGTTTAGGTGGGTTTTAAACATGTGCAAATTGTAGCTCAAAGTGATGCAAACACATGCCTAAATGTAAGCATGTACCTAAACATTTTTTACTAATCTATTTTTAAATTTCAAAATCCCTTAGGCTGATTTATTTTCAGGAGTGAAGCACACAAACTGTCAGAAAAAATCCTTAAACTTGCCACTTCAAAAAGATGCATGGCTATCCAAAACCATACAGTGCAACATAATTTCTTATAATCTACAGAAGAATAAGAAACTAAACTCACCACTAGCCAAAGTATTTTCAGAATGACACATGCAATGAATTTAAAGTTAAAAGTTACTTAAATAAATATCAAATTATCTCTGACTCTGAGGAGGTTATTGAGAAGGTGGAGCCAGTGGCACTTGGCAGGAGGACAAGACAAAACAGACAGGATTTGAAACAAGAGTGTTTCCCACCAGATATGTGAAAGAACTTCCCATGAGGACAGCTGACTGGTAAACCAGGCTGCCCGATGAGACCCTGCAGTGTGCACCTGTGGAGGCTTTTGGAACCCAGCCAGGTGACTAGGGAGCTTCTGAGGTCCCTCCAAACCTCATTTATTTTATGACTGTGTGGAAGGGAGCAGCTTTACACAGTTGCTGTGTGGCAGGCTTGAAGGACATATTACACCAAAGTCAAACATTCTCAAGTGAAGCCTGACTGGTGGTACCAGTAATAAACACTTCCACACAGTGCCTGGGTGGGTGTTACAAGCCAGGAGCTGTCATACATGATAGCGATGCTGGAAGCACAGGGCAGCTTTTGATGTGCTTTGGTAACACCTCTGGTCATGATTTTTATCTAAAAATTGCAAGTGGAAATAGTATGCTAGAAGTAAGCACTACCTCTGGTTCATCCCAACATTTTAGCATAAAGCTCACTATGCCAGGCAGTCACAGCAAAGTGTTCTCTGATTCATGCTTTATACAAGAGCTTTCTATACCCCTCAGCTTCATGTCTTTGAAAAACATTCACGTTATTTTCCGTGGCAGTCATGATGGACAGCTTCTGACTCTAGGGCCAAGTGGGTGCCGAGCCCTGAACAAACATGCTGAAATATCACAGCTCCGAGTACGGCTTAATGAAAAGAATAAGCAGACTTGGAGAGGCTTAACAAAACAACCCAAAGAAAGGCAGCTAAATAGCATGCAGTAAGTTGGACTATTTGGGCCTGCCTGTGACCCAGTTTTCTCTTCTGCCTGGGCGAGACATACTTTGAAAAGCTTGGATAGTGCTGAGCAACCAGGAGTGGGCTGACAAGGAGGCAGGAGGAGAAGCTGCTGCATTGCCATGGCATGAAAGCAAAAGGTGAAAGAACACAAAAGACTAGACTGCAGAAGACAGTGCCATTTGCGATGCCAATGTCGTGGAAGAGGTGTGAGAGTTCATGGAGATGGCTTTATGACTGCAACTGAACATTCCACACAAAAAGGCTTCCTTGCTGGACAACCTGCTGCCTGTGGCTCTGAGATGTTGTTCTTTTCCCTACTTCTCACGTTACTTATATGTTTTATAATTATATGCTTTCATACTTCCTAGCAACTTTAAATAGTTATGTCATTAATTTAGGAAAAATCCACTTTGCAATATTATCAAGGAGGCAGCTAGGTAAGATCTCTGCACATCTTAACAGTCTTTGAGTTTTCCCTTTGCTGTCAAGTGTTGCTAAAGCCAAGGAAAATGCATTGCCTTTCCATGTTGCTCTTCACGCATCCTCTTTGAAAACTCCTATCTGTTTTTTCTTTGTTGAGCAGGACTAGAGAGGAAATTCCTTCAGATGACCCTTCTTTCCGCATTATCTTAACAGTATACATCTTACACCTACTCTAAGAAACAATCAGAACACATACAACTCATCAAGTTGCCAATATATTGCCATCATCAATTTCAATTTTCACAGTCCTGTTGGAGAATGCAGAGGTGGTATGAAAAAATGGTCATTATGAACTAACAGAAATTAATTAAATAAATTGTCATGAAAAAGGTAAGGACTTACCGCTTCCTCAGTTGCTAACAATGCAGGAGACATCAAATCTCAGTTTAGATGTCTCTTCCTCTAGAACAGTTCTGTTTATGTTATATATATAACAAATATATAAATACATATGTTTATATTGCATTAATAAATGGGAACCAGATTCAAGAACCTGCCAGACTGACATTCTTCAACGCCCAACCCTTATCACTTGCAGCTTTTATTAAGACTTTTTGGGTATTTCCACCTTGTTTAGACTTATTTTTGAGTTAGAAACATTTAAGCAGTGTTTTTGGATAGATTAATCTGGGAAATCCACCTGCTGGGACTCTTGTGCAGAGTAGAGCAAGAATCACTAGGAAGAGCAGGACTGATTCTGGTCAACTTTGCAACATGCAAGAAAATTTCACTGCAAAGTCAGAGTCATACGGGTGTAAACCCAGAATGGGCATGACCTACCATTACTGTATGTTGGCTGAAACAAGATCTGTCATTCACATGTGAGCTTTCCTCTTGTATTTTGTCTCAAATGGTTCTTATTGAATTAAAAACCATTACCAGGTATTCTTAACTGGCACATGGAATATCAAACATTCCAATAATGCAGAATCAGACCTTAGAAAATACAGTTAAGAAAATCAACTACCAGCTACGTGTCCCAATTAAGCAAAGCCTTCACTGGTCATGTGTCTAATAGGTAATGCTAGATTTCAGCTCATTAGGAATAGTTTCACAGAAGCAACTGCAATATTTGAAAAAAGCAGGTATTTTCCCAGTTAAAAAGTTTTATCAAGTTTTATTCTTCAGATAAAAAATAAACAAACTGCAATGAAGGCTGTCATCATTTCATTATTGGTCAGAGAAGAACCACAACCCAGGAGTAGAAAAGGAACATTGCAGATGCTTTTGAAAGAATTTGTCTGCAAAATTTGTTTGTGAAACTTTATAACATCCAATATCACAAAGATACGAAAAACACTCCTCAGATGTAAGGTTAAAATATACCCTGGATCAAAGCCCACCCTTCTACTTTTTCTAGCTTAGCACTGGCTCACTATCAGGAAACTGTTCCAGAGTGTCTGGGAAAGGAGACAGAACAGCAAAATCATCTGAAAATTGGGATGTTTTGGAAGTCTTTAAGTTCTGCTGAATTCTACTGCTACCTTAGCTAACTTATTTAAGTTCCTGTGGTTTATATGTTGCAATTACATACACACGCTAGGATTTTCCCCAAAGCTTCCTTAAGAGTTAAAGAAAATACAGAGCTTGCTAATTAATCTTTAATATGAAATGGGTTAAAATTGACAGAACAAATTTGTGGCCGGCTAGGTACAAGTGATATAAATCCCTCTCCTATGAATAATGAAGCAGAAACTTCTGAGACAGAGAAAAGATCTCAAGGTTTAAATTCCTGTCTAGAGGCATCTGGCTTTGCTTTTTTTTTTTTTTTTTATTACACTTCCAGAGCCTAAGAACAAAAATTTTCAGATAACCAATTAAGAGATGCATGCAAGCAATCCTCTAATTTAGGGAACTAGCTAGTGTGGGGATGAAATAATTAAGACACAGAAGAAAGTTTTGAAGAAAATGAGAAAACTTGACTTCTCAGAGCTTCCCACACACATACTGGTCACTTCTCATGATACTGAAATGGAACAGACCTTTCTGCTAGCATGTCTGTAAATTCATTAATTGTTTTTCTATCAATGAATAGAGGTTGAATGATGTGCACATGACACATATGATATGGACATACGTTGGCTTCTCTTTCAGAAAGGGTGGAGCTACAGAGCACTGAGCTAAACACCGGGGCTTTTCCAGTAGGTATTATCATGTTTTTATATCCGTCTGTCTATCTGTCCATCTATATAGCTACACACATGCACAGAGGTCTGTCTCTAGTCATTCTCAAGTGCCCTTGTTCCTCTGTACTAAAGCTCCTCTGGCAATGTGACTCCATGACTAATAATTAGGCCAAGTTTAGGTGATGGAAGCAAGTACTGAGGCAAGATGAAAGCTAACCTCTAGTACAATCAAAACAAGTAGTACATTTCCTGAGAAAAGTCAATAGTCCCAAAAGGCATTGATTTTTTTTTCAGTAGGACAAAGTATTTCACTCCAAGTCTTCTTTTGCATCTTCAGTGAACTCATAAAATATTTTCTTCTAAAGGTAATTTTTTATTCTCTTAGTTGAGTGAAGAAAGACTGAAGAACTATTTTAATTTTAAAATCATAATGTTAAAATCATAATGTTAGTTGAAGTATGGGTTGTTTTTTCTTTCCTGCTCTTCCTAACATCAAAATCATATTTTCTTTGTTTCATAGAAACATATATTATATTTCCATGGCTAACAAAGTTTTGCACCTGTACCTAGCACAGTGTTTCACATACTTTTTGCATAGTACTATTGTTTATATCTAGTCCTTAAACTCTGTAGAATATATGAATAGACTGTATTTAAGGCAAAAACCTGTAGCACTGCCTTACAAGATGTCATTTCACAAATCAAAAAGTAGTAAAAGATATTTCTTGCAGCCTCATACCTAATATGCTATAATTACACCATTATATTGCTTGTACTTATAGTATGAGGAACTCAGCAGTGAGATCAACAGTGAATTTATGTAACATTTTCTTAAAACACCACATTGGAAGACAAATCTGCCTAAGCAAGAATCCTTTAACATCTTAAAGTAAAAGCAGACATTTCTCACTTTACCACCCTACACTAAGGAACAATAAAGAAAAAAATAATCTTTTACTGATCATCTAAATTTTTTACTTCTTCCCGCCATTCCAGCACTACCTGGGAAGTCTCTCAGGTTTAGGAGAAAGACAATAAAGGACGATGCCAGAAATGTCTCCTTAGAAAAAACAGTTCTTTTTCTAAATAAACTCCAAAATATAAACTTTCTCACTAGCTCACGTACATATGTATTTTAAAGGCACGCATCATACACTAATGTATCTTACTCTATTTGGTTAACATTACACTTGTTTCTTTCCTAAATTACAAATACCCTTGAAGGCAAAGCATCAGTAAAATTAAGTTTTGTAGGTACACAGGAGGATATAATCTGACTTTCTAATGTCTTCTAGTCCTGTTATTCTAAAATGTCCTATCTACCTAGTTTACAAATCAAAATACACCTTGCTTTAATACCAGCTACTACTCTCCAAGTAGCAATGCAACTCTCTCAGGAATAATGTAACATTTTATGTTGAAGTACTTTACAAACTTATTTCAACCTCTCTGTATAAGAGCTTTACCTATTGTTAAAATTACCGAACATCTAACCAGACCTGTCATAACCTTATCTGCTTTTTAGTTATACAGAAAAATAGGATGCTAGTGTCTTACAACAAATCAACTAATTATAATGAATTAATGATATAGATCTCTTTTTTCCTATTTCTGGCAGAACAACAAAAAATCTACCTATTAGAATACAAAGATGCTGCTCTTTGGGGGGAAATAAAAATAATTCATCGTTGAATCCATGTTTTATTTCTCTTTAATCCAAACCTCTGATTTCTGTATAATAATCTACTGTCTTTTATATATAAAAAAATAATAAACAGCTGCAATAACTTCTAATATAAGACGACAGTCCTGAAGCTTCCAGAAATCATTATCTATGTAGCTTCATATTTAAGAATTCAATTAAATAGTTTTGCTTGGTTTGCAACCAGGCTGGGTTGTTTTGCTATAGATGTCATCTCAGGACACAAGAACCTTGCAAGAGCTATGAATTCGACATGGCTCCTAAACTTTATTTTTAAATTTAGTGTTTGCTTTATTTATTATCACCAATAGCTTTTCTTTGCTATAGATTTTTATTCAGTATCAAAATTGTGGCCCTAAAGCAGCCGGTTTATATTATGATTCCAGTGAAAAACTCTGGTGGCCGAACAACTCTGTAACCTCAGAAGATCCCTTTAAAGATGATAAAGAAGAGCACCTGCTCCTCCATAACAGGCACAAACCACTCTTTCATACCATAATACTAGTGATTATATAGGCATTCAGCAATGCAACCAAATGCAATCCACTTTTTTTTTTTTTTAACAGCATGAAATACAAGGCTTTTCACATATTATAAAATGTTCAGATATGAAATGAGGCAAAAGCCTTTTAATGTTAATTAAATAGCCTAATGTTAGCAATGGCTCTGCTATTTAGCAGCTCATAGAAGCTGCAATGAAGGAAAAGGAAAAAATGTCTGAATAAATCTATTCCTAATAAATTTTACCTCCTCAGCCAAATTGTACTGTTAAACTTTCTCAACTGAAACATTTCAAAGTCTATGGGAAACTATAAATACCACCATTATATAATTTTTTAAAATATCTCCATATATGTATAAAGTAATGCCTAAGCACTGCTCACTGGACTGCTGAAGACTGTTAGATGCTCCAAAAAATAATTCTCCAGAGAAAAACACAGCATGGAAAGAAACATTTTAGAAATTTATGGCCATACGACATAAGAGATGTTATGAAGAAAATTATTTTTTACCTTAAACTGTAGCAAGTCTTATCAGGTAATAAAATACAGAGCTATTTAAGTGAACTGCCAAGGGAGGAAAACTTTAGACAAATGCTACACCAGGGACATCAGGTTTTGTTGCTATTTCTGTGACGTTAATACATCGATTACAACTTTATTCACTAATGAGCAGTAATTACCACTAATGAGCAACTGAAGCTATTTGGGTGATGCAGATAATCAATTTACTTGGCAATACATGGTAAACTACTCTGATAGTATTGAATAGCGCTTCTTTCTGTTAATTGAAAAAAAAAAATGAGCCCCCAATACCAACCTATATGCTAATTGAAGAGACAGAGTAAAAACTGAGTTCATGTATTTTACTGAAAACTGTACTTTACATATATTTAGAGATACTTGTTATCTCATATCCTAATTACTTTTAACTCAGCAATTATTGCACTCCATTCTGGTAAGATGTACATATCGTCCTTTTTTTTTTTTTTTTTTTAATGCAAATGCTCTTTCAAAATTGGGTATTAATTTGTATGACCTTTTCAATATTTTTTGAAGAGCAGGTTGATTAACTAAAATTGTCTCTAAATATTTGACTAAAGAAAGAAGTGAATTGGCTTCGGTTGTATTAATCCCATTTTGTTTTCCCTGTGAAGATCTACCGCTTGCCTGCTTTAACAATTTTCTAGAACGGCAAGTATTGAAGTAAATTTTAATTTGTTTTCATTTAAGTTCCTAAGACATATGTTTCATACAGTATGTAACAGAACATGGTAAACACACTGTTTCCAAAAATCAAAGCACAGAGATCCTGCAGAATCTCTTCTAGGAAGCTGAGAAACAACCAAGTGAACACAGAAAACCCATTCTTTGAAGAGGAATATACATTCCCAGCCATAGGGTTTTCCCATATTGAAAAGGAAGCAGTGCCCATAAAAACTCCTGTGGTTAACAAAGAAACGAGTGAGAAAGATCCCATCCTGCTACATCCCTGCTTCTCTCCCATCTACTGTCTTCTTTGGCACAGAGGTAACATTCATAGCCTGCCTCAATGTCTTCTCCTGTAATAGGTTTCTGTACCCGCCAAGTGCAAGACTTGGTTTACTCCCCATGCAGATGGATATTTTAATGGCAGATGAGGAAGTCCTCTGTACAGCGTCCCAGGGATAAACACCATCAGCTCCCTTCGGCCCCAGGGCACATGTCCTACCAGTGATTCCCCATCATCATGCTGCTACTCCATCTGAGTACAGTTAGGAGGAACTTGGTGGTTGAGGAGAGAAATTTCAGTTCATAATTTAGGGAGCACTGCTTTATACTGAGGATTTCACTTAAGTAGTACTTTAGATATTATTCAGTTAAGCTCTTGACATCATGATCAATGGCATCCGATCAACCCAGTTCAGGTATTTTAAACACCAATAACTGTTTTTTTTTCTAAGAGCTAAATATTTCTAAGAGTGGAAATACAATAGAGGAAGTGAGGATTTGAGATTTAAAATGGAAAACACACACAAAAAGATAATGATGTTCTGTGAAATGTTTGCTCAACTGTTGTTAATGTTAGGAGCAATTTGGACACAGTCAGTAAACACCAATCACTGCCAGGGTTAACTCTTCAGTGGGATGGTAGATATTGGTACTGCTGATATAGGGAAATGATTCAAGCTAAATATTAAATGAAAAACATGTACTCTCTAGTTTATGGTACTGTTCAGTAGTCCCAGGCTAGTGGGATCTATATTAATTCTCACAAAAATGTGTCTGGTAAAGATCACAACAGCATTTGAAGCTTTGTGGAAGGAAGAGTGGCGAGTTAAAAAGCCAGAACTAGTATTTATGTAAGTTGTCCCAAGCTGGGACACTACATTTTCAGTAAAAAACTGTAAAGCAAACAGCCTACCTTTCCTCCCCAGAAAACTTAAGATCTCAAACTTCAGTCAAAGCTTCAGAATTAGTACCTCTAACTATTAATATATAAATATATACTTATGGTGAAAGCATTTAGCCTGAATAGTTAAGATGAGCTTTTCCAGGAAGACTAATGAATGCTTCAGCTGCATTTTGGTTTAAATTAAGTGGCTAATTTATGTTGTGCTTCTTTGTTAACTGCTACTGATGGGCAGGCACAGTGGTGTGGATGCAGAACAGCAGCAACAGATTCTGCACAATGTGATTATTCACCAGTAAATGAGACTGCGGACAGACAAATACCACTTTCACTTAAAGCTGTATTAAAGTGCCTTGTATGGGCATTTTTAGTAAAAAATGAGATGGTAGCTCCCAAAGTGATCACCGGCAGTGTATGGTTATGAATGTTAAGATTCAAAACAGAGAAGCTCTATTCAGCAGCAGAAACTCCAAATTCTGCCAATGGGCTTTTTTTAAAAAAAATAAGGTAACAATTTCCTTTCAAATAATTAAATCCTCTCAGATGCTACCAGGGTTCACTTCTTCCTTCACAAAGCAAACTATTCCCCTTACTGTTTGCAAGACTAAAGAAAAGTAGCCTGACCGTGTGTCAAAGACACTGAGAACTTTCACAGACACACTGTTCCCAGTTATAGCTCAGACTCTTCCAGGCTGAATAAAAAGAATACATGACAGGAAATAAAATATGAAAGTGAACTTCAGGTTCTTTTCTGGTTCCTGGTTGATCAGAGGAACATATTCCTATGAAAAAAATAACAAACCCGAGAGGAAAATATTGCACCCCTATTACTGGATCAGTTCTGATCTTTGATTTCAGTCTGATGTTAAAAAACCCCATACATCTGTATGTTTGCGGTGTCAAAACCACATTATCTGAATAGCACCTAACAACATGTACAATAAACTCTCTGGGGCATTGAACACAGTTGCCTTGTGCTTAATGCCCTAGATTCTCACTCTGGCACCTACACACTATACAAAACAAATAAACTATTACAAAGATCTAAAACATTTGAGGAAAAGTGGCAATAAATCTGTCTCCCCACCTCAAGTTCAATGAATATTTGTCAGCATGTACTCTGCAAGTTCAGAAAAAGCTGACTAGAAGATAAAAGGTCCTGATAACCTTTAAAGCTCTACTCTATCACTGAAAAATGAAAGTTACCCACATAGGTCTCCAATGATTAGCAGCTTCGTTGTGTGCAAGCCCTCCCCATGGCTTTTCATTATATTTCATAGTCACTTAAGCCTTTTCCTAATAAAAAGACAATGCCAAGGGTGGGATTATGAAATACTCCAAAGTTAAGTTGATAACGGTTTAATTAAATGTTGCTCACGAACAACATTTCTGGCACGACTCAGACAATAAAAGGGAAAAATGAATGCTGTAATTGCTTCTTTTGCTGCTTTTTCACAATCTTCTGAGATGCTCTTCCCATGACATTGCCTTTCAGAATGCGCTGCAGAAGATCTAGTTACATGACATGGTTGCTCAAGTCAGTTTTACACTGAGCATGAAGAAGTCACTGTGACTCTGGATTTGGTATGGAGCAGGCTCTGCATGGTCAGATTTTGTCTGCTGCTTTTTAATTAAAGCAAGAGGGGCAGGTCCTCAAAGGGAGTAAGTAAGCATAGCTCTGTTGAAGCGAGTATTTATCAAGCCTTCTCGCAATGTCAACAGCAAAATCTTCTTATTAAATTCCAGCTGTACTTTCTATGGTGATGAACATATCTGTACAGAGAAGGTTCATGACACTTCTTATCAGCAAGATTCATTCACTTATTAAAGAGACTTAATAAATGCACACTTCTTTTCTGTATTTCTTTAGATGTCGCTTTATTCTTCCATGCTGCGAGTACAGTACAGTTTGTGCTCCATGCACCATGTAGCATGCTTTCACTCTACAAGTCATCAGTGATGAATAAGCAGATAAATGGTTTCCCTAGTATCTCCTTTATTATAAATTCTGCAGTGTCCTGTTTCTTATATGTTATATTCTTTCCATATGTAAAACACCTCTGATTCAACATCAGCTTGGAAATTTTACTTTGATAAGTAGTTTGGGGTCAGTGCCTTAAAATTTCCTGTTGTTGAAACAGGAAAGTTAATGATGTTCCAAAATGTGCTATCAAAATGTAGCATCAACTATTTTCTGTGAAAGTTATGGAGAGGAGTGATTAACTTTACATTTTCCCTTAAAACTGGACTGCTTTTATGGCTTCGAATTCTATAACACAATAATCTTGTATGTTGAAAACCTATAAAGCCTTCTGGTAAATATTCAACATAATTATCCATTAATAAAGCCCAACAGATAATAATGATACACTTAGTGTTAAAACTGCAGTACAAGAGGTGTATATATATATGTAAGAGTTTTACCTGGGCAAACTGGACATCTAAATAAAAGAATGCATAGAGTCACAAAAATTAAATAAGGAAAAAAAATATGACTTAGTTTTCAATAACAGAAATACCTATAAAAAGATGCACAAATAAGAAATACTATCACATGAAAAGCAAAATGAATTAAAACTCAGTATGAAACTTTGCATTTACAAGGTACCATGCAAAGCCATGAACTGCTCTGATTCAAACACTCCTACTTCACCTACAGAACAGCCAGAAAAGCATTCCTTGTGTTTGCAAATGCAGAAACTTGCAGAAATAGTTTGATGTACAACAGGTCACCATCCACACTAGAACAACATGCATTTGTCTGCTAATCATTTACAAAAAGGCACATTTCATTGATGTTTCCCCCCAGACTGACACTGATTTTCTGACTCAGACTGGCTGTAACACTGAATTTTTTCCTCAACAAAACACCTGGCTACACTTTTGCCATGAGGACCTTCATTACCAGACTTCACTTTTAGGGTAACAACAGGAAAAAAAAACTTTTTCTCTACAACAGAATCACAATGGTTCACTGGAGCACTGCTCCCTTTCCAGCTGAGTATGCTGCCTCCTGAACAGCTGAAGTGGTTTCTCGTTTTCTTGAAGAGGCGCTGAATTTTCCTGTTTTTAACTTTACCTTTCCTGCCTACATCAGCCTCTGTCTTAATCGATTTGACGTACAAACATGGGTCAACAGGAGGAATTACAGCATTTTACAACCCCCATCCATCATGCTCCATGCTGAGCAAACAACCCTGGGAAGTAATCCAGCAGATGAGGGTGTTTTTCAGACACTACTTGTCTCCTTCCTAAAAAGCAGCTAATTAGCAGTAGGTGCAGAAAGGCACAGCAGCAAAGCGAAGGGCTCAGATGTATCACATGCAGTATTTGGGACGATAGAACATTTTCATTGTATTCGTAACAAATGCTCTTGGAAACACCAAGTGTAATGGTAAAAGTTACTGTAAAATAAATGGATTTTGCTTATTTTTATAAAAGTACCCCTGTGGTTCAGAACACAGCTTCAATTGTTTTTTTTATCCCTACCTAAGACAAACGAGGCAGATACCAGGGCATACACAGTCATAAAGGAGCAATCGGTGCATATTCCCTATCAGGCAGTTACGGAGATGTGTTATGCTGAGCCAGAAAGTATCTATCAGCAGTTTCACAAAAAGGCTGGCAACTCTGCCTGCGAGTGCTGAACCTACTACGACCATTAAAATACCTACCTTGTATACCTACCTATGACCTACCCTTGGAGGTACATGTGCACGTACTTTGGCATGTGTGGCAAGTGGGTGAGCAGCTCAGCTACTCAGCACAGCACTTGTGCCTCTTTAGGAATACAAGCACAGCTGCCAAAGTGTTCTTACACCACAGACTGGCAAGAGGAAGTCAGAAAGCTGCTGAGCATATGGATGTTTTGCTTCAAGGAAGGACGAGGACGTAAAAAGGCACCCTGCAAAGCAGTTGGGTACTGTTATTAAGTAACTGCAAACCCTTCTACAAAGTCCTCTAAAAATCAAAAGGCATCCTTGTATCAGTAAGTTGCCTTCACCTCATCCCCCTCCATTCATAGAGAAGGAAGTAAATTTTAGGCTATGGTTGTCACAGCATGGCCAGACCTTGCAGGCACTGGAAGGATCTTACTTTCTCTAGCGATGGACTATGTACGACCAAGTTCATCTTGGGCGCTGAGGTCTTCGAATTCAACAACATTAAAATAATGAACTGCATAACGTCTTACTGGGATGGTACTTTAGATTTTTAGAGTAATAACAAACTAATTAACCAAGAATGATTAAATTTACAGTGAGAAACCATTTTCCTTGGTAGTATTTTCTAGTAGTAGACATCATGAAATGGTTCCTTCCTGCTTTCTGTTCAGAGAACAGAAACAAGCAGCAGAGCATCCACAACGCAACTGTCCATATTAATAGCATTAAGGGAAGGAAAATGTACTTTCATAAATTCGTATAATTGTGCCTGGGCAAAATGGGATGTGTTATTAGATGACGCATGAATACATCAGTAGGTTAGATTAGAATGACAGTACAGGGATTCTTCTGTGTGTTTTTGTATAACACATAAAAAAGTAACTTTAATTATATGTTTGTGTAGATGCTTTAGCAAAAATAGAAGGTAGAATACGGAAACAAAAAACTCCAAAAAACAAAAGAGGAAACTATACACTAGATAGCTAGCTTAGGTATTTCCACAGACAAAAACCCCATAAGTTCAGTAATTTTCTTTTAATAACTTGGTTTCATTTTACTTGATTCGTATTTTAGACCACAAAGCTTTTGATTTTAGAACGACTCCTCTGAGATTTTCTGTCAGGAATTAAACCTTGTTTCATCTTACATAGTCATGTGTTTACAGTTAGCCACTTAACAAATATTCATAAGGCGTAGGTGCATTTGCAGGTTGCATCTTTCACTCCCCCACCAGTGTAAAAGGAAGCAGGTGCAACGATAAAAGATGCACCATGTTACAGAAACAAACCACAATTACATTACTTCTTGAAAATTATTCTTAGAAGTGTAAGTTAGAATCTGTTGTGCTACCTAGGATACAAAAATATGGTTTTGATTTTTTTTAATCACATATTAATTTCAGAGACAATTCAGTCAACTTGTAAATGAGAGCATGTGCCATCTAAAATAACTTTTGTTCACCAACTACACAGTTTCAAATCAGTTTGCAGCCACGTATTTTATCGTACTGTGCAACAGAAATCTAACAGTTATATCGAGGAATACAGTAGAATCAAATTCTTCAAAAAGAGATTGATCTCTTAGTAATTAGGAAAGGTCACAATTCTTTACCTGTTTCTTGCCATACTCTTTCAATGAACTCATACCCAACTGCAATTCTTTTCTGTTCTCATCTGTGCTACTGTACCAGCTCACCTTTTCATTAAACCTAGTGGAAACACTGGCTGCTAGCTGGCAGCCCCCGGCTGTGTAAGGGATTACTCTGGCCTTTGACATATTGCTCTGTATTATTCGCATCTAAACGGGACAGGTCAGGTATGACCAAAGATGGCAGAGTTTTTTACCATCAAATACCTGTAAGAAAAGTTTTAAACCAACCAAACCTAACATAAAACTACAGTCACTAAAAGCATAAAGGGTTACCTTTGGTTTCCAAAGTGGAAAGATCTTCTATGATTAATTCTTTTGGGTTGCTAAATAAAAAAAGTCACACAGTTGCACTCAGACTACATAATGTATAAAAAATCTTACTGCATGATCACTTGCTGAAGAAAATGAAAAGTAACAATAATGACAATAACTATGTCCTTTTACGTTCAAGTTAAATTACAAGGAAAAAAAATCAACACATATAACAGAAAGGGACAAAAAACCCCATATTATTTTCTTCTTTTTAACTGCCTATCATGGTTAAGGAGAGAATACATTTTTTTAAAACTATTAAAATATGAAAGAATTTTTTTAAATTGACATTTCCAATCTGCAAAACTGTTCCTATTTAAGCAGCTGGAACAGATTTCACAACTTTCTTACACTCCACTTACAAAAAAAATATTCTTTTCTTCAGAGCATATTTACTTCTATAACCCACTCTTACTCACCAAAATCTATGGGACCGGGTGGATCTGCCCGAGGGTACTGAGGGAGCTGACGGAGGAGCTCGCTAAGCCGTTCTCCATCATTTATCAGCCATCTACCTGGGGAGGTCTCAGCAGGCTGGGGGTCAGCCTGTGTGACACCCAGCTGCAAGAAGGGGTGGAAGGAGGATTCAGGCAACTACAGGCCTTTCAGCCTGGTTATGGAGCAGTTTATTGAGCCCCTCACACAGCATATGCAGGACAACCAGGGGACCCAGCCCAGCCATTGCGGGGTTATGAAAGGCAGGTCAGGTCCTGCCTAAGGAACCCAAACTCCTTCTACGACAAGATGGCCCAGCCAGTGCGTGAGGGAAAGGCAGTGGGTGTTGCCTGCCTGTACCTCAGTAAAGCCTTTGAGACCGTCTCCCACAGCATCTCCTGGAGAAACCGGCTGCCCATGGCTGGGACGGGTGTGCTCTGCGCTGGGCTAAAAGCCGGCTGGCGGCCGAGCCCCAGGAGCGGTGGGGGATGGAGTCACACCCCGCTGGCGCTGGCGGGGGGCACACGGGGTGTCCCCAGGGCTCAGCGCTGGGGCCGGCCATGGTTCATGTCGCCATGGACCATCGGGGCGAGGGACCGAGCGCTGCCCCAGCCAGTGTGCGGGTGGCACCAGCTGGGGGTGTCGATGTGCTGGGGGGCGGGGGGCTCTGCAGGGGGGGCTGGGCAGGCCGGGCCGAGGGGCCGAGGCCACTCGTACGAGGTTCCCCAGGGCTCAGCGCCGGGCCCCGCGCCGGGGTCACCCCAGCCCCGGGCAGCTGCGGGCCTGGGGCAGAGCGGCTGGGAAGGGCCCGGCGGGGAAGGGCCTGGGGGGGCTGGCTGGCGGCCGGCTGGGCAGGAGCCCCCCGCCTGCCCAGGTGGCCCAGGAGGCCAGCGGCACCGGGCTGGTGCCCGAAACAGCGTGGCCAGCAGGCCCGGGGCAGGGACCGTCCCCCTGCGCTCGGCACCGGCGAGGCCGCCCCTGGAACGCTGTGTCCAGCTGTGGCCCCGCACGGCCAGAGGGACGCAGAGGGGCTGGAGCGTGTCCAGAGCCGGGCAGGGGCTGGGGAAGGGGCTGGGGCACCCGTGGGATGGGGGGCGGCTGGGGGGGCTCAGCCTGGAGAGGAGGGGGCTCGGGGGGGCCCTTATCGCTCCCTGCAGCTGCCTGACAGGGGCTGTAGCCAGGTGGGTGTTGGTTTCTTCTTGCAAGTAACAAGTGACAGGACAAGGGGAACAGCCTCAGGTGGCACCAGGGGAGGGTTAGATTGGGTGTGAGGGGACATGTCTTCGCCGAAAGGGTGGTCAGGCACTGGAACAGGCTGCCTGAGGAGCTATTTATAAACCATGAAGACATGGTGCTTAGGAACACGGATTAGTGTTGGGCTTGGCAGTGCTAGGTTAACAGTTGGACTTGATCCCAAAGATCTTTTCCAACCTAAATGCTTCAGTGATCCTACGAAATCTTCATCATTTTGATATTCAAGAATCAATTGTAAGTGCTCAAAGACTATCTAGACCACATAACCTATAACGTAAATCCTGTCTCTGCCTTTTGTTAAGGAAGATGCTCAACAAACTTAGCTGCACCAGTTGATAATCATATGGAAGCTACTTTGGCAGAGCCAGGCCATGGCCATGTTTACAAAGTCTGTGGCACAGAAAGAAGAAATCAAAATGACCACTTAACTATTCAACACAGCACTTAATCTTGAAGGCATGGAAATCACACAAGTCTAAAATGATGTGAGAATTTAGGAACAATCATCAGCCTCACAACAGTAGGGTTAATGTATACTTACATTTGCATTGCCAGGAAGACAGCGAAAACAGCATAAAGATCTCTGATTAATAACAAAAGGCTTTACAGAAAGGCACTACAGTTATAGAAGGAATTCAGTTATGGTTTTGATGGACTTGCAAAATATATTCCTTGCAATTCAAAAAAAAAAAAAAAAAGCATAAGCTAACATGACCAGCATAAAAAACCAACCTTGTCACAAAAGGATACTCAAAGGCCCACCTTATACAGAGAATCGATCAGTGTAAATGACTTCAAATGTAAATATCATAGATCAAGGTAAGAACAGTACTGAATAATTATGGTAGAGGAAATGTCTGATTATCATCCGTTCATAACCCAGCTCTAACACTGAAGATCTAGATTAGTACCAGCAAATAATTGCCGTAGAATAATGCTGCATTGCATTAGTGTAGTGTAAAATTAGGGAAATAATGGAAGGATCATCCGTTCTAAGTGCTTGAAAAAAAAAAAATATGTATGTATATTTTACAGATATCTCAGTAAGAGTAAAATCCAATTTTAGGACATTTATATTTGCTCACGAATTGACTGGAACTTACACACTGCATTGTGAAACCAGTATTTTTTGTGTTATAAATTTTATTTTAATTTAGACACTACTTCTTGAGAAGAAATTTTTTCTTCCATATTTACTTCGAGTAAACACACTATTAAGAAAAACACCAATTCAATCAGATCATTTTTTGTACTATTGTAGTTTTCTGCATAAGTTAATGCATTATTAATAGATACAAGAGCACATTATGAAATTATATTTACAGTAGCTAATCCACAGTGCTAGGGCACTGCAGAGCTAAAAACCCCAAATTATTGATCTGTTAGGCTGTACAATGAACTAAACCAGATTATCAATCACTTCTGTAAAACATCATTCCTGATTTATATACCTTTTAAATTACTGTAGAAATGTGTCCCAAAGTATAAAGATATCTTCCTGCTATAGTGTGGGTTTGGTGATGGGTTTGAGTTAGTATTTCTGATGACTCCCTAAAGTTGCATTACCCTTTCATTTCATCAACGGAAGGCTGAGTTACCCACCTCCTCTGTTACAAAAGCCAGAGATTACACCACCACCTTGAACACAAATAAGACAGCAAATGGTATGAATGGGGAAGTGTAATATGAAGGCATTACTGGAGTTGTTCAGCAACATCGACGCAGAATGGCAGTGATCACTCATAAGGTGATCTTAGGGTATTTTAGAAGTCAGGATTTGCATCTGCTTTATTTCAGCTACTATCATTTGATCTCACAACATATTTCACTTGGGCTTGTAATATCTCAAGCTTATAGCCAATATGCATTCTTATCTCAGGTTAAACCCAAGTATGTTCACTTTCATGAGCATCTGCATATTTTCATGAGCATATCTGTGCAACATAACTCTGAATCTTCCAATATTCTCATGCTGGGAGTCAGATCATTGACCTAGAAGAGCCAGGTTATATTGCTGTCTTACCCATTTTGAGACATTTTATAACCTCTTGTGTTTGTTTCTTAGGTTAGTGCAGTGCACCCATCCTTGCCCCGTTTTGTTTGAGAAGTGACTGGCTCTTTAGGTGCTACCAGAAGTACATAATGAAATAATAATCATAATTAATAAGCAAACCACCTTTTTATAGGCATCTTACTTTATGCA
Organism: Falco cherrug; assembly: GCF_023634085.1. Taxonomy (NCBI): domain Eukaryota; kingdom Metazoa; phylum Chordata; class Aves; order Falconiformes; family Falconidae; genus Falco; species Falco cherrug. The sequence goes on from NC_073705.1 coordinate 45,462,747, forward strand.
AAGTGTTCTAAAAAGAAGTTTGGAGAAAATGTTAAATGATGTAGGAAAGGGAAGTTGTGCCTAAAAGGAGATCCTTAGTCTTTTCTTCCTGTTGCTGATAGCATCAGCATAGAAACATGAGAAAAGAAAGAGTAGTCTATTAACTTCACTTGGTTTTATTGAGTCGCTTATTCACTGCCACCATTCATGATAGAAATGGAATAGATGCATCTCAGTGTAGAGGAATGACTGCATAAAACACCTTACGCAAAACATGTTAATAACACTACAGTCATATTTGCTATGTAAATATTCACTAAACCACAAAGATGAGTAAGATATGAAAATAAATACTATCTAAAAAGGCATTTTAATTACTCTAAAAGTTATTGAAATTCTCTTACAGTTCCATTAAATCAATATAGACAATGTTAGAAAGGAAACAGAATAAAAGGAAACAATAGATTTTCAACTCTGAGGGATGAGTCAATCCTGACTGTTAATCTACCTTTCATAATTATGCTCCTGATTTGGTCTATTGCAAAAGTGTAAGTCTATCAATAAAAGCACTTATGGAATAAAATGTATTTTTGCTTAAAACTAGGCCTGTGCTTTAAATACCTTTCCAACTTTTATTCGATGGCATTCTCTAAAGTTTATAACTCTTTTACTAAGGATCTTTGAAGATGAGACTGCATTGTTGAAGCTGTTTCAAACAGTTTCTAATTCTGTTGTGCCAAGAGAGGTACAAAAGGTCTTTAAAGAATATGGATAACCTGATGGTGAATCCTAGCACTTCTGTGACTGAATTGTGTTAAAATATCAGGAATCACAGCAGATTACATACTGTATTACTGTAAACTGACTGTCAAGATTGTTAAACTGCTTTGCTTCTCTTTGTGGCCATTAGAAATTTCAATACTTCCAATTAATTCTTTACATTTTTGCCTAAATACTGAATTTAATGTGAAATCAGATACTAAGTGAGAAATTCTCTATATCACAAGCCTATACTACATGGGCAAAGACATCTAAAATACAGACACCTCACAGCTTTTAAGTTATGATGATCTAACCTAAAAAAATGTCCTGCAGCTCATTAATTATAAAACCTGCCTTTGCATAAAGCTGGTAAAATATTATACTGTAGGTCTGGAAAATTAAAAAGCCACAGAGGGAGATTTACTTTAGAATTATATCACACACTTTTTCTAGTAGTAAAATGGCAGAAATAAATGAGGACTAGTGTAGTTTGGACAGGGCAGGAAAAGAAGGACTATCAAAACTAAGACTGAATACTTTTTTACCAACCAGAAGCACAGCATTCTAAGTAAGCAGATAATTAAATATCAGTAAGCAATTTTTTGCCTGAAATATAAATTATCAAGCAGCAGAAAATACATAATTCCAGAATATTTCTGCACAAATGATAAATTAAAATGAGACATTTTAACTAGATATAAGGAAAATCTTTTACCATTAGGACAGTCAAGCATTGGAACAGGTTGCCTAGAGAAGTCACATAGTCCCTGGTTTTTAAAGACTAAGCTGGATAAAGCCCTGAGCAACCTGGTGGCACATGAGCTGACCCTACTTTGAGCATCAGGTTGGACTAGAGACCTTCAGGTCTTCAGATTCCACCCTGAATTATTCAGTGGTTCTGCAACTTCCATTCCAGAAATACTTTTTAAGTAAACAGGAAAACTCACAGGCACACCAACTAATGCTCTAGAGGACGGAAGTTTTAGAGAAGTGGGGAACAGAAATAAGAAAGTACATGAGGGAGATAAATAGGTGGCATAAACCAAAAGGAATATTTTTTTTTTTTAATTACCACCTCTTTAATGCTAAAAAGGGAATAAGTATCAAGTAATATTCTCAGATAATAGATTAAGAATTAGAGAAAAAAAGATTTGTATGCTAGTAAATAATATATAATAGCTAGTAAATAATATATTCCAGAACAGGAGCCACTTCAAACACATTGCACATGGAGGTTAGTGCATAAAGACAGAGATAGCAAAGAGGAAAAGAATACTCTAAATTATTTTAACAAGTGTGTAGATCCTTGCACTGCAGTGCTCCTCACAAATAACTAAAAGACAGTTGGGACCTTGGAGATAAACACGAGGTCACAAAAAGAACTCTGAAAAAACTGAAGGCTAGCATTTATTATTGAATTCTAAAAGAGGTTTTAGGCTCTAGCTAAAAGAAATAAAATAAGAAGTTCTGAATAATAGATGCAGGTGTTCATATATGGACTTATGAATAATTCAGAAAATTTAACATTACAGACTTTTGGTAAAAGAAAAAAAAAGGTAACATTAACAGCAGACGTAATAGCAATACCAAAATAATCGGGGAACAAGAGATGGCTGCAACAGAGCTGTGCCAAACAATGAAAAATAGAAGGAAAAACACCTAAATGAAGTAAATAGCTAAAAAGCTATTCTTTCAAGAGCAGTGACACAAGAGTAATGACAGTGAGGGTCAGATTCCTTTGAGCAGCAGAAGACCTTGCAAGCAGGTCTATCAGCACAGCTGTGCTACCAACACAAGCATCAATATTTTTTAGAACACTGAGAGCAAAAGAATGAAGGATAAGATGAAGATATCAAAGAGACTGAGCAAGCAATAAAGATGACAAAAGGATAAATTGAACGATTGATGGTACACACCTTGATACTATAAAGAATAAGGAGTACAGAATGGGAAAAACACAGTAATGTTACATCATGGGATGTATTTATGAGAAGATAATTCCAAGACAAGTAAATCATATACTGGTATTTTCATGAATTTTTATTAGTGTACTGAAAGAAGGAATGCAACAAATTCAAATTGAAGCTTTAAATTTATAAAATAATGGGGGAAACTGAGGACTTGGCAGGGGGCAGGGAATGGGCTTCTTAAAAAGTTAACTGTTTCCCCACCACATTCTTCACAGCACCAAAAAGAGGAACAGACTATGCCCCCATTTTTGCTCCACAGGTTAGAGGGTAAACTAGTACCACCAGAATCCAGGACACGGGTTAGACATGCAGTAAGGTATTTGGAACACATTTCAATCCTATATTTACAAGCAAGTTTGTCACACTAAGGGTTACAGCTGCAAACTTAAAGGTGATTCTGCATTTTCTTTGCACAAGGACCGTTAGATCAACACTGCACACGAATAGGCAGACTGAACAGGATGATTAATGAACTGATTCATGGCCTACAGATGCTAAAGAACATAAAGGTATTGAGGCAACGGAACGATAAAAATAGCTGACACATGAATACTACCAAGTACTAAAAGATACAGAAAAAATTAAAAATTACTTGAAAAAGCAAGCCAATGGCATTACACTACTCACCCTTTGAACAGAACACCACCTGCCATAGAAGTTGAATAAAGCAGCACTGATGACAAGGCATGCACCTGAATTGTCTTTCAGATGTCCTCTATCCACATCAATTGCATCACAGTCAATTAAGAAACTTTGACCCAACAGTGAGAAGTAAGATACTGCCCTTCCAGTGTAGTTCTCACAAATCACTAGTTGTATTTGGCAAACCATTCACATGTAAGAGAATTTCCATATTTTTGTTGAGGTTTTCATGAGGTAATTAATCTTACTGGAGCAAAATCATGAGTAGAACATGTATCTTAAAATAAGTAATCTTGGGGAAAAAAACCCATGAATGGCTATTTAACTTCAAAGAAACGGCATAACTTAAGTACATTCACCTTTTCTCTCCAGTGCACCATTAGGACACTTTTTGGAATAAATTAATTTAAAATGGCTCGATATGTTTTCGTAGGATTTTTATAGCATTCACTCACCTTTTCCCACTGATGGTCAGCCATCTTATTTCAAGACAAGATTTACTACTAAATGAAAGAATGAGATGTTCTGGTACTACCTTACCTTGAAAAAAGACTGCTCATCAGTCAAGAGAAACTTTAAAAGCACACTAGAGAGATTTCCAAGAAAAAAACCCAACAAACAAACTGAAATAAAACAACTACTTGTTTTGGTGTTTTTGTCTTCATCATTCATTAAACGAACAGTTAACTGAGGACAATTCCCTGCTTTTGTCTTCAGCACATTACCCAAAGTACAGAAGTACAAAGAAACCATGCAGCAAAATCAGCAGAAGTCACACTGCTATTCTCACTGAGTCAGGTTATTGACTAGGATTTAATAAACTTTTTTTTTTTTTTTATTGTACAAATTCTAACAATACACTACCTAAAACTATTGATAGCTTGACAATTTTAAACGTCTATCCTGTCAGTTCATTGTAATGTATAAAATTTCCAGCGCAGCTGACTATGTCCAGTGCATAGACTCTTACCTTGCAGACTCAAAGAAAAACATGGCATAAAGACCTCTAAACTTTTCTCATCAGAAGTAAATCATCCTTATCCTGAAAACAAATTTAAATTACTTGAATCGGAGTAACAAGCAAAGTGTAGAATAAATACAGAAAACAAAGTAGCTGGTATTTTTCATTAATATCCCACGCAAGTGTATATTACAGTGATAAATGCTTATTTTTGTTTTTCTAAAGCTGATTAACTGTATTAACTCTGCCGTATTCATTTTCCAAGCATTCATATTTTATAAACTGGGCAGGTTAGTGTATATTGCAACTCCCATTTTTCAAATGCTGTATCACTTCTGGATACAGGAGGGGACATTACAATTATAAACGAGTAAAACTTGCAGTGTCTGCATGTCATGCTCTCCATTAAAGCTAAACAGAGCAGTTGCGATGCTTACAACTGATTTTTATTTACTCCTGTAAACAACACCACATAAACAGAGAAAGTTACATTAATCAGTAAATTTATGAAACTAATATAAAAGGAAAGTCTGCAGGGGTACAGAAAGAAGACAAGAATGAAGTGGGCACAAAAAAGAAAGGGTAGGAAGAACAATGGAAGTTCAAGAGAGCAAAGGAAGATACTCTTAGCTTTGCACAACTACACAAAATTACTTATACATACTAGGTTTTGCAACTATCGTTAAGGGATTTATCTGATTTTCAGTTTTAGATGATTTGGACCCAATCATTGAAAAGGACAAGCTCACTGAATCCAGTCACACACTTGATCTTGATTTCAAGTTCTGTAGATTATATTAGAAATGATAGAAAGTATATTGAAATACCCATTGAATTCTGTGTGTTTGTCAGAATTCTAAATGAGCAAGACAGAAGTAACTGTTATCAAGTTCAAAACTGCAGTTCTCAAAATTTCCAGTCAACTAACGCACTGAAAAGACCCAGAGTTTTTGTAGGCATCAGTTTTAATTATTCTTGGCTTGCACAGACACTTCAGTCTTTACAGGACTGAAGGACTTGGTGCTTATCTCATGCAGACTGGCAAGAAGGCTGCAAGTGTAGCTGGCTACCGCACACGACGGTGGCAAGGCTTAAGCAGGGCAGCATTCAGCACTGCAGTATGAAAATTCTTCAGTTGATTTAATTCCGTGTCCCCTTCATGATATAAAAGCTTGTACTTTTGGAGACTAAGGTCATCATTTCAATGACGAAAACCACAATGTATGGGAAACTGCTAATGGAAGTTATCAATGCTCCTAATTGTAAATACACTGCTTCTCTCTCACATCTGTCTCCTCTACAGACTCCTTGGTCTAATTAATTTTTTCTAATTCCTCTCACTGTTATTTTGAGTGGATTTTATATATTTTTTTCACTGTCAAATAGCGAAGACCCTAAATTGATTCAGTTAATTCTGCTAAGAACTTCAATACTGTCACATTTTATGCTCCTTCATTACCAGATTACTATTCTGTATTTCCATCTTGATTTTACTTTCTATTTGAATGTGAAATGCAAAATTACCAAGAGACCTGAAAGAATAACCACAGAGTAATACTACATTACAATGAAGTTTACTTGCTAATGTAGGTATGGAGTAGTACATAATTAACAGCACAGAAACAGAAAAGGATCATATTAATTCAGATGAGAATTACTGGGTCACTGAGACAATAAATATAACCACAGTGACTAAACTGCATGAACATGATCCAAACGGTGTTTGAAAATCGTGAATCCATACTAAATGAAAATACCTCACGGCGATTAATTTTACCATTCAAAGATGAGAAGTCAGCACTGGTAAACCAAAAAGCTTGTCTCTCATCTGCATGCAACAGTTTGCAATTCTGTGATTATTTAAACTGTTGTTAAGAACTGAGCACACAAGAGTAATACACGCACACTAACACAAACTACTTGTTTTTTTCCCCCCCCCTCCTTTTCTGCTGCTCAGGCTGGTTTCCCAGATAACTGCTGGGCTGTCTAGTCAGAAGCAAATACTGATAGATACCCTGGGTAACTGGACAAACAGTATTTTTCAGCACAGACAGGTTAGTTTTGAAATGGGGATAAACTGAAGTTAATGGGGACAGGAAATGAAACAATTTTCAATTATCATAAAAATAACTTTATTAAAAACAATCAGCCCGAGTAGGAATAATATCTCTGCTCTTCTCCACATGCCAATATCCTACAGCATCTGCAAAAGAAAAGAAAAAGAAGTACATGAAAAAATATTTTAGTGCTTTACATAGTGCATTGTCAATTTTTCCACGCTGCTTACCCTTCTCCTCTGCTTCCAGCAATTACTGGCAGGACACTGTCTCTACTCATTCTAGGCATAGAGGACACAGAAAGATTTAGTTCACTGTCAGAAACATCAATTTTTCTATACAACCATAATATACATTACAAGCGCACCACTGTCATGGAACATTTATTGTGATACTTACCTTCTGCTTGCTGAATCCTTGCATCATTTATTGAATGAGACTTGACATCTACATAACACCTCCAAGTAGGAAAGGACAAAGTAACACTGATTCACCATGACTATGTAAATATGGCACATCTTGGGCACTTGGAGCTGCTTCTCCTGTGGCAAGATAACTTCAGTACACAGAAAACAACCTTCTACTGAAAAAAGAACCTCACCCTAGTAGCCTAATAATGGATTCCCAAGCTCTCATGGGTATGTCTGGATTGTACTTACTACTATGAAGCTCTTCCCAGGTCCCCTCTCAACTGGAAATACAATGTCTCCCTGGCACGTCTTCCAGCAGCTGTCTCTACCATCACCTTTGACATGCAGGTCTTGGCTTTTTTTTGTTCACCTAGGCTTGTTTCAGTAGCGTACAATATATACAAATCACCATCTACACATTTTTGCATCTGGTTAAACTGCAACGGAGCCCAAACAAGGCCAAGAGTGAAGTCTCAACAATGCAAGTCACCTAATCGCATTAGCATATCCTTGTGGTGTCATTTGTAACAGTTCCTCACACCCAGCAGAGCATTTAACTAAATACCCCATTCACAATGCAGGTTACAAGCCTGACCGGTTGTAAGGCCGTATTTATATAGACAGCTGTCTGTTCCATGTTGGTGCTATCCAGTTACCTGTATTTCATGATAAAAAGTGTTTACCTCAGAGATACACCAGCCACAGAGGAACCTAGGGCACATGCCGAATCCCAGACCAGAATGTACACATTATGTGCATACATACAGACAGAATACAGCAAAGCCCCTCTGTGTGCAGAGGGGATGCTGTGTCCTCAGTTGAAGACCAGCCTCGAAGGATGCATCCTTTCTCCCTGAGGTGACAATACAGCATGAATGTTCTTGTAACCAGCACCATGCAGAAGAGGTTTGTACCTGGCACTAGGAGTTAAATGGAAACTTACCCAGAGGCTTGTATACAATATCCGCTTTTAAGGCTTCACAAATTCTCTCTTCTAATCCACAGAAAAGACTTTGACGTTACCACCTGATCAGCACATAAGGATGCACAGTACACATTCACATTGGAAGTGACAGACTAATGGTTATATGTAGCATTACTGATGACATACACCCACTTTTACAGACTGATAGCCTGCTTAATGCAACCAGCACCTCCTCCCAACCCAGCTCCCAGCAAAACAGAGAAACCTGAACCAATTCTGGGTTTCTAAATGTCAACATGCTGTGCTGTCTGTTGTTGGGTTTTGTTTTTTTTTTTTCTTTTTACTTTCTTTAAGTTTCAACACAAATCGTTAGTAACTTCAGTTAGAGAAAGCAGAAGAAAGTAAACACCGAGGAAGGTCACCAGAGCAAGTTACATACATTAATATTATCTATTTCATCCACACAGTTCACAGCATTACTAATTTGACAAAGCACTACAGGCAATTAACAGCATACATTAGTTAACCACATGGTAAATCTTAGTCTTGCCTTTTAAAAAGAATGCAAGTTAATCCAACCCAGTTCAGTGCCAATACAGCCAATGCAGTTAATTCACAAAAATGACATACCAAGAAAAGTAAAGATGGTAGCATGGAACCAAGACAGTAGCTAGGTCACAAAATACCTAGGGATAAACCTCTCCCTCCCACGAAAGCAAACCCAAACCATATCCCCCAAACTGTTGACGCTAAGTTGTTGTAAGGCAGCCTGCAACATGTTCACCAGGTGCATGCTGACTTTTGTTTATGAGGTATGTTTTCTTCAGCAGGTACAACCATTGGCAGAGCTTCCTCCAGCCCCTGAGGAACCTCTCCTTCATCCATTACTCTCATAGCACATAGGCTTCAACTGTTTCTATAAAACTCTGTCTTCTGGTGCTCATGTCTCTTTTCTCTAGAAGTGATAAATGACTTCTTCCCAGCTAAAAGAATCCCACGTAAAATGCTGGAGATCTAAAGCCATTTCGTGCCTCAGGATACTATTGTTATTTTGTAGCATACTTAAAAAGGACAGGTATTTCAAAACACAGAAAGAAAGACAAGGTCCCAAGAGCAAAGCCTTTACAAAATTTGAAAAGGTTACATCAGAAGGTGGTAATGAAAAGTTGGGGAAGGATGAAGACCAAAGGGATTCAAGGAGTGATGACATCAATAGTAGTAAACATTACAAGTATCAATTCCTATCAGAATACCCCCCTCTTAGTTCTTCAGGGATTCACTGAAGGAATACAGATGAAATATTTTAAATGCTTACGATTAACAAAGATATATTTATTCTACAGGTATGCTTTGATAGTACTGGGGGATGATTGTGATCAGAATCTCTAATAACAGATTTTGTGTAAACAGGCGCATAAAAACAGTCATTGTGCCATATTGACAGAGAAGGCTCTACTGCTTTATACTTTAAAAAAGGAATACAGAGGAAATTGAACTTTCTTTTTTAAACACAGGTACGTTAGAATACATACATTCTTTTCTTTGCTCAAGTAATTGAACATTCATTCTCTCTTCCAGTGAGGACAGAAGCATTACAGGGTTTTATAACAGATAAGAGCTGCTAAACGGTAACTAAGGCTAGGACCATCCATGCAAACACTAGTTATTTATTTTCATTGTCTGTTTGCTGCTACAAGACATTGAGTTTCAGAAGACAGCTCACCAGCTGCACATTTTGTGAGCTGTACAGGAACTAATGAACTTTACCTTTTTATTTCTTTGCAAACAGGAAAAATACTAAATTCTTGCAGTCTTGCTGATACTGCCCATTAGCAACAACAAATTTTATGGTTTGGAAAAATCAAAATGCCTCTGTCACAGTGCATGACACAAGGTCACAGAGTCAATTTAGTTAACTGAATCATGTGTTCTCGGAGTCTTAGGCATACAACTGTCTTATCACAATGAGGAGGCACTATGAATCAGCACAGTGAAAATAAAGCATGCACCATCTTCTCCAATATTAACCACTGCTCGAAGTACAGAAAACCGAGTACACTTCACATTGTAGTCATTGCAAGGTGATATATAGATTTTAAAAGGGTCCCATTCTTGAGCTACTTTATTGGTCTGCTCAATTAAATGTTATTTAATGATTCACCACTTACAAGGTGAATATCATTCATAGTCCATTGGCTTCAGTAAAGCTTCTTCTGATTTTTCCAGAAAAGATAACTAGTTATAAGGAACAATATTGATTTCCTGTGTAAGGCCCAAATATCAGCAAGCTAAAAGTAGCGATTAAATATAGCAACTGCTGTATTATTTTTGCAGTTCACGCATGGGGAGATTCAGGTTATCACATCGTAATTGTTTACACCATTGATACTGGTTTAACTGCTAAGCAGCCTAAGGATGAGGACTATTTCATGTAATGACTGTATTTCCATAAAAACTATAGTGACTTGCCTGTTGCACTTTCTTGGGGCATTTTATTTTCAACTGTATCCATCATAAATTACTGTTGCAGAATAAAAAAAGACAAAGATTCTGGATCGTTAGACTAGGTGAATTGCTGAAATATTCATGTTTGTTCATGTATTGTAGCAGATTATTCAATACCCGCTCATCTTCACATTTCATCCCTGAACACAGCTTAACTCATTCTCCATGTGAGAAACGAGTAAAACTGATGACTCCTTGTCTCTGGCACTGATTCTTTACCCAGAACACTTATTTCCAAAGATCACACTCAGGCTTTTGCATCAACTTGTACATGGCAGTTAAAGCAACGATCTCACTCTGCAGCTGGGACCACATGTACGAGGTCAGTCTCCACAGCTCAGCTTTCAACTGCTACCTGTTGCACCAAAGTAAGTAACCTGATCAGCTATGTTGGCTCTCAGAGGTACTTTTCTTCTTCACCAAATTTGCCCTCAGACAAAAATAAACCATTCAGTCCTACGTGTGGTTAACCATTTGGGTCAAAAAATGATAATAAACTGTAGAAACTCATATCCCCATGCTATCAAATGCTAAGAATACATCCGTTTTCTCATTGAATAAAAGCTGCTTCTTTCAATCTCTTTTTTTACAAACTCACTGCCTCACATGATTATGACCAACAGCCAGCCTGCTTTCCATTGACATGAAACTGTTAATACAAGTAGATTTCCAGTTTGTAGGAACACAGTGATAACACTTACCTTTGTGTTGGAAATTTAAATAAAATCGCATGCATCATCACTGGTGAGACAGTGGGAAGCATGCAGACGTGCACCAATCCAGACCAGGTGCATTGCACCCCTGCGTGAGCTGTACACTGTTCTCCCATGCACCGCCCTGCTCTATTACAAGGAACCAGGGAGCACAGGCAAGAAGGCAGCGAAATCTGCACCCTCTTGCAAGGAAGAAATTGTTTCTGTATTACACACTACCAAGAGATTCCCCAGAGAGCGGAGGAATCTAAATGCAGAAAGCCTGACAAGAATTACTGTACCTGAGAATCTAAGGCACAAAGAGATTAAAATACATTGCCCAAAGCCTTTCCGGAAGATCACATCAGAGATGGAAATTGAATCTAGCTCTCACAAGTGCGTATTAAACACAAGATTTTTTTTTTTTTACTTTTTTTTTCCTTTGAGGTACTAGAAAGCATAAAGCATTTTCTTATCACCAGAAATTTCATAAAGATTGGCCACTCTGATCACAATACTTAAATCTACATTTTTAAGGACATAGTGTCTCTTGAACACATACTTGGCTTTCATTTAATTCAAGAGAAGCTGCACATGCATACATCAGAACTGTACATTAACTGCTACATTTGTAACACTTGAAAACAGGTATGCCACATTAATATGCTTGCATTTATCTCTGCAATTCATACAAGGAAACAGATACTGCAAACCAAAACCGGCAACAATTATAAAGTGTCAGGTATTCATGTTTGGGAAGGCACAATATCGAGTATTGTATGGAACAGAAATAAACCTAATGATATCCAAAAGAGAAGGGGGTGTGAGAACATGAGAGCAGCTAACACAACAATGTGGTAGAGAAACTGAATGCATAACAATGTGTTCTGCGTGTGAGAGCTACGGGCCTGGCGGGAAGCAGATTTCAACAGGTAATGGCAAAGCAATGTACACAGCCTCTGACTACTGACCTCTGGAACTGGCTGCCGCAGGAGATGGTGGGGAAAGACAGTATCAGTGGTTCACAAAAGGATACATAAATTTATGGACAACAGATCCTTAACAGGACAGTGAAAGGACTGCCTGGGTAGGTGTATACACTCCCATGATTCCTGAGAGTCTAGCAAAAAAAATGACTAGGCTCATCTACTTTCCTTGGCAAAGGTACACTAAGCGGGATGTGTAGTTGCTGTACCTTTCATCTGTCTCTTGGGACACCTCTATAGACAGATGTTCCTATCCACATGAGATTTTAGCCTTATCTACTGTGGAAGGAGTTCAACCTTCCTGGGAATCCAGGCTTGCATGGTTTTCAAGCAAAATTTCTGGAAGACGATGATGGAAATGGAATTCATAGGACAACTCAGCCCACAAATGCAATGAAAACATCGTGTTCTCTGGATCATGTACAAACAAGGCTAAGCTCTGCCGCATCTATATGTTGTTATTTCTTGTAACTGGAAAATACTCTTCCCACTAATCGCAATTTTCTACAGTACAGAAGTAAACTCATGGGAGAGGCTTTGCATGAGTAGCCCTAATTTGATGAGTAAATTGTCACCTGATCTCTCTGCATACAGGGTGGGGGTTTGTACTTTGCTATGTGTGCAGTAATGATTCCATATGTGGCTACATTTCCTAAGAAATTCTTCAAAAAGATTGGGGGAGGGTTTAAGTAGCAAAAGCATTTCACTTTTGCATATTAATCTGGAACTGGCTTTTTTATAGCCCACAGAAAAACACCTCAAGCCTCATTTTAGACTGCTGTCATAATATTTTCAGGCTTGAGACATAAGATTTCATTAATTTCTACACCATCAAGATCTGTTCCAATATTAAGACAATCAGAAAGCTACTGATATGAGACTACTCTGAGCCAATATTTCACGAGTTGGCATTACTTCAAGCCTTAAAGAGATCTGAGGGGGGGGAGGGGAAGGAAAAAAAAAGGAAACGAAAATGTTCATAGTTAAAATAATTGACCTTTGCCTCCTGGGTAACACTTTCCTGCTTCCTATGGAAAGACTCACTTTAAGAATCCTATATATATTCTTTATCCTGTCTCCTTTACGTATTTGCTTGTCCTTCAATTCATATGCCTCAAGACTGCTACTTAAAATTTAAATTAAGCAGTGAAACTGGGATACATGTAGAGCCTTTAAAGTAACCATTTCACAGTTGCTCTTGTCCAGTAAGTCTGTGAAAACACTTGCATTGATTCCATCGGTACTTTTAAAAATGCATATAAAGTGCAATGAAACACTAAACTTTTGGTGATATGAGATTTTGGAGACCACTAGGGACAATAGTTCTCTAGGTATGCCACACAAGTCCAAAAAGCAGTAGGAAAAAATCCCTCAACCTGCTGGCTATCTACTTGCTCCTGCAGCCTGCCATGAAGTTAATACTCATTACCATATAGGTTTCATGACAATTTATACCCAACTTGTCAACAAAATCCCTGTATCACTACTTACAATCATTAGGCTATCGCATTTTTATGTTTGTAATCTAAAAAAATTAAGTAAAACTCAACATAGGGAAAAGACACACTAAAAGTAATTTTTTTATGACTTTAACGTGAATTTGCAAGCTGTTTATTACAGTGCTTTCAGTCACGAATAGTGGTTTATGCAAGCTATTTTTATACAAAGGATGCTTGAGTCCACTAATTCTGCTGAAGAAAAGCCTTGGCTTCTCAAGGCAATTACCTATGCTCTCTGCAGATCACCAGCCGAGAGGTGAAGCAGCGCTCTGTTAAGCCTATCATTCCATCAAGCTATGAATGCATTACAGGGCAGCAATTGAGTCAACAGAACATCATCTTTTCCTTTCCAAAATTATAAGAAGCAATTATTCACTCCTGCTTTAGCTTTTTCATAACTTGAAGTTAACTTATTTCACAGAATCACAGATATTTATCCCTTTCCTTCAAAGTATTCCTTTGAGTTATCTGTTAAAAGCTAATGAAATGGTTCTCATAAAACCTAGTTACATTTAACATTGTAATCAACACCAACTTCTGAAAAAAAGTATTTCTAATTTAAAATCTACTTTCCTTTACATGAAACCATGCATTAAGTAATTCCTAAAATCTCACATAAAATATTATTCCTCGAATGTCACGATATGGCCATATAATCTTTATATTACATTTCATTAACTACCAAAAAATACCAAAATATAATTACGCAGTTTTAAAGCCCCCTAGCAGTGGACAAGAGAAAAAATAAATCTTCATATAATTTCAAATGTAACCGGTAAATCTAATAGCAGCCCAATCCAAAATCCACTGATGGACGTCACGGGAGCCTTCCCATTAACTTCCATGTGCTTTGGGATAAGGCACCAAGATAAATATGAGCAAGCCAAAGGAAGAGAAATGAAAACTTACCCATGAATTCAATTCCTAAATGGTCTGCTATACACAAGAAAGCATGTACAAGAAAAAAGAAAAAAAAGAGACAGAAATGTTAGAAATAGACTAAAATGTAAATATCACCTTTAACATCACTGGTAGCATTCAATATTTCTGTGGCAGAGCTGCAGAACACAATGCAGGGTTGGGGCCCACTCTGTGGGTACGTGCCCTTCGAACGGCAACCCAAAGATGGGAATTTAGGGCACTGAGCCATCACAGAAGGGAAGTGTACTTGGGGAAGGACATGAATGCCTTTACTCATTATATTTATATTCAATTGAAGTGCCTCAAGTGAGCTACCTACAGGAATTTCATTTTCTCATTCTCTTGAAACTCCTCTCTTAACATGCTAACTACTATCATTAGTTAGACAAGGTTCTTGCTTTCATTTTCTCTGACAGATCAAACCCTAAAGAGATGAATGGAAGGCTTTTACTGAGTTTTGCAGCTCTCAGTACAGCACAGTGGCCACACTTGCACCCAACGCGATTGCATAACTACTATCACGCAACAGAAAATCTGACTTCAAGAAATAGTAGACATGGTCCCTGCTTAGCCATCTGAGTGATATGATGCAATAATTTCAAGACATTTAGACCTGAGGAAAGAATTTTAACATTTTTAGAATATTGACTGAATTTACCATATGGAGTTCAAAACATTTTGGGACCCTTTTTTCACACGACAGATTAGGATATATGTCTCTAACAGACAGATGTTTTAGTGCAAAATAGATTTAAATTTATACAAAGCACTTATTTAAGTTGATAGGAAGTATGTTTAAATACATACGTGATTAAAAAGTAACAAACTCTCCATCCTGCAGGAACAGGGCAACAGAAGAATGTTAACTGACTTTTCAGAGCTGAGTGTGTAGGGAGTAGTATCTTCAAGCCCAAACCAAAACTATGGAAGGCCAGACGTTCAGAAAGGCTGAAAAATGCAATTCTCTATGCTAGACTTGAAAGATTTTGTTTTTCCATGAGAGGAAATAATTTGCACTATACAGAATAAAGAAGAATTTTATTTTTTTTTCCCTGAGGAAAACACAGTATTTCCCTTCAAAATACAAAAAAACCCAAAATGTTTCGTGTTTACCTTCCTTTCAATTTACAGTCACATTTCCTTAATACAGAATAGATTAATAAATGATTTTGCCAACGTTTCCAAGATCAGTGTGTGTGGAGAGGAAGGCAGCAGGGAAAGAACAGGAGGACTACAAGAAAGACGGAGCAAGACTGGCGTGTTAGCTCGTGCTTGGAGCTGGGAGGTACTACTGGGAGTGGTGTGAAACAGTCCCATCAAGTAATGTACTGCAACTTTCAAAACTCCACTGAACTATACAAAAAAGTTTAAAGTTTCTGTTGAAAAATGCTGGGAGTGATTTACCTTTTGCAACCTTTCAATCCTTCGAGGAGAAGGTTCATTTAGCATACAAATCTATGTAATAGTTGCTAAATTCCATATTTATCTTCATGCAGAACAACAGTAGGCATGTCAAAAGAACAGAACATAAGAAGAGGCTATGTGGTATAAATATCTTATTAGCAGGGTGTCAGGGCAGGCACATTATGCAAGTCTAGTGACAGCCAAGTGAATCTTTCTTTTTGGTATTAAACACATAACTCAAACCCATACACATATGTATCCCACATTACAATCTCCTAATCCGTATTCTTTGATTCATGTACAAGTGTCATGTACAAACATCCCTGGTACATCTGATAGAGGGATGTAGCTTTTATAAGAGCATGAGATCAGAAATATCAAAAGTGCATTCAACATACTATATTCCCAGGGATTTGTAACCTAGGTTTTTTTCTGTAATTTTCTGTACCTGTGAAATCTGCAAATATTATCTGCATGCAATTCACACCTTGCATCCTTCTATAAACCAGATCAAGATGTAGTCAACAACTGCTTACTTTCAAAAAAGGTAACAGAGATCAAAGTGCTGTAATCTGGTCTCCACGGAGCTAACAATATTCACACGTGAAGCAAGATCATGCGATACCATCTTTTCAAGTCTATGTAGAACAGCTGAGAAGACAATCCTCCTTTCCTAACTGGGGTATTTATATTCTCTACACGTTTTGCATTTGCAGCCTGAAATGTCCTCATTCAGTTCACCAGCAGAGTTAGAAACCACTTTCTCAAAAAGTGCATGCAAAACACACCTTTCCTTTAAATAGATGGAAAAAAAACATTTTAGTTTGTCTTTGAGTGGCTTATATGTGAGAGTCAAGGGTATCTGTAGCCTTCCTGGGAGATGTGTTCAACTGGAGTGGGTGGGAACATGTCAGGCCAGTTATTTAAAGTATCTCATATGCCCGGAAAGCAACTTCAGCAACCAGGGTAATATATGTTGCTGACAAAGCTGATTTACCCAGATTATAATGAAAGGATGTCTAATGGGATAAACTTTCATAGCAAAACATCCATGCTGCCAATTTATACCATGAAGTATAGTTCAACAAATTCTGCAGACAGAACACAAAATAATAAAAAAAAAAAAAAGAAGGAAAAAGGAAAGAAAAAAAGAAGACAAGAACAAAAACATTTCCTCCTAAGAGCCTGAACGTACCCCACATTCTTCCCTTCCTTTCCCCCTTCACTGCAGAAATTCAGCTGCACTCACAGGTTATCAAAACCTTAACTTTGAAACCTGTTTTCCTTAACACAACTATGGCCCCTGCAGGAATGGCGTTCAACAAAGCATTCAGCATGTTGAATGGGGGCACAAGGCACAAGAAACATCAGCAACCATTAACCATTCTCGTTGTTCGGTTCTTAAAGTTTTTATCATTATAAGGTGTTTATTCCACTAGCTACAGGAAAAAAACAACAAACCAACCCAATGAAATACCACAAAAAAACAAACCAACCCAAATCCCGCATCTTTGCATCTGAAAAAAACCAGTTATTAGAAAGGGACTGAAAATAACTGCTTCCAACGCTCAAGCCCTTTATCTGAGGTGGCCACCGCCAGGAGCCCCCTCCAAGCACCCCCGCTCCTTCAGAAGGTCGAAAGCGGATGCTGGCTCTCCTGGAGCAAAGCCTTCATACTGCAGCATGCAGATCCAGCAGAGCAGTGACGGGACTCCCACACAGATAAAAGGGGTCGGAAACCTCCCAGCTGGAAAAGCAGGGGCAAGAGGAGTCCTCAGGGCTCAAAGGGCTGCTTTCCCCCCCTGCACCCAGCCATGCTGGCGGCACGGAGAGGAGGGATGCGGAGAAATACATGGAACGGGTTGCGACCCTCATCGGGCTGCCCCTTGGTGACTAAGCATCAGTCCAGCGGTCACTCTCACTTGGACTGCTGTGGAGAAAAGAAACGATTTTGCAAGCTCCAAGTTTTGGAGGTGGGTTTCCCCGCTCTTAACAACGGCAAGAAACTCTCCCAGCAAGTCCCTGTGAGAGGCAGGCATGGCACTGGGAGCTGCACAGTGGGGGCCACGGCGGGGAAAAGCGAGCTGTGGTGCTGACCTAAGGCTGAATCAAACACAAAAATGTAAAGTATTGACCCCGACATGCCACAGCGTAAGAAAGGACTGTTATATTGCTGTACAGTCGTAACATATAAGTGATGAATTGCCTGCAGAGCACTTCCCTGGACACAGTGAGTGCAATGCCAAGTAATCCACCATCAAGCAGTGCAGTTGCTTTAAGGACTCACTTCAACAAAAATGTATATGTGAACTATTAATGTGCTGAAGCGTGGGCACTGCTCCACAAGATGGGGTCATTAACCAAATAATGCAACTGTATTTTATTTTTGTTATTGTGATTTCTTCTTTCTTTCTGGTATTGTTAGATTCTTAGGAACTAATATATTACTCAGACAGAAAGATTATTCACTTTTATATTTTATTTTATGAATATTTCTGCATTTTGTTGTTGATGTGGGAAAAATACTGTGCCTGATGGTCCTTGCACTATGTGAATTTGTTGCTAGTATTAAAGCCATTTTAATTTATACTTTATGAATACATACACACCTGGGAATACTTAATAACAAGCACAAGAGAAGATAAATTTGCACTCACTAATGGATTAATTTATTAGTGCTTCACAAAGAATATGAAGCCTTGTGCCTAGATTGAGGTTTGCTGGGGCTTTTTGCTTAGTCATATTAACATGGAGATTTTCCCCTAGTTAAAGACAGGTTTCATTGTCCCAGGTACTTTCTGAGCTACACTATGAATAGAAATATAAACTCAACATGTAAATCTCACTGATTTATAGAAGAAAAATCTTGGAAATTAAAATACTCATTGTAGACCACTACAGACATTTTAATCTATTCTAAGGATGAGTTCACTTTGGCAAGAAGGAGACAGCTTTAGAAATCATTACAACTGCAAAGTATTTTCTACTACAAATGAAATATATTGGTTTCAATAAACTCATAAGATTTGTTAAATTGTCCTTGGTAGATTATTGTCTTGAACAGAAAATGCAACACGATGATATGCTGCAAGCTACCTTGGGACAGCTCAAGCACTCTGAACAGATTATCTGGCTGGAAGGAACAGGACAAACTTTAACTCTTAATATTAGACCAATCAAACTTGGTCAGAAATGAAGAAAAATCCTTCCATTCAAAAGGCAGCTAGATTAGGATACTACCCAAAGATTGGAGCTGCTGCTGTCTTATCCATTATGACTTATTATGTCTGACAGCACACAGTTGTCAGCCTATTTGTGTATTTAATGAAGCTAAAATCATAACGGGTTACATATACATATATGAAAGTATACTATTTTTTGAATCCTCAAGTACATTATTTTTTGGTGCCTCATTTTGCATGTGAGTACATAGTTTTGGGACAAGGGATTTCCTCCATTCAGTAGGAAGGGTACACGGCTCCTGTTTTCTCTCTGACGTGTGCAGGAAGTTATCAGACTTGGCAAACTGGCCCAGTGCTCTCAGAGGTTGGCTTGGGGTTTTTTTCAGCGTCAAAAAGAAAAAGCACCAGCATATATTACTGTGTTTTACAAATCTGAGTTATTAGAAAGTGCAAAAATTGACTCTGTTGTTTGTTTTAGAGATATTCTGGTAATTAGTTTTTATAATTAATTTACACAAAACTATTCTTCACACAACAGGTTATTTTTTGGGGTGGAGCAAATTATTGGGATGGTTTAAGAGAAACAGAGACATAAAATCAAGATAATTCAACTACTGAATTTTCAAAGCATCTTCACTGAAAGACATGATAGAAAGTTAAAACACATTTAAAAATCGACCAAACTAAATCCTTTAACTTACTTTGACTAGACTAATACCTGGTGCCTCCTTTTACCCTCTCTGACAAAGAGGACTATTAGAATTTTTTCAGATATAAAATCTCCCTGGCAATAGGTAGGCTGTTCACTACACGTTAGCTGGTGTAACAATAAGTATATGGAATATATCAGTAATATGCCCCACCTATATCAAGACACAGTGATGAAAATCAGACATCCTTTACAAGATACTTGGTCAGTTTTCAAAGAAATTATAAATCACAGTTACAGAAATGATAACAACTTAAAAAAAACAAAGAAAGAAGGCCATAAAAATATTTAAAAAATCCACAATCTGATATGTTATCAGTACGAACAATGAGAGAAGATTTACATTTTCACTTTGTATAGACAGTGTTAATTTTATTTTAAACCAAATTAAAATCCTCAATCCACAAAAACAAATATTGCAGACAACACCTACAGGTTAATTGCTTTGTACATTTCTTTTTAAAGAAAAAAAAAAAAAAAAGCCAAAGGAGGAAAAAAAAAAATAGGCTTGTTGTGAGCACTCATATGGCTCTGGAGAGAATAGCCTCAGGACAGAATTCCCCCACCCACTATCAATTCCATAACAAAGGAACATTTGAAAAACACAGCAAAGCCTGTTGTTATAGAAATAATACACAGTGATGAATAAAGGAATAAACTATTGATTTTCTTTCCCTTTGAATGACAAAAACTTGTAGCTGTGGTTTACACCACCAAAGTTGAAAGATTGTTTCTAACTTCTGAAAAGAAATAATAGCAATGCTTCCACCTTCACAGGTTCAAGACAAGTTGGAAATTTCAACTACTTACCTCATCTGCAGCATGCAGACTCAGAGGATTAAGCTTGCCTCTTCTCTATCATTTTTAAGACCTTAAATTATCATCTCTACAGCTAACAAAGTTCTTTCTCTTTGGGGCACTACGTTGGATTTTCATGAAAAAATTCTGTCTCACCAAACAATGTAAGCAACCTTGACTGATATCCAAAACACTGAAAATCAGTACAGATTTTAACCCTAGATCAATTCTTGATACTACAGCTGTAAATTCAGCAGAGCAAATAAACAAGTGTTTAAATTAAATTCAATGAATAGCCTATTGAAATTACTCCATTAAATTTACTAAATGCCTGAAGAACATGTTCAAGAATTTTACCACTCAGGCCAAAATATTTAGTATTCGGTGTCAGCCAAATGCAGCAATGCTTCATTTTTCTCTGAATAACCCATTGTTTCCATCAATTAGAGGAGAGAGAAGGTAAACGTTAGCTGCTGCTGCTGCTATATACAGATTTATTTTTGCTGATTAACATTCATAAATCAACAGAATTGCTCAACACATATAAGGACTTTAATTCACCCTAGAATATCAGTGTGTAAACAGTAAGGCCACACAGAATGCTATGTTTCCAGTCAGACAACTTGAAGATGCTTTCTTATTTGCTAAAAATGTAACACAGTTTCCATGAAAATGAGTAACTACATCAAATGAACATAAAGGTGCCCACATAGAGCCTCAGAGCTCATGGTGACAAGGTTATTTTTTGAAGCTTTCTCTAAATATATGTTGAAAATGATGAACCAACGTGATCACTCTGACACCAACTCCTCTGCCCCTGCAATGAGACCATTAAACATTGCACATTATATCCTGGTTACTTGATTACTGATATTAGCATAAACTGTTATAATCAATGTTTCTGATAGTTAACCCTAGAGATGTCAAGATTTCTCTGATATTCTGCAGTTTTGACAGATCACTAAACCCCTGTATTAGCATTGCAATTGAAAAAAAAAGTAATTTATCTTTTTTGTTCCTGTTCATTATTGAAGCCTATCACCTCCTGGAAAGTTCCTTCCCCCCCCCCCCCCCCCCCTTTTTTTTTTTTTTTTTTTTTTTTTTTTGGCTCCAGGGCTTTTTTTATATTGCCATCTAAAAGTACAACTTCACCTACCAGGATCTCTGACTGTGCTAAGGACTACACAAAGACAAAACACCAACATAGCTAGTCGACCTACTTTTACAATTCTGAACTCTTCCTGGGCTTCTGCAGCAACTGTGACAATAACTACACTTGTCCCACAGTTGCAATCGCATAGTAGGTGATTACAGCACTGTCACAACCGAGGAACCATCAGAAGAATTAGGCCATGGAGCAATATATTCTTCTATCCTTCACTGTGTCATTAATGCCAATGTTCCTGCAGCGTTGAGACATGCACTGCATAAAATCCCGGTGCCACCTCTCATGACTACTCCAGGTTTGCACAGCGGTATCACCCTGCCTCTGCAGATGGGCTCACCTTTATCTGCAGGAATGCTGGCGATTGGGTTTGAATGTGTTTGTTTAAGTTGACCTTGGATGTTTTAAGTCATTAGGCGCTTCCACTGAATTGCAATTGGCATGGGTAGTCTTGCAGAGTCCTTTGAAAATTCCAATCTCTACACTGGCAAAGCTGGTACTTTCTCAACTATGTTGTTACAAGGTCTCATAAAGCTACATAGGAGAGGGGAGGGGAATCATAATTTTTTTGTCAAAAACTAGAAAAAAAGTACAAGCCATAAGCCAAAAGCTTATTCAGTACTTTCAAAACATATGGTCTGGAAAGTTTTTGGAACCACATATGAATTAGATTATTTATCTTGTCATAGGCGTGAAAGATTTACTTGACTGCAGTGTTCTGTGGGAGAAAAAAAAATCCCATTCTGGTTAAATAAGTGGCGCAAAATGTCTATTAAGGTGGAATAAGTCTACGAGTTTCTTAGAAATTACTGTAGGGATTTCTGCACTATTATTTCCAAAGGGGTATTTGATAATATGGGTCTGTAAAATATAACCAGCCTCCTAGAAACATTAAAGGAATTGCTAATAGCTCCCTCATCTTACGAACATATGACATTTAATAAACATTTCTCATGCTAAATGTTACTTTATTCCTTCCACAGATCATTAAGCTGTCCTTCACTTGCCTACTACAGGAAAATGTTTCAGATGCAATCGTGTTTACTGCTCTCTGAAGGCACAGAAAATTTTCTAAGTTTTTGTCAATTTCTTAAAACCTAATTACTTCCTTCAACTTCAGGACACGGAATGTACACCAATTTGCAGGGGAGAAAAAAAAAAAAAGTGCGCTTTATTCCCTAACGCACCAAGTAATTTAGTTCTACTGCAGTCAAAAAACAAACTGGCAGCAGCAGAGTACAGGTATTCACATCAAGATTTTTACAATATTGATTGAAAGTTTTAATGGCTGTGAATTGTACATCTCCAGTCTAATGACAGGAAAGTTTACATATTAATTGATACCCGTACTTAGCTTCCTAGATAAATGGTCAGAGTTTTGCACAAAAGGACTTGGGAGACTCAAAGATGTGGGATTCTCAGACAATTTTAGAAAGATGGTGTTTATTATCTGCCTTGATTTGGGAAACTACATTTCTTTAGACACCCAATTTTGATTATATTAACCATATTTGCTGTACACAGAAGGCTCTTATATTGTTTAATTTTAAATAACGCAGAGTGTGGCAAGACAATTATTTGAATGTACTCGGATTACTCTGTGCACATCTTGCACATCATCTAAGTAGCGGCCTTACACACCAGCATTACTGAACCTCATTTCCAGTAGCTCTATGTTTCAGGCTCAGATGATGATAAAAGGATATAAGCTTTAATCAATGTCTTCCCAATGTTTGTATCATTTGACGCTTTATGGGCTCGGTGGTCTCCTGTGCAATATGTACTCCTGTGTGTCAGGAGTCTCTCAAGTCACTTTCCTGAACCATCAAAAGATTATTAAACACCAAGATCTTCCAAGTTTTACCAAGAGTCCTTTCTCTAGGAAATCAGGCATGGAAGTCCCTTCATACATCAGACCCAGCTGCAGGTGAGCGATCCACACATATATGGTGCTTAAAAGGGTTTTATTTAAAGTAGTTTTTTCTCAGCTATGTAGGTCTCCCCCATTTAGTGAGGAAGCAGAGAAGCATTTCTTCTTTTTTTCCCCGATTTCACAAGGCCATATAGTTGAAAGGTTTAAAGAACTTATTGTAGTGAACTTTATCAGGAAACACAGCATTTGTCCAACATCTCTTATGATTCAATGGAGGAAATGTTCAATGCCAATTCACAAAAATACTCCCACTACTGTGCAGTTCTCTCATCTAAGCAAGAAGGTAATATGTATAGCAAGGGAACAACTCCAACCCTAGGCACATCTCTCCTTTTTTGCAATACTAACACTCTTTCTATTCATTTTACAACTCAACTAATAGTGTTTTGATTGTGTGTTTGTTTTTTTTTAAGCTGCTACATGTCTGTTGGCTGTCGTGGTGTGCAAACATGCGCAAACACAACACTGCTTGTACTGCATTTATGCAGTATGTGGTATTAAACATTAGAGGGACAAAAGACCAGGTGTAAGTGGCTTGCTAGAGAAACGAATGGCTTTTAATTTTGGTTTCTTTTTGTCACCTGGGAAATGTCTATCAAAATCCTTTGTGATTCCACTGAAATATTTGAGCAGTTACATTTTATTTAAAGCTGCTGAGTACACACTGACACTTAAGGCCATTATTTTACTATATAGTGTTTTCACATTCAAGGAAAGGCTCCTTGAAGGACAAGAACACTTCAGTACTTCATTTTCAGTGCTCTCTCAAATCACCTTTCAGATCCCCTCCCCAGACCCTGTCCTATGAGATTGGTGCACTGTATGAACAGTCTTAATGGAAATATACTGGTAATTGTCAGCCTATTTATGGTACCAAACCACAGACAGCAGATGGGAGCAGAAGAGCTCCATCTATCTCCAAGTTAAAATGTTTTCTTGACATCTGGGAATAATTTATTCAAACTAATCAATACTAAGCCAGGTATGCTGCAGAAGCACAGTGATTTGGACAACAGCTCTGCACCATACAGAGCATTGTGTCTGAATCGCAGGCTCTTTGAAGTGAGATAGTGAGATAACATGAATTATTTGTTGAGATGTGAAAGTACAGAGTTGAGGTATATTATCAAGGCACCAAGGAAATGTTTCTCTTACCTGTACTGTAACAGAGCAAATAGTAGCATTTCTATTTGATTGTGGGTATTGGCACACCCTGTTGGCACACATGCTCTGACAAAATCAGACCAACATGTTTACGAACCCACAGATAGCATAATAAATAATTCTCCATACCATACAGTCAGATACAGTACATGCATACAGAATCATGGCTTTTTTTTCCATGCCTAAGCTCCCTATGGAAAGTTTATGGAAGTATGTTCTGCTTAGAAGCTATTAGCTAATAATGTAAACAAACAAGTACCAGTAAAAATGGATGGAAAAAAATTACTATCAGACCTTCCTCACAGTGTGAGCATCTTGTGTAATTTTGGATATGTGACACGAATTTATGACTTCTGATACGTAGGTAACAATCTGAAAATTTATTTCATTGTTTTTGTGTTTGAATACTGTAGGTGTTCAAATTCTATGCTACTCCAAATACATTAAAGCAACATTATTATAAATACAGGAAACAAAGGCAGTCTAAAAATGATAATGTTTGGGATGGATAATATGACTCATCCATGAGATCTGAAGCAGACATAGGGCTATGATATATACAAAACTACTAGCTGCTCTCAACTGCAATGAAAAATGTTATATTGGAGGAACAGTGTGTGATGTGCACACAGCCCAGAATCACCTACAGCGAGAGCAGCAAAATTAAAGCTGCTGTTTGCTCTCATTTGTATATGGTGATACACTGCAATTAATTGTTGTGAATATAATGTGAGAAGAGTGCCAAAGGGCCCCTTATATAGAAATATTAAACTCAATAAATGTAATCGCCGTGTCAGAGCCACTCAAACAAATGAGTTGCTTCTGCACAGATCAGATGTAAACCAAAACAACCAGAACAGTACCTATATGCTGATACCTGCAGCACTAGGAGCTAACATCTGGCCCTCAAGCCAATTCACAAATTACTGCAGCACCCCACACAGAGCAGCATATGAAAAACAAAAGTAAAAAGGAGGAGAATTTGTTCTTCATAAACACAAATCATTACTTAAAAGCTAGGCAAAGCGGTTTAGATGAATGTGGAGCTCATGTGCTAAAAGACTTCACAGGAAAAGGTAACAGCCAGTAGGGAGGACTGGAAGAATCACTATGGCCTGCCCTCTGCAAGACACTTCAGTGATGCCTGTGCTTTGGATGATCAAAGTGCACTTGTTTTCTTCTTTATTCTCTATAACATAAACATTGAGGGCCTCAAAGAATGTAATAGTTCCCAATAAATCTCACAGAACATTCCCCCATCAAAGGCCTTTTTCATTCCAGGTTTAAGATACCACTTATTATTACATTCATTCTGATGTTAGCAACATTGAGGAATCCAGTGTTTCCTTTATAAGACCTTTCTACTAGGGCATCAATTATTTCGACAAATAAGAACAGGGCAAAAGGGAGGTTTGGATTTTTTTTCATTACAAACAAACTAGGTATGTCAGTAAGTAAGTTTTGTAGGGTGGTCTAGAAATCACAAATAATGTTATAACCCACTTAGGGGGTTTTGGTTGGTTTGATTTTGGTGTGTTTTAAATCAGTAGGACTTTGCTCAGAGCAAAGCTGTGAGCTCAAGTCAAAACTTTTTACTTCTCTGTGGGCTATTCAACTTTCATAAATAATCGACATGGAAAGGGCAGCTTGCTTTTTCCACGCTTCGCTCCACTTCTGCACCTCACTTCACAACTTGAACAACTCACAGACTCTGCAAAACGGGTCAGCCAACACAGCAGGTAACACGGTGCTGGGCAGGTACCATGCTGCTGGGCGGGTACAGCTCTGCAAGTAGCGACCCAGCACAGCTGCAATTCCAGTGCAGGGTAAACTCATACAGACACTACGGAGGTAGGTAAATACCAAGATGGGATTATAAAGTATTAACAGTTCCTGTATTATTCAAAGCATTTATATCTCTAAAAAGTAAATATAAAACAAATACAGGAAAGATTTGTTTTCTCTCTCATCCTTGGTGAATTAGAGTCAGGAGTATGGAAATCACCTTTACACGACATCTAAATGACTTATGAACTAACAAGAGGAAAATGCATGAACGCTACTACAACTAATGCAGTCTTTGGATAAAACCCAGATGAAATCGGGTTTCCTCCCCTTGAAACATGCTAGTCTGAGGAACTGCATGTCTATATGGTCACAAAACAAGAATGCTTGCATCTCACATGTAAATTGCAATAAAATCTCTAGAAAAAATTACAAGCAATTTCTAGCAGAAATACAGGACAGCTTACCGAAAGGTCTTCTCTTTTTAGCAAGTCCTTACTGGGTATATATGATCCAACCAGAAGAAAATGCTTTCAAATTACAAAAGAAATACATAATGTCTCAGCATGTCAGGAAGAAAGTAAACAGTCCTGCTACCTGTGTATATTTTTTATTTTTGCTAAGTGAAGCCCCATTGTGTATTCATTCATTTACAGATACAGTTACACTGACAATGGCAAGGTAGGGAAAGCTCTGGGTTATCGCATGGATTTGCATTTTGTCTGCCAATGCAGCCTGCTAAAATGGAGGCACACACTGGCAGGTGACCTCTCAGCTGACAAGACTCTAGTTACGGGGCTGGGAGCCTACATGGAAAATGCCTTTTTTTTTTTTTTTTTGGTGGCAATACTACAGAGTGAATAGTTAGAAATGTGTCAGACACATTAAAAAGGTCACAAAGATTAATACAGTGAGGGGAAAAAGAGACAAAGATACACTTCTATTGTGATTTCTAATATATTTGTACTATACTTGAGGGTAAGAATTTCAGGCACAGAATAAAATCAGGTAGGAAAATTAACCTGAAAGATGGCAAAAGTTGAGCAGCACAATTTTTCAGTGCCTGCTCCAAACCCTTGTGAAGTAGAATTGCTGCTGATCCTAGATAAAAACTGTGATTTCACAGCAAACTTTAGGAAGCTGAGTCATGTCAATACTAGGGTTTGTTTGTTGTTTGTGGGTTTTTTTGTTTTTGTTTTTTTTTTTAAATTATTTTACCTGTATATGGTCTCAAAACTGACAGTCCAGCTATCACCTCTTTTTCTTCTAGCTACACATCTATTTTACTGTCATGGTGCCAGGATATGAAGAGGAGCTTTTAAAGAGGCCATAATCAGTGAGAAAGGTAAGTCCCCTTATGATGGCATGAAGATGCCAGACAGCAGTGAAGACAGCCCAAGGTCTATGTTTGGTGCGTAGATCCTACCTATATCACTGTAACACAAATTTATTACTCAGATTGTTAAACAAGCTACTTTTTTCTTTGGAACATATACATGTCAGTAAACAGCAGGAAAGAAAGGTCTGGAATACACTTTTGACCCAAATCCTCCCTTTTCCAGAACATATAAAAGGGAAATATTGCTCTTCAGAGGAGCTGTAAGGCTTGGCAAAACAATATCTGTATTTTCTCGAACTCTGGCTGCAGACTGTCCCAGTCAGCTATTCCATTCATCACATTTACCAGAAGCAGTATTTTTCCCGAAAATGCTGTACAGAATAAGAATCTCATCCTGCTCTTCTTTCCTTGGTCCATTATATCAAATGTGGTCTGAAACCTGGGTTACACAAGGGACTGTACTGCTGCTTGAGCTGACAGCAGCATCAGAAACAGGTATTTACATTTCAGAGTGGCTTTACAAAGAATCAGTATATATCCTGGAAATAAGCTGATATCAATGAAAAAGTATTACTAAAATACTGTTATGTCTATCAGGTATGCAAAAAAACCTGAAGCTTTTTTTTCACACAGGTTTGTGAAGAATCCAATGTTTTGCCTTAATGTCAGAGAACATTCTCAGCAGTAGCAATATTGTTTTCCTCAAAGGGAAACGGTTGTCCACTGCAACCTGTACTCCCCGCCTGTTTTTCAGCAGCTGTGCACTACACGTAACTAACACTCAGGAATATTTTAAGCTGAAAAAGCAGCTGTCTCTATTTTTCATTTGCTAAATGCACTCGCCATTGAGGATTAGCAATTTTCTTCCCTTAAATAAAAGATCAGAGAGGCCAACACATGGTTAAAAACATATTTAGGCACCTAAATACTTCTGTAAAATACAAACCCCAGTACCTTTACCATTGTAAAGCAGCTGAAATCACTTTCAAGACTGAAACCAGTCATCTTAGGCTCACACTGCTTAAGTTTTCCTGAAAATTTTATTTCTTTAGGGTAACATCTGCACTTTAAGAGAAAATTACACTTGCACCTAGCCTTACATTCACACGCTCAGTTAGTCCACAGGAGGTATACCTGCATGTAGTTATTGCGGCATGGAAGAACAAGCACGCATGAATTATCACCATCTAGGAATACCCGTGGTATTGCAGCTGGTTCTTCCATGATATTGCCATTTTTCCTCATGCTAGGTAGATCGGGTTAACTTGGAGACACCCAGATGTGCTATGAGATATCCATTTTGCTGAGATGACTACTCCTACTTTTGCTAAAGAGTTGCATTAGCAGAAAGCTAACAGGGCACAAAAAGCTGGATTGTGCATACTCACACATGGAAATTTTCTACAGAGGTCCAGCAACCACGGCAAGAAAAAGGCAGGGAGTCTAAGTCACCTGCACCATCATACTATTATGTTGGCCAGTTGAGGTCTTAAACATGTCATAGGCTCTGAGGTGCAAAATCTGATTTTTCTAATGTATAAGAATTTTCTTTTGATTTTCAGCCAAAATTCATACTGCACCAACTCAAACTCATTCATTCTTGTGCCAACACATCTTTCAGCTCAGTCATTCTTATCTTTCCTTTATATTTATCCACTTGCTGTATTTATAGACCCAATGATATCCCTCTGATATTTCCCAGACCATCATTCTATACAGCTGTAATTTCCAGACAGACAGTGGAACATTTATCAGTTGTGGTACTGGATCAGCAATATATTCACTCAAGCGATGATGTTTGAATACGTTTAAAAAATCTGATAACTGTTCTTACCATCACTTTCTACACTCCAATAAAACATAGCATGTGGAAAGAGCAAAAAACACTGTGTACTTATCGGTACTGCCACAATCACCAGAAATAAAAAAACCAAACAACAACCCACTGAGCAAGAATAAAAGAGGTAAAAAGCTTTGGCTAGTGCCTTTGAGTCAGACTCTTCAAGGGACAGGAGAATACAAGATCTGCCACCAAAAGTGCAATTTCATCCCAACCAGTACATTAAGGACTGTGCATGCTGGCATGGCTGCTCGCTCCACTAGTGGTCCAGCTGTGAGAGAACTGTCATAGTGAATCTGGAGATTCTCCTTAAATCCTTTTTGCCTAGGAAGGAAATTTCTGCCCCACTAACTGGAATTCACCTAAAAATATTAAATGGAGAGACCATTTTTAATAAAGGAAATATGATCCCATCGTATTTGTGTGACAACTTCCAGATAAACTAAGTCAAAACAGTTAAAGATCTAACAATTTTCCATAACCAAGTTTTGTACTGAGAAACAATTTTCAAAATAATAATCTTTTGGTTTTAGAATGGAATATAAAATTCAAGACAGAGGTCTTAAGATTGCATTTCTAAAAGGAACTTGTACAAAATCATGCTGTGATAATTACAGGTTATGTATATATATAGTCATACAAGGAATGCAATCATATGCTAATTTTTCCTCTGTCTTTTGTGCACGTGCAAAACACTGCTGCGCAAGAGCATCATAATACAAGTATTTTATTCTTTCATTTCTTTTGTTTATTATTTTTGCTAATGCTGTTTAGATTGTTTGGATGACTTACAATAGTAACTTTGATGTTTCACTGACTTCTCTTTCCTGTTCATATGCCATTTAAGCAAGTTTAAATACCTGCAGAGTAATTACACACCAGTTGTTAAATACTTGCCTACCAACTGCCACAGTACCTGGAGAAGCTATGCTTGGAGAATTAATACAAGCTGAGGCCTGCAGCATGGACCTTACTTCTGGAAGGTATTCTTAGCTAGTAGTGGAGTCATATATTAAGCACTAACATAGGTGGCTGAAGACAGACAAATATGCCAAAAGTTGTAAAAAAAAAAAAAAAAAAAAAAAAAAAAAAGCATACAGCCCTAGTCTGCCTGGGTTGAATCAGTGTCACCACGATGGAGTCTCATTAGCTGCTCTACAATTGCACGTTTTCATTTTTTTACAGTCCATTAGGCTGACTTTAACAAAATTAAACACACTCCAGGGCAAAATAACCAAGTAAACCAAAACAAAACCCTTACACTGTTTATAAACATTTTCTTAAGGAATTGCAATTTTGAGGATACATCTTTCTCTCATGAGCAAACTAGAGATTGTTGTTCCCAGTCCTTCTCTTTGGGTGACAACAGAACTGAGATGGGGGAGAGCAGAGACAATTTATTTCTCTGAAACTCATTCCCCAAAAATACATTGCATTTAACCGGACATTAGTAAGTGATATCTCCATCATAACGAGGGAAAATTAATCATAACAATAATAACACAAATGAAACTAAACTGTGATGAGTAAGATGAATTAGATTAATTAGCATACACCTCAGCTAAGTAAATGTTACAACTATGTATCCTATTCACTACCTTTCACCGGTTGTGCTAATTTTTGCTTTCTATGTCTATTAAATGCAAAGTATGTTAGGTTAAAGAATCATTCATTATGAAGTTTTCTTCTCTTTTTTTATAAAACTGTGTTTATAACCAAATTAATTGGTGCACAGGATGTGTCAGCAAGTCAGGCCACATCATCCATTTTGATGGGTATTTCTAGGCTTTAAAGATGTCATACCATCACTGAGGGATGAAGCACTGGCTGAAGGTGTTACTGATGCAGCTCTGAAAGATGGGGGTCCCTGAGCACCATGGCACGGTGCCATTGCAGCACAGTGTCCATTACATGCATGACAAACCAGTTTCAAAGAATCCAAACTCCAATCCATGTATTTTTGTCCTCTTTCTAACAAACTTCTCTGACACAACTAATAAATTTGATTTGAGGCCTTCGTCTATCATGAATTACCCTGAGATGATTTTTCACGGGCCAATCAACATTATGGAGTGCATGTAGTCTAGCCAGGGTATTTATATTATTTCTCAAAGCTTACAAAAGCAGAGTGATGAAAGTTAGAGGTGCCGGCATGCACTGTGCTTAAATCAGCTGACAGCCAATAGAATGTTTCCACATTGAAATAATTTTAATTACAAATTGTTCCAGCGCTTTGTGACGAATCCGTACAGGAAATGTAGAATTGAGGATCAGGTTGTTCAGGTTCTATTCTCTCCCAGTGCTTGTTCCCATCCACCATGTACTGTTTACTTGTGTATAAAAAGCCATACTGGAATCTGACTTGCCTTTTTTTTTTTTTTTTTTACATTTGCTAGTGAGAGAAATGCGGCAGTGGTATTTCAAGTGTCTACAAAAGTTTCAGTGTCAGGATACTCTGCTCTGCCATGAAACCACTCCTTTGGATAATCAAAGTGGAACAGCAAATGTGCTAAACGTGAACACGGACACCACACCTTGTCCCTTGTCTTGTCAGACACGGTCCCACTCTGACTTTGAATGCTAAGAAAGGAAAACCAGAAGGCAATCAGCAGCAAGCAGCAGAATGTGCTAGTACTAGCAGATTAAGCTTATCCCACCTGTACATGCTAGTCCTTTACTTTCAGGTAGTGTTTAATGTAACTGAAAAAGATGCTTTTGTGATTGTGATGGAAAGGTAAAGTCTTCACAGCATTTTTGGATCACAGTTTACTGTTAAATTGTGTATTTTAGTTCATTTTAATCTTAGAAAAAGAGGCTGACTGCTTGTATTTTTTCTCAAGTTATGCCATGAAAAAATATAATTTGCCTTTTAATAGGAGTGTCAAGGACCCATTCTCTCCAGTTTACTGTACAGATTTGTATGCCCCATACAAAAATGTTATGAGTTTAATTGGAACAGACAGCATGACAGCGTAATTTTATATAACTGTTTACAATTACTACAATGGCAGCTTCCACAGAGCTCTCAGTGATTTTTCAAGAGCATTTGCAAGCATAAAGTATGTGTTAGAAAAATAAATAAAAAAATAGCAATTTGCTACAGCTGTGCAAAGTGGATTAAAGAAATCTATCAGCAGTGACACAGATATTTAGAAATGGAGGTATTTTGCCCATATGAGCACAACTGTAAAATTTGGTGACATTAATAGTTTTATTTAATGGCTAGATTAAATAATGCATTCTACTTTAGCCTCAGATATATGGCACATAAGAAAAAGGCAGACTTACAGGTTAGGAAAATATTCTGGTTGTTTTTTACTTAAGGGGAGAGTGAGATCAGTATGACAGAAGCAAAGATGTCTGGTCCTCCAAAACAGAGGAAAGCACACAACGTATGCAGAGTTCTAGCAAGTTATGTGAGAGAAGCAGTGAAATGGTATCAGAGAAAGAATGTAAAAGGCAGAAAACCAGCAAGTATGGACCTATAAAAAAGTGGTAGGAAAGGCGCCACTCTGGCAGCTTTAGTGCTGGAGCTGTGAACAACTTGCTTTTGTTTGATGTGTCCTGTTCAGACAGGAGAATTTATCTTCTAGAAGAAAAGAATTTTCTTTTGTAACCGTAACTGCATCAAACATATCCGGGTATTACTAGCTTGTCTTCCTAACTGCTAATTTCACAGAATCTTCAGTTCTGGCTAAGCTCTTGGATCAAACCCAACATTATTATATGCAACAGACATGAAGCCTCTATTTTATCAGATGATGCATAATGGAGACTTAAATGGAAGACTAGAAAAACAAGCAAATTTATTTTCTAAAGGGCACGTTGAACACAGATACTAAAAGGAGTTTTGTGAGCATAAGGGCAATAAGAGAACAGAACACTTTGCCTAATTAACCAATAATGAAAAAAGCTCATTAGGGGAGTTTAACACTCTAAGAGCGAAGTTTATGGAAGACAGCAACCCAGTTCCTTTCCTGAAGTGATTTTATGGTGATGTAAGTTCTTCAGATTCATTACACTATAGATTTGTTCTTTATTTACTTTTAAGATATTCTCCAGACCCAAAAGATCCTTTTTGACCTTGAACTTTGTGCTTGTTAGATTTGTCAACCACTCAGACCAGATCAGAAAAATGCAATAAGGACAAACAGGGAAGAAAACTGGGCTGTGATTAATGCATGTAAATTATATTGAAAAAGGGGCCCATGAGAGCTACTGGGTTGAAGATGGACAAAATTGCTTTTCTTCTTTAGGGAGAGTGGCAGGCAGAGCAGTATTAATGCAAGCAGGCAGATTAATTGGCTTTTGCTGAGCTGTGTGCTGTTGCAGCTAAACTTCTTCCACAACCTGACCTAATTCGTTTTGAATTTTCTTGGGTATTTCCTCATCCAACCACAGGACAAGTGTAGTATGCAGCATACTGCAGAAATGAGCTCGCAAAGTTGCACAGCTTCATAGCAAATACATTTCTCATGAGCAAATTAAAACTTTAGAAACATTGTTGCAGCACAAAACTGATCAGTCAAATCAGAAAAGTCTAGATTAAAACTCATATAACTTAGTCAGAAAACGAGTATAGTAATACAAATCTACGGTCAATAGCAATTAGCAGGAAGCTAAGCATCTAAGTTGCAGCATTAGTGACCGTATTAAGTACATACTGACAAGCTTTATTTTCTCCACTGTGCGATTCATCAGGCTAATTTCTAAGTCTCCTGACTTCCCTTGTATGCACAAGCTAGAAAAGCCTGTGAGTTCCCTTGCCACACAGAAGATAAGTTTCTTTTACAGATTGCCTGCTCTCGGAAAATGGCAAAAAAGAAGCTGTTCCTATTCCCTTGTATCACGATGGGTTTGATAGCACAGAAGTCTCATGAAGGCAGAATTTCTAGATAGGGGAAATAACACTGCTTCCATTCTGTTTGTGCCACCTTATTAATATAAAAGCAATGTTATGAGGTGGAAAAATATCACAATTTATTTCTAGATTAAGCTCCTGCATGACATTAGTGAAGGCAGCAAAACACTGAGTCAAGGGCTAAAATATGTATTTATATATAAAACGCAACCAGGTCTTCCGGTTCTACCAAGTATGCCTCTAAAAAATTCAGCTCCAAGAGCCACTATCCCGTTTTTGGGGGGTGTTTTTGTTTTAAATATAGATGGAAAAGAAAACATGTCTGTCCTCTGGGGGAACACAACTTCCAACAACTCAAGAAATGAGCAGAGAAAAAAAATAATTATGTATTAGGTTTTCAAATTCTACTTTTAAACAGATGCTAGGGTTTTCAATTGGCTCATATATTGCAAAGGTAAGTTATAAAAGAGTATGAATAACTTTGTGAAAATAACTCAGTCAACTGAAAGAGAGGAAAGGGCTTTTGTTTAGGGTAAGGGTATAAAGTAATGAATGTCTATGTATCACACAAAAAATATTATTTTTTTAAATGGCAGGTTTAAAAACAGAAAAAGGCACGCTCAATGTGCTTATCACTGAAAGCAGAAAGGTTAGAAGTGCCCAGTGCAGGATGAAAACATCTCTAAAATTTTGCCACACTGTAGAGCTTCAGCAGACACAACCCCTTCACTGAGCAACCTGTCTTATGTTACCACTAAACCTTAGAACTCACCAATTGCATTTTATACCACCGAAGAAGGTAAGTTATGACTTTGACAAGTGGTAGCCCTTTTAAACTGTTTGCTCACAATGCAGATCTCCTTCGGAAGAATTATCATCAGACAAGTCACATTATGTTACTTGACGTTGTAAAAGAAAACCCACCCAAACAAAGAAACAAACAAAAAGGTACACACTGAGCCTTTTGTTTCTCCATTGATGTTCCTCTCCCCCTCCCTCTCCTCCCTGTTCTGCACTGGTGGTCCTGTACTCCTCCTCCTCTTTAATGTGATGAGTCAGCACTGACAGTCTCTCTGGCTTTTGGCCAGCTTCACTGTTGTTAAAGGCTGCTTTTTTTGAACACTAACATGATGTTATTAGATAACGTAACTGATAACAATCCCCACACCTTTGAATAGAGAGGCTTGTACACCAAACACTGGGGTGCCAACCGAGTATCTAACACAACTTCCCGTAAGACTATTGAAAACTTGTTACTCCACATACCCTAGTGGCACCCTTCAGAAAGGATTGTTGAGCTCTGGGCTCTGTCACATTTGCAAGAGTTGCACTAAGGAACAGTCACAACACACACACACACAAAATCTAAGGACAGATTCTAGGGCAATCCTGTAGAGTTTTGGGGGTCACTGCTTTCTCCACAACGCTGCACATGTTTCTAAGGTCTCTCCCGGTAACAGTCACTCTCCTTATGACAACCAGATGCTGGAAAGGGAGTCAGAAACAAATAGTTGCCCAATAGTTGCCATTTCACCAGCTATCCATTACTAGTTTTCCAGTCCAACGTCTCTTCTCAAATAGCCTATCCACTATCAAGCTAACCAAACCAAGGCACACAATACAAATACTGTTTGGGACTCAAAAGAAAGAAAAAGACTCCCAAGCCCTAAGATTGCATACACAAATTTTCATCATCCATTCATTTACTCCCAGGTATTTCAAAGGCACGAAGGAGTTTATTCTCGCAGAGCCTAAGTATAATTTCAAAAACTGACTTAAGATAAATAGGAACTTAAATATTAAAATGTCCACAGGTGATGAAATTCTGCCAATAATTCTGTACTTCCTGCCCTTACTTTTTCCTTTTGTGTAAGAGATTTTGCATTCTCACACATCAGATGCATTGTTTTTACATTCAAATAGCAGTGCAGCTGCTAGTACCTAAGGCTTGAGAGATTTATGGATAATAACAGGAGTGCACAATAAACGAGTACATTTGGATTCATACCAAACAGAAGCTGTATCAGTCAATCAAACTGCTGGACAACCGATCCAAGTTTACAGATAAATGTAAACCAAAATAAAATTCTCCAGCCAGCCTGGCTGCTTCTTCAGAAAAATACGTTATGAATTTCACACAAAACTGACATGGATAATGTAGTACTTTCATCTTTGACCAAAGCATACTATAGTAATTTATTCTCTAAGCCAATGACTGTCTTAAAGCAGAAAAGAACAGTCATTCTTCTGCATTGCTATCCATAAAAAGAAAAAAAGCAACCATATCAATCAGTTTGTGTAACAAGAAAAAAAAAGTATGTGACAATATCAGATCCCAGCACATCCACTTTGCACAGAAAACAACTGCACTTCATCTATGCAGTAACTGCTGTACCGGGCAGACACTGCTTCATTCCCAGTCAATTCACTTATTCTGACATCTAATTTTTGCATTTTTTCCAGTGTAAACAGCACAGTCTGTAGCAAGTGAAAACAATAAAAATTTCTGTGTATAGCTTCTTTTCATGAACAAAAGAGATCAAAGCAAAGAACCAAAGTTGTCCCAATCCAAACCTGACAACTTTATGCAGTTCTTTTTAGGTCTTTATCCACTGACATAAAAATAATGGCATAGAGAAGAGCTCTGAATTGAATTCTTGATTGTAAACCTGTACTAAAAGTCAACGGTTTCTGAACACAGTTCCCCCTCTCTGGGGGGAAATGGCATTTCAAGTTTAACATGCACCAGGGATGAGCAGATATAAATTGGGGCACTCTATGGTCAAAACCTAGGGAGTAACCTATTGCATTGATCAAAGCACTTGTGTCTATTCTAATTTTCCCTTCTGTTGGCTTTTTATGCCCAACAATGTAAGACATTCAGAGATCTTTCAGAACATCCCAGTCTCTCTTCAGCAACCTACCTGACCCCAGAGCCAGATCCTGACCCCGAGCCCAAGGCAGTGTTAGCAGTCAGGGCTTTGCAGACCTGAAGTCCAAGTTTGTTCACATCCATCACCTTGAGAAGACTTTCTATCTGCTCCTCTTGGCCTCCTACTAATTCTCCATTGTCTTACACAATTAAAGCCCCACAAAATTAACCTTAAAATGTAGTATTTTTCTTGTATTCCCCCTGATTTGGTTTTGTCTTTCTTTGAGACAACCCCCTACTACTAAAATATTTATCTACTGCTACCACGTATATTATAATCTGCTAGTAAGGCATTTTGCATAAAGAACAAAAAGGGATCTGCTTAGGCAATAATTATTAAATCCTTCTCTGATCTCATATTTTTCCAAACTCCTTCCTCTTGAAGAATTTCTTAGCTAATGCCTAGCACATAGTTACGTTTACTGCTTTTTAAACTTTACTATCACTCTTGGCAATACTATTTCCTTTTGCTGCTGCTCTTTCTTCCGCTCAGACACAGACCATCTGCCATACTGCTCACCAAAATACTTGTCAGCTTTAATATCTGTAGGCACGGAAGGATATTATAGGCAAGAATTACTTTCATCTTTTTCTTCCTAAATTTTGGGTTAAGGAGAGTACTATATTGTAATTAGAAACTAACTACAAAGACAAAGCAAAAGCCCATAGCAGACAGGACAGAAGGCATGTACCATAAATTTTCAATGTGCACTTCCTACCCTTTATTACAAACTTATTCAAATTGTCTTTCGGCAATCAACTTTAAATGGTTTTCAGTACACCTAGATGTTAGGCAAAGGTTTCCAAGTTATACTTTAGATTTTTCCCCCAAAGCTGATCCATTTCTATTAAACAAAACATACAAATTGTTCCAATGAAAAATGTGCAAATGATATTCAGATTAATCAAAATAGGGAATCCTTGGACTAATTCTAAGGATTGCAGTTCTAATGGGCAACTTGACATGCGATGATAGACAGCGATGTCAGAAGTAATGTACATTGTAAGAACAAGCTGTAACTATTAAAAATTTTGTGTTTTGTCAGTATATATATACTAGATGTTAGAAGGATCACTTATATATGAAAGATCATGATGGGAAAAACTTGAGTGCCCAGCTGCTCCAAATCACTTGATCTAGGATCCAGTCACTAGGACTGGAAGACAGGAAAAATCAGTCTTCGTTTTCTATCTGTTGACCACTCTAAACTTGAGTAATTCTCATTTTAAGGCTTAAGTAAGTCTCATTTTAGTAAATCTCGTTCTCACTTCAAGCTTAAGCAATTTCCATTTTCAGCACAAACTCAGCTGGAAAGTTACAACATACAGCAGACTTTCCAGGTCTTATTCTGGGCAAGCAAAGGTTCATTTGGAATTCATTTCAGCAAGTCTCTCCTCTTGGGCAAAAAATAATTTCACAGCACACTTTGAAAACAAACAAACCAACCCAAAGTACCACTCACTGTATTTTTTTACTTTTTTAAAAAAATTTTAAAGTCTAATCTGCATTGATTTTTTTGACAGTCCTGTGCAAGTAGTGTAGAAAGATCTGGGTATTATGTGCAACAGAACAATGAGAGATTTTAACTACCAACACCCTGCCAAGTTTTAGAAAAAGCCTTTAATTTCACAAGTGCTAAGCAGGATCGACCCAAGAAGCAGGTTGCCAATGTTGCATTATTCCATTCATTCCTAAAGCATCCTAAATTAAAAATCTAAGCAAGGTCTAGTTCAGCCTACCCCAAGACTAACTATCTATCTATCTATCTATCTCAATTATTCTTTTTCCTTTTGTTTCTTAGTTTCCTCTTACAGTGACTTTGTTAACAGAGGTGGGGGGGTAAGAAAGGTATTTTCATCTTTCAATGTGCTGAATTTTGGCAGTCAGCTTCACGATGCTGTCACTTTACTGAGTTCAGCTAAGCATCTCTGATTTGAGATGTTTTGCTCACCCAGCAAGGTCAACAGCCCTGCTTTCAGTACAGACCTGCCCTAGCAGATACTGAATAACTTCCCTCTATTAAGAAGCAGACAGACATAGAACAGCTATGACTTTGAGTCTCCCTCAGAATGCCTTATTGAAGCTTCTTAAAAAGTCAAAAGAGCTAATATCCTCTACACATCACCTTAAAACAGCTACATTTGGCTTTTGTCTAATTTTCGATATTCTAATTAGCCTCTGGTTATTCTAATTCTAATTAGCAGAAGAGTACATCTTCCCTATTAACTACATTTGGAACTTAAGGTTACCTTAATTCAGATATCTGCAGGCTGGTATGAAAAACCATGTAGAGTCTATGCTGCTTTCACAACATCTGGTATGAAGTTTCTAACTCAT
This sequence comes from Falco cherrug, assembly GCF_023634085.1. NCBI lineage: Eukaryota > Metazoa > Chordata > Aves > Falconiformes > Falconidae > Falco > Falco cherrug. The sequence goes on from NC_073705.1 coordinate 45,502,506, forward strand.
ACTAGGTTGACAAAGGGAGAGGTGGGTTATTCTGAATGTACCTTCAAAAGTAAAGAGACCTCACAAAATACGAAGCAACTAAAATGGGTCGTGATCTCCCTAAGCAGATGCATCTCTATATTTAGCAACAACTATTATCGTTGTTGACACCTTAAGAAAGTGTCCTTATCACTACTCCAGCTAGGCCACTTGTTATCTTTCTGCTTAAAACCCATAGTAGCATCACCCCTTAAAATCATAGAATAGTCATGATTGGAAAAGATCTTTAAGACTGTTGAATTCAACTCTTAACCCAGCACTGCCAAATCCATCACTAATCCATGTCCCTAAGCACCATGTATTCACGGATTATAAATTCCTTCAGGGAGGGTGACTCTAACACCTCCCCGGGCAGCCTGTTCCAGTGCTTGACCACCCTTTCGGTGAAGACATGTCCCCTCACACCCAATCTAACCCTCCCCTGGTGCCACCTGAGGCCGTTCCCTCCTGTCCTGTCCCTTGTTCCCTGGGAGCAGAGCCCGACCCCCCCTGCCTACAGCCCCTGTCAGGCAGCTGCAGGGAGCGATAAGGGCCCCCCCGAGCCCCCTCCTCTCCAGGCTGAGCCCCCCCAGGCACCCCCCATCCCACGGGTGCCCCAGCCCCTTCCCCAGCCCCTGCCCGGCTCTGGACACGCTCCAGCCCCTCTGCGTCCCTCTGGCCGTGCGGGGCCACAGCTGGACACAGCGTTCCAGGGGCGGCCTCGCCGGTGCCGAGCGCAGGGGGACGGTCCCTGCCCCGGGCCTGCTGGCCACGCTGTTTCGGGCACCAGCCCGGTGCCGCTGGCCTCCTGGGCCACCTGGGCAGGCGGGGGGCTCCTGCCCAGCCGGCCGCCAGCCAGCCCCCCCAGGCCCTTCCCCGCCGGGCCCTTCCCAGCCGCTCAGCCCCAGGCCCGCAGCTGCCCGGGGCTGGGGTGACCCCGGCGCGGGGCCCGGCGCTGAGCCCTGGGGAACCTCGTACGAGTGGCCTCGGCCCCTCGGCCCGGCCTGCCCAGCCCCCCCTGCAGAGCCCCCCGCCCCCCAGCACATCGACACCCCCAGCTGGTGCCACCCGCACACTGGCTGGGGCAGCGCTCGGTCCCTCGCCCCGATGGTCCATGGCGACATGAACCATGGCCGGCCCCAGCGCTGAGCCCTGGGGACACCCCGTGTGCTTAGCCATCAAGCAAACTTTACTCCACCACAAATCTTTGGGCCCAGTCATCCAGCCAGTTTTTAGCCCAATGAAGAGTACACCCATCCAAGCCATGAGCAGACAGCTAGTGGCTAGTTAGTCACAAAGTGGCAACCGTATCATGCTGTAAATACGTTATACTACATTTCAAACAAAGAGCAGGAAAAGTTTTCTACAAAACCAAAATGGATAGCAAATATTGGCTTATACATAACCAAGTCCAAATTTTGAAAATGATCCTGCTTGGATGAAACACCGTGACAGATATTGCCAGCTAATGATTTTTCTTTTTTTTTATGCAGCATTTTCTTTTGTCTTTAAGGAATAAATTCTGAAAACAAATGTACATGTCATTAGTCTATTACTGTACAAATCCCCACTATGCTCAACTCAACATGAATTCAAATTGTAATTACTGATGACTTCAAAGTCAACAGATATAAGAAAATAAAAACTGATGAGTCTGATACTACATGCGATCCATCAATTTCCCTAATTTTCCCTCAGTGGAAACATACAGCATGTCGAGAAACGATGGCCTTCCAGAAAATATTTGCCTTTTTTCCACTTACCTGTTTGTTTGTCCCCGTTGTCTATTTAATAGTCATTTCGTTGTTTAGTGTGAATAGAGAACAAACTGAGCAACAAGGATCTAACAGGACAGCTCAGAAGAGCTGCCATAGTTTGTAGCATGAAGTTGCAGCACATGTGCTTGGACAAATGCAAAAGTAAGTTTCGCACCACTACATCCAGACTGTAAAGTATATTGGAGATAGGCAAGGAGAGACTTTATCTTGTATTAGTCCTATCCTTTTTTGATGGCTCTCTGACAACATGAATCACCTTATATGTTTGATACATATTTAGGAACTGGTTTTTATTTTTAAAAATAATCCTCAGTATCTCTTTCTGTGCAGGGATTTACATTCTTCCTTTTAAAGTAATAGCTATTTTCTTGGATGCTCCTACCTGCTAAGCTTTAATCTATCATACTCCAGACAACAAGATTGCACTAATCTGCCAAAGTAGGTCAGTTATTTACAAATTGTGACAGCAGCAGACACATCCAAAGCAAAAACTTGGTCCAAAAAGCTACTACTGTCAAATAAAGAGCCATAGGGGCAAACGGTCATCTCATGGGGCCCATTCAGACAGCTCTCCTTTCTGCATGTGTACCTGACTCAGAGTAGTTTCAGTTAATTCCTTCCATTACCAAGCTACACAGATTTTGTTCTTTGCCAAACCAAACAAGCTGCTGAGCACAGCCACGTTACAAAGTCATGGCGATAGACTTGCCTCAATGCAACTGCAGGGCACCAGCTTGCTTTTATCACACAAGCAGGGAGGTATCACAGAATAACTAATTGTACTGTAACTCTACACTGCAATTTGCAATAACTTGTTACATAGATATAACCTAAGCTAAAAACTAATTTACCCTGCCATCCGTTTTTAAATGTTGCAGCAAAATTGATAACAATATTACAGAACCGGACGTGATCTTTGATCTGTAATGTGCAAATTTCTGTATTAGTCTAATAGTCTGTTCTAGCTTCCAAAAGAAATTATGAATTTATATTGATTGGTTTTGCCTTAAATACATAAATAGCCAAATATTGCCATTTTCCAGTAGATTAAGACATTCAATACTATCATATAAGACTGAATCAGTTTATCTGACTTCTCTACTCACCATGTTTCCAATGCCTAGAAAATTAATAATAATTTTATGAGGACAGTAGTACTGCATTGGTAAGTAGTATTTTTACTTGGAGTTGTGCAGACGTCTAGACATGACTTAAACAAGTTTCACAACCTTCTTCTGGAGCATCATCTTTTCTATAAAAGCACACAGATAGCATTTTAAACCTTTTAAAGCATTTAAGCCTTTGAATCCTGAACAAAACCTAACCAAAAGGGTTGCTTAAAACTTGGAGACTGATAAAGACAGCGAATTAATATGGTGTTAATATGAGATGAAAACTTTCAAACACAACTAAACCAGACTGAAATATTTAAAAGCCTTTACAGTAACAACATTACCTTTTGTTTTTTTATATATATATATATACATACACACACATATTTATAAATACAACTGCTACTCTCCATAGACCAAGAAGCTCCTTCAAAATTACACTTTTCCCCCTGTCGGTGTACTGAATTGTCCATCAGCTACAGACAGAGCTCTTCAGGGGAAGCCCCTCCACTAGCAAAACCCAGGTTCCTACATTAGTGCTGCTTAGTTTCTCAGGAAACAGTCTTTTCAGAAGAACTCATTAAATCCAGAGAATTTAAATATGGTAGATCATCTCACTATCAAGAAAACTGCAATTTTTTGAGGTAAATAAAAAAAAAAAAAAAGGAAATAATTCAGCTGGATGCTTCAAAAGTTCTTAGTATCTTTGATATAGTAGTTGTCTCCTGAGAAACAATATGCATCAGTATAGCTTTTGCAGCACCACGACCTAAGTCGATATAAATTTTGTAAACTCCAGCACCTTCTACAACATGGATGAGCATTAAGGCAAAATTTTTTCTTTTGCTCTTTCCAGAGTAAGGCAATACAGTAAAAATATTTTTACTATACAACAGATTTCAAGTCTACTAGCTCATTACTAGAGCTAGGTGGGAAACAGCAGAAGCCACTTAGTATTTCTCTTCCAGAAAAGAAACAAGAAAAGACAAGGATTCCACTCTTTTTTCTGTAGTGTGATCTAGTCATTCATCTGGAAGAGAGGAAAATGAGGTTAAGCAAAACCTGTGTTTCACCTGTTATGGACAAATATTCTGTTCTCTGCTAATTCAGGGCCTCCTTTCCTGTATCAGATCAGAATTATTTTCTTCTGAACCTGAAAAAGCTTCCCCAATAAAAGTACTTCAAGGTAATAAAAAGCTTCGGTACTGAAAATGCAACCTTTCTTCAAGCAAAAGTCAGTTTTATTAAAAAAAAACAACACCCAACAGACAAGGTTAAATTTAGATGCTGCCTTTTACAAACAGCCCACACAGTGGATATTTTCTCCTGATAAGCATCAGGTATTAACCTCTTTCCGTATCTTCAGAGATAACTGGAGCCAACTCCTTTGGAAACAAAACGGAATGTGGGCATCTGTTCACTGCAAACATGTAGAGAACATTTTAGACACTAAATTAAACTGCAAATTATATTTTTTTATTCCATTATGTGTTAAAAGTAAAAAATATATATAAGGAAGGAAGTGAAGCCAAAATAAGACAGACCAGACAGCACATGAAAAGCAATTTGTGGTCTAGGCTTTCATCTGGAAGATGGGAAACGGGTCAAGTAGAGCAAGAAGTCAGACCTTGGCTTCAGAGAGGGAGTGAATGCCACATGCAGTGGTGATGTGGGAAGAAATCACAGCAAAAGCACATGGGAAATACTGAGTGGCAAGAGCGATTAGCAGAGAGTAAAGAGTCACTAACAGAAATGTAATTTAGATGTTGAAGGGAAAAAAAAACCCTCAAATAGGGAAGGAAATAAAGTAGATATTTGGAAATAATAAGAAAGGGTGGGGGGAGAAGAACCTAGAGAGTAGGAAATTAAGACAAGTGGGCCAAGAAAGAGAGAATTCATATCTTAATCAGAAGAAAACATAGAACACTCAAATCTTTTCCTTTTGATGCTGATAACCCAACTGAGATGCTAAAATGGTTGGGGAAAAGATAAACAAGACCAAGGAGCAGAACTACTTGTTAAAACCAAAGGGGCAATGACAGGCAGAGGTTGGCTGTTACAGTCAGCTCAGTGGTTCAGTACTGTTTTCTTCATACGACCATTCAAAGCTAGATTACCAAACCTGTTACACAGGCTGTGTACAGAAGTAACAAGAGGAATGTTCTGTTTCCCAGGCCCCTTAATGTGCCACTGATGACAGCAGCAAGCAATTGGACTTTTTCTCTACAGCAAGCTGGTGCTTGCAGCAAGAGCAAAGAGCCGGGAGCCCTGGGAGCAGGGTGCTCTCTGAAAAGGCTGGAAGCGAATCAAGTCCTCCCAATAAAAACAATCTCATCAAGAATTGCCTGTTACAACCTTTTTTTTGGTTTGCCTCTGAGACAACACTGATCCAGGTTATCTTTTAAGAAACCATTTCCATGATCAAATTTTATCACTGCAGAAAATGAATGCATATCCTCAAGGTTGGCCACTTCAACCCCCCAACGGTCAATACAATAATCTCTAGCAAAATAGTAGTCATACATGGAATAAAAGTCATGACAGGGCAATGTAACCTCAAAGGATTTACTATATAAAACAGTTACTAGTTTCAGTAAGATCAAGATTTAACCATTTGATCTTTTTGATCCAGGGAATAATAGTTTCATAAATTGCTGGGTTTGCACAGTAAAGTTTTAACCAGCAATGGCCGTTCTCTGTTGCCAAATATGACTGTTGTGGGAGGCCTGAGAAATGAGCCTGAAAATGCCTTCAGGAGTCTCAGTACTATCTATCTTCTGAGAAGAAAATAATTACCTTGATGAGGTAATCAAACTCATAGTAATGCTGACCCCTAATGCTTTCAGTAAGATTGCCATTACTTTAGGAAGATATGTATATACACACGTTACCCACCAAGCATCTGGTCTTCACAACAACACTGTAATGTATTAATATTCAACAACACATTGATTCCAGGTTTTCCTTAATAAGTAGAAATTGTTCAAGTGAGCTCAAGCAACATTGGTAGAAGCTCCATGTGAAACGAAAACTCTAACAACACGAATTGCCTTAATAAGCATCCTTATATTGGAATATGGACTTAATGCAAAGAGTAAAGATCAAATAAGAGCATAGTGGCTCTTAAAATGTATTATTTTGGGGAAGACAAACAGCACACTCAGCAGATAGCCTCTCAAAGGAAACTTTAACTCTCATGTATGGGCCCCTTAATGTTTATAATCTCAAGATAGTGTGTGCTGGACTGATCTCGAGCTTTGTACCTGTGAGAATCAGTGTTTGAATTTGTCTTCCTGCTGCTTACTACTTACAGCTGTATAACTGCAGTGCAGACAGGACAGATCAGAACATCAGGAACCCCACAGCTTCATGAGTTATCTGCACATGCGCTGCTGCATTTTTTACTGGAACCATTTCAACACAGAAGCACTCATAGCAGAAGGCAAAACACCCAGTTCAGACTTAGATTTAATACAGATACATTCAAAGTTATAAGATTAGTTGCTGATAAAAGAAATCCATCTTTTTTCTCCATGTGTTCTCAATAGCTCCTGCAACAGGCTACGACATCTTTATGAAAACTACACCATACCATCTCAACCAATCCTGAGGCGTTTAACATCAAAACTGTGACTAAGTCACTGAGCTAACATGAAACTGTATTGCCAAAATGAAATGCTGTTTGGACAACTGAGTATCTAATTCACAGAGACAGAACCCAACAAAATGAATGCTTTTCAGCTAAATCACTGTCGTGGTTTGTGCAATTTTCCTACATGTCATCTCACGATGACCCATCTTTGCTTATACTTTTCTCCCCGAGCATGAAGAACTGTGGTTGCTGTGCTGCCAAATTCTCCTCTTAGAAGGCCTGTAAATGTGATCTGACAAGTCAAATGATTGATTCCACCTTGTCCATCCAGGCAAAAAAAGAAACGTCCTTCTAAGACGACAGTGGGAGATTGACACCAACAGTAACACATCATCAGTACGAAGAGTATGCAAGTCAGAAAAGTTAGTTACTCGGACCAACAGGCTAAGTTAGATGCTTCCAGAGCATCACAGAACATATACTTCAAGCTATATTTATACTTACGGTTTTCCAGACATGGGATGGCCAACAGCAGATGTAGGAAATCATAATGTGTTTGTAAAAGGAGCGGATAGAAGAAGTTGATGTTTCAGAGGCTCATCACTTCAGAAGGTGCTTGTTTAGTGAAAGTGCTGCACCGCCTCTCATTCAGGCACCGAGATGAACCCAGTGCTCACGGCAGAGCGGGCTCGCCAGCGGGAGAGCGCGATTCACAGCTCCGTCCCTTACATAAGCCTGTAACCTCTATTCACAGCCATCTGCTGTGACTGTTGTGTAACAAGCTATAGTCGAGTGTTTCTGCCATCATATGGTAATTTTCCTTAAAATACACATGCAAAAATCACTACACAAAGACCTAGAAATACTTTAACTAGATGCAAGTCCCAAATTTCACAGATGAATTGTAGTTTGGAAAGGCAGCCTTCAAGCCCCTCTGCATGGGATGGCTGTAATTTCATTCTTCATTTCTAGCATCTATGGCTTACAGGAAGATACACAGATTAAATCTTTTTGTTGAATGGGACCTGCATTGCTAGATACCCCCATCTTCTGTCTTCCTTGGGATTTATACCAAGATCAAATAAAAGGAATTTTCAATTTCATTATTATTCTTCCACCTATAGGCAGTTCTCAACATTGGAGAAGGAAGCAAGTGGTTTTCACGTTTGTTTTTTTGTTGTGGTGTGGTTTGGTTTTTTTTTTCTTTAGTTGCTATCAAAGACATTGCATCTACCTGATTCTAGCTTCTCTCCACAAATTTCTGCAGAGATGCAGTCTAAAATTACAAAATGCAAACTAAATTACAGAAGACCACCTAAGGCCTAAAAGTCATGGGAAAACCAGACATACTTCAATACTTTAAATGAAAAGTTTTGAATATAAAACAAGCAACCAGATACCAATACACTCTTGTCTTCCAGGAGAAGAGATGAATGGAGAAGAATAAAGAATCAATGTTCCTTTAAAACTAATAAAAGGATTTTGGTCAAATGCAGATGGAGTTTTTCTACTTTTCCCAATAAAACTGCGTGACTTCTTATTTAAATGTTATTTTAGCTAGTAATAAGTAAAGATAGAAATTAATTTGGTAAAGGCTGACCATTCATTAAAACTGAAATATGAAATGGGAAACAACTGTAAACCCCCTTCAATCTTTCCTGAAAGAAAGCGGCGGGGGGTGGGGGTGGGGGGTTGTTGCGCAAACTGTTTTGTTTTGTTTTTTCTAAAAGGGCTGGGAAAGTACTGGAAAAAAAGGTCTATTATTGCACACAAAAGGAATAAAAGCAGTTAAATTCAGTGCTGTTTGGAAACTGCTATCCCACTAGTGGATTTTTTTGCTGTTATTTTTAACCTGAGAAAAGTGACACAAATTTATTAATTTAGAATTAATTTAAAATATCCCCCCTATACTAGAAATGTGAAGACCACCAATACTATTGTGACTTTAAAAATCTGTTCTGCAGTACTAACAGAAAAAAAAATATAAATTGCTGAGTAATATTGATATGGCACATTCTGTACAAGTCACTGTTAGCTTACCTATAGAAAAAATATTTCAGTTTTTCCCTATACATTTAAATTTTATTTTTAATATTGTAAGAAATAATTATATTATCAAAACTGATAGTGATTTTCCTTGCCTACTGCATTTGTAGCAAATTTTTGATTTCAATTCATCTCTCTCGGGGATTAACTTTTCAATATCTTCTGACAATGAACACATTCACACTTCCACTTATCACTAGCTAACCACTTTACTAACGCTTTGTTGATGTTGCACTTCTGTTTTTGAGCATTTCATTGCCCTTCTACAAAATAAAGCCGAAGTTCCTATTTTAAAGAAACAAACAAAACCAAATCAAGAAGATTCATACTATTCACACAAAGTAAATTTTCACAGCTTCAGCAAAACTCAAATTTGAAAACATGTCATCTTTTACAGCCTTTATCCTGAGATCTCTACCCACACTTGATCAAAGAGCAGGGAAAACACGTCCCTCATTCCCCCAAGGATATATTTTCTTTCTTATTTTACCTTGCTGAGGTTTCACATTCCCCAGCCTTTGTCTCATGTGATGCACCTTTTTTAGATTATACAAAAAATAATTAAAACTTTTGATGTGACTGTGTTGCTTTTCTCCTTTATTGCTATTTTTATTAAGGCAATTCCTTCCTTCCTTCCTTTCAATCTTTAATGCATCAACACTAATCTAGGCTGATTTGTGATGCATTTGAACTGGAGGAACTCAGTTTGTATATCCTTCTAAAGAAACCGTAGTTAACAGAAATGTCATACCCACTTGATGGATGCTAACAGATCTTACACTGACCTGTTGTTTTCAGGAACTTCACTTGATTGTTGTCACACATAGCTCTTAAAATCTAATTTTACACGGCAATAAAATATCACCTTTTGATTATTTCATTTTTATAAAAGCTTAATACCCTAGACCAACATAAATAATTTTTATTCTTTGAAAACATGGCTAATGTGGCACTCTTTGCAATTAAATTGATGACAGCACAAAATTACAATCACTGCAAAAGAAACTTAGTCTGCAGTCACTCACTCCATATGCCCTTTTTGAATACAAACCAGTCTTAAACAGATAACATAATTACTGCAGAAAGGCTTAAAACCCTTTTATTTTTGTGACAAAGTTAAAATTCAGATTTTAATCCAGATATCAAAAGGTCTATCTGGGGTTAAACAAGCACCATGTTAAATCTCTTTTAGCACTTGCCCTCCACAAAACTCACATATCCACCTCTGGCTATCCAGTCCTACTATTTTTCCTAAATTTTCTTCCACTTATAACAGCCCCTACCTACATCCAACCTTCAGTCTTTCCACTAGCAAAACCTTATTTTCTCCTGTGCCTTCTAGAAATCCAAAAAGCAGGAGAAAAAAAAAAAATCAAGAGGAATGTTGACAAATTCAGAAAGGTAGTAAAGCTGACAAAAAAAATAATATTCAGGTTCTAGAAAATCAATCATTCAGTACGAGACTCAGAAGTTTATTTTTATTTATTCCAATTATCTGAAAATATAGTCTATAAATATTTACCAACTGCAATTCATTTTTTCCTCTATTTAGTAACAGTCTCTTTACAGACTGCCTTCACGGTGCCCAGTGTTGGTAGCAGAAACTTCAAAGCCAGCTCTGCTTAAAACAGGAGGCTGAGAATCCCGAGTTCTCCAGAGGAGTCCAGACTTCTCTTTCAACCCAAATTATCCTATGATCTTACAAATACAGAACTGGACAGAGAAAGAAAAAAAAACAACCCACAAACAAGGAAAAAAAAAAGAAAAAAAAAGGAAAAAAGGAGGGAAAAAAAGCAGAAAATCCCCCCCCCCCCCTTTTTTTTTTGTTTGGGGGGTGGGGAGGCATTTGAGAAGGTGAGTGTGGATCTTAAGGCTTCAAATACATTTCTGGAAAAATAGTTTTATCCCTTTTTTAACTATCTAGGGTTTTTTTACTTATTTACAGTCCCAGTCTTCCAGGAGAGGTGGTTTGATCCTTTGCTATATAAAAAGGTAGTCTAGGAATGAGTAACTGCAGATTCCAGACACGACACTTGCAGGTTTCTCTTTGATGAGATTCATAAAGAAGCACGATCTGTGCCATGCTGTCACAGGTTAAAGTAACAGAGGACCACAGGCTATAGCTAGCTCTATACAAACAAGACTTCTGACATTTGAAGAAGCCAATTTAACAGACCCAAACGTGGTGGAAACTGATAGAAAAATATATCAATGTAGAAAAAAAAGTGTGTATTTCAATAATGGACAGATTTTTTCTGTCCATAAACTTTGTGTGGAAGCTGAAAAGTTTTGAAACCCTCAGAGCAGGGATGAGAAACAAAACCTGTTTCTAGTGGCTACTTCCTGGTGATTGTAAGTGGTTTACACATGAAGTATGATCGGCTTACGGAAGGAATTACATGATGAGGTTGATTCCAACAGGAGTATGGCCTAGTGACCTAAAAGCTTGCCATCCTATTTTTTTTTTCTTTTAGAAAATACATGTTTATTCTGAAAAAGGATTGGATAACATTCCTAATATTTGATAGGGGATCCCTCTTCACTTTAAAACTGAAATAAACTTTTAGCATAGGAAAGTAACTTTCAATGCTAAGTTAAGAACAAAATAGTTGAAGGTGGAGTTCAACATTCTGGTAAAAAATGGGTAATGTGACAAACTCATTCTCAATGCCTCGTTTACTGCTTTGGAATATCTACACAGAATGGACAAAGCTTTAAAGGTTAGACTTTGCCTCAGTATGAAAACTGATCAAAAAAACCCATCCTCAGCCTACATACAACTTACCTTTCAAGACTTGTTAGGCCAGGTAAGTCTACTCCAGAACACTATAAACAGTAGTACATGAGTATATTTGCACAATTTATGTTGTATTATATCAGTTCCCAATCCTATAGATACATGCAGGAGTACACAGGTCTGAAAAATGACTTGTACCTAAAGTTTAATTGTATTTATAATGCTGCAAATGTAAGTGCTCTACCATTGCCATGAACTGTATATATAGAGAGGTTAGCCCAGATGGAGAAAGGTAAAGCAACATTTCACATAAGCTCCTATCCTTTCCTCCCAGCATGTGACTGCTGTTTCTTTTCTCTTTGTCCCATTAGCACTTCTTCCATAGATGAAGGAGATGACAGAGAGATTCAGGGACTTGTCCTGCCCAGTATTAGCAGGGCTGACATAAGATTCCCTCCTCTTGATAGTGACTGTGAGCATGGGTTGCATTGTCATGCAGCATGCAGCCCTTCCCCTTACTGGTGACACCATTAATTTTGTTAGGTTCCTTGTGGCTCCCATGGTATAAGTAGGTTTCTCCTGTATTCCATGATTAATAAACTTCTCAAACTACTTGCATTTGGGTTTGGGTTTTTTGTTGTGTGGTTTGGTTTTGGTTTTGGTTTTTTAAGACCCAGAAAACCTGGTTAAGAGCAAAGAAATTAAGGGAAGTAGAAGCTACTAACATCTATAATGCTTGAAGGTCCAGTAGAAGGGCCTGTGTTTGGGGTGTTTTGACATTGTTCTGTGTGTCCTATATCTGTTTTCTTATGAACTAGATCCTAACTTTGAGATGAAGAAGGTAGCAGGTGGCAGATCTGACTGCCAGAAGCCACGAATGGCAATTCAGGAACTCCAAAACACCATCAGGTAGTTTGATTCAAGAGGTTTCACAAAAAGCAGAATCTTAAATATTTTAACCATTTAGTTTAATTAAATGACATGTACATGACTTAGCATGCATTAATCTATATTAAATATTACATAATTTGTACCCATATTTGTGACGTAAAGTCAAAACCTGCCTAGCATACACGTAGAATGAGGTAAGAAGGTGGGTTTGACCTGATACTATTGAAAATATATTGAAAAGTAGAGTCATATCATATGATTTGTCACTATGCAACCTCAGATAATAGCTATGTGAACAAGCTTAGTTTGATTTAGAGTTACTAGGGGGGGGGGAAGAAAAAAAAAAAAAGCATTGTGTGTGTAAGTAACAATCTTAAGACAATATTGCTGCTATTTCCCAAGTGACTGTGGCCCAGATGCACTTCCCATTTAATGACAAGTGAATGTTTGAAAATGTAACCTGTGCTATCACAGGCAAGGTAAGATTAAAAACATATTGCTTCACTATTTCATGCATCTGAACTTCAAATAAGCTAAATATTGTGATCAGATGAATCATTAGCTGTTCTGAACATATTTGTTACTGAGAACCCTAAGCAATCCCACAGAACTCAAATGAGCTGGACTTGTTTGTAAAGCTTGACTGACACCAGCCAGCATTGGCTACGTGCAGTCCAGACACAGATCTGAGTGTTCAACTTTCAGAAATTAAACCTTGCATTTTTTTAAAAAAATTGCTCCTTTCTGAAGATACTTTCAAATTCACTCTTTAGTATCTTTCAGTCATTCTTTTCCTAATCCAAACACACATTCAACCACAAAAATAGTTTTTGCAAAGCAACACCAGAGCCTTTGGAAATGATCATATTGCTCTTGACCACTGCGTCAAATGCTTTTTACACTCAGGTTATGCAAAGAGCAAATATTTCTGCCCAAGTGCTAACTATCAGCATGCTATTAATTCTTTCCTCTCCAGAAGGAAGATAACACATTACTGACTTAACTCCTGAGTAAAATGTTCCTCTGTCACTGTCCAGCTGCCGCAGAAAGTTTCTAATACCTCCCTTTCAGGCTAGACATGCTTAGAACAAGTGCATATGCACATACATAGACAGAGATAAATCACACTATGCCAATACACAGAAATGTACCTGAACAAAAGGTTTTCCTCTTTTGAACATGGATGAGGATCAACTATAAGTAAAATGTCAAAACTTGCTGGAAAAGTACCTAACTCGTATTAACCGTCTTTATTTATCTTGGAAGAGGAGCCCTTCTTGGGCCACAGGTGTGTCCAGTGGATCTACATCAATATCAAGCCAAGGTCCCCTGCTCTCACGTAGCCTAAACAACATAATTTTGAAAGAAACCCTCAATAAAATAAAACAAAAATGCCTTTGTGGTCAGAAGGTGTAAAAAGGACATTTCAGCAGAACTTTAGCTTACTGAGCAAGGTAAGGTGGCTGAACAATTTTACAGAAACAATGCAGTCAGGAACCAACCAGAGTAATTGAGCATCTCCCAGGTAAAGAGAAACAAGTCTGTGCAACCAGCACAATGCTGTCTGCAATATATAAACACTGTAGGGCTTTTGGTCTTGTCAGATACAGCTTAATCTGGGAATCTTTTCTGGGCTTTATATTGTGTCTATATGAATTTCATCTTTACTCTTGAAAGACTAAAGCTAGAGTTCCCTGTTAGAAGCAAGTCAGATAGGTACCATCCTGTCCTGCTAATTGGTTGTCCTCTTCCTTGCTTTTAGGAGACAAAGTACCTTTTTCCTTGCCATATACACAACTTCTGTGTTGACACATGCACATACCCACTGGCACAGGTAAAATCTGCCTGCTCGTTATAGGCTCTGCACTTTACCATTAAAGGTCAAGCAAAAGTAAAAGCTAAACCAAATACAAAGCAACCTATAATGGGAGCTATACAACACAGAACTACAAAACAACAGGTGTCTTTGGAAACAATCTTTCACATGGAAAAGCACAAGCAAATAAACAGAAAGCACACACACAAGACTAGAATAACAAGCATTATTCTTCAGAAAAAAAACCCATAAAACAACTCAAATCAAAATTTTAAGAGCACCCAAAACCAGAGGACTTAATACATTACACTTTCCAGGTATAAGAACAAAACCAAGAGATTGGATATGACCCTTTGTTGTATGTCACTTCATTAAAAAATTTAAGATAAACAGCATTAATTAGTAAATGGATTCACTTCCAGTAAATTCATCTGCGACAATATTTTTAGAGATAGTTTTATTAGTCAACAGAATTTAAAAAGGGCAACAGAGGAGTAGGAGAACATATATGCAGACGGTATTCCGGCACATAGTCAGCAGTGTAATAGAAAGTTACTTTGACTCCACATTACTACCTGAAAGTATGCCCTTAATCTGCAAAACCAGAGCAACTTTACTTGTAAGACTGAAAAAAGAAGGAAAAAAAAAAAAAAGTTTGGTGTAAACTCATCTCACATATTTTCAAGATTATAATCTCTGCAGTGCCAGATAATATGAATTTACTTTGTTTTGCAGGAAACGCTTTGCAGTCTATACTTGGTTTCCTTTTAGATTATGTAGTTTTATTTCTTCTTGAGTCAAAAATAGAGGAATGGGAATATTTTGGCTTTAAGCAGGATCAGTATTATTCCAAATCATAAGGAATCAAGTCCTCTGACAGCCCTCCGTGCTGCAGCCACAGGTGTTTTGTACGAACAGAGACAGGGGATGTGTTGTTATCCTACCGACAAAAGCAACACCGCTCTCTACAGACAATGCGGTGGTCCGTAACATGCTTTCTGACAACAGGCAAAGGGTCATCTCGCATGGCAAGAATAGCCTCCAGCATGGATTAAAAATGTAAGAAAAACAATCGACGTACTTGGATCTGACAAGATTGAGTCGGTTTTCGGCAAAAATTGGTCACAGCGGACTCCTTGGTAGCCCTCTTTGCACCTGAGAAAAAGGCGATAAATGACAAACATATGCATGCGGTAGTAAAAGGTTAATTTCAAGGTAGCAAAATCAACTGAAAATTCTCCCTGCCACTGCTGTGAGGGACTTGCATATTTAAAGTTATTTCAACCATTATGGAAGCAAGGTTATTACTGAAACACAATAGAAGCAGGTAAAATAACTTGTATTTTAAAAAAATTCCCCTCCAACCTTTTTGTTTATTTTAGAAACTATGAAAAGAAACATAATTTAAACATAACCCTTCTTTTAAATATCAATTCAATGAAATAATCAAAGAAAAACCCAGACATAAAATGATCTCATTAGGTAAAACAAAGCTTTATAAAGCTTCTGTACTGCACATACCATCAGATTAACAACTTGCTTATCTTTGGTTGTTTGAATAAGCAGGGAACTCTTATCTAGCCCTTAATTTAAAACTAGTTTCTGCTGTGCTTAAAAGATAACCTGTTTAGGCATGACAGACAACACCAGGCATTGTTTGTAAGTGGACAGTCTTAGATGTCTGTGGGATTAAAGCACAAACCAGAATACCCTCCTGGCTTAACAAACAAGACCTGGTTCTGACTGAGATTCTAATAGTA
Organism: Falco cherrug; assembly: GCF_023634085.1. NCBI lineage: Eukaryota > Metazoa > Chordata > Aves > Falconiformes > Falconidae > Falco > Falco cherrug. The sequence continues at coordinate 45,518,256 of NC_073705.1, forward strand.
TTATTTATCTTGAAACCTTACTTTGAAGAAATTCCATTTACTGCATTTGGACTGTTCTCAGGAGTCACTCTCATTTCAACTAAGTGTATCAGAATCAGACCTTTAATTATTTATTTGCCAGCCAATTTTTTTAGAGAAAAGTGATGGACACTTTAATTATAAATGATAGCAACAGGGACTCCTTATCTCCCAAAGCTTTTGCACATCATATAAACAATATGCTCAAATCAGCATCACCACCTTTCATTAGGATTGACAACTGCAGCTTGAATGATGTGATAATGTCAGCAGCAGAATTTATCTGCTCCTTCACGATGTTTCTACTCAGGCTTCCTCTAAAAGTTGCCTTTTGAAATGCTTTTAGTTTAATAAATTAATGCTTCAGTGAGAAGTGCATCTCACCAGCACTGATTCAGGCGTTAGTAAGCACATTTGTGAGAAAATATGTACATTATAAGAACTCCCATCGGACCCAAAAATGTGGTAGAAATCTACAGTAAGAAAAAGATTTTAAAAATCATACAGATATTCTTTCAAAACCTCCCTTTCGGCTTTTCTCCCCAATGGATACAGAGTGCTACTTTGGAGATCAGATCCTTAATGGTACTCACCAATCTATAAAATGACCGACTAGGAAAAAAGGAATTTGGTTCCTATGGCAGTAGTCGTAAGTTAACAAGGAAAAAATGTTCCAATTTATTTTTGAAAAATACAGAATATCCAATTAAAAATGTCCACTAGTCAGAAAAACTGAAGTCTGCATATACTCACGACACTGCTGCATGTACCTTTTGCCTCTGATTATGAAATATCAGAAGTTGCCTCACATCAAACAGAAATTGATCTCCAGTCTTGAGGAGAGTTGGTAGACTTCATTTCAAAGCTTTAGAACAACCTACACGGTGAGGATATTCTTCTCTTTGCATTAGCATTTTCTATTAACTTTTTGACATACGTTTGTACCCCCCTTGGTTACTATTAGCCTATTACAGACTTACAACTCTCTGTGCCAAACCGTTGGTCTGCAAATCATAAAAGTCTTCATGGCATAGGCTAATTCCACAACTGAAAACTTTGATGCTACGTGTGAAGCTACAGTCAGAGTGGTATCTCCTGGAAGAGCTGTGCTGAATGCTCATCAGCACGTGCAGGTACCCATCAGCCAGGAACAGGCAGAGCAATGCTACAAGTACCCTCACAGCGGCAGGAGCAACCCCTTCCCTTCCTCTCTGATGGCCAACAGAGCACATCTGAGACAGAAGCTCTGCTGCCTTCCCTTCCTTATCACTCCATTCTTCAGACTATCTCACTTCACAGCTGAGGAACAGTTTGTCCCATTTGTTCCAGCTGTCAGATGGCTCATGCAATTAATTTTGGTCCAGCTAATTAATTGCTCATTCCAGAATTCAAGGAGAGAAATTTTGCTACTGTTAGCTGCTAGGATAGATTTGGGGGTCTCTATTCCAATCTTACCATGTCAGGGGCCAAACCAAACATCATGATTTTATTTTTAATAAAGTATTTTTTGTATCTTGCAAAAACGGCAAATGGTACTGTGGATATTTTCACCTCCCAGTTGTTTGCAGGGGTTATATTTTATCAGTTGCAAATAGCAGGTGCTGATAAAATTGGTGGACTCAGAAACAGTCTGATGGGAATCTCCTGTAACTGGCAGACTATCACCCCAGTACAAGACTCTAAGTTAGATGTATTTCTATGTCTTTCTTTTCCCAACTTCATAAGAGTAATGGGTTGGAACAGAATATATCACAAGAGTCACTTAGATTTACAACTTAAAACTCAGCATCCCTGGTACCTGACTGAATTGCACACTGCCACAACTATGCTATGCAGTCTGGAGATAATGATGGGGATGCATTTCTTCTCTTAAAAAGTACTGGCTATAATATTATTTTTATTCTGACTTTATTGTACATATAGTGCTGCTTTTCTCCATCACTATGAAACTGGAACATACAGTAAGCAGCTCATTAACTGACCTGGATGAGTCTAAACTTAACATTTTCACCTACCTGTACACTTCAATGAATTTGAAACAAGAGGAATTTATATTTGTTACATTCAAAATTTAGTACAGAGATGGATGATATATCAAAGAACATAACATTTTTTAATGTAATAACCTAATCTTTAAAGTAACAACTACTATGGCCATACATAGCTTGTTTTTTAAATTATATTAAATTTTTTAGCAAAGATAAGAACTAAATCTTCTAATTTAATTAAGAAATGATCAAATAATAGCAATAACTGCTCTGCCAATATCACCCCAAAGTTCAAACCTTTGTCATTAAATCTTGTGAGACTGAAATCTTGTAGCATATATACTTGACAATTATAATGATACAGTATGATAAAATCTGACCACGTTGTGGCATCCTATAAGCTTTGCTAAGGCATCTGCCATCCATCCTGAACGGGCAGATGTGATAGTTGAGCCCACATTCCCTGACATGCACACATGCTGCTAATGAGCATCACACCTCTAAGGAAAAAAAAAAACCCTCAAACAAACACCCAACCCACCACAAAAAACTCTATTAAAACAGCACTGTAATGTCACATACAGAAGTTCAGGCAAGTCCAGCTGAGGTCATTCAATATTGCCATATGCAGTGTGAATGATCACATTTGTATTTACAGATGTATTTAAAAAGCTGTGAGTAATCAGGGAAATCTTGAAAAATGCTTTAATGCAGCCGACTGTTTCAGAAATGATAATTTCTTTATATGACAAGCAAATGTTTCTTAGATATACCTTTAAAAAAAAAGAAAAAGTAAATGAAACTAGGATAAGCTATTGCTTGCAGTGAAGTGAAAGCTCTGATCTGCATGTGGACTCCTGCAGGAAAGGATGGAAAGGACAATCTAAGCTCCATTCCAGCATCAGAAATCACTTCTGTGCTGAAGTACTGCACTGCATGAGCAGGCTCGGGCACAGGCTTAAGTACAGACCGTGGTGAAGGGCTCTATAAATAGACATTAATTACAGTCTCCTTGCAAAGTAAATACAAAAGAAAGAAAATGGAATTCTCTATTTTGTGTTCAGATTTTCACCAAAATATCTGTATCTGTTGGGGCTCTAGACCAAAAGTATCAACAAGACTGTATTAATGGAATGATTTAAATCCTTCTGATTAAATGGTATGAAAAGAGAATCATAGGTAAAGCTAATGTGCTCGCAAAGAATACATCCTTAAATGATATCCGTTAAATTCAACTAAGATTATTTTATCATTTGTTCTTTACATCTTTCATTGGTAATGTACCTTCTCTAGATTATGTTTTTTAAGGTCACCAAAGACAAACTGCATTGTGCATTGCACGTCACAGAGTCACCCACAACATCCTTAGTGTGTGTGAGAAACACATTTCTCATTCCCAGTGAGAAGGTTTTTTTCTTTCTACTCGAGCATATTTGTGCTTAACTGTTCAAAAGTAAATAGAGTGTAAGTGTTTATTCAATCCTTCCTCCCCATTATAAATATTAAATAGTATTAAAACACATATATTCTAGTCAAAGAGATCACAGACAGTTTCTCTGGACATTTCTCAGAATTGTTTCTTGTGCATTCCAACCCTATGGAGCTGAGGAAGATTTCAAATAGATGACTGCATCACATGCAGGAATAACACAGCACTCCAAATCCCTAGTTTTCAGATGGGACCCACTAGCAAAGTGAGCGGACGCAGAAGGGGGAGTGGCAAATTGCATGTTAAGCAAAGCTGAAGAAAAAAACATATCTAAAGCAAGCAGGAGAAAGGGAAGGTATTATAAAGAACCTACTTAGAAGAATTAGGGAAGGACATATAAAGCTTAAGGCCAAGAAGCCATTACCATCACAGTTTACATTTTCCCCAAATATTTTGATATAAAGCTCCATATCCCTATTAAACAGAAATATTTTAGTTCTCAAGGGACAGCACTGTACAAAAGGCAGAAGAGAGAGTGGCACCAGCAATCTGCAGAGGCTATGAAAGACATTAATGCTGTGAACCCCCATCTCTTCCCTCCCTCCCTATGATACCACCCATCCATTTGAAATGGGAATGATTATTTTTCTTCCCTAAGCATGGAGATCACATTGTCTTTCACCATACGAAGAAGTATGCATAAAACAGTTCTCTGCACAAAGTCCAGAATTTGGAAACCATAAGATATATGAGTTCTTCTGAAGTGGGATTTTTGAAAATGGCATAGGGGAACCTCAGTTACAGACTACTCCAGAAGACAAAAAATACTATACATCAGGAAAATTAGATTATCCTGGGCAAAAAGTGATTTGTGACACTTTACAGAAATGTCTTAATAGCGCAGTGCCCAAAAGATAAACATATAGAAACCTATAATCGGATTCTAACCTCATAAACAGGAGTTATCAAATTAAAAAAAAAAAAATGAATATTACCTATGAAAAATTAAAGTTAATTTTTGCCGTGTATCTAGACCAAAGCATGTTTCTTTCCACTGGTAAAAGCTATAAAATGACAATCTCAAAAATGCTATGAATGATAGATCTCATAATTTCATTGGATCATTTACAAAGTATTTTCTTACGACACCATTACAGCCATGGTACTGATGATCAGATGCCAGTAAGAGTATATACTGCATCTCTTACTAATTATCTAAGAGAGGGATCAGAGATCATGATAAAGAAATATTCCAGTGGTCTATAATTTTGATCAAGTATTTATTTTCACACACAGAATGCAACACACTTTATCCTGGGTTAGAGAGCCAGTTATGCAATAAATATACAGTAGTAAGCTGTGATGTTGTATAGGCCATTGAGTTGTTCCACAATCCTGCCTGAAATACCCCATAAGCAATGAAAAATAATTCCTCTGCTCTGCAGGTAAGGTAAATATAGACTCCTGTGCCTGCATCTAGAATGACCTTAACTGGAATAAAAGGAAATTTATGTTTATTATTGTGATTGTTATTAGGTGAAGATTTTATTCACAGGGGAAGAAAAAAAGTAATCTTAATAGTGAGGGTAGGAGAGGATGTCTTGTCATTTAACATGTGCAGCGAGCCACCATAAGCAGAAAACAGGCTTCCTTGATTCAACAGATTAGATCACTGAATCACAATTGAGAACATTTCTCAGTGGATACCATGCTCAAAGCCAGACAGAAAAAGAACCCTTCATAAAAACTGCTGGTCAGGCACTCACCTGGGAAGTAAGAGATTCACATTCAGTTTTTGGTGTGAAAATGAAGTATTAAAGACTTGAACCCATGTTTTCTATATTGCAGAAATGTCCTGCTCACTTGATTATTATTTATTCTAGGAAGGACTGCTCTTGTATTGTTCTTGGGGGAAAAAAAATAGTCATCAGAGATGTTCCACTTAACTTCAAAATAGATTGGGGTGTGGGCAGAAAGACAATGGGAAAAAAAGTTTCCAACACAGCTCTAACCATGTATGAGCAAAAGTCATGCATTGAGCCTTGGACAGACTTACTACTGTTACAGAGTTTGTAGTGAAATACAAACCAGAAGGAATATTTTAACAGCAAATCAGCTGATGGTTATTAGAGACTTTTCCAGAAATCGTAGAACTTTGGAGGCAAGTTATATATCGAGCAGTGCTAGCTGAGATGACATTTTTCTCTTTGCAAATCTGTTTCTGTAGTTTCACAATGGGAAGAGTTTTTCCAAGTTGACTTGACTTTTCCAATACTGTTTCATAAAAAGATCATGCAACAACTCAGAAGCAAACTGTTAAAGGAAAAGGCTTTTCTTAATTGTGAGAGTGACTGTCGGTGGTGGACCATAGGTGCGTGCCGTCTGCTAGCAGTAAGCATGTGGAGCAGGGGGCACAGATGGGAAGAGGAGGAGGAGGAGGAAGGGTGACAGCCCCTAATACAAAACCAATTACAAAAGCCTACCATAGCAACAGGAGAAATTGCCCTTCAATAATTCCTCCCTTGATCTATTTAACACTAACACAAATAATTGAACAAAGCTCAAACTCTTCCTGAAATGAAGCGCTGGACTTTAGAGGTAGATGAAAAAAAACGTGCAGGTTTTCCTCAGTTGTTTCCATGAGTGATATAGTGCATTTAACCCATTGCACTCCAACCTATTATACAGAATCAGTTTTTAGAATATGCTTCTCACTGGCAAGCTCTGGCCTTCTTCCTTGTTTAAAGATGACAAACTGTAGCTATTTTGTAATCAGACTTTTAAAATGCAGCAGTGGGATCTTCCATATGATTTCACTATCTAACACAGCCTTCAGGTCTTGGTTGTGGTAATTTTATTAAAATCAATAATGCAATCATCTAAGTCATACGACCAAAAAAATCCAGTAGCCTCTACTACTTTATATCACTATAGCAAAATAATGTCAATAGCCAAACCATCTAGTTACCTGACATTTACAGATATCATCAGTAAGCAAAGTTGAAAAAGCAAAACCAGATTTTTGACTGCCCTCAGTAACTTCAAATACAAATATCCAGAGGCTTTTAGAACAAAGCAGCAAAATTATACCTGTTGTGCAAAAAACTGTAACAGAGCCAGTCATTAAAAGGTATGTTTAGATAGGGGAGTCTTTACTTTAAAACACTGTGGATTTATGGCTGCAGAAATATGTGCACCTCTACTCCTTGCATAAAGTTCTAGCTTCTACAGTCTATGTTATGCACCAAATACAACCTACTAACTAAAACTAAAATAAAATCAATATAATCAGATAAAATCAACTCAATTAAAATGAATGCATGGCATGATAAAGAACAAAACTGGGGACCCAGTAAGGAATTGATTAAAAACACAGTATTTCTTGCCCACAAACACGAATCCCTTCAGGTGGGAAGGCCAGAATACTTACCAAGGAGACTCACCCCACTCCTCTTTTTTTTTTTTTTCAGATTTTTTTTTTCCCCTCTAAAATAATCTCCATAACAGAGATGCCACTTACTGTATAATAGAGGTTTCAAATCAGGGTTTAAACTTACTTTATTTTTTGAAGACCTTGCAATCTATCATGTGATTGAATTAAGATATGTATCTGCCTTTTCTTTTTCTCTTCTTATAGAAATAAGCTTGACTATTGTGTAAAGAAACACAGTTCTTACAGAATGGACAATATCAACTTTAAGGAAAAAAAAGCCCCACTTTTCTGCCAATTTTCTTTTAAAATGTTGTAGCTGTTAAAAATAACTAGAGCAAGTAACCATAAAGGAAATTACATTGAAAAGGCAGCTAAAGAAGGGTATGAAAAGTTTTTTCTTTTCTATGTGATTTGCCCTCGAACCAGGCTAGTTGAAACATCCTAACATCAATATAGAAATTGAATAAAACTTTTTTAAAATCATACTTATCATTGGTATAATACATTCTATTTTTTTCAGTATGCAAACTGTCTGCACATCTCTGAAATATGGAAGTACTATTATGCTTTTGGTGCAAATGGCACAGAGATTAACGGTCACAGCTACAAAAACCGAAGTCATTGCCCAGATTTAGATAACACAACTTTCAACTGTTGACTGCAGTGTTTCAGGATCCTTTAGCCCTGGAGAAACTAGATAGAGATATTTTAGTAAAACCTGATTTCTCTAAATCCTCTGTAGGAACCATTGAACCAAATGAGGCTTTTAGCATTTAAAAGGGAGTTATGTGGATTTGACTTAAATGCCTCATACAAAGTTATGCAGGAACTACTGAATTATCATTCCTCTCCTGCTCTGGATGGTTTTTGTTCTTTGTTTTTCATAAAAAGTAGGTCAGAAAAAGACATAAAAGTTAACAAGAGGTGTCAGTAAAGCCATACATGACAGCAACTAAACTAATGAACATTTCCCTCCCCTCAACAACAGAGGAGTTATGGGGTTTTTTAGTTTGAAGGTGTTTCTTTAAAACAAAGGAACAGTTTCATACAGTTAATCGATGCACAAAGCCCATGCAGAATTGTTACATAGTGGTTCTAGACTACATTATTCACTTGAAACTTAGGTTAGGTTTTGTATCCAAAGATAAATTTCCTGTATTATTGATAGTCACTTGGTATCAAATTTACTTGTAGTATATCTACATGCAGGTCAACATTTCACACTAATACAAAGGCTTTAGGCTTTTCATGGAATAAGAATTATCTTGACCCACTGAAATCCTTAAGAAATTATTTCCCCCTTTGTTTCCATAATACATATATCTGGGTACAAGTTTTATGCATAGCAATTTAAAGAGGCAACTTAGGAATTGACTGTGATTTAGTTTCAACAATCAGATCAAAGATTGAAAAAAGGTTTTGCATTTAGTTTTTTGGTGCAGCAAGCATGTGAAAATTTGAAGAGGATTCAGTTACAAGTCAGTACGAGGTAGCCAGGATAAGGATACAGTCACATTTCATACCCTAGCGAGTTCTGTATAATCACATACGTAGAAGGCACTAGGATCTAGACAGACCTACTTATGCTGCTTTCCAATCAAAATCAATGTATTTATTTGAATCCATATAAAATAGACAGATGCTTAACTTCAGTGCTGAATGGAGCCTAGCTGACATAAGCCTCCATTTCTGGGCTGCTACCACATCTATTATGTATGTTAAATCTTTTTATGTGGCTTCAAAGAAAACAAAATAGACAAAGCAACATCTTTTACTACTGAGCTATCTAGGATTAATCCCATGATTTCAAGAGATGACTTCCTCTCATGTCCTCTGTACTTCAATTTCCATTATATATTTTAACAATGGAATTTCTAGTTTTGAAGTCCTTTGTTTCTCTTTCAGCTGGAGAACAGTCTCAAAGTAAGAATGTATTCAGGAACTATGAAACACAAGCACATTGGGTTGACTAGAGAACAGTCATTGCAACCATCATCTGGATTGTTCAGTCATCAACAGAAATTAAATCTTTCCTTCTTCATTCTTAGCTCAGTAATACAGAGCAGTAGCCTACTGCTGTTGGAGAAAAATTCAAATCCGATAGCACTACAGCACTCTGCTGCAAAAAAAACGGCTAGAAATACAAACACACCACAGACAGAATTGGGCAGAAGCAGTCATCAAAAATAAATAGAGAGGCCAAGACTGATGAGCATTTACATGCCAAAATAACCTTCCTGTAGAAGAAATCTAAGAATCCTTCTGAAGTATCACCAAATGTTTAGCTCTTGACATATTTCAACAGACAAGAAAGAAGGAACAAAGATGTAAAGCTTCTAAGATTAAGACTAATATTAAATAAAATGATAGAAAATGCAGAAACTTTACTAAAGCAGGGTATGGAGGAGCACTTTTAACTTTTATTTTCACAATAAAACTGGATTTGGAACAAGACTGGGAAAAGTAATCAAGAACACGCCGTCAGTGTTGACAAGCACAAGGTCACATTCACCTTATGCTAAATCTTCTAAAATCACAGTGCCAGGAGACTTACCCTTGCTTATACCAATTAGAAAATCATGCTTAGTATCAGCTCAATTTTTCACAGCTGTGCTCTATTAAAATAAAATGTTATTAGGTCAACAAGTGATAACTTTTACTTTCATACACTTCATTCCATCTAAGCAGTTCTTATGGTACTTTATGACTGTCTAGGTCAGACAGCAATGGACAGGCAACACGATATTTTTGTGATATAAGTCTTGATCATTAAAAAAAAATATACTACTCCAAATCAAATAAAATAGCAGTATCTGGAAAAATCTTTTTGAAAAGATAAAGACGTGAATGGGCTTAACCAACAGTTTTCATTTTAAGATTTTTTTCTGTTGTTTAACTTTTTTTACTTTATATTAGTGCTGAAATAAGGAAACTTACGGTCTGTGTAGCATAAACAGTCCTGAGTGCCAGTATTAACTCCAAGATCTGCAAATGCTAGCTTACATTCAGTAGAGGCAGGCAAACGTTTAACAGGGTCTTTCAGCAGCAACCATGGGAAAGACTGCACATCAGAACAGGAATTTCTCTGTTCCCTTTGCTTTTTGACACAAAATTTTAAATCTGACTTGTAACAGGAGAAAGTTGCCACAGCTTGTTCACTCTAGTAGTTCAACACAAGTTCATCTCATCTATCCATACCAAACCACCTTACCTATGGCAACACCTTGACCAGCCTCAGAGCACAATGCAATAATACTGCCCCGGCCTATTCTTTATTTTTCCAATTTAACTCAGCAGAAAGATCAACACGGACTTTCCTAGTCCATGTCATAGCATAAAAAAAAAAAAAAAAAAAATAAATTTCCTCCTCTCCAACAACAAACTTCAATCTGTAAGACAGAAAAGCATTGGAAACTGTCTTCAAATACCATCTAATAAACAAAATGTTTAGTCAACTAACTGAGCAATCATTTCTCTGCTATTTCAGATTTAACCAACCAGAAAAAGTGAAAAGCTTTGCTTAGGTTTTTCCACAACATACCTCTGCTGTGTAATAAATGATTTACTATGGATGACAAATGAATATAGTCTTCCATTATGTATGGCATTCATCAGCTATGAGAAAGCTTTTGAATAAATAGAAAGTGATTTCATACCATATTCAAAGCCTCATGCAGCTAAGGCACAGATGAAAGCCACATTCAATACTTGAAAAAAACAAATGAAAATGAGACCTTTGCTTTACATCATGTCTGCCCAAGATTATCATCTCTATAAAACCTCTTCAAAACTCTTCTTGAAAACATCTTTCAGGGACTGGACATAGGTAGGAAAAAAGATGTCTGAAAATCATTAAAGAAAGAACTAAAAGATGTAAGATTTGTAGATGTCATTGGTAGGAACTCACCTCACTTTCAAGTGGTCATTTGTTAAAGACAGCAATTAAAACAGTAAGTGAGGCAATTCTAAAGAGGTGCAAAATCACTGGTAAGTAGCGTTAACAGGTTTGCTGGTTGTGTTTCTTTTTGCAGTTGCGTCCCGCACATATTACAAACTCAATATTGAAGTCTTTTGCTTCCAGCTACTTAACAAAAGCAACAGCCCTGGACTTTTTTCAAAAACTTTCAAATGTGTTCTTTATTTTGTTTCATTGAGTATTTCCCAATTCAAAAATAGATCCAAAAAATATTCAAAGAAAATCTGCTTCAAGCCCAAGCTAGAAGTACAATGGATCCTTTGCTTATCATCAACAAAATCATGCAAGATTTCTAGTCAACCCTGTAGATTCAAAGAAATTTTACAAATTTCTGTAAAAATTTCTAATTCATTTTTTGAACAAATTTTAAAATACACATAGGAACTCAGATGCTTGTCTAGTAATAATATCTATATGGAATAATGCTTGTCACAGACTCCTCTTCTAAACAGCTCAAGGCCATATCAAGCCAATGCTTATCTACAGAGACAGAGTGCTTCCGATAGACACTCAGCCCCCCTCAGTAATTCAGTGAGGTATTTGTGTTGTACCTGGGTTTATACCTGATTTGGAAAGAATAATTGAAGCCACTCTGGAGGTGCCAGTTAAAATACCCTTAACTACTAACAGATGGTCTACACAAATGATGCCCTCTCACTTTATGGCAGGAAATATACATGCCTCTGCAACTGTTTTTTATATGATCAGCACACATCGCATTTTATAGACAAGTACAATTTGACATGCAACGTAATTACCTAGTGAAGTTCAAATAGAGAAACATTTTCCAAAATAACTCTTCCTTAGCATATTAAGTATAATTTAGAACCCAGAAAATGAACGATGTTAAAATTCAAGCAAGCCATTTTCTGGAGATATTTAAAGCTGCTAACTGAAAACCTCCAAATCTTTAAAGTTGCCCCATTATACAGAAAGATTCAGTAACAAGTCTTGCATGGAATAATTTTTCCCTGAAGAGACAACTATATGTATTGTAATGAGATTATAGCATATGTATCACTATGTAGATTTAGCATATAACTAGCAGCAAAAGCTCTCCTGCTAATGGATCAACAGCTTACCAGTCAGTAAAAGTCTTGGGGTCAATTGACTAAATCTAGCAAATTTAACTCCTACAGAAGGCAGGAAGCTGCAGCCTTCATCTCATTATAGCACCTGTTATGACATAAGCAATCCGCTGGCTTAAAGCTTCAAAATATTCAATGAAGACTCCAGCCCAAAGCTGTTCTGAGTTTACTCTGCTCTCTCTTTAGTTCAGTGGCAAGAGAAAAGTCTGTAGGAGCTCATACTGGAGAAGCCAAACCTGCAACAGGAACAGTGCCATCACCAAGGAAAAAAAACAGTTACCTTATCATCCATATAAAATGCAGATGGACTTCCACGGGAGCAATATGGGAAGACCCGTACTACATTAAATAAGCAGAAAAGTGACCTAACAAAAAAACCCACAAAAAACCTCCAAAAAACCCAAAACAAACCAAACCACAAAACCCCAAAATCAAGCCACAAAAACACACTATGGTTTACACAAAATTTTGTTGGAACAAGGAAAAACATGCCCTCTTTGTTCCACTGTGAAATCTTGACCTGAAGCTTTCTTAATTAGTTTCTTGCTTGTGAGCGAAAAGAACCCACATCATTAAAAGTATAAGTGATTTGAGCATTTTTGTCCACAAGTTATTAATGGAAGTTTATAAAGTTTCACCAGCCAACGAATCTGTAGTTTAGTAGGGTCTGGATGAGTATGTTTCTGATACAGGATGTATATTAAGTGCAAGAAATTCCATCTGACTACTGACAGTACCTGACCCATCAGTGACATCATTTTTCATTTGTGGAAAATGGAATCTTTTCCATTGGAAAACAAGGAACGCCAATTTAGTAACTGTAAATAGTAACACAATTCTAGGCTATGAATTCAGCTCAACTTTCTTTTTTTGCAGCTGTGTTCAAGAATATTTTAAAATTATAATTATTTCATTTCTTCTTGTGAACATGTCTGGTACTCCACTATCCATCAGTTGTGGAGGATTTGTTTACATGACACCAAGTCTTGTAACAATGTATTTTAGCGCAATTATTTGCTATACAGCATCAAATTTCCAAGATTTTTAAAACATAGATTTTCTTCAGTATGAAGGACTGAACCACACCAAAGCCTAAGGATGTCAGGATGTGAAAAAAGAAAAATCAGGATAACGTTTGTTTCCTCAGCTTGCATTTAAAAGTCATAATTCAGTTACCTGACAAGTCTTGATTAACACAAATATCACTGAAATAGTTGGAGACATACTGATGAATACCAGCTATGCATTATTTTGAAGAAATATAGGCCTTATTTTAAGAAGAATGACCCAATATAATAGATACTGCTAATAGAAAACATTTCTAACAAGGGTGGCGAATGGTTTTAAAAAAATTATAGCAGAGATGAAAGCATAGCATTTATTTCTGATTCCAGTATTTTAAAAAGCTATTTTTAATACATTACCTCCAAGTACGTTAACTACCCAAAACACATGATAGACACACCACAAGTAGGGACAAATTTAAGCTGTTCTATGTCCATTTTAATACTTGCCCAATCCACAAAGCAGCTCTCTGGCTGACAGAATTCTCACTACGGTTATGTGCTACCGCACAGGAATCCAAAACATGTTATTTCATGGTTACTTGTGGGCAGAAAGCAGTATAAGCAGGTCATTTTAATTTGCTGGCTTTCTTGCAGCTTCTGTAAGAGCAGCAGAAAAAGAAACATTGGAGCGAAGGGAGCTCCTAAGAATTGAGTCAGTATTTTACACCCAGGCTAACACTACTGAGAGGAGTAAGTACTTCCTGGCAGTTCTCTGCAAAATGCCAAACTCTCTTACATGAAGGTAAATGAAGTGCTTAAATTCAAGCAAATAAATGGAAGGTACATGAAAAATAATTATTTATCAAAGAGCAAAGCACTCCCCAAAAGACCTGCTACATTTGAGTTGATAATTTGCGTCTCTTCCCAGTACTGGTTTTAGAAATAAGGAGTTGCATGAAAAGTCACCCATGATCTGCCACCACCTGCCAAACCACACAAAAAAGAAAACTTTTGAGAACTGGAATATTACTAAATAATGGTAACTCCAACAGGTAGCACTGATCAGACCTGCTTGCTGCCAGAAAATACTGGTCATGCATACAAGACTCTTGCTTGAGTCTATTTTCAAAGTAATGGCAGCTGTGGGCAATAATCAGGAAAGTCATTATGTCCCATTTAAGATAATTTTGTAGATTACAATTAGTCTCTGACAAGACATCCCTATGAAACTCAAGAAATAAATTTGCTTCTCTTGAATCCCTAATCATAAATCAACTGAAGTCAGTAACGTGTTTCTGATAATTCTCTTCTGAATTCAGGTGAAAGAAAAGTGGCAGCGCTCATACTGCCTCTAGACAGTGCTACCAAATTTTTCTTGTCACATAAACACAAAAAGAGCAGAACAGGCCATTCTGATCTTATTCATTCTTATTTCAAAGGAAATAAATACTGAAGACTAAAGCCTTTATGAGGAAGAAAGCAGAGGATGCCTGCTCCTGGAGCCCCACTGCTCTCCTCCTGGGTGACCTTCAGCCAACCACGTAATAGTGGTACCACTCGCAAGGCGGCTGTGACAGCAGCAGGGTAGGATCAGCACAGCCTTCCCCTCAGCTTGAACTTTGTGAGGAGGAATTATCCAAAAAACCCACAATAATGGTGGTAATGTAAGCATCAAAGCTATACAGGTGATAAAATAAATATACCTTTGTCATTTTCTGCAGAAAGCAGAAATTGTGCATTGCCGAACTCATTCACCTCAGCATGATTTTCTTCAGAGAAAAAAATATTGAGATCTCCTAAACAACAGAGCTACATTAAATAAACATGCATTAAACATTGGTTATAAGGAAAATTAGGATATTCTCATTTCCTTTCTAAATTTAACTTCCACAATATATGTCAAAGACGAACACAGCAAATCTTGCCATTCCCATCCAGTTTCATGCAGGACACGAGTTCCTTTCCAGCAACAGGATATAGAGGCTTCTTGTAATTTGGAGCACAGCACTGGTTTTGGCTAGGACAGAGCTAGTTTTCTTCCCAGCAGCCAGTGTGGGGCCGTGCTTTGGATGCGTGCTGGAACAGGGCTGACAGCGCAGGGCTGTTTGGTTACTGCTGCGCAGAGCCTGCCCGGAGCCGAGGCCCTTTCTGCTCCTCTCACCGCCCCACCAGCGAGGGGCTGGGGGGCACCAGGAGCTGGGAGGGGACACGGCCGGGACAGCTGACCCCCGCTGACCCAAAGGGGTGTCCCATACCGTGTGGCCTCATGCTCAGCACGTAAAGCTGGGGAAGAAGGAGGAAGGGGAGGACATTCACAGTGATGGCGTTTGTCTTCCCAAGTCACCATTATGCATGACAGAGCCCTGCTTCCCTGGGGACGGCTGAACATCTGCCTGCCGATGGCAAGTAGTGAATGAATTCCTTGCTTTGCTTTGCTTGCATGTGCAGCTTTTGCTTTACCTATTAAACTGCCTTTATCTCAACACATGAGTTTTCTCAGTCTTACCCTTCCAATTCTCTTCCCCATCCCACTGTGAGGGAAGCGAGCAAGTGGCTGCGTGGGGCTGAGTTGCCGGCTGGGGTTAAAGTATGACAAGTAACAAGGGAGGAAAGCCTTGCCTGAACGACCTCTGAGGCTGAACGGTGAGTGCAGACATTGTGGATGTCAGCTAAACCATACACGTGACAAGGCCAGCACAGGTATGCTAACTCAGACATGCACACTTCTACCGTTTCAGCTTCAAGGCTTTCACCATTCTTCCTCTTTTGTTAGTCCTAATGCTAGTATACTCAGAGAGATTCAGAGGCAAGACTCTCCAGATCAATTTGGAGCCAATCTGCACAGAAACAGGTGTTTCTGGAAAAAGCCTGGTCCCTCCTACACCCACCCTCCCCCTGTTTTCCACCTGGGAAGACTAGGATAGAAGTACTCAGCAAACCAGAGCAACTGTCAGGGTTGCTCTTATGCACAGCGTCCCAACAACGAAACTGCAAACAGCACAGCCTAGGGCCCTGCAGGTACAAGGGCCAGTTGGGTGCCCCAAAAGCACTCTGAAACCATGAGAGTTTTACATCTGACCCACTCTTCAACATGTCGAAGAGATGGCACTAGTACCTTTTTAAGTTACAGATTAGTTATATTTCACTGTCAGGACAACCACCGTGAGAACCCACTTCAGTCTCATCCTTCTTCCTCTCTTAAGACTTTGTTCAATTTTGTAAACATCTCAGAAACCAAATGTTTTGTTGTTGAAGTATAACGTTATTCTAGTTTATTCAAATACTGTTTATATCATGAAACAGTAGCACACAGCTCAACAGAGACTATTACCCACATACTTGCTGAGCTGTTTGGTAGAGTTAGGCAGCCAGAGGTGTGCTCCACGATGCAGCAATTATTTCATTAGGAGTAACCGAGTTAGCTTATCAAAGGTTAGCTTGGATGTTTCTTCACTTGTTTGTTACAGACTATTCTGAATGATGTATTGCCATCCCTGATATTTTCACATTTTACTGGTATTTCTCCCTTCATAACTGCACAACTAAATAACTACATTAATATATAAACATTGATTATTCAAAAGTCAGTCCAGCCCTGCAATGAAACATGTTTATCCCCCTTTTGTGCACAGAATATAAATCTTTTCATCTATCAAGTACGACTGGAATTATTACTCTACAAACCCATCATCGTTATAAGTTTACCTATGCCTCTAATGAGGTGGATTCCCCACCCCCCGTTCCCTCGCGGTATGAATTTGGTAAGTTCCTTTAAACATCAGCACACAGATCACAAAATAAAAAATGACCAGCCTTGCTTTTTCCAATAATAACCAAAGAGCCTTTTCCTTTTTGGCTGTCTTTACTGCCTTTCAAATTTATTAGAAATGAGATGCTCATTAATTTTATTTTTACCAGCTAAGTGTGTTTCTACCCAGGAGAGAACCTTTCTGAAAAATATTTTCGCCATATTTTGCTTATTGCCCTGATAATGTTGGCTCTTCCTGTTAGACATATCCGCCCCTTTACTCCCTTCCACACTTAAATGATCTACATGGTAAATATAATTTGGATTCTATCCTGTAAAGATGATTTATAATATATTTTGCATACAAAACAATGCTTATGTTTTGAAATATAGAAAAAGAATAAAACTTGTTTTAGAGCTATGCTAGTCCATTCCCACAGAGAAAAGGTAAGATGGTAATGCTTTATTACATCCACTTGAAGAGCTAAAACCCCCACAGTTCTTGAGCCCTAGTATGTTCCTCCTGAGTGTTTAGTGGGACAAAGAACTTTTCAAACTGTATGACTATGAATAATATTTTAAAGAAACTGAAAAGATAACCAGCTTAAATCAAGTGGGGGAATCCATACACTTGCAGTTTAAAATATCCTTTTAATTTACCTCATATAATTTTGAGTTCAAGATCTGAGAGGAAAGAAACACGTTTCACTTGAACCTGGTGTCCCTTTTCAATCTATTTTGTGCTAATCAGTAAGCATTCACATGGGATTTACAGTGAAATGTTTTCATTTGATTTGAGAGCAAATTAAAAAAAGGTACTCTGATGCAGTAGAGATTGATATGGCAGTGTTACCAACTTAAAGCTAGCAAAAGGATTAGTCATCTGAAGTCTTAAAAACATTAAGGAAGATACATACTGCTGTCCTTTCCTTTTATACGCTTACTGAACTTCTTAAAGATTGCACTATTGATTTAAACCCCTGTTTTTTAAAGCCATGTTCTCATTAATTTGTTTTGGTTTTAATGTTCCTCAAGAGTAGGAATAAAACAACATGAGTGAAACCAGATGTATTGGGGGCAAAAATCATGTTAAACCTGAGCTAGAAATCAGCATTTTAAAGCCTCAGGTTAACATAATCTAATGTGATGCATGAAATTAAGTACTTCAGTTTGTTCTTAGTAATTTTGACATGTCAACTCCTGACTTTAACATTTACCTTACATAGCCTAATTACTAGCTAAATGCTCAAAAAACCACCACCAAAAAATCTAAACTCATCCTGGCTTCTAATACTTAGGAAACTGACATTATTCCATTCATTTCAGAATACATTTCATGCATTCCAAAGAATATGGGTACTATACATCACAAAATCACTATTAATAAGCATATCTGCATTTGTTTTAGAAGTTAAACAGATAAAGATATTTTTGTGTATTGCGAATATTTTCAAGACTCTCATCTTTTGATGGCAATCATAAACACAAGAAAATTGTTCACCTACATCATCTACAAAAACATGTTCTTGGTTTCATAAATAATGGTTTTCCCAGATAAAGAATATAAAATTATGCCTTATTTAAGCAAACTCAACCTGCAAAGATTTACAACTTAATATAAAGGCTTCTGTCTCTAGAGTCATATCATGGAAAATTAAATCCATCAATCCTGAAAAATGTTTTTCTTTTTTACTTCAGATTCTACTAGAGTCAGGAAAAAAGTTTCAAGTAATTAGCAGAGTTTTGCGTATCTATCACTGCTAATAACCTGAGTCCCAGAGTGCTATGAAAGTGAATCAATTAAATGAATAAACAAAATAGGAGTCACAGGACAGAACTGCTTCCTTCAGCACCTTCCTGGAGTTTGCTTTTGGAAGACCAAGGCCTTTCTCACTCCTCCTTTCCCTCCACCTTTCTGAACCTTGCACCAGTTCCTACACCTGGGAAAAAGAGAATCCCTGCTAGGAAGTTTAGAACTCTTCTCCTTTATTTCTTGGAAGCTGGATTCATTCTTAACCTCCTCTATTCTACAGGTTTAACAATCTGCCTCAAAGCCAATATATCCTCTGAAGTGTTCTGGATCACCTAGATCGCCTAGATTGATCCAGAATTTCAACTCCCAAAGATACTTTCTTGGAAGAATACCACGTATGAAATTTCATCAGCAAAGTCAATACTGCAACAGAGCAGCTACACGGTGATTAAAGCATAGGCATGTCTGGCATGAGGAGGGGCTGAGAGAGCTGGGATTGTTGAGCTTGAAAACAAGGATCAAGGGGAATGTTATTGATGCACAGAAATACTGGGGTGGGGTGGGATGGGGTGTGTATGGGGTGACTACTGCAGAAGACAGAGACAGACTCTTCTCAGTGATACCCAGTGAAAAGACAAGAGAAAATGGGAATGCATTGAAATATCAGAGACTCCACTTAAACATTAAACCCCCACCACTTCACTGTGAGGGTGGCAAAACACTGGAGCAGGTTTCCCAGAGTATCAATCCCTTGAGATATTCAAAAGTCAAGTCGACAGTCCTGAACAACCTGCTGTAACTGACCCTGCTCAAGAGGGGGCTGGACTAGATGATCTGCAGAGGCTTCTTCCCACATTAACAATTCTGTGATAAACAAAAAGATAAGTCATCTGAGAATGACAAGACCTCCCACTGTATTAAAAAAAAAAACAACAAACAAACAAAAAACCCACCAAACAAACCCCCCCAAACCCACAACAAAATTTCTACAAATGTAATCCTTTCTAGAGAAGCAGAATTTACCTGAAACCCAGCATATTTCCTAAATCCCAGTATAATTGTCAATGATCATTCAGCATCATGAGAGACAGGTTAGAGGAAAACAGATTTCCATACCCAAAAACAACATTCTCTGCTTTCTAAATGAAGTGCTCATATGAGTCATGGAAATCAATCATACAGGCTCCTTTACTTACTAAAGAAAGATCTAGGACCTATATATAGACATTGTTTTCTCCTCGCCTTGCCCTAAAGCTTGAGGTCTAGTTTCATCATCTGTGCTTTAAAAGTAACTCACCTCACTTAGAGATATAATACAGAGAGTAAATGACATAAATGAAATGCCATGTGTGAGCTGATTATATTAGTTTCATTTTTCACCTTTTTTATAAAAACATTTGAAGACTTTTGACCTTTTTATCCTATTTTGATTGATGTAGTAAATTGTACCCTGGGGAGACAAAAAAGAGGAAGCAAGAGCTAAATCAGAGACAGAGGCAAAGCAGAAGATTGCATACAGCTTGGAAAAAGCACTTTACAGAAAAGCAGATGGCTGTTAAAACCAAGACGTTCTGAAGTCTAGCTGACGTGGTCTGTACTAATTCACTATTGGAAAGCAATTACCAAAAATATCAGTACAATCAAGGGTTTGTAAAACATTGCATCTATTTTTTCAACTACCTCTGTCAGAGGCTTACTGATTTTTTTTTGTTCTTGAGACACTTATTTCAACAGTCACCCATAACTTCTTTCCGTATGTATGTGGGTTTCAGAAAAAGCAGAGTCTTTAATGATTCATAAAAGTGAAGCAGCACTAATTAGATTACAACGAGAATACAGAAAAAACAGTTTTGAGGTTCAGTCTATATAAGTGAGCTTATTTAAGCCTTCCATCTTCCTTGGGAAGAAGGAACATGTATATGGGACAAAGATTTATCAGAGGAAGTGGAAAATGAAGTAAGAATTAGTCACAGGACTTCTATTCCAAAGTAAAGCCTCAATTATTTTTTTCCCCAACACCTTTGATTCCAACCAGTATCCAACGTTACCTTAACTATAAGTGGAGAATCAAATTTATTACAAATCTCTTCTATTGCTCCTGTATTCTCAGTTGGAAAGGATAACTCTTGTGCTTCCATTCACAGGTTTTCATAAGGTAAGGGTACGTGCGTAGATGTGGATAGTATGTGATAATGTCCTGAGTTTAGCTGGTATCATGCCATACTTCTCACCTAGCTACAGCTGAATTAAAAGGCAATTGGAATGATTACTACTCTTTTCTACAAAACTGAAGCTTGCCTAGCAGTCAAACATAACATAGTGCAAGCCACCTTACATACATTAAGCACAGAATCCATTTGCCATGCCCAACTCCCTACCATACCTCAAAAATTTTTAAAACCCGTGCTAACTTCCAGCTACCACAACCTATACTACGATACTACATAACAACCTGGCACAGCCTGGGCTTTCTGGAGGAGGACAAACATCAGTACTCTCTAAAGACTTTCTGCACTCTAATCCCCTTACTGGTTGAGCACTTACTCTTCCCTCCCCAACCCACCACAGATGTTTAAGTAACCCTTACATGACCCAACATTTCTCTAATTCAATTTTGGAGGGACAATATTACTCCTAAAGCATTCTGTTCTACTTACTGATACAGCCACAAAAACTGCCATCTGGTGGTGGGATTTCAGTTAATTAAATCAATGTTTCGAGATTTCTGGCCATCTGGTGAGACGATAAAACTCCCTTGCTAGGGCAGAGAGGAAACATGCCCAGCTGTGCCGCATGTACTTACCAGTACGACGCCTCTTGTGTGAAACCAGTTCTTCGCTCCCAGAGCTTTCCTGACAGGCAGACTGGCAAGACCTTCCTGAGAGGAAGAAGCTGAGGCTGCGGCTACTCAGGCTACTCTGAAGTAGAATTCATGCTATGGCCACCTTGGCTTAGAAACTTAGAAAGCCAGCAGCTCAAATGGGCAAGTCTCTGTAGGTGGAACAAAGTCTAAAAACTAAAGCATAGTATGGACTGTGTACCCGCACCTCTCATGGGAACGCCAAGTTTTCAGAATCCAATACAAATGCAAAGACCGAGTCACCAGAACGATCATCTGATTTTGATATCTTCTCCTACAGCCTATACACCGTGTTATGAGGCTAACACCACTCAGAACGCTCTTGTTAATTATTTCTGATTTCCTTCGGTGCTGCAGGGCTCTCTTCCGACTTGGTGTGAGTCAGAACCCCCTCCATCAGTAAAATAAATTTAAGAAAGAAAACTACAACTGCAGAGAGAATAAAAGGTTCGTGTTTCTTCTCTTTTTGTGCTAGCACTACACTAGATTTTGCCTCCTTATGAACCTACTCCAGCTCTCAGTAAACACAGGTTTCACAGCTATAAATAAAACATATATGAAATATATTGCAGTCTACAGTTTCACCTCCCTCTGCATTTTCTTAATCTTCTGCATTTTATGCACCTATGTTCTGTAAACACATCCTGTGGAACTTCAATACACTTGTGGATGCCTTAGCAGAAGAGAACTGCTGTCATTTCTAACTATTTTAAAACTCTGAACAGATGTTAGACTGCACAACATAAGAAATAACTTCAGACGAGTAAAATAAGATGATTTTTCCAAGACATTCATAAAATTCCACATTTTTTTAAATTCTATAACTGTTCCATTGAACAAATAGAACAAAAAAATTGAATTTTTACAATGATGTGGCTATTCTATAGCCTACCTGAATTTTTCATTATCCCTAAAATACTCTTCCTTAGTGACAGAGCCTACAGGAACTACATAAATATCTTTTTCAATTATACAATGTCACTGAAGGTCCCAAAATAATGGTTTCACAATCGCTTATTTAAAACACAAAACCCCCTTTTAGACATCTGAATAATTTATTTTAAAAGCTCAAATGTGCCAAAGTCTAAAAGTCAATGAAGCTGGTGCTTGGCCTCTGAGGCTGATCCTGTCAGCTCAGAGCTTATTTTCTTGCTCCAAAGAAGTACTCTAATCACGTTTCATTTCCAGTGAGAAGTTTCAATGATAGCATGCACACACCCAAAGTTTAAGTAATTTTTTTAAAAGGCTGAATAGTTACCTAACTTCCCTTATATCATAAAGTATTTCCCAATTATTATCTCTATCCCAAACCTCCAGTGAACAAAAGAAGGCTTCCCTGGGCAGGGGTGGGATAATCTCAGCTTCTCAACACTTGACGAAAATGTGCCCAGCATCCATTAATCCTGAGAAGTGCATTGTACACATTTACACAATTAGGGAGGTTTCCACTGCTTCAGAGAAGCTGCACAAGACTAATATTAATAATGAAGGCCCAGGCCAGTTTAAGTTATACACGTAGGACTTCGACTCAATCTAAGATTTAAGCAGACTGCAATCCAAAATCCTTAATCTGAAAGCTAAGTGGAGTGTAGTTCGTAACTACTTCCTTACACATTTCTGAATTTTCCTTTAGAAGAATAACATGCAGTAAGTTATGATTCTAATATTTATTATGTGTTTTATTTTTATATTCAATTTATACTGCACAAGTAAAACAGAGAATCATCTTCTTTGTAGTCTAACCTCAACCACTTTCTACTGTTTGTCAGTAACATTTTTTAAAAGGGGGGGGGGAAGAGAGAGAGAGAGAGACAGAGACAGTTTTGCTTGTTTTACTGAAATACTAGATATATTGATTGAGAACAGATCAAGAAAACCCCACCTGGCCCGAAACATAAAAAGCTACATTATGCAAATGATTTTAAGTCTTGCAAACTAACTCTGTGAAGCTCTGATTTCAGTATAAATATATGTGGCAAAACAGAACAGAGGAGTACACTGGGTTTTGGGCTGTAAAATAATTTCACAGAGCACTATTGATATAGAGTAGATGAACAAGGAATATTAAAAAAAAAAGATGCCTAGAAATACTGCCATTTTTTGGAAAACCTTTTATTTACAAAACCTGTTCTTTTGAGAATGCTTACAACTTCACTTTTTGCATCCTTTGGCAACATAAAAATTTGCCCTCGTGATATTAAAATAAAATGTCACATGTCATAAGCCTCGTGTCACTGTGTCTTCTAGGACATTAGAGAACCAAGAATCAGTATTGACAGATCTTCATAAAAGCTTATATCCAGAAACAAGCTACAGTCAGTCATTCATTATACATACACAGAAAGACAGTAAGAACATTAAAATATTAATGTCTGGAATAAGGGCAGAAAGCACAGTCAAACCTTGTGGTATGATTTTCAGTTGCAATCTACCAAGAGCTGAACAGCTGGCAGACTTCTAGAAACAGTAAATCTTTTAAAATAAATAAATAAATAAACAGAAACCTGAAGATGCTTGAAGCATGCTCAAGTGCTATCTTTTTCATGGGCTGAGAACTACTGGGACCAGTTCCAGGTGATCGTGTTGCAAATACACTTGGGCTAACAAAACTAGCCAGTAATTCAAGTGTGTATTTATACTGTTGGTGTTGTTTTGTTAAAAATACACATTCAAATTTTAAATGGAAAAAAAAAAAAAACCATGTCACGGACAGCTGACCCCTCCCCGCTTTAAAGCACTGAAAAGATTCGCTGTCCTGCATTCCTTTTGAAATGCAACATGGATACCCACAAATGTGTATTTAGCTCAAAGATGAAGTTACCTAAGCAGAAAAGAATAGTGGGAGACCTCCCTCTTCCAGATAACTTTGTCACTAGTTATTCCCAGATATTTTTTTTCTTATTTCAATTTAGATTAATTCTGTATTCTCCTAGGAGCCAACCTCAGTGCAGCAATCCCCTTGTTCATTAGCTCCCAGAATACCACCACCACCTTAGGCAGAATCAGGTTTTCGCCTCTCCATCGCAGCACTACGCTGGAATCATGATGAAAAATACTGCAGGGAGGGGCGCTCCCTTGCTACGCTAAAACTATCATTTGTATAGACAGACAACACACTTTGTCATTTACTCCCTTTTAACAAGACCCTAGTTTAGGAATGATATTCGTATTTTAAAATCCTTTCTCAGAGAAAAAAGTCTACAAGTAATGCTTTTGTATGCTCCACAGTTCTCTTACAAAGTTTTTTAAATCAGAAATCTCAAACTCAGTAGTTCCACCTAGATATTGGGCTGGGGAAAAACCCTCTTAGTTTTTTTCCGTGTTGCAAATTATGAATTTAACTACATTCTTGCCCTAAAAGAATTGTAGAGAGTCATAAAATAAGACAACAGCAAACAGGATGACTGTACGGATGCTTGAAAGCCTGAAGTTATCAATCTGGATAGCAGGAGAGAAGGAAAAGAATTGCCTCGCTGAAGACAACAGGCAAACGCTGCCCATAGCAAGGACTAATGTGGTCACAAGAGTTATCATCATATTTTCTTTTTTTTTTCAGTAGCAGTTTTCCTGATCTAGCTACTTGAACACCAGTTTTACCTATTTCAGTGCTTTCCTCCAGCTTTGGGGTTTTGTTTCTTTTAAGTTCTGTGACAATGTAACAGCCTCAATAATTACATTATATATATATACACACACCGATAGCCAGCAGGATAGCAAGCCAATTATTCAAATGACACTGATAATTCAATATAGAGGACAAGACCATTATATCAATGTAATTTCCAGATGGATAAACAGGCCTCAGAAAGAAATAATGTACCTAACTTGAACTTCATTCACTTAAGAAAATACCTGGTAGATATGCCCTGAATTCTACCATCAATAAGAGACAGAAAATAAAATGTTGTATTTGTGCTTGTCTCTGGGCGTTTCTAAATTTTCATTTGCTTGCTGTTTTCAAAAAATACTTGTGCTGTATGAAAAGAAAAATAAAAGTAGGAAGTTTAGGCAAAATTTAATTTCTCTATATGTCACTGTGCCATATTCTTTCTGACTAGAGGTAAATTCAAATGAAAACTGAATGCAGATCAAACTGGCAACAATGGAAGGCTGATACCCAGCGATCAGATGAGAATTTCTTTTCTAAAAGTTCCTTAGCACTTTATGGAAGGCAGCTAAGACTCCTGTGGATTACAGTAGAGCTTTGCATGCTTGAATATGATGGCAATTATATGGTAGTTGTACCAAATATAGACAAACTGAACAGTTAATATTAAATTGGCAATCTTCCTATGGCAAAGCAGTACCTTTTCCACCAGCAGTCCTAAGTGAAATTTACAACTAGCTGTCATGTATTTATATATATTCATATATATACACACACCCACAACATATATACTACATATTGAAAATACATATTTTTTTATGTATCTCACAAAGATTGGAAAAAGAATCCCTTGTGTAAAAGGCTAACATGTCTTTTGCTTGCAAGCCATCAAAGTGGCTGGTAAATGATTTAAGACTTGAGCTATTCTGCAGCAAGTGGGCAGCTTTACATACACAACAACCAGAAAAAAAAAAAAAAAGCCACAAGGAACTGAGAAATATTACACTACCATATTCTTTAATTTAACATAAAGAAATCATCCTGTACTGTATTCCTTCTACTTGAAGAAAACACTTCATAGGGAAAAAGCGTTCCCAATTTACTCTGCAAAACAAAACTGTCAATATCCCCTCTCTAAATTTTATTAAAGCAACTATAGGATCAAACAACAAAACACCTTGATAGAACTGTGCTTAATTGATTTGTCTAAGGCTGGGGGTAGAGAGCTAATCATAGCTTACTTATGAGAAAATGAAATTCCTGCATTTGGTGGAAGAAGCATTCAATGGAATGCACTCAATAGCCCTCTGACAGAACGCGAAGCCTCAGATTTGCTGGCAAGTAATGAGAGTTTGATTCCAATCTTAGCCTCCTCTTCGGATCACCTCTTGATCCCTGCTGTTTTATTATTTCCTTGATTTTCCAAAATATTATTTTCTCTACCCAGAAACATAAAAGAAACAAAGGATTTCATGACACCAAATCCTTGTGACTACACATAGATGGATTTCAGTTTGGCACATTTGCAACGTGATGCTGATAAAAAGCAACAATGACTTCAGGATAATTAGTTACTTAACCCAAAGAAATGTATGAGTAACTTCTTTCCTCACTGATGACACACCCACCCACAGAAACAGAACATGCAAAATTTTCTCATTTTAAATCTGAAATAAACAGGTATTTGGAAACGATACATTAAAGATAAATATTTGATGGTTTTCCCATTGCTGCTTTTATCAATTTCTATTGATTATCCCTTAAAAGTGTCAATAAAATGCATTGCTGATTTAACAGCTGCTGTTGAACTTTTGTACTTTTACCATGAAACACTAGCTAAAGCATTACTTCTGTACATGGTACATTCAGGGATGTAATGCATGCTAATTGAAAATACAACAAACATTTCAGCTATATGTAATGAAGTTTTTCACAGCTCTCAGACTGAATGAGCCCTAATTTCATGAGCCCAAACTTTCCTTATTCTGCACATTTTCATACCCGATGTTGTAGAGATGGAACAGATCCATATTCCCAACTACAGCAGCATTATTAGTCAATAGCAATTTGGTGAATTTTGTTTCTTGGGAAAATCTCTCCTCTAAGAGAACACACAAATGGAAAAAAACCCAAACATATATGGACACAAAAGCATGTTTATAAAGAAACATTCTGTTCTTTTCAGGTAGAATACATCCCTACCCTAGAATAGCCGCCTATTTATCGGTATAGAGCAATGCAAAAACGTGGTACTTTACAATCCGAAATCAATAGGGGTAGCGTTACATCTTCATGCCCTCACAATTTATTCATTGCCTGCTTATACAGGGGCTTTTCATACAACATATAGGATCAATGAACCTCAGGGTGGGAAGGCCTAGAAAACCTTATTGGTCTTAGCTTCTGCTTACCAATTCCTACCCAAATGGCAATGACGATAACAACATCATCAGTGCCTGGCCAGTAATCTGCGTGGCATCAGTTAAAACCCTTTCTCCAGCTGTGACCCATAGGAGTGTATTTTCCCAAACCTCCCACCACAATCAGCATTAAAAGGACAGAATGGGTGAACTGAAAAAGTCATTGCCCATGGTCAGAAAATGTAGTCATGCAAAGACTAGATGTTACAGGCAGAGCAACAACCTCCTGGAGTGGGAAGGAATGCCCCATTTTGTTGTCCATCCAATTGATCAGGGAGAAAACCCAAATGTTCTCAGATTAAATGAGTATTCAGATGACTTCTTTGTATTTCAAGGATATTAACATAGACTGAAAAGCTACATTTTTTGACAGAAGATCCTGCATCCAGGTGGGATAATAATTTTCACCTCTACAGTTTTGTTTAATTAAAGTTATTGCATATCTAGATTTCTGCAAAGAATTTTACGTAATAGCACCTGCCATACCAATTAAAACTTTCAGTAAGTGGAAGTAACTACTCATACGTCAGGTTAATTAACAGCTGTCTCTCAGACTTTAGTGAGTAAAATTACTCAGGTCTTCCGCTTTGATTGGCTGGGTGACCCATTTATTGAGGTTGTTTGGGAAAAAAGAAGTTATTGAGGCACTCTAAGAAGAGATACAAACAATACTCAACACGTTCATTATGAAAGATAAGCATGGCAGACAAAGTAGGTGTCTTTGTAACTCCCATCGCTTGCCAGAACTGGAGCTAGGATAATAAAAAATAATAATACATTTCAATTCTGGTTGAATAATAGTATTTTAATAAATTTAAATGTTGAATAAAATTTGATTCTGATTAATAAGTCCTTTCATAGCTCAGAAGAAGAAAAGAATAGTATCAGAAAAACCTGCTCTCTACATTGGAACAATTATACTGGAATAAGAAAAAAATTACTTGCATAAAATCACGTAGAAAATCATGGCAAATTAACAAGGGAAATCAATCTCTTCTTTCCAGGAAGTTTCTCTAAGTTCTGTATTGCATAAATTTTTCATAGAATTGGTATAGCATTTACAAGACATAATAATAATTTTATGTTACATAGGAATGTTGAAAATAATCTATTCTATGTAAAATAAACCACATCTCACTGCAGTTTAGCTACTATTGTTTACAGTTACACAAATATTTAAAAGACATTTACTTGATTTGATGCATCTTATTCCAGTTCTAGATTACTTTTCTTGCAGTTTGTTTCCATTCACGAACCACTGCTGCCAGAAACTTCCAGCTTACGTCAGTGGGGAAGTTTCAGATCTCTCTTAGCCATTTCACAAAATGCAAATATGACTAATTACATTATGTGACCTTATATCAAATGAGAAAGATTGTATGCATGATACTAATTCCTAAATAGGTGATTTAATAAAAGGATAAATGCTCCAGCACCAGCTGATTTTTATAACATATGCAGTTGGTAGATTTAAATTGTATTTTAGTCAAACATTTGGTTGTAGTTGCAAGCAGGTTTAAACTTCTATCAGTTTAATTTCTAAATCTGCGTTAAAGTTTATTTTGATCTTTTAATGAAAAAATCTTTCTAACGTGGCTTTTTAACACACACCAGATTTTTAAAACATAAGTGTCATGGCTCAAGGATCTCTACAGATAGTAATCTAAAAAACTGGAACACGAAAATAATTTGTAAATGTTGAGTTTAACATGCATTGCTTCATCTTCTCTTGTAATATAGATTAAACTTCACGTGAATTCCACACTCTAAAACACTGGATTTAGACATATTTCATCTTGTTTAATTTCAAATACAGAATGGACTTACTAGTTGAGAGTTAGTATGGCAATAACCTAACTGGCACAAAATGCTGCCTTAAAGCTGCTTTTCCCTAATTTATTCTCTAGGAAGAAATACTAATATCATTTACGCCATTTTGGAAATGATTCTTCAGGTGCTGAGACTGTATCATCAACGAAGCCTTATGGCAGAGTGGCAGGATTCTTTAAAACCGGGAGAAGAGAGGTTGCTTGGTTTTGGCATTTTCCTGATTCTGTCCACGTGATTTGACTGCTGTGGTCAAATTAATTATTTGTTACTTATTTTCAAACACTATGTGAGACAGGACTGTTTAGGTAGATGTCTTTCTATAAATGAAATAGGAAAAAAACGGGTCTTAATGCAAACAAATGCCTATGCATAAATTAATCTTCAAATAGTTAAACAGTTACTTTGGGTAACTCTAATTTAAATTTTGCAGCATACTGCATTTAACAGATCCATGTCCCTACAGCCTATTAGAGAAACTTAAGGAGTATGCTCTTGGTACAGCACATTGGTATGCAATTAGCAGTTAAGGAAAAATCAGAATTCTTCATTCGGGGCTTACAAAAATTCGTGAAAAATAATCAGCTTTGTTAATTATCACAGTTTGACGACCTCACAGAAAATAAGCACAAAAGAGTTATAATTAAAGTTTTTGTTCTCAATTGCCCTTAGACAAGGATTTTAGAGACAAAAACTGTCACCAGCTAACTCTAGAGCAGCTGATTCCATAAAGAAGTAAATCTTACACTGAAAGAAAGTAAAATATAATATGGAGAACTTCCAAGAGTATGAATCAAAGAATCAAGAAAGCCTAATCTGTTAATAAGGAAAGCCACTGATATAGTTGATCACTACTGAACTGTCATGTCAACGAATGGTGAAAACATACTTAAATACTATGAAATAGTCCCATATATTCAAAATAAATTGCTTTCCTGGGTGAATACAAATTCAAAGAGAAGACAAATGTAAAATGATTTACTTAAAGATCCTTAGGCACATTGATATTTTATGTAGGTTTTTGTGAAATCCACTTCTTTTAAAATACAGAAGGAAAAGGTTAATGCTCACATGTCAACTTTCTGACAGATTAAATCAGCTTTTGCATCAAATGGCAAAATGAATGGTTCTGTGACATTTTACAACCCAGGGAGGGAAAAGTTGGAATAATCAGCTTCAGTGAGAGTAATGAAGTTGGAGAGGGAAAGACAGGTTTGGAAGTAAGTGCACATGAGGAGGCACAAACCTTAGCAGAGAAAAGGGACTGGAAACGGGGGTATTGCATTGATAAAAAGGAGGAAAAATGTGTTTGAATCTGTGTCAAGGAAATAAAATGAGATGGTGCAAAATACATACATGAGAAGGAGAAACGAAAGTACAAGGAAATAAAGTCTGAACTTTGAAGAAAAAAGAACAAAAAGGAATCCATTGCAACACACACAGGCAGTAATCAATGAGAAGCCAGTTTTCCAATATTTTGAACTGCAGATAGATAGAATCCTTTCTTTTATCTGACAAGTACTGAGGATCACACTCATTAAAACCAAAAAGAATCACGAAATTACCTACATTAGTTCCACAACTGTGAATGCTCAACACTGAGGCAGTACAACCTAAGCCAAAAGAGTCCTTCATGAAAGAGCTTATTTTGCACTCAGAAATACCTATATTTAGAAATCAATACAAGGACAAATTTCCTGAATGTAGATGGGTCCCACAGCCTACCTACCTCCACCAGAACACAAACTGCTTGTGTCCTCAATTCTTCACCGTCAAGTGACTCCATGGACTCATGTTTCTTATTCCCTTTGACGAGTTAAGTTTCCAGAGGGTAGAAAAATAATTTTCAAAATAGAGTTTAAGACCACCTATTGTAGGAAAGCTTTTTCCTTCCTACTTATTCCACATAACAGACCTCACAATTTTTCTACAAAAATAAGAACAGTGTGGCTCCTAGAGACCCTTTCCTGTTGCTTGCCTAATTTTGCTGCAGAGGAATTTCTGAGCCTTTCAATCCCAACAGATACATAAACACACATAAGAGAATATGCTTCTGTCTAGGTTTAAATCCCTTCCTTACTGACATTCAACAGAATGAAAAAGTGACATATACTGGATTAAATATCCTCATTGCTATTTCATGGCTATGACTAAGTTGGATTAAACATGTTGTAAGGATATAGTGAAATAAGATATGTCCCATATAAATGGATCCATCCTAGATCTTATTTTTCTCATGAAAGGTCAAGAAAGTAGTTACATAAGATTTTGAAAATTTACTTAATAGTTCCCTAAATCCTTATTTACAATCTCATAATCTGAGCATGCAATGCCTTTGTGGAGCAATAATGCTAATTCTGCTAGGTATCTATCTCATTTTGTAGCTCAAACTAATCCAGAGCTCAATTTTTTTGACTGTGTTTTATGACCACTTGTAAGTATTTTAATTTCATTCCAAAACTGTAATTGTGCCACATCACATTCCTTGGATTTTTCTTTCTAAGTTGATACACAAAGGCACATTTTTTTAATGCTATCATTGATTGTCCAAATACATGCAGTACCTTATTATTTTTACATTCTTCTTCATTATTTAGAATATTTGAAAAAATGTAAATTACATTTTTACATGATAGCTGTTAAAACATTTCAATAATTTTATTTGGGTTTTTTTTTTTTTTTTTAGTTACCTACATGAAAATAATCAACAGATATTAAAAGTCTTGAAAAACTACCATAAAAGCAACCATGTGATGTGTCTCTTAGCAACAATGCTCCAGTGTTCAGAAACTAAACTTACTCCTTTGACACGAACACAAAACCTGGTAGAGGTCAAAATAAACCTGACTATAAGTGAGAGTGAAAGTGAGACACACCAATTCAGCCCAAACACAGACAGCAGCACCGCTGTAAGTCAGGGTGAGCTCGGGAGCCCCAAGGCAAATTTGCTGTCATTATATGCGCTTCTGACACCAAGATCCATTTTCTGTTCAACACGAATTACAGTATCTTAACAAGCTTTTTTTTCCATGTTATATTCCTGAGCAAAGCTCGGCACTCTTCTGGCCCCATGGGAAGCACAGACATCTACCTCCTGCTTGTGGAGTCAGGCTGTCAGTCACGGGTAACACTGGGAGGGGGGTGACACCCAACATCTGCCTGGTGGCAGCCACAACTGGCTTGGTTTGCTAGTGGCAGCTTATCCATTTGCTAAAGAAACCAACATAAAATAAACAGAGAAAGTGTTTGGCCAAGTAATGAGGTTTTTGGATAATTTCAGATGGCAGGGGTGACTGGCAAGACTGCAGCAGCATGACTTCCACATGGGCATGCTCCGTGCAGCACCGTAACCCCATGCTCTGCTCTGGGGGACAGAAATGCTGGAGGGAAGAGGCTCATGAGGGGACAGGTTCTTCATGCACTGAAGCTCTGCTACAGGAAATCTGCTTCTTGGGGGAGTTTCAGTAGAAAAGCTACTGTAACAGCATGCTTACAGCAGCCCAGAAGCTCCTCTAAATCCTGCTGATCTTGCTGACAGGCCTGAGAAAAAGTCAGGAATGTGATGCATTTTATATATATATCTCTATGTATTTTAATAGGACGTCATATAAGTGATGCTAGACATCATACAATATATGACACATGACATGATTATATGACACATAAAAACTAAACATGCTTTGGTTTTCTAAGCTATGATGTTCCTGCCTTAACACATCTTTTTTCTATCTTGACTAAAAAAAATCAGCTCTAACTATTAATTCTGTGATTTGCATCGTCTGCCATCATTATTGATTTTATTAACCTCCTACTGCATTCCTGCTGACAAAAATCAAGGCTCATTTACAGCCACACTGCTGTCTTGCTGCCTCAGTTCATCCAGGTTATTGTATTTGGTTGATATAATGCAGCTTAATTTTCTGAAAGAGGAATATTTTATCCCTTTAAAAATTCAGTGCTGTCGATCCATCCAGACAAAAGAAGAAAACGTTTTTAACCGATGATGTGGCAACACTGACTACAATGATATCAAATTTTAATACAGATTCCATGCCTGTATCACTCTTAACAGGAACAAGTGAGTTGGGTGAAAACAGAGTTGATGAAATCCATCTGTACTCAGAGGAACAACTTGTGAAATACTCACCAGCTAAACCCTACTTGCCACCAAGAAAAGAAGATACTCCAGAGAATAAGCCTACTGCTCACCTTATCCAAATGCAAATATAACCCAGAGGGAATAATCTGTTAATTGAACAAAAAATGCATGTATCAACAATATACATATCACATATAAACACTGCTGGAATCACATACCTGGACTCCCTCCAGCCAACACAAAGAACTAAAAACTGAAGCAACCACAGGACTGACAAGCACATGCTTTATTTGTCCAGACTGTGAATGAAATAATGTACCTTTGGTGTATTTTAGCGTACCTCTACATGACTAAGAGCCAAAGCTATCAGCAATGCCAAGGAAAACAGATATTTTTTTTTTTTTTGCTCTGTAAGTGATTTCATTAAGATTTCAGCCTTGACCTCTCTGTTGTTGCATGAATAAAGGACAGATCATTTAAAAATGGAAAGACAAAGTGAATGAAGAAAAAACAAAGTAAATCTTTAATTAGGTAAGTCCTCTTTTGTTGCTCGGTTCAGGCAAAAGCAATAGACCATATGTTTCGAGTGTCTAAATCTGCCTTCAGGTTTCTGATGAATAAGTCTCTGTGGGGCTGTTTCTGTCAATGGCAACTTTTTTTTTTTTTTACGGCTTAGAATTTGCTTGCTGGCAGCCACCTGCTAATAACACCACTACAAATTAGTGGGGTGCTTGGGAGTTTGGACAGAGATTAAAAAGTAATTGAGAGGGTGGTGTAAAACACATCTAGAAACCATAATATCCACTTTAAACTATTTCTTTCTTGTTTGGGGAATAATTTCTCTTTAGGACATTCAATTCATCAAACAATGACTGGAAACATGAGCTATTTCCCGTTCTGTAACTGAGTGGTTACCAAGTTCAGTTTCCAATTCCCTCTCCAGCACTGCCGCACATCATTTGTTTCAGGCGTGCATAGATACTATACGAAATTTTGATCCAATAACTCAGTGGTGAGAATTACTATGAATATCAAGTTATAATAAATTCAGATTTCTTCCATGTCACTGCAGTGCCATAGCACATCCAGAAGATGTAGAAACATAAGCGCAACAGGACGCTCAGATAACTATGGTTGAGCACAGCACGGGACCTCATCTGTCTCTGGAGATCTGAGATGCACTCCAACCAGATCTGTCTCTCTTGATTGAAGTCTCTTTTTATTAGCTCCTGACAGTTACTAGACTTCTTTCAAATCTCTTTTGACTAGTTCAACCTTGCACTTGGCCAGGGAGCAGCACTACCCAAAGGCACCATCTCATCACTGTGATTTATTCCTCCCAGTACGCAGTCAGCCCATGTCCTCTCTGAAACCTCTCTTTGCCAGACAGACTTCACCCTGTGCATATGTTTATGATTTAACTGACTTACCTTGAATCTAAGCATCGCTTTTCACAGAGCAGTTATGTTAGTACACTGTAAACAATCGACAAAAAAGAAATGAAAAGACCTGTGAGCTATTGAAAGACCACTGGAAAGCCTTGGGTGTTTTGCTTTAGCAGTATTCAAAGGAGCATGACGACTTTGTACGTAATTGAAACGGGCAGTCTCCACACCATTTACCCCTCTTTCCATCACACATATATCCAAAATGTGTTTTAAAGTTTTAAATGGCATACAACTGCTACTAAGAGACTGTAGTTTGAAAAATGAGTCATGTGAAGTTCAGCAAGCACCTTAGATTAATGCTACTGTGTTTTTTTCTGTTCTTTTTTTTGTCCTTATAATCCAAAGGTTTTATCCTCCTGTATTAGGGAAATAATGAAAAAAAAAAATAATCTTTAAAGTTCAGCAGGAAATGGTCTGGTTTTACAGACCAGATGAAGTTAGGATTTTCATGGCCATTGATCTTCAAGGTAGCTATGTTTTAATCATTTGTGTAACACCTGCCCATAATAAGGAGAAATAAACAGTTTCTGCAGTTTATATTGTTTTAGTGATTGGAAACAATTTATTTGGGGCGAAGTCAGTGGTTACACCAACTTATATCCGAGTAAGGTTTATTTCAGCAGATCAATACTGACACATAGTACAGCAACCCTAAAGAGAACGAAGAGCACGGCTGTGTGTGAAACAGCCTTCATCCCTGTTCAAACACACCTGCTAACTATAACGCTGCTGGAACATGAGCTCACAAGACCCCAGATGAGACTAGTTTCCTTAAAACACAGCACTACAACATTCCAGAAATTACACTTCTATCCAGAGTTTATTTTTTCTGCTTCTGCCATGAAAATTAACAACCGTTTTGAGACCAGTAAACTGCAGCTTGCTGTTGCAAAAGGGATGTTTTCTGCCACCACGTTAGCAAGGAAATACTGTGCACACTTCAGATTGACCTGCTCTGCCTCTGCTACAGTGCTGCTGCTGCACAAAGAGCACTTCGAGGATTTATGATTTCCAGAAGGGGTTCCTATAAGTGATGCCAGTTGGATGTGCTCTCATCACTGTGCATACGAGACTTTTTTGTGATTTCTCTTTAACATTTACTTTGTTTCATATGCAAAGGCCTTACATATTCAAACACACCTGAAAAGCAAACCCTACTTCTCAGAAAACAAGATTTGGCTTACTTTATTTTTAATTTGGGAGAAAGAAATGCATCTTTAATTACTTTGGCAAAATCTTACTGGAGAGAAACCAATTAATGATTGACACACAAAGGAGACTGGAGTTAAATACAAGGATAAAAACGGGAATTCTGCCTTACTGAAACACAGATAGGCATGTGGGTCAAATTTAATGACTTGACTAAGCTGACTAAATGGCCATTTAGAAATGGTCTTTAAGAAATTGGGCTATTTAATTTCAGGCTTTAAGGATTAAAAGTACGGTATGAAGCTCAGGCCCCAGACTTACTTTGATGAAATCATATTCTGCCTGAGAAGTTTCAGAGGGAGTGAGAAACATATCTTCATCTTCACAAGACAGCATTTGTCAGAGGTGCAAAGAAAGACCTTGAATGCTCAAGTTAGTTTCTATTATAAATTCTTGCACACACAGGTTTATTCTTTGCTAATTATTGCCTCAAGTATGATGATGATGAATCCATTAGTAGCAGTAAAAAGAATATTTTGGTAACACCATACTGTTATGATTAACATTTAACTCGACAGATCAGTAAACAGTGCAAATTGGTGCTAGAGATTAAGTGGGCTACTTAATTGAAAAGTAAATGAACAGAGAAACTTTCTTCCTGCAGGACAACACACACTCGACTGCATTTGGCTGATCATTATTCTTCAAAATCCTGACATTAACAGCCATGCAAATGATACTGTGATTTACTGTCCCTTTACTGCCTTTTTCCTACGTGACTTCCCTTATATTGAGCAACTGAACTTACAAATTCTATAGCAACTTTCACTAAGGATGTCAAAGACGTTTACAAAGTGAATTCATCAATTCATCAGAGTACCACAGCCAGGTATTTTATGCAAGGACATAGTAAAATACAAATGCAAATCTGAAATACGTATGAAAGTAATAAATTCAAATGTTATGATAGCAGTATTGTACTTTGTAATTCAGTTGTAATTAGGCCTGAAAATTGGCGAGGACAAAAATAGAAGGGTTTGGCATGGGGCTTTTTTTTTTTTTTAATAAGAATTACTCCTTTTTTTCAGTAACAGTAAAAGATGACAGGGAAAAAAAAAAGGAAAATGGAGCACTGTGAAAAGTAATTTCCGTTCTTTATGTGATGGTCTTAAAGCAATCAGTAAAATCTATATCTTTAATAAAAAGAATCCTGGGTACTTTGAACTGTGTAGCTGATTATGGACTCTGCTTTACTGTTCACTTATTTGCCTTTTCTAAATCCTTGCAAGGATTGCTGTGATTTGCAAGGAGTAGCTGTGCCTGTAGCTCCCTGTGCAGAAACACAAATCAGGAAGAGTTCCTCCAAAGTCAGTACACATCACGCTTCTTCTGGACAGCAGTCACACTGCAAATCAGCCTAAGCATTTGTCACTCACACAATGATAAGTAGCAATCATATAATTAATAAAAATATTACTTGTGTCCAAAGACTTCACGGGATCTAGCTTCATACACCTGTATTCATTACACTAATTACAGATCTGTCCAGAGAAAGCTAAAGGGTTTTGCCCCGACTGAAGAAACAGACCTACCCCTGCTGCAACCACAGAATACAAGCAGGAATGGGGGAGAATTGAATATTTGATTTATAACATTATAAAATGACAATTGTTAATGAAGTTCTAAAATTTGCCTGTAAATGTTGATGTGTAATACATAACCCTGCCACAAATACAGTCTAGTTTAAAAAAAAAAAAAAGTAAAAGAAAAAAAAAAATTAAGGGCTGCTAATTCTCAAGGTCAGCATAACAAACAACTACAATTCTTTTCAAGTGATACAGAGAGTTATGAAAAAGAGTAAACATGTAAATTTATGCTATAATATTTTGAAAAAGATTTTGTTCTTAATGAATGCTCTTGGAGAAATAGGTAACGAGAGAAAAATAGGCTTTGGAAGAAGTAGTAAAAAGACCCAGTCCAAAACCAAAGCCAAGATATTACTGCAAGGAGAAAGCAGAAGTCTTCCTGAGCAGAAGAAATGAATGAAACTTGAAGAAAACCTATAAATTCTACTTCACTTTCTGTCTCCGCACATCGCTGTCTGGAAAATTTATGCAGCCTCACAACTGACCGTACAACAGGTTAAAATCCACACTGCAAAGAGGCTTCTATATTAAATTATAAATCAAGATTTTTCTTTGCTTCTAAGGTAGAGTCTATGGTAGCTCAAAACCAGTTTGTTTACGCTTGGTGGATTTCCCATGAGAGCTATTAGCATCATATTTATCAAAAGCATTACAATGTGTGAAGACCCATTTCAACAAAACCCAGTAAAACAGGTTAACTCTAACCCTGTGAATTCAAGAGAACTGTGGATTAGAACTGTGGATTTCCTGTAAGTGATTTAGATTAGGAGCCAAAATAAAAATTCCAGTGCCCAGCTTCAAAACATACTCAAAACTCAATTAGACTTCCCTTTAACGCTACGTACCATGCGTATCACACACAAATGCCACACCAACTTTATTTCGGCTGAAAGCAAGTGATCAAAAATATTCCATAAGAACAGACTGTACAATATTTCAATTCTGGACAAGACAGGATGAAGTGTGCATCCCAACACAGAAACCTTGTTTCATACAATAATGTGCATTTTTTTTTTAAAGTTTATGATGCAGAAAGTACTAATTAATCTAGTCCCCAAATCAAAACATTTGTTGTTCACATAAGTTTTGTCAGAAGATAGCCACGCTGTGAGTCACCATGAGTCGTCCTGGTTTTCTAAGCACAGACAAGCTATATCCAAAACAAATTTATGCTTTGCTGGCCAGGAAAATCATTGACGGAAAGCCATGCAAAAAGCAGGGTCTCCTACACTTCACACCACTCTAAACAAGTAAGCATGTTATTTAGAAAGACTTGCAGGCTGCCTCGAGGTGCTTGCCAAAAAGCCTGCAGGAAGAGATAAAATGCTTCATAACAATAAAGCAGGTTTATAGCCCCCTTCCATTTAGCATCGCTCCTGCGCCGCGCTGCAAGCCAGGGATGCGGGGAAAGCGGCATGTTGGACCTGTCACAGTGATCTACCGTCAGATATGACCATATCAGGTGCAGCACCAGAAGAAAACGTTGGCGGTGGCTGTTCCGCAGCCCCTGACAGCGCAGGCAGAACGTACCGCTGCTGCAGCGCGCCGAGCCGCCCGCCCCGCCCCGCCCCCTGGCGGACGCGCTCTGCCACGCCCGCCCCCCGCGCACCGCACCAACACCTTTTCTGCAACTGTCTAAAACCACATACAAATTAGTCTCATTAAAAAGGCTCAGCTATCTCTTCCTACCTTTTCAAAGTTAATTTTATCATTTCAATTTTCAATCTCTTTCAGGTTCTAATTACTCTTTTTTTGTGTTGGGGTTTGTTTTTTTTTTTTGGTTGTGCTTTTTTTTGGAGGGGGCTGTTGTGTGGTTTTTTGGTTTTGTTTTGTTTCGGGGTTTTTGTTGTGGGTTTCTTTTTGTTTGTTTTGTTTGTGGTTTTTTTATATATTTTTTTTTTTTAATATATATGACATCTCCTTTCTCATCAGATGGGCATTATTCCAACAGCCTTTCTTTGCTCTGTACAACAACAACAGTAGCTGCTGATTAAGTCTTCCCCCCAATTTAAGTTTATTTCAGATTGGTATTGTGACTAGAGAGATTTAAACTGAGCATTAAAAGCTAAATCTAATTTTTTTTTTTAATTAAAAAGTAACGTAAAAGCTAGGAAATACAGAGATTGAATGATTAGCCAAAGGAAAAAAACCAAACAAAACAAACAAAAAAAACCCCCTCAAAACCCCAAACCAATAGAGAGCTAAGAACTTTCTATATTAAAAATTTTGCTAGATTTTTCCAGAACCCAAAGTTGAACCTCTGTCCCAAGGAGTTCACAGGTAAGGCAGCAAAAAGTAGGGCTGCTAAAAAGATATGACAAAAATATACAACCCTGCACAGAGATGATGTCGACATCACCAGTTTGAAGACATGAAGTTGCGTTTATATGTGCATTTGTTCCAGGGTTTCTTACCGCCTTCTTTCAGGGAGATCAAGCTTTAAGCTCAGAACCAAACATGCTAGGTGACAACTGTGTACACGTGTTTAACACGTGAAGGAAAATCTCTTCTGACAGCCTCAGGTCTGTATTTACTGTACAAATTTGTATTTATTACCTCCACATGAAGATGTCAGGCACATTTTTGCCTCTCCTACTTCATACCTGATTCCTTGTAATACCTTGGTATTGCTTTTTAAAAAACCCTGCACTTAGGAGATGGCATATTGAGGTAGCTCACCACTATCATCGATACTGGGACGCTGGGGAGGGGCTGGCAGACTGCTGAGGAGCTAAGCTGGCACAGCATCAGCTCTTCCCCAGCCATTACAGAGCACAACCAAGGCCCATGTTTTCACCTGTAAGCAGCAGTACAGTTCCCTGAGCAACAGAAATGGCCTGCCTGCATAAAGTAGACAATTCACCTGGCTGTTCTTTAGGAGGTTGAGTGGCCAAAGCCTTTTACCCCTGGAAGCAGTACTTCACATAAAAAAAAAAATAAAATGACAAAGGACACTGGCTGAAACTAAACACAGCGTTGGTGACAGCATCCGTTCTGTACTAGTAAAGATGGCAATTTTTACTGAGCTTTCTCAGGACTTATTGCAGGTACTGGCTGAGGTAAGAACCACACTGCCTATGTAAGGAATTAATAAGCCAAGATCAGTATAAATAAAAATTCTTTTTTTCTTTATTACAGGTGCTTCTAAACATCTATTAAAATAAGTAACTCAAACCCCACCAATCTGAATGGTGCCTCATACAAAGTGGTCTCTAGTCTCACCACATTACTACTTCATTAGATAAAAGCTGGAGTGAACAGACAAACGTCATGTCACATACTTAAGGTCACTGAAATATCACATAAATGAAGGAAAGAATTCCAGAGTTGACGGCTCCCAGCTGAGAAAATTCTTTTAGTCCTTACGTGTTTTAATTTACAGGATGCTATAGAAAGCAACTCATTTACTTTCAATATACAAAGGACTGCAAAAGTAGGCTTTCCAGGTAGAGCTCATCACCTCGAATTGTACCCAGAAGCAATTAAAAATGTGGCACGGGCTCTGGTGAGAAGAGGGGAAGCACAGGGTCTGCCACCAGCACTGCCAGCATAGTGTGCACATCCCATAGTCACGGACCGTGACTGCACACCAACTGCCTTCCTGCAGCATGGCACCTGCTCGAGCGTTGCCCACAAACAGGACCAGTAAGCAAGGTGCTGCAGGTAAGTGTTCTCAGAGCATACCATTGCATTCAAAGCACACATCAGATTGCTATAACAACTTATCATAATATTAAAACCACACATCCATATATAGGACAGCAATCTAAGGAAACGCAGAACAAGTGCGGTTTATGTAACGGCCAAATGCTTTGGACATATGGCAAAATACTGGGCAAATAACTATCTGTTTTAAAAATATTTTCCTGGAAGAAGTTGCGTCTAAATGCATTATAACCCCTTCAAGCGTATCACACTCTTAATCAGAACTGTTGCACTGGGGGAAACACTCCTCAGGGAAAAAAACAAAACCAAAACAAAAAAAAAAAACCAGCCAAAAGAACAAAAGCATCAGAAAAAAAAAATAATTATATAGAACCTGTGGAGCTGGGACCTAGAATTACAGACTTCCCGGTATAACTGCTTATAACATTACTGGCTAGCCTGCCTGCCTGCCAAATCAGCCCTCATCTAATGGGGACAGCTGAGTAAAAACGGTATTATTCCAAGTCCTCAAAATCTTAGTTTTATATATATAAAAAAAAGAACAACAAAGCAAATAAACCATTCCAGGCCCCAAGCAAAACCATTTCTATTGAGAAGCTTAAACAAGAGTTACAAGCTTAAATGCTTCATTTAATCAACGCTAGCATGCAGTGCTGGCACAGCTCTTACCTATGACCTGAGAACACGCTTCTTTGGGCAGGCAATTTCACCTCCAAATTCGACACTGGTTTATGGTCCCTTCCTACTTCAAATCAAACCTATTTGCAGGGAAATCCTGGTAATTAGGTATTAATATCAGGAAAGGTGAGTCCGTGATTTTTCGCCATCCTCTATTTCCAACATTACACCTTCTTCCAGCTGAGAACTAAGACTTTTTTCCTCTCCAAAAACATCTTTCAAAAGGGTTCGTAAGTCTTCTTCAGCAACAGATGCCAACATTCCAAATCTAAACTGGAACATAGAAACTCATATTCATGTTCAGAAAGGAAAAAGAATTTATTTTCAGAAGTAGCGATCACTACACTGTTTTCCATATGTGGCAGTGCTGAACCAGTCCTTTTACTTTGTAACATTTCTACAGCCTGTGCCTCCTTATGCTGGAAGCGGAATCCTGCAAACCCCTAAGGTCCAGCAACCTGTGCCCTAGGTACAGGGCTCAGTTTTCATGGGAGTGACAGGGTTTGGCTGGTGAGGCGGTACAGAGGCGTTCACATATTCAAAGTTTTTGAAAATAAGAGAAAAATCTTCAGTGTTTCCTTACTGACCAGAGTAGCTTGGAAGAGCAACAGAAACCCAGTGATGGAGCTATAGGCAGCTTAACCCACTGTCTCTCCTGCCCTCAAGTGACCCAGC
Source organism: Falco cherrug (assembly GCF_023634085.1). Classification (NCBI taxonomy): domain Eukaryota; kingdom Metazoa; phylum Chordata; class Aves; order Falconiformes; family Falconidae; genus Falco; species Falco cherrug. The sequence continues at coordinate 45,560,771 of NC_073705.1, forward strand.
AGATGTTTTCCAAATGCATTTGTTTTGGAAAATGCTATGCATTCAGAGTAATTATTCCAAAATATTCACGGAAGTTCTTTGCTATGATTATAATGAAAGACTGCATCTCTCTTTATCTAATACTAGGTATTTTTCTTGAACAAACTACATCATTATCACCTTTTCCAGCATGAAAACATTTTACAAACACGTCTCTAAAGTAAGCTTCCAGATTAGACTGTTAACATAAAGGAATCTGACACGCAATTCCCATTGATAGTCAGTAGATTTTTCTGAAAAGCTGAGTCCTACAGGACCCTATAAACACAATTACATTTATAAAGTTGCACACAGATCTGGGACTTTCCAAATAATAAGCACTGACATGACAATCTTATTTAAATTATCACATTTATTTTAACTCTTGCTTTGCACCAAACCATATATAAAGAAATCCTCCATTCACTACTGCATGAATGACTTCTCTCCCTAAAACACCTCACATGTCCAGAACAAACCAGGGCTAATTAATGATCCATTGCCATAGATTAACTTCACAAAAGGCTAGTTTTGTATCCGCATCTGTTTATTACAGAACAAGACACTGTGTAATTATTCAAAATACATAAAATAAAAAAGTCCAGTGTGCATTGATAGGATTCCCAAAGGCATCCCATTGTAAGTTCAATATTCCTTCTATTAAAGTACTCCTTTTTCCAATTAAGAATCAAATACAAAATTCAGTAGGCTTCCAAAAAGTTTAAATGTACAAATAAAAGAGCTGTTCTCCATTATGATGATCAGTAGACGGGTATGGCTTAATCTGCTTGTTACAAGAGAAAGACCTTGCCAAAATTAACAGATCTAATACCTTAATCTGTTGTACCACATGCATTAGCCTATTAGTGAGCAAATTATGGAGAAATCCAGACAGAGAACCACACACAATAATGTGCTGCCTTCCAGTATCTGCAATTAACTATGAATTACAGAGACCTCAAACACCAACAGCTTGCTCAGTTAAAGCCTCATTTTGTTTCCATGCTGGTTTCGTTGCACCTCAGAATCACTTGAGCTCTTGAGAATACGATCCAGCCCATTCTTTCTCTGGTGCAGTGTGCACTAGTACTTGCAATAGGTTCAATTCTACCAGATGAAAACATCATCAATAGGGTGATAAGAAAAGTAACACTAAATCCTTAAAAACTCACAATACTCTCACCCAGGCTTCTGTATACTCTGAAACAGTTGCATCCAAACCAAAGTTTTTCTGCATGGCTGTTGGAAGTCTTATTACTGAAGAAAGCATAATGAAGAGTACACAGTGCTGCGACAACCACATGGACCTGCTCTCCTGGATTCCCAGCTACTCTTTCTTCCTGTGCTGTGTCCCTCACAGGATGGCAGAGGACAGCAGCAGCAGCCTCAAGGACAGGCCAGGCAAGTTGCACAGAGCTCTGATCTGCTCCTCCCATTGACACCCTGTTAGCAAAACTGCTACGACAAACAAGCTTCACACAGTAAGACCTCAGTCTTCAGAAATGTCAGCGTGGCACTTTCATAAGTACTAAATTCACTTGTAAAAAAAGTCTTAAAGCCTTGAATGATGGAACTTCATCTGTTGAAGCTGTTGATTCAATATGATGGAAATGTTTCATACATTTGTATTCATATCATATTCATAATGGTTCCAGAGGAGTTATTTAATGTCAATTAAATGCTATTATAGTGTCAAAGGGAGTTAATTTTCAATATATTTTATTCTGCCTTAATACTTTGTTGCAGTACTTCTACATTTTTATTTCAATAACGGTACAGCAAAGTTAACTGACTGCAAATGAACTGAAATACTGAACAATTTCCTTTTGTTCCCAAAGCAAATTATATTGGCACTTGCCTGTCTCCCTGTCCAGTCTAAAACATGATCTCTCTTTGTCCTCCAACACTGAACAAACCAAGAGGAGTAACTGCATAAAAAGGGTAATAATATATGAACTACTGTCTGAGTAGGTCCTCTTCATCCTTGATGTATTTCTAATGACATTTCACCTTTTTTTCTGGCTTCTACACTTAGCTACCGAGGACAAATTAATTCCTTTTTGTTCTTTTCTTTAACAATGCTTCACTCTCCCTTCAACTGGTTTTAGGCTCTCACTGTAACCATTTCTCTGATATATTCCTAGCAGTTCCCTGCTTCCTGCTTTAATTAACAAGTCACAACAACAGTTTTCCTCTTGTTCCCCGCCCCCCCCAATTGGCAGATCACAGTTCTACCTGACATTCACACTCTGGGATTTGAGCTAATTCTCATGTAACCCCTTTGTTGTCCACTCCTCACAATGACACTCACACAGATCTGTGCCCTGTATAGATTTATTTAGTGATTTTTATTCAACTAAATCTATGCTTTCATCAACTTTTTCTTAACAGCAGGACACACTGCTATAGACAGGTACTTGTTAACCAGTCCCCAATGCAATGGGAGGTTTTTTCATTACTTATTTATAAATGCTTTCAGATTTGTGTCACCTCTATTCCATATGAACTGGCACATAAATGACTGACCCAGTGGTGCAACAAATCTGACTGAAAAGCATTAAGTTATTTCCAGGTTACATCTGTTCTGATAGGTGAAGGTTAGATTGACAGGGGCAAGAGAACAAGAGTATTTCTCTTCTACAAGCCCTAAAAAAGACCAGTTAAGTGTGAATTTAATTATTCGCTGTCCACTGTCACAAGACATGTTTCAAATAAAGTTTTTTGTCTTTAATGAAGTCCTCCTTCCTAATTTCATGTTTATATCTACCTGCTTAACACAGGTTAAGAGGGTGATGGGGAGCAGTTACTGAGAAAGGGCAGCGTGGGTCAGTTCAGCAGGGGAGTACCTCCTCCTGCAGCATCCCACTGTATAGCACCAGCTTGGGTTCCTCGATAGAAATCACCCTGCTCGGCAGGACAGGAAATTGAAAACTCAGTCCCACTCTGACATACCAGAATACATCTAAACTTCAGGTTAATTAGCCCCAAATCTTGTTATTGCTCCTCTCTCCTACAGCTGAGATACAGCTACTGCCACCCCTTTTTGCCTCAAGCAAGTCACATATTTGAGGCTTTACAATGTGTGTGCTATAAAGAATTAATGATGGGGTCTATTCTTCTGCATTTAGGAGCAACTGTATGAATTCCAATTTCATAAACCTAGCACTTAAGCATGGCAGTCACCTTGTTCACAGTTTCACATCTTTTTCTAGACAACATTTTGCCCCAAAGTAGCTCATATTCCCAAAAATTTGTTCTCAGAAGAATATTTTTGCATGAGAGAGAGTGAAGGCTCCATTGCCTTTGGCTAGCTTTGCGATCCACAGATGCACACACTCCCGGAGTCTCTAACTGGACATGCAAGATCTCTCTTGTCTCTGCTCCTTACCAGATTCTAACCATTCTTTTAGTCAAGTACCTTGAATTCTACTCTTCTGCTAACAGTTAACAAAGGGGTTTATGATTTTTTTTATGTTGACAGAAGTATAAATGGTAATTAGGTTGCTCAGTGTTTTTTAAGACAACCTGTGTTTACCTGAAAACATTCCTACTTATAGCACCTTAGAACCTAAAAATATATAATTTTCTGAGAAAACCTGCGGTATAAATACATTTATAAACATTAAGTCACAAAGGCATGTTCAATTGAGAAAATGGTATGAAAATACAATGATCAATTGTCTAATAAGCAACTGTGGAACTCAGCTCTGGATACAAAATTTTGATCAAAAGGAAGTAAATTGGGAGGTGACTCTTAAATATTTCTGTAGGCATAAATGCCAAATTAATTTTGTATCTGGGGCTGCAAACAGGTGGCATCATTTTCCAGAGATGATTAAGGATGGATGGATCCAGAAAGACTGCTCATGCTTAAAGATATAGTTAGAAAATATTCAAAATCTGGAATATGCAAGATTAACAGCGAACATTTCAACCATAATTTCACTCATTCAACAAATGCCAATATGCCTTACTGTCTCTTCTGTTCTCAAGGAGGCAAGGACATGAATCTCCTTAGGGTTGTCTACCAGACCGCTTGCCTTTGAGCAATTATTCCTAAGCGTAATGCTGAGTCTCACAAACGTGTGCACATGGTAACTTCAGCTGTTTCTCAGAAAAGGCTTAATCCAACATTCACAGCATGCAGGCTTGAACAACTTGGAAACCCAGGCTGCTTCTTTATCATAATACTTACAAAACTTATGGCAGATATTTTAAATAACTGTAATTCTAATCTGCTTTATGCCTTTCAGAGCCTTAGCATAAGCTTTTCTAAAAACCAGGAATAAGTAGAGGTATTGCAAATTAATCAACCAAGACAAATACGTAGTTTTAAGAACTTTCATAAATACTCTTTGAAAAGTGTTTATGTTATTAAATCTTTGAATATGTACTTTGAACTTGCCTTTTTAGTTTCATAATAGATTCCAAAAGCTCTCACAGCAGACACGAGCTGTAGCATACTACTACAGGAACCTTACCACGGTGCTTTTCTCCCCAGATGGGAACAAAACAAAACAAAACAAACCACCAACAACAAAACAAAACAACAACAACAAAAAAACCACACACACAAAAAAAACCCCAAGCCCAACTGACCAACCAACCCCCAAACCATTTCTGGAGCTAAAAGAAACAGTTTTTCTCCTTACAAGTCAAATTCCTTTCTCTACAAAGATGCATCAGACAAAGAAGGTTAAGCCACAGTAAAGAGAGACCTCTCACCAGCTCCAGCTTTAAAAGTAGCATTTAGTGGGATTTTTTATAGCTCGCTGTTATTCATTAGACAACCAAGCACTCCTAAACACTTCCTCATTCTTCCCGTAAAAGTGGCAAAAATGTTCTACTAATATCACAGTTAAATCGGGTGGCAGGCTGTAATGCAAGTTGCCTTTGCTGAGTTCTGTCAACAGAATAGAAGAGTAGAACTATCTTCTGTAGAGTCAAAAACCAGATGAAATAACTAAGAAAAATCACCCCAAACCAGGTCAAAGGGACTTGCTGAATAAAGACAGAAGTCATGCTGCTTCCCTGACATTTTAGGAAAAGATGACCTCCTGAAGATTTCAGATCTTTCCTACAAACACACACAGCTGTTCCAACCAGAATCCCAAAAGTTATGATTGCAAAAAGGGATAAATACAAAAGATTTTAGCTAATAGAGCCTGTATTTAATGCCTCAAAATACTGATTTAGTAAAAATATCACTATGGCTTTTTGAGTCTTCACAAGGAAAAAGATGCTCTTTCTACAAAATAAGTATGCATATTCGCAATACCAAGGTTTTTACAAATAAATATTTCCCTTTCAGTAAACTCACTGTATGTGTTAAAAACAATTTCTGAAATGAATTGTGTTAACTTCCAACTGAAATTGTAGAAAGTTTACTTATTTCCCCGTATGCTGAAGGACCATTCAGACCTTTCCTGCTGCCTATCTTTTTGGAAACAGCAACAATCATACAACCATGCTTGTAAAACATAAACTTTTCAAGAGCACCTTTCAGGCTCTGCTTATATCAAAGCATATTAGCTAAGCCCTATCAAACTGGATAACAACAGTCAGGATTTGGTACTACAGAAGACAGCGCTACAATCAAGAATGGCCATTTAATTGTTTTTTTCAGACTCCTTTATTTGAACATATTGAGCATATCACAGTAAAACACTTTTAAAACCAAGTGTCTCCTCCATTCTACCCTCTCTTTAGTTTAAACACCGACTCTTCGCACGGTTTTATGCATTTTTGTGATATATATATCAATTATACCTCTTTTCTACACCTGAGATAAGTAAATGGGTTTATGTTTGGGGTTTTTCTTTTGACTGCATGTAAAAAAAAAAAAAAAAAAAAAAATCACCGTGTACCTTTCCTAAGCCTGATATAGGTAAAACACTACAGTAATAAACGTCAAAGATATTTGCTCTTTACAGAGATAAGCAGATCATTTCAGAAACACTTTCCAGCTATCTGAAGAAACATACACTTCATAATCTCTGTTGTTGAGTTTACCATTGCCTATTAATTTTAAACACAGAAAAAGCCTATGTGTTAAACTCAGGTTTCTGATCTATGGAATACATATTATTTTCATTTTTAATTATTACTACTGAATATCTGCTGCAATATTAGTATTTTGTTGTAATACATGGAGATCTGCAAATAACTGAGGTCAACGTGACTCAGAAGACTAGAAGGAAAGTGAAAAATAAATATGCCAAGAATTATAGTAAGGGTTTAAGCATGTGTTGATCCACTTGGTTTCCCATGGCAATCTTTCATTACATGACTGCAAATTACTCATGCATATTCTTTCTTCCTAATTATGGGCCTTAATTTTATGAAAGCCTCTGTAATTCATAACAAACAGGTTACCCTTTAGATTCAATGCAAAACAAATCACCCTTGGAGAATGAATCTGCTGTAGCTCAAATCTGTTTTAGCCATATAATTTGACAGCAATGTTAATTCAGGAATATTTCTGGTTTTCTCCTTGTGAAAGGCAGTACCAAGGAAAAAAATCCAAAGAGACTGACAAGCCCTAAACATAATGCACAAGCAAATCTAATACCGAAGAAAATAACAACTCAGAAGTAGAGCAGTGGAACACACTGCCACAGCATCTAGACATAAAACCCAAAAGTAAGGCTGTATGGGTCACGGAAACATACTATGTTTCAGTGAAAAGAAAAAAAAAAAACATGTTTCAATGGCTTTGGGCCAGGCAATAAACAAATAGGGTGACAATTAAAAAAACCACTAAAAAACAAACAAACAAACAAAAAACCACCCAGCAAAACCCTCAAAACCAAACTTGAAGATTAACCCATAACTACCCTTTATAGGATAAGCCCAACTGTATTTTCTTTTAAAGCATCTGACATGTTCCAGCATCACAGAAAGAACTACTAGACTAGACCCGGTACGTAAGAACATTCAAAGCTCTTCAAAAATCTGACTTCCTTTGATTTCCACATCGTATGTAGAAAAGTAAAAACAATGGTATCTGCAGAATAGCTACACTATTTATTATCCAATGTGTATTTTTTCCATCTTTTAAAAAGTTGAGACTGCTGGTTCAGCTCCTTTTGAAATACAAAGGAGAAGACACGGCTGTTTGTGCATGTGAAAACATGTCTATCAATAGGATTATTACAGGGACTCTGGAGCATTACCTTTTTTCCCCCGCCCTGAATTTATACTGTGCCCATGAAGATAAGGCTTTGATACAAGATTTGATGCCTTAAGGCCATCTCAGTGTTAAATAAGAAATCTAGATTCACATCTGTACCATATACTATATATAACTGCATGACTGGAACTTACAGTAATTCTTTCCTGGAGTTTCTTCTATAGCATTTTTCTACTCTCTTGAGTATTAACAACTCTGAATCAGATTGTGTTATGAGGCAGTAGATGACTCGGGCACTTAAGAACAAACAAGAGCTCTAGTCCCAACTATGCATCAAAGTCTGAAGAAAGAAAACACAGGTTTCTCCACCTGCATGAGGTTCCAGCTGAGTTCAGTTTGCAGGACTGAGCCCTGCAGTGAAATACAGAAGCGTACCATCAGGGAAGAGAGGCAACATATATGGGTTTAAGTTTTTATTCTTTGCAAAGTTACATCTGGATGCTTGAACCACTGAGATTCTTTTGAAAACCCAGGCACCTACCTGCAAAGACTACAGGCTTTCTAAAGCCTGCAAGTAATTTCTTCTTTACTAGTGAGATTCTAACAACTTTACTGGGTCAGTCACATAGAGGTTTCATGAGGATAAACACAGAGGAGGCTGATGAGTATGACGGTGAGACTAGGGTGACTAGGTAACTAAATATTTGGTTTTCATATGGACAGAATCTGTCTTCAGGGTGCTGCCCAAATTCCTGGGAAACAAGATTATAAAAAACGCAGAGCTTGCAGCTCTTCTGTGCCTTTGCTCTGAGCTTCAAATGGTGGTGTGGTTCCTCACGTGTTTTTGTCCTGAGCCTGTGCGGAAGCACTCCCAGGGCACTACAAACATACCAAAGTGCTGACATAAGCTGAATACTTCACATGGACATTTGGGGGGATTGGAGAGCATCAGGCTAAAGGTCTTCTGTGTCTAGATGGACTTAATTTCAGCAGCACAGTTGTATCACGTGTTCAGTGCATTAGTCCTAGAGAGTTCTTATAGATGCATTCCTAAAACTGCTAGTGCATTTATGATAGAGGAAAGTAGCTCTGCCAGCAAAACTAATGAATAATACATTAATCAATTAGAACTTTTATGAGATAGGTAATTACCCAGATCTTTAAGAAGGTACTAGAATATCTAGCATCACCTTCAAATCATTGACATCTGGAGTCACAGATTTCCCAATCCTGATGCAGCTACTACAGGTTTACCAATTTTTAAAGGGCTCTTAATCATGAATCACAAATGATCTAAAAAGTATCCAAGTAAGACAACTTACTTTTTTTTTTTCTTTGTCATGGAACAAGTACACTTTGTCTACAAAGATGATAAATTAATCTAATCAGAACTCAAGTTTAATAGAATTCCAAGTTTTTCCAAATATTCTTCCTCCAGTAATAAGCAGTAATCATCTGCTACAATTACGTATAGCTGGAATTACTGAATACAAATGTGTAATGCCCATGTTTAATTCTGTCTGTTCCTTTTGTAAAACATGCAGAAAGATTAAAATTTTAGAGAACTCATGCTGAAGATATGTAGCAGAAACACTCTTAAACTGTCAGATTACCGCAGAAGAAAATCTGACTCTCATATTCTGGCCTTTTTTCTTTTACACTCTTTTTACACGGATTTAAGTAGCAGTGTGATGTTTCTGTTCCACCTACCTGTCATCCTGGAAGCTGATTTTAAAATCTGTTAACCTAATTAGTTGAAGAAAGTGGTAGCTTGAACAGCGATTTAAACACAGTGTAATGTAACTTGGAGAATAAAGACTTCATTTTAAATGACAGTGCATTGAAGTGTATATGTGCCTTATACATACTAAAACAAGTGGCCGCCTCAATCCTTTAAGGAATGTTGGGCTGCCGTAATTTTAAGTTTATGGCCATAAGGAAGTCAGGGCATAAGCAAAGTTTATGTTAATTTTAAAAGTTGTTTTTGGTACAAAATTTAGGCAATGCAAAACCCCTCTTGTTGTCAAGCGTTTTATTTCCAGCAACCCTGCTCTTGGCGGGCACCACTCTGCCAATGGTTTGAAAACTTTTCCCCCACTGCATAGAGCCTGCGCTAGAATTCTTCACCAGTATGAGGGGGTTATTTTTAAAGCACTTCTACTAGCTAGGGACATTATATACATCAGAAATGAGATATTAGGAGCATTTACAAAATTTGCTTTGGCAGTCTCGTAAACTCTGGAAGCAAAACCAGAATAACTTGGGGCCTGGCTAAGAATCAAGGGAAAAGGAGCCTTTACTCAGGAGTGAGCTCCACTCCTGGATCCCAGTATGTGACCCCTCCATTTCAGTAACACTGAGCTTCAGCTTCCTTTTCCCCCTGTGCTAGACTGTGATCTCCTCCGTACTACCTCCTGCTGTGAATTTATATACAACATATATAAAAGAATGGTGAAAAATTATTTTATGAACAAGTTTACCAGTAATGCAATTGGAAAAAAATGGATTTTAACAGATTTAAGGTAATAGTCACAAGGAGTTTCCAGAATCACGTTACCTGGATATGCAGTGTATTCAATGAAACTGATTTCATTTCTGCCAGCTTATTCAGTGATATTACTTTAAAAATGTGATAAGCCTTTTCACTGCAATTCTGATGGCACAGAAATCTGATCACAGACTTGGAGTTCAAGACTTGAATTTGATAGCTGAGGCCAAACCTCATCCCCCTCTTTGGCATTTCCTTCATAATACATGGCAGTATTTTTATTAGATAAAGCTTTCTGAACACAAAGCATGACACCTTTTCTCAGTGGAAAACAAATGAATGAACTAATATTCATAGCCTGCAATGGTCAGAAATAGACTAGGCAGTATGAGAGCCAGTATGATTCTAGTTTTTCTGCTACTTTAAGCTCTTTAAAAGACCTCTTTTCAGGCACAAAGAGCAGGACCTCATGTTGCAAATTCTCTCTCCTTGGATCAGGACATTGGCCTAAATACATGAGGAACTGTCCTTTAAAATAAATTTGTTTTAAAGCTAAATGTCAAAACAAACTATGGTGCTAAAAAAAAAATATCTACCGCTCTTTGCACACCAATTTACAGACAAAAAGTTCTTAGGCTGCATGACTGACATAAACCCATCGAACTATTGCACACAGGAGATCCCACCCCATTCCAAAGAATACAATGCCTAAGTATTTTTCACTTTTGTAATAGTAATTGAATTTTATTAGAAGCAGTTTTATTTCATTCTTCAGAAATTTATACTGAGATCCTCCTGGTAGACCTGCACAGCAGTTGATTTTCAAAAGCATAATAATTGAGTAACTGGTATATCCAATGTCTCATACATCCTTGGGAGCATACAGCTTTTAAGAAAGAATTTAATTTTGTGTAAAAATTCAACAATTTTAGCCATTGGCCTCTGAGGCTTTCATACAACTATGATGTACTTAACTACATTTCATGCAAGCCTAAAAACTCAAAGGTCATAAATGGATAGCTAAGTGTTTTGAGATTCACATTTCAGTCCTGCAAGAGCTCACAAATCATACCGTTTCATTCAAATACATACATTATGTCACACATTGCAAGGTCACTGCAGTAGACTAAAGCAAACATTCAAGCTTTTAATAGCCAACAAAGTACAAAAGACAAAGAATTGCAAGGAATGAAGGACAGTGCTTGAGCCAAGATGCAATAAAACAGGAGCCTTCTGACAAAAACCAGAGAAATGGTTTTGTATAAAGTCTTTCTCCAAGAGTCCTGCAGAGCTGCTCAGATTTTGTAGAGAGATCCTGTGTTAGAGGATTCCTAATCCTTATCTCTTTTAATAAAGATGATGACAAGAACACTCATCAGGATCAGGATTCTTCTGTCAAATGGGTCTTCAAGTGGTCTATTTCTTCCTAAGGTACCAATTATAAAAAGAGATTGCTGTTTCTTTCCAGCGTAAGAATCTTGGAACCTTCAAACTGGATACTTCAATAGCTCTACTGAATAGATTTAGTTTTGAGTGGTAAGTGGATGAGAAAGGTCAAGTGTGTCGGATGCAAGACATTTTAAAATCATGAAATAAGAAATAGCTCAGAAACAACAGAGGAATTAACTAAATTAATACAACTGCTACACCCTCAAAGTCCTTAGTAGGATGCTGGAGACAATTGCATTTATTTGATAACATCTATTAACATATTAATACTCTACTAATTAAAAACATTACCCATTAAAATTTTCAAGGGCATGTATGTAACACTGTGAACCTGCAATCCCTAGACAACACTGGTATGGGATTGAACAAAGAAATAAAAGCTTTATGCTACTTGTTTTAAGCTCAGGTCACACCTGTGACTGTCTCACAAAAGGCTTTCCTTGACTCATCACAGAAAAGCTCTCAGAATAAACAAGTATCCACTGACAGTGAAGCTACTGGAACGTACACTGAAATCCATATGAAAATAAGGCCCACAGGAGACTTGTGAGGCTTCAGAGACTGTTCACATTCCAGCCCGAACTGGTATCTTTCACAGATCTAGCTGTAACCACAAAACAACCAGGAGACTGGAAAGACTCACCTCGCTCTTGCAAAGAAAGACCAGGCCACAGCTCCCACATGACAAGCAACAGGACAAGAGGAAATGGCCTCACATTGTGCCAGGGGAGGGTTAGACTGGGTGTGAGGGAAAGGGTTGTCAAGCATTGGAAAAGGCTTCCCTGGGAAGTGGTTGAGTCACTGTCCCTGGAGGTATTTTAAAGCCCTGTAGATGTGGTACTTAGGGTCATGGGTTAGTGATGGGCTTGGTAGTGCTGGGTTAATGGTTGGACTCAATGATCTTAAAGGTCTTTTCCAACCTCAACAATTCTACGATTCTACGATCAGCAGTCCCATCTAGCAACTGAGAGGTGTGTACCACAGTGACTGCCCTGTTATTCTTGCTTTTTGCTTTTTATGTTACTCAAGGGCTTGAGAATGTATTTGAATACACATTTTTTTTGTAATTGAAACAAAGTTATGATGCCAGATGTGATTTGATCTGTAAGACTTACACTTCCTGAATCTGAAGTGTTAATTCACATCTCCCCAATTTTTGAGGTGAATCAGTCTTTCTCCCTATTTTAATCTCATCTAGAAGCTAAAGAAGTTCCTGAAAGAAACATGCTCACAATAAGCGCTTACTGCAAAAAAAGTATATGGACCTGCCAGAATCATTGCAACACCCCTGGCTAGTTTTTAACTTTCTGCATTCTCAACTCAGCAAGTCAATTACAAAAGTCACACAGACAATTTATATTACAGCTTTTAAATTTACAGTATTATCAAAGTTACTTTAATTTTATCTGCACTGTGTTGCAGTCCACATCTCCGGTGCAGATGATATCCACAGTGACCAATACATCCGATCCACCTTAGAAAGAAAGGTTTGGGTCTGGTGCTTTTCAGCAGCTGTGTGTTCTGTTGTCAGACCCTACTGAGAAAGCCTTTCCATTTTTATGACTCATTAAAAGTACTCATGTAGCACAGCAGACTTTGCTTGAGCCCTAACATTTGCTACTTAGCTGCTCTTTTGCAGATGATTACCGTTTATTAGCTTTATTTGTGACCTATAGTGGATTAACTATGGTGTCCTGCAATAAGTTAGCTGGTTAAAATAATTCCCTTAAACTTCTTCACTGAATATCACTAATTGATTATAAATGTGATGATCATGAGCTGTCAGATTCTTCCCTCCAGAGGTCTGCCTGAAATCATAACCAGTGCTATTACTTTTCACGGAGCTTGGACTAATGTTCATGCTAACAATAAATAACACTAGAATTATGTAATGCTGGCATGCATAATTAATGAAAATTTTGTCACTGAAGAGAAGAAAATAATATAATGAAAGAAACCGAAGGCAAAAAAAGGAATCTGTGACTGACTGCTAGAAATACATCCCTTTATATGTTGTTTATTACCAGAAAAGGATCACGAGCAATCAACCATAGCAATGCTGTGCCTGATATTTGAGGAATTACCTAACTTCCTTAAAAATCTCAAACAAGAACATTTTCCTTCTTTTTTCTTTTGATGACTTTTCTCCTAATATCCAAACATCTGAACTATTGCAAACAAACAATTTCTTCCACTGACAGCATCCTCAAAGAACAATTAATCATTTTACAAAACTATTCTGCATTTTTAAAGTTGTGCTCATACTCTATGGTGTCTTCTTTTTTATAAGACAAACAAATGTAATCCATAAATGTCTCCTTATGTATTTTTTTATAGAAACCACCTGTTGCTCTTCTTGTTTTTCAATGGATTCTATTCAATTTTCCAGGTTTTTCTTTAAAAAGGGGCTCAAAATCTGGACAAAGCCTTTTAGCTGACTGCTCACTGGAGTTCTGTTAATATATCCTTAGATGGTAGTTACCTTATTTTCCAATTATCACATTATTAACTTATTTAGATGAGTCAGACATAAAAAATTAAGAACCATTTTACTACTCAGCACTACTCACACTCCAGAGTTCACCTTTCCAATTATAGTAATTTGCATTTTCATGGACTGTCCTTTCAATTTGTCAAAATTAATATCCTGTAACCAAAAAATGTTTACAATTCCTTCTCCATTGACATCACTCAAAATGTTAAGCTTCACTATTACCATTAAAGAAAAAAAAATACATAAATTAATAAAACATTAGCTCTAGATCAGGATATTGATTTTGGTGCAAAAGAAAACTGCTGACAATTATCCCTCAACATTGATTTTCCAGCCAGATGTATCTTTGCTTTATTATGGTTCATCTTGGAACATACCCTAATATGCTCAAGAAAAGAAAACAGGTCCTTATTAAAACTGAGGTACCAATATATAGGTTCTCCCAAGTTAATTCTCTAGACTACATATTTCAGCAAAGCAAAAGAATTCACGTACCTCCCCTGCACTGTAATTGTACCAAAGCTCCGCCAAAAGAGTTGACAGCAACAGCCTTGCTATCGGGACTATTATGTTCAACTTGATAAAAGAAAAACTCACTCCCTTCTCAGCTAGTAACGAAGTCCTCTACAAGCAAACCATTTTCAGCTTTCATTACATTTATAGGAGCTAGTTTCTTTTTTAATAGGGAAAGTAACTCTGATAATACTTAACATAAATGAGAGAACACTTCTGTTCACTGACACAAATTCATATGACAAATATTGATCATTACCTGCATTTTGCAGCATCTTAAGAATGGATGAGTATTAGCTAAAACTCCAACTATAAACTGGGCAGCTTTCTTCACCAGCTGAAGGTTATACTTCATTTATTTTGGCTAAATGTTACATTTCTGTCAAAGTGTGGACAAAGGTGGCCCACTGCTTCAGGTGCCAGGGAGGAACAGAATGGTGAATCAGTAAGAAAATGAAAATAAATTACACTTGGGATGCTTCATTATCCCATTAAAATATACTTCCCACTTCACCAACAGGGACCCCAATACAAATTCATTCTTTTAAAAGAATAATCCCTGCTTGCCTTTACATGCCTGTTTTACTTACCACTTCTAAGAAAACCTACCAACTGTAATAAAAAATTATTAATGTCCTTTTGCCTTGAATTAGTTCACATAACAGAGGCAGGCAATCAAATCCAACTCTGGATGGCTGCATTGCTGTGATGATGTCACATAATATAAGAACAAACACAAAGATGAGCAAGGAGGGCTAAAACCTCAGAAACCCTTTTTCGTGACTCCACAGTCCTTTCACAAAACAACAAGAAAGTAAAAAGGATGATATGCTCAAGTGCATTTTTAAATGTTACTGGAATATTTGGTAAGGTTATTCAGTTCAAGCTGTGATCAACAGTCTCTAGCTATCTTTTTTCTTCATTCTCCACAAGAACAGATTGGACCATAAACTGCTACAGTGACTTGAATTAAGTATAATTACAGGTTCTTCAGATATATTTTCACCCTTCAAGGGATCAATGTATGTGATGGATAAAGCCCCAGCTAAATTCTTACTGTCACTGCATCAATTTAGGTACAGGAGCTGCCCAAGAACTGAAATATAAGAGAAAGCAAACTCTACTGGACTTACAGTTTATATGCATGGGAGGGCAAAAGGTTCACACTGTTACACAGTTACCATCATTAATTGCTCATCTTGCTTCATTCTGTGCCTCCTCAATGCATTTATTTCTTAGTGTGCAGAATCAGAGGTATAAGATGTCACACACTTTGTGTAGCTATTTAACAGACTGGGACAGATTTACATCAAAATAACAGGTTCTGAACACCCATAAAGCAAATGAAAATTTTCATTGACTTTCATCTTCCCTTTATTCTTGATCAAAGTTGTATTTTCTGCTCTTAATAAAACTGTATATCAATCTAAATACTTCACATCAATCTGTGGTTACCCAAACACATAACGGAGACAACAGTCAACAACAGAATGGCCATTTCTGACTTGTGAGGTGACAGTCTACCTTACTTTCATTTACCCACAAGGGATAGGGAACAAACAGCAAGTCTGCCAAGACTTGTAATACTGTTACAAGGCCTCTATTTTCTACTTCCCACTCTCAAAATCAAATGTGAATTTCTGGGGCAGTAAGCCAGTTTCTGGCCCAGGGCAAGTTGTGCTATAAGATACAAGGTATGACACCTGGCAGTGTCGCTCCTCCTGGGAAATCCTGCTCAAGGGCACAATCTGCAGACCAGAGCCAACACAACAGCCTATGGTCAGTCACAAGACTCAATATATCCAGCTACAGGTCATCCTAACGCACCGCAACACACGTCATGCAGTCAAGGGATTCTCATTCCAAAGTCAAAAATCACCTTTTACATCCATGCATATAGCCTGCATTTAAAGATGAGTAAGAGTTGAATCAGTCCACATTAGAAAAGAAAAAGAATCTCAAAGCCTGTCTTTTCCTGAACATAAAAATTTCAGTATAGTCTCAGACCACATGAGAACCAATTCGGAACAAAATGAGTTTGTACAGTCTCAGACAAAACGAGCACCTGGCCCGTATGGCTGCAGAATCTCTATCCTGCTGGAAAGAATTTCATCCTGGAAATACAGCAACTTACAGTGAATAGCCTGCAAAGACGTTCTAAGAAACGTATTTACAAGTATTAAAGTCCACCTATGGGTTAGTCAAAGGAAGAAGAAACACCTAAATTTAAAGTAAAAATTTACCTCAACTTGCCCAGCCCAGGCCTTTACAGGCTGTAAGCAATCCAGCCTCTTACTCGGTTGTTCTGGGGAAGAATTCCTCTGCTTAACAGATCAACTCTATCTACTACTTCCTGGGTTAGAAGAATTTATGGTTTGTGCTGAAAAGAATCGGAATCTCAGTAGCTAATAAACTATGAAGTACTTCACAGTAAATTATGCTGGAATATATTTCTACAAGTTTTACATAAATCAGCAAGAAGCTATTCCTCTATTCAGTTATCACCACCAAGCCATATTTACTCTCACCAAGAGTATTTGTTCCCAAGTAACGCATGTGATTTCCTGAACTCCTAAGCATATACCAGGTGAATGAAAAGTACCATGTGGTTAGAAAAAGACAGCATGCAGCGCTTCTTCCAATGAGAGATGGGCAGCCTACCAAAACCCCTGGAAATCTTTTCACAGGGAAGCGTCATTTTTCTCCAACATTCGAAAGATAAAAAGTGCAGATTAGGAGTACATTTATACAGCAAAACATAGTACTTAACAAGCGCTCTAACAGGTAAAGTCCACGCTTGCAGTATCAGATGGTTCTCCTGCTAAGATATCTGGCAACATGAAAAGCAAAAGCATTTCCAAAACGGGTCCTGCAGGCACCGTCATGTAGTCTTAAGTGAGTCTCTGTACAATTATGTATGAAGAAAGTTAACAGATGTCTCCCTGAATCTGTGAAATCATTGCTCCAAATTCATGACCTCAACCTGCAGGTCCTAACAAGCATTTGAGATAGGGACAGGGTTGTGTCCTCCTAATACCGTGATCTCCTCTAACTCTGGGGTGTAATAGGAAATGAGTGAGAGAGTACTATGCACAAAAGCCATGTCCTCTCATGCTGCCCGCAACACGAGAGGGTTTTTTACATCACAGGAAGAATGACTGGATATTAGCTCACACCAGCTTAGGCAGGGAAAGAGGTCAGAGATGAAAAGCAGGGACAAAACCTCCTTTTTACTATATTTTCTTAAGCATATAGCATTCTAATTAAAAGACACTGTTTGCTTTTCTTCTCCCTGAAGTTCAAAATTTCAAACGGTGATACCAAGGTAATCTTTGCATAGATTTAAAATGGGAATTCATAATATGATAAATACCTCAGAATGCTTCAAATTTATCCTACAGGTATATGAATGAAAAGGAATCGTTTCCTTGTCAACAGCATTAAACATACTGGATGAGATCAGGATTAATTCTGTCAAAACCTGTCAACAACACTTAGAAAGAACCATATTTTTCTACGTATCATTGCAAATCCAGATAATATCCTCAATGACTGGAGAGCAGCTTGGGATTTGCATACGATGTCAAAAATTGTTTTGTGCCATGATCGTAAGCAAAATAGTTTATACACTATGCATTGCCTACCTAAAAGCAAATCTCTGCACTGCTTAGCACTTACTAAATTCAGAATTTTAGAATAAATTTGAATCAGCAATTAAAAAAAAGTTTTTATTTCTTCTCTACTATGTGAATCAAAAGCAAACTGCATATAAGAGTACTCAGAAGTGCATATAGGAACAGAGCATATTTCAGCAGCTAATGAACAATACGCCTTGCAATGATGATACAGACGACACAGAATTCTCTGTCAGTTCTGTAAGACTCAAACCATTTTATCCACAGGCAGCTTTCAGAGTACAGCTGTTGGCACAGAATTTCTGTCTTCACTCAGGAGAATGACACAAACAGCTCTGAGATGAAATTCTGGGTTCAGATAAGATTTTCCAGTTTTTTTCTGCCATTGTATATTTTGCCTCGGAAGTATTATCCAAAACCAATGGCTTCTATGAGCATTTTACTGCCTCCAAAAGGACTAACAGCTCATGTGTGATCGATGGCTAACATTTCTAGCAAGCTGAAATGCATCCTTAGACAAACAGTATTAACATTAATAGGGAAAACAATTATTTCTATCGTTTCTTTAACAGTTAGGAAAAAAGTCCTACATACATTACATCGTAAATAGATAGCAAATATTTGTCACCCCTTACTACAACCAACACAGTCAGTAGTATTAAGATTAATTTTACAAACTGTCTCAGCACTTCTCTTCCCAGTATATGCCCTCTGTCTCTGTTCATCTTTTCATTCCCATCACCTTTTTATCCAGGAGCATTCAATGAAGTAAAGACTCCTCTTTGGACTAACAAGAGGTACTTTTACACTGAGAGGTACTTTTCACTTGAGAAGAGAGAAAAATTACTATTTTAATGGATAACACCTCTCTCTCCTGAGGCCAAGGAAAATGCTTTCCTCTGCTGAATGAAAAAGCTGATCTAGGGATACTTACACCACTGTCACTGAGTTTGAAAAATCAAGTTATTTTGACATATATAGGTCTATTAACCGAAAAAAGCTCTAACCTTGGGAAGGGACAGAGCAGCATATTTATTACAGTTCTTATCAGCTGCAGCTATAAGGAAGCATTAATGTTAACTGTGCATGTTGGTACATGATCAGACAAGTTATTACACAGGAGTAACATTTCAATCAGAGCAAACATTCAAAAATTTTCAATATTGTTGCCTGTCTTGTGCGATTCAAAGGAGTCATACTGCAGGACAGCCTAGATTATATACAGAGGAATTGCTATGAAAATAAACAGAAGTTTCAGGAAAGCTTTATTTGGGGACAGCTTTATTGAAAAAAAAAATCTGCATTTTATTTTATATAGGAAGACATAACATGTCTGCCTCTTAACAGAGCAGTAGTATGTCTTCCATAATCCCACATACTAGCGAATGAGTTATGAAGGTAAAATGCAATTGAATTTCTACATCTGAATGTCTTTTAAGAGTGCAAGCTGAATAAACGTGGCTAATATCAGTTATGAAAATAGAAGCCTTACGCACTGACTGCTAATACGTCATTGCAGGTGAACTAACAACATCTTGAGTCAAAAAGCCTGAGATTTATGCCTATGGTGGACTGACCTTGGTTGGACACCAGGTACCCACCAAGCCACTCTATCACTCCCCTCATCAGCAAGATGAGGGGAGGGAGAAAATCAGACGGAAAAAACTCATGGGTCAAGATAACAGCAGTTTAATAGAAGAAAGCCATGCATGGAAGCAAAGGAAAACCAAAGATTTATTCTCTACTTCTGATCAGCAGGCAATGCCCAGCCACTCTTTGGTAAGTAGGGCTTCAGTATGTGTAGTGGTTGCTCCAGGAGACAAATGTTGTAATAACAAATGTCCCAACTCCCCATTATTTTAATTGCTAGGCAGATATCACATGGTATGGACTATCCCTTTGCTCACTTAGGGTCAGCTGTCCTGGCTATTTCTGTTCCCAAGGTCTTGCCCACCCCCCAGTGAGGGGGAGTGTTGGAGAGACAGCCCTGGTGCTGTGCCAGCCCTGCTCAGCGGGAGCCTGAACACCGGTGTGTATCACCACCTTTCTAGCTGCCATACAAAGCCCAGCACCATGGGGAAAATCAGCTCCATCTCAGCCAGACCCAATACAATGCCAAAAAACAACTGTCTTGGCTGAGAATTACTTACATTCCCTACAGTCAGCCCCAAACCACTTGCACTTCAATGTATGTTTTAGGCAACTTTTTCTTGTGCTTCCTTGATTCTGTTAGCCAGACATGGGTTCCTTGGAAAGAACCAAATGATGAATTCCTGTGTAAAAAGCTGTGCAAATCTCAAACTATCTTTTGAGAGACAGTATTGGCATCTAAAAGATGACATTTTCAAGATAGCTGCTCAGTCGATACACACAGTAATATTTTGTTACTTGAAAACAAAACAAAAACATAGGGAAAAATTCTTTCCCTGAATAAAATGCCCTCAAGTTTCATCAGAATTCTGAACTGAAAGATTATCTTTTTCTATATTATTAATTATAACACATAATTCTGTATTATTTAGGAAGCTCCATGCACCTTTAAAATTTATAAATACATGCCATACTTATTTCAAGAACTGTTATAACAAGTACTGTTAATTTCTCTATTTTGATTAACAACTGTGAGGAAGATTAAAAGGCTTGCTTTTTTCCCAGGCTCAGTTCTACTTACTCAAGTTAGCTGCAACACTTGAATAAAGTGGATATTTGTTTTCCAGTTTTCACAGGTCCCAGACATTTCGTAAGAAGAAAAAGTGGAAGTGTCTAACTCTTTGCATAAGTTTAGCACTTGTTTCTTTTTTTCCCCCGTTGCATTCGAAAACAATTCTGTATGTCTATGTATACATGTACATATATTTCTGTATAAGTATGTCTGCATACATACACATAAATTGGTATATAAACGTGGGTGTATGTATGTGTGTATAAAGTATATACATCTGCACACACTTTTAAAAATATAGAGAATGCAAATCAAACTTAATTCATACAGAGTAATAAACAACAATCGTAATTTTTGTAATAGTACTAAAATAAAAGACACATGAAGCCTGTATACAAATGTGCAGGGGAAGAACACGGTTCAAAGTAATCAGCAATTATTTTCATGCACTGTTTCTGAATGAGACTATTTTCCATTACAAGCACACCGGTACACACCCAATCACCCGCAGTGAGAAGTGGGCCTTTCTAATCCACTCTAATACCCTTCAAGTATTTTCCAACAAGGTGGCAGCATCTTCAGGTTAAGGGACACAAAACGTTAGCATCAGCACTTGCATAAGACAAAGACTTTTATGCCCATCTTACCATTCTGAACCTTCAGGGGCAATTGTATTGCATTACTATGTATCTGTTTTGTAACAATTATTTGATAAAACTGCTTTTGACTCTTCCAGCTTTTTAGAATTGTTATTTTTATAAGAAAATAGTTGCTGTAGCAACACCAATTGTCACTCCTGTTTATTGTAATTTTACCACTTTACTGACCGAAAGTAAATGAAAATTATGCATACAAGTCCAATATAACAATGTTACTGTTATTTACTCTGTTGTCTAAGATTTTTCCATTGTAACTTAATGTAGCATTTCTGAGCTCTCCTTTTGCATAAAGGGATTGGAGAGAGAACTCTGGGGCAGAACCTGTTAGTTCAACATCTCAACAATATTCAAAATTTGCTAAGAACTCATTATTTCTCAAGAGATTACCTGTTTCATCTCTTTCACTTTCAACAAGGCCTTTACTTTGAACCATTAAGAAATACATTTTAGTGACAAATTTTTTCCACTGATGTTTCAGAAATTCATTCATTTTCAAAATAAAGTAATTAAAGCTGATTTCCATCGTACATGGTTCAGACTGGGGCAAGACAAAGTGGCCTGAACATTCAGCTATTAAACCTCTCCAAATGAAACACTTAAAAACCAGAAAGACAAAAGAAAAGACAAGACTGACTAATCATTTTATAATACAAAGCCAAAATGAAAAAATCAGCATTGGGTATCTTGCAGGGACTGGAAGCTTTGTGAGAATAAAAATTCAGGGCACGTTTAAAGGACTAAGGGAATACAAATTAAATCTCTTACCCACTAATATTTTCTTGGTATTTAAGAAGAACCAGAAAGAACAGAGAAATTCTGCATGATGAAACCCTTTTGGCTTAAATCTTCACCGGAAAGAGGGGTTGGATTTTTTTAGTACTTAGAAGTGCACAACACTGCTGCTTGGGCAGCTCATTTCCTATGGCCTTATTGTCATCATTGCCCTTATTGCCACCACTGCCCTATTACACTCCCTCAGCCTGTAATACAGAAGAGCAACACTGTAAATAAAATTAATGTTTTTAAGTTGGCAAGCTTGACCAGAATCCTTAGTCCCTTACTAAAAGCAAGTAATAAAGGTCATCTGCAAGTAATATGGGTCATCCTCTCAAGAGTGAGGATACATGGCCTCCTTCCCTTACCAGCAATAAAGCTACGGTCTTCTCTTCATTCCTCTCACACACAGGAATGGTTTCATGCTTTTCTAATGCAGAAGATGACAGCTGCGCCTCTGATAACTGCTCTCCCAACCCCCAACAGTCAGACTGCAAAAGCTTAACCTCTACAAAGATTCAAATGCCTGTTTAAAAACCCCCAGAAATTACTTGAGTGACAGTGTACCATAGTATATCTGTTGAATAATTCATCCTGAAATGTTTTTTCTTCACTTTTGTTCCCTCACATCTGTGATGTAAAAAAAAAAAAAAAAAAAAAAAAAAAAATCAGCACCAGCATTTTATTTCACAAACTTAATCTTGCTTTTTTCTTAGAGTGTTTTGGGTGTTGTGTATCTTTTGTGCATTCTATATTCAGTTTCTCTGTAATATGATTAAAATGGAGGAGGGGAAACATTAGAAAACTCATATGAAATAACAAGTATGTAAAGAACAAGTAGGTGGTTTATTTTTCCCAGAGATAGATATCATACAATAAACACTTTCAGATGAATCATTACTTTCAGCGATTTCCATGCCATTTCACTTGTAGTCTTAAAGAAGAAACAAAAAGAAGCTATTTTCAGTAGCAAACATGACATAAGATCCAGAATTCAGTATGTAAACAGCAGAAAATGAGATTACAAGCCATTAAAAAAATCATGTGTACAAGAAGGCATTACAATGAGAGACTGGGCATCACACTCAATACCTAAATCCATGTAATATAGAAGCACAAAACCTAAAAGCTATAAAAGTCCTGTTGTACTGAAAAACTTCAGAAAACTGAACTCTCCAAGATAGGCGGCTAAAGATACAAGCATTTCAGAAGATGCAGCATTTCAGAAAATTATTTGGAACTCAGGATTCAAAGGTGAATACAGAGCAAACACGCCTAAAATTTTAGGAAAGATCATATGGGAAATGATAGTAGACTGACCTAAAATAATGGAAAATAATAAAAAAGGGAAAATACTTATGGGCATCCATCTCACAGGGATCTTTTGAATTAATTTTGTAGAAACGCTAAACTTCTGGGCACACATGCATGCACCTTCCTCCAATAGATTATTGAAAAAGGTGTTTTCAATTTATGAAGCCTATTTTCTCAGTAGTCCTCATGTTGCTTCACAGATGAGAACAGAAAACACCAAGAACTGCAGGAGAGCAGGGGGATAAGGCTGTTATCCCTTATCAGGTTGCAAAATGAGGAGAGAAATATAACCCTAAGTGAAGATTATGACCACAGTACATCTGTATGTAAAAGCCTCATTATCCACTCAACGATGGACTCAAAATACCTCACAAGACAGACACTATTTTGGTGAATCACAAAATTCTGTAGGATTCAGGAAGTTTCTTTCTATGAACTTCTCTCTTCTCCAAAGAATTGCATACTAATTTATCAAACAGTATGTTACAGAATTGCTTCCTTCATTTCAACACTGAAATCTTTAAAAAGCTGTTCTGAAACCACATTAAAATACATGTTTATCTGCCTGTGTCATTTATGTATTAACTTATGAAATAAAGCCTATTGTAGTTTGGCTCCTGAACAAACCATCCAAAAATTAAACACAGTGTCCAATAATACAAAATTTATTATTCAAGGTCTCATCTTGCCGAACTTAGTAATAGTTATGCTGCAGCATTTACAAGTGATACACATCCTAAAGAAATATGATCTAATTCAAAGGCATCACACGTGCGGGGCTCAGGTCCATAATGGCATAATGAAAGTCCCTCTGAGAAGCACACCTCCATTCACTCACCCAAACATTTCGAGCAGTTTTGAACAGATATCCTGTAAAATCCAATACTTTCATATAATTCAAAAATAAGAACGTTCATTTTCCATTAGGACATGGCTTTTACTTCTAACCTATATAGGTCAGAAAAAAATAATGAAACATTATTCAGGGGAAATAATATTTTGAGTAGGTTATTTAAAGGTCTCGGAAACATCCCATTTTCCTTTCCTCACCCCATCTCAGAAGCCTCTATAATTGATGCATGACACCAGAGTCCATTATTTACAACAGAAAAAGCGTTAAAAATTAGCAAAAATAAGACTCTTTCGAAGTGCTAGAATATTTACAGAAGTTGAGCAGCTTTTTAAAGAAAATTGGTCTCAAAAGAGAATAGACTGCTGTTCAGAACATAAGATGAAACTGTCAAAAGTAAGACTTGTCATAAACTTTATTTTCAGTCTTTCCTTCTCTCTTACATGTGCCAATACTTAACCTTAATGTACTAAGCTGATGGCATACACATACTTCTTTGAGGAAATGCAATGATGTATTCTATAGTTTTATCACAATAATAAAACTAACACTGCTAATTACAAGCAGAAAAGAGGATGAATTAGAAGAGGCACTGCATTAGAATTAATTGAGATTTATGGTCAAGTCTATAATGTAAAACACATAAAGGATGACCTGGAGAAGAGTCCATTTTCAAACTGCTTTATTTTCATGAAAATATCATGGAAAAGATATAATATAAAACCGATAGAGAATAGTGTTTTATATTCAAGAAGTAAAAAAAAAATAATCTGTAGCGATAAGAAAGACTAACCCATTCATCTGGAACCTGTTCTACTCTAAAATAAACCACAAAATTTAGCTATTGCTCATTCTGAGCTCACAAGCATAGCATTTTGTTTCATGTTAAAGTGATAAAAACTGAGTTTTCCAGAGATACTGGAAAACATTTCATGCAAAAGTGCTCTGAGCATTTCAACAGTGTGCAAGCATAGCCAAATTAAGCTTCCAATAAGGGTCTCCCTGCACTGAAAGCATTTTGTTGAAGGCTAAAACACGGCACTGTATTTGCTGGAAAAGATCCAACAAGTATTCTAGGTTTTAAAGAAGAAAACTGACAACATTTAATCAGAGAAGAGAAGAAGCAGTATTCACAACAGTTACCTATAACGACAGCTCAAGAACTAAAGCAAACAGTTCTTTGCATAAAAAGCAAAATAACGTCAGGAATTTAGCCACAAATCTGACTATGGATTTGCGCTTCCCTCTGCAGAAAAGATTTTATACATGCAAGGCAGCTTTTTGAACATCTACTGATCTGCTCTTTTGGACTTGGTGACAACATGTTCACTAATAGCATTACACAATGAAATCCAACCACAACCCATCATAACAGAAGTGGCATCTATTGTGCCCATTGTCCTGCAGATCAGTTTGGGAAAACTTTGTTAAAAACTTTCATGTTAAAACATGACACATTAATTGAGAAGCAAAATAAAAACCAGAAGTGAAAGGAGCACTGGAAAGGAATTGTATTTTTCTAAGTTTGAAGGATGTAAAATGACTAGTGACATCACCTTGTTGTTCTTGAACATACTTAAATAGGAATCAACTTAAATAGTTGATAGATGGGGCAGAGGTTTTAGTTTGGGTTTTAAACTTCAAATGGTGTATTCTTCCCATCCCTTTCCTACAAAGCAGTTTACTAGAGTGCAGCAGGCAGCTGCAAGAAGTATTGGGGGTAGTTCAACACTACTTTTACAGAAAACTTTTCAGTCTCATTTATTAAACAATAAAGCTGTGATGGTTTCCCAAGTTACTTGCTCTGATTAGTAACTGATTGAGTGTTTCACACTTTTGCTCAAGGTGAACATTCTTAAAAATGTCTGTTGAATGTAAATACCCCACTAAACTTCATTTCCATAAATGAATAGATTTTCATTTATTCAAGCTATCAGTTTGGACTGAACGTTATATTCTTCCAAATCCTGCACAATCTGTACAGCAGCTATGGACATAAAGACAGCAGGATTGTAATGTTTACTTATATTGCCCTTACTGAATATTGGATGATACAGACAGAGGGTCAGATTGTGACTTCCCTTGCCAGTAAACAAAACAACTCGTACACTGATAATACATAGTGGTTTGGTTTCAAGCCATTCTCTATACATTAACTGAAATGCAAAAAATAATGTAAATGTTTCATGCTAATAAACTAAGTTACATGAATGTTGTTAAGTAACTATTCAAAATTAAAATATATGTTTGCAAACAGGAATTGCACACAAGTTATCCCCACCACTATAACACCACCAACTAAGGCTCTTTTCATTTTCAAAGAGAGCACTCTATCAACCTATGGTAGTAACAAAGTTTAAGTATCTATTTTTTTGTTATTGCTAGTGGTTTCCTTCTCTCCTACCTTCCTCAAAACAGCCTCTTCTTCTCTTGTTCCCTGTCCCATATGTTTACTTCATTATATGAGAATAGATTATTGAAATAATTGACAAGAGGAAAGCTCAAAGTAGAGCCAGAGCTGCTGCGTCACCTTGATCTAACAGACGGAAGGAAAAAGTAAAACTTATTTTGTACCTGCCATTCAGACCTGGAACATGGATAGTACAACGCATGTTGCACCAAATCTGAGCACAGTTGAGCTAAGTGGTAAGCTGATGCTGTTTGCTAGCTATTCATTCCAACAAACAGAGAAGGCAGGCGGAGATCAGGCAGGAAGAGCCAGGAAGAAAGCTCACTTGATTCATAAAACCATTAAAATTGCTAGTACAAACCAACAGTAAATTATTCCCAAAGGAAAAGACAAGGAAGATAGAAATTGCACATCTTCCATAAATGATACATTTGAGATGCTGCCTTACACATGGTTCTTTATTCAGGCTTCTCATTAAAAAAATAATCTTTAGCTATGCTTGCATCTTTCTTACATTTTTTATGGGCTTTTTTAAACACGGCCAACTTTCTTCTTTGGGCAAGCCATGCAATATCTCCTTAAATCTTTAATTCATTTCAAAAAAATATAGTCAGTTGTGTGATTTATTTTTTTTTTATCAATACACATAAGATTGCCTTTATCTCCACTTTGTATCTCTGTACCTACAATAAAAGTCACAGTAAACATGATTTTATATTGAACCATCTTCCTTTTTTACCCTCTCTAAAAAAAGTCATGTTCCTGAGGGTTCCTCTGTATAACAACTCAGACATGTCTGTAGTTTTATTGCATAGCTTAAGCTACAAGAAAGTCGTCATAAATTATTACCTACACTCTGGTAGCAGAAATGATCCCTATAATTCAATGCATTAAAAGACAGGCATCATTAACTAAAAGATTACTTAATTAATCCCTAAGCAGAGTTGGTGTTAAACTCTTACTTCCACTCAGACTGGTATTCTGCATAAACATATATCTGAGGGATACCTTTTCAAAAAAACCCTTCAATTTCTGGTTTACTTTTTTTTTTTTTTAACTCTGTTAAGATTCTTTTTACTTTCCTTTCTGAGCGAGCAACAACACAAATAATGTATATCTAATCTCACACTGAGCCTGTTACCCTGCAGAAAGACCATCTAGAAATATTCTCCTTACCCTTTCAACTTAACTCCACATATTCCTTTTGAAAAATTCTCCAGAGATTTAACTTACTATATTGCATTAATACCAATTTGTGTTGTATACGCACATATCTAGGAAAAAAAGAAATAATATTCTACTCTGAATGTCTTCGGTATTCAGAAAAAAATCATTTTCCAATGGAAGAAAATAAGGAAGAAAATAAGCAAGAAGGAAAAATACGAACATAAAATAGTAGATTAAAATAACTTCGGAACCTGTAGCAATAACCGTAAGTTCAGTCTTAAATATTAGCTAGTCTTCCATGTGAGACTAAAGTAAAGATTAATAGCCTGAATATTATCTTAGCAAGTCTCACATAAGCCCATTGACTTCACTAGAGCAAGAAAGAACACAAGTCAGTCTCATTATAAATACATACTGTAACATGCCCTGAAGTAAAAAGTTATGCTGTGGGAATGCATTAAAAAAAAATACCCAGCAAAAGATCTCAGACATTTAAGAAATAAGCATCCAGTTGTATTTCAGTCCGAACATTTCTTTCAGGTTTTTTTGAGTTTTCAGAAAGTCTGAGCTGAACCCTATGAAACAACCCAGGTGTATATACTCTACAACTGAAAACAGAAGTAACGATAATTGAAAGTGTTGCAATGAAAGCACTAAATTCCTACCTTAATTGTTAACCACAGTAATTGTAGCAAGCATTAACAGTAGGTTAAGAAAATTTACTTCTCCTAGAAGTAAAATCAGATTTAAAAATATACATATTTCACCTCAGATTTGAGAAAGCCTATGCGCACACGTACCAACACAAACAGCCATGTTGACTTTTAGTAAGTCTTTGCAGGGCAAGGATTTTGTTATGGAAACAGCTGAAATTAAGGAAATGCTTCTACTACAATAGCTCAGGACATCAATGAAACAATTCTCTGTTTCTAAAGCTGCAGGAAGAAAATCAGATTAAAGCTTGATACAATGTAGATGCAGGTCAAGTTTGGGAAACACTAGTACGTACTTACAGGTGACCGAAGTCTTCCACATACATTTCTTTCCTTGAAAAATATCTATATTGCAGGCAGCATTTATCAAATGGAAATTTTACAGATGAGTAAAATAACCAATTCAAAATAGGCTATATATAATATTATCAGAATAATGTTACTCTGACTCACCTGTCATAGTAAAACTCAAATTTTCTACATTATTGGAACTCACCCCCTCATCTACTTCTCCAATCTACACAGTGCCATTTAACACTTAATAAAAATCATCTCTCATTAAAATTATTAACTAACACTGAGCTGAGTTCTTTCTCAGAACCTGCCTGTAGGCCTGTTTAATCATTTTTTTGTCTAGCAATTTAAACAAATAATTTCAGTATCTATTTATAATTTTTGCATGAAAAGTACATACGCACAGCACCTTACTCTTCTAAGTTGAAATTATATAGGACAGACACAGTGGAACTCCCAACCTGCATCTCTGATTGCAGCATTCTGACAGTAATCATTGGCTTTTCACATGCAAATCAGGATGCCAAGCTTACAAACCAGTTTTCCATAGGCATTAGTATCCACAGGGCTACATTTGGGCACAGCTGTATGGACCACATGCAAACAGCATGACTGGAATTGAGATACAAAACCATCACCAACAATTTTAAGTGTATATATCTGTAGCCACATATTTCATGTTTCTAACATTCTTGTTTCTGTTAACAAGGAAGAAAATAGCCAGAACTAAGGTTGACACACTGCAGTGTTATGAGGTGTTTTATTTTACTTTTTCCTTCATCCTCTGTTCCAAAAAGATATCACAGCACTGAACTATTTTAAAAGGAAGAGGAAAATTTACTTTTCAGTTTAACAGAAAAAAGACATAAAGACAACCCTGGTCTAGAAAGCAAGACAATCCTGATACACAATGGAAATAAGGCATACATTTTAAAGGAAGATAAAACCACTGAATTCTGTTTTCAGTGAAAAAAATTGAATTAATGTTGTATACTTTCTGAAAGACATGTTTTTGTCCACTTATTTTGAAGGGGGAGACCTATTCCTTTTCACAGAAAGTACACTTTGTTTACTCCATAGGTGAAAAGAGTTGAAGTGGTGATTTAAACATGTGGCCAAGTGCCAAACAAACCACCTGCTCCAATTTCAGCCTCAGACCTGTCCACAGACTCTGGCACAATCTTTAGGTCAGTCCAAGACTTTTCTTGATCTCAGGAACTGATAAAGCCGTGTATGTGCAGTATTTAAAAGACACTCACAGAGAACTCTAAAGGATTTTGGAACCAGAAGTACTATATGTCTGGAATTTATTCCAGTACCACCTTTCTGTATTTTCAATTCCACCCCTTAAAGACTGTTCTTAAAGTCAGAATTTAAAATAGCACCGTCAAATTAGACACTTCTGAAGTTACTAGCAAGTGCAAAAACTGCAAGGTAATCTAGTTATTATTCCACATAGGTTTTGTTATATAGCAGAAGTTTACCATCTGTCATTTATATTCTAACTAATGTTCAATGTGTGAGAAAAAACAAATATGCAGCCATTACTGCTCGGGGAGAAAATAAGTCTCATCCATTTCAGGAACATCTATTGGATTTCTTGATACATGCTCTAACTTACTTTCTTTTAGTTGTATACTGACCTGTGAATCCAAAAAGAGACCAAGTAAAGAAATGGAATGTAACAAGGATAAAGGTTTGCGTGTGTTAGGAGATTACAATACTTTAATGAAGTACTGGGGGGGTGGAATTTTGTTAGTTTTAAGCAGGGGCCCTCAAACTTTTTAACCAGGGGGCCGGCGCGCGGATGCAGTGGCAGGCAGCCATCTGCGGCTGCTTGGTTACCCCCCCCCAGCCCCCGGCGGGGGGTTCTGTAAATACCGGGGGCCGGATTGAGGACCCTGGGGGGCTGTATCCAGCCCGTGGGCCACAGTTTGAGGACTCCTGGTTTTAAGTAAGACTTTCAAGTAGGAGCTGGGACCCGAAAGAACAAGCTAAATTGCTGACAGGTCAGCAACAGTAAGCCTGATGTGCTCCTCCTAGCAATGTTTGCAGCTCAAAACCAACTCACTAAGGTGTTACTTGTTGTACCAGGTATAGGAAACCAGGAACATAAGCATTTCTTATCTGGCCATTTTCTGCAGCTACAGCTATGAACTCACAGACAGATGTAGCAACATAACCCGGGTATAGTCACATTATCCATAATCACAAGAACTGAAAAGAGTATCTGTCTTGGTAGAAACACCATACATATACTGACAAAGTAAAGATGCTGGGGTGAGTTTGAGGATAACTCCATAGTCACAGAAATACCACTCAAAAAAAACCCAAAACAACCTCCTGCAAATTTCTCTCACTTGATCAATACATTTCTAGGGAATCAATTTCTATTCTTGGATGCTATATATTAATATACCTGAATGAAATTAAGGCCTGAGGTACTAGAGGTAGCTTCTGAATTCTGTGTTCACAGTTAGTTAAATTTCGCCACATTGTTGCTATATGAAATTGTAAACAACTGAAATAGTAACATTCTAGTGCCGTACACTTTCAAATAACTAATCAATGACATTGTTTTGCAGCACTTCACCCACTCACCCCCACCAGAACCCATGAATACTTCTGTAGGTACGACAGCCCATAGCCCGGTCACCACTGGGCCTTTTGACTGAAGTCAGAAGCAGCAAATAGAGTTCAAAAAGATCTCTGTGCAGAAATCTCAGTCACCATGTAGAAAAGATCATGAACAAATCTTCAAGCAGAGTGCAGCAGTGGACAGCAGATGCACACAATAAAAACCACAGTGTCTGAAATCAATAAGTACTGTAAAATTGTTGCCATACTAATCACGCCACACCATTATCATAAAGAATTTCATTAAAAGTTCCGAGAGTTAAACTTTCTAAAAACATTCATTCATTTTCTTTCATGAAACTTATGATTTTCTATTTCCCCTTCAAAACATGCACAGGGTGATTTAAGTCTTCATATAATGTTAAATGAATTCTTCAGAACTATCCTGGCAAGTGTTTAGAAAAGCTTATATGAACATTGGCTACAACACAGAGGCCTACCAGTAACTTTTACTAACACACTTTACTTAGCCACATAGAGTCCAGCTTTGCAACATAGCCTCTGAATAAATAATTTTTAAAAATCCATTTTTTTAATTTTTTATTTATTCGATCTTTGAAAGTCACCCAAAAATATATTAAAAGAAGATTTAGAATGCCAAGGAAGTTTGGCATACAGAAGTAGCAGAATAAAACCTTGAATGCAGCAATTAACTTGGATTTTAAAAAGACTTTTCAGGAAACTCAGCATGCAGGCATAAAAAGGATTGTCTGTCCTTGCTGAGGTAACTGTCAGTAAAAAGATGGTAAACAACAAGTGGGAGTGAATGGTCAGTTCCCACAGAAGAAGCAGGTCTCTAGGAATGGAATTGCGCAAATGTCTGTGCCGGTACCAGTGATGTTAAGCACTATCGTAAATAGACTGAAAACATATACAAAAAATAACTGAATAGTGAGTTATAATGAGTTGGGGGGGGGGGGGGGGGTGAAGAATCAGTCATGAAGCAATGCAGGATACCGAGTGGCCAATAAGATGACAGATAAAATAAAGTTCACTATAGATAAACAGAGCAAAGTACTAATGAGAAAAAAAATCTTAACCAATCAGTAGTCATTGAGAAAAGTAAACTAGAAGATAGTAACTTTCAGGAAAGGAACACAAGAATACAGCACTGATTTTACTATTCTATAAATCCATGGTCTGTCCATAGCAATGCTGTGAATCACATTGGTCCCCCATCTCAAAAAAAGGCATACAAGAGAACTGAAAATGATTTGGGGAAAGGAAATTTAAGATGGACACGGGTAGAAGAATAACTTCTGTGAAAGAAATCCCTACATACAACAAAAACACTTCAGTCTCTTCCCGGAAAGACATAACTGAGGGGAGAAATAACAAATGCCTACAAAAACATGGTCTTCAAGGTCAAAGTGATAAAAATTGATTCTTCACTCTGTCTTCCAAAATAAGGAGCAGGAGGCATCAGCTGAAACCAAGAGGAAACAGCTTCAAAGCTAGATGACATGACTCATCACACAACAAATACTGTGAACTTCCTTGCTAATGGATGTTCAGAAAGGTAAAGGTTATATCTAGATTTAAGGGAGACTCAACACATTTGAGTAGGAGAAGGTTGTTAAAGATTAATAAATACGTAGAAACTACATCCAGCCCTGAAGCGCTTGATCCAAAAAAGGGCTAGAAAGATATTAACAAGTAACATGTATCTCGGCCATCTTCTTACAGCTGTCATTGTAAACAGAATAAGGGATTAAATGGACCTACAGACTGATCCGCTACAGTTACCTTATATAAAACTAGTATTACAATAAAGGTATGAAATCCTTTTTTATAATTAAACTAAATTTAACAAAGAAAAAATTGCTACATTTAATGTGGAACAGAATGGTAAAGTGCACAGACTGATAAAACTCTAGCTGCAAAAGGATTTTGAAATGTTACATTTTTGCCATTTCTTTAAGGATTATATACTACTCTATTACTCCACAGCCATTTTAAATACTGAATTTTAGGGCAATTCATTTTAGGAGGTTGATTTTTTATTTTTTTTCAGAAGCAAAAATAGAATGTTAATTATAAGAGACACCTAAAATTATTCTGTCATGAGAGCTGAAGTACTTAGGAAAAGACTACAGATTTGCTTCTGATTTTTGTAAGCAACATCTAGCCATCTCTCATCACACTCCTGTCTTCTGCTGCTTTATTTTTTTTTTTCTTTTGGTGCTGTTTATTTCATTTCTCTGCATGGTAAAATACAGCAGAATCTATCAGCTATTATCAGCTAGTGTTGCTTTCTCTCTGATCAAATGTAGCCTTCACCCAGACCTTACAGACTACCCAGGCAAAAAGCCACAGCTAGATATTGGGTGACAGGGTGGACACGGTGGTGCAACACAACATAATGTTTCCGGTGAATTTTCCATGACCACACTCTCCTGTACAGACTTCTGTTCTCATTTTTATGGCAAAAACGGATGGTCTTTATAAATTACCAATAAAGGGAAAAGTTGTTTCTCACAGGAAACAAAGCAAAATAGATGAAGTATGTCATCACTCAGAACAACTGGGGTGTTTGTGTGTTTTTCTTTGATGAAATACAGTATATGTTTCGGGTAGAGGAATGAAGGAATATTGAAAAATGTCTCCCCAAAAATAATGTCCTCTTGCACAAGATACTAAGATGCAAAGGATCACATCCCATCTGTCTGTCCATGCCTCAAGCATTTCAAAATTTAATAAGTAGAAGACTGCATTTTGAAGAAGATTCAACAGAAGATGAAGCACATTTTTAATGCTTTTTTTCTAATTTTTTTGTTGTCATTTTCTTTACCTAACACTATCAAGAATATCACAGCTGGAAACATCGCTTTTTAGCCAGGAACAAAAATCCCGAAAGCAGCTGGTAAATAAGCTTACTGCAGAATCATAAGAAACCGATAGAAATAACCATGTCAGCAAAGCTGCCTCAGAGCTAGACAAACACCAGAAATATTTTTATTGCAAAGCTTACAATAGAGAACACTTGCTTTGCATTGCACACAGGGTCCTATAGCAGTGATAGAACTGACCTATATATGCCTACAGTTCTACTGTATTGTTTTTAAGCAGATTATGTCTTAGGCAGTTACATATCTATGGAGCTGAAGAGAAGGGTAGCACACAGGACAATGACTGCATTCAGAGACCATCTCAAGATATGTGAAAAGCACAAAGTAGACATCTCTGGTTTGGACAAGTCCTGCTCAGGAAAAGACAAGAACTGCCACTGCTTGTGGTGATAAAATGCTGCTGGCGAGCTCGCACCTTGGTTAAATGCTGCTCCCTGCTCCATCCCCACTTTCATATATACTTCCACAGCCAATGCAGGAACAACTGAGCTCTTTGTGCAATTGTCTTCACAGCCTATATTCCCCAGATCTTTACAACACATGCGAAAGAACATTTTGTTCAGATAGTGTGATGGTTGTCTCTGCGGAGAGGGACCTGGCAGTGCTGCTGGGCAGCCAGTTGCCCCCGAGCCAGCAGTGTGCCCTGGTGGCCGAGGAGGCCAATGGTGCCCTGGGGGCATTAGGGGCAGCGGGGCCAGCAGGCCCAGGGAGGTGATCCTCACCCTCTGCTCTGCCCCGGCGAGGCCACAGCTGGAGCGCTGGCTCCGGTGCTGGGCTCCCCAGTTCAGGAGAGACTGGGAACTGCTGGGGAGCGTCCAGCGGAGGCTGCGAAGGTGGTGAGGGGGCTGGAGCATCTCCCTGGGGAGGAAAGGCTGAGGGAGCTGGGCCTGTTTAGCCTGGAGAGGAGAAGGCCGAGGGGGGATCTTCTCGATGTCTGCAAATACCTTAAGGGCCAGAAGGACCCTTACGTATGTCATTTTAAATGATAAACAAATACTTGTCAGAAGGATGGGCCGGGCTCTTTTCAGCGGTGCCCAGCGACGGGACAAGGGCGACGGGCACAGGCTGCACCACAGGCGGTTCCTTCTGAGTATGGGGAAGAACTTCTTTCCCCTGAGGGTGACGGAGCCCTGGAACAGGCTGCCCAGAGAGGCTGTGGGGTCTCCTTCTCTGGAGACACTCAAACCCGCCTGGACACCACCCTGTGCAGCCTGCTCCAGGTGAGCCTGCTTTGGCAGGGGGGTGGGCTAGATGATCTCCAGAGGTCCCTTCCAGCCCTGACCATGCTGTGATCTCCCTTCCAGTAGAGACGCCTCTCAGGGTTACTGCTTGATGTTGCGAGAATCCTTATTGCATCAGATACTCTGCAAGTGAATTGCTAATAAGCATGCTGAAACTTTGAAATCTTAGCTAAGTGATATAATGGATAGATTATGCACATATAATCCTTTAGACATAAACCACTGATGAAGCCTGCGACTCAGTCGGGACCCAACCACACCTAAACTCCTAGCTGAGAAGGAGTTCAGAATGCCAGAGGGTCCTTTCTGAACCTCATGACTCAACAGGATAGTCTCCCTGACAGTTTTGTCTGACACTGTCCCATATGAAGTAAATAATCTAGTGTACCTTGCCATGGAATCTTGTTAAACCACTGTTGCAATTTACTGTCAAACTTTGTTAACTTGCTGGTTTATACCAATAAACGTATTGCTGCTTCTCTTTTTATGACTGATGCGCATCACTCCATCTGCAACAGACAGGTAGGCTGAGAAGCAGAATGTGCTTCACATGCAAATTTTAATTCTCTCCTCTTGAGCAGAAAAAAAATACAAGGACATTATAACGCTCTTAAGAAACCAGCTGATCATTAAGGTTCAAGCACTCACTACTGTGCTTCTTGTACTTACCGGAATTCTTGGGTGCAGACCTTTCTGTGGCAGAGTTACTGATCTTTTTAACCTCAAATCACGTGAATACTCCCCATTCCTAACTGAGCTTTAAATTTACATTTACTTTTATTTTTTGGAATAATACCAACATCATTATCCAATTTTGGAAGAAAAAACACAGTTTGAAAGAGAATATAATACATTTCATATTGCTTCCTATGTAGTCACACACCACCTATCAAAAATTGTAAGCCTCTGAGAAATATACAGCATGGAAGGCTGGTTACTGCCTATGTTAAGGTGGAACTGGCTTTTTACATATTCTCACAACTGTAACTAAGTGGCAAAAACAAGACAAAGCTTTTCACAGATACTTCCAAAGAGACTTGATATTTGTACCTCAGCTAAATGAACAACCTGGGTTTTGTAAGCTGGAAATTTTGAATTTGGTTAGTGCAACATTAGCCTATGCATCATTTGTTACAATTATGCTACTTAGGAATGGATTCTTATAAGATTCATCTTCCTGAGGCATCTGAGTTGTTTACAAATAGCCTAGAAGACATGATGACAAATACTACTACACGTTTATGAAAAAAAATAAACAAATCATTATTTCAGCTCAAAATAGCTTATCATAATCTTATTGCAAACTTTCAAAAAAAGTCTAAGTGTAACATCACAAAAAATGTTTTGTTTGACTTAATACACATTGGAGGAAGTTCCTGAAGATAAGGTTTTCACAGTCAAAACTATAAACCAATTACTGGACAGGTAAAAGCGTTTTTATCCACCAACTGCTAAAACCCTCAGTTGGCACAACAGAAGCATCAAACCCCAGAAAACCGTTTTTCTTCTAAGCTTCGGTAATTCTTACTACTTGCAAATTGTAAATTAGGTCCTAAATAAAAAAAAAAACAAAACAAGAAAACAACCTTTTGAAGCAGTCTTAAATTTTACTTGCTTCTCTTCTCACCCACCCCACCCCTCCCCATTTATTCTGTCTTTAACCTGATGGAAAACAAATTGGGTTTTGCCCTAGAATTA
This sequence comes from Falco cherrug, assembly GCF_023634085.1. NCBI lineage: Eukaryota > Metazoa > Chordata > Aves > Falconiformes > Falconidae > Falco > Falco cherrug. The sequence goes on from NC_073705.1 coordinate 45,597,768, forward strand.
TGATAGATCAAAGTTTCTTCAAGGTTTCTGTGGTTTTGTTATTCAATATGAGAAACATACAGTTTACTTCAGGGTAGGAGAGGACGGGATGACACCGACATGAATGACTCCAAAAAAAGAAGAGTATCAGAGCGACAGAGACAACCACAATACGCTGAATGATTATAAAATACGTAGAAATGCACCAGGCCTATGAAACAGGGATGGCATGGGTAGCATGGCAGACAGATAAAAAATGATGTTGTCAGAAACATTTACTGAAACTGGTGCAACCAAAACGATGAACAACAACCAAAGAAAAAAACCCCAACAAAACAACCAATGACATCAAGAAAATATTAGCTCAAACTAGCTAAAATTTATTTTTTCTTTAAATTGCATACAGCAGTGGCTAGAGTAAAGACCTTGACGTGCAGAAATTAGCCTAGCTGAGGGCCACCAAATAGTCAGACTGCTACAGTACATCATAAAGCTGAGTGAGCTTAAAAAGGTAATTTTCAGGGAAAATCCCATTCCTGTCTTCCAGCTATGTAGTGGGAGGGTATGAGCCTGACTCTTCTCCAAGGTACAGGCTGACAGGATGAAAGACAAGGGCCACAAGTTGGAACGTGGGCGATGCCAGTTAGATGTAAGGAAATTTTGTTCCCCTTGAGGCTGCTAACACACTGGAGCAGGTTGCCCAGAAGGGCTGTGGAGTTTCTGTTTCTGGAGTATTTAGTGCTCAGCTGGGCACAGGAGGAATAATTTAATGCAGACACTAATAAACCAGCAAAAAGTGTAGTTACACTGGCTCCTGTTTAAGAAAGAATATTGTATTACTATAAAACTTCAGCACTAAATTCCATGAAACACATGCTCATTTTTATTATTAACTTGATTATACTTCTTGCCTTAAAATTGGGGGGGGGGGGGGGGGGGGGGGGGAGAAGAGAAAACGGTTGTTTTTTTTAAAACAAAGAAACTGCTGCCATATGCATTTTCATAAACACTGAAATTACCTGAAATATTTCACCCAAGACAATCAAACTGCTCATGTAAATTATTTGAATACCAGTTCACATATTTATCACTTTCAAAAGAATTATACCTACTTAGGATGGAAAAACAAGTTAACAGTTGCCTAGAATGAAGTTGTCTCTTGGTAACCAGCCCAAACACTAGCATTAAATTCCTTACCTTTATAGAATTCTGTGTCTAACGTCAAAAAACAAAACAAAAAACCCAACCCAAACAAAACCCCAACAACCCAGAAAGCACATCAAACCACACCATCAAGATGCTAATATTCAACAGTGACCACAGCACATTCAGGCTGATAGGTACAGAAATGTTTTACAGCAGTTATCTTTTCCTTCCCTCTTACTGTAGAGGTACAGAATTGAAAAGGATGCTTTAGCTTTTATGAGGAATATAAACCAGCAACTGTTAGTTCTGCATGCTTGTCTAAATGTAAATGTAACGGCATAAAACTATTACTGTTCACATTCAAAGCCATTTGACAAACCATACCAACTTCCACATCAATCATTCTATTATTAATGTGTCATGTGTGATGTCTTTGAAAAACTTAATGTATCAAAAAAAGTCTAAATTACTCTGGTTTACTGTTCATAACTTTTATTATATGTAATAGGTTTCAAAGCTATTTCTCAGTATGAAGGTCAAGCTGTTTTGGGACAATCAACACAACAAAGAGTCTCTATATGTAAAGTTAATGGGGTTGATATGAACCATGCATTTTAATATAAATAATGAAAACCAGATACAGGAAAGCAATGGATTAATTCACTACTACTCAGTCCTGCAAGTCCCTGTCTCCTAATTCATTCAAGTACCTAAGACTAAGCAGATACCGAATAGTGTCCAAAGCTGATAAACCCTTTCCCATGTGAAAATCACATTCACTCCATTAGCGTGTGTGGAGTGAAAAAAGGACTTTTCCAGCAGTTGGGTTAGGCACCCAATAAATAGATAACATTTCAAAAAGGGGAAATATAGTTACGAAAATACAAATATAGTTTTTGCTAGCTGAATATAATGAAATTATTGTATAATAATAAGAAACATAATTCATGAATGGATTTAGCACAATCTGAATAGAATATTCAAAGCAAACTGTTATGCCAAGACTTTGAAAACCCACAAGCAGAAACAGCCAACAGAATATTTCATTTTATACGCTTAAATCAATAGCATGGCTTCCATAAAACATATTTGTTATTTAAATGCTGGGCAAAAGATTCAAGTAAAACAACTGCAGAGTTAAGATTCTACTGATGAAAGAAATCAGACCTTCTCAACATAAAGGCAGTAAATGAGATAAATCAGAATACAGGTCTTCGTAAACATTAAAAATCTACAATACCACTAAGTACCCAAACTTCTGAAATCTTGCAAGACTGAGCTTCTTCCTTTAGGGATCCCTGAACACAAAATGGGAGATGTTCCATCACTTTCAGGCTAAAGATCATCCTCCTCTAGCAGCTTGCAAAAACCTGTTTGTAGTGCATCATCCCTATGTTTTCTTAACTCTGCAATTCCTTCTGCCACAAGTAAAACTGATGGGAAAACCACTCCAGAAGCGATGGAGGAAGACAGCTAACAAACTTCAGACCTGCTGCATGTTCCATCACTCGGTTGCTGACCACAGCTGATGGCTAGTTGGATGCTGTTGCAAAGGTCGATGTTACAGCTCTATCTTCATTTAATTCACACATGCTGTCATCTTCATCACAGACTAGAAAGTACCTAATTTTTATTTAGATTTTTATTTAAAAGTTAGATTTATTTTTTTTTAATATGCAAGGGTAAAATTTGCTCTCCTTGGTTATACACTTATGTTATTCAGGCAACACCATTTATGCTGAGAACAGGAAACTTAGTACGAGTCTACTTATTGCCCAGTGCTTTCCCCATTACTAATTGTTAATCGTTTCCTTATTTTTATGAAAATATTTGCATAATTTGGATTTAGTAACCAACAGAACTTTGCTTTGTGCTCATTTTTGTGCTCAGCAATTATTACTGGAAGGTTGTTATTTTATAGTGATTAACTTTGATATTGTAATTTAATATACTTGAAATACTAATTTCTAGCATTCTGATTCTTACATCTTACTTCTTTTGATCCAAATATACACTTGAAGACTAGTATTAGATATGATAAATACATTTTAAACAGCTATTACCCATATCTCATTGCCAAAACCAGACACTAACTCTGTTAAAAAGATTCAACACATTAAAAGCAAATTCTCACGAACTTATTAGAGCAGATGGCATTCATAAAAAGAAAATAATTGTATGAAGACCTCGAAAAAGGTCATCCAATCTTCATACTATATGAGTCTATCAAACAAGACACTAAAGGGTTTAAGATGGGAGCGCACATTGTGAGTCCACACTACTAAGCCTACAATTATTTCTAAAGGATTCTTTTCTGCTGAAGATGAAAAATGACGTAGTGGTATTGGCACAACACTTCACAGCACTCAGAAGGTTAAAAAACTAAGAACAAAGTCAGTCAGATTGTTCTTCTATGTATTACTGACAAAAATAAAAACGCACCTCATGGCTTGTCAGATTATTCAGCTAGTTCTCAGTGCAGGAAGATTTACATATAAATATGGCTATACATAACAGGAGGAGGTTTTTAGCGCAGAGGTGATAAAATCTTTTTCAGATAATCCTAAAGACTTTTAGTTGTTCTTTTCCAGTTTTTTGAACTGTCCTTTCTTTCTGAATTCTCCCACAATCCTGAAGAGATGTGAATTAAAACAGTAGAGCTGATGAAAAACTTTGGCACATTTCACACAATCAATTAAAATGAACTCACACGATATTTTGGTCAGATGTATCTGAAGACTTCACAGACAATATTAAAAGGTAAATTATAATGTGAAATTCAAGGGTCTGCTGAGAAAATATAGAGTTTAATAATATAATCTGTTGTTGCACTATAGTAATATTAAGAAAAAACTGAATGATAAATTACATAGACAGTAGAAATAAGAGCAGGTCCTTAGAAATAACAAACTGATCAGCGCTTTTCCCCCCCTTTTTTGACATTGTCACTTTTATTTCTTGAACACAACAATATTTTTAAAAATTAAGTTTGCTAAGTAAACATAAGAATAGTGAATTACTTATACTTGGGTTTGCCAAATATTCTTCTTATATTTACAGGTCAGAATACTGGTCAGAAGTAATTTTTCAAGCATTTGAAATGCTAGACGTTGTCCTAGAAGATGCAGGTTCTTATTCTCAGCCCACATCATGCAAACTTTTATGTGAAGTCATAAAGGTAGACAGCAAACTGCAGTACATGACAAACAAAAAAATCCAACTTGCTGTTGGAATCTTTGGATATTTTTTATGAGATTAGTTAATTCTTTTTTTATGTACCATTATACCATAGACTTCTGATGACTTTCACAACAGAGTAAGCAGAGTAATAATGGAATGAATCATTTAAATTTATCTACGGATAAGTGCCCGGTGGGATTTTTAAATTGTATTAGAGGCTATACAAAAAAAGACATCATCATAAATTAAAAGAACACATTATTTGTGCTCAAGGTGAAACACAGGAAAGTAATTCCTGAAGTAGTTTCTCTCTAAACTGTGAAATCTATGCTTCACCCAAAACCATGCCCATACTCTCTCAGGTAGTATTCTTAAGTAAATTACGTACAAGGAAACATTTTAACAGGACAAAACATGTGTGGGCTCATTAACAAGACTTTAGGTGCTGTCCCATTGGTTATACTAAATCACACACAAGCTAACACTGAAGGCAATGCAATTGCATTTCTCCCCCCTGCCCCCATATGGAAAAAGGATGGCTATACTGTTGCGCTAAGTGTTAAATATTTATGTTGCCATACCTTTTTGTATGAAGTGTTTTAGCTTAAATGATACTCTACTTCATTCACCATTATTCCAAGGGGCGGGGGGGTGGGGGTGGGAATAACACATCTACAGGAAAATACACTTTTACATCTCCCTTATGTGGGAGAAGAATTTTCTTATCAAATGACATTTTTGTTTTCAGTTTACCTCAGGGTAATCTTTTGGATGGCCTAAATTCTGGATATCTGTCTCGGGTATTTATTCTCTGTTTCCTGAAGGGCTTCTGGATTTAACACTGCTGACACAAGCTTCTACAAGAGGAAAACCTCAAATACTGACTAGCAAGTCAACAATTGTTTCTGTTTATCATCTGAAGCATCCAACCCCTCTGAGGATTATCTTGCACTCCTAAGCAGTTCTTTCCCCAATGTAAGGACTCTGCTTTGCTTTGCTTTCAAGCCCTGCTAGATTACCCCATATGCATACATACCAATTTAATGAAAGCAACTTTAAGAGATGACATATTCAACAGCTTAGCAGTTTACATTGAACAGCCAAGCAGTATTTTAAGTGAGAACTGCACGTTTCCAACTACAAAGTTCAGAACAATTCGCTCAGACTCAGAGACTTAATTTTCCAATACATGGGACACACATGTCCTTTTGGAAAGGCACAAATGGGGAAATAGGTATAATCCTCTCTTCAGGATAAATATATCGCACATGGAAACCAGAAGATTACATGTAGAGAACTTGCTTAAAAGAATGTATGTTTAAACCTTTACTAAAAAAAATAGGAAGAGATAAAACCAAAGCTGTCTTAAATCAGGCTCCTAACACTGCTGAGGAACATCTTGTGAGGAAAAAGAAAGCAGAAGAAGAAGAAGAAGAAGATGACTTTCACAGACTGATTTAGCACTGCAAAAGGCTGTTCAGACCATGCAGTGTAACCTCTGTCCCTCAAAGTCACCAAAACTCACCTGGAAAAGGTCCTGAGAACCCCGATTTAAACCTTATACCGTCCTTGCTTTGAAAGGGAGGTTGAACATGCCATCTGTGACTTCAGAACGCTAGGAGTTTTCTTAAGTAAGCATTAGCTGGCATTTCTTTTCTCCTGATACCCTCAAGACTAGCAACTGACTCTCAAACTGCTGTATATACCCCTGCAGAGGGTGCAGCATTTTAAGTCAGGCCCTCAAGCAACACTTAATTAGAGACAGAACTGAAAAGTTGTTTAAGTGATTTTGCTGACCTTGTGGAGACAACGTAGCAGAAACATGCGGGACACACATTTTCAAAGGTCAGCAATCTAGCCCTTGCTAGCAATTGCACAACTTTCTAACACTAACACTGTACTCCACACATTTTTTTAGTTCAACAATTCTCATTCTCCCAGTCCTTCCTCCACAGTGAATAGAGAATCTTGCGGAAAAAAGCAAAGCTTCTGTTAGAATAGACATAAACTACATGTACATACATGTATACATATAACATGGATATACAATAACCCTGATGAACTAGTGTATCCCGTCTGCCTTGCCTTTGAAATTTTCACACCAAATGAGTGTTCCAAAAGTTGTAGAGAATTTACACTAAAAAGATTCTCAGTGAAAAACCGATTACCTAAAGCATTTATGTCAAGCTCTCCTTAAAGTGCAAAGAATAGCAGATTTTGACATTTCCAGTAAATATCAGTATTTTCCAGTGCTTTGTTTTAAACTACAAATCATATTCTAAAACACATTCTATTTTGAATGAAGCGATGTGTCTAACATTCCCTTAGAAACATTTTTCAGCCACAAATCTGCTAAATGTCAGCCACTCTCACATAGTTAGCTGTAATTAAATACAGAGAATATAATAGCTGTAACTGCTATACACAAAGCATCCAATTGGAATTATACAAATAGAAAAAGCAAACCCATATTTTCCAAGTTGAGCAGAAACCAGAATGTTTTATTCTTCAATCTGGCAAAATAACCTACATGTTAAAAAAAAAAAAAATCAAGTTCCTTCCCAAAGTAACCTACATGCTTTACAATAAATAAATAAAATAATTCAAGCTCCTTCCAGCCAGTAAAGAAAAGAAACCAACTTCTGATTAAGTCTGCTTTAATTTTTTCTTTCGTTTTCTAATCTGCCAGGTAGACGTACATATAATTATACTATGAGAATTGGACACTAATAAAAATTGAGAAACACTAACAATAAGCTGGCAGCTAAAAAACCTTGTAAAACAAAACAGGACTGTTGGAGCTTTTCTGAGATTGATTGAGCAAGTGTTTCTCATTGGAGAACATATCCCTTTACAATGTATCACAGTCACTGTTCAGCTTTCCTCATTCTACGAAAAAAACCCCAAAACACATTCTTCTGCTTAACTGGCCTGAGGTGTACATTCATGGATCTAAAAGTTAGAAGAAATATACAATTTGTTTAAGGTTTTGATAGGACTTCTCTCCACATACTTCATAAGCATCAAGATATTCATTGGTACCAATGGTACATATAAGACTGTTCTGCTCCAGAAATACATCCTCATATAATTAAAAACTATTCTGGATCTAATAAAGCCCTAGTAAGTAACGCTGAGGACATAGATAAGGGTGAATGCACACAAATTCTGCCACTCTAAGAAACAAGGAGTTTATTCACTCCTCATTACCCGGGCATTACCTACTATGTGGGCAAGTGTACCAAACTCCTCTATTTATCAAGGACAGCAGAGATGTTCCGAGGGACTCCAATTCTACCTATTAAACACGGCTTCAGGAAGAGGTTCTGGTAATTTTACTTGGGTACTTCTAAAATTTAATCATATCTTTTCACTAAATCTGCCTGCTAGAAGCAAATTAATCTGTTGACCTGTCAGTGATTTTGGTAATGCATTATATATATATATATAAAAATAAAAATAAAAAAATATGCTAATAGATAGCTTAAATAGCCTTCCGAATAAAATAATTCTATGTCTTTAGTATTTAATTTTCTTAAATATACATTTTTAATAAATAATACATAACTAGATAATTCATATTCATGGACAGAAAAACTTTGAGTTTTTACATTTGGGTTGGTTTTTTGTTTGGTTTTTTTTGTTGTTGTTTGTTTTGTTTGGGTTTTTTTGTTGTTTTTTGTTTGGTTGGTTTTGTGTGTGTGTGTGTTTATTGTTGTTAGTTTTGGGGGTTTATTTTTAAAGGCAAAAGAAACTTGACAAAAGCTGGTTAGCCAACAGACTCAGTGTTCCTTTTCGTCACATTCATACTGCAGAACACTAATTCTTCTGGTCACTGTGTACCCATATTCACATTCATTCACCACAGACAGCATTACCTGTCAGTGTTTTGCAAAGTGAAACAATTACAAGCAATGCACTCCCCATCAGCAATTGCAACATTACTTATTTTTGCATCCCTCTAATAGCAAAGAAACATTGAAAACTCTAATTAAAAAGCAACTACAAAATAAACTGGTATTTCACTAAAGGGATCAAAAAAGGCCAGGTCACATTATTAGACTGTTTAGAAACTGAACTGCGATTTTGTCAGCTAGAACATATAACTGCCAAGGTTTAACCTTGCTATTGCTACTCAGTATGATTTTCAAATGAAAGCCACAGGCTCTGACTGTTTTTTGTTTGATTGTTTTATCAGTTACCACCTACTGCACAAAATCAGATTACTTTACAAAGTCTTTTTTTCTTTTTTTTTTTTTCCATTATATTCAATTGATGGTTACTAGTTTCCACCCACCTGCATAACTCCTATATTACTTATTTCCTTTCAGTGAAGTAGTGCTAGATCCCAGCCCCATAACTATCTTGAAATGTTAACCACAACCCCAACTGGTACAAATAAGCAGAGCTCTGTCTGCTGAGATTAAAACAAACCAACCAATCAAAAATGATAAAAAAAAAACCCACACCCAAAACCAAAGCCAATAAAATCTTATTGATGATGCTTACAATATATATATTAAAATTATGGTAAGAAGATCGCTTGAAATGGCTGAATAATTGAGAAAACCCTCAGTCTTTACAAAAATCAAAGAAATTAAAAACACTACAGTGCTAAATGTGAAAGTGCATGGAGGAAAATGAAGTAGCAGGCTCCTAATTGCAATTTTCATTATTACCTTACAGTTCCCCGCTGTTTTCTTTGTTCAGTGCAGTTAGATTAAGGTGCTATTACAATGACATTAAGGGCAACTCAGCTTTCTTTAAATATAAAACACCCCCCACCCCCCAAACAGTAACATTACCCCTTCTATACTGATAAATAAACACAGGGTACTCAAGTTCTCCACAGCAAACACTGCTCAAGGGCATGCTGCTGAGCATTACCTGCAATCCTAGATGAGATGGACAGATAAGGATAACAGTCACCTGACTGAAACAAATCACTCACGAAGGATCAACCATATCTTCATAACGGAAGCCTCAAGATTAAGCAACATGAGCTGAACTCAAGCTAGTCTTTTCAGGCTTTGTGTTCCCTGTTCACAGAAACCAGCAGAACACCATATAAGAAAACACAGGCAAGTCATAGAGTAAATAATTCCAGGTGTGGAAGGACTGCATTAGCCAGCACCACATTTCAGCTGATCAGATTTTAAAAGGCTGAATATCCTCTGAACCCAATTCAGTAGGAGAATTCCCTTCTGTGCATGGAATCTATACCTTTTTTTTTAAGTCCAGCTCAGAAGTCTGGTACTTGCCAAATATACTCAGAATCTGAATGGTCTCACATTTCTTTCCCAAATGATCACATCTGTGAAGGCCTTGATATCAATATCATCTCCGTTGCACTGTATTGGAAACTATCTCAAACACTAAATGTAGTACCAATGCCACTGTAAGGAAAAAAATTATCCCCAAACAAGGGCATCATGTCCGATTGTGGACACTACAGCTCCAGAAGCAACAGCTAGAACATTACTGCTATATGTAGCATCAAAATAGACATAGTATTAACCGATGTTTCCAATTTAAGATAATATCTTCATTTTAGATCTAATTTATACACTTCCAAAAAAAAATCATCTGCAGCGAACATTACACATTGTGTAACACAAAAGCATCGCATAAAAATTCAGAGGCCAGGTAATGGAAGGAAGACTCAACATGATTTTTTAGGGTGATATATGGAGTATTTATGATATGGAGTATCTGCAGAAACCTGTACATACAAAAAGTGTAAATGTTTTGCTAGAATATGAATCAGAAAAAAGGCTTGAAATAATAAAGGAAAGGCATTATATCTAAAAGGGGGGGAGGGCAGAGACAGAGAGAGAAAGACATTACTTAGAGGAACAACTTATGAACAAGACATCTTTACAGCCCACTGGTTAGAGGCCTTGATGGCCCTAGATAATCTTTAACCCTCAAAACTATTCAAGATTAAAATTTCACTAAACTTCCAAGTGCAATCAGATACTACCTTATTTTATTCTGGTGTGATTGTAGAATATTTACGCAGTCCTAGAGCTTAAAATATTTTGTGTCTGTGGTTGCAGATGGGCTCTATTTAATGATAAGTTTGGTTTGGATGAAAGATAATGTCTAAACCTGGAATACTACGCACCCATTTAAAGGTAAAAATGTAAGATGACCCTTTATATGTGTCATGCCTGCATTACATTCTGTCAAGCTGTGTATCAAAAAAAGATGCAGAGTACAGAGAACATTAAAAAGTACACAAAAAAATGAAGACACTTTGTTTTCCTAACTTATAAAGTATACACATGTTCCTTTTGAGATTAAGTGTTCACAGCAAAAGCTAACTTTCTGGCCCATAAAACTTAGGTAAAAATGGACTTAGAGATAAACAGTGATTTATGACAATTAAAAATGTGGCCAATAATGCATAAGTTTTGCAAAACGAGATATTTTATTTTTTAAAAGTCAAAATAATACTGCATATGCATATAAATGATGTAAGTGAACATGACTTTTCTAGCATGCTAACAAAAATAATTTGAAACTCTGCTCAAGAAGTAGGAATAGCCAATAAAACGTATTACCAAAATATATCACCCAAAGAAACATAGAAATTAACTGAACTCTATACCACAGAAAGTTACCTGTATGCTCTTACTTCTCTTCATATGGTGTGAGGATAGCTTTTAGGCTGTAGAGTTGTCAAAAATTTCAGGTCATATAGTGTCACTTGTGACTGAAAAATTAATTAAACTGAGATAAAATCAATTCCTGAAGAGGCTGTGGAGAAGATGTACAGTTTGTAAAAGAGTGCCAAAACAGTGATTGTTAAACATTACAAAATTCTTGGCTTTATGGAATAATCCCGCACACTGGAAAACTCCAGGTGTGCTGTCTGTCACACCATGCCCCCCTGTAACCTAACTCCTTCCTCTACAACCAATTGAATGTCTTGTTATTCACAACATAAAGTAACATAAAACAAAAATCTCCACAATGACTAGCAATGGTAAAGCTACAAGAAACAAATGCCCCAAGGCAAGCAAGCCACAGCTGATTTTTTTTTTTACCAGCATAGAATAAGCTAACAGTGTCTAAAATGAAATAAAATGTCCAAAGAATTGCTGGCTTGAGCAGATGAGCATGCTCACCTCCGTGGCCTGGACAGCTACCCCTGGCACACGTTGAATTTCAACCAACATCAGCATACAGAAGTCTGATTTTAGTCCACTACAAAATGAAAGGCTGTAACACAACAGTTGCAGTACTCGTGGTTCATCAGAGAAATAAAGTGATTCCCTTCAGCACTAAATAGTAACTTTTACTTCACATGTATTGTTTAACATACCTTCTTCCTGAAGCAAAAGTGTTTTAGCTTTGAGTTCGTGGTGCATTCAGCAAAATTTCAACATGGTACTTTTGACTCTAGGAATCTGAGTCAGGGAATCATCACTCAATACTTAATTTAAATTTGAGTAAGAATGGACCGCATGGGCCACTGTCCCTCAGAAACAAGCACAGGTCACATAGTGCTCCAGCTCATGCTTCTAATGTAACTATGCAATTCTCTTCATCCAGTTCTCTGTTAAGTTATCTAACTTTGCTAAATCCACCCTCAGCAGTTTAACATTAGCTTGGCTGATTTTGAACTGATTGAAGTTTTCACACAATCCTCCACAACTTCTCAATAACCACAACCTCCAAACAAGGAGGTTTTTCACTTCAGGTGTTTTCAAAACATCTGCATGTTCAAGCCCTAAATAACTGAGATAAAAACAGAAATCAAATTGCATTCTCATCCTTATCTTGAAGATAATCATACTTTCCTTTCCTCCATTCCTCTTATTTTTTTTCATTTTCAGACACACCTTGCTTCTAGGTTTTAGGTACCACCAGCAGCACAGCTGCCAAAAATACTCCCGGTTCTGGAAGCACTTATGGCTTAGTTGCAAATAGGAGAACAAGTTGATATATTTGTTACCTCCACTTTTTCAAGCTGAACTTCTCAGACTCAAAAGGTCTGGGAAAAAAAGCAATAAAGTTGTAATCCATCTAAAGACCCGAAAACAGGCAGGGAGATAAGAGTTTAGCTTATAGACATTCACCGAACTGTAATCTGGAGTAACAACTGTAACTCAGCAGTTCAAACTTCACATACTCATAACCCAAGGTGATGGCAAGTCCTCTGACAGTCACAATTAAGTGCAAAATACAGAAGGGAAGAAGATTTGCTCCCTGTGACTTGAATGATATTCAAAACTGGCAAAACTAATTATTTGAAATATATCAGCATAAGAAACATTGCACAGTCAAATCACAGTTACAAATCTCAGAGAAAAGGCCATGCTGCTATGATGAAGCTCTGCAATTTTGCTCTGCAAGGCAATGAGAAGACGTCAGTCACTGCTAGAATCCGTTCATGGGCTTTCGATTGTATAAGATCAGTAATTCAAACTGAAGGCAAGAGCTGTCAGCTAGTGAAAGTCATAGAGAACAACAGAACAGGGGAGTGCTGGCTCAGTCTTGTTAATGAAGCTGGGTGTTGATCCCTCCCTTAAGTAAGCAGAAGAAATCAATATAAGTGAATTCAGTAGCAGATTTGTGTGCTCTCAGCCATGAATCTGGTTGTGCTAGGGGCTTTCACATGGGGGATTACTAGAATTAAAACAGAAACCTTTTATTCGCAAGATAAGTGGATAAATGTTGAAATTATAACAGAAACCTTCAAGGTTGAGACCTAATAGTACATCCGGAAGGAGCCTTTATCTTTTACAGTGGGAAGTAAGTCTAAATTAAAATGCGATTCTACAGTTTAGGCAGCTCAAATCTAGCACCAAAGAGAATTGATTCCTCCTCCTACTAGCAGTAATACAGATCAATGCCATGGGATAAAAGCCCGAACATCCCTTCTACAGATTAAAGCACCGTGTGCCAGGTAGACTGAAATGCATCATCTCTAACTTTAAATCCGCATCTCATCCTCTGAAGAAAGGGTAGATTCTTGCAGAGGATATACTCTTGAACCTTGGCACCATTTGTGCATGGCTGAAACTGCAAGCCATCTAACCTATTATTTCTTCCTCCAAATTGTTTATGTGCACTGAAAGAGAGGCAGGCACCTACTCAGCAGAGGCAAATTACCAGGCAGCAATAGATACAATACTGCACAGACACACAACGAACTGGCACTCAGCCCAGAACCCTACAGAGAAAATAATAGTTTTAGGTTTAAAAACCTCAGAATACCCACACCAGGGTTTTGCACCAAAGAATGGCAACGGGAAATCAACTGACTGTTCCATAGCCTTGAACTTCTATTTGCCAGAGGAAGCTGGCAGCCAGGTTACAAATTACACATTTATAGCAAATTATTAAAATTTGCCTTCAAAATAGCAGATGTAAATTCTTAAGCCCTCCTGCTTTTCCATAGACCAGTTTGAAGATTAGCCCTTGTAAACTATGTCATTTGATTCTCTTACACAGTACGTATCACACAGGCTGGAAGGTAGTACAGAGGTATTACAGGAATCAAAGCAAGCCTCTGACCTTCAAACACAGCTTTGCCCACCATGGAAGACAATTTATTAGTTATACTGGTACATAATTAATGTGCATTGGGTGTTTTGATAAAATGTCATGTACACTAGTAAGCTATCAATACAGAAACATGTGATGCACATGTGTAACGAGTATAAAGCTCCCCACACTGGAATTTTTCAAGCGCGTCACCGCCTGCATCTTCAAAAGTGTTTGAAATTTATTATTTTTTCCTTAATGGAAGAAACACAAACAAACCCCACACATACAATACATACTGTTAAAATATATAAACATATAAACTTGTTTTTCACCTTTGTTTTTTAGTGCAGATGCATCTACTGCTGTCCTAACAAGACAGTCACAGCCTGACCACCCAGGAACACGTGTTTGCCATTGATGAAACCAAAGGGTCTTTTCCAGACAGTTAAGAAAAAAAAATATCAACATAAATTAAGCATAGGATCACATACAGGGGTGTTTTGGGGTTTTTTTTCAGAATATACATATTAGTTGTGTTGTATACAGGAATGCAAAAAATCAGGACTAGATTCAGAAGTAGACTAAGATGACTTAAACCTTAGTGAAGGAAGTAACTCAAATTATTTTCTCCCTTAAAATCTAATGTATTTGACCTTTTAAACAGTACATCCAACCAAGAACTCTTTGTGTAATAAAAAGTGTGTTCACAATTCAGGTACAGGCTCATAATCAACACTTAGAAGTCCATTTTCAATGTACATTTTATGTAAGTTAAAAGGAAAAAAGGCCAAAGGCATCTCTCCTGTGAAAATCCTCAGTGCTATATGCAGTGGCAACATACCTGATTATCACGTATAGCATGATCAACAAGACATTGTTTTTTAAAAAAAGGTTAGAAAAGCCCACCACTGATCTAGACAATAAAATGGGAGAGGAAAAGAGAATTTTAAGAAATATATGGAGTATTTTCCATGTTAAAAGGGCTCATTCTTTGGTTATGTCAAATAGTGCAATGCCTGATTAAAATTACAAAATCTGTTCTGGGGAAGAAGAATTAAAATATTTTGCTGTAAATACAAATCCTAACACAGGTTTTCGAAAGTTCTTGCTAAACACACTCTAGAAACAAGACAGTGGTCAGATTAATACACCATTGCCAGAGCAACATTTCAAAACGATGGCTTAAAAAGTCTGAGATCATACACAGTGCAACCAACGTGAAGAATTCTTTCAGACTTGATCATTAGCACAACGGAAGAGATGAAGAGATGTAAAAATAGCTAGCTTTGCTACATACAGGGGAGAAACGACAATAAAACTGTGAATTTGGGGATTTAGACTGTCACCTGCTGTCCCTGGAGTATGTAAATATACTCATATACCCTAAATTAAATACAACCACTTATTTGAGACAAGCTAGACAAAGAACCAACTTTATTAATACACTTAACCTCACAACTAGATGTTTTAAAATATACTATGTGGTCATGCCTCTGTCACAAATGCCAAGATACTATAATAAAAACAAACTCAAAATTAAAAACAAATTGAAATTATAAATCCACATAATGAAGCCTGTATGTTCTTCTCACAGTAAATCTAACTAAATGTGTAACTTAACTGCCATTGCCAGAGAGAGTTAATTCATCTTTTACAAAAAAGATTTGTAAGGTTTTTAAATTTCCACCCTGACTAATAAACAAACAAGTTATTTCTCTTTAACAAATGATATTGTTTACTAAAAGGAGAGAGGTGCAGATTCACTAACTGAACATGGTCTCTTCAAAGGCTGCTAGCACAGGTCTTGCCAGATGGAGCTGTCTTCCTTGCGCATGCGCAAGAAAGTGAACACCAGAGGAGGGAGAGGTTGTAGTTCCCAGACAACTGTTGCTCCTTTATGAGTTTCCTCGGGAAGATTCACTTGACCAAATAAACTCAAATCATGTGCAATGGAACTGAGCGGCAAGGCACACATTTCATATTAATAATCTCAGTTCTTTCTAAAAAGACTGGGTAGGACATGGCAATCAGTATTGGTTAGATAGTGATTCTCATCCTTTCAACTTTTCAGTGCATATTATGCTTAATATTGATTTTTATATAAATATTCAGCTGCTCTGGACATTCTTGGCATAAGAGTAGCAACATATATTTGCACCTGCTGACTCAAAGGAGATCTAACTTTTGTCAGACGTGATCAAAATAGATTTAGAATCTTATCTACTTCTTTAAAAAAATAAATAATAAACCTAAACAAAATCCAACAACAGAAATAACTACAGAGCTTTAGCAAAGTGGCAAGATGTAATGGACCTCCATCCCTCTTCAGCCCTTGACTCTCCCTTCAACTGATACTCCTTCCATCATATAAGTAAACTAATGAAACCTAATCCGCTCAAATAACAGAAGTGTTATGATTTCTTAAATTACCTTATCCTGAAAGGATTATGTTGGACATGGTGACTAAATACCCTTTTCTGCAAAATAATATATTTAATATAAACCCCACATAAGTAGGCAGCTGTATAGAGCTCTCAAAAAATCCTCCTTTCCATGTAAACAGCATCAGGGGGCTGGACTCTGCCTGTCAGAAGAAAAATCTCCTCAATGCTCTGAAGTCTAGCAAGACTCTAGGAATGCTTTGGATTCAATTAAGTACCTAAGCATACAATTACCTTTAAACATATGAAGTATTTTCAGTGAAGTGATGCAAGCCATGTGTAGGAAGTTACGTAAATAATCAAATTGCAGTTTCCATTTTTTCTTTAATACTTCCCCTGTAAATGTCAGATGATCTTGTGTACTGTATTAAGGCATCTTAGGTAGGCTTAATAATTTCTGGATTACAGAACTGAAAATTTTTAAATTCATTTTAGGTTATGAATAGTTTGAACTCTAAAAAAATGCCATCTGTTCTCAAATATACTTGTACTACTTTCGGTTTCCGTTTTGAAACCCCAGTATTACTCCACAAAGAAAGAGTAGTAGTAACAGGTTAAATTATCAATATAGACTAGATTTCTTTAGGAGCTAGAGCAAAAAATAAATCCCAGGAGTCCTATGTCCTCATCACTAGTCAATGTGTCTGACTGCTAAAGGAATAACAAGAGAAAAAAATCAAAGGCAATGTAAATTACTTTGCCTCAAATTAAATACACTTACTGCATTTTTTCCAAGAAAAGAAAAATAAAAAAAAGGTTGGTTTGTTGTTTCTAGTTTTGGTTGGTTTTGGTTCCCTGCACACACACCCCGCCCAACCAATAAACGAAACTGTATTACCCCTGGATGAAACTATCCCACTCATACTCTTGCTCCCCATAAATATTTTGCACATAGATAGAACTCCATTATATCTCAGAAATAACAGCTGCATATAAAGCCAAATGTTTGATCACATGGTTTTCTCTTTTTCTTTATACTATACACAGATATGCTTATGAAATCCACATACACACTCAGAAAACTGTATTATGCAAGTATCAATACTGAACATAAAAATATCACATTAGTAGAGGCTTCGTATTTCTCTAGGTTCAAAGAAGAATTGGATCAATTTTAAAATAGTCATATTTTACAACACTACTCGTGTCAAGAGCCCAAGAAGAGTCCTAGATCTCATTCTTTGGCTCACATGTTCATTTTCTTTCTTGAACAGTAATTACCATCATTAATTTGTCCATGAGAACCTGAACCTATTCTTTATATCTTATATGGAAAACCATGGAACAAGACCTTCCCCGCGCCCCATACCTTTAAGCTTTAGGTTTGAAATGAGGCAAATGATAATTTATTAATACAAATTGTGTCCCTTTTTGTTATTAACAACATTTTATCATAACCAAGAAGCTTATCCGGGTTTCTTTTGACCTAAAACTCATAGAATAAATAACTAATAGCTAAAATCAGTTTAGATGCTATGTATCTACCTTACTAATTGTCAAAGACCTGGATTAGAGATTGAAAATGCAGTGGTCAAATCCATTTTTATCCTCTCAGAGCATTTGGCTTTAAAGTCAGATTAGCTGATGTGTATCTAAAGAAATAACCCTGATACCAATCTGTCTACTTAAAAAGCTTATTTCTCTTTTCTTGGGAGATAAAGGTAGGGCTGTAAACACTCCAGAAGTGTGAAAGCAGTATGAGTTTGAAATCAGTAATTGAAATAAATAAATAAACCACCATAATTTATACAGAAGAGTGATTTATTTTTACTAACATAACCAGAGATTAGTAGAAAAAGTATCATTTATCTCTTTCAATTGTCATCCCCCCAAATTCCCAATTCTCCTTCAGCAATGGGAGAGCTTACGTGACTACGGTAGGAAAGGCAGAACAGACAGTACAAGTTCCCCAGGAATCACAGCCAGCCTGGAAAAATCTGCTGCCAAAGAAAAGCTGCAAACTGTTTTGGACACCTTATAACATCTCCTTCATACCTCTACTTCTTAGGACAAATGAGTTTTCCAATCTCTAGACATATGCCACAGAATAAAGATGGGGTCAAGCCTATCCTCGTGGCAATCTTCCTCCCCCAAACCAGAAACCTGATGTGTGATTCTTCTGCAATTCCAGAGGGCAATTACCAGCTCTGCCACATGTTTATGGAAAATGGAACCTTTTTATTTTACTGGTTTTAGGTTAGGGGAATACCACAGCATGCTCTGGCCCCAAATGGTGAGAACTTTTTGTGAACACATACGAACAAAGAGACTAATCCTTATACATGACCTGAAATTAGCTATTGTAATTTCACCCTCCTTTATGAAGACAATGTTTTTTGAAAGTACCAGCTGACAGAGATAGCTCCATTATTTTCATGCAGAAACATCACTCTAATGGAATTTAGATAAATGGATAAACTCATCCTCTGCAATAATGTGAAACCCAACCATATGCCTCCTGCACATACCCCTTTTTTTTTGGTGTGTGTTAAGGTTTCCCTACCTTATTTAAGCTAGAATGAAGACCAAGGAATTGATGCTACATCTGAAGAGTGGTTTTGCAAGTGTATTTTCAGTAGTGTTCACATTATGTATGAACACTTGCTAGGTGTATCAATTTTTAAGATAAAATCTGAGAGATTAAAAAAAAGGATGTAAATATCTATCTATAAAACATATATTCATGCCCAGCCTCCCAATACCTCGCCTAAATTGATAGGCAATTTTCACCTCCATCTCTTTTTTAAAGATAAGCACGAAGTTCATCCTTTTCTAAAGTTCAGTATATCCATGAGTTCACAAAGGTGATTCCCAATGGACCTGAGATTTTATTAGCAACTGTTTAAGTACATACTCAACCCACTGAATACATTTTACTTACTGAGGTGTTCTCTAACTGGAGACTGAATTCTTGTCCCTCTCTCACCCTACTAATTGCAGCCAATTAATTCCATTTGACCTTATTTATGAAGATTAATGAAAAAAGGAGTTTAGAAACTTCTTGGCATCGTACATATATGGTTGTATATTGCTAGCACATCAAGCCTTAGACATTTTCTAACAAGGTGAGATAATAAAAGGTACAAGAAGGTTGCTTGAGATGGGTAGTAAAATCACATAACACAGCAAGGTGCATCAACAGATGTGCAAAAACTGATGTGCTGTTGTAACAGAATGCATAATTTTTATTAGAACAGTGTTGTCACTTTTCTGCCTTTTTTTTTTTATGTTTAGTTTATATTTGGAAAGAGTTTTTTTATTATAGAGAATGACTTTAGGAACCGGCCAAAGTAGCAAGCCTATTTCACCCATAACACAAATCTTTCTTGCCTCTTTTCAACTAAGAATGGAAATTACCAGTTGGAAAGGCCTACTCCTGCACTGGCCTCAGATGCAAACAATGCTCACTCCTTGCTCTGCCAGACCCAGCGCTCTGCCACCTCCCTGATCTCTATTTTCTTCAGGTAGTGCGACTGTCCTCTGCAGAGAGGTTAGCAGTGTCCTCCCATTTCTAGATCCTCCCCAGTAAAGAAACAAAGCCAGAATAGGCCTTCCTATCCCTGTCCCAGTTTTGTCTAGGATAGTTACTTTTCTTCCCAGTAGCTGGCGCAGTGCTGTGTTTTGGATTTAGTATTTAGTAGAATCATGTTGATAACACACTGATGTTCCAGTTGTTGCTAAGCAGTGCTTGCTCTAAGTCCAGGACTTTTCAGTTTCCCATGCTCTGCCGGTGAGGAGGGGCACAAGAAGCCAGGAGGGAGCAGAGCCAGCACAGCTGACCCAAACTAGCCGAAGGGACATTCCATACCACAGAACATCATGCTCGGTATATAAACTGGGGGAGCTGGCCGGGGGGCCCTCATCACTGCTTGAGGACTGGCTGGGTGGTCAGCAGGTGGTGAGCAACTGTATTGTGCATCACTTGCTTTTCTTGGTTTTTATTCCTCTCTCTTTTTTCCTTTTCATTACTAGTATTATTATATTTTACTTTAATTATTAAGCTGTTCTTATCTCACCCCCTGGCTTTCACCTTTTTCCAACTCCTTCACCATCCCACCCGGGAGGGGAAGCGAGCAACTGGCTGCATGGTACTTAGTCGCTGGCTGGGGTTAAACGATGACAATTCCCTACGTGGAATACTGTGTAGTACCACACATCACACTACAGCTCCAGGAATCATCTTTTTTCCTTTATTTATTTATTTATTTTGGCGGGGTGGAGGGGTGAAAGATAGGGTGGGGAGGAAAAAGCAGCCTGAATCTTCCAAAATACAACCATTAATACCATTCAAGAAAGAAAAATGGAATACTTTTTAACAGATATGAAAAAGAGGGGGGGAGAATCTAAATCAGAACCCTGAAAGCTATTTCCATACATATAAATACGGCAGCTGAGGTGTATTCCTCACTTTCCATGGTTTAATGATTAGAATGAATGAATCAGTATTCTTATTTATGTCTCAGTCATGAGGTAGTGCTTTTCCAAGTGCAGCAAGCCAAAGTAAAAAATAAAACAAAAAAGAAACTGAAAAATTGCACTTCAAATTTACATCTTGACCCTTTCTATATCATGTACTAGAGAAAAAAGAAGACAGCTTTCTGAGAACAAGCAGTTGAATATTGAAATGCAATCCACCTTCCTACTCAATTATTCTCAGCACTAAAGAATTTAAAAAGATTAAACAGATTTTCCTTTTTGTGTTACTCCTCCTTTGTTTACACTTCTATGAAGTGGATATAACAAGGTATATACACAATTTTTACCTTAACTTTCTAAACTCTTAGTATCTGGATTATCAGTGGGATTTTGGACATATTTTTGGAAGTGTCCGTACAACCAGCTGTAATGATGAGGCATGTACAATTTACATCCTTATTGCCCATTTTAATGATGGGTAAATACACATTAGAATGGCTGGTAAAATAAAGAAAAAATATCTTTAAACCTGTTATTAATTGAGAAGCATATAAAATCATAGTGTAACCTTTCCAATTTCTGCAGTGCTAGTTGGGGAGATGTAACAAAAAAACCCAAACCTGTTGTGACTTCAAGATTTTATCACAAAAATAGCCATAAATAGAGATTAAAAAAAATATATATATATATATATAAAGTACACATTAAGGCAGTTTTTTTAAAAACCCACATTATAACATTGCTACTCTTCTAGATTTTTTGTCAAAAGTATCAAACTGACTTGTTACAAAGTGAGATTACATGGGAGAAATCTGATCTTTCCCAATGGCAAACCATGGCCCAACCAAACAAATCCACATCATATGCTACAATTTACTATTTTATGTTAGAATTTAGAACAATTCTAAACTCACTGAGGGACACTAAAAGTAAATAAATCAATTTGTCTATGCAGTATCTATGAAGTTATAATAATTTCTTTAGTCACACAAAGATGTAAGAAGTTTGCAAAATGTAATTATAAACTTCATGTGCTTTCATTTTTATAGTACAGTGCTGGTATTTTTCTAAGTACAAATACTAAAAGTTACAAAGATAAACTGAAAAGACACCAAATGTAATACAAAAGGATGTTATTTTCATTATTTCAAATTAAGTTTATAAAAGTGTCTTTCATAATAATTCAATGTTCTATTCCTTCCAAAATATAAAATTCCTATCATAACAAAGCCCAAACTACATGGTAATTACACAAGAATACTTTTCCAGTGTATTTTATCAATTGGCTAGTAATATCCACATCAAATGTAAACACAAATTTAATAGTATAAAAAATAAAATGCATTTCAGTGTTTGGAAATTCCTCCATAGAATTCTGAATTTGTTTCACCAGTAATTATTTGGTCTTTATTTTCACAAACAATGCTCAGAAAAAAGGTAACTTGTTTTCTCCTAGCAAAGAAGACAGGGAGAATTACTAAGATAAATTACATGTTGGGATTATTATTTGGTGTTCACTTGGCAGAAATCACCTCTTATGATAAAACAACTAAGAGATTTATTCTTGTACGCAAAGATACCATTTTCAAAAATGAGTACGTGAAGTTCTCTCAAGGACTTTTTTCCTGACAGGAAGAGGTTACCTACAATCATATGATCCCACGATAGGTAGAATTCTACACTATAAAACCTGAAAATGAAGCCACACGCATCTTTTTCACTTAGCTTCAAGTTCTGTTTAAAAGTCAGGAAGAGGCACACTGAAGTGCTCAGTGAGTTTATGACTGATTTGTTTTATTTGGACACATTTGTGTCTCTGAAAAGAAAATACACTAACTCCTCAGCTGGATAGAATTGCTGCAAAAATCAGATAAAATGGAAATAACTTCCATTTATTTTCATCCTGATATCATTCAAATCTGAAATTCAATGAAAAATTCATAGGGCTGAGCTGTATAGGACATAAATAACCATACGGTACAAAACCCACCAATAGATTTCACAAAGCTCTACTTACCTAAACCATCTCACAAAGATACTCTAGTACTATCATCTACTCGGTCAACCCTCAACTTCATCTTTCTGGACACTGCTTCCCTCTGCCCTTCAGAGGTCCTGCACCCATAGAACAGATGTTTTCTCACTGGTTCAACATGGACAGAAAACTACTGATTGCATCACTCCGTTGAATTTCTCTTACTGAACTCAACAACCTATGGTAGGGGCTTGATTCTGTGGAAAACTACTGCAACTGCGAGTACATATGATAGCCACTGATGGTGACCTTGGTCATACTTGTATCAGTAATTTTTCCCCTGATTTTAGTTAGACACTGGATAGGGAGCACAAGTCCTGTTTAACCCCAAAGTGCCATCACCTGCAATTTGAAGAGTGTTGTCTTATTTTCTTTTTCTTTTTTATGTCTCTATGGGTATTTTGAAAATGGAGTTTGAAATGACCAAATATTCTATCCACAGTGGGGTTTAATTTATAGCACAGGTAGATATCCCGCTCAATTTCAGGTATCTGTTGTTGTGGTTCAGAAATTAAAATACCTGTAGTCAAAATTAAATACAAATGCACTGTGTACTTAGAGAAGAGAATATAAACTAAGTGATTATAACACTCCAAACTATGTGCTGACCATCTGGAAGCACAGGCAAAAGCAATATAGACTTATTCAATACTGTCCTAAAAATGGCTTTCAAAGCTAATCAAAGGTATCAATGGATTAGATTTTTCAAGCTCTCTTACTTTCACATTCAAACCGAAAATCCATCAGCTCTTACTGCAACAAGTTTAACCTTTGAAAAGAAACAGTCTACTCGGCTCATTCAAATGGACTTGAATGACTACCATAGAACCCTGAATACTTATAAACTATGACCCTCCAGTAAAATTCTCCGAGCTACTCAGTCTCCCTCTTTAGTATCTTTTGGGCAACTCCATTCTGACACCTGTTCACGGTTACACTTGGTTCCAAATGCTGACCAGACTTGCAAACTTCAAAGCAAAACAAGAGCATCCAATAAATTCTAAAGCCAGCTGTTGAAAAGCTTTGTGAAACTGATAAATCATGAAGAAAGACTTTATTTTGGGAGCAGATATTCCTGATCAGGAACAGATAAATACTAATTATACAGAAACAATGCACCCAGTATCATTACCCTTGAAAACACTTATGAGAAATTTATGGATTTCTGTTGTACCTACTTTTGTCCTGCAATGAACATCTGTGTGCAGGTCATGTTTTACTGCTTCAGGGATATCTGTTTCTGTATTGATTGAAAATTAAAATGGTAATTTATGTCCTGTGCTTCCATACTGGACCACTGCAATGTTTTATTTTATTGATTTCGTGGTGGTTCTTTGCATACATTTAATATCTTATGTGAAACCCTGACAGCAAGGTCATTTCAAACAAGCCATTCCCAGTTCTGCTCCCTTCAGCTCCCCACAACACCAAATCATTAGCTTCTAATTAAATCTTGTACCTTTGGGGCTTTTTTGATCTATAAAGGATCTTAAATATTAAGTCAAAATTTCTCTTTGTCCTCTGGTGTGTGCCCTGTTTCCCTCATACACTCAAGCCTAGCACAGCTTTTCTTTAAAGGATTTCCCTATTGATTGAGTGCTCCCCCCCAAAAGCTTTTAGCTGCTCTTAACCTTGTATGTCAGACCAACAATTTGTTACAATTAGGCTGACAAACTTTCAGCTTTTAACTCCAGTCTCAGAGCTCATTTACTTGATCTAATGTAAGCTTAATTACCTGAGTTGCTAATTTTGTTAAAAAAACCCCAAACCTGAAATATTGTACTTGGCATGAAAAAAAAAAAAATCTTCCAAAAGGTGCACTTTGATAGCCTGATAATTGACAAGGCTTTGATTCTTCTGAGCATGTGTTGATTTTGGACTCAGCCAAGAGCAAATGATGATCCTCCCAATAGCATAGAGGGTGCTTGCAAGGCCCACCCTTGGCAAATGGCTTAGACAAAAACACCTACTAAAATAACAGCAGAAGTGTAAATAGCACATGTTGACTGAATAGATGAAACTGTCTGCAGGGTGTTTGCCTAACACTGATCATGTCAAAAGAACCTACCATGAGCCCCTGGGTTTATAAAGCCACCACTCTACATATTAAATGCACATGCACATTGCATTTCACAAGCAATTTTTCACAATATCTATTTTAGCACCTTTCCTACTGTTAAGAAAAAAAGTAAGATTAACACATTTGTCATATACAAATGAGAAATTCAACAAATGCAAAACCTAAACTCATGCTTTCTTCATTTTAAGATATTCAGTAATTACTAAAACTGGGAGTATGTTGTCACTTCCCTATAGTGTTCACTACAGAAATTCAGGAGTTACTTTTCACACAAGGAACTCTTACCAGAGAAAGTGTGATTAAAAAAAGAATAATTAGATAGCTTTGGGATGGCAGTAGGATTACTGGATGAAATTTTCTCCTACAAATGAGATCTTGTTGCTGCTTCATATATGTACTTCACAAAAGGGAAATGTTTTTGCATATAGTCTATGGGTATATTCTTTTATTTTAATACACTATTTTATTACATATCTCATGGCACACATCACCACCATCACTACAGACACCATTCTCAGACAGAATAAACTTGCGAAGTTACCATTTTAACAGAGTTGTTCTGACTTCTACTAGCTGCGAAACTGTCCTATAGACACAGTGAAGGCAACAGATACACTGGAAAAGTAATTGCAACAGACTTCAAGAGTGTTCAGTACTTTCTGATCATATTTTTTTTTTTAGAAATCATCTCCAGATTATACACTAGTTGAAGAATTAAAATTTTGTTTGAGAACGAGGCTACACTCAGCATCCACAATGAGGACATAAACAGACAAAACAGAACCCCAAGCCCCCTCCAGTAAAGGCTGAATTCTCGCTGCTGATAGCTATCAGAATATGACAGGAAAACTTGTATGCCAATTACATAGAGAACTAAAAGTGACATACACTCATGTAATACTTTTACATAAAGAAGATGTTTTTCATTTAATTTATATTCCTTTTATTGTTTATCAGAATTTCATATCATAGTTAAAAATAAGATTAATGACCGTCCCCCTGCGCTCGGCACCGGCGAGGCCGCTCCTGGAACGCTGCGTCCAGCTGTGGCCCCGCACGCCCAGAGGGACGCAGAGGGGCTGGAGCGTGTCCAGAGCCGGGCAGGGGCTGGGGAAGGGGCTGGGGCACCCGTAGGATGGGGGGCGGCTGGGGGGGCTCAGCCTGGAGAGGAGGGGGCTCGGGGGGGCCCTTATCGCTCCCTGCAGCTGCCTGACAGGGGCTGTAGGCAGGGGGGGTCGGGCTCTGCTCCCAGGGAACAAGGGACAGGACAGGAGGGAACGGCCTCAGGTGGCACCAGGGGAGGGTTAGATTGGGTGTGAGGGGACATGTCTTCACCGAAAGGGTGGTCAGGCACTGGAACGGGCTGCCCGGGGAGGTGGTGGAGTCAGCCTCCCTGGAGGTGTTTAAAAAATATGTAGATGCAGTACTTAGGGACGTGATTTAGTGGTGGGCTTGGCAGTCCTAGGTTAACAGTTGAACTTGATCTCAAGGGTCTTTTCCAACCTAAGTGATTCTAGGATTCTATGAAATAATTAATATATTCAATGTGTTTACATAACAGCATGTACATAAAAGAATATGTAAATCTGCAGCCTATCAAGTAAAAATACCTCAGGCTACTGATGATTATCAATGCATTTGCTAAAAGTGATTAATAATTAAGTAGATGCCACAGGACAGGCATGACTAATCCACAACTGTTCCACAAAAGAAAGCAGGTCATAAGACAAAGTCTTCTGGTCCTTTCAGGAACTTCTTGGGCCTTCTCAGAAATACAACTTTGCAAGATGGATCAGACCTTAATTTCCTTTTTTGATATCCTTTGGTCTGCACAAAGAATCACAGAACAAATCTGATTTGAAAGGAGCTCAGGTCACCTAGTCCAATCTCTGCTCAAAACTGGGTCACCACTGAATTCTGACAAGGTTGCCTTGAGTTCTCTCCAGTCAGGTTTTGAACACCTTCAAGAACAGATCCAGCACATCCTCCCTAGACAGGTCTTCCCATGACTAATTATCTTCAGAGAGATTTTTACTCACCCCCCCCCTGCCCTTTACCAAGTCACAACCTCTCGTTTCAGCTTATGACCATGGCCTCTGCTAAAACACTGCCAAAAGAAAGACCCTAGTGTGGAAATAACTGACCCTATTTACACTCCTACGCACAAAAATAACTTTAATTTGGGTTTTCTGTTCTATGTATTGTTCCCTTCATGCTTTCAGTCACCAGCTTTAATGAATTTGACCAAGATTTATGTGCCACAGTTTCAATTGTTATTTCAAATAAGTGTTCTACTGCTGAATTGACATCTAACCTATGGGTTTTTCAGACTGATGTGGAATTGTGCACTTATATAAAAACTGACGACAGTACTTTCAGATTTGTAGCGGCAAATAAATCTAACTTAAATCATCATCATCATCTTACATAAGATCTTAAAAAAAAGAGGAAATAGGCGAGCAGAGGGGATAGGTTTCCTAATTCATCATGATTTATTGGGGGAATATTAAAGAGCTATTATCTTGGTTTTATTACACTTAAAAACTAAAAAGCTCATCTTGAAAAGACTGCAAGTAATGAGGAGTTTCAGTGACAACTATTAAATGTTGACAACTGAAGAAGTATTTCATAAATATTGGTTTATGCTGGTTTATGTCGTTGATTTTATATAGACACCAACATTCAGTAGTTACTGTTAGAACTATGCATGATAGCTAAGGAAAATAATTAACCACAACTTCAGAATTCCACCTTAATTACTGCATCATAATACCACGCATACGGTAAACACACAATACTTACTATTTGCAAATGCAGAGTTTGAAACCATACACCACCATCCTGGCGCTTAAACTGAAGCAAGTATTCAAGCACTCAGTGCAGAAAATCCAAGACTGAGGCTGTTCCCAGTATTACTGATCTGGGACTAACCAGCACCAACATGCAATATATTCAAAAAGCAGTGAATGCATTTTGCATGGACTGACCTAAATTAAAACAAAAATCTGGCAACCCCCCCCCCACAGGCTCTGTATAAAAATTGTTACTAAGTTGATTAATCCTAACTCATCAACCTGAAAAAGCAAGTAAGCTATTTCCCTGTTTTCATTTGTTTGTTTCTAAGACCAGATCCTGAAAGAGACAAGTGAAAAGGCAGAAAAACGGTTTGGTGTTTGTTTTTGAACATAATCTGTTTATGCATAAAATATGTTCTTTTTGCCTGATTATATCTAAAACAACAAAATGGCAATCACAAGGGATTCAGTTCCAGCAGGGGCTCAAAGAAGATAATACCTGTAATAAAAGTATCTATAAAATCTGAAGTCAAGAGCCAATACAGGCTTCAGTCATGAAGATTTACATCTGATCTGTCTAGGTTCAACAGACTGATTGAACAAGGAAAAGGAAAAGGAAAGGAAAAGAACAGATAAATGGGAACAGGCTAAAAGAACCACTCCCAAAATATTAGTGTCTGAGACAAGAGCAGGCAAAAATTTCAGTGAGTGAGAGATATGCATTGAGATTTTCATTCCATTAAAAGCAACTTGTTTATTTAGCTGTTGCTGTGATTAAATAGTATTTAACACACTGATCAGTCTTGGATTAATGTAACATCAGAGAAAACTAAAATAATTGCAGCAATCTGCAATGCAGCATGCGCGTTCCCCTTCACATGACAGTAGAAACCAGATAGCTCCCCAATCAGACCTGCACATACATCAGTCCTTAGTAATCAACAGCAAATTAATTGCAAAACAAATATTGCTTGATCATGATTTATCAGGTTAAACTACAGTTAACCAGCCTGACTATCAAAAAGTATATTAGGTAACTCCATCTAGTTTTGTCCATTACATGTATGTCTAGTGCATAATCAATTTCAAATGCAACTAATAAGCCCACTTTACAAAGTCACTAGAGTTGTGTGCTTGAGGGGTAATAATACAAAATATTCTATTGCACAAGGAAGCATAACTGTATTTTTAAGCACAAGGAGAAACCAATGATAGGTTGTAGGTACATCGGAGTCTCAGACTGTGACACAGTTTTCTTGATCTGCAAATCCCATAAGATCAAGACCTCCCCCTATGGCAAGTGCAAAATTCTATCAGAAGGGAATCAAATTCCCAGATTTACTGCAGTCTAAATACCAAGACAGGCAAAAAGGCAAAGTCAAAATGACTGTTCCAAATGAACTTTGACTCCATTCAAAAACCAGGACAGCAAGCAAGTATAAATGTCAGCTGGTCAACAAACATTAGAGGTTAAAAGCTGTAGCCTATTTTAGGACCAGATGACTGCTCCTGAAAAGTTCAGGATTAAACCAGTCCTGAAAAGAAGGAACTAAAATAATGAGATTTAATGCATATCGCAGACTCTTGTAAAAGATATCCAGGAATGTATCTCTGGATTTATAAATAAGAGCCGGAGTTCTCTATCACAACAAAAACACAGAATAATGTCAACTCCAACAAACTCCTTGCAAGAATATGAATGTTTTCTTTTTTATACTTGTACAACTTTTAATAAAAAAAATAATAAGCTATTACTCAATTATTATAAAGGATAACACACCGTTCCTATTAGCTACATACCAAGTGCCTAATAATTTTATGAATCATACTTGTAAATCTTTAATCTGTTTGTTAGACTTTCCCGGTATTCCTTCTGAGTGTAAATTAAGGGGAGAACAGGGCTTCCATTTGAAGATTCTATGGATGATAATAAAGATACTTATTGACACCATAACAAAAATATATACACAAATTAACGCTTATGCTGTAAGGATGAATCTAAAGAAAAATATCTCAATCTCCTTATTCCCCACAAAACACTAAAAGTGATAAGGTCACAAAGGCTGCTGTTACCAAATTTTCTCAAGGTGAAGGGACTTGGAAAATCTTACATCTGTCAGTAATTAATATGAAAACAACCATAGTAAAGTATAATGCTATCTTCTGACTGAAGACCCATTGAATAGTTTATATGATACTTAATTTCTAGATGTCCCAATTTTTTATTATTATTACAGAAGGGGGAAAAAAAAGGGTACATTTGTTTTTCAAGCATTATTTGCCTGTTTTCTGAGATGTCAACAGATTAAGTCAGTGAAAACAATGATGGGTACTATATCTTCCTGGTTTTTTCCTACAGGAAATAGCTAAATTTCAGCACTAGCAATACTGGAAAAACTTGTCTGGAATTTTGCCCATTTACAGACTTTAAAAAAGTTTTTCTGGTTAGTGTGCAAACATTTTCAAGCAGTAAAAAGCTGATATTTTAGTCTTTATTTTCTACTACACAGTTATATTACCCTGATTCTCTGATCCTGTTGTGAACAATGATTCGTTAAGCATGGCTCCATGTTTTCTCCCAAATGATACAAGCTCAGGCCATCATGTAATGCTGTAATTCTCTCTGTACCTAAAAACTGTGTTCCAGGATTAGCATGGTTACTCTTTTAAGGTTACACTGCTTAATCACTAAGCAAAAATACATTATAGCGGTAACGGGAGACAAAGAGAAGACACATTTACCATCTCACTTAATCACAGTCACTCTTACCCATTCCTCCCTTCCTCTGTAATGCTTGTGAACTGTTGTGTCCTTTCAGTAACTATACAGAAAGCAACAAATTTGAAAGAAATTTGGAATTACAGAAAAAGAGATAAAAAAGTGTTTGCGGGGGGGAGGGGGGGGAGGGGGGAGGGGGGAGGATGCCTGGATAAATAAATAATCCCTCAAAGTTTCCATGTAAAATACAAGGTTCTCTACCTTTTGTTGACATCACCACTAAGAAGTTTTCTGTATAAGAGCAGCACGACACTGAAGAGCCACATGTACTCGTAAACTTACGTGTGAGCATTGTATTCTTGAGTCTGCAAAAAATTTACTTCTCTGCTTTGTAGTAATGAATTTTCCACTTTGCTACTGACCACTGAATAACTGATACTAATCCTTCTCACAAATATAGACACATACGCATATATGTGTTTATATATTATAATTTAAATAAGCATATACAATGTTTTATTCCCTGGAGCTATATTTTCTTAAGTTACTCTAACTTTTTGATTTTTTTCTTTAGTTATTGTCTTATTTTTTTTTTCAGGGAGCGAAAACATTCCTCACATGCAGAGGAAAAAGATCACTAGCTAATCTCCAGTACGATTTCATAATTATGGAGATCATCATATCATTAAGCAATATAACTGCTACATAAGAATTTATGTCAGATTGTAATTCTTATTCTTTTTAATGTTAACTTTCTGATGCTTGGACAATCTAGTCTGACAGGAAGGTATGAAGATTTAAAAGTTAAGCACAGAAAAAGGGTGAAGCATATTCTTTCATACTCCAGGTATTCTACTGGAAAATTTCAAGTCACTGCTCTAAACCTGTCTGGGTTTAAAAGTGTTCACACTTTGACTGGCACTCCATTTCCATGAACAAAAATGTTTACGTCCAGAAATCCTGATTCTGGAAATGTTTGTATAAGTTGAATTATTCCATTCCTGGAAGACAAGCTTGGGAGAACACAACTTTTGCGCCGGTCAGAGCTCTGACCCTCACCCAGTTAAGGATACAGCTGAGGGTAAGACATTAACACCTGCCCCTCCTAACTCTTTACTCAAAGAGACCCTCCTCAAAGTTCTTCTCCCAGGACAATTCATTAACACCTCTCATGTGCTTCAATGCATTTTTTCCTAATATTTTCTTCCCCCCGCCCTCTTTTTTTTTTTTTTTTTTTGGGGGGGGGGGGGCAGGAGGGGTAATGTTGATTAATCTTCTCCATAGGAGAAAAAGCTTTTGCCCAATGAGTACATTCACCAAGAGAGGAGTACAATACATGTTCCCTGATATGCAGCATAAACACAAGAATAACAAGCATTTGGTGTGAAACTGCTATGTCTGGGGTACAGTGACCATTTTTCCCTTAAGACCCTGGGAACGCTATGGCTCTAAGATGCACTGCCAGGATCTAGTTCAGAAAAGGATTTAACTGAACAAATAATTAAAAGATTAACAGCAACTCTGTACTGGGGTGAGCCTGAGATTAATACTAGACATGCATGACAAAATACCAGATGAACAAGCCAAAATGAATGTTTAAACAGGAGGAGAGCACTTTGGACTACAGAGGCTGATCTGTGATCTGCCTGGTTTCACCAAATGTTTAGTGTGATTATGGATTATTGCTTGAAAACAACTGGGGGGGGAACCCAAACCTGATAAACTTACCCTTGAAAACTATACAAAAAATACCTAATGCAGCTATAGATGCAGCAGTGTTTCCTTTCTATCTAACCCAACAAACAACATTTTCGATAATTCTGCAACAATATCAAGGTAAATTCATTAATTCCATTCCTGTCAACAGGCAGCATCTTGTTTTCTGATTTATGTTTACAGCATCAAGTCAAAGTACACAAGGAAAGAAAGCACAAAGTCCCTCTGGAGAAGAGCATGAGTATGTTGATGCCCAAAATTCAGCATATAATAACATTTACTAGAAACTTCATCTCTGCAAATATTATAGTTATCCATCATGCATAATGAATTAACTTTGCACTTCATTTAAAATTCATACAGTCTGTTTTTTACTAACATGTTGCATATATCACTGCTAGCTCATCCATTTTCTTGTATTCAGGAACATTCTACAGTGCACTACTTCAAAAAATTAGGTAGAAATAAAATCATAATGCAGTGTACTAGCGCATTTCTTCATAGTGCTTTTCCACTGCTGTAAAAGTCATTACCATTCAAACACAGAGTGCTCAGGGGTTTACAGGAGAGAGCATTTAAAACCCACTGCTAGGAGAACTTGATAGTTCCTTCCAAAAGAGACTACTTTTGCCTCTCACTTTTTGATGTTTTCAGTTTAGCTGTATATACAGAAAAAAACCACATCACATTCTAGTTTTTGCTGCTGTTTCCTGCATGGGGTTTTTTATTCCATTTACAGAGCTCCACCTTGCAGTCACAAACATGTACCTTTCCTTAGGCAGTTATTCTCCTAAATTTAAGGAGACATCACAAAGGATTACTGAAGACAGTCAATTAGCTTTGGTATTTTATAAAGTCGCAAACAATGCCAGTAGAAAGTACAGTCCTCGAGTGGTGCTATCATACTTTCTTTCCTATAGGAAGTCCTTCTTTCTTTTGTCTATATTGAACTTCTTACTCTTCCTAGCTTAATAAGTTAGTATACTTGTCATATTTAAGTGTGTGTTTCCAGTAATTTTTGAAGGCTTAAATTTGAAATAACTGATAGCCACATCTTGCACGCGTAGGCAGAATATGTTCTTTTGCACACTAGTGTGTTCTAGTTTTGTATTTTCCTTCCAATGGATTAATGAATAAATCCAGTAAAGATTTCAAAGGGCTAGCACTGTATTCTTTTGGTTTTAAGCATAACAAAACCAGAATTTAGATAAAGACACACGTACACACACATGTCTTTTCATGGAATTGGTTTTGCCCTGAGGAAAGGCAAAGCACAAAGTTTCTTGTGGTTACCTCCAGCTCTAGCTTTATCACCACTATTGTATGGGCACCAGGCTGCATATAGCTTTAAGTTAGATACAGACATAAACGAAAATGTCTTTGACTTGACTGAGATATTTTTAAAAGTTATGATTTAGAATAATTGATTCTTATTGCCAAATTAGCACACTTTGTTTTGTATTTTGGTCTTTTCTAAAGTGTGAGGGAGGCAAAACTATTGTGCCTGAAAAAGCCACATGAATATCTAAGTCAAATAAGTAAGTTCTAATTATCGGTTGATGTCTAATGCTGACCACCACAATGCTCACGCAGCAAAGGCAGCAAACCACCAACTGACTGCATTAATGATGTTAGCTGTTGACGTGAACTCAGGCTGTCAAGGAAGTCCAGCTTAAATTACTGTTGAAACTAAAGTACTAGAACATCTAGTCACCTGTAACGTCACCAACTCAAAATTATAAAAAAAATGAGAGGAAAAAGGGGTTCCAGAAGAAGCATTCTTGATACAAATTTTTTAGTCTGGGTTATAAATATAAAACATATGACATGCATGAGGAGGCAAAGAAGGTGAACATACTAAGTTCTATCTATAAAGATTTCTTTTACTCAGAAATTGTTCCTAAAATGCTGTAATAGTTTTCAAAATACATACAGCAAATTGATCTTTTAAACAAGGAGGACTGTAATCACATTCTCGGAGACCACAGACATGGCAATCAGAGTAAGAGCTCTGTTTTTAAACTTTCATCCCTATTGAACAGAGAGAGCCATGAACAAAGACGGAACCTTCTCAAGCAACACACAGGTCAAACTGTTCCTACAGTAAGACATTCTTCGCAAAGGAGGAGATGTGATGGAGTGGATGAGACACTGAACCTGGTTAAGTATAGCATCAGATCAGTATACCTTCCTCTTGTTAGCCTTCATTTCCAATTCTTTAATTGTAAACTAACTCTTTGTAACTTTGGGGTGCAAAGATTTTGCAAAATCAGGCAGCAGATGTGAGACACGGACGCGAAAAACCTGAAAACAGATATGCAGGATCTGGATCTACTAGACATACACCCAGTTGAGCTTCACAGGTTACTGTAATATTTATAATACTGCTCCAAGTAGGAAATAGCTCTTGCATTGATGAAAAGTGTTCTCTCTCTTATACCGATGCATTTCTCTAAAGCCTTCACCCTCTTGGTCTAAGATCAGGATTGGAATACAATAAAGATGCGCTTACATGTAACTATTTGTCTGGGTGCAACTACTGATGTACAGCAGCTAGGGGAAAGGAGATATTTGCCTTCTTGCTCAATCACTGATAAATCAGAATATGATGTTACGGACTTGAGGGATTCCATAAAATTTACTATTTTAATTTCAAAAAGAGATTTTGTATTAGTTTTATTAATAACTTTGTATTTAAATTTATATTTAACAATATTTTATATGCAAATGACTTTTTCCTGCGCACATTTAATGTTTGCATTAAAAGGAAATGCTAAAATATTGTTCATGCAAAATGTCTAAGAACCCATGTAGCAGTGTTTCCTCATTGTTTTTGAGGACTTCTCTTGGTTTTTAGTTGGGCATCTTTTCCATAAAAGACAGTAGGGACAATTTCTGCATCTCACACATGCTTACAGTTGTGGGTTTGTTTTTTTGTTTGGTTTTTTTTTTTTTAATTCTGACTCAAAAGCAAGAAAATCTCACAGGGCTGGATGTTAAACACACTAGCATCATTACTTAGATTAAGTTTGGTCTTCACCTTAGGAGGTGACTGACATCAGCATGATCCAAAGCAAAGGCTTAGCATATTCACTACTAGCAAAGTTATTCCAGCAGCTGTTGGATACTGTCTTCACCCCCCCCCCCCCCAGGAAAACATTCTTCCTCATTGAAGTATTACATCAGTCTGCAAAGGACTATCACAAGGGTTCACCTGTTATGAATTTCCCAGAGAAGTCTCATCACTGACTTCTCCTACTTTAAAAACAGCAACAATAAAATATCAGTAATCAATAGCTCTAAATTTACAGGTTCGGTTTCTAGACTAGCTGACGAGCTCTGTGAACTGAAACACTGACCATTCCTCAAAAGTAATGCAGAGAGCTAAGTAACTATCACAGAACTGAAGAAAAACAAAGCTGCATTGGTCTGTAACCTAGAAACTGGTGACTCTTACATGGATACAAGACTTTGAGGGATGCCCTTCTCTGTTAAACCTAATGTCACAGTCTTTAATACCCATTGTGGGTGGCTTCGCTTGGCCTTTTAATTCACCTGTATCAAACAGCAGCTGATATTTTCCTCCTCCTCTCTGCAGCAAGATGGGCCGCATTACCTGACTGGAACGTAGTTAGATAGCTCAGCAATTCATTTCTTAGAGAAGAGCAGCAGATTTCGGTATAAAACAATGATTTGTTCTTAGGTATAAGATCATTCCACTACAGACTTACTCTTCTCAGAAATAACACAGTGACTGTAAGGTATTTTAGAATAGATTCATGTTCTTTGCCATTCTGATGTGAACTTTTTTTCCATCATCACAAGTCACACAAATCCTATTTATATCCTTAAATAGCAAGCCACCACATTACTGCACAAATAACATGGTAATAATAACTTGTCTTCAATTTTAAGTGCCTGCTTTTGTCCAGGCCACTTTTTTTTTTTTTTAATTTTATTTATTTTTACTTTTGAACAGAGCAGACAAATATGCTAAAAGGAGCCAACTTCCTCACTTATTTGGCATTCTTCTCCAGCAGGTTTCTCACTGTAAATTCACATTGACAAAATTTCATAGTGCAGAACCTGGAAGAACAGATGCTGCAGTAGCTGAGCAAGAAATCTAATGACAAACGTAACCAACAAGGCTCGACAGACTCAGCCATCATGTGGGGTGCCTTGCTCTGTGGGACAACAGGTCAAGGATGCAGGAGCCTTTGTGAGGGAAGGAGGGAAAAGCAACCATAAGCTCACCACAACCATTCAGAGAAGAACGTTTCTGTCAGTTTAGCAAATTTTCTGTAAAACATGAGGTGTTTTGAATAAAACATTTGGGTTCAGGAAATCAACATTTCCTGACAGAAGTTTGTTTTCTTAAGTAACTGACTCGTGGTTCCAGAAGAGTGGGCAATTTTAGAGCTCACATGTACAAAGCTAAGCTCTCAGCCCCACTCCAAATGCAATACCAGCAAAATAAGTAACAATATAACCCCCAAGTATTTGGTTATCAGCAATATAGACAGCCACAATGACACACACATCTCTTTCCTGAATGGAATTATCAAAATGGTCAAAGTAATGGAGAAAAGGAAAACCCTAACACTTTCCCTTCTCCAGCACTACTATCTTTTTTTTCCTCCCAACATCTTGTATAATTTGAACAAATACTGCCATATGGAGATAATGCTCCTCTTTTTGAGTCTATTTTAGCAAATATCACACTAGATCAATATCTCATTGATACATACTCTGCCAGACCAGCTGCAATGTCATGTTCTGCTGCTGCTCAGTAATATGAACTGATTCAGTGCATGTAGCTGAAAGCTTTTGCAACATGCTGTATGATTTATAAAAGAAATGGACCATTGTTCTAATACGACAGAACTTATACGGACCCCAGACAATGCAGTAACAAGAAGTTCCAATGATTTCTGCACTGGTTTTTGGTTAGCAAGTCATGTGGGCACAGAAGCAATTTAGCATGAAAGTAGCACCACAGATTTATGGACAACATCCCCTCATGCATAATTTTCCTCAGCACACAAAGCCTTCAATGTGCTTGAATACAAAAACCTCTGTATTTAGGCATTTAGGCTTGTTTAATTGTTGCTGGCTTATTAATTAATCACATTCTAATTTTAGTCTCCCATTTTCCCTGTATACTAACTCATCAAAATTCTCATTCCCCCTATTTTCCTCTGGAGTTCTCAAAGATGACCAGCATATAGCCACTCTGCTTCCCTAACCATGCCCCTCAGCCAGAAAACACAGTCTTTACCAGCAACATTCCCACCGTTTCTTATGAACTTGGCAAGACAATATTTGAAATAAACTTCTCCCACTGGAGGGGATGATGGTGCGACAATCTGTTTCAGGTTTTTCTTAGTATTTCCCTAACAAGATTACAGAAACCCCCATTCTAGGATTTGGTCATCCTCATGAGCTATACCAGGAGCTTCAGTCACAGTGAGAAATCCAAGCAGAAACTTGAAAATTCCTTCAGAAGGCAGCCCACTAGCAATGCTCCACCTGGGACAGTCACTGTGTGTGCGCTTTACACTGCTCCTCCAG
Organism: Falco cherrug; assembly: GCF_023634085.1. Classification (NCBI taxonomy): domain Eukaryota; kingdom Metazoa; phylum Chordata; class Aves; order Falconiformes; family Falconidae; genus Falco; species Falco cherrug. The sequence goes on from NC_073705.1 coordinate 45,635,347, forward strand.
ACTTCTGAAATGGTAACAGACCCAGAAAGCCAGAACCTCAGTATTATCTGCACGGCATCAGAAAGGACTTAAAGTAACAAGAAGAAGAAGAAAGGGACACAAAGAAGGGCAAAAGTAAAGGGGCAGTGTGACTCAAGTGCAGCCCTTGGGCAAAATTCCATTCTGCAGCATCAAAAGTCTGCCAGAGAGACCCCATCAACTCCAGCCCCCTAATCTTCACTTTACGTATCACGTTTAAATTCTACCTTTTCCTTACCAGACCCAAAATAACAAAAACACAAGATGAAAGAGAAATCCTCACATACTTTTGTATGAAATGACATCAGAGGAATATGGCCTGTCTGCAGGGATTTTCCTGAGGCCAGTAAAATCAGACTGAGGCTTCACTCAATTTCTGATTTTTTTTTTCCCCCCGTGTCCTCAATTTTTTTTTCTAAAACTAATAAACAAAAAGTCGATTTTCTATTTTTTTTTTGTAATATGCTTTTTAAAAAAATGCAATTGCTCCATGAAGTTGTGATGAAGCATGGTAGGATAGGAAAGGTACAGACAAAATAACTTTTGCAAAGACTAAGTACTACTATTTTTAAGACATCTACAGTACATGTAGTACTGTAAGTAAGTACATGTAGTAAGAAGCTACGACCTCTTCAGTATTTCAAGTTAGCTAGTACTTTAGTTACAAGTTATTTATCTGCTCAGTTTGCATTGTCATTTGTATTTCATTTCCATGACACTATTGAGATTTATTCAGTCATGAAAGTACTGAACTCCAAGCAGGATGCTTCCTGTGAAAGCGCTAGCAAGCGTATCATCTGAAAAAAGATATTGTGCACAGAATTCAGTTGCCTCATGAAGAGATAATGAGGCAAGCTTAGCATTTAAACTCAAAGTTAGAAAAAGGTTTTTCAGACAGTTTTAAGCATAAATCACAATGATGATAACATCTGTCACATATATATAAACTTAGCTTTCATCAAAATATGAAGGCTTTTAATACAGGTCGTGCTTCATTAAAAATAAATCACAAACCCACACGGCTTGCTGAAAACATCCAGTACGTCTTACAATTTATCTTGCAGAATGTTCTTTGTATTTCTTCTAAGCACACAACTGTACCTTACACCACATCTTCTTTCTGGATATCATTTCTTTATCAGCAATATACTTTTTTTCATATTACAGCTCAAAGTATTTGTATTCAACCAAAGAACAGAAATTACAAACTTGACTACAATATCTGACACAAAATTAAATTAAAACTCATTCCTTGAATATGTTTATATGCTTAAATTTTCCACAATTAAAGACATTTCTAAAAGGAAATTTTAGTGTTGTCTAAAACCTTCATTGTTTCACTATACTTTGCTCCAAGAGCAAAAGATTGTTACCATGAAAGCTAGACATTGTGATTGTATATCTTATTTTTTATGTATTTTTAATTTTTTATTTGTAGGTTTTGTATCTTTTTTAGAAATATTTACAAAAAATGTCCAAAAATCTTAAAAAATTGTAAATTTATTTCCCTGAAATTAGTCAACAGTGTTGCCATTCCCATTCAAGGTGTAAAGGCTAATTAAAGTCATGCAATTTCAGATTGCTGTAAAAAGAAATCCAGTGACTTGTGTGCTCAAAGTTCAGGATTTACCAGACAATTTTAATTTTTCTCCTATTACTGTATTATTGCTGTTCCAGCATGGAGTCAGAAGGCTTTGATTAGGACTACTGAAATCAGCTGAATACTGCATAAAATTCGCACACCAGCTCCAGCTCTCCTAAAGCATGCAGGCTCTGCACTTTCAGGGAGGGAACTGCAGCATCTGCAGGTCCTTGCCAGGAGAATAATGGATAATAAGAAATACAGACTGACAGGTATGCAGAAAGCAACATACATCAGCACCTGATAAGGTCAGGACAAATTTCCTTTCAGATCTAACATCAGCAGAAGACAAGAATTAAAAATGCAATAATCTGTGCAGAGACCTTGAACTTTCTATTTGCATTTATTTCAAAGCTAAGACAGTGGTAAATACTATAATTCAGTAAGGTGACATTTTTGTTCACGTTTGGTCATCTTTCCAGAACATGGTGATTTAATCATCAATTCATATTTAATATCCAGTGCTTCCTTTGCACCTTCCAATGAGCGTAAAATAAACAAGCAAACATTTAGCAGTATGTTCAAAATACAGAATTTAAAAGCATCATTTTAAAGCTAGTTTTCATATTCAACACTACTGATAAAAATGAAGTCATAATTTAAATTAATTTGGTTGTGATATTTTTTTTTATGTGTGTGTTTTAAATCTCTGAAAACTATCATGGCTCTATTCAGAATTAAAGCTCTGCATAAAGGCACCCAACTAAAGCTCTGCTGAGTCTTGCAGTACTTTCCAGCATACACAGTAATGACCTTACACCATAAGGATTTTCTGACAAGTGTTAAATATCCACAGTGTATATGCTGACCTATTTGCAGGGGGGTTTATTCTAACTTCTCAATTACAACATTTGGTACATGATTTAACACAGATCACAAGCAGTATGCTAAGCTATGCAACAGAACACAAGATGTTAGGATACGTGGGGATGCTCAGGTTTCCTTCCAATGGGAACTGATTATGTTAATGGAGATTTAAAATAGAACAGGAAGTTACACCATTTACTCCAGGGATGATCACCTTAGAAATCAACAGATGAGCAACACACCTACCACTGAGATCACAGCAGGTCATCACAATCACCTGCGGCTAATGTAAATTTGGAGGGAACAGAAAGGAAAAAACAACAAAAAAACCCTCAACAAACCACAAAACCCCCTATCTGATATGTGGGAGTCATCATTACACATCTTGGTGATTTAAGTGTTTAGTGAGAAGTTAGAAAAAAGTGGTATTTTGATTCTGCCTTTTGTCCTCTTCCTGTCATTCTACTATAGTGATTTTGGGGGTTTCAGAGGTGTTTTGGGTTTTTGTTTTTTTTTTTTTGGGGGGGGGGTTGTTTTTGTTTTTGTTTTTTTTACACAGATGAAATGTTTTACTAGCTAAGGGTGTACAAAAGAACTCATTTTGCCTATCAGGCAAAACCAGGATCTGAAAATTTGATGGTTTTGAGTTCCATTATAAAAATACAGTCACCTATATTACATCGTTGAGTTTCAAGGAACAGTCACAAGGCTGTTAGTTTTCCTTATTGGTTTTAAGAGAGGAAGTAGGGGTGGGGGGACAAACAAAAAACCCTGCTCAATATACAGAAGATGAAATTGATTAAATAAGCTCAAATTTTTACTGAAGACTCCTTCATTTCAGAAAACAAAACTGATGCCCAAAAGCTTTTCAAGAAAATATTCTAAAGCATTTTACTGCTTGTAATCATTCTTTACCCCATCTTTATTATTTTTAGCATTCCAATTTTAAATATTTTAGACTGAAATATTTTAGGAAATGCAAAGATTTTTTTTTTTTTTTGCCTATTAGTAAGAATTTTTATGCAGACTAGCCATCTAAGCGACCCTGAAAACATCAGCTGATCCTACACTGCATAGATGATCTTAGTTCAAAGTAAGCTTTCTGGTATGGTTGCAAAGTTAGCACACCTGAAGTCACCAACTATGACAGCTACATGGCCAACATGCATGGGTGCAGCCAACAACTAAGTAGACTGAATCAGCCTTCATCTTCTGCCCCAAAAGTGGTACAAAGGCCTTTGTGAAATCATTCCCATGAACTAAACTTACTTAAACTTTGTAGAGCCAGAATTCAAGATCTGGAAAGCATCACTTTTGAGGTAAGACTGGAAAAGTTAGCCTCCAGAAAGACGCATTGTGTGGAGGAAGTGATAAACAAATAAGCTGTAAAAAGAATTTACAAAGAAAGCAGTAATGTTTCCATGCTAAACAGAACAAGCAGTAATAGGCATGAATTTCTGCTAAAAAATAATTAGACTGCACCTCAGAAAAATCCTTCCTATGGAAAGATGAAAGATGACTCAAATGTATTGACCAGGAACATTATAAAATCACCAATCTGAGAGGTCTTTCAGAGAAGGTCAGACAGACATCTGACAGAAGTTTACTGCCTTTGTGTGACCATGAATGACATCCCCAGATCCTTTTTGAGCCCAGTTTTCAATGACTGTATTAGACATCTACCAAAGGTGACTAAACTCTAAAGAAAAGAAAAATCCCATTAACGATGATAGCTGAAAATAAGACTAAAAAAAGCAAAACGAGTGTATATTGTAAAGACCATCTTTTGTTGGCTTTATTCCTCAGGTACAATACTGCACGTATTGCTTTTAATTTTAAATACTGAAGTGGTTCTAATAATATAATATTCCCCTTAATGAAATTGCAGATTCAGTATTAATCAAAAATACTTAAAGAGAAATATTTATTATAATGTCTACTGTCAAGACACGTTCTCATAGTGCTGGTCTTAAAAATCCCTCCTCTGGTTCAATTCACATGGACATTTGTAATATACTGTGGCACCAATACCCATCATTTTCAATAAACGCATAATAAAAACAGCAGTTCACATCTGAGCTCTGAAACAGCAGGGGACACTGTGAAATGGTCCCATCCTACCCAGTGGCCTTAAAGAAAACAGAAACATTGAGCATTTGTGGCCGTATTTTCATTAGTCAATAACTGAAACTTTTTCTCAAAGTACTTGCATACAAGACCTACAGATCTTGGCAAATCAGAAATTCATTTTATGCCATAAACTAACAGTTGGCTCTGCTGTTGTTTTTCTGCTTTCTCCTCTACTCCTCTTTGCAGGAACGTGGTCCTCTATGGTTTACAGATTCAAAAAAACCAAAAGCCTTGGGGGTTTGGTTTGTTTGGGGGGGGTGGGTTTTTTTTTGGGGGGTTGTTTTTGGTTTGGGGTTATTTTTTTTAGTTGAAGGAGAACAAAGCAATGCCTCTGAATTTCCCACAGGTCCAATTTTAATTTGAAGGGGAAAATGAAAAAAAGCACAAGGGGAAAAACCTGTTGAGAAATATAAAAAGGCTAGATATTTAAAAGTCATCTAACCGATTCCATCCTGGAAAAACTAGAACAAAACATATAACTAAAAACATATCAAACCTCTGGAGTTTGGTTCTATTTTCTGCAATTCAAAGTAAAGTTCTGAGATAAGATCACTCCAAGTCCTCACCCTCCCTAAAATTACTACTAATATTTTTTTCTTTTGTCTTCATGTTGGACAATTAATATCAAATTTCTGATTTTCGGGGCATAAGGCAGCAAGAGATTAAGTCTAATTATCCTAGATACTGTTCTTCAAGTTGCTTCTTCTTTAAGCACAAAATTAAGAGAAAAAGACGAGGGAAGAACGGATGGCTACACATAACCAAATATGCAGAAATCACTTGAAACTGTAGTTGCCATGACTGAGCAGAACAGAGACGTGCAGGGGAAAAAAAGTGTATGCAGCTGTAATATTCATCTGTCTGTTTAAAATAATTACCCAAAATATACTCTAATATAAGACACAATGGAATTTTCAAATTTTATTCAACCCGAGTATTCCTACTGAAATCAGTCGAGGACTTAATTAAGTAGACGTAAGACCAGTTTTGAACATTAAACTTTTAGAAGTGACCAAAATCCTGTTTCAGAAAACAACAAAACCTATTTAAAAGTTATTCTGATAATTACATGATGAGGTAAAAATCACATACACATTCATACCAGAGCCTGAAATAAACCTTCCTTTTCCAACACACGTAATATTACAATAAATAGCACACATCAATTTTTTCTCTACAATATTTATATTTTATGGTGTGCCTCTATTTTCCCAAGATGCAAAGTTCTTTGAAGACTTCATTTCATACATGGAGTGCCTAGCAGGGTATTAGAAATATATAAATTCTATATTTCTATCTATTAAAATATATAAATACATAGATATCCCTTAAAAACTTTCTGTCCTAGACTATACCAGACCCTGTACCTGAAAGGTAAGTAATTGGAACATCTCTGAAGAAAGATGATCTTCATGCTTTTTTTGCCTCTAACTTGCTACTGTGGATTAAACTTGCTTGAATAATATCAAGATTTAAGGAAAAAAACCAATGAACTTTCTCCCTTATTTACTGCAATAGCATGTCTAAATTCCCCAGAAGTATAATCCCTTCAAATCTCACTTTGTCCCATCACAGCTGTGCATCTAAATGATGTCATAACCATGAAGTGCCACATAGGAAAGATCTGTACAAAGCAAGAAAGAATATCTAAAAAGTGTCCAATACGGCCGATAAAAATTCCTTTTTCCTAGAGATTCTGAAGAAATTCATAGATAGTTACTTTTGAGTTTGAAACATCTGTACTGCTTCCATAGTTGCAATTTAAGAACAAGCTTGACATCAGGCAAAAGTGCTTTCTTGAATAATCTCCTATGGTGTCCACCATTATAATCCAGACTACAAAACAGGCAAATGATAATTTTTAACTGTTTAAGTTCCTTTTACATGGCCTTAGTAATTCATAGCAGAGGCTTGCCCTTCGAAAGTAATTCCAGAGATAACCTCTAACTTCGTCTCTGTATATGACATTCCTCTGTCACACATCCTTTATATTTCAATAGCGCAATTAACAAGATACCACTGGCACATTATAAGTATCTTAAGCAGCCTGCAGTTTGACCTCAAATTTGTATGCCAGTCAAGTAGAAGTCAAATTATTACTCTAGTTTTCTAACACTAGCCTTTTTCAACAGCATAATTATTGTAAAAACTGTAGTTTTCAATCTAGCAAAGTGACTGATAAAGCACAAATATAGCCCAAAAGATCACAGCATAGTCAAGACTGGAAGGGACCCTTGGAGATCGTCTAGTCCACCCCCCTGCCTAAGCAGGCTCACCTGGAGCAGGCTGCACAGGGTGGTGTCCAATGGGTTTTGAATGACTCGAGAAGAGACTCCACAGCCTCTCTGGGCAGCCTGCAATCACAAAACATGTTTCCCCAACAACCTTCTGGAGATACTTCTGAACACACCTGACAAATTTTATACTTGGCATTTCTTATTAGATACTCCTTTTTAAATACTGTTGGCAGGTTGCTTAAAGAGTTCATCACTACCTGCACTGGACTAAATTCAAGGAACTTGTTTCAAATTCAGATGATCCATTCACTCCTAAACACTACAGTAATGGGTATAGGCAAAGAACCAGAATATTTATCTCTTTAACATAATTCATATATGACAGTTTGTCTGCCTAGCTAATCTCAGATACACAGTTTTCATAACGGTACAGAATCCACACATTTTTACCTCACTTCCCCTCTTCCTATCACAGATAGTAGGAAGGGCTTGCTTTGCAGCAAGGGGTAGAGGAAATGGGATTTTCTGTTCTTCTCATTTACATTAATCTAGATTAGTAGTGGATTAAATCTTGGCAACTAGCATTTTAATATCATTGGCATTTGTTTCTATTTAAATGACTCAACTGTCCAGAGTTTATTTCTTCTCCTAGCAAGGTTCCTTCCAGCAGATCTACTGGGAGAAGGTCTGCAGACAGGGTTAGGTTGGAAATGTTACTGCTTACAGTGTACTTAAGGCACTGGTAAATATAAGAATTTAGAGAGATTTCAGATGTCTGCATTACGCATTTCACAAATTCCTTCCTGCCTAAGGGAGGTAAAACAAACAACAACAAAAACCCTAACTCATTTCCAAGTTAATTTAAAAGCAGTTTGATAGCAGAATATTTGCATACGTTAGCTTCAAGGCAGATGCAGCATATGCCGTCAATTATTTGCACCCATGCCTTTTAAGGTTTTCTTTTCTACAAATACTTTGTACTACAGAATCTATACAGTCCCTTTTTCACTGGCAAGTTTTGGATAGCAAGGTGAGAAAAAAAACAAATTCTTATAAATTTATAGAATATTCCTTTGCAGGGAAGGACTCTAGCATTTTGTATTTTTCCAATTTCCAGAATATACCTTTTCATCCTTTATTTAGTTCCAGACAGCATATACTGATATAACTTGATATACTGATATAACTGAAAATAACTTTATTTTCCCTTTGGAAATAGGAAACAGGAGACAGTTTCTTCCATTAACAGATCAACTTTCCTCATGGAAGTTTGTATTTTACATAGAATGGATTTGAATCATCTCTGCCAGTGGAGATACGCTATACAATCAAGATGCCTTGCTAACCTATAGTGACAAGACCCAGCTTCAAAAACACGTGTAGGCACAAGAAAAGGTGGTGATAAAAATTCAAGGTTCCACCGGCTTTACATATTCTTGCTAGTGAGACACAAGAATAAATGTTAGCACAGCATTGCTTCCCGATCTCCCACTTAGGTGCCAAATCAAGAAATATAAGAATTATTGGTAGTGGCTGGGGCCGGGGGGAAGGCTAACTCAGCTGCTGGTCTGGCAACTACATTTGCCATTTCTCTCTACTGAAATTGAAGGTTATAGTCCAGCACATCCTTCAGCTAAGTGAAGGGATCGTGCCAAAAGCAAAGGCAGCAGAACTGGGTCTCATACTCTTCCAGTCCTCCAGAAAGAGATGATAGTTAAAGCTTTCAGAAATACTTTTGTTTCACTCACATTACTGGTTGTTCTAAGAAATTATACTTCTCTTATGGTTGAGAAATAACTGTGTACGTACATAAATGAAAGAATTAACACTGATTTGACAGCTATTATCTGTGAACTACAAATGTGTGGCTTAAAAAGTAGGCGAGGGACATACTAAGCCTGTAACTACTTTTCCCATAATTCACGCTAACTGAAAATGGATTTACATTAGTCTTTTATTATTCTGGGAAAGAGAAATGAATTCCAGTTTTTCAGTCCTCCATGCTGACATAAGCTTAAAACCTATTCATTCTCTTAAGCTTCAGCATTAACTTTGGATGCACAGCTACCCAATTTCTCCTTTATTTCTTCTTCTTCCTCAAACTCTTTCAAGAATAATAATTTGAATAAGCATTTCAAACAAGATTAAATGGACTATGGATCTTGATTTATTTCTATGGACATTTTCTTATATCAAATGAATCACAGGTGAGTTAAGTTTAATTAGTGTGTAATTTAAATATCTGGGCGTAAATTTTATGTGTATAGTATTTTGTGGCTTTTACCTTATTGCTCTGACAGGAGAAGTATATCTTCATCATAACCTGAAGCAGAAGTGTAATTCATGACTTCAAAAGACAGAAATGGAACCAAGAAATTACTGTTACTGTTAACTAATCAAAGTTTTTCAAAGGAAATCATTAGGAAATCTGGTTTGTTTAAGGTGCTCAGCTGAAAGCAAGTAAAATCTGAAATACTACGAATACCAAGTACAGGATCTCAGTAGAAACTTAAAACCATCACTATATAGAAAGCTTTATTTTATGCTTTCATTTTTTCATGAAATTAATTTATCCTCCCCCAAATAATAAGATTAATAAAAGTTGTTTTCAGAAAATGTTTAAAGGATGAGAATAGATGTTCTACCAGTGACTTCTCTGGTGAACAGAGCTGCTTATGCATGCAGGAACGATACCCAGAGCAACAACAGTAATAAAGAGCAATTTATTGCAGTACTCAAAAACTTAAGCACGTGCTGAAGGGTGAATTTTTGTAAACACATCAAGGAAAACGTCTGTCATGTTTGAAATACAGACTGTTACACTGCTGCATTAAAACACTCAGTTTTGCGGATATTTGAAAGTAATTGAACTTTGTAAGACTTTTCAATTTGAATATATACATTTTTTCAAGCTGAAAGTATTTTCTGCCACAGAAGTTACAGAAGATTGAAGAACGTAAGTATCTGCTAAATGCAATAATCTAGAAAATAATCTGTAAATAAAAACTACTGTAAAATGGAGCGTTGAGACTGTGAAAATTAATCAATAATTACTTTGACAAGAAGCTTTCTTGAGAGCCCCTATCTTTGAATGTTAAATTATGAAAGCACAAATCAGGTGTTGAACACAGCCGTGTTTAGTGTACCTCTCAGATAACATGCTCTTGCACTGTTTCACCAGGGGAGGATGTTAAAAGACTCAATCTTTAAATTTAAAAACTAATTGTGTTTTATTGTAAACTCATACCACAAAATCAGACTTGAAGGGTTTTAATTTTAGAGGACTATTAGAAAAAGAAGATGGATAACCGAGAAAGTACTGTTATTATGCAGGTGAAGGTTAGTATTTGGAAAAAAACAACTTCGTTTTGATTCCAATTAACCGATCCTAATTAAATAAGCTCAAATCCTATGTGTTGATTACAGAAAATTTCAGACCAAATGGTAAATATCCTGTAAGATCAGGTAATACCAAGAAAATTACGATACCTAGAGATGTCTACCATTTGATTTTGAGATTCAGAAACCATTATTCTTCACAATTTACATCTAAAAAGGTTTAAAAGGATAAAACAAGCATGCAACAGCAAACTCATGCAATGTCTTCCCATAATTTCAAGGGGCAGGAGCTTGAAAGAGAATGCACAGAAGCAGTTTGGTTTTTAGGGGTGCTTTTTGTATGAAGGAAAAAAGTATATCTAAAACTAGATATAAAAAGCATGAGGTTTTCTAATAAAAAAGGGAAAAGCAAATTGCAGATTTGTTATTAATAGTAAAGAAATAATGGTTTTTACTTATTTGTTGTTTACTAGCACTGTCTTGAGTATATGAATATAGTTGACCTGATTCTGCCCTTGGGCTGTGCAATCCAGGTGACTGTAGTCTTGGCCAGAAATTCTGCTTCCTAACTTCTTACAGGCCAGAGTTTTGAAATGTATCACAGCCACAAGGTTTTAGGCCCACAGGCTATTTCCTTCGAGCCAACAGAAACAATTACATTGCTGAAGGCAACCACAAGTTGTGAAAGCACTGCTGAATAAGCTGGTGATAGAATAATAATGCAGTGTGATATCTATTAAAATACAGGTGCTTAACAACAGCTTGGAGCTACCTAATGTGGTATTTCAAGTTCACCTCAGCTTTTCTTAAGTAAACATGGAAGTAAAAACTGTAGCATTTCCAGCTACTGATGTGTGCAACTACACAAATATAACCTAGATATGTGCTCCAGCTACGCTCATAAATCAATAATTTTCACAACAGGAGGGCTGTTGATTGCCCTTGACATAGAAAGTATCTTAAATTTTAAGCACAGCTTTCTTCCTCCTTTAAATTCTTTTAGCTGTATGGTATGTTGCCAGCTTAATGCAACGGAGTATTTTTGATGAAGCTAACGTTGTAATACTGTAAAATTAATTAAACGCTTTATTTTTTCAGTGCTATCCAGTAGAGAGCAATTTTGGGGGTTTGCTGTATTTACAAGTTGCAAGTGCCCTGGGAAAGTGTCACTAACACAAGATGGGGGGGGACGACACACAAAATGGATTAGCTGGTACTTCAAGACACCTAGGTCAGACTGCAAAAGCCTAGGTAACAAGCCACATAACTAAAATGAGGATACTATATTTTTATCCTTTTAGATGTTTAACATTGTTAACTGCATGCATCATATGCCATGCTCAGAGCTGTTCTAAAGTCCCATTTGTTTGATCCCTTTCTCCTGCTTTTCCTGGCAGCAAGAGCTACGCCTGGATTACAGTTACTACTGTGCAAAAGACTCACAATAAAACCTGACAGTATATAAACCATTTATCCAAACTGGACTTTCATTAAATGGGAATTTAACCCTTTTGGTCTCACAACAGATTTTAAACAAAGCCGAGCAAAACTAGTATCATTTTTTAATCAACTAAGTGTAAAAATGGTAATTTTTATGCTTAAAAATGAGCAAGATCAATCAATCTCAAAATTCATTAGAGCAAGACAGATGCATCAAAAGTAGCCTGTCCTGTGAAATCTGAGAACTCTCGAATAGCAACCATAGTAATGCTCTTTAGATGTATATGTACAGCCTGCTGTAATTTGATTAACTGGGAATGATATTTTGTTTACTGTGCATTTGTGAATATGTTCTTTCACTCTCTGTTGTTAGAAAATTTATTCCGGTTTTCTACCACTTGTATTGTGAAGGAGAGATGAAGGACAGGAAGAAAGGACAAAAGAATCTCTCATCCAGTGTATTCAAATCAATAAGGAGGACATTACAGTTCATTGCCAATGCCAAGATTTCCAGTGCATATACAATAGTCTTAATGGCTTCTTTCAGAAGAGAAATTTAACAGCACAATCCTCTTCTCCCCTCAAAAGTTTTAGCCACTCATTCACCCAGTGTTTTCCAGTCCTAAATGGGTAATCAGAAGAAAATGAAGGGGCTAAAAAGAAAAAAACCAACCCAACAAGTAGGATTCACGCAAAAAACCCACCCAAAACAACAACAAAAAAACCCAAGACACTCCCCCCAAACCCACTGTCACTTGAGATAGGGTCTTTGAAGTAAAATTGTAAAGACAAATCCTAAACTACCTTTTTTTTTTTTAAAGCCTGCATTATGTAATACCCAGTTAAATGCTGACATGTCAGTGTTGACTGTCTACTTGATTTGTTTTGTGTAAACAACAAATAAAAGCACCCTCACTATTCAGCTTAAATTCTCAAGAAGGCAACAGGGAAAGAAAACCGAAAAAAAATCCACCAGCATATGGAGAAGCTAAATTTGATGTTTCTCTACTGTTGACCTACCCTATCCTTAAAACAAGCCTGTGTTAAACCATTCACAAAAATAAATACTGAAGTCACACCTTTAAAATAGCACAAACAACATCCAGCGTATCTTGTTATCTAACCACGCAGGAGAACTCTGCCAGTTTACATCCCCAGGAAATTTTTTATCAAGAGACAGGGAGTAAAAAAAAAAAAAAAAGGAATTATAGAATTCAAAACTGTAAGCGTTCCTTTTTTTTTTTTTTTTTTTTTTTCCCTTTTCCCCTCACTTTGTCAACTAAACTAAAAAACAAATCCCATGACTTCAGGAAACCTCCACTGTAGGTGGCTAAGACTGGAAGATGCATGAGCAGGGCTGCTTCAGACTCCCTTGTTCCCAGTGGTCTCCTGCCACTGGCCTCCCTCTTGCCCTTTAGCAAGGGTGCATGCTAGTCCTACTCGCCAAAATTCAAGGTTCAATCTTAGTAAGGCATGTATCTCAAAACAGAAAAAAGTTATAAGAGCCAGTGCTCTACAACATCCAACTGCCAATGCCATTACTGACTGCTGGAGTTCAACACATGCTCATCTATCGTCACACAAGAGTATGATGAATTTTGTCAACTCTGAAAGGTGCTTGAACTGCCAGTTGAGATGTTTGCATCGACAGTGTGGTTCATGAGCATACAGAAGAGGTCCAGGATCTAACTCAAGTATATATTAATTGCTATCAAGTATCTGAATTTTTTTTTTTATGCTTTAACAATCATTAGCATTTTTGTCCTTAAACACGTACACACAACAAGAACAACTGCCTAAGCATATAATTTACTAACACTCTTTAAACCTGAGGAAGTGGGACCAAAATTTTTTGCTACATCAAGGTCTTCGATCTGCAGCTGTTCCACATGGCAAATTCCCATTTCAGGAAATTGGTGCTCTGTTCCCAGAACATACACAAAATCAAACTCCCAATGAAAATACACAATGCAGCTTGATTCTGAGAACAAAGTATCATTTCACTCTCTAAGTCTTCATAATTCTGCATTCAAATGATTTTTTTAATTGCAACGGGAATTCCACAATGCTTTCATTCTCTCAGGGAAAATTACTTTTTTCCTACTTTGAGGGCAAATACAGTACACCAATATTGTATTTTTCTATATGCTTACATTCTAGCTGCTATTTCAGAACATGGTTCTAGGCTACAGATAGAAAACCACCTGCATCCTACTCACTACAACACTGGTTCTAACGAAGAGACACATAATCTGTTACCAAGGTAGAGATACAGAATTTGAAGGTCAAATTAAAAGGTTTCTCTTCATTAATGACATACATATCAGTATCATAAAAGTGATCCTGAACAAGCCGCTGCTTGCAGTGTTGAAGGTCCTTACAAAGCATTATGACTAGTTTTATCACCTTTTAAATTTTAAAAGGTGTCTTCTCTTGCTATATGAATTTTTATTGCTTTATACGTGTCTTTTCACGCTGCACACTTGAAAGTACCCACTGAAATAAGCAGATGTTTAATTCCCAGAGAACGTGTCAATGCCTGAAACTTGTACAAGCAATGCAAACCTGTTACACACAGGAGCCAACAGATTCACAAATGACACCCACATTTCCCTATGGAAGAAAAACCTCAAGAGAAAGCAATGAAAAAATACCACTCTGCTGGAAAGAACGAAAACCCATCACTCCAGCTTCTTTAGTTAGGGGGGAAAGCTTGGATGGAAAAAACTTCTAACCCTTAGTCAGACTGCAGCATTACAATCACAGAAAATAAACAAGAATTTGTTTATTTTTATTTATTGTATATATAAACATATTTATATGCAAATAAATAATATATATTTATTATTTAAGAGGAAAGATCTTAAAAGTCAAACAAACAAACAAACAAGAGACTGATTTCTTATGAAATAATATTTTAAATATCTGCAGGAGTATAATCCATACAGTTTACTACAAGAGTCTGTTCAAATAAATTTACCACCCTAATTAAAAATCCTCCTATATATCAATTTATCAATGCTATTAATTTGTATTAGTTTTGTGCAGTTTGAATATTCTGATCCGCTCATGACAGTAAGACTGAAAATCACACACCTGCTGCTTTGATAAAAAAAAAATGTTTGTTTTTTTTTGTGAAAGTTGAAAACCTCATCATTTTTCCCATAATTAATGACTCATTTTCATAAGCATGCCATAAGACGACAAAGACGATAAATGAACGGTCACGGAAGCATATACAACTGAATGGGGAAAAATTACCAGCTTAGTATTAAAAGCAAAAATCTTAGGAATACTGTTCTAATGATAAACAGACTTTCATCAATCCTGAAATCCATAAACTTCCACTTTCAAACCAGGCACCTACAACTTTGTGACTTTTTTTTTTCCTACTTTCAGTGGGATTTAGCAGCTTAAGTCCCAAATCACTGAGGAAAGCTTCTGAATATCTTGGATGCATTATTTCTATTAGTGTTATACATGTATTTATATGCTAGTTTAGAATTTGGGCATATAAGCATCTTAGATACACCTTCTGTATGCCACATACAGTATCTTAGGAGTAAATTAAAACATCACAAGTACAGGTTTTCATTTTGGACCACTTCCGTTTAAAAGATCGTTTGAATATTTCAGAAGTATTTTTATTCTCATCTTTATGAAGATGTTACAGTATTCCTTCTGCATATCACTCCCTTTTACTGGCTGCTACATCTAGAATACTTACATCTGGAGATCTGGCTTGCTTTCTGATAGTCTTTCAAATACATTCAAGGTGGTGATAGATGTTAACAGAAGTTCAGGAGTATAAAACTGTACAGCAGCTATATAGCAGGTTCAGATGGATATTACAGTTTATTTTGTCTTTCAGTAACTAAACTTAAGAAACCCTAATTCTTAAAACTATTAACTGAACAAGTCTTACTCTCAGTCAATGAAAAGTGCATAAAGCTGTTGTCAAAGCTCCACTTTGAGCACCCAAACTAAAGGAACACTTTGATATGTAGAAGAACCTAGGATTTTAACGTGTTAAAAAACCCCAAAACATTAATCCTTACTTGTTTATATGATTACAAAACAGAATATTGAAGATTTTTCTTATCTGTAAAAATAATCAAAATGTTGCTTTTTCTATTTTCATTTTTCTATTTCTAAAGATTGCAGATTAGTGAAAAAATCAATTACCAGAGATGCAATCAAATTGGAGGCAAATGTCATTGCTTTATAACATTCTAAGTTTGAATTTTTACGTTTTTCTAATGCTTTCTCCCTTGGACAAAAGACTTTTTTTTTCAGCTTCTTCACAAATGACTTACCGGCAGTGTTTATGTGATCCTGTTAAAGTTTCAATCACAAAGCATTCCCCTTCATTGAGACAATATGCAAGATCCTTGTCTTTGCATGGCTTAAAGTGCTCAGATCGCTCAGTGGAATACGTTGTAGTATCTATGGAGAAACAAAACAAACAAAAAAAAGAAAGGCTAAATATTGGATGTTTTTAAAGTATACATTAAGTAAATTTGATCAAATTGGTCTCAGTAACATCAACTGATCAAGACAGACTAATTAATAGAAATGGAAAGCACAGGGCACACAAAATTCAGTGTAATCCCAACATTATTTGCAATGAAGCTTCTTAAAAAGATTCACAAAAGGAACCTTGTATTTGGAAATACTACCAGGAAAATGAACTAGAATACAGCAGGGTTCAGTATAATTTCAAGTACTTGTAATTTCCAAAGTATCCCTTCCAAAACGTAAGCACACCTATTTTGTATTCTTTAACCAAGAGCTATATTTTTATATTAATATACTGACATATGGTTTTTAATAAAATACTTTTCCATGAAAAAGGAGCAAAAATACTGAATATAGTAACAACCTTAAAAAAACAAACCCACAACATAAACCACACAACAAAAGAAAACAAAGCCAAAAACCTAAGGACAATGCTAATTTGAATCACCAGTCACAATAATTGGCCTAGAACTTAAATACAAGCAATGCACCACAGATTGTGTCATTTCAGGTACACTATCTGTTAGGTTTCTATAGGTCTGTCCAAACACCCCAGCAACACAGTTCAAAAACCTGATTATAGTTTGGACTGTTGGCTGTAACTTTGGAATACGCAGTTACATGATGAGATTTGGAATAGGCTGACAGCACGTCAGGGTGAGCTATCATTCCTGTCTTCTAATACATCTCTTTAACCTTCCCAATCCGGTTGGATTATTCAACAATTAAGTGAAATTTTCAGAGGAAGACGTCTGATAGATATTTTAATTTTCTTCACTAAGGCAAGGTTCTTTCTAATGAAGTGTGATTTTCAAAGTAGACACTGATTTCCAGAGCACCATGATTCAATGTCCTTATACAATCTTAATTCTCAAAGTTTAAATTCCTACTCATTTTGTGGGGAAAAAGACCAGGATTTAATATACTATATGTTAAAATTATAGGTGGACGTTATGTACCATACAGACTATTACAAAATATTCTGCTGCCTGCTATCAAAGGAATGAAGCTGTGCTCAATGCACATAGAACTTTACAAATTCAAAATTATATAAACACATTAAGTTGCTCTTTTCTCATAACTTGATATAAAGTAAATAGCCAACAAGTTAATACCAAGGTGAAAATCAAAACACTGAAATACAATACACCTGTAAGTACTGTCCTGAAAGACAACTCAAGTAATTGTAAAAGTCTTTCAAAGTAACTTTTTTTTCATTCTTAGTGTATTATCTCAAATAGCACTACAAGTTTTCCTTGTTAACCAGACTAAGCAAAGGAAGATTAATAAAATATTTGAAAAGAATAAGAAAATCCACACCCTGATCTTTGTATGCAAGACTTTTTTTTTTTTTTTTTTTCTCCCCACCCAGAGAGAAAAATACGGTAGTTTGAAGTTTTCAGTGGAGAGAAAAAACATCCTGGGGATAAATTTCAAAGTTTCCCTTCAAATGCTTTTGCAGATTCAGAATAAAAGGTCCTGCCATTTTCCCCCTGACAGCAATACTTACAAAAAAGTGCAGGCTATAAAAAAATTACTATGTTTTTAATAACTGCAAGCAAATCCTGAAGTGAAATGTATCACATTGAATTTTGGAAACAATACAAGATTTTTGTAAATGCAAACAGTGACAGCACATCACTGTTGACATTCAGAGAATGATCAGGTTTTACATAGCAGAAATATCTTCAGATACAAAATAGTAGCCCAGTTACCTTTTAAGGCCAGTTTTACACAGGAGCAATTAAATGGCCATTTAAAATTTGATTAGGCAAAAAAAGTAAACGGTAATCGGATATATTTCTATCCCTTTTAAATAAGGAAAACCGAAGATAATGGTATTTGAAAGCACTTTTCATAATTACAAAAGGTAATTAAAACTATTTGATGAGCAGCAGCTCAATTTGATATGGATTTAGAGAACAGAACACTTATATTTGCCAGCCTCCTCTGAAGAAACTATCTGTGCAAATACTTTTATGAAAGTAGTTGCATTATATGGAGCAAAGTAAGCAGAGATGTCCCCAGAGGACAAGAGCAAGACTAAGGAGACACACAGGATCACAAAGCATGTCTTTGAGCCAGTGACGCAGTGAATTCTCAGAGTGCAGTGTCTGAAGTGCAGGATACTCCTCTTCTACCATAATTAACGCCAAAACTTGTCAAGGTCAGCATTTTTGAGTTTTAGATTCAAAATATATTCTTCAGAGGTTTTGTTTGGTTTTATTTTAATCACTTCTCTGTTCCATATTATTCAAGATTAACTCACATCCACAGCAGGAACTTTTGCCAATTCAGCTGTGTCAGAGTAGAGCTAAGACTGAGCACATGACGTATTACACTGGCAAAAGTGCCACTGAAGATACAGCCACAGCATAGTTTAATTTGAGTACTAACAGAAATTACACAGGTAATTAGACTGCTCTGCTGATATAAATTGTTAACAAACTATGGCCAGCCAGTACAGCAAGCCAGCCAGCCAGGACTGGAGTCTCCGACCCTTCCAGAGGAGTGACATGGTGCTCTGCCTATGCAGAGCTGAAGTCAAAACCTTCCCCTCAAAGCCCCATCTATTTTATTTACAAAATAAAAGGACTAAGCTGTGATGCTTCATTTTCTCCACTGGGACATGATTTCAAGCTTTTCTTCCACTGTTTTCAATTCTGTCACTGGTGCTTCAAATAAAGCACAACAGTTGAGGATAACAGTGATGCTGACAGCTTATGACAGCTTTGAAAACCACTCCTTAACCTGAGAAGTATATAATATTTTGCTTGGAGTTGCTGTTTTGGTTGGGTTTTGGGTTTGTGGGTTTTTTTTTGTTTGTGCGGGGTTTTTTTTGGTTTTGGTTTTTTTTTAAAAAAAAAAGCAAACCACAAATAAAGTCTCATTATAGGTCAGTTTTAAGTTATAGCCTTTTATGTCTTGGAAATATTTGTGCAAGTCTAACCAGGCTGACACACATGGAAATATATGTCTATGTACAGCTGTCCCGTGGCCTGCAAAAATCACGTGACTTAGCTACAAAAGTCATTCACTAACATTCAGAAGCTGTGTAACTAACTGATATCCTGGATATCCCTAGAGCTGTTTGGTGTCTTCTGCTGGATATACTCACACACAGAAAACAGAGTTTTCTGAAATGTTACAATCCTCCTGTTATTTCATGTTGCACTCATGATGAAACAAACTCTTACAGCTTCATTGATTATTGAAAAAACAAATCCTAAAACCTTGTTCTAAACAGAAGTACAGAAACAACAGAAAACACTGTAGAGATTATACAGCTTTCTTTATTCTTTTTGTAATAAAAAATAAATCCTATTGTTTTATTTGCCCACCTCCCACTTTTTTTTTGGACTCCTAACAGAATCCTGAATTGACTTTTCCATGGTGGAACTGTCCTTCATAGCTCCAGAAGCCTGCTAAGTATCTACCATTCCATTGTAAAGTTTTTTGTGGGTTTTTTTTTTGTTTCTGTTTTTATAACTGATATATCGCAGGCATTCACAAAATTACTGGTACTGCCCTTTAATTTATTTCTAGTCTTTGAACAGGGGTAGCAGACCCAAAAAATTTATAGGTAACAAAAGAGAACTTCTTTTAAGTATTCCGATGTCCTTGAATTCAGTACATAAATAGCAATAACAAATAATCCATTAAAGTTGTCTTTTTTTTAATTGTCAAGTGTCCAGGTGTTTCATGCTAAAGCAGTGGGAGCTATTGATTTCTGATGGATTTTTTCCAACTAGATGAGAGTAAAGAATTTCTAGGCATTTTTTCTTTATTTTTCTTGCCTCACTTGAGCAACAAAGCTTTATGCACGATTCCCATACTCCAGAAGTAGGTATACCATTGCTAAGTCTCATATAGCACTGTTTAATCAAATGAACAAGAATTAAGTTCCCATTTCAAAGGAAGGCTTCGAGATCCTTTACTTACAAGCATGGAGTTGATTAAAAACAACAGTCCTTTGGGAATGTTGGGGAAAAAAGAAAACAGTAGAAAATGTTCAGATGTTATTTTTTTAAAGTCTAAAGCTTAGTTAGTGTTAGCAATTTTGTATTCTTGTCTCATTGAACTATTTCATCATGTTTATAACAGCACAGGATGGCTCATTATAGCTAATTTATTGAATGATCTTCAAGACATGATATAGGTATTATAAATAGTATCTCCTCTTTCAAGGCTACCATATTAATTGTTTCCAGTACTATGCTCTGATATTAATATATCTGTAACTGCAAAGGCCAAATGCAGGAAAAGAGAGAATATACGATTTAAAATATCCTGGGAAACAGCAGCACTCATGGCAGCTGTTCATGCACAGACTGCAGCAGCAGTAACCATTACCACCCGTCACATCTCTCTAGCAGCATTCTTACTGTAGAAGCAGACTGTACTGGATAAATCTCCAATAAAAAAAGTTTTCCATGCCAGCTTTAAGTGATACAGTGCTTACACATTACTGTAAGTATTTATTCCATATAGATAGCCTTAGTTGTTGTAAAAAGAGTGAAAAAAGTGACCTAGGATAACAAGAGTTGAAAAGACCCTGCTTAACTCTTCTGAAGCCACTAGTAGACAGGCATCCAAATTTTGTAGCTACACAGTAACATTCACTTATTAACACAGGCACGGCAACTACCTAGTGCATTCCCAAGGAGGTATTTTTAAGACCCCACATTTGGTTTAAAGCCAGAGCTCATACGCTGAAAGACTTTTTAACAATACTGTATATTTTGACTACTGCTGGGTATTACCAGCTTTATAGATTCAGTATCAACATGCAAATTACTTTTTCCTTTATCTTGTTATTCATTTATAACTGATCATTTCTCTGAGAACCACCATAAAAGTGACATGCTTATTTTAAATCACTGTTCCCATTTTTAAATGCACTACAAAAAAGCCAATTACAAACAACTGGACTTGCTCTCTCAATGCAGCTCCAGTTACCAAAAAAAAAAGAAAACCAAAACAAAACACCCAACAAAAAACCCTTCTCAAAAAAATCCAATCTTTTTCCCCAATATATTTTTTTATCTCTATTGCATTCTATAAAGAAGGAAACATAAAAGGTCATTTAATAGCATATACAGAGTTAAATTTTATGTTCATTGAAGTCAATGGCAAAATATTTACAATGACTTAGTATAACAAGGGTTCCCTGTAGTTCTTAGAGAATCCCGTGGTGCTTCTCCTTATATTTTCAGATTACATGGGAGCCCTTCTAGAAAGGGACTTGCAAAAATTAAAAATACACGCAGAGCAGTTTATACATTACCTTGCTTACTCACATACCCTGAATCTTAAAACCTAAATTTTATATATAAGCCCACATACAAACCTATTTACATATAACCTAAAATTTCTATTCCTGTGCTTTTGGAAGTAAACAAAAGTTAGGTAAGGGGAAAAGATATCAAGCCTTAGCAAGATATTTATTAAGGGAGAAGAAATGGAATCCTTAAATATTACTTGCAAACGTTTGCTATGAATTAGCCTAGGCTGACAGTGACTCTTTCTTAAGTTGTTGATATTTGTACAGTAAATATTCAAGACACTCATTTTTAAAGCAAAGTAGAGATCTTCACGTTACTGCTAGCTGAACACCAGTTGGCATCAGCCATGGGAGACTGCTGGGATAATTGAATTTATTAATTCTAGTAATAAATTATGAGTAAAAACCTAAAGATATCTAGAAATTAAAATGTTATTTTTTAAAATCATAACAGGATTCTTGTTCTAAATGTACTTGAACAGTTTGCATGGATTTATCTGTGATTAAAACCCAAACCAATGAAAATATGGAAAATACTTTACTACATTTACAGAGACAGTTTTGTATTAGCTAGCAATCAAGTGCTGAATGATGATTATTCAAGCAGCTACCCCTTAGCCATTTTGTGCCAGACAAAATTTTATTTAATCCAATAACACTTTAAAGGCTTTGATTGCATTGTGATATAAAGCAAAAATGTGCTATAGATACGGGAGTACTTGTAGCTTTTCTATTATCCTTCAGATTCAATTGAACAAATCAGGATAATTTAGCAACAAACTGATAAAGCAGCAGATACATCAAAACACAGTCATCTACACTAGCTGGCTTCCCAGTGAGATTGTGGAGGTAGATGAAATTATTATCAGTGAGAGATGATCTGAATATGGAGGGGGGGGATATTTAATTCAGAGGATTATATAAGAAAGCTCATGTGATGTTAACTCAACAAGCACTTTCCTACAAAACATTTCTCTGTGGGTACAACCAATCACATCCTGAATCAGACTGCTTTTCTCCCTGTATCACCAGAACACAGCATCACATCCACAACTGCACAGAAACAACAGCTCTAGCTCCGAAATGTACACAAAATTAGAGACAGTCATCTCTCAAAAAACTCAGCACACACTCCCTGTCAGTCACTAAAATTAGTGCTTGAAGTGTGACCTGACTCCAAAATTAGTACTTAAAGTATGAACTTGTTCCATAAACGTTTCTCACATTTTCCAAATGCTTTATCAGTTTGAACAGATGACACACAAGTACTAATCCATATCTTGAAAAATGTATTATAGGATTTTCAAGCTACTAGTGCATTAATAGCAAAATATCACGCGCTATTAGACAGCTGTTTGCTTACTGCAAAACTCTTATGTACTGAAGTATGTATTTCGTGACTTAAAAACAACAAGTCAAGCAAGCACTGTTTCCAAAAACAATGCACAAAAAAACCCGCCCACCTAACCGTATCTTGCAACTGAAACTCAAAAGCAGAAAACCAGATAAGGCTAGCATCCCTCCAGAATGCATTATCTGATCACATCTGTCAGAACTTACATATTGAACCCTGAACACCAATGGCATTAATTTATACACGTGCAGAATTGCACATCAGAGGGTGCATTCTCCTGTACAGCTCAAACTGAAATCAGTGAGAGCTGAACAAATGGGAGATGACTCAGTAGAGAGCCCACAAGACACAAAAGGCCAGGGTTTTTCAGAAGTTCAACACCTAGGTGCCAAAGACACAGGAGTGACTAAAACTCTAAAAGGTTTGAGCTTTCAATGTGAAGAGTTATTTTGAAAATTGAGTCGTGACAGTTCTGATGGGCACTCTAGGGGCAGAGTGCTTTTGCCAATCAGACATGCATTCAGGTGTCTTTTGATAGAACTTCCCATTAATTGATCTAAAAAATTCATAGAGGAACTCAGTGAAAAAGCAGCATACTCGGGATGGTGCCAAAAATGGATCCATCACCTACACCACGGCTTCTCTCTCCTTTGACCACTAGCAGTCCCTCCCACCTCAGTATACAGGCATCACTGGGGTCACCAATACCCCTTGAGACTGGATGGCACCAAAAGAAACACCCTTTTGGGAATGAGGAAATAGCTCTAAGAAATAGTCCCCAATACAAGGAGAAACTGAAATACAGTTAAATTAAGTGACTTTGCAGCACAAAAGCAAAATAAGTTAGAGAGCGCTAGAAGGGGGGGGGGAAGACAGACAGACGAGCTAGAAAGGGGAAAAAGAGGTTTCTAGGGTTGCAATCAAAACTTAGAGAAAAAAGAAACGACTCGAAGAAAAATTCTGCATAGGTTAAAAGATGCTAGAATAAAGCAAGTGTAACACACTACATCTTTGGAACCACCAGTGGTCTGCAATTAAAATGAAATAACTAAGAAAAAAATAGTCACACAAAACCTAATGTATCAAACCTAAAGTAGAGAACATCAGGAAGTTTATGATTAGATATTTTTGGCTCAGTTTGGCTACTGAAGAAAATCTTAGTTTCAAGCAATGACTAGTCATTATTTATCAAGAATAGTAATAAAAATAAAGTTGCCGTAAACAACTCAAAATCATGTTCCTTTACTTTTTGTGCTCAGAACCTAGCGATCTCAGGACAATTAAATCTCATTGCCTAGGAAGGAGCGTCACTTTAACTGGATTTGCTTAGAGCTCCTTGTAAATAATTTTAAAGTGAAGATTTTCATATCTTTACACTTTCACATCCAATATATTTGGAAATTTAAAGAAACCAGCCACTAACAATCCTGACAAGGCCAAGGTTCTCCATCCCTTCTTTGCCTCCATCCTTACCAGCACAGCTGGACCTCGGGGTCACAAGATCAAGCACCATCAACAACAGTGTGTTGACCCACCAGCTGTGGAGGAAGGACTGGTCTGTGGCCTTTGCCAGGCCACTGCCTATAATCTTTAAAAAGTCCTGGTGATCAGCGTCACACCTATCTACAAGAAGGGCTAAAAAGAGGGCCCAGGAAAATACAGCCCCATTAATCTTACTCCAGTCTCTGGGAAAGTAATGGAGCCAGGCCTCCTAGGAACCGTCACAAACCAAAACATGGAGCAGACTAGTGGGAAAAGCCACCACACGTTTCCCAAGGGCAACTCATGCCTGATAACAATGAAGTAACATGTTCAGTCAGCGAGGGGAGAGCAGTGGGCCTTGTTTACGTGGGCTTCATCACAGCGTGGGACACGGCTCCCTGCAGCCTCCTGCCAGGCTCCCTGGGCGG
This sequence comes from Falco cherrug, assembly GCF_023634085.1. Lineage (NCBI taxonomy): Eukaryota > Metazoa > Chordata > Aves > Falconiformes > Falconidae > Falco > Falco cherrug. The sequence continues at coordinate 45,660,026 of NC_073705.1, forward strand.
GCGGTCCATGAGGCGAGCAGGGAGTGGGCGGCAGGGTGGCAACCAGCAGCTCCCACTCAGGCTGGCAGCCCCTCACATGTGGGGTCCCCAGCATTGACACCAGGCCCCGCGCTGCTCAACATCATGAACGACCTGGGGAGGTGGGATCTGAGAGCACAATGACGCTAAACTGGGCGGTGAGGTGGATGAGACAGAAGGGAGAGCCACCTTACAGGGACAGGCTGGAAGAGCAGGGAGGCAAGAACTGTGTGAAGTTTAACAGAGACAAGTGCAGAGCACTGGCACCTGGCATGACATAAACCACGAGCCCAGTACAGGCCAGGACGTGTGGCTGGAGAGCAGCCTTGCTGAAAGGCACCCAGGGGTCCTGGTGGACAACAAGCTGAAGGTACATCAGTGGCACGCTGCTGTGGCCATGGAGGCAAATCAGACCCTGGGCTGCCCGTGCAGGGGCATTGCTAGCAGAGAAAGAGATGTGATCATTGCACCCAGTGCTTGCGAGGCTGCACCTGGATACTGTGTCCAGTTCTCATCCCCACATTTAAAAGGAAACAAGGACAGATGGAGAGTCCGAAGTAAGGCCATGAAGATGTTCAAAAGACTGGAGAACCTGCCTTAGAAGAAAGGCTGAAAGAGTTGGGTCCTTTCTCCCTGGAGAAGAGAAGGCTCAGGGGGAACTCATCACCATTTTCCAATACTAAATGGCAGCTACAAAGAGGATTGAGACTTGTTCTCCACAAGGAGCCACATGGAGAAGACAAGGGGCAAGTGGGAGAGGTTTCATCTTGGTGTAGAAAAGGCAATTTTTAAAAAAAATCCAAAAATAATTCATCACTGAAACAACCTCCCCAGCGATGTGGTTGGAGACCCCACCACTGGATGTTTCGAGACACGACTGGACAGGCTGCTAGATAAACTCATTTAGGCTCTCTTTTCCATGAAAGGTTACACCAGATGATCTTTTGAGGTCTCTTTCAGTCTGAGCTGTTCTATGCTTCTATAGTTTATAGTTCTTCTGGATCATTTACAATCTCCTTAATGTTGTACAGGAATTATCCAGTACTATGTTTTCCAACATTTAATAAATCACTTCTTCCAGTCACTGACAAAGTACTGTAGGCTAAAAAATAGATACCTAATGGAATAAAAGGATTATACCAGTTATATAGGGAAACACTTCACATTGCAATGTAAAAGTATTAATTATCAAGAAGCTATGAGTAGTTGTTTGACTGGCAGTATAATGCTCTTTCTCCAAGGAGCTGAAATAGGTCAAATAACGCATTGAACAGAAATTATGGAAATAAGAAATGCAATTTTAACTCTAAGCTTGGACATATTTCTAAGGCATGCAATCTAAAATTTATTCACTACTGCATTTATCATTTTGACATCCTTGTGGTGCGGACATGCAAAGTCAGGCTATGAAGCATTAACATTATTCTCAGCACTTCCTTTCATAAGGAAACCCATATATCCTACATTACATTTTTTTAATCTCATTTCCTCACCTTGATTCTTTTATTTCAGTCTTCAAGAACAGAAAGAGGATAGGCATGAGAACGTAAAGCGTCTTTGCAAGAGTTTATTCTGTAGTGCTCTGTTCCTGTGTACAAGCTTACCCCACAAGATTTCTCTTGTTCTTTTTCTTAGGTAAGGAGAACACTTTTCCATCTGTTTCTAACGCAGCATTGAGAGAATTCCATGTGTTGCAAATCCCCTTGACCTTACTAGCAGTATACAACAGTAAACTGCTCAACTCTATACTTGCGTTAGAAAATGCTAGCCTAGTTAGATATATAATTTATATTCACAGTGCCTCAACATAGCAAAGCATCAGTGAACTGTGGTAAGGAAAAATCTCATGATAAGGTTTTCATGTGGGCAATCTACAACTTCAGAAACTAGACTTCAATCAACAGAACTTGAGTTAGGTCTGAACTTGACTAGAGGTGTCTAGGGTATCATATCTAATATTAAAAGATAATCATAATGTTTTGATATTTCACAGATTAATATAAATGTTATCCTCTTCTGTTTCATAAATTCTTAGCCTTTCACTTGCATTCATATCAGGTTTAGCTGCATCTCCCTTTGGTCTTAGATATAACAAACAAAATTATGTGTTCAATATCTGTGATTCAAATCTAAGTTATCGTCTAATAACCGAGACATGTTTTTCTTATAAATTCTCTACAGTCGAGACTATTATGTTGGCAGAAAAGGAGTTTAAAATAGTTGTTAATTCTTGGCTTGGCTTTTACTCTTAGAGGAGAAACAGCCTTTGTGCAATAAACCAATATATGTATAGTTTTGCTAACCATGAACAAAAAAGCAAAGGGAAGAGATAACACGGAGTTTGCAACTATAAGGAAAGATACTTTTGTAGAGACACAGTATAATTCACTCCGATATCTCGGGACCATGACCACTATGAACAGCATTCAGTCAGGGCTCCTGTTTGTCACTTGTTTCCACAAGTCACAGTGCTCTGTAAAGTTGCATTTGGAAGCACGCTCTCTACATCCAATATGCTCTATCGTTCTAATTTTATAAGCTGTCAGCATACCATGAATAAAAGTAGCACAAGTCTCATATCTTATCGATTCAGTGCTTGATTAGCAAGTTTCATAAGATGTAATTATTAGGTAAAATCTGCATTTCCCATTTCAGGTTAATTCATTAATGTTGATTTTATGGTAAAAATTAAAATATATTTTCTTCCTAGAGTGCAGGCTGTTTACAGCACAGCTGACTGGCAGGCAAAAGAAACATGCACACAGCTCTTTTATATAATACGGCTGAGAAGACTATAAAGTATTACAAACTCAATTAATACAAAAGCTAGCTACCAAAAGGAAGTCTAACTTATTTGCCTACCACATTTAGGAATCTCTACAGCAGCTATATCCTACCACAATTATCAGGAGAGGAAATTTAATTCAATCTTTCAACAGTGACAACAAGCTAATAAACTCGTAAGTCATTCTTATACCTCTTCTGTGCATCTTTCAAGTTCTGCTAGCTCCTGAGAGTGAAGCACCAGAAGCACACAAAGCACTCAAGCATTATCAAGCATATATGAATTTATATATTATATAAATATATATTCATATATACGAATAAATGTAAGTCTGCATTTATTCACCGACTTAAAAAAAAAGTGCTATGCAGTAAAATATACTCTCTCAGCTTTTTACAGTATAATCTTCTTGTTTCAGTACGATTTTTGATTTTTTGGTTTTAGATAACAGAGTCAGCCTTTATAATGCATCATTCAACAAGATAGTTGTGGAAGCTATGATTAAGAACATTCCAGTAATTATTTAACTCTACCGAAGATCAAGAAGAAAAAATGCCCCTGAGAAGTAATACTAACTAGAATTTTAAAGTTCTTAAACCCATTCAGGTTAATTTTCTATTCATTCATGACTAAATAAATTTTGTAGGTCTTATGCTTTGCCTTCCCCCCTTTGTAATATTTTTGAGGAATTATATTATGTATTTTTTAATTAAAGTTTAAAACCCCAACTTTCATTTCTTGTACCTGACAAAGAAGTGTAATTGAGGGAAAAACAAATAGCCAGTTTTTCTCTCCAGTGTTACACAAACTCAGAAAACACAAGGTCTACAGGGTGGGCTTCTAACAGTATAAATTCCAATGCTACAGAAGCCTCTAGTATTTATTCACACTAAAGTTACAATGACAACAGTATGACAAAGAGACCACTACTTGCATCTCAAAAACAGTAAAGTCAATGTTAAAATCAACAAATTTGCACTGTTTTCCCCTACTTTGTATTAGAAAAGAAGAGGAATGAAGTATCTGTAGCAGCTTCTCTTCTCACTCCAAGAAACACTAAGATACAGTCTCACCCTCTCCACTCTGCAATTAATAGGTTTAGATAATACAGACTAAGAAGAATTGTAGCGAGCATCTTTCAGTAAAACTGTCTTTGCAAGAAACTAGCCTCGAAGTAGAAAACAAAAGTATTCCTCAGCTGTCCTACACTCCTGCATCAAATACACAGTAACCTAGGCATCTACCAGTGCTAGTACAGAACATGAGATTTCACATATTGAAGTTGCATCCTTGTTTTACTACACAGATTAATTCAGCATATAATTGAAATTATTATCTCCTACCTTTACCCATGAGAAATTTGGGTAATATCACAAGCGCTTTGTGTCTCACTGTACCAGTTTGATGGTTGCAAAGCAGTAAGCTTTCCACTGCTAAACAAAACAGCTTGAGGTTCAACAAATCAGCAGTGTTGGCATCTGATATAGCTGAAGTAAGGGGGAGGAGAGTAGTTGCAGGATGGCACTGACAACTTCATTTCCACTTCTGTGCAAATTAAATGTAGGCTGGGGCACAGAAATGGAATATAATTAGACAGAAAAAAGTAGGACTGCAGGCTCTGGTTGACTAAAAATATTATTACAGTAAAGAAAAAGCAAATTAAACTAGTCGTTTAACTTAAAAACTGCAGCATTAACAATGCTCATAGAACTACAGGAGAATAGCAACACAAGTCCTGTTCTGGAAACCTCCAATGGAAACCTAATTCCATTTCACAATCTCTCCATTGGAAAATGCATTGTATTCAACTACTCTAGTGCCACCACACTGGAGAAAAACATAGACAGAAGCAACAGCTGTGATCACTAAAATATGAGCATATAATGTGAGCAATTAACAGCTGAATAACAAAAGGTAACAGAAAAAGTGCATCACCCTCTTTTAATGGTTTCTAATTCTTCTTTAATGCTAATATATACAACATATGTAGCTACGAAGGAATAACTGTTGTAACTTATATCACTTACACATCTTTCAACCTGCTAACCAGAAAAGCAAGCACAATATTTTGCAATCATCTATTGTATTAGTCTATTTTTAATGACATTTTATAACTAGTAGGAGATTTATTGTCTACTTGGAAGCTGCCCAATAGGCAGCTAACATATCATTGCTGCAGCTGTCTCTGAATCTGTCATGTTACAAAGCTGACTCAGACAGCAATTTTGTGCCAGAATATTTTTGGCGGCAGTAGCAAAAACCCTAGTAGTATCCCCTCTGGAGAGCACAACTGCTACTCTTGGAAGTGTGGAAAAGGCCAAGAAAAAAAAATAAGTCAGCTGATAAATCAAATAAGCTGGTTCCAAAATACTTCAGTAATCATTGTCAGAAGTTCACAGGAGATGAACCCTAACTAATCAATTCCTCCAACAGCATCCCATGTCAACTTTGTGGAAATAACTCCAGACACAAATACTTGCTATTACAGTATTTCTCCCCCTCCTCTTCCAATGAATAATTTTTTATTTTGTTTCCCCAGCCATGCTGTTCTTTAAATAATTCTCAAATAATGTTGCTGAGGTCACACATGGAGACACTTAAATATCTGAAGTTTTAAATAATGGAGAAAGTGGATTCAAACAGTGTGGTTCTTCACAGCAATATATCACCTAGATCATACAGGTTCAAGTTTAGTGCTCAACTGGGAGAGACAAGAGACAAATGCCTGCACGAACCAAGATGCATTTGATTCTCAGCCATTCCCAAGGAAACATGAAGAATAATTCCTTTACAAACCATCTGCCCTGCTGTTCTCCTATGTAAATCTTCCCGAGGCAACAAATACTTTATTTGTACAAATTCTGACCAAGGATAACATGAATAGCACAGAATGAGAGAGCAGGAAAAGAAGGGAGGAAGAAGAAAAAAAAAGTAATTCAGATGCTAATGCGTAATTTCTCCAAATTTATAAGACACAGGGCAGCAAGTTTTAAAAGCAACATAAAATAGGAGGAAGCAGAATGAAAATAAGGAAAAAAACAAACAAAAACCAGTGAAAATTCAGGATGCCCAAAGAAAACCTGCTCACACAAACAGGACTCTTCAGGAAAGAAACATTGAGAATTAAAATAAAATTTTAAAAATGCCTAAAATCTCTATGTAAGCCTACCTTTTACATAGCAGAGACATAACTTGAATACCTCAAGACTGCAGAAGTATAAATCAATCGAATAGTAGACTACATTGTTTTTAAATAGCAGGTATATATTTAGGAATCCAATATTTATTTACAGATTTTATCCACTTATATCCATATACAAATATAATTTCACAAATCAGTTGACGCTTCCACTTATACCCCAGTTTAAAGCAAATAAAGTATATCACTGCTTTCTCTCTAGTTAGACTTGCCTATGAAGCTAATCCAATATGAAACCAAGGTTACCAAAATCACTTGTTAAAAAGGGAAAAAGTCCTTTTAACACCTAAGCCTCGTTTGGAAATGCTCATTCAGCTTGAAATTACAGGGTGTTTCATTGTGAATCTGGGTTTCTACTGATTTATTTTATTTATTTCTTTTTAAGAGTTATTTTTGCATTGCCTCAGTGTTCAGTTTGTTTTTGCCAACAGTAAATTTAGATTGAATGCACTCAGAAACAGCAGACGACATGTGATGCTTTGGACCTAATTAAAACTTGAGCAAAAGCTTGGAAAACTTGGGGGTATGGGGAATCAGAGTACACAATCAGAAGTTCTCTGGCATATAAGCAAGTGAAAATCTTTGGCTTCAGTAGTGCGTTGGATTGAATGAGCCATCTTTTGCATAGGAAAAAGCTTCATTACTGCAAGAGTTGTTTAAACAGTTCCCATGCCAGCCTCCTTGAACAGCCACTGGCATGTATAAGAGACACATATGTCCCTATCTAGGAGAAGGGTAGAGTCAGAATGTCTTTCTTCCAAGCTGATCTCATTTTTGCTGCAACAGCCTCTGCGGGGCACTGGAAGTTGGAGTAGGCTAGAACAATTTTCAGATTATCTAGCTTGCATGAGCAATGTGGCTAGCATCTGGTGGCTCTAAAAATAAATATTTTTTGAAAAAAAAAAAAAAATCAATCCTGAGATGGTGGAATTAATGTTTTGCATCCCTTTTGGCAGCTTGTATCTCTCCATTTGCCAGCTACTCTATTTTCTTTCTATTTTCTCTGGCTGAGTATGTTTCATGATTATTCAGTAGATTTATGTATTTTCTTATACTATTGCCTTAGTAATGTCAGACATCCAAGATAATAGTTCCTGCTAGCTAATTCCCTTCTGACTAGATGACAAGGACTTCAAAGAAAAAAAATGATCATCCTCAGTCTTTATTATCCAACTTTCCCCATTTGTGCATACACTGCATGTAGGGTTTGTTTGAGGTGGCAGATAGAAAGGCAGGACACAGAGCACATCAGTATCTGCAAACCCTGTCAGTGCAGATGAGCTGTTGGAATTCAGTATCCAACACCAAAGGAGCTGTACGCCCTGCCATGCACTTAATCATAAAGGCCAGTAGACTTATGTACAGAGTACACACGAGATATGGATATCACTGAAAAATCTCTGCACATTTTAGGGGTATATCAAAGGTAGATCAGAAGGAAGTAGCTTTTGAGTACCAAGATCTGAATCACACCTGAACTGAATATTTAACAATGAAAAGTTTATAGAATCACCAAAAGCCAGCATGGAAAAAAAATTAAGCTTTTCAGACATCTTTAAGGGCAGGTATCAAAAAAGCCCGCAGATCTGCCTGTCCATGATTCATACATCATGGCTACTCAGATTAATCTCCAAGTATGGCTAATAGTTGGTATGTTCCAAGAAACATTTTAAAGATCTTTGCATTCATAATTAACTTAAACACTGCCAATTAGTGTTGGTAATGATTGTGTCAGAAAATAAACAGATCACTGATGCTGTATTTTTCCATGACAACACAACTGCACATGCATCATGAGAACGTGCCTCTAAGAACTGTTTCTTCATACACCACTTTTCAGTTCAGAACCTGCAGTACCTTCTGTATGCAGCAATGCAACGTGACAACTTCTGGAGATTTCCCTAGGCTCACACTTCATCACAGCATTATCAAGCAGATGCAAGATTTCTGAGGAGAGCAAAAAAACAGGCAAACAGCTGAAAGCTTGTACATTTATAAAATTCTGGCTGAAATTCAGCCTTCTCACAGCTGCAGCCATGTTCATGACATTTTGGAAAAAAATCTGAACTTCAGTCCTACAAAGATTTGCTTTTGTGTGCAAGTTTTTGCTGCCCTATTTTAGTGCTCAGAAAGGACTCATCACATCTCTCTCTCAGGGTGAAGCTTAATTTTTAATGAATTGTAATTAAGAACTGAAGCACCACCCTCCGTCCACCCCCGCATGGCTTACAACTCCAGCAACCATCTCTTCGCTATTCCCTTTTCTCCTTCTTCAGCACGGAAGGCATAATGTACATAGTGTATGGACCCTCCCATCTCTTCATAGAATTAGACAGATGAATAAACTGGGACCAAATCAGGAAGCAATTCAGATTCTGGCATTATTTCAAAGGCTCTGTACTTTGAACATTCCTTGAAATGCCAGCGGAAATCTGAAGATCAGTAATTTTATCAGTTTTCCTAACTGGGACACATTTTACATAGTGAGAGCTTTCAAGGGTTGAGGGTTTAGCATTCTGAGATATCCTAAAAATCAGAGTACAGCAAAATCCAGGACAGAATCTGCCCTAAAACCAAGAACAGTTAAAATTCACACTGTAGATGTTAATATTCTCCATGTTGCTGTGAGCTATATTTGATATTATTTGTCTAGCACCACAGCAATGCAGAGTACGTCAAAATATGCAGGAAATCAAGATTTACTCATAGGAAATCTGTCTCCTCAGTTTCAGGAGAAAACCACAACACTCGTAAAGGTTTACAATCCGTAGAGAACTACTTACGTAGTCTTCCTCTCCCATTATTATTTCCATTGTCCTTATATATGGCCTTTAATAATGGATTTATAATTGAATAATTACGCATGCAGTAATTTCAAACGTCTAAGCTTTTAGTGCCATATTCATAATCATGGCATATTAATGAATAAAACAAACAAAAAAACCCACAGCATCCTCATTTTCTCCTGCAGACCCACAAAAGGATGTATAATCTCTTTCTCATTCTCTAATTTCACAACTTCCATATTGCTTTCTTCTGGACTTGTTGACAGACACCCATGCAACTCCCGATTCCATTCTGAACTGGAGGTGTGTTATTCCGCAAGCTATCCTTCATTGTTTTACACTTGTTAGTCTCCTTCCCATATAATTATGGCATACAGAAATCTACACACACACAAACACCATTACACAGCATTTTCACAAGAACAAATGCCAGAGCTAATACTGAATATTGTTTGTTTGCAGCAATGTGAAAGTTTAGACTGGTGGGTGCTCCTATCTAAGTCTGATCATTTATGGAGCCATACAAGTGCCATCACTAATAACTTATAACAGTCATTTGCAGGATTTGTGCTTGCTAAACTAAAGTTGTAAGTCTGATAATAATTCACTTGGATTTTAATGAAGTTTAAATCTCACGTATGTATGCATGCATACAATTACATATATGGACTCTGGCTTGCTTGCTTATGAACACATCAGTTGCTTGGGTTAAGATTTACAGGGGGGATCACTGGTAAACAACTTTGGAATCTCATTTCCATTTTAACTGGGAAGAGGCAATAACGTAAGGAAGACTAAATAATTATTCTGTGCTTCTGCTAGCATTTTAACTATAACATTTAACACCTCCCAACCCAGAGCTCTGTGGACCTCTGGCAATGTTTGTATTTCAAAGACTACAAGTTGACGTAGAGGTACTAGAAAAAAACCAAAAAAACCCAACCATACAACAAAAAGCTACTTCATTACTTTCAATCCAAACAATAAACATGGTATCTTAAAGACTTCAGTGTATTAGTTAATGATCTTAAATCTTTCTAATTATATGAAACATTCTGAGATCTACTGTTTGTCTCTGGGTTCATTTGTCATGATCTAAACTTTCCTATTCAAGCAATGTTTATAAAACACTGTTGATAGTAGTTAACATGCTGGGCTTGTTTTAATTTAACTAGAGAAGGCACAGCTCTGTATAGATAGCACCAGAGAAAATTTTATTCTACTAGATGCAAGTTTAGTTAGATATTCACTGGGGGAAAACCATCTTGAATAAATGTCTGTATTATCACAGCTCCTTGGCCTCATTGACTGATACACTACAGGACTATGAAGGGGGTGTAAAGCATATGAAAAGAAAAATCACTCTTTTCAGCCCAAGTCTGTTTAGAAAAATACGAACAAATGTAAGTAGCATCATTTTCCTGTTTTCTCCATCTTCATTTTGCCCATAGTTCTATAAAAAGCCTTCCAAACGGTAAAGACAGAATTTGATCTTTGAGCACATCTTTTACAGAGATTTCTGTCCCTACAAACTCAAGGCTAAGCTTCTGCCACCCCAGAGGCATTTGAAGAAAAAAAAAAAAGGGGGGGGGGGGGGGGATGGGGAATTAACATCTCTAATATCTCAATAATGTTCATGACACAAAGCAGCCCAAAGTTAAGAGAGCTGAGTGAGGCGGGGGGGGGGGTGGGGGGTGGGGGTGGGGGTGGAGAGGGAGTTTAGCCTATTTTTGTATTTTTGGAAGAACAGTTTTCCAGAAGTGCCTTTTTTCCCCTCAAACAGGATCACTTTTGAACAGGAGGTTCCAGCCAAGCTCTTACTTGGACCACTCCATGTACAGCAGTGACAGCAGCTTCTGGCAACCTCCAGTACAATTAACAGGGAATCACAACAAAAAGCCAGTTTGTTGGGTTTTTTCTCCCCTTTCTTAAAGAAAGTACACTGAGACAGACCTTGTCCTGAAAAAAACAACCTACATCAAACTAAAGAGGAAAAAAGAATCATTATTAACCTTCAACAGAAATAGAAGTGAACTACAGAGAAACTTAATGACTCACTGGATGTGACAGCGTTTATAGCAGAGCTAGGAAATAAACCAATACCTGAACCATTCGAGATCTGCTGTCTCATAAATTTAATTTTCATTCTCACTAAAGCTTTAATAAATGAGAACGCGCATCCCAAACACCAGACCTTCACAAGACTTGGGTGTAGTCAGAAGTTCTTTAAAATAATACTAAATTATTACTAAATAAAGTAATACTAAAGTAATACTTCGAGATCCGTAAAAGTTACTGGGAATTAATCAGCTATTTCTCTCTTCCTGAACTACAGAAAACAAAGTCACAGCATCAAAGTCAGAAGGGACCTTGGGAGCTTAGCTAGACCAGTATCCAAGTCAAAGTTTGGTCAAACACTGAATTTAGGTTGGGTTGCTCAAGGTTTTTTCCTGAACAGTCTTGAAAGCCTCCAAAGAACTGTGTATTTAAAATGAAATTTATATGAATTACATCAAGGAGAAAATATCCTGAAGAGGTAACCTTATTAAGCACCTTTTGAAGAAAGCAGGCATGTTCATTCTGATCACAGATGATAGTATTTCACATGACCTCTATAAAACAGTTGACCCGGCTCGACTGTGTAGCCAGCAAGCAAGAACAACAGGAGGCCAGACACAGAACATCAAATTAAAAAGCCAACCTGCCTGTCTTCAGGTATCATTTTTTCTTTAAATTTGAATTTAGTGTCAGGACAAACTGTATTTAAAATACAAAAATAAACTTACTGCAAACCAAGGCTGCCTATATAATCTAGCTGTTTCAACACAGACGTTGTGTGTATGTATACATACGCATACCCCTTGTCTTGTGTTTGGGGAAACCACGTTATCACATTCACACAACATAATAAGGTTTTCCAGCCATTCACTTTGGAAGCATCTGGAATAGCAACTAGCTGAAATAATAACCAGGGTTCAGAGCACTATAAGGAAATTACTATAAAATAATAGTTTATTTAAGATACAGTAAGTCTATCTATGCTTATTTAATATATTCAACATTATGTATTTTGCAATATTTTGAAAGGCAAAGTTTTCCTACTACAAGATCTGTATCATTATCCTTTCTTCCCTTCTAAACAAAAATAAAACTGAAAAACCAACATAAATCGATATGAGAAACTTCTTTTCTGAGATGTTCTTGAGATAACTCAATGTATTGGTAGTGAACTGTAAAACTTAAAACAAATAACATTTATTTTGGAGAATGCTCTCTAGCAATCATTCTCATTTATGCCTTTTAAAGAGCACACAATGTTGCCTGTGTAAACATTATTTTGTTTCTCTGATTGGTTTCAATAAAGTAATTTTTCCAGGCAGAACATCTAAATTACCACATATTGAAAAGCATAATGTCTTTCACCCATCTGGTCTGGATTTGTGAAGTGGATTGTTCATACATTTTCACCTGCATGGAATAAAACAGTGTTGACGAAGCAGTAAATATTTGCTTATTGGACACAATGAAAGATTAATTCTGAGCACAGGCCACTGTTAATTACCATAGGTACTCTACCAAATATTTACTTAAAAAAACAACCAAACAAAAAAACCCACACACACACAAAAAAACCCCACCAACCAACAACCTAGCCATCGCCCAGCATCTTGCTGTATACGAGACTGCATTTTTGGTTACCATCTGCACCTGAAATATTCTCTTGGTTTTTTGACCTCTGTTATTCTAGCTTTATGCACCTGAAATTAAATCTATTCCTGTTTTCTTTCTGATATGCTGGAGAGCGTGCTTCATAGCTATGGCACATATTGAGGTCCCAGTTTATGGCTGGCAAAACAGCTCTGGGTAAGTGCTTTGTAACTCAGTTTAAAACAACCCAGCCAACCCAGCCAGTAAATCCCACTCACCCACAAAACTCATCCCCTAGCTCAAGAGAACAATAAGAAACTTAATTAGAAGATATACAACAAGGTTATATGGTAATAGAACTCAGGTGGAAAAAAAACAGCTAAGAAAACCTCAAACACATAAATGCTTCAATAAACAAAAAGAGGAACATTTTCTTGCTTTTCCTCCTCTTAGTTAGCTGGCATGCTATCTTCTCCAAACAACGCAAAAGCCCTGGTTTCTTTTTGTGTATCTCTAGGTTATCTATCTTTACATTACACATCATAGAGATCAGAATCACCAACAGAGAATGCCCCCGCTGCTGAGCTTTCAAAGATTGCTGTAGTACATCAGTCTAGTCTTGATTTAAGTTGCTGATTAAAAAGGATGTGCTTAATTCAAGGCATCTAGAAATGACAGTGAGCTACCAAAAGCAATTAACTTTATTCATCTAGCCTGGGAAACCTTAAAGTCCAATCTTTAGTAAAGTATCATGCCTACAGATTAAGTTACCTGCATGAATAGTACCATTGATATCACATACCTAAAATTAAGACTATCTTTGCAACTCAGGGTTTAGATGTCCATCTTTTTAGGATTCTACAGTATACCAGGCTGCACAATAGTGTATGGCACAGAGGTGCCCAGCACTTGGGTAATAGCAGGTGAGTGTGTGTGTTACTGTGTCCTCTGTTTGCCTGGATTTTAGAGGATACAAGCCTCTTAGAAACCCATAGCAAGAGCAGCCCCAGTGTCCGCTCAAGTGGAGGAAACGAGTATTTTCAGACCATGCATAGCTGTCAAAAATTCACATGGGGAGCTGATGCCTTTCACATGTGAAACAGAGTTTATTATTTAGGAACTTAGGTTTGCACATGCTCATTTAAATTCTCTTATTTTAAAAATAAAATCACATGACATTCTATTCCAGGGCATCTGTACAGTCAGTGATTCATCTAATCAGTTTGCTCTTGTGCAGTCTGATTTACTAAGTAGTTGCAAGTATAAGTACCTCTGAAATTGTTTTACTGAATTATCCCATGGCAGTTACATGAAGATGAGCTACAATTTAACCTTCATCCAAAGGCAGAACTCCTGAAAGTGTCCATTCTGTTGGGCCATATCCTAACTGTCATTGATATACCTTCAGCACAGAAGCCTTAACCCTAAAAGATCCCTGGATTTGGGGAACTGGACTGCCTTTTCAGTGTATTAATATTGTTTGTGTGAAAAAAAGGGGTGAAGAAACATTCACACCAGTGTTCTTAAAATTAGCTAGTCCTGATCTAGCATTATGGCCTTCACATGACCAATATTCAGAGAATTTTTAAAAAAGAAAAAAAAAAAAAAAAAACCACACCACCACCACATTAAGTTGTATCGGTATTCAGATTGCATTTACTGCTATTGTTGCTCCTTGATACTGGCATCTCTTCAGTTTGCTGCCTGTGGATTTACACATTCAAGACATGCTAACTCAGGGATCTCTGCCGCAGCCGCCACTCCAGACCACAGGTTTGAAGGTTCATGGGAACACTGTGGAACAGATTAAACTGTCACAGGGGCTGAGTCCAGCCTACAGATGATGCCTCAGGCTCTGGATGCTTACAGCATAGTGACTGCTATGAGTTCTCAGCTAATTAGTACGTGTTCTCATGGCAACATATACCCTCAGAAGCAGGAAGCTCTGGTCAACTAAGTGTGAAAATGTTTACTCAGTTCCCAGGTTATTGCAGCATGTGATGAGCTGCTATGGTTAAGCACAAGCTGTATATGTAAACTAGTTGAATTCATTACTGCTCTCATCTGCTGTGAGAAGATAGCAAGATGGGTTTCAATCAGCATTTTTGAGATGTGAGTTGTTTACATTACATACCTACAATTTCCAATGACAACCAAGAAGCACTGTAGCCTACAACCTTCTTTCCCTCCTCCTCAGGAATTTTAATCTAGAAGAGATTAAAAAGAGCAGGAACTGTGCAAGGTTTGTGATTTGTTCAAGGCTACAGAGCAAATCACAGAACTGCAGTTATCTCATGTGACACCCAGCCCAGCACACAACCATCATATGCTGGTTTGAGTTAGTGGAGTTAAGATCCCATTTTTCAGCATGACATCCGTTCATTATGTTCTTCACATTTGATTAGAAACAAGAGAAAAAGAAACCAACACTGTCAAAAAAACCAAAATTTTTTTAAGTATCGAGATATGGAGTAGCATAGACTTCTATGTCCGTGCTAACGTCTCTCATTCATATGGACTTGTTAATGCAGTTACTACCTTTGTACCAATGTTTGGACTTGAGACAGTTAGTGTATATCTATGCAACAGTACAATTATCGTTTCCCCTGCAACTAGGACTTCAGTTTGTGACATTTTTTGTTCATAGTTTTATAAGAATACTTACTGAGCTTTAGAATAATAATTTTATTTTGAATGAGATAGTAAGGAGTTCAATTGAAATACAGTATTTTCTGCTCCCTAGCAGCCTGGCATACATACACTTTAAATATAGTTCTAATACTTGTCTTCAAGTGGCCATGCTAGGAGTATATGAAGAAATGGGATATATGATACACTGTGTTGCCTCTAGCTGTCAGTTAAAGTCAGCATGATTTTTGAGGGCCAAAGTCATTTGAATGGCTTGACACTTAACGTGTTTTAGTCTAACTAGACTTTGAATGACAAGCAAATAGCAGTTATTTTTATGAAACAATTATATAACAGAGATCTTTCAACTTCACATTCTTCAACAAGAAAACAACTATACTTTCTTATATTCATAAGATTATAATTTTTATGCATAATACTTTAAGGACTCACTGGTCCAGATATTAAACCACTCCTCTTGAAATAAAGACAATAAACTGATATCACCCAACATTTAATGAAATACAAGACAATTGTATCAGTCAGTAATAGAAGTGAATGTCTGCAGGCAAGTAACACTCAGTTTATACTTGCTAGTTTAGCATAATATCCTAACAAAATGCTATGCATCAAAATCACTGATTTGGGGGGGTTGTTGTTGGTTTGCTTGACTTTTTTTACCAATTCAGACTTTGGAACAATTTTCATACTTTGTTTTATATGTGAGTAATTCAGATATCACCACTCTTCCTTTGAAAACAACACTTGAAAATATGATAAACAACCTATTGCACAAACACTAGATCCCAACTGAGATAACACCATTAAACAGATAATGCCAGCTCACATAATGCTTACATCTCCACATCAGTTAATATCCAAAAGGTAGGTTTTGAAAAGCACTCCGTATGCCTGAAGTTCATTTCTACTGTTCAAAAGAATTTTCCCCAGAAAGCAACTAACACATTTCTATTGAACACCCCTGCCCAAGTCTCTGTTATTAGGTAGCTGAATTTAGAAGTTAAATCTCTCTCACTACACACAACTAGATTTTAATTATTTTTTTAGGATCAAAAATTTGGTCTAAAAAAACACTGACGTGTTTATGTTTAAGGGTTAAGCAAGAAGCTTGTAACGATGCCTCCCCAGGAGCTGAGTACACGGCTGAAAAAAAAGCAGCATTCTGTACTGTCACCCAAAACCAGCAAGTGTCAGAGAAGCTTCTTTGTATTAGACATTACGTTGAAGGAAACTTTGCCCAAAAAAGCTAGTGCATTGAGCTGAAAGTCTCACAAGCTTTTTTCAGGTTTATTTAGACCACAACCCATTTAACAAATGAGATTAAGTTTCAGCCAGCCAGACTTACAGATCTGTATTTGTGATCCAGAATTTGTTACAGGGATTCCTAAAAGTCAGTAACTTAGACCGGCTAGCAGCATGATGCACCTTGAATTTCACTGCATAGTGGCCTGAAGGTTGTTATAACGGTACATCTATATGCACATACATGTCCACAGAGCGTTACACAGTGCATCTGCTCTTCTATAACAACATAACAGCAATCTTGTGCACGATCAGCAGCGCTTCTGAGTATACACAGGTGTTTTGATGGCACAGCAGCACAATGCTCTTGGCTAAACAAAGCAAAATGGTATGCATTACACTAGGAAACTTGAAGTCAGAAGTCCAGACATTTAAGAGCATAGAACAGGTACTGCAATAATTCTGTAACTCTTAAGAAAATACATACGCATGTGAGTACTCCCATTGACTTAATTCGGAACTCTTCTTCCCATGAGTAACATCCAAATAAATATATGTCCATAAATAATTTCAGCATAAAGTATAACCAAGATACACATTGCATTAGTCATGCAACTTCATTGGATCTTAAGATTCACTGTTCAGATCTCCTGTAACTCAACTGAAGCCATGTATAAATCAGCTAGGAAAGTACCTACAATCATTAAGAAAAAGCTTCTCTCCCCCTTTGTCTTAAAAAAAACCCAACCAAACAAAAAAAACCCAAAACACACACTTAAAACATTATAAAAGCAAATTTATAAGGGAAGACTTATACCTTCCCAATGGGTACTGTGAAAAAACCACAAGCCAACCAAAAAATTGCTGAAAAGTTAGGCAGAAAAAAATATAGAGACAGCAATATTCACACTAAAATAATTTTGGTGACAGGACATCTGTTTGAGAATACTTAACTGGTTGATTAGGGAGAAAAGGTAGGAGGCTAGTTAAAGAAATTTTGAATCTGTTTTAAAAGGAAAGATTAATTTCTTTCCCAGAGTTTTCCCACTTGTAAATTAAAATAATATACTTGGGTTTAGGTCAGTTTGTCCAAGGTTCAACTATTTCATTATGCTACTCCAAATATATTAGATCCCTGTAAATATCTGCCTGTTTGCAAAATACTTGTCTAGATGTTTTACAATCCCCCCCCTGCCCCAGAGGACGGGTGCCTCTTTACTCAGCATATCCTTTCATCGGAGGCATCCGCTCAACAATTGCTTGTTCACTTCACAGCTCTGCGTCCCTTTGCTTTCCCTCAACGCTTTCATACGTTGAAGGAGATAACTTGCTGGCAATACCCTTTCTGGCTGAGGGCTGGTTAGCAGACCATTTCTTATCTTCTGTTTCAAAGGCCTGGCCTCAATGATGCATGGACATAGGCACCGCTCCTCAGCTCTGTTTGTTTGGGAACATAGCCAAACCGCTGAAGAGGCAGAAAGAAAAACCCACAATCATCAGCTGTTGCAAACCATAGCAGCTTTGCTCAGTTACACAGGCCATCCTAAAACCACTGCAATGTTGCAAGCAGGTCTTCACTCAAGTAGTAAATCACTGCCTCTGACTTTCTGTACCCTGCAGAGAACTACCCTGAGTTAGCAGAGCAATCACCTCTCCAGCTACGGTGCTCAATTCCCAGCTCTCTGCCAGAACATGGAAAGAGTTATCCAGCTGCAGCAGGCTTATGACAAAGGTCATAGGAAGGTGTTCATTAGATAATAAACTAATGATAGGGTGGGGGGAACAATGGTTAAATTAACTCCTTTGACTTAGCTTCTCTACATCATGTACAGACATCTGACATTTTAATTTATAAAAGTAGTCCATTTCACCGCACATATACTTAACTTGTGAAAAGAAACTATCAGCTTTCTAGGCAAAACAGACGGCAGCTAAGGCCGTAATAAAGCATGCTGTTGTCTCTGAATTTGAAACTGAATCATTAGGGTTGAAAAAGCTCGAGAGGTCCAACCTCCTGCTTGAACAGGGACAGCCTTGAACCTAACCAGGTTGCTCAGGGCTTTGGCATGTTTTCACTTCCAGGGAGAATCCGCAACCTCCCTGACAACCTGTTCCAATGCTTAGTTATAATCTAAGGTAGAGATATTTTCCTTATACTCCATCATAACCTTCCTGTTAACGTTTCTGACCACCATATCTTTGTTCTTTTGCATGCCTGCCAGTGGTTAGTCCATCCCAAACACAGGACTTTGCATTTGTCCTAAATGAAATTCATTAAGATTCCTGTCGGCCTATTCCTTCAGCCAGTGGAGCTCCCAGTCAAGGAACAGTGACAAAGGTAATTTCTGAGGATGCAGGTATCAGGATAAATAAGATATAGAGAAGAATCTAAACAACGTTGGAATACACTATTTAGAGGTAAAACAATGGCTAAGATGTAAGATTTTTTCATAAATACAAAAAGGTTTGAGATCTAATAAGCTTATATTACAGCTAAGAATTAGAAGAAAAGCTTTCTAATGGTAAAGACAAGCTACTGGAACAGATTATTCAAGGAGGAGGCAATGACACCTTCATCAGATTAGATGATCTCTTGCTTGCTACATTATGGTAATTTTTAAATAAGTGCATATAAAATAATCACTGAAATAGGAAAAAATAGTGTATTTTGCCTTAAAAAGCAATTCATGTCATCAAAACCTTCAACAATTTCATTTAGAAAGCCTTTCGAACATGTTTTCTGTTGGGGTTTTTTGGTGTGGTTTTGTTTGATGTGCCCCAACCCCCCTAGTTGTCTGCAGTGAGTTTGTCCCCTTACCTCAAAGCACAAGTCTCTGGGTAGAGCATCTGAAATAAGCATTTTTTTTGTAGCAGGGTTGCCTTACAGTAATACTGTTGCTGGTTTAACTGAATAAAAAACCCAAACTACACACAACAAAAAAAAACCCCAACAACACCACAACCCAAACCACTTTCAAAACTTAAGCCTATTCACTTTACTTTCCAGAACAAAACAGAACAAAAACCTAGAAACACTTTTTAATATCTACATTTTCACAATTTGAATGTGATAGTCTATTTATTTTCCAACCTATTCTCATTAACTGAGGTCTTCATTATTTTTAAAAATTAGAAAATACATTAGCAAACTATTTCTTCAAACTCATAAGTGAAATAAATTCAAGATTAAATGTTTTTAAATACTCCTGATATTTTTTCCAGATGTCACTATATAGGACAAAAGTAAAAATATAGGCAAGTATTTGTACTTTTTGTGACTATACGCTATTACTGCTGTACAATTTATGGAATGAATAAATTTGCATGGAATCCAAAAAAAGGTCTAAAGTTAACCAGTGAACTGTGTGCAACTAACGTCACATTAGCTTTTAAAAGCTGTAGACTGACAGCATTCTTTTCAAAGAACTGCAGGTATTCTTTGAGCTATACTGTGTTTACCTAGAAGAACTCATCAAAAACCAGAAAAATCTTAGCCTTTGAAGTTGTAGTGAGGCCAAAAAACCAGCCTTTCATTTGTCTTTCATCCAAGCTAATACTGGCATAAGAATTACAAGCAGGAGGAAAACTTTTCATTCCTTCTTCCATACGAGACTAATGCTGCCCAGAGATGTACAGAAAACATGACATACTGTGCTGCCCTTTCTGAATACATTTTTTAATAATAGAAGTTGTGTGTGCAGCAGCAGTGTGTAGCAGGATGAGTCCATGTGTTCTTAAACACCAGCAAGCATCGTATGTGGCTCATCAAGCAAGTTTCACTAACATGCCATACAAGGCACAGTGACTTCAACAAACCTGAGATAATTGGCATAGCATAATTTACCTGCTGGCTCTGTTCAGCTGCAATTAGGATTTCTGGTGAGCACATCTCTGAAGACAGTTATTCACAAATGTGCCTGTCTGAATAATGTCTAGGAACTATCATTTCTTCTTCATTCTGCTCTTTGGTCATACCAGTCTATAGGTGAGGATAATAAAAAGTTTTACTCTTGCAATGTTTTTCTGATTTATATTTAACTTCAATTAGACTGTACTTTTGGACACAGAACTTTGGGTTTGCCTTTTTACCATTATAAAATGAACAAACTGGATAGAATTTCATTCTCATCTGCAACACCATACTTGTTTTCTGAATGTATCAGGAACATTAAACATAGTTTTTCCCTATATTTAAGAGTAGTTACCCACTCCCTTATTTCTTCTACCAGTTTCAAAATGCACAGGCACATCTCCTTTGAACATTTAAAAAAAAATTCACGTGCACCAAGAAAACCTATTTTATAAAAACTACACACAGTCTACTTAAAGTAACAATAATGCCTTTCTCAGTAGTATAACTGGCAGTATTTCAGAGAATATTTATTATGGTGCATTTCCTACAATTACTCTTGTAGCTCTGCAAAGACAGGTAGCCTGTATGATGCCAATGTCTTGCTGAGCTGTGTTTGGAGTCTCTACAGACTCACTGAGCTCCCTGAAATGGGTTTCTCTTTCTCCATTTACACATATTGAACCTCCAGTGAAGGGTATTATACAAGAAATGCAAAGCATTCTTGAAAACATCAATGAATTATCTCTGAGACAGAGATGACAGCCATCCTGTAACTGCAATAACTTAAGAGGAAAAATGGACAGTCTGTATTTAGAAAGGAAGTGATATCTTTTAGTAGCTATTCTTTAAATATTAGACATTTATTGGTGAATGAGAGTTTCCAGGCTTGTAATTTGTTGTTATTTTTCTAGTTCTCTCTACCATAGCTGCAGTTACAATATAGGAGCAATCTCCACGACAGCAAAGCAACAACTACAATTTTTAAAAGTACAGCCATTGCCCCCTACACACACACGGACAGTTAGAACTACTTTCCCCTCAACAAGAGGTGGGGAGCTGAGACAGCTGCCATCACCGTCAGTGAAGAAAGCACAGAGACTACTTTGAAATCCATGACAGCAGCTAAAATACCTGTAGCTGAGCCTTCTGAAATTATGCTGCCTTCCTAAATCATCCATCTTCCCCTTGTCTTCCAGCAAATTCCCAACAATGTAAGCTCAAGCAGCACCTAGGGCTCCATTCATCATCACGTGCCTAAATTTCTAGCAATGACCATAAGTAGCCAACATTCAAACCCCAAACCACACAAAGTAATAAAAGGAATCAGAACCATGTACTCACACCCTTAAATTCTAAAAATATCCATAACAATACATTCTAGCCTCCATTAAGTTTTTATGAGAGTCCCACCACAGCAGTGACATCTATTTTATTTATTATTACAACACCTCTATGAATAAAGGAATTCCTTTCTTCTCCCACTCCTTAACTTAATGAAAGAGGAAAGGCAACTCTGTGTCTTGACCAAGGTCTTGAAGGCAACTCCTGAAAAGGTCTGCTGCTCTGTCTGAATACCTTCTCTTCCTTTTGATTTCTGTACACTCCATCCCCAATAAGGCAAACACCACGTATCTTCATTGTGATTTAAAATGGGCTATGGGCAGGCAATAAAATTTATTGTGAAAAAGAGGAAAGGAAGAGTGCAATCATACAATTAAAGAAGATGTCAAGCAGTACACTGATGTATTCATTTAATATCACCCAGAGAAATAAAACAATTTAATACAGCACTCAAACATCTGCTTAACAAAGCCACCGCCTCCTGTAAAACCCATCTGGCCCACTGTGGAGATGACCATGTTTCAGTATGGTGGTCGCTATCATTAAAGTAGCTGTTAAAAAAACACATTAGCCTTCCTGCTTTTGTGATAGAAACATCCTTAAGTCTCCTGTGATACTCTTCAAGCTTCCTTCTACCCTTCACAAAATGCCATCAGAGCTGAACCTGAATATGCTGTTGGTTGCAGATGTAACATATTTAGAGAAGCAGGTGCTACCGGTGTCTCTCCTGTAACTTGTTAGCTTTAAAAGAAAAAAAAAAAAACCAAAAAAAACCACACCCAAACAACACAACCAGATTTACACAATGAAACACATAATAAGATATGACCTTCATTTTTACCTGGCAGAAATCTCAAATGTATCATTATTGTTGCAATGAGGAAAAAAAATCCTATGCTGATACACCCAAGACAACAAGATTACTGCTCTTTCAGAAAACATTAGTGCTGTTAAAATTTGACATATCTAAAATGACTGGAAAGTTCCCTATTCGTCAACAAAAATCTACGCCACAGGAGCTGTAGCTGGCTGTCAAGATGGTACCTTTACTTAAAGGAGGCATTTATACATATAAGTAATGAGGGTTTGGTTATAAGCAATAAGGATATTGATTGCACACAGGCTACTGAACACAAAAGCTACTGTAATAAAGCATAGAGGCTGAACAGTTTGCCTTATACCTGGTATGTTTTCCAATCTCTAAGTATCAGAGGTAATAGGTAAAATTTAAAATAGATAAATTTAATGATGAAATCATCATCATATCACTTCAGTGATTCTATTAACTCTCACAATTTCTCAATGCCGGAGTTTTCAGAAAAAGTGAAAATAAGCGTAGCAAATAACTATTGAAAAGCCTCTTCATTTTCCATCCTAACATTTCCCTCTCACTTATATACACTACACACGGTGAGGTATGTATAAATCTGCACACTTTGAAACATGCTGGAAAGAATTAATGGCCATTGTCTGCCCGGATTTCTCCCAAGGCTTTCGATACGGTATCCAACAGCCTCCTCCTAGAGAAACTGCCACGTCACGGCCAAAGCCCAGGCAGGGCCCAGTGCGGGCGGTGGGGAGCCGGCCGCTGGCTGCACCCAGAGGCTGCTGGTAAACAGCTCCTTTTCCAACTGGCAACTTGTCACCGGGGGGGACCCTCAAGGACTGATATCGGGCACAACACTGTTTAATAACTTCATAAGTGATCTGGATGATGGGATCAAGTGTGATGGGAGTGCAGCACAGGCTGGTATCTACATGGCTGGGGAGCAGCTGTGGAAAGGGACCTGGGGGTCCTGGGGCACAAGCAGCAAAACATGAGTGACCAGTATGCTGCTGCAGCAAAGCAAGCCAATAGGATGCTGGGCTGCATCAACAAGGGCATCACCAGCAGAGATAAAGGAGTCATCATCTCACAATCAGCACTTTTCAGGCCACAGCTGGAATACTGTGCTCAGTTTTGGTCTCTGCTATACAAAAAAAAAAAAAAAAAAAAAAAAAAAGATGCAGACAGGCTGGAGAGTGTCCAGAGAAGGGCTGCAAAGATGATCAAAGGACCAGGAAGCCTGTCATGTATGGAAAGGCTGAGAGAACTGGGTTTGTTCAGCTTCAAGACGACAACTTGGGGGACACCTTATCACCACATTCTAGTATTTAAAGGGTGGCTACAAAGAAAATGGAGACTCCCTATTTACAAAGAGTCACATTAAAAAGCTGAGATGTAACAGGTACAAGTTACCAGTGAGACTGGACACAAAACGAAAATTTTTCACAATGAGAACAATCAGTCACTGGGATAACCTCCCCAGGGAAGTGGTGGATTCCCCAGTGCAGGAGCGGGCTGGAAACTAGGACCATGCATGGCATTCAGTTAGCTGAGGGGAGTGTGCTCGAGCTTGTCTAGACAACAATTAACATGATGAGGCATGTTTGCAGAGCACAGGGGAGTGGGAGAGGGATGGCGCCAAGGAAAGGTAACACCTTGCTGTTAATTGCTGGTAGTTAACCACCAATCGGGGATTGCCTAGTATGCAATGCTTAGCTTCAAGAACCAATCTGTTTAAAACGTGCAGCTTTTGAAAGTGTATATAAACTCGTGCTTCTGTACAATAAATTGACATTTGCTTGCATCAAGCTGCGTCCCGTCTCTTCATTCGCCGCACCCCAGCATTAGTCATTTTTAAGATTCAGCTGGACGGAGCGCTGGGCCATCTTGTCTAGACTGTGCTTTTGTTAAGAAAGGTTGGATCAGATGAACCTTGAGGTCCCTTCCCACCTGCTATTCTATGGTTAAACACAAGTAAATACTTCCAGTAAGTACTGGTCTTCACTGGGAACACCAGCCCCTACAATAATATTTCACTAATTCTTTGCTATATACCAAATTCTCAATTTTAATTCCAAAGCTTCTCTGATGACCTGAAATGCTTCAGTGTGTGACTCAATTCATGATTATGAGTTTTGTACATGAAGGATTCAATGACAGATAACTCACACGCAGCAAACAATGCTAGACTGTTGGGTCGTGTGCAAGAATTGCACACAAAGATTTACTATTTCTTTAAGGTTTCCAAGGGAAGGGACTTCCCGACATACTGTTGCTTGAGGCAGATCTTAAAAGGTACCAATTTTATTTCCTAAAATATCTAGAAAGGGATTGTATATCGATTCCCTCCTTTGCAAAGCAGAAGAAATCTGCCACAGTTAACTTTGGATACTTCCACTCCACTAGATTGTAATAAATATAAACCACCACATTACTAATTGATTACAACCACAGTTCTGAGACAGACATCCACATTTCAAGATGCTGGAACTGTGTTAAGACATCTAAAAGCTTTCTAAGGTGCTCACACTAATGTGACCTTGGCAAAGGAAGTACAAGTGAACATACATTCCCAGGCCCTCCGCTTTGCAACTGCCCATTCCATGTCAAGTAATTGTTTGATCAGAATACCACATGTCAATCTTTCTACACATTTCATGTATACATGATGAAAGGTGTTAATTAGCACTAATTATATGCTATTAGGCAACAGAATTATGTCAGAAACCGTATAAATACTTAATCTGAAGAGTTACTTAGAAAGTACATTCCTGCAGTAGTTAAAAAAAAAAAATCAATCCTCTCTGATCATTACAGATATTACAATAATTAAAAAAAAAAAAAAGAGACAGACCTGAAACCATTAACACACACTTTTTTTAAAGCTGGGATTTGTTTACTGTAAAGTTATTCCAACAGGTACAGAGTATCCCATATGCTTGAGTGTTAAAATGATCTAATGCTTATCTTAACCAATCCTTCCAGAACTTCTGCAACTTGTAAAAAACCTTTCAGTAAATTTTTCACTATTTATTCAGCCAATTACAACCTAGGATAGTGTTCTCCATTATTATACATTTGCTAGGATTGAAAAAGAAAATATTTGTATTTTTGCTAACATGCCACAAAATGCGTATTATTTTTTTAATTCCTTAGTTGTGTAGAGCAGTCTGCTTAGCGGGGGGCTTACCAATTATAACTTCTCCTTGCAATAAAGAAAATACACAGAGCAAATTCCTTCAGCCCTAATGAAAACAAAAGCAAAAAACGTTACCATTAAGACAGCATTTATCAGCTGTCAGACTGATATGTGAAATGGGTTTGGTCCAGGAAAAAAAAGTTATTATTTCAGTCTATGCAAGTCAAGTTGGTCTCCCCTCTGTGGTTTTTCTGTAAATATCAATTTAAGTGCTGAAGCTATACAGCAACAAAACATGCCGTTAAGCTTTTCTCTTAATGTTTGCATAAACATGCCAGCAAACTAAGTATAAATGGCAAGTGTATTATTACTAGTATAGCCTTCAAAACAAAATAATGACTTTAAATTTTCCTTGCATATATTTGTATATCTAAAGAATGGTTTCATCCTAGTCCAGCTGAGTTTAAGAGCTTTCAAATTGCAGTCGCTGTGGTACATATATAGAAAGTGATAGGTTGCAGCATGTCCAAAGGAAAGAGAATTTAAGACGTGAAGTGGAATAAGCAACGGTACAGTAGAGGAGTTAGTGTATAGAGAAAACAAAGCATTACTATTTCAAGAGGTAAAGCACTACAAAAAAAAAAAATAAAAAATATATGCACATTCTTAGTCTGTTTAGAGAGCTTAACCTTGTGGTATTCTGCAAGTTCCAGTTCCTCGGTTACAAAATGAAGTACTTAAAATACCACTAAAATTTAAACATTGCCTTAACACTACTTTGGTGTACAAAGAAAATGAAAGGTAGTATCGTGGGCATATACTACATACCAAGGCGTTCTGAGATCCAATAGTACATTTACGTTTGAAGATTAGAAGCTAGTCCAGAAATATCCTGACACCTCATGATATTGAGGTAGTCAATGATTAAACACATTTTTGGGGGAAAAATAGCAAAAAACAAGCTTCGTTTGAATCTAAATTATATTATACATTCAGAGCAAAGAAACGTAGCTATATAATACAGCTTTATTATAAAAGAAAGTTTTGCTCTAATTAATTGCTGTATGTTAATAGAGCTCATATGCCCGATTTTTACAGGATCATCTTTGGACTTGCCTACACCCACAATCAGACCAAAAATTATTCTGAAGCAATATAAATTAGGAATTTTAAGTGAACTACCATGTTATAGCTACATATTTTGATACTGTGACATAATCCACATCCTTTCGAAAGTGGAAATTAACTCCGAGGTTATAATCAACTACAAAACAAAACTAGTTACCAGGATAAAGGATTGGAACAGGGAGGAGTTCCCAGAAGTAAGGGTGGGGACCAAAACGAAGAGGGTAATGGACAGAAGCAGCTCCCAGTTAAAGGTTCCCTTATATGTTTATGCTTACTCACAAATTCTCCTTATAAAATTGAACAATAAAAAGCCCATAAATCATTATGCAGAGTTTCCAATACATAATTACAGGAGTCCTTAACTCAGTTTGGTGAATTAAACTAAATTACAGCCATTTTGATTCAAGTAAACTTTTAGATTAACTAAACTACATCAAACCCTTGTTTAAAGCTTTAAGAACTTGATTCATTATGAATTCCTGTGTGCAAACTGTGCAAGAGTTCTACAGAGTTTATTTGTATTTATGGTCACTGTGCATAAGAACAATTCCAAAGTAAACCCCACACTGAAGTCAAAGGCACAGAAACCAATATTCTTCACATTAATTATATATGCCACTTGGATTTTGATAACTCATACTATTTTTCTGAATATTTAAGCAATGCAATAAAAGTGAATAATTAAATAGTTATTCAATACTGTGATGTCTCGTAAGTTTTCAACACATTTTGACTATTTACTGTTTACAAGAAGAATCTATCATCAACCTTGCACGGTATGATCATAACTTTAATAGTTAAAAATCAAAACAAAGCTGTTAGCGTCAGCTAATTTCTTTACAGACACATCTGAACTCCAATTTCACATACACACTTTCAGGATAGGCCTTTGCTTCAGAAACTTTCTGCTGGAATTCAAGAAGTACCCCATACCAAGGCACTATTAGCTTCTTCTTTAGTGAGGAGAACTTCTGAAGATAAATCATTTTCATTGTCTTTTTGTCCAAAACCAACAACAAGCACAAACTTATTTCGTTTAATAATTACACCACTTCCCTTTCGAATACGCTGACATTTTGACTGGAGAAGAAAGAAAACCCAACAACTGTCAAGCAAAAGGTTGCACTGCCCTTTGCGTGGGACATCATAGGAGGACAGCACTAAGCTACAGCTCTATTTGCCATCACACAGCTTTATGGAGATGTCATATTAATACCGCATATAGCAATGACAATATTTGCAGAATAACCAATTCCAGAGATGTCAATGGTAAAATGAAGAATTTCAGTACAGACTCCTCTGCAAAATATGATTAAACAGACAAGTAGTAAAACTGGCTTTTAATAGTAATGGAGTGAAAATGGGCAGCTGGCACATGTGTGTCTGAATTGCAGTACACTGCAAGTACAGCTTATTTTTTAAATGCAATTTATCTGCTCTGTCACAATGGCATAAGTAGAATAATAAATGGAGATGGTGAAGATCATAGAGCTTTCCCTAACACTGGATAGTCATGATTATGCAGAGCCGATAGACTACCAAGCCCCACCAGTTATTTTCATCCTTTTGTTACCATTACCAGTAGTTACCAATACCAAAGGATGGGGGCTTGAAATCAATAGGATCTGGATCCTCTTGCCAATCAAGGTTATGATGTGCAGCTTTAACACTTCTTCAGTGTCTTTTATGCTTTTTGATCATCAAATCTACAAAAATACGGTTTTGGGATCCTTTACTAGGTTCACTGCCACAGTGTGTGATATACATTAATCCAGGCACAACTGAGATAAATAGCATGATACCTCCTCCCGTATCCACGGGCTGTACCACACAAAAAGGAACAGCTTGCATGAGCCTTTTCTTCAGTTGAAGGGCAACAGATCCCCCTCAAGTTTTCATAATGGACTCCCCTTGCCTCAAAAAAAAAAAAACCAACATCCAACCATCCCTTCTCCCCCATCCCTTGCTCACCTGCACAGTTTCAACGCTTACATTCTCCTGAAATGTCCAAGTGTTATCTACATTCCCAGCACAGAAGCATTGCCAGCACTACACTGAGCAGCACTACGAAGCCATCTCTTTCCTAAAGATTGGCAAAATCTCGATTTTTATTTATTATTTGATCAAAGGGAAAAGTAATGGTTATAAACACATCTTAAGTATCTTAAACCTCAACAAGAATAACCAAGAGCCCCTTACTTCCCAGCATCTGGTTTCTTAATGCTTATTTCTCCTCTCCTCTGACATTACAGGGGAATCTACTTGGTTTCTGCTGCTGCTGTTTAAAAAAACAAACAAAAGCAAACCCCACCACCTTCTAGCAGTATCAGTTATATAGGTTATTAATTAATGTTATGTGCATGCTATATTCTCCATTTCCAGTAATTTTTGTGCAGCTCTGTTTATTCTTTGAACTCATTTACCTACAGTTATCGTTCATTTGAGGTAGGACAATAAAAGGTTCAGCCTCCCTAACTCTGCAGTTTTTCCAATTTACTTTTACTGTGGCCACTACAGGGATTCACAGTTGTCACCCTGTTCTGAAGGAACTTCACTCTGAAGTTCTGAAATAGCTATGTGGAAGAAGCAGAAAAGGTAAATGTATGCAAAAGAGAGGCAGCAGTGCAGGGATTTAAACACAGTCACGTTTTACCTATAGTGATCTGGGAGAAAGCACAGCATACTGCAGGTGACAAATGAGATGAGTCCAGTGCTGCCAGCATAATCCACGACATATCTGTTAAAAACACAAAACACAGCAGGAGTGGTGCTGTCTGCGATACACGCCTCCTCCAGAAAAAGGTCGATACTGATGAGGACTAAGATACAGCAGCAGTACAATACAGGACTATATCTGGCTTTACCTTATCAAATAGCACCGAGCAATCTGACAAAGGCCAGTGAAGGGTGGCTTTATCAAAAGATGACAGAATGATTCAAAACCACTCAAAAAGTTTGAGGGTGTTTAAGCTAACAATGTTATTCTATTCTCCGAAACAACTGCTAGGACATTGGTGTATTCCCTGTACTGCTGAATCAAAAGCAATTAAAAGTACTTTTAACGTAGCCATTCTGCAATAGAAATCACAAACTTACATGTTTAAATCCAGCTTTTTAAAAAATCTGGATCTAAAAGATGTGTGCTACATGATATTAAAATAAAAACTTTACGTGAATAGCCAAAGGAAAATGCCAACAAGGGCTGAAATAGGCAAATATGGGTCTTACTGCAAGGTTCAAAAAATTCATTAGAATTGAATCTCAGCAAATGTAGGAAGCATACACATTCATTCTGTTCAAGTGATTGCTTTTGTATTTTCAAGTATGTGCTAACAAAAAAAATACTAAAAATCTATTAGCATTACTGAATTGCAATTCTTCCCAGACAATTTGTTACAACAATGTAATAAGTCTTAAAATACAGTCAGAAATATGTATTTCTTTCTCTTCCATAGGTCTGCCCTGCAGTGCAGTAGGGTTTTTACAGATAACCACAAGCTGAAGTGATTTCAGAAAATTATCAAAAAAACAGACCTGTCTTACATGCCACATCCCCCTGCCCAATTATTAGGTGCTGTTCCAGAAATGTAATAGATAGATGCTGGATTCCCTTGTTCACATTGCTAATTAAAATACTGAACAACACTGGAGCCAGATTATCTCTCTAATTTTAATAATCCTTCAATTTTGGTAACAAATTTAAGAACCATACTACAGCATTTTTCCAATCAGTTGAATACCACCTGCAAGGCGTTTCATGGATACCATATCTTACTATGGCTATTGAGACTAGAACACCCTCTTCAAACAGAAAAGGGGGAACGGATGACTTTTTTTCTTTTTATTGAAATTAATTACTTCGATCCAGTACAGAGTCAAGATGGATTTCTTAAGAAAAAAATTACTGTGTTAAAGGAAAACATATCGACAAAGATTAGGTGCTTAATGCTTCTTGGACTACTTACTTTAGCATTTTCATTTGCATATATTTGTTTCCTATGCCTTAAAAAACATGAACTCTTTCATGAGTTTAAAATATAGTAGTTAAAAAAAAAAAATCAAAACCCTTTTATAGAACCATCTTCTTTCCTATACCGATAAAGCGATCACATACAAATAGTCTTGATGACAAGAATACTAAGGTCAGCTTTTGATGCAATTTTGACTTCTACTGTTTGCATCCATGTACATATTTTGCTTTTTACACTGACTACTGTTTTATTTTTAAATATGAAATCTCATATAACTGCTTGTATCTGAAAGGTAGAGCTTCAAATTCTGCAAGAGCATTTGCACATAACTGAGGAGAATAAAGTGGGTGGGGAACATTGCAAACACTTGTCTTCACTCGAGGCAACGGCAGAATACTGCAGCAGGGTGACACTGGGGATAGTTCAAAGGAACAGATATTTCTGCCTTCTTGAACTGAAGGATGGGCCTTGCACAACTCCATGTGCCAAGCAAGACCTAGATGTGCCAAGGAATACCTAGACGTGCCAAGGAATACCTAGACATAGGGGCTTGTGTTATTAAACACCCAACAGGGCCTTCTCCTTTGGAAAGTCCATTCCAGTGACCCTCCAAAGGTCCTGCATCTTCTCCTCCATTCAGTTTGGATTTCTGTGAACAACTGGAAACCCAGCTGAAAGAGAAAAAGCGTTTCTTTCCCATATCAAAAAGGTTATGCTGCTGGGTTTGCATGGGTGTCAAATAACACAGGTGCCACATTCATCCTCATCATATTAGTCTACTACCCCATATGCTTCTCTGATAAAGCAAAAGCAAAGTAATGGTCCTCCTGAAAAAGAATAACTTTTTTTTTCCTACAACACAATACTGTGCTTTTGTCATAATAACACTGGAGCCCATTTTATCAGCTATTTCTAGCATACTTATTTGCAGTGATGTTCTGTGCTGTACAGATACTCAATTGGTTTCTCTGCATGAACTGGAAATTCAGGAAAAAATTGCCCAAATAGACAAACACATTAAAAAGAGAAATGTAGGCAAGTATTTTAGCCCACTTTAAATCCCGTTTTTCTAATGCTTCCTCTGTTAAAAGCTTCTACGTAGAAAATAGTCTGTTTACTTTTTTTAGTAAATTTTACTTTAAATAGCATTAATCTTGTGTATCAGTCAGAAGGCAGCACTTTTGTACAGGAGTACCAAGTTTGTCCTCTAATGACATAACTTCTTTATAGCCATAAATGACATCAGATACATGATTTTGCCACAAACACACCACTTGGCTTTAAGTGAGATTTTAAAACTTCTGCCTCTGTGCCACCTCTCCAGTAGAGCTTACAGGAAGTAAAACTGGAGACAGTGACTCAAAAACAAGAAATAAAATACCCCAAAACATACAGGTTAACAAAACCAAACTGGATAATCACTTATTACTGCTGAAATAACCCCACGTGATTACAGACTGAAAAGAATTTAGAAAACAGGAAAGTATCCAATTCCATAAGCTTTACTAGGGAGGAATCTCTAACTCGGAGAGGGTAGTACTGCTCGTTTGCGTCAAAGGAGGATGAGGCACCTTATCTGCAAACTTAATATTTTAACCTTTGTATAAAGTGAATTAACAGAAATTACTCTGCAGATCTCTTTGTAAGTCATCGTTCTCCCCACCCATTCCCCCTTGCAGTTAAGAACAAAATCCAGAAGTGTCAAAATGTTTCCCCAAAGATAACTAGAAAACTAGCTATTCCAAAAGAAACGACTGCAAGTACCCTAAAGCATTCCATTTCAATAGTAACTTTGCTTTATGAAATGCAGAACACCAAAAGGAAGAGCTGTCTTAAAAAAAAATCCAAACTTATTTTCAAAAATGTTGATCCATGACTTTTAAAGCTTTTTGAAAGGTTCTCCATTGTTCTTGCAGCCCTATCAAAAACTAGCGTAATTTCATGAAACAGTAAGACTCTAAAGAGATGGCTTTCTTAGAGTGTAACAGGAGTACAATTTGCATCCAACTCCAACAATAGACAGCAATCTATTCTCTCCTGTTGGCACCACAATAGCAACAAAGCAAAACACGGCTTTTGTCACCAGACAGCAAATCCAAGCTTGTCAAGAAATCTGCTCATCTCTCTCCCTTTCAGAGAGTCATCAGCTTCTGCTGCTGTCCTTTACCTAATCCGAAATGACCACAAATTATCTGTTATTACAAAAATTAAATGCTTATTTGGTCCAAAAGATGCTCTATTTGACACGCCAAGCGTGCTGTTATGTTATTCCTGCTCCTGTTTTATCATACCTAAACTCACCTGAATTCACATCAACAGTAAACTTCAGCACAGCTGAAAAATCAGTATAGTGATATCTCATAATACAGCACTGTTTACATATGAGTTCAGAAACAAGTATCCAGCATTTATTTTACACAGTTGACAAATGTATTATCTTTACGTAAATTTGCAGCAGAAAGCCTTATGATCAAATGACAAGTAAACTAGCATCTAATTTCTCTGTACAATTTTGAGGGCACAAAAGCCTTGGAAGGCCAGACAGATGATTGTAGCATCCAGAGTCTGGCAGGCCAAGATGTACGATGCTGAGAATGCCTCACCTCAACAGCCTGTCTGAGCAGACTTCAAATCTCAGTGTAAAAATGAAAAAAGAAGGTGAAATCAGGTGAATCTTTATAGAACAGTAAAAATCTGGACTAATACAGAACAGCAGCACTCCTAGTGAGGGACCCGGGAGGAATATTTGCGTTCCCTATTGTACACACATAGGGAATCCAACATTAAATCTTTCAGGCTGTATTGTATATTACTGCAAAGCATGCACACCTCTTCCATCAGACACACTGAAAGGAGCAGACCTCCTGTTTTTATCTTAGTTTCCTCACCGCTCCACAGAAGCCATCAGACAAGGACTCTATTGCATTGTTAAACAAAACCATAAGGGGTTTTACTAAGAACTGCAGATAGCCAAAACCTAAATTTATTATTTAAAGCAGCACTGAGTAAAACAAACTAGATATCAACTTAATCAATAGGTGATACTAAATAGAAGGGAGTCTCACCAATGCCATCTGAAAAGAATATACTACAAAAATTGAGAAGAAAGAAAAATCCCCCTGCAAAAACAAAACTGAGAAAATTAACAAAATTTTACTAAATGACAAAAGTGAAGAACAGAATGTAAAGAACATACTAGAGTTAACAGCTAGAGACAGAAAGATGCCTACAACCAAGTTGGTAACATGGCTTGAACAAGGCTAAAACATCTCAGCTGCACACAAAGACCTATCTTCCTTTAAGAGGCAGACAACAGCCTTTCTGTGTCGTTCTTGGTGCTGTCACACTGTTAAAAAAGCATGGACAACTGACCAAAAAAAAAAAAAAAAAGATATTTTGAGATTATAACCTTTTTTGTAAGCCAGTTCCTTCAGTTGACACTAATTTCCCCACAGTTCAAGACTTCACCATGTCTAACTGAAAAGCAACAGTAATGACCTTTACACACAATAACATTTATGAGTTTGTCAGTAGAGGATTAGAGCAACATAACCAAAATTTAGAAACAGAATTATACCCAGGAAGGTGACCAAGTAATCTATACCCAAGCAACGACTGACATCAACCTTTCTGCCACGTTCTGAGAAAGGGGTCCAATAATTGATATATTGTCATTTAGAGAGATGTAAATGCTTATGTGTTTTAAGAAAGAATTTGGAAGAAAGATGGACTGCTTTGAAATGTTATCTAACTCTAATCCTCAATCTTTTGCCTAACCAATATTCTCCTTGAAAATTACATATCCATGGCAAGCAGACATTAGATTTTTTTGCTCTACAAGTGTCTCGCAACCTGTCTGCAAACCAAGCCATTTTAGCACATAGTATTCAACTCCATGTCTTAGAGCAACTGAGGAAATTCACTATCATTACAAAAAATCTGTTGACGGCTATTCACATGACCTGACAGCACTGGAGAAAGATCAAAAGATCATGATAAATCATCACTGCCATCACAAACAAACAACATCAAGAACTCTGTACAAATCATTTAGTAAACCACAAAAAGAAGGAAAGATCTGAATACAAATCTAAAATATCCCATTATATTAACTCCTATGACATGTCACCCATCAGAAAATAGCATCTGTGGCTAGATTCTACCAGTCACTACGGTAGTTTAAAACATATACACAAACAAGACCAAAAAAAAATAAATCACTACAGACTATGAAATGGAAGAGTATTTCTACCTTATCAGTTGTTTTTTGGGGGTTTTGTTTTTGTTTTTTAAATAAATTCCTGTATTGAACCTTCACAGCAAAGAGCACCAAATAACATTACAGCAGAGGCAAAAGCCATGTCTATAGCACATTTTAATCTGTACCACATGCCACACCTCCCTGATGATGATACTCAAACCTGTTCCAACTACTTCATGTCACTGTTACCCTGCACACATAAAAAAACAATTATTTGATAACTGTGTGTGTGTGTAAAAATAAATGAGAACACTTATTTTCTGGTTAAGTTGGGACTGAAACAAAAGGGCTGTCAATTAACATTAAACAACAACCTTTCTCACTTCTAACATGGGTTCCCTGTAAATTCACATCTCCAGTAATTCAAACAAACTCCAAATGGAAGGGAAGAAAAAAAACAAAAAGAAAAAAGAGCAAACCCCACTAATTTTCCCTGCAAATAACAGCAAAGCAATTATAGTAATTTTACATCTGTACAGTAACAGCAAAATAGAGCTGTATAAAGGCATTACATATTGGAAGACTAAGAAATTATGTATTTTTAGCATTCTCTTTCTACTTAAAAGACAACATATCGCATCAAGAAAAAAGGGACAGATTTGGTGAATGAATTCACAGAAGCCAGAATTTAATCTTAATCTTCCTCTTTCTTATTGAAACCTGAAGATACACAAGTTTTTAATACATTAATAAATTAAACAAAAATTTTTAAATCCCCTACAAACGGACCATGTTCTGTGATCCTCCTTTACCACCCGCCACTTTGTTAATCCCTAAAAGTTCCCTGAACGTTGAGAAACTTTCTTTTTTGTGATTTCAATGGGAGTTTATTCAGATCTTCATACAAGTAGTACACAAAGAGATCGTATTTAATTGTCTAAATATGGACTTAGTTGTCCACATGGATAAGTTTTGACTCGGGGTTTTGCTATCTTAAGCGCTGATTTTCCCTTTACCCTATTAGTATCTGTTCATATTTCCAGAAACATCAGAATTTTATTTAATTCTTCATAATTTTTTTGCTCCCTAGTTTGGCTTTTACCTATTTTAAAGCCTGTTACTTCACTGCCCTTTCCAATTTTTCTTCACAAACACAAGCTAAATAAGATATATAGTGTAGGATTTTGAAGTTGAGTCAAATTGCCTGTCTCTGTATTTATATTGATACCATGGAAAATTTCCAAGTCACTCGAATTAATATTTCGTAGACAAACAGGATGACTAGACAGCCGTTCCTACCAATAACTTTAGTTCCATATCAAAGTATAAGCTGTGATACTGAATGACAACTTTTAGTAATTATTAATACTTCATGATTAAGCATGCTATTATTATGATTATTAAGTATGATTAATAATTATATTAACAGTATTCTTACATTATAATTTCCCATTAAATTAATTTAATGATGACAATTATTTATTCTTCATACTTAATTTTACATCAGACTTTTCTGTCCATATCAGCAAGTCATCACTGGATTACATGTAAAATGATTCAAGAGCCTTTTTTTAAAACCTGCATACAGAAATAAACATATATGGACAAACTTCAGTTTGCCCACCCAGCCACAGAATTGACCCAGAGCTCACAGAATGAGGGTGTTGCCTGGCTTCCCAAAGAAGTGAGTAACTACTCACTGCATACCTTTACCTGACCTCCACTGCGAAGATTTAGATTTGCAGTATGAATGAATGTTTATTCTTCTTCTGTGTCTTAGCTATAACCAGTATCTTCAGGTTCTGGTTCCAAACCCTTCCAGCTTGATAACCTCGGCAACTATTTTTGATCCTGTCTCTCTCCTTCTGCATTTGACCCAGGACACAAGCAGCCCTTAGAGAAACAACTAATGATGCTTTCAGCTTTTGTTGCTGAAACTAGCACTCATAACCCCTTTTATATCTAAGGACTTACAAAGGATTTGAATGGCTAAGGGCATATAAAATAATTTACAGTTACTGCAAAGTTTCAGATTTTCCTATCCACAGGGCAGGAGAACAACTTCTCCTAAAATTAAGGGAACACAAAAGAAATCCCAAAGCATTGTTAGTTGGAAAGACTAGCATCTACACTGTTTCAACAGGCATTCCACATGGTTTTGATTTCTTTATGTTTCCCTATGTAGACTATAACGCTAAACACCAGTGAAACAAAGATTCACCCAGGGAGACATCAATGTAGGAAGTAATTCAGTACCCAGCAACACTTACCTGAAGCTCTCACCATCTTTAATGGATATATTTGCTGCCTGAACTCACGGGTTGGAAGAAAAAACATTCCCAAAACCAACCTACCAGATCCCTTATTCAAGGGACCCACTGAGGATTCAGGAATTTCCATATAGACACACTGCCTTGAAATCGTCACATCAAGGTAGATATTTTATGCACTTGCATAATGAAAGAAAAATGTTGAATACACATAGGCCGATTCTGACAAGCTTGGGTATTCGGACCAAGTGCGAGAGTGACAGCTGTTTGTATTCCTGGTCTACAGCTGAAGCGTGTCCTGTGTTGATGCTCAGCCTGAAAACGCTTTCCTGACAGTTTGCAACACATTCCTAGCAGTTTCCTGTATTCCTTCTGTTTCTTTTTTCCTCCACTTTTGCTGCCACCTTAATCTCACTTTTATTCTTCCATACACTTTAATTAAACTCACTGAGCTTTTGAAATTGTCTATTAAATAAAAGCATATCTTGCACACAGGTGGGCAATTACAAGTACTCGCTGCTCCAGTCTGCTGGTGAATTTTTCAAAGTAACTTGCCTAGCTCTTACAAGAGTAGGAACACATCATTAGACAACATTCACATTCAAAGGAGGCATTAAGAGAAGTGAGACAACTGCATTGCACTTATTTTTAAGATATAAACAAAACTGATGATACAGCCACTTGCAAGTTATCAAGTAAAAGAGGTGAATACCAATCAGATATGCAGAAGTTCTTGGGACTGTAGTATTTTGACTGTTATATTTAAAGACCTAGTAATTGCTTTCCCCTGCTTCTCGCCAGAATGTTTTGGCACCAACAGTAGCCTACTATAGAGTCAAATGATACCTACCAAAAGCAGATAACTCAAATGAAAGTACTATTTTGTTTTAGATTTTTTTAAATTAAGTCCTACATATTATGAAAGCATTTACATACTATTTCATGTCTAATACAGAAGGGTAAAACCAACCAGAAGTTAGAAAATACAGTATCAGTAATTCATTGGACCAACATGACAGGCAGAAAAGTCCGCTTGAATGGACCTCGTTGAACAAAATTAGGCAGCAAACTGTTTCTGTATTGTTTGCCCAAGCCGAAGTAACAAAGGATGCCAGCATCTCCCTTGGCATTTTTCTAGATGTCCTATTAAACCAAATATCCAGCTATTGATACTGAGCATTGGCCAATACATAAGCTGATGTAACTTCGAGAGACAGAAAATTCATGGCAATTCATATGAGCACCATCTTTTAAACTCAGTTTCTTTACTGCTGTCAGATTGACCATACCACACGTAAAACTATTCAACAAAAGGTGTAGAAGTCCAGAGCCATGACTATCAACACGCGTGGACAACCAGCTAAAATGTTGACAGAGAAGTGGTAAAAGCTGACACTTCATGTAAACACATTCCAGCTTCTGAGGCCTACAATTCTGCACAGGTGTGCATTTCTACTGAGGCTGGGCTCAAACACATGACATCTCAGTGAGTCAACAAGACTTAGCTGCTCTGAAAGACTACTTTTACACTGAAGTGAGTATAAAATTTGAAAGTATGTGTGGAATATAAGGATATCTGATAAAGGGCAATTCAGCAAAAGACATAAGATGGGAAAAGTTATGAACTAACCACCTAGCCGTACAAACCTTAATAAGCAGGAGAGGACAAAGACGATAAAGCAGTGACGGCACTGCTTTGATCGGCGTGGCTGTGCCGTGCACATGCCCATCTGTATCTCTGGAGACTGAGCTCAGCCTTGTTACTGGATGGACCTACAAGTGACAACGGCAAGAGGACCAAACCTGTGCACATCACAGAATCTAATCTCACTGTCCCTAGACCTGTACCTGGAAACAGCTCCTCAAGTAACATGGCAGAACTTTTTGGCTTCCCTTCCTGTTGCCCTCAGGGATTGCAAAATCAATGAAATACAAGGATCAACACTGATTGCAGCTGTGAAATTGGCTTTTCAAGGCAATAAGGCACTCTGCAATCAATTTGAGTTATAACCAGCTGCTCTAAATTAAGCAGTGTGACATAGTACAGCTGAAGTTTCTCCACACACAACCGACTTGTATTACCAACGTTACATCCTTAAGTAGAGAGCAGCCTTTCTCAAGCTACTGGTGTAATTATAAATACCTCTCATACTGTGAACAAATTTACTTACCAATACTCTCAAAGCAGTTCTCTAAATCTTAAAAATAGATCGCTAAATTAAGCGGTCATTCAAGCAGCTTATCTCATTAATCACGAGAGAAAAAGTATCTTATGCTTTACAATCAAAACCAAAACTAATTTTCTCTCAAAGGCCAAAACAATTGACTTGAACATCCTTAAAAGAAGCATAAGAATGAGACAATTTATAATAGCTTCAGACAAACCTACTGGGGTTTGAATGTTGATTGTATTTGGCTTATGTGACTGCATTTTTATATTTTTTTTTCCCCTCAAACTTCTCTGTGGTTGTCAAAGCACAGATTTTGTGTGTGTGTTTGTGGCCCTTCTAGTTGAACAGGATACAAGTCTCCCATGTGCCTTTTTTGGTTTGTTTTCTTTTCTTTTTTTTTTTTTTTTTTTTAAACACCTCTATACATGAAAAAAATTCCACAATTCTATAGGAATTATGGCTGAACTTATTTGGGCCTAATTAATCTATGCAGGCAAGATCACGAATGACCAACAAGATGAAGTCTACAAGACTAAAACTTTCACTAGAGCTGTATGTAGCCTTGCCATTACATCACCTTTACAGCTTTACTGTTTGATCCTGAACACTTATCAAACATGCTTTTAAGCAATCCATGCCTTTCTATATGGTCTCACTGGCTTTCCTAGTTACCAAATTCATGGTAAAAAAGATGAAGCATATATATATATCTCTGAACAGTAACTGTTTCTATTCAGTTTGTCAAGGAATATGGTACCTATAGTTCCACTGTTATTTAAAGAATATTTTTTGTACAGATCTTCAGTATGGAACTCTCATTGAAACTGGTGGAAATATAAGTTCCAAAAATAGACTGAAGGTACAAAAATGTACTTACAAATCATTCTATAAGTACTAAGAATTTGCTTGTGGAGACCTCCCTAGCGTTAAATTCTAAAAAATTATATGACCTGTTTAGGACATGTTGAAGTTAAGGAACCATTCTACATTACTGAATTCTATTTTGAGAGAAACATGACGATACTTGT
Source organism: Falco cherrug (assembly GCF_023634085.1). NCBI lineage: Eukaryota > Metazoa > Chordata > Aves > Falconiformes > Falconidae > Falco > Falco cherrug. Next base: position 45,700,281 of record NC_073705.1, read on the forward strand.
ACCACCTTTTCTTTTTCTCTGCTCATGCCATCTAAATTACTGTCAATATCTACCATGCTATCTAGATTACTTTCAATATCTACTCTGATACATTTCTAAGAAAGTTAATTTGCCTTTGCTGCATACACTCATCCAAGCAAAATAGCAAAGCTAATAGAATGGAGTTAGGATTTAATAAGCACAATAGCATCTCATAAGAAGGTGTTAATTGGGATATAGATGATCCCATAGATGTACATTACATTCCATATCACATGTGATTTACCAAAAATATGTCTCATTTCTCATGTAAAATGGATTTAAACATTATTTTTGTAACATTTGTCTCCTTGAAAGACTACATAGAGATGGCAACAGCAATTAATTTTTTATAATATTCTTCATATTAATAATAATAATAGAAATATTCTAAATAACATAGAGAAAAATCAAACTTGCATATTACTTTTGAAAAGAGAGTTTAACAAGGCAAGAGTCACATGATTTTTTATGGAATAGGCATATCCAAAAAATGTGTTTTAAAACCATTTCCAGCCCAGCTGTGGATGGCCGTTACAACAGGTTAATTTGCCCTTTTCAGACCAACAAACTTCTACTGTTTCTTAGATCAGGTTTTTCGTAAGTCTGTTGCCATATATGCTCTGCTGAACTTTTTTGTTCCTGGGCTTAGCAACTTCTAAATAAGAAACGGAAACTGCTCCCATGGGAACTTTTGGAAGCTACACTATTCGCATGTGCTGAAATTACTCAAATGACAATGCCTGAAGAGTCACATCATCACTAATCCTAAACCGCTTAAGTGTATGAAGTGTCCTCAAAGTCAGGGTTAGGCAACATGTGGGCACTAAGAAATTCAGCCCGAGTCTGTGGGATTGCAATCACAACCGATAAACAGCGAGATTTACATGCGTACGTCTGTGAGTGCACACATGTATACACACAGCAAAGGTTGATACACGTGTGCTAGAAGAGAAGTGCACTTTCTACAGTGTTTCTGGCTGCATTTACAGTCAAATCTGGTTTGATTCACAAAAGCAGCAAGGCAGGCATGAATCATGCTAAAGGCTAACAAACTGGCTTATTTCTGATCAACTATAATAAGACTTTAAGCCAATGGAAGTGGAGTACAGGCTTTGGACTGGTTTGGATTATTTTTATTTCTACGTAGGTGAGATTATCAGACTCGACTAATACACATTGTTTAAGGTGGGGAACATTGAAAAAGACAGCCTTATAAACTGGCTAAGACTTCAGCTGTGTGTTCGTACTCTTCTCAATAAAAGGTTGCCAATTTTTATAGTGATAAATGAGAACAGTCATAAAAAAATTATTGATAATTATATTTTGATAGAGTTCTTTCCTGCTGGATTTTCTAAAGTTTTTGGTCAGCATATATACTAGCACTGCATTCTTCTGTGCTAATCCTTTTTCTGTATTTCACATTTAAAATTCTGTGCAAATATAATTTTAGCATTGTTTTCTTCACAATTGTAGCCACTGATTACAAAGAAGGACTAAACTGACTAACTCCTATGCTTATTTGTATTTTAGCTGTGGACTTTATGTGAGAAAACTACTTGAAAATGTTTTTCCTTGTAATTTACTTAATAAATTCTGAGATTTAAATTTATTTTCAACACTTACCCATTACATCAAAACACAACAAATTCAATATTGTCTTGATGATTCTCACAGTGACCAAGGAAAACATTTAAGTGAAATATCTGAAGTTACGAACTCAGAACCAACACACTTCAAGGGACAAGCAAACGTAAAAAAATATACAGGCTTTTCCAGCTACAAACCCGCTTCAGTGCAACGTGGTTTTGGGAGCCTCACTGGCGTGATGAGATTGGAGGCAGAAACTATGCCATGGCAAGACAGTGTAGAGCAGTTATTTAGTCTTGAAGGCACCTTTACAGATTAAGATCATTAAGATCATAGCAAAGTAATTCTGGAAATAAAAGATGTATTTGATTGTCACTAAATAAACAAAAGAACTGCTGAAATGAGTTCTCATCAGGACATAACAAACCAAATCACTTCTTACAGTTTCCTCCAGCTCTTATTTGTAATGAATTTCAAAAGACAATCAAAATGAGCATATCTCAAAAGAAGTCAAGCCTTACTCAGAGGCAGCTTAAAGGTTTCTCACAGAACATGCAGAAGGTCACAGAAAACCTTTTGCCTCATATTTACTGCCAAATTTGGAGGCTTAAAGTACTTATGCTACTTTTATGAAGCATGCAACAAGAAAATTTCATCTACCTATAGTCTTTAGGCTACACACTGTGCTAAGATTGAAGGAAAGGTGGCCTGGACGAAAATCGATTCTTCTTGCTTGCAGCCAGATTTACTGTAGTGAATGAAAGCTAGAACATATTGACATTTCTGGCAGAAAGTTTTTTAAAAAGCTGAAGAAAATAGAGACTTTTCATTCTATTACGAGCTGAGCAGCTATAGACAACACATATAGAAACAGGAAATCATTACTAAAACAGAACACAGTGGAAGCAATTTTAAAATATTAATTTTGCACCAGAACAATATTTTCAGTGCAAAGAATCCAAGGTGGGCTTGTTCCTTCCCTCGCCTGAGAAGATGAGCAAGAACCTGCAAATTAACAAAGCAAGCTGTGACAGATCAGTGTCTGACTCCCTGTGAAGGAGTTGTGCGTAGACTTCTCCATAATTATGTGGAAGCAAATAACAGTATCTGAACCTGCTAGGAAACAGTGCTGATGGTTTTACCAGCTGCATTTCTTGAAAACTACTATGTAAATAGAAATCAATTCTTCCCCAGTTAAATAATGTAAATTCTGGGGGTTTTGCACAAATTAGCTCTCTTGTACTACAGGTTGCATGAAACTATAGGACCAGGTTGTGTACTGAAAAGGCACATCAGTATAGTTGAGTGTGGTAATTGAAAATTCAGCAATACTGCATAGAGTAATTGAAAGGCGCAAACAGCTTTCATCTAATATTGCCATTATCTAATATTGCAAACATCAATCTCTGAATCATATACATGGTAGGAAGAGTTGTTTTAAGACCATAAAAACAATTAAAATATAATGATAATGAATGTTCTAGTCTTCTAATTTAATAAGCCTACACCTGGTTTTACTACATCAAATTTTGTTTAATGTTTAATATATTTAAAGCAATTACGAATTTACAAGCAATACAGTAGGGAAAAAATATTTTACCAGAAAAATTTTATTTGTTTAGAAGCCTTCTTACAGTAAGAACACTTATAATGCTCATATTGTGCAACACCTGCCTTTGCCAACTTTTAGGATAGGCGTGATCACTTTTGGCTGGTAAGTACAGGAGAGAGATGCTGATAGTGAAATATTTTAAAAACTTACTACCTAATTACAGACCTCAAACTGAGCACAAATAAGTTATAAGCAAAACTGTAGGATAAGATGCCCTTGACCATAAAGACACCAGAAACAGCTCTCCTCATCAACTCAGACGTGCAGGTGAGGGATGACATGGGCACTGACGAGGAATACATGGTGATAGGCTACAATGTCCTTTGTAACTATACTATTTTTAATTCAAGGCATAAACCGTACCTAGCGTTAAAATATTTATTTGGTCCAAGGGATTCTGTTGGAAAAAGCAAAAGGAGATCTAGTGCACATACATGCAGAAGTGCCTGTACCCATGTTCAGACCTTCCGAGATGACCCTGACCACGCTCAGGCTTTGCCACTGTGCTGTTTTCTTTCACATCTTTAAGCATCATGGCCAAAGACCATTTAACCACTTCTCCTCGTTTCAGACACATCCTCTTCTGAGTTTCGCCTGTCTCTTGCAGCTGAGGTGATTTTTCTTTGCACATACACTCTTCAGACAAATCCCAAGCTCTTTGCCTTACCTTCATCACAGTGATGAAGCACTAGCAGCAACACGGGCAAAATGAAACCTAGCCTTCCATTTGCTTTAACCTTCTTTCTTACCCGTGCAATGCAACGCCAGATGTACCCTAGCACATGGTAAACCACATCCAGGAAACTGCTCAACATGCTTTTCGTCCTACACCAGCTATCCTCCTGGGGCTATTCTAACCTCAAGCAATCTGGATTTTGGCAGGCTCCTAATCCTGCGCCCAGGACTGATGTGCAAGGTGGTCCCAAGTGGCACTGGTCCTGCCAAAGCACAGTAGGCAACATGATCCTACCAGCAAGTCCAACTGGCTTCCTGGTTGATGATGTATGATTAAAATTCAAGCTGCAATGGATTTAACAGTCACTTAAAACTCAGGCTACTGACATCCTCAACACTTTCCCTTTTAAAACAGACACTAAATGACAAGAATAAGATTTCATATAGAGCCTGTCTAGAGTGAATCTGTCACAGAGACGTCAATTTCTGAATCATTTTAAGTGGTATGCTTCCAACAGACCACTAGCTGGAGTGAAAAAATCTTTTGGCTTCATAGTAAAGAACAGGTAGTTAAACTAGAGTGCAGGAGCTGGCCTGGAAATCAGGACCGTAAGTGACAATCAGTTAGCTGAGGGGAATGTGCTGGAGCTTGAAGGTCAGGAACCCTGGGAGGACAAGGAGTGTGAATAGATAACAATTAACAGGATGAGTCATGCTGAGAGGAGATAGGGGAGTGAGGAATGGATGGGCCAAGGAGAGGTAACACCTTGCTGTTAATTGATGACTGTAAACACTTACTTAATGTGTCCTTTGTTTGTAGTTAACCAATTAGGGATTGCCTAGTATGTAATGCTTAGCCTAAAGAACCAATCTGTTTAAAGCCCGCAGCTTCTGAAAACATATATAAACTTGTGATTGTATACAATAAATCGACATTTGCTTGCATCAAGCTGCATCCTGTCTCTCCATCGCAGCACTAGAGCTCCTAATAACAGCATTTCCATAAAAACATAAGTATTGCACAGCATCTTCAAAAGGCAAAAATCCAGAAGGCCAAAAGCGTGATAAAAGAAATATAAAAACATACCAGTAGAATTATTCCAAACTAATGTCCTGATAAGATAAAGAGAACAAAGAATATAATAGAAGGATTGTCAAACAAGTAATGACATCCAGCTTCCCTCCCAGTATCACTGAAAAAGCATTGTTCCCTATGTTGGTAAACACCAACTATTCATGCCTGGAGCGTGGCCATAGCAGGTTATGCAGGAAACTGACCTCAGCCTTTTAAACTGGAAGAAATAATTCCCCAATTCCTGCTGCTTGAGCAGGCTGTTGGAGATCACAGGTGGCTTCTCCATCAGAGGGAGCAAAGGAACACATTCCCTTAACTAGAAGGCATGGTCACTATGCAAAAGAGAACCCCATGACAGGCATCTCACCAACCGTAAAGGCTTTGAGGAAAAGAGGAATGGAAGAATCGACAAAAAGAAAATTTAAGAGGCCAACATATTATTTTCCTCGTCCTCCTCTTCTCTTGCTCCCTCTATTCCCCCAATAAAACATGCATCTTGCAATACTGGAAAGAATCACCTCTACATGCGTTTCTTTCATCAGTCAGGCACATGCCGTGTTTAAGATAAGTAGAAGGAATATGTTTTCCTCCTGCCAGATGTGATCCAGGGTCAGAAACACCTCAGATACAAATAAGTTCTACCAGCTCTGCAGGAATCTTTTATTTTAAGTGACTTAAGTAATCTGAAAATTATTTGCATCCACAAATTTTCAATCACTGAATCACTGGAGGCTAATTAGAGAATTATCTTTCCAGCAGGGAAGTATTCACACTTATTTTGCATTGGCAGGTTCTACTCACTGTTAAAGTAATGTTTGCCTATTTGTTCTAAAAAAGTATGTTAATAAATTGTACATTGGAAAGGGTAGATAAACACACTTGGAAACAGAAATCCATCCACTGGTGCACTTACATCCTGATGGCACCAAATCCTTCCAGTCAAAGAGTGGGACGCAGTGCTGTGCCTACAAATAACCCTGTCCTTCCTCCACAGACTGCAGATAAACACAGACCTGAAGACCTTGTAAATATGCTTTCTTAGATTGTCACTGTGATGGTTTGACCCAGGCTGGGCGCCAGGCACCCACCAAAGCTACTCCATCACCCCTCTCCTCAGCTGGGCAGGGGGGAGAACATATAACGAAAGGCTCGTGGGGCGAGAAGGACAGGGAGGTCACTCGCCAGTCACTGTCACGGGCAACACAGGCTCGACTTGGGGAAGTTAAATTTATTACCAATCAAGTCAGAGCAGGATAACGAGAACTAAACCCCAAAACTTAAAAGCACCTTCCCCCACCCCTCCCTTCTTCCCAGGCTCAACCTCACCCCCCCATGTTTGTCCCATCTCCCGCTCATGGCACAGGGGGACAGGGAATGGGGCTGGGGTCAGTCCCTCACACGCTGTCTCTGCCGCCCCTTCCCCCCCCGGGGAGGGTCCTCGCACCCTGCCCTGCCCCAGCGTGGGTCCCCCCGTGGGTGCAGCCCCTCAGGCACACGCTGCCCCAGCCGGGGTCCCCACGGGGTCACAGCCTCCTGCGGGCACCCACCTGCTCTGGTGTGGGACCCTCCCGGGCTGCAGGTGGGGATCTGCTCCTCCATGGACCCCCACGGGCTGAGGGCACAGCCTGCCTCACCGTGGGCTGCACCGCGGGCTGCGGGGGAACCTCTGCCCCGGTGCCTGGAGCCCCTCCTGCCCCTCCTGCGTGACCTGGGGCTGCAGGGCGGCTGCTTTCAGGTATTTTCATTCCTTTCTCTGGTTGAAGCTGCCATTGCACCCCTTCATAAATATGCTATCCCAGAGGTGCTGCCACTGTTGCTGATGGGCTCAGCCTTGGCCAGCAGTGGGTCAGTGTTGAATCCAGTGCCAGCCGGCTCCATTGAGCACAGAGGAAGCTACTAGTAGTAGCTTCTCATAAAAGCCACCTCTGTAGCTCCCACCTGCCGATACCTTGCCACGCAAACCCAGTACAGTCACAGACAGACATTTTGACTGTTTGAAAACATTCTGTTATTATTCATTAATGATGGCACTATTTTGGCCCGTTTGACTAAAACTCCATGAGAATAGCATGTTGTGGTTGTAAGTCACCTGATTTGTCAGCACAAGCAAAAAATCTGGCCAAGAAGTATTCACTCAATCTAAGCTTTACCAGAAACCAGAAAGGGTTGCAAGACCTTTCCCTGTTGGCACTGTCTACCCAACTCAGACGAGCCTTCACCCACTTTCCAGAACACATGCCACAGTTCCTCCAGTAGCTTCAAAGCTTCCTGTTCTGAGCAGCTGCAGTTCTGACTCCCCTTCTCACACCAATTCAGAACAAACATTTAACCTTCACTCTCTACCTAAGTTTTCCAATAACCTATGCAGGTCTACTTACAAGTGCAAATCACAAGTTTTGTAGATGCTTTTGATATCTCTAATAGAAATTAACCCAGCTCTAGTCTATTACTCATCTATTTAGAGAAAGGTATTCATAAAGACCAGCTTGTAGTACACACCAGAATTTTCAGAAGTGATGTTACCACACAGTTCAGCAGGAATCAAGAGAGCTCGAGACTTCAAAACAAAACTTCCTATAGCAAACAGAATCAAGTGTTCTTTCCCATTGCTTTGCTATGCTCTAGTCTCCCTCCTTCAAAAATTGGGATGGGGGTGTACAGGGGAAACAACACAAAAACAATTTAATCATTAAATAGATTTACCATACAAATAGTTAATTGCAAACCAGAACATAGGCTTTTTGAAAACAAAAAGAAAAAATACTTTGGTGCTTACAATACATTGCTGAACTTTTGATGATATTATTGCACCAAAACGGATCTTTTCCATAAGTATCTTGTGGAAATAATAATAAAAAAAAAAGGTCATCTAATGTTCTCACCTAGTTCTACCAGGTGAATCCTGCATAGGGTTTGGCATGATCTCAAACCCTATGAGATTCTTTAAATGGTTTACACATTTTCACAGTGCATTAGCACCCTGTTTACCCAGGTCACTTTTACAAATCTCTGGCTCCTAACACCACAGCAACAGCTTCTTTGCAATAGCATGGAATTTGCTATAGTTACAAAAGTTAAACACCCATGTCTTGGGGGGCTTTGCTCCCATAAAGAGACCTTGGAAATGCTACGCTAAGTTGTTCTTGAAACCTGAGCTAGAATATGTTTGCACTCATACTTGTCAGCAGCATAGACAGACCACAGGATATCGTTAGCTGTTGCATTTTAACAACATAAAACAGAACTGCATTCTCCCACCAAACTAACAAACCCCCACAACCCCCCCAGTATAGCTTACTATTCTCTTTAACACCCTCAAACTTCAAAGACACTAACGCAGAAAAACATTCAACTTTATCTCTTGAGAGAGATCAGTTCAGAGAGCTTAGTTTCACTCCCTGCCCAAGCCAAAGAGCTTTATGTGATCTAAGCTGATATATTCTAATAGGAAAAACTGCCAGAGTGATGAACATTAAAATAAATGAGGAGTGGGACTGAAGTGGCATTTACGTAGGCTCCCTCATAAAAGCGGATCACAAATTACCAGAAGGTTGATCGCATTGGGGAATCGAAAGATTTTAAACAAGAGAACACTAGTAGCATTTAGCAAAAAGAAAAGAAAAATGTAAAAACATGGACAACATTAATAGAGTGCAAGGAAAAAACTGATACTGACAAAAATAGTCTCAGAACATAATGATGAGGAGCAGTTGCATTGTACTTCTGTGAAGTTGAATCCATTAGTAGCATTATTAATTGTATTAGGACACCACTCTCAGGTGTGATGTCACACCACATTAATTCTTATAAACACATACAACCCAAGGCAAAGTCTTGAACCCACACTAGACCAAAAGAGAGGTGCATTAAGAGCTGAACAGAATGTCATTGCTTTGGACATCTGGGAGAGCTGGTAGATTCACTATCCTTCCTTTCTACCGGACCGTAAGAACACATCTAGAGCATTAGACAGGCACACACTGTGAGTACGTACAGACTTGAAAAAGCTTCGCACAGTGTATTTAGCAAGAATCAGCCTGTCTACAAGAAGCAGACTTGCAGATAAGCAGTCAAATGTCACAAATATTCTCAGGTTGTAATTCAATTAATGCCTTCAATATCACAACTATTACAAAAGAAAACTCTACACATATGGTGATACCAATATCAATCATTAGGAACCTGATATCAGCATTTTTACAGCAACCATCTCCCAATACTGTTGTTGTGTCTACTTGACCTCTTGATATCGTTATTTAAAGATCATACCTGATCACAGAGGAGTAAAAATAATCAATGATCAAAACAAGTGAAAGCACAGCAAGTACTTCATTTTTCTCTGCTAAATTTAGCAGGGCACATACTCTAAAGGACCAGAGATAAGAAAATGAATAAGTTAACTTTGCATTGATAGCCTATAACTCAGTGAGTTGCTACTCTGCTTGTACCAGCCCCCTGCAAGCACACCATATGGCATACAACCACCATAGTTTTTACCAATAGCCAAAAGGCAGGTGTCACTGCTTTCACATATGCTTCTTAAGTAATCACCTACACAGAAATACCTAGCTTATAGCAACACGCAACTACCTTGTTTTCCATGGAATCTATGTATTAATAGCTAACCAGTTTAATATAGGGGGACAATGAAAAACTCAAAGCGACTTTTAACTGTTATCTGTTAGACTACGTAGAGACCCTTTAATGTTTTAAAAAAAAGGCAAAAAGAAAAGAAAAATATTAAAGAGCTTCTCAGTAGACTCAGCAATTCACAGCACAAAGTGAGTTCTCAGTTCTACAATGGCTTAAAATTTTCTTGTTTTGCAGTCTTTTTAATCATATTCACTACAGTTTTATGCATTTAGAAAAGAATAGGTGCACCATGGTTCCTACTGTGAAATGAAAAAAACATTAGTTTATCTGTTTGCAATATATGTATGGAAATAAGTCAACGTTAACGAGGCCTAAAGGCTATTGCCTATTTTCTGTTTTATTACAAAAGCCCTTAAAAATTAAGTTCCACGAATGTCTTAGCTATTCTATATCTCTTGTGCACTGCACTTCTTTCTTGCCTCCCTTTGGGGTTTGACTTAAGAGTCTGCTCATCACTGATAATGCTTTGCATACATTACAAGCATGAGAATGTGTGAGAAAAAACACAGCAAAAAGCAAATTTCTCTTCAGCCCGTATCTCCTCATTGTCTAAAGCTGGTAATGCTATTTACTTATTCCTTGCTTTTACAAAGAATAGGTTTTGTTTCTCCACCAGTTTCCAGGTTCTCATTTAAAAAATCAATGAGATATCAAAAGAAATGAGTACATTTTCCTGAAGGTGTGCATCGTTTTCCCAGGTATGGATCAAAGCTGAAGTAAATTTCTATAAATGCTTCTCTTTATTTTTGGAGCAACCACCAACTCTTTCAAGCACACTGGGCATTTCAAATTGGCAGCTGGAGAGATGTCAGTGCATTCAATTTCTATGGTTTCACAGACAAATTTAACTGTGAGGTTTTTCTTCAGGTAAAGGATTATACAACAGCAGTCCACCAGCAGCCCCAGCTCCCCATTTCCACTTGTAAACTCACGCACTGCAAACTGATAATAACCAAAATAATTTATTTTTCAGCTGATCAGACTGCAGTACAAATAAGTTTCTGAATAGTCTAAACGCAAGCCAGTACTTCCTTAACACAGTCCCACAGACTTTTGTTTGGCAGCTTCATTCCCATTCATTTGGTGAGGCCACAGAAGAGAAAGACACCGATGTGCAGAGTAAAGTTTAACAGTCAAAAGGATCAAACTCCAGTTGATCTCCTCGCAGCACTAATTGCACATACTTCGACAGATCACTGGTCACATTTTGTGGTCATTCTAGAACAGTGCAAAACCATGACCGTACATCTCATGTTACTGCAATGGTAAGAGCTGTAGATAGGCCATTTTCCTTTTTGCATTTATAAATAAAGCTAGACACTATATTCTTAATAAACATACTTGCAGATACATCCCTTCTACAAAGAATCAAAAACAGTCAGAGAGAGAAGAGAATGCAGAATAGTAATTTAGGTAAAATCTCTCTGCACAGAAAAGCTGCATTCAGTGGCCCAATTAACTACTTCAAACAAGGCAGCTGATCGTAACTTCAGAAAGCAATGCCAAGTGGCTAACAGGAAGATCAAAGCACTTTATCATCTGCCTTAAGAACATTACAGCATTAGAGTAAAAGTGATACAAAGACTGATGAAAGATGAATCAATTTTCTTCTGGAATTGAGCAGTTTGGACATTAAAGTATTTGGACTTCTGATATAAAACTGCCTATGTCAGAACTGGCAGTCTCAGTTCTAACATTTAAGGTCCTTCCTCTGCTTAGTTCAGAAAAATACTTCCAAGTGAATGTATATAGTATTATTACATAGCCAAAAATAAAGTTGTAGCAGACAGAACTCATTAGTTGCTCTTTGCACTGTTATACTGCTGCCTCTGGACTTAATGAGTCGAACCAAATTCTCTCTCAATTTCCAATACAAAATAGCCCACATATTGCAACCTATCAGTTGAGATTTCCACACTTTTGCCTAGTAAATGAAGGGCTGGGTGACATACTAGAATAGAATCAGGTTTGTCACATCTATGAAAAGAAAAAAACCTCATCCCAACCTCAGAAAAATGGCCAATTCAATTGTACTCCAAGAAACACTGCACATGCTGGAACATGGAAGCTACAAGAATAAAGTGGACAAGGCTCTAAACAGCTGGGCAGCACAGGCTTTCCAGAAAAATGGCCAGCAAAGCAGGGAAGGTGAGAGGTTCCTGCAGTTTCACACCAAAAGCACTGAGAGACAGGTGAAAGATACCTGGAGAACATGAAATTGCCCACAACCTTCCAAAACGAGAAGCTCATCGTCTTTTCTCTCATCTCTAGCAGGTTCAAGATGCACATGTCCTTATATATAAAGTTCATTTATAAGTGTTAATAGAATTCTTGACCTGCTTTTTTCCAAAGTTCAACTGTAAATATTTGTGTGCTCCATCATAAGCACTGTGATGAAATGAAACCTTACACAGACTGTAACAATAGTCTCGCTCCATAAAACATGATTTTTAAACTATGCTAAAGGAGCTTCAGTAAATGCTTGCAGGCTGCCTATTCTAACAGACTAAAGACAGTACAATTCACACATAATTGCCTAGTTCATTACATCAAATCTTGTAAATATTTTATTACATTGCTTTACAGAAAATGTTCTTTGAATCTGCCACTGCTGCACATTCTACACCTACTCGGCTGTTATGTTCAAAAGAGGTGAATGCCATCACCCGCGGCCAAGAGCATGGCATCAGAAGCAATACAGCAAAAGAGCAGCTACAGAGAATTTATGCCGGGTAGTTTCTCTGTATGGCAGCCTAAGGATTTAAGAATGTCTTGTTGAACTTTTGGTCATCAGTGGTTCATTCCTTCAGCAAATCCCCTGCCCTGCAACAGGAGGCCCAGAACCAGGCAACAGAAATAGCATGGAAGCGGCTATAGCAGAAGTCGGCTACATGAGCCATACATTTTAGATGGAATAATAGTACTGTACTGGGATTTTGCCTAACTATTTCAGCACTTCTTTTCTACATAGGAAATAACTCTCTTAGCTGACTTAATCCCAAAGTCTCCTAGGGAAAGCAGACAACAACTGAGACATTGTCCAGGAATACTTAATATTTTTGCATTTGGTTCCAGTCTACTATAGTGTCACGCAGTCGGAGTTTATACAAGACAATCCTTCCACACTTCACTCACCGCCTTCCTTCATTAGCTTGACTCTCCCTCTTTCTCCCAAGTAGTTAAAAAGCTATTAAAAATGTATGGCTAAAAATTACTAAGGTGTTTCCTTTCTATGTACATTGAATAATGCAATATATTGGAAAAATACAAGTATCAGATTTGATTAAGAACAGTTGACTATAAAGCTGTGCTTTTGTTAAATAGTAATGGCAGCTAAAGGCAGCGAGATTTCAGATTTGCTTTTACTAACAATTTCCTTGCTTTTACTAACAATTTTCCTGTAATTTTTATATAAATGTTTTAAGTATACAACTGGTCTTTCAAAAGGAGTATTTGTGGAAAAAGACTAAAGCTAATAAATAGTTGTGATAGTTGAAATGAGAGCTAAGCTATGAAACTGAAATCAATGATTCAAGCCTCCATAGTAGTTATAAACACAATTTTTCAGTTAAGGAATAAGACAGAGTCCTGTAAGGAAGAGTCATACATTAAACCCCTAAACCCCTTAACAAACACACACACACCACAAAACAGATATATATACACACCATGCACACACACAATCATTACTGCTCAGAAGATGACGAGTCTACATGCAGAAATGCTCTGTTAACTACTCACTTATTACTGGGAAAGAAATTAGTCTTGGATTTAAGTCAATACCAGTAGGTACTACAAGACCTGGCATATTTAGTAAGGCAATTTCTGAATATACTGAATAAAAATTCCCATTTGTCTTAGTTGGCATTTACCCCTAAGAACACTGGCATACCTCCATGAGCCAGCATCCTACCTGTTCTCTTGGGCTACATATGTCAATGGGAATAATACTTGGGGGGGGGGGGGGGTGGGGGGGGGGGGGTGTGGAAATTGTCACTAGCAGAAACACATGAACAGCATGGCTGACGCTGTTTGAAAGATTGTGCAAGAACTTTGGTTTCAAGAGTAGAAAACCAGAACTATTGGAACTAAGATCAAGCAAAATGCCAAAGCATTCATTCTGTACCATTACTTGATGTACGATGACATTGTCTCACATTTATATTTTTATGGTTTTGTGACTGAACTATGTCTGTATTTTCAGTATCACTATTTTCTATGGCACAGAAACCCTGTTTATGGCAGATATTTAAGTTTGCTAACACTTTGACTGATGGTTCATCTATTATATGCGATCACTTTACCATCACCCAACTGGTGGTGAGCAAGACTTAGAAAATTCCTCTACCCTTCTTACAATCTTTCCATAGCTTTTTCTAAATATGCACCTTGGTAACTAACGGAACAGCCAGTCAACATATTTATTAGCAAAACACCAGAATGTTAAAATAAGTTGCAGGAAAACTGAACTACAGTTGTTAAAGAGAAACTCCCATAAAGTCAAAAGTTCATGCAAAATTAAAAAGACTTCTTAAGTTGCCATGTACACCTGGGTGTTATAAGCAGCTACATTTTTTATTTAGAGGCTAGGAATAAATGCCTATGTAGATCCAATTACAGATGGAATTAAAGTGCTTACAATATTCATTGACTTCTGAAGCCAGATCCTCACAGCTTTTAATATAAAACTTGTAAGATACACTGTTAAGTAACGGACTTCAGTACAATTACTTTTACCTACATTAATTATCTGTTAGAGAAACATAAACTAAACATTCTGCATGTGACATTACAGCAGCTATATGATAACCATTATAGTTGTGATCACAAGAGCTAGAAGAGAACAACAAAATCACAGTCTGGAAAGTTTAAGTTGGAAATACTGAAAAACTGGATTAAAGAAGTCAACAGCCTAACTTATGATTCGATCTTTGCTATCCAATAAATAAGTTTTGGACTGGAAATATTAACTGTCAGAGTCTTTGACATATCTTAACTGTAGAATTATAAAATTCGAATATGTAAAGACTACTCACTTATTTAATCCAGCACTATATTCTCTTCCTCCTTTAGGATCAGGAACAAAAAGCTCCTTTATCTTCTACAGTCCCTTGTAACAGGCCACTTACATCCACATATACGTACACTCTCATAAGCACTCAGGGATACTTTTACGTCTATTTTAAACAAAGGAAGGATTATTTTCAACAAGGGATGTTGTAGTCAGAGTCCAACTCCGTTGGCCTCACACGAGGCACCAACTGTTGCAGCACAATCAAACTAGTAGACTGCAACAAGGCTTTACCCTTAGTCAGATTCTACTGTCCATGCTGTTTCTCCTTCCTCCAGAGGCCAGGCCACACTGCTGCTCCTCCTCCATCCAACCCCCAACCCTCAGGGCTATTTAACCACTTAGAGGGAACGAGCTACACCTGCACATCATCCACAGAAATCAACCCACTGCCTCTGAGGCAGTGCCACAGCTGCACGTTATCAATGCTAACCAACCCACTGCCTTCGTTCCTCTACAAAAGGATGCATAGGTGCATCTATGAAGCTCAGAAACATGCAGCAAAAGCAGCTGAACTCTAGATGAGGGTACAGAGAATGTACATAAACTTCAGCAGCATAAGTCAAGTTCCAAACAATTTTGATGAGAAATTATTTTTAAACAAAAAGCCTGACTTGTTCTACTTATTTGGTATTGACAGCTCAAAAAAGATGCTTCTTTTTCAGTGACATTAGCCATCGCAAGTTTTTTTTAATTAATGCAAGACAAAGGTGGAGGACTTTTCTCACCTGCACCCTTGTGCCTAAGCTGTTACCTAACCAGTTTACTTGTTCTCTACTTACCAGAGAAATGCACCTCAAAATCACTCTAATCTCAACCATCACTTCCGCACAGGCCGAGCGCTACAGAACGTCATTCCCTTCATAAAGGCAGTATCTCAGATTCCAGTCTATATCAGTATTGAGGTGCAATCTACATCCAGCAGCTTGGTCTGAAAAGGTCTCTAGAATCGAGTTAAACTGTACCCACTTTCGAGAAAAGTGCATGTTAGCATCAAGTTTACTGCTAGTTGCTTGTGGTGTCCAAAGGCAGGCATGCCTCCTACGGGATGTGCTCAACAGTGCAGACACTACTTTAGATTATGATTAAACCTCTCCATCATAAACAAGAAGTAACATTAACAGGTACTTGTTAGCACTGAATCACATCTCTTTATTGCAATATAGTTTTAATTAGCATTTACAAGACAGGCCTGTAAGATCTAGTGAAGCATGGGGCACACAAGAGGGGTTCTTAAGGCATCCGTTTCTGTCCATTTAATAATTATGGTGATATACTGAACACTATGCAGGATATTAGACACATTCATTAGGATATTATCTTTGCTCTCTAGGAGGGATTTTATTTGTTCATATTACTTAGATATATGCTGTAGAGTTAACCAATTTTAAATACTCATAAAACCAGGGAAGATTAAGTTTAATCTGTGTTTGCATTTAATAAACTTAAACTGTTGGAAAACTCCAAACTCTAGATAAACCCCATGGTTTTCATTCATGCTCTCTGTCCTTGCTTGATCCCCTCAAAAGTCCCCCAAACCAGCTAGCAAACTATTCTTCTGCTCCTCCAAATGTGGATGTATAGTGATTTATGTATCCCAGCCCCCTCCTACATTTCACATGTAATCTTTGAATCCCAGGAAAGGAACACATTAATACCAGCAGTTTTCTGTCACTGTAGAGCAAACAATAAAAGCAGAGCTTATAAAGTCTTTTGCTGGTTGGAAAGGCTCCATAATCTATTCCCCGCAGTAATTTGGTTTACCCAGCCCCAAATGAAACAAGAAGCAGAGAAGAAAAGGCAACCAAGAAATGCTTTTTTTCAAGTGTTTTCCAGGATTACTGTTTTAACTACCCTTGCTGAATATTGTATTTTATACCATAAACTGCTCCTTAACTTGCAAGTTTCATCCTCTACAGGCTTTCCTAGCATTTACTTTCCTTGACTTCTCAGTGTCTCATGTATGAGTAAAGATTGCTGGATAGAGTGGAGCTGGGCGGGTGTGTGTGTGGGGAGGAAGAAAAAAAACCAAAACAAGAACATAGAGAAATCCAGTTTGTAAAACCTACTTTCACAAAATGTGAACATGAGCACAACATTCTATCAGCCATGTTTCAGGATTTTCTCATTCATTTAAAAGTTCTACGTTAAAGTGATTGCAAAAATAGTTTATAAAAAACATATATAAAAATATCTTCTTGATCATTTTTTCTGCTTCACCCCTCAAGTCATGCATATTTTTATGGGAGACCATTCATAGTAGAGCAAATCTTGACTCACACAGTAGTGTGAATCTTGTCTTACTAAAGCTTTTCTGGATTTAAGTTGTCAGTTAAACAAAATAAACTTGAAATTCACACTGATGATGTAGAAAAAGGAACATTACCAAATAACTTGGTCGAGCCTCCTATTTTTCTCTACCAGCACGGGGAATTTGTTCAGCTCTGGATTAAAAACATACCTGAGAATTTTCACATCTGAACAAGTTACCTTGAGAAGAAAAAAGGACGGGCACAAACTTCTTACACGGAAATGTAAACACATTTGCTTTTCTCTCTAGACCAAAAAAGCACTGGAACCTTGCTGGCTTTGTACAAAGGACAGCTTTTCTCTAGCGTATAATTCTAGCGAGGAAAGGATTTTATCCCTGTTACACAGCCCATTGTGTAGAGACAGCCATTTTTGAAACTCAGAAAAAGCAGCAGAGAATGAGCCGCAGCTCAAGAATAAAACGTGCACATCTCTGTCTCAGGATTACTCCATTCTAAGTACCTTAGCTAGGGGTTGCACATTAGCTCAAAAAATAGCCTTTAATTTTCAAGCTTGAGCCAAGCCTTTCCATTTACTTCTTTTCCTCAGCTTCCAGGTAGCAGTTGACAAAACTGTATTCCCGATCCACACACAAGTGTTTTGTCTTAATGTGAATTATGTAAAGTTCCATTTCAAATGCATTACGACGCTATGCTGAATCAGGGAGCAAACAGCTTTATTCACAGCCACATTAGGTGGTATGTATGCTTCTGATCACGTAAGGCAGGAATAGCCACGCATCTCTACAATCACAGGTCAGATTTAAATGGCACCACACTGTGGCTGGGCAGAAGTTAGAGGGAAAGTCCTAGAGATGGAAGACTCTTGTCCATGAAGGTTAAAGCAGCTGCACGGCTTTCACCAATAACACATACAGATTCAGGCTCTGTACAGTAAATCTCTTCACCGCTTTAGATACTGTGAAGAGGCGTATTATGGTAATATTTTAATATTTATGAAGAAATCAGCATAATAAAGAGATTAAAATATTTTCCTAGCAGTTTACTAGGTTTTACACATATCAACACCCACTAGTTTCTATATTTTAAAAACATCAATATTTACCCAGCATCATGAGAATAATTCAGTGTTGGTGATCTCATGAGCTGCATTTAGCTGATGTTACACAAGTAAACTCTACACCGCCACACAGCAGGACAGAACAGGTCCTAGATTTTCCTAACCTGCTCTCAAAAGTAACTCTGCGGTTGCTGCGCAGTGTACCTTCAGTCACGTGTGACATTTTAACAAGTTGTCTGCTACGGGCATGTAACACTAGAGCAATGAGACTAGTAAGAAATCAGCACACAACCATCAGTCATCATTACATTTAAAGCACCGGTAACAAAGCCGGAGGTAGCAGCTTCCTCTACCCAGATCCACTGTGCAGATAACCATGGTAAGTCTTCTCCTCACTGATACTGCCAAGGACTACAGTTTGTTTCTGGGACAACCAAAAGGTTTTAAATGGCAGTGGATTACATGAATGCACCAAATGCTTGCTTTGTCTCGCTATCATCTCTCCCACACTGTAACCCCCTCCAGGCACGGGACCGTATTCACATTTACCACATTATATATGAGGAACCAACGCCTACTGCCATTACCACAACAATTCATCCAGACCTCAAACTCAGCATAGAAGATCTGCAAGGAAAGAAGGCTGAAGCCACATGATAAAACACGGCCTCTAGGTCACTGCATGAGCACAGCCACAACAAGAGAATAAATGACAATACCACAACACAAAATAACCCTTACTTACAACTGGATCCACAGGCTGCTCTTATTTCACGCTCAAATTGCAACGTAAGCTTCTGCCAGGGCTGCGAGAGCAGCTCTAACACCACCAGTGATCTCATACGTATTTTTTAAATCAGCAGGTTCCTCTCTCCAAGGGTTAATGACATCTCCAAATCCACAAGTTACATCGTCTGTCCCGAACCTTTCTCTCAATCAAGGTCACCAACACCCTTAGTCCTCTAAAGTTTAATTTTTCCTTAAGACAAAAGCCCCTCCACTCCTTACCCCAGAGAGGCAGAGCAGCCCTTGCACGACGCCACAGACCCACAGCTGAAGCTGGTTAGCAGCTTGGCCAGAAGACAAAGAGCTAATAAAGGTCATCATCAACTTCACCTGGGCTGTTTTGGCCACACAGACAGCAGGCATCCTGCTACAAATGTTCAAATATTTAAGCAAACCACTAGCACACCTGGGTGGCAAGGTCAGAGATCTGCTGAGCCTGAAGCACTGGCTGCCAAGGTGCGGAGGAGAAAGTGATTGCATCATGAAGACAAAGGGTTTCATTTTGAATAGGTGACTTATCCTTCAAGGTTACACATTGCAGTTATAGTGCAAACAGGAGAGAAATATATCTGCATAATATTATCTTGTTAATGATATTAACTGAGACACATCAAAGCCTTCTTTCATAGAGGCTTAGTATCTCCTTACACACCTAAGCAGGCAGGAAAAGCCATCTCTGTGAGGAGAAGGTATGATATGCTCAGCCTTCTTTCACCAAAAAATAAGATGGGTTTATATTACAAGAAACCACAGAGCAAAGCTTTGGTAAGTCTCACTGACTGTGTTCTCAGCAGTTTTTGGATGCAGACACAACTCCTTGAAGAAGAGACCTGTTCTGACCAAAGGTATAGGAAACAAGAACCAGCTAGAACCTATCTGCTAACTGTACTGATTAATCACACCTGTGGGTAACGCAGGGCATCTGCTGTGGCTGGGCACGTCCGGGCAGGTTATTCTTACACAACATCCTTATGGGGGCTGGAGAGACCAGAGCAGTTCTTAGCATTTACTATCTGCTGTGCTTCTAATCAGAGATAACTGCACCAGCTGCACAGGATTTGCTCATAGCAAATAAAGTCAATAAATAAAAAATGGTACAAATAAAAAATTAAAAATAATGCATTCAGATCCAACTATGGATGATTTAGGATACAATTTTCTAAATAACTTAAAACATTTTCATCAAAACAAACAATTTAAATGTAAGCTTACATTTAAATCATATCAGTCCACTACACCCATGAAGTTGGGGATAAATATCAAAGGGAATATATGTACCTTCAGGCGCCATTTCTTCTTCTCTTTATTATTAATCAATTAACAAAATTAATCTATTCCTTGCCTCTGTATTCATACCAATGAATTTAAATTATATATTTAAGATATTCTTGCTCATCAGAAACAAGTAGGATTAAAAGATTTTTACTGCAAATAAACCAATATGAAATTCAAACAAATAATCATGCTGTTTTTATAAATAGCGTGGTGAGGGGTTTCTTGAAGATTTATATACAAATATTTTTCCAAAGATAAATTTAAATCTCACTTAAATTTTCTGACATGATGGAGATTGCTATTCAAAAGTTCCTTACAAACCTTTCTCCCAGCAGATTTTATTAATGGGTAGGCATAACTCTGACATCTGCTCTGTTATGGATGTATTTCAAAAAACACTCCCACGGAGCACTCTAGAAATTAGCATTAAAAAGGCCAGCCTAACAATAACTTCTTGCATGGGAAAGAGGCTTTGCATCTAACTGCAATGTTTCTTGACATACAGCTTTATGTCACATTTATTTGCATTTGCATCGACTATTAAGAAAAATTTACACATACAGTTTATCCAAAAATGTAGAAAAGGCTCCAATCATATTCCTGAAGCCAGCTGTATTATTATTCAGGCAGAGATTTCCTTGCTGCAGACAGAAGCCTGTTGTTTACATGCAAGCTTTGGCGTAAGCAATCTTTATGATCTGAGACACAACAGAGAGGAACCAAAGCAAAATATGGTCTATTCCGTAATACAAACCAGTTTTAATTTAACTTCAGCTTTCAGAGCCCCAAACTCAAGCTCCACCAGACAGAGGTGGGGTAAAAAAAAAAACAAAACTCTCCATCATGCTCAGGTTATCAAAAGGAGCAGCACAGATCCCTTTGGCAGAGGCTTCCTCCAGACTCGTAAGATTCTGTAAAAATTACTAGTGGATTTAAGGGTAACATGGCCTACCTGATTTTTTTGCATATTTTCAGACTACCAAAGCTACAAAAGAACAGTCATGTTTTGTGGGGTTTGCACATGAAAGGACAAATGGTAAAACCATTCCTGAGCCTTCACATTAGTGTTCTGACTTGCCTGGTCTCAGAAATTGTACTATCTTCAAGTATGTTTAGAATGACGACTTTTCTTTCCTCACTGTGTATCATGTATTTTACAGAGTACAGTATCTGGGGACTTTAATGCTATTACACCCTTCAATCCTTTAAAAAATAGGATGAATTAATTTTTAACATCTCATTAAAGAACATTTTTGGCACAGTCTGCAAAAGAACTTGCTTCCTCTGCTTCTAGCTTCCCAGTTCAAATCACCAGATCATACCACCCACCACAGAATAGAGAAGGTTGAAAGCACAAGCAAAACCAGTATAAAAAAAAAATAAAAATAAAGACATGCAGACTTTAAGATACTGCCCTAGTAATGAGTCTGTTAGGCTCTGCAAACATGGGAGTTTCTTACAGGAGATTCTGCCACTGAGTTTGCTGGAATAAGGGATTTAATTTTTATTCTTCAACTCTTTGGCTTCATGATTAATAAGATCCAAAAATTAATGATTTTTTGTGTGCTGCCCATCAAAAAAGTTACACCGATCAAAGATGAGCAAATGTTTCATACACTAAAAGTGCACAACAGATGGAAGAAGGAAGTAAAGTAACAAGGAGCAAAGATAATGGTATGTAAGCTGTCATCATCATCTGGGATTAATTACTTTATGTACTCAAATTTAATTGTGTTGCACCAGAATTCCAGAAACTTTTATTTTAGAAATGCACACTAACATCATGGCTGTCGCCATAATTCCTAACTGATCATCATAACTGATGTTCGTATTTTCAGATTTTAAATACACACAAGTATTGCAATGAATTTGTTCTTCATAGCTGTTCTAATATTTGACCATTTTTTAATATGAGTTGATTAATTTTGACACAGCAGTTTTCAACTAGGCTGATTTCATTCAAATGTACATAACAATGTTGTAAACAGTACAACCGAACATTACTAACATGACTGGTTACAAAATCTATAGGAGAATTAGTCTTTATGTATTTTAAAGTCACAAAGAGTTCCTACAATGAAACTAGATGGTACCATTTATAAACTAAATTGCTCTTTCATCTGTACCTCCCATGTTAGCTCAGTAAATTAATGCTTTCATAGCAATTTAAAATGTAAATTAATCTGGAAGCACAAAGTCCTGCTAAAATGCAGTAATATATCAAGTGAATGTTTTGTTCTCCAAGGAATCAAATTTTGAAATTGCTGTTTTGAGGAAGTTCAGGCAACATTTTTTTTTCCCCCTTCTGACAGAATAAACAAACATAGCTGTGCTTTTCAGAAACTATTTTCCAGCATTTGGTGTTTATATGGATGTCGTGATAAAAAGCAGGGAAATGTTAGGTGAGCACTGAAATGGCTAATGTTGTATTTCAGTGTTACAATACTAGGGGTTCGCACAATTTTTCTATCATGCAAGAACACAGAGAGCCTATTCATGTCAGAAGATTAGAATGTTAAACAAGTTATGTTTTTCTTCATAAAAATATAGACTATTTAACAAAAAAGTAGATGTAAAGTACAGTATTTGCTTCATATACTAACTCTACCTAAAATCTGGAAAGACTGAGATGTAATAGACACAGAAATATAATTTCTGAAAACAGAAATATAACCAGGAAATAAAAGTTTATGAATGTAAATATCTTTGTAATAATGGTTTAAAGAATGAGCTGAAGCAGAGAGAAGCTAAGTACGGACACAGTGATGTTTAGGATGCATAGAAACTCAGCACTTGTAATAGGCAAGGTAAGGTTTCCAAACCTTTTCTGATTTGCGACACTACTCTGCTCCCCAGTTAGAAGAAGGGAGAAATAAGAACCTATACTCTTGTGACATCCAAATGCAATCCATTGTTTGTTAGTTGTGCGCATCAAGTTGTACAGCTAGTAAAGATACCATTCTGGCAGCACAGGGAGAGAGAGAACATCTGCCTACCCATAACAATGTTTGAAATGACACAATTTTTTTCTGCCCAAAGTCAACGGGTTCACATTCATCTGTGTCCGCAAGGAATGTATAAAACCAAAGCTCTTTTATTCAAACCTCTAAAACAGGAGAATATTTGGAAAAGCAATTTAGGTTACCTTAATAGGACAAGTTATAGCATGTTTCACCACACAGAAGACTTGCCAAGAAAATGTAAGTAAGCAGAGACATATGAAAATGTTTTGCTTTAAATGTAACATTTGATAACAAGAGCTGCAATTACTAATCAAAGAACATCAAAGACAAACCACATACACTCCAAAAGAGTTTAAATGTAAATTATTCCTTCAAAAAGACACAGCTTCACGCAATGTAATTAGATTCCTACCAATTATAGCATTGGAAGCGTAACAGTAAAATATAAAACGTAAGTAGGAATAGGAACACATAGGACACAATGGGAACTCGTATTTTACTTCTACAAAAATTTCCTTCCCTGTTTTGATTTATGTTAATCTGTTAATGGGCAGACAGAAGAAAATGGCAAGCCAGGACTATAAGACTGAGATTTTCTTCTTCATTTCTTCTCTCTGGTGCTGTGCTGTTACCTTCCCAATACCAACACCTAATCCTCAAGAGTGTTCTCTTCCAGCCCTTGATCCTCCTCAGGCCCATCTTCTTCTCTAACTAGATCTGCCTCTTTATCTAGCCCAGAAATCCTTCCCTAAATTAAACAATGGTGTTTTGCTTACATCCTCTTTGCTGCAGATTTTACAGTTTTAAATAAACCACAGAGGGAAATCCTGGCAGAACTTTCATGTAGTGGATATGGGGGAGAATGGGCTAAAATAAATATAAATAAATGAAGCCCAAGCATTAGGAGCTTTTACCTTTCTTCCATTTGTAGACGAAATGTAAGACAACTTTGACTAATGATTTTCCTTCTGCATATATCACATTAAACTTCCCTTCAATTGAAGATAGCTTTTGAAGTTTGTGGCTTGACAGTACAGTAAATCTGGCTTTAAAGCTGACAGCGCTGGATCAAAATCAATACAGTCATAGAAGATAAAGTGCTGATCCAGCACAGGCTCAGCCTGTTCATTCAAATTCATCCTGAAGCGTTCATGGAGTAATTTTATACTAACTACTAACCACCGTTCTGCTGAATAAGATGTCTCAGTAACACTTTTCTGCAAGGAGACATCACAGAATGCATCTCACCACTAACCAAGGCGACACAAACTCCACACCACATATCCCTTTGTTTTATAATCTGCCAGGCAGATTATTTCATGTCCCCATCACATACAGACCAACTCTGTACAGCAGAGCACTATTAAATGACATGGAGTAGCCTGTCCCCAGGTTAGATGGAAATACAGATGCTTCTTGGGTAAGAAAGCAGCAGCCAGGTTTTCAGGGACCAAAAGTGCAAAAGAGCTGTGACTGTGGGTTACAAGTGCAGCTGGTTACAGGAGCTGGAGGCACTGCTAATTGTCTCTGATTACTGACAGTTCCCTACCTAACAGGTAAATACCTATTACCGGTAACTTCTCAATTCCCTGCCCTGCAACAGCTTTGGCATGCCTTGATTTTTCCTTGTGGAGGTGGGCTGAAAGGTTGCGTGCTTCCAAGTCACAGGAGAACAAATGATCCAAATGGTTCATCTTCTTTGTCCAAGTTCCAAGTTCCAAGAAATATTGACCTAAAAGCTGTATCTATAAAAACCCCTAGAGGACGTTAGGTTTACATTGCCCAAGAAAGAAAGGGGAGATAGGAAAGAGTCCAAATCTGCACAAAAGTGTCTGTGGGCTCTGGTGGGCTTCTAGTACACTTGGCCACCAGCTGCTGCAACAGCAGTGCCTTTTGGGAGGAAGAAAAAAATATCCTGAAGGGCTCCAAGAATTTGACACGGCTGCTGCTGACATCCTTGCCTGAAGCTGAGCTACCTCCCTAGGTGTGAGGAAGCCCCTGGATGCGAGAGGCGCCTGTGCCCAGGCAGCAGGACAGAGCTCTGCACGTCCCTGCTCACAGTGCAGACAACCTCAAAAGCTCCCACTGCAATTTTGTTGTCTTCTCTGGAGCAATTCACTGGTACCTACTGTGGGAAAGTGCTACCTAGTATACTCATCTGAAAACACTCACAAGCAGGTCCTCAAAAATAAACAAGAAACTCAGTAGGAACCTAAAATTATGTTTATTTGGAAAAAAATGTGAATCAAACTTTAAGTGTCAGAATATGAAATGTCATTTTGAGAGTGACAACAGTGTGGAAACTGAAGATTGTAAGAAGTATGAATTTTGCTTTTAAATAATTTTCTACTGTCTCAGTTTATAAACACTGGGAGTCTACAGCTTGGCAACATAATTCAGTTTTATCTAATATGTTTTTCCCATCATCTGTCTCCAAATAAATATCACAAATAATGTGTAAGCAGTTTTACCTAGAATAAAAATCTGTTACAGTGTTACAACATAATAGTGGCATTCAATAAATGCAGCCAGAAAACAGAATGTAATTCAGTAAGAATTAATATCCCAAACTGATCCACAATGAAAACACATTTTTCCATCAAACCTATTTAATGCAGCATGTTTTCTCCAGTGCACCAAGACAGCAGAGCCAGCTGGGATCCAGCAGGAAAGAGCCCACAAAGACACTATGATTTCTTGCCTACTAAAAATATTGACTTAGCACCTTATCACTTTGTCCCCCGATTATTTTTTCTTAATTCTTATTGTATAAAGTTGGTCAGATGACTTTACAATTTCCAGCCTCTGCTGCCCTGGCTTCCAACTTCTAACTAGGCAGAAGACAGAGGATGGCCTCTGAAGCAGGTTAGACCTGGCAAAGGGCTGGTAGGAATTTCAAACTGATGAAACATACAAGCTCTACAAATGTTCAGGCTTGACCACTGGTAAGTTCCAGTGTATAACTGGGGAGCTAAAGTCCGTCTTTCTAGCTCAGCTACGTAAAAAAAAATAAAAAATATTTGAAGATCCATTTTGCATTCAGTGTCAACAAAGAGATCGTTTTGTTCTAGGACAGAGTGCAGATCCTTCACCAATTTATAACACAGATGGTAAAGAAGCAAAACAGATTATCATAAACTTGTGGGTTTGGTGTTAAGATCCAGTCTTCAGAGGAAAGATTTCAGAAGTTCCTAGTCTGGGGTTTAGGCCTCTCTGTAATCCCTGTATTTTATAACCTGTATCCTACAGATTACACTGAATGTATGCAAGAACAAAAAGAATTTTAATAACTTTCAGACCATTTTATTTCTTTCTCCACTTTAAATGGATAAAAATGTTCTGTGTCATAAATGCTACAGAAGGGAAAACATATTTAATAAAACAACTGGAAAGAACTTTTGAAGATCAGGTATAATAAGATCAGCCATATTTCACTGAAAACTTCAAAGTAGCTAAGAAATTACTCTTAACAAGCTAGTAATAAGCCTGACTTTCAAAGAAAAAGGGCTGAATTTTTTGAATGAAACATTTTGAAAATTTCATGTAAGACATGCAGGTTTTTATTAATCAGTTGCCTATGTTACAAAGACTGCTTGCTGACTTTTTGTCTGCTGAAGACACCACTCAAAAAATAGAGTGCCAAAGGTAAGCACTCCCTCGCTGCCTTCTACATACCATTTAGAAGCAGCAGAGCAAAACTAAAAAAACCTTTCGAAACAACAAAATAATCTATATGCTGCCAAGAAAAGAATCCAATAGAGCACGGGGAGCTCCTCATGGGTTCTCCTACGTATGTCAGGGAATTAGGGATGGGATTGTAGCACAGTCACTTGTGCATCTTCTGGCAGCCTGCGGAAAAGTTGTCACAACTTCAGCCAGTCCTGGAACTGTTATAATTTCTGTCAGGGTGGACGGAGTACACCTACCTTAACCTATTCTCTACCACCACCATCAAAATCCCTATCATTTACACAGCACCTTGCCTAAGAGTATCCATTAGAAATGTTCATTCACATTATGATTAATTTTTGTATTTAGTAGGTGGAATATGAGTCTGAACCCCACTCTACGTAGCATTATACATGAAAATAAGAAGTGTACATCAGGAGCCTTTTCCTGGCCCACAAACAAGCTAACGTGCATTTCCTGCCGGCCCACGCATGTGGGAAAATAGCAGCACTTCATTTTGTGTTTATTATAGATACTTATTACTCAAGGAAACTGAAGATACGGAAAGTTTCCCTTTCCTTTCTGCAGTTTCATCTGGATAACACTCACTATTATCTATTTTATAACCTAAACAGATACCAGGTGAGAACAAAATTTTATTGATCCCACTAGCTTGCTTCAGCAGTGGTAAACAACCGATGGCTGAGAAGTGTAACATACAAAGCAATAGCAGTGATATATGATACAGCCTTCTTTATGCAAAACATTGTGGATGGAGAAAAAAAGTTGCTGAAACAGTTGGCTTCAGCCTCCTCGGCTATACTCTCCATAAAACTTCTGTCAGAGTGGGATTTCAGACCTCTGAAATGCAGATGTCTACATCTAAACCTCTTGCACATGTTCTCTTCCCAGTCATCGAAAGAAACATACGACCTATTTTCAGTATCTAAAGAAAAAAACCCAAGTAATTGAAGTTTGTAACAATCAATAGAGACAACAAACCCCTCCAAACCTCCTCAGTGACCATTTCAAGATGCCTTATTTCACTGTACCTAATGATGTCCTGTAATGGGAAAGGAAGCTTAATCAAGTAAAAAAAAAACTTCAAAAAGAATGAACACCATAAAATAGGAACATGGGAAAACCTGAAACTAATAGTTTGTTAATAACTACTTGTTATGTAAAAATGTAGACAGAATTTTAAATTCTTTGCTTTCTAAATGTAAAAAATATTACACCTCAAAACCCAGGATGATTTTAAGCAGTATCTTTCCTGAATTCTCCCTTCTTCCCCCATAAAAGCAGTGTTTGCTTTTTTTGCACCCAAAGGTAACTACCAGACATACTTTCAAAAATTATTTGTGGAAAAGAACAAGTTGGTGGACAATGTTTTAGTTAGTATGCCATTACAGGGTCAGATTCCGAGTCTAGGATCTGTACATCAATTAGCCCTGTTCCTCCTTGTCTGCACTTTGGATTCATTCTAGGGGCACAGTGCAAATACTCTTACCAAAATCCAGACCAAAACAGATAGGTAAGAGAATTTTGAATAATGTATTTGAACTCACACATACAGAACATTTTTTAAATTACTCCATTGGAGAGTCTGATGGCTAATTCTGGAAAACATAGTACTGTGAGGTGACCCACAGTGCTAAAGCATTTGAATAATTTTATTCCTCTTCAAGAAATCACATAAACATATGTTTAACTTTAATTATAGATCATCTTACTGCTTTCATCTGGACCTAATCATTAACCATAAACACGTTCTTAAATGCTTCACTGAAAAAGGATGAGATTACTCACACTTTTACAGTTAATTTTATGCTTAGACGTTATAGTGGCCTCTTGGCAGGCTGCACTGTGTGCTGTCACTGTTCAAAGCAGAAGCAAGCTGCAATGCCCTACAGCAAAGATTGTGATTGTGCCCTTCTTTGCTGCTCCTTAATAAGTTGTGCAGGGTAGGTCATGTGAGACAGTCCCTGTATGGAGTTCTCCAGTGAGACGACCAAAAAAGTCGCAAGAAAGTACATCTAGTGATTCCAATAAATTTTCGAACACTGAAAATTACTTCTGTCCCAGTACAAATATTGATCAAAGTTAACGGTTATGGAATGCGCTTGTTAAGTCTCTAAAATTAAACACTAGTTATTAAATAGCCTAATCAGCTATGGTGAAGGCTGCAGAACCATGCTTTTGGTATACACAAAGACCATGTTCTGTAAGATCTCAAGCTTGTTTTTTCATGGAGCCTCAAGCCATGGTACTGCAGATGCAGTCTGTGTGCAATTCTTCCTCCCTCTCTCTTCTCTTAACATACCATATTTATGGCCTTTATGACTGCAATGTCTAACTGCCTTCCTAGAAATTGGAAGATAAAAGTAAACCAGACAGAGCTCATAGCAGCAAGCTGAAATCCATTTCCAGGGAATTCATTTATTTCCGTTCAAAACATGTATCAAATATCAAGTTCTCGTTCTTGGAATAAAAGCTGTGTTATAAAAGGACCATACAAATTTCTTCTAAATCTCCCATGATTTCATATTCAGTCATATCAAATTGTTTAATATAGTAAAAGGCTGGTAACCAGCACAGAGATAGACAAACAAGTGTGTGAGTACTTTAAGAAGAAGAAAATCGGATCTGTAAAACTAATAGAGATCAACACCGCAACACAGCTGTTTGGTTTGTAGCCACTCACAGGGAACCACATTTAACATATAAACCACTTGTCATAGCTATCCGTGCACTCGCTGGAGCATTCCGTCTAACTGGATTGCCGTACCATAACGCAATGCTACGTTAACTATCATTGTTTTTTTTTTTTTTAGATCTCAACAAGTAAATAGCCTTTGATAAATGCTACCACTTGTTGTGAAAACAAGCATCACTTGTCCCAAGGAGCAATAACTCTGGAATATGTCCATCACTCGGAAAAGACTTCCACCTACTGTCTGCCACTCTTCTGTCACAGTTCCTGAAAAATCCACTACCTGCTGCTTCATAATACTTCTGCAATTAAAGCACCTTTCATTTTGCAGTCTCAAACCACAAAAAGAGAATTTAAAGTACGCACCTTAAAAAACAATACATTTTGAGAAGCTATTCTTCATTTACTAAACTGAAAATATTTTTTAGCATCTACACTGACATGAGTGGGTTTGTTCCTGTAGTTAACCTAATTTCCAAAATCAATTATACTACTTACAGAGCAGACTAACTTGAAATGGGATATTCAGTTTAAAACAAGGTAGTAATCCAGAATTAGTTTTAGATTTGTCATTTGGTTGTTTCTGGGCATTTCCGAAATAGAGAAGATCTAATTGCCAGTTGTTATCTGCGCAATTCTCTAGTCAAGTAAATTCCAGCCTGGCTTACAGAGCAAAAATTTAAGCATTTGCATTGTTATGCATTTATTTTTTTCCAGATAAACCCTGCAATACCCTAATGGTTTTGGTAAGACTAAAATCCGTAAGAGATATTAGTTAAATATTTTTTAGATAAACTTTGGCTCATAATACGTGAGGAAGAAAACATCTGGTGAAAATGAGTGCATAATACAAACCAATCAAGCAGGGGAGGAACAAAACAACACACACATACACCCCCCTCCCAACTTTTAAGACACTGACACGACACATGTGAGGTCCTAAAGCTGGAAAAACATTTCACCTCTACACTAGGCAGTATATTGTCTATATTTAAACTTGGTTTAAACTGCATAGGTTCACCCATGTCACAATGTTACTATTTTCATAATTCATAGAGTTCCAGCAGTTGTCCCAGCAGAGAGCCTAAATGATGGATAAACACACAGAGAACCCCCAGCATCTTTTTGGACCTTTTACATTTAAAACTTTTAAGGAACGTTAGCATCATGGTGAGGGAAAGCCTGAATTGCCTTTAGCTTTATCGTAGTTAGCACACTACTTGTAAATAGGATCTCAGGAGAGAAAAGCAAGTGTTAGGTTCTAAAAATGAAGGAAAAATATAATTGAGGAAAAGGGGAGTATTACAACTTTGAATAGTTGTAGGGCACAAAAAGGATGGAGTACAATTTAAATGCAGAGGCAGACTCCTGCCAAGGGGTAACTGATAGCAAAGAAGTCTTATGAGTAGAGAGGAATACAGAATAATAATTAGCTTGATTCTGTCTGAAACAAGAGCAGTGTACAGCAGCCCAGAGAGCGGCTGCACGTAGCATCGTGAGCCAATGATGGCTAGGACATTACCGTGCTGTTTTCATCCACCAGGAGACACATGTGGCTTGGAGGTGATCAAAGCAGACAGTACTGCCAGGATCTTCAGGGCTAGCATCCAGCATAAACCTCTTAAAACTATATTCCACTTTATTCTCAACCAACTTCAGTTTTCTAAACACATAAACAAGCTATTTCTCAGACCACTGCTACTATGAAGGAAAAGACTAAGATTGTGTCCACAGAACATAAATCACACTGATGCAACCTACCCTCAAAAAATTTACCCTGCTCAATACAGACAGAAAAATCCATCTCCCTGATTATTTTTGTCAAATTAGTCTACTTGTGAAACAACAACCGTGGCACAGCTTCCCAAGCAGTGGCTTTCAAGATATCATAACAAAGGTGAAAAAGTACACTAGGCAAAATTCCTTCTTGATAGTTTTTTTTGTGGGAAGAAATTCATGCTTCATAGACATGCAGATTCCCTAATCTCCCTAAAAATCCTTAAAATTACTTTATTCTGAACTAGTGTTAATTATTTGCACAAACTGTAGGCATTTAGACTACATAGTAAAGAAATTAATTCTTTTTCTGAAACAATCTGAAGTTGCTCAGATGTGCTGACAAGGAGGTGAATTACTGATTATAAACTTTAAGGTCCACAATTAATCTAATATAATGTCAATTATCAAACGTGTTAAACTTGTGAGAAACAAAAGATACATTTTTTCCAATGAGTTCATGAAATAAAAATATTTGTTAGTTTTTTGGATTTAGGTAACTGTCATTTATTTGGATAAGATTGCCAGAACTCCCAGTTTGGGCCAAAAATAATAATAAATAATATAGATTCAGTAGCAGAAAATGACAGCTCTGTGATTCCAGGCTTACGTAGGAGACTTTAAAGCCTTAAACTAAAACACACTTCTTGAATTTAATTCAGTCACTGGTAATTCAAACAAATGTCTTATATGGGATCAGGTTAATTACTCCAAGTCCCACTTTGATGCATAACACCACTTCAAGTCAAAATGTTATTGATAGGTGACTCATAAAGTTCAGCTTGATCATCACGAAAATTAAATACACTTTGCTTTGACTAGCTTCACAAGGTCCTATAAATTGCTTTTACAGATCTCTATTTTACTAAATAACTTCACTGTATTTTCTGGCACACAACCAAACAACATTTAATTTAAAATCACACAGGTTCCATCACATCTGTTGAAAATAATTTCTAAAAGCTACTAAAAACTTATGTAAGAGATTTTAAAGGCTGGTTTATAAAACTAGAAATCCAGAAAAGGGCCCTGTTCTATTAATTCACCTCTTCTAAGTAGAAAGCTGAGTCCTGGTTTTCCCTGTTAGGATTTTTTACCTTAGGTTAATAACAATTGTAAGTAAATGCAGAAGTACCACAGGAGCAAGGCACGACTGAATTGCATGCGCAAATGTTGGAAAGAAACATGACAACTCACTGTCCCCGTGAAAATTCAAATCAGATTCCACATAAGCATCAATTCAGTTCTGGATCAGCCATTAGGTAGGAAAGGGAATCTATAGCAGCTTTGTTTTAAACATACCCTTCTATCCACTCCAGATAAAAAGAATAATGCTGAAAAATTAGTCCTGTTTCACAAATTTAAAAAACTGAATAAAATTATTCAGAGAAATAAAAATTAATTAAAAAAAAAAAAAAACAACCTGTAACTTAACAGCAAGAAAAAAAGACTTTGATGGAGGTAGGAAACTAATTGGAAGTTAATGAAAGTCTGGACAGAGGGAAGGGAAACACCCAACGTAAAACCAAACATAATGTTTGATAAAGGACATATGCTGGAAAAAGCAATACTCAAATATTTTTCAATAGCATGTATACCTCACCTTTATACAACAGCATATACACTACCCATCCACAGGAATCCTATCCACAATGCATGGCGTGCTCTGGTTTCTGCTGTATTACAGCTTGAGGTTTAGTAGGTTTATTGCTTCATGTCATCTCCTGCATTTTTGAACACAGTACACAGATCCTTACGGGATACCGATAGTACTTGCTGTACACATCTGTTTTTAAGAGACAAAGAAGCTATCTATTCATAAGTCACATTGCATCTGCCTGGTGCCACCATTCACAATACTTGTTATTTCCAAATGCTTTGCTCATGTTTTCTTTTTTCCTGATGTTTACAACTGCAAGTGAAGAGACAGCACTTCCACATTTCAAACATCTCTTGAAATCCAACAGGACAGCCAAGTGTGTGCCTATTAACGATGACAATCCCAAATGGACTGAAGCTCTAGGTTCAGGTAAGATGCCTTTGTAGTACATATATGTAATAATTGTATCACCAGGATCCTTCGCTTCAACTGCTACAGTCAAACAAGCAAGCTCTTTTTGGCATGTAAGATAAAAGCCTTGCCCCAGTCTTTAAGCCTTTCTCACCAAGTAGTCAAGAAAGTAAGGATGTGAAGTATTCATTGGAACAATTATTCAAATCTGGATGACCTGCTGAGCAGTGAAATGCAAACTTCTAGACAAAATGTATTATGTTCCTTTAGTTTAAGCCCAACTTTTTATTCTGCCCGCTGGCCCAGGCCCTCTGTTTACTTGCTAAGTGGAGCTGAGTCCCCTAGAAGACGTCAGCCATTTAGAGGCCCACTGCAGGCTTTATTACAAGTTTTTATTCACTCTTCAGTAATACCCAAAAACACTGAATAAGAGTTAGAATTGTCTTGGTTTAGAACCTGTATAAACACATTATTTAATATAAATGATTGTAGGAAAGAAAGCCAGGCAGGAAGGGAGAACGAAAGAAAAGGAGACTTCTCAGAAAGTCTCAGATGTAGGGAAGTTGCCAGTGAACAGTTACAAATGTAATTTTTCTCTGGGAATTTGTCCCATGTTGAACTTCAAGCTGTGTTCCAAACACAAGTAGCTATGTACACAAGTACATATGGTGATGATCAGAACAGATCAAAAAAGAAAAGCACGCTCAGTTCTTGAAGAAATCAATCTATCTCCAAACCTCCTTGCTATCACATAGCAGCTACAAAGAGAAATGGTGATACTTCCCGTCAAGAGCTTGTCCCTAACGCACATATGTGGGAGAAGACCATGCTCCTGGTTACCAAGAAAGCACGCTATACTGGGGGAAGAGAGGAGCGGTTCCATGGAGGCGGCCTGACCAGCCGAGCAGCGGGAAGGAGGCTGCTGCATGCCAGTAGCATATGTACCAGCAGCTATGTAGACTGATGCCCCAGCAGGGAAGCCCCTGGGTGCAGATTCTGGTGCAGGTCTGAAGCAGAAGCCTTTGCAGCGGCTTTGGGCCTCTCTCAGGAGCAAAATGACCTACTCCTGTCCCATCTGAGCAAGGCAATGTTTTGCTTTGGGAGAAAAAGAAAAAGTCATTAAGTCCAAATATGGAAATGAAATATTTTGTCTGCTTGCCTTCTAACTTTTTCTCCCTCTATAGCTAAGCACAGATGACTGAGTAGGGCAAATGCATTCAGGGAAATCTTTATAGCCAGACAACAATACCTAATTTGCACTCAACCATTAATATTTATGAATTAAAATAAGGACACACCTAACAAGCATATAATACTCTGCAACCTCCTATCATATTTTCTAACATTTTTTTCCAGAACAGATTGATGCACCAAGCTTCCTCCCTCCCATTTTCATAAACAATCTTTCCAAAAAGCGTGGTTTGTTTTCAAATTAGATACCACATTCTTACTAATTAGCTACTTTACTCAACTCATGCTTCATGTGTGAGAGACTCACAAACCAAGCTAGGAAGATGAATATTCTTGTACAGGCCAAGAACAAAAACGAGAGACTTTTATCTCCAGCTACTAGTCACAAGCATCAGACCAAGTCTGCCTGGATAGCAATTACTCAGAAGCAGGTGGTATTCAAGTTCTGTTGTTTGTCTAAATAAAAGCCTTTCATGGGTGGAATCAGCGAACTGTCAACTGATAAACAGGACACAAATAATGTTCCATAAAATACCTCAGGTTTATTGTCTAAACAATTCCTGGAGAATTTAACAGCCAATATTTATAAAAAGGCAAAGCCTATATAAAAACAGTGATGACCTTTTATCCTTATTTTTTGATTCCTTCACCTTTAAAACAATGGGGAGATTAAAAACATTATGCAAGTTTATGCTAGCTGCAACAGTTTATACAAAATGCAAATGGCTTTTTTTTTTTTTCCTTGAAAGAAAAAATAACAAGCCTGTCAAAATCTTAAAAGCAGATAAAGGTAAAAGATTGACTACTTGCACCAAAGAAAGCTTGAATTTTTATACTTTTCTGGGGGCTAACAAAATGGAATTATATCGATAATCTTATACTACTTGTAATATCAAAAATGTTGCTAGGCTTCTAACACTTTTAATTCTGTGAAGGAAGGAAGCTGCAGAGCAGGCAGAGGGGTGACACTGCAGGTGGCAGTGCCTCCTCCCCCCACCATGGGCACTCCACCTGGGAGCACTGCGGCCTAGAACAGCAGGCATGCAAGCTACTAGAAAAAGTAAATTAACAGAGTAAAAACGGTTTTAAAGGGACAGGACCAGCCATTTTCCCATCATATAGAGAATTCTAATGATTCTTTTTTGGACCAGGGAACACGACTCTAGCTTCTGTGCAGTCCTTACCTTTTCTTGACGCATCATTTCCCACTTGGGGAAATAGGTTAGAAGGCCAAGTCACATGAACTCCTTAAGGAGGAGCCCGATACCTCATTATTCACATGGAAACATGTAAAACTATTTATGAGAGTCTGCTTTTAATTCCATCTTTAAAAACTATTAGCTAATCAGAATAATGGAATCAGTTAATGAAACTAAAAAGGGGGTAAAACTGTTGAACTGGTAAAACAGCTATTTTCTCCAGAGATGACAGATAGCTATAAATATTTTTCTTTGGTTAAATAATTACAAGAAAACAAACAACAACAACAACAAAACCCATGAGAACACATTTAACTTTCAGGTGCAGAAAAAAATCAGATAAATTTGGCATGACAGAAATATCAGGTATATCTCAGGAAAAGCACAATTTACTTGATAATTTTATTATTGTAGTTGACAAAGCTTTTGAACATGAAAATAGTTTTTGATAGTTTGCAAATCTCTGAAAAGTTATTCACATATAGGGAAAGAAGGCTATGTAAATCTCTCACGTCAACTGTATTTGAGAAGGTTTTGCTTTTTTTTTCTTTTAACATGGTAATTTGTACATGGTGCAATGATCTGTTTTGGAATTAGTTTGTTATAGCACAAATTGGATCTTCTATATTACCTTGTACCATGCACGACACTGGAAGTGCAGGAAAATTCAGGTCTCTGAATGAATTTTTCACTGGAAAATGTCTTTCAGCTCAGGTGATTGGGAACACAATTATGCGTTCTCCATCACTTTGCTGCACTAAGCATTCATCTTTTATGCTGGTGTCAGCACTACTGCAGTTTTACTGCTTTCCTATTTCTTTTGTATGTAAATCTTCAGAATAATGAACTGGAAGCTATCACATCGTTTGAAAAAATCTCCATCAGACTTGAATAGTGTTTATCCTGACTAGGCATGTTTCATCTAACTTGGAAGGTGACAGGTACTGCCTTAAAAGTTTTGGCTAAAAGCTCAGATAGCTTTAAAACAGATGCAACTTCATAAGCGTTGTCCTATGCCAGACCCTGCAGAGGGTATCAGGAAAACCTCTTATACAATTCAACCCCTTGAGTGAAGAGACATTTTTCTTGAAGCAACCAGTCATCATGCCAGTATTATAGCTTGATTATAAATGTCTGTGCTTGTTCATCAAGACCAGCCTGGTAATACGAACCTTGGCTTGTACACAAAATTCCCCAGCACCCACAAACAGAAAACGTCCCGTCGCTGTTTTCATGAATTTTTGAAATTGGTGTTCCGCTTCTACAGGTAAAGTATTTTTTAGCTTGCCTCTTCAAAGCCTACTTCTACACATGAACAGGTGAGACGCTACCACTCCGTGGAACTGAATTGAGTAAGTGCGCAGCGTTACCTACAAATGGGTTTGGCAAGCTGTAGAGATCCTTCATGTTTCACTTCTACTGATAAATTACAGTTTGTTTAAATATCTACTTATTTAAATACTGCCACTGCTCACATTGAAATCAATCTCATGGTAAGATAATATTTTTCCTTCCCCCAGATCATTATGGCAACCCGTGCAATCCATGTACTCCTCCTTAGCTACTCCTGATGGTATTCATTCCCTAAGCATTTACAAGCAGATTTAAAAAGCATGCATGGGGATTGCTAACCCACCACTGAAATGCAAAAATCTCTCAGGTGAAAAAAACCAATTACTTAGGAGTGCCCAACTCACTCGATTTATCAAAGCTAATTATTTGAGGTATTAACTGATGTTTCACAAGGTAATTCATAGTTCTTTCAGAGGTGTAATTAAAACTGTAATTCTGAGCTCAGTTAGAATATCAAGGCCATTCCCTGGCCTTGTCTGTATGCTTTCTAGACAAGCAAACAGCCATATTTAAATGCACGCAGCACAACGAATCTATTTAATGTATTTTCTGGAAGCTGGATTGATAGACTGTTGAATCCGTTTGTAGTTTCCTTATCCCAAAGAAAATTAAATACTGTTAGAAAAATAACAGAGAATTTTCAGCTCATTTATTTAAACACTAAAAGAGGCCATTCCTAGAAAGGTTTCCATAGCAACCACCACTGTCAAAGTCTGAGGGGAAAGGTGTTGGTTGGGCTCCCTCCCTAAAGAACTGGAATTAGCCACACGCCCCTGCCCAGCAGGAGGCTGCTCAGCCCCGGTTCCCTTCATCAGTGATGCATCTGCCGAGAGCCTGCCCACCACTGCACCTAAAGGGAGAACCGCTACCTCATAAGCACACAAATATATGAATTCTCTACAATTAATTTTTTCTTGCTGTGGAGAAAGCTTATCCTGATGGCAAAGAATGATCAACAACCAAGTACTAGACTGAGAATCCACAGCTGATCTGAGCAGAAAGCAAGAGATTAGAGTAGTGCTTAATATCTCCCAGCTGGACTGTGGTATTATACACATTAGCTCTTTTCGTTCAATACTACTAAAGCCCATGCAGCATAATATTATTTCTGATTTGTTGTATCTAAGCTTGAACTCAGTCCCTGATAACAAAAGGACAAGTCACTAATCCTCTGCATCACACAGTTGCTATCACCTGACAATTTTATATTCATACTTTATTGATTCCTGTGAAAGAAATAGTCTCTGCTGATTTTTAAATTACATACATACAAAAAATGGCTCAGCCTTATCTCTGCCTTTGGCTGGATACAACAAAGCTATAAAGATTTTTTTAAGGATGATAGCACAAAGGAACATACTGACAATGTGATTTAGATCTGCTTAAAACCAGAGAGTAAATCCAGTTTATGACGAAGTTGAAATAATAGGTTCATCATATCTGCCAGCATAAAGAGGGAGTGGGAGAACTACCACATTACTGGAAGGATCCATTCTGGAGAATGACACAGCATCATATTTAAGATTTTATTCTTTCTGAAAGACATACTCATGTTCTATTCTGTCATCACCAGAAAAGCTTCATAAAAGTCAAGCTTCTATACTCTGTGTATGTGTCTGTGAGAGAAAGAACCTAAAAGCAGGAGAAGCTACCTGTGAAGCACTAACTTACTCTGTTACAAAAACATCATTTCAGTCCTCAGGAGCAGTAGCACTGAAACCATTTGACAATGGTGACAAAAAAAGAGAATCCAGCCTTATGTGATACGGTATTTTTCCAGAGAAAAATGCCTGGTCCTGCAAAACATGTCCTGTAGATGGGCTGTATCTTTGTTAGTATCTCCGTATCTCCTGGAGGTTAAATTTCAAACCACTCCCAGTACCCCAACAGTCAATTTCCCAACAGGTTTACAAGTGAAGCATCCAGAATTTTAAAAGCCACAAGCAGCCCAGCTGCTTTCTATCAGAGCATTGGAAAATATTAAACAAATATGTCCTAACACAGCTTTAAAAATCAGCTAATAGTTCCTCATGCATCTTTCTCTTGAATCCCTGTTCATTTGTTCTGACAGAAACAAGCACAACATCCTCTGGACGCACAGGCACTTCCAGTACTGTTAAAGGGTTCAGCCTTGTCAACCCCCCTCTATAATTATATTATAAATCTCTTCTTTTACCATTATGCAGAGATCAAGCACTCCAAGGAAAAACCCTCTTACTATAGGTCACACATTAATAGCTGGATCCTGTTCTAATTGCTGTTATGGTAATCCAATGTATAATTCATACAGAGAAGAAACAAGAGAGTCTGGCCAAGGCAGGGGTACTAGCTCCCTTGCTGACTCAGAACCACCTCCAGAGCAGTTCTTTCATTTGTGCTCATCAAGATTCACAGAAGTTCAGCGCCAAATCAATAAAAAACATGTTCTCCCTCTACAGCCTGGGCAGAAATAGCCACATCAATACAGAAAATCAATTTATTTTTCTGTAGTTGCATAGGATTAGCATCAAGGAAAACTAGACACATTTAGCTTTAAAAATAAGCTTAGGAAAGGCCCAAAAACCTACATGCAAATTTGACATTTATGAAAAATATTAGCACATCTCCACTCAGGGATAAGCTTTTGAAAATACTAAAGAATATCCACTTTTAGAGATCCTTTACTTGAAAATCTCAGGCCTCCTTACCTTATTTATTTTGACATATTTTTATTACTACAACCATACAAAATGCAAAACTATTTCTGTATTGGCACTGTTTACTGAAAGCAACAGCAATCCAACAGCTTTCCACTTTTCAGCCATTCAACTCAATTTTATTTCCCAACTAGACAAAATTTAAAGTACCATTCATAGAAGATATGTGAAGATATCGTATAATGTGATTACATTACATGGTCTGACCCCAACACAAGACACCATGCAAAAGCAAAACCCATATCCTTTCAGAGAAGGCGGCTAAGAAGCATGCCCGCTGCCAGCAGGCAGAGCCTTCCAGTTCATTAGGCACCATTCGCCAGTGAGCTGAAAGACTGGAACTTTTGAGGCATGAACTTTCAGGTGAGTTATGAAGTCCCTCTTGTCACAAAGGCTGCTGTTTACAGCTCTGTATTTCTAGAGGATTTCTTTGTAGCATTGCTTAAGCACAAGAAAGTTGGAAGCTTTCCAATGGAAACAGGTAAACAATGAAAGTACCGTCAAAATATCAGTATTAAAGAAGTGATGTTCTGTATGAATTAAGCACTCCTGCTCATCTGGCTAGAATACGCTAAGGAGAACTTTTGGCATGGCAAGGAAAAATAATAACAACAGAAAAAAAAAAGGAATCTTGAGTTGAAATGTCACCGTTTCAGTAAGAATCTCTTAATTTTACTCAACTTATTCTTTACAGAGAAGTAGTTGCACAGTACAACATTGCATCTTGAAGACAGCTTACATGGTAATTAAAGAACAATGAACGTATTGCAACAAGGCTTAAATGACTTAAAAAGATGCATTTTATCTTGTAGACACCACACTCCAGCATGGGCTGTGAGTGAAACACACTAACACAAATGGCCTGTGCCTGCTGAGCAGATGCACACAGCACAACCTGTGTGGGGCATCACTAGAGCAGAGACAAGGACCTCCCCATCTAGGCTTCTTCCTAATGATCTAAATTATCACAGAACTGACTGCTT
The DNA here is from genome assembly GCF_023634085.1 of Falco cherrug. Classification (NCBI taxonomy): domain Eukaryota; kingdom Metazoa; phylum Chordata; class Aves; order Falconiformes; family Falconidae; genus Falco; species Falco cherrug. Next base: position 45,740,920 of record NC_073705.1, read on the forward strand.
GGAAACATCACACCTCAACTAGCTGTAACATCTTGTTCTTTTGGGGTGTTTGTTTTTTTACCTCTCCAGAGAAGCTCCAAGGTCCTTCACTCTTCTCCCCACCACATTCCCACCTCACTTTGAAATTCTCCTTCTGGCGATTTCTCACATGTATACACACCACCCAACCACATACCCCTTCCACAAGCAGATTATTTTAATTCATACTTACTCAGGTGGCTACCTTTTATTTTATCTTATGCATCCTGTAGTCATCCTGTAGATTGTCTGTATTTTGGGAATATTATTGAAAAATCAAGCATATTTATAAACTGGAAGACCTCTATTAGCACTGTTTTCTAGAAGGACACTATCAAGCACTACATCCAAAGATGCAAACAGCATGCATTGTCAGCAGCTGCTGTCAAAACTCCCTTTTTCTGCACATTTTGATTGATGATATTTTAAAGTATCTGAATGGTATGTGTACATAAAGCACTGAATCATAAAAGATAATATACATAGGGATGTCCTCAGAAAGTATGCTATAATTCTAATCTGAAGTGATAGCAAAATATATGCAATTTGATTCAATGTACTTTACTGCACCTGGGGGATGTGATTTATTACATAAATTGAGCTAAGCTGCCCAAAAGCAAAATGCTGATTTTAATGCACACTAATCTGATGTTTTTTCTTTATTACAAATGTTGCATATAATTAAAAAAAGAAAACAAAACCCCAAATCAACCATCAATATTGGTGCTAAGGATTCCTAACGCCGTTTGCACAATGTCACGAGTTTCATCATACTGTACTGCAATGGGACAGACTGATATTTCGACATATTGCAGCTCCCAGAATAACCTGGTCAGATGCTTGCTAAGCAAGAGGAAGAGGCAATGCAGACCTTGTGAAAAAGGAAGTCTTCTTGAATGTAACCAAATTCATGGGTAACATGAACTAGAGTGAGGCTGCTAGAGGACTTCAATAAATGGGAGGAAAATGTGAAGTGAGTCAGCTGGTTTGGTGGGCATTGACTGGACAGGATTTAACCCAGGACCTTAAAATGTTGATGGAATCAAACGAGAGAAGAGAAAACAAAGAGATGGTCCTAACCCACAGACAGCAACGAGCAGCACAGGGACCCAAGAAAAAATATAGTACAATGCCTAAGATCTGATTGTATTTCACTTCATTGTGGATTTCCTTATTTATAGTACACATTTGAATTAACATACATATTCTGCAATTGTTAATGATCGAGTCGTATGTTAGGTGATTTGGTGGCATCGTGTTTCAATGAATTTGCGTTTTGAAGTGTCACAGTAAGCTGTAATAGCTCTTTGCCCTCTCTGTAGTGATGTTCTTGCCCACTTCCTTAAAACCAAGTAGTAAGTGGACTGAAAGCATTTTGACAGACTGCCAGTTGCAATGGCCCCTAAGTGATGTGCGATGTGTAAATCCCCATGCATTGTTGTGCAAAGCACTGATTACAAATCCACTCTGGTTCACAGCAAGCAACACACCTCAAAATACAGACAACACTGTATTGTATGCTACAAGATTTTCATCTAGGCTTAGCCCTAGATTCAACTCTGGGCAGAGAATATAAAAAGATAAACTTCCAAATAAGTCAGTATAGCTTGGCTGGAATAAACCCAAAGATCTAATTTTGAACATTTACAATAAAATTACACCAGAAAAACCAGTGAAAGATACTCTATCATCATCCTCCACTTAAAGAGCAATAACAGAAATTATAGACTTGTAACACTTATAATAGGAAAGCAAGAATTGTATTTTAGCAGTGGGAAATAAAATGCGTCTATTCATCACTCCTTTTACATTTTTAAAGCAACTATTCAATGGCCATGTCTTTTCTTCAGCTTTCTTCTTACTTGCCCATAGCAAGATGCCCATAGCATCTTTCACTTCCAGTAACAGCTACATTCAGCAACCCATAGGTAAATATTTCCAGCAATTTTTTAACAATTTTTAAGTGTTACAGGATGTTCATGAAGCACAGTATTCCCAAACCATCCTTCCTACAAGTTTCCTCTAATTTGTATATGGAATCAACAGAATTCTGATGAATTTTTATTTAGTGTTTTATCAAAGAAACAACTGCCCTTCTAAGCTCCTGATCTCATTATTCTCAGAAAGGGCTTGTAGCTTCAATATTTAATGTCAGGGAGAAAGAGGTGGAGCTACCACTTCATTACTCATTCCATGAGTATATGAAATGAAGACATAGTGATGTACATGGTAAATTATGAACAGAACAACTGCTATTGCATTCCCTGCATTAGAATAGCTCTTACTGTAAAAACAAATTAGTTTTCACCTCTGGCAATCACTCCAAAACTGGTTGGGAGCAAGATAAAACCGAATACAGAAGTGGTATCTAGACTTCCCACTCTCCTACAAATATCAATTTTTAATACAATGCAAGACAAATACTAAACCTTTTTAATATTTCCATTTTTACAAGAAAAAAAAAAAAACAAAAACAAAATAAACAAAAAAAACCAAAATCCCAGGCCTCAAAAACCTTATTGTATTGTTCAAAAAAACCCCAATAAATAAAAAAGCAAGGACAAGTATGAGTTCCAGGTTAAATTTTTAGAAATATTAAAACAGCACATTATGCATTTCCTATTATCTGACTTGCTAATATCTTAGAAATGAATGATGAAAGTTTCTTGAAAAGGCTACAGGTGCACCACAGGCTATGAGAGAAAAAAAGACAACTGCATTCTACACAGCCTTTGATGCATTAATGGTCAAAACAGCAAACGTGTTATGCTCCTGCAATTCTCAATGAACCAAGTCACAGCAGCTCTTCTATGGAAATCATATCAGGTTTTTTTCTTTGGCATTTTTTGCAATTCATAATTGAATTTCTTATTGCTTGCATGCCACGCAACAAGAGCCATAGCCCTAGGGGAGCCCTTGGAAAGCCAAACTGCACACATATTTTTCACCCACAAGTCATCTAACCACATCGGTGAGAACCTTTCCAAATGCTGTGACACTGAGGTCTGATGTGTATGACAACAGGACCAACTCAAATCACAGTTTACACATGGAACACAGGACATATTTATTTCTGTGTTAAACCTACCAAAACCCAGGCCATCCAGCCCTTGTACAGATGCAACTGCACAACATCAAATCATTCCTTATAGAAATTTTAAAATGTGCAAAACAATTGACTGTAGATGGACTGGCTCAGCTAAGCAAAATGGCTTTGAGAATAACAATATTTATTTAGATTGATAGGAGTAGGCTTTGAAAGGTATATGGTCCAATTACTGCCTACTCAATTTATGCAGCTATAACTCTTACCCACATTTTACTTGGCACATGCAAAATCCAAAATTCAGTGTTTCCACTGGTAACAAACATTTTACCAGATGGTCACTTAATCAAATGTATTTGCTTGCTAATACAGAAACTTTGCAACTACTAGCACATTTTTATAGTGTTGACGTATTTATAAATCTAAAAGCTGTTTCAGCTCTTTTTATAAAGTAAAATATTGTATAATAAATATTGCAACAGAATTCCCAGTTCCAAAGAGAGTATACCTAATACATTTTGGGTTAGAACTTCTCCATCTACGTTTAAGGATTTGCAAGTCTGAGCACATTAGAAAAAATGGGTTTCCATCTATTGTCTTTGGGACACAACTAGGAACGTAATGATTGTCTACAGGCTTAATTTCAATATGCAGAGCTTCGGATTACATGAAGAGATCTACAAAGTTACAAAAGTACAAAATTTTGGATAACAGTGCATCAGAGGCTACACTTCCAAATAAGAACCTGCCAGCCATAAGACCTTCTGCTTACTGATGTTCTACACCGCAGTCAACTTCCACACTAAAAATCGCAAGTGTAGGAGTGGAAATTAATTTTTAGGGGGCTACTCCAGATGGACCTGTTCAGACAGACAGTCTGATCCAGCCAAAACTGAACTCATCCATCACATCAGGTTTGTCTGGCACAGCTCATGCTGAGACACTAGAAAGCTGACAAACATAAGACTCATCACAAAACACCAGACTGCCAAGACAAAGGACTTGCCATGTCCAGACATGTCCATTTGTTTCTAATAGCTTTTCAAGACTTTTTGAAGCAATCAGTTTGAAAACTGATTTTCTTCTTTACATAGCTTAGAATCATCATATACTCAAAAGACAGGAATAGAGCGGCTTATCAACGAAGCTACGTTGATGCATATTATCAATGCATAACGGTGTTGGGTTATTTTTGTTGTTGTGTTGGTTGGTTTGGTTTTTTTAGGCAGTTATTTTTAATGTAGGGTTCTCTATGCAGTGTGACTAATTAAATGGAGTTAAGCTTTAGCATCCATTAAAAAAAGCATGACTTCATAGGATGGATGTGGATCAATGTATTTGTCCCACCAGAACAAAATTTGTCCTTTTATTTTTTCATGCACTCCATCTTGAGTTACTCAGAAAAAAGCTCAGATAAAAAGGAAGGAAAAAACGCTTGAAAATATGATTTCCATACTAGACCAGTTAAAGCTAATTATACAGACAGGAATAAGCAGCATCACCTGGACTCTTTGAGAAGACATAGCTGAGAAAAACAGGAACAAACCAAACACATAACAACAACAAAAACAAATAAAAGCATCAATACCCTTTCTAACAGCATCAGCAGGTTCCAAGTCATGGTTTGAAAGAATGAAACCTGCATTAAATGGAATTTGTACACTTGCTTGCTGCAACAGAGTCTGAAGTCAACATCCGACACACTCTTTACAGTGATCTGGGAAGGAAATCTAATTTTCCATTTCAGTCTGCATATCAACACCGTCTTCCTGTGGTAAGCCTAGCTCTCTTATTCCCATGCCATATGGCAAATCAAATTCACAACTGAAAGTCAAGCAATCACAATTGACTGACTGTAGGCAGAGTTTAAAATAGGAAATTCCTGTTTTCCTATACAGTTCACTGCATTATCTCTGTTAAAATATTTATTAATTTTAGCTAATATTAATTATTAATTTAGCTCCAAATGAGTTTCTTTTCCGGCAACAGGATAGCTTCAGTTTAAAGTGTATTCAGTAAATGTTTTATTGATCAAATACCAGTTCTCTTTAGGAACATCCTCAGTGATATGACAGAAACAAAACTTTAGAAAATCCTTTAGGATGCAAAGATTTGAAGCCACTTCTTTTAACTACTTCTTTTCAGCACGATGTCTGAAGTGAGAATACAGGAAGAATTTACAGGTGTATTGAGCCAAGGAAATTGTTCTCCTCAACACCTGAATTTAAAGCCAAATTGTAATACTCAAGACAGACTCTTTGATTACTCTTGGTTTACCTTTAAAATGGCATATAAAGAAGGATAACATGCATGTTTTACTATTCTCTTTTGTGTCATCATTGTCTCACTTTCGTGGAAGCATAGCAGTATAAATCGCCAGGAACTTAACAGCCAGAAAATGTTTCTTTCATCTTTATGTTTCTGTCTGCTCCCTCCTCATGTCCTTTGTATGCCAAGATAGATTTGTAGTAATTTTTTTTTTTTTTAATGAATCAAATAAACAGAATACACTAGAGAATGCATGAATATTTTATTTTGGTAGGTGTCAGTATTTATTACTATCACTAAATAATATAGTTTACCACATTACATACACAATTATTTTCAATCAAAAAATATTTAATCTTAAGGAAGTCTTAAGCAAGTGGTATAATGAACAGATATTTTAACTTCTCAGGAAGACATTCCAGGAACCTTCCCCACAGAAAGTTTCTCCTGATATTCAGCTTACATTTCTTCCACTATTGTGAGCAATTAGTATCAGTAATTTTTTACCAGTGTTGCTATATGGTTATATTATACTAATATTGTTCTGATACTTATGTTCTTCTACTACTCCATAGAATGTTATGGTTCCCTAACTCCCAGACATCACTATTACCGTTATTATTTATACCAAGGTAGAATTTAAGAAATTTCTGGTATGCATCAAAAATATTTTAGTAAGGGTTGTACAAAAACATAACATCACTTATGATATGACCACGTGCAATAAATACATTGGTTTAGCCATTCATTTTAAGTGAAAACCCTCTATTCCCTTATAACTGTTATTTCCTTTTGAATGTGTCTGAATGCCTTTCAATTTGCCAATATATCATGATGGTCAGATATAACAGCAGTTAGAAAGGTTTCCAGGTTTCCAGATGCAGTTGAAAGGATCGTGTGCATGCAGACTGTTGTCACCTTCAGAGCAGAGCAGACCAAAGCAGAGTGCCCGTCCTTGCACTGTAAACTTCTGTGCACCCACATGACAGGGTCCACTGCCACAGAGTTAAATGTATTTAACTTTTGCAATTGAGATATTAATTTGTATTTTTGAAAACAGTCTCTCAGTTTGTTACATTATGCTAATATTTAAAATGTCACTATTTTTTCCTGATGATGAATTATAGTCAAACGTCTCTGACTATCAGTTTCATTCCAATGATCTGTCTGTGTCATATAAGGCAATCATTCCAGTTTACTCAGAGCTTCCAGCCCTTTCCTGTCTTTGCAGCTAATACGGTAATCAGAGAGGGCATCTTCCAGAGTTGAAAGGGAATACCCGTATTAAAGTCTGATGATTGTGTGCAGGAAGCTAAATCATTAGGCCTTAAGATCTAGTATCCTTAGGAACCCAAACCAGCTCATTTATTCATTAAAGCTGCAATGTATTTACATTTTTCCAGTTCATGAGCTTTTTGATTATTTCCTCTCCTGCACTTTGTCTCCCTTATAATCTCTATAAAATGGACATGTTTTTCACATTTTGGTAAATACGAAACAATAAAAAACCCCACACCCACATATTTTCACTGTATATAAAATCTGAACCTGATAAATTGGTTAAAAGCATTATCAAAAATTCCTTTTTTTTTTTTTTAAACTAAATCTAAAAAGCTGAAGTGATATTAAGTTGAGCTATCCTTCCTTCGTACAAACACTTCAAATGTCTCAAAATGCAATGCAAAATGATGGCCTACTTTGTTGTTATTTTCTGTGACATTTTTTAGATCAGCAAATTATAACTTTTTTTCAGTATTCTTTCTAAAAGCTGGCTTTTATTATGTAGCGCTTTGGTGGCAGAGGCAGGATGAAGGCCTTACAAAGCACCACAGTATTTATTTCAATGATTACTTACTAAAACACTTGTAGTAACTATAAATGCAAATCTGAAGACAACAATCGTATAAGCACAGAATTCAACACAGCGATCCTCAAAATGACATCTGTTACTCACATATAACAGAGGAGAAATTCACCTGAATTTCAGTCAGCTATATTTACTGAAGTCTTAAAAAAAAAAATAAAAAATTCAGTGCTGCTTTTCTGGATTACATCGGTAATTTTTAAAAAAATAGCATTCTTACACACAACAGAATTATCCATCACCTTTAAACAGTGTCACAATTAAAAGTCATGGTATTCAAGAAAATTTTATAGGTTAATCTAAGGATTAGCGTGAAATGAAGCTCTGTTTTTCTTCCTTGGACTTAAAGCATTGTCCTAGTTAACCATATTTTATTTCATTAATGCATCCTCACTGGAAACGAAAGCATTAAGTACAAAAATACATGGCTTGTCAAAAGTTAAAATGGAATGAGACTTAATGGAAGAGCTAATATCCTCCCCAAATGCATTTAAACCACGTACAATTGCACTAGCAGCTTCAGGAAGGTTGTATTAAAAAAGATGCATCACCATGATCTGATCATGTCACCAGAAATTTTCTGTGGACTCCATCTTATGTATGTTCAACAGGATAGTCTGCAGGAGAAATGGACAACTGCAATAACTTTTTTATGATTTCCTTTTAGAACACTACTCCAGCCACTCAAAGCTTTCTAGCATTTCAGCGTTCTAGATGCAATTTCGACAAACTGGATGCAAACAGCAAATAGATGTAGTGCTTAATATCTGACTAGAAGTAGAGCTAAAAATGAAAATAAAACCCAAATCAACTGAAGATGCTAGGAATAAGCAAATCCCTCCCATGTTTGTTTCTAAAAGACAACAACCACCCAATTCCTTTAAGAAGCCTGGAGATCTTAATATGAAAGATGGTATAATATAACTAACACACATAGGAAGTAAGTTTTGGAAAAAAATAGCTATTTAGTCCATAACCCAACTTCTGATCTGAAAAACCTTAGCTAACTTAAAATGTATTATTTTCTATGCTCCTGATACAACCAACTTTAATGATACTATTACAGTTGGATACCTTTATAGATAACTGAGGGTGATGAGATTCAGCACTGAACGGAGAGGCGATAATTGCTTTTAAAGGACATTGTGTCATATCTCAAGGAGGTAAATAAATGCTCCTGGCAACTGGTAAAAGAAATACAAACTCATCACGGCATGGGAAAAAGCCTTTCATGCAAAGGTTGTAGAGCTGCAGCTGCTCCACTATACAATCGATGAAAAATCAAGTCATTCACAAAGATGAAAGCAGGCGAACACCCTGCTAGTTAAGAACTCCCTACCTTGCACTTCAACACAACATTCTAGAGCTTTATTTTTTCAGTTAGGGAACCTCAAATTGCTGAATATGTCCTTAGTTCAGTTACTCTCCTGACATAAAACACAAAGTCACAGAAGCAGAAAATGCACTCAACTCCTTTTGCACCTCCCTTGTGTCATGTTGCAGTTCCCAACCCTGATTCTTCTTTGTGTAAGCAAACTGTAATTGTTTTCTTTTTCATTTCAGTGGGAATAGAATTAGATCCAAAGCTGCTCAATTATAAATGTTGTCCATGTCTCACTATTCCACTAACCATTTCTGCTGACCTATGGGTGTGCAAGTGCCCCATTTGTGCCTGAAACATTTTCAAATCATATGAACACTGCATAAAAACAACTTAAGACTGAAAGCTTGCCATTTGCTGTTATTTTAACTTTGCTACAAAACAGGTCACATAGCATTTAAACCTTGCAATGATTCTGCAGCCAGCTAAAGTGTGTATCTCTCTATACACAAAACAGGACTGAGCTTCCTGCAAATTAGTCATTTTTTAAGCAAAATACCAGTATAGAACTTATTTTTTCTTTTAACTACAAGTCGTTTCCTGAACAGTCCTATTACTTGTTTCACTGTTGGCAATAGAGTAGAAAGTCCACTATTAGTGGCTTCCAACGTGCTGTTAACAAGACCAGAGAATAATTCATGCAAATAATTTTCATTTCTGAAAATATTTTTATTCCACTAAGGATATTTCCCCCTTTAGTTTACCTGATGGTAAAAGCCACCAATAACAGATGGAACCAATCAAGGAAGAAGCAATTGTGCCTCTATTGCTGATCAAGCAACGAACTGGAGCCAGCCAAGATTCCACTGAAGCATCAGACTGCTGACATAAAGAACAGTGCTGTTAACTACTGACTCTTTTCAATCATGTGGCAACTTTTTCTGAAAAAGTGTTTAAGGGTTCACTTTCCTAACCTGCAGAAATGCTAGAGTAGTATTTTAAAACAGTACACAACGTTAAGCTTGAAATAATAAGCATATTCCTTTTTGTCTGAAAGATGCAAGTGAAGAGTCTGTGATGACAGAATCAAATTTATGGCTAATAGTTTCAGCGATTACTATGAATTGTCAGTGTTTAATTAAAATACTTTTACTGAGCCAAGAAGGTCATTATTTTCTAATGGAAGTTGGAACATTTCATTGAACTGTCTCAGTTGTCATCACATCTTTGGCACACTAATTATTTCTCTCATATCAACTCCATTTGCACTGGAACACTGTTGTGCATGCAAAAATAATTAGAAGATTTCAAAAAGCGTTAACCTGCATGACTCATTTGTGCTTTTTAAATGCAATAGGCTTAATCTTTTTGTGTGTAAGGGGCAGGTAGGGTGTCTTTTTGGTGTTTTTTTCTAAAAAACACAGTCACACTTGAAAAAGAGCAAGAATATTTACTTTTTTATCAGTTTGTGTCAGCTTATGGTCTACCTATGCGAGCTGGAACCATACCCTAAATTATAATTACACATATATATCATAGCTGAACATCTCATCTGGGACTTCTGGAGATGTCTCAGAAACCCAGCTGTCTGGTTACCTGAGTTTATGGTAATTGAGTACTCAAACACCCAGGTACAGATTAATTATTGGTGGATCTGTGAGAAAAAAAACCACTTGTCTTGAAGTGATGGTCAATCACCTACCTTGCTGGCAGGGCCAGCGTTAACTGTGCATCTGGGGAAGCAGAGGCCAGCAGCCCGCTGAGAGCCGCCGCGCGGCCTGGCAAGCCCAGCTCTCCCTGCCCCAGGGCACCCCAGCACTCCCCCGGCATGCCGCCGCTCCTGGCACACAGTAAAAGGGCAGAAGCACTGCAAGATCCCCAAGACCATTCAGGGGACAATGGACACACAGAGTAACTCACACCATGGGAGGATCTCTAAAAAGCCACTGCTTGCACTGGGTCCCCGTGATCCCCACACAGGATCCTGCGTGCACAGGCTGGGCCTGCCACTCTGAAACTGGCCTCACTGTTCAGTGCATTGAATCACAGTGTGTAAGTGTGATAAACCACAACTCCACAAAGCATCCACATCATTGCTTTGTGGTAGTTCTCGTATATTCAGCAAGGGCAAAATATGGTAAAGAAAAATTGGAATTTTTAAGAAACCGTAACAGACAGTTCCTTAAAAATCTCACTGTCCTGGTTTCAGCTGCGATAGTTAATTTTCTTCTTACTAGCTGGCACGGTGCTGTGTTTTGAATTTGTTATGAGAACAATGTCAATAACACACTGATGGCTTCGGATGTTGGTAGGTAACGTTTATACTAATTCAAGGACTTTCCAGTTTCTCAGGCCCTGCCAGTACAAAGGCTGGAGGACGGGAAAGTGGGAGGGGACACAGCCAGGACAGCTGACCCTCGCTGACCCAGGGGATGTCCCATACTATATGGCATCATGCTCAGCATATAAATCTGGGGAAAAAGGAGGAAGTGGGGGATGTTCGGAGTGATGGTGTTTGTCTTCCCAAGTCACTGTTACACGTCACAGAGCCCTGCCCCGCTGGGGATGGCTGAGCACCTGCCCGCCCATGGGAAGCATTGATGAATTCCTTTGCTTTGCTCGCATGTGTGGCTTTTGGTTTACCCATTAAATTGCCTTTATCTTAACCCACGAGTTTTCTTTTACTCTTCTGATTCTTTCCTTCATCCCACTGTAGGGGAAGCGAGCAAGCGGCCGCGTGGGGCTTAGTCACCGGGCAGGGTTAAACCACAACACCCACCTTTCCCAAACTGGCTGCGCCTAACATCTGATGGCGCCTGGCAGACAGGTACCATTCATTAAACAGCACCTCCTGCCATGCTCTTCCAATAAGTTTCAAACAAATGCACAGACAATAGAAAACACTGACATCTACACAAATCATACAGAAAACTACTCAGAATAGCAATTTTGTTATAAAATATTTATATCTCTCTGGAACAACTATGCTTGGTTATCAGATGGCAGCGCTAAACACTAAGAAACTGAAGACGGGATAAAAATCTTTGATTTAACTACAAAAAATCCCAGAGACAGCAAGTTAGTATGATTGGCCTTAAAAAAAAATATTTATATTTTTGTCTGACAGTAGCAACTGATAAATTTAAAATGCTATTTACTATTAGAATCATTAAGAAGTGACAGATACTAGGCCACGTTGTACAGTATTAACTCTGACACTGCTTTCCAGAAAGTACCTAGAATAAAACCATCCAGACTCTTAGACTACCTGTCCAGCTAATGTGGAGCAGAGTACAAAGATGCTTTCTCCTCTGGTATGATTTAATAGTAATAAACGTGTACACCAGCATGAGAAAGCTGTATTTCAAATACTATGCTGTAAAACAATAAAGTAGAAATTTCTGCTCCAGTAACACTGGCAAAACACATTTTTCTGGCTTTCATTACTGTTGCCAGAGAATTTACCTGTTTGCAAATCAGCAATGCTAATAAGATTTCTCTCTAACCTGGTATAAGGTCAAAACATGCTTACAGTTGCTGACAGTACTGAAAAGGAGCCATCATTCATTTCTAGATCCAAGGTCCTCACCTTCTCTCTTCCAATCTGAAACAAACCAGCTGAATCAAAAATAAACACCCTTGGCCACAATTCCTTTTCTAAAACAGATTAAATCTGTAACTGGAATTGAAGATTTCATACTGTAAAATAGCAGGCGATCAATGCCTGAAGTCCACATGACAGAAAGATGCAGCACTGAAAGAGCACTGGGATTTGATGAAAGATGCATAGAATGAAAAAAGCACAAAGTTCTCCTCCACCTGCCACGTAATCCTCATAAATCTTACCCTGTAGGTCACATGTTATCGCTGGTGGCTCTCCTGTGTACACTGAGGGATACAATGTCTAGTACAGAGTATATTCAGCTCATCTTAGGATGCAAAATTTGTACACAGTTACAGTTTTTAAATCAAATCAAGTATTGCATTAAGACGGCTTAATAATATGAGTAAATTCACGGTTAATAAGAACTTAAGAACTCAGTCACCTTTTTTTTTTTTTTTTTTTTTTGAACGTGATATTCCACAGGTACGGAGAAAGCAAAAGACAGATTAGAAGGCTAAGATAATTCATCGCAGAGTCTGTGAGATTTACACTTTTCTAATCCAAACTAGGCCAAACTAAACTTTCATTTAAATTAACCCTATAAAAGATCAGGGATGAGAGAGAATAGAACATCATTTCTAAACATTTACAGACTGGCTGCAGATGGGGATTGTGTTTTGGATTCACATTGCCCACTGGGGAAAAAAACCCAAACATTTTCACACTGCTGTAGTAACTCCTGAACATTTGTCTGTTTGGTTTATTAAGTTAGAAGTTACTGTCTGTGCTATAACCAAACAAATAGCTACTGAAGTTGGAACAGCTCTTTCAATTAGCATTGTCATACAAACAAGAACATTTGTGCTGTGAATGAGTAAGCGGCTGGTACAGGCAAGAAGAGTGACTGCTGTCTGGGGGAGACTGAAGAACGACTGCAACGTTAGGATGTGATCACTCATGCCAGCTCCCCCTACACCCCTTCCCAAGACTGCATTGCGTACACTCTCTCAAATCAGCCAAACATTACCAGTCGGAAGATGGGAAAGGATGACTGACATCCTGCAAACGGCTGGCTCCTTTCCCTCTCCGCAGTGGGAGCCATCCACAGCATCAGCTCTGGAGCAGGGGAAGGTGAAGCTGGAGTGGATTTACACATTTACGCTGCCACGGGGCAGAGAAGAGACTCCGTGACACACTCCCCTATGCCTCCTGCGTGCCCCCATCAGCCAGTCCTACAAAAGGAGCATCAGCACTACCCTCTCTCACCAGCATGGCCCTTGCACTGGGACATCCCATAGGTCCACTCCTTCCTCATGGTGACAAGGAGAAGGGCCACAACATTAGCCCCATGCTGGGCAGGGCAAGCACCCTAAGGGGCCCTTGCAGGAAGACCAGCATGCGAGGCTCCCCAGTGCGACAGTACCATTAGGAAACCACTGGCGGAGATGACCAGCCATCCTGGCACACAGAGAAAGTTATGGCACCGAAAGAGATGTCACTGGGCGGCAGCTACATCCAGCACCAAGCTGTGGCGAGGACTGCCTTGTGGGATACCGCACCCAGGACTGCCAGACCTGTTGCAAGGTTTTAGATAATCAGTAAGTAGGAAAGTAGGGTTTTGATTCTTGAGAATTAAGTACAGTCTTCCCTTCCCCCTCCTCCCAGTCCTAAAGTAACAAGCACACACACAAAACACAAAACCCACCCAAGAAATAACTGAAAACCGTAAAATTTTTCCTATGCGTTCACCTTTCCTAAAGGTGAAAGCAGCACAAGACAGAGAGGAGTGGAAGCAGAGAGTGAGGGGAAGGCAGCAATAAGCTTAGGATGTCAATAGCCACATGTTCAATTAGAATGGGAAAATTATGTTCCTGACCCTAAAATTACAGCACACAAACAGAATAAAGCAGTAGCATCTATCTTTGTCCTTCTCCTCTTTCTCACTGTGCTCTGACAGACCAAACATATTAACTCCAACAGCATGGATTATCCATCCCACCCTGCACAGGCATCAACAGGCTTGACCAGAGTCTTTATTCAGGCAGCCAACATCTGTCTGATTGTAAGCACTTATATACTTAAATGTTTAAACTTTGAATTCAAATGGTCAAAGTTAGACATACTTAAACTTGCTCAGGTATCATTCCATTTCTTGAGGGTGAGTTTAATGAAGATTTAAGTATATAATCTATTGTATTTTAGCAGCTTTTAATCCCCTTGACAAAACACCTTGTTATTAATATTGAAAGGATTGGTCTGGTGTCGTAGTTTAACCCCAGTCAGCAACCAAGCACCTCGCAGCGGCTTGGTCACTCCCCCTCACCCAGAGGGATGGGGAGGAGAATCGGAGAGGAATGCAAAACTCAAGGGTTGAGATAAGAACCATTTAATAGGTAGATGGCAAAAGCCTCACATGCAAGCAAAGCAAAACAAGGAATTCATTCACTACTTCCCATTCGCAGGCAGGTGTTCGGGCATCCCCAGCAAAGCAGGGCCCCATCATGTGTCATGGTTACTCGGGAAGACAAATGCCATAATGTCAAATGTCCCCCCCCTTGCTTCTTCTTCCCCAGTTTATTTACTCAGCATGATGCCATATGTATGGAATACCTCTTTGGCCAGTCTGGGTCAGCTGTCCTGGCTGTGTCCCCTCCCCATTTCCTGTGCCCCTCTGGCTGGCAGGGCCCAAGAAACCAAAAAGTCCTTGGTTTAGTATAAAGGTTACCCAGCAACAACTAAAAACATCAGTGTGCTATTAGCACTGCTCTCACATCATAGCAAATACACAGCACTGCACCAGCTACTAACACAAAAATTAACTCTATCCGAGCTGAAACCAGGACATCTGGCTTTGCTTTAAATGAAAGACTCATTAGCTCAGTGCCTGATTCAACAGAGGGGCAGCAGACATCACTGTGCCTTCTCGACAAGTGAAGCAGCATATCTTACCAGTATGCAGACACTAGGATCTTTTTCTTCCTCTCTGAACACTGAACAGAACTCCAAACAAGTCAACTGGGTTGCAAATCAAGGGGGAAAGTAGGACAAAAACCCTAATCATATAATAATTAGAAAGGAAAAATGCTGTTATAAATAAATGCATTAAGCTCCTCCTAGTAATTACCACACCTGTTGGCAGCAGGTAAGGACTGTCTTGTCAGACATCACAGAAATTTATGCTTTTATAGAGTAAGAAATACAAGACATCTCAAACTACTAAATTAAAGCCACAGTAGAATACATCAATGCAATACATTTACTATTTTGACTTTTTATGCAGGTTACAGTACTTTCAGTATGTAATCCCTAGTATTTATTTTACTTAAAGCTATTGTACTACTCTGCCAGGTTATACTTGTGCCACTGTAAATCTTATCTGAAGGTGTATAGCATCGTCAAGACATGGATTTTGAGCTGCCTATAAACTGGAATGCTAAACCTACTGTTAATGCATTCAGGGAAACAGCCTCAATAATTATGTTACTTAATGATTTAGGATAGGTCAAATTTGAAGTTAACATAATATAGTATTTCTCTGAAGAGTTCCCAGCCAGGATACTTTAGTTGACTTAGTGAGTAAATGAAACCAGATCTGATTATGAAGTAGCAACACTGGAGGTGTTCAGGCTTTGCAAGAATGGTGGTGTTTTCTAATGCCTTGCCTCAGAGCACTCTGCAGAAATACTGGGATCACATTTGCACTTCTGATTGTCTGCACTGTCTTCATGCTGTGATAGCCACTCGTATGACTTAAGGACAGTGCTATTGATTAGAAACGCCCATTCCCTCCTCTGTAATTACATCAGCATGTCTCTCCCAATAAACAACAGAAATGGAAATTGTTACTATGCATAATGCATTTGGATTCAATACTGAGGAAACATAAGCAAGCAGAATTTAGGAAACACTGGCAAACCTGAAAGCAGAAGATACCGGTGCTTTCCTGCCCCCACGTGCCCTCCTTCTCTCTCTCGCTCTCTCTTTTTTTTTTTTTTTTTTTTTTTTTTTCCCCCCTATAAACTAGAATAAAACAAGCCTCGCTGCAAGGTCACATTTGCTTTTACCACATAAATACATCTTGCTTCCATCTCAGCAGCAGTCAATATGTTAACAGCCATAACTGTCAAAAAAAAATTCGAGAAGCTTTAAGTTGCAGTAACTTCTATGACCCTCCAGTAAACAACTCAGCCTTTTATGTAATACTGCTTTCTGTCCATGAACAGTACCTAATGTTTAATTCCAGTATGACAGACCTGGCTAGCTTTGTTTGTCTGACTCAGTAAGTTTTTAAAAAATATCACACAGCAGAACCTCTTTTTCCAAAGCTATACAATAGTGTGTTACCCGCCAGGATAAGAAAAGATTACGCTATTATCCTTGCGTACACTATATTGCCTGAACTCAATACAATGTTTTGGTAGGGAAAGATGCAAGTGGAGATAGAGTGGATTAGTACAAGATCATAAAATAATTTAGGCTGGAAATGATCTTTCTAGGTCATCTGTCCACGCGCTGCTAGCAGGGCTAATGCCAGGCTAGATAAGGATGTTCAGGGACTTGTCCAGCCAAGTTTTGAATAGCTTCAGGGATGTAGATCCTTTGGTACTTGTCCACAAACTGGTTCTGCTCTTTTTTAAGATAGCAAATACAATTAAATTTTCTATGAGATCCTGCTGCCTTTGAGTTGCTTGTTAAAGACTAAGTTCACAGCATAAAATTATAGAACTAGTTCACCTCAATGAATTTTGTTCTATTCAGATTCCTATCCAATACTTGTTACTGAGACAGAGATCTTTTAATGGACGTGGAAAGTAATCTACCCAGACAACTTTACTAGACTGCTTTTCTTTCTTGAATTCATGAACAAACTCAGCAGAATCCAAGCCTGATGTACCCTGTGAAGGGAGTAAGACCACTATATGTAAGATTTAGAAGCCCTATGATTTATTTTTGTTTAAGGCTCTAACTTGTTTGCTTTATTCTGTTTTCATTTATTTTTTAAGCAAACAGAAAATTACCACGGATACAGCATTTGCAAATATTATTTTCTAGAGACTAGATTCTAGCATTGCTTTGCAAGACTGAACACAGAACTATCCAGAATCTTCTTTTCCAAGAGGAAATGAATATATCTACTACAGAAAATGCAATTCAACATCTTTTTTTAAGTCTTGGGGCTATATTCCTATAAAATCTTATTTGTCAGCAACACGTGCAAAACTCCAGTGGCACAGCTTTGAAGCGCTTTGTAAATAATGACACTGAGAAAAAGCAACTACATTTCATTTCAACCAAAGGAGATCTTGGATTTTTTATCATAGAGAAAAAAAGAAGGGAGGAAAAAAAGTTTTGTTCCACTTACTACACATCTAAATGATTAGAAAACTATACAAGCAAAAGTTCACATTAGACTGTGCAAATACAAAGGCAGTTTTCATTAATATGATTATATACCTCACTATGGGAAGTAACATGGTCATTTAAGAGATGCCAATTTGCATCTTTCAGTGGAGACTGTAAAAAGCCTGCATGGCATCTGCCTACTGTTCCACACTTTCTGTGACTTGTAAAATATTTCAAATCATTGTCCTGGAACTGTTTCTTGAAATAAGCACACATTCATCAGATTTAACACCAACTTCCACCTCTGCAGTGAATTAGAGAGAGAGTGTAAAACTACACGCTGCCAATTAGTGACAACAGATGTGACTAAAATATCAAAAAAGCTTTCAAGAAGTGACCTTTAAATAATAAAAATATCCCATGGTTTGAAATATCTGAGTCAGATATAACAGATGAGATGACCTTTCTGTACCCCTTTTTTCTGCCTACTTATTGGATATGCATTAATGAACCGAACATAACCGTCATCATGAATCCAATTTATCCATACAGGAACACAAGCAAAAATCCTAACAATTAGCAAATAAAGCACCATGATTAACTTCCCCCAAGTTATCTACCCACATTTCCCTATCTGCCCATAAAAATGATCCTTCTAATAAATACATTGATACATTGTAATTTTAGTGGTAGCAAGCAAAAGAAATTAGCAAGGTTTCAGGATGAGGGGCTTTTTAAATTAGTCATTTTAAATCCACAAATTAAAAAATGCACATACAGAAATCTTGCTTCTCTTATTACTAGTTTTAGCAAGTTGCTTTGAGATGTGAAAATTAAACATTTCCCACTAAAAATGTCAGTCATGTGTTTTGCCTAAGTATTTTTCATTTTATAGATCTGCTGCAACGTTAACGTCTGGCTTGCACTGGGGCTAGTACATGGCACGCGAAATGGCATTTCACATGACGTTATGACATGTGCAATCTCTGGGAATTTCATCATTGATTTTTGGACCTCCAGTCCTCCACAAGGTGTTACAAGTCCACATCACGTTCTTGAGTGATACATTCAGCATTTAAGTGTCTGATCTAAAGAAGAATCCCCTAAGATTGTCAGCACTTTATTATCCATTCCTTACATACCCAAGCTGCTCAAAAGCTCAAGTCTTTCCACATGCCAACACAGAATGTACTTCAGAGCATATGCTTCATTATCAGTTTGTCCTGCTTCTTGTGCTTTCTGTAAAAAAAAGTTTTAGTGGATTTTCAGATCAGGCTCCTAATGGGCACACAAATACAGAAAGTAGATTCTGCAAGGCACGGAACAGACTTGTCGCGTCCACCACAACTTCCCCCATTAAACTCTACTGGTAATGGGATAAGTAGACCCCTAGATGCAAAACACAAGAAACAGTATGTTCTCATTTTCACAATAAGCATACCTGGGTCTCCCTTAATAACACTAGGTTTATTTAATTCTGCCTGTACAGCTACAGTTTGTTAGCTTTATCTGCATATCTTTGGAAGAGTCTCGCCTAATGGAAGAAATGCTGCTTATTGTTTCTTCACCTAAACTGGCAGTTCTGCCGAATTACTTGCACTCAGCATATCTGCAGAGAGACATGAATGCAATTACAGAGCTATGTAGTCTATTTTTGCATCTTTTTTCTCCTCAAAATTTACCCATTTCAGAAATCAAAGTAAAGGCTTGGCACGAGTATTCTGGGCTTCAAAACACATCTCATTACCCTATCAGTAACACAGAAGTTGCAAGAAATCTGGTACTACTCAAGAATAGCAACAGATAAAATTATAATTTTTGCCACATTTTATTCCATTACTGCTTTTTTCAAGAATGACAAGAAGAAAGGGATTTCCTTCTGGTTTGTCAGAAGATTGCTTCTTGCAGTCTGTAGAAACCCTGCACCTATATTTTGTTGAAAACTTTTGGTGCAGAGGAGACCTGAGGACCATAAGGTTTATTGCAAAAGACACCTCTCTACAACTCTGACACATCCTCCTCGAATGCTGGTTTTGTTAGTTGGCAGCAGGGGTCAGTAATCCCTATGGGAAGGGAGCAATCCTCCGGTGAGGCCAAAGCGCTTAAGAACCTGTGATTAGTTCCAGCAGGAACAAGAACTGGACAAAGCAAGCTGTTCCAGTAGACCTGGAATCCAATAATGAAAACTTACCTAGAAGTAGCTGACAGTCTTTTAAAATGAAACTCACAGCAGTGGCTCCTGAACTGAGACACCACAGAAGCTGCCTCCATGTCCACAGAGCTACATGTGCCACAACTGTGAAACATCTGTCAGTTCTTCCTGCTGGCCATCATACGGATTTTAAACTCCTCATGCTTTTAGCATGTTTAAAAGACAAAACACCAACCCATTTTTGCACACTTTACATCAAATATTTCTTTTGTCTCAGTCACAAAAAATATTGCAGTATAAAATAAAAATCAGACTACTGCCAAACCAACAGGAAAGAACTCACAAGGAGTTTCTGAACCTTAAAATGTGACATCTGTAGCTCTTGCATACCTGAGAACCCTAAAGTGGACATCGCTACTGTATTACGGGGAGAGATGATTCTCCTACTTATCATGTCTGTCTTACTTGACATGAAGATGATCTTATCCTGTCTTTAGTTGTATTTTCTTACTTGCAAATAAGGACAGGGTAATACCAAACATCATAAATATATATTGAAATGCATGTCATTGACAATTAAACAATTCTGACTGCAAAATCCAAATACTTTCAGCTGTTTCAGATGTCAGCTTTCCTTCTGAGCCTACAGAGCCTGGAGTTGCTAGGGGTATGATATTTCTTCTTTCTGTATTTCTTAATAAACATTTTTCACTAGGAAGAGTCAATTGGATTAAATGAACTCCTTCCATGGTATAAGGTTGATTTGGTAAATAGATTACTTCTACATTTTGAGATCACATAAACTCTAAAGTTACTTCAAACTTCAAAGCCTTTCATATTTTAATGAAAAAAAGAAAAGTTTAAAGGAGAAATATGAAATATATATTCACAAACACATACATTAACCATATTTTTAAGATCGTTCATTCTTCTTTGTAATGTCCAGGGACAAATTTTTAAGGGTTCATTCTTCATGAGAATAAAACTTTCTGAAATAGTGACGATTCACTTGACATGAGAATACCATTTCTTCCTCAATTCATATTAATAGATATTAACATTGAAATACAATCACAATTGTCATTTACACATGAATGTTAACGTTTATGGGGCTGATTACAGGTATAAACATTTAAATACCTGTCTTCTTCAGTGCCTCCAAAAGGCCATACTTGTCCTTTTTTACAACCCTATTCATTTGAAATGATACCCCCCTATATTTAACATCCAGTCTTAGCTTGTCTAGTCTACCTGTACTTTTCTCCACAACATTTCAATGCAAAATGAGTGCTCTGTGCAGGTATCACATTACTCACCTTGCTATTAAAAGAAAAACAACAACAAAATCGACCCAAATAATGTAACTTCATTGTTTTTTCCTGTGCAAACACTTACCACAGTTAGTACTTTCAGGAATCAAAGGTCATTAAAGGATGAAAAAAGCCCTGTAAATTACTTAAAAGTTGTCAGAGATTTAGATTTAAATCTAATCAATTATTTATGTATTGTACACATTAAATCAGCTTTGGCTTATAAAATTTACCTTGCATAAATGTTGTAAATGCTACAATATGCAAATTTAATAAAACAAGCATGAAACTTATTAACAGAAGCATGACAGTATCAGCGTTATCCTGCGTTCTGCAGAACAAGTTTGCAGAATTCCACAAAGCACATTAACAGCAAAAGTTTTACGTAAAAGACAGATGCTTATCCTCATTCTTAGCTATCACAACAGCAATCCTTTAAAAAGCAATTTAGAAATACAGGGAGTTCACATACGTAGAGGTACTTATTTCATTATCTGTCATGAAGAAAGGCAACTTGGGATGGGAAAGACACAATCTCCTCTCCTCCTCTATATTTTACCCAGAAAGGCATTAAGCTATTGCGCAGCTGTCCTGCCATGTGGCACTGTGTGCTCGGGGAGGCCCAGGTAGCAGATTTTTAAAGAGAGATACCAGATGCCTCCCAGAGGAGACTAATGAGTCTGCTGCAAACACCAGCAAAAAATTCAGCTGTACCTGAGTGCAAGTCAGATCCCAGCATAAATCCCAGAGCACAGGGAAGGAAAACAAAAGTAAAGGTCTCTTCAGACCTGTATATTGAATTAGCTTTGTTATATATTTAAATAATAAAATTAGTCCACAAAATTACCTAATTCCATCTCTTGATCAATATCCTCCTCAATTTCTCTTGTAAATGAAACGAGACAGTTATCTTTTGAAGGTAAATAACTTGAAGCTATTCCTGCTTTAGCATCATGCCATGCTTATAGCCCTTTGAAACCCCTGGTACACGACAATTATTGTGTCCCAGATCAGTGGGACACGTGGGAATGATACAGTAAAGTCTTCGACAACACTTCCTTTCCTTGACAATCTTGTAATACAACACTTTTTTACACAAGTTTACTAAACAAGTAAATCAATACTTAGTCTAAAGAAAAACAGCCACGTAAGAATATTCAAGAATACTATTATTACAAAAAGATTTTTAAAATAGCACCTGCTTCCAATACTTCTGTCTGTCTCTACACTGCATGAGAATTGTTCAAAGCACTCACAAGAAACGCAGGATGGCCTCACTAACCATGAGAAATTTATAAAAGAAATTGGCCTGCCCAAGCAAGTGCTTGACATTCAAAAATAACTTCTTGAAACATAAAGAGTGTGCAAGAGTTCAGCCAACTAATGGGTTTTAACTAGGCAAAATCGGTACATTTTTATAATGAAATTGACAGCTTTGGCTCCACACTTCATCTTTTAAATGCCATGTACACCTCAGCAGGAGCACATCAACAGTGCCATTGATTTTTTAATTTTTTTTTTTCACTTCAGTGAAATTACTCATTTTCTGCAGTTGTAATGATACTGCAAAATTAAAGCAGCTATATGCTATATGGATAGTGAGACCATGAGCTTTAAGGTAGGTGCCTTGACTACACCTCTGTATATGGCTAAATCTCTAATGATATCTGCTTGTGGTTCGTCTCCTTGTCTCCTACTGAAACTCTCACTCAGAAAACCCAATATGACAAAGAATAATTATATTATTTACAAAATGAAGAGAACTCAGAGAAAAAGTGTACTACAGATCAGGCTTCATGCTAGTTTTTCCTTCTCGCTGTCGAGAATAATCTCAAACGTTCCCCACATTATCACTAGACAGGTTTTGTGTTTCCACTGCTCCAAACCCATAGTTAGAAAACTGCATGTGTTTTCAAAACTAAGGAAACTTAGCATTGATCTAACATTCCTGCCTGAATCCTATACATTCTCTGGCCTTTACTTGGCAGTTGTATACTGCTAATAATGGTCTAATAATGTCCACAGGACGTCTCACTTGAATACAAAACTTTCTTTGGGAGCTGAAGTCTACAACGTTGTTAGCTGTCCCATTGTGCTTTTTTCTCTTGTTTGGATCTTGCCCCATAAGTGAGATGGAAAAGTGCTCATCACTTATAAAGCTACTTCTTCACCGTCTACTTTGAAGCATTTTATAGCTGTTCATATAGGCTGCAGTACGATGTCAGGAAAATGTGGGATTTCATACAGGAATCGGGGACAACATGCAGCTGCCCACGCTGTGAAGGGAAATATTTCCCCTTAGCGGGGAACAGGCATCAGGCCAGTAGAAGATGCCTAATGTTTGACAGGATTGAGTTTCTCAGGGTTATAAAACAGAGATGTATCTTCAACTGAACATATCACTCTCCTGAAGCAATAGGCGGCTATCTGTTATTATGTAAATAAAGCTGAGGATTTTCTTTTTTAGTAACTTGCTAGACGCTAGCATACTGAAACAGCAGAGCAGTTACTTCCCAAATAGACAAAAAATAATTTTAAATGCATGCTTTACATTGTTCAGAAGACTAAAAATGTTGTAATAATTATGAAAACAGTATTTCCTCCATTCATAGAGCACAGAATAAATAATAATTACCTGAAAATAACTTTTATATCTCATTATTTGCATAGGAGTAAGTATTGTATGGTACATAAAGGTAAATATGTGGGGTGGAGTCCATAAAATTTCAAATCAGATTTTATTTCCTAGCTTCAAGGTCATTCTTAACAACTAGACTATCTTTCAAATGGCACCCTCCAAAAGGTCACCACTCCCTCCCCACTTTATACTGTACTTGGCTGCTACAACAGTTGGTGAAATTTTGCCTTAGGTTTAATTTTTCTATTTTACTTCTGATTTATTTATTTGATATTTATTTTTTCTGATCATTTTCTTTAAACAATAGGGAAAACTGGACAAATGGAAATATTGTGGGGGGTTTATGTATAATTTTATTTGCCAGTTTAGAAGTTAGACTGGAACCTCAAGGACAAAGCACAACTTATATCAGTACAACTGTTTCTTGTGTGCCTTTGTGTATTCATAATTTTCATTACGTAGGCAAAATAAGTTCTAAATTATTTCTTCTTTGGTCTTACTAGACAACAGGAGTATCTACGTCACAGTTACAACAATAACTTAGGTTTTTAATATCAGTAATGTTTTCTTAGGATTAATCCTTATCTTACACAGAGTGCTTAATTGCTAAAGTATGACTGATCCCTAACAACTATATCTGCATTAAATTCAAGTCTCCTGGGATCAACAGACCAACCCCACTTCTGCCTTTTCTTACAAGAGGAAATAAAATTGTCAGTCCTTATTACAACAACATTTGGACTCTAATCTTAAATCTTCCACAGACTTTTTACAGTACTTTTGATGAATAGG
Source organism: Falco cherrug (assembly GCF_023634085.1). NCBI lineage: Eukaryota > Metazoa > Chordata > Aves > Falconiformes > Falconidae > Falco > Falco cherrug. The sequence continues at coordinate 45,765,276 of NC_073705.1, forward strand.
ACTTTGCAGACATGCCTAATTCTACACAGGAGCAAAATATTGAGAATGGCCAGAATTAATTAGCAGATAGTATCATACTAAGAAGGCTTTTAATGTACACACTAAAGAACACATGCCCTAGCGATGTCTGTTGAAACATTATGTTCATTTAAATTTCATTTGAAAGAAAAACCAAACTGTTTTATTTCTTTTTGCAACAAGGTAGATGAAAATTCAGTTCCATTAAATATCTTCTAAATTCACATTTTTTAAAAAACTAGCAGATTTTAGAGCATTGTTTAAAAAAAAATAAAAAAATACACATTTATTAAACGCAAGCAGGCCACAGGTATAGCCAGTGTTTTGTGAAAAAAATGCATCAAGTTGCTACAGACAACGTCATTGATATCAGCACCCAAAGGGACTGCAAAGAAGAAAATTTCTAACATACGATCTGGAAAAGAAAATTCATTTATAACCATCTATGCTTTGCACAGTGCAAAACTTCCTCCCTAAAGCTAACAGTTACAGTTTAAAGTGAATTACAGAATATAAGAATAGCCTGAAAATCACAATGAATTTATCAAATCATTATGCTGCCTCTGGAAAAAATACCTTGTGCACATACTTGCAGTTGAAATCCCTTGTGTTCACATAGCTCTTAAAAAAAAAAATCATCTATCAGTTTTGCTCACATCACTATTAACACTCAAGATCATAGTAACATTCCTACTTTCTTAGGTCTGCAGAAACAGACTTCAGCCAGTATCACAATACATGCGGCTCGCGATGAGAGCCATTTTTCACGAAGACTAGTAGTTGCTGTCTCCTACAAAGCAGATGGAAGAGTCAGCTCCATTCTCTCTCTGACCTGACCTCTACTTTGAGGAAAACTTTCAAGCCTGTATTGCTGCTAACGTAGACAGTTCTGTCATTCCTTCGAAATTTGTCTTAAACTCTCTATATTGAGAAATGAAGTAATAATAAACTAGCATAACAATTCTTGCACGATTTCAACCATTACTTTAAAAAGAAAATTGTATGCCTAACCAATTTCAGGATAAGGCTTTTTACTTTCAACACTTCCACACAGAAACTTTTCCTTATTTGACTATTTGTCCTAGCTGTTAATCGTTTGCAGTTCAGCTGCACTGAAGGCATCCCTCCCTGCATGCACCGAAATCTTACAGACCTGTCAGACACCTCTTAGTTATTCACACCAGGCAAAAGCAGTTATTTACACAAACAAATTGCTAGCTCTATGCATAGAGATTTCTATCTGTCTGTATAAATACAGGGGATTTATTTGTTCCAAAAGCTTGCAAATCTCTGATTACCCTGACTGCCTAGAGGCTGGACAAGTGTGAGGATTTGTAGTCGTCCTTACTGAACAGGAAGCCAACGCAACTTAGACAAGATCTTTTATTCGACGGCAGAGAACTGATGTTGGATGCAGTACAATGTGTACAAACTCAAATAACAATAGTGATTTTACCACCCTACTCTTTCATCATCTGCACATGATAATTGCAGGCAGACTATAATCCTCATACTCCCACGCTGCAGTGTCCCTTTAATTTACAGTGCCCAGAACCAGTGCCACTGTTTGAAAAATGCATGGTCAGATCTCTCACTCATCTCTGCCTCCTCAAATAAAGCTGTGGAAATCATCCATCTAAATCCTCCCTGATTGCCTTGCGGTGATCTCACTTCCAGAGCTGTTCAAACATATGGCCAGCAATCAGGCCATATCTAACCGCACATTTACCAGCAACATTTAGAAGAGCTCAGTCTCCCCTCTTTCTCTGTAATTTCAGTTTACATTTATGTCATTCCCTTGAGACATTACCCTGCTGAAGTGGAAAATCCTATCTGTATACATTAGTCAAATAACACTGCCACAGAAAATGTGAAAACTATTGCATGATAAACCATCCACGCTGCTTGCAAGAAATACCACAACACATGAAAGGACAAAGTTCATATAAGTACACATCCTGTAAACTTTGTAAGCCAAGGTTCCTCGTACAGAAAATCACAGGGAAAAGGTGCAAGAATGACTGTGTATTTTTTACTTTAATTTCAAAACCAGGTCTGTTGAGCTACATGTTTATTGGCAGAGTTTAGCCTCACAATGGCTAGAAAATTTCAGAAAGTTTCATGAAGTCAGATAGGCACCTACTGGATACAATTCTTGGAAAAAAGTCTTCACCTGTGTGAAGGTAAAGCATTGTTACACTTCACTGTCCTAGCCAAACAAAACAGAAATATATTACCTTGAAGCAAGGAAGTATTTATAATATTACAAGGGAGATTCTCAGATTTCAGGTGCTTTCATTAGGACACAAAGTTTCATGAACTGAACAGGTACAGTTTTAAAGCATTTCTGAGAAATTTTTGGTTTATAATCTAGATACTTGAAACGACATTTAAGAAAAACACTTTGTACAAAAGCAAATCCATGATTTGGTGACTTTCAGAGGCTGCAGCCCTTGTTCTAAGTGACTAGCTTTACCACCAGTCAATGAGAACGATGTGACAGAATTTGGAGAGAAAACCACAGTGTTAACAGGCTGGAGTAATTAGAGACTGAAACCAAGTTAGGCAGGAGGCTTACACTCTCACTGTTCTAGCTCAAGGAGTATTTACACAGGGTCTCTAACAGAGAATAAATGCACATATGGAAGAATTATTGCTGAATTTTCTGGTGAATGAATACATGACATACTGTGGCATGGATTACAGACGCAAAGAAAGCTTCTGCAAGCACGAACTTCAAAGGAACACAGCAGAAATGATAAAAGTTTATTACTTAAGGTAAGAGTGAACATTGCATACAGGATAACTTAGATCCACTAGTTATTTCCTGATTTTATTTGGACACACTACTCCTGGCTAAAGATAACGTGAATATAAAGCCTGATACAGGAGACAGGATTTAAAGACCTGATTAGAAGAGAGCTAAAAAATACTTATTGGAATAAAAGAAATCTCTAACTTCTGCTGAAATGTGTATAAATATACATACATACATAAATAGAGTATATATAAAAGCATACATATATATAGTATAAATACATATACTTGCATTTATATATACCTATATATGCAGACTGTTAAATTGTTAGAAACATTTAGACATTTATTTTGTATTACATATATGAATATATATGCTTATATAGGTATAATGAAAAGTTAGTTCTGTTAAGCAGTTTTATTTATTCTTTTATGCCAATTACTAGGCTAAATTCAATTACAGCTCAAGCATTAACATAACTATAAAATATATAGCAGCAAACACAGTAATGGTGATTTTAGGTAAAAACAATTTAAGTACTCTGATTTAACCTAAAAACACTGCACCCATTGTCCCACCAACGTGACAATTTGTGATGTATTTGTGGACTCATCATTACACATTTCTAAGTTCATGAAAATATGTGATAGAGAAAAGCTGGAGTAAAAGATCTGCAAAGTCTACTTGCAACTCATGAACAAAGATAAAAATAATTCTTTTTGCACTGCAATTTCCACTTCTCCTTACTGCTTATTACTGGTTTCTAAGAGCATATAAATTAACTCTGAGTTTCTTATTTTAATACAGGTAGAAATTGCCAAGCTAACCTTATCTCATTTACAATTTTTAATATTCATATTTCCAGTGTAATATGACAACTTTTATGTATTTTCAAGTTACAGATTGTATTTTATCTTATCTGTGTGTATGATACAGCTTCATTTTATCTTTCATATTGAAGCAATATAAACTTGTCTTCCTCATATATGAGGATACTCAAGGAAATAGAGGCAAGATAGCTTTACATGTTAGTAGCATCATTAAATCCTACTGTTTTATCAAGACAGATGGCCAGAATGCAAGGACCTCAAATATCAGACCATTAATTTTTCAAAAAATATATTTTGTCTTCCTCAGATTGCAAAATGGAACTTCAAGATCTACACTGCTAAAAGTTTGAAGCACTAAGTGCTAAAGAGTTAAAGGTACCCAATATGAAACAAACCCTCTCGTTTCTCATAATTTGTTGTGATATCTCTAATCACAGAATGTATGCCTTAATTGGATTCAGCAAAATCACTGCAGCTTTTTGTGTTCTGAAAGCCTGAACAAATGGATTAGCGTGCTGAAATCTGCACCTCAAAAAAAGATAAAGGAAGTATTTTTATTTCCTTTTGTTTAGCCCAATGGGGGGATTAAAATGGTATTTGGAAACTAGTATTACAGCAGGATCACAGAGAGTTAACTCTGAGAACATACAGTCTCACAGGAATATTCCAGACAACAAGAAGTTATAAATAAACATATTCCCTTTAGCTACAAAGGAAGAACATATGCAACACACTCTACATCAACTCCATTCTGTCACAATTACTTCTATGCCACAACTTTCTGCATATACTCTAATTTAATGTGCTAAAACCAAATGAAAAAAATAAAAGGGCACTGATTTTTTTGTGCCCTATTGAGATCTTTTCATTCAAAACTTAGTATCTAGACTTTTTTTTCTACCATACAATGTCTATAACTAATAATTCCTTGATATTTGGTGTGAGAATAAAAGTTTGGGTATAATCCTAGGCCTAGAAATGTTAATTTGCAATTTCACATTAAGACAGCAAAGCAGAAACCAAAAAAATTTACTCTAACTAAACCGAAGGAAAAAATGGGGACTACCACAATGTTTTGGCTAGCACATGAGATACTCTAAGCATTCTATCAGACCAACCAGTTTACGGGTAATTGCATCCTCATTGGGAAGGGGTGTACCTGAACCGCTGCTAGGAATCCCACACAGCTGAATGCAAGATGCACTATAAGGAGCCACCTGGCAGGCGAGGAGGGGCGAAGTTTTAGGCATACTTAGTATTTCAGGTCAAGATGCAGTCATAACGTCTGCATTCTATTTGACAGAGTTAATGCTGATTATCAAGTAATAGCTCTTTTAAGTGCTGGCTGGAGGAAAGTGCAGACTGATCTAGGAGAAAGTAACTGACACAGATTTAAAAACATTGCTTTGCAATGGTGTTTGCTTGTTTTTCTACACAGATTGAAGGACAGCTTGAGTGATTCATCCTTAAATGAGTAAACAAAAGGGGGGTGTGGACTGAATTGCACCGTAATTTCCTTTAAAAACTTCCTATGGTCATATAGCTACACTGTGTTGTGACAACGAATGTTAGCAGGACAAACACTAGACACAGCAGTGAAAGTATAAATGCATAGGACTAGGCTGTAATGTTGAAGATGGGAAAAAGCACAAGCAAGAACTGATTTCTGGTTTCATAATATCATCTATTTAACCCTTTGAAAGTATAATTGCTTTGCAGCATCAACAGTGGACTCCCTCAAGCCATGCTCAAGACTTCTTCTGTAATTCACAAAGTAATTATGTTCTCAATTTAGAAAAATGTATGGTAGCAGTTTAGTATAATTTCTATTTTAGGACTAAACCATGTTCACTGCACATTTGCACATCGTATAGCTCATTCAGTCTTTAAAAGCCATATTGTACAGGGGGAAAATAGCTAATTTATTCAGTCATTTTAGAATTAGATTCCATATTGAAAACTTCTGAAAAGCACTAAACACCTCCAAGCTCCCATAGACTTCAATGATGCCTGAAATGCAGTAGGACTAAAATCATCTTTATAACCTAACATGCACACATTAAGATCCTCATATTTGAACTTTTTCATGCAGATAAATGAAGAGGCTCTGCATGAACTAAGGCTCGTAAAAGGAAAACCTTCGAAATTAATGTTTATTCAGCAAGAAAAATACATGTTATGTCTACCTTGAGCAGAAGAATAAATCTACTTAAGTCAATAAGCACTAATGAAATGAATGGAACTAACATTGATTTCAGGACACCCAGGACTTTGCCCAATGTATTTACTCTGAACAAAACCTTATAAACACATTAATTGACTGCAAGGTTAGGGATTTAGAAAGATACAATAAAAATCCCACTAACATTTTTTTTAACCAATACTTTTGAGTCAAGCCTTATTATTTGAACTAATTTTCTCTTTAAGTTCTATATTCTGAAACAAATCAATACACTATTATTACCTAGTTTATTTTTATGAAGATCAAACTGTATTTTATTCAATAACAACATAGGTGCTTTCAGTTTATTCACAGGACATGACCAGCCATGAATGCTGGTGTGATGTGGAACTTTGCTGCATTCAACATACTTTGTGTTTCCATTTTAATAATTATTCCAAAGAGATTTTGTAATCTGATTTTTAAAACTATTTAATACTTATTAATAAATATGTAACTCAGACAATTATTTGTAAATTATATCAAACCTGTGATTAGGAAAACAGAAGAATCCAGAATTACCACTTCTGAAACCAGTGAGAAAATGTGATTAAGTGCAGCATGAATAGCAGTGGCAAAGCTCTTCCCAATCTGAGACTTATACAAATGAGACATTGTTAAGTTTTGAGACAATGCAAGTCAATCTCACATCCAAGAACTCTAACAAGAAAAGTAAGAAACATATTAAGCATTGATACATAAAGAAGGGTCATTGTACATAACTACTTAAGCTGAAATGTAAATATAAAGTACCTATGTCCAAATGGATTAAAATTATCTCAGTATATAGGGAGAGTTCTCAATAGAAAACTGTGGCTAAAGTGTATGTTCTAGTGACAGCCATGTATGTACACATCTAAAACTTAAGAATTAATAATATTTATTTGTTTATACATTTATTTATTGCTATAAAGGATATGGGAAGACCTCAGGAAATGATTCTCAGTCATTTATAGCCATGGTACCAACACAAGCAACAATATTCAAAGTCCCTTTTGTAAACTTACATGTGTATCAGAGACCAGAGAGATCCTACTCTAATACATCTCTGTACGAAAATCTCCTTTATTTTTGTTCAAGTACTTTGAAATAGTTACATTAGGAATTTCCTGTAAGCACACAGGAAGAGTTATAGGAGTTCACACCAGGTTTAAAATGATAAAAGGCCCTTGCCAGTAGAAAAAGATCCAACATTTCATCACTTCAGCTAGACAATTGTTAAGCATCACAGCTCGAATGGGAGAGAGAAGCATTTTCTTTCAGTTCTCACTATCTGTGATGGGTTTCACTCCTCAAAAGAAAGCGGTGGAATTTCAGTGTTTTTATTAGAGGTATTTTTATTATTTAATTTTGAAAAGTAGAGATGACTTCATAAGAAAAAAGTAACAAAAAACACTTATGTTTTTGTTGCTTGCAACAGGTATGATGGTACTACGGTATAAAGGCGAATACATGTATTGGGGTTAATAAATACTAATTTATTATCAAGAAGCATGCCCCACAGGATCAACTTAAAAAAAACCCCAAAAACACCAACCTATCTTATAAACTATATGGGGACCATGATTCTTTAGTGAATTACTGGATTATTTTATCCATGACATTAGAAAAAATAAATGCAGTATCCATGCTCACTGCATATATAAATTCACAAATTGCTTTGTTAGATTCATTGTATTGGTTGGGTTTAGATACGAAAACATTCCAACTATATGAGAAATGCACGGTATTACTAATTCAACTGGAGTCAGCAAAATGAATGTGTTGCACAACAGAGCTGCACTCCACAGGAATTCAAAGGACATGGGAGACATTCTGCTTTGTTAAAGCCCCATTTGGCAATCAAATGTACCCCATTTGATTCATATCTATAAAAGTACTACTTGTAGTCTACTGTACTGGATTTCAAGCAATGTTCTTTGCATGACAGATATTGCAGAGAATTAAAACCTACACTACCTCCCTTTAAAGTTGGCAGTCTAACTTTGAGATCTTTAGTCTCCTTTTATATATTTTCTACTATTAAAAAAAAATATTTTCCTGGTATACTTAAGATTAAATAATTCTCCTAGCAATCAGGCTTGGAAGGAATTCAGAAGATTGCAAAATAACTATTGAAATAATTCATGACCCTATTACTTAATCAAGGTACATGCATGATAACTAAAGGCATTTCTACTAAAGTCATTCATGCTTTCTTGAATCATGGAAAAGGCAATCAATTCTTCTCAATTTTATGTAAGTATTTTACCTTTCCAAATTATTAAATGATTAATTATGAAATCCAGATTATGAAATGTTATCAAAATATTAAGGTATTTGTACATAAGGTTCAAAGCCATGTGTTTAAGCTGTATCCTAACTACATGTAGCAGCATTGTGCATAGATTAAACAGAGCATAAGGAAGGCAGTATTATTGTTCCATCATACAGGTCAAATAGGAGAATTTATTACTGAAATCACTGTTGCAACTGATCTGCTATCACTGACGGACAGGTACAGATATGAGTTTGATAGAGAGACAATGGTTACTGCATCTGAATTACTGAAATTCTTGTATGGCAAAAGAGAAGCATGAAGCCAAGAGCAGCTACTGAGTATGAATCAGGTTTTCTGAATGACTACATCTGAAACTTCCACTCCCCTCTCCCTGGAGAAGCCTAAGTAAGAAAGAAAGAAAAAGGTGAATATGAGTAAGAACTGAGTTAAATGTTTCTGTGGGAGCCTAGAAAGAAAACATACAGATTAATACAATGATTTTACTTATTGAATAGTTTCAGCATAATTACGGCTATGTTAAGACTGTCATACTGAGGCATCAACAGTGCCATCAAAATGCCTACATAAAAGGTGACTCATCAGAGCCTCAAAATGTAAGTGAAACACTTACTGTCACTTAAAGTGGTTTAGAAAATGAACGCAAATTTATGCAGCCCAGACTAACTTACTATGCCATTTTAATTATTCTTCATTCAGACAGGTCTTTCCTGGCACATAGAACCAATGCAACAAGGAGAAGTTTCTTTTGAAAACCATGCAGCAAGACGGTATCAATGAAGGACACAAGAGTAAAAACAGAAGAGGGAGGGAAAAAAAAAAAGAAAAAAAAAAAAGAAGAGATGTCATCTAAGATGCTAAACATTTAAGCTCAAATTTACACAAAGGGGAGCAAGGGAAAGAAGTAGGAAAGCCTGCAAGCCTTTAGATTTATACATAGTCAATGAACAGACATTTTTCTGGAAATGTATCTGATGGAGACTTAGCAACAATGATTCCTAACACTGTAAGTAAGTAAACTTAAAAGCCATTCAAAAAAGCACATAGTATTTCAGCAGTTCTTCAGTATTCCAAAAGCATAAAATCTGGACACACACAAAAAAAAAAAAAATCCTCAACACATTTTTCTATATAATGCAGAGCATCATATATGTCATGTCTGTGAAAACGTAGTGATCTAAGAGAGTAATACAGTGGCTTCCAACTCACTGGGACACAACTTTTCCAGCAGATGATCTCCAGCTCAACAACTGATGAGCTCCAGCACCGCTTCCCTCCTCCCTGCACCTCACTCCACTCCACAAATGCAATGCTACCAGGTCTGGTGACTCCTCACAGAGGCTCCATGTGAGTTTGCCTTGTTTGTTCTCATACGGGCTGAAGGCATTTTCAGCTATGGAATTGTATGCATTTGTGTCACATACAGAAAACTGCCCAACAACAAAAAAAACCCTAAAAATAAAAATGGCTTTTTTAACAAAAAAGGTATAGTTTAACAATCTTGTGCAGAAACAATTCAAACTTTCTTTATTGATTAATGTATATCTTTAGAACACTTTCTGTGAAATAGAGGAAATTTATCTTCCTAGACCCTTTTGTGTATTGGCTTATATAGCTAGAAAGAGATTCCATCTTAAATGCATACATTTAGGTAATGTTTCAGTTTTGATACAGCCCAGTAACAGATAAATAAGCTAAAGAACTGTATTACATTTTTGTGAATTGAATTTTGGTAGCACAAATACCTTTACGAGAAAATCTGAAAACCTATGAGATTTGGACGAATTTATACATACTTTACTGGCTCTCCAGCGTCATGTTTAAATATCAATGAAAACACCACTTCAACCAAAGAGAAAGTTATTTCAGTTCTTTCTTGTACTTTTTAAAAAAATGGTGTGATCTATAAAATTTAATCTATAAAGTTATACTGCTTAAGAACACACATAACATAGCCAAGCGTTCCATTTTAACAGCATAAGTGGACCATTTCCTTTGAGTGAAATTCTGAAAAAAATATTACATTTCAGAGTAATGTACTCTGATTTCAACAGAAATTTCCATTTTCCAATCAGTTCTCAAAAACATATTTCTATAGTATTATCATACACTAGAGCTTACTTTCTTTTACAAAACCTAACACTTCTGGCCTAAAGTTATAATCCTCAGTAAGTGTACTTAATATGCTTAATGGTTTGTCAAGGTCAGTAACACTACCTCCTCAGATGCTTTTTGAAATTACTCCTCACGCTCCATGTATTATGAAAAAATACAAGGGAAAATAAAATGGCTGAAAATTACAATACGTATTGAATAGTTGAGAAACTACTGATCATCAAGTTGTTTATTTCAGAAACACTGCAGTAAATTGTGTTGAAATTAAGTATCTGCTAGAAGTAGCAGATACATGAGACAAATACTGGTGACTGATCTCCTTGCCATAGCAAAGATTTTCAGTGGGAAGTTTAATATTCAAGTGTTTTAGTAAAAGCTCAGTCCTTGTGAGTGCTTCACATCATTCCACACCCTTAGAACTGCTGATGTAAGGCAGACAGTACGTATGCTCTTCCGCTTGGGTGGGAGCAAAGCATGAAACTACATCCATGTATGAAAATCAACAACAGACCAAATATTCTTTCTTTGGGGTACACTAAGGTACCATCAGAGAGAGGTTTTTTAAATATTAAACTTGTTAGACTTTCATTCCTGTTACATTATTAATAATGTAGGAAGGTAACCTACATAGTAGCTGCTTCAAGCAAAGCATCTTTCCAGGCAACATCCCAGGATTAGATTGCACTAGCCTACTCTAAAAATAAAGTCACCTGTCATGTGGCGTTGCACCATCTCTAAGTAGTCTGTGTTCTTCCATCTCCAGCTTTCAACTAACATGGCAGTTTTGAATACAAGTCTTTCCCTGAGCAGAAAATAAATCAGATGTTAAATGAGAATAAACTCAGCAAAACTGCTTTCATTGCATTAAGGGTTGCTGTACAATAACACCTAAATGTATTTCCATGTGGCTGTTTCTACTCCCTTCTATTGTAAAAATACAATAAAGACTTCTGGGTTGTTTTTTTTTTAAGTTATGTAACAAGAACCCAAAATAAAGCAGTCACATACTTGCATTGTAAAAGCACAAAAAGCTTCAAGTAATAAATAGCATAGAGCTGTTAATTAGCTTTCAAGGGTTAGGTTCTGCCACCATCACATGGGACAGAAACTGGAAAGAAGGCAGAATACTCTCCAGAAAACTATGTAAGTACATGAACAGAAATTCAGTCTTCAGATCTCACTCTGCATCTTGCACTTAAACATTCATCTAAAAGGAAGTACACGGTGACAAAATGCAGAGAATGAAGAAAAATGAAAGGCATAAATTAGCATTTTACAGACAATAATAATAATAACGACAGATATACTAGATCAAGAATGAGCAAAGAAACAGAAAATACACGTATACTCAACTTCTAATACAAACACTCTGTTTGAGAGTATAGGCCAGGGAATTTTTTTTCTCTGGTTGTGGATTAGATTTTTCATGTGCTTTTACAGACTATGCGACTCTTTGAGGACTATATTAGTGCTAGAATTAATTCCTTTGGTCTTTTTCTCTTCGTACATAAGCAGAGGAGACATCTCTGAATACATGATGAGAGGCAGGCAGATTACTAAAGACTGGTTTTTAAAAGGCAATTGCTGCTTTATGCCCTTAGAACTCATATCTGAAAACCACTTTCAGTACAAAGAATATTTTCTGCAACCTATAAAGTATCTGCTTTTTACCAGAGAAGAGTGTGACGATTTGCTAAATAAAGTGCTTTTCAATTTTAACTCAAGGATCTTCCTTTTTCCTTAATCACTCGTACAAACAGAAACAGACACACACACACCTCTTACAGAGTGAGCCATCAAGTTCACCAGCACAGCGATCATTGCTGTTTAGCCATGCTTTTAAGAGTAGCATGACTTGTTTTCTTGTGTCAATGATGAGGAAAAAGCCTCACACTATCCATTAAAAATTACATGTACAAAGAGCAACTCACCAATAAACAAAGTTCTTGATGCAAAAAATCCTTGGTGTCGGTGAGATTTATTTAGATCTTTACCTTAGCTGAAAAAAAGGTAACCAGACAACTTTCTACTGGAGCATATTTAAGAGAAATTATGAACTCAAAAATAATTTAAAAAACTGACATAAAGGAAGAGAGCACTGACCTAAATCATGCTCCCTCAAATTTGCATCAAAAAGAGTCATCGGCTGCCATGGGCAGCTTGAACTGGCACAATTTACACCTTTGCACCTGGTAATTCAAGCCAGCACTGACTGTAGCAGCATCACAAGGGTTTTCTCTAAGAAAGGATGAGTTACATGTTTATCATATGTCAGCCATTACACCCAAACTTGTCTTTCAAGAAAAGAAGTAACTTCATGAACGTCAACAGCCAACCTATCTGAAATACAGGTTTTGTATGATTCTCACAGGAAATTAGAAGTGATAGAATAAAAATTCAGCATTAAAATGCTATGAATATTGGTTTTCTGTAAATTTATGAAGTGTATTCTAGCTTCCTTTTGCATACATTATGAGTTTATAGAGATGTAATGAAAGGACATAATGTGAGAGAAAACAAGCCAGAGTTGCACCTTGCTCCTTCTCTTTGACTTCAGCTGACCACTCATCTTATGAAAAGCAACAGCAACCTCTAACTATCGGTGTACATTTCAAAAGCATAAAGGACTTCTGTAAATTTGTAAACTGAAAGTCTCCTTTAAAGTTACAAACAGAAGAAGAAACATAGCTCTTAGTAATCTAAAACATTTCCCCTTTTGCTTGAAAGCAACAAGGCAAAACAAAAAAGGTCAAAAAAAATAACATTTTGGAATCTGGAATGAAAGCCATAAGCTCTAACAGCCAGGGTCAGAGAAGGTGGGCAGACATATTAACCCAGGGAATCTATGATGACAAAGGGAGAATAATCAAACGGATTATTATCTGTCTCATCTCTGAAATTAAGTCTGAAATGGGATATTTTTACATGGAAAGACTCCAGCCAAGGATACATCATCCCAGAAGGCCTGAGATACCTTAGAAAATTAGAAAGGCTCAAATCACAGCATTCCTTCTTACAGTATTATCATTTGTAAAGAGGAAACAGAAGCCTTCTTTAATTTAATAACCAGCTGCCTAGCACATACATGAAAGAGTTAACAAAACAATAAATATCAAAGGTGTGCTGAAGAAATGTTTCATCAGAAGCCTAAGGACACAGGATAAATCACGGACATTTTACCTATGCTACCACAACTCAAGAATTGAAAAAGACAGGCCCTTATCAGGTTAAAAAAACATATCCTGGAACTATTACACACAATCCAGCAAAATTTGCAGCATTAACACTCTATTAAGAGAAAGCAAGCAGACCAAAATACTACAGATAGAGGACCAATATTTTATTTCATGTTTTACCTCTTACATTTTAAATTTCATTTCTGCTTCTCATCTACTCTGGACTATTATTTATGACAAAATGTGTGATGCTCTCAGACAGTGAAAGCCAAATTCAACTACTAACTGGAATGATATTTATATCCAGAATTAACTCAATCTTATACTCAATATTTACAAAACTATCTGGATAATTTCCATTATAATACATTGAAATTCCTAAGTAAAACAGCTGATGGATGTTCCATAACCTTCTGAAATAATAGATACATTTTCTAAGGAGCTTGCAACTATTTTTGTTATAACTTTAGCAAACAAACTAAAAAAAAAAACCACAACCACCAAAAAAACCACACACACACAAAAAACACACGCACACACACGCGTGCGCACACACACACCCCCCACAAGAAAAAAACCAAAATCATTTAAACTGCCAGGACAGAAAATTTCAGAACATGAATTCACAATTCCTCAGGCCTGACATGTCAATCACCAGCAGCTCATAAACTGACCACTGCTTGGCACAACTGATTAAAGACGTTTATACATTCCAATTGCAAAGTACAGATTAATAACAAACTAAACCATTCCAAATGTTGCAAAATACCACTCTGCCTCATCCCTCACCTTCCAGTTACCTGCCACTAGTTTATTTGTGTGCCTTATCCACACAGGACTTGTTTCTGAGCTGGAAGTAAGATTTCTAAGAGAAAAAGGGCATGAGATTCCTCTAACCAACACCTAATGTGTACACATCTGCATCTAATCTAGTCTGCTAAGCTTTCTCTGTTGTCAAGGAAGAGACCTAGGTGTGGGAATGTAATAATTCATCTAAACTTGGAAATGAGATAAAACATTTTACACAGCAATGAGAAAAAATGAGGCACATTAAAACTATACTCTTCACATATTCAGCACACTTCAGTTTCCTCTTTAGTCCCTTTTCCTTCTTCCCCCTTCTTCAAAATTTGATGAAGTCTAACACTGACCTTCTCAAAGTTATATATTTACAGGTACTTTGTCACAATACACCATCAACAAAAACAGAAAAAAAAATCTTCTACTGAGTAAATAATGAAGGTCCGAAGGAAAATGGTATTTTTCTTGAAATGTAGAGCTCTGTTGAATAGCATCCAAATTCCCTTCTCTTGCAGTCATGGAAATAAATCATAATTCTACATTTAATTAAAATACAAAGCTACTTTCACATATGGTGGCTTCTAAATGCTCTCTCCCAAAGTAGCATTGGCTCATGCACCTTCGGGTCCACCAGTCACCATGATCAGTGATTAGAAAAGCAAATCATTATCTCGTGTCTGTGCTGCTAGCCCTATGCTGCTTTAATACTCCTATTTCTTCTGGGTTCTTGGATCTTGAAGGTCACATTACACAGCATACTGATTTTGACAAAATTTCAGAAATCTTACACGAAGACACAATGAACAGCAAGCTTTACAGTGATTCAATTTAACTGCTTTAAAGCTGCACCAGACCTAAACTGATTGTAGCCTATAATATTTAGGGACATGCTGGACAAAACTGCATTTTTTTTTCCCTTCCTACTCATCTACACAGGCACATTTTTAAAACAAATCTGTATATTTTTTTTACAAAATCGTATAGTATTCATTTCATTTCCTGAATAGTTTAGAGTTTAAAAAAAAACCAACAAAAAACCACCATAATGCATCCTTTTCCAAAGTTGCTAAAGATCACTGAAATGTAACCTTTATGATAGGTCAGTAAACTTCATATCAGTCAACATAAACATGCCTTTGCCTCCAGTGAATATACTCCATTTTAAGAGCTGTGTTCATCCCATTTACAAATACAATTTAGTGTAAGCAGTCAATTTTATCTTCTCACTTTAAAAATGACCAGAGATCATCTCTAATGTTTATGCTTTGATTTCCTTGAATAATAGGCTATTTGAAATTTTTGGTTGTGTAAATAAAAAAACTGGACATAAATATTTCCTGTAATTCTGAAATAAAAACCAAAATCTTACTACAATTGGATATCTAATTACAATGACTGGAAAACCATTAAATAAGATAAACCTCTTACACTGCATTTTTCTTTAAACATAATTCGTTTCTATTCTATACACTTAGTTTAAATCAATTGCAGACTAAGTTGCAGCTGCAATTAGTATGCACTTCACTACCTGTATCACTGATTATATCTGGAGAGGTGTGTGGAATAATAGCACTTGTCTGGCTTTTACACCACCCAGTACTTGTTCACTACAAGAGGCAGGACTTATGAAGGACTCAGGCTGGCCACTGCCATAAAAGATAACAAAAAAAATGTTTTTACAAATACATTAGAAACAAAAGAAGGGCCAAGGATAATCTGTATCCTTTATCAGATGTGGCAGGGAACATTGCTACAAAGGATAAGGAAAAGTCCGAGGTACTTAATGCTTTCTTTGCCTCAGTCTTTAACAGCAAGAGCAGTTTCACCCAGGTGCCCAGCCCTGGAGCCGGAAGAGGGACGCAGAGGGGCTGGAGCGTGTCCAGAGCCGGGCAGGGGCTGGGGAAGGGGCTGGGGCACCCGTGGGATGGGGGGCGGCTGGGGGGGTTCAGCCTGGAGAGGAGGGGGCTCGGGGGGGCCCTTATCGCTCCCTGCAGCTGCCTGACACGGGCTGTAGGCAGGGGGGGTCGGGCTCTGCTCCCAGGGAACAAGGGACAGGACAGGAGGGAACGGCCTCAGGTGGCACCAGGGGAGGGTTAGATTGGGTGTGAGGGGACATGTCTTCACCGAAAGGGTGGTCAGGCACTGGAACGGGCTGCCCGGGGACGTGGTGGAGTCACTGTCCCTGGAAGCGTTTAAAAAGCGTGTAGAGGTGGCACTTAGAGATACAGTTTAGTGGTGGGCTTGGCAATGCTGGGTTAATGGTTGGACTTTATGATCTTAAAGGTCATTTCCAACCTAAATAATTCTATGATCCTAAGAGTGGCCACCCTTCCTTTAGTGTTTGCAAATAAATGGCTCTCCTAGCCCTCAAATCACCTGCTATGTGATGTTACTGTTTTAGCTTAAGCATTCTTGTAACAATCTACAGCTGTATTCTGAACATAATACCATCTTGAAAGAATTACAAGGCATGTTTTCAAACAATAAATTTAGTGTACTGCAGGCAAGACAACCTGATACAACAGGGGAGCATGTGCAGTAAGGTGAAAAAGTTGTGGTTCCAAGTTGAGGTTTTTCTGCACAACAGAAACACAACCATTCAATATGCTGACAGTCCTTGAAAATTACTAGACCACTCCAGAAAAACCATAAAAATAGCTATTGTTGTGGTATTTCTTCCCCATTAAGACTCAGGAAATATTCCCAGAGCTGTGACTCCAGGATTTTAGACTAAGACAGACAAGATCATAAAAAGGATGTGAAGCACCTTATTGCCATTTATGAGATAAAGCTGGAGATGGAGAGCTGCACTGGTATTTCAGAAACCTGCGACAGACCAAGGAAGTGTCCGTGAACAGACCACTTAGAAGTGTTTAAACTGCTGAAGCATTTTGCCAGCTGTGCTTGTAGACTTAGAAGTTGAACAGATTCACTGGGTCTGATTCACCTCTTACAGAGACCAGGTGATGCTGCAAAGTTGCGTAACGTGTGTGAAGTATGGAACAGCTCTGTCAGTGACATCCACAGACAAGGCCAGAAACAGTCATTTCATCTATTTTGGTACAAACTTGCCTCCTCAAGAGACCCAGGCAAAGGAGCAGTTACATTGTTCCAGGCAGCCCTGGAAAGAACCACACAAAGGGATCAGTGATATGCAAAGACAATGGGGGGAGCAGCCTTGCATTCATAACTGACAAGAGAACATGAGCATCACTAACATATTGGTCATTAAGACAATATCCTGCTGTTAATTACTTGTCCTGTTGGTCTGTACTGATTTGTAATGAAAAAAGGGCTGGATTAATTTCATCTGACTTTGTGATTCTTGGAAAAAGAGGTTGAGTGTGTATGCGCATGTACCTTTGCAACAAAACAGAGGTCCAGCACAACGCTACCACATGCTTAAACAATCTCGAATTTAAAAAACAAACCTAAAACCCACCACTATTCTACATTTAAAAACATTACAAACCTTTTCAAAACATATTTTTCCTAAAAAGATGAACCACTTGAACACAAGAAAAAAGAAACTTGAAAGACCTGAAATTATGAGAAAGTTCATAACAGGATATGAAAGCCTTTTACTTGTAATTCCAGAAAGTTTAGAACTTTTTCACTGCACCTTCTCAGAGTGTGCTGTACCTAGCACTTCAACTAGGCAGGGCATTTAGGGTTGAAAACCTAAGACTGCATGAGAAACAGGTAATAATTTTGGTATTATCCTTAATTTTCCCAACAATCATTGCCAGAAAGAGAAGTGGAAGTAATGGCTTTTTTTTATTCTCATTACAAACTCTGTCTTTCCGAAGCAATATCAGAATTTTAATGACTCATATATTCTGTGAACGAGCATAATGAACACTACCACTCTGACACTTTCAATGTTCTGTAATTTGATTTGTTGGCAATTCCTATTCTCTCCTGTTTACAACCTGCAGGAAAGAGGTGAAATATCTAGCCAGTCAAAATAGGGAATATTTATAAGACTCAACTTTATGGATTCATTTTAACTCTCCAATAAAGTGGAGAGCTTTACCTTATTACACATCTTGAAAAACCAATAAGCACACACCCTAGCAGTAGCAATTTTTCCAAGAGCAGCCATATTATGAGTTTAAATAGCTTCAGGGGAGAACTTAGCCATATGTTTAGCAAGCCTCCCAAAAGTTTAGATTCTTCTGCTTAATAAAGTAGACACAGAAATACTAACGCCCCTTCCTTGGTACACAGCCATGATGAATTTTTTAATTTGCAGTTTCTATTGGTTGTCTCAAGGAACCAAGGAGAAAGCAAGGTGATGCTCCCAGGCTGTGGACTGACTAACTGATATGGCAAGGGTGCCCAGCAGCTATTCATACGGCAGAAGAACCAGTCCATCTCCTCATTTCCAAACTGTTTCAGTGTGCTGTCACTCATGCTGCCCCCTGCCAATATGGGTCTGTTGCCAGGATGACCCTGCTGTCCACCAGATAAGGACCAACAGCTAACTCCTTTCATGGGAAATGATGCTCCCCAGGTAAATCATAGCTGACTCCTATTTGGTTACAATAGCTAGAACTTGTCTCTTCCATCAATTCCCTCCACTGTGCCCAACAGGACCCTCTGCACTGTCAGAAAATGAGGGAGACCTTTGTTAAAGGTTCCCTGAATTAGAATCGGTAACAAGGTCTTGTGAAATTAACATTTAGGTTCTTATTTAACTTTTTAAGTGAATTAAACAGAAAAGCTTCTCATTCTATAACAAATACACCCAGCATAAGTCCATATGTTAATTGTCTAAGCTTTCAGCAGATAAACAGATGCATATCACACCTCTAGTTTAGGAAGTCTACAGTCACCGTGTGTCACGCAATTATTATCTCAGTACTACCACTCATGCAACATGCTGCATGGAAAGTAGTAAAGACAGAGCCCTCTAGTCTCTCCACTGAGCAGAAAGCAGCAACATAAGGTTTTCGCAACATCTCTTCATTCTGAACTGGAAAAAGAAAGAAATAGAAATTGCTGGGCAGGGAGGGTTAGTCTCTTTCCTCCAGTGCTCTCTGCTGAGAATGCTGATTTGTGCCTAATTTGGTATTTACTCCTCTCTACTAGTTTATAGTGATATCCACCTATCTACATTTCACCCACTGGGAGACAGAAATAAAACTTCATAGAAAAGCTTGTTTTCCTTCATCTGTATTCAGACCTTTAAAACCAGTCATTTTTGACATTTCAGATTTGCACAACACAACTAACTTCAATATGAAACTTTTTTTATGGCCTGATTTCTTGGAGTCAATATAATTTTCAAAACTAAGTAATTTTTCTTTTTATTTTAAATGCTTAGGAAACAATTAGAATCTTCTTTTCCTGAGAAGACTCCTTTACAAATCTTAATAGTGGTTTCGAATGATATCTCAGTGCTCCCCCTGATTTACACAACACCTTAAAGAACACAACATTTTAAAATTATCTTTGTAATATTTTTTAAAATTTTGTTTGAAACAATAAAAAATACCTCAGTAAGGAACAACACGCAAGCACCAGCATTAATGATGAAATCACACTGATACGTTTCATATACACAAAAAAATAACGCAAGGCGAATGGTGAACATGGAAGAAATTGCTTTTTGCACAGAGACTTCCGTACCGTACTTCTGGCTCACGACAGAAGTCTATTAACAAAATCAAGTAACAACCTTGTAAGTTTATAAAATATTTATGTATTGGGGAACAAAAGAAAACGGCTTTCAGACAAAACAAAAATACCTCATCTAGGCACATATTTTTCTTTTAAAATACTATAACCTGAACCAATGATTTAAACAGAAGTATATGTAGCAGGAGGTAGATGACCCCAGTGTAGGCTGAGGATGTGGGGCTGAAGACAGTTTTCTCTTCTTAAGAGGGCACACTTTCTCCATTGCTGAAATAAAAACACTGTCAGGGAACAACAAGTACAGCTCAAATAATAATGTGAGTAGACTTTGATCCCTGTTTTTACTGCTGGCTGAATCCAGCCCCCTGATGGCACACTACCCAAATTTCAGTCGAAGATCATTGCAAGATAAAAACTGAATTGTATTGGATGTATATGGAGGTACTTGACCAAACTCTAGTACGTACTGAATTCTGAACGACTGCAAAGGGGGTCAACATTAGAAGGAAAGAAACGTCCCATTTCAGTTTTATGCTCTCAAGTTTAGAAAGCATTCCAGAATTTAGAACAACTCTGTGTGACAACACAACACACGGCACTATTAAGAAACAGAAGTACCTTACCAAGGGTTTTCTTTTGATGACCAATGGGATAAGTACAGAAAAACAAATACCTATTGAAAGGACAATAATAATTTGCTCCTTTTGACAGATAAAATACTACTTGAAAACACATATTTTTCTTGTCATTTAATTACACGCGCACACATAGAGATATTAGTTCCAGGTCAAAATGAAGGACCATTACACACTGATTGGCAGGGAAAACAGTGCTTTCCCCCTGGAGCTCAAGAACTGATATCCTAGATGCATTACAACTCAGCTGAAATGTGAGATGTATTAAAAAAGTAATTGAAAACAAATATTATACTTATTTTAAATTACAAACCACTTCACACTATTAATTACTTCAGCGAGCTGTGTATTTTTACACTTGTAATCACTCATGGAGATAAGATTACTGCTAAAGCAGACTCAAAATAAATATACATGCCAATATCTGTTTAAAAAAAAAACAAACTGTAAAGAACGTTTTCCCCAACATCTTAAAGATGTTGATTTGTGCCCATGCTTGCTGAGAATTCCTGTCCCTACTAGCCCTGTAATGATGATCTAGAGCAACCATTCACAAATCAGAAATGACCAATCCATAATCCTCCCTCATGGCTACCAGCTCAAAGTTCTCCCCCAACATCTTGAAGATGTTGATTTGTGCCCACGCTTGCTGAGAATTCCTGTCCCTGGTAGCCCTGTAATGATGATCTAGAGCAGCTATTCACAAATCAGAAATGACCAATCCATAATTCCCCCTTACAGCTACAAGCTCATAAAAGGTTTTACTGCATTATGGAATCAATGTTTCCTATATGATAGAATGATAGAGCAGCTCTGATTAGAAAGGACTTCCCTGGAGGTCATCTACTCCAAGACCCTGCTCAGAGCAGGTTTAATTAGACCAGGTTGCTCAGGGATTTATCACCAGATAGCCTGAAGGAAACAGAAAGAAGAAAACAGTTCCCCAAAACTTCTGGGATTAGTAAAGAGTGAAGTAATTTACCATGCAGTAAAGCAGATTTAAAGCTATAAAAAAAACATTGGAAAAAGATTTTATTTTTGAAAATACAAGAAAAATTAAATGGAACTGCAAGAATCAAATGACTAGCAATATCCTGTAAATAATGGCAGATGTAACAGGACAATTTGATTATTGCATGATTAAAATGGGTCACTATCAAACAAAATTCCCTGTGACTTATTAAAGACAGCCACTCTTTTCTCAGAATTGCATAAAACTAAAATAAACACCTCGGGGACGGATTCTCACTGAACTTTGGAAGAGTTTCTTCCTTTAAATACGAATAGAATAACATTTTTATGTCTATTTAAGATGACACAAAAGCAGGCTTTTATGAGCTTGAGTGGGCAAGTTTTTATACATTTAACCAACCTCCAGCATATGGAATCTTTAACTCAAGATTACAGGCAATATGGCTAAAAGCAACTTCACAACCTTTGCAATCATAGCCTGATTGACACCAAAAGTGTTCTTGCAGTTAAAAATAAAAGTTTCCCAAAAGTTACTAGGATTTGTGGGCTAAGTGATTTGGTTGTCTTTGAAAAACTTTTATAGCATGGCTTGTAAAAAGTATATGTTTTGATGCAATGAGAGCAAATTGCACGATGAATTTCTGTGTCTTTCTGGACTAGAAGCCAGAGTAGAACATCATGAAGAGTTCAGATTATTTTCAATCTACAAATTATATATGGGGTTTTGTTAATCCTTTTTTTTTTTCACCACAGTTGCCCTCCCTAACAGCAACGCAGCACAATCTCCAACTACTCATGTTTTTTTAATAACACTTGATGATGAAATGTTAACATTTATGTGTTAACCTCATTTAAAGTTTATGAAGCTCAAACCACTTTGCTATTCCGTGGCTATTTCTCTGTTTGAAAGTTCCAAGTACCAGATAAATCAGAATAAAATAATAACAATTAGCAACATGGAGCAGGATATTTCAGTCTTCTCAGAGCCTCTGTTGAACGTACATCAGGAGATGCAGTCACAAGCAAATGTAAAGCTGGATTTCACTAAATCTATGAGAATGTTACTATGGATTAATTTCTCAGTTTCTAATCTCCTAAAATAACACATCTTTTCTTTAATGTCCTAAAGACCTCTGCACCACATCCTTAGTGCAGGACATGGACCTACAGGGAGTTTTCCTTTTTAATCCTGAGCAGACCGCTCATCTCCTGGCAAAGCAGTACTACATTTATCCCTCTGATTGCTCACGCTAGTCACAGAGCGGCACCCTATATATTCTACAAGTTGTCTATAAAAAGCACAGGGAACATGCTGCTGTCACTTGCATTTTAGCTAGATTCTGCAGCTTTTTACGTCTGTAACTCAGTGAGCATCTGAATGACTACTTGAGATTTTCAGAATATGTAAAATCTTGACCCTTTCAAATGTCTGACACATTAGCACTGTCTTAGCTGTAATATCCAACTAATATCTCCATGCATGTCTGGCTATGTAGTGAGCTATGAAAGCTTTCAGCTTTGACCTTAAAATTTTAAAATACTTCTGCTGTTTGGTTTTTTTTCCCAACTAAATAAAGTAACATCCTACGTGGAAGGTCAAAAAGAATGTGACACCTGTTTTACTGTTTGAGAAGGTAACCATATTACTCACTAAGCATGTACAGCAATGACCTTGGATATGGTTGATGCCAACATTTTTATACTGTCCAGTGACCTAACTTTATGTTCATTATCCTCATTATAGGTATTTTACTAAGTAAAACCAATTTCTCAATGGGGAAAATTAGAATGAATTTCCTTTGTTATCAAAGTTTATCATATAAGCTAATTTTTGAGCGTGCTAAATTTACTAAAAAATCTGTTGTAATATTCAGAAAATTAAATGTTATGAGAAAAATATTAATGCTTCTATAAAGTCTGCACAGCTAAGTCCTTTCTACACAGAATGGGATTCTATGAAAAATGAGCTTCATGTTAGCTCTTCAACAAAAGAGCCTAAAACCCAGTTATTTCAGACCACAGACTGTGCAATAATTGTCTTGAACAATTGTTATTACACATCCTGACACTGAGTGAAAAAATGAGGTGCTTATCCTGGGCATTGTATCAGTAACCGTCACCTCTCAAATCCCCACAGCGACATTTCCTATCCCTGTTTACATCCCTATGTCAGACACAGCAACACCTAACAGCATTAGGCTACTACTGCAGAGCAGACTAAAAGCAACGCCCAAGTTACCTTTTGGGCAAGAGACCTGCAGATTCATTTACACTTGTATAAATTATGTTACAAGCCAACTGTATATAATGTTCTTTCAGTGCCAACCAACTTTGCTAAATGATACTCTAATCTTCTAAGATGTTGGCAATATAATATAAACTAAATCTGAAGTGCTAGTTTTCTTTTATTTTTTCCTTTTAATATTAACACTGGCTACCAATAGCAAGAGAGCATGAGAACAAGGGAAAACTACAAGGAGGTCTCCTGATGACAGCAACTATTCAGACATCAGAACTTATTATTTTTAATTTGTTCTGGGCTTTAAGGACATGACATCTAGAAGTTCCCAAAGATAAGCTATTTCTTTTATCTTTGCTTGGAGCTTAAATCATTAGGGCAGACACCAAAGTTTGCAATACTGTCATATACTAACCCACATATGTTTTGACCCAAGTTCTGCCAGTTTTTATTTAAGTTAAGAATTTCTGAAGAATCCATGTCCAGTTTCTGCTTTCAGAGTTGGGATTCTGGAGAGCAACATGACTGCTGGGTCCCTGGCCACATTCACTCCCTTCTCTGCGCTCAGCTGATACTCAGCCCAGCAGCATCCCTACGCAGGTAAAGACCAGAGAGGAACAGCAGGCACAGAGCAAACAAGGATAAACTTCTCACTAGCGACATGAGGATAAGTTTGTCAAGTTCATGCTGCTCCCAAATTTATCACAGAAAACCAATTTGCATTTTTGGTTTTGTAAACAAAACAGGCTCTGTCTGCTACATACCCTCTGGAAGATAACCCAACTTAAGTTTCTCCATCCATAAAATGGATGCAATACAGCATAGATCTCAGATGGAAACAGACCTAACGGACCACCTGAAAAAAAACCAAATAGCTGAAAGCTGTGGCTCAAAGACTGATGGAAAGGCAGACAGAAAATATTTGGGGACACAGCAAAGATTTTATAGAGTTCTGTACCTTGTCTGTGAGCCTCCAGAGAAACACACAACAGGAAAGGCAGGATACGGAAAAAGTCCACTGCCTAATATTTTTATTGTACCTACCCTGTATCATACATATCCCATCACATATACCTATCTGTACGAGTGCAATCCCTCCATTTCTGTCCCTAGCCTGAAACAACAGTTTGAGTAACTGAAGTCTTTTTACACATCGTTCTCCAGACAGAAGACAAGATTCCAGTTAAGAGTTTCCTGCCATATTCCTTATTCAGTTCAAAAGACTTCCCAGCAGACCCAAACCTGTTGCTTTTGCAGAATTCCCCGTACTTCCTGACTTCCACACCCAGGTAACACACACAGTGCTTGGCAATGACTCCATCTTGAATTTTTATTAAAACTAAAATTTGAGACTTCAGAAAAATCAATATCTAAAAACAGGAAGTATTCTCTTTTAAATATACTCTAGAGAAGTATTTTAAACAACTCCTGTGTGAGACCACCATACTGCGTGGGGAATCCGGCTCAAAGTATTAAAGTATACCTGTGGAAAAAAGCAAACTAAACGCCGAGGGACAGTCAGCAATGCGTTAAGGCAGACCCCTGCAATTCACTGCTCTCATTCAGGAACACTCACTCCAGTCAGAATGAGTAGGGCTGCAACACAGGAACTCTACCTCCTGCTCAAGAGTTGCTCTTGACATAGCAGTCAGGGGGCTGCGTCCTGAGCCTCAGCAGTGGTATTTGGAAGACAAATTATATCGAGTGAATCGAATCCAAAAGGGCACTTAAAAGAGATGAGCAAAGTGATATTCCTAAATTAGGTTTAAACCAGTAATCTAGTATTAACCCCAGTTACTCACAGCTGCACTGTTCCACACAGACACACCCCACTTAACTTGCCTTGGCATCTAGAAAGTGACAGGTTTTGTAGAGGTTTTTGTTAATTACATGAAAATTATTAATCACTCATTAACATTTCCCCTGAGACTGCTAATTTTCAGGTGCTAACTAATAAATGAATCGTTCTGGTAAGCTGCAACATCTCAATTGTTCGTTCCAACTTGGAGAGCCCAGCATTATCACTGATACACAACAAAGCCCTGTAAAGTTTCAATGAGGTGCCAAAAAGCAATTATTTAGGTATCTGACAGATGCACACTCAACAACGTAATTAAGTCATACAATGAGCAAGTTCCAGCTATCTGTACTTCCTCTAGAATATTCTATGCAGACTGACCGCAGTACTGTTTAAATTACTACTGATTTATGTAATCCCATGTTGGGTACATATAATAATACAGTTTTGAACTAGAGGCACTGAAATGTCAACCATCTTGTCTAAAATTACACTCACTCGCCTAACATTTTTTGCTCTAGCAGCACATGCATCCAGCAGGGACACAGCACAGAAGAATCCCCCATATTGTTACAAGGACTAAGCACTTGGCTGCAGAAGTGATTTGCGGGGAGCTCCATTCAGTAAAGGAGCAGCATCCTCTTATCGTGTACTCCTGTGGTACAGCTGAAGGGAGCTGACATATCAGCTGCACACAGACCACGTTTCCAGCTGAAGCACCATTCTCCCTGCTTCTGTTATCAATTCATCACTCTTAAAACAATCTACATAAAGAAACAGAAGGTTCTGCTTAGCGCAGTACAACAGGGATAACATGTTTATGCTGTACCAGTGCAATACCGCTTTGAGAGATTAAATAAAGAACTAAGGGATGGATGTTGCACAGGGTATATGTATTTCCTCTCACTGTAACGGGCAAAGATTTTATTTGGTTCCCAACATTTATCACCAAAAAACAAGATTTAAAATAATCAGCAACATCAATGGTAAGACATATGTTCCAATGGTAAGAACCAGAAGGAAGTGAAGATCTAATTCCTTCCTAACTGGACATTATTTTATATACAAAAAAACCACATTTTTAAAGTACAAACACAATTTAGACTACCTATACTAGACACCAGCATAGTTTTTACTCTAGAACTTACCCTGTAGACTCTTTTGTTACCACGTCACACACTGCCTCAAGATAAGGAAAAAAGCATAGAAAATGCCCAGTAACGTTTTAACTAAAAAATTCAACTTAACACTAAGCACAACTAGAAATCTTTAGTCATCAGTTACAGTCACCTGCAAAATAGGGAAGTGGAACACGCAGCATAACAGATTCTTAATTATACCTGAAAAATATATTTTTATTCCCCTTTATTTGATACATCACACAGCCATAGAGTAGTGAAGAACAGAAAAAGACACACAGATCTTCCATACATACTTAAAACATTAACTGTAAAGCACAGCATATTTGGCAACTCCTTTACTACTACTTGCACTCAAGTGGAAAACAACATTACTGTGCATTCTGATGTGCCACAGTCTTTCCACCTCAGGCAATGGTCTTATACCTCATTAGCTGAGTAGGTCTGAGTGGGATCAGAACTGAAAATGTGCAAAGAGGTCAAGATTCAGACCTGGAGGATATTTGTACGTGAGAATAATTCAAGCACATAAATATAACGTTCATCTGAACGTCTCTAATCCCCTCATTAGATACAAGGACCTACACTTCCATGCACCAGAGCAAGCACCATGCTGAGACTGTTCGCTCAAAATCTTCCAGCAACCAATTGTTCTGGTGTGTATTTTTTGGTCTATTTAACATGATTTTACATGATACACACATATATCAATTTTATATAACATTTGTTCACTTGAAAGTATTATCTCCCTGCTTCTGCAATGCCATGTAACAAAACGAAGTAATGATGCAAAGTCAAAGGCGTAAATCAGCCCGAGTTGAGATTCTCTCAGAATATACAAATCAGACTACGCTTCCTCTCCACTATTACAATCAGATTACCACTAGGTAACTGCCAGCTGTTTCCATATCAGCTCTACCACAATTTGTCCAGAACAGCTGTCACTTTACCTCACCTATAGTTACCCGAGTCATCATATGTATGGTTTTTCAATATCAGTAGTCATTCACAAGACTGAACCTATGTAGGGTACCTTAACTGATAACAAATCCGCACTAGTCATTCAGAAAGGTCCTTATGCAGAGATGGAATATTATTTTTGAGTGTAAACAACAGTTCAAAATGTTTCAAATTTATACTGAACTATTAAATGCATTAATTATTTACTTGTAAAAATCAAGAGCATTTCATTGTGTCTGTATGACGTACAGTTTCTCTCTTCTCAAGTATTTTTGAAAAACTGTATTTTTAGCCTTGCTTCATTGTTCTGTAGCAAACCTAGCTATAATTATACCTATGTCATTTTTAGAATTTCATTGCTGCCAAATAGTTTGTAAGGAAAACTACAATAACTCGTATTTGTTCCTTCTTAGTTATACTGTGATATCATTTGGCATTTGCCCATTTCCTAACATACACTGCTCTCAGCTCTTCCATTTTTATCTATTTATTGTTCATCTGTATTACTCCCTTGTTGGTTAACTTCCCTTTTCAATCACTTTTTTTAAATCCAAAGTACTCTGTCATGATTAATTAATTGTATTCCTTGGCATCTAATGAATCGGACTTGCACAGTTCCCAATTAACAACAGTATTCTTATGTTTCAGTATTGCCACCCACTCCATTTGCCCCTACTGTTTTCAATTTCACATACTTATATTTATATATTAAACTGGCAAGTATACCATGTTTACTCTGTAACATTGACTATACTGTGCTTTTACACATCAAACAATTATCATAATCACCACTAGTTCAGTGATCAGTGACTGTGATTAACGGTAGCACAGCAGAATGAGGGTCTTTATGCAATCAAAGGTAGCTGTAGCATTTTACATAAAACACTAACTAAAGAATTTGCAGGATGTTATTACCTGTGACAACACGAGTCCTTTCCTCATTCCCAAAAGAGATAAAACGAAGAGGAATCAGTACATGAAGAAATGTGCTACATTTATTCTAGTCGTCTTCCCAGGCAGGATATTGGGGAGAGGAAAACCCCATGGTCCACAAGGAGTAACACCTAGCTTGAAATGCAGGCTGAGGAAACAAGGCCCACCGGAAAGCCACTACTGAGGTGAGCTAGAAACACCTTTTCAAGTTTTGAGAGCTGAGATATAATCATATAAATATTCTGCTTGGATACTCCCCAAACACAAATGCATGCTCCAAGTCAAAAGAAGTTTAGATTCTAATCGCAGAATTCTCTCAGCCTTATTTTTCTTTCAATATAGCAAAAATATTGAAAAGAGAAAAAAAAAAAAAAACCAAACAAAAAACCACAACCAACTAGACAGGAAAGTTTTACTTCATGTACTTGTACTTTATGCTTTTGTAAAGGCACAGGTATGACGATACCTTTCAAGGGACCTTTTTTAATTTGCAATGAGGAAAAATGTAGTATTACTGAACCAGGTTTCCTGAAGGTTTACCTTAGGTTCTATATTCCTCAGCTGTCCTGTTTTGCACGTAGTTAAACTGTAACTGTATGTTCTGTTATCATAAGCTCCACCTCAGTAATGAGAAAGCAAAATGTGTGTGCATGCATGTATATTAGCAATCAATTAGTCAATTTTACAAACATTAAGGTGAAAGGGATGGCTTATGCCAAAACACCAAAATCATTAAAAACACACTTAAGCGTATATATATTCCCATTCCAGGGCTAAGGTTTCTAAGTGTCTAAATCCCCACTGCAAAGAACATTGGCTACCCTTGAAAAACGTTACTGCATATATGGTATAACAGTGTGCTTCCAAAAGTTGATAAAAGAAGGATTTCATTACACAAGTACTTGTGCATCAGTAACTTGCATGTAAGTAAGCTCTCTGCATAATAATATAGAGTGATAATACACAATTATAATTGAATGCTTATAATTATTTTCAGGATCAAAGCCCTTATTAAAAATTCAAATTAAAGCGTTATAATGGTAGTAGTCATGATGGACTTACATGCGGATATAATGAAATTAAGTCCTGTAATAAGTAGTATGTTTTGCATATACAATTAGATAATCTTAAAAATGATCAGTGTAGGGCTGACAATTGCTAAAAGGAAAGAGATGAAATTGTGATACTATTACTAACATTTACTAGGCAAATAAGAAAAATAACATAACTCCAGATACAGTATTCCTTAGGAGACATAGTGAACCTATTAAATTACTGAAGTGATAGAAAACCTGAAGGGATGGAATGTTTGCCTATCACTGGGCTAATGACCTGAAACTAATCTGGGGGTAATAATCGACATCAAAGGACCACAGTAAGAAAGAACATCAATTCCTCTGCCTCCAACCTGTGCTAGCCACACCAAGGCTGAGCTCTTCCCGAGAAAACAGAAAGAGGAGTTACAGGACACAACTGTTGATCAGTGACAGCCACACAAGGACCTTTGGTGACTTGGATTTAAAAAAGCATATCAAAAGCAGAGAAACACCATCACTGCACTGCCTGTTAATGCGTTAAACGCTGGTCATGAAAGAGCCACCTCTTTCCCAGGACTTCTAAAGCTGCAGAGTGATTGGAGGTAAGGCAGCCAGAAAGCTGCCTTCAGAGCGACCGGTCAGTGAAGGATTATTTGGAAAGGTATGACAATGTGAATAGTGAATAAAGGTTTTGTGTTTTTTCAGTGCTTCAGATTTTTTTGAAGTGTTTCTAGAAATGACTAGCATCTTCCCTTCATTACCGACCAAAAGTGGAATTAAAAAATCCCAAAACATGACTGTCTGTGGTGAAAGTCAAATCCTACCCCCATGATAAATTTGAAGAGCTATGTGATTAATCTCTTTAGGAAAAAATAAGGTCTGTATTTATATTGTGTTAGACATAAATTATGAACTCAAATGCCACCATTTTCAGGAGGATAAAAAAAGTAAAAATATTAATTAGATACAGAGCACAAATACTTAGTTTAAACTTAATTACATTGCCTGAATTACGGTAGAATTATTAAGTATGGTTTACAGTTCACACATGATCTCAAACAAAAACAATCAGCAAAAGTTTGAATTTACAAGAGCTGAGAAAGTTTTTTGCAACATAGCATCCAAAGATGCCATACTTCAGAGGACACTCCAGTCTGACTAAAGACTCGTTTGTAAGAGCAGGCTCAAGTAGTAACCCGAATATTTCTGACAACTCTCAGTCCCCAGCAGAGACTTTTACGACTGGAACGTCACACACAATCATCAGCTCTGCAACAAAATTTTTTAAATGGTCTGAGACTGAAGTACAAACTTTGTTCTTTACATATATCTGTACATGTCAGTGAAGGCTACTGGGAGTGTCATAGAAATCTACAACAAAGCTTTAAAACGCCTGAGACTGAAGCTCAAATTTTGCTCTTTACATGTGTCCCTACATGCCATTAAAAGTTACCAGTAGTGTTGTAGAAATTTACAGATTGTCTCAAAGTTGGTAAACATTACCGAAAACAGTCATCTTTAGACTGCAGAGGATGAGTTTTGTGCACTACCAAATAAGAGGTTGGGTCCTATAACCACAAGTCCTCACTTTCAAATATCAATGTGTGCCTGGGAAAACTGTTTCCAATTTGAAAGTTCCGAGTTTCAGCTTCCATTCTTGCATAACGTTCACACTAAATCTACTACATTGAAGAATCTTCCGCTACTAAACATTTCAGCCACAACAGGGGAAGTCTCTTCCTTAGCTTCTTTAAATACAAAACATCTTAACAGCGACAAAACAAGAAACAGAAAATCAAGGTGATACCATACGCAGTGGAGCACGCTGGCAGCTGCACTCACAGCCCTCCGGGCTAACCTGTAAGCTCTTCTGCAAGAAGAATCCAAAGGGTGCTGTAAGGAGGGCTCCCCCTGGCTAGATTGAAACTTGATACCTTAGAAGAAATGTTTGGTCATCTTCCCTGCGTTCTGCAGGTTTTTCAGTTTGGTGCTATACTCAAAAGTTTTAACAGAAGGTTTTGCTTTAATATCCTACGTCAGCATTAAGATAATTGAATAAACAGGGCTCTACGCCAACAGGGATGTGCTTATTAAATTTTTTTTCTAGTGCAGAAGATTGAGACTAACAACTATGCTCAACTGATAAATTACAGAAATCCTGCAAGGGAAACAATACACAGCCTGAATTCAGTGTCATTAATACCCAAAGATGGAAGTATGGCAAAGCATTTGAGCTGTGGTATCACCAACGCACCACCCTCTCCCTGTTAAGAAGCTGGACTTCTTATTTAAATCATACGCTCTTAGGTAGCAGGGCTCTAAAACACCCATAGTTTTGCTAAATTTAAAAACCACTTCTGTAAAGAAGCTCCAGATGTGTTTCTCTGTTAGGGATAAATTAACACTTCCCAAACTGTTAAGTTTGTTTTAACTGAGACAGCAACGATGCCTAGCTTGTGCTTAAAGCCAAATGTTCTTTTACTACTAATAATAGATTAATCATTTAATTTCTTTAAAAATAATGACCTATTTCTAGCATTAACATGCTCTTGAAATGTGTCTGCCATCAGCAGAGCCACAGACATGGCAGTGGCAGAGAGCTTCAGATGACATTGAAGATTTTAGTTTGCGCTCAGTTCTCTGAGCAGGCGGGTGCTGCCACACGCCCTGGGCATGGCAGCAGGTGTCCCGGACCCCCGGAGCATCCCCAGGCTGCAGTGCTCAAAAGACAACGGTGCACCACACTGGTCTTCCACATTAGAAACTGAGTCATGGTTTTGCAATCTGGTACCATAAGAAGTTGCAGAAACACAGGAAGAAACTACTAAGGCAAACACCAGCAAAGACAGGGAAGACTTAACGTTTAGGTTCATTTTCTGGCTTAGTAAGGATTAGCATTTGCTTTTGTCAAAAACAAAGGTAAAGACACTTAGAGCTACCATTTGGGTATAACCAGTTTGCTTAAGAAGATTATATATTGTATGTTGTTTTAACTTTTTTAAGCATATATTAGAACATAAACCTATAAACCTAACTAGTTCCACCAGAGAAAATTATTTCTAAACAAGATGATAAATGTTCTAACGTTCACTCAGGTCTTAAGAATATATGTTAGCTATTTAGTTCATGCTGTAAGAGAATCCACCATCAGTACTAGGAAAGAAATGAAAGTATAAATGAAATGGCAGCATAAAACCTACAAAAATAATTGCAAATTCCAACTCTATTTCTACAATTCATCAGGTGCAGCATCCCTAACACTGTGGCACAGCTGCATCCTATCAAAGGCATGGCAGGATGGGAGATGTTTCTTGCAACAGCAGCCTAGAGGCTTGTGTTGGTTATAAAGCAAAGCTCTTGATTGTTATTACTTAAATCAAAATTTAAAGTGTAAAATGCATTATTTTTGTACTATAAAATGGCTTATTTTTTAGTTTCCTGTAATAGCTTGCCCATGCATTAGTTCCTTGAATTTATAAAAACGGTGTGTAGAACATTTTCCCTGTAGCTTTCTCCTAAATATTATTTACTTAACATACACATTTAGTTTTTTCGTAAGTGACTTACTAAACCCTTTTTGTCTTAATCCTGCCTACCACAAAGTAACACCTCCATAGCCAGTTCCTGCTAGGGGGGAAAGAAGAAGAAGGGGGTGGACACCAAAACCCAAGACATTTTTATTGGACTCTTTCAAAATGTATTGGATGGTTTTTCACCTTTAAAAAGCACATGAAGACATAAAATAAATTGATAAATAAATAAATGTTTGTTCCTACACAATTGGTGAAGATATTGCACCTGAAATACTGGATTGTATTTATGCTGTTTCACTGACTTTTAAAGGGAAGAACTGTCCCCCAGTCAATATTCAACAGAGATGACACATAAAGTTAAGAAGCAGAGTGCTGAAATTAGGTTACAACTATGGGAATACCAGTAGATTCAGAATGAGGGCTGTGGCTTCCTCACAAAAAGTCCTGCATAACTAACCGTTACATAGTTCTTTTCACTCCCATTTATCAACTTCAAAAATAAAGCCATTTGATACTATGTTTGTTATTTCTACAATGACATGAGAAACGTGCTTTGGGATTCCCAGCTAATAGTAAAGTTCAAGGCAACTACTAGCTTTAAATTCAAATAAGAGCAAAACATAGGACAGATTAAGAAAAAAAAAAAAACACCAAAAACAAAACAAAACAAAAAAACACACAAAAAAAACCCCAAACAAACAAAAAAAACCCAACCAAACCAGAAATCAGTATAAGTACAGTTCTGTTTTGCACATAGGGAGGCCAGGAAACACAGGGGAAGAGTTCTTCTTCTTCAGGCCGTATTATCCGGGTATTGATAAGCACATGCTCTGTCTGCTCAGGCGTGCTGGAACACTTTCCTTTACATTGTGCAGTCCAGAAGGGAAGTACTGGAGAAGAATGTGAGGATTAATCAGTGTGTTAATTGAGGTTATCTAGATCATGATAGATGGGGACAACATATTAAGCAAGTTACTATGGCAGCCAAACTCATCTGTTAAAACCAAAATTAATGGATAAACCAACTTAAGTTCACTTTCTTATTGATTTCTATCCAGCTGCAGTGGACTATAAAAGAGCTATCAGGGAAAGCTATCCATTAGCTGTCAACTCAGAATTCCTTAAGAAGCAATTGCTAATCCTCTAATGATATCTCACTAAATCCTAATCTCTACAAATTGTTCTTGGAAGAAGCATTAAACTAGTCATCAAACCAGGTCTTTAATGCTTCTTAGAGTTATTCAACCTCTAACCCATTAGAGATCATACAAAGTACTAACACTTTCAAACAGAGTTTAAATAAATAAATCAGATGTCAACTGCAGGTCTGCATGTTCCTGTATTTTCTGTGTTGTGGAAAAAAAATCAAAACAAAAAACCAAAACAACAGTACAGGAAAATGGACCATTATAACAAAACAAAACCCTCTTAAGATTCATAAAAATTAAGAGACTACTGTTGTGGTTTAATTTTGTTTCACAATATGATCTCCTACCATAAAAGGGGATAAAACACTCTTTATTAAGTGGAGAAGATAGATTCATTAAAATGTCAGTGCTCATATAATTCCAGATAAACAATATGATAAAAAGACATTATTTTTCTCATCATGTTAAAATCTTGATTATCTCACCTAGAATTTTATGAGATGCAACCACTAAAATGGGCACAGTTAAACCAGCATGAAGCTGCTGTAAATAATAAGGTTCTAAGACAAACTTAGCTTTTTAGGAAAGGAGAAAAGAGTGATGGAGCTTGGAAAAAAATATACAATAGGGATATTAATTTCATTGAATAACTGTAAAAACATTAGTATCTCCCTCGTATGTTGTTAAAGGAAATAATGCCCTTTACTTCCCAGTGCCATAGAAGTAGTTCACTTGAAGACTTCCAATTAGAGTTCCGGTGAAAGCAAATAGGTAAAAATTATCGACTGCAAGTTGCAATCTAAAAAGCTCAAAGTTCTTCAGTTGGGACAAAAACAAAGTATGATGGTTTAGCAGAAATGATCTACCACACAGCACAGAAAACATGGCTAACAAATCATAAAAACAGTGATACCCAAAAAAAAAAAACCCACCAAAACCAACCAACCAAAACCAAAAGGATGCCAAAGTGATGCAAAGCACATCATCTACCTACTATGCACCTCAAAGAACACATAAGTAATGTCATACTAGACATCAGAAAAACTTTCCAAAAGGTAAAGATTGAGAAATACCAGAATGAAACTGTCCTTGTGGAAGCTCAAAGACTGGGCAACAGGGTGTTACAATTATACGCAATCCTGCATGGAGGAGAAAACTGTAAGGTAAGGGATGGGACTAATTAGCAGGTTCCTCTTTTGTAATTGCATGAATTCACAACTACTGCTCTCCAGAATAGAAAGGGACAAATAAAAACTAAAAAAAATAATTAAAACCCCCTACCACACACATACCCCTCACACTAGAGAACTTACAAATGTTTTGGTAAAAAAATTGCAGAGTTGTAACTCAAATGAATCAATGAGGTCAGAAAAGATACGAAGAAAAGATGCAGGCTACACACTGCCCTACGAAGTACATGCCACGGAAATTGCAACCTTATGTCAGAGCAACTCTGAAAACTTCTTCAGCTTATAAAAATCAATTAAATATAAAGGTTACACAGTAAAATAATACAAGTAGACATACAAATTGTTGACAAAAAATAGTTTTTCTACAGGCAAACAACAATAGACCTACGTTTATCAAAAGAGATAAACATATTACTAGTATTCTGCATTTTCAGAGAACATTTTGGGCAAATTGCTAAAGATGTTTTGAAATGAGTATACTAAAGCTTACAATGCCACAGAAGTGTTTACAAACCTGAAAATACAGCTTTGATTTATGTCTACTGTTTGGCGAAAAACATCAAGAAGTAAAGAAAGGCCAATGTTTCCAATACAGAAAAACAATGCAGACTATGTCTAGATGGCATTTTTAACTGTAATAGGAATTGCTGTTTGTTCAGAACATTTGAATAATTAGGACACTTGTTTAAACAACTACTCCAGCACTTTCTTTGCTACCATTTTAACATTGTTCTAACTCATGACCTTGCATGTAAGACACTATTTTACTTGATAGAAGCTTATGCTGAGTTCTACAGAGCCACTGTTAAGGTTGTATATGACTTGTGGTGATGTGTTTTAATTGCATGGCCAAGAAGAGCTGTTAAATACAGGATGAAACAGAATTTAGCTAAATTCTCTCACCAAGGTACAGAAGTTTTACTGCACATGACCTCTAAAGAAATAAATGCATTACTACATACTAGACCATGTTATACAGCTGCAAATAAAAAAGGGTCCCACTATCATATAGAGCTACTTAATTTGCAATACAGTGATCTATTTTTAATATTCTGTTTTCTCCTTTTAAATATAATATTGCTGTATCTTCTCCTAAATGTCGAGGAATGTGAACAACATGTAAAAGGTTCTTTCTTTCAAAATGGTGTAATTCTTCACTTAATTACCTACTCAGCAGAAAAACAAAGCCACTATAAATTTAGTAATCAAAGTAAAGCTTAGTTAGTACCATGTCTAAGGAATAAAGGAAACCTACTGTACTTCTTAAAGTTCTTTTCTCAGTGCATTGAAATATTCACTTGAATCATAATTTCTGGAAAACAGCAAGAACATTACATGCAGAAGCGGAAAGTGTCAAAAAGGTGCTAAATTATAAAAAGAAATACTCTAGGAAGTTTGAATTATTATTTGGGAAGCAGAAAGGAATCAAAAAGCCCAGACAACTTATTATAAGTGGAAAACGGACCCCTTTTAAAATGATGGAACAACATTTTTGAAGACATCTGTCATTCAGGATACACACATCCTCCACCCAAATTTGATATTATATTGACATTTTACAGTGCCAGATAACAATCTATAGTGAAGAAAAGTAATTAAAAAAAATTAGCTGGACAACCATTAAAAAAAAAAAAACAACAAACACCTTTCTCTCTATTGGAGTTAGGGACATACCTCCACAAAAGCAAATTTTCAAAGTAAAATTGTAGCAGTATGTATATCCAAAAGAAGTTACGTATAACCAAGAAGCAGTTATAGTTGAATTAAGACAGAAACTACCCCATGTGTTGAGAAGGGAACAGAATTATTTAGCCTGACACCTCGGCAATGTATTTGGTCTTGAGAAGACAAATCCGGCAGCTATAAACCCAATATATTGTAACGGAAAGGGAGTGCAAAAGTGGCAAAACACAAGAAACCGTATGTAAGCTCCTTGCCATTCTCTCCAAAAGAGGTTCTTGTCTTCTGAAGAAGAAAAAACAACATGAAACAGATCCTTCATCAGCGTAAGACTGTTCTGACTGCTCCTCAGTCAACAGATCACTCATGTAATTGGAATTACAGTTCTCATACGGTCAAGGCAGAGAGATGCAAAAAAATCCAGAAGTATCCACAGCCACGTGTAAACTGGCAGGGAACATGAAGGATAGGGACTTGCTTATTAGAAGGGCCAACTGCATGAAACCATCTACTTGAGCACTACACAATGCTTAGGAAAATGTCATGTTTATGCAGTATATTCATGCCAAGAATGTAATTTAAGGAATCACAACACAGAATTTGGAAGACAGATCTATAGCCATAAGAAAACATAAATTTCTGGGGGCTATTCTCAAATATTTTATTCCCGTAACAGAAACTACACTCTCAATGTGTAAGGATAATGTAAAAACTGCTCACTTAAATGCAATGAACGCGTGAAAACTCTGACAGGAACCTGAACATTGTTGAAGCTGAAAAAAGTCTTCAAACCCTTCCTCACGAAATAAGGTAAGGAAAGACTCAGAGGAGTGGATAACTTGACAACTTTCTACCTGATGAATGCAAGCAAATACAGAAAATTCTACCCCACTGTGGCCACTTAAAAGATCACAGAACACAGTAAACAGGGGAAAATGTGATTGTATTCTTATAGCCTATTATTTTGTTATTTCTAGCAGCAAATCTTCAGCACGTTAAACAGCTGCTTCTTGGAACAGCAAAAAAAGGATATCAGGCGATCAGTTTTGACCCGGTTCTCACAAAAAAAAACCCCAGAAGCTGATTCAAGACACGAGTATGATGCAGCTCAGTTATGACAGAAAAGGGGGATGGCAAGGAATACAACAGCTATTACAAATAATAGGTAAAGCTTTTCAAAGGAATTGGGAAGCTGAAAAAAAAAAAAGAAAAAGAAAGGAAATTAAATGGAAGGGGGAAAGCCTGAGAATATAAAATATAAGAATTTCAAATGACATTGTAATCTAATCCAGGAATGTATGAAATACTTCCTCCCCCTGAGAGCAAGAGAACACAGCAGAGGAAGAAAGCAAGTTAAATGGCAATACATGCTTTCAAAAATAAAATCTAGCCTGAGAAAATTATTCAGGAAACCAATAGAATTTTAAAAGCTATTAGGTGAAGGCAATAAATAAGGCATTTAAATGTATCAGTCACAGGAAGGCTACGAAAGAATCAGATGTTCTACTAAAAGATAAGGCATCAATTATGGATACTGCAGATAAATTATTTCTCTGCATTGATCTTTACCACAGAGTATGATGGAGAAACATCTTCTACAAACTTTATATATTTCCAGTAGGAACCACTTATAGAGAAAATGAAGCACTTACATATAAGAAGCATCAGGAAAAGGTTCTAGAAGATGACTTTCTAAAGCTCATTGCTAATTCCAGGGCACTGGCCAAAAAATAAAATATAATAAAATAAAAAACCAGAACAATTGGATAATCAAAAAGATATCAAACTACACCTCTAACTCTCATGAACAAAGGTTGGCCAAGATAGTCCAAATATTTTTTACTCCAAAGACTTTCAGAAGATTTTTGTGGACTAGAAAAGACCCATGAGAACAATTCTCAGTTAACCAAGTTTTGAATACAGAAGAGTTATTCTCTGTTTAATGAGAAGCAGGTATCAAGTTTTTGTTTTGTAGTTGTCAGCATCAGTATTTTCGACTCGAATACAGTAAGCGGCAGAGAAATGGAAACTGAGGCAAGACAGAGGGTACAGGACAAGAAACAAGCCAGACACAATGCCATCATCGGACTTTCATAGTAATTACACAAAGACACTCTGAATTTAGAAGTCTTTTCTTATTCGGTAGAATCTTAAGACATTTCTGCCTTTCATGATCTGTTTTTTGAAAACTAGCATTTTGGATGAAATAACATCAAAAGGAAAAATAAGAATGTTGTGAGCATCACTGCAGTTAATACGATCTTTTGGGACATGAATCTCTGTTCATTGAGACTCATGGCAGCTTTTCAACACGGTTCAGGGTATGTGGAGCATCGTGTGCTCAGGTGATGATGGTTACGATGAAATTCAATTCACAGAGGTAGCATGGGCAAAACAACAGGTTCAACTGCCTAGGAAAACCTTCTGTTAGGGAAATTTAAAAGAGCTCCCAAAATGGCCCACAATATGTGGAATACTTTCTCTAGCTCATATCACTTCTTTTGCTTCCGTAGTGCCACCCATTCCAGAAGAATCCCTGGGAGAAATACTACAGGGTCCTGCGGGAGAGCACAACAGGAACAGATCCTAGACTGGATCACCTGATTGTAGGCACAGCACATCGTACTGGGACAATTTCCTTCTTAGCTCTTCAATGATTCACCTGCTGGCAGGAGTTTTATCATAATAAATTAGGCCTATGAGAAAGCATGCTAAATCTTTACAATGCATACAATTACACCAGCTTTTCTGATCTCCTGAGCTTCTAAATCTGTCTCATTTTGTCTGAGCACAAGACCTCTGCTGCTAACTCTACTGCCCTGTTCTCTCCGGGTATTTCTGGAAAAGCTTAACTGAACAGCAACAATGGAAGAAGCAGCACAGAACACAGAAAACAGCCTTCACAATTTCACTGCACCAGTAAAGCACAGGTGGCATAGCATATACCAAAAAAATGAAACAAGGGAAGACAGCTTCTGCTAGGTTTATTGTGTACACGTCCTCCAAATAATAAATCACTTGGGAATTACTGTTACATGTCCCTATTTAAAATATTCTACAGAACCCATCAATGAAATTTCTGTAGTTACTACAGTCAATGCTTTGAGAAGCAAATATAGCAGAATACATTAGATTTCATAGCTATTGTAAGATTAAGCCCAAAACTACAGTTATTTTTACAAATGTGCAGTAACAAATTCTCCTCTGATCATATCTTGATTTCATGTAAGAATTCCAAATATACCATGTGACTGGCTTTATCTTATTTTTTATTATTATTATTTTAGCTGTGTTTACAAAATCACCTAAAAATCACACTTTCTGTGATGCATTTCACAGTGGCTATGCATACTAGTTACACAATCAACTGCTTGTCTCTATGAGAAGTCAGTTATTTGGTAGAGTTTCACATGGTTTACAGAGAAAGTGCCTGGGACTTCGGAGAACTGTGAGGGGGTTTTTTCTTCTAAACTGTTTAATAAAGAGTTTGAGGCTTCTACCATTTTTAATGTAAACCCTTATTAACCAATAACCTTGAAACCTCCAGAAGTTCAGTTCTTGTAGAACTGTTTCTACCTGAAGCTGCAAAACTGTATGACTTCTCTTCGCAAAGAACAGGCATTTTTCCTGAATGGAGACTTCTCAAGGGAAAGTCTAACCACCCACGCCTCTTACATGAAGCTCACAAAAAAATACTAGATGCAAGCAGGATTGTTCAGGATACCAGAAGCCTACCTAAATTAGCCATTTGTTTCATACTAGAGTAAATATTGGGTCAAAACAGTCACTGAGGAGATCTTTGATTCTCCAGGATTCTCTAGTTTAGATAATAAATAACAGTCTTAACTTACAAAATATTACCTGACTTTTAACAATTTATCTCACAAACTTTTTTTTATTATTTTTTACATACTCTTCCTTTTTAAGACCTGAAGTTTATAGTGCAGCTTTCTTTACAAATGACAAGCTTTGTTAACAAAGATGCACTTGTGGATCCCCAAGAAAATTCCACGGTAGGGCAATCACTTCAAACTGAAATCTCCACAAACAAAATAATTTAT
Organism: Falco cherrug; assembly: GCF_023634085.1. Classification (NCBI taxonomy): domain Eukaryota; kingdom Metazoa; phylum Chordata; class Aves; order Falconiformes; family Falconidae; genus Falco; species Falco cherrug. Next base: position 45,806,441 of record NC_073705.1, read on the forward strand.
GTTCTCCTATTGCTTATCTGACTACCAACGGAGCACCCTGCCACATGAGCACAACTGAAATACGTGGAAAGGAAGTGAGCGTACCACTTTGAAAGATTTAACTTTTATGATTTTTTAAAAACAAAACCATTTGAAACCCCAAACTTCTTTAGTGCTTTGACATTCACATAATGAGATATGATGGAAGTGCTACAAATCAAGATTGGCAGAACCACTGAGAGTCATGCAGAATACAAAAACCCTGTCAAACACCTTCTACACAGATACTAGCCCACCGTTCACTACAATGGGTATTCCAGTCAGGCCCAACTGTGCCAGACCGAGAGAGTTTGAACGTGTCCTGTATCAGCCACACGCAGAGCTTCCACTGACTTCAGGAGTAACAAATGAAGATCCACAGGCTTAATCCACTACTATGAAAATTAACATAGCTTTAGTACTACTTTAGCAAGGGCAGGATCAGTCCCCAGACAGATTACTACCTGTAGCCAACCCCATGACTCTCTGGGGTAAAGATACCTGACCCTAGGTGGTGTACACCAGATAGTCTGGTCATAAACAGGATGCTGAGCCCAAGCTGGTTTTTAATAGTTCCGATCCACACATTTATTACTCCTCCTTGTTTTCAATCCATTTCATTATCCTATTTGCAACAAAAATACTCCCAGCTCTCCATTCCAAACAGCAGATTATGCCACTTAATAGCAATTAAATGTCCTAAAGGCATTAAAAAGGCTATTACCAAAACACATTTTCAAGCACCGGTATAAATCATTTCATATAGGCTTTGAAATCCATATTGAGTGAGCCTTCAATGCGAATGCCTTTGCTGGGATCATACGTCTAGGTGTTAACACAATACTAAATATTTATACACAATATTAATTTATGTACACACTATATTAATACTAAACAGCTTTCTCCAAGCTACTAAGACAGTCTGAATGCACGAGAATTTTAAAATTATAAACAGTTTCTTACCCACCTTTAGTAACTTTCTCTGATACAACATTGTTTTTTTAACCTCAAACCTAACAGCAGGCTAAATAAGCAAATAGGACAACACTGAGGAAGCTTTACACTTACCTATTTACACTTCAAAGCTAAGCATGTCAGTTCAAGTTATGAAAAACATTTTCAGTTAATTAAAAAAAAAAAACAAACACTAAAACTTTGTTGATGTTAGAGCCCTACTATTGGAAGGAAGCTGAAAATCGAAAAGGAAATCAGTTACATCACCTCACCAAAGAGACACAGAAAAAGCATTGGCCAATTGCATTAGTTGATCTGCTAGAATACCTCTCCTACAAACCTCATTCTCCATCTGAGATCCCTTCTAATAAATAGATTATTGTTAGAACAGATTTTTTTTTTCCTCTAGAGCATAGCTGCATTTAATATAAGTCAACTATGAGCCAATGCCGAACAACAGACTAGGTTAATCAAGTCACTCCTTTGTAACTGTTTATTTTAAACACTAGCTAGAGCCCACTTATTCTCACTTATCTCATAGGGTTTGGATTTGGCTAAGGATCCCACCTACTCAGAGAGCATTTTGACTATCTATAGAAGACTACACCATACTGAAAGTGTTTCTTCTTTTTGATGTGAGATATGGCAACAATAACACTTTAGTTCTAAAATATAACAAGGCAGCAATATAAAACATAGTAGTTACTAAAATTCCTGGTGACAACTGACTGCAACGTTAAGCTAAAAAGATTTAAATGGGGTTGTCATAATGGCAGTCTTTGGCCTAATGAGTGTCCCAAATTCAAACCTGATTCAACTCACTGGAGGACAAAATTAAAGAATTACAGACTAGAGTAACTGGCTTGTTAGGATATCTCACAAACAGCCCTGCCCTGCTGTCAGATACACCCCTGTTATTCAGGGCCATATGAGACAGGCTTTTTCAATATCTAGTGGGAAAAGTGACTTTGTCCTGTAATTTAGGATACCATCATACAAAGTAACTAACAAAAACACGAAATAATGTTGATTCTCAGATATCACAATTGGGTTTTGGGTTTGTTGGGATTTTACATCAACTTATTTTCCGTAACTACTACTGAAAAAGCATATCACATATTTAATCTAATGTCCTCCCAGTTCCTTTATTTATGTTTTGATTATTCCAATCTTCATTTATGCAGAGCTGAACTGAACTTAGAAGCTTTTAATTAACTCTTTGCCAATGCAGAGTTGGACCAAAATCTGGTGATAATTAGAAGAGCTTCGTTATGTTTGGACTCTAAATTCTTTAACAAGCTTTAATTACTAGTTCTCATGTAAAACATTCAGTCTAGTGCCTGTCTGTGGTCTATCCTGCTTCTTCTGTGATTCTTACAGAACTGCAGAGCAGCCTACAGCTCCCACTGAATACCTGGTTACATATGAGAAGAGTTCCTCAGATTCTAATGTTATTTCATTACATCAAGTACAGTAAATTTATTTTTTCCTTAGGAAATAGTGCTGAAAAGTCCAAGAGTCTATGCTGTCACATAGACGGCATTCACAAACAGGATTACAAACCTGAAAAAAATATTAAGAGAGTGTAAGAATGTTAGGGAAGGGTTGAAAAATAATCTCTAATTAAATAATTCAAATGTAATATATTTAATTAATTAGATATAATCTTACAGTATCTTCTTAAAAGCATTTTTTCTAAAATGAGCTGCCTGATAAACCCACACTGCTTTTAAACAGACAAAATTCTTACAGTTTGTAAATAAAACATCTCACAAGAATTATTAATCTTTCTGTCACCTAGCATACCTCATCCTCACTGTAGACCTCTACCTACAAAAATCTCCTCACCCTAAGAACTTTTAGCTTAGGCCTGTCCAAAACACTTCATTTTCTACAGGTATATCACTTATCAGCAGGATCATTGGTAAAATCAGGGATAAATATATTTTAATTATTATCAAGCTTGAATAAATACCTGTTCATGTTTCCAAAATATGCACAGTAAACAAACTGGGAATGAGGAGCCATTACTCAGTAGCTCCTCATACTGTGTGTGTTCACATTTCTAGATGCACCTTACAGCAGCGAAGCTGTGGCTGGTTACAAATCCACTACGTCTGCCAATGTAATAAAGAATAGCTTTTCAAATGTATGTAAACACAAGGTGTAATCAAGCCTTGTAGTATACCCAATTACCGAAATTCAGTAGATGCAAGTGATCTTTTCAGTTTCCTATAAAATAACAACTACAGTATTAGACTCTTCTTTCTTTCCCTCTTTAAACACATCACACACTAACATTTCAGCTTCACATATGCAGATTAAATCCAGCCATCCAAGAACTAAAACCTGTAAGAATTCCCTATTGCAGGCAGATATTTCTAAAACCAATTTAAAATATTAAGTTACTATTCTTGCTTTTCATTTAGAACTAAGTAAGCCTCTGTAATGAATGTGCTCCAGATATGAAAAGGTATTAGAAACACTTCTTTCCCTCTGTGCTTTTGTAGAGAACAAGGCAGGCTAGTTAATGCTGACAGAGCCAAGGCAAAGACTGTGTCTTCCTGGATCAGGCCAAAGAGTTCTGAAGAGCTCCTTGTGCAGAAGTGCAGGACGGGTACAGCTCACCCCACCATCTCCACTGCCCATCCGCCACCCTCCCATGCTAAGACAAAGTGACAGCAGTCACCAAGTAGCAAATGTTCATCATCCCCAGCACAAATGAGCCTTTGGACTGTAAATCCTATGACCCTAGAAGTATCCTATGCATGTTGCATTTTCTGCCTTATTTTTAGTATTATTATGAGCGTCAAGGTCATCATGTTCATGGCTCAGAATGTAGTTAGCTGAGGCAAAGGTACAACCTCCTAACAGCAGTTCTGGTAGGAAGAGAGCCTATGTGTGCTACAATAAACCTGTTGCAGAAGTGCACAGTGTCAGTTTAGTAGCATCATCTCTAAATTGCTTTGAGATAATCAGTGAATTTAAGTTTGGATGTTATAAACTCAGAAATGGTATTCAAAGAGTATTTTCACCTGTTAGATACTATAATTTATAAACTGTTTTAGTTTGCAACCTGTATTGTTCTGACTAACCCTTCTGATCGATGAAAACAAATTACAATCAATTTTATTACACTGAGATACAGTCTTATAAATAAGCAGCTGACCCTGTGAAATGTATAGTATGCTCTATTAATATATGTTATAAATAAAGATTGAAATCTAAAAGAAAAGAAACCCAAACTGCTTAAGGAAAAAGTCATTGTTGTATGTATTTATGCAGGGCATTTTGGGTTTTTAATTAATTTAAAAAAAAAAAAGAAAAGAAAAAAGAAAAAAGAAAAAAAGAAAAAGAGGATTGAACTTTAACACTATGACCTTTATGTAGCTGGGCCACATTTCAGGCTAAAGACTAATGTGGTTTAGCTACTTATGAAATAATTTTTAAAGTACCTCTACCCTTCTAAATCAGGAGCATGGACACTCATCAGAATAATCCCCTCAGTTAAGTTCTTGAACCCACTGCCCACTAAACCCTGGCAGTACAAAGTCTTCATATTCCATAGTGCTAAATGCCAGGAAAATCACCATACGACTGCAGTGCAGCTTATCTCTAAGTTTCAAACAAGAACCCTGCATCTCTCTTGTAAATTCACTGACAGATTGAACAAGAACATTAAATGAGTCTCCACACAACACTACTCTTAAAAAAACACTAACAAAGCACACCCCTTTGGAAGACAATGAATAGATTGTTTTTAGCGAGTATTATACAACCAATGTCAAGTCAAAACTTCTGAGACAGCTTAGCACTATTTTAATGCAACCTTCTGACCACCTGTACTGTACTTCACCAAGGGGAGAGGAAACAAAGATTCCCTACATCTTTTTTTAATATTCAACAGTATTACTGAGCCACTGAGAGGGTCTACAACTCTCAGCCACTCTGAGCACATTGCTAGAAATGCTATCTTGTTATGCATTAAACTGGGAGACATAAGTAAATATTAGCTTTGCACAATGCAGCACAATTTTGCAAGTTAGCAACACTTTGATACAAGTCTTTTGTTTTTGTTAAAATCCTGGCTACATTTAGAAGCACCACAGCAACTGCATACTGGTTTCTGCATTTTCTACCCTCCTTGCCAACCATCTTAGGAAAAAACCCCTTGTCATTGCAGCAAAACCAGACCACCAAAGCCCTTCCAAGGGAACAACCCCATCTTATCTCAAATGCTTGCTTTACAAGTTCTGACATCACTGAGAATAATCAGATCTGGAAAACAGGCTATTTGCTGTTAATACTAATTTAATGGTTTGCCGTTACACAGTGCTATAGCCCCTCTATCTGGTAACAACCAGCAATCAATTCTGAGTTCCTACTGAACTAGAATCTTGAATTTTAACAGTAATGATGCTGTGAAGTGGACAATGTGAAGACAGTTTCATAATTTTGGTTTCAGAAAATAACTAAATCTTACAATACAGCTCGCCATCTCTTATGTTTTAGAAAGCATTTTCTATCAATAAGCTTTAGGAAGAAGTCAGTGTTGGCATATATCTAGCTGAAGAAATAATAAAGAAGGAAAAAAAAATGTGCAAAACCAGAAGTATTATTTTCCAGAACAATAAAAAAAATTTAGAAAAATCAGGTATGGAAATCATTTAAAAGTGATACACAAAAAAAAATTAATGACCCACATGTCTTGTGACAGTCTACAGCTAAGAAACAACAGTTCCCCAAATCACAAAGATTTTACTACAGAACTCATTTCAGGCAAAGAATAAACAGGATAATGGTGTAATTTTCAAGGTAATGCTAAAGACACACACACACAAAAAAAAGAAAATGTACCAACGGAAACTCATTTCTAATAAGCACATTTAAATAATGCTGACATCTTTTAAAAAGCAGCACTTTAAAGCTGATATATGTGTATATACACAGGCATGCTTTGTAAGCAGTCACACTGTGATCTTAAGACACAGTAACAGATTTAATCACACAGATGTTCACATAAATTGACCCTGATTCTGCCAATGCCTATCTCTACAAAAGTGCAAAGGCATCACCCCCACACCCTGTATTGGGCCTATATGTTTGCAAAATTGGGTCACATACTAATCTCATTATAAATCCCAATGACCCTAAACTACTTAATGCAGCACTTCTACTTGGAATACTATCAGGATATTTTTTCCTCAATTCTTTGCTAACAAAGTTACAAAATGCCTCAGTGAAAGGTCTTTTCATACAGATTAAAATATCAATTATTTTTTCTACAAAGAGCACCTACCACATTGCCAATGTTTATGCACTGCTGATGTGCATCTTCCCTGTGAGGGTAAAATGGAAGTGGCAGGGGGGGATGGGACACACCTGTAGGGCCCTTAGAATTGCCAAGAGAATAATTCAAATTTCAAAAGGGAAAGAAAGGCCGTAAAACCAAAAACTAACAAACAAAGAGAGGATGTTAAGGCAAAAAGAGGAGATTTTGCAAGTTTGGGCTTATTTCACAGGGACTAAAGAAGAAATTTCTTCAAGTATTTCAGAGCAAAGTTTCCCTTTCTCTTTTTACCCAGTTCTGTTTTTATTGGAGAGTGAGCCTCTCCCATTCCACCTGAGCTTTTCCCAAAGGTTTAATTCTTGGAGAAATAAAAAAATCAAAATACTCTGAGGAAAAAACATAAATCAATTTGGACTTAAAAATCAGCTGCTAAACATGATACAAAGTGAATTAGGTTTGAAGCACAGTAGTTTGTCTCTTGCAGTCAGCAGTTACCAGAACTACACCACAAAAAAAAAAAATCAGGAGTAACACGTTGTAAAAAGGACCTGAAAGTAATGGAATACCCCTAGTTAACATGCTGCATGAGAAACACAGCTTTGGAAATACAAAAAAACTGCCCTTGGAGGACAGAAAAGATGAAACATTGGAAGAATTTAGTAGGTTTTACTTATTTTATCTATATTTTAAAATATTATTAGAGTAATATTGAGCATATTGATAAAGTTTCAGAAGCAAACATTTAAACAGTAATAAGCATTTAGTAAATATATTTTCCCCTGCTATCACCAAATTTCACCAGGATGGGTTGATCCAATTAGGTATTTCTTCTGTGAAAAGGACACTGAAATTTATAAATTCAGTTGCCATTTTAATTTTCCTCATGGCTGCTTTACTCATCTTTCTCCTCATGAATGCATTTTACCAAAGGGCCCCAGAAACCTGTGCAATAACAAGTAAAACCCCATTCAAAAAGCACTTGTCCATCTATGTGCATCTTGTTTCTCTGTGTGTTACCTAGAAGCCGTTTGAATGCTCATCTTCTGCCTTGTCCTGGTCAGAACTGCTCTCGTCTGGCAAGCCCGTCTGCTCAGCCCTCAGAGGGAGCTACTTTCCTCCACGGAAGATGTACTTTACTCAGCAGAGTGGCTTGAGATTAGGTATGTAGGGGAAGGTAAAGGTATGAAAGCGGGTTTAGGAGCTGTTCGCCCTGGAAATTTAGTTTTGCGCAATGAGAAAACACAGCCTGGTTTGATCTGGAATGCAGCCACCATATTAAAGGGCACTTCTAACCCTCACCCTAAAGATCAAAGAGCCAAGTCCCTTAGAGCAGGGGTCCTCAAACTACGGCCCACGGGCTGGATATGACCCCCCAGGGTCCTCAATCCGGCCCCCGGTATTTACAGACCCCCCCGCCGGGGGTTGGGGGGGGAAACCAAGCAGCCGCAGATGGCTGCCTGCCACTGCATCCGCGTGCCGGCCCCCTGGTTAAAAGGTTTGAGGACCCCTGACTTACAGTAAGAAATCATCTCCATAACACAAAGTAACTCGTTGTCTTTTGCCCGTTTTGTCTACTCTTGCAATGCAAAAAAAAAAAAAAAAAAAAAAAAAAAAGTGCCTATGCAACATATGCTATGCAAGGACAAATCCCTTCCACACAGCAGAACCTGAAAGGGATTTCCAAATTAAAAAAGCTGCTCTTTACCTTGGCATTCAGTCCAGCTAGCTACAATGAAAACTCTGGGTTTCTCTTCTGAACTGTGCTGCAGAAGGAAGGGCCAGAGGCAAAGTAGCTGTCCTGCACAGCCTGCTGCTGAAGTTACTCCTGCACAGCCTGCTGCTGAAGTTACTACAGCCTTTGAGGGCCCGATCCTCCTCAAAGACAGGTACTGGGCAAATGCACAAGTGCCTGCTTGTGTTTTGTGTATGCATGCACAAGTGCCCGGTTAAGACTGCAGTATTGCAAACTGGTTCAAACCACAAAGAATCTCAAAAACACATCACCAGGCTCGGAAGCATACAAGTGTTTCTGGTTGTCATTTGCTTATTTATAATTGTGACCAGGTAGTCCCATATGATTTTACGGGCCGCTTCCCTTGTGCAGTTTGTTTCCAAACAAGTCATGGGAGAAATCAGCAAAACCAAACACTAGTGTGCTTTAGGTGCCTCCTGAAAGCCACATGAGCTATAGAATTTAAAGATAAAGTCAAAGCCAAATCCATACCAATCCATGTATTTACTGGGCTTTGCAGGAGGTTTCAAAGCAATGACTCAGATGATAAATGTACCGCAACACTAGACACAATACTGCAGATAGAGACAGGTCTTTTGCTTTAATTTTTAATTTCCATTTTCTGTGGGTTTAGACAAACCACTGACATTACTTTAGCATAATACTTTGCAGTGAATCAATACTTTAATTTAATAATGGTATTCTGCTGTCAACATATAATATATCACATAATGTCCTTGTATAGATGCTAAAAAAATATGCCAAATAAAATGCAAGGCTTTACTTTCACCAGTGATCACAAGTTAAATCAATGTAATGAGAATCCTTACAGCCCCCAAAAGAATTTTCTTCAGGGTTAAAAGGCAGCATGGAGTAATCTCAGCCACATCCCTTCCTCTCATCACACCAGTGCTATGAAAGCTCTCCTAGGTCATGGGATTCCAACAAGCACTTCAATAAAAGGAACAGAGAGGAAGTACAGCTGAATAGAATCAGCGTACATATCTGTGAGTGAGACTCACTTAAACATTCCACATTCCTTAAGAACTCAGTGATAACTGTGCTAGTCCCTAACTGTAAAGAGGATTATAAATGGAAAATGGAATGAAGTCTAGTGTCATCCAACTTAACTGAAACTGATGAAGCAAGTTATAGCTGTAAAATATGAAAAGTAAAATAACATTACAGTAACTTCCACTTTAGTGGTGTGACTACAATTCCGTATTTGTTATTTTTATCTTGACGGTAGCCTTTCTGTTGACAAGTGTTTAAGATGGGAAACACAAATCTAATCATGTCTGTGGTACACTGACTCATGGTATGTGAATAGAAAGTAAGTGGGAATAAGGAAGAAGCAAATGCTTTTAGAACTCCCCATTGTTTGCTTCAGTATTTTTTTTCCAATTCAACAGCTTTTGATGCTTTACAAATTGATAAATAACTGACATATTAATCTTAGTCAACGCTAAAGGCACGTGCTTTACAGTCATGTGTGCTCCCCTCGATTTCAATGACAGCTCATGATCATAATGCAAAGTGTTCACAGATACATGTCATTTGTTGGCAGAACGTTTTAGAGCTCTGGGAAGAGTAGGTCTGGTTTTACTATGGTTTGGCACCTCCCACAACACCCTCCAGTTGGTGAAAACCCCGCAGTTCCATCTAAGTGCCATCCTTAATGTGAAAAAGATATCTGAGTCAGTGCAAAATAAAACAAACAGGTTTTACCAAAATGTCAGTGTTGGTAACAGTTCATCTGCCAGATGCTTGTTCCTTGAACCCATGTCGTGCATAACAAACAGACACAGACATGACTAGGACAAACGACTGGATGAGAAAATCTTTAGCAGGAAATCAAAGTAAATGCAGGCTGCAGTCTGGACTCATAAAAAAAGGTCGCAACTGGACTTCACAAGACATATCGATGAAGGGTCCTGTAACATCTCTTTCCTCGGTTACTATGCATTAGTTGAGCCCCACCTGCCTGACCTCGGTTGTCTGCATTAGTCTTTGGTCATATGAACACAAGAGAAACCACAGTGCTATTTCACAGCTGAATTCACACAGGAATTCTTATAAGTACAGTATCTCAATTTAAAGATAATAACATTACTGAAGAACCCAGAATACCATGAAAAATGCATATTGGAAAAATCAGGGCATGACTCTTCAGAAATGAAACCAATGGCTTGATAAAAATAAAACCTCACTGGTGTGTTCCAGTCAGTTGGTTGATTTTTCTGATCTACAGGCTGGACCATCCTTCTAAATCAATGATTGATTTTTATGTTCAGCAGTGAATAAAGAGGCTCATGCTGAAAAGCCATAGTCCGTGCATGGTCATGAGAAACACATGCAGGCACAAGGCACAGAGCGAGATTTGATGAGTAAGTGGCTTTTGCTTAGTCAGAACCTGAAGGATCTTCATCAAGAACTTTCAAAACAGCTAACAGATAGCTTGACTTTGAGTGAAACACAACCAAGAATTATTGTCATTATGCACACCCACAAAAAAAGAGAGATTTCACAACATCTCCTCAGATGAATACACACACAGAGAAAAGGCTTTACCAACATTTACTTCAGGTGGGCAATCATCCGGCTTTCTGGAAAAATAACTCCCGATTTACCTTCCATTTTCCTAAGTCATGTTTTGAGCCCACTGTAACATATTAAAACAATTAAATAAACTGCAACACGCACCACTATAGCTAAAGACAGCTGCTTCTTTTCTTAAGAGCTGTGAAATGCTGAATAACCTATGACTCCTGCCGACACGTGTGCCTTGCCAAGCCAGAGGATCACACAAGGGTGTGCACTGTTTCGAAAGCTGGGGCATCAGATTTGTCATGTCAGATTTGTATTCACACAATACAACGGGATCCACGACTTTCATTTCAATAGCAGCTGGAGCAACGGGCACAGAAGGAACATGCAGCTCAACCTGGGAAATGAGGATGAATTTGTTTCAAAAAAATCCCTTTCTTCCCAAGAGCTGTTAGTGGCAGATGCAGACACTTGCTTTGGGGTCACACCATGTCAGCAGTTCAAGGCAGAAAGATTGCATTTCTTCTCCCTCTCCCCTCCCCTCCAGTGATTACTCCAGCCCCCAAGAATTTTACATGTATCCTCAGAGATACGTACATGTATCAGGAAAGTAGAGCTTTATACATATCAGGAAAGTAGAGCTGTAGGCTCTGAAAAAAAATTTCCACATGCCCTACAAATTCAAATCCTTTTTTATGTAATCTATTTAATCTTCCATTAATGATAATCTCTGCTATCAATGTGTCCAAACAGGGTCAATTTCTGCTGGATTTGCACTTCTTGCATTTCATCCTATAACTGAGCTGTATTTAATGAGGGGAAACACCCTGCTGTAAAAGGTACTAGCAGTCTCCCTAAAACAAATAATAGTTACGAGACTCTGCAACTGCCAGGAACATTTCAAGACTGTGGGTTTTCTTCTTCCTTTGTGTGTCTTTCATAGAGGAGAGTCCTGCCAGCTGAACATTATTTATTAATCAGGATATTCTTGCCTTCTATACCTTGTAAGGAGACAGCATAGAGGGGCGGAAATTGCTGTGGGTTTCTCTTACATACCCAAAAAGGCAGAAACAGGAGAAAGGAAGAGATTGCAAGGCAGCACTTAGACCCCAACTTGGCAAGCCCAGGCAGCATTTCAGACACACACAGGTCACAGCAGTCTGAAACACCATGTAATAACATTCTGGTTCACACAAGGCTTGGAAACAGAGCCACAGGGTGAAAATCAGGCTGCCTTTGCTGTTTTGTTTTTTAAAGGTGCCCAGTGTAACTCCCTACACCTAAGTCAAACGGGCAGGGTTCAGAAAATTTTCCTTCTGGTAACACCTGCCTTCCTCTGCAGGTTGTACCCCCAGAGCCAGCAGGCTCAGACACACCTGTCAGGGACGGCTCTCTGTTACTGTAGCAGACACCACAGAACCGAGTTACTGCCTTGTTTGCTCTTCTGATTTAGTGGTAAGTTTTATTCATAATCATTCCCAGCCACCCGCCACCTGCACACCCACCCACCCACCCACACACGTCCAATTTGCTGTTCTTCTCCCGATTTTGTCAATTCACAAGATCAGTTCACTCTGCATATACTCTCTGTCCCGGGGCTCATCAGCAAATAGATTTAACGGACAAAATAAAGTTCAAATGACTCTCTAACAAAATCCTCTAGCAGAATAGTCTTACATTAGCATGCAAAAGGGGAGCCCTGGGCTGTAAAAGCAATTCAGGTGGTAGCATTCAATTGAATTGACGTTCCTAGCAGAAGCAAGTAAGAGTTAATGGAGGACACCCAGCTTCCCATTTCCTCTACTGCATCCAAGAAAACGCAGAAGATGACTATAATACAGCATAATTGAGCATTTCACTAAATAGCACCACGCACATGTTCTTTTGGCACGGATTGCACTTGTCCTAGATAACCTTTATGAGAGGCTGAAAGTTGATGCACCCAGACCAAACGAATTTTCGGATTTAGCCCAAATCCTTAGGTTTGCGCCTGCGAGGGTGGGAAGAGCCAGCCACAGAGCATCAATCGGGGAACTAGCCCCCTCCTCTGCTTAAAAAAAAAAAAAATAGTTACGGCAAGACGGTGCTGTGGCTACACACAGGAGTCGGGAAAGCGCTTGGCTGCGTCTGCATATTCGCGGGGCGCCCCGGGCTCCTTCCTGCGGGAGCTGGCGACGGCTCTTCGAAAAGCCGGGCGCCGGGACGGGGGGCGCATCCTTCCGCAGCCCGCGCTCTTCTATTTCGAGGGAGAGGCTGTGGGAAAGCCAAACCCCCGCACCGGCAGAGAAGCACTGGCACAAGCCGCCCCGCTCCTCCCGAGGACCACTCTCCCCGCCGCCCGGGGGGTCACCTCCTCTCCCCCTCGCCCTGACACCTCCCAAACACCTTCCGCAGACCAGCCTGGAAGGGGAAAGGGGCGCGGGGGGGGTGTGTGTGTGGTGTCTGCATCTTCCCTAAAGACCACGGCGAGATCCAGTCACCTCGGATGGCTACTCCTGCCTCATCATCCGTCACGCGAGCGGGGAAGTTGCCGGGGGGACACGGACACACACATGCAAGCGGGGGTGGTGGTGGCGGGGGGGGTGGTGGTGGTGGTGGAGAAAAGCAGCGCAAACTTCGCAGCTCTCCGGCCTCCCGCAGGGCAGCAGCCGCCCGGGAGCCCCGCGTCTCCCCGCGACGCGGCGGCATCGCCCCGGCCCCGGCGGCGCTGGGCGCCCTCCCCGGGCCGAGCCGGGCGGCCGCGGGCGGTGCGGCGCCCCGAGGGCGCGGGGCGGCTGGCGGTACTTACGGATTTTGGGGGTCGTGCTGGCCTCCGGCGTGGTGGTGGTCGACTCCTGGAAGGGAGACAAGGTCCAGGACGGCGCCGAGTCGTGGACGTAGATCTTGTAGGAGGAGGTAGCGTGTGCCGCAGTGGGCCAGGCGGGCAGCGGCGGGGTGCTGGGGGCGGCGGGCGGCGGGCGGGCGCCGCGGCCGGCGGTGCCCGGGGGGCCGCTGGCGGGCGGCGCCGTGTGGGGCGCGGCGGGGTGCCGTGCCGCGGTGGGCCGCGGGCCGCCCCGCGCCGGGCCGCGGGTGCCGGGGGGCCGCGGGGGGGCCCGGCTCATCGTGGTGAGGCGGGGGCTGACGCGGCTGGGCGGCCGCGGCGTGGCGGCGGCGGTGGTCTCCGCGCCGCGGGGGGGGGCGGTGGGCTTGGAGAGGAAGAAGGGGTCCTGCCCCACGCCCTTGGCGTCCATCAGCTCGGTGGGGACGTACTCCTTGACAGAGCCCACCACGATCCACTTGAGCAGCATAAGGCTGAGCCCCAGGCCGATGAAACCGATGAAGAGGGGCACCACGCACAGCCACGTCTGCTGCCGGTTCCAGACGATGCAGTCGCTGCAGCGCAGCTCCCGCGGCGGCCCCCCGGCCCCATCCCCGCCCGGGCCCCCCGCCGCTGCCGCCTCCGCCGCCCCGGGCGCCGCGGCGCCGGCAGCCCCCTCGCTCATCCTAGGGGCCGTCCGCAGCGCCGCCGCGGCCCCGGGGCATCAGCGCGCCGCGGCTGCCGGCGGCATGCGGCGGAGGGGGGCGGAGGAGAGCGGAGCGGGGCGGAGGGGAGCGCGGCGCAGCGGAGCGGGCGGCGGGAGCGTCCCGCTCAGTCACGCCGCCGGCATGGCATGCCCCGCGCAGCCTCCCGCGGCCGCGGAGTCAGCGGGACGGCCACGCCATCCGCCGGGCGCCCTCCTCTTGCGCTGCCCGCTTCTGCCTCTTCGCTCTCCTTCTTCTCCCTCCGCTCTCAGGTTTTTCTTTTCTTTTTCTGGCTTGTTTTTTTTTTTTTTTTCCTCCGCGTTATAAGTCGCAAGAATCAGCCTCCTGGATTTATTTTTTTTTTATCCCAAGCGTGCGGCTCCGGCGGCGGGCAGGCACATTCCTTCACATTCGCGCTCCTTCTCGCCTCTCCTCTGGTTTCCTCTCCCCTGGGAGCTGGGGGATCTTTTCTTTCCGTCTTTCTTGCCTGCCTGCCTGCCTTCCCTGCGCTCCCTCCCCCGCCCGCTCGGCTCCTGCCTATGCCCGGCCGCGGCGCAGCAGCATCCCTCGGCTGCTCCGCGGGGAGGCGGCGGCGCGGCGCAGCGCACCCGCCACTCCGCGGCCCCGCGGCCAACCCGCGGCCGGCGCCGGGCCAGGGAGGCCGATCCGCGGGCGGGGCCCGGGGGCAAGGGGGTACAGCTCCGCGCAGCTCCTCCGCGGCCGCGCTAAGTCCGGCCCGACATCAAAACTCCGGCGAGGGTTCACGGAAAAAAAAGAAAAATTAAACAAATCCACACACACCCAAAAAAATTAAGATGAAGCCCTGGAGAGGGGGGTGGGACGGCGGCAGTGACCCAGTCGGCAAAAAAAAATACGGATCCGGCAAATAAATAGGCACGCGGAAGGCAGCTCCTGCCAAGCTTGCAGCTTCTGTTCAATTGTGTATTCCTATCGCAGCGCAAGGGAGGCAGGCTAGCGCGCAGAAAGTAAGGCGCCTCCCACCAAAGCCTAATGGTGGTTTCTTAATGCGCACAAGATAAATAAATGATCCAGGCAAACCCCTCGGGAGGGTGCATGCTACGGCAAGTGGAGCCTAGGAAAGGAAGGAAAGGAACGAAAAGAAAAAGAAAAAAGAAAGGGACGGGTGGGTGGGGTGAGCGGGGATCGCCTGAACCCATCCTGTGGTAGCAATCCAATAGGCTGCTGCTCTATGTCAAAAAAGACATGTGTGGAGGGAGCGGCGAGGGGTGTGCGTGTGCAGGAGGGAGGTGGAGACACCTTTGGAGAGGATTCCCGGAGAAAAAACGGGGCTCAGGACGAGAAGATGTTTTCCGACGCTAATGCTATCTGGTAACTAACAATAAGCAGCATTTTGTTGCTGTTGTTTCTAGAAGGGATTTCCTAAAGGAGAACAAAAACCACCTGCAACGAAAAGATGGTCCTTTGCAGCAGCCGGGGGAAAGCGATGGCACAGGCACGTATTGAGGCTGCAGCTGTCGGGATGTGGCCAGACCAAGTTTTGGTATTGAAACTACTCCAGCTTTCTGATCTGCTCCAGAGTTGAACTCCAAGTTCAATGTGGTCAACAGCGTGTGCTTTCCATTCACTTAATGGACAAACATTTCAACAGCTAGGGTGGTCACTGAAGAGTTAACAGCAGCATACCAAAAGATGGTTTTATCACCATTTTCAAAATTATAGAAAATGGTCTCTAAAATTATAAATGTAGAGATGTTTTTCACCCTGCTTCTGAACTGTTATCTCATTGGTGTCATTTCCTGGTATTGACGTATAATTTCCTTAGTCACGTATTTAAAAGTATATTAATATTTATACAGAAAAATTGAGCAGAAAAGTTGGAAACAAACTGTGAAATACATTTGTTCTGTATATACACAGTCAATTATAGAAAATAAAATATTGCAACTGAAACATATCTGCTTGATTTTTTCTTCAGAACGAATGTTAATGGCATTTATAATATAATATCAAAATTACATTAACTAGACATCTAGACTATTGTCACCTGGACCAATGCAACTGGAGTTTGGCAGCTTCTCTAAGATATGTCTATGCTAACAGCTACGAAGAAAATCTGTGGAAGTGGTTTATCAGGTAATCACGTATCATTTAAACACTTCCTCATAAAAAAAAAAAAGCACTTTGGCATTGGAAAACATGAATATATGGGTTTCTACTCCTTTGACAAACAGGCAAAAGAATTAGGAGAAAGCATTTAGGAACAACCACATGAGCATTGCCGAGTACACAAATGTATGCCCAGTAAAGCAAGTGAATGAGCAAGACTGGGAAGTCTTGGGAATCCAGGGAGGCTTTGTCACTGATTTTATGGAGTCCAGGATTTCTTATGGAACTCTAGAACCAGGTGCTTTCAGTCATGAGTGCCTGCCCTGCACAGTCCTCACCTTCCTTGCAAACTGTGCATACCTTTGTCCTGCTCTGGGCTTTGTGTTGCCGTACAATGTCGTTTAGCTCTTGCCTCTTCTGCAGCTGTATTGCTGTTCACTAAGCTGGGTATGAATCATTTTTTGTATTCATTCTCAAGAAGTTTGTACATGCTTCTTGAAGAAAAGAACACAACAAAAATGGTTTACAGCCCTCACAAGACAAGAGAGCTTTTATTTTTCTCATGACCATGTCCTATTGTCTTTCAGTGTTTCATCTGTCTCAACAGCAATTCTTCCCCCCAATAAGATTTTCAAGCTGTCAGCTCCTAAATTTTGTAATGGTTCTAATGGAAGACATCAGGATGTGATACCATTAAGATGACTCTCAAGTGTAGTCATTTAATTGTTTAATATTGAAAGACTTCCTGTATTACAAGTAATGATTTTCAGGCTTCTTTTCTTACAATTTCCCATTCTTATCATTGAGGGCTGACGAACTATTCTTGAAATTGATTATGGAATGCTTTCAATATGCCTCACTTAAGTGAATTACCTAAAACCAGGTATTACCATGGTAAGTTAATGAAGATCTTACCATTGACTATTATCATCTCTGTAGAATGTTCTTTGGTCTAAAAATATGAAATGGCATAGATCTTGATACAGGAAGCTCAGTGTAGCTTTCCCTTAACCCCACAGTAAACGCAAATGTATTTCAAATAGGTTATACTTCAGTTTAAAAAAAAAAACATGCCTTGCACCTAGATAGACACCTGAGTGCAGACAATGTATGGAAATCTTTTCCTGTAATAATGAAGTCATGAGTTAAAATGTTATGATGTGTAAAAAAACCACAGTCTCTGAATGCTTCTAGATTATCTCTCTGTCCTCAAAAATTAATATTCAAATCATAATCTGTTTCTCAAATCAGCCCACTCTTGTTAAACTGAATCTGTTCAGTGCATTAATTCTAATTTACGTAGGTATTTGGTAAATTTCACTTGCATTTCTTCCTACTCATTCTGTATCATAGCCCAGCTCTTGCTTTTTCTGGAAGTATGTGTTTATCATGATCAGAAAACAACATATAATTCATTTTTTTTTATACTTACTTTTCTTCATAATATGCAAAGAAATCCTTAGTATCTCTTTGAGGACATCTGTGACTGGGACTAAATAAAATTATTTCTCTGCGGTGGAGTCAGAAACGGTATTTTTTTAGTGGCCGCTGTGACACACACATAACAGATATACTGTTTATGCATATATTACTTTGTTTATCACAGGGCGGTGATGTTTTGCCTGTGCAGTGGGTATGCCAAAGCTGATGGTTCTGCTACAAGGGTGCTGTTCCTGACCAGCTTCACACGTGCATCCATACAGAGTAACCACATACAGCCACAGAGTCTTCAAATAGGGAAATGTAATAAATGAGTTAAAGAAGTTAGATTTGCTTTAACTGTTATCATGGAATTAAACCTAGACATCTCAGGATCACTATCCTCAGAATAGCCAACAAAAGAAGCAGAAATTAAAAATTGGAAAATAAGACCCTTTTGGAGCCATGTCCATTTCAGCACCAAAACAATATGCATGTGAGATGCATGTTTTCCAGTCCCACATACACACACAGTTCTCAAAAGCCTTTCTTTCCTCCCCAACTTTACAAAATATCTGAAGACATTCATTGTTAATTCAGGTAAATATTGTCTGAAGCTATGAGCAATGAAACCTCTACAGTTACTTTGCTTTATGGTGCAATCAGCCTCTGATAGCTTAAACAATCTCTCAGAATTGTGAGTTCCTCCAGCATCCATCACACTTGCTGTTTTCTGGCAGTTTGGCAATTGGATGTGGCAAACAAAACAGAATTTCACAAAGGATGCTGGAATTTAGGCTGGTTATATCAATAGGTGTTATGCTGCTGGCGTATTTTCCCAAACTATGACATTTGAATAATCTTTACTTCATTCTTCCTCCTAGCTTTTATCCCTAGCTCAGCTACAACATTCATGTCACAAAGCGTTGGTTCAGAGTCAGGGAAAACCTTGCTTTTTGTCTGTTGGCATGTAACTCTCTTCCTTGTCACCTGTGAAACATGTGGGTAGCTTTCCACTGATCCCATTAACCAGTGCTCAGAACTAAAGTATTCTTTCCCACTCTGATTGCTAAAATAGCCATTAGGCAAGACAAACAGACTAAGCTTTATTCAGCTACCATGTTGTCAAGACACTTCGACCATATACCTGTGCATAATGCAGAGCCCTAAGTATTCCTCCTTGTATTTTTACGCAGGGTGTTATGAATACTCGTGGTACCCAGGAGGAATGGCACAAGTCTTAACGAGTGAGAAATCCACCACAGAGTTCAAAAGCACAGCAGCCATTTGAGACGTTAGCAAGCTGCCAGTTAGCATTATGTCAGTCTCAGACGGGTGTGAGATGAGTGGCAGTTAATTTCAGGATAGGGAGAAGAGTCTGCTCTCTCTCACTGCAACATAAACTCTGCATAACAATCCCATGGCTAAATTAATTGGATAAAATACACCTATCCTTTCACACAGTGCAAGTATGCTGATTCCTCCTCAACAGTCAGAATGTCCTCAGTTTTTCGGATCATGTGTAGCCTATTTGCAAATGCCAGGGCTGTGATGAAATACTTAGAATTACACTTGAATGTACATCAATGAATATATACAATTCAAATATTTATCTTGGTATGGTTCATAATGAATAACTGAAATATGTCATGACATTAGCAGAAAATCCCACACCCCAAATCCTACAAAATGTGTTTCAATCTGGAAATACTAGTAAACTGAATGCATTCCTTGGAGGGACATACTACTAAATAACTGAAATCCTAAAGGCCTGACTCATGTTTTTATCAAGCCAAATTCTCAATATTCTCCACATTCAGCTGACAGTAAATTCTAAGGAATTCAGTGGGAGAAATTCTGTTTGACAAGAGTAAAATCAAAGTGATTTTTTAATTCTGATTTTAGTAGTATTGTATCAGTCCCTTATGAACATGCTTAATAATGATTTCAGACTGAGAAATATAGTGACTAGCCTTAACAATGCCCTTGTGACATAGTGAAGCCACTGCAATGCAACAGAAGTGCATATATTACTCTTCAAGCCTTTATAACCCCTGAGATTTTTATCAGGAACATTAATTTAGGATGCCAGAGAAAGAAATGTTTGAAAGCAAATAGGGAAAATGCCATCAAAAGGGTTTGCTCCAAAGCACAATGACATCAGCAGGAATCTTCTAGAATATTGCACAAGAACTTGGACTAAGCCCTAATCCAAAATTAAAATCTTTCCAAGATTTAGGACAAAATGATGACAACAGCAAGTGAGAAAGCCTGTGAAGCAATCAATCATCAACAGACAAGAAAGTTAAAATTATTTACTGATATGACTCACTCCTAAGTTTTCTTTCCTGAAAATCTACATTTTTTCCATCCCAATTAGTACACTCAGTCCCAATTAATCAGGCAGAAAGGGAAGATATACTGTGTTTCAGGCTTTGGCATCTTTCCTTTTTCTGTTCAAAATTGTTTGCTGCCCCATGTAACTTCTGCCCAATGTAGAGAACACTGCTGTGAGGTGTTGCTTGGTGAAGGATCTGGCTGTGGATATGGGCGTATGATATGAGACTAGATAGGTTTTGGAAGTGCTTGCACTTTAGCAGTCTATCACAAGGAATAATGAATAAAGATTGAAATACCTTTACTTCTCCTGTCCATTGTAGAAGCGTTAGTCTTTGCAGAGAGGTGGCAAAGAAAGTATTGTTTCTGCAGAGATTTCCGTATGTTACCAAAGGGGCAAAGAGGTAAGTTATAAACCCTTACAATGTACCTGAGGGAAAGGAAGGTGCTTGTCTGGGTCCTCCTCCTCAACAGCTCCAGGGATGGCCAGGGGTGCATGCCAGCCACCTCTGGGGATAGGTGCTCCAGCAGGAGCTCAGTGCAGAGGCACAGCCCTGGAAACTCCTCCGCTAGCAGGTCTGAAGCATCCAATGTATTCTGAGTTTCCCCTGGAAAGTAACCCAAAGTAACATAGACTGTCAAATTTCAGGAAAGTATGAGGCATCCAGACACTGAACTAGTTCCAACTATTTCAGTTTCAGAGGTGAATGCTCTTTAAAATGGTAAATCTACAAGGGTAACAACACAGGGCAAATAGTGCACCTCCAGATGACTTTGAACAAAGCCTTAAATCGTTGCCTTCTCTAAAACTAAAATTATTTACTAATACTGACAGGTTTTTTTTCCAGTCTCGATTAGTTTTGATGGTAAATAAAATTGCCTTCTGTCACAGTCTTTGGATAAACAGTACATTTATCATAGCTGTTACATTAAAAAGAGAGATTTTATCTTAAAATAAATGTTTTCAATTATTTTGTAAAGTTATTACAGCGATCAAAGGCAAAGCAGGGTATAGAAGCACTGGAAATCCATATTAAAGGGAGGAATAAAAGAGCAATGGAAAAAGTAGAACTTAAAATAATTTGACACTCCCGTGAAGTCCAAAGTTGATAGGACAGAGATAGATTAAAACTTCCTCATCAGTCCCAGCAATTAAATTACATCCAAAAGAACTGGCTTCTCTGCCATGAATGGCCAAATAAATGACCTATCAAGCCAAATGTTGCTGCTGATTTTAACACAGAAAAACAGTGACATGAGAAACTACTATGAGCAATTAATATTGTGTAGATTGTAGAGAAATGAACTTGGAATTATTATTTTCTTCCCAGTGTTAGTATTCATCCAGAAATTTGTTTATTCCGGTATAGACTAGGTGCCAAGACTGACTCCATTTCAGCTATGGATTTGCTTTTAAGTCTTGAGTAAGCTCTTATATCACAATTTCCTTACCTTCAGTACAATGTGTCCTTACTACTTCGTTGTTGTGAGTTCCTTCATTTCATTTTGGTAAAGCTCTGTAATGGTGCTTTTCGTAGCTTTATTATCAGTGGTTCGTTTGGGCTGTTGTTAGGGGGGGGAGTTGGTCATATTAAGCCTGTGTGAGCTCAACCTGAAACAGTGCTTCATCTATTTGAAATTTCAAAATCAGCCACTGACATTCAAACTGGTAGGTAAGAAGTTTGGAAATTCATGTTTTTAACCTTGAATTGTTCAGAGGCAGCAATGATGAACAACGCTGACTCATACTTTCCCTGCTGTAATAGGCAGGCTCTCCCATAGCTGACAGGAGCTGGTCCCAGATGTTCCAGAATCCAACCCATGGAGACCAAATTTCCATACCCTAAAGCATCAGTTAAGCAGCATTTATTCCTGATGTGACCTAACTGATATCAAATGTAAAGCAATTGCCTGGGAGAATTATATCAAAAGTAATGAGTTCTATTAATGTGACTTTGGATGTTAGAGTCCTACTACTTGGGAGGTTCAGCAGCTTAGCAGGTACCTCTTTAAATGCTGCCCTGAATGCCCAGAGCAACAACAGGTGGAACAAGCCAAAGGGAGCAGTCTCCTTATCCTTCCACATAATACAAAAGGAATTAATTCTACAAAACTTCATGGAAATAGTTTTGTGGCATCCACCTTTAGAGTTATATCTGAATGACCCTTTGAAGTAGAAAAAGCCCACAGGATCTCATCATTCTCATAGCTTAATCAGGAAGAAAAGCTGGATCTTTCATCTTTAAAGCTTTGAGACATCCATGAAATCATTCAAATTTTCCAAGCACTTCACCTCAAAACACCGTTTTTTTTCATTCTTCAGCACAGAAGTCAGAATGGACTGTTTCTTAGCACCCCTATGAGACTACGACGAACTTTTCTATACATAGCCTAAAACAGCATAAAGAGTTATGAAAAATGAAGCAAATGAGAATCCCGTTTCTGTCACTGTTTTGTATTTATGTATGATCTATGTATACACACATAAGTCTATGGGACCTGTCGAGATGCATCCCAGAGTCTTGTGGAAACTGGCTGGTGTAGTTGCCAAGCTACTCTCCACGATATTTGAAAAGTCATGACAGTCAGGTGAAGTTCCTGATGACTGCAGAAAGGGAAACATTGCACCCATTTTTAAAAAGGGTAGAAGGGAGGACCCTGGGAACTATCGACCTGTCAGCCTCACCTCTGTGCCTGGGAAGATCATGGAACAGATCCTCCTAGAAGCTATGCTAAGGCACATGGAGGACAGGGAGATGATATGAGACAGCCAGCATGGCTTCACCAAGGGCAAGTCCAACCTGACCAGCCTAGTGGCCTTCTATAATGAACTGACTACATAGGTGGACAAGGGAAGAGCTATGAATGTCATCTCTCTGGACTTCTGTAAGGCCTTTGACATGGTCCCCCACATGATCCTTCTCTCTAAATTGAAGAGGCATTGACTTGATGGGTGGACTGTTTGGTGGATGAGGTTTGGTGGATGGTTACATACAGAGGGTGGTGGTCAACAGCTCAATGTCCATGTCCAGGTGGAGATCAGTGACAAGTGGTATCCTTCACGAGTCTATATTGGCACCAGTACTGTTTAGTACCTTCATCAATGACATAGACAGTGGGATCAAGTTCACCCTCAGCAAGTTTGCAGATGACATCAAGCTGAGTAGTGCAGTTGACATGCCTTGAGGATGGGATGCCATCCAGAGGGACCTGGGCAAGCTCAAGAAGTGGCCCCCTGTGAATATCATGAGGTCCAACAAGGCCAAGTGCAAGGTCCTGTACCTGGGTAGAGGCAACCCCCGGTATCAATACAGGCTGGGGGATGAAGGGATTGAGAGCAGCCCTGCTGAGAAGGACTTGGGGGTGCTGGTGGATGAAAAGCTGTACATGACCCAACAATGTGCACTCACAGCCCAGAAGGCCAACTGTATTCTGGGCTGCAACAAAAGAAGTGTGGCCAGCATGTTGAGGGAGCCGATTCTGCCTCTGTGCTGCTCTGATGAGACCACACATGGAGTGCTGCATCCAGCTCTGGAGCCCGCAGCACAGGAGAGACATGGATCTGTTGGAGTGAGTCCAGAGGAGTGGCACAAAAATAATCAGAGGGATGGGATATCTCTCCTGTGAGGAAAGGCTGAGAGAATTGGGGTTGTTCAGCCTGGAGAAGAGAAGGTTCAGGGGAGACCTTATAGCAACCTTTCAGTACTTAAAGGGGGCCTACATGAAAGATGGGTACAAACTTTTCAGCAGGGCCTGTTGTGACAGAACAAGGGGTAATGGTTTTAAACTGAAAGAGGGTAGGCTTAGACTAGATATAAGGAAGAAAGGTGTTTTACAATGTGGGTGGTAAAACACTGGAATGGGTTGCCCAGAGAGGCAGTAGTTGGAATAGATGACCTTAAAAGGTCCCTTCCAACCCAAACTATTCTAGGGTTCTATGATTTCAATTTAACTGTGAATGGAGAGACACTGAGGAGGGACAATAAGAAGTAAAACAATGCCTAGAGCAAGATAGCTTCTGAATAAATTTTTCAAGAGAACAAGAGTTGGAATCTTAACTGGTAAATATATGCATGATATTGTTATGTACAGAATCTATTGTAATAAAAGTTGTGATTAATAAAAGGAGAGAAAAAACTAATAAATACTCTGAAAATTTTAGGATTTTGAAGGCAATAGAATTGACAACAGTTAGCCCAATTCTCAACCTCAGAGTTTTAAAAACAGTAGACATTTTTAAAAAAACCCAACAACTAGGATTCAACCTTAAACTAATTAAGTATCAATGTACAAGTCCATGTTTCCACTTACTAATACTGTAGGTGTTAATATGTATTTGTACAATGGAAAACTAGAAATGAATTAGCCAATCTAAAATCCCAGTTAGTAATTCTGAGTCGTAATACTGTATTTCTTTGTGTGTACTATGAATCCATTGATGCACAGCCCTCATCATGGTAGTTGTTCTCTACAGTTCAATAATCACGGATTTAATATTTAATAAACAACGTTATACCAATAACAATATACCCTGCACATTCTGACATTTTAATAGTAAGCATGATAAACAAAGAGATGTAAGGTTTATTGAGTTTGTTTTCTTTTGTGTTTTGGGTTCTTTTTACCAGAGTAACTGAGCCAGTTGGCTAAAGAAAACAAACTTTCAGTCCCGCAAGGCTTGCTTTATTTTAAACTCTTTCTTTCCCTACCAACATTACATTTGTAATGTCATTAACAAATCTAAAGGTAGAGTGACAAAGCTTTTATAAATATATATGTATGCATATATATAATGTAGACGTGTATATATATGTGTGTGTGTGTGTAAATGTGGATATATATTTGAGAAGAAAGATGTTAAAGCTATGGAGTAAACAGAATTCATACTCTGGCTGTGGAACAAACCCCTGTGACTTTGTCCTGTTTAATACCAGAGCAGCCACCAACTAGCTGCTAAACAAAGCCATACAGTTCAGTTTTGCTTACAAATAAAAATGTGCAAATATTCCTGGTTTTAGAAGCAATACAATACAGAACCATTTTATTGAATCATATTTTAAGGTCAGATTATCATCCATGACCCACCAGGCTATTCTGGCAGTCAGAAATTGAAGCGAGTCTCTCACCATCAGCGGGGATGCACGGAGGAATCCCTAAAAATGACGGCTATAAAATGTTTTTTTCAAGAACAGAATCACGTATGCTCCCAATCACAAAGCAGGATCAGAATTTCTGTATCTCTTTCCAGTGCAAAATGAAGATTTTTGTTTAAAACAGCTGTCAGCAAAGGCTAAGTGGCTAGGCTTCATACACTGCTCAACTATTCATTTGTTCTAGAGCCATCCACATTTCCCTTCACCTCTTTTGGGAAACTGAACCTATTTTAAAGGGAAACCTCTCCAGTCAATATGTCTATAACCAGGGAATCAAGATCAGCAGAAGAGTAAATCTATACTTCAGAAGTCAGAGTATACTTCAGAAGTCAGAGATCAGAATTTGAGATTTCCAAATCTGTTGATCTAGCTCCCTGATCATCCAGACCTGTGGTCAGGGAATCGTGAATGTCCCCAAGGTCCCCATATAAGCTTCTACTGCTATTTCCTCACTTCCTCTATTTCTACGCTAGAATGTAGTACAAAATAACAACATCCACAATGCAGCAAAACTCTGTTCAAACCTGAGTGCTTCAAATCTTCATTTTCAGTGTTTATTTGGACAGCTAATATAAAGCACAAGAGTCAAAAGTGCTGCAGGTCATCCATTTCCATTAAAATCACCAGCCAATTGCATGAATTCTCTATAAACCTCACTTCTGCAGAATTCAGGTGCCTAAAAGTAAAGGTTAACTGAATTTCTGTCATTTTAAAAATCAAGATGCATTGTCATCCCTGAGCTATTTTTACCCTACACACCACATTCTTGTACATACTTTGAGTCAAACCCAGATATGTGATCAGGAGGCAGAGGCATGCTTTAGGTGATGAACCCTGATTTAGCTTCCGTCATGAGGAGGATGCAAGCCCCAGTGCATGGTTTAAATTTACCTCGTGTAACTGTGTTCATGCCATGAATGAAGACAAACCTGTACTGCTGCTGCTGTTGTCCTCGCTCTGAAGGCTGGGAAAGACCAGCGTGCAGATTTCATTACTTCTGCGCTCTTGAGGATATGCCCTAGATTCAGTCCTCAAGTTCAGGCTCCGTTTCTCAGCCCTGCTATGCAACAGGCCAAGCTGTACTGGCACCTACAGGAAATTTTCCTCTAGCAGCTTGCGACAAACAGCTTTTTAAATGAAAACTGACCGTAAAAAATAAATATGCTGTATACAAATTCAAAAGTATACCTAGGTATGTATACAAAGAACAGAAAACCTATTGCATCTGACAAATGTTGGGATATCCTACTTGTAAGTCTGTCCTTTAGAGCCACCATCTTCATTCACTGGTTTTGCACAAACTGTCTTTAAGTACTGAGCTGCATTTCTATTGTAAAATGAGGAAGCTTTTAATGATTTAGAATAATTTTGATAAAGTAGTGATATAATTTTTATTACTTCCCCAGTAATGGTTTCACCAGTAGTTCTTAGGAGGTAGCATACAGAAGGGTGTCTTGCCTCTGGTCCTTGCTTCATCTCCTACTTGTTCATCCTAAAAGCTTCTTTTGATTGAGTTAGAAAAAAAAATCAAGTAGGCAAATGTATACATATAGCTAATAGCATGCACACAGTTTGACTTCCTCCACAGCACATTGCTTACATACACAAGCGAGATAGAAATTAATGCTAAGATGAAAAGCACTTTTCATCTCTAAGACCCTATTTCCTATCACATAAAACTTTCTAAAAATATGTCCCTTTTGAGATATATATTTGCAATTTCAACACTAGCAATGCCAGCCAAAGTGGGAACTTTGAAGGAAATGTTAAGCTCAATCAGTTCAATCATTAAAGTTATGCAAATGGAAAACCACGTTTCTTCTTTTTAAACATTGCTACATTTCTGTTGCAATCATAAGATTCAAGAAGTGAGGATGGCATATAAATGTCAAAAACTTGACAGCATCATAGGGTGAAATCCAGTCCCAGCTGTGGTCAATAGCAGAGCTTCTCTGTGTTTCAACAGGAACATGATTTTACTTACGATCTTCACAGAGCAACTGAGAACTGACACAAGTTTAAAAGTGAAACTGTTGAGATTACTTGTCTGTAGGAGCAGACAGCAAATTTTCACTGTGTGCTACTAGCTTAGGAAGTTCTGAAGCAAAGGGCACTAAACCAAAAGAGTAATAGTAAGGCACACTTGTACTG
The DNA here is from genome assembly GCF_023634085.1 of Falco cherrug. Taxonomy (NCBI): domain Eukaryota; kingdom Metazoa; phylum Chordata; class Aves; order Falconiformes; family Falconidae; genus Falco; species Falco cherrug. The sequence continues at coordinate 45,833,631 of NC_073705.1, forward strand.
CACATCATATGATGTCATTGTTATTACATTTTGACAGTACTCACTGTCACGTGGAAAGGAATCAAGATAAATGTCACGTTCCTTGTCATGAGACCATGGTGGGTGCAGCAGTGTCCTCCAAGAGGCAAGGTTTTTCTCGGAGGCTGGTGCTGCTTTGCAGTTCAGCACCTATCATTACATATCTGTTTCAAATATATGAAGAATAAGTTGTATAAACAGTGAGGAAACCTGCTTTCTCCTACTTTGTTCAGGGTATGTGCTGGAAGATACTCCTCCCGTGAGGCCAGCTGTAGTATTCCCTGCCTAACCAGAGTACTGTGAGTGGTGGAATGGGGGTTTCCTTCCTCACAACATTCCATGCCTTTATTACTGAATCAAATAGATCTTTAATTAGAAAACATTTTCTTCTTAAAAGCAAGTAAGATAAGGAGGATCACCATTTAATGAAATATATTCCTCTTGTTCTGACATCTTTCTTATTACAATAAGTTTTTTGGGTTGGCAGTCAGCTTTCAAAGTGACTTGTGCAACAGATGCTTGCCTTTGCCACTGGGTCTTCTTTATTTGTAAAAACCAACACAAACAGCAAACAAAAACCCCACCCAAACCAAAGAAAATTAATGTTTGAACTAATTCTAAGCAGAAAAACTCTGAATAACATGTTTTTGAAATCATTGTTCAAAAATGTCACTTATGGCATTGCAGTAATTCATTCAGATGTTTCATAGTGAGTATACTGAATTAAAGAGATATTTCCTATTAGTATAGAAAATTCTATGTTCTTATTATCAAACTTCTATGAAGTCTGCAATTGAGTCAAGCAAATCAAAGTCAGACTTACTGTAAGAGCCAAATTTTAACATCCCTACACAATCTGAATTGCCTTTTAGCTCACAAAGGGCTATGCTCACTATTTTTAGAAAATAACAAGAGACTGAGATTGCTTGGTTTTAAATGTATTGTAAAGTCCTCATGTCTCTGAGAATCTTGAGAAGCATTAAGAAGATACAGCTATGGCCAAGGTAGCAGGAAATCAAAACCAACCAGAAAGATGGAGTGGGTGGGGGGGTGGTGGATGAAGCAGGTTCAAACTGAGAGCAGGAGCAAGTACAATCTCTTCTTCTGAAGCTATGAAGGTCAGTTTTTATATTCAAATAATGTCTAATGTACTGGAGTATAAAGAGTTTGCATTTTTATTCTAATTTATTTTTCTTTCAAGTTCAGAATCACCAGCAAAGAAAATTACTCTAATTGCAATGCTCTGCATACAAATAGTGATTACGGCTTAGAGGATAGTTAGGACAGGACACCACAGAACTTATTAGATCAAATTAAGTGATGCCTACACCATACCAATTTTTTAAAAGTAGATAAATCAAGTTAAGCTCTTTTAGAAAACCTAAATATTTATGACCAAAAAATTATGGGTGTCAAACCTGCCGGGCACCAGTTATGTGATCTCTGATTCAGAACTATGAAATAATCATAGGAAAATGCACTCACAATGTAGGATGACATTAAAAACCAACAGCAGAAAAATCAATTTTAATTAGTTCCCAAAGAATGAATATGTAAAGACCAAAAACCTTTCTCCGATATATTAACATAGCTAATTTTTTACTTGGTTAGGTTTATAAAATTCATCAAAGGGATGCTGAGTGACTGAAAAGGTGCACACGAACCACTGAAATAGCAAATTGCATACAGAGAGATTTCTATGATTCCAGAAAGTTTTTGTTTGGTTGGTTTTTAAAAAGTATTCTCTTATAGAGTTAAATACAACTATCTGGAGGACAGCACAATTCTCTAAGGTTGCATGTTCAGAATGAAGTATTTCAACATACTATTTATGGCAAAAATAAAATTGTCCAGAGGGGAAAAAAAAATGGCCACTTCAAATACTAGAACTTGTAATTTTAAAATTTTAATTTGATTCTACTTATAATGGATATATTTTGGATAGTATTTTACAGATATGTGGTATCATAGCAGAAGCTAGCTGAGTTCTGTCCCATTATTTGAATACAAGCACCATTTTCCTCCTAAAGCAAACACAGTCTATGCTTTTTCCTGAGCAGCAGAACACAAGTCTAGCTAGTGGCTGAGATTTTAAGTTATGCGTTTTTATTTTGTTTCCACTAAAGTTTAATTTTCTGGCTTTTAATTGAAAAAAGTTACCCTGTTATTACATGCCAATGATGACAGAATGATGGATTAGGTCAGGCACTGTCTGTGCATGAGTGGTGAGACAATGAAGGACAAGTAATCTCTTCCACCACTTTTGCATTTCTTGTAGCCTGTAAAGCAGTTTCTTTAGTTTTAAATATGTTCTTGTTTGTATACTACAGATATTATATATAGTGCTTTGTTCATATAAGCTTATCTTCATTTTTTAATAATCCCTGCCGGTAATAAAAGACTCCAGGGAGTTAACACTTGAATAGCTTTAACTGAGACGTGGCTGAAAAGCACTTTAGGTACTCTCTAGTAGTCATACCTTTCTTGAAAAGCTCTATTTCATCACATAGCTGATTCCTGGATGCCTATATGGTCCACCCATACTACATGTCCAGCTCAAGGCAAGTAACCCTGCAAAACTGAGGTTTTGGTATCTGTACAACTAGTGGAAATCTCAGGTTTCCAATTGCATTGCAGAATGCATAGTGTGTTTTAAGGAAAGGTGGAAGTAAGTGTATGGAACTAGTGCTTTTTGCATGGGTAATGGATTAAAAAAAAATACTGTAACATTCTCTCACCATCTGGTATGTAAAATTGTAATTCTTTCTTATAAAAATGTTGGTGTTGGAACTGTAATATCTAGTCAACCAAATCTCAGCCTTCAACAGGCACTGAGTTAAATCAGTATTTCTGCAGTGTTTGTATGACATACTAACCCTAAAAGCAGTACTGTTGATAAATACATTATGGGTGCTCTAAGCACTGCTACTAAAACAAGACAAATGAAACCGTGGCATGTTGAGGACAAGAATAACTTTCATGATGAATAATTTTTAAAATATTACTTCACTGGTTTATGAATGCAGTTCAACTGGCTTTTTCTTAATAGAAAAAGTAAATGTGTAGATTAATCAGGATTCAAATGATACTCTGTACAGATGATTTTGGAATCCTCCTCCTCAAAGCTCATGGATGTGCTATTAATATGGTCGCAGAATATACTATGAATATGTCCATACAGGTCAACTACAACTACAGCAGACCAAGAGCCCCCAGGCTGACAGAGGGAGGTTTTAGCTATTGACAGAGAAATAGCAATCAGTAGAAACCAAAAATTAAAGGAAGGAAATCTCATGATAGAATACTCTGAACGGTAGTAGCTGGTATTACAGAGATGGTATGCTGTTGAATTGATCTCCTGGCTTCCACAGTAGAACGATACCTTTAAAAAAAGGCATAGGTAAGACAAGTTGTTGATGACAGATTTCATATGAGTTTCCTATTCTTTTATGGCTTGCTTTTAGCACTGTGTTGCTACATTTATGATTAATGACACTTTTAGGGTTTTTTACCTCATACTGAAAAACCTCTGTTAATGGTAGAAAATGAGAGACATGTTTTTGGGAAACACCATAACCAAATAATAGGGCTGCAGAAAGTCTTTTGTCTACAACCCAACAAGAGTTTAGAAAATCTAGATGAGATCCTTTTCCCAAGGACCTGCAAAGGTCAGTCTGATAGGTGGTAGCATTGAGTGCCAGGACATGGAAGAGTCTGTCCTAGTGCATACTTAAGGAGCTGTGCTGGGCTTCACATCAGAAAACCCTGTCAGACATACACACTACTACTGCAATGCTGTTTATAGAATACTTGCAGGGCTGGGCAGTGACTGGAATTTAACATGGAAACAGTTTTCTTGATTTCACTGTTATTGGTCCCAGGCTTAAAATTAAACTCGAGCTTATGTACTTAATTTACCTAATTGCTTTTCTGTCTGAGGTCTCTGTACTTAAATTGTTAGCATATCATCCGAACAGGCTGTAAATTATAGTTTTATATATCAATGCATAAATGTAAAAGTATTGATGTACAGTCTGCCACCACGGGACGTTGTATAATTTACACATCCATTATGCAGCCACAAACACATAGATCCATATCATCCTGAGCAGCTGTATCCAAGCTGTCTAGATTTTAGCCAACGCTACCCATTTATTCTTAAACCACTAGTGCTAGCATTGTTTTAACACACTAGGCAGACACGTTTGCCAGAGCAATCCTAGAAGTCATCTAACTGCACTAACTGTATAACAAGGCAAAATTCTCTTTCTGCCTGCCACCTTTCATCCCCTCAGACAAGCAGAATTTTGCCTTGTAACTGTAATCACAGTGCCCAAGTTAAATGCTGTTGTAATAATCTGGAAAACACTGCTATCCTATACGTCTAGACAGAGTTTTCAATGCTCCCACAGAATCAGGGGTAAGATCCCCCTTCCCTGAGGAAACAGCTTGTGAACCCTCTACCCAACCCCACAGCTCTAACGAAGCAAGCCTGAACAGTGAGCTTAGGGCAGAGTGATACTGCCGTCTGTTCAGCCCATTGACAGTCCCTAAAGATTTAACCATGCATGGACACGGACAAAAATATCGAGGGGACGTGTAGTGTGTAGGTTCAGGAGTGTGTCATTAGGCGTGGTTTCGTCACACATTGTGCTCAGCAGCAGCTACAAAAGTTCCCCTGTCTGACTCTCCAGTGAGGTGTGTGTTTTGAAGAGCTGACGCCAAGTGAGTTGTGGCAGAATGCTATCAAATGCAAAGATAAGTTTTCTTGCAGGTTTTGCAATATGCCTATCAGATCTGTAATTTTATTTCTCGTACACTGCCAACACATTTTTTATACAGTGTTGAATACCTACCTGGCAGGTTGCATCTGACACCGAAGGCATTTGTTTGTCAGAGACTAAGATTCTTCGGAAGGCATTTATTGTTTTCCTTCCTCTCCTTCTCTTTTCCCTTCTACTTTTTTTCTGTCTTTCTTTGGTTTTTAAGTGTCTGTTCTGCATTGTGTGCTACAGAACAGGTTAATTTCTCTCTGGAACACTTGGTGGATTCAGTCCAACCAAGAATCCTTCACAGGGTTTGTTTAACCATTTTGGCATAAACTGTAAATATGTAAAATTGTCTGTTGCTATTTGATCTGTAAGCTTTGATGTGATCATTCTGCGTGTCTGCAATTGCACATCTGTAAGACCCTCCTCTCGGAATTAACTTTTTCCCTCCCCAGTGCAGCTTCTACTCCTATGACAGGCCTTTCACAGAAAGGCTGAGAGTCAGAAAGTGACCTTCTAACCTCAGACAAGGAACCAACAAAAAGAATAACCTTATTTGTCCTGAAGAGAATGGAATTTTTGTCTACATTCAATTAAAATTGGAAAGTGAATTTGATCAAAAGGAAGAATTCTATCTTAGTTCCAATACAGTATAATTTCATTCTTTGGTAAGGCTTTTTACTTCCAGGACAGGTAATAGTTTCCTTGCAGTGGCCCTGCCTCAGTCAATTCCCAGCTTTTACCCTGAGATTCTGTCTCCAGGCAACTTCATTCACATGTCCAGGACCAACACACAAGCCAGCCCAAGGCTTGGTGTCCATTACAAAGCTTGACCCACTGGCAGAGATACTGCAGGCTTCAGTTCACAGTTCCGTTCTCTGCTAGCTCCCACATGCCCTCTGAGAAAGCTCTTGACATCTCCAAGACCTAGCTGAGTAACAGCAGGAGCAAGTGCCTTCACTGCTCCTTTTCCATTTTGTTAGTACAGGTCATGAAGGCTCCAAGGTGAAACTGTGTTGCACACAAACTTGCCCTGCACAACCAGTTGTCCGTCTTGGCTAAACCTTCAGGCTTTCCTCTAACATGAATAATTATTCAGAGTTTATTTACTGCAACAGTATTAGAACCTTTTGTAAGACAAGGACTGTTCTGCAATCACAGTATGAATCAAGATAACAATACTGCAGTTAGTAAGATATATTACTGCATTTGATATACCCATTCCCCGCCCTGCCCCGGCTTTATAGAAAACTAAGACTCATACAGTGTTTGGTTTTTTGTTTGTTTGGTTTTGGTGTTTGTTTTTTTTTTTTTTCCTTTACACTTGCTATGCTTCTTTTCAGGATTATAATAGGTCTTGGCTAGGGGCTTGGGAACCTCTTAAATACTGCTCTTGCTTTGTCATAGAAAGCAGAGCACTAGACTAAATCCATGTATAATTTTCTTTTTTTCAGAAGAATGAGGCATAGGACAGTTACCATAACTTCAGTATCATTTCAGAAGGGCATGATCTGTCCTTAAATATTTTTCTAGTCACTAACTTCTGCTTTTATGACATGATTATTGTTTAAATGTAGAAGAAAGCAAGAGAGCTTTTATATGTTGTGGGTGTTTTCACCTGCTGTATGTAGAAAAAAAAAAGCCCACAGCTTGAAGCACATCAGAGTAGCAGTGTTAATTAGGTATTGGTATATCATACAAGGAAAAGAAACAAAAAAAGACTGAAAAAGTATACAGCCTAGTAAAGTTTTAGTATCCTAAAGATACACAAAAAGTTCTCAAAGGGAAACATAAATTATGAATGGGGAACACTTACGATTCTTAAAAGGGATAATCAATAATAAATACAGGGAAAAAGGACAAATTATTCCATTTTAGTCTGTGTAAAGAACAGGATGATACATCTGTATGCAAACCTTCAGGTAATCAGATAGCTTTTTACAAATGACCCTTGCATATCACACATGGCACCTTCCTGTAGAAATTATAACTGTTAATCTCACGTAATACATACATGCGGTGACAGCATCTATCAGGACATTTGCAACCAACAGAAATGAGAATCCTTAAAGAGTATGGATTTTCTGAATCCATTTAAGACCTCAAAACGTTCCAGACCAAATTTTTCATTGGAACAAGTCCTTTACAGTTCTAAAATTTTTACAAGCAGTCTTTCATATGTTTTATGAAGCCAATGCTTCCAAAACATAATGTAACTATGTTACTAATCATGATGAGAACCCGTAAAGCATTCCAGATAGATAAAATTTAAAGATTTAAAATCTTAGAAGACTGTGGTATCCACAGGCATTTATGTTTGCTTTCTGAAATTAACTGACAAGTCAACTGAAGGAAAAATCAGATTAAACCAAACTGGAATCGACATTCACACAGAAATCTGGAAAGATCAAGAGACATAGAGAATAGTTTGTACTAGCTGAGACTTGGTCTCATGTCTATCAGAGTCAACAATGAACAGTCACACAGTCAGCTGGAGCTGAGCAGGACTTAGATCAGATGTGCCAGCAGGCATCAGGCTTTCACTTGCTCCTATTCTTAGAGCCAGATGCTTGGAGCTACCTCACTTGTAGCCACGTAGGTATTTTTGGAGCATGGAATTTCCAGCCTTTTAATTTCTATGTTCAAGTACAGCCTCACAGACAGCCTTGCCCTACAATTCTAATTGGGCCCAGTAGAAAATATGAAGATTTGAGCATTTGTTTCAAATTGGAAGGCAACCAAATTTTTGAAAGCTTCCTTAAAATGGAGTTGCTTTTCTCTACTCAGATTGAAATGCTGGATGAAATGTTAAAGAGTAATATTGAATTGGCCCTCCTGAGCCAAAATTTTTATTCATTACCTTTTCTTCCCTCATTTGTTTGGCTTTTTCCCTTGTTCAAAAAAGATGATTTCCAGATTAGGACATTATATAAGAATATTTCATACATGGACAAAATTATTCTCTGCTTCACTCTCCTTGATATTCCTCAGTACAAATATTCGGGGAGTCAGTGAAACAAGAGTGTGCATTCTGCAGCTGAATTACGTTACAACAACACAGATGGAACTTTAGATGTAAAGCTGTATTTTTAGCCAAAGCACAGTTGAAGCGGTGTCATCCAATGTAGTCAGAGACATACAGAAAGACGCTCGCCGTAATACACGTTTATCACTTTTAGTGAATGGCTGATACACACTGCCTTGTGTACCCTGTCTTTGAGAAGTGCAATCATTTAAAATATATATTTTTCCTTTAACAGGAATGAATGGAGTATTCTGTTCCAATATGTGGCCTCATACTGGTGCTTCATTTAGCTAGTACTCAAACTATACCTCCAGTTTTCCCTTTGTGAGTACCTGTGTGTAAAAACTGATATTTTCATGGGCACATGTGTAATTGCTCCAGGGTGAAACATTTGCCATTTCTGTCAGATAAAGCATTCTTTGTAAAAATACATTCATTGTAAGAATTGTGAAATTCCACCTCCAGAGCACAGGTGTGAATTTCCATACATTTGCAAGTGTCAGAGGGACTGTTTAACATTTTCATGGTAAAATAATCATTTCCAACAGCAAAATCCCCTCATTTCATGAAGAATTTGAGGTGGGATCAGAAACATTTAACTTTTTCAAGGTATTGCTGTGATGTTTCTCTGGGACAGAGAGATCTTATTATTTCTGGTATATTGCGTATCTGGGCTTAAAATTTAGAAAAAAATATCATACTAAAATAGGAATTTGAGCACTGGAATGATTCAGAATTCAAAAGAACTAAGAAAGGCTGGGGTTTGAGCACAGTTCTCTGCACAGACACATATTCAGAGCTCTCAGTTCCTGGGCTTTGATGTACCATACAGACACATCAGCGAGGTGCTGGACAAAACTTTCTGGAAGGATGAATATACACCCCTCCAACAGTCTGATCAAGGAATAGCTTGCAAGTATACATAAGGGCAGCAGCAGCAGCCCCTCATCGCTCTAGGCTGTCACTAGGTTTAAAAGATTAAAAAACCATTCGAAGCAACTCTTCACCAAGCCCTTCCCCATTAAAGAACATTACTGTTACGACTCTGTGAGGAGTAAAGAAAGGTCTAAAAGATCCATTACATGTTGGAGGCTTTGGAGCCTCTTCTGGAAAAATGCTGGATTTTGCATTGCTTTATATTCCTGGTAAACAGGATGCAGATCTTGGGAACAGGCTAGGGAGAAGTATTCCTGGGAAAAAAGGGTTTAAAGAGAGAATCAGCCAAGGAGGGAACATGGGAAGGAACAGGCTGCTTCTGGGAAAGCCTGTTGCTCACAGTAAGGGAAGCACTACTTTTCCAAAGAAAAGATGCCATGGAACACCCAAAGGATTGCTGTTTGTAATCTAACTGACACTAAGCAGTCATCACAAGGTAGTTGGTGTTTTCTCAGGTGTTTAATGTTTAAGAAGGTGAAAACGTGGATTCATACTTCATAGTAAGAAGCCTTCAATAATTTTTAATAAAGCAAAGAGTCAGAAACAGCTTTTTGAATGCTGTTTTCCGTGTTTTCCTTCCCAATGGGAAATAAGAGAGGACAGATAGAAGCCACACAAGGCTGGAGAGCGTGGGTGGTCAGGGTGCTAAATGTTAGGTAACTCAGCAGTTTAGTTGGCTCTGTTATGTATCCATGACTACACCTTGAGTCCTCCCCAGAAACAGCATTTAATTCATCTCAGAAAAGCAAAAAAGTTAATTATTGAATAAATGATAGAGCCCCACCTACTGTTGTTTTATTGTATCCATTTCTAGATACATATAGACAGTTAATGCAAATATAATTCATTAGCGTTTGGGTGGGCATTTCTTTTATAGGAGCCCTGATTATGGATTATGATCCTACAGTGTGTATGTTTTACATACACACATGACTACTTAACTTGCAGTTAAAATCTAGAAATAGAAGTGACTTTCTTTCCATCACTGTGTGGTTCAGGCTTTCCTGGTTTATATGAGCATACATACATACAAAAAGCTCCCCAGGGAAAGATTAATTTTTTTCAAAAATCCCTGAAAATCTTTTGGTCAGGAGTTAACAGAACAAATACTAATTTCACTAGCAACACTAGGGTTTACAGTCACAGAGGTTCCATCACCTATTACCGTCTTTACCAGATTATCTGACGCGTGATGTTTTCCAGCCAGATACTCTCTGCTCATGTGTAGGGGAGAACACAGTATTCCAGCACTGTGAACACCCCTTGAAGTGGCAGGAGTTTTGTAGTCCAAATAGAATAGCCTAAACACAACATGCACGGAAGATAGGATATACATTATTCTCATTCTAAGTAAGCGGAAACAGTACGCAGGAAGATAGTGAAGGTGCCATCCAATTAAATGTCTTGCCCTGGCTGACACCTATCCAATACGTCCCCTGCTCATAAAGAATGCAACACAGAAGTGAACTCCCAGCACACATGAGGCTTTTAAAAAAGCCTTTCACCTCCCTCCTTGTCATTTCCTTTGCTTTTATTTTAGTTTCATGTGAACTGTAATTCCTGTTGCAAAGGGAATTCTTGAAGGAACTTTCCTGATATCCCATGTCCAAAGTGGGAGGTATATTTTGAAAATGCCAAAAATGCATTCTTGTAACCTGTTGCAATAATAAATCAGTATCACATTTTGCTGGGAACATCCTTTCTTTCAAGTGTTACCACTTACTACAAGTTCACAGTTTGGTGCGATTTTAAAATAGCAGCACAACTGTGTCAAAACTACAAGGAAAAAAGACCTTGTGCAAGCAAAGTGAATAGAAATAGCTAATGAAATGTGACAGCTGGAGGAAAGGACCAATTCATGTATCGCACTGAGAATGGCAACAAGCTTCAAAAACCTGTTGTTAGCTGGCAGCAATTGTTCTGTTCTGTCAGTTTAATAGGAGATAAGCCAAAAAGATGGAAGGAAGTGCTCCATATTATAAGTACACTCATTTCCACAATTTCACTGTAGTGTTTTGATAATGCTTTTCAACAAAGCTTTCCAAAATACGGTTGCCAGTGTCTTAATAAAGCTAAATGGATATTAATTCACAAGTTCTATTTGAGTATTAACTTCTTCAAATGAAGTACAGACATCTGTCTAGCCTGATCTCCCCTTTTTTTGCTTAATGGTAATACTGGCTGGCAGCAGCTAATATGGTTTCCCTGCCCCCCCCAAAAAATATATTTGAACATTTGAGACTAGTCAAGTAAAAGACATGGTCATAAATATTGATTGGTTGTTGTTTAAGTTATGCAAAATATTTGATGACAGAGCGCTGAAAATATTAATATTATTTTAATTTTGGCAAAACTGTGAGATATAGATTTAGCTGAAAAATCTGACATTTTCTAAACAATATATTTAAACACATTATATATGATGGTATTTTCAAAACCTGAATGTTTACAAAATTATAGTAAGCACTGATAACTCGCGAATGAGAGAGAACATCTTGTTCTTGGTGCAATGAAGCATTCTACACCAACCTCAAAATATATAAGTTTTCACTAATTCAGAAAAAAAATAAATCTGCTTTACTTTAACTGTAAATGATTCTGGTTTGTTTTCTGTTTGACCACTGTACGCAAAAAGGAAATTTTGAACTTTCCAGTTTTCAATACTGAAGAGTTGAATAGATTCATATGATTCTCTTCAAACAAAGTAAAGACTTTTTATAAGTCTGTGCAAGAAACAAAACCTGTCCTTTCTAGCATCCCTGAAGAAAGCAAATCCAGAATGCTGGACAGGGAAGAAGCACCAGAAATGGAAAAAATTAGCAAACCTCATTCATCACTATGTGCCTGATAAATCAAATTAGAAGTGTGTGGATAGAACATTATTTTGAACTTTCTTCTCTCCTCCTGCTTCCCTTGCCACCATTAAAATCTGAGGTGTAGCTGAGCTCCCACCTGTCTTCAGAAGCCATCTGCTGTGCTTGCCCACATATATACATTAGCTGATTAAGCAAGATGTGCAGTATTACATGCAAGAGAACATGCCTGGTAAGAACAGGCTCCTGCTGTCTTGAGAACAACTTTTTAGAACTTAAAAGCATGCACAGGTATTGGATATAGTGTGACAACATTTGAGTTTAAACTATATGTATATATGATAGGTTTATTACATCCATTAAAAGCTTTGGTTTTATTTTTAGTATGATGTTTAGTATGTATGTAACATATATTACTTCCTTATCAAAATCAATAGAGGATTAAGAATGCTGTTTTGAAAACTGTATTTAAGAGCCAAGTTGCTCCCTGAGTATTTGGATCATATCCTTGAACGCATGACATTATTTTTTTGCGTGGCACAGACTAAAAGTCTAACATTTCTAAGTTCTTCTGCAGAATTATATTTTTAAAGGATGAACTACACAACGCCTTTGATGTTTGCATGATACTAGGACAATAGTGCATTAAACAGTCTATTTTTTCCCTCTGGGACATCACTACAAAGCTGTGGCAGAACAAAGTATTAGTTAAATACAAGTGCCAAAATCCAATGGCAAAAGAGACAGGAACCTAAAATGGTGCAAAATACTTCTGGCAATTTTATATCAATACATTTTATTGTTGTCTATAGCACCAGGAAGACAGACCATATAGTCTGTGGCATTTCTTTAGCACCGGCTCAAAGAATTTATGAGATGTAGTTCTTACTATTAAATTACTAAAATAATTTACCCTGAAAAAAATAAATAACAGTAAATCTAATATTTAATGCAATAATTTGCTAAATATTTGAAAAATTTTCTAGACTGCTGAATAACTCACTATTGAAATCCTTCTCTGATTTCTGGATCCGATTTTAAAACATAAGCCCTCCTCTAAACATACAGGCTGTGGTTGTGTTGGCTGACATCTATACATTTGACAATCTCAGCTGGGTTCTTACTCTGTCTTGTTCTCTAAAATGACAAGGCTTCCTGAGAGGCAATGTAGCTAGGAGGTAGGAAAGGAAGTACAATTTTGAGTCAGGATGAATAGGATATAGGCCTGTCATAAACAGTTTCTGACAAACTAAATATGAAATTAAGAAATGCGAGTACACCTACTACTAATTTTCCAGAATGCTCACCATTCTGTCCTTACAAATACACCCAGACTAAATACATTCCAAGCAGATATCAAAGTCTTGTGAAGCATAACTATTTTTTAAACATCCATATTGCAAAAAAACCAACCCACAGAATCCTCATTCCCAGTTAGGACCTGTGTGAATATTAATTTTTGCATCACATGGGAGTGTGAAAAATGGAATTTTCTCTAGGACAGATCAAATGAATGGGATTAAATTTGAAGAGCTGGACACTTGGAATAACTCCATTGACTTTTCAGCATTAGGCAGCTTTAGACCACTTGAGAGTCTGGCCTAAGCTACATATTAATCTGTTTAAAGTATTTCCAGCATTCCAGTAGTGTCTTCTAATAACAGCCTGAAAAGTATGTTGCAGGCCTAAAAGTATTTTAATATTAGGTGTATCTTCCCTTCATAGAACAAATTCAATGGAGAAAAAAAAAATAGGAATATCTGAATTATTGTAACTGCAAACTCATATTCCTACCCTGATACTACCTTAACGATATCAAGAAGGAGGAGATTTTCCAACGATACTCATGTGAACTTCAACTTAAGTTATAGAAAAGTAGTTTTCACTATCACACTTTCAGAACAGGCAAATTAACGATTACAGCAAAGTGTAAAGTGAAACTGGAGACTGCAAATATAATGCGCACAGGTTTGAGAGGCATATACGCTTATATTTTAGAACGAAAGAAGCTTTAGAAAGTTAAATATAGCATATCTATACCAACTGGCTCCACCTATTTCTCTTATGTATAAAATGTTCTGAACCACAAAGGTTTTGCTGCCAGCCTCCAGTATAATTGACTCCTAAGAGAAAGGCAACTTTTAATGGCAAGTTCAATGCTATTTAATGGTGGTGATTTTTAAATACAGCAAAGCAAGAGAATATCAGCACAGCTAAATGCTACAGACTGTGGGAACACATTTCTGGTTGCACTTTTTTTTTTTTTTTTTTAATCTTTATTTTCCAGGTATATCAGCTACATCAGTGCAAGAGATTTCAGATTGACTTCATAAACCTATGAATTTTCCAAATCAAAAAAGGAACACTGCAAACTCCCAGGGAAAGCCCTTTGCACTCCTGGCATGCTCTGCCTTTGTCTTCTCATGCATTAAAACTTTAATCATGACCTAGCAAGGTTCTATAATAACAGTAAGCAAAAAACCTCCCTCTTTTTCTGTCTGTACTGCCTCTTGTAAAGATACCCATATTCTTTTAACTTAGATGACTATATAGATCAATATTTCTACAGAGGCATACAGGTCAGCATAGTTGCAAAACTTCCTTGAAAAGCCACGTAAATTCTCAGCCACCACCCATCAGTGAGCTCCTGGAGAAGCTGGGCTGACTAGTTAAGATCTGTCTGCAGTGACTGCTGAGTAGACATGCCCTGTGTCATTAGAGAGAGAAGGGAAGTATAGAGAACGTATGAGCAGTAAATGCAATGGTGGAACTTTATAAATAACCTAAAGAAGCTATTATTCATTGAACATTATAAAAAGCCAGAAGTTAGGTTTCTAAATTCCAATAAAAACTGAAAGAAGCTGGGTAACTAATACTCCTTCAAAATCCTATTTCTGAGTTATATACAGAATGATTAAGTAGTTCAAAGAAGTGAGAACAGCTTAAATCTTAAGGATAACTAGAGAATTTTCTACCAGGTCTCACCTTTGTCAGCAGGGCTGTTGTGTTGCAAAAAGAAAAAAAAATATCTGATGGATCTGATGCTTTATATCAACTGTTGTTACCACTTTATTACAATCTCTCTCCCTTGCTGCCCCCCCCCCCCCCCCCCCCCCCAATACTCTGGACATAATTACATATACTAATGTGCACTGCCACTTCACTAAGCCCTCCTGGCCTTTGTCTAAGTATAGCCCAGTTTAAACACTAACTTCCCATCTAACTCTGAATGATAGATTTTCCCTGAATTAATGTCATCTACCTTCACCTGATATTTCATTGCATTTATGCAAAATAAAAGCCTAGTAAGTTCACAATGCCTATCCTTCTTTTGTCTTTTATCTCATGTACCAAATAGTCAAGTTATATTGGATCCATACGAACCTGTAATTGTTCTTAGATCTGTTTATCTACGTTTTTTATCAACGAAATCGTTAAGTACATTTCTGCAAAGTCTTTATCTGTCAAGTAATTTCTCTACACTGGCACACATTTTAAAATGGCTGACTCAATAGGTTATGGCTGAAATAAAAATAACCTTCCATGAAGCATTCAGCTACCACACATTTTCAGCCCAAACTGCTTAAGATTTGCAAATCTGTAAGTATTTGAAAACATAGATCTTTATCCTTTAATGAAGCCATTTTTTTTTTATAGTAACAGGCATATTAACCTTGATGTTCTACTCTATAATTTGACAAATTATACATGGTTTACCAGAGTTTAGTTTCACTTCCTCTGTGGAACTCTCATGTTTTAATTAGGTGAACTCCTACAACATAACTGAGTAGACTATGTGGATTGACCTTACATAGAAAAAAATTGTTTAGATCGCTAAATTTGTTATGAAAATGCTAATATAGGTTCAGGATGATTAATAAATCGACACAATCATGATCAGCTTGGCAGTTCAGTATGCTTTGAAAGCATCAAAATGTTTACTTTACTTGTGTTATTTTTGAAAATTGTGTCTTTTCCATTATTTTTATTTTCGCTATGAAATCTTCTGCAACTTCCCAACTGTAACATTGCCTTTCCTCTCTTTGTGCTTAGCAATTTATTAGTCTACATTCTCCTTGGTGTCAGATGGGACTACTAATATAGTAGGCACTCATTCCTAACTGTAGCACAATTCTGTGTTTAGAAAATCCAATATAAAAGAGGAAAAAAGGGAATAATATAAGAATTTGGATTTTATTATTTTATGCTGGAAAAGTACAGTTTAGTCTTCTACTATTTCTGCTGAAAACACAGACATTATCTTTGCTTATTTTCCTCAACAAGCTTTTCCATGATAATTTCTCAGCAATCACTGAAGAACAAATCTTTGCAACAACGCTACAATTTTAGAAAAAAATAAAACCCAAGAAATATAAACCCTTTCCAGCAATCAGTAAAGCTCTAATCGTGAAAAAAAAAAAAGCTTTCAATACATCTTATAAAATTATTTTGTGCACAAAAAACACTAATGCCAGGCTTCTGCACGAAGAGATTTCCATTTGGCTTCCATTTTCAAAACATTAATATAACACTAATTTTATCTTTCAAGACAGAAATATGAATATTTTGTACAAAAACTGTATGGTTGTCGCAAGTGTCAATAAATATTCTGAAACACAGATTTAGAAATATTCTTATTTCATGAAAGTTCTTCATTGAAAAAGGACATTTATTTTTGTATTTGGAAATCTTCAAAGTAATTTCAACTGACATATGTATGATGTATGAACATTTATGTTTGTGATGTTGCAGCTTTGTAAGAAATAGGAGGTATATGGAGAAGTCCAAGATGTCAGCCTTGGTGTCAAAAGTAATACTTCTTTTCCTTTCTTTTCTTTTTCTGCAAAAATGCATAGCACTATTTGTACTACTGAGTTTATAACCTCACTTAATTCTATCAGAAGTAGTACCTTCTTCCACTTATTCATTGCCTTATAATATTTCTTTAGTGTTAAGAAACAACATGTTCAGGGCAGGGTGAAATCAGTGCTCTAATTCTGCATAATGTTATGTAATTTAATCTTACTGGGACAGACCTTGAAATAGAAAAAAATGGTCCAACTCTATTCAAGCAAACATGAATTTTTAGAGTTAAGATTTAATCTCACTTGTTTTATCAGTTTAACAGCATAATACAGAGTAATTTGTGAAGAATGAGTCCATAACATGCTTCCATGAAATGGAAAATACATTTAAAACCTTTTGTAGGGCATGAAAATAATTTGAATTTTGTTTATTTGTTTCTGTGTTTTAATCCACAAGAGATGCTAAAATATTTCTTCCCGTAAGTAGGAAAAGAAACAAGGTATTTTACAATTCCTGATTATTTCTGTCTGTAAATGGGTTGCTCAGTCTAGCTTATTTGCTTATTCCTTAACAGCAATTTCATAAAAGGCATTTAAAGAGCCTAAGAGAAGCCAAGAGCAAAGTAACTTAAGACTAGTTTGTTCAATTTCTGTTTCCTTACTTAGAAATTTTAATCCATGCTCCCTCAGTGTCACTTAAGCAGTGTGATATCAGGGGAGAAATCAACTCAGATTTTGTGGAAAGTGTTTTCATAGTAGGGGAAGGAATAGGAGGGGAAAAACCCTCCCTCTTTTGCTCATTAAAAAAATTTAGGAGATAGATTATATGAACACCATAAATTGAATTATTTCAAAAAAATAAATTATATGAACACCATAAATTGAATTATTTTTTTTTTAAATTGTTCATAGTTGTTCTCTCCATTACCAGGAGAGGAAAAAATCAAAAGGAAGGGCATATGAGGCTCATTTAAAAGCTATACAAGTTCTACAGAAAACATGGCCCCACTGACAGTAGCCAAAATGCTTACAGGCGATGTAATTTGCAGTTACTATTGCACCATTAAAAAAAAAAAAAAAAAAAAAAAAAAGATAAGTGCACAGTTAACTTGCTTGTCAGATTCAGCCATTGCTGGCTGTTTAATTACTGACCAGCAATAGCAATGGTTTTTTTCCTAACCTGTGAGCACAGAGATGTCACTGGTCATGGCGTGGCATTTTGTGACACAGGGCAGCCTGACTTGAAGGGCATGGTTTGTTCTACGTTCCCTACACCTTGCAGAGGCTTGTGGCAGCAGCAGCAGGAAGGTTGCAGCTTGCAATGGAGGAGGCAGGGAATATATGGAGGTTTACAAATGGTTTAACCCCTTTCTTAGTCAAAATACTAAAATACTCATTCCTGTACAGTATTAAGACACAAAGTGAATTTATAGCAAGAAAATTTATCCCTGCTTGTATTCTCTCTAGTCCTCCTAGGAAAGTAACTGAAGTGGAAGCGTCTGTACTGACAAGCTCAGCATTTAAAATGCTGCTTGTGGAAAACAGTTCATTATCTTCACAGAAATCCTAGTCAAGGGCCTATTCTAAGAGATATCCTGATTAAGCTACAGACAGCAGGACATGGATTTGCTCCAGAAAAGTAGAAACAAACTTCAGCAACAAGAGGCAGCAAAAAGATGGGGAAAGCGTGTATGGGGGGGAGAAGGAACACAGGGATAGGGGAGAAGGGCTCCCTTCCCTGCCTTGCAGGAGGCCAGAATGGGAATTTAATCATCAGAAAAGAAAGGGGTCAGAAAAAGATTATCCCTCTAGCCGGAAAATGTCATGTCATTTCACCAGTGTCAACTTCATTCTACAGTTGTTACCCATTTCTTTATAGCAATACCATTAAAACATGTATGTTTTCTGAGAACAAATATCCTTCTTCCCTTCCAAAAAAATAATGAATTTGCAAAAGAATTTTAATGCAAATCAAGACTGATTTTTTTCCTGTTTCAGGAACAATTTTTTCTTTCTCAAAATAAACTCCACTGAAGACAGTAGAAAACAATAAATTGAATATGCCAGTTTTCTTGTAAGCACAGTATTTTTCAGAGTGCTTTTAAAGGTGGAAAATCCAGAACATGGGATATAAAAGTATTTTAGTCCACAATCAATCCGTCATGCTGGCCTACTTTTAGGCAAACATGTTAAGGAAAAAGAAAAGAAAATGAAAGCAAGCTAAAAGTGACAGAGTGTAATTGCTTGTAGTGTGTGAATAGTCCAACCAATGAACTTTCTAGACCTATGCAGAAAATGGAAAAGGTGAGCTTGTAGGAAAATGTTTCATTTGTATTCCTGATAATGCATCACACTGGTTTACCATACACAGCTGCAGACTGCCCTTCCACTTTGAGCAACAAAATAAAATTATCTTAGGAAAGGTGAATGGAAAATTCCTCTTCTGTAAATAGATTTCACAGGTGAGATAATATAAAAAGAGATAGAATTCCCATAAAAAGCAAGCATACTTCAGCTTTAACTAAGACTGTCTAGTCTCTGCAGGATCCCAGCAGTAGCACACTGAGAAAATCCCTATCAGCAATTTTTATTTGCCTTCCACCCCCTACCAGTTCTAATAACACCTGCTAAATTTATTTGCACGCTCTGCCATAGGAAATAAAAAATGCTGCTTTGAATGATACTTTTTAAATGTCATCTGGAATGCAGTATCCTTTGTGACAGAACAAAGTAAAATACCCTTTCAAGGAAGTCATGATGTTAAAGATTATCAGTGGTCCCATTCTTTGTGACAAGTGATGTAAGAGCATGTCCCCACATCACCCTGCATTTGTGTTGTTCACAGTCATATAATTGTTTTATGGATCCTCTCTAGTTCCCTATGAGCCTCAGGGTCCCACCCTTTTCTGCACTCCCCTTCCACTTGGCTTCCATCATCATGTGTTTATTCTTTAACAGTAGTGCCTCTTGCTTGCTCATTTCCTCAGTTTATCAAAACTGTTCATGTTCAAAGGTACAGGAAAAAAGGAGAAAAACCCAATCCCTCCAAATCCTGAGATACTATAGCTACAAAAGAGTGCTGGAAAAGCAAAGAGACGAGTAGCTTAGAGATAGAGGTTCACGAATGTGAAGGACATTCTCAATGGATTGACTCCTTGTCATAAATGAATTGTCCTTTGCCCTTACTCCTTGTCGGACCACATCCTACCTGGACTACTCTGTATCAGAAGGTTTCCAGTGGGATTACTTAGATCTGTGACAAAAACCACATATCAGTGGAATTAACTGCCAGAGACAGATTTTTGGCAAGAGGTAAAGTTGGGTGACTATTACTCATCACAATTAAAGAATCTAAAATTACTGTATTAGTAATCAGCCAACGGCTTATTTGTCACTCCATCCCTGAAATTACACATCTTACACACATGGTGTCATTTCAGGAAATTACATCAAAACCTTGTAGGCCTTCTTATATAATAAGGATTTTCTTAGTAGAGTGCAACAATCGCCCAGTAATTACTTGTGTCCTATATTCATTAAGTACCTGATTGGATTTATAACAATTTATAACAGCATTTTAAATGTTACATATACACAGTGATTTTTCAATGCAACACAGCAGTTAAAGGAGATTTGCCTGAGATTTGAAGTGTTGTTAAGTTTTATTTACATTTACTTGCAAATTAATTTTGCTTTCTTACATGCCTGATATGTTAGATAAGAGTAGGAAAGTAGGACCAGTCCTCAAGACAAGACAAATTCTAAGCTTGAGGGGAGAAATACTAGCTTAAAGACAACACTACAGGCCTTTAAATCTGCATCCTTCCACTACTGCTGCCACAACACTGCCACAAATTAAAGGTTGGGACAATTGCTTGGAAGGTAGCCTCATTTCACTGCAGCTTTTTCAAGCATGATCAACTAAGGTACTATAAACGGAACTTTTCCATGAGGATTTTAAAGATCCACACTCTTAAACACATATTATGGGGTGTGTGTGTGTGTTTGTTCTGCAATAGACTGGTTTCTGTGAGGCATTTTCAGGTGGTTACATATTCTAAGATATTGAAAGTCCGTTTGGGGCTGATGGATTTGTGGTTCCTTCTGGTATGTGCAGAGATACACCCCCCCAAAAAAAAATCTTCTGTTTCAGCATGTCTGAATATTGTGGATCCAAGGCCACCAATAAATCCCTCTGTTTATAAGGCAGTTAAAATTATTATGTCTGTCTTTTGTATCTACCAAGAAATGTTTGTCTTGTACACTATAGAACAATCCCGTGCATGCCTATACAGACACTCTAAAAATTGGATTAGCTTTTAGTAAATGAGAAAAAAACATTAGTAATCATACAGCAGTCAATTCACCTCACACAGAAACATTTAATGGAATTGTCTCCACTATTTATATAATATTTTTCCCCCAAAAAATTCAGAGTGCCCTTAATATCTTTAAGACTTTAAATAATGTAAGGATGTCTTTTATGATGAAACAAAACAAAAGGAATAGGTTGTTTGACTACACACAGTTTGCATAGAATTGGCAACAAGGGCTCTAAAAGATCAGGTGAGCCAATAATTGATAAGCAAAGAATATGTAACTGACTGGAAATGCCTTACAGAAAACAAAGTCCATTGCAGAACAAATAAACACACCACACCCTCATCTGGCATCTTACTGAGCAAATTATCTCCAAATTCTTAATGTTTCAAGACAGTGCTGATTCATTATTTCCTTTGTCTGTTAAACTGAATCCCAGTCTAACAAGTTGCTAAAAAAATTACCACACTGCACCACCACCACCCCCCCACCCCCAACATTAGAAATGATGCAATTTAACTTGTAGCGTTTCTGAACCTGGTAAGTATCTGTCAGTTACAGGCACCAAAAATTAAATAAAGTTACCAGAACAATTCTAGGAAATGCATGGACTGCAGCTTTTCTCAATGAATACACCTGGGGCATAAACCCAAATAACTGCTCAAAGTTTGGTGGATTGTATCATCTCTGTGTACTTGGAGTTGCAGGGAGCAATTAATTGATGAAGTTTAATGCAGATCACCCAAATAAGCTTTTTCAAACTTCAGCAGGGAAGGTCTTGGTGCAGGGAAACCAATACAGTCATACACACACACGAAAGCACAGCAGAAGAGTAAAGTGACATAAATAAAACTAATTTGTAATGAAAGAAAACTCTATGTATCTTAGAAAGTGGCATGACACTGAAGCCTGCACTGAAATTAACGAAAATGAGGGAAGTAAAAGCATCATCAGTAGGAGAGAAGATGGTAGTAGCACAGAGCAGTGACTTCTTGGACGGACTGAGCCATTATTGAAAATAGTCAAGGTTATTGCTAAATAAAAGGTGTTTGAAGGAAGACATACAGCTACTGTGTTTGCCTAACATAAAAGGGCAGAACATATGCCTCTACCATCTGCTCTGCCCCTATTTGAAGCTGAGGTCAGCTCCTTACCCGTTATCAATGTTGTAATCAATCACTTATCTCTAATTTCAAGCTCTTCTCAGGCAGAAAAGACAGATTGCTGTACTACACTTTTACTAGAGATTACATGCAACTATTGCAGACTTTAAAAATGTATATTATTGCGATACAGCTCCCAGAGAGGATTTTGTAAAACCACTGGTATCTCAGAGCTAGGCAAACAGAGGAAAAACTTGAACTCAGTGTAAGCAGCAATTCTTGAAATGTCAGCACTCAGGATATTATGTGAAGTTGTTGTGTGATGCACAGGGAGGCACAGTTCTGCATCTACTATGAACTGTGCGTTTATTAATTTTTGTAATATTATGCATAGCATTTTACCGAGAGTTTTCAAAAGTCCAGGGGTCTTTTATCAAGCGTTTTAGCAACCTACAACCAGGAAAGCCACTTGAATATGTAACAGGAGCATATGGAGAAAGGAAAAACAAGTAATGCGCACAGTGTTGTCCAAAAGTACTCTGTGCTAGTCACAAGAAACTAGAAAAATGAGGCTAAAACATTCCAGTCTAGACTAAACAGAAAAAAAGAGCATAGATGTAACATACCTGTGATCCCATCTTTTCCATAACAGGAAGAAAGGTGCTGCACAGGCAGGAACAGGAGGAACCAGTAACATCTTAGATAAAAGGCATGAAAGGCACTGGAGACAAAACTGACTGGAAGAGAAAATTTGACTTACTATAAGACATTCTTAAAGACAGTGTTAAGTATAACTATTGAATATGTTGTAATACATGTTGTTGTTTTCTCTTTTCATAACATTACTCTCTTATTGCAATGGGACATTATTTTATCCTTTAACCTTGTCTAGTGACAGTGCTGTCTCTCTATGACCTGGCACATAAAAAGGCATGCTCTGCTTTTGCTGACCATGGGCGCTGGTGTACTTGTGCAGACTTCCATTAGAGGTGGTATCATGGACTAAGGAAATAAAGTGTCATCTGGTCACTAGTACCAGCCATGACATCTTTCTGGCGTGTTGCAAAATAGTGTGGATTATACTGGAATACTGAGGATCTCCAGACAAGTCCTGTGTGTGATAACTGCAATTCAGCCTCCATATTCATCACCAGAAAATAGGTAGAAATAAAGATCTGCAAAAGTTTTCTCATTCAGCAATTGATATGACATAGACTGACTAAAAAGCTTCAGAAACTCAAATTGAAATCTCATGATTATGTATGTATAGTATTTAAGCTACTTAGTATTTCAATGTTAGAATTATTTATCATGTCAACATCTCCTTGTCAACACCTTTGAGCTGAATCAATACTGCTGTACTTACACTGTTATATTAAATTAAATACTAAATATTTTTTTAAAAACCTATGAATGAAAATAATGTGTATGGAGGTATAACTACAAAATCAAAATTATATTATGCTGGAAACAATATAATATTTATACATAAAACATCATACCGATCAAAAATGTATCAAAACGTTACTTTGTGAATCAAGCATCAGATGCCCTATTTCAATGTATAATTTGTTTCCAATAAACTTTCTGAAAATGTTCATTAAACATGCCAACTATTTGCAATATAGTAATTCTGTAATTTGGACAAAGACAAATTCCATACTACCTGCAGGGTGTTAGTCTTGATTTATGCAATACATAGAAATGGACAGAAATTATTCAAATGTATTTATGACTCAGTTGTCAGCGTTTCTGCAAAAGAATGGAAGTATTGAATTCCTGCAAACAATA
Source organism: Falco cherrug (assembly GCF_023634085.1). Lineage (NCBI taxonomy): Eukaryota > Metazoa > Chordata > Aves > Falconiformes > Falconidae > Falco > Falco cherrug. The sequence goes on from NC_073705.1 coordinate 45,857,211, forward strand.
CTTAGAAGGCAAAAAGATTTATCTGAGATATATTGATTTTCTTTGCATGTGAGATGAGAATTACCATAACTTGTAAATCTGTGCATGCTAATAATCATTTGCCATTCTAACTCACTCTTCATGTTAATATTCTTCTTGGTGCTATTTTTCTTGTGTATATATTTATGGAAATAAGATAGTAACTGCATTTCTTTTTGACTCAAGAATCAATTAAAATTTAAACACATTCAGCATACCACATGTTGATATTTCATTAATCTATCATCATTGCTTTAGTATAACATTCAAAATTATGACTGTCAAGTTGCCTTTTTTAATAAGGGCGACGGACACCAGAAACCAAACCAAACCCAGACTTCAAAATAAATAAACCTGAGGGATAGAAACAGAGAAAAAAAAAAAAAAGAGAGACCATTATGAGATCCAAGGCATACACGATGAATAAGAAATAAAGGTGAGGTAAATTAGCATAGAAATAAAAAATAAAATCCCCCCATATATCCAAATTGACTTTTTATTGTTAGGAGTTCGGGAATTTGGCTTGTGATTTTTTTTTTTTTTTTGTCAACAGTTTCTGCACTGAAGGATCATAATTTTTCCTCAGATTAAAAAGAGGAAAATCTACATTCAAATAAAAAGGATGGAAGACTTTATTTTCCAGTTTATTCATCTGCCAGGGAGAAAAGACTCATATGACAAAATGCTAAGTTGCCACTTAAATGAACAAACATGCAAGCACCGCAGAGCTGATGTAAGTTCTACTGTAACCACATGGCAGGACTTCAACGGTATGAAGATTGTGAGTGCAACTTCAAATCAAAGAAAGATGAAACATTGTTGCCTTATACTCTGTTGAAATTCGTCTACCCATATTTGCAACCACCTGAACTTGCAAAATGGTTCATGATTTTTTTGTTTGTTTGTTTTTCTCTTCCCTTATTCTCATGAAAAATCTCAAAGATTGGACTTTTTTCCAGCATTACAGTTCATGGAAACCTCATTGCTATCTCCTCTGGGATTCAGTTTTAGGGGGGTGGGGGGATGGGGGGAGATGTACAAGCATCCAGAACATCCTGAAGAATCCTGTGGCCAATTATCCTTCTGAAATTTATCAGAGCACTCATGAGCAAAAAGTCTCAAGCCTGGACATAGGCAAAATTTTGAGTCTAAGAATATTTTTAAATAGAATGATTTTGTACTTTGGCATTGGGAATTAAGGGTCTCCTGCTTTGCCTAAAACCCATACATCTGTATATCCTCACAGTACAGATAGCAGTTAGCATCTAAGGGCCTCAGATAAGGCCGGACCTCTACTGGTTTAGAGCTTACATACTCACAAAGAAATAAACATTATCCTGTTAGGAATATGAACAGAGGAGACAGGGGCTGCTTATTTTCCAGCTGAATACAGAAAGACTAGATGCATTTTGCCCACTTCTGAGTCAGTTTAAAACCTTAATTGATAAATGATTCTGTCACTTGTATCAATTAACAGATCGTACCCCACCAATATGACCAAAATGCAGCATTAAGCCAGTGTTGAAGGAAACGGAAAAGGAGCGTTTGTTAGTGAATTCTCCTTTTTGTACTTCACAGTGTCTCTTTGTGACCTGGAGGGGCTCTATACAAATTCTGACCTAGTCAGACTCTGCTTGGCTAATAAAAATCAAGCAAGACAATAGCCTTGGGTGATATCGCTACAGGCAATTCAGATGCTTTACTAAAACCTGGTACTGAAAATTTTACAGCCAATATTATTGGAGTAACCACAGTGAAGAATCTGAATCAAAACACTGAATCAAATAAAGAAAAGCATCAAATACAGAAGCATTTCAGAAAAACTGAAGGCCAAAGAAAGGGAAAGTGTGGGCTGATGGAATGGAAAAAAGGTGGGCAAGTAGAGAAAGGGTGCTAACAAGAGAGTGCCTCTTCCATCTTCACCCATTAAGGAGGAACAAGTATCATGTAAAGACATTACTATTTATACAATACATCAGACTTTATAAAATACATCAGATTTTATAAACTATTTTGTAAAATATCAGACTAAAATTATATATGTGTGAGTACATATGTATATAATCAAGACACTAATACAAGGAATATTTTGATATTTTGAATATCCGTCATGATATCTTATATCATGATACTTTTGATACTTTCTAATATTTCCTTTTTAGTTCTGCTATAACTGTAACATACTTTTCAACCTATATATATGTTTAAAGAAAAATGTGTAATTATAAATGTTGTGAAGTTTAAAAATATGAAGTATTTCAGAAGTATGAAATAAAAAAAATCTTTCTTACATATAAATGCATGCCTCTCCAACAGAATAGATGGCATGTCTTATTCCAATGTATTTTGTTCCAGATCTAAGACCAAAACCATGAAAGCTAATGTCATACAAAGTTAATTTCTTCACTGAAGCTGGTCAACAAATTCCCTTTGCCCCCCAATAAATCACACAGTACAGTTATTTACCTGGCTTTATATCTATTGCCATTGCATTTACTTTAAATCTGACAGTGAAAAGAATGCAATTAAATCCATTTCCCTATGTGCCAGTTGGGCAAAATAATTATAACTCTTTTCTTTAATATTATGATTTTAGTTTAGACACCTGACAGCTGAAGGAAGATGCAAGATCTGTGGAAGTTTTAAGAAAAGAGCAGTGGGCTTTGTTTTGGTCTATGCAAACAGTTCACTTTTTTTCCACTTAAAAGAAGAGAGAAGAGGAGTAATTTTCCCCTGGTAAGTTCACAAAGTTCCCATACCACCAATCAATAGCAAACATCATGAATGAGAGTCAAATGGCATTATATGCGATAAAGTGTGGGGAGGTAGGTTCTAAGGAAATGTGATGTTCTATAAACTGATAGCTGGTAAAGATGATTTCCTTGTTAGATACTAGGATTTAGATGAAAAAATGTACAATTTATGAAGTTTTCAAAGGTATGATTCAAGGAAAAAGTAAGAAAAAGGCAAGTCATGTATACAGCTGAAAGGAATCATGTCTGTATCTTAAAGCTTTACTATTCAAAGTTATCCAGTTGTTTTTTTTAAATTAAAAACCTCTGACTAGTCCTGACTTTATTGTAACTTTCTATTTTCACACTTTTAAGTCCTGTATATTTTTTTGCCTCTTGCTATTATCTCCAAAGGACTTTCATCAGATGATTAGAGCACCACTTGAACTACAGGTCTTCAAACACTAACCATGGTATAGCTGTGATATGGGCACCATCACTAAGTTACACATATATACAGCTTAGGGACCCATGACTGTGTCTGCAAAAAGGCATAATAATATGCAATTATGCTCAACATAGCGGTATGTTTTCCTACACAGTCTAGTAAAATTTTAATAGAAAAGTGTATATAATTAAACGATGCCATTTAATAGTGTGCAAGGTTATTTGGTTTGATGATTCAAGGAACAGCAAGGCTGTAAACAATGATATGAATTTATTTTCCATTAAATGAAAATGTTCTTTTTGCTTTCTCTACATTGCTTTTTTATAATTTTTATTATCTTACAGGGTGCTATTTTACTTTAACCAGGGGGTTAATTGTTGAAAGCTCCTTTTAAGCCAAGATAGCATACCCCCTACCTCCTGTGTGTCAAAATGATAAAAATGTATATGTAGATTCATGCTTTTTTGATTCCTGTAATTTGCTTGTGCAAACATATTTTATTTATAGCTGTGTTTTCCCTTCCACTTATTATTGCAATTGTCTTTTTATGCCCTTTACTCAAGGCCAGGTCAGAAAGAAAAAGAAATTACACTAGAACAGCTTTTTAAAGAAACGACTTACAGCCTACAAGATTTACAAGGCAGCAGCTAGTTACAAAATAGACATTTTTCTGTCATATTTAGAGAGCAGCAAGCAGAGAAATCTGATGGGGTAGACTTTCATTATGTTCTACCGGTATCTGTGGTATAGCTTCAAACCTGACAGAAGCTCTTTTTCTAGATACTGGATACTGAAAGCTCCTTTTGAAGGCTGAGAATAGAAACATCTAGGTGGCGGAGGGAGAAGAAAAGCAGAACTAGTCATTTCAGAAGATTTTTCTTAAACTACACACTCATTTGGACTGAATCACAGGCATCCAACACCTGGACAGCAGCTAAACTATGCAATAGTTCCCTGTAAATACTTCTAAGACACGGGGACTATGTGAGATAAGCAGGGAATCGGGTTAGAGCTCAAGGGTTAGAGTCTTAATATTTGAATTGAGATGTGAAAGATGTGAAAAGAGTAAGAAATTCTAGGTGGTCAGAACTGGCCTGACTGTCCTTATTACTTGGTTACAAAAACAACTATTCTCTCATTGACTAAATACAGGCAAGTATGTCATTTGGCTTGCCATAACATGTGAGGATATCTCTCCGGTTTATTGATAGAACAGATATTTGAATGCAAGGCAATAGCTTGCCACTGAATCTTTAAGAAAAGAGTAACTTACACTTGTTATTCTGGTGATGCATGATGGTGTTCCTAGTTATTCTGATAACACATCCTTGTCCAGGCATGACCTTTCAGTTTCAAGAGCAAGAGGAATTAGAGAAGTCTTTAAGTGAATACTAATTTTATTTTACGTGAAAACTAACTTTTAACAAGAACTTTTATTAAAGTTTAGTAAATTCTATATGAAAGATCCCAATCATATTCATGCTAATAGACTAAGAGAATAAAATGCCATAGATTTTTTAAAGCTCATTTAGGATGATAAAGCTTGTATGTGTGTTTGTGAATCTGTATTTTTAACCTTATTAATTCCAGAACATCATCTCAAAATCAGGTTACAGTATTAACCCCATGTATTGGATGTTTTCAATAAATGCTTTAAATTCCTTTTTTATTCTACTTTCTGTGTGTGACAGAAAATAAGAGGGAAATTACTAAGAATTGAAGACATCCTGCTTTTAAAAACTACTGAAACATGTTTTTCTTCTGTGTCTTTTAATGACCTTCGGTTCTTCTAATGATCTTATGTACTACTTCTAACAACAGCAAAATTGTGATAAAATAACAAAGGAGAATTATGGTTTTCACTTACAGTCCTAGCAGAGTAAAGTTTTTCAATATTACTAGTTTAGAATACAAATTGGCTTCCTCAGTGGTTTTCTTTTACTTGATTTTCTATTTGAAATCTTGGATTATATTTCTCATAGAAAAAGCCCAAGAAATTTCTGTCACTATTGAAAAATTTTTGTGGAAAGAGCATATGGAACTCTGCTTTTTAATTTATTTCTGACAACGTCTCTTGTTTTCTTTTCATAACTTTGGGCTAGGCTCATATTATATTTTTTTTTCTGCATCACTGAAATATCCATTAAGATGTATACATTTTCTGGGTTTTGCTAGAAAGTCCAACACACATGCACATGTTTCTAAAGACTTAGAAGGACATAGAAGGAGGAGCACTATTCTTTTCCTGAGGCTCAGAGGAAAACAAATCCAGGAGCATGTCCTCTCTGAGATAAAATGTGACAAAACAGAACTGGTAAACTTTAAAAGTAATCAAAATGTTCCTGTCTCATCTTTCAAAATAGTTGCCTTGACTCAAAGAAAAAAAAAAAAAAAGTATTTTTTCTTTCTGGAAATAGAAGAGAAATAAGGTATTCATATTTACCATGAAAAGTAAGAATGATCTTTAATTCTAAAGGTTCAGATACTAAAAAATTAAAAGTTGATAAAAAATGGCAGTCTTTGCTCAAAACAATTTTCTTTCCTCAAAAAAAGAAAAAAAATCCTTTTTCATCCCCACTTCTCCATTTTCAGTTTTCTGCATAAGTATTGGTTGAATCAGAAACAGAAACCACATAGTCAATGTACTACATAAAAGCCCATTCTTTTGATATTTCCAGTCTGACCAAAGGTGGAAGATGCTAATAACTTGGAAAAATGAAATTCTGTGGGATTTATGGTCTGTCTTTAGATCTATAGAAGAGCAACATCCAAGAAAAAGATGGAGAGGGATTAGCAAATTTACATGTTATTGATTTCTACAATGAACTTACGAGATGGGTAAATTATCCTAGAAACATAGAATCATTTAGGTGTACTTCAATGTCCTTTTCAGTAAGAGGGGGACTATAAAAAGACTGATTACAATTGTACGTCCAGGGCCTTAATCTGATTAGTGATTTCAGAATGCAGGTTAGCAAAGTATTTTATTCTTTAAAAGTATTTTCTTAGAAAGAGAATATTCCCAACACTTTTCTCCCCCCACCCCAAGGAATCCAATGTTCTTGTTTCCTTAGAAAAGCATATTATAGTCAAATCAGTGTGGAACGTTGCTGCTGTTCAGTACTTTTTGTACAATAACTAGTCATTGCTTAAGTTCTGCAGCTGTGTTTGAATGCTTAAGCAGCTTAAAATTTGTTTAGCAATCCATTCAACTCTTTCTGTCTCTCTCATACTTTCTAAATAGCATGCCATAAACAACATGTCTTACCAACAGTATCACCACAGGATAAAAATGGTCAAACATTTTATATTACTTGCATAAATTTCAAGCGAATTCTCAGGTTTCCATGGCAAAACACATTCATCTGGCGTTTTTCACAATATTTATTAATTTATTCAAAATCCCTGTCTGAAATTCTATGCACATGCACACAGAAAATTCTAACGATCTAAATGTACTAAACTCCCATAAATACAATCTTATATCACCACCATCTTGACACACTCCTATGCAAATCTCATGAATAATTATCTCAGCAGAAGAGCTTAAAAAAATGAATGACCCACCCTGCTTGCTGAGTAGTACAATGAACAGATTTGAATAATATGGGTATAACAGATACCAAGCAAGCTCATTATTCAATATTTTCCTGATAAAGCCTCTCATTTGTTTTCCCAGAGTGGCTTTAGATTTTGGTCTACAAAGTTGTTTAGGGAGGGAAATTTCAGATACTATAAAGTTCGATATTGTATTTAACACGGGGATGCAGCCAGTAGGACTGTAAACCCTACTGCTAGATACATGTCCCTATAAACTATGGAATTAAACTGTTCCATACTAGGGAGCAGTTGCAATTACAGCTAACCATTGATCACCCTGTCCAGGTCTGTTACAAGAAAGAATGAACTGTATTTCTTTGGAACAGATTATGCTGTTTTGTTGAAATCATCTTCAAGGTGGGAGAAGGAGGAATAAGGCCCCCTGTTCTTTGAGCGCAGCATGCTTAAGCAGATGGGATTATACATATGGATGAAATAATTAAGATTCAATATATAAAACGCACTACACATTCTGCCCTCCCTTCAATTAAGAGATTTTACTTTAGGCTACGGAAGCATACTCCTACAAAAGCTAACCCAAAATAACTACAAAGAACTTTCTATATGGTAAGCTAGCTAAAAAAAACACTTGAAAGGGGAAAGTAAGGCATGATATGCCATAACTGTTTTTCAGCACAGTAATAGCAGAAACATAAAGGTGTTACTCCAAAACAGGATTTATGAATTAATTTCACTCATGTTTATATTTTGATCTATACATTTTGTAACACTCTACCTTCAATTAAAACACTCATTTTAAATTTTCTTTTTAAAGGAACTATCTTTTAAGACTAGATAGTTATTATTCAGGGAAACCAAAGTAAGAGAAATTAGAACACCAGCTGGGCTGCACTACATTTTCTGGAGGAAAAGCAAAATGGTGATCTTTAATATTTTCAACTATGCTAATGACACTGAAGAGCTTGCTGACAAATGTTAAAGAGCAAATTTCACCTTTAACCCAAGTGTAGTCATTAAAATCATATTCTGAAAGCTTCAAAATACATCTTTTTCCCATAACAACACTCTGCACCTCAATTATGCAGCAGCTATTGTACTTGATCCTCCATTTGCCTCACCTTATAATAAAGACTAATCACGTTTTAATTGCTACTTCACCTTAACTGAGATTTCCAATCACTTATGTTAGTTTGCCAGTAAATGCAGAATTTTGTCTGAACTACAGATTTTGTATTGGCACATTTAATTATGGCTCTAAATTATGGCTACTTTTGAACACAGATTCCCCTGAAACGTTCCAAAACCAGGATGAAAGCATCACATTCATCATCTGTGATAGTGTTAAATGACTGACACATATTGTTGAAGTTCTCCACTCACGCTAGAGCCTCATTCAAAATCTAGGTTTTCTGCAGCCATAAAAAAAACCAACCAAACAAACAAAAAAACCCACCACCACCCCAAAAAAAACCCCAAACCAACCAACCAACCAAAAAAACACAACCCAAAAAACCCAAAATAGACAGATGACATAGTCTTGAAAAGTCAAGAGCATTTTTGTAGAGATTTTAAAATCCATTATTTGAACTTTTTAACTGACTGTGGAGTTCAAGAAATAGATAATTAAATATGCAATTTTATAAGCTGAAATTGTATTTTATTACATGACAGTAGCTAATTATGGTAAATATCAGTACTTGTTTTGACAATAACTGGAAAACATTTTGTTTTACATACCACCAAGTGAACAAGTAACACTTAAGAACTGATGCAGCACTAGCTATGATTCTGCTGAGAAAGAGGGATTCAATGTATGTGTTAAATGCAACTCAGATGTAGGTTTCTGAAATTCAGCCTTATTCTAAAAGTTTTCCTTCTGCTCCTAGTCAGTCAGCATTTACAACTCTACTTATGGTAAATTGCATCCATCATTTCAAGTTAATATACATTAAATGAATGATAGAGATTCAATCCAAACAAGGTATCTGAGGTTCTGTTCCTGTTTCTTCTTCTGGAAAACTTGTATTTGATTTGACTATGCATTTAAGAGTTGATCTCTCGTCTGTCACTCATCTTGGCATCCCTTCACTGATATTCTCTGTTCTTAGATTAATAAAAACTCTGCAGGGTCCTTATCCCCAGAATGGAGAAAGAGACATGGAAATAGGCTCAGCTGGATGTCATCAGAAAATTCCTTGGGTGTCCTTGCTAAAATGGAAACCAAAGATTTTCAAATGAACAGCTCAAAGAAAAGCACTGTTGTACTCCAGAAAAGGTAACAGATCTAGAATAATTTTCAAAATCAGATCAACAATTTCCACTTTTATCTTCTGTTAAAAAATTATTAGCAATTATATTCTGTATATCATGGTATATGATGAACTGTCACACTTCTAAGAAAGCACCTTGATATAATCAGACATGTTAAACACTAACTGAATGAGAATATAGAGAATATGTTTAGAATGATAATGATTTTGAAATCTGATCTGTCTCTTCAATAACACTCAAAAGACAATAAGCTGCTGGTGTTACATCTTTTTTCTCTCTCTCTAGTAGTCCAACAGTTTTATCTGCTGAGGGATGGAGAAGGTGTTGCAATTATGGCTAGAATGTTTTATAGTCAGGTGATCTATGCAAATGTTTGGGTTGTGGGTGGAGCCAGTTCATACATAGATAGCTGTTTCACTGGGAAATCTTGGAAATGTCTTGCCTGGGTTACTGTATATCATGGAAATTTGGACACGATTTTAGAATTTGACAGAACAAGAAAGCTCTATTAAGCAGATGAAATAGCTTAGCCTCATAGCACATGAAAATATTCTAGCTAGTAACATAATGAATAAAGTTTAGGTAAAACTTAATCTGAGATATGTTTTGAAGGAAAGACTTTCTTCCTCTGAGTATCTAGTTCCATGAGAGGGTTCAGGGCTTTGAGTCAAGTCAGATGAGTGCATGAATTCCTTGGGAAAATGAGCACAACAATAAATGTATGGTTTATGCACCACCTTGCATAAATGTTATTCATAAGGGTCTAACATTTCTCTGTGTATTTTGTAAAAAGCAAAACCACATAGTTTTACTAGGGACAGTTATGGTCTTTTAAATCTCCATTTTGAATCTAGTCTACCATTAGGATTAGTTTGGGACCTTGCTTTGGAGGACAACCCTTTTCTTCACATACTGTATAAAGGCTAATAAAAATTACTTACTAAAATAGATGGTAAAGTGATTACCTTTAAGAGCTGGTCAAAGTGGTTTCATCTAAGATTTTAAAATTGAATAATGTTTTTTCAGCTAACCAGAGATGTGCCATAAAGCAATATCAATTTAACTGGTCCAGGGTACACTCTTTATTTCAATCGATATACAGAATAGACCTAAGTTGAATATCTAAATTTTACAATCAATTAGATTTCAGGTACATGGAAACATTCAGAATGTTTTTATCATTTTATCATGGAAGAAAAAAACCCCAGAAACCTAAACACTGTCAGTAAAGTAATTGTTGCTCCCTGATCAGCTTCTTTAGTTACTAGTCCATGCAGTGCCATAGCTGTGCAAGATTACTTGTGAAGAGGACGCCAAAACAGGTGCTGACTGGGCCAGATTGTAATGATGATGACATTATATTTGAAGCTGTACCATATTTTCAACTGTCTGGTGTGCTGACAGCTCCCAGGAAGCAGGGCAAGAACGTATGGTTTAAGAATTTTTGAAATGGTTAAAGGTAGAAGGAGGATTTATCAAAGTCTCAAATGGGAGTTGAATACTTAAAATTCCTTTCAAACTCTTGCCATAAGACTTCTGTAAATTTTATATATTTGAAGAAAATTCTTAAGGACACTCTATTTAGCTGTATTTCTTTTTGCTTGTATACATAGCTTTCAAAGAGAGTTAAGTACACACTAACCTCAATGGCATGAAAGCACTTACTCAAACTGGAAATTTTAAACACAGATGCCAATAATATCAAGAGTGCTCATTAAGAACATGCACAGGGATCAGACTGATAGGCCTGAGGAAGGTTCAGAAGTGTATTTATATCCTATGGAAGTGTGCATCAGTCATACGCGTGGACCCATGTGAGACTACATAAAAAGGAATGACAAATAGATGACAGCTGACTCAGAGGGACTGTAGAGTGCCATCATAAGGTGTCACTGGGGAATGGGAGGGAGCAATAAGGACAATTCCTACTAGAATGGTGATGATCATGATGAACAATTTCTGCACAGATAATGGTGCTCAGATGACCTCATATTGCATGAATGAAACAGGAACCTATTGCAGACCATCTGACAATGCTACACTGGACAGAAGCTGTATCAAACCAGGTACCTGTAAATGAAAGCTGCAGTTTAAGAGGTGCTTCATGTACACAAGGAGGAAGACACGTAAACCAAAAAAACCCAAGAGATAAAGCAAATAGGAAAAAAAAAAATCTGATGTCACATAAATGGTTGCTAATCTCCCATAAGATCTCATTTACTCATAAGATTCAAACATTTAATGTAATTGAATGTAGAGACTTTTATGCTTTGGTTGAACTTCTCCCTACAAAACCAGAAATGCAGCAGGCCTGACATAGCAGCAACAAGGTTCAGTTACTCAGAAAAATGAAGTATTAGAACTAATGTAAAGTCACCTGCTTCATAGGAACAGTTTATATAAAAACATTACCAATGCGTGGTAGTCCATGGATCTGTAAATAAAAAATCAATCAGATGTTGAAGGTTAATGTGTCCTTTAAATAAATAGCAGAATTTGGGTGATCTCTTCTCTTCTGGTTTGCACCAATGGTGTTATCTCACACTTATGATGATAGATAAGCATGCTAAGGAAGCAATCATCCATGTAAATTTGTCTGACATCAACAAGAATCAAGAAGAGGGAGGCAAAGCAAGCTTCTACTTTCAATAAAAAATAAATAAGGTGTTAGAGATATGCATTTGTCAATACTCAGGCACAGAGGGTGTAAGATTTAAAAACTCAAAGTGCTATATGCAGCAGTCCTCCATCACACAGAAATCCTGTTGAGGACAATGTAAGTCTGGCTTGATGAAATGCTGACAGATTTGTCCCAGAGACATGATAAAACAAATAGTGGTTATTTCTGCTTGTTTCATATTGTCATACTTAAACATAAATGGGTGAATTTCAAGCACAGCAGGAGAGCAATAGAAAAACAATGGCTTCAGCAAATTGCAAAGCAACATTGCAGTACCTGCAGGTCTCACTTACAAGCCTCTGCCAGACCAACAAATAAAGGAATACTGGAGAAGAGTTCTTAAAAGCCACCAAAAAAATGGAGAAGTTCATAAATATATCAATCAGAATACTAAGATAACAAGTTTAGGGGTACCCCTGATTCAGAGACTTCTTTAAATAGTTTTCTCCAGTCTGAGCCACTAAGAGACCTATATATAGGTATTAACCATACAAGCAATACCATAAATATTTCTTATATTAATAATGCAGGTAACAGGCTAACTATTGTGTCTTTACTTTACAATGCAAACATTACATGAGACCCTTCAGTTGAGAGTTAAGGTAATGACAAGTGATTTTCACTGATTTTTGAGCTGTAAACCAACAGTATCAAGACTTGTTTCCTGAAATTTACCTGCTATTAGACTTACCATGAACTTACCAGGTGGATTTAACACTAAATTTTTCCTGATTTAGTCGTCTTCTTCCAAATAAAAAAAAAATATTTTTAGGCTTAGGATGAAGAATTTTTGATTGGATTCCTTTTTAATAGAAGCTTCCTAAAGGAGTTACTGAGTTAAGCCATCTACATATAAAACTCAACCTTCAATAAGAATGTGTCTTTACTACTTTACAGTCACCTGTCATCATTACACCTTAATATCTCAAACATGGTTAATACACATTTTCCTAAACTACTATATGAACTAGAAAAGCAACATTTCCACTTTCAGATGGAAAACTGCAGTGGTGGGAATTAAATGGCTTGCCCAGGGCCACACAGAAATTCTGTGGCACAGGCAGGAAAGTCATGACTTCCAGCCTAATGCTTTCATGACAGGATCCTACTTCCATCAAAAGAAGAAAACAAAGCTTTAGATCCACTTCTGCGAACACAGGTGCGCTGATGCAGTTGCGTGCAAAGCTGGAAGTTTTGGTAACATTTTTAAACCCAGAAGCACAACATACACATCACTGATGCACTTTATTACATTCAGATTTAACAGCTGCTACATATCCCAGTAATTTCCATGGCACACTTTGAAACAATCACGCATGGGTATCAAGATAATTCCAAAGTCTGGTCAAAGAAAGTTTCTCTGTCAGCAGAAGAACATTTAATACAGCGCAAATCCTAGTACTGCTGTCTTTCATTATAGCACATGCCTTGTTCAAAAGTAGGGGCCAAGACCAAGTCAGGATGCCTGTGCTCCAATTTCTGTTTCATACTTTCCCAGCTAGAAAATAGATATTCCTTTTGACTAGATTACATAACATTTCATTACAAATCCTCATAAACACTTCAGTCACCTTTTCTTCAAATGGCTTTGTTCCAATGGCTCAAAAATTACTACTTTTGCTCTTTTGCACAGTAAGAACAAACCACAAGGTCAAAGCTGTCTCCCATATAACTACATATATTACTTTCTACAGGCAAAAACTGTTTCTCTGGATGATCTCAAAAGCTTCTACAACACACAAACCCACCTTCTTAGGACACTTAAGGATATAAAGCTACACCCCAGAACCTCTTTCCTTCACTTCTAACTAGATACCAAAAAGATCAGAGGAAAATTCAGGTTGGACATGACCTCAGCAGGTCATCTAGCGCTGCTTCCTGCTGAAAGCAGGGTCAGCTGTGAGGAGCTTATCAGTGACAAGGTGCCAAAGCCTTCTCTCACTTTCAAAGCTGGCACAAGCAAACAAAACAGTTGGAGACCTCATAGATGGACTGAACTCCTTTTTTATAATCTGCAACTACAATTTTTGCAAAGATCTAAAAAAATCTTGCACATGCATCATGTATCTTTCAGTCTAAAACTCTGAATATAGACTGAATAAACTAAGTATAGATACAACAAAAAGGCTTTTTGTTAGTTTCTTCAGACTTTCCAATTAAAAATTTAGTTCATCTTTAATAGCAGATTATGTTTTTTATTCCATAGCAGAAATGCAAAGATATAGCGAAGTGCAGACAAGGTTCCAACTTGCCAGTATGCCAGTTACATTACAAAAACCTTGATATTGTCTAAAAGGGTGGTTGTGAGTGTGGCCACTTTAAACAAATTGAAAAAAAATCACAATTACTTTGAAAATAATTTTTAATATTATTTTAAACACTAGTTCAATGCTATTTTGATGAAAATACTTCCTTTTAGATTAATGCAATTTGGAGCATTTGTATATCTGGAATTAATGAATCATATATAATAACAGGAAAGGATTATTTGACTTCTCTGATATGTATTTCTCTTTAGTCAGAAAGAAATGATTCAGATGTTAAATGATGAATGATTGTTCTATCTGCAGTTCCATGTTCTGTTACAGACTCCTTCTGCAGCTAATATTTCTGAAATTCCTAGAACACTTATAAGACAGTTTTTATTGCTGGTAACTGTTGGAGCTGTATTTTCCATCTGGGATCATCTTTCATTTGATAACCTTTTCTCTTTTTAAACCCAGTTTTGAATTGAAGTAAGAAGCATACTTTCCACACAACACTAACCACACTTCATCTTCGTGGTCAGTAAGACAACCATCCTTACCATATTTAAAGTTCTCTGTAAAACTGTCATGTAGCTTTACATACCTTAATATAGATTAAGCAGAGTGGGAAGATCATCTATTTCTGACCTCCAGGGACTAGTTAACTGTTACAATAAGCAAAATGATATTTTAAACTCTCCAAGAAAGGCTAGCACCTTTGGCAGGGACTGTTAAGACACCAAACACGGAAGTTAAATTAATCTCATGCTAGGCTTCCCTACATCAGACTGGTAACTTTAATGTTAAATTCAATTTAATCCTTAGGTTTTGTCAATATTTATGAAATGTGATACTTAGCCAAAGTGACTAAGTCAAACCTGACATACTTTTGAAGATTATTCTGTTTTGAAAGTAAATAATGTCTGATAACTACTGTGAAGCATTGTTTCTAATTTGGTAGCATAACATGCTGAAAAATGGTGACTTGCACTTACAAAAAGTTTGGAATTTTTTAAATATATTTTAAGAGATTTTCAAGCAATGAAAAGTTAAAAAAAATCCCTGAATAAGTTAGAGACTGTGCCCAAGGTGGAAAGACAGCAGAGGTGAGAACAAGTACAGAGGACAGGAAAATCTATAACAATAAAGACTGTCAGAAAGCTTAAGCTGGCCTTAGAATGCTGTTGGCACATTTAAAATACCCATGCTTTAGAAGTGATGTGATCGTGTCACCCCATACATATTTTTGCTCTGTTGAGCGTAATATCCTGCCAAGTTGACTTGCACTGGTCTAACAAAGAAGAAGCCTGGTGGCAGGCTGGCCACCATTTCGTCCTCTCTGAAAGCCATTGGTATCAATTAGAGCATTACTCTAAAAGGAATGAATGCTTAATTCACCTTAATTAAGCTCAGAGCTTAATTCAGAAGAAGTAGCCCTGGACAGTCTGTTGGTGAGTGACCACGGGAGGGGTACAGTAACAGCTAGGTGTCTCTTCATGTGTTACTCTGTACCTTGAAGCTGACTTCAAGGTAGCTAGCTGCTAGACGGGAATTGGTTCATGTGGCGTCTGAAGCGCTAATCTTAAGTATGTGAAAAATATACTTATCTCTCAAAAGTTAAATTATTTTTTTCCATTTTACTTTGATGAATACTTATGCTATTACAATTTCATTTTTTTTAATTTTAAAGGCATTAAAATTTGATGATTTCAGACCAGCACTTGTAAATCAACAAAGCTCCACAAAAGTTAGTAAAAGTGTGCCAGTTTCCATAGATTATGGTCATAACCTCAGAAAGCAGTCAATAACTTGCAACCTGCTACTACTCCCATAGAAGCTAATAGGAACTGTGTCACTAATTTCAATGGGAATTGAAATTCAACACTTGTGGTAAGCAAGGTCAGTAAGTTGCTTAGCTCCTAGGAAAAGGAAAAAAAGGAAGGAAGGATGGACGGAATGAAGGGTGAAATGAAAGAAGTATGGAAAGAAGGAATAAGGATGACAAGCAGACAAATATTCTTGTATTCTAAGTCAGGGACAGCCTAGACTTTCTTCTGTAGTAAGGGCAGGTGAGACTGGGAACATGCACCCACTGCATTGTGTGGTGCAGGAAGGGCAGCTTTGGAAGCTTCAAGGAAAGTTCCAAGGTGCTAAGAAAGTTCTGTATCAATTCCTTGTACAAAATGGGAATCTGTGGAGATCCACATCTCATACAGGACTGCACAAAACATGTCATTATTCACTCTCCTAAGAGAACTACAGAGCATGAGCAAGTGACTAATTGCCTGAGAACATTGGCCTTCCCATGAGAACACTGATTTTCCTATTAGAAGCTCTGTGCTATTTGTGGCTAAATCTTTTTAGTTTGTGAAAACCTAACCACCACCTGTTGCCTTTGACCACCTCTTAGATGCGTCTTCCCACATTTATTGCCCTCTGGTTGAAATTAGGTAACAAATTCAAGTGCCTCCATAAGAAAACAGAGATACACAAAAAGCACAATCACATAAGGTTTGTTTTCAGAAGTAAGAAGGACTCAAACCCTCTTTTTATTAATAAAATGACACTGAGAGTGATTAAACTGCTACAGCACTAAAATCTCTATGACTCTAAGCTGGGTGGTCACTGGGAAAGCCATTAACAGATGTCAGAGAAGAGACTTGTAAGCTGGTGCCAGCTGAACTGATATATCCACACAAGACAGCAAAAGGATAGCTGCAAACATCCTGGAAGCACTATAGCTAAATTTATTAGTACACTTGCTCTTGGCAAAAACTAATTACCTCCGGTTAGCCAACGTGGCTGTACTACCTTTTACTCCTTGAGTATGTTCAGGACATCTGTTTTGAATTCCATCATGTGACATGACCATAGCAACAATTCCTTTTAATTGCCTGTTTTAAACGGAGACAGTAAGCTACTTTGCAGATTTTCAAGTGATAAACTGGTGAAAAAGATTTTAATCACGCTAAAATCCAGATGATAAGCACGGGTATACAAAAAAACTTGAAAAGGACTCATCTATAACTGAAATGGATTAAAACCCCACCGTGCTGTTCTTTTATATGATACGTCATCTTTTAATTTCTCTGCCTTTTGATTGGTGGCACCTAAGTTTCTTTGTTTGGCTGTTGGAGAATTTTAGTTTAAACCCATTTGTAGTACCACATTAATGGTAATAAGGTGTTATTTCAAAGTTTGTGACATATAGATAAGACTGGATGATTTCTTCATACTTCCAAAAGGTACAGAGCAGTGAAATAAATATTAGACTAGATACACAAGAGTGTTTTCCCTTTAAAACCTCAGTATTTTTTTACATTTTATCATGTAATGCTGAGCAGAAAGTATTAAGCCAACATTATTTATTTCCCAGTAGACATTTAATATTATTCTTATAACCTAATTCAAAATGATGGTCAGGGAAGGATAATTGGAATGCAGCCTCATGTTTAAGTTTTACTTATAGTTGCCTCTATCATTTTGCTTTGCTTTTGGGTGTTTTGCCTCCATTCTTTGACCATAAATCTGGTCATTAATCTATTCTTAACTCAATTTACCTTGTTTTACAAGACAGTATTCTGTTTGTCGTCTTGGCCATGTGAGCTACTGTTTTCCAGAAATTAGTATCCTAATTTAGCTGTTTATGTGTCATTATATTTCCCAGAAGGTGCTTCATTTCTCTTTTTTAGTAAGAATTTGTGGGACAAGATAAACCACCCTAGCAACAGAGGTCTATTTTCTTTTTCATAGGAAGGACTGTTCCAGAAGTTTGCATTATTAAGGGGAGCAAAAATATCATTGCATGTAAAATCCCTTCAGATACAAAGAAAACATTTTTCAAAGCATAAAGATCACCAGTATAATTGCATGGCAATACAGCTGAATGGCCTTTAGATTGTTTCTGAATCAATTATTTAAAGGGAATTCTCATACAGAAAGACAACAGAAAAAGGGTTGTGCATACCCTAAGACTGACTTAACACTTCTTTTATGGTCTGTTTCCTTGTTGTAACTAAAAATACACAGTTCAATTCATCAACTGTATCCTGAACTAAGCATCCTCAGGCCCTTCATCACTTCACGGAATCCTAATTTCAGAGATGAGTTTCTGCATAGTTTCTCTCCAGTGAGACAAACATTTCCAGATCCAGTTAAGAACTGGACTATAAGCTTAACAAATTCAAGTTCTGAATTAATTTTAGACAAGTGGACATCCACCTTTATGTATTACAAAATAAAGACCTAATTGGAAACAAAGCATTAAATATAAACTGATTACAGAATAAATGAAAAGTGTTGAGATTTAGATTTCAAAAGGTTGACTTCTCTGGAAAATTCCTAAAACCTGATGGTTTAAACTTAACTGTACTAGATTTTGCAAATATAGGTTACAAAAACATTCACTTTCTCTGTGTATCTGCTTCCTTCTTCAGAATGAATCAATGAACACAGTTGGCTTTCAGGTTTTAAATAAAGTTTGGCTTGTGTTGAGATCTTGTAAGCATGTGGGAAAGGAAGCTTTGTCTTGGCTAATTAGTCTTTAATTTTTATTATTTTGAATTAAAATAAGCAAGAAAGCTGCTACAGAAAGAGAAAGGGAAGTCTGGGAAAGCACCTGAAGAAACCATTTTTAGCCACTTGTGCTAGCAATTATTTTTTAGTACAAAGTCCAAGAATATTTCTGTTAGAGAAGACCTGCCAGAAAAGGCAGAAGGAGAATCTGAACTGCTGAGGCAGAATAACCCTGAAGGTTTGCCCTCTGTGACTGCCTTTAATGCTCTCATACTGCAAAATACCATAAGTACTAGGTTAAAAAGTATTTTATATGACATTACCCAGCCTAAACAACTCAGGCACCATCCATGACAGCAAACCCATCCTTACTCTTTTACTTTTTAAAAGAATTTGCAAAAGTCTGCTACGTATCCTCCGATTGATGTCTGGAACGTACAAATTTTTGCTGTTTCAGGGCCATATATACCAACATACCTGTTGAAACAGTGCTTGCCTTTTTCTGCAAAAGTCTTATTATTTCCTTTGCCTGTCACAGTTTATTCTGTAACTTACAGAACCTTCACTTGCAAAAAAACAACAACAACCCCCCCCCCCCCAAACCAAAACAACCCAACCCAACCCCCAAAACCCAAATCCAATAGCACAATGTAATACATTGCAAAGATTAATATTAAACAGCATTGGGTTTTCATCTCCTCCTTATGCTGTACATTTTCAATAAGTGACTCAATTTCCCACATTGTTTTATCATGAATACCACAAAAAGCACATGCCTGTTATTAAGATGGTATTTGGTTATACATTATAATATAATTAGAATATAATCTTTAATTCCTTATATATTTTTCACACTGTCAATAGGATAATGGAGATTATGTCAGATGGTTTACTAGCTCTTTCTATTTCAGGTTCACAATATGCTTAAAATACAGTAAGCTAGATATTTTCTATTTGCAATATTATTTTCTTAGGTTTTGATCTTTGAAAACTAATAAACATAGACTCATAAAAATGCTGACTTTGCTCTAGGAAATTTCAATTTAAATAAGATTTAAATGAAGTCATATGGATACTATCTTGAATGATGCCCTTCAAATAGCAAAAATTTTTAAATGAGACACAGGAAGTCACTATCGCAGTGCAAAATCAATAAACTATAACAAATAGCTATTAAAACCCATCACTAATTATTCAAATGTAGGTGTTAAGCTAGGTACCAACATATTTTGTTCCAGCTGATCCATGACAGGATTTGGGTTATATTAGACCTTCCCTAAAATTAATTTTCTAGAACTTAGTATAAACATCCCCCTCTTACTTGAGGAAGCCTTGACTCAAGATTCAAAATTCATAGGGTTGGTATGAGACAGTTACAGGCTTCTTATGTACACTGACAGAGCCAGATGTTGATGCCAGAAAAAGTCAGAGGTGCCAGATGTGTTAGCGGAGAAGAACTAGGCATGATAGCAATAACATTAAGAACTTGTGAGAAATTCCAAAATAACCCCTCAATTCTCCTCTCAATGGAAATCACATAATGTCAAGATTCTCTCTCAACCTTTTCTTATATTGGCTGATAATGTTCATGGTAAGTATTATTGTTTCGCTAGGTAAAGAAATAACATTGTGAATTCCAAATCACAAAATGTTGTACAGAACTGTTTCTGCTAGCTAATCAGTTAGTGTTGGAGAACAGGCATAGCTCTTACCTTTTAATTCACCGCTACTATACCTAAGATGATGTATGACATCTATACTACTGACAGGATTTGAACTATGAGAAACTTCAGTCAGTTATGTTGGCGTTAATCAGTGAAATTTGGCTTTGAACACTAACTAAAGCAGCAAAGTAGGAGCAGGATGTGGGCTGCAGTGGATTGGACACCTGGGTAGGGTATCTGTCACTGTCACTGTCCTGTGATGGAGCTTGCTGTGATTTGCTTTAGAGCAGTCATTTTCCTCTTTGGAAAAAGATGCCCCAAACGTAAATAATCCCAATTTACTTGTAAACACCAAATTGGACCTCTTGTTCACACTCCTTTGCAGAGCAGCTC
Source organism: Falco cherrug (assembly GCF_023634085.1). Lineage (NCBI taxonomy): Eukaryota > Metazoa > Chordata > Aves > Falconiformes > Falconidae > Falco > Falco cherrug. Next base: position 45,877,739 of record NC_073705.1, read on the forward strand.
CTCTGAAATTTGCTTGCACATATTACAGCTTGTAGGTGCCACAGCTCCGCAAGACAGTGAGAGGATACATACACATATAGGACAGTCTATGTTCTGTTTATATTCCAACATACAAGGAATTAAAGTGGGATGGGGAAGAAAAATAATAATCAGTTGACAGGTTTTTAATACATGGATGCCATGGTTACCTCCAAAGAGTGATGTGATATGTCTAGTAGCCATTATGTAAGAGTAGAGATTTGATAGAGATTTGGAGATTTGAATTTATAGGGAGATTTCGATTTAAACTTTGGGGTGGGGGTAAGGGGGTGGGGAAGACAAAAAAACCCAGCAACCCAGACCTTATCCAAATTAAACAAATTTCATATACTACAATCACTTAACAAAATATTAAATATACCAATCATCTAGTCCTTAGGAATAAAGCACAAAGAATTAGACAATTAAAACACAGCATAGAGCAAAATGATAATTGGAAAAAAGTAAAACCAGAAAAAAAAAAAGTAGTATTATAGCAACAAAAAATAGTTAGCTATTCACTGCTTAGCAAAACTGTCATTTGTCTGCTGAGTACATTTTACTTTGTAGCTCCTGACAGAACAAAATCATAATGCTTACAGCATTCGTTTCACAATCGTACTTCTAATTTGGCACACAAGCAGCTGAAATATATCTGAAAATTATTCAATCTTTTTAAACTGCAGAAAAAACCAACATTCCATTATTCTAAGAACTAGCAAACTACAAAAGAAAAAGATGCACATTAATGAGAGAAAGTGACCGCATTATTCTCTGTGATAATATTTCATGCTGAGTGTTCATTTGAATGGACTTAAGCCAAATTGGAAGAAAATGCACATGACAATGCCACATCTTTATATACATATATTTGCAAATCCCAGAGCACGTTTAGCTCACTTTGTATTGTTTTTAAGATATTTGATTTAAAATCAAATAATTTTTATTATAACATGCTGAATTTAAATGTCCTGAGAATATTTTTTTCTTCAGAACTTTCTAACTTTCCTTTGATGTATCTGCTAGGTACAAAACATGAATGAAGTTTGAATGAATCAGCCACCAATTTTCTAATCGTGAATGTTCAAAACTGCCAATTTTCATTACACTTGCACACTCATCCTGCTGTTGGACCCTAGAGATTCTGTGTTCCCATCATGTTAGACCTGGTGTAAGGCTGGGATGTTATACACTAAAAATACATCTGAACAAAAATAACTTTGCTTTTGTGAATAATGCCATCATAGCAGCTTGAAGGCATAGCCTGGGCTAAATAGTAATTTATATTATTGGGAACAGAAGAATCTTTTCCTTTGTGGGTCCATTGATAGATGAGGTCAACACAGCAGATACACAAGGAACCACTACTTAGCCATTATGGAGACTAATGGGGTAGATATAATCTGATAAATATACAACAGGTTACATTAATTTCTGCATTCATATATGCATAGACTATAGTGCATGATGCAAGCTGAAGAAGGCATGCTTGGAAATTAAAAATGCATTTTGCTAAGAAGAACCTGAAGGCATATTAGGAAGAATATGACAACAGAAAAAGGAAAATTAATGAGAGGTAAATAACCTGCTGACTACTGTACTTGTAGTCATATTCTGCTGGATTTATTCAAAGGCAGGTTTGTTGCATTACACTTATTTTGGATGCATGATGTGAGAGCTAGAATAATTTGCTTTTACATTATGAATATTTGACTCAGTAAAATATTTATTAGGCCGTAGGCTCTTTTGATTTTCAATATTTTTATCTGGCACAGCCTATATACTAATTCAAAGAGAATGACCAGTACCAGTAAGCCCAGCTCTAAGGTCTCTTAGTTACGTACTGCTGCATGCTGTGTGCTGCTGAAGCTGTCTTAGTTTTTGTGGGTTTACTCTTAAATCTGATGCCTCAATTAGGCATACTTAAGCTTTAGGCTTCCAAGGGCATGAAAATGACTCCCAAACTTTTCAAGGCATATGTTGTTTTTAGCAGGAAAATATAAAGGAAAGAACTCCAAAAATTGCTTATTCAATGTAAAATTTTGCCTTTACAGAATTAGGCTCTGGTAGGTTTTCCTTTCTGAAGTATTTAATCTTTATAGCAATATACCCAGAAACAAAATAAGAAAGTTAAAAATGTTGTCAACATCCAAATGAATATGAAATTTCATCAATATTATGGCTTGTGCTATAGCACTTCAAAAATAATTTAAACAGATGGGCCAGTGAGACTGCCATTCACGTTTTACCAGTCAGGAGGCATTTTTAAACTGCTGGCTGAAACACACAATATGAAGTACATTCCACATATAGCGTGGGAAGAAATGCCTTATTTGCTAAGAAACTACACAGAAAAAAGCAAACTGAATGAATGGCATAATGTTTTAGACATTCGTAATTTCTTGGGAAGAGATCAGCAGTCCGAGGAAAAGATCATTGTTATACTATAGAGGCAGAAGTAGTAAAAAAAAGAAAAACCTTGGTTTCTCTGCACAAAAGTATCACAGCGTTTTCTGAACAACTATCTGGATGAATAGTTGAATGCTGAACACCTTCTTTACACTAGGTCTTACATTTGTCTCAAGTGACAGTGGTTTAATGACGATAAAGGAGGAGGATAAGAATCTTAATCCATATTTTAATGAAGATAAAGATGACGGATAAAGGGGGAGAAGGAAGAATGTGTTCTGTATCTTTCAGTATAAGTTGAGGTACTCTTTTACAGAAAAGGCATTAGTTAATATGAATGTTCACCTGTATACAAATTCCAGTGAGCTCTCCCCAGTGTGACCCATTCTATGATTTCATCTTTTAAGTGCCTGAAAATTAATAATGTAAAAATATCTTACAGGACGATTTTCTTTCCTGGTGAAAATTTCTGTTCATTCATAGGCTCCGCAATGACTGCATGTATGATAGTAACAAAATATTATAGGCAAAAGCTTTAATTTTTACCTTATATGATTACCCAGAATTCATTATTTCTTTAAAATCTTACATACAAAAGAATTCTTTTGCATGGAGCACAGAAGTATGCTTGTACAGGATAAAGAAGGAAATGGAGGAGGCAGAGCTGCCTCAGGGAAGGAAAAACTACTGTTGGGAACTATTTTCTGCTTTTATAAACACTAGACATATTGTCACTTCTTAAATTTCAGTGTGTAAACCAGAAAAAGTCAAACTCACATGTTGCTACTTGAAGCCCCTAAGAGATAAGGAGTCATGAAGTTATAGCCTTATACTCCACCTGTCTAGAGAATAGTATAAACTGAACTCAGATAATATCTCCCACACTACTTTGTAATCATTCCTGTTTGGGTCCATTACCTGAGAGGGAAAACACATCTCTTCAGTCTCAATATCATGAACAATATTTTGAAGTCAGATTCTTATCTTATGGATTGGAATTAATGAGTTAAGTGAGGATTCTTGGACACAAGTATAATCATTGACTATGCAACTCACCTTTTTCTGTTGAGTCAAAACCAGTTGAAGCCAATGCATCTCTGCCAGCTGCATCTGGAAACAGTGTGAGGAGCTTGGAGCATTTGAATTCCTTTCCCTTCTCCTTTCCACATCTGATCTTTATTCTGTAATAGAATGATAAAAGGAATAAAATTTTCCATCAATAATTATAAAGTGACCTTTGCTCAACTTACTTAATAAATTTAATTAAGACAGTCAATACCAATTATTCTAGAAACAAACTAATGCATAGAGAATGCAAGTGACTTGCCAGCATGTTACTAGAGAGACCGCACAGTGTTAGTTACTTCCCACATTCGTAGAAAATTATTTTATCAAATCTTTCTGGGATTTATTGCTTGCTTTTATGTGATTTCAGTAAATTAATCTTTGGTATTATTCTTTTCCCAGTTCTCACTGTTGAAAAGTTTTTGATGAGAAAATGAAGCTCCTTTTCACATAGCTGCCAACAGCAGTCGCAGCCACACAAACCGGCCCCTGGCGCCACAAGAGGGGCCACTGACAGCCCCTTCAGACAATGTCTCTGTCACCTTTACTGTTACCCCAAGGTAACAAGATTAAAACTGCATCCGTATGCCTGCAGTGGCATCCAGCTAGATAACTGAGCTGCAATGCTGACACTACGTATGTTTGAAAGCTCCGAGGTTCTACTGTATTTTGTGTACGTGTCCTCACCAGCACTCAGTAAACTACTATCAGTCATATTTTTCTGTCAATGAAGTCTGACACACAAATGCACAGACGCTGCTGAATATCTGCAGGGATGCAGGCCAGCCCAACTAATTTAAACTAATAATAGACTTTCTCTTGATGTTGGCAGACTTTGAATCAAGGTAATAGGCAAGAATCTAACCAATAAAGGATTTTTTTCTTGAATGAGAGCTGTGAAAAGTAGCAAACTTCTGGATATAAAAGTAAAGCCAACCTTATGAAAGGTTTTATTATATACCCTTCAGGGAATAAAATAGTGCATCTCTCTACAGTATAGAGACATATTAGGGTCTTTCCTTCAAGTATTAACCTGAATGTGCTCCCTGGTGGATTTTGGTCAATTTGTATAATAAAGATAATTTGTAACACCAGAAGTCTCATGGACATTTTTAGAAATTAAGCACCCCTCCTTAGTAATACTGAAGGATTGATGAACACTGATAGTAATTCTTTCTCTCTTTCTTTTCATAATTGTAAAAATGATTTATATTTGTTTTACTTAATATATTTTATGACTTTATAAAATTGAATACTTATTTTAAATCAATTTAATTACTTTTAAAATAATTAAATTACTTTAATTACTTCACAGAATATGGAGTTTCCCTATTGTTGGGAATAAATGAAAAATAATATATTTCAACAAAATAGTCAGTTTAAACAGAAAAAAAATCCTTTTTTTTTGTTTTGTTATAAAGCTTTAATCAGAGAAAATATTCCACAGCCATGAAGCCTGATATTTTTATATAAGTCTGAGACTGAGTGACACAGGCCGTCTACAGAGATATAATAATTTTAACTGTAATCACAAACATAAAAATAGATCTAATCAGAAGCACGAGCACACAAATCTAAACTACTATTAAAACCTACTGAGTACTTGGACAGAACAGCATTAAATATATAAGCAAATATAACTGGCTAAGATGCCCTAACTGCCAACAAAATACATTTTATCTGAAGTCTAAGGACTGATAGCAGCAGCCCAACCAGTCTCAATCATTGCGTGACTTGGCATGAGCTCAGATGACCAAGACCATGTTTCAAGAGTTCACAGAATGGAAGAGGAGGCTTATTTAATCGCCCTTATATGGCTTCATTTCTGGAGGACAGCCTGCAGTACTTCCTGACACTCGGGACTCTGAAGGAGCTGGAAACCCCAAATCTCTTGTTACCACCCTCATGCCCCCTCAAAAGAAAAACTCATAGATTATCAGATGCTCTGCTTGGCTAGACTGTCAAGCATATTGGCTGTGGAGAAAAAGAAAATACTACCCCAGAAAGATCAATCTAGCAACAATTTGAAAATACATAAATTAAAGCTTTTGGTGATTGAAATATGTTTTGGTTCTTACAAACAGTAAAAATAAGACCCCTTGTGAAATTCAAACATTCAGCGTTCAACAGTAAGGAATTAAATTTTAAAATATTTATTATTCTCATGTTACAGACACAACTGATATATTTTGGTATTTTACAATAAGTTTCAAACACGTAGCCAGGAACTATCAGAGATACCTGGCATCCATCACGGGTGCAAACTAATGCTCTAATTTTTCAAAATCACAAGTGATCTGCAAGCCATTCTTCTCACACACTATCCACGGCACTACTTGGAAGTTGCCTACAGTTTTAGGCAACAGCTAGGTAAGCAGCAGTACTTTACTTGAACTCCAAACCAGAAATGAGGTATTGAATACCTTGTCATTTATTGCAGAGAGACTGAAGAAATTACACTTCAGACCTGCTGCCCGTACTATGCTATGCTGCCCGTATGAACAAGATCAAATGGGGATATGAGATAAAAATCTCTGAAAATACCTGTGAAATAGATGGAGCAGAAGTAGGTTTAGGCTTATTTTTCATTTTAAACCACAATTTTGTTGCTGCAGATTCACATACATGGAGTTCTTCCCCTTTCCCCCAAGCCGAATATGCTGGGTTCTCTGTAGTAATCACTGAAGTGCAGCTGCTATTTCCCCACTAATGACTACCCTGAAATATCGTAAGGAGAAGAATTCTGTGATGCACTAGTTCAGGAACGACGTTTTTAAAAGAATACTGCCTTCCAAAAACTATGACTGACAGAGAACAAAGATGGACCATGTAGGCAGGGGGAATAGTAACAGCCATAACTTTAAACTTTGCTGCCATTAATGTTTATGCTGTATATGAAGTGGTTTACCAGCATGCTGATGGACTGGCAAATTGTGCAAGCATACAATTTATTCCTCCTAGCAGCAGCTACAGGCGATCACAACCACAAATGCATGTTTCAGCAGAGACTGTTTTAAAATAGAGTGCATTATTTTGACAAGCAGAGAACTGCAACAAAAGATTTATTATTCAGTGGAATAATTGGTGAATGCATTATCCTGTCAACATTTAGCTGCTATAATCAACTTAAATAATCAAAGCTGCCCTGGAATTTTTATCATTTTACAATAATTTGAAAATAGTTTATTCTATTATACTCATATTTGCATTAAGGTAAACAGAACTAATAAGTTAAAATTCAAAGTTATGTAAAATGAGAAACATAACACATTTTAACCTTCATATACCTATTCTGCAGGCCATACAGTCTCATACATGCTCCGCTTTAAACCAGCAGATGACACCAAGATGCTTTGGCATGCTACCTATGCTACATGCACAATCTATACCCACAATGACGCTATGATAATGATTTTGCTAATTAGATTATGCTTCCAGCAATTCTTGGTCTTTCTCACCTGAAGTCGCTCTAGAAAGCGGCTCCCTGTGACTGGCTTGCTCACTTCTTTGCAGACCTGTTATTAACATCGTATTGAGACCTATCAAACACTGCGTGCTTCATGAGTCTGTTTGCTCCTATCAGGCATAAACTGCTGGGTTTTGGATTAGCTGCTTTTGTCTGTTAATCTGCCCTTTTGACTCACAGGTCGAAATGTTTCAGCAGTAGAATTTTGAAGCATTTCAACAATGACTTTGGAGAAGAATGAATGTTTTGCCAGGACTTGGGGGTAATTTTAGACTCTGTATATGAACCAAGTATCTAGTATGTGTAAATGTAAGCTTAGTTACATGAAAATTGTCTAACGTGGTGGTATCAGGTAATCATGTAGATCTCAAACTGAAAGCAATACCATGAAATCTGTTGACTCTTCACAGAACTGAGTGAAGGTCTATCTGCAGATCATCAGAACTCGCTGCATGAAGATGTATTTAAAAAGCCATACCCAAGCACTGACATGTTGGTATAAGCTCTTACACTGTTTATAACAAGTTCTAGCTTTAGCTTGTAGGGGATTCTGTCTTGCTTCTCCTTTGACTAATGAAGCTATACAACAGCCTGAAAAAAACCCTAGAAAAATAAGGTTTAGCTACATATTTAATTGCAGAAAGATGGGGAAATTAGCATGTAAGATGGTGAAGACAAGATGCTGCTTACACTTAAAATTTTGGTGCCAGTCAAGCCAGTGGCATCTGCATCATTATTGAGAGAGAGAGAGAGAACAAGAATCTGTGTAAGTAGGGCTCCCTAGAAGTATATACAGCCAACCATATATTTAATGTGTGTGGGGCACAGCTACTGGGACAACAACGTGTGGCTCAACAAACGCAGTCACATACATAACGTGGCACATCCTCAATGACACATCATACAAATTAAGAAAAACACCAAAGGTTTGACTGGATACTGTCAATGGTTTGATTAATTCTTTGCTTTGTGTCAGGATATACAAGTTGGAAAGAAAAATATGCATTTAAATATACTGCTGATGGTTTAATTGCTGAAACTTGCTACTCCATCACTCTTCAGTTGTAATAATGATCTGGGCATGGAGCATTACTTGAAGAATTAATGACCACCTGAGGTTAACAGCCCACAGCTAAGCCTTGAGCCTTCAGCTTTCTCAGAGAATCATTAATCCCCAGGAATTGTCCTGTGCCTCCATCATTACTTCTAATTTAAAAAGTGAATTTTCTCCTTTTAATTTTCTTTTCACAAAATGAAAGTACTCAATTAGACTTTGTCATTAAATCACATCTGCATTGATTACCTAGGAAAAAATAATGACAGAAAATTAAATTTGCCTATTTAATCACTGAATACTGATTAAATATTTGTTATAAACATTTCATTGCAATTAAGATTGCATAAACCCCCCCATTAGGCAAAGAAGGGTATACAATTCGAAGATAAATTTAAAGTCCTGACATACTGCTTCTATTTTCTTCCCTCTTTACTCCTTGCTGAACGACATGTTATGTTTGTGAGAAACTTCACAATTTAGATTCAGTATCACAGGACTTTTAACATGTAACAGTAGCTAGGAAAATACACAAACGTTTCAGTGATCTGACAGTGGAAGCAATTTAAATCACACTGATGAAGACATTCTTAAAAGAACCAAGTTATCACAGAGTTACTTCATTTGTAAAGGTAAAGCAAAGAATAAAAGGAAAATATCTTGATAAGATTTCAGACAGTGATCCAATTTCTCTTTCTCTAGAAGCTTTCATTCATCACCAAACAAAAAGCTACATTTTTGTCCATGACACTGTTCTCTAGTGTAATCCTATAGGATTCCGTACACATCAATAAATGTATGGTGCTATGATTAAATTAGTCTATGGCTCAGTCCCTTAGCAGTCACAGAGAGGGCATTACACCTTAGACCAATGTTCATTGACACACCAGGTTCTGAATTAAAGTGAAACTGATTGATTGAAACCATGATTTGTAATGAACTTAAGCAACAAGGTCCAAAGCTTGTTTACACTGATACTTGTCAACTTAGCGCTCTCTGCTACCTACTATGCTGACACACAGACATATTAACAGAGGCTAATCTTTTTTAATATTTTGAATAATCACAGTATACACATTTATTCCCAGCCATCTTTCTTGTTTGCATACAAGTTTGTGCTTGTGGTACCACATACAGGCATGGAAAACTAGCTGTTCTACCGACAGAGTTGGAGAATTGAGCCTGAAAATAAAACTGACTGACAAGCAAAATGCTTTAAGTCAATGTTGCTATAATTCATGTATAAGTAATCTAATTTCCTGTGAGAGAGTTTCATTTCTCCCTCACACTATAACCCCTCTTCATCCCCTGTCACAATACCCTGAATTTCCCCCAAGTCCCACGTCCTTAACTACTGGACTAACTGAACAGGTCTGTGTATTGAACCTGAAGCAAAGAAGAAAAAAAAAAGAAAAAGAAAAAAATATATAAATTTCCTCACCTTTATATAGAAAATTATTTATGTTGGGTTTCTCTTTTTTTTTTATTCTTTTTCGAAGTTTCATATGCTCATGAATCCTTTTGCAATATTTGCCCGTAAACACATGGCTTGGTCTAAGAGTACACAAAAGTCCATAGAAATTAGTCAGTATACAAACATACTTGAACACATCAATTGAAAATATCAATAAACATTTGAAGTGGTTTTTTTTTTCCTCCCTGACTCATTTTAGCTTCTCTAATATGGAAGCAGATGGAGCAGCATAAAACCAACAACATCTGATCCTAAAATATACCTAAAAATTTTCAGGTTTTCTGAATGCTTCATTGCTCCTTCCAAGTCTTTCCAAAAGCTTGCTGCTTGCTTTCTCAGTGTCTGTATTCAGACACTATAAACCATACCAAAGGCCTCATCTTTTTAGCACTTTTTTTTAATCACAACAATAATATGAATGGCTTCAGCAGGAAGGCTGATATATTTGCTCACTTTCACAATTCTGCTCCCAAATCAAGGATCTCAGAATTATTTCAACACTAACATTCTGAAAGAAATTGCATACATTCTGCATGTTGTCAACAAATCAACCATGAAAAATTTCAGCCATGACATGGTGAAGTAACAGGAAAGTTATAGCTGGCTATTTTTTTATTTCCTTGCAGCTGCCAGATGGTTTGAACAGAACAAACTGCTATGCAGAGTAGCTGAATTTTTACCAGGTAAGTGTGCCATTACACACAGCTTTTTTATCTATTCAGATGCCTTAGGGGAATGATATATGCATATCTGATCCAATAAACCCCCTCAAAATATTGAATAATTAGCATGTTCTTTGTGTTGCCTTTCACACATTAAATTATAAATTATACAGAAACATCTTCCTATCAAAGTTTTGCCATCTGATCAAAGCAACAATCACTACTGGAAAAAAACAAAACAAAAATACCTTTACATAGCTTGTCATAATTTAAAGTATAACAAAGGCTATCACATGGCCTACATTTAGTAAGAATAATAAAAGACAACACCTCTTGCTATTCTGAAAGAAATAAGATGATTTTGTAGACTGAATTATGAATTCCAGTTTCACTTTACAGTACTGCAAAAATATTAAGGATAGAATTCAGTGGACCTCACATGACAAAACAAGAATTCAGTTTTGTTCATTTTTTTAAATAAAGGAATGGCTACTGTAATTAAAATTACAGGAGTCATTTTTAGATGCAGTAGGCGGAATAAAATGAACTAAGGCAAAACAAAAATCCAAACCTCCAAATCTTACTCTTGAGGAGAGAATGGGGGAAACTTTCATGGCCACATATGGTCTCATCTGAAAGAGCACTTCCCACACTAACTTCCCACTAGTACTTTATGAAACATTGGTTCAAAACTGATTCAAAAGAAGGATGACCTAGTGAGTCACCAGTATCATTTAAGGAAACATAAGAAATACCTTCAAGACCTCTTGCCTTACTATTTGATCTTACCCTATTTATAAGAGCACTGTCTGAGATTGCATATATGTATTCAAATATTTGAATAGATGTAAAAAAAAAATTCTGTATGGAAAGCACTCTTTCCACATTTATTATGGAAGCAGATGAGAAGTCTTATTCTCCAGTACTTTGCAAGTAAAACCATAGTAATAATTTCTAGGCCTATCACTGCCACCTTCTGAAATACTGAAATGCTAGTCCTATAAATGCATTAAAAATACTATATCTTATTTATACATTACTAATACAGCAAATGTTTACTCCAGAGTTCCTCCTTGTTAAAACCAAGTTTACTAACCTGTGCATGTTTTTAGCTTTTACTACAGAGCCAGGATAGAGTAAAGGTCTTGTAATTTAGCATGATTGGCCATTTGTGAGGGATACATATTTTTTTAATTTCACCATTAATACGTTATGCTGTAAATGTGTGTTTAAAATGAAATTTACACATTAAACAACTCAAGACAATCTTTCATTTCTTTAAGAAATTAATCCACTACTAATGAAAGGTAAAAGACTGACTGAATCAGTCGTTAATTTAACCTTTCCCTCTTGATAAGATCAGCTGAGCTACTACTTCTCATTTACAAGGATGTGTCAGGGGAACAAATAATTTTATAACTCAGTGAAATGTATAATCATGGTAATATTTATAAAACACATTAGCTAGAAATTTACTGAGCTACCTTCACAGTATTAGAATAACTGATTAATAAGCCTTTCTAATACCATATAAGCACAATCAACAAACATTTTAGAGATTCAAATTTAAAAATATTTTAAAAATTATAACTTCTAAAAATGACCAAATGTAGATTCTGCTTTTCAAAAGGAAATGTGAGAGCTCCAATCAGGCCTAACCTATCTAAATAAAGCAATATGTATACGAGTTCCTTGTACAAGGTTTTGGAAAAAAAGAAAAAGAAAAAAAGTCAGAGTAGTGTGATAATCAATATAATAGCAGCCTGACTGAAAAAAAGAAAAAAAAAAGGAAAAAAAAAAAGAAAAAAAGAATTAAAAAAAAAGAAGCAGTAGCAGGACAAATCCTGCTGGAGATGTCTTCACTCGTATTATATATTCAGATATAATTCCAGTAACAAACTGGACTGGTTTTGGTTTTTTGGTTGGTTTTTAATTCTCTTATGTTATAGACTGGTTTCTACTAGCAGTGGCTAAAAGGCCTTTTAAAAGAAAAATAAATAAAAGACTTAGCTGTATTTTCCAGGACAGGCTGGTTTACTGAATGTTTGTGTGTCAAAAGACACTGAAGACTAGATTTTTGTCTTCTGTGGAACTTTGCAAACCACACTGGAAGGCAGCTTTACAGAGTGCTTTACTAGCAGCTGAGTTCCCAGTAGCACAGTACTGTCAGGAACACTATTATTTGTTCAGATAATTTACAGGAAGGAAAAAAACTCCTTACCAATCAATATAAACTCAGGCTAAAGCAAAACCAACCCAAACCCAAACCAAGGAATCAAGTAATAGTCATAACCCTCCTGCTGAATGGCGTTCAAGTGCTGCAGATAATTTTTCATCATTCTACGTACAAACCCAAAACTCCAAACAGCTGTTCCAAAATATTCAAACTATTTAACAGGATGGTAGTTAAAAAGTGAGCAACCAAAACTGGGGAATACAAGGAAAGGAGTTCCATGGAAGAGAGCATGCTTGAAAATGTTTATGCTTTTCAGTCCTACTGTGCAAACCTGAATGAACAAAAATTGGACAAAATTTTATTTCAGCTTTGGCTTATTATTCTTACTGAATTCAGGAGTTCCAAAATAGACAAACCTTCACTTTTACTAATCCACTAATCTAAGTTTTAGACATAAAAGTAGACAACAGTCTACATTTTATATTCAAATCTAGGAATGTTCATCAAATACCAGACAAGTATATAGTCTTTTTTGTAAACGTAACATATAAATTCATAAAATATAGCAATACTCCACAAGTAAGTATTTGTATAAAGATAAATACTCATGTACCAATAACACTCTATAGCAATCTGTGTATATTATTGTAAAATTGAATATAATTCAAAGTTTTCCTCATACCTGTGGAATTTTACAATCATTTTGCTTTTGTGGTAATGACCTACATATTTGCCCAAATGCAAGTAACACACCTGAAATATAATTTTTTTCAAGGAGATTCTATATGTTTGTTTTTCAGTATTGAAAGATGTGTGTGATTTGATTTTTTTGTATTTTTTTTTTTCCTTAACTAGTGTTTTGCCTTCAGGCAAGAAATGCAAACACAAACATCTATTAGAAAAACTACACAGGAAGCAACAGCATATACTGTTCACCAGCAAGTACTGACTGTTCTTTGTAATCTCTGGAAATAAAGTCTTGTCATGTTTTTTAAATAAAATATCTGGCTTTTATCTAATAGTAACATTACATCAAATCAGGGACAGAAAGACATAGTTATCTATAGCAACATATAGAAATGTTTTCCAGTTGTTATAAGCAGCCCTGGAACACTCATTTCGCTAATATTGGTCCCAAAAAGAAGATAATTGGAAAGAATGGCACCCCAGCTTATTTTTACGACAGAGCCAAAAGTTTATTGGACACATTTATCAGAAATCCAAATGCACTCAGATTTATGTAGACACTCACGCCGCCAGTTGCGGTTTATTCTAAATAGAAATATATCTGTAGTATACAGCTAAGATCAAATAGCCATTTGGAAGAACTGCCAAATACAAATATGAGATATTACAGCCATTTGGTCAGAGTGACCTTCTTAACTCTCACTGTAGAACTAGGAAAGAAATATAAAGGAAACAATAATGATAAAAGACAGAGAGATTCTAAAAGACAGATTCTCCAAGAAGATCTAAGTTAAGGTTTTGTTAATATTAGTTTAAGAATTTTTTAAGTTTTATTATTAAGAACCAAAATTCAATGCCAGTTTTAAAACATTTAATTAGGATACTATGGATTGCCACCTGAAAAAACTATACAAAATTGTAAGTTAGGTTCTTGATACTTCTCATGCATGCAGAAAAAAGAAAAACACTTTAATTTAAACTATCTAGTTAAATCATCAATAAACTTATGATTACTTGTGTAGATCATTTATAACATTAGTTGACAAACATATGAAATCTACTGCTGGTGTAAGATAGGACAAAATAACACACTGTTAGTTACTGCCAAAGAGCTCATTTCAATCCTTAGATGGGTTCTGGATCTCTGTTCCTTCATTAGCAGCTTTATGAATGTTGGGGTGAGGGGGTGTTTGTCTTTTCTTAAAAGGAAAAATTAACTCTATTAATCTCAATACTTTAAGATCAGCAATTGTTCAAATGCTTCACTCCTAGAATTTAAGTGAAGGAAAAGCAATCTCAGTTTACTTCCTGCTGGTGTGTACATAAACAACATTTGTCACAATGAGCACTAACTTGCCCACATACTTAGCTGGCTATCTAAGCTCATCATCTTCAGATTCTTAGCGAAAAATCCTTTTGTACTCTGATTTCATTGAAGTAACATTTATTCTTTCAGTTTTTTCTAACATATTTACATGTCTTGCTTGCTTTTTCTCTGGTGTGTTTTTGCAGATTTTTGTGTAAGACTTAATTGCACCAGTCCAGCCTGTTAAGTGAGGAAAATGAAAACTAAATATATGCAAGCAATTATAGATGAACAAAACAGTGAGGGTTATTGGTTTTACCTGATTCTGGCTTGACTGAACTATGCCAGTTCCATGCTGACAAGGGACCTGAGCTTGCACTGAGCAAAGGGCCAATGGGGCCCTGGTGACTTTGCACAGCTTTAAGTGAAGTTAATGGAAATTGCTGGTATTCAGCACTTCAGGGGGAAAGAGTCACATTGTTGGCTGCCTAAAATGGATTTAAGAGCCCAGCTTTGGTCATTTTTTTCATAGTGTGTCTGTCCATAGCGTTCAGTACTATGTATACTTAAAAAGCACCTATGGTCAAGATGGAACAGTGACCACAATTGATAACCCACAGGAGATCATTGATCATTCTTGGCAGGACAGTCTCTGTACTGTGAACAAACACTAAGGCAGATTAGAGCGGATTCAAAAACCTGCCAGCCTGGAAAATAAAGAGCCTCTGGCTTCTCAGCAACATCCTGTGTGAGCAAACATGAGCTATTAACTGCTGTTGACACGAATGATGGGATCATGAATGGGGGGTCCTTCCCAAAGCCAGATTGAGCACTGACGATACAGGGAAAACCACAATTTTCCCCTTGCCAAAAGAGACTCTCCCCGGTAGGCTGAGGCAGTCAGTGCCCCTGTGCTTGCATGGACCTTGTTGTGCCTGACTCGCTCTGCGGCTTGCCTGCTTCCAAAGCTGGTGGTGGTCATTGCAAAGGCAGGCAAAATTAGGCTTTAAAACTGATAACCAGCACAGGCAACTTTAAAACCATGAGACTGTGTATTAGCTGTCAGTCTTGACAGGAGAGATTAAACTTGTTCATGAAAATAACCAATGAATTAATTTTATCGGTGACATTTTAGCTTTACCTTGGCTTTAACCATTCCTGCAGCTGCTTATAGTGGTTCAGCTGTATGAAAGATAACAATATTGGATCTAGTGCTGAACACAGGCTGCCTACTTCATTAAACTTTTTTAAAGCAGAGATCTACTACCCTATTCCAAACTAACTTGCATGATGGAGGTATATAACTATGGTTAAAATGTGGAAGATAGCCTATTTCCTAATATTTCTTTTTTTACAAACTTAAAAATTATGTCTTCCCTCAGTCACCTTCACACTAATTTCTGCAACCTTTCCTTACAATCCAGTTTTCTGTAACTGTACTTGTTTTCATTGGCTTGCCCAGTACTTTGGCAATTGGTTCACTTTGTGATGAATGTAGACTCACCACAATTTTCCACCTGAGAATTTACAAGGGATAAACAGCTGTATTACTTAACTTTTTACCAATTGCACTTTTTGTTTATGCATCTCAGAATTATTTTGGTTGTCTTTTTCTCAGTAAGAAATCATAGCTGACATGTAATCACACCTTTGTCTTTAGAAAAATTACCCAGTCAGTCATTTCCAATTTTATATTTGTGCAGTTGACTATTGCTAAGGTTGTAACTTCATATTCACGATCACAGAATTGCCTTTTTTAAAAAATAATTTCTTTACTTTGTCAAGCTTTGGACATTGTATGTAAAGGGAAATTTTGGACCCTACTCAGATTCCTGCTGAATCTCTCTCAATATGCTCTTGAAGTTTGATAGAGAGTACTGATAGCAATTCTGATTTGTCAGTATTCTAAACTTTCCCATCATAGCAATATATCCCATATCCTGAACTGATACACATATATATGTATATATATATATTCAGTTGCAACATCTGGGTTTTTTAGCTTAGGAAATCCTACTTAGTTTTCCCTCACACAGATGCCATTCCATATAATTGACAGACCTTGTCATCCTTCTTTACCTCTCTGTCCAAGCTTTTTTTTATATATATATATATATATATATATATATATATATATATATATATATATATATATTTGGAGTTGAAAACAACAACTCTATAAAGCATACAAGGTGGGGGTCATACCATGAATTTACTAATTAAAACAATAATGAGATCTATTTTATTCTACGTAGGAAATCCTAAAATAAATTGGGAATTCCTAACATCTACTTTGGTTATACTTTAACCACGGTTAAGATGTGAGTTAATATTTTCACAGAACTGTCTGCGAAAAATGTAATGTCTCTAATCTAATGAAAACAGTTATCTTGGAACCTATTTTTTTATATGTGAGGGTTAGTATTCACTTTTCCCCATGTGTGTTGTTCAAAGTGAATGTCAGCTTGAATGCTCCCAGACTTCTTGAAAGATTTTCTCTTGACTTTTATGGTGTTGGCCATCTGAAGTTCCCCTTATTCTGGCTATGCCAGCAAAACAAATAAATTAAATTTGTAGTGCCTGATAAGTGCCTAATATAGATGTTGACGAATCTTTAGGAGCCACAGTCCAAATACAAGCAATTGTACTCCACCTCCATCTCATCCATTTCTAGGCTTCTTAGCCAAAAGGCCAAGATGCAGAAGAAAATACATTAAAGAGAAGATGAATTTTTAAGTAGGTACCTAAACATACAGATTGATAAAAACAGGTGTCATATAGAAATTATGAGAGTGATTTTGAAAATTCTGTTAGATATCTTCAAGCATGTTAAAATCTGATCCTAAATACCTATTTGAGGCCACAGTGAAAATGTAACATTACCTAATCTTTCCTCCAGATTAGCCTTATACTCTGGATAATGCTTCTTTCAGAGTGTATGACTAGCAGAAACTATTCTGCCCTTAAGGAAAACAGAATGTATTTCTGTACATTATTTTACATATTTAGATGGGAAGTAAAAAATTGTGGCCAAATTAGGTTGGGAAAGCCAGAATATCATGCAGAAAACTGTTCATCTTAACTTTAGCATCTGTCAGCATGAAAAATCATACATGATTAATTTATTTTTAGGAGTCTATGTTCTCCTGTAAAACTGCACAGGTTGCCTGCTTCAGCATATTAAGGCCTCAGGGAGGTAAAATGCAATAGTCATCCTTTACAATCAAAGTGAGTTTAGCAAGATTGTTAAGGGAATTTTCTCAACATCCCCTCGATAGCTGCATGGCCAACTGGTCAACTAGTGACCCATGTTCATGTTTTTACAGTTCCTGCCCCAATTGTCACTGTTCCACCCAGCCTATGCACTTAATACTTGACATGCTTTCCCTTTGGCAGCTCATGAACAGATTTCATAGTATCATCCTGGCCTTGTAAACCACTGCTGCACCGGCCCTGTATTATCTGATTTTGCTGAGGTGAAGTGAGATCAAAACTGGTATGTTTTTCCTTATGGAAGCAGCAGAAAGAATTGAGAGAAAAAGAAATAAAATAAAGTGCTTTAAAATACTCGTTCAATATTTCAACTAATTGGCTAGTGTTGCAAAAATGTGTTACAAGATCAACAACAACCAAAAAAACCCACCAAAACACCACACAAAACAAACAAAAACCTAGCAAGAGACAATATTCTCCTCGGAGCAGAATCCAGTCTGCAATTTTTAAGTCAAGGAAGAGTGCAAAATGTGAAGAGGAAAGAATATGGCAGGTTTGTTTTCTGAGCTGACAACCCTCCCTGGCGTATCCTCATTGTCCTTTTGAAGAGAATTTCTTTCCCCCCTTTCCCTGCATGGAATCTGATATTCTCAAGAAGGAAGTTCAGAAGTGATGCGTTAAAAGAAAAAGGCATTATGTGAGTACAATAGAAGAGCCAAATTTAATCATAAAATAGGAGTGTTACATAAAAGAGACAGAAAAGGGAATGAGACAGTTACCTTAGAGTAAAAATAATGCAGCTGGGCAAATGTCTACTACTGCATCAAGCAGTTATCACCATCACTGCTTCCAGAACATTTTTAATTGGCGTTCTGTAGGTGTTAAAGGCTCTGGTTGGACAGACACAGGTCAGTGCTTGCCTACC
Organism: Falco cherrug; assembly: GCF_023634085.1. Taxonomy (NCBI): domain Eukaryota; kingdom Metazoa; phylum Chordata; class Aves; order Falconiformes; family Falconidae; genus Falco; species Falco cherrug. Next base: position 45,896,194 of record NC_073705.1, read on the forward strand.
TGAAATTTGCACCGTCTGCCATATGCCGCTGCAGTGAAATTGCAGCGCTGTACCAACTTCTCCTTACCCGCGGTGAATCAGAGGCGTTTGCGGTGTCTGCTAGTGCCACCTAGAGCGAGCTCATGGCAGCGATCGTGTTTCTGGTTCTCCCGTACCTCAGTACAGCAGGGATTTGAACAGGCAAGAATAGCTACCTGAAATGCGTCAAAAACTTATTTAAAAACAGCAAACAAAACTCTTTCATTATAAAGACAAATTTTCATAAAAAATGAAAACAATACCATTCAGAAAAAGAAGCAGGTGGGCAAGCAAACAGGTAAAAACAGAGGAAAAGATCAATAAGTAGTCAGATAGAGATTAGCCTAGTAAGCAAAATACAAGCCAGATCATCTTACTTTTCCTAGCAGATATGCAACAAAAAAATAGATTATTCAGCTTGTACAGAGAGACAGAACACAGACGGATAAGACGGAAATATATTTGTGACTTTGAAATGACACTTTTTTTTTTTTATCTCACCAGATCTTCTTTATTCCATTGCCAATACAACAAGAGCGTGGCTTTTATTATTCTGTGTTAGCCCATTCTGCATGTGTTTGATAGATGGCAAATAGTATGATCAACAGAAAAATACAAAAGGGAAATTCAGCAGCAACTGTATAAAACAAATGTGTTTGGCAATGAAGATGACACTGGGGGATCTGGGGACAACTCATATCTTTGTCATAGACTTATTTATACAGCCTCTGAGCAAGTCTAAACAGCTCGCCAGAGAGTAGTGCAGAGTCTTAAACTAGAATGACCAAATCAAATATGCAGCAAATTCTAGTGCCTGTGTCCAATACAGAAAATCTGTACTACAGCATCTCTTCCAGCAGAACTAACAAGCTAACCCATGCCAGTGTTACAGGGCTCCGTCAGTGGCAATTTAAGGCTGTTCAAACTACTCTCAGTGGTAAGGCAAAGCATTGTCTACATCATTACCTTAGATCTGTTTATGTTTCTCTTCCCACTCACAAAGCAAGATAACATTTCTTGTTTCCCCTTGTTGCTTATGTTTTCTATTCAGCCTGCTTCAGCTCTGGGGCACAAATGATACCTTTTTGGAAGGATGGTTTGTCCAGTACCTATGAAGCAGTGTCTTTATCATAAATGATTTCAGCTAGGGCTTTTAAAACATAGCTTTAAAAAAAAAAATCAACAGAAAAGAACAGCATAGATTTCTAAACAATGTTTTAGCAAATAAAGATTTTAAAGGCAGGTGGAGGTGGCTCCGCTTGCTTAGGTTTGCTAGCAAGCTGCCCTCACTTAAAGTTATGATTTTCACATATATATTACTTGGCTATTAGGTAATAAAACTTAGGTTTTGTTGCACCACAGATGATTACACAGAATTTGGAAATCCAGGGTGTAAAGGTAAATTTCATCCTGGTAGTGTAATCCTAACACTGGCTACTCACGGTCCTTTAATCTCACGCTGCAATACTGATACTGTCATTCCAAGAATCCATCCTCTGTTTCAGAAACTGAATAGTAAAGACAGTTGGCACACATGAACAATGCAAAGTATTATCATTCTAACTCCTCTTAAGGTTCTTTTGCTCTTCTAAAAGTGAAAGACTACTCTGTTCTGAATTCAGGTCAAAAACCTCTCTCATGTACATGGTATTGTTGCTAAATGATGCTAATCATTGTGAAAGATAGCATTCTGATACAAACAGCAATTCCTATTGAGTCATAACATTTACATTGGAAAGGTAACAGGGCACCTACTGTGAAGCTCACTGTTAGAATGATGCTAACTTAAAATTAAAGATAATCAACACCCACAAATGTCAAGAAATTGAAAGGTAAGGCTAAGATCCTAAACACCCGTGAGGATTGGTTTTACGCTGTGTGGTTTTTTGTAGCATTTATAACCAAGTTACACAATTTGTCTCTAAAAATCCTAATTTTATTTTCAGTAAACATTGTGGAATTGGTGAAGAACAAGGACTGCATGAAGCAAGGTTGGAAGTTGTACCTCACTTAATGAAAAATCCCTGATGAAAATGCATAAATCGGATACTGCTGAAACAGAAGCGGGATCCGAACCCACTATTTCACTACTTATACATGGAGAGGCCCCAGCCGAAAAGTACCTCGTATTACTTGGAAAACAAAAAGAAGGCAAGACCTCAAAGAGTTTACAATCTGAGTAAACTGAGAAAGCATGTAACATTCAAAAGATTATCATCCTCATTGCAATGAAATGTGAAATGAAGGACATTATTTGTCATATCAAAATAAAACAAAAATTGCCAACTAAGGGTTCAGAAGATATAACAGTTCCCAGGCTTGGGGAAGCTGGATTGATGTTGTTGCTATTGCGTAGGACGTGTTAGAGCATACACTAGCAGCTATGTATACTGAACAACTTGAGACACTGACAGGCAACTAAAGACCAAATGATCTGATGGATAATAAGTGATAATACTAATATTTATGTGGTCACAGAATCAGTTAGAATTGTTTCCATCCAAGTATGAAGACTATTTTTACCAGTCTCTGCAGTATGTTTATTAAAGCTTTTTATGCAAGTCAACACGTAATCCAAAATCCTCAGTGTTTCCTAAATGAGTTCACTCACACTGCAGTCAGAAAATGTATCAGAATGGAATGTTCTGTGATCATATCTCATACTTATAGCTCTTAATATGCTGGAAATCCCTCAGGCAAAACTGAACCAGCAGACATCATTAAATTACCATCAGTTTTAGGCACTAAGCAGCTTTTGTTTTCACTATTAGGAGTTGAACAATACACTTTCTAAGACAGAAATATCAGACCTGGTAAAGGAACTTTACTGTTTCTTTCCTCTTATAGAGTTACTTCTTGGTCTCAACTGCAATTTATAAATGTTATTGAAATGCTATTAGCTGTTATCTAACAATTAAACAGAAATTCTTAAAACAGATTCAAATTAAGGATAATTCAAATTCTTCATAAAACAGAAGTATGCCCTAAAGAGGGAATTACTAGATGTGCACAACTGTTCTTTTCTAATTTGGTACAGTGACCTCATGGTAAGTTATTTTTTAAGGTGTCTTTAAAATAACATGTGCCACTTGCAGTTGAAGAAGATCCTTCAACAAGATCCTACATTAGCAATTTCCCTCTTAAAGCTTCCCTCTCTTGCCTGCATTCAACAAATTGAATTAGGAGAGAAGGTGAAATGCTGCTCCTTCTAGAAAAAGGCCTAGTGCATCACTTTGGATAGAGAAAGAAAAAATGGAAATATCTATACTAAAAGCTGAACAAAATAGAATTTTGATCATACTGATCTGCGCAAAGCGGATACACGCTATACATCAGTTACTGAACAACAGCCAGTATATCAAAGCCACACACTGTGACAATCAATACACATTCCTGTAGGAGTATTTCTGTGAAGCATTGTGGCTGTGTGTAGGAAAAACTATGACGCCTGAAAAACCACAAGAAAAAAGGGGTTTGGTTTGATAATTTTTTAAACTTTGAGGATGGAATAGGATGTAATCACAGTGATAACGGGTAAGAGTAAACAAGTAAGAACTTTACCAATAAACCCCACACCTAGTCTAAGAGGTTGGAGTAGCTGAGTGACAAAGGAAGGTGGAGAATAATCACAATGGCAGATGCAAATGTGCAATTTGCCTGTGAAGTCAAAGCAATAATAAATCAATAGTAAGCTAGGTTTGAAAGGATCTTGTGTTGAATTTATTTATGTTTTTATATAATACTTTCTACTCGTCAATAAAACTTATATGATGCATGTGGGAATACATACATTATTTCCTTTTATATTTATTAATGTGATGACTGTCTATAGAAGCTCATGTTAGAGCAACTGTCCTTCAAGAGCTAGACTGTAGTTTTTGACTACATAATATAAACAGACAAATGAGCTACTTTATCTTTTATGCTGAAGAGGTGCATACTCTGCAACTGTTGCACACCATGCAACTGTCTTGTCAATAGAATTGATGTTTTTTTCAGAATGGTAAGCTATTGCCTTCATTTCTCCCCTACTATGTATGTGCATTTTGTATCTATACAAATTGTCTGTGTATGTTGTACGGTGGTCCAGAAATATGTGTGTTTGCTCGAGTAAAAGGTTACAGCCACCTTAGCATGTCAGCTCTGCCTATCAGCTATCTTGGGGAGTATGTGTACAGCATGTATTCTGCAGCACAGCATAAAAGGGATGATTTACTTCTTGAAAATTCCATTTACTTTCTATCTCTGGTTGCATCAATTTCAAAACTACCTCCCTGATGCATAAAGTTTTGTGTATAAGCCTTTTCCATCACGCAAATACTTTTGCTTCCAGTTCCACCTCAGCTTTCTGCAATTTTACCACATTAATTCTTCAGACTCTTCTAAACCTTTTATTTTCTTTAAATATTTTGCCTAAAATGTGTCAGATTAGCTGCCCACACTTGGAATGCCTTCATCTGCCAAGAATTCTTTGCCTGTCCCAAGCCATTTGTGCCAGGACTCTTCTTCCCTTCAGTGCTTCTTAAACTATCCTAACACACTCTTCACATTTCCCAAATACTTCTCCTGAGCCTCAGCATTTGTTTTGCTTAATACAGATACCAGGTGTTCTGAGGCAGAGAACATGTTCTACTCATCTAAAAAGCCTTGCAGGTTTACATTTTATAAAAATGCTTGTTCATAATAATAGCTGTAATATCCACCATGTAACATGCAGATGCATTAAAGATCAGCTAGCCAAACAAAACCACATGCTTAACTGCACACTTTTGCTTCTGCAAAACAGAAGGTAGTCAACAAAACATTAAATAGCTTAGGACTTGGAGAAACAGACAGATTTCCGTGGAGGACAGAAGGGGGGGGGGGCAGGGTGTGGAAAGTGCAAAGCCAGGTTCGAAGGCAGCTAAACTGAGGTGAGGCAAACTTTATACAAATGCCTTATGATTCTGAAAAGCTCAGAGGACATATTTCTGCACTCGGAGCTTGATACATCACATTAGTCAAAACACTAATACAGAGTTTAGAACACTTTAAATTGCTCAAATGACACCTATGCTAAGGGTTTCAGGAACAGCAAGATAGACAAGAGAAGCTTATAGTGGGTGGGCAGAACAGCATACAAAAGAGCAGAGGGCATATCTATAACAACTCCAATGCATCTGTGGGTGTGTGAGAAACGGATGTTCCCGAATTCATTAATGGCTTCTCCCTAGCCCCTAAGATCTGACTTGCTCAGTGTTAGCAACCAGTTCTGAGAGCTCAGAAGCAGCTGCCATAAGCAAGGTGTTCACTTTGAATTTATTTCTATATGCTAAACCATACCTATCATTTACACTTTTGTGTATAATCCTGCAAACATATCCATGATGTAAGACACTGAATTAATTATCAAGGACTTCTCCTCTTTCCTTTATAACATACTCATACTACACTGAATTCCCACCGCTGCAGGTAAGTAAATGACTATTTGCTGCTCTCCTAAAATGATATTTAATCCTAAAGAACAGCTTGATTTAATGTGCATATTCCCATATATTTTAATTTCTACTGTCTCCCAATAAGAGAAATTACTAAATAGGTATACAATACCATATGATAACAAACTTATTTTTTAATCCAAGTGTTTTTTTCTTTTAAAAGTAATGCAGTTAGCAGTATTAAAGAAATTGGTTTTTGTTTGAAAAAAAGTAATGAAAGAAATTATTCCAGAATTTCTCCAGAAATATATTTTCCCCGATCAAAAATTTTATATGAAGTTAAGCAACTTTTCTGTTAAAAAATGTCTGTTTTTCCAAGCAAAGAAAATTTATTTTATAATTGAAACTAGAGTTAGTACCAATGAAACTTAATGTTACTTAATGTTACAATACCAGAAAATACTTCCCAATACTGGACTGCAAGGTTATCTAGAAGCATTTAAAGTTACAACAACTATGTCTTTGAGTCTTTCACCCTTACCCATGATTTCCCACTTCAGCTTCTCTACCACTTCACAGACAAAATTCATTTCCTAAAAGATGTAGCTTGGGCTTCAACCACATCAGTGTGGAGAAGGGAAAGAACCAAACGTACCAGTACTTTAGAATTATTTTAGCATTCTCTACTAAAATTCACAGAACTGTTAACAAAGAAGATCTAGGAAGTTCTTGGCAGAGATTTATATCTGTGAATTGCAGTATGGTCTCATCACTTCGATAAAATTGCTACTATTATTCATATGGTATTTGCTAAATTATGTGTGCATTTCTATAAGCGCTATTTTTTTTCCACTGATGCTCCATATACATCCCTGACTGCCAGTTACAGTGCCTCTTAAGAGAGATGAAACTATGAGTAATAGAGAAGATCAGAGTGGCAAGTGGCATAGAATGAAAATAAACATTAATAGTCTTTAACCTCACACTGATTCATTGACTCACATAAAGAAGGACTCTGGGATTTGGTCCCTACTACAGAGAAGGAAATCACGGTGTTAAGCCTTTAATCATCAAGGCACTTAAGCATTACCTTTAGCACTAACATTAGAGTAAGACCACAGAAGTGTTATGGCAACTCGTGCATCAAACCATTATTATACATCTGAGGTTGGGCATTTGCGGTGGGTGTGTTGTGTGGTGCTGCCATGTTACTGTTGCTCATTTCCATTTCTTATGTTTAAAGACTTCAGAAAGTACAAGAAAGAAATCTCCAGTACACAAAGCAACCTTCCATGTAGCCAAGAAGGGGAACAGTGCTGAATTGGAAGCTTAGGAAAAGGCAGGAAAGGCACCACTTTGTTAGTGTCATCCAGATGAGAAGGCACAGAGAGCTGAAAGCAGGGGATTTAGTGCAGAGCTGAAGTCTGTATCAGTCACCTGAACAAAAATTATGAGAAGACCATATACCACTTAATCCATTCCTAACAGAAAAGTTTGCAATTACTTAACACTGGGTAATGGATCCAGTTATTTTCATATCCTGCAGCTCTCCCACTGTTTGAAAGAGCTCTGCCTCGGATTCCAGATCTATGAGACAGTAAGGGGTTATTACTGCTTTGGTCTTTCTATTGCTGTAGAATTTCAATATTTGTCATAATATTTTATACTCCCCAGTTGTCTGCCTTAGTTTCTGTGAATTTAGTCATGCCATGTTTTTTGATTGGTTTTAAAAACACAAACATGGATTTTTTTTTTCTGTGTAGTTGCTATCAAAATTTGAATTGGAGTTAAAAAAGAAGTAACATTTCTTTCCAAAGTGCCAATGTCTTTACCTGTGAGTTTTAAAAGAAATGCCAGACTGCTATTGTTTACTCCCGCTGGCTTGAATCATAGGATTCAGCATTGTAGGAAAATATTTTTCTCAGCATTATCTTTTAGAGGCCACCCATTCTTCATAGCAGATTTTCTACAGTGCGGTTGATTCAAATCAATTTTCCCCTGGAAAATCTCGGTTTCCAAAATTCAACACTTCAGTGATCAAACATTTAGAAATACTCAAGCCTTTAGACAGTATGATACCAATGAAGAGAGCAGTAACAGCTGTTCAGAGTCTTCAGTACACTGCTAAGTAGAAGTAGTAAGATGACTGTATTTTCAATTGCAACATCTAGCCAGCAATACTTTACAAAGATTTTTGGGTAAAATTCAGTGAAAGAAGTGCATGGCTAGAAAATAATTACTTCATTTCTTGCAAATTTTTTTTTAGATATAATATTTTAAATTTTGAAGTCACATGATTCTTGGACTATTACAGCAATCTCCGTTTTATAAGATTGTTAATATATCAGATTAGATACATAGTTATGCTTTAGACTGAATAAAGTGTAAAAATCTGGCATTGGAGAGCAGAAGGGGTTTATTTTTGTGTTAGAAAGTATCTGGAAAATAGTTCAAGTATTCTGGATTCAACTCCAGCCTCTGAATCCAAAATGGACTGTGACAACTTTTTGGAAGAATGGGAAATTCCCATTTGGGAACTCTAGGATTTCCACTCCCCCCCTCCCTCCCAAGTGACCAACATAATTTAAAATCATTTGGTTCTATATTTTCATTTAGAATTAGTTAATTAAGAACAGAGATGAGGCACTTTCAGTCTCTTGCCAAAGTTAAGTCCTTCCAGTTCGGTGTTTAATATCCAGTTCAGTGTTCAATAACTGCTATGTATTTCACATGCAGGCAGTTCATCTATTTACTGTTGTCTGCAGTAATAAACTGTAGTACAGACTATAGCCTATACAATATATACTGCATAATATAGACTGATGTCTATATTATCCCAAGACAATTTATCTGGAATACAACATCAACACACCAATCTTTGTAATATTTGCCTAAAGACATTCCTTCTGCCCCTGCAGCACTAGGAAGCTTCTTAGGAGACCGGCATGCACAGTGAGGCAGCAACATGTGCAGCAGTCTGCAGTTGCTGCCTCTGGTGATAATGTATTAAATTGATTACTGCTTAAGAAAAAGCCTTTGTCTTTAATTAGGGATCACTTAACTTGGACAGTGAGCTCGGGGAGCTCAAGAATAACTTTAATGAGCAGGTGGTGTTTGTCTTGAGCCCCCCCCCCCCCCCCCTCCCCCAGACAAGCAAGATATGAGCAGGAACATCCAGGCAATCAATGTTGTGCACAGCTGTGGCATGACAGTAACTCCACAATGCTCGGGCATCTGGCCAATGTCCCTGGCATGTGTGAACCTTACAGATCATGAGATAGTGCAGCCTGCACATCGCCTAAACTTAAAAAGATTTGCATACATTAGGTGTGTAAATTATTTTTGTTTTTCACTGAGTATAAAGGTGGGCAAGCTCTGGGATTGGGCCAGAAGCCTCACCTATGGGTGGACACACCACATAGGAATTTTCCAAGTTACAAGAGACTCCTGGGGCTGGCTGCAATGGGGCTTCCCAGCCAAAGGGTGTGCATGGATGATGTTAAGGTGGGAATTGGTGAGGTCTCCTTTTCTTAGCCTCTGTAATGCTTTGCAGTAATGATTTGATGCTTCGCTGCTATTGCTCTTTTATTGTATTCTGCATAATTACCAGTACAGTTTCCTTTTTTCCTATAGCATACCATTTTCTCTTTATTATTGTGCAGTATAATAAACTGCATTTATTTTTACATTTGATTTGGAATTATTTTTTGCTTGGTATCCAGTCAATCAGGAAAACATTACTACCTTTCAAGCCACCAGATCCTGTCAGAGATGCTGCTGTCATTTTAGGCCAGGAGGACATAGAATTTGGCTGAGAAACTGGCTGAGGCAACAGAGGAAAATACCCTGGATGAAAGGTGGGGTGTTTTGTTTTGGTTTTTTTTGTTTTTTTTTTTTTTCAAAATTGATGTTCCCTATGTTCTAGATATTTTAGAAGACACTTGATCTCACTCTGTATTAAATTAGATGGCAGATTTGATGTACAACATGTTTTCTAAACATTATAGAATTATGAAATGAAAAAGTTGTATATTGTTAATAACAAGAGTTAAGCCCTTCTACCCATGATTAATTTCAAGGTTGATGTTTTATTTAACTGTTTATTATTATATTCCAAATGATTTAAACTTAATTACTTTCTGAAATTTCTTATGAAAATATTATTTACTAATAGATACATCTCTTTTTAGTGCATTAATTTCATATATAGACATTTATTATTTAGACATCCCAATCCCTCCAACATCAGAGTAGCACTTTAAGGCTTATGTTCTTAAACATAAGCTGGGGAGGGGAGGCAGCTAAGGGAAGGTGTGAGAAAAAGCCTCAAAGATACTGTTTTCTGCCATTTTGTCATAAATTTCAACTGAAACCTTTCTCCAATTTTACAAATCTGTCTCTCTATATAGTATGAATCATATAAAACATTTAAATAATATATGTAATAATGCATATTTAGTAAATACTCACTGCAGAAACAGTAACCTATAATGTGATTCTAACAATTTAAAGTAAGTTTAGGAGTTGGTTCTTATCTACATCCACTATACAGTTAATCTGTAACCACAGAGATATATACACTGGTCACTGTAATAAAAGTTAATTTAAAATATATATATATATATATATACACAGAGAGAGAGAGAGAGAGAGAGGGGAAGGGTTTTTTACCACCATTCTAAACATCATTGAAATGCACAGACTAAGAAGGGTAAGGTAACAGGTGATATGTAGCTATGATAAATTATATTTCATCCTAAATAACTGGAAATGTGGCTTGAAACAAACAGGAAGGTCTGAAGGGAGAAAAAATTACAGCTGTTGCATAAAAAACATCACTGAAGCCATATTTTTAAATCTACAATTTCTCTGCTTTTGTAAGGGAGATATGACAGGCAAAGATTCATTAGAACTGTAGCCACTGATCCAGGTGGGGTTCACTCATGAATAGCCACACTCGCCCTGACATAGCGCATGATCTTCTTCCCGCCTAAGATAGTAGAAAACCAAAATGAGAAAGGACCTTGCTCTCCTTTTCATCGCATTTATATAAATAAAGAGGAACTTTACACAGCACAACAGATGACATCCATTTAAGTAAGCAAAGGCCATGGGCTCCCATAAAGTTTTAATTGCAGAGCTTATTTTACTTGTACATCCATTAATATTCTAAATATATCCCAGCTTTTGGCTTCAATACAGACTGTAAAAATAGGAAAAGCCAAGAAGACAGGACAGCTTAGCATCAGAATTGCTAGGGAAAAAATAAGGGAGGAGGAAAAAAAGTCAACTCAGACTATACCGAACACCCTTAAAAAGTAATTCCTTTCAAGTAGATTTTTTCCAGACAAAATGTACTGGAGATTGTGACCAAGAAATCCTAAAAGTCCCAGGGAACAAAAGTAAGTTAAATGTTGTTTGATGTCATGCTAAAAGCCCACAAAACATTCTTTTCATCCCAAAACCACAAATCCCTAGAATAGCATTATATATTTTGTGCAAAGTGCAAAGCAATCGAGAGGACAGGGTCTGGTTTTTTTTATTTCGTTATTATTGCTCTTCTCAGCAAATCTACTTCACAGACCACAAGACAACAGCCATGGGTCATAATTACTTTGGGCTGGATTTGACAACAACGGCCTCATGATGAAAGGTTTCCTACCCCATAGCTGCTAAATTATCTTAATGCTTGGCTAATTGTTTATTAAAAATAACAAAACTTTACCAATACTATTACTTAGAAGCATTCCTTGAACAGAGTTTCTAATGAAAATGGAACAAGTTATGATTCAGAGAGAAATCTGGGCAATTTCTACCAAACCTCTGGGTAAATTTATGAATTTGAGTTAAGTCTGAAAGTTTTAATGTCAAAAATGAAAAAAGGAGGGGGATGATAGAGTGTTTTTTGAAACTTCCATTTAACTGGCAGCACACACACCCCCCCCACACAGACATACACAAATCCCTAGGCAAAGCAAGTTTGGCATCAGTGCCACCTTCCCCTGAGGCATTCTGAGCCCCTCTCTTCCTTTTGCTTTGACACCCTCCAGTCAGAAACTGAGCAAGAAACAAAGAGTTATTTCCTAAGTCATTCGCTTGCAGCATAGGACACAATTTCCTGATCTTCTGGGAAATGGCTATTGCTTTCAAAAGCAGGCAGAGAATCCACAGAAGACTGACCAAGAGCAGCTGAAACGATAGCAAAGGAACACTACATTCTTTTGAGAAGTGAGATCTGAAACCAGCGTGCTACAGCTTGTACTGTGTAAACAATATTACTTTGAATATTTAAAATGTGAACACTATTCCTAGTCTTCCGCTTCTAGCAGGTTTTTGAATATTTCATATATCATTTATGTCCTTTTGAGTATAAGACAAAATGTCCACCTTACTTTGTTTTGTTTTTTTGGTGGTTTTTTTTTTTTTGTTTGTTTGTTTTTTTCCCCTCTCTCTTTTAAAGTAGATGATCCGTCATTCCATTCCCAAATTACTGTTTTGGCATGGGCTTTTTCCCTAGTTGGAAATGATATTTATATCATTATAGGTATTATTAGTACCAAAGTGACTGTCGATTATTTGCATAGCCTTACTTCCAGGTTTGTCAACAGGCCTGAAGAGAGTTTGTATTTGTTGTTCCAGAAATAACCTGTGTAATTGCTAAGAATGCAAAGAAGGCTGTCTACTGAGGCATACTTGATGACTGCAAAACAGTTAACACTGAACTGAAGTTATGGCAAAAATATGCTGTAACTGCAATGCCTTTCCAGTGTACCACTCCTGGTTCAGAGGTGTTTAAGCCATTTGCTTCATAAGAAGATCTCTCATCAACATCTCCTGGTTTCATACATAAGCATTCTTTTACCTTTAAATTAATACAGCCTATTCTGAGCCTCAGTCTTGAGAAAATATTACCTTTTAAAGATGGAATTTTAAAGAGGTAAATAAAACAAAGGGGAAAACAACTGAAACAGGCATGTTGCTGTGTTTTATAATTCAGTTGCTGAAATCAGACTCACTGTTGATTAATGACTTAGGCCTTAATGAACATATTTTGAGGGAGAAAACAGAGTCCAATAACAATAGTAATATTGAATCCTTGTGATAATTATGAACAAGCAATGCTAATGTTATGCCCATTCCATGACAGCTAGTAATTAAAAATCTTTTCAATTCATTAATTCCTTGATCCAGATTAATACAATTGATTTTTTACATACCCTTAATCAGTTCAGCATTACACTGATTCACAGACCAGTAAATTCCTTTTCACTGTTATTTTCCCTCAATCACTTTTGCACTGAGAACACAAGATTGATTTTTGTGTAAGTTCCATTCCCATAAAAGGAACTTGAACAAAGCCTAGGACAAATAAGAAGAAAGCTTTTAGCCTTTTCTTAAAAGACTGATTTTAATATATTAGAAAAATCAGAATTACCATCTGAATAATGACAATAAACGATCTGCGTTTTCAACTTTTAACTAGAAATTCATTGTTGCAAAGGATATTCTAAAGAATGGGAAAGGACAATAATGGATTAGAGTATGATTGCCTACTCATTTTCCCTGCTACACTAGTATCTCAAGCTTTTTCACTATTACAGTAACAAGAAGAATGCAGAGCTCATAAGGCTGACATATTAGGAGTGGCTGATGTGCTGTAATACTAATGACAAGATTTGCTAAACATCACTAGTTAGAACAGATACGCAAATAGTCTATTTGGGAAGCACATAGATTTAGGGCAATTAATCTTACAGAAGGTATTAATATTACAGCAGAGTCAGGGCTGGAAGGGACCTCTGGAGGTCATCTAGCCCACCCCCCTGCCAAAGCAGGCTCACCTGGAGCAGGCTGCACAGGGTGGTGTCCAGGCGGGCTTGAGTGTCTCCAGAGAAGGAGACCCCACAGCCTCTCTGGGCAGCCTGTTCCAGGGCTCCGTCACCCTCAGGGGAAAGAAGTTCTTCCCCATACTCAGAAGGAACCGCCTGTGGTGCAGCCTGTGCCCGTCGCCCCTCGTCCCGTCGCTGGGCACCGCTGAAAAGAGCCCGGCCCGTCCTCCTGACACTGGCCCTTAAGGTATTTGCAGACATCGAGAAGATCCCCCCTCAGCCTTCTCCTCTCCAGGCTAAACAGGCCCAGCTCCCTCAGCCTTTCCTCCCCAGGGAGATGCTCCAGCCCCCTCACCACCTTCGCAGCCTCCGCTGGACCCTCCCCAGCAGTTCCCAGTCTCTCCTGAACTGGGGAGCCCAGCACCGGAGCCAGCGCTCCAGCTGTGGCCTCGCCGGGGCAGAGCAGAGGGTGAGGATCACCTCCCTGGGCCTGCTGGCCCCGCTGCCCCGAATGCCCCCAGGGCACCATTGGCCTCCTCGGCCACCAGGGCACACTGCTGGCTCGGGGGCAACTGGCTGCCCAGCAGCACTGCCAGGTCCCTCTCGGCAGAGCTGCCCCCCAGCAGCTCAGCCCCAGCCCATACTGGCGGTGGGGCTGTTCCCCCCCAGGTGCAGGACCCTACACTTGCCTTGGTTGAAGTTCATTATGTTCCTCCTCTCTATATATCTGGAGACGCGACTCAAAAAATAGAAAAAAATATGCATCAGAAGTAAGGTCAAGCATGAATTTTCTTCTCAGAGTCTGATTCTCAACTAAGACAGCACAGGATACTCTCATTCACTTTCATGGTTTCATTCCACAACGTGGTATTTAATTTTGCAAGCAGGTAAACTGACCTATTTTGTCTCCTATAGGCATGAAGCAACTGATAAATTTGATACTGTGTCACAGAAAACTAAATAAGATTGATTTACTTGCATATGTTGTTGACTGTGCCACTGCATTTACTAACTCTAGTGACTTACCAGTTGCAGGCTGGTTTGCTCAGTCCATGACTGAAACTGCTGGATTCCAGACTTTTCTATACTATGGTCCTATTTGCTTATGTAAGTTTCCAGAAATTTGCCTGCGGTAGTTCAAAAAGCTACAATGTTACTCCTACAATATGTATTATGCATAATTTTAGTTTTATAGTTTGATAAAACAGAAAGCAAGATAGCAAAAAAGCAGTCATAGCCAAACCCTTTTCCTTTAGATCTAGTCCACATCTAGTTAGATAATCCTTTTGGAACAGCTGTATGAGCTGGATGTTCAACATTTTAGTTACCTGCTTGACTTCTGACTAAATTCAGTTTTATGTCATCTAGGTTTTTTACAGGCAGTTTATCTTTTTGCCTGTCAATGTCTGCCTGCTACAGGTTCTTTATCAGAGCATAAGCTGTTAAGCACAAAAGCATCACCATGACACATAGCTTCATAAAACTAAAAATATTTGGCTAAGGAGGAATTCATTTAGTTTCTTTTAAGTAACAGAATCTGCTGTAGCAAAACCACTACCCTGGTCCTTTAAAAAAGCTTAAATAGTTTTCCATCAGGCTTAATGTATAGTTAATTGGAAAATAATTGTTTCCTTGCACAAATGTCAGCTCAAAACTGAATATAAGTTATCTGCAGACAAATAAAGAGAAAATACCACGGGAAAAGTTCTAGAGCATGCAAAGAAAACCTCTCAGCTAAGCATATGGGTCCTGACATGGGTGCAGAGGGAAAACATATGGCTATATTCACAAGAGATATTGACTGGATCCTGTTATTTTTAGAGTATAATAAGAAAAGCAGTTTGAAAACAAGCTGTATATTTTGTTGAACATGTTCATACATCCTTCTCTATAGTAATTAACAGTAAATGATATTACTGAAAATTAAGTGTCAGTCACAGGGGACATATTAGAAATATAACATTATGAACTTCTGTCATCTTTGTACGGAGCACAGTAGACCAGATGTCCACTGGCATGGAGAAGCCAACTCCAGGGAAAGCAGCAGATAAACTTCTGGATGGAGAACAGTAGTCACTTCTCTGAATTTGACAGAAGCCCCTGTGATGGGAGGGAGCACTGTTTGAACACTGCCAGAATCTCTAGCATGGTCTCTGGACAGTCACACTGATTGGAAACACCAATATACATGGAAGGTATTCAGAGAATTTTTTAACTTTTAATGAGACTTATAGTATGTTCTGCTGTTTAAATGGTTATCCTTTTCTGTATAAACAATTAGATCTCTTCAGAACTACATTTGTACAAATCTTACATCCTCTAGGGACTCTATTATCCAAGGTGTTATTGCAGTACCTAACACAAATGAAATATCATCAATAAATAAAATATATTTTAGCTAATATTTCAACATGGATTTCTTTGATGTCTGTTAAAACTAATTTATATTCTAGACAGAATTCACAGGTACTTCTATAATTTCTTATTGCTTTAATTCCAAACATTTCGTATTAATTAATGTGAATTCCACAATAGTCTCTCCCAGATATATTATTTTCATTTTTCAGGGCACCAAGATTAAGAAATATGACCAAAGCCTAATGAAATCCATTGAAGAGGAAAGTTCATAATCCACACCTCCCAAATTCCAGGCTAAACATTCTACTCAGTAGTGAGGTTTTTATTTGGATTTTTATCTTTTTGAATGTAGGGTAGAAGATCCCTAAGTAAATGCTTAAATCTCAAACCATTTGGGTGTCAGTTTGTTTCTTTTCCAGCATACGTTACTTGGAAAAAAGTACTAGAAAAAGACAAAATCTGTTTTTACAAATAATTATCAGGATATTTCATACAGAAATTCAGCAATTAGTAAAATTCCAAGCTGTTCTATTTAAATATTTTAACATCATAATAATTAATTAAAATAATATTTTAAAAAAATCTGAACATGTTACATTAGTGTTACTGTCACTACGTCCACTACTTCAGTGAATGAATCACACCCATAATTTTGCTGCTGTTATGAACCTGTCGGAAGACAAACAAAATTTCTATTTTTAATAGTAAAAATGTCTTAGTCTCTAAAGTTCCAACAGTAATGGCAGTTGTATAACTGAGGTAAATATTACTTTTCTGGATTTGTATTTCACCATTGGCCATATTTTTTCAGAGTATGTTGATCTGGATGGTCAGTACCTCACAATACAGCAGGGAAGGGAGAGCCTGCCCCCACAGACACAAGCCCAACACACTTCTGGACAGATGAGCTACAGAGCTGCCTTCAGGGTACTATGTCAGAGAAGGAGTGCTGACACACTTTCTCTTCCTGCATCTTCTAGGAGAGGTTTAAAAATAAATTGTACATTTGAGACACTGATGTGAAGCTAAGTCACTTCCAGGTGTGGACATCCCCATTAAGAGGAGACATTGTGACCATTCTCCATGCTTACAGAACTCAAGGCAGAAAACTGTGGGGTTCATAGGACTGCCTCTGCTGACCCATTTGATAGAAAACAAAATCCTGACAGCGTTTCCTGAAAGTACCTGTTGAAAAGGCACTGCTATTTGAGTTTCTTCCTTCAGGAGAAAATTATCTAGTCCAAAGTAATTATGTAGTCTTACGGGCTACTGTGGTTTAGTTCAAAAATAATTTTCTTCTAATCTGCTCTTTAATTTAGGGCACACAAAAAACCATGCACTTGTGTGCAGTGCTAGGGTAATTAATGCATATCTTAATTAAACAGACATTTGCCATATAAGAGAAACTTTTACATGATATGTACACTGCAAATGAGTGTGCTTGGAAAAATTCCGTAACATTTGTTAGACTTGATCTCTCATTTAAAGACTCCAGCTCACTCACTGTAATTAAATCACAGCTCTCCTGACAATTTCCTACTATTTGTCTGGTTACTGTTTCTCCTGTATGTTACTACATCTGGTGCAAAACTCAGTCTATAGATTCTACAGTTTTTCCTAATGCCATCATATTTAGTTCTCATCATCTTTCTTCCAGTTTACTCTTAGATTTTACTTTGTCCAGCAGAAAAAGTGGTAACTGTTAAACTTTGAAGAACTGTCTGTATTTACAGTTTAAGGAATATGAGATTATAACAGACTATGAAGCCATTTCGTGCTCTCCAGAAAGGTACTGAGCCACTACCCTGTCCCCTCTGGCCACTTCCTTCAAAAGTTAGACAGTTATCACTCTGAACCTTGGCACTTGGCCAACTGATTCCTTAACTCTTTGTTTTGCCACGAACTAGGTATTCTCTGAATGTTATCCTTTCTCATGGGAAATTTGTTTCTTGCTGGCATTAGTTGCCATCTCAGAGAGCAGCTGGGGAAATAATTAATCAGCACTTCTTCAATATTCACCTCCAAGTCCAAACAAACAAAGATCCATTTCAACTTTTCAGCTACCATTATAATCAACTTCCACTCCACAGATATGCTCTTACAATTTCTATTAAATCACACTTTTTCTTTTTGTTCCATTTTTTCTTTAGGCAATTTCACTGCAAATTTACCAAGCTTCCTTGCCTATGACTTCGTACAGTTCTTTTGTACCACTGAAAAAATTTGTCCTAGTTCCCAGTATTTTTCCACTGCTAGATTTGGTGCAGTTGTTACCAGCTTTTTGAATAATCTATATATTTTGTGACCACATTTCCAGAATTTGTCTCAAATATATACTGCTAAACAAAGATTTAATCTTGCTCTTTCACTTTTGGCTCCAGTTTACATTTTGATTTCATGTAAGCCATGATTGTCTAAATTAATTAAATTATTGTTTCTTTTACTTAAAATCCTTGGAAGCATTCAGGGTAGAATTCATTGCAGTTTTCAAAGCAAAATTCCTACTGTGTTATAAGGAAAACCTTATTATGTGACCCCAGTGCAGCTTACTTACGTGAGATGTATTACTGCATTTATAGTGTCTTCAGCCTGAACAGGCTGGCATTTTGCATTGTTTAGAGTAACCTTTGTTTGTAAAGCACATATCCTTCTAGAAAAAATGTACTGTAATCTGTTCTTCCCCATCTGCGGCCTGCTATTCTGGAACCAAATGTTCAGATCAAAGGCACCTCTTTACTAGAAACCTGCTCCTACAATGGCTATGTAGCAACTGGTTTAGCACAGATCTTTATTGTGAACCTTGCGACTAGCTCTTGCAGTCTAATCTGATGGGTGGCCAATGCCATGCTGTAAGCATCACTACCAGTAAAACATGGCTTTGAATCTTTCTCAGACTTGTTTGCCCTGAGGTATTGTAAGCATTTTATAATTTTCAGTTGTTTTTAAACTAGTAGTTCCAGTTAAAATCAGTTTAAAAGTTTTTTAACGTTAAACATTTTTTTCAGTTTTAAAGCCAATTTTTGAACTTTAGAAGTTTGGGGGTGTGGCTTTTTTCTTTTAAAGTAATTAAAATAAATCTTAAACTAGTAGTGGTTCCGAGATATATGATTTTCTTTGGAATTTTACCTACTTCCAACAAAAGAACTTGGCCTCTTATATGGGTGAAATTCTCTTTGAGATTGCTGTATTCTGTTTATACTCCAGGGAAGAATTTAACTGTGTGGATTAGAAGGGATAGGAAGCTAATTTCATTTTTTAAATTCAAATCACTGAGACTTCAGATCCAAACTTAGTTTGCAAAGAAGCTGGACACCATTTATGTTTTAAGATTCTGCCTTGGTGTTATCCATTAGACTTTTTTTCATTAGGATAGTATAAATGTAGAGTTGTTGGACTTTGCTCAGATTCATAAGAATGTTACAGAGCTCAGCTTTTTCCAATTAACATTCCCATTCCCTTTCTAGAAGTATGTTAGAAAGGCCATTTAGAAATGCTTTGACACAAATTTGATGCACAGCAAATCACACTTGGAAAGAGAGTCTGGAATTCTACCTGCTTTGAATCTTGCATACTGATTTTGGCTGAACAGTCATAAGGGTTACCTTCCAGAAAATGCAAGCACAAATTGCCAGTGTATGTTGCACCATTTTTTTCTCTCTCAGATTGGAAAATACAGCTCAGCAGAAGAAAGTGGCACCTATAAAATTGTACTCACATGCACTTCAACTACACAGCAATCTCCACCGGTATACTCTCCTTACACAGCTCATTTGCAGCCTTGATTGAAAAGAATGAACAACTAACATACGTGAAATGCTTTAGAATATTCTATACATTATCCTTTATGCTGGGCACTTAAATTTGATCTACTGATTACTATACCTAACTATGTCTTTAGTTCAAGAGGCAGTGACACACACCGAACCACATCACTCAATTACTTTGAGCTATGCCTTTAGCTCAGTGCTGGCGCCAGGCCACAAGACTTGGGGCCCTAGCTCCAGCTGGAGAAAGTGGCCTCATAATTGGAGGCCATGATGGAGATAGCACTGTGGAGGCTTGGTGGAACCTGTGCTGGGTGGAAGAGATGGCTTTTTGCCTTGGGCTGGGGGCTGGCCTCACCTGAGAGCAGTGTGCTTCAGTTGAGTTCACAGGCAAAAGAGTTACAGGAGAAAGTGAGCAGATTGTAGCATTAGGAAGGATGAACACGAGAGCAGCATGGTTTTAGACTTTGCAAAAAAACGGTGATGCAAGGAAGGAGGAACAGCTGGAAGCTACGCTTGACTGACAAGTGGTGACAGCTCCCAAGATAGGGGAGGCCAGAAGCTTGTGACTTCTAGTAGCAGGAGAAATTCTCCCACTCTGCCCTCACATCTGAATGTACAGGATCAATGCAGAGCTTGGCAGTTAATAACCAAGGGAAAGGAACAAATTTCATGAAGGGAGGTTTCAGAGACATCTCATCCTGAACTAAGCAACATGAAACCCCTCTTCTCAACCATCACTTGAATCTCCAGCTCCAGCATTCAGCATTTTGCCATCTGCCCCCTTTATTGACCTATCACCATATATTTACTTTTTCAGTTTGGAACTAAATTCCAAAACCCCTGCATAATTTTACACTGTCTAATAGAATTATGCTATTGTTCATAGAACACCTAGGAAATCCTTATATCTAGATCCTTCCAGATCTGAGTGTTTCCAGGCTTTCCCAGCTGCTCAGCCATGACTGCTGCACCTCCCTTCCGAGTACTGAAGGTAGCTGTCACCTGCCAAATGCAGTGTATTTGCTGCCTGTTTGAGACTTCCCACATGTGCCTCTGATAATCACGTTTGCTGCAGCTCTGGATTTGTTTATCTCTCATTTTTCAGCTAAGTGTGTTTTTAACAAAACCTTCTAATTCATGTCAAAGGATTTAAGCAAGTCTCCACAGCTTATCTTAAAGCCAACACTTAACTGGAGCCATACAAAACTACATGAGACCTTACATGTAAACATATACCTGACATGCCTGAATCATTTCATCCTGTTTGAGCTCATTCTTGGCTGGCATAAGTGAATTAGTATCACTGAAGGTAACAGCATTATGCCAGTTTCTCAAAACCATCCAGTCCTTCAATGGTGCTTAAGTTAATAACAGTAGTGATCTACTTATGGCAACACAAACTAATGTATGAATGTCCAGACTAAGTATATTTTATCTTCTTCCACTGTAAGTTGGAATTTATGGACACTATATGGGTCAGGTTCTTAAATTTTAAGTGACTTATCTCCCTTTACCTCATCACATTATATACATGGATCCAAGGAAGGATCTATTTGCATGCATTAATGGAAAGTCTGAATGGATGTAAGTATTACATGATACAGACATAACTCATGTTGAAAGCAGGATGTATTTGAGGTGACATGTCATTCAGAAATTGCCATTTCTAATTGCCTTAGAGAGTTAAAAGATTACTCTGTGGATCTCCCCACTATAAACATTTGAGTATTTCTAATGATGAGCTATTTCATATCCACTTATTCATGACAAAACTTAAGAATACATAAGAAAGATCAGTATCAAAATTAGTTTTAAAATAGACAATAACAGAACAAGACAGAGTTGTCCACTGTATTTAACCTCAACCTATTACGTTTATTGCATGGTCAAGAAAAGGCATCTCCATGATGTTGAAAGTGACCGTGCTCCTTAAAGCATTGCATTGTGTCCTCTACCTTTTGCACCACACAGGGATGGAAGCTGCATCTTTTCCACTACTTTTGTCCATCTTCATCTTTATAATGACATAATAGAGAGTGAAGCTCTGTTTCCAGCCACTACTGACATATTGTAAAGTAACACCTTAGGCATGATATCCCCCACTATTCTCTGGCGGCCTTGCTTCCACTAGCTATTCAGTGACTGCCACAGCCACTGCAGGTCCTGCACGCTGGGTCTGCTGTGGTTCTCAAGAGGCCCCACTGAAATCAATGGCAGAATTATTCCTTCATCTGAAGCTCCATATGGCAATATCTAACTGATTACCAAAATCATAAGTTATTATCAACCATTAACAACTTTTTTCTTTCACCATTTTTTTTGAGTTGAAATACCTTGTCTTATATTTTTGAACTTCTTATCAAACCATAACGTACCTAAAGTTAAACTCAAAATCCATAAAGATATAACATGGCATAGGTAATTATACTTTCCTAAGAAACTAAAATTCACAAATAAACATAATTTGAATGAAGTAGTGAGAATGCAAGGTATCTTTGATTAATCTATTTATTTTTAGAAGTCTGTGACTGATGTGTTATTTTTTGAATGTCAAAACTTTTTTTATATTAAGGTGGAAATACATGCATATACAAGCAGCATTCATTATCTCTAGATAATCAGCACAGGAGGAGACCCTGAATGTCAAATTCAGCTGTGAAATTAAGAAAGAAAGTCCCAAAGAGTGAGCAAAACAAATCAGATATGACAGAGCATGACTGACACCTGATCATGCACTGATGGGTATATTTCTGAGCAGAAAAAAAAAAAAAAACCCCACCAAAAAAAACCCCCACCAAGCAGCAAGGTGTGGAAAGAAACTTTGTGTCTTGTGCTAATGACAGCAAATAATCTTTCTAATACAGAGCCTGGAGAGAAATGGGTTGAGTCATCCATTATTCAAACAACAGCCAGTCTAGCCTTCTTAGGAATGGCTTTATGAATACACCAACAATTTCTGTATTGCTCCTGGTTTTCTTAAAGTGCAACTTGCCACAAGTTCTAATACTTGCTGTGAATGTTATGACCACAATTTGAATTAAACTCTGTTTCTACTGGTAATGATATAGGAGATTTAGTGAAAATGCTCAGAAAAAGTCTCGCAGAAACAAAAGTTCTTTGGACTGTCAGTATGAAAAAGACATCAGGAAGTTACCTTAATAACAGTTGCAGATGCACTAAAGAAATAAAAATCTTAGCTTAAGCCATGCAGTTTTATAGGTTTGTATTTTAACCTCAGAAGTCAAACAAAACTCACAGTAATATTAATTTTTGTACACTATTTCTAAAAGAATGCACTTTTGTAATACTTAAAGTTCTAATTTATTTATTCTGAATTTAATAATGAAGTAATAAAATTTTATCTTTACTTACTGAAATTACTTACTTACTGTAAATGTATATATCATAGTCCTTTAGTAGGTATTGAAGAACATAACTACTATTTGATCAGCATTTGCTTTGCGATATTAGGATTTTGGGGTTCTGACTGATGGAATTTGTTTTTCATTACATTCTATGCAGCCATAGTGCCACAGTAAGCTTACAGTTTACAAAAGAGACAAAGATAGGCATAAATAAGTTTTTTTATATTCAAAAAAGCTTCATGAAGAATCTGAGAAATGCCTGTAAATACTGTATCACCTAATTGCAAATCTCCCAGATATTATAAGCTAAATCAATGTTTATTTGTTCGTTACCCATGTTGTTGTTACTTTATTAAATAATCTTAGAACAAATTCACTTACATCATCTTTTTCATGTCTACAACTCAGGGAAATAAAGACTCAAGAAAAAAAAAGTACTAATCCTTTCATATTCTCACATGTGAGCAACAATAACCACAGGCAGAATAAAATCCAAATGCATAATGTATGCTCAAATCACAGTAGAACATGAGCAAAATCCAACAGTATAAATTAATTTACTACATGACACTGCTTCGCTATGAACTAACAAATTAAATTTTAAAAGCCATAAAACAGAGCAATAGTTTACCCTGTTAAAAAAACCTCAAACCACCAAACAAAAAAGTTGAGATTTTTGTCTTAAGGCTGTTCTTTGCTCATGCTATATTAAAAACTGTAGGAAGAGACACTGTTAAATAAGTCCTCCTCACAGACAGAGAAAAATAAACACTTGAATAAATGGGGGGGGCAGGAGAAGAAAGATAAATTAATCCCAGCAAATCACTCCATAACCTTTAAATAAACATGAACCTCACGGATAACAAGATAAATAGAGCTTAAATCAAACCCCATATAACCCTCAAATGTCCTCCTCCATTCAAAAACTAAATCTGATTTCAAAAGCATCATTTCGGAGACAATGCAACACCACAAAGACAAAACATTTTTCAGTAATGAGAAACTTTATAATATTCAAACAGAGCAAATGATGGAATTTGCCTTGCATAAGTCTAAAGGTGATGTTAAAATCTAATGCTGCGGATTTTTATACCAGAATGACATCAAAGAAAGGCATCGTACATTTCTGCAGATTGTCAATATATATTATTCCACACTGAAATGTAAATGTAACGTAACACTATATCCTTTCCATTTAGCCTCATACTTATAAATAAATTGTTACACTCCTCTGTGTATTCTTTTTCTCTTAGGTATAGTTGCAGCAATTAGAAAAACTTTGAGAGCAATTTCTAGTGGATAGATTTCCTTCATGACATAGAGACAGATGATTTCCATGTTTTAGCAAAAAATTTTAAACAAACTCTTTAATGTCAATTTTACCTAGGTAAATGCACAGATCTGTGAAAGGAAGTTAGGCACACAAATTCCACATGAGTTTGAAATATTTGCAATCTTAGAAATCATTCCTGTCTTGTAAACTAGCCTGGATGCCCAAGCAACTTATTCTATATCTGTCTTCTATATCCTACATGTTCTTCCTGTTCTCCATACAAAGCTATGGAGTGCCAGAGTACTAGACATTACAGTCTTACACATTATATTGTAAAAAGATTTCAGAATTGGTGAATACATATTAAAGCAACAGACTGTCCTTGTTACTCTTCAGAGGTTTGCACAATGCAGAAAACGTGGGCATAGTGAGATCATAAGATTGTAATATTGTTTCTAGAAAAGCTCCATCCTGCCCAGTCTCTCCATTTTTAAGCAGTTAGAATTAAATAGACTGTCCAAATTGATGTTTAACAAATTAGTCTTCAATCACTCTTGGAAGCAGCTATTCTGGTAGAAAGCGCAGATGAAAAGTTTCACAAGAACTGCACATGTACATGCATGTGGATTAAACTCTGAAGGAAAGGCAAAACCTGTGATAAAGGCAATACCTTATGTGCATTGAGAAGCAGCGGAGAAGTAGAACTTTAACTGATTGTTGGGGATTTTTTTCCTCATCAGATTAAACTGTAGTTTTAAAGACAGTTAGCTGTGAACACAGTTCAACGCATGCTATTTTTGTTTTGGTGACAGTCACAGTAAATACATGTTAAATAAAGTAAAGCTGCTTAGAAATATTACAAGTAACTTCTACAGTTCTTTACTCTCACATTATCTCAATACTGACCACTATCTCATTTTTTCTGGGGTTTGGATGGGTCTCTTTTAGAAAGCATTCCTTTGACCCAAAATAAACTAATCCATCCATTCAGAATAGATGCGATATAACAATGAAGATTCAGATCAACTTCCTTTCATCTTTTAAATAGACACTAGAGTTTCATTTCCTGTGTGTTATGGCACGTAAGCTCACTACTCTATTTCCATGCAGTTAAGCACAAGTAGACAGAAAAATAAATCCAAAAATTCAAATCAAGTTCTTTAACAGGTTTAGTAAAAATTGCTGCTGTAGGAGTAGGCAAGACCTTAGTTAATTTATTAGAGATAAGAATGATTACTACAGCCTAAGATTTTACTTAAAATAGGCCATCAAATATCACCTATCAGTTCTGAAGTAGACACGCAAGCGTTGCCAGGGCTGGCAACTAGAGCTTCATCTAGAACATAAAAGAAACTAATTTAAAGATTTCACATAATGAGATATTTTTTTCTTCCCTTGGAAATCTGGTTCAGTGATTACTCATTGTCACTTTCGAAATGTTGCATTGTATTTCCTCTTTTCTGCTTCAAGTTTGATACCATGGGGTCTTGTATTTCTGCATTCTAGGTTAATAAGTTCCTGAAGATCAAATCTGTTTTCCCTCCATAAGTGCATGTCTAGACCATGAGCAAGATACATGCCTATTAAATCCTGGAATCTTATCTTAAAATATATAAATATTTCTTTCTTAGGAAACTTGTTCTGCAATCTGCCATGTTATTCAAGAACAAACAGAACTTTAAGCACGAGCCCATTAGCAAGCTCATCTGTGCTATATACAGAGCACTGTTTGTGTTCAACAGTCTGCTCTTTCTATACCTAAGACTCCTATTTACCTTTTCTCTCAATACTAAAATATTAGGCATTCTGTTGCCCAGATGAAATTTTTTTCAGCTGCTTTTTCCCCAGATCGTCTTCTCCACCATGAAATCGTGGCCTACATTTCTCTCTTAGATGTACGCACTTGCATTTCTCTGTACTAAAGTATATTTAAATCTTTAATTAAATAATTCTTTCCCAGACGGCCGAAATCATATCAAGGGGATAGTTACAGCCCAAGATAAACAGCAGCAGCTCTACACTACCAGAGGAAAAATTCTCATGTGAAAATATTCCCCCCTGAATATAATCAGAGCACAAAAAGCTGTTCCACATGCCACTGATTTCAGCACAAAATGGATTCAGCTCAGGAGACCTAAAAAGAACAACACAATTTCAATACTCTGGGTGTCGTAAGGGAGGGGAGGGCAAGTACCACTAACAACAGTGTGGGAATATAGCAGTTGTTTCCACAACTATCAAATCAAAATGCACTACAGTTATGTTTCAGACTGGGAAAAGCCTGAAACTGTAATTCAGAAAAATGAGGTTTAATTTTACATATCTAGGTGTTACCAAAACAACAGAGAGAAATTCTAAACATGGAAACTCTAACTAGACTTTGGCCCCCAAAATCCCTTCAAATATGTAAACTGATAGTTTTCATGGTGGAAAGGGGCTTTTGGGTTTATTACTGTTCTGTGATGAGGTTCTGGCTATGATGTACGTTTCTTTGTATGAAGCATAACAAATTCTCTAGATTACCTGCATGTAAGTTAATATACTTGGATAGTTTTAGAATCTGCGTATACATTTTCTCTATGAGCCTTTGACAGACACACCTTTGTTTCATTTGATTGTTTTTGTAGTAAGCTACAGTTATATGAAGGAAAAAACAGTGGAACATCACCCTTGATCAGGCCTGTTTCCAAAACTGCTTGGCTGAGTGCTTTGGTCTAACAGCACTTTCTTCATTTGCCCCTTCTTTTTCCACTTTGCGGTCTAAAAAACTGTAAAAATATTGAAAAGATGATGCGCAGACCCTTTGTTTGCCACCATTTCTTTTAAATATAGAATAGGAATTTAAAACAATATCTTGACATTATACTGCAAAAATCTGTAATTAGCTACAGCTACAGAAAGAACACAACCTTTAAAAATGTAGAAACAGAAGTATCTTGGATTGGGCATAATGGGGTGTGACTGAGGCAGATCTATACATTTCCAAAACTGATTTGTAACATAGTAAAATAGATTCCAGCTCTATTTTCCTTGAAACTCTAAAAATATACCTAGAAATCACTTCCTAGTGATTGCCCTGTACAAGTATGGGTACCATAACTAAATATACAATCCCATTTGACTACTTAATATTTTATATATGTTTAATATCTCTGTGTTTGGCTAGGACAGGAGATGTGGAAACATGGAGAGAAAAATTGTCATAGGTCTAGCAGTATTAACAAAACACCACCACCAAGGAATCACTCTTCCTGTAAAACGAAACAAAAAAAGTAATTCAGATATTCTTTTGTTCCCTCAACTATTAAAAAAAACAAACTCCAGGGGTTTGGAGTAGGTCCACCCCCGAGTCTAAATCAAACACAACTGAACAGGCGAACAACTTTACCCACACCCAGTGCAAAGCTTCCTTTTTTAATAATTATTAATTCCATCATAGGTTAACAGTATGCACAACTGTAGAAGATTTTCCTGTACTTTAGGAGTTTCATTCTGTTCACAGAAACATCTGCAGTAACCCCACTGACTGAGCAAAGGACAGACTCTACCAGTACTTACTCTCCAGTCCCCCAGTATCTCCAACCCTTTAAATCAGGGGCCCTCGAACTTTTTAACCAGGGGGCCGGCGCGCGGTTGCAGTGGCAGGCAGCCATCTGCGGCTGCTTGGTTTCCCCCCTCAACCCCCGGCGGGGGGTTCTGTAAATACCGGGGGCCGGATTGAGGACCCTGGGGGGCTGTATCCAGCCCACGGGCTGTAGTTTGAGGACCCCTGCTTTAAAACGTGGAAGGTTTAAGAGACTGAAAATTCAGTGCAAGAAAATGTTTTTTCTTCAGAGCTGCTAGATCATTGTCATGGATATGAGAGTACTAAATGCCAATTCGCTACATAATGGGAGACGTATGTTTTCACAAGAGGCAAAGGAACCAGGTATTCCGTGGCTCCAGTTCTGGTCAGATACAATTTCCTCAGCATTGGTAGATCACTCCCTGTGCACCAGCCTGTCTGTGAAATGGAGAAAAAGCTACTCGTTGTACACAGGTATTCAAAGAAACACAGCTGATGCACTTAATCCATTCCTTGAGGAGCTCCACTGAGTTCTAGGGTGAGATACAGCCAATTTCAGAATCATACCTGAAAATGGAAAGGGCTGCCATACTTAAGCGCTATTCCCCAACTGACAGCAACCTTCACTAATTCAGAACAATTCCTGGTAGACAGAGGTATCTGAGAAATAGCTATGAGCACTATGTGGAAAATAAGGAACTCCTTGTTAAGGCTATTCTAAGAGGTAAAGGTGAAGTAGTTAAAATATATAACCATCCATTCATAACAAAAAATATTTTCTCCCTCAGTGAGGATGAAAATTGGATTCAACAGCAAAGCAATTTAAAGCAAATTTCCCACTCTGTGAATTTTATATGCCATGCAACATACTAACTTCTGTCTGCAGGTATAACAATTAAATCCAATGAATAAAATTAAACTATTTGGAGTATGCAAATGAGTTCTGTTGCTATTTCTCCACCAATATATTTAATGGGAAATTGTGTCCAGTGTCGTGAGAACAAAGGATATTTTTGCATTAATTTTTGTCAGTCTTTTATTTGATAGACTTTTCCTCAGCACTCTATGGATTTATAGGATTTGTTATAATGAATAAAGAAACTGAGTTATTAAGCTTGATATCCAAACCACAGGAGTGACCACTACAGGAATTATTTACTCTGTAATATCAAGGACATTATTTATTTCATGAAGCATAGATATATTTGTGTACGCTTAAAAATCCTTTTTCAATGCAATTATGAATTACAATGTAAGTTTGGAGTGAAAAATAAAAAAAAAAAAGAGAGAACTTTTAGATAGATGTGGAAATAACGAGGCCTTTTCTGTTGTAACATTGAAAATAAAAATTGAAGGAAACCTCAAAAGACAATTTAAAATATCCTAGTAAGAAATAATCTACAAGAGACATTTTTTTTTTTCAGAATTTTCTTTTCTCCTAGGAGAATCAGTTCATGGAATTAAGCGTTAGGACATTTGAAGTCCTAAAAATCCAAATGCGGGGGGTGGGGGTGTGTGGGAACCCCACCAACCACCACCAATTCAAATACACTGTCAAAAAGTACAGCAGATACCAGCTCAGTCCTACAACTTGTTTGGGTTTTTTTAAAATTAGATTCCTAATTTTAATAACTTAAGCTACATTTTGTGTCAATGGAGTGAGAGACTGTTGTGGCATTCCATAGGACTTAAATGCCATGTTCCAAATTAAAATGAAACGTGAAATCTACTGTTCCATATCCTTTCTTATCTCCTCCTTATACTGTATCTACCTGTCTTTTCTGATGTATGTTCTCTTCTGCAAGTCAGCCTCTGACTTGAATCTAAAATGGAAAACTCATGGAAGGAACAATAAAAACAGCACAATACTCCGAGCCTTCATTCAACAGCTACATAAAAAAAAAAAAAAAAAATTTCTACACATGGAGTCATTTGAATTTAAGATTTCACTAGAAGAGGTGATTTCTTGAATTTTAATAAAGCAACAGAACACAATCTGCTTTTAATATGTGCCCTCCATATAGATTCAGAAAATGCTGTACAACTGAAACACAGACTACTGTGCAAATCTAAGGATCACAGTACAGGTTTTTTCTTCTAGGCTTTTCATCACAAAATTCCTAGAATGGATGATTGAAAGATGCAAATAACTGTTCTCTGTTCTGTTTAAATAAGTCAAAGGAAAGAAAATGACAAGTAGCAAAAGAAAAGGAAAATGTGTCATTCTTGCTATTATGAAACATACAAATATTCATCTTTTCTACAGACATGCAGCATGAGAATCCAGGGCCCTATTCGCTGTGATGTCTTTTGGCTCAACTTGTGGCAAGAAGCAGCAGATGAGGCTGGTTACAACTCTGCAACCCCTAGTACTTCATGGGAATGCTTAGGGATAAAGAACAAGCACTTAGAGCTTCCACTCAGCAGCAAAGAGCCAGCTTATTGGATAGAGATAAAAGTGTAATGAGTGTACAGTCAGAAAGTAAGAGGCATGCAAATGATAATGCAAGCAGCAGGATATCACCACACCACAGAATATCATCTACAGTCCTTTCTACATAGAACCATGCTGTGGGACCTCTGAATACTAATGACCTTATTCACAAAAATATTCCTATTTCTAGATAAATACAATAGGAAAACTCCCTTTTGGGCAGAAAATGGAAATTATTTCTGAAACATGAACAGAAACATGGTAAGTCTGTAAAATAGTTCTGCTCTACAACTACTTGAGCACAAAGCTGACAACTGCAGTACACCTGATTCAAAGTTTTATTTTAAAGAATGGCATAAACTTCTTTTCTTTGCCTATGAAATATCAGGCTTTCAGCCAGGTGGCTATGTTCTCCCTTGAGCTTCTCATGGAATTTCCTTTTTAGTTCACCTACAGAGACACCAATTTACCACGCCAGGGGTCCTCAAACTACGGCCCGCGGGCCAGATACGACCCCCCAGGGTCCTCAATCCGGCCCCCGGTATTTACAGACCCCCCCGCCGGGGGTTGGGGGGGGAAACCAAGCAGCCGCAGATGGCTGCCTGCCACTTCATCTGCGTGCCAGCCCCCTGGTTAAAAAGTTTGAGGAACCCTGTACTACACTGTAGCACAAGTGACATGGGAGATGACATCAAACAAGCACAACAAAGAACTTCTTACCTAGACTGTTTTTAGCATTCTATAAGGCCCTTAGCAGGCAATCCCTGAATCGGGCAGTAAAATACGGAAGAGAAATGGGTGCAGTGTTTGTTAAATAAGTGTCTTTCAAAAACCAAACAAAAAGACTGTATGCTTGGAATGAGTTAATATGAAGACTTCTGGCATCCAGGAAGCAATGAAGTCTATTAAAAACATTTAAAATTTCTGACAAAAATTTAAACTTTTTTTTGAAAATTAGGTTTATTTCCTTTCCAATTTATGGATATATTTGACTCAACCACACAAAGTTCTCATGAAAGTGTCATAAGGTAGTTGACTGATAGGAAATTAAACAAATTCCTACTAATTAACGTTGATAGCCAGCACATATCAACTAACATGGTGATCTATAGGGGATCTTTGTTTCTCCAGTGAATAGGCACTAATTAAATTACTTCAGCTAGGTTCACACTGTAAATGCTCAATATTAATAGCTACAACCAATTCTTTCAGGATTAGCTGGGCAAACTCTCTCTGAAAAAAACAGTCTCCTGGTAATTGCATAACCTTCTTTCTTTAGCTTACGTACAAAAATCCCATCAGGTTTAAAAGTTCACGTGTCACTTCATCACATTCTTAGCTGGTGCAAAGGTTCATCATTTGAGAATCATATGGAACCTCCTAAGCTGCTCTAATTTATTTCCAGGGTTACTTGCCCATAGCTTGCCTCACTTGCAGCACGGTACTTTTCCTTTCTCACTTTGCCTTTGGTTGAGCTGAATATAACTCCAGTGTTGACTCTGCCCTGTAGATGGACAGAACTAGCAGCGGATTTTAGCTGCCCTGTGATTTTACATTGAGTCTAGTAAAAAAAAAAATAAAAATCAATCAACCACAAATGAACCGAAGTTAAATACAAAGCTTGCCTGTCTTTATTTGAAACGAAGTACTTATTTATGAAAATTATTTGGGAATGACACCATTTTTGCATCTGGCTTAGAGTTCATTTTTAGTTCTTTCTCAAGATACACATAAGGAAATAATGAAAAACTCTGTAAAGGGTCAAGGCTTAAAGGACATTGCACAGGAACTGCTAAAGATTTATTTACAACTGGTTTTTGTATATTCTTTGAGCCTGCAAAATTGGTTCAGCAAATGGCAAAGGCAGTTTGGAAAGCACTTTAATGGAGAAAACTCCTGGAATATTACATTATTTAAACTTCGATTCAGTAAGTGATATATCTATGAAATTTTATCAATCTGTAAACAAATCTAGACATGAGGGAGAAGTGTTAAACTGTCCGGTGTCTAAAAAAAAAAAAACCAAAAACCACATATTCTGCCTAGCTAAGCAAAGATCACCTGTAAAGTGTTTAATAATGCAAATTTTATTAATATTACTCAAAAATGCTTTTTTACTGAGGTCAGCTTAATTTAAATAAAAAATAAGCCAAACTGTTACACAGTATGTGGTGTTTGAAATAAATTCAGTTCCACTCCCCTCTTCTCAAGAAACATATTTCAAATTCTTTTCAAATATGTTTTTGTCAGATTAAAGGTATTTCTCTTTTTCCAAAGTTGTGTTTCGTATTTTTAACACTCCATGTTTTACAAGCTGAGTAAATATTTTACAGGCTCAACAGTGTCAACGATACTTGTATATAATTATACTGTATAAAAAAGTGTTTCTTTGGCACGCTAAGCAACTTTCAATATGCCAGAAATACTGCAGAGGAAATGTAGCAGACATTATTTAATTAGTCACATTCAAATAAAGCTTTGCAGAGTAAACATATGAAAATACAGAACTTCTTAGTCCCTCTAAACTTTACAGAGGGACTGTAACAAATACAGAGAATTATATTTACTTACTTATTTAGTATGAAAAGTAGAAAACCAAACACTACTGAGACTTTTGCAATGCAGATGGCTGTACAGAAGACTTTAATAATATATCCATAAAAATTAGAATATAGTAGACAGAAGAGAAATTGTCTACTTTGCTCTTGTTCTCTCATTACTAGGCCAGATTCAACTGTATTGTTTACTTATTTTTAACATTATTCTTTGTTAAGCAAGACTGTCATGCTTGCTTATTGTATTTATTTAACCCCAATTCTGGCGTATTTTGAGTGAAGGGATGAAATAAACATCCCTAGTTTCAAAATCGTACTGCCTATAGAACAAAATGTGGCACCAAAGTCACATAGGAATATACTGCCTGATCCTGCATCTATTGAAGTTAATAGCCAGATTCCCACTGGATTTTAACAGATACAGGATTTTCACTCCAAAGTTTCTGTCACGTAGTCAAACTGTTTGAATTAACAGGCCTATTCTCTTAGGGTAACTCACTGGGGATTTGGAGCTCATTTCATGAACTGCATGCATGCAATTGCTCTTTGGATAATATAAGCTGTTCATACAAACTCCATGAGCAAACTTCTTTGTACAGGCTGCAATTCTATCTGCACACAAAAACGGCTGCTGTCATCACATATGCACAAATGCTCTCCATTACAACATATATTTATTTGTAACCAATATAGATACTTGCTCCATCTAAATGCAGAAAGGATTTAATACTGATTTATATTACTCAAAAGTTGGGCTTATTCACTCATTTTCACTTACACTGAAAATTAAAAGAATCTGATCAGTACAGTTTATTACAGTGAAATTCTTAACACTAATTAACTCTGTTTTCAAAGAGATACTAATCTGCAACATAAATACTGGAGATCAATTACCAATACATCACGTCATTGCATATATATGCACAACATCGAGAAGTGCTAACAGAAAGGTTACAGCCTGCTACCTCCTTTCCCCCACAACATTTATCATGGAATTTTTAATCCAGTATTTGCCACACACAAAAATTATTTCATTTTCCAAGAAGTATAAAGATATCTCTTCTACCACCAAAGGAGGGTTAACATACCTCTTCCAGAGATTTCACTTCTATGGATATCTGTACAAAACCAACCATTTACTTCAGTCATGTAGAACATCAGTATTAGAAAGTGCACAAAAAAACCAAAAGGCAAATTTGGCTACCAATGCCTGGGTAGTGTTTACAAGTGTCCTTGTACACTCTCACCTCATTACTACTAATTTGACATGCTTGTAGCAGGGTTGCTGGGACAGCTGAAGAGAATTAGGATTCTTCTTGTTAGTAAGGTTTGTACAGTTCTAAATGTTTTCTTGTATGAGAACAGAAGGTGAAAAGGCAGGTTTCAATTCTAACTCTAACTGACTGACAAAACAAGGTACTAACATGAGGAAAGTGACCTCTTATCTGACTTAATTACTGTTATATTGTTGCACAATACATGAAAATGCATAATATTATAGTCACTCACATAGTACATATGCTCCTGGAAAGATTAACAAGCTAATATGCCTCATTCCTCACATCACTGTGGAAGAAAACAGCTGAAAGAGGTAAAAAGTTTCCTCTAATTTTATATATTTTTTCCATTAACAAATCATAAAAGCATAGAATCATTTAGGCTGGAAAAAGATCATCAAGTCCAACACTTAAACCAGCACTACCAAGTTCACCCTAAACCATTATTCTCAGCACCACATCTACACGCTTTTTAAACACCTCCAGGGAGGGTGACTCCACCACCTCCCCGGGCAGCCCGTTCCAGTGCCTGACCACCCTTTCGGTGAAGACATGTGCCCTCACACCCAATCTAACCCTCCCCTGGTGCCACCTGAGGCCGTTCCCTCCTGTCCTGTCCCTTGTTCCCTGGGAGCAGAGCCCGACCCCCCCTGCCTACAGCCCCTGTCAGGCAGCTGCAGGGAGCGATAAGGGCCCCCCCGAGCCCCCTCCTCTCCAGGCTGAGCCCCCCCAGGCACCCCCCATCCCACGGGTGCCCCAGCCCCTTCCCCAGCCCCTGCCCGGCTCTGGACACGCTCCAGCCCCTCTGCGTCCCTCTGGCCGTGTGGGGCCACAGCTGGACACAGCGTTCCAGGGGCGGCCTCGCCGGTGCCGAGCGCAGGGGGACGGTCATTAATCTTATTTTTAACTATGATATGAAACTCTGATAAACAATAAATGGAAAGCATTAAGTACCTCAACCTTTTCCTTGTCCTTTGTGGCAATGTTCCCTGCCGTATCCAATAAAGGATGTAGATTATCCTTGGCTCTTCTTTTGTTTCTAATGTATTTGTAAAAACATTTTTTGTTATCTTTTATAACAGTGGACATCCAGAGTTCCAGCTGGGCTTTTGTCTCTTTCATTTTCACTCTGAATAAACTCACAGCATCCTTCTAGCCCTCCTGAGCTGCTGCCCCTTTTTCCAAAGGCAGCAAACTCTCTTTTTTTCCCCGAGGTCTAGCCAAAGCTCTGTTCAGGCAGACTAGGTTTCTCCCTCACCAGCTTGTCTTTCAGCACATAGGAAAGGCCTGCTCCTGCACCTTAAAGACTACCTTCCTGAAGAATTCCAGCCTTCCTGAACCCCTTGGTCCTTCAGGACTCCCTCTCAAAGGACTCTGTTGACCAGGCTCCTAAATAGGCCAAAGTCGGCCGTCAGGAAGTTCAAAGTAGCAGTTCTGCTAACCCCCCTCCTTTACTTCTCTAAGAATCAAAATCTCCATGATCTTGTGATCATTATGCCCAAGATGTCCTCTGACCATCACATCACCCACCAGTTCTTCCCTGCTTGTAAACAGTGGGGCACCTCCCCAGCTGGCTCACTGACCGGCTGGGTCAGCATAATGTATTAAAAGGTGCATCACCCTGTACTTTGAGGTGGATTATAGCAAAATTATTTTTCCTTGATCAGCAGAGTCTGCTCTCTAGACTAACTTATGAAAGGTCTTTTTCAGTAGATGTCAAAGGAATTTAAGGCAGTAAATTTCCTCTTTAAAAGATGACAAAAGAATCAACTTTGTAATTGCAATCTCAAAGGTAACTGCTCCCCTTCCCACAGAAAGAGGATTCCTTTTTCTTAGGAAATCTGTGTTTATTAGTCATGCTACCATTGCCATATAATTTCATTATAATTTTCATAATAATTTACCATTGATATAATTTCAGCTAATTAATTATACTTTACCTAGCTGTTCCATAGCCGAGAGTTGATTTAGGTCAAATCTTGAAATGGAGGTGGTTTATCTCTGCTTACCTAGGCTGTTAACTCAGGCTCCTTAGGTGAAGGAACTGACTTCACTTCCTCTATGGTCAGAAGCAGTTCAAGCAGTGAGGTGTTTATAACAGAACTGAACTAATACGGTTTGGCCCCATTAGATAGTGCGAGGGGTTTTTTTGCCACATGCAGCTTTAACTCTGTCTGTACAAGATCTAGCCATGAGATCTGAAAAAGTTCCTCCTTTGCTATTCACATCTAACACTGTTGGAAAAAAAAAAACAAAACAAAAAACAACCACCAGACTTTGTTTTGAACGGAACAGAGGGATTTGAGTTTAAAAGCTATAGAAGACAACTGTTTTCAGTGCACATGTTTAACAACCAGAGCAGTTTTTACTACAGCATGGCTCTGGATGACAGGCAAACATTTCTGCCAATGCAGTGCAGAGCCCAGGGGAAAGAGGATGTACTTAGATAATACAACCTGTGTGCTGCCTCTTCTAAAGCACAAGAATTTAAAGTTTATTTAAAAGTAGCAAGCACCAGTACCAAGTATACAGACACTATAATCCCAACTCTAACATTATTTTAGTTTTCCATCCTGCTAATAAATCTTCTTTAAGGTAGGTCTACACCGCAAATCAGAGAAAAGGCTAAGTATTGTGTAAACATAGCTGAATGATCTCTAACTTGTCTTAGTTCTTGATTTAAAAAAAAAAGTGCAGGTGGTTGAAAACGAAGCTGCAAAACTCTTCACAGCCTGAAGGTAAAAAAAAAACAACCCAAAAAACCCCCAAAACTGGAAGCTTATTTCTGATGCCACAGACACGATTATTTGTACACAGCTTAGTTTAAAGCTTGTTTAGTTCCATCTACTTTAGCTTCTTCCAGCTATAGATTTCAACAAACAGGAAACAATAAACACCACCCCCGCCCCAAAAACAAAAGGAGGATGAAAGAAAACATGAAACAAGATTACTTCATTTTAAGTGCTGTACCTCAGCATGATGAGCAGTTAAGTGATGGAAATATGTAAATCTGCTTTGACTTTTCACCCTCCAGGGTATGTTTATGAGATATTGTTTAGGCACATGTTTTTAGAAGTGGGTTGGCATAGCTGTATTTAAGAACAGTAAAAACAGATACAAGAATTACAGTGATGGATGATTTAAAACAAATGAAAAGCAGTATTCCCATGAATGATATGGAGGTAACAGAAAGGTGTAACAAACACTGTGTAAGTTATAAAAAATAGACATAATACTATATTAACACTCTTTCTCTCTCTCTCTTCGGTAACTGATTATCAGACAGATGTTATGAATGTGAATTCTAGTAAATTTTTTTATATGATTGCACACAATTGTTAGTTATGCTGGAGGAGGAGTAGCTTCGAAGAAGTGTGGATAAAGTGTTACTTAATGAAAAAGTGATAATGGGTAGTACTAAAATACAAATTATCAGACCGCAGGGAGGTTATCAGTTCTTGAAAAACTGAAATGAAGTTTGATATTATTTCATGTTTACATTAACTAACGCAAAGTAGAGATTCATTAATATCAGTCATTGCTGACATAAAATTATGTGGCATTGTAAGAACAAAGGTGGATTGGGATTCTACAAAGGAAGCATAATTGGCCCTCAAAGAGACTGAACAGAAATGGGATTGATATAACCACATGAAGGGCAAGGACTATTTTCCACTATTAAGTGAGAAGCTCATCATTTAGAGATGATGAGGGAAGAAAAGCTCACATGTGCTAGTTGGAAAAAAAAAAAGTCAAAACAATACAAGTTTGAAAAGAGAAGACATTAAGAAGCAGAAAAAGCCTACAGCATTGATCAAATTGCATCTCCAATGTTCCATAAAATATACATTCAAGATACATAAAATCAGACAGGTAGAAGAAAAAAGGGCCAAGGACCTACATACTCCCTCCTTGATCCACACTCCTCCTAGAAAGGAATTGCAGTAGCTATCACAGCAGAGGAGAACAGAAGAGTTTAACCAACTTTGTACAGTAACATAAAACCAAAGAGGAGATTGAATTTCTGCCTATAAGTAAATCAGATGGATAATCTCTGGGGAGGCAGAATTGGAGAGAGCACTGTATTATGTTTACTGACAAACTGACACAGAAACAAATGATGTGGTACAAAGCTTCATAACATTGAGCTTGGTATTTAAGAAAGAGATAATATGAAACAGCCACAGATGACTCTCCACAGGTGATATCTCCACACAGATAACTCTCCAGTTATATCAAACAATGGAGAAAAGTGAAATTCAGTGCAGTAATATTAATTAGTGAATGTATGAAAACAATCCTGCATAGGCAACTTAATTAGTTATCACTCCACATATATCTAGTGAATATTAATTCTTACATAAAATTGCCCAGCCTGAACATCTCCTATAGGAAAACTATATGGCATATTTCTAATTTCAAGGGGATATTAAAGAGCATTTATAAACAATAATGTTCTGAGTGCTAAGCAAATTTATTTTCAAATTACTGGCTGTAAAGCCCAGAAAAGCCACAATAATGCAATCTGTGTATTAATCATGGTTTCTTATTACATACATTGAGAAATTTGACTGCTGTTTGTCACATAGAAAGTACTCAGGCAACACAGATTTGAACGGGCAAGAAAACTTAATAAATTTTTTTCTTATTTTCTTGTCAAAACAAAGAGGTAATTAAAAAGCATGTTCGTAATATTCCAAATACTTCTGCTGTCTCTGCATTGAGTCATCTGGTGTTTATGCAACAAGAACCAGAAAAAAATCTCATAAAACCCAGACCCAAATAACCATGCTTCTCAACTGTATCCAAATGTTGTAGTTCTAGGCATATCACTATGACTGATTCAATCACTTTCTGGTAGATGACAAATAAAAAAAAAACCTGTTGACAATGGGTGGAGGGTGCAGCTCTTTAAAGGAAAACAGACAGTGAAGTTTTCCTCAGGAGATTAAAATTTAAGATATTTTGTAAAATAATGAAAACCATTTCTGCTATAAGATACCATTTTGATGAATGCTAGGGCACTAGGTAATTACTATTTATAAAGGAATCAATGAATGTTTTTACCTTACTGATGCAGATAATCCCAGAAATTCAGTGATGGTGAAAGGTAGTTCTATTTGGTTTATCTCTAATAAATCAAAATAGCTAAAGAATGAACAAACATAATTGATTCTGTTAAGTTGTATTAAATTCAAAGTCTGAAGGGAACGTGTAAACAAGCTGCTCCAAATTACTGTTCTTCAAATTTCCATCTATGTTTATCCACCCTACAGCTATCTAAAAGTACTGTTTAATTTCATTTTATGTACAGATTTTAAATTGTGAAGGTCTTGTATGAGGAACAGTCAAGAACCTTAACATCTGTAGTAATCTAAATGGCAAATGAAGAAAAATTCAGATATATCCTTTCAACAAAAATCTTGGACTTCTACACTGTCTCGTGAATAGGCTGATTTAGAGAGACTGACGTAATTTAAAAAGATAAATTATATTTAAATGATAGCATGTTCTTCTTTCAAGCACTGGTGTTGACCTACTGCTACTTACATTTAGCCATTGCTGGTATTTTCTTGCAGGGCAATATATTAGCAAATTGCAACTTTAATTCCATTTGTTAACCTAGAATAACCAACACAAGAACTGCCTAATCTGAAAAAAATTGAATTTGTGTCTAAAATCAATGATAAAAAAGACAGAACTTGTTATGCTTATATGTTTTTTCTCCCCACCCATAACCAGAACTCCTCTGATCTTTCCTTCCAATGTGTAAATCAGGAAATATTTCATACTTACAAAATATTACAGGGTCACAACATTCTTCTTGTTACCTATTGATAATCTTATTTGATATAAGAGTTATCCAGCCTTGAGTCCCAAAACAAATTGGATCTGACCATAATATGCAACAAACAGACATTATTGAGATAGTCAGTGCTGGGGCTATAAGGTGTTTATTCTGAGACCAATCCACTACCACTTTTTTGTAGAGAGTCACGCTACACCACGCAGGAAAAGCATCAACTGCCACAAAACTCACCTAGGGGCACACAAAATCTGGGCAAGTATTTTGGCACCCTGTGCTGCTGGTCAGAAAGGCTGTAGGTTTGTTGTGGCAGATGCATATGCCATAAAAACAACTGAAATGCATAGAGAGCATGATGCAAACATATGTGGACAGTTGTGCCTTTAGAGCCAAAAAGTACCTCTGCAGCTCTGCCCATCTATGCTGTTGATGACAGCCTTCCATTTCCAGCAACGCTCAGGCTGCGTGGGTGATTGTTTAGCATGACCCAGGCTTCTCATGTTTTACTCTAACAACTGTCCACCGCTCATCTACTGAAGAAATCAGTTCAGCCATTGCTGAAACATTTATGGCACCACCCTTCCCATGTTGCTGCTGACCTTAGACAAAACATTTATTTTCAGAACCTGAGTGCTAGGTTAGTGAACATAGTTAAATCTACACTCCCCATTCCAAAAGTATTTCTATTTTTAGTATATTGGCACTTTTTAATCTCTGCTAGTGGGTTTTGAAACATAATGTCTCATTTGAATACATTAGCATATCAGTACCACAAGGTCATTACAGAATGCAGGCGATTAAAGCAGTTTTACATGCCATTATTTCCCAAGAAAACTAGGAGAAGCAAAAGAATAAATTGCCCACTATTTTGTTAAAAAAAATCCCAAAACCACAAACCAAACCTCCCCCCAGAAAAACAACAAAAAAAGAGGCAATTCATTCTCTAGACACTTGATACATCTGTGTCAAGGACAGCTTTGGTCTAAACAGTTATGGATCCCTTTCCCTTGTTGATTTTGAAAATATTGAATATTATTTTTCATATGTAAACATCACAATAAATCTACGATAAAAAAATAAAAAAATAAAAGAAAACACAGGTTTTTACTCATTGTTGCTAAGCAACTCTGCATTTGTATCCTATTACATTTCTGGTCAGCATAAGTAGTAGAGCAATAGGGAAAAAAAAAAAAGTAAGTAGCAGTATGTTTAATAGTACTACTTACCTGCTAGTGCAACACAGTTACTGGACTGTGTTTAGGCTAGTTTTGACAATTCATTATACACCAACATCAGAAAAATCTTTTAACCAACAGCTGTACCATGGCAGAGATAATCATGGCCTCCTGTCTTTGTAGACTCAAACTGAAACATCTAACAGTCTACCATAGATGAGCTCTCTGAAAAAAATGATGCTTTCATTAAAACATCCAGTTAAATATTTTTCTGCAGTAAATGCACACATCTGAAATTGTCAGAAACTCTACATTGCATATAATCATAATGTAATATAAACAAAACTCATGGTAGTATTTCGTGTTACAGCTATGCCATCATTCAAAACATTCAACTCAAGGCTAACAATTAGAAACATTATGACATTAATTTTGAATCTGTATTTTGCTTATTAGGGAAACACTAACTACAAAATTTTCCAGAAATTTGGCTTTGAACCTGCTCACTCTCATCGTGCATCTACATCCATGGCTGTAGTTTGGATCCATCCAACATACATTTGAGAACATACAAACCTGAACAGGAAATTGACCAGCAGCAAAAAGAAAGGTCAGTAGCAAATTATAATTCTTTTTGATGTTGTTCAATTGCTTCATCCTTCATTTGCTTTCATTATTCTTCAAAGAGACTTAAAAAAATACTCCTCCCTTTTTGATCAGTACAGCAATAGGAAAGTCCACAAGTTAATAATTTTCCACTAATATATTGAGAAATTGAGATGGAAATTAATTTAGGAAGCATAAGGGTTTTCTTAAATTATAGGATATTTCTCAGGGTACTTACAGTGCTGCTTGAACTTCTGAATTTTTAGACTAATAGACTGAGCAAAAAAAGTTTCTATTTGCATTTTATAGGGCATTGATGTATCCAATTAAGATGTAGGAAGGACTACAGAAGTGTGCGAAGGCATTCAAGGAGATGAATTGAGGATGCAAAGTAAGTTTTCATTCAC
Organism: Falco cherrug; assembly: GCF_023634085.1. NCBI lineage: Eukaryota > Metazoa > Chordata > Aves > Falconiformes > Falconidae > Falco > Falco cherrug. The sequence goes on from NC_073705.1 coordinate 45,938,046, forward strand.
TTTTTGGTTGAGGCTGGGAAATAACATAGTATGATTCTTTAGGGAAATAGAAATGCATTAGTGTATAGTTTAAACATTTTATATCCATTAAAGTACAAAGCCTAACATTTCATTATTTTTTAATCTATTCATCATTCCTCCATATCAGCAGATATGCCCTACTCTTTTTGACAATGAGAAGAATTGCTTTCCAGACTTCTGTCAACACATTGCTGGATGCCCTAAAGAGATGGAAAATGGCCAACACTGTATTAGTGCCGTAGGGCAATTCTGTTGCACCTGGAAGAGCACAGCCACTGTGCACAGAGACTGTTAGATGTGCAGGAGGCACTGGATGTGCTGGTTTTGTACCTGCCAGCCATGGCAGGTCTGAGAATGGTAAATTATGTAGCAAGACACTTTGAAATCTTAACCTTGCTTTAGTCATTGGCAAGAAACACATGTAGACATACAGACAAATAAATTTAACCCATGAAACTCATCAGAACTGGTGGAGTTGAGCACTTAGTAATACAGGGCAGGAAATCCACTGCAAATAATGGGGTCAGGTATTAAAAAAACAAAAAAGAAAAAAGAAAGCAAATGTTAATGCATACATGTACTCCTAGCTCAACTTAAAAATTTCAAGGGATGGTTGCTGTGCAGAGAAATAGTTTCCCTCCCAGCCTGATTTCCAGTGGGTTGCAACTAACAGATCTGATTTGGCTAGGTATGAATATTGCAGGGGAAAAGGGGAAAAAGAGTATACCCACTGTTAAATATATCCACTATTTAAAAGCCAAGGAAAAAACTCAACCAAGCCGTAACAGTCTAAGGAAATATTGGTTTATGTTTTTGCTGGTTTTACACCCTTTCCCAGGAACATGTTAATAACCACCAAGATCCTGAATTAGCAGATCTGTATCAGATCTAATGTACTCATGTTTATTTGCTTAAAGAGTTTCTCTTTATTTATGTTAACTCTCTGTACTGACAAAACTGAGTCACTTTATCATGATTGCCATAAGAAATTACAGAAAAAATATAAGCTTTTAGTGTGTTTATAGGAAAATATACAACCAAAGTCCATACAATATGCTGTACTCACTATCCATTCACCTAAAACACAACATTTGACAACATTCTTGGAAAATCCAAGTCTAAATCATGATCTAAATATGTGATTTCCAGTCACCAACTTTTTTCCAAATCAAAACATTGCTTCCAAAGCCAAATAATAATATTTTTTTTAAAAAAAAAAACAACACAACAACAAAAAAAAAACCAACAAAAAAACCAAACCAAAACAAAATGAAAAACCTGTCATTACTTGGAGGCCTGTACCTTCATGTAAGGATTAACATACATTCGAAGCAATGTGTGTGTAGAGTTAGGGACCAAAGTGTTAATTTTTTTGAAGTAAGGCAAGTGCTACAGCCCCCAACCATCTCGGTGGTCCTCCACTCACTCTGGTTTATATATCTTTTCTGTGGTGGAGGGTTCAAAATTGGACACAGTATCCAGATGTCATCTAAAGTGTGCTAAGTAGAGGGAATTAATCGTGGAATCACAGAATGGTCAGGGTTGGAAGGGATCTCTGGAGATCATCCAGTCCAAACCCCCTGATAAAGCAGGTTCTCCTGGAGCAGGCTGCACAGGGTGGTGTCCAGGTGGGTTTTAAGAGTCTCCAGAGGAAACCCCACAGCCTCTCTGGTCAGCCTGTTCCAGTGCTCTGCCAGCCTCAGAAGTAAACAAGTTCTCTGCTGCCATGGCACAGTCTTTGCCTGCGTCCTGCTTGCTGCCCACCAGGACTCCCAGGGCCTTTTCCACGGAGCTGCTCCCTAGCCAGCCAGTACCCAGCCTGTCCTGTTGACAGGGACTCTTCCTTCTTGGAGCAGGACTCAGCATTTGTCACTGGTTTTCATACAGTTCCCATCAGCCCATTCCCTCAACCTGGCAAGGTCTGAACAGTAGCCCAGCTCTTGAGTAGATCAGCTGTTCCCCCAGTTTTGTGCCACTTGCAAACCTGATGAGCAAGCTCTCCATCACCTCTTCTACATTCTTGGTAAAAAAACTTAGACAGGAAGGGTCCCAAGATCTACCGCTGTGTTATTGCATGTCTTACTGGCAGCCTAGTAGAGTACAACCCTCCTCTGCATTTGATCATTGAAACTTTTTTTTTCCTCTGATTGTCCACTCATACAGACTGTAACATCCTAGCTAGGATGCATGGATGCTATGTGGGACCAAATTGAAAAATCCCAATAGCATTAGCTTTTAAGCTCATGAACTTGCACTCCAAGCACTGAGAAATGCTACAGGTTCACAATTAATTAATTAATTTACTGTTCATGTTTTTTTTTCTTCTATCAGTTCTAAATAATTTTATGCTCATGTGTACAGTAATTATTTTTCTCTCCCAAGGAAGAAAAATTAACTTCTGTACTACTTCAGAAAGCTAATAACCAGTAAGGGTGTTTGAGCTACTATGACTGCAGTAAATTAGTAGAAACAAAACACAATAAAATATGAATTTGATTTGTTTTTAAAGAAGTAAAGATTATTTACTTGAACCAGAAAGAATTTATGAAAGAAAACATTTTATCTGACAGTGTGCATGACTCTAATCTATTAATGTTGTTAGAAAAAGAATTTTCTGGTTACTGTTTTGGTAATGAATGGAAATATCTCAGTGAAGTATAGCCAGTTATCATCTTATGTTCCAGATCCACAAATAGGTTAAATACAAAACCTTTAATTAAGAAATGACAACAATTCACAAACTTTTAAATGGTAATTTTCCTATCAGCGACTTTCAGCAAAGTAAAAGAGAAACATTTATTTTTGTCAAAGGCTAACAGAATCCACAAGTCCAGAAGTTAAGAGTTAGCATAAATTATTTCAAAAAGGTATTACTGATAATGTTACATAAAATATTCTCAAGGGAAAGACAAACTCATGATATGTTACTTTAAACTAAGTTTTAATGTGTTTTTTAGAACTAGAATCTAGGTGTTTAAGTATGGAACACTTCTATCTTTACCAACCTGTGCAGTTGTTGCATGACCATACACAAAAAACCCCACCAAAACAAACAACCCAAAAAGCTTAGAGGATATTGAAGTTGAGTTAACATGTTCATAAAAGTCCATGTCTCCTGAATTTCACTAGAAATTACATGTCAAAGAAGTTGAATACTAAATTACAGAAATATTGGAGAAAGTGTAACAATAAGAATAGAAAAGATTGCCATCAAGAAATACTGGGAATCAGGAATTATTTCCTCAAGACCCGAACAGAAAGCATGAGAAGTTTCTTCTTCACCTCATACTCAAAGTAAAAGAAAAAATTGTGGCAGTTATATAGTCCTTGAGTAACTTGACTGAATTTAGTACATCTTTTGCTGGGAAAGTGTTTCACAGCATAATGGTGGCAAAATCTGGCCCATAATCAGCTATATAAATCAAGTATTTGATGTTTCCAACTCAGCCTGAGCTAAGAAAAGAGGAATGGTTAAGCACTTGAACAATGTTATGACATTAAGTGGATTCTGTTCCTAGTTTAATTTTTTCCTGTCATAAAAATATCAGAAAATTATAATTTGAGAAAAAAATATGCTAGGTTAAGTTTTCACAGCTTTTCTGTAGCCAAACAGCCATCTCAAAATAGAAAAAAAAGAAAGAGTTCCTCAAGTTGCAAACCATACCATACGGTATTTAATTAAAAAAAAAAAAAAGTTAAAGGAGAAAGTTATAAGAAAAAGTGCATAATCAACAGTCTGGAAAATATCAACAGTAATTTATATGTTTTAGCAAATATTTTAAGAAATTTTTCAGTGAGCACAGCTTTAAAAACCTAAAATTTCAAAATGTGTAGCTGCACTTGTAAAATAGATCTCTGTTCTCTTATATATATGTATAATGATACAATCTAGACATTGTCTGTCCTAGTATGTAGGACTATTGTCACACACACACACACATATATGCTATTTTAGCATGGCATTTACTTCCAAAGTTATTACACCTCTTACTTTCTCTGAATTGAGAATTATTAATTCCTATGACATTTTTTCACCACAGCATCCCAAAGTGTTTTATAAGTGTCATTTGGCAGATGGGGAAACTGAGACACAGAATCATAAAGTAGGTTGCACAAGGTCATGCAGCAAGGCTCCAGTAAAACCAAGAACAAATGTCACAGTCTTATAGTCTACCTATGAGAGAGGCAGATGTACAAATATTACATCCTTCATCATTCCTCCTACCTTGTATTTAAAAGCAAAGATTTTTTTATATAGATTTGTAGGTTTACCTTCACATTATATAGATTTTATAATCCTTCAAATAATAAGGATTTTGAGTTTGGCTTGTCTTTTGGTTTTGTTCTGAATTAAATATTATAGAAAATATTACCCATTTTGTTCTTGTGGCTTGGAAAAGCTGGCTCGGGGAACAGAGACTGAAACCTACAAACTGATCCGAAACACACATCCTCACAGCACATCACAGGCAGTCACAGGAGATTACTCAGCAGCCTAACACCAGCTTGAAAAGAAATGGATCAAAGACAGAGACAGAATGATATATGGTCCTGAGCAACTATTGTTATTTTGCAGAAGCTATTTCTAGGTGTCTGCCTCTAACCTTGCTCCTGCAAGAACTTACAGAGAGGTATGCACGTAAGCATATTTTATGGTTTCTGTTTATAGTACCCTCTCCTTTGCATTTGTATGCAACCCGTGGTCACCAAGTCTCTGAGGAAAGCAGTGATAGATAGGCGTCTCTTGACTTTCAGCGTACAAGCACTTTATGGACCTCTGGGCTGTTTTACCATTGGGCTCCCTTAATTTGATTTGATCCTTAAGCACAAATCCCACTAGCATATATTGCCTTTGTCTGGATCTTTATAGCTTTTCCTGGGGAATTTATCCCATCAGTAATCTTTTATCAATTGATATAGCTTCTCTAAAAATATACAGCAGTAGTTATTTCAAACAATTCTTTCTTTTTGGCAATATCACTACTGCCTCTTAAGACATACTCATCTTTCTGGCAAGCACGTTTTTCCTGTAGCTTCTAGGTAGTGGGGGAGACTTCCTACATTTCCAATAACTCCATATGGGAATGAGAGACGTGATAATAGGTTGGTTAATGATTAGGCTTATTTTAAATCTAGTATACTCTTGACCAAAATGCGGAGAAGGGAATTTTGGAAACTTCTCTCCCTTTTAACTCAGATTCGCCTCTTATGGGTCAGTAATTGCCAAATATTTCTGCATTTTCAGCTCTGTATAAATAAGCTGATGTTTTTTGAAAACAAGTTATAAAAATCTGTCATATAACCCAGAGTTAGTAGCCCCTCCATGACAAATACTTTTGATATTATTTTATAAAGGCCAATTTACCAAATGTGCATGTGTCTCTCTGCTTGATGCCCTAGCTATCCAATCTTTGATACATATGAGCATATTCAATCAAGCCTGAGGAGCTTCTTTGCTTTGGTACAAGTTTCTTAACTGCAGTACTCATAAATTCTGCTGAAATAGCCAAGTTAAAATTTCATTAAAATAATTCAATTTTACTTCATCTAGAAATACATTGGAACAAAATACAGTGGAACCAAGAAGGCAGAGGAACACAGGGAAATACAACTAAAAATACAGTTCTCCATGCACCTGAAATTATATGCAATTTGCAGGGACAAATTGGGACTTGCCTTATAGTAAGCACAAAGCAGATCAAGGTTACAGAAGCCATTATTCTCCCACAGAGACATCCCCTTTCCTTACCCCAGCGAAACCTTTGCTATGTGATTATCTGAAAGACACAGCATGAAAACCTGAACTGAAGATTAGTTTTTAAACTCAGCCACAAGTGCCTATTTATGTATTCCCAAGTGGGCAAGTATCACAGTGCCTTTGAGCCGCCCTGTGAGCCACAGACACTCCCTTATTTAGAACCAAGCTGATTACCTCTAAGCAGAGAAAAAGTTTCCAATACTTTTAAGATAAAAAGTAACGTTAGTGATTTGTTGCATATGTAGCAGTTTTAAAATACATGTTGCTTATGTTTTTAAGTCTTTCTCCATTCCAAGGCATTTCATTTATGGATAAAGTCATATGAAAAATCAAATAGTCAAAAAAAACCCCTAAATCCACAAAGTGATGACTTGCCATTGAATTACATATTCTGCTACAGTACAATAAGTAATTTCCAATTGCACTGGACCCTAAAGGGACTGAAATATTTGGAGATTTATGTAGTGGCAGAGTTAGATGAAGTATTTGGTAGTGAATGATTCAATTATCTTGAGAAAGGTTCCTGAAATTGAATGGTTTGAATAATTACTTTTTTTAATACATTTTTAGAGATACTATTAACATCTTGTTAAAAAAAGGAAAAAAAGACTATTATATAAGGTAAAGCCCCAACCAAGACGTGGATTTGTTTTGATAGAAACATTTTGTAATGGGTATTTGTAAAGCTGAGACAAATTACGCTTTCTTCTTCATAGCAGATTCTAGTGCATGAGCAGATTTAGCATATTTACATGTTTAATATAATCTTCTCTGCTCCTCACTTCAATACATTCTGATATGCAGTTATTATTAACCATCTCCACATCATTAACCCTGCTCCCACCCCCAGAAAGTCATGAATGGGCTAAAATCCTTTGAAGCTGTCTGAATTTCTACATGGTCATTGTACCTTCATAACATCTGCCACAGATATGAATTATTTTCATTTTCCTAAACAGTTACTGATTTTTAAAAATTTCTGTTAGCAGAATGATGAAAAAAGAGAAAAAATTATAAATTTGAAAAAAATGTTAACTATTTATAGAACAACACTAAACTAAAATCACATGTATTCTTGCTTTAATAGGTGTTTAAATTCTGTAGAGGCTTAACGGCAACCAGGCAAACAAAGGTGTACAAAGTGCAACCAAAGTGCGCTTAAGTGCTCAAAGCACACTTTAGAATAAGCTGAATTTCCTTGAGAACAGCTGTGAAAGCTAAAATGTCCTTTTTAGATAAGGTATTGATTCAAATCAAATACAAACTGGTTTGATAACCTTTTAACAACCTTACATAGATTCTTTTTACCTGGTTAATTACCACTCATTACAAGAAAACTAGCACAATATGCTGAGGACTAATTCTGTCCTAGTTTTAAATGTTGTTTGCCAGCAATGGCCACAGATGGGAGACTACTTTCTGAGAAAGAATAATCAAGAAAGCAGCCAGAGTAGAAATAAGAAAAGTAAAATAATAGTTTTGAACAGAAACAATGAAGTAAAATGCTGTGAGTGGTGCTTACCTTAACGTGTCTGATACTCTGCATATTTTTGTACCCTCATCTCTACAGTAAAGATAACATCACATAGGAATTTGTAATTTAATAATTAAAATATAGCCAAGTTCTTGTAAGATATCTAAAATTTATTGTGAAGTAAAACATTTCTCAATTACAAATGAGCACAACTTCAATGCTAAAAAAAAATAAAAAAAAAAAATCAGCAAAATATAAATTAGAATGTGGGATTCTACTATTTGTCCACCATTTTTGTCCAGACAGTTTTGATGTTAAGCAGGTTTCACACACATCCACTTGTCAGAGAGTCACTATGGACAGATACATGTTCCCTGTTGTACTGGTTTACACTAGGTATTAAGATCAAAGACTGCCAACAGGAATGTTTTCTCCCACCAGATCCTCTCTATAAACACTGAGAAGCTAGGTAAGAGCCATCTGTTATTTTATCAGTACAGATGTTAGTCTGCTTTAGAAGACCTTTCCTGCACATCCACTTCAGCTGGAATAAACTTCACATGCATTGCACTGGGAACAAGGAGCAATGTATGTATTCTGAAAGGCAGCAAACAGCCCTTCATTAGTAGAACTATAACTTTACAGTGAGACAGAATGGCAGCAAATACAGGTTCCAAAAACAATACTAAAAATTAGAGCCAGTAAAAAAAAAAAAAAAACAAAAAAAAACACTTGGCAAAAACTTGTATCATTTTTGCCAAGAATTTGATTAAACATTTGCTTGAAAACTTAGTTAGTTAAATTTCTGAATATAGCCTAATTAACAAGAATATTCAGGGGATCTCTCTGCTACATGGATATTTCTTGTATTTTCTCTTGCTTTTCTTTCTATTATCTTAAAATTATTTTTGCAATGCAAGTCTTACACCTCCTCTGTTCCTTGTTGTACAAGTTTTAAACCTTGAGTCTTGCCTTTGTGCTATGAATTCTATTCCATTTCAATGTCACATGTTTTTATCTCCCCTGTCAGAATCATATTCTCCAAGAAGGAAAACAGCCAACCCAAAATCCCACCTATAAAAAGCAGAACAATCTGTCAGTTCCTAATCTCCAAACATGAGTAACTGCTGTTATGACTTAGTCCCAGTAGTAAAATTAGGATAAATGCTAATACGCTAACAAAAGCCTGAAATATGTGTACGTATATGTATATATATATTTGCACAAATACATATACTTCCTATGCCTGTAGCTTAAGGCAACTAACAGAATTTTAGGCGTATGATCTTAATGCCAGTCTGAACATTCAAAAGTTATATTTTTTTAATTATCCATTCTTAATCACTCTTGATTGGCATGCATTCAACTTTTTTGACTTTCCGGAAGTGAGTAGCCTAGTCTACATGCCCATTCACAACAACTCTACAACTAAATAAAAGTCATCAAAAGGGACAAATGAATCCTGGACCTACCTGTATTTTCTCAGTGGAAATTTAGCAGAAATAAAACATGCCTAGTGCTTCAAGTAACCATAACTTATTTATTATTGTATTTACTTTTTTTAAAAAAAAAAACTTCAGACTCAACATTTTTAAATCATTGGACAAGTTTTGTGGCCTTAATTTCAGAACTTTTCAGAAAGATATGAAGAACAAACAGTACTTGAGAAATATCAGCTTGCTTTCTAAGGACAGAGATCACAAAGTGCCATTTCATTTTGCACACCTCCAAATTCTGTTGTTTTATTCTTTCAAATTGGCAGAAGGAAAACTCAGCAGTAGGTATTGCTGGATGCATAGCAGTCCTCTGCAATAACCATTTCTCCCATCCCAAAATATTGTTTGTTCATATGCATGTACAAGTCCAGTGAGATGAGCGACAGGCTGATTTTCATGTTCTTTATTGTGTCATATAGGCATTTTCTTCATATACTGGTACCCAAAAATGTAGCTTCCAGTTTAACTGCAGTAAACTTACAGGACAGTTCCAGTTTCAGGGACAAATAAAGAGACATTTAACAACTGGAACACTGCTGTATTATCAAAACATACAACAATGCAAACATCATATTGTCAAAATATGAAACACATTGTTTCAAAGCCCTGGTTTTTAACTGTCATATACACCTTTACCATTAACTTTATCTGCCAAGACCCCTAACAATCCATTCCATTATTGCTGTAGGCGATGAAATGCCATGAAAAGTAGAAGTAATTGCAAGTCTATATGCAAGAACAATCAGTTATCCAAAAGGAGTACTGCAAATCTGGAAGCCCAAAGTATACAACAGAAATCTAAATATTAAAGGTAAATCTTCTCCAGTGGTCCGTACTTAAACATGTAAATACACTAATGTCCAAGAAGTAAACTAAAAGTTGATGGAATTGAAGTGTTTCTGAAAAAATAAGAAGTATCTTTTTAATAAGTTAAAAAAAAAAAAACAAAATGTAATAGGTTGTCCTACCTTAATGCATATTACCTATGGTATCTAAAGTAAAAGGAAGGCAGTTCAAAATGAGTAAGGATATTGTAATCACAAATACTTGAAGTGAGATAAAACCAGCAGAACTTCATTTGCAAATAACACAGGAGCTTCCATCCCTTGAAGTGACCAATAGATTGTATTTTGTAGTTTAAACAGTAAATTAGAAACAAAGTTCTCTAAAATAGCTATGGTAACTGTTTATATACAAGAACATGTTAGACACCCATGCTATTGTACATGGTATGGCTTTATCTAGCAATTTACAGGAAGAAAGAGCTATTGATATTTATGAAGGAAAAAAAAAAAAGCTATCATTGAACTCTTTATTTTCCTTCCTGGCATGTTTTCATATGCTTTTCCACAGAAATAGTATTGTAATGATAAACACTGATTGCTGAATTGCTGTTGAACAAAAAACCCCTTGTCACCATATGCTTTCTTCATATATATGTAATTCTTTGCTGTAAAAATTATACCCATTACTGCTAAATATTATAATGATATCTTGATATAAATTTCTGATTAAATCTCTAAATAATTCTCTACAGTCATGTAGAGATTTAATTTCATAGCATGACAAAGGTCCACAGAAAATTAAAGCATCTATTGTTTAAAGTATGTCTTAAACTGTTGCTGATTAGGCTTCACTTAACAAGCTTGTTTTGAAATTACAGAAAAACAATTTATAGATTTAATTACTGAATACTTGAAAACTCCATGGCAATATTGTTTGCATGTTTTCTTACCCTGCAGCAAGTACAAGGTGAATCGAAATTCTTCGTTCTTCAGTGAAGGAGACTATAACTCATACTCAACTCAGTATCATTGTAGAGTAAGAAATGTTGTTGAGTAAACAAATGGTTGTTGAGAACATGCTGATAAGTGAGAATCTTTTATCCTACTCGTATGTTAAAAAGCCCTTCCCATGGTACCTGAAAATCACCTCAAATTCCACTTCGAAGGAATTCCTTTAGTCTCCTCAGTTATCTTTCTACTTGACTATACCCCAAATTTCATAGCTTTATGCTCATTTTAAGGTATTAAAATATAAATTATATTAAAAAATAACTTAAAAATTCCATGTACTGGGTCTCATGTAACTGCCGATACCAGATATGAAAGGAAAAAAAAAAATAATTTATGTCAGATTATATGTCATGCTTTGGTTGTTGCCACAGTTATACTCACATGTATAAAGGTAATTAAAAGGCTTACTTACAGAGATGCTAGATATAACCATAGAAAAGTCAACAAAGTATTTCTTGATGTGGAATGTTACCTAAATAAAGTAACGAACACATTTCTTCAAAATTATCATTCCGAAGCCATATGCAAGCCACTGCTATCCTTTATTTTGAAACTGAGTGTAATATCAACAGGTTTTTTTCCTGGTGAAGGCTGGGATGTAATGCATTTTTCTGAAAAATTTTTACCACTCCACACTAGCTTCTTATTTTGTTTTTTTAAATGTTCCTTGTTGCCATTAAACTTAGAATACAGATCTTTGGATCCATTGATACAGCAAAACCATTCAAAACTATCAGAATCTCTTGCTTATCACAACTGTTGTATTAGAGAAATAAATATGTATTACATATATACAGTGGTGTTTATAGAGAAAAATTACAGTTTAAAAACATTCAAAGGACTCTCTTTAAAGCAATGATAGGCTAAGAAGAATCAACCCTATTTTTCCCGTTTTCAATCTTAAAAATTGATGTAGCACTCTTCCACTGATCTATAGTACCTCAGGACAGCATATCTAAAAGTAGATATGCAGTTGTATTAAATGACCTGAATTACTTGCCAGTGACATTTGTTTTGTGTGGTGAACTGGTATTCTTTCTTGTTAATATAGTTTGAGTTTTCATAGTTCTTTTAGTTTGGAACCAATGTTTCTACAGATTAACAAAATTCACCTGTGTTTCAGTGATTTTTAGTTCTGAAATGTCTAGTGCCATCTCTATAAAAATACTTTGTAAGAAGAAAGATTCCCTTTTATACTTTTCCCCAGGAAAGAAAGAGAAATGTACAGTCTCGTAACACCTGAACACTTCTAGGCACAGTTACTCATGAAATGTTGTGGAGACAGCTCCATCCAGGTGAATAAAATACACACCTAAAGGTTTTGGGTTTGGTTTTTTGTTTTGGATTTGTTTGCTTTTTGCAGTTTCTTTTTATAGCTAGATTCGGATGATTCTCTGCTGAATTATTAAAATGGGTGCTAAGTTTTCTGCTTTTCTGTCTGCCTGCTGGGCCGTCTTCCCCCAGAAGTGATGGTCAAAGGAGACAGGACGGTTCAGTGACAATCTGCATCTTAATACCCTCAAGTGGAAGATGACGTTCGTAACCAGGAAACACATTTTGGAAAAAAACAATGGCAACAGATGGCAAGTGTGTTCAATGTTGTTTAGAAACCTTGTGGATCTATAACAGGTTAGGTCTGAATAACTTTCATTGGGATATGCACATTTAGTAGACGTCTAGTAGTAGGAGTCATCAAGAGGTGCACAAGAAAATAATTGTGGGCCAGTTACACATTAACACTTTCAGATCTGAAAAGAAAAGCTGAAAGAATCTGCTCTAAGGACTGTACATGATAGTTTCCATCTATTTAACGAGCTAGGTTCTGCAAATTTTGAGCTCTAGAGATAAGTTAATACTTTTCAACTGTTACTTGGTGTAAACCCCACAAACTTTGCTCCTTTCTTTGTTCCAAGTGGAAAAGCACTAGTTTTGTATTACACACTCACAGAATCAAGATGTTCTTTGAATGCATCCCTATGTTTTCGTGCTACTAGCATAATGCAAGTTCTTTTGAAAATTATGAAGTGCAGCCAAGACATTTAGCTTCATCTTGACAAAAATTACTAATAGGCACAATCATTATTAAAATCCCACTTAGATGGGATTTAAGTTCCTAAATACCTTTAGTCATTTAACAAATAGACAATGAGGTCAGAAGAATCACATCATCATCAAGATGCATGTCCATCTACGTAGAGCTTGTCTATAGGGGGCACGTTTCAGTAAGGGGCGCATTTTAATTCTGAGCCTCAAGTCTGCTCTCCATTTACACACCATGTTACTGCCCTGAAATATATGATGTCAGTTTCACTTTGCTCTCAGTGATAGCATACACATGTTGCAGAGTAAATATAGCACACATTTGACACTGTTTTGAGATCCAGAGGGTGAAGTGTCATTTCTCCCCTGGTTCTCAAAGCAGAAAAAGGATTTCTCCCACTCCCTACCTAAAACTTACATTGCCATCAATCAGTCTTCTATCTCATTTCTTGCATAGTTTCATAACCCACTAGTCAGTAACTCTCATGGTGGTTGATTGTGAGAGTAATCAACATTCCAGCTCAGTTTATCTGCCAGGTGCCTACAGAAGATTCTTTATCTGAGCTGAGACTTAAATCTCTTTCTTTGCAGTTTCCTTAGTCCATCATAGATCAGTCTCACAGATTCAGAAATCTTCAAGAGAGTCTTCAGAATGATGGTTTCACACACCATGAAGCCTTTCCTTTTAAATTACTATAAATGCTGCTTCAGAGTCCCTGCTTTTCTGAGAACAAGCTTACCTGCTACTACAGAAGTCTTGGCAACACATCATTACATCAACTAGAGACAATTAACACACATGCCTAAGAACATTACATGCTACATCACCTTTGCTATTTCTCAGGTCTAACCAACCAAAAGAGTAATATGTAACCACAAAATACTCAGGTTAGAACATCAGTAATCTCAAAAACACTTTACTATGTGGCATATTTTCATTTTCCAATTAGGCAGATTGAGACACAGAGAAAATTGACATTTTTTTTTCACTCAGTGGAAAATTATCTCTATATTAGATAGATTCTAATCATTACAACATTTTAATTTTCCTGCAGTATTCACCTTTCAAGTAACGCAGTAACATTTTGAAAGTTGGCCAGTTATCAAATTAATACACACATGTCTTAATAGCTTTTGAAAAATGCATCTTTTCTGCCTGTTTTTAAAGTACTGAAAATAATTAGCTGATACTGATAGATGTAGTAGCTTCAGGACCTCAACAATACAGTATTTCGATTCAAAACCTATAAATACAGGCATTAAAGGAAAGCAATTACTCCTGAGTGACCGGTAGTCATTTAAGACTTCAAAAACCCAGAAAGAGAGAAAGATCTTGTTTCTACAAATGCCTTGTGCAAAAGTATTTTAAACTCAGCATTCTCTAATATAATTACAAGTAGAAAGACATTAACAGTATTTGTTATTCTATTTGATGTATCTGGTATCTGATAAAGTAAACTAGGGGCTGTTAAAGTCATCAGTTGCAAAATGCTCTTTTCCAGAAAGGGGGTGGGAGGGAATAGAAAGAAAGAAATTGGGATGTCTTTCAGATTTTGTTTGTATTTCTCTGTGCTACCAGAGCTCAGCAGCAACTAAGTCCATACTCCCAGTCATTTGGGGACTGCATTTATTGAACTATTGGGTCTTCTCTACTGCTAGCCTGCTGTGAGATTCACACAGAAAAGTACATTGATTATTTTTGCTGTCTTGCAGAGATCATCTAGTACCCTTCTTAGTTTAGAAGACAGGAAAAAGAACGACAGGTCAAGGTCCACCATCATTCACTGGTATTTAGGTTAGAGGGAGGTCCTTGAATTAAAGTATTTACTCCAATACTGTAGATATACATAGTTAATCATCAATACAAGCAGTTTGAGTTATATGGGTCTTTGTTATTAAGGATGTCTGGATGCCTCAGCTTATCAGAAAAATGGAAAAGCTTCTAGTTCTTTTAGATTCCTCTGGACTTTTCTCAGCTCAGATGATAAAAGCAAATCAGCAGCTGTGATAATGCTCCTTGTTTCATTGTATTTTTTTAATTTTTTTTCCTCCTTCTCTTGGTTTCTTTTACCCAGAGAGTGGTATTTGCCCCATTTAGTATAGAAACGATCTACACGTGAGCAGACTAGCTAAATGACACTTATGCAGTAACAAACGTCTTCCTACACATACCTATTGTAGTAATGGTCAATGAAGTTCAACAGACAGTCAAGCGAACATCATCTGAAAATTACAAAAGGCACTAATCTTTACATGTGCACACTTTTTTCTTTCGGGGGGGGGGGGGGGGGATATCTGCGCTTTTCTGATAGTTTTCTATTTTCTTTATTTTCTTACAGAAACAAGTAGGAGAGAAAATTATATTCCACCTTCAGAACTCCTGCACTTGTACAGTGGAAGCTAGTATCCTTTTCAGTTACATCTTCTGAGTGGGCTTGTATGTTGATGGTCACATTTTTTTCCTCCGATTAAAGGGAAAGGATGATTTGCTGAAGCTGAAAGATGGCTTTGGCGATAAGTTCAAGAAACAGAACACTAAAGAAATTCAGAAACAAAGAATGATGTCTTTTCATACCAAAAAAAGAAAAAAGTGCAGACTTAATTTCTGATGGAAAATTAGACAAATGTTTCCATTTCCTGAAGAAAGATGACAATGATACAAATGATGGACAAGGACTAAGGAATTAACAGCACAAGTAAATCTGGAACACAATCCAGAGCTTTATCATTCTTACACATTAAACCTTTAAGATTTTGTATTTTTCAGTCTTCTATGCAAGTTCTATTTTCTTTTCCAGATTTCAGTAAATAAAAATGTGCAGCTCTTATATTTTAATAAATTCCAAAAATGTCTTGCTATTAATACACCTTTGGTACATAAATCAAAATTTCTGTAATTACATAATATTACTTCATATTATGGGTATCCTGAGATGTGGAATTGTACGTCCTGAAATGACTAGGTAAACTGAAATGATCAAGGACAATACATTTTCATTTATGTTTCAGTCTCTACTGCAAGTTCTTTTGTATGTTTACTTGATAATTCATGGGCCACCTCTGGGGATGAAGCATCTCATTTCCACAGCAGGACTGGCAGCAGTACAACTGGTGTTACAAACAAAACATATCAACTATATATGAGAAACATGCCTTACAGTAATTCTGCATTTATTTTTTTTACATCCTTTACAGTAGTAGAGAATCTTAAGTCAGATGACAGACATCTAAGGAGTCAGAAACCAGACAATACATGATCTCTGATTACTGTTTAGTGGGCACATGAGTATACTGTAAAAAGATCATATTAGTGTTATGAATAGTACTACTGAGAGGGAAAAAAATAAAATTTAACTAAGATCTATTATATTTATAGTAACATCTGAACATGCACAAAACAGAGCATGACCAGTTTCTGTTCATCACCAGACAACCACAAAAGAAATGAGGCAAAGTACTGTTGAACATTTTTTGTAAAAGTAGACTGCATGAAGTACTTTTGTTAAAATTATATATGAAAAAGCTTACTGAATATTTATATTTGTAGTTGTTCAGACATGTAATATATAAAATACATGTATTACAAAATATGTATGAAATACGAATCTATGAGTACACAATAAATTCTGAACTTTAAAAGCTGCAAACATTCCACAGGACGTAAGTCCTGATTTCTCTACACTTGTATCCAGGGATACAGTGCAAAACCTGCCCGCTTCATATTTACCAGGAAATCTCTAGCTATTCCTATAAAATACTCATAAACCACTAAAACATCAAGGGCTAAATGCTTCAGCTCTTTATAGAATGCATTCCACCTATTTCAATGAAGACATACTTGATTTACTTTTGAAAAAGGACTAGTGTTTGTCCACCTGTTTTTGGTTTGTTTTTTTGTTTGTTTGGTTGGTTTTTTTGTTTGTTTTTTTTTCTTCATTGATATTGAACTTTCTCTAGTCCACTTTAGAAGCTTTTAACAGTTTGAAGATGAATTGAGAAAGTGCTACGAAGAAGAAACTGGCATCAGGAAGAACAATCATATTTAATAAAACTATTGCCATTCAATAACCTCATCCAATACACAATTCCTTCAAGTGAGCATGGCTTTGATTTGTTTGAATACATTTTGAAGAGCAGAAGATTAAAGGTTGTTTCCTTTTTCCATGAGAGAATATATGGTCTCTTATTATTAGTGTATATATACATATATATATATTAAAAAAACCCAACAAACCAAACAAAAAAAAATCTGACCAAAGATGGGTTGTTCTAGTGTCTTACAGCAAGGTGATAGCTCTCAGAGTTGTCTAGATTAATTTAAAGGAGCAGTGTATAAAACTAAAACTCTTCTTCCAGCTCTAATACTGGAATCTGTTGCTTATTGCCAAGAAACAAAACCACTATGTTGCTCCATCTTTTTACCTCTTTGACTTTACATAGATTACAAATTCTCTGAAGTGGATACTGTCTCTTCCTGTATGTAACAGACTGGTTTGGATGGTGACTTTATGCACTTCTGTAATGTAAGCAGTATAGACAAACACAACAAATGATAATGTTTGGTGAGTGTGCTGGATGTAATTCACTTTTAAACTGAGGCCCCTTAGTTACTTATATCATCCAAAGATATAGGCATCAGAATTACTTTTAAATCTAGGTCAGGTCTGTTTACAATCATCAATACTTTACATCACAAGAATATGTATTAAATTTAACAGAATTGTTGAAAGCAGAGTATGATGGTCATATGGAAATCAGAACCTCAGCCTGTAAGAATCCTGGTTCTGCTGTTAATCTAGAGTTCTTTGTTCATTTCATTTTTTTATTTCTTCTCAAGATGAAGTATTTATTAATGAGGAAACTGTATGAATAAGCTGTTCTAGGTCAGCCGAATAAGCTACGTCAAAATGGCTTGTTAAATATTAAAATAGAACACAAAGCACTATTCATTTTAGGGCTCTTAGTATACAGCCTTCCTGGTTTTGTTGTTATTTCTATTTTTAAAGGCTGTTAGTGACTTTTGCCAATTACTCTAGCAAGTTATTTATATACCATATTAAATATCTGGAGACAAGAACTACAATCTGAGGTATTGTGAAGGAGAATCTGACTAGAGGACAAAGACAAATGCTACTGAAGCCAAGTGTATGTTGATTTTTGCTATACACACAGAGGCAAATAATGCTATCCATTGGTATTTTTCCATTCAACATTTACTATTTGAAAATTTTACAAATTTAAGGAAGCAAAGTACTTATTGAAATAGTGGCAAATATCCCACAGAGTGGAGAACTGTTGTTTCCACAGATATGTTTTCACAAGTTCTGTGTTCTGGAGAATGCTCAAGCTTGCCGAAAACTGAACTGGACTTTCAAATATTTTTGAAAAGTCATACTCAACAGCTGCAGCATGTCCCCTCTCTATACCCACACATAAAAACCTGTTATTCACCAAACTCCACAGAAATAGGTCCCTATATCATACAATGCCTCTTTTGATTTTTTTAGTTCAGAATCTTCATAGACTTCTCTATTACCTCTGCATGTAACATACTCCACAAACACAATCCCCACGCTGCATTACATCTCAAATAGCTAGACCCTCTGTATTGCACAACACAACCTCATAGGAGCACCCCTTTGATTCCAGAAGGCTTTTTCCACCTAACACGCTAGCAAGGATGGTAAGCGTTTCTACTTCAGACTCTGTATTATAATCTTTTCCTAAATAATTTATGTTCATTCATGCTCCATCCCCATCTTGCAGCACAACACTGCTTCTTCTGTAAATGCAAACATTCTGAAAATTTTACTCCAATATACATAAAAACAAGGAAATGTAACCACCAAGATTGTTCACTGCTTTGGCTTTTGTACCCCTTCAGTTTCATTGGTCCTAACTTTGTAAGATCTGTAAAAGCATTTCTTTGCTCTGTTATATAGAGAGTATAAAGGCATCCACTTTTGCCACTGTTCTATGCCACGTTATCTTGGATATTTATTAACAAATAAACCTAGCAGGTAAGAAATGACATGCAAGAAAGTGTTCTGTTTTTGCAACATGTATAGGATGTCTATTTGCAAAAATCAGTCCTACCCTTTCTTTCAAGTCTAAATAAATCCTCTCTGCCATATGCCTACAGAAAAATCTAACAGCTGGACATCAGATTTTCTGGAGGACTGTGGTGTTATTTTTCATTGTTTTCTTTTAGTTACTACTTGGTTTTTATTGTTAGTTGTATAAAGAAAGAAAAATATTAACCTGAGATAAGTATTTAAGTTTTTGAACAACACCCAATACAGAAGTGTACTACCCTATAGGGAATATCATAGTACATAATATAATGGGAAAAATGGATATCATAGACCCCACTGACATAAAAATAACATAATAGGTTATAGGATAAGTAGGAAAAAATATTCTACTGACACTACTATAAGTATGATCTTTAACTATAGCAAGAATAGTATGCAGGTGATATTTTCCAGTATTAGCAAATAGACAGCTTTAGCCAGCCTATTTAAGAACATTTCAAGCTGGCTTTACTTTGCTTGTGTAATTAAAAAAAGCAAGGTGATTCAAACTGCTAATACCCATTTTAGGACAAGTGAACCCATCAGCTACTTCCTGCCGGGGGGATGGGGGGGGAATAAAAAAATCTTTCTTCACTAATTGGTCAGTTTTCAGAGAAAAAATGGTTTGGGTCTGTTTTGAATTAAGTGCTTGCTCATTAGAACAACCTTTGATCAGGAAACAGATTCTATGACTGCAACTTGATCTTTGTCTTGGTGTTATTTTCTAAAACCTTAGGCCAACATTAAGGAGATTATTTCTGTCCCTCTTAAAAGGCTCATGTAGAATGTGATATGCAACACATAAGGACTCAGCGTTCAGAATAGGAAAATATAGGCGTGCAGTTTTTCCAGACACACTAAGTAGAAATCAACACCGCAAAAAAAATTTTTTAGCTGACATTTCTAGACTTACTGCTTATCTTATGCCATCTCCTAGCTTCTGCATACTTTAAAAGATCCTCTGCTGAGAATTACAAATGGCACCTTTTAAAGAGGATAGGCTCACTGAGCAGCTGTAACTTTTCACAATGTCATTTTTGTATATAGAACAGCATTAACAGTGTATTGGGCCCAATGAGGCAATGAGGACTGCAAAAAAGTGTGAAAAACTGGCACTAAGTCAACCATGAAATGGAACCTCTAAGGGAGTTGAGGATAGCCAGAAGCGGCTGGTTGAGTTTACTCCCCTATAGATTATGCAACTGGGTAAAGTTATATTCTAACCAATAAAGACTGAGAAGGACCAAGCAACTGCCAGATAGCAAAAAAGTAGTAAACCAGATATATGGATGGAAGGAGAGCATTGAGTTGTTCAACCAAGAGAAATGAGGTAGGAACTGTTGAAAATTAAAATCAGTTCTGTTGTTTTCCCTGCCTTGCTTTCAGAATGTGTAAACAGCACTACAGCAACTCTACTTAGTTGTAAATCCCATAAATAGTATGTTGACACTGTGCCTAGGCCTATAGGATTTCTGAAACACACATTTAGAAATTAAATTCAGTAAGTGGATACTGGAAAGGTGGAAGAACACACAAATCCAAGCCACACCTTTTTTTCAAGAAAAGTTCTAGTCACCTTCCTAGTAAATCTGTATCTGGTAACTTTTATTGGGCAAGTCAGCAGTGGAATGTCAGAGGAAGCCAGAAGAGAGGTAAGCCAGAACTGCTTCTTTGCAGTCAGACAGTATGTCCTTCTGTCTTCAGCATCTGGCCAGCCCATTTTCTGGGTTTGTACTGGGCAGCTAAAAATTTTAGGTGGGAGACTATTTTCAGTTGCAATCAAACAGTGCTGAGTCACTGGCTTTCCTCTGCTATTAGCTGAATACAAGGTAACAGAGAATCCCAGCTTCCCTAAGGAGAGAATGATCTCAACACTGACACATTTATTTGTTCATGATATATAATACAGTTTAGTGGCCAGCAAATACTTCTCTGGTATGGTATCAGAATTAAAGGAATGATCTTGCGCTGTACTTCAAAAACTGCAATAGAAAATTTTAAGGACTATAATTTTTAAGGCTCCTCAATTCACTGTCTAATTTCATTTTCATTGGGATATGAAAAATATATCTAATATTGAGAATAAAAGCTTTCGAAATACTGTGTTGGCTCTGATGTAGTAAGTCATACCAAGTGAGAAACAGAGGGGTTGGGTGCATGTACCTGTGAATGTGTTATATACTTAATTACTTCATATAGAAATACTAATATTCAAACACATGCTATTCTGCTACTTTGAACAAACACATCTAGTTTTTCCCAAAATAGATTTATGAAAGTAATCAGAATGTAAACATAATCCAGACAAAAAGGACATGGACCTGTTGGAGCAAGTCCCGAGGAGGGCCATGAAGATGATCAGGGGGCTTAAGCACCTCTGTTATGAAGACAAGCTGAGAGAGCCGGGATTGTTCAGCCTGGAGAAAAGAAGGCTTCAGGGAGACCTTAGGGCAGCCTGCCAGTACCTAAAGGGGGCTTAGAAGAAAGATGAGGAGAGACATTTCAGTAGAGTCTGCTGCAATAGGATAGCAGGTAATGGTTTCAAATGAGAAGAGGGTAGATTTAGATTAGATATTAGGAAGAATTTTTTCCCCTCTTAAGAGTGGTGAGGCGCTGGCCCAGGCTGCCCAGAGCAGCTGGGGGTGCCCCATCCCTGGCAGTGCTCAAGGCCAGGCTGGAAGGGGCTGGGAGCAACTTGGGCTAGTGGAAGGTGTCCCTGCCTGTGGCAGGGGGTTTGGAACTAGATGATCTTTAAAGTTCCTTCCAACCCAAACCATTCTGTGGTTCTATATGAAGCCTAATATTTCTAAACTTGTTCTATAGCAGCAAGAAGCTTAGGGACTCCCGTTAGCATTAACACCTGTTTTTAAAAAGGGATTTTTTTTTGTTCTCATTTCTACACACTTCTTAGTGAGGGGCAATTTGGTAGCAGAAACAGATACTGAAATGTGAAACTTTAATATTATATAGGACTTGTACTGATTTTTCACCACAAAAAATACACATTCCAAAACACTGCACACTTATTTATATAGAGAGCACTAAAGCAGTATTCATACATAACTACTTTTTTTAAAAAAAACAAACAAACAACCTAAACTAAAATTCAAGGCAGAATTTTTTTATGTAACTTTTCATTCCATGCAGAAGTTCTCTCTTACAGGTTATCAAATGAAATAGTGATTGTGTTTCTTGTCCCTTTACATTTGTTTCTATAAATAACAGAAATATAATATAATCCCACATACCTAAAAGTTATAACTCTGTCTCTCCCTCAAATAATTTTTTTAAAAGAGAATTTTAAAAGTATGTTTTGACAATGTGTTTTTAATCGTTGTCAGTTCCTAGATGTTGTTATGCAACACAGGCACAATATACTGTCAAAGTTATTGAAATGGGTGAATATACTGTCAAATTCTGAAATATTTTATGCATAGTAGTTACATTCACATTAGAACAATTTCTGTATAATTTCTCTGTGGCTTATCCTACTTCTAGAATTCTGGGAAAATTATAAATTATGGCCAATTATTATTCTAATAATCTCCCAAATTCATGCATCTTACACTACAGAGGTGGCTGAACACCAACATGAACTTACAACGTACGGCTCTTTCAGTGTCTTAATGTATGTGAATAAGGAAAGAAAAAATAAGAATCTCTTATGTGTTGAATGGAATTTTCTCTAGAAGCCAGAGCTCCAGATATACATATTTTCCTACCTAAGCTCTGAAAACAAACTTCATGCATGGACCTTCCTTATGCACAGATCTTCTCCTGCTCATCTTTTTTACATAGGGTGAAACCTCAAAAATATGTGCAAGGAAGGCATTAGGAAGGGAAGTAAAATGTAAAGCAAACCCTACAGTTTATATGAATTTGTGTTATTTAACTCTGTTTCCCTACCTGCCTTTTTTCCTCTAGACCCCAAAAGTAGGGAAGAGGGAAATCCTTCCCATCCGAAGTGAAAACATGACATTTTTTTCAGCTGTTAATTTCAATCAAAGTTTAAACTAGAACTTTGACAAACTCCAGCTGATGAAGAAACTTAAAATAGTAAAAAGGGATTTTTCATGAAGATCAAGCTTCCATTCAAAAGTCTGAAATAAGCTGAGTAAAGGAAGATGTAGTGAGGTTGCCAGGCTGACAGATGGAAGTGTACCATGACAATTTGTCCTGGCCATGAGAGGCAGCTTGGTGTTTCTCAAGTCTGATGGTTAAAAACTCAGTAATCTCCTGCCAAAGTGAAATTGTTTAAGAGCCTTGATTTATACCAAAGCTGTGAAAATGAAGCTGAAAGGTTTAGCATCAGTGGTAGGGAAAATAGATGGCACAGGTCAAAATATCACTTATGTCTTCTCACTTTTCTGGATAATGCTATACCTGCTATTTTTCTCAGAACTATTGCCTCCAGTATTACATTATGTCTTTCCTGTAGTCCTGCCCAATGAGTTCTCAGCTTCCTTTTAATACCCAACAGGTATAGTTTTTTAACACCGCTATATATTACTTTACCTATAATGTTCTAAGCACTTTCGAAATGGAAACCAGACAAAAACTTCTTCCCACAAAAAAACCCCTCTTCATTACAATTAATATCTTAATTCAGCTCTTTATAATTCTTGTTTCTACAAAATAATCGTCCCTTCTAGATACCACAGAATCTTATCTTATGAAAGCCAACACATAAGAAGAGAATAAATATTTGAAACACTTTAAGAATGTTGAGAACACATGTTAAAGACAGTATCTCACAATAGCTAAGAGTTTCTGCTATCTTCTATTGCATAGGCTTGGTCTAGATATGCACTGAACTTGTGTACTAATACTCACTGAACTAACTCCTCTTGTCCTCTTCAATTTTATTCAACGAAGCTTTTTATTCAGTTACCTATTTCTTCTGAAGAACACAAATTAAATTTATAATTTATATACTGGAACATCAAAGCATTTGATTTAATTTTACCAGTGTTATCTGAGAAATAAATGAAATGTAATGTCAAGACATCTTAAAGGCCTGTAAGCATGCTTGGAGAATCACTTAGTTATATCCTTTCCCTAAGGAAGCAATATTGACTGACTTGTAATAAGAATGTTTGAAAGCAATTTTAAAAATCCATTTTGGCAGTGCAACTTTTGCCTTTTTCCCTTTTTTCTTATTTACATTCTGCTTTTCTTTTTCTCTTCTTTTTGATAAATCTTACTTTTCTCCAATATCTATACTTTTCACTGTCTTTCCCCTACATTTACCCTCATCCTGTAACAGAACATACACACTTTCTTCTCGTTACCAAAACTGTTAGATCTGAATTCATAAAACATTTAAAAAGATATGGAATTGCTTTTGGTGATTAGGGGCACATAACACCAACCATATAACATGTCTAAATCAATACACTTCCACGTATCAGAACAGCATGTGGCAGTACAGCATTATGAAATTTATAATTGCATCAAACCCATGATTTCCCAATAGCTCTACCTCTATAATAACTAATTTTAAGCAGGAAATCCCAGTGGTAACCTACAAAAGAAAGAAAGAAAATGGGACATTTCGTTGAGTTATACTAAGCTGATGCTGCAAGGGCTACACTCCACATTGTAGACTGATTTATTGCACTTTTTTGTCACAACAACCAAGATTAATGACTTTAAAATCATGTATAAGGGCTGCCCTTTCCAGATAGTTTTAAGAGGTTTTTTGTTATTTCTATCATTCACCAAAACAAGTCTAGTTCATGCAGTCTGATACACAGAACTGAGAGCAGAAGAGTGTAAAATATTGTAAAGGATCAAAT
The DNA here is from genome assembly GCF_023634085.1 of Falco cherrug. Classification (NCBI taxonomy): domain Eukaryota; kingdom Metazoa; phylum Chordata; class Aves; order Falconiformes; family Falconidae; genus Falco; species Falco cherrug. The sequence goes on from NC_073705.1 coordinate 45,962,503, forward strand.
TAATATTTAGAATTATTTAGTTTTTTGATACCTTGGGACCTCTGTGTATGCATCTAAGACTTAAGCATAGGACGGTTTAGTTTTTTAAGTTACTTCAGAGTTTAATCCAAAATTCACATATAGTACAAAAGGTTTCATAATGAATTCCTGCTATAAACAAGTGTTATGTTTCCTTCTGTTAAGAGGGAATTGTGCAGTCATAAAGAGAAAGTTGGGAACATTTCTGACAGCTATAAGAATAAGAAAATATTTGGTTAAACCATTCCATTCATATGCAGAGAAAAAACATTTCAATACTATTTGGTTGTAGAAAAATTGTTCATAACTGTAGTTCGCCCTGTCACCTGACTGTCTAACATAAAACTCATGAAATACATCACACTGATTGTATAGCTAATCATATATTGCAGCTATATATTATAATTATAATAATCTATGACCATCCTCCAGGGAAAAAAACAATCACAACATGTGGACAGTACCCCTGCACCCCATATGCAAGAGCCTCCTTTCCACCACTGCCACAGCACACTGGCAGCAGGGGGAGGTCTGTGACTGCACGGGGAACTGCCCAGTGCCTCCCCTGCCCCAAGGCACCCTGCTTGGGCTCAGCAGCTCCCTAGCCAGGCCCTAGTCTATGTTGGACACAGGAAAAAACACAACTTTATACAATCTTATCACTAGCTTAACAGTGGCATGAGGTGGAAGAGCGCTCTATTAACTGAAAACATAAATTCGGACTTGTCATCTTCTGTTCAAACCTATCTAAACCCAAATAAAACAAACACAGAAAAACCTCAAATTTCACATAACTTTCTTGCAATAAGAAGAATACAACAGTGATTATCCAGAGTACATACTAAAAGATTTATGGAAAATAGCAGCATCATTTTCAGTTGTGATATTACTGTTCTCATTTGCTTTATATATATGTGAGTTTTCAAAAGCACATCTGTCCAAGGTCTCTGGCTGGAAAGACGCATGGACCCACAGTACAGGTTGACTTGATCTGAGTAAATCATGCATTAACAGGAAAGCTAGTGCACCAGCAGCTGTCCTGATGATGGCCCCTCTTATTCACAGGGCAGACTTTGATCACAAACTCCAGGAAGACTGGTAATCAGCAATTTTGACATAAACCCTGTGGGCCTCAGAAGACAATGTTCCTAAGTAAATTCACTTTATGGTATAAACTGAAACATATAACCCCCCATAACAGGTATGGAAAAGTATACTGATGCACACAACACCAGTGCTTTGCTGCTACAAAGCAAGCCCCGTGAATTTCACCTCTGCTGAATTCAAAGGGATGTGCCAGCACTCAGTGTGGGCTTCTAATTTCCTTTTCACAGAACCATTAATAGCATTTCTAAAAGCAGATAGCATTTTTTTTTCTCCTTCCAAATGTTTAGCACCAAAGTTGGAGTTATTACACTACTTTTAAAATACAAGACACTGTACCATCTTAATTTTATTAAAAGCCTAAGGGTGCACTTGTTGTCTGGTGCAAAACTATCACATAATACAAGGGAAAACAAATTAAAACTACTTTTATAGGTTGAGTAGAAGACAGAAATTGAACCAGCTCCGTTAGAGAGATAACCACAGCTTACGTTTTCTTGTAAGAGATTATGAAATCACTCATACACTCCCATTACCAAAAGGGATCAAGGTTTGTTTTCATGTCAAAGCATTATACAAAAGGCTCCTGATCTTGTAATATTTCCCTCCCACATATTTATGTATCTATTAAAAGCATCACTAATTATTTGCTATTAAGAGTGAACTAATTAGATCTTGCAATGCGTGAAAGAAATACAAAGTACATAACTCATGATCCATTACAATAGCTGCAAACAAACAAAAAACTAAATTAAGAGTTCCCAGAAAAATGGAAGAGCTGACAATAATAAACCAGCTATATTTTTGTTACCTTGGATGACAAGCTAATGTACAAACCTACATAAAGCATAAATATCAGTAACAAAATTAAATCAACCCAAATTATCATATTTGACTTTCTGTAAATGTAGCAGCTGAACAACCTGCACAGAAAATATCTCAAGGACCTCCCTTGTGACTGTATTTAAACCAAGGAGTTATAATTACCAAACTTTAAAAAATACAAATCTGCCAGGTGCTGTTGGTTTACATTGATAAATTTATAATTGAGGTTTAAAAGACTAAAATTGTTCCAATAGAATAAGAATGCCTGGGGCTTAATGTTTTTATTTGAGAAATTAAATCTTTTGGAATTAAAATTCCCTGTATTTATACCACGAAATTTTTTCTGGCACCTTGGAAAACGTGTAATGTAGGCAAGGAAGCCACACATTTTTTTGTATTTTTTTATTATTTTAGTTTAGGTTTTGATAAATATGATCCCTTTCCCAAATCAATTTTTAAGAATAAAAACTTATAAAAGGACTTGTAGTCTCTTTTTAAGTCTGTGGCCCCATATCAGTATCACCTTGCCTCTTAGCCTGCATTCACACTCTGTTAGACATTTTCTTTGCACTGTTTCACAGGGTAACAAAGAGGTAGGTAATTCTGAAACCTCACTGTGTTCTGCTTTGGCTGCAATGTACTCTTCAGATTCCTACAAGTACCAAAAAAGAAACATCTTTGGTATGGTTCACCATTTGCTGATGACTTGGTTATCCTTCAGGTATAAAAAGCTGCAGCTAATAATCTGCAAGTGGCTACAGATGAATAGTCTGACAGGTACTGATTTCATTTCATCTTACGCCCAAACAAAGACAGAATACAAGGTTTAGGCTCCAGTCTTTCAGATATCTAACAAAACCCTATCTTTTCCTATTAGCAACTCCATCTAGAAATAATTCACTAGTAAGAAGAGATTGAACAAGGAATATTAATTATTTTTTTTAAAAAAATATTTATTAGTTTTTTATGCCTCAATGTCTATGCAGTCATGGACATAATTAGGACTTTCATAAGGAAAATGCATAAATGAAGTAATCGAAAAAACATTGCCTTCACTAAGTACAGAACTTGAGCTGTTAACACTTTGAAACTTTGATCTTTCAGCATATAGTGGGTTGCATCGCTAAGATCTTACAGATTACACAGATAAGGCACAAATATTCCAAGATTTCAATGTGGCAGTTGTATATTTTAAAAATGCCTTTATTAGAAAAAATTACATTTCTTTCTCATACTTTTGTAAGTGTAAGCTATATAACAATTATTATTTATATATAATAATAGAAGTATATATTGTACATGTAACTTACTAGAAGATAACTTAGAGATACAGTTATGAATATTACAAAATATGTAGTTCTGTAAATCAGTAGTTTAGCTCAAATACCTAAAGATAACAGAAATGGTCATCAAACTCTAAGCCAAAAAGTATTCAATCAGTAATGTGTAAATCTTCTCACATATCAAGAATATAGCTGTCCCTTGCTGATGTTATAAGATGATGGCCAATACTGCCAAAGCTACTAAGGATTCTTTTTTTCATATGAAAAAAAAAATCTCTATTTCCAAGAAAAAAAAACAAAAAACAAACCAACAACCCTTAACAACCAAGTTTTGTAGTAACTTATACACATGCATGTTTATATACATACATTGATTAGGTTTTCTTTCTGACTACAATAAAAACATGTCTATACTTCAAAGAGATTTGTACAGACAGCTATCTGCATTGCTTTTATGCTGAGAATATAGTAAAGGAATGCAAGTTTCCCAGCCACAGTCTCTGCTACAATTATATCAAGTTTTTTATTAATAAAAGAAAACCACCATCAAAACAATGTCTATCTTTGCCTATTTTAGCTAGTAAATGATATAGCAGCTTTTTGATGCATCTAGCTAGCTAGAATCTCAGTGCATGAAAGAAAGTACTCTAAAATATGAGAAATTATACACCTGTGTCAATATACTACAAGCAAGTTGTTCTGCAAGGAGTGGAACTAGTGAAATTTGGTTTTCTATAGAGATGTACCTCATGGCTGAGTATTTTGGTAGTGAATAAGCAGTGGGCAAGGTGTTTCTTCCAAGGTGTCTTGAATTATAAGTAAAAACTATGACATGAAATAAACACAAGTCTTTCAAAAGCTTATCAACAGTGCTCACAGTCAGGAAGACATCTCCAGAATATTGTTCTTGTAACCTCAGAAAATTATGAAGGCAATAAACATTAGCTCCACAACAGTATTTTTTAAAATTGTTATTAATTTGCTCTTCAGACCAGGAGAGCACTTTAAAGGTCAATCATCTGAGATGCAAGCAGAAAAAGACCAAATAAAGAGCAAAACAGTACCAAGACTGAAGGATGCACAGTCAACATTTTTCTGACTGAATTTATCCATTCAGCCATTGAGTTTCTAAAAAATTAAGCCTCAGTAAAAGGTAAAGGGATATACAAGTTTTTAACTGCTGACCTATTAATGTTCCTCAATTTGACATCCATTGTGACTGATTTTCTGTTTGGCTAACTGTTACTGTTTTGGTATTGATTACAGGACTGGTCAGAGGAAAACCCGTATGTTTCCCATCCTACCAGGTTTTTCAGCGATACCAGTGCCAAGGTTTTGATTTTACAGTGATAATACATTTTACAGTGTAACACATATGAACTAAGCTTAGTTAGTATTGCTTATTTTACTTCAGCTGGTAATACACCTGATGAATTTTGCTAGTGATTGTGCTGAAAAGAAACATGCCAAAACAACCTAAGCTATGAGTTAATTAAGCTTGTTGATACAGAATACAAATGCCTCGAGGCTTGCAGTTCCAAATATCACTGTATTCATTTTATTAAAAACACCTTTCCAGAGGAATAAATCTCTTCTGCAGCCTGCACAATTGATGTCAGTGTTATATAAAGGTAAATACTTCTGGTGTGAACATCTGATAAAGAAATATATTAGTAAAACATGATACATCACTGCCATTGTACCATCTGTCAGATAGTATGTAATTATGGCAATAATGTTCTTTTCAAACCCTTGAATAAAAAAAGTGTATCTGGCCATGATGATTAATTAAAGGCAGCTTCATTCTGCAATCATTAAGTCAGTGATAGTTTTGAAATTCATTCATGCTATTCTCTACAACTACAACATTAGGCCAGTGAAAAGTGATAGCTTTTAAAAAATATAATTAATTTATCAGGTAACCTCAGACCTGCAAGTGTTGGTCACAAAGTTAAAAACTTTACATTCTCTTTGTAGCTTCTTTCTATCAAACCAGAATGTTTTTAAAAAAGCCTATAATTGTCACATTCCCTAAAATCTAAGCTGTATTGAGGTACACTTCTTTAGTTTTTATAGAATTCTCACAATAATGTAGTTATTTTAACCTATTTATCAGGAAGACTTTTTGTAGGAGTATTTTATACTGTAGAAAGAAACACAAGGTAGCACACGCATTTACCAACCAAATTGAAGAGATTCAACATCACTTTTCCAAATGGAAATATATTAGTGAAAGCTGTATATACGATTAAAAAAAATAATCCATTATGTACTTTTATCTCTATATTATGTGATTCAGCACATAGGAAAATCAGGGCTTCAAATATTATGACTAGTTTTCACTCTATATTACAAACAAGCAGTTAGTTATCATCAGCCATGATCCATATAACACTGTAGGAACTAATATTCTGCATGTTATTGTATGTGCATATGTATGTCTAGATACAGTCAATTTTAATTAGACATGCACATGCTTAGTTGAACATAGATAAGCAACTCATTCAAAAAATATACATGCAAAGACATCATCATTGACTCCAAAATCTTACATGCAAATCACTTGGTATGTTGCAATGTCCAGAATTGTAGATTCATTGTTACATTATATATAAAAAAAAAGTTTTCACATTAACTTTTTGAAATACGTGATGGAATAAAGTCTAGAAAATGTAATTAGTATGTCATTTTAATCAAATTGAAACAAAATGGCTATTTTTGAGAGAATGCTTTTTAATCACCAATTAAAAATGAATTATGCAGATACCAAATAGTATCCAAAAATATGTAGTACAGGGAAATAATGCCTAGAAATTTTAGAGACAGAACTCTTTGTTATAAACTGAGATTTCCAATTGAAATATTCACCTTGATTACATTTGTATGTGAACATAACTGAACCATGTATTCCAATAACCTGAACTAGACGTGTCATGTATGAATACATTTTAGATTCCAGGGAGTCAGATTCTTCATTTTTTGCTAACAGACCTTGTAGAGGAATGTTCAAGTTGTACACAAGAGTATTTGAAACCAATGATTTGACCTGGGCATATTTTTGCAGATTACTTTCCTCCCTATGTACTCCTTATGTCGCTATGTACATATAAAAATTATGAACAAACTATAGCTAATGATCGTTAATAAATGGAAAAACTCATCTTCTGTTTGTAACAAAAGTAAGTGTCTAAAGTGTGTAAAATATACATGTAAAATGCACTGTAATACTTGCATTAGCTGTGAATAGATACCTTTACTCCCTCCCCCACAGATCTAGTTTGCTAAGAAATCACATACATTCCTAGGTCACGCCTTAACCAAACTACAAAGATCATTAAAAATCACCCTGTTCAGCTTCTGGGAAGACAACTGCCCATGCTTTGTATGAAAGTAAATTGTTAGGATATCCTTTGTTCAAAATTCAACTTTAGACTATGGTGTCAGTGTTACTGAAAGCAACTTACTTATTTTTGATCAGGGTTCATGTTTAAACACTATAAAATGAAGATGTTTTCATATCATATATTTTACATATATTTTTATTGATGCATCCCAGAAGAATGAAGACTGTTTTGTTAAGGGTTTATAGGTGGTGGAAAAGATGAGTATCATTCAGCTTTCACACAGCCTAATTCACCTATTATCTTGGAAAAATCCATATTGTGTAACTAGTTACAACTCAAAAAGTTGCTAAAACATTTAAAAGCTGTTAGAAGTGTGTCCTACACTTCAAATCAAAAAAGCCACCCACACTTCTACTCAATGTTAACCTTTTTTTTAATCTCAAATGACCCTATATCAATCAAAGAAATATAAACCAAAATTTCAGATAATTTTTCAAAATGGCTAGTAAATAAATCCTGCAAACTTCTTTCCAAAATTAGTGATTTATTTTCCACATTCAGAGTGGACCACCGCTCTGAAGTTTCAATCAAAACAAAGCGCAGCCTCACATTGCTGGATTGAAATCTGGAGCCAAAAACACCTGGAGATCATTAAATCTTAGTGAAACTTGAGTAGTGCCATTCAACACATTTCCTGAAGAGTCTCCACATGCAACAGACTACTGCTTTTGAAATTTTGGTATGAACACCTGCCCATGGCAAACCCTGGTTTTCATTGTTTTTTCCCCCCATTAGACAGTATTCAGGCATAAAAATCCCTAATAAAAAACTCAGAACAGTCTTGAAAATATTCTGAAATTTAATTTCAAAGAAAAGAATAATTTGAGAGTTTTCTTTCAAAGTATTATTTAATATATTTTATGTAATTTGCGTGGAAGTCTGGTTAGACATTTTTACTTCAGACTTACAGTATGCCATCATATGATATACCATAATGGTCTAAATAACCAACTTTGTATCACTTTTATATTGTAGGAGACCTGACTGTTAAGCACAGCTGAAGATAGGAAGAGATAATTCACTCTGCTCTAGGTCCACCTGCAGTACATTCCTGAAAGAGGAACAGCTGGGAAAGGCAGGTATAGCAAGAATTTCATTTGCTAAACTTGGCCTTCGAGGAGTTCAAGTTTACTGCAATCAGGTACAGGAACATCTTGTCCCATCAACAGCATTCCATCTTCAGTTTCTTTGGTGCAATCTATAGGGTATCTCTATAGATACATCTTTGAATTTGTGAGTAGCATGTGTGGCTGTATACTGTATAACTTCAGTATCTAGGCTCATTACAAATCTCCCAAGCCATCCAGTCTTCCTCAGTTGTGAAAATGTAATAAATTGCTTTTTTTTTCCCTAGTGTATTTAGTACTCATGAAAAGTGACAGATTGACAGCCTGGGAGACTGAAGTATTCTGTTTAAATCACAGAGAAAAGGAAAGAAGAGGCAATGACAGACTAAGGAACCAAAACTGTTTTAACCCTTTGCTCCAGTAACCAGCTGAAGAGAGGACAGCAGAGTCTTAAGGGATCAATCAGTGGCCTACTGAAAACACTAAGGTCCTGACTGTTGGTGGAAAATATCAAATAAAATAAAAAATCCTATATTTCAACACACATCTCTATTTGCATATGCATGTGTTCAGCAAAATGTTTGGTCAGTGTATAGAGATATCATGGATAAACCCCCTAACCAATTAAATGTTTGACACATCAGCTCTTTCAGAAAATAAAAATTATCAGCTACGCTGTAAGTTGAATGGCTAGACTATAAAAAAGAAAAAAATACTACTTGGAAATTATCACATCTTACCTGTTTGTCTTGTGTGTGTGTTGTTTTTTTTTTAAAATTGTTTCAAACCTGCTTTAAGACGTACTGTCTAAAGAGTCAATATTCAGCCATTGCACAGCACATAATTTTTGATTTGGTATACTGTTTATGAGGCTCTCTCTTCTGCTAGTGTCCATTTCTCAAAAGTTTATGAAAAATATCTTACCCCAGCTTTCAGCACCAAGATGTTGTAATGAGTCTGCAATGGTGAAGAGTCTACCTGTTTATCTTCGGAATCAAAAAATAAAATCTAAACAACTAAGCAACAGAAAGTTTTCTTTTAAAACAAGTGTCCAATTAAAATTTCTAGGGGAGAGGGAGAGGGCTTTCTTAAATTGACTGCAAAATTTGGCGGCCTTCTTCACTTTATTTGTAATGAGCCACAGAACATGCAACAAATCAGTTTGGACACAAACTAAACAAGCAGAACTAGACGAGTGAAACATTTGCTCACCAGCAAAGGAACTGTGTTCATTGAAGCATTAGAAGCAAGTCCTTTGAGGTCTAACTCTAGTGCTCTATTTTATATGCTATGGCTAAGTAATAATAATTGCCCATCCCTGTAGAGAAGAATAAGCCTGAAAATCAGATAAAAACATTGCTGGTCCTAGTAATGGACCTGACTCATTGCATGTATCCTGAAAACAGGCTGTAGGCATCAAGAGTGAAAGGTTCTGTGCCAGTGAGGACACAGAACATGCCTGAAGTATTTTCTTACCCTGGGGATTGAAAGTGGTTATTGTGTCCTGGAAAAAGAAGTACCTTAGGTCTTTGAAGAGTCACAGCGAGGTTCCTATGTGATCTTACAGATTGAGAGACCTTATTTCCCCTCTTCTGGGAAATGAAGCTCTTGATGGATGTGCTGGTTTTGGCTGGGATAGAGTTCATTTTCTTCATAACAGCCAGTGTGGGGCCGTGCTTTGGATGCGTGCTGGAACAGGGCTGACAGCGCAGGGCTGTTTGGTTACTGCTGCGCAGAGCCTGCCCGGAGCCGAGGCCCTTTCTGCTCCTCTCACCGCCCCACCAGCGAGGGGCTGGGGGGCACCAGGAGCTGGGAGGGGACACGGCCGGGACAGCTGACCCCCGCTGACCCAGGGGATGTCCCATACCATACGGCATCATGCTGAGCATATAAAGCTGGGAGAGACTACATCCAAACTGATATATTTGTTTTCCCATAACCCTTATACATGACAGAGCCCTGCTTTCCTTAGTTGCTAGCTGGGGTCAAACCATGACAATGGATGTATTTATTCTCCAAGCATAATTGCAACTTACTGCCTATGGGGCTCAGAAGGCAAAATAACAACTCTTTTCTGTGATCGGCAAGTGTGTCATCATATTTATCACAAAAAATGTTCCGTTCATGCAAGGATCTGAACATACCTTCAGTGCCTGGATCTAAAGCTGTAGCTGGATTTTTTAATATTACCTAATAAACACTCTAGGCCAGATCTTTAGTTAGCTTTTATCAATGTTATTCTACATAAGTGCCTCATAACAAACCTAACTTGGAAGGGTTACAGAAGAATGTAGAAATGGCACTGAAAATAAACTCTTACTTTAAAAATGCTCCAAGAACAAGCTCTACCACAGTGACAGGCTTAACAAATCAAACAACTCTTTTTGGACAACAGACTGGTAGTTAACCATTGACTTTATGAGCAGTAACATATATCACTGCCAAGTCTGAAAACTAAGGCATGTTTTTCCAGAGTCTCTTTTTACATCTTAACATTAAAAATATATAAAAGGGCTAATGAGATTTGAAGAGTCATTTTGAGGCAATTTTCAGTTTAATTTCAACCGTAAAATTATGATCGTGCCCAAATTTACTTATAAATTCAGGCATATTTTATGATAAGAACCATGAAATATTATTCTCTGAAATAACAAAAAGGTAATATTCAGAACTGTAATTCTCATATTCAAGTAATAATTACAACAAAGCAGAGAGTATTTACCTCTTTAAATAGAACACAAGCAAATTATCCTTACTTTCAGGTTCAGTAAAACTTGCTGGACATATGTCAAAAAAAAAAAAGAGAAAAAAAAAAAAAGGAAGGATTTCATTCGCCAGAAAGAATTTCAACTGGAAAGATGCATCACAGAATTTTCAGCACAGGTGACCACAACAATGTCCTTCATCCTCTCCCCTTTCCCTCCACTGTCCATTCATCCTCTCCTTTCTCCTCGCACTGTCCACTGTGTGAGCAGGCTCAACCACTTGTTCTACCAACAGGCATCACTCATGCTCCCCAGGAGTATGTATTTCTCTGGTAAAGGGCCTTCTCTTAAGAATGAATCTCTGGGCATTGATGTGTATGCCTATCGATTTTTATAATACAATGCATAGGTATTGTCACTAATGCTAAATATCTCATACTGATTCTCCTTACCCTTTTGCCATGACTATGTAATATAGATATATGTTCAAGAACAACAGGACTGTCTTAAGTTTGACAAAACACAGGAGAATAAATTTTATGCTAGTTTTGGGTCTTCGGAAAATAGCAAAGGAAAACAAACCCAAAAGAGATTAGTTCTTGCAACATACTGGTAACTGTTAAATGAAATGATCTTTAAAGCAGCACTGATTGTAAGAGCAATCTGACTGTTCAGCTGAATTAACTCTTCTTTTTAATTTTTCATTGCTTAAGTTACAAGCCCACAGCAGAAAAGTCGAGTGGTCTTAAAACAACCCAAATATTTTGACAGCTCTAACAATGAACTGTGGACATGACCACCTAGAAGGCTTTGTTCAGCTCTGAGCTTTCTCTTGTAAGAGGCACATGCACTGCTTTGCTGTACAGTGCATTTGTCACTTGGGAGCTGCACACGTGTGTGACAGACTTCTCCACTCTGAGCCGCTCTGGGACATGCTGGTGGCTCTGATGAATTCCATTAGGCAGATGTTTCTTCCCTTCTGTTATATTTTAATTTCTTAAGTGGGTGGCAAAAGCAGATGTTAACATATATATAAAAAGGTCCCCCCTCTCACATATTATTCTGAAAGAAATAGTATATTACATTTAGAGCTTGATTCAGTCTATGGATTATATATGTTTACCTACATGCATACATATTCAACTGTATATATATATATTTAAATACATATGGTAAACAGTACATATATATAGTGTATGACAACACATATACAGACATATACAAACATATGCTTGCATAGGGCAACATATGTAATTTTCTAGATTGAATTGAGTCCAAAGCATAATGTACTTCCTGTTTCAGAATACATAGCATTCAGAATGGCATAATGTATTGTATATGTATATGATCCACATCAATAAATTTAGACTTTTTTCCTCAACTATTTCTCTGGAATACATGATACAGAAGCTTATCCTGCATCATCCTTTTTTTTTTTTTTTTTCTTTTAACTCCTATGGTGACATCTCTTTATTTTATATGTGTGAGGAAAACATGAATGACAAAAACAGATTGAAGACTGCCCACAGAGCACACCATAGACAGTAAAATTCAGTATAATAATTTTGGATAGTATAGAGTTCACTACTGTCACAATGAAGATGGGATTGCCCCCAATAACACTATCAAAGATCAGTCTAGCAAATTAGTCCCTTAATTTCCTTTACATCCCTAGTCTCCTTTCTCCTTCAGTAATTAAGCATTAAAGCTATCAAAACATAGTGGGAGCAAAATGGAAGACAAGAGGAAAATTTGAAGTAAAATACCTATCCTTCCCAGTGTAGGTGCAGCCACTTTCTTTCACTGCTACAATATATTTGTTAACATGCCACTAAATTTCTCTTGAGTGTTACTACTTCTACTCATTTTTTGTACCATTTCCAAATGACTGATGATCTGGCCACCAGAGCACTAATACCCACTGCAGCACAGATATGACAAAGAGGTAAAATCTCTATAAAATATGTCTGTATTAATACAACATTTTTTCACAGTTCTCTCGGCAATCTTCATAAATTACTGCATCAGTCTCAAGAAAACAACAAAGGAAAAAAAAGCATCAAAGCTTGATGAAACATAGGCTATTAATTATAAAACTTTTTTATGCCTTGATACAGTCCTGGCTTTTACTTTGATTTTTTTTAATTAATAAAAGCATAAATCAAATATGCCTTACTAGCAAGAAACACTACAAATTACTAAAAGACCTTTAAAAATGTAATACACAGCTGCATAAGTAAAAGCACTTGAAAAACATTAAGTTTATATTATCTTCTGTATTAAGCTTAAGTCCTACCATGGTGAAATGCAGCAATTGTGATTTACTAAATGTCAACTTCAAAAATTGTTTAGGGTTGTTTTTTGTTTGTTTTCTCTTTAGAGTTCAGAAATTCTTCTGTAAGAGCAAGACATAACTCAAAGTATTTTAAAAATCAAAGAATATTCAGCTGGACTGCCTGGCAGCTAGACATGAAAATTACGTATAATTCAAAGCTAGGATTTGTATTACTATTGTTATTTTATTGGAAATAATAAACTTCTTATTTCATTTAAGTGATACCAAAATTAAGAAAGATGGGTCCTATGCATTTGTCAGTAGTCTACATTACAAGGGAGAGACAGAAAGACGAAGATCACTAATGGCCCACAATTTTATTACTTGGAGGAGATGGGATTAAAACACAAGCACTGCACGTTGCAAATGTGCATATGCTTAACTGAAGGATGAAAATGTAAAATCAATATTCACATTCTGAAAGCTAGGTGAATAAACATGTTTTTCAGGTTTTTAAGTAACATTTGTTACGGTGGTAAGGGACCCGACACAGTATTTAACAATGCTTGTACAGAACATTCCATTCTGAGTCAGTCCACTAGAATGGAACATTACTATATTTGCACTGAACGCACTTCTATTAATTCATGAAGTTGTACATGTTTTATTTTTTTTAAATTAAAAGATGGGTATTCCAAAGGGGTTGCAATGTAATTTGCTGGCATCAACTAATCTCACACCTGAATCAGCACTATTCTTTTGAAAATGCCCAAAAAGCATTTAAGGTGAACTAGCAATAAGTACAATAGCTAAGATTTTCAGTCTTATAAAACTCGGCAATAGGCTAAGAGATAAGAGACTACGAGACAACTGCCACTCTAACCACTACGGTTAGTTAGCACCACTGCTAGCGACTACACATTTATATCTTTACAAAAAGAAGGTAGAACCTTGAATTCAATTTAAGTATGAATGTATTACACGTGAGATACTGACATTGCTATCTCGAGAAGTGATACATTCAGAACATGCTGGGGGAGAAAATATTTGTGTATTTGGATACCACATGGTTGGAGCTTGTATACCTTAATTTTGGGAGTACTAATTTAACTGAAACACTTCATCAGGTTAAGAATATCTATTCAGTCAAAATAAACTTGCTGAATTTAGCCTAGTGGAATGATATTTTTGTGTTAAAAATAACACTTTTATAAAGTTACTTTAACATTGATATTTATATATTTTTAAATAACATTGTGTTACTACTAAAATATATTTTCCTTATCTCTTAGTATTAATTTTTTTCAGAGCTTCTATTTTATTCTCTGCACTTCCCATTCTTACATACTTGCAAAGATGACTTTTACATCCAATGTTATTCAGAATTTCTCAAAAAAAAAAAGTTAAAAACACATAGAACTCATTGCTGACAAAGCTGGATGTTCATGGGATTAGAATACTGTAAAGTCAATTTTTGTTCTATCACAAGGAGCAGGCAATAAAGGTAAGAAATAGAAAGTGATTTCACAAATTCTCTCTGGTAAGCTTTTCCTTCATCAATCAGCTAGGAAATGATATTAAACCTCTCTGCCGAGTAGTTTCTTCCCCACAATAATGAGGAGCCTGGTTTTTATTATTCCAGATACCATAGATAAATAATTTGATTATAATTGATTTTAAGCTTTAGTTTTGTTTGCTATAGAATTTTCTTGATAATAAAAAATAAATATATATTTTTTCTGTTAAAAGATTGATTTTGCTAAATAAACAAGATGATCCACCTTCTCCACACTTGTACAATTTTAGCAACTTAAAAACTGGCATTCAAAAAACTGGGTAGGGTTTTGTCTTCAGAGGACAATGTGCATAAACGTAGTTATCAGCACTGGAGCTCTGGTTGAATCAGCAGGTCCTTTAGTATTTTGGGCTTTTATATTTTTATTTATTCATGAGTTATAAGTTGCAACACTGAATTATGTAATGCTTATCATGCTTTCGGAAGGAGCATAAAAACAATCAGACCCTCCCCTCAGTCATAAAGCAAATAAATACCTTTTTAGCATGTTCTTAATTTATACATTCTCTAACAAGGCTTTTTTACAACAAATGTGATATTTAGCTCAAGCCTGACAAAAGAGTTGAACCAAACAGTTCACAACTTTGGATTGTGATGATTTCTGTATCCAACTTTATGTACCTGCACTACTCAAATGACTGGTAGCCAGTACTGGAATTGCAATTCCTGTGATCTGCCTGTGGATAAGGCAAAAAAATATTGCACTGAATCCAGGACTTGTTTCCCTGTTTATCAGAGAGTTTACTATGAAATTTATTCCTTCTCTTATACGTCTGAAATCCTCAAACATCCTAAGTCTCAATTAGCTTTCAAAATTTAGCTGTCAATGTATTTGACTAATACTGTCTGCATAAATGACAGTTTGAGAGAGCGGTTGTTGAGAATGTTTGAAACGGCACACCTCTATCTTCATTTATTTCATTCTGATAAAGTTCATCTGTGCAAATCAGCTGAACACACAACAGCACCTTTACATCAGCTAAGGATCTGCATCTTGCCTTTCAACACCAAAATGTTCTATCTTTTAATAAAAAATGCTTAAACTTGTTCCTCACGCATGGGAAAGTTCACCCTACTGGTGTTCTGATTTGAAAACACCCTTTTCTTTAACTCATTACGTTGCAGGAGAAAAAAAAAAGAAAATCACATTCACTAGTTTTTCATGTATTTTTAGTAATCGTGTAAAATTAATGAGATTGGTACTTAATTTAAATGGATTCTGTGGGCATTACGTGGCAGAGTTTTTATCTATTTGGATAATTTTCTACAGAGGTAATCTTCTACTTTATTATGCCGTGTACTAAAATAAGCATCCCCAAAATCCAGCTGAAACCTCAGAACACTTACATGAATATGAAAGTGATATAGTAGATATTGTCAGAGGAATGAAAAACTCAAAACCTATTTATGATTATGCTATAACCCACTATCTCCATCTCGCTTTCCAGTCTCTCTTTTTATGTCTCTTGCCTATTTAGTCCATAAGCTTTATCTGTCATTATGAACATCATTAATGATCTGATTGCAAGTTTTGCTGTAACCACAACAGATTATATTAATAAAGACTACTTTGTTCAAACTAAAAGATTGGTTTACATGAATAGAAACCAACTTTATTTAATATTCTTCTGAACTTAATACTACTGAAACTGGGAAGAGAATTATCACAGTGCCATGGGTAAAATATTTCTAGTATATCTTTGTGAAAAGACTTGAAGCTTGAACCAGTTCATACATTCCTAGGCTTATTTTTTATTTATTATTTTTATTTATTTATTATTACAAGTAGTACTTGGATGAACATATTTGTTCTGAATGATTTTCCTTTGCCTCTTTGTGATTTTAAAGTAACAAGTTTAAGGAAACATTAATTTACCAAACTAAGCTAATATTACCTAACATATCTGAACTGCATATAGCTAAGTTTATCGCAATAACTAAATATATTGTTTTGAATTGATCTTAAAGAATTTTTAAAAACTAGTTGAAAAAGTAGTGATAATAGTTTATAGCAAGTCATAATCATTGAGAGATCCATTTATACAAGGGCCTTTTGCAAGTCCTTTAAACAATACTTGCTGTTGTGCCAGACTTCTACTAGGTTTCTGCACACAAAACTAACCTTCAAAATCATATAGTCAACAGCTTCTTTATGAAACAAAGCAAACTAAGGTAATTAATTTAGACTGACATTTAAAATTTTCACAATCTACAGGATGAGAGAGAAGTAAGTGTGGATGATAAAAGGATTTTTTTTTTAATTTGAGGGGGGGCTCCAAACCTGAATTTCTCAGATCCCAAGTCTGACTATATGAGTTTGTCAACATTCCCACTGCGTCAGACTGTGCTACACTGACAGGGCTCAAAGTCAAAATGACTCAGCTGAACAGATAATGGGCAAGTGTTGTGCACAGCATCGTTATGAGCTCTGAGCTAGCCTTTCTGTGCCAATTCAGTGACTCTGCAACTTGTTTAATTTGCATGCTAATTGGTGAGCACAGAAAAAAAGTACAATTCATATATTTTTGAGCCATGCCTATGACTTAAATTCTTTAGAGTATAAAATACACTCTAAATTCTCATTAAGGTATTCTCAGTGCTGAATTTTTGCAGTTTTTTCCCGACTCGGTAGAAGAATGACTTGAATATAAAAAAAAATTATACACAAGTTATTTTCAGAGTGAAAATTTAGATATTTGGCTCAGACAATTAATTGGAAAACTAAGTAATAAATGAAAGTGATACTAAGAAAAATATTTTTTCCTAAGGAGCAATAAGCAAAATAAGCCCCCTCCTATTTTCCCATAAATCTGTGGGTTTTTATTCTAAATCTCACTGAAGGCTCTGGATTGCATTATTTTATGATTTATTTTTTAACAGTACTTTGACTTATTCACTGTACTGCTAAACAACACACAGAAATACCTAGCAATAGATAGGAGCTTTAAACACATATATGCAAGAGAAAACATATATTTTCATAATAGGAATTATTTAACTGAAAGGTCTTATCGTCTCTGAAATTAGACAACTCTGTGGAAGGAACTTTTATTCATTTATGTATCTTAACTGTAAGAAGATAACATATTCTTTAGATTTCCAC
This sequence comes from Falco cherrug, assembly GCF_023634085.1. Lineage (NCBI taxonomy): Eukaryota > Metazoa > Chordata > Aves > Falconiformes > Falconidae > Falco > Falco cherrug. Next base: position 45,979,863 of record NC_073705.1, read on the forward strand.
ATGGAGATGTAGCATATAGCATACAATGGATCATCTAAATCCTCTGCGTTCAGGAAACGGCACTCTCTCTACTTCCATTCTTCAACTTCATTGACACTCTTCCCCTAAGATTTTTTTTCTGGTGTCAATCTTTCACACCAGTAAGCAGCATTACTAAGGTACCAACCCAAGATATAGCTATCTTTGTGGCACAGTAACACCACCAGGCCTTTGACATCAGCAAAGACAGTGTTACAAAAGCACTACTGAGAACTAAATTATACTGTTCCCCCCTTCCCCCAATAAGATTTCAATGGAATTGTAATTTAAGATAAGAACTTCCTCTTCTGTTAAAAGCTGACATAATTTAGACAACATATCCAGAGAGATAAACTTGGTAAACTGAGAGAAACAAAGGATTTGATTTTGACTATAGTATTCATTAGTATAAGATTTCAGTGTAATATTCATTAATTTCCCTGGCTGAAGACAGTTCCTTGAACTTAAAGGCCTCAGATATACCATGTAGGGTATATTAGCTGGTTACTCTGACAACAAATAAAAGGGAAAGGCAACACTTTGGTGAAGTGGCACCTCTCCTGCATTAAAAGCATGTCTAAAAGCTACAGAATTGACAGAAACAGACAAAAACATCAGGAAAGAGGCCAAGAAGCCATTTCCTGTCACCACCAGTCCCATCACAAAATGTTGCAAAAGAGAAGCAGTCTGTCAGGAATTACCTGTGACTGCCATTTGGACCGCTCTGGTCTCACGTTCTAGATGCAGAATGAAAATTAACATAAGTAGAGGGAATATTAATGTTTTACAAAATAGCATTTCATAAGGATTTGTATCAATTCATACCAAATGAAGACCCTACACAGAATCATATCCATAACTTCAATATACCAAGTCAATTCTCCCAGTAATACAATTATAGTGTTTTTTTAACCTCTTTTCACAATTTAAATCACCTAAAATCTCTCGTATAAAGCTATATCCCAGTGAAAATCTTAACAACACACTTTTTGTAAAGTAGTTCCTAATTAGAAGAGCGTGACTCCAGTTCAAATACTTCTTTGTGTATTGCTGTATGCATAGTAATCTTATGGCGTTTCAATATGGCATAAATATAAGCAGCAAAACCATAAGTTATTCTACAATGTCTTTTCTGCATTTCCAGACTTATTTCTAATTTTATGTATTTGATAAACCAATACAGAATTGTTTTATGTCATAGATATTCATACCTATAAACTGAATGATAAGTGATAATTACCAATTGGTTTGACTTACTATAGAATGGAAGATGTACAGCACTAATTGACTGCTTACCAGCAGCCTGAATTTGCTAATTGACTGTTAAAGCACTAATTTGTTAACCTAATTCATTAGGTAGGAAACTCTTCACTAGGAAATCATCCTGAATAAATATTAGTATCCATTTGGAAAAGGTCAGATACTTTCTTTTTCATCATTAAACTCTAACTGCTTATTTATAACTCATTGATTGCCAAAGACAGGTTATTCTTAATATACTTCCAGGGATAAATATTTACTACAGTACCACAATTATCTAAAATGGAAAAGGAAACAGATTATCAGATACTCTTACAAGCAAGAGTAGCTATGACTTCACTTTATTTCCCAGACTAGAATGAAAATAACTTTATCACTTTTATTCAAAATTGAGGGGAAAAGATATCACGCTAGAGCCATTCTTGCTTCCAAGTTATAAACAAACTCTCTGCTGCTTTAATTACACTGGTTTCAAATAACATACACTGGTAGACTCTATCCCTAACCAAAATAGAAAATTAAGAGCTGTAAAAAAACCTTATTAGCTAGTCAAATGAAAAAAAGTTTATGGAATTCAGATTTTATAGCTTTTAGACAGAGCACGTTCACTTAGTGTAGACCTAGAAGGAAAAGATACCAAAACACCTCACTCTGGCAGCTCTGAAAAACCTCAAACTTCCAATAAAATGCGCACTCTCCCTTGACAGCAATTTGCAGCACAGGGAACAAATTGTACGAAGCATCAGTATCACAAAAGCAAATCTTGGTACTCCCTTCTCCATCTTACATTCCAGAAGATGTACATTCCCACATTATCTCCCTCAGCAGGAGAGACTGCTACTAACATTATCCAAATGCTTCTGAAATCCTTTTTTCAAAATTACGAGATTAGCCAGGTTAATATTTTCAGTCAGTCATTTCCATACCTTTGAAAGTAAACTGGTCTTATCATTTAGGTGTGCATCAAAAGACTACATCAAACAGTTGAAAAAAGTGTATATCAGCTTCTCCAACAAAAGACACAAAACATAGTGGAGGAATTAGAAGCAGTCTGAAGCACATCACTGAGATTCTGGAGGACAGTAATACCTATGGCAACCAATTACTGATCTTTTACTTAGCTGTTTTCCATTAATATTATTCACACCAGCAGCAGTAGTGAAAGACCTCTTTCCCAACCAAACTAAGCTGCTGCTTTAAATCTAGTATCTTGTCTTGTGTTACAGAGGAAACTCCTCTTTGGTGCATATTCCTAGAGACAGGGACAGTATAGGAGGGTTTCAATTACTACACTGCAAACTCAGAGCAATTTTTTTCATCCATCTATTTACAAACTATCATACACAGATATTTTTTTCACTATATGCTTTGTTTAAAGCTCAAAACCCATTTTGCTTGGCATAACTACTAGGAGGAGATTCACTTACCTACTCTATATAAAGCCACAGTTCTGGAAGAGAGATATCTGCCAAAATTCTGTTAGAATATGAACTCATATCAGGGGTGACCGAAAGAAAGGAAAAAGCATTGATGCATTAAAGCTTACCTTTGGCCTCCTATGCTGGGAGCAGACGTTTCCTCAAAGACACCGAGGTGTAACCTTTGATTCTACCCTCTCTTTAGTTGAAAGATGCTCCAAACCCCAACATTTCAACTTTGCTGCTGGAGGGCTTGCAGACCTGCTGCTGTCTGAGATCCTCCTTTGGATATTACTCTAGAGAGAAAAAAAAGAGACAAACAGACATCGTTATCTCTTTATAGGATTTAGGGTACTCCATATGAATCACTGTTTACACCTATTGCCTATTGAAATCCCAACAGGTTCATCCACTTCCCTAATGAAATTTAAAGTATCCTGATTTCAGTGAAGACTTAAACTTTAAAGAGCTGTGTGTAATTGGGTTAACATAGCCATCCCATAGCCCATACTCCCCTACTCTGCAAAGTTGCTAGGACTTCATTTCAGAATCAAATTACCAGGCAGTATTGTTTCTATACCAAACAGTAAATGTTCCAGCCTCCAAATTTTTTGCCCTAGGAGACCAGTTAAACAAAAAACTTCATGTCAAGCACAATTTTGGATCCCCACAGTGAAGCCAGGTTGCCAGTAGGCATTTCTTAGGGCTGGCACATGGCGACAATAACCTGTTTTTCCAAAGCTGGGGTTATAAGTGAAAGACAGGAGAGATGGATATACAGACAAAAGGACAAATGGGAGCATTGTGCCATGACCTGACTTCACACAGGGACATCAAGCATTGCCTGTCAGTCAGTCAGCACATTTTACTTTGAGCGGCCACACTAAGAGGAGCCATTGCTCTCAAAAGCTAAGTTCTGTCTTAAAAAAACAAAACCAGATAATAGCAGAACTTTTCAAAACAAATCTCCCTCTATTTACATACTAATTCTTCTGCTCCTGTTACCTCCCACTACTGGCTTTCAAACATGTCTCCCGGACAGTCCCCAGCAAACTGTGAGAGGAATTGCCTCCTCTCACCTCCCCAAGATGGCTGCTGCCTCCCCTCCCCTCCCCAAGATGGCCGCCTCACCTCACCTCCCTAAAATGGCCACCACCTCCCCTGCACCCATGCCACCACAGCATTCCCACCCCACCTGGGCCCCCAGCCATGTCCCTGACAGGTGGGCAGCGGCTCGCAGGCCACCGTGGGGCCTCAGGACTGCCCTCTCTGGGGCTCGAGCCATGCTGTGGCACCACGGCTGAGCCCTGCCACCCAGCCACCCAACGGGGTCTCTCAGTCCGCAGCTGCCAGTTCCCACCTTCAGAGGTGCCAAGCTGCAAGTGGTCACAGCTGTGGGCAAGCCCCAGCAGGCCCCTGTGCTGGGCACGGAGCCCCGTCCTGCTTTGGCCCTTTGAAACCGCACCGCACATGTTGTTTATGGTTATTAACTTGTTTCTGTGGTTTAATATGACAAATGTGTGAATAGTGTTCGTGACTGTTTTATTGCCGTGCGGGGTGTGTCACAGAGGAGCCTGCTGGTTGAGCAGAGATCCTGAGGTCTGTCAAAATGCTTTGGGGAACTGGTGGGCAGAACTGTGGGGGCAGGAGGTGAGGGCCAGTAACCTGCCCCCTGGGTTCAGTTCTCCTGCAGCCTCCAAGAGGAGTTTAGAGCTTCGCGGGAATAACACAAGAGGTGGTCTATAATAACCAAGAAAAGCTTGGTCTGACCTGGGCAGGTGGAGGTCTCTCTCTTAACATCGCACGGCATTTGGAGCTGGGACTGGCTGTGGATTTCTCACTGTTGCAATTTAATATGTTGCCCAGGATTTTTTGCCCCACCCTCTGATTGAATAGTGTAGTAAAAAATCTATAACAAGAGTGCTGTACTTTTTTCATTGGCAGAAATAAAGATAGCTCTTAGAATGGAATCTGAGAAAAGTTAGCTATACTTTTCCATTTTACACCTTAAAGTATTAGTAAGCAACAGAAACTCTGAGCGGCAGGAAATTAAAAAAAAAAAAAAAATTTCTCACGTTCCTCAGTAATTTTACAAGCTATTTTTCTACGCTTTAGAGTATGATTTTAATTTAATTATCTAATCCATGTCTAGTAATTAATCAAATTGCTTTAAATGATGAAATTTGATCTAAAATCTTTTGCATTTTTCATTTGCAACCAAGTAAATTTTGATATGAATAGACAGTTTGGCAGTGCTTGTAAATCCTTGTAGAGCAAGGAAATTAACATCTTGGCACCCAGCTCTGTAATGCCTGATTTCATGGAAAAAAAAAAAAAAAAGACAACAAATTAATTTCCATACCTCTATAAAACTTGTCTTTTGCTTTAGCTTAATTAGCTCATTGAAGGATGAGAAATGAACTTTTTTAGGCATACCTGGTTCCTAGGATGTGCAGTAGCATGGAATAAATGATAAATCTGAAGCTTTGCGATAAGAATACTTCAAAGAAAAATACATTTGCATGCTAGGAATAAATTAATTGTGGTCTATTTTGTATCTGAATAGACAACAAAATATTTAGCTGGAAGTACTTTTAGGAGTATTTTATATACATAATTAATTTAGCATTGATAATTTGCATGAGTTATAGCCTACTACTTATTGTAGCTTGTACTGTTTCTGGGCAGTTTCATAAGAAAGGGAGAGGAATGTCACAGACAAAACTGCGAAAAAACATCTAAATCGTTTGTTCTGCTCATTGACCACTCTAATGCAGGGATGCCCACCAGTATTAAGCAGCAAAATACAGGGAAAAATTGTTCTCCTTGTAACATTACCTCCATGTTACCTTGCTTCCTCTTCCAAGAAGATATTACCATACTATTTGTCTCTTCCCTAGGCGTCCTTGGATAGTCTGAGCCCCTACATCTCCTTCTGTGCATTTGGTTAGTTTATGCATCCCTTTCCTTACCCCTGAGATACGAGACGATAAGGCTTTGACAATCAAGCAGGAGATAAACTGCCATCCATTATTTTTAGCTGTATGTAGTTTCTTTTTCCTAAAAGAATATTCAGCTCTTGAAAGTAATAGCAGGCTATTTACTATCCTCAGTGTTGAAGCACTGCATGCAAGATATAAAGAGATTCAGTATGTTCTATCTTAGCTTTCTCAGAAATTCTAAAATTGTACTACTAATCATTCAAATAAAACTCTCTTTCTCACATTAACTATCCAATATAACATTTATTTTTCTTCATTTTTTCCTTCTTATTTTTAATTACAGAAACACGAACATTTGCATGTCTGGATCCTGATATGTACTGTGGCATGTGGCATGGTGCAAATGAAAGAAAAACCAAGAAATCTAGAAATTTTGTTGGTTTCTTTTAAAAATACATTAAATGGGGAAATCATGCTCCCAGCTGTTGTGGGTGCGTTGAGGTTTGTTTGGTGAAAAAAAAATTCCCATTTCTTGGAAAAAAACAACAGATCATGAAAATATGAGCTCTTTTTCCTTCTGCTGAAACACCCACAGTACACCTGTCAGCACACCTTATTTATCACCCAGGACACAATGAGCTATGTTTCAAACTGAATTAAAATAAGCAAGTTACATGTCTGAGGAGGTGCAGGGTTTTAACTTATTTTTATGTACTTGAAAAATATTTTTCAAATTACATATCAAAAATTACATTTAAAATGTTTTTAATTTTATCAAGAGATAGAGGTTCCTCTGATGGACCGCACAATGAAATCAACATGAATAGTTTACCAAAAAGCCATGAGAAGAAGACTGCTCGGGGGTGAGATGGACCTTGGAACATCACCTAAGACACCTGTTTGGAAATCTTGATCATATACTATGGAATGTCAAAAGCAACAAATTCCCTGAAGGCAAATAAATTTATGATAATAAAATTGGGAAAATTGGGAAAAAACATTTAAAATATCATTATATGCAAGAGGATAGTGGAAATTGAATAAATATGTCTAATTATAAGTTAACTGTGGAGATATTTCCTTGAACCTGATCCACACTAGCTAGATCTTGCTTTTGATTAATTTCTAGACATTTAGAGCAATAAGTTCTTCCATATTATAATTATAATATGCCATTTTCAGAGGCGTTTCATTTTAGACATTACTTCTTTTCAAGAGGTACTTTCAAAAATCAGATCACATATTTAGGTGTCTAAATTTTAAGTATCTAAACTTAGTTGCCCAATTTTGAATATTCAGGGCTTGCTTAATCTTTATATTCATGAAATTAATGTAATTTACATTTTGTGGCTAGAATGAACTAGTGTTTAGCATTCTTAAAATGCTGGCATGCTAATATAGTAAAAACTAAAAAGAACAACAGTCTAAAAGAACGTTTTTGGAGAAAAGGCCGCATTTGACATAAGCAAGAGACTGCATTATAGTTATGGGCATTTTATTTCTTTATCGCTAGAGATAGTGGTGGCCAACCTACAGGCAAGTTCATTAATCTCCCTAGCTACAAAGAAATGGAATGTCATGCACTGCAGTGTATTCTTTATTGCTATTCCTGCATAGCTTTTCCATAAAGTTCTTTGTTAAAGATAAAAATGAGAAAAGTTTAAATAGGATTTTAAGAATTTAAAAGCTGTAGGCTGATGAATATTCTTCAAAAAACTTTCAAGATCACCCATAGTCTGTCCAGATGTCCAATTTATAGCATAAGGATTTAAAGCATGATCACTATAAAAGTTTTTACTAACTACTTATACATCAGTGCAGAGGTAAAAGGTTTAAAAGTATCTATCCTATAATGACAACTACAAAAAACCTAAATCAAGACATGAATAAAACAATAAATGTCCTTCATAAAACTCACTTAAAAATGTAAATATGCCCTTATTTAAACAAAGGTACAACATATTGAACATTTAATAAATTTCCTTATTAATTCTAAGCTGCTTTCACAGATTCATAGCTGTCATTAATTTGCATTTCCTGCTCACAAGAAGTCATAAAATCAGTCAAAATTATACCGAAGATGATCTCTTTCAGGCAAAAATGTCCCTACATTTAAAGAAGTACATATATTTAAAACAAGCATACATCAGTATTGATAGAAACACAAATGCAGACTCAGGCATTCTCAAGTCAAAAATCCTTTTAGTGTGATAATTTAATTACTCTTGGCTTAATAACTTTAACCTCAACCCAATAATTTTCTAATAGTTAAGATGTTTGACAGAAGCAGTTTTATTATGAAAACGTTTATTGTTTGAGATAGTAGCACAGAAGAATAATTAGATTTTGTATGGTAAATGTATAATTACATTCCTCTGGTATTCTCTACTGTACATTGTGTGCATGTCCCTGATAAGAATATTAGAAATATTCTCCATTAAATAAAAAAGAAAGAAAGAAAGAAAAAAAAAATCACTTGAAGTACTACTTATTTGGGGGTTTTGCCATGCTTTTCTTCAGTCTACAAAGAACCTGCTGTTCCGCCGTGAATCTGTTTTTTGACACTGGAAGAAAATTTTTCATGTCCTCATTTCATTCTTGAAAGTAGAGCCCATCTAATCATTACTGCATCTAATGATGTAACTTTTACATCTACACACACTTGTGGCAGCTGAGTTTTCCAGGTCTCTTTCCAACACTTGTAAAGCATCACAGAAGAGCTTAACTGCAGGTATTATTTAGCACAAAACTTGGGCTATTTTATCAATAGGCTTCACTGAATTTTACCAAGATAAATCAACATTACTTGTCTTATAATGAAACAATGATGCAGAAACATCAAATGACTATCAACGTCATACAGTAAATACTGAGAGAGGTAAGTACATAACGTTACACTTCTGACCTTCAGTTATATTGTCTCTGCATTGAATCCCATGACAGGTGGCTGGTTAGCTGTGTCATTTTAGCTAAAATTTGTGAGCCTGGCCCAAGTGTCAACAAGTTCTGTGACTCTGATGGATTCTCCTCAGCAATGACTAAGTCTATCGCTTTCATTTTCCACTGTTAATCTGCCATTCAGTCTGCAAAACGTTCAATTTGGTTCACTTAAGTCTATTTTTTCTCTCCTAAATGGCAAAATGCCCATAGTCCTCACAAAATGTAACTAATGTGGTCCTTCAGGCCAGACAATGCAACATCAAGGTTAAAAGAAGCAATCTGGCCAGGGTGACATGACTAAGAATGCGTCTTAAAAAAAAAATCCCTAGAGACTATCATTCTAAGAACAACTTATGGAAACATCTCACATGAATATATTTTTCAGCACAAATTAAAATTCTGAATGGGTCCTGGCTTTGCATGCAACTTCTATAATGCTTTTTCACACTGGCTAGCATAGGTCAAAAATAGTAAAAGGTCAGAAATAATAAACATACATTGCCTCTGAACTTAAATCTAGCTATAATGTTTACTAAGTTTAATATGAATGGATTTGGGAAGGGTTTGGGTTGTTTTTTTGTGGGTTTTTTTTTTGGTTTTGGGTTGTTGTTTTTTCCATAAACCACTGACTGAGGTTTGTCTTATACCATTCCAATAAAGAAGGGAATTTGGCAAAAACCTTATTTACTTTTAGACTTGTCTTTTTTTTTTAATTTTGTCAAATTAACAGTTAAAAGTCATCTAATGAGAAATTGAGCTCCTCAAAAAGAAACTCTACATTTGTTAAACGTTAAATATATTAAACATATGACAAGATTTGTGATCAACGGTACAGTTAGTCACAAAACTGCAGTATCAGTTTCATAGTAACTATTTTCTGTCTACATAGTTCTAGAACCTAAAATTCTAGCTTCTCAGCCTCTGAGGATTGCAGACATGTCTGTTGCAGTTTTAAAGCTTCTTTTATTATTTCATTCACTGCCCCCAGAACACTCCAAATACTAACATATTTGTGTATATTACTGAAAGAGGATTCTAATGATTTATAATACAATCAGTGACCATAAGTTGAATCAATACTTTATTTTGGAAAAATAGACTTTCTGGTTCCAGAAGCTATGTGGAATTTTTAAAGCACCAACATGATTGATTCCAGTTTTATACAGATAACAGCATACCTATAAACCAGTCTCTGACTTATTCATTATCCACTGATATAAAACACATACTAGACTAAGTAAAATATTTTTGATATAGTCCTTTGATGCATAATTGAGACGTGCTTTTGCTTCTCCAAGGGAAAAGATGAATTAATGAATCACAAAATTACATAAATTGCATTAAGATTTTTTTTCTTCTAGGTAATATACGCCAGATCTTTTTTAAATTCTTCAGAAATGCATATAATAGATGCTTTGACAAGTAATCTTATTGTAGCAGGTTTTATTGTTTTGTGTTTTGGGGGTGAAAAAGAGGAGGTTGAAAAGGAAAAGAGAAATCTCAACATAAAATGTGGTTTTCATACTAGAGGAAGAAATCACCACAAAAATATCAGCAATTGCATTATGCTAATAAATAATATCTGGTCCTTACCCTATGACTTTTAAATTAATTCTAAATAGTACACCACTTAGTTCAAGAGGTTCTAAGAGATGTGCAAGATCATGTTTCAGTGTGGCTGCTTACATCTGATGTATTCAACAGAAAATTTGCCTACAGATGTTATTTTTATTGCGCATCAAATAAGAAAGCAACAATTAGAAGATAAGTTTCTGTGTATAATAGTCAAATTGATATTCCATTGAGAGAGTCAGACTTCTATTTAGAGGAGACATTGTTTTCATAGTGGTATGTGTGTGGTTCTATATGAAATCTGCACACATGTATTCTTGCCTTAAGTTTTCAACTTTGTTCCTGCAATTGCAATCAAATGTGGTGGGAGATATGCTGACCACACTTCACTTACAGAGTTCCAAGGGAGAAAAGTTCTCTCAAAATATCCAGAGATTTGAAGCAAATGAATGCTCAGTGAAACCAGGGCTTAGAAAATTAATGAAATCATGCCATTGCCTTCAAGGACTTCACTTAAATCATGTCTATTTGGAAAAACAGTTTCTCTAGTACCACCCTCCAAAGTATCTGGTAACTATAATAATTTCATCCAAAAATACTTTTTTCAGTTAATATACAACAATAAACACTATGATTGATAAAACCAACATTTTGTTACAATGGAAAATTTAAAGTACGTTATTATTTTCCTATCACATTTTAGACAGTAAGCAGGATATCGTGACATCTGTTACACGTCATAATAAATGAAACAACTTGGTCTAGTTTATGTTGTTAGTGTAAGTATTAGACTGTGAATCCAAACACCTATATCCCCACTGTAAACCAGAAATATCTAGGAGCTCTCTGGAAGCGGTCTCCATGGATTTTCAACAATGGAGTAAATTGAAAGTCTCTTAGTAAATTTTTCAGGTCCTGGAGAGCTGTTATATTGGCATCCCATGGATCATATTGTTCAGTTTAATGATGTAAAATGCTGGCATTGACTTTCACGTAAATGGTCTCCATAAATTTGAATTGGGGGATCGAGGCCTACTACTATAGATTGGTAAAGTAATTCTCCTCTAATGCTACAAATGCTGTCCTATTTATCATGACTAAATAAATCCAATATTTCAGTCGTTAGGAATTCAACACTGGAAACAGCTGGACTTTTTAGATTTAAACCAAGGAATAAATTCACTAACAGAGGTCTATAAAAAAAGGTCCTAACTCTATGAAGGACTTTAGAACCCATCAAGCAGTTCTTTATTAGGGAAATAATATTTATGGAAACTTCAAGAGTCCAAATTAGCTGTAGCACAATGAAAAAGATTTCTTCTTTTTTTTCTTTTTTTTTTTTTTTTTTTTTTTGGTTTTTGTTATTTCTCAAGGCTTACACTATTTCAAAATAAGAAAAAATTTCTGCAGTGTTTTCAAGGAATTGAATGATAATAGACTTCTAATGCTTACAAATAGTTTCCCCTGCTAATCACGAGATGCGTGGAGGTATTTGTGTTTTGTTAACCATATTCACCATGAAGGAAGGAGCAAATACTATGTGTCTATAGATTTTAACCTCTAATAGAATCTCAGATTATGGCTATTTTGCATTACCTGGTGATACAAGATCAGAAGAAGAAAACCCATATTTAATTATGATAAGGTGAGTTAAAGCTATGAAGTTTAAGATAAATCTATTGATTTTAGTACTATACAGACTGAACAGGAGTCAAGTTCTCAGATAATGGGAAACATACCAAAGCATGCTTTAATAAAAATTTCACCTAGAAATTCTTCTTGTGTGCATGTATGCTTTTCTGTCTATTTAAAATTAATACGTATTAAAAGAATATTTTAACCATGCATTTAAGATCTTCAAAAGATGATTTGAAGACATTGACAGTGTAAAGTTGCAATGTCAACTATAGGTACACGCTTTTAAGAGAGAGTTTCAATATTAGACACCTTTAAGTTCACATATTCCTTATCAGCTGTGGCTGAGAGGTTTTTCACTTATTGAAATTTCTAAAAATTCTGCAGATGGTAACTTTTGCTTTTTAATTATTTGTGATTCTTTTATTTTTATATTTCAAGTGTTTCTTCTATGAAAAACTTAAGCAAATACTCATCAGATTGGCAAGTATCTGGACTACACAATCAGACAGACCTTTGCTCATTGAGGTTATTTTGTGGATGTTCTGCGATAGTCTGCCCTCATCCCCACAGGGTTAAGCATTTTCCAGTAGTTCAGTAAGCTGTGTGACTACCATCTGGTATCTCTCTTCTTCTTTAGTGCAATTAACCACTACTTTGTTATTTTAATTTATATTTATTCATTTTAATGCTCATGACAAGTATAATTAAAATAATTTCAATGAGAACAACATCCTCAATTTAGCATTTAAGCCTCCAGCCTACTGGAGCCAGACATTTTCTGCCAATACTACTCAGGAAACACCATACTATGAAATATTGTATATTAATTATCTCAGTGATACTGAGGTACTAAACAATATACCTTGAATCAAATTGCAAGGAAGTCAGAGACCCTTGTTACGGACTTTAGAGATGACCATGCAAGTACACAGGTTAAAACCATCATTGCAATAATCTCACTGGCATAAAAAAGAATTAAAGTCAGGATATGTGTATCAGCTGCAATATGAATATTACCAAAGTGTTTGCAGGCTGAAACGTGTGTTTGGTTTTACAAATGAATAGGAAGAAAGGAAGGAAAAAAATAAACAAGGCAGAAAAAATGCTCACAGTGGAAGAGAAAGGGTGGACAAGCTAAAAAAGTAAAGGAAATTTTTGTAGTTAAATCATCACCAAAAAAAAAAAAAAAAAGAAGATGGGATATATGCTATAAATATTAAATGTTAATAATAAGAATATTATTGGCATTTTAGGCTTAATCTCAAGAAAGCTTTCTTTTCATATATTCAATATTTTTTCTCTAATATGTTTTTTTAAATAAAAACAATTAAATTATTAGTGTACCTCATTTTAGTTGACGTATTTTTAATTTTAATATATTTCAAGATATTATTCATGAGATAGCAATGTACCATAACATATACACATTATTTTTAACAGAAGCTAATATTAGACATTGCATAAAGAACAAAAAATTATACAATAGAGAAATGTTCCTTTAAAGAAAGGCATCACCATCTTGCAGAGAGTGGAAATGGTAGGGTTATGTATTTGAAGAAATCGGTTTAACCAAAATAAGTGCATCACCTGCTGAAAGACAAGCTCCATTTAAACTCCTGATACCATTTAGTGTTGATTTATGACGAAAACTGTTCCAGTGACATATAAAAATAACCTATATTCATAATTTCACCACAAGGCTCAATAGAACCATTGGCTTTAGTGAATGTTTTTTGGAGAAGTAGCTGGCCTAGTTGTGCAAAACAGAAACCACACATCAATTTTTGTATAACATTTATGGCAGTTAAAGAGAAATGAGAGAAATATTATTTTCCCCATAATTCATACTATGTTCAAGTTTCTATGGAAACCCTGAACACCTGCACAGAGAAGCAAAGGGTGAAACTGTTCTCTGTGTTTTTCACCATTTCCCCTCTTCTCTGTCTTTGATCCATGCAGAAGTGTTTTATGTATAATTCACTTTATGCTGTCCCCTATTTCTCCATACACTCTTCACGTATCTCCAGACCTGGGGAAATGTCCCTCGTGTAGCTTACCATTGGCTTTCCAGATTGTGAAGTGTGATGCCAACCATGCTGGGCTAAAAGCCGGCTGGCAGCCGAGCCCCAGGAGCGGTGGGGGATGGAGTCACACCCCGCTGGCGCTGGCGGGGGGCACACGGGGTGTCCCCAGGGCTCAGCGCTGGGGCCGGCCATGGTTCATGTCGCCATGGACCATCGGGGCGAGGGACCGAGCGCTGCCCCAGCCAGTGTGCGGGTGGCACCAGCTGGGGGTGTCGATGTGCTGGGGGGCGGGGGGCTCTGCCGGGGGGGCTGGGCAGGCCGGGCCGAGGGGCCGAGGCCACTCGTACGAGGTTCCCCAGGGCTCAGCGCCGGGCCCCGCGCCGGGGTCACCCCAGCCCCGGGCAGCTGCGGGCCTGGGGCAGAGCGGCTGGGAAGGGCCCGGCGGGGAAGGGCGTGGAGTCACCATCGCTGAGGTAATTAAAGAACACATAGATGCGGTGTTTAGTGACACGGTTTGGTGGTGGGCTTGGCAGTGCTGGGTTAACAGTGGGACTTGGTGATCTTAAACGTCTTTTCTAACCTAAATGATTCTATCTTAGGTGCCTGCTCTTCATGTTTTCTTATGTTCGTTTATTTCAAGTCAGCTGAGCACAGAAAAAAACCTGCCAGAAACTGTCAGAGAAGTACTCAGGACTGTCAACTGGAACTTACATGATACTAAGAGATCTTCTTCAATGGCTGCTTAAAAACTCTGGGTTATGCTCATATAAAACCTCAGAGGTCATACCAGACACAGCCCAAAATGGATATAAATGACACACATCAAAGAGATCTCTAAAGAGCCTTTGAAGGGTTTAATTTGCTTCCCTTGAACTGAAAGACTATGAACTACATGAACTAAGCATAAGAAGTGTTATGTACTGAAATGTTTTACCTATAGATCTCAGATGACTGAGGAAACAGACTAGAAAACAGTACAAATGTAATTCTAATTTTGTTACCTAGATTTTTCTTTCATTCTTCTGTAGACCCAGGTGCAGCTTAGCCCTGACTACATGCATAAAGCAGTGGAAGATTCAATTTCATTTTAGCCAGTTGCTGAATGATTTTGAAACCACCTATTTATTGTAGGTAAAATAGTACAAATTGCCACATGAGGCACTATAAGGGTCAACTAATTAATAGTCTATAAATTATTCTAAAGCACTCAGATGAAGGTGGTTATAAGCCAGACTATTCTTCCTGGACTTGCATTATTTTTATGAGAGTGATCCCCACCGACATAAGAAAAAAATATTAATTTGATAAAAGGTTTAAATAGTTGGACTAAAATGTTAAAGCTGCATTGAAACCTATGAACATATTTTGTTCTTAAGGTGACCACGAAAGAGAGAAAAAAATACAATAGATGGGAAATCATCCCTGCTTACTATAACCTGTAAATATTACGTAATGGGATTCATCACACCTTAATGCTAAAAGGCTTAAAAATAACATGTCATTAAAAAAAAATATAAGTGAAAATGGGTTACGTTTTGTGGAGGAACTGTTATTCTATGAGCAAGGTCCTCCGCAGGATAATCAGAAAAATTATTTTCTACAAAGATCTTCAGGCAATATTTAATGCCTTCGTGCACAGGGATGGATGCATGCAGTGGTATTTGTGAGGCCATGAAACACTAAATGCTTTTTGTGTTGGTTTACACGTCATCATCTTTGGAGTGATAGAAATGCTCAGTTGCTTGCAGTAACCTCAGATAAAAATTCTTTTATACTTACAGTACTTTTCTTCAACTGTCCTATCGGAACTGTGCAGGTATCAGAAATGTCAGTCTGCCTTTACACAACTGCAAAGCTTTATACATACACACTGACCAGTAACCATAAAAATTGTTAATGGATTAAGCTAAGGCCTTTTCTTTCTGTACATGCTGTTCAAACACTTTGTGTCTCCATTAGCCTCTATAATACAGATACTTCTTTGGAACACTATGTCCTACAACAGGACACATCCAACTGGCTGGCATGCCATGCCAGTTGCTTTTCACTGCTATAAACTGCTTGTTTTCATCTATTTTCCTCCAGTGCTTTTTCTATACCAGGTGATTTTACTTATGTCAGATGATGCTATTCTTCAGAAGTTGAACTTCTTATGATAGCACTTCTGTATTTTGGCAAGTTTATATGTCCCACCCCCTCAAAAGATTTTCTTAGATATAGTTTTATGTAAATACAGACTGGGCTATGGCTTTCAGTCCTCCATAGCATTAAATATTTTAGCAACAGTATCTTTAAGGAACAAGCACACTCCATTTTCATCCAAGAATGTGCCTGAATAGTTTTTTTAAACTTGCTTCTTGTATATAAAAAGCGCACGTAAGACTTTTGAATGCAATATTCCAAACTATGTGCTTGCATCAAGAAATAAGAGTGGTAACTGAGCATTTAATTACCAATGATAGTGCCTAGATTCCAAGTTTTTCTGCATATTTAATATCAATGTAATTCTAATTTCTCCCCATCAGTACATTGATTTTCTCATTTATTATTACTGACACATTTCAAAGGGAAGCACACTTTCTCAAGACAATATTTTTTATCTGCTGTATTACAAATATTGATCTTGAAGGTTTAGTTCATTAACTGGGAATCACTACTATATCAATTTAAAAAAAATAATCGATAGATGGCTTTGATCCCAATTTGACAAACTATGTGAACTGAACCGCATTTCCCTGTGATAATATACAAGCATTTTATAGAGTAAAAACAATTGATATAGATATGCTACAGCTGTGTGACAAAATAGAAAAAGATCTTCAAAAGCTGTAGTTTAAGTGAATAAGTGACATTATGTATGCAGTCATATAAATTCTCAGTTGTAATTATCTTCTTTGTACATCAAATCAGTATTTTGTCATGCAACTTCAAGAACCTTCCACGTGGCACATACCATCACTTTTTCAGCAACTTACCTCATCCCTGAGGCTTTGGAATTAAAGGAACCATTGGTCAACCTTACTCACATAGCAAAGGTTCTCTTTCCTATGTGGTTTCTGTGTTTCTGTGAGTAATTCAATGGAAGACTCATCTAACTAAGCATGCAGCTGATCTGAAGTGCCATTTATGTAAGTGTGGTGCAAACAAAACGGCTGCATATCTTCTCTTAAGCTATTTAATTAGAAATCTTAAAATAATTCCTTTTATAAGGGCAATTTAATGCTTTGTGATCAAACAAAGGTAAAGAATTATGTACTTACCTTTGAGACTTTACATTGCACACAAATTTCTTCTGTGTAAATTATTTTAAAATTTGTCACAGTACTTGTCATCCACATGTAGGTCAGGGAATCTGTACAGAAAAAAATATTAAAATAGTCTATTTGCATGATAGACCTACTTGCGAAATGCCTAATAAATGCAAATCAGATTGATGGGATTGTTTCTTAGCATCTGATACACTATAAATAGTGTTTCCATGTGTAAAACTGTAGGAAATAGAAATCAAATCTTACTGAAGTCCTTAGAATTCTAAGCTGAATTCCTTAGAAGTGCCCTTGGTGGTAGGAAACAAACAAACAAACAAACAAGTACAAAATAATTTAAAAATTTAATTTTACATGGGAGCTTTTCCACTCTAAGCATCTAGATGTGATTTCCTTTCCAAGAAGAGGACTAGCAAACCGTCCCCTGAAAGTCCTGCAGGATGCTTACAAATAAACTCTTTTTGCTTTCCTAGTGGAGTAACGTTGCCACATGGGTGATGCGTCAAAGCAAAACACTTCTGGGTGAGGAAGGCCTGTGCATGACCTGAAGGGTAACTTGCAATGGCACAAGGACTGTCCTTCCAGATAAATTTCATAAAGTTTTTTCTGCTCTAAGAACTGTGCATTCAATTTAAACTCTTTCTTGCATAAATTTTCACTTCCCTTTTTTTAAATTAATCTGGAATAATTTATATCCCAGTTAGTATCACTACGGTGCCTTGGAAACTTCTGTGGTAACACCTTTTACAGGTCATGCAAACATTAGCTTTAAAAGTATTGCTGAATGCTTAATAAATCTTGACAAGGGAAACTCCTTATGAGTAGAAAGAAGAAGGAATGGAATAGTTCAGCACTTCCACCTCATGAGCCCTCTCAGATAAAGAACACTGACAATGAATAGATTGTAAATATTAACAGTCTTGTGTTATGATTATTACACAGCAAAAACATTTTGAGCAACTAAGCTCAGGATCATTTGCAGACATGACTGATTAAATAAAGAACGGCTCTTATTAGGTCTAAGGGTAATGAAATCTAAGCAGGCAAGGTAAATGAACTGTTGTTCCATTTTATAGTTACCATAATTAAGATATTGATATTGTTGCGTGACCGAAATTGAGGAAGAAAACAAAATTTTTCTGGTTGCAGGTAAGTGTCTTATCCACAAGGCTATCCCTGCTCTTCAAAGGGAAAAGTTATATATATATATATATGTATGTATATTTATAGATGCAAAGTTTGCAACTGATAAGAAAGCATTTAAATATTATGAAGCACCTCGGAATTCACTATATAAAAAGTATCTTTTAGTTTATAATTTTGCATATGGCTCTGTTTTTTGGGTTTTTTGAATGCCCTATTGCACAGATCCCTGTACTTGATTGTTTTGTTATTTCCTTATATTTTGAATAAATATTAATGGTTTATCATTTGATCTTTCACTTCACTAAATTCCTCCACTTAATTAAAACTGTGAAATGAAGAAATGAACAGTAACATGTAAATTAAAGGTCTTTACCAGTCACAGACAAAAATGAAAGCCACAATAATATTTTGCAAATTAATAAAAACATACTCAACTAGAGGAAACACTGTTCTGTCCAGTCTGAATTCATTACACACAGTGCAATGGTGACATGCATTAGCTTCTCCATTAGGAAGTTAACGTGATCAAGTTCCTGCAGCCCAGCACAAGCTGTCACTTCATATTGGCTTTTCCTATGGACACAACTGTTTCTGGTTTTCTCTGGATGACACAACACAGTGAAAAACTGCGGGAAGTTAGCACTTGTCATCACAGGGATTTTTAAGCCATTTAATTAAAAAGGGCAGAAATGTGCAAAAAATGAGCAAGTCTCACCCTTTTCTGCTTCCTGTGAGCACAGACATAAGTCAGTCTGGGAGACTGTAGAACTTTCTCTAATGAAACACACAACCCATAAACAATTGCCTTTAAATGAGAAATAAATTTCTTTCCTACTCTGCTGTTACTGAAGAATAGCAAGCTGTGGCCATTTTCATATAGCTTTATAATTAATTCATTAAGACTGCATGACCCTATTCTCTGAGACTGAATAATCACCATGACATTTCATATAACAGACAAAATATTGATGAAGCACAGGACTGAGCAGCTACTTAACTTACGAGCCTCTGGATCGGTGCATTAGGGTAAGATGATGTAATAAGCAAAACAATTACTGAGACAGAGCACTAGCACATTTGCAGTACTAGATAATGTGTTGAACTGTATTAGTTAAGCCACCTAAAAAACAATTTGAAAGAATACAGATGTATGCACATATATGACTTCTTTAGATTGATAGGAAGAGGTTCATTAATTTTTAGTGCATGAAGCAACTGACATAAAATAATTAATAGTAGAATAAATATTCTTGTATGTATAGAAAGACATGCTACCGCTTTTATGTCAACATATTTCATATGTGGGCACTGGAATAGACAACTAACACAAAACCAAGACTCTTATATACTTCCAGTGTCTCCATTTAATCAAATAATCACTGCTGTAGTTTGCAACTGAAATACTTTCCATTCCATAGGTTTCAATACATTAACCACATTCGCAAAGTGCAACTGAAATATTTTCTGACAACCTGTATGTTCTTTTCTTCCCTTTAACCACTCCTGACACTAACCATGCCACTGTCTCCTAAAGTGATGTTTTTTCTCCTTCAGCGGGTGGAGTGACCTCATGGAAAAATTCAAACCTTTATCACTTTTGGATACTATATCAATCAAAAAAGCACTTGTATTTAGGAAACTCCAACTTATCCAAAACTGCTAATTTCCTCACTGACATGTACTATTAAACACAGTCTTTTCCCTGTTTTTCTACCAGCTTTTGATTTAAGCTCAAGTACTCTTTCCTTTCATTTTGGGATTCTCTGTGTTGTGTCTCAGGACATGACAAAGATTCAGCAACACTCCAGGAGGAAGACACTTGTTTTTTCAGCAATGGAGTCTAGACTATGAAGTAAATTCCTGCAGGAGCTCAGCAAGCTGCATCTGTTGTTTTTTTATATACCTTCCTACCTCATAAAAACCCTTCAAACACTGTCCCTATTTCTACTTTGTCTCACCTGAATATAAAACAATGCAGGGTAAAAAACCCCAACTTCATAGGAACAGTAGCTCTAACACTGTATTAAAACTTGAAAGTCGCCATGCTTTTTCTGCTGAGGAGGAAGAAGCATATAGCCGTACTGCTTTCAGGACACTGTGCAGACAGAGATACTGATATCGTGTCATAAAAAACCATATGGAAAAGAACAGTTTGAATATTAAAAAGATACAAATGGCATAAAGCATCTCAAGACACACTTCCTGTGATTTTTGTCCCTTTTGCCACATATCTAATTCATACCTTCTTTCCCAGCTTGAAAAAGATACTCTGAAAGAAGTCTCATTTGTTAGATGTAATGAACTACTTCTGGAGCATTTTGACACCATCTATTTTTGAAATGGCATTTAGTGATATGACTGAAATACAGAATGGCACAGCATTGCTCTCTGTTTAGAGAAGAATATTTTTCTGCTTTGCACGATCTACTTAGTAAATATTGCAAAACAGTCTCTGTGAATGCACTTGCTGTAGGAAGGAAACACCATTGATGATCAGAAAAAAGCCAAGGAATTCAGAACTTGCTCAAGAGCATACAACTAAAATGAATGTTACAGGAGGAGGATATGCAATTAAGAAATCCCAGAGAAAGACTGTAACATGGTTTTCTTTCGTCACTTAGCCCACCACACACTTAACCTTGGACCTCTGCCTGCTTGCTGCTTCCTTTCACAGAATTCAGAATGAGGGTGGCTGACAGTTCGTTGAGCTCTCCATCCCTTGCTGTGGAACTTGCACGGTGCAGAAAAGAGTTGAAAACATTCTTTTTTAAAATTTGTTTGTTTATACGAAGTCTCTCCATACTTCAACTTGGAGGCAGAAGTTGGAGTTAGGAGCGTAGGTTATGACTAATAATGATAGCTGTCTAAACCAGCTTACATCAAAATGTTGGATCGGGTTTAAAATAGCACTTTTTAGGTTCCTGGTTTTATGCTTATGTAGTTTCTTTAATCAATTTTCCGTACATTGAGTCTGTCACTTGCAGCCTATATTGTATTAATTATTGTACTGCTTTACCTAGTAATTCTAACCTCTTCAGCTAAAAGGAAAAGCTGTTAACTTATGATCTTTTGTGTCCCAATAGAAACAATTATGCCCAGCTGAACACAAAAAGGCCCTTCTTAATTATCTTGTCCAGTGAGTCCCATGGTGTAGCCAGGCTTTGTAAACCTGTTATAAGAATTAATTAAAAAGAAACCTTGAACACAAATTTAATTACATAGCCTCCAAAATGTCCTACAGCAGGGCAATAATACCATCAGGAGAAAAAAAAAGTGTTATACTACTTTTACAAAAAAGAACACAAAATCTCTTCTTTAGACTTATTTGAAAATGGTCTAATGGTGAAAAGTAGGTAATAAAAATCACATAATATAGAGAAAAGCAAGCCTATGTAGATGTGATCCTCTGTGAGTTAAAGACTTCAACTTTGTTTCTTATTCTTACAATTTTTTTTCTAGAAAATTTGTAAAATCCCACTAAATATGCCATATATGATGATTTAGAAGAGATCAATACTGAACTATTTCCTTAAAACAAACTCCACAGTTTTCTGATATGGCCATATCTACCACTTCCCATGGTGCGATAGATGAACTAATCTCACAGCACTGTCTACTCATGGATCTCTTGGCCTTTCCAACAGACATCTTCACTGACCAAACAGAAAGTCGCACTGCTCCCAGCTGATATTGCGATTAAGGCAAGATAAAAAGTAAAAATTAAGACTAATGAAAATATTTTGCCAGTTCTTTTGATCAAATCAGGGAAAACTAAAACAATGACTTTGATGCATTTAAAAATATTTTAAAAAAAATCATTATTAAACACATGTATTTTTAAGTATCTGTGATACACTGAACTGATAATATTTTAGCAATTTTCAGTGTTTTATTTTTTCCAATGCAGATTAATTATTGATGTAGTATCAATATCTGATACCTCTCTAGCCTGACTGTACCTTGTCTGTGGCAACTACTGCAGTACTTCTGCTTGTAGGCTACTTACATAGTAAGAATAGAAAGTTCTTTTGCTGATTATTTTCATTAGAAAGGAAAGCTAGCTTAGAAGAACTTCTGAGAAGCTCTTTTACCAATGCTGCTTCCATGAACTAACGTTTAGCACAGCCAAAATTCTGCAATCAGCTTTCAAAATACACATACAGATTAGAAATCACGGACTAAGGTCCACTTGGAATGGATATCATGTAGGGATTTGCTGTTAAAAGGTTTGAAGTCAAAGCTAAGAAAACTACTACAGGTAAGTAGCAGTTAATTTATGTAGTGTCTTACTGTGAAGTGTGGTCTTTTGTAGCCTTTTGAACAACAGCTTTAGTCCTGCTCCACCATTACCTGCCAGCTAAGGTGGTTAAAACATTGTGTAAGTGTCCTCATACTTGAGGTGTGAAAAGAACACAGGATGCTAAAGTAGCTAAGTAAATTTCTAAAATAGGACTAAAAAGATTTAGAACTTGTAAAGATGGCTGTGCATATCTAAAGAAATACAAATACCATTTATGTAATGCATTTCCTTTAAGAAAATAAGATAATATATAAATTATGTATTATCACCTTAGTATTACTAGTCTTGTATTTCAGCTGTATCTTGTACACATTAAATTTATTTCAACATTATAAAAAGGACTATCTAGATATTGAACACTAAAAAAGTCAAAGCTAAAAATAATTTGATCACAATTCCCAAACTTTTGGAAATTTTGCTTACAACTATTGTAAATACTGTAATTTATAGTGACAATATACAAGAGAAATTTCCTTCATTCAATCCAAAATACCCTGGTATGACTCAATTTCTTATAAGGAATTATAACTATTACTTCATAGGTTATGGGAAGCTCACAGAATGCAGATCTAAGATTATGAATTTTAGTATTTTTTTGAAATATTTGAGGAAAACACTACTTGAAACTATATTGACATGTCAGTGGCACAAGTAGGCAGCATGATAATGACTTTTAAAATAAAGGAACAATACCACTGCTGAAATAAGTTGAAGTTGATGTTACGTTTTAATAGTCTTCAACTGCCTCCACTTGTTGTAAATGAAAAAGGAATCCAAACAAAGAAATAGTTTCCCAAACATGTAATACACATTTTAAAGAAATACCATACGCAGGCACACTTAGCAATATAGGATTTTATGGAAAAAAAAAAAATTATGGAAAAAAAATTGTGTTGCACACATGCGTGCTGAATGTCTTTCTGGGTAGTGCAATAAGCATTTCGTTTATGGCAGCTAGGAAGAAAAACATGTCTCTCCTGTTCTTGTTAAATAAAAAGCCTGGTAATAAAGACACAGAAATACGAAAGGTGTCATCACATTCTGGCCCAAACCTCAAAGTGATTAGGATATACTTTTATAATGGCAATAGAGCTTCATTTCTTCTGTATATCACAAATTTCAAATAAAGTCCAGTGAGAGACTAGATGAAGACTAAAGACAAAAAGTAATCCTCATCTTGAGCATTTCAAGTCCAATATTTTTTTTTCTTTTTTCTTTTGATCTTTTGAGAATCTGGGAGGTCTGCATAATTAAAGGAAATGGCACACCTTGACTACAGTTATTGAGCCCCTGCTGAAAGATTGAGTTTGCTGGTTATGATGCACTGTAGTTTACAGTCCAATATATTAAGGAAATCAAGACTGCTTTTATCACCACTACATCTTAAAGTAGGAGCTGTAGTAACTCATAATTTCTGTTCAGGTGGATTACCCACCCTGATTGCTTAAACTAGCTCTGGCCAAGCAGAAGCATAGGAAAAAATTGATGTAAATTATATCAAGCATACAGATATCCCAAAATCATCCCATAAAAAAACAAATAAGTAAAACCTAAATTCAAATTCTACTTTTTGATACTACTTCTTGATGAATGGTGATTTAATTCCAAATCAAATTTCAATTTGAATATGATCTAGATCTGAAACATTCATATTATCTGTGACTCGTTTTCCTCCCTTGCCCCCTTTGGTTTTGTTCTTCAGCTAACCAGAAAGGATTAGGTCCCCAAAAGATTTTTGTCTAAACCTTCATTCAGCCACTCAATCCTCTTATCCTTTTATTAAAAAATGGCTCTCCCAGAGACTAGAAATGATTTCTGATGTAATGAGATACCTTACAGTGCCTCAGAGCACTTCTCTTACAAGTAATATGGGATCACATGATTCTTTAGTTGAACCTTGGACTGTTCAGAAACATTAAAAGGGAACATATAAAGCTTGCCCCCCATTGACTTCAGTAGGGCTGTCAAGTTTTTGAAGATTTGTGTCAATGCAATGATTAAAGGACACACATATAGAGGAAAAAAAATTAAGATGACTCCAGCTTAGCAATTCTCAAAAGTCTGCAGTCACAAGAACCTACCTAAAAATGAGATATCCCAGTGCCACTCTCAGCACAACCTCTTCTAATTCAGCATTTTTTCACTCCTCACCCTCAGGTAAGATTAGACATCTCAAAATATTGATGTGGGCTGGTGTGGAGTTGTGTCTGTTCTCAGACAGGGCTCCGACAGCTAAGCTGGCATTGCGTTTGGCCAGCATCGCCTACTCTGGTGTCATGACTGGGCTCAGCGGTTTGCACATGGTTAACAAGTACTGCTGTCACCTCTTCAGGAGCATTCTGCTGTACCCAAATTATGTACTCCCAGAGAGTACAACTAAGGTTGTAACGCTCATGTTTTAGCACGTTAATGACCCGATTAGTTTAAAACTGAATTGTAGCAAGCTGCTCTTTGGAGAGTCCACCTTGGATGGGAAAAGCCCCTCTAGCCAAGCGTACACAGAAACTAATTTACCAGCTTGGTTCTGCTGGAAAGAATATCTCAGCGCTGCCGATATCTATGTATATGCCATTGGAATATTTTTTTTTTTAATCTAAGACTAAGACCAGTAAAGGAACAAAAACATATTTTTCTTTTAAATCATATTTAAGATGTCATTTCTTTTCCTGTCAACTTTCTCTGCTGAATTCAGTTCTTTCCAGCAACTGGGGCTCAGAGCATGGCTTTTTGTTTGTTTCTAAAAGCAAAGACACTTCTTTTACCAGGTAGGCTGTTCAAGGTCTTGCAGCTTTATTTTAAACAAATTCTTAGTTTTCTGGATACACACTGATGTTGTGAGAATGTTCTTTCTGTCGCAAAAAGAGAACTGCAAGTACGGCCGCATATAAAGCACAACAGTGGGTGACAGATTTTGCAAGTTAGATGTAGCCAAAATGTTAAATTTTGTGATTTCCTTAGACTAAGTATCATATAAAATAATCACCTTTTAAGAAAAAACCATAAGGCTTGTTCTGCCTGTAGGTTAATTCCCACAGATGAAACTAGGAGATGCATTCAGATTAGGCTCAGACTGTAGAAAAGAGACAGAAAAATATGCAAAGTTTACAATACTGTTAATAAACACTTCAGATCAATCCATAAAATTGATACATCAATTAATTTAAGTCAAAATATCTTGCAACTCATTCAAAAATAATAATTAAATCTGTGTTTTTCTGTTTTTTGGGGGTTTTTTTTTGGTTTGTTTGTTTTTGTTTTTGTTTTTAAGAGTAGATTTCATTTTGCCAGAGCATTTAGGAATAAACCTTGTGAAAAACAGAAATGTTAATGTGACTAATATCACAGTACAGGAAGGGTAATGACATGTTGTTGAAATGTAATATTATCTGAATGCTTCAGATTAGATTAATTAACTAAATGTCTATGTATAACATAGAATTCTGATGGAGTAAAAAATTCCAGTTCAAGAGAAGAATAATATAGGTTTGGAAGCATAACTCTCTCCCAACCAAGAAAACAGCAAATATAACATTGTAGAAGTAATCATAAAGACTACAGAGATTGAAAGCACAATTATAATGAAAATTCAGTTATCCCATTATTAGGGTAATTAGGGTAAATGAACTAGAAAAAGATGCTGATACTGAATTTTTAGACTTGCATTTTATATGTGTTCAAGAATGTCATGTTTTAACCCCAGCCAGCATCTCAGCCCTATGCGGCTGCTTGCTCACTCCCCCCAGGTGGGGTAGGGGAAAGAATCAGAAGGGTAAAACCGAGAAAACTTGGGGGTTGTGATAAAGGCAGTTTAATAGGTAAAGTAAAAGCCGTGTGTGCAAGCAAAGCAGAACAAGGAAATCGTTCACTACTTGCCATCGGCAGGCAGATGTTCAGCCGTCCCCAGGGAAGCAGGGCTCCATCACGCATTAAAAGTTACTTGAGAAGACACCACTTTGAACATCCCTCCCTCCTTCTTCTTCCAGCTTTACATGCTGAGCATGAGGCCATACGGTATGGGACATCCCCTGGGTCAGCGGGGGTCAGCTGTCCCGGCCGTGTCCCCTCCCAGCTCCTGGTGCCCCCCAGCCCCTCGCTGGTGGGGCGGTGAGAGGAGCAGAAAGGGCCTCGGCTCCGGGCAGGCTCTGCGCAGCAGTAACCAAACAGCCCTGCGCTGTCAGCTCTGTTCCAGCACGCATCCAAAGCACGGCCCCACACTGGCTACTGGGAAGAAAACTAGCTCTGTCCTAGCCAGAATCAGCACAAAGGAGCAGCCAAACAGTAGAGTCACAGTAAGAGAAACTTCTGGTTAAGGCTCAGAACTCAAGTTAATAATGATGTGTAGAAAAGGTTGCAGTCACTAAATATATCCTCAAACTCAACTTCATTGTGGGTGCAAGAACCACCCAAAGTAAGCTTAACATGTTTCCCTCTCCGAAAGAAAGCTACCTGAAAACATTGAAATTTGCTGGAAAGAAACCAAGGGTTCAAATCTTTGCAAGGTGGTGGATACAACTGAAAGTCACTGTACTGGAACTTTGGAATAAATCCTTGCAGGTAAGACTTGAGAAAGGGCAAAATCAAACCAGCAGGATTTTATTTTTTTTTCACATAGCTGCAAATCCTTACTTCTTACTTCACTAATTATTTGAGCTGTGTAAGTTTACTCAGTAGAGCAGAGTAAGTGCAAATTACTTTTAGAGGATTAAAGAAAAAACTTTCAGAAATCTCAAGAAACAGAATTAACAATAATTTAAAGATGTTTCTCTGTTTTGTGAAGAAGTAGCAAGCCAGGGCTACTAGGTGCAAAGCATAAAATTAAGACAAAAATCACTATCTTTTTTATTTTTTTTTTTAACTCTGACCTCATTTAGACTTATTCACAGGATGTTAACACTGTTAACACTTCTGCAAATCTCCATTCCTTTATATATAATTCAAACATGCATTTTTGCATATCTAGTCTTAGTTAAGTTGTTCTAAGTATGAAAGACCCAGCTGAAACTAAAATTAGGTAAGACTGTTCGATAAGGAAAGTGGCATAAGCAGTGTGGTGTTCTGGCTTATCTGTTAGAATTGCAAAAAGCAAGTACTTTGGAGTCAGGTGATTTCAATTAACACAACTGAAAGCTCAAAATGCGCAGTTCAAAGAGATCTTCCTGAAACTTTGAATTAATTGCACACAAAGCACATGGATTTCACCAATACTGAAACAGTGGTCCAGCAATTTAGCAAACAATCTTATCTTTCTACCCTTATGCACTGCAAAACCTAGTTCATTAAGAAAGCCTTATTCAGGAAGAGAAAGACCAGGCAAAAAAAGACTAATAGTGCAGCCCTAGCAGAAATATGGAACAGTGAAAAATTAACATTAATCCAAGCATAAAATACCCACACAATGGCAAACGTCATTTTTTCCCTTTCAGCTTTCATCATAATTTTCAAGCCAGGAATCAAAGAGAATGTGCCAGACCCAGCACAGTACTACAAACATAACCTGTCTCAGCACAAATCAAAACACTTTGCCTAAGTGGTGGCAAAAAGACTTAAAAAACCTTCCTTCACATTACCTGAGTTAACACTGCCTATAGATTACTAAATGCTTATGGTTTCCCCCTTGCACCATGAGATTCTGTTACCCTAATTACCAGAACAAGAACTATTTCAGAGAAACCAGGCATCTCTGATGCCCCTGGGAGCCCTGTATCTTCCCCCTCCTCTCTCTGGGTAGGGAGAGAAGGAAGGCACATGGTGGGCTTATTTTACTTGTTCCTTTTGATTTCAACTTACCCTAATAATATCTTAGGATTATTTCAAAAAGTTATTTTAGTTTATGATAAACTTTTCTTAAAATACAAGACTCTGGTCTACCTAAGAGTCAAAAGAATACAATGTTTTTACTGTGCATTATTCTATCATAACAAAACAGTGAGACTATTGTACACAGTATGAAGACAGGACTTCACGATCCATGCAGTAAGTTCACACCCATGAACCATTCCACACCTTTCACTCTGATAAAACTGTGTGTTTAGAACTTCCAAATGTGTCTTTTCCCTTGCAGATACAAGCTTGTTTAGAAACCCAAATCAGTGCTAGGTATATCCCCTTTTGCAATACGCATTATATCTCAAACCTTTGCATGTTCAAAAGCAGGACAGGACAAACAGGAGTACCTGTTGTACAAATCAGCCATTTTGCATTGCTTTAGGGAAACAAGCAAAAAGCTGTTATTCTCCTGAAGTTGCCTAAAGTGCTCAGGACTGCGCAATGGAGTTATGAATAATTTCTTTCGAAGATGGGTTAATTTCTTTGTGCACTGACTGTAAGGAAACCAGTTAACTTTGGACTGATATGGATGAGGACCAGGGATAATTCTGTTTCGCCAAGTCTTTTTTCTACAAATCAACAGAAGAGGTTGATTTAAAATAATAATAATAATAACAATTATATATATATAAAAACTGGTAGCAATGACATCTTAAAAATCTATGGATTTCTAATCATGGATTTAGAGGTATTTTATTTACTATTTTTAAACACAGATTCATGAATGCTAGCGTGAATACTGAAGATGTTACCACATTGCAGACTTTCAACAGAGATGCTTTCACTTAGATCTTCACTACTTACATAGAATATATTCACTTCATAAAAAGTCAGAAAGGATTACAAAACAATTTGGATATTACAACCAGTTTCTTAATATTGAAAGAAATTAATGAAAATTTACATCTCACTTTCACTGTGTTTCGGGGAAATATACATAGTAATTAGAAATTTGACAAAACGTGGAGGGGAAAAAGAACAGGAAATAAATCCAGAGAACTAAATGAACATTTTAAAAATAACAAGGACTGACAGCAAAATGAAGTAAAGGCATTTAGCTCAGCTTGGTTTTGAAAACTTAGACCAATTTGAAAAGTGACAGAATAGTGGAGCACTAGCTTCAGGGCATCAAAGTTTCAAAGATTAAGTTGTTTTCTTCATAACTGACTTCAATACTGAGTTTGCAGCATGGGCCAACAGAATGCTGGGCACTTGATTACAAAAGATCTGCTTGCTGTAGAGCCTGCTGGTGCTCACCACTGATCCGTCTTCTTGCTATATCCACTTATTACAGGTGTTTCACTGTAAGCTTTTATGGAGCAAGTGCTTTGTATTGTCAACATCTGCACTGTCTGTAGCATGGCATGTAGCATAGATGTTTGGATTATTGCTGATAGTTTAGACATACACTTTCCTTATTTACTCTAAGGGTTATGGCATGAATCATAGCATTTCGTTCACCACTGTGAAGAAAACACTTTAGCAACTGTTAGGCCTTAGTGTGCTTGTTGACCTAACCAGCTTTACCTCCTACAAATATTTATGACAAACAAATCACAGAGAAATTTTGTATTTTTCCTTATCAGTTTCTTCAAGCTAGTTCTTGAAATAGTGATTATATCAAAAGAATAATTTCAATAAACCAGTGAAGGCAAGAAATTTTTTAACTTTGCTGTACCATACTGGTAAGATTAATTTCCTACTGTTGATCATCTAAGAACTGTTTTGATAATGCTACACTGATTAATTAAATGCTACTAGGAGGTAAAAATGTTCATTAAATTTCTTGAAGAATTATGACAAAAGATGATGATATAATGAATGTGGCCTAAAGCACTTAAATGGAGCCTGGTCATTTCCGTTTTGAGAGGTGTGTGTTTTCCTAAACGTTTGCAATAAAGCAATTTAATTATGCACAGAAAAATGAAAGAAAAATCCACCAACAGCAATTAAATAATTCTAGAAATAATAATAAAAAAAGCAGGGCTTGTTTTCCAAGATTCCTTACGCAAACTGTGGGAAAAGCCTCTGCCACATTCGTACCTTTATACTAACTCCCACTACAGACAGACAATAAGAAAGGCAGATAACACCCAGTTTCTTTTACAGTTCTAGTACTAGAATAGCATATTATACCCAGGAAAAAGCACACAATCCACTCCATTTAAGCTCTTTATTCATGAATATACTCAGCCAGATGGGAAAATAATTCATATCTGAACGTAGGTATGGAGATTTAACTATTTGCTTGGGGGACAGGCAAAGTTGAAGAGCAGGGAATAGTAAGAAAAATCAGAGAACTTCAGAATAAATTTTAAAGATATTACATTTTAACCCTTGATATGTCACTTTGGATAAGATTTCACTGAAAATTCCTGGCCAAATACTATTCACACTTTCAATAGTTGGTAGCTGAGTGAAATGAGTAGCTATGCCCTTGTTTTTCCCTCCTCTGAGACAGAATCTGGCCTGCAATGGTCAGCAGTGTGAAGAAGGTCCCTCTGTTTGTACTCCCTTTCTCTGAGTCTGCCTTAGGCAGTTCTGATAGCTAGTTCAATGCTACAACTGCCCATTTCCTTGGCATAGTGTCCCAGAGAGCACTGGCCTAGCTGCGTGGTTCTGGATGCTGATGTAAACCTGCGAGAGCGAGTATCCCGCAGTGTTCCAGGTACTGCTTAGAAAACCAATTTATTTATTTACTTTTAATGAATTTTACCAGGAAGCATTGTTTACCAGGAAATTTATACCAGAAGGTAATAATGTACTGTAAGTGGATGTGGAAAAAAACCCCACAGATTTGCATAGTTTCAGCTACTACTCAGTTGAAAACAAGACCTGTACAGTTTCCAGATAAAATACATATATTGACTCAGAGAACGCTCTATACTCCTGAAGCACAAAGTTCTTTAAATAAGATAGAGTTGAATTTTAATGTTTGTTGAGACAAATCCCAAATCAAGCTAATCTACTGTTAAAAGCATATAACCAATTTCTGTGTTTCTTAGTGTCACTACTGGTAAAGTTATGTGTTACACCTGAATCACCATTCATCTTGCTGCCCAGAAAAAATGTTTTTTGTTAAGGAATGATATACTTTTCTTTAAAAAAAATATTTAAACAAAATATGTGAATGTCTGAAAAAAATGTATTTTACAAACATGGTTATTGGGAAGGAGATCAAAATGATTTAACTTGATGGAAGCTGCAACAAACCTTAATACAACATAAATAAGATGAAAAAAATAATCAGATTGCCTACACCACTTGTAGTACCACTATTGCTGGAAATTCTGTCCCTCAGGTGAGCAGACTGTTAGGAGCAGTTTTGTGACTTTGCACAGTGCAGGAGTCCGTGCTAGATAATGTCCCGAGAACTTCCCTATCATAGGATTCAAAATTTCATTTAATTCTATGAACTTGCACAGCTGCAAGACAACAGAAAAAATGTATATTCTATTCCACCTGTACTGAGGTAACTTAGTAAAAATGTATTTTTAATTTTTTCTTTGTTATATACAAGAGTAATACCCATTCTCCTCCCTGAAACAAGATAAGCTTAAGTTGCCAGGACATCATATTTGGTCAGAAAGTAGTTTATTTTTGCGTTAACATAATGCTGCCTTTGAACTTCAGGGTTGATGAGTTGTGATACAGCCAGAAAGAGCTGTCTAATCTCTCTAAGCTTTGTCTTAATTTACATGTTTTGGTAAACTTGTTCAAGAATTAGCCCTATGGTGGGATAATCATTCATGACTCCTTGAAATGGAAATGTCAGGTTTGTCATGCTGGCTGTATGGATGAAGCTTCAGTTTCAAAACATCTATTTATCTCAGCTTGTTTGAAAATTATTCGCATCATACTGGGTGGCTCCCAAGATGGATCTAACTGAATTTCCCAAAGATCATGAAAGCACCGACATAATAGTTAATAAGTAAGTTGAGTTGGGATCCTGCCCTCACTGAATTCAGTGGACAAAAATCACGGCTTGACTAATAGTCACCTTCTCCTACAGGCTTACAGCCTCATGTTTTCTTCTAATGAACAGAGTGTAGACATGCAATTCTATTCTGAGCTACCACTGAAAAAATTAAAAAAAGCCCCAGATTATTTCCCCACCATATACAATATCATTTTGCTATATTCGCATATCCAGTTCAATGAAGTGAATTAAATCATGTGGACTGTGAATTCTGTTAAGATTGTTGTTGGGGCAACAGAGGGCAACTTTCATAGATCGGTATATGCCCAACAGACTTGTATAATAATAATTAAAAAAAAAATCAAAAGGCACTGAATAGATCACATATTAGGTCCATTGCATATGAAATCCTAGACACAGCAGCTCCTCTCATCATAGTTTGATCATGACTTCAGCTGTAAAGAATGAGATGCTCGAGACCATATGTGAGAAATTATTTTCACCTATGCTTTCTACTAATTTTTGTATGCAAATAATGGCATTTGATTTTTTTTTAAAAAGTGTCTTTATACATGTATCCAGGGAGAATTTAAGGACAAAAGGATGAAAAATTATCTTCATCAATCTGCCAGATAAGGGAAATAGAAGTTGTTACAGCTTAAAATTTTATGCAGGTTTTATTAGACTCCATAGAAGCTCCTCAATAAAAGATTACTTTTCAGCAACAATGGCTGGAGATATAATCCAGAAGGTGAAGATATCATTCAGATCTTATTGGCATTTTACATATTTAGGCTGTCTTTTGCTATTTAGTTAGAGAGTCATATAGGACTCTATGCATAAATAAGCAGTTTTGGAAAGTAAAGCTAAATTCTCTCTGTAGTTGCTGAAGGGTATGTTATGCTAGGAGGATTCAGAAGAATAGAAATATGGTCAGTCTCTATTTACTTCATAATATTTGAGCTGCATGAAGTGAATATATATCCCCAATCAGCAATTTAAATGCAATTTCTGACACCATGTTATTATAACCTCTTTCAAACACCTAATAAAATATTGATTATATTGCTAATCATATCCTTAGCGATACCATCTTTCCAATGTATAGACGCTTAAGTATGATTAAGACCACCAATAGCATCATGCACTGACTTTAAAATCTTTGCAGTATCCTTTCTTTTTACTAATCGCTTTCTAATATCCAGATCAAATTTTTCCTTTCTTAGCTTTCATTCAATGACTATAATTTATCAACACAAATGGAGAAATGTTTATTTGAGATTTTTCTCCACAATCACAATCACACATTTAACAAAACTAACCAGTTCATTAAATCTTTGTTCCTTGGAATTTTCTATCAATTCAGCCCATAATGTTTTAGTTCTTCCCTATCACTCTTAAGATCTTGATAGCTTTCTGAAGAGAACATTCACTACATTACAGATGGACAATGTCTAATGCAAACATTGTCTAAACACAACATTACTCATGGATATGAACTTAATTCTCTAATTTGTGTACCTCTTTTCTCCCCTCTGGCTGCCTTCATTTGATTTTTCAAAGCAAATAGAAAAAAATAGTATTTGTTTAATTACATCTTTTATCGTTTTACTGAGTCAATCTAATAATTCACTTTTTGACATTTTACCGTTTCATCCTCTAAAAATAGTAACAAAATTAATAAGCACTCTCTTTACTGGCTTTTGGACAGCTAACAACTCATTTAGTCAAAGCTTAATTTGCTGCAGTTTGTTGAAGTCCATAGGAATAACGTATTTTGTTAAAGCTAATCAAGTGCCCATCTGTTTCCAACCTCAAGAATAATTTATCCTTCTTGGCTAGATAAACTTGTCCTTGTTTGCTGATTTCTTAAGCCTTCAGACCAACCTATTGATTGTATCATCGCTGAACTTCTACCAGGGGTTTTAATTTTGCCAGAGAAATGAGACAATCATTAAGAATAAGGTTATATGTTCCTGTCTAAGAGACTGTCAGGCCTTATGCAGGGGCCTGGTTAAATTGAAAAGTTCACTTTAAAAAAATAAACAAACTAAGATGGCTTAGCAGATTTCTGTCACACTATTCTATTCTAATGTAGTTTAGACTTCCCAGTGGTCTGTATATCCTATATTTCAGAATTCAAAGAGGTAGACACGTTCTCTTAGTTTACCAGAAATCTTTTCCATGGACCTGACCCCACATCTACTGATGTCTATGAAAATACCAGGACAAAGTCTAAAATGAGTAGAACCAAACACAGTACAAGAGGAAAGATTCTGACATTTCATTCTATATCTGGCTATTCTCATGTAAGAGCATGTATCCTTAATATATTATCTATGTATTAATAAATGATTTTCTATAAAATCATTGGTTTCTAAGAAGATTTCAGTGAATAATTTTAGAGGATGATCACTTTGATGGGGAAATAAACTATCTCTGCTGACAAAGGTTGGGTTTAGCAAGGCATAGATCAAATTCTTCAACTTTGTTTACAATGTTTAAAAAAAAAAGTCCATCAATTTTCCAGGTTGCTAGCCACAACCGTATGTAATGACAATAAATACACCATTTATTTAAATCCAAAAGCATTTCAAAAGAAAGCACAATTCTCAGTGGCCATGCCTACGAACAGGTTCTATTTTCCTTAGCTGGATTTGTTTCTCTAAGTTGAATGATTTTTTTTTTTTAATTTTAATGTTGAATGTGTAAAAGAAGTGTGAACATTACATTGTGATTTTGATATTCCACTTCTGATCCTCTTTTAACATGAGGTACTGACTGGACACCATTCTCAGAAACAGAAGAAAAATCTAGAGAAACCACTGGGGTTTTCAGTATTTCAGGTAGTCGTAGCAAAAAGAGGCAAGTGTCAGATTAAAGAGGAAGGGTTGGAAACCTTAGAATAAGTTCAAACTTCCTCCTTTGGTTGTTTTTTTTTCCAGCCACAGCTCTTTCTGAGACCTCATGATTAGAAAATTGAGGCCGCTGCAGCATTCACTAGCTAGGTACAGCATTTACATTTAATTTTCTCTTATCAGAATCAAACTAAGTAATTACTTCTGTGTATAGGGTTCTGGTTGTAAGGAGTTTGGTCTCACTGCAAGCTGGCTGATTTAACTGGCTATGCACTAGGGTCCTGTTGAGAGGCTTTAGAAAGCCTGTTGTATTACATTTATACTGTACATTTGCTAACGTCAAAACCCCAGTTTGTGAAATAAGAATTTATTTCTAACTAGTACTCATATAAATAAAATTTATTTCTGGAAAGTAAACACTAAAAAGGAGAATATAAGGGTTTGGGGGATTCGTGAGTACTAATATGATGGGGAAAAAAATGGTGCCACCCCCTTGTAGAATAGAGTTCTAAAAATTCCTAATAAGTACGTTTTTATCATTTCTTATTCAAGATACTATTCTGCAAGGACTTAGCTGCATTGTTACTTTGTAAACACAAGAGGTTCCAGCAGAGAAACTGCTTAATGGAGAGAGAAAGTCTGAGAGAAAATCCTGGTGTGGAAGAAAACACACATTAGGCTGATATCAGACTATTTTGCCAGCATCCTCAATGTCAACGTATATATTTATTTAGCCAGATACACTCAAGTTAAATATTCAATATCTAACCTGAGATCTGCATATAAATGCTGAAAATCCATCAAGAATCACCTAAATGTCTGGAAAGCATATACCTTAAATATAGTCAGTTTTAAATAGAAGGAAATCATAGCAAAAAAAGAATTTTCTGTAGAGGCTTCCACAATTCTCTAGCTCTAGTGGTTTTCAGCAAAGAAGTAATATCTGCAACAAGTAACAAATGGTTTGTACCATCAGCAGCTGGAGGAACGTAAAGGAACTATACAAACCGTTCCTCTGTAGCCCTCTACTGAGAAGAGGAAAACTTCCAGAAGAGAGAAGGAAAATGCTCAGAGGTTTCTGACATTCAACAGCGTTGGGAGGATTCAGATTCAGAACAGAGTAGTGAACATTTGTGTAGATGTTTTTAACAGTTCCTACTCATTTGCCAGCAAAAAAAAAACATTAATACTAAATTTAACTCACCACAATGATACTTGGCTAATCTTGCAAGCAATCCTAGTGCCCATGTAGAGCTTTGAAAGAAATTTCTAAAAAGGAAGATTGCTTTAAATGACAAATAGCAAAAGATAAATATACTATGCATCCCTATGTAGTATAAATGTAGATAACCTGGAGAGGTTTTTAAATAAGTATTTTTAAAATTTAACATAATCTGATTTACAAAGCCGTATTAAAAGGTCAGAACTAATGAGTGTCTCACAAGAAAATAATGCAAATTATGCGGTAGAAATCTTGCCAGTTTTAATTGCAGCTGACCATTATTATTCTAGATAAATAGCCATGTATTCAAATACACCTTATTGACAGATCGAATGTGTTGCTCGGTTGTACAGCAGGGCAATGAATAAACGGAATGAAAAAAGAAGTAAAGTGAGCAGATATCTGGCATCAAAAGAATGGCTCTGTGGGATACAAACAAGTAAAACATGGGGATGAAATGAATTGGAACTGAATCTATTTGCATTACGGATTGAACACAATGTGCTCACAGCAGGAAAGCAAGAAACACTTCACTGAACAATAGCAAAATAAGTTGAATATCCCAACAACGTTTTTATTTTCCAGAAATGAGCTTTTGTTAACTCTTCAGCCATACTTTTTTTCACCAAACCTTAAAAAAAAGAAAATCCTGGTTTGCATCTCTATTTTCAAGTCATACCATAGTTCTAAATATGCTCAAGTGCTATAGAAAAACTGGCAGTTCTTACAGCTTTTCAATTACATATTTCCTTTGAAACATTTTAAACAACAGGCCTAGTATTGTGCTCCCACTTTCTCTAATAGATCTCTTAGCACATGGAGAACCATTTCACACATTTGTAGGAGTAAACACTTAACATGAAGAAGGTTGAAAACCAGTTTGTTTAAATGCCATGCCATTTTCACATACTTAGAAGAATGGTAATATAATGTTTTATCTTTAAAATGGACCATAATTTATAATTAATGTAGCACACTAGAAAAAAAAAATAAAAAATTCTATTTGTTTAGAAAATGTCATGGCATACTCTGCCTAGGGTTTATCTTCTGTTCTAGCCTCTTCCTTCTGTATTACTCCTGACACATAAAGTGTGCTCAGCTTACTAGTGATTGGAATTTTAAATCCATCTGTGAGACTGGAATTGGTGGAAATTTAACACTGCATTCAACACATGCAGAATGAAACAATTAAAAAAAGAAATCAAACACCACTCCCACAAAAAAAAAAAACAACCCAAACCAAAACCACAAACCAAAACCCAAAAAAACCCAAACACAGGAAATATTTTAAATATGTTGGTAATTCATAAGATCGACCAGAGCCTAGATACCTGTGTATTAGGTATTTTGCTACTCTTCTTACTGACAAGAGGTATGATGTGGGTAATGCCCAGATACTTTCCTTAAAAGATATACAGAAGACATACCTTTCATCCTCCACTGAAAATGAGATTTATGTAGAACCTAAATGCTATATAGACTTTCTACTTCTGTAAGAGAGAAATTTTACTGAAGAAAAGATCTGTAGAACGTCATTTGTTTACATATTTATCAGGAAAAACTAAATCTGAAGAAACCCAACTGTCCCCTGATATTTTGAGTATTTCATGTTTGACATCGTTCCTGGTGCAGCACCACCTACCTTGTCTGGCATTTATAAATGTGAGAAAATTTACAAAAGCAATCATCCTAAATTTGAGTACAGGAAACAAACATGAAGGAATAAAATTTATCCCTTTATCTATTCTAATGATCTACCTATACAACTATAATATTTTTAATGACTTTCATTAATGTTTAAGAGATCATAATCCCTCCTTATCTGACAGATCTAGGGCTATTTATACTTGAAGTGCCCTTTTTAACAGAAATGCTAATTCCGAATGTGATTTAGGAGAATTTTGGACCTGACTACCAATCCCATATTTGGAAGAAATCTATTTCTTTTAACATAATGAAATTTGTAACGCATTTTGATGCTCACTGTTTATTCACATTTCTATCCCTCAATTTCCCATTTAAAGAATTGGGGAGAATAAGTTTTTAATACACAACTATTCTTTACATTATGACTATTTCGCATGCACAAACCTGAAATTTGTGGAACAAAACCACAGTGAGTTGTTCAAGCACTAATGAAATAAACCCTTCATGATTTTAAGATCTACATGATGTCATGTTATTGTTTTATGGCTATATTTATTTTAAAGTACATTTTTACATAATTATGATACTGTGAAAATGGATACAGTGATATTTCAATAGAAACTTGACAAAACATCTATGGTATGAGAAAACAAGCCTTTTCCCCCACTATTTTATATATTTAACAGTTTATGTTCAATTGCAGGATTGAATCTTCTAGTAGCCTACAGTAAATATGAAATAATATTGAAGTAACAATGTCAGCCTCACAACTATTCTAAATGAGCTAAAGGCTTGATTTATTCAGAGCTCAGTATAGTCTTAAATATAATATTCTTTATATTTTTATTTTAAATGCTTGTGTGTATAGATATGTATACACACACATATATACGTATATAGAGACAAACACTAGTATTTCCTCTGGTAGGACTAGGACATGATGAATTTCATGTACGAGTATCTGAGACACAAGTGGAATTTACAGTGGTTCAAATAGACACCCGAAAATAATTCGTTGATCTTATATACTCAGAAGTCTACGGATTGCATAGTTTAAGACTGTTTTACTAGTACAATGATAATGTTGGCTTTGTTACTGTTGTTTTGGGATGGGGTTTGTTTGGTTTTTTTTAGGTTTGTCTTGTTGTGTTTTGGGGGTTTGGGTTTTTTTTTTTTACACTTTTTTAGGTAATGAAAGCATTCATCCTTACCCTAGAAATTAATGGGAGAGTTTTCTTTGTTTCAAAGAACGGCACCAGAATCAGACAAATGCTTTTGAATAGGTTGTTTGAAACTTTTCAAAAATACTTTATACAAACATGATTAACTAATACATTCGGTAGAGATGACTACCAAAAATCCATGGACGTATTTTCTGGTAGGATGGTCTTGCAGGATTTTCCCCATGAAGTTTTTTGTAACTGTTCTTAATTTAAATATGGGTAATCGTGATCCTGAATGTTGTTTAAATTATTTTTTTAAAGCATCACCTCGTTTACTACCAAATAAAACCTACAGTGTTTGACATGGTGAATCTACTCAATATGTTTATTTCCCTCTGTTTACCCATCTACTTTAAAACTCAGGAGCTGAACTTTTAACTTTACTTAGTTGCTGTTAGCAGAGTCACATCAATTTACGCTGCTTGAGGATCCTACCCTCCATACCAGTTCCTTAAACATTTACAATACTTACTCCATGGCAAAATGTTGAATTTAGCCCATGTTGTAACAACTCTGGACTTTGTGCAGTTAGAACATTTGTTCACAACACTCTCTACAGCTTTCCTTTTATTTTTTCTTATGGTGATTGAAGGATCTCCACCTCTCTACCCCGCCACCATCTCCCACAGTGAATCTGTGGCAACAGTAAAGAATGTAAAAACCAAGGCAGCCCCAAAAAACCACTCTGAAGGAAAGATAATTAATTCTTCCAGCATGAGAAACTATTGTTGATTTTAAAGCAGAATCACTCTCCTGGCAAGTCATTTTCCCCTGATCTACACTGTGTATTAAAAGACTGCTACATTACTGTCTTGCAGGAGAAATTGTCTTCCTCAGCTGTATAAAATGTGATACTCCATCAGAAATTCTCTTTTGATCTCTATATTTTTTTCTTCTTATACTTTATCAATGTAAGATACCAGCATATTGATGCACACACCATTTATTCACCTCCTAGCAACTTGACTTCTTAAGTGTATTTCTAACAGTCTGGCTTAGCCTTGAGTCAGAATGAAGGAATGATGAGTAGCATCCCAGGTAAACTCATTTGTGGGGGGGTTGGATTTTGTTTTGTTGGTGTGGGTTGTTCGGGGTTTTTTGTTGTGGTTGGGGTTTGGGTTTTGTGTGCTTTTTTGAGGGAGTTTGGGGGGGGGTTGTTTGGTTGGATTTTTAGCTTAAAACCGATCAAACAGTGCTAATTTTAACAGTGTAAATTAGATGGAACATTTCCATCAGGGGGCATTCTGTAGACAGAATTTGATTTGGTTGTCCCGCACTGAAAAGGAAGAGCAGCTTTATGGCTTCCAGGGTTGTTTTGGTGCAAACAGAGGACTCTAATAATGGACTGTTTCAATTTGAGATTGATGTCAATAATGAAGAAAATTTAGCAGAGACAGGGTTGAGAACTGTCAGTGAACAGCATAGATGGCTGCTATTCCAAACAAATTTGAGATGGACAAGATACAGTAAATCCTGACCAGATTCCTGTGTAGAAACAAGGGTAGCTTATATTAAAAAAAAAAAAAAAAAAATGCAGGCAAATACTCAAAATCTCTGGCTATTAATTTGCAATTTCTCAAAAATTAGTAAAAAATATAACTATAGATGATGCTATTAGGTAATCGTTTCATGAAGACTTGCAAGAGAAATCCACAAGAAAAAAACGCCAAAAAAATAAACCAAGACAAAAAAATCCCACTCACTTCCAGAGAAAAACTATGATAAGATAACAAAACCAAACAACAGTTTACAGAAGATCACACCTTTGTATTTATTTTGTTTGCAAACCTTGAACATTTTTTGGGGGAAAAAACCAAAACAAAACCCAAAACAGCATAACCACAAACCTCCAAAAGGCAATTAAAGGTCTTTCTGTCCAATTCCTTTGGTTCATTCTACAGAAATCAAAGAACTGAAACATCTGATCATTTAATTTCCTGCCTCCTTTTCCCTGCTTCTGTTGCATTCTATCATCATCTTGTCTTTTACTCCCCTATTATTCCCAGTTTTCTACTCATTGTTTCCTCTGCTCTTGTGTGTACAGCCCCTGTCAGGACAGTTTTCCCAATGCTCTCAATAACTGAGTGCATATTTGTACCAGAGGAAACTGAGTTCTGGGCAGTTAGGTCAGCCCATGAGCCCAGGATTTTCATGTGGGCTGTGCCAAATCACCCAAGGCACCTCTGGCACTGCTTTAAAAACTACAGTAACTCCAGAACTGTCACACATGTAAAATTCACAGGATTCATAGAGATTCAACGAACCAAAAATCAAAGCCAGAAAAAATAAAGAATTTTACATGAAACTTGCATGACAGAACAATTAAGTCCTTAATGGACAATTTAAAAAGTTGAATTAATTCAAACGCTCTTACAATGTGTGCTTTGATAAGGGGACATTTGAAATTTTAGGAGCCCTTAAGTATAACAGTTTTACTGTAATACCCTAGGGAAGTTGTCCCTCACCTACTCGAAGATGAATACTATGTAATGAAGGACAAGGCTTCTCAGCAGGCCAGTCCAAGTATAGGGAATAAACTGCTTAGGAAATTAAGAATCACCTGCCTCGGGTGCAGTGCAATTTCACTGTTCGCAAGTTCCCTAGACCGTATATCAAAGTAAAGTTCTTATAAACAAAACCCGATCAGAAAATCACATATCATTTCAAAATAAAAATACTCCACTTGATTTGCTGCTGCCTCTTAGAGGAAAAGATTGAAGTGTTATGACAACCATTAAATAATACTATATAGCATCCCCTGACAGGTGCTGGGGTACCCTGCTGGGAGGTGACGTACGTGTACATTCTATTCCATATGTCCATTACAAAATACCAAGCAACTCACATAACTAATAAAGATGGCATGAATGTTGACATGCATATTACATTTTAACAATTACAGTTAGTTAGGAAAAACATTATATTTGCTGCTGCTTCCTCACTGGATGGTGTCTGCCCAACTCAGCAGGCATATGGCAGTTTACAATTCACCTCACAGTCTATTGTTCCCTTCCTGCAAAAGGGCTACAGTCACAAGTGTTTACTTTAAAACTCAAACATTCAACTGAGAATTGAATGGCCCATAAAGAGTCTAGAGAGTCTATTCACTATGTACCAACATAAGAGTAAGAACAGTAAGTGATAAGTATGTACTTTCTTCTCCCACCCTTCTGGATGTGAGTAGCCATTGTGTGAGAAAGGGAAGAGAAAGCGGCTGCAGGCGCGGCTGACCCTCCTGCCTGGCAGCTACACACGCAGGCAGAGCTGCTACCTGCAGGAGGCTTGTTGTTTGCCGTTGCTCCACAGAAACGGCAGAACCTGGCTTTGCTAAAGAATGGTGCAATCATGCAACTCACAAATGTAATTACCTGCTACCCCTCCGCACAGACCTTGCAGGAAATCCACCACCTCCAATAACCATAGTTTTTATTCAGTTGTATGTTTGGAGAGCTACTCCGACGGAAATTGTCCCTCTACTAAAATCAATTAAACTACACAGCTCTTTCGTGATTTTGCAGCGTGACTTCTTGTGCTACAGTGTATCCTGTAAGATCAGTTGGCCATATCTGAATGTGTTACCTTACAAAGTACTACTAAGCGTGAGGGATGGGATGGGGTAGCTGTGCTCTTCAGAGCTGCTGAAACATTTAAGTATTTGAGGTCAAATGCTGATGTGAATTTTAACTGAGGGGTAGAAACACTAGTGAAAACTGCCTTATTTTCAGCAGTGACAGCAGCTGAAAAAAAAAATCCATGTTTTCCTCTTTTCTAGTTTAATTGTTGAGTGAATTAATGTGGAATTTCAATACTCATCATCATTAAGCTTTCATTTGCATGGCACTACCCAATGTTTTCCAGTCCTTTTTACTGTACCTCCATATTGGGCCGAAACCAAAAATTCTACAGAACTGCCTGAATTTTTTTTCAATTACCTGCAGTATGATGCCGTATTTGTTATGTGCCACCTCATTTCATTTATCGGTATTTATTGTCCTCCAGCTGTCAGCATCAACGCTCATTTTCTACCTGCTAGCTGCCAAGCTGCATTTCTAGAGTTGTTATGCATCTACATTTCACCCACAGTGTTCTTTTCATCATTATTTGTAGTACCATCTCTAAACATGAAATCTAACCTTCAAATGTCATGCAATTATCCACAAAAAGGTACCTAAATAACTAAATGTAGGGTTCTTCGCTCGTCTCTTCAGACAG
This sequence comes from Falco cherrug, assembly GCF_023634085.1. Lineage (NCBI taxonomy): Eukaryota > Metazoa > Chordata > Aves > Falconiformes > Falconidae > Falco > Falco cherrug. The sequence continues at coordinate 46,023,294 of NC_073705.1, forward strand.
ATTTGATTTAGTTTGACATGTCATGAAAATAATATCCAAGTGCACACTGAAACTAACAAGCAAAAGAAAATATTTACTCTGTTCCCTCAACCAGGCCACATCAGTGACTGTTATTGTCAACAATATTATGTTGTTTTATCCCTCTTTTTCCTCTTTCCTTAAAGAGAGTTGAACTTGCAGTATTTCCAAAACAAACAGTCACTCAGCAACCTACAACCATAATATTTACTTGTTTAACACTTTAAAACATCAGCACACCCTGCTTAGAATACTAAAAGCTATTTAGAAATGTAAACAATAACAGAAATCAGCACTGCCTTCAAGCAAAACAAACAAACAGCAGTTAACAAGAATATAATCTCTGTGTATTCTATGGCAAATTGTGTTCAGAGACACAGAGGTGAGAAATCCTAATGGAGTTTAAATTTTGACTGGTACCTGTTATACCACCATTTAAAATTTATCATGGACCAATAAAACAATAGAACAGCCAAAGCACCCCAGGCTTTGAGTCTAATTCAAAAATAGACATGCCTTCCCTCCGAAATGCTGTTGTATCAGAACATGGTGTAGGGTTGTAGGTACTGGTGATTGAAGGACAGAATAGAATAGATTTGAGGGTAGTATTTATTAGAACAACTGGCAGGCTGGTAAAAAGCAAACATTATTTTGGACAAACAATACTTTTCTCAGGTTTGAAATAAACTCAAATGATCTTTCACAACTGAAGGAAAGGGTTGGTTTGGGTTTTTTTGTTCCTTGATACTTGTCTACTTCTATTAAGATATTATTTCCACCAGCAGCCATTGAATTACCTGTGTCTGACACATTAATAAATCTGTAAAGGTCAGAGCAACACCGGGCCCAGGGCAGGCTTGCTTGGCAAGGAGGACTTCTTGTACACAGGGGCACAAAAAATGCAAGTAGACTTTATTTTATTTTTTCTTTGAATGCATGAGAACAGAGAAATGACACGGTAGTTTCTGCACAAGTTTTGGGAACAGAGTGCCTTATCAACATCGGCAGACACAAGCATTCATTAACTTTAATTCAGATTTAAAGAGATTAGGTCTGTTTGAACCCAGGGTCTGTCAAGTATATTGCTTCAGGAGCCTGCCACTGGTGTAGCTTGTGAATATCTATGAGAAGTATTGGTGCGATAACAAAACAGGACTGAAAAATGCAAGATGAAAATGCAGTTCAAAGGGAGGAAAGTGTCACCGCATCAGTATTCAGCAACTCAGTGCAAGTTTTTTTACCTTTTTATACTAGGAGCAAGATCTCATTGTTTTGTTATCATGTGCCTTTTAACCCTAAGTATTAGAGATTCTGTAATCCTGAGGAAATGAAATGCATATGATATTTTGAGTTAAAAGTGAAATTAAATGGCTTCTACTTGATTCCATGCATCACCCCCCAACACCCCCATGTTCAGATCCTCATTTTTATCTCTGTAGGTAAGCACCTCTTCCAAACTGTCACAGAACATTGTTAGTTTGGTTGAGGTGTCCAGCACAGTAAGAGGTTTTTTCCGACAAAACCTTATATTGCGGTAGGTATAGCCTATCTCTGGCTACATCAGTTCGAAGGTGATGCAGTTAGACTGACATACGCGGAATATTTCCTCTTGAAAAGGCACCGACATCTGTAAAAGGTCGTGATCAACAGCCCAAGGTAGCCAACAGCCACAATATGCGAAGACAGGGTCAGATCCAACACAGGGAAAATACAAAATACACCAAATCCATGAACTAAAACTACCATGATATACTGCTACTCTCCAGAAGCGCTGTGGATCATTTAGTGATTATGCATCTGGGAGACTGAAACAGTGCTTCTGTGAAGGAGTAACAGTCTTAGGTTTCTATGAAAATTCATGTTTTGAAGTCTTTATAGATCAATTTATGAGGTAAGCTACAGAAGCATAGTGCGAAGTTCATTATGTTCATCATAGCAAATGCACTTACTTGCACTGTTAAGGAATATTTATTTTTTTAATTTTTTTAGTACTTTTTATATCCATCCCCCTCAGAGCATTCACTATATTTTAGATATAAATTTGAGAAGATATATTGATTAATAACTGGTTTCTTGCTTTTGTAAAGAAAATGACAGCAAATTTTCTTGATAGTAATCAAAAACTGAGCGCAAGTGATGTTTTTATGCATGTTTTATGTGGCTTCAATCCTGCAACACTTCTGTCAGTGCAGTGGGATCATTCATTTTACATTTGGAAAATTCATATGAACAAAGGTTCAGTATTATGATATGTTAGAGTGTGCAAAATTAGCATCTTTAAGCCAAACAGGAGTCTCTGGTCTCCTTACTTCTTATTTAAAAGGCATTCAGTGAAGTGTTCACATCCACTCGGTTCTAATTAGCATACAAAGCACACCCAAGGGGTACATACCATGAAATTGGTGGCAGAATTCTTACTGTTTTATCATCTTTTTTCTTTTGCATCTTACAGGCCAGTGATTAAAAGGCTTGTAGAACAACTGTAAATCTCATTGAACCGTTAACCTTGAATATGCACTTCTTATGGTTCAAGCAATCCAATATCCCTGGTCGGATATTTCAGATAGTTACTGTGGTTATAGCCTAGTTAAGAGAACTTATAAACATTCAAAGATATTTTCAACATTTAATCCTAGTCTCTAATTCTTACTTTAACCCCAACTATTTGAGAGCAATGTGGTCCACAGAGCAATGCAAGGCACTGTCTCTTTCTCAGACTGCATGACATTGTTTCCTCCATCGCAGTCTTTCCCAGGCTGTAAAATGGGGATAGCTTGTCTTTACACAACACTTAAGTTTCCAGGCACAAATATGAAAGTATATATACATCTGCCACAAAGTAGGACTGCAAAGAGAAGAAATGAAAGAAAGAAAAGTTGATAGACATTAATATGTAACATGAATATTCTCAGAGAACAGATTTTAACGGCTGTGATAGGGTGTTAGATTTCAAAACAGAGGTCTCTTATCCCAAAGCATGAGCTGAAATATCTGCATCCAGATTTTACTTGTGTTTCCTGCAAACTTATGCAAAAGAACAGTTTTTCCCATGTGGAAATACTACGTTCATCAATTTCATTGTTTATTATTTTTGATTCATTCTAAAGATTATGTCAATAATATTGCCCTATTTATTATTTAGAGAAATTCTGAACTAAAACATATCATGGCTGAATTTTTGTGGAAAAGCAGATTCATCATATGCTCCTGAAGAGCACCCTTGTAGGGCTCTAGCCACACAACCTTCTAAAGAGACCTGTTGCTGTAGATTACGCTGCAAATTCTGGGAAGCATCTATGAAATACTGTGAACACAGAGCAAATGCAGTCACATCTAAGGAGTAAGTGAAATGAAGAAGCACTTGCTAATACTAACAACTTAAGAGGACTGTTCAGTGACCAGAAAGAGAGAACAAATAAAGCAAATGCCACACTTGAACTTTCCCTTTCCCTACCCTGTGCTTCTCAGACCATTCACCTCTCCACACTTCTATACAAAAATCCCGGGGCGGGGGGGGCGGGGGGGGGGGGGGAGTGGACAAGAAGAGAGAAAGATTTTGTTTGTTGTGGAGTTTAGTATTTTTTTTTTCTTGGTTGCTTTCTTGGACTTCATGTTGTTGTTTTGTTGGAGTTTTTTGTTTTGTTGTTGTTTATTTTTAAAAAATTGTGCAGGGGGTGTTCGCCAGGCTTAGCGTGGGAAGGCAGAAAAGTAAAAGCAGTAATAGAAGAATGCATAAAGATCAGTATTACAGAGTACTATCAGAGCTATGAGACTGCCCAGAGCTGGCTTATATTAGTTATCTTGAAGAAGTACAGCTCCTGGATGAGTAGTACCATGTCACAAGCTTTTATTTTTACTTCCATTAGAAAGATATTATTGGAACACTTGAATAAAAAATATGGACAGTTTTGTTTTCATAATGGCACTTGATCTGAACTCTTTATGGCACACAGTCTGTAAGTACCTCATTGCAGAAAAAATATTTCTTTTGATTTGCAGACTTTGAACAAAACACAAAAATATAGTTCTAGAGGAGAGATGACAGTCTCCCTGAAAGAATGACTTTGTACTCAAAATCTGCCCTTATGAATCGACATAGCTGATCATCATTAACTATTTGGGGATCTTTATACAGATAAACGCTTGGCTTAGACAAAGTGCCCAACCCATGTCATCTCTAGGGTGATTGCATTTGTTACCACAAGAGGGACTGATACAGTACGGGGAAGAAAGAGAGAAAAGGGAAGAAACTGTCCGATGTAATCCTAACCATTCCTCATTTCTGAGTCTTCTGGACTTTACTAGATTTACAAGCCAGCCTGAGTGCTGAAATTCCTCCCTAAAGGCATCATAATGTTTGGCCACTAGATGCTCAAACTGAATAGCAAATACTGTCTCCCATCTCTAAGCAGCTGAGCTATTGCCCCTCACATTCACCTTGGTCTGCTCCTTGAAATAAATAAATAAATAAATAAATAAATATTTTAAAAGTGCAATAGTACCAAAGTCTCTCTCATACTATAACAGTATCCTCCTAAAGGAAAGAACCAAGCCTGAAAGTGACAATGTGATGATTCATGTTTTATAGAAGCCAGAAGACTAGGGGGCAAATGAAGGTTTCCTTTAATACATTACAATAATGTACTCATAATACTTCAAATACTAAAAAAACTCTGGGCTTTTATGTAGTCCATATAAGCTGAATCCTCAGAAGTCAGTCATAAAATAAAGTGAAGCATCCAACTCTACTGCAATAATTGATGGGTCATTTTGAAACCACGTGTTATTTTCTCATGATTAGGATTTATTCATGTATTTCTTCACTCATTTCATAAAAGTTTAAAATCTCACTTAAAATAGAAGGAATCACAAGCTTTTCCATGGTGGGTGGTTAGATGACAACATAATAATACGAAATAGCCCTCAATTTTGCAACACAATGTGAGTCATATTTTTTAAATGTTAAATTACAGGTATTACAGGAAAAAGATCAAGGACAAGATGTACACTTTGGGTTTAGCAGACTCGATATGAGGAAGAGGTGTAGTAACATGAGTGGTCCATAAGTCTGTGATCTATGATTGGTACCTCCACATTCACAGTCCATGATAGACTTGTCTTTCATGAGTTGTAATTTTTAACTCATTTAATAGTATGATGTCCCCCAATATTGAATTTGACTAGTTTTATTAATTAGTCACACATATGAAAGACTAAGTCCTTTTTCTTGTTCTGATTCAGCTACTGAGTAATTTCAGACTAATAAATTACAGAGAATCTATGTATGGGAATAAGAAGTGAAATTAACTTTTGTACTCCCTTAAGCTTTCTTTACAGTCTTGCCTGTAAAGATTCAATGCATTACAGCAGTAACATGGTTTTGTTTTTTTTCCTTTTCAGGTAAAAAGTCAGAATTTTTTAATTTGATTGGTCCCTAAAGTGCTGTACTAAACAGAGTGGTTTCAGTCTACAACAAGTTACGCAGGAGAGGAAGTCTTACCAAACTAAAGGTCTACATTGCATGATCTAAAGTAATACACCCATTATTTTTCATAAATCCTTCTTAAGATGTTTAAGATTGCTATCAAAACATTCCAATCTTTCCCAAAATTTAGGAATAAATACCTTGAGGAGTTTGACCTTCCCTAATTTATGTGTCTAAGTTGCAAGAAATGACACATTGAAGAGGATACTGATTTTCTCCAAATTACTGTGGTATTAAGACTGATATGAAGAATTTGAGGTCAGACTTCTACATTTCATTCTCTGCAGTTATTCTCCCCTAGACGTTATCCTATTTAAGAAAAAGTAGAATATTCAAGTGGAAAGAGTAATACTTTTTCTAGAGTCCACCTTACTCTGCAGTAACCCCAAGTTCACTTCCACTGCTGTAATAAGTCATGTTACATTTCACACCTTTTTGCTATGCAAATTAAATCCTTGTACAATTGTATCCTCTATTTCAATATGTCAGAGGGCTGGCTCTGTATTGCACATTGAACGGATGTGTGCCATGTCCACTTTCAGAGTGGTGGCATTCTGTCTGCTCCGGGTCCCTGCAAAGGTAGGCAAAATGGAAGCCTCAAGAGAATATCTCAATGAATCACGTTATATTAAAGGGCTCATTAAAAATGTAATACTGTATAAAATTCAGCCTTAATTTAAGGGACAAACCAGAGTGAATTTCCAGGTCTTGCACTCCAAGGTATGGATTCTAGAGCTGTAGATAGACTGAAGGAAGACTCGGATGTTCTGAGCTCACCCAACTCTGTGAGAATGTCAGATACATATCTACATCAAGCTGATCATAACTAAAGAGACGACTACAGATGCAATCCAGACCTTGCCTGTAACACAAAGAAACAAACCAAAAATCTACAGATCACTCCACCTAATAGGAAAGGGGAACATAACCATGTTATTTTTGTATGTAAACTAAAGATTAATCAATTTTTGCTTTGTCTTGAAAGATATGTATATACTTCTGTCCAGTACACCCCAGCTTCTGCTTTGAAACCATTCTGCTGCCAGTCTCCAGTGCTCTGCAGAAAACACAATGTTTGAGTTCACCCCGGACATACGCAGGTGTGTATAGCTGTATATGCACAACTGTTCAGCTTTGCAAGTGAATTTCTCAAGCTTTGCAAGTGACTTTCTCTCACAGAGCTTAGCCCATATGTTTTCATGCACATGCAGGTCAGATCTATAACTGGAGAAAGCTTTTTTCATTTCCTGTTCGCACAGCAGACGACACAAAAAAATAGTTACGTGGCAGATGAATTTCCTGGCAGCGTTTGATTTGTCACATGAGTAAGACATCTGTAAATTCTAATATACTGAATTGATGTCAGTTGCTGACAAAAAGAGTTAAAGAACTCCCTCCAGAACACTGGCCAGTATTTGCATGTTTGGATGATATTATGTATGTACGGAGCTTTTTCAAGCTTCTAAATGGGATCTAGAATCAATTTGTATTTTCTGGAAGAAAACGGTTTAGAGTCATTCAATTGTTTCTTTTTAAAACTACCTTTAACAAGGAATGTCGACTTCAATATGCTTGGCACTGCATTGCAATGAGTATGAAAAAGATACCTGTCATCCACACAAAGCTGAACTTCTCCCCTTGTCCCAACCCATCACTTTTTCACTGTGGCATGTGGATTATTCTTTTGCTGTTGCGCATTCTGAGATTACAGAGGTGCTTGTATATCCTATGGCATTGTTTGTGAGGTGAAAGATGGTTTTAGGGTAAGTAGAGCATCCCTGCTAGACTGCACTTGCAGGAATTCATAGAGTGCTATGGAAAGTAATTTCAGCAGTGGAAAGCACTTTTCAAGAACTGAAAAGGATCACCTGATAAGTATTGTTCTGAAATTACTACTATTTGTTTTTCTAAATCATAAAGTTCTTTGCATTTGTCATTAAACTGCTCCCGAGAAAAGCATCTAACTAATAGTTCTTCCAAGGAAGCTTTCATAACTAAGTATTAGCATTTCTAGCATTAGACTTTTCATTTCAATATAACAATTCATCCGATTTAAAAGAAAAAAAGTTGACCCTATTAAAATTCAGTTAATGTCTAAGTATTAAGCAGCAGATTATCTAGAAGATCAAAGTTTACTCCTGAAACTCACCAAAAGATTTTAAAAGCTCAATCTTTGCACTTGTCTGGATTTCCAGGAGAACTTATATAAAAGATGATTAGTAGCTGATGATTGAGAAAAAGGCATTTCAGGGCTATTGCTATTCCTCCGGATTCTACTCATATGAATAGAAATAAGTACTGCTGCCTAATGCAGTCGTTTGTAACAGCATCTTATTTTTGTCACATGCCACAACCCATAAGTTAAAGAAGACAAACTCTACCAAGAAGCTATACTAATGAAGTAACTATTCAGTCAAGGAACCAGAAGAATAAAATTGGTTTAATGTTTTTAGAGCAAGAAATTAAAATTTTAAGATTTTTTTTTCCTTTGTTAATGGCTAAGAACCTTCATAAACAGTTAGCAGCATTATTCCTTATGACACTGACTGAAGCAGAATTTCCTGTTATTCATTTTCAAGAACTTTCCATTTCTATTGGAAACGAGTAAATGAAAACGTTTATTTAAAAGAAAATTCTTGAGGAAAACAGACTGTTTTGATGAAGTGTAGGTCTTTTGTCTAATAAATTTGTCTGAGGTCTTTGGAAAAGAAAAAATGCTTGATGTTTGCAATTTGACACACATTTTTGCTTTTCATTCACCATCACTCCAGATGTTATGCAAAATACAGCCCTTAATTTGTGTGCTACTCCATCTCTGCATAGATTTAACACATTAACTTTTACAATCATATCAGATCCACAATTTCAGAGACTATTATAGGTATGTAAGGACCATCACTGTGAATGCAGTGAAAAAAAATTAAGACTAATATATCAAAGGAAATACTGAACATATATCTTGGTGAATTGCCACATTTTTAAAAGCTACAAAGAAAGTGCAAACCCAGTGAAAAATTACTCTTTTTGAAAACAAAACAAAAACCAAATCCTCAAACAAACAAAACAAAACAACAAACCCAAAAAAACCCAACCAAACCAAACCAAGCCAAGGACCTTAGGAAAAGCACAGGAATGATTGCACATGGAAACCACTGAATTGCAAAACTTGAATGGCCACTTTATGTTCAAAATTGAAGGTAGACCCAGTTCGGATAACAGATCCTAAAAATGATAACTGGCAAAACAGATGATTTGTCAGTCTTCAAAAGTGACGAACACAGGTGAGGTTTGTTTACATTTTCTAGCTACCATGTTATGAGTTCTCAGACAACTGAGACAAGGTGAGGTAGCTGTCGTAAACTGATGGTGCTTTGCTGACTCCCAAGCCAGCTGCATTGATTCACACGCATTGAGCTTCTGGCCCACTGTTTCATCTGTTAATAAAATTTTAAAGTTTATTTCTGCCACGCTGATGAGGCAGAATTCCAGTCAAGTTACACTCCATTAAATGAATGCCATCCATACACAGTTAAACCAAGCCGTTATTGGGCCTTCACCATAAAATTACAATAAACTTAACTAATACCTACTCCATTCTGAGAACTAATTAGGTTTGCATAAGATACAATCTGACTCAAGAAGAACATCTCTGTAGTAATCACAGGCTTGTTTGTTTGCTAATTTTGCACTAAACTGACATCGCTCTTTTGTGACTTGTTGCAGACCAGGTCCTCAATGCAGAGACTGGTACAAGCGCCACTCTACTCTTTCCAATGGATGCTTCCTAAACAGCTGCACCCTGTTTAGCTTTATCTATATTTCTGAAGCTCTATCACTGGAAAACTTATGAAGTGTAGAAACACCCAGAAAGGCTCACCTTGGATTTGGGCATGTTAAACTTTAGCTGTAGCTACTTCACGGGAGCATGTTTCAGAGAACAAAGCGTGCAAGCAGGCATATGCAGCCAGGAACACCTGCACATGCCCAAGCAGATGGGGGCATAATTATATGCGTATACAGTTACCTCAAAACCCCATAAGGTAGAAGAGTATTATCCTCACTTTGCAAATGAGAAATGAGAGGAGGAATAGCTAAAGGACAGTTTCTTTGCCATTCACTTGTATGCATTTGAGACATTCTGACTGGCTGAGTTAGGCATTATAAAAATTAATACAGCTGATTGATCGTCAGCAAGTCAGCCAAGCTCCTAGGCAGAGATAGCAAGGCCTCCCATTCAAGGTTTCCATCAGAAAACCACCCTTAATCTCTTTTCTCTTTTTAGGCCAAAGAGAAATTGTTGCAACTCCACAGGAAAAAAAAGAAAATACACTAGATATCATAAGGAATGTCTGCATTGCAATGTTCTGAACTTTTTCAGTAGATGTCACAGATCCATCACCATTTTTCAGACGTCACAGTTAATCAATATAATTGGTCTCTCTGGGGAAACTGAAGTTTACCCTGGAAACTGAGTTAATGAAAAATATCTTTTTTTCACCTTGTGACACAAGGCAAGGTTTTTCTATTTCAGGTTTTCTGAAAAAACACGAAACAGAACTCAGAAAAAATATTTATCACCTAAACCACTGGAAAATGAACTTCTAAAAAAAGGCTTCACAGATAATTTGTGAGTAGCAAGAGTACTATTAAGAAGAAGCTGTAGTTAGGTCTTACATGTGCCACTGTCATATACAAAAGACCTCCATAACAAAGAGGAATGCAGTAAAAACGTTATTAATAAGCACTCATGTTCAGCTCCACACACAAAAAAGGTAGTGTTTTGGGTCTTTATGAAGAAACATTTCAAAAGCAGCTTATAAATAAATAATAATTTAGGAAAAACGTTTTGGGGGGGGGTTTGCATCTATCTGGAAATTCTTCATGGATTTTGAAATACAAGTGTTTCAAAAAGTTTTAAAATACTGTCAGGAAAATATGTTAGTTCAATTACATCAAGGTAACATCAGGAGCCTAAAGTTGGAAAAAAACCATTTTCAGCACTATAGAAAGAGGTAGGTTATATGCATGGTAATAATACAGGAAGATAATATTCTTTAGACATTGGCAGATAGATCTGGATAAAGGCAAACTTATTCTTGACTGTCTAGTTCCCATAGTCATACAATTATTTCAAAATCAAAGCCGCCATATATACAGATATATATATATATATACACGCAGGGAAAACTGAAAGTCTGACGCATCTTAACAGAATAGTCAGAGACTGATTCCTCAGCATGACAACAAACAGATAAAAGAGGCTGACCCATCTAGGCATTGTATTAGACATCAACTGAAACAACCCCACGCCCAACACCATGCAAAGATCCTGCATCCACCAGCCAGGTACAGCACTTCCACGGGTGCTCAGCCCTTCCTTGTAAGCCTCAAGTCTTTTCAACGTGAAAATTTTGCCCGGTCTAGTTTTCAAAGATCAGTTCTTTCTTCCATGCCAACAACATGTGGCATACGCTTTTTCTTCTGTCTCAGCTAATTATTACAACGAAGGTCTGGTGGCCCATGCAATGTGAGCAAGACCACGCTGTGCTGTATATGCTTAGCGTACGTATTACCTTAATTCAAGTTGCTGTACACTGAGAGCATAGGAATGGCTTATGTAAGCGCTTGCAGTCTTTATTTGAGCAGCAAGCAACAATACAGAAAAGTATAGAAGAAAAATTTGCAAGCTAATACCACCAAAGTAAATGCAGGTATGTGCAAGGATACTTTTTCCCCCTATTACTAGAAACTTGGCTATAGATTATGAAGCAAAACCACAACCCAAACCTACTTTGAAAATAAACCAAGATAGATGAACTCTTAGAGTCATACCTTAAAGTCCTGCTTTGTTAATAACATTTTGGTTTGCCTAGTATTAATTAAGAGAAAATAGCTAGCAACTATTTTAAGAGGGCTTTTTACCAATATTACACAAATAAGACTATTCAATATCTGGTCTGATCAGTAGTTACCCACCCAAAGCAAAAGAGGACACCAAAATTCCCCCCTAATTTGATCAATACCCTCTCAAAGACTTATTTTTCAGGAAAACAAGTGCGTTCATCACAAACATTTCCTCAGCCAATTCAGAAACCTAAACACACTCAAAGATAAAAATTCTCTTACCGCAAAGGCAAGACAACCTGGACAAAAGCTCCCCTGTTAACCTAGAACTTTTCACTCACCCCAGCACACAACACAGCTGTTCCTGGGCTGGTAACAAGGCACAGATGTATTTGTGTCCCACCCACTTAATGCCTTCTGGTGTAATATTAAGCCTTTGCAGGGAAAAACGGTAGTGTGAACTTTGGTTTTATTTTGGAGTAGCCTAATTGAATAAAGTCCTGGAAAACAGGTGCTTCCTGCAAATCCTGTAGCCTGCATGCATCTGTTGGATGAGCTGTGCTGCACAGGGGGTTACTGTTGTGCCCTGGAGTCAGCTGGGAAACACCTGCAGTGGAAGAAATACAGGAGATTGTGGTGTTGTAGTGTGCTGAGCAGAGATCACACACTGCTGCTCTTACTGCACTATCATTTTCGGGGGGGGGGGGGGGGGGGGGGAGGAAATAAAAGGTAGAAAAAACTTGTTTTCTGCCAGCATTTGTATTGTAGTAAGACACTTTGAGGCTAGATTGGGATATTTCCTATTCGTGCTCAGCCGCATTGGTGATACTTTTAAACTGCAGTACTTAGCAAACAGATGGAGTGGGCAGGAGACATAAAAATTCTTTATTTGGTTCATGGGTAAAGCAATTGTTTACAAGAAGGCATCTGAGTCATGGATGAGTTTTTTAAAAGAGGATTAAGACAACTTAAGAACTGGATAGGGAGCAAGCCAAGTAATAGCTGGGGTTGAAAATATAATACCAGACAGGATTTTCATGAGAGGAAAAAAATACAATCATATGATTAAAGAAAGTATTAAAAACATATTCACAAGGGCCAAATTAAGATTGCACTGACAATCTAGTCTTTTAATGTTTGCTCGTGCAAATATAATACTATTTTTGTAATGGAAAGGGGAGACAAAAGTGATTGCAGGGAGTAATTTTGTCATATTTTGTTTTGAATGCGATCTAGATACACACGTATCACTATGAATTTACTATGCATGGTTTATAATTCCGAGAAAGGACCATTTCTGAAGTATAATTGTTTTCTGAAATATATAGGTGACAGAGAACTTTAGCAGATATTCTAATTACTCTTATTAATGAGTAAAAAAGTTAATGCATGAGCAAGGACTAGACAGAGGATAGCTTATTCCAATATTACATACTGCAAAAAGGAACATTGTCTCCCCCCAGTATACTCACAGTTCCCAGGAATTACACTACAAAATTTTTAGTTGTCATATTTTGTAATATTTATAATTTTGCCCCATCTTTTCATGTCTCTCCATCTGATAGAGAAAGGAAGGGGAGAAATGGAGGAGAGAGACAAGAAATGTAGATAAATTAAGTAGAAAATATGTTTTTCTACAAGTTTTCATTATGAAATGAAACATTTTTACACTAAAAAACACCCATAAATAGTTATGGTCTTAAAAACAAAAATGTTTGACCAGTTCAAGTTGTAACTGGTTTCCTTAAGTAATGGCACACACAAATGTCAAGTAACTGACAGCACTGCATTATTTATCATTCACATACTTTCACATCTGGGGATAACAAGGAGATGAGTAGTAGTGAAAATGGAGCTGTCAGGAATATGTTGTGTCACACCAGCCTAATTTCCTTTAATATTCCTTACTGTCCTAGAGGCTTTGTCAATGGGGGAGAATAGAAGATTCAGATGTTGTAAGTTTTATCCAGTGTGTCCCAGAGGACATCCTCATAAAAGGGACAGGTAAACTTGGACTAGACAGTATTAGTGGGATGCATAACAGCATCCATATTTCACAGCTAAAAGAGAAGGATGTACTGAATTGGACTTGTCAGAGCTGTGCCATGGGTTCAGTCCTGTGCCGTGGAAGGAGGGTATGTTTGTTAAGTGTGACCTGGCAAGGACTTTCAGTACATGGAAGGAATAACAAGGACTTTCAGTGCATGGAAGATTCATTTTGATAAGCATGAGAAATGAATTGGAAAGGTAAGATGTGATTTCCCAGGGACAAGTGGAATGTGCCACACTTGGTCAGGCATAATGAATTTCACAGAACCTGGAGGAGGAACAATGGTCTGGTAGCACTTCTGCAGAAAACACTCTGTGTTTATACTGAATCACAAACTGAATATGAGTCAACAGTGCAATGTTGTGGCACAAAACATCCCTCATCCTTGCTGTAGATACCAGGATACAGCCTGATGTGATGCTGTTGTGCTCTCCAGGTAGAAGACTTGCCTCAGTGGGATAGCAGTGCCCTGTGCAATCATTGCGCTTCAGGAGGAGCCCAGAGGGATGGAGAGCCCATGGTAGGGCAACAGAAATGGTGAGGGGTCTAAGAAACCTGTAGAAAGGCTGAAAGAATGAGGATTGAGAAGATAAAATGAAAAATGGTAAGAAGCAACAAGTATGCAAAAGGCTGTTTGAAAGGCAATACAATGTTTTCCACACCCATGCAGACAGGACAATTGCAAGAAGAAAAGTTCATGTTAGATGTCCAAAACGCCCTTTAGCCAGAACAGATATCTGTTCAGAATAGATTGCCTCTTGTAAAGTTTGAAGTCTCCATACACACAGAAAGGTTTAATACATTTCTGTCAAGGATGCCACATGTTCTAATCCCATTCTGAGCAAAAGGGACTTCTTAAAGTCCTCTCAATCTATTTTTCCATAATAGGTTTAGTGATGCTCTGAAAATAACATACTTATGCTTAGACGAGACATGAAATGAGATGCAGTTGCATGATGAATTTCAGGAATGGGTTTAAACATATTTGGAAATGCACCAGAATTAGGAAAAAAATGGAGATTTTTTTTTTAAAAAGTTTGCTTGTTTGTTTGTTTTAAAAAGAGGTCTATAGATCTCCAATATCTCTATATTATTGAAAAGTTCAAAAATGTAATCATTCTCTCCTCTGATTTTCAAACTCTCTCCCTTGTTCGGAGGTGATCCTACCAAAGCAGGATTCAAAGCTAGCAGGAAAGCTGTCATATTTTCTCTTCAGCAAGAAGCTAAAGCCCACGGCCATAGTTCCTGTTGGCTGCAGAGCCGGACAAGAGGATAGATTCCAACCAACAGAAGCAACAGTGAGGAATTTTTTTTCACTGTTTCTACCATTTTTACAAAAATGGATATTATCTTATAGCATGGGAATGCTTTGTCACTGAATGAATCAGGGACATGCTAATAGAATGGCAAGCTTCTGTTTGTACACAGATATCTCAGTAATCAGTAATGATGTGAAAGCAAATATAGAAAACGGTCATGACAGTTAAATGGGACTTTGTTGAAATATGATATTTTTTTTTAAATTGTGGCTGAGTCTGGCAGCAAGTTTTTAAGCAGGATTTCAGCCAACATCTGAAAAAGTGTGTATCAGGCAGCCCTGGGCTTTTAATTTAATTTATATTAACCAAGCCTACTTGGAGTTTTCAAATTGATTCACCACCACACTTTGAATATTCTGTGACAGAAGCAATGCATATTAAAGTAGCTAAAGTTCTCCTTTCAGCATGCCTAATTAACTGTATTTTTGTCAGAGGCAGCAGCAAAACATTGGAATACATATATATGCATTCTGGACACTAAACAGCGATCTTGAGAAAAAAACCCCAGCTGTGACTATCTGAGTAAAATTTGTGACTTAGCTATGATGACATTGGCTGTGTCCTTTTTTCATCACAGTATATTCAAGTGTTTTTCTTTTTCAATAATGTCAATAAAATGATTAAAAGTTCTCAATTCTCATATATCCGTGTGGTCATGTTTGTGTTTAAATTCCGTAACAGTCTTGAAAATCAAGAGAAGATTCAAAAACATTGTCAGTGGTGGTTTGACCTTGGCTGGACACCAGGTGCCCACCAAAGCTGTTCCATCAGCCCCCTCCACAGCTGGGCAGGGGAGAGAACACATAACAAGAAGCTCATGGGCTGAGATAAGGGCAGGGAGGTCACTCGCCAGTCACTGTCACGGGCAACACAGGCTCGACTTGGGGAAGTTAAATTTGTTACCAATCAAGTCAGTGTAGGATAACGAGAACTAAACCCCAAAACTTAAAAGCACCTTCCCCCACCCCTCCCTTCTTCCCAGGCTCAACCTCACCCCCCATGTTTGTCCCATCTCCCGCTCATGGCACAGGGGGACAGGGAATGGGGCTGGGGTCAGTCCCTCACACGCTGTCTCTGCTGCCCCTTCCCCCCCGGGGAGGGTCCTCGCACCCTGCCCTGCCCCAGCGTGGGTCCCCCCGTGGGTGCAGCCCCTCAGGCACACGCTGCCCCAGCCGGGGTCCCCGCGGGGTCACAGCCTCCTGCGGGCACCCACCTGCTCTGGTGTGGGACCCTCCCGGGCTGCAGGTGGGGATCTGCTCCTCCATGGACCCCCACGGGCTGAGGGCACAGCCTGCCTCACCGTGGGCTGCACCGCGGGCTGCGGGGGAACCTCTGCCCCAGTGCCTGGAGCCCCTCCTGCCCCTCCTGCGTGACCTGGGGCTGCAGGGCGGCTGCTCTCACACAGTCTCACTCCTCTCTCTGGTTGTAATTGCTGCTGTGCAGCAAATATTCCACTTTTCTTAAATATGCTATCCCAGAGGCACTGCCACCATTGCTGATGGGCTCGGCATTGGGCTAGAGGTGGGTTTGTCTTGGAGCCGGCTGGCGTTGGCCCCATCGGGCACAGGGGAAGCTTCTCGCAACTTCTCACAGAAACCACCTCTGTAGCCCTGCTACCAAAGCCTTGCCATGCAAACCCAATACAGATACCATCAGAAAAAATTCAGGTTGTAGATAACTGTTGAATGGTGAACACAGAAAATAATCTCAGCAAATACTATGTATGAGACTATGTTGCCTGAGCATTTTGGAAAAATAAACATACTTATAACAATCTGAAAATTACCTACATAGGAGTTAAACATCCAGAATAACATGCTTGCAGTGAATAATTTAACCAGTTTCAATATTTACTTTTACATACACTAGAACTGAATTGCTTATATCTATGCTACCATAATTGTCAGAGTATTTCAATTCTATTTTCTGCCACAGGTTTCTGTATGACCTTGAGCAAGTTAAACAGATTTTTTTTGTGCATCAGTCTTGCTCTCTGAAAAACAGCAATGAAGGAACTGTAAGGATGAAAAGTTTCTGATGTACACATGTAATGTTATCTCAGCAGGGGTACTTAAACGTGTACATGGCCTTTTAGAGAGATACTGACCAGTACAGAAACTTGTAACATATTGCCCACTATCTACACCTAGATAATCAGGATAGTGCTGAACTGTGACCCAAAGGTTTTGAAACCATCCCCCAAACTATCCCTCAGAGTGGGGGCGTACAACAAATTTGGCCTCAAAGCTTGTATTATGTGGTGGGGCCATCCTCTACATCCACAGAGTAGTATTTTACTGTGGTAAACATAAGGGTGTCACTGTATGGCTCATCTAATACTGTAATTAATGAAGTTAGTGTTTTATTAATAGTTATTACTATTAGTTAATTAATAAGTAATAGTAATAGTTAATTTTATCCAAACCCGTTAATAAATTTGTTTCATCAGATTAAGCTTAAAAAAGTTTTATATCTCATTGAAACAGCCTTGTATTTTCTGTTTCATTTCAGCCTTCATTTTAACATGTTGTGACTATGCAGTTTCTCATGGAAAAGAGACATGATAAGACTGAAATCCTTGAGGCTTCCATATTAACCTGCAGAAAAGGTCACTTCATCTATAAGAGGAAAAAGTGCATCCAAAAAGCATGAAGAAAGGATAAGAATGCCCACAGGTTGAAAACAAATGTAGCTTTACTTAAAACAGCACTAGCAGGAAGAGTTAAACAGGCACTCTTGCCCCTTTGGCTGTTCCCGCACATATCACTTGGGCTGCAAGGAAATCAGTACTGTGACAGATCATTTATATTAATACAATGCACCTGCCAAATTATTTATACACCATAAGCATCAGTCTAGAGAAAGTGCACTCTGGGAACTTCATCAGTAGAGAAGAGAGGCTTCACTGGGAAGAAGACATGTTAAAATAGCACAGGATTTTGATGTCAGATACACTATTGCAAATATAGAGTGATGCCATCGAAGCCTGTAGACTTAGTCTGGATTCACACCAGTGAATGTGATTGACAGGAGAAAAAGCGTAAAATTGCAGCACAAAGTGATAAGTCACTGACAAGAAAACTGGAAAGAGAAATACGAGTTAGTGTTAGATTGATCTACTATACTTGGTGTTTCTCCTGGAATCACTGAGCTTCTCTAGCATGCATTTTTGACTGTAATTAGTGATTTTCTGATCTCTAAGTGCACATTAACTCTAAACCACTGAGTATTCCCAAAGTTAGAAGACCTAAATAAAATCTACTGTTTAAAACAACATGTTTTCACAAGTATTAAAGAAATAGAAATATTTTGGTAAACATTAATTGCTTCCACTAATATTTAGTTAGTTTGGTTATTCAACAGCTTTTAGATCATATGCCCTGCTTTAGAGGGAGTTCCCATATTCAAAAGTCAATCTCTATGAGCAATGGACTTCAGGTCAGCTGAATACAAGGTCTTTCAAAACTTATATCTCAATGTCAGCATTTTGAAATTTACTGTCTTCATATTTGGTTCCTTAAACAGAGAGGTTTTCAGTGCTGACACAAAGGGATTTAGAGGAAGCAGTATGTTTTATTCAGCATAGAACATTTAATTTACTTTGATCAGAAAATCATTAAAGTTTCTTGGGGTTTTTTGTTTTGTTTTGTTGTTGGGTTGTTTTTTTTCCCCCCAGCTGATTGCACCAACTGATCAGGCCTTCTGTTATTGTACCTGTGTCATCGCGGCCCTGTTACTTATGATTTCATAAGGTTCACATACTAATGTATGATCCAGTTTCTTCACACCTAAATCAACCTGAACATGCGATTGCTGGTCAGCATTATTCTTTTAGTTTCCTCTGAATTGTGTTGTATGACAGCATATGTACCCTCAAACCAGAAGGAGCACTTAAAATTAGTCACTATACCAAAACAATTAATCAGTAATTAATTAACAAATTAAAAAACCAATTTTTTCCAACGCAGTGGTCTACCTGTGTTTCAAACAGACACTGCATAACAGAAATTAATCTTGCACATCAAGAAATACAGAGAGGCTGACAACACAGTCGGTGTACAGTTTTCCATGATGAATACCTTGAATGCTTGCTAGCGTTCTCTTTTCCCCTTTTAAGTAGAAATTGGTAGACACCCACTTTATAATACAGAAATAATATAAACAAGAGATGAACTTTTCTAGTCTCAAAACAAGAAGCAAGCATGAAAAACCTCTGTGTAATACATATTTTCAAAGGAATTATTTATCAGTAATCTACCTACTCAAATCAAAGGAAAGACTGTCCTTCATGTTAATAAGCTTTGCTTTACACTCATTTTACCCTGCCTTCAAAATGTGACCTGTGGTCTCTGATTGTTTGTGTGGCATTGCACTGAAATATTCTGATCCACCAGCCTACATCACCTCCATTGAAATTTTCTGAAGACAGAACTGCTTGAGATATCGCTAATTGGAGAGGGTTTTATCATTGATTTTCACCAGAGATGCATGCTAAAAACATCTGTTAAAAAAATTCCAAGTTGTGTTGTGAAAAAAAACCCCAAGAAACAGCACATCCCCCAAGTGACATGGTAAACTGTAAATTCTTGCTCCTTTTGTGAGCAAAAAGAAGTTGGGATGACAAGATCCAGAGGTCACCCAGAAAGGACTGAATGGGGATATCATAAGGTACATCATAAGGCAGAGGCTGGGGAAGAAGAATAAGGTTTGCACTTGACCAAATCAGAAGAGGAAAACCAGAAATGAATATAAGGTAAAAGATATTAATGAAAACATGTCAGAAAAAAAATAAAAATTGTGACACCTGAAAGCTCCTGCAAGGCACCAACAAAACAGGTCTGCATACTTACACATGGAGTTGATCCACAGAGCTGTTGGGCCAGGGCTACAAGAGCTCCACACTGCCCTCAACTCCACGTGGAGCTGCTACAGGGTACAGTGGAGCTATTCCTGCTTTCACGCCCACTGCATTCTAATTTTCTCTCAGAGAGGATGAATGAGCATCAAAATACTTTTGAAAACCTACCTGAGAAATGGGACTGATTGTCTTTAGCATATGATGTTCCCTCCATTATTGCTAACAATTATACTTGTGTTTTGTGATAAGAATTTAGCCTTTAATAGGCATATTGTAATTTTACTCCTGCTTCCCTTGATTCTTTTTCTTGGCTTAATGCTCAACTTCTAAGATGTTGCACAAAGCAAAGACACTTGAAGTAGTTTGAACTGTGGCTGCTTAAAAATTGGATGTTCTTGCACAAAAGATATCTTTGTGTATTTATAGACCTATTCCTATACAGTTATTTTAATCTAAATAAGACACAGTTAACACTTTCTATTATAGTCAGAGCTGACTAATTAAATCAGTTGTGGAAACGAGCTGGGATGTTTTTCTGACTTTCACATAACTTATGGAACAAATTGCCAGGTTATACAGATCAGTAGGTTCTCAGTTCTCATTCAGCTGTGAAAGCTGCAACTATTTTAGACTTTGAGAAGGACTAGAACAAACAAAGGCTGTCTGCGTTTTCCCATTTTCTAATAAAAGTTATTAATTATACAACCTTAACTTGCCTTTGACCCTTAACCACCAGTTCCTTAGTAAGGTATTATTTCATTCAGAAATCATTCATTCATTCATTCATTCACTCACTCATACCTTCATTCAGCTATTTCATTCAGAATTTTGGACCAGTCCTTTTAGGTAAAAAAGTGACTCAGTATCTTACGTCCCTGCCTCCCAAGGGACAGCGGGCAGGACAGACATCAGACAGAGGGGAAGGTGTTTGCTATGCTTCACAGCTCAAAATCCAGTTTCCTAGTTCATAGTCTCTTTATTTGGGTTTTTAATGATAGCCACAATATGCATTTGTGTTCCCAATGTGGATTTAAAATAACATCTTGAGCACACCTACCTATAGATGAGGGGTTGTTTATTTTTTATTTCCAATAGTAATAATTATTGCTAAAGAATGGATCTGCTTTGAATTTTAAGTTACTCCTTTAAGATGGAAATATTTATATCTTTATTTTACACTAAACCCACCAACAATGATGTTTATTTGATATGCATTATTTTGCCTTCAGTAACAAGTAGAAGAAACTTTGCTATTAGGATTTTTTGAAAACCACAGATTTCTGTTGTCATGGTACCACTTATTTTCCTGCCTAGAACTGATTCTTGTGATATTAAATCATGAAAATTGCAGGAAAATTATTTGCTTTATCTGTATTTGGAGAAATTGTAATAAACTCATTAGCTTGATTGGGTCATTATCATTATTAAATAGGAAAAAAACCTGCAGTCAAGTAGCTCATCTGTGGAGGACATGAGTTTTGCGCTAGGGTTTGGGTGTGTGGTGGCTTTTTTTAATCTATATGACAGTTTCCTGATTTGATATTATGTTTGTCAAAATAAATCACCATCTAATTTTCGTTAAAGGAATAGCAACCAAATACTTTTTCCTAATACAAAAACATTATTGGTGAGATGGAAAGTTGAACTAAACTATTTGATGAATGGTATGACATCCAAGTCCTCTTCATTTTTATATACCTAATACAACGGTACTCTCAATCAGTTCTAATTAAAATGTTACTGCAGCTTGATGAAATAGTACTTACTGAAATGAAATCCAGATCAGCATGTTGGTTAATTTCTAATCATTTACCCTATAACAGTAAAATACAGTTTGCAGTCTCTTCACTTGCTAATCACGAGGGTGTCATTATGCAGTCTCTGCTGCCTAACTCCAGAAATAATCAGTGAAAAAATTACTCAAAATTTAACTACAAATGGTTGTCCAAAGAAGTGTTCCAATCTGCTACTCTAATTTTAATTAAGTACATATTCAGTTTTTGCCTTTTTTTCCTCCTGATTAAGTTCTTGTTGCAGGTTGGGAACAGTTTAAATAGATTTCAGTATAAAATTAAAGAATTAATTTCGTGTAAATGCGTGGGTGTCTATGTGTGCGCCTGCTACGTGAGCAAAGAAAAGGGAATTGCAGCAACATCTCATTTCCCTATATACTAATAAGCATAATCAGAAAATAGCCAATACAGGAGGCATTAGTAACAATGCTCTACATACTGAGATGAGTGAAACTAGAAAACTAATTTAAAATAACCTAAACACCACACAAAAGAAACGTTTTCTGCTTATTTATAGAAAATCTGAGTGATGGAAAGAATGACCAGTGTATAGAAATTCAGTGGTAGGGTCAGAGGAAATGCCCAAAGACATGCAGCTGTTCTAATCACTACATTGTCCTTTCTAAACCCCCCTGTAGTTTCTTGCAACATCAAAATTGTTTCTATTTGGAAGATTTTCTTAGCAGCATCTCTGCAAAACCTTGTACCTGGGCTAGCAAAAGTGTCTTTCAAGCACCCAATGAATGACTCAGCTCTTTCTTAATGCACATGAAAGTATAAAGGAACAATAACAATAATAATACGTGGGTTTAACATGTTTTTTTTTCTGTTACTGGGCCCTTTCTGTGTAGTAATACTTTCTAATCCATGAAGGGAGTTTGATGCTTCCAGTAAGGAAGACAAGTATAATTCTAGTTTCCACTAATGGGAGATCCATCTTGAGTGGTTTGGTGGTAAAGAATGATATTGCAAGGACAGTGATCACACCCATGATTTTATGCTTTTTAACACTCTTTTTACAAAGTGCTAAATCCAAGCTTTTTATGTAGTGTAAATAAATTGAAACTGTTTCTCCTTGTATTTCTAGACCCTCTGCTCAGTCCAAAGCCTGCCTTGCTTGCCAAATGTTAAATACCTGTCACTGTGAAGTATGTTCTGAGTCCTTGGCTGATGCTTTTACTCTAGTGAATAGATTTTTTTGTCTACTTAATAGGTGCCAAACTGGAAAATTGTTAATAAATTACTATTGCTGCTAACTTCCTCTGGCTCCTTTTGTTTTAGCAAAATTGGATCTCAGAGGAGATACATATCTATACCTGCTTTGTGTCTCAAAACTAATTGAGTAATATGGACATAATTAAGCAGAAGGTAGGCTCTGCAAATATATAACGTATAAGTAGGTAGCATCGACCTTCTCCTTTCCATGACTTACAGATTGCTACCACATAACGTTTGCTAGATCATTATCTTTTCATTTCCCATACTATTCAGTCTACCCAACTACATGATTTGGAATGGTTTGGACTTGCAGCAATTACTTACTAAAACAACAAAAAAGAGTTGCTACTGAAAAAAGATAGGTAACGATATAAAGTGTTCTTATTAAGGCTGCTATAATTCCCAGTACAAATAAATAAAACTTCTCTAGCAGGATCAATGCAAGCCTGTCCTTCACCTGACTGAACTCAGTCTCACACAGAAGTAGTGTGTGGGATGACAATATGAACAATCCAGCTCACACAGAAGGTGAAGCTTGTTGTAATCTTGCTCTCCATTTAACATTTTAGATATCTGAAGAATAGAGGCATTATTAAGATCTGCTGATGGCCTATGTCATGTTAGCCTTGAAAATAAACAAGTGGCAATGAGATAATAATAAGACTATATATCGTAAAAATATTTTGTTTCGACATTTTTTTTTCCTGAGAAAAACAAGTGCCTGAAATGTGATGAACAAGTCTAACAAAACAAAATTCAGTATTCCCTGTGCTGAAGACAAGAGGATATGGTAAAATAATTTAGGATGTAATTGATCTTGGTTGGAAGCTTTTGGCAAGAAATTGTAATAAGTAAGTGAATGATGTTAGGCTACTCCTGCTGTGTTAGCTTCAGGTTAGTCTTAGATTTGCTTCAATGCTTCTGTGCCCCACAAGATTTCTTTCACTTTTCTTTTGTGAGCCAAGAGGACAGAACAAAACTGGAAGTAGGATTATGCTAATGCAAAGATTTCCAAAGTGGAACAAATGAAGTCATTCAAGCTGTGTCTGAACTTCGGAAGCCACAGTGGCAACTCCTTCTTGACATGAGTCCCTTGTTTACGCTGCCCTTGTGGGCTGGGGGAAGGCACAGCATGTTGCAGACAGGTTCCTGAGCTGCAGACCCACCGGGCATCTCCCCTGCCATCCGTATAAAGCTTAAGAGGAATCACATCACTGTGTGAAATAGACAATATTGTGAAATTTTCTACCTAATGTGGCACAGAAGCAAATGTATTCAGTTATCATTTGTGGTCAATAAGACGATAATTGTTATAAATCAGGGAGTATGACTTCTGATGTAGAAAGTATAGTTACATAAGGCCCAAGTACTCACTGGGGCTCTTAGCTACAGTTGTATGCATTATTAAACTGATCAAATAGTATATCTATTTGGTGACAAAGAGTCACCATTGCTGGAGGTAGTTAAAGAACAGGTAGATGTTGTGTTTAGTGACATGGTTTAGTGGTGGGCTTGGCAGTGATGGATTAACGGTGGGACTTGATGATCTTAAAGATCCTTTCCAACCTAAATGTTTCTCTGATCCTATAGTTCAAGTGATGATATCTGTGGTGCATCAGGGATAAATTTTGTTTATAATGATACAGAGCGCTCTGGAGCTGATTTGACACAGACAGCTTTAAACATATCAATATCCTCATTGCATTCTCAATTTCAAAAAATAAGAAGATGGGCGTAATATTAGGCAAGGTTTATGGACATGTCATATTACTATAAAAGTCCAGCTAATACAAAATTGATGATGAAGTAATTTTCCATCACATGAATCCTATTGTAACTTTGAAAGAAGCTTCACTTGCATCCTAAACTTTTC
Organism: Falco cherrug; assembly: GCF_023634085.1. Taxonomy (NCBI): domain Eukaryota; kingdom Metazoa; phylum Chordata; class Aves; order Falconiformes; family Falconidae; genus Falco; species Falco cherrug. The sequence continues at coordinate 46,047,752 of NC_073705.1, forward strand.
AGAAGTGAATGCACTCTCCTAAAGCTAAAAGTTAGAAAGATGCAAATGCATGCAGTGCAGGTATTAACACTAGTCAGCTATAGCAGCCTTGCACCTCAGCTACTAAAAGCTGATCACTGATTAGCTTCATTCTGCTTTTTCAATACCTTAATGTTTCTTTTCCCGTATCTCGTATGCTTTTGCACAGCCCGACATACCTAAAGGTAAAGGCTTTAAGGGAATGAATGAGAGTTTAGAAAAGGGATTAGTGGTATTAAACTAATCTGGCACTGATCAGGGGCCTCTCAAGCAGTCTTGAAGGATTCCTTTATTTTATTTTTTTTCTTTCCATGAAGAAAGATAACACTACAACATGCTGTAATGGCCTCAGTTGTGCACACATGTTATTCCCCATCTCCTTAAAACAGGCTCGGCTATTTTTTCAGTCATTATATCAAGTAGTCCTAATCTTTCAATACATGATCCTGGATTTTGAAGATAGTCGATCCTATAATATTTTTTCATACAACCCCTCCTAAAGAGAGATATATTTAAACACTAATTGTTACCCTTAGAAATCTGTATGAATAATGCATCTGTCCTCACGCTTAAATGGTAATAAAAGTATAAGGCTTAAAGGATTTCTGATTCATTCTGCCCTTTAAGAATAGTGGTGGCATGTGTTATCACAAAATATAAAAACAGTAACTTAATCCAAAGGACACTAAAAGGCATTTCAATTATAGATGCACTTACTATCTATTAGCATCCTGGGGCCTTCATTGACTTGAATCAGGCTCCTATACAACAATAAAAAAGCAGTCCAACATTGCAGTTGTCAACTGAAATGCACTTCAGGGTAGCAGCTATCAAAAGAAATCTAATGACTGCTTATGGCCTGATGGCAGATGAGGTGAGGGGACTTTCTCCTAAACAGATGTCAACAACAAACCCCACGCCAGCAGCCGACACTAATTGACATCCTTTCTGGCAGCCACTCTCCTTTAAAAGGCATCCCTGCAGTCTATGATGGACACAGGTAATTTATCCAAAAGTTGTCAGCGTTACAGTTTTCATGACAAATAGTCCACTGAAATGAAACAAAAATATGTTTTCTAAATCCCCCTCTAAATGGGTAAATAAAAATCAGATACTCACATGCAATTTAAACTCTATTTAACCTAGGTCTTCTTCCATGAGGTAGCTATGATCACATCTTCCTAATTTCCATCTCTTGTGCACAACACAATCTATTGGCAGCAAGTACACAAGTAGGTAGAGAGGAAGAATATGTGTCGCTCATATCGCCACAAACTGAGGACAGTCAGAGGCCAAATTTTAAATGGCCTCATGTTAAGATTTTCAATAAGGCTTAAGGAAGTCAGGTGTTCTCTTTCACTGGGAACTGTGTGTCAGTCCTTTGGGCTTCTCTAGAAATCTCCGTTTAAATGAAATAGAAAAAGCTTGGGCATTAATCCTCTCAGGGTTGGTGTGCCACCAGTCCAGTTTATTTTGACAGGCTGCCTGCATAGAAAGTTGTTCCTTAGATTTAGGCCTGGATTTCCAACAGGGATCTCAATTTGTATTCTCAGTGCCAGCAGGTCTCTACTAATAGCATTTGTGTGTTTTTCAGTCCTGACTCAATAAATACTGAGTTCCCTGGTTTGCTGATACTGGAACGTTATAATACAGATCATTAGATTTATTTTTTTTTAATCGCCATAAAGACTACTTGAATTAATGAAAATACTAAGATTTATTCTAATATCTCAGATATGTTAGTTTAAAAAACAGGCGATCACATTTTTGACAGAGTGAAACACAACACAAATGCTCTTTACTGCTTCCTTTTCAGACTCTGGAATCCTTTGTTACAGCACCAAACTATACATTGTCATTGTTGGAAAAAAAATAATCTTGGATTTAACAACTTGTTGATCAAAATAAAATACTAAGAAGTCACCACACCAGACAAAACTATAGACCGTTCCTCCATAACCGCTACATTCTGTAGCAGCCTCTGTTGGCTGATGTAAACTGTAAAATAAAGGCATGCTGGTGGATGTTTTCCCTTACATTTGGATACGACAATTTTATATCTGGTGTCTCTCCCTGAAGACTGAGAAAGGAAAGGGTCCCCTGACAGACCAAGTATTACTGTGTAATACAGTGTAAACAAAATATTATAAAGGAATTTAAAGTGGAGAGAAAAAGGAAACAGAAGGCTGAATACATTCAGAAAGATACAGGTAATATGTGAAGAAAGTATAAGCTTAAGAAAAGGAAGCTGGAATCTGGAAGAATGCAGATGCAGGTAGGTGGTATTGTGCCACAGGGATGTTGAAAGGACTGGATAGGTTAGCAGCAAACTGGAAGGTTTTGGTGAGACCCCAGGAGGTGAAGTGATTCAGTGCCACAAGGAACGAAGGAAGAAAAAGAAAGGGAAAGAATTCGGAACGGGTGTGTAAGCAAAGGACTTGCCATAAGAGATGGAGGGTTGCAGAGCATTGAACAGATTGGCAAAATAGAATGACTGGATGAATCATGGATTTGAAATTTAAAATTCTACTACTTCCAACAGTATGGTTCTACTTTGGAAAATGGCTATGTAAATGACATTTTCTGCCTCAACAGATCTACAAACAGCGCTTGTTCTGTGTTAGATCTGCTGTCTTGAAGACGAACCATCCCCCCAAGTTTTTCTTGTCTTTCTTTTGGGGAAAAAAAAAAAAAAAAAAAAAAGCCAAAACCAGCATTTATTCTTTGTAACAAAACTTGATAGTATCCATGCCAGGAAGAAGAAAAGAAAAGGCAGACTTTCATCTTTATATTATATTGCCCTCCTGGTGCTACTAAGATTAAACTATATTTTGCTTTTAAGGAGTCCTGTCAGACACAGTTCATGGAAAGATGCAGACTTTGCTGCCTTTTTGGTGCCCCTTTGGAACTTCCACAAAAATACTAACTCACAGATTCAGTCCCGAGCTTCTGAACATCCTTGTTCTCAGTCCTTCTGTGCTCCCTGGCACTGCTGCCTGGAGAGTGAGGGAAACAATTCACAGACAGGCAGCAGAAGGTTCAGTCTTGTTACTGGCATCTGTGTGAGCCGTTACACACAGTACAAATCAGCTAAGAAGAACTGCCAGTGTTACACAGATGGCCTTCAGTTTAAACTTACAGTTTGAGAGCAATGGTTGATACCTAAGTCTAAAAACTTGCTTTTCCAGATGTCCTTTAATGATTCTCTGATCAAGAGGAAAGAGAAATTTGGCCAACAAAGCTAAAATCAAGTTTCTCAGCAGACATAATCTGAGCATAACCCATAGGTACAGTATCAGCCTGCCCATACATAGTCACATCCCTATTAGAGGTCAAACACCACCAATACATCAGTCCAGAGATAAGAGCAGCTTCTGCAGAAAACAGTGTAAAAGCTACTGTTTTGTACAACCAACAACAGTGATTTTTTAAGTGGTATATATATGGCTATCTACACGTTGTCTCTGAATCTCACCTGATATACTTATCTTTAATAAGACTCTGCCGATACAGCAAATTAGTTTCTGCAAGGAAAACAAACCTGCCATTCTTGTATCACCACCCAAGAAAATCCATCTCCCTCTTCCTGTTGGCAGTAATTGTGGCTGAGATGGAAATATCAGAAACACTGAAGTGAAGTACCTGCAGAACTAATTTATCAATAAACATTTTTGTTGTTTCATCTGTGGTGGTTTAGCTGCTTGTCTTCCTGCAGTAAAAAGTCACCACCAGTCTGACATGGAGCAGTGCTCTGAAGTACTGAATGTCAAAGCAGTTTGATTGGCATCGTGTGGCAGAGCAAGGAGGTGCTCTTGAGAGGATGAAACCTGCCTATCAAGCTAAGCAATATTTAAAGTGCCTCTGCAATATCCTAGGAAACCTAATTTTTTTAAATCCTTCATAGGGCATTTTGGTGATTTTGGTCAAAATAAATTATTTGCCATTGCATCCACAGAAATAGTCAATACATTTCACAATTTTCCTCAGGCAATCCAATAGCTTTTGCATTCAGATAGTGTGTTGTAAAGTCCAGGATAAAGCAGTGAATTTGTTCTTCTTATTACACTAGTTGTGACAGAGTTGGCTTTTGGTTGTGGTGAATAGGATGAGATGATCTAGGTGGAAACATTGAGCAATTCCTGACATTCATTGTTGATCGTGCTCAAAAGAAGCCCCCTTAAATTGTGCATATCACATATTCTTTCAGTTTTGAGAATGCTCGTCGTTATTTCTTGTTTTGTTCAGCAGCTGTTTGTTCTTTTCTTCTACAACATTATAAATAGCTGATTATATGTTTACAGTTAGTACTTATGTGTTTTAATGGCAAAGAAGTAGCCAAGAACTTCAGTCGCTTAGCAGAACTTCCTCCAATTACAAGTAGCTACAAAGCGTATTTCTAAAAATACTTTGCTCTTTTATCATCGTTGCTGTGTTCTTATTTGATAATTCATATTTTTCCCTTATTGTGCTGTCATAGGCTTTATTGTCAGCATTAGTAGAGAACACCATTTTTTCCAAGCTGAAACTTGAAAATAAGGTATTAAAGTTCTGTTGTGCTGATCATCAATGATACTCCACAGCAGATACAGCAGAAATATCAAGGGATTATTTGGTAATGCACTGGGTTTTATTTACACTAGTATGTCTTTATTTATTTCCAGAATCACATGATTCTGAGTCTCCTGACAAGGATGAATGGGTATCCTTCATCACTATACTATGAATATTTGCACAGTCACTCCAACTGATCTGATTTAGGGTTTTACCATTTAAAAAACAATCTTCACTGGTGTCAATAAAACTGGTAAAGGAGTTCAAAATAATTTCATCTAACTGTCTACAATAGACTTGTCTGGGCACTGCATCCACACATTTTTGCAAGTGTTTAAGTCTTTTCTAATCTTACGATTCTCCAGCATAGAACCAAGCACTAAAACCTAACTAAATTGAAGGTGGTGTAAATTCACACCCAATTAAACACATTAATAATACCATAAAAAACCTAAATAACATCATAAAAGCCTAACAATAGTTCAAGACAAAATGTAAAAGTGATTGAAGTGTTGTTCTGAAAGGACCTCTCTAAAAATTAAGAAAAATATAAAATACAATTAAAAAAAAGGGTTTACATTTCGTTACTTTCTCTTTTCTTCCAAAAAAGGCACAAAACTTTAGACTAGGTGTTTTGGTTTTGTTTTGTTTGTTTTTTTTTTTGTTTGTTTGCTTTTTGTTTTCTTTTGTGGAACTGCTCTTTAATGCAAACACAAATAAAGAGGAATATCAAAGGAAAGGAAGCAAATCTCAACCATGAAAACCATTCAGAATCCAAAATTTGTCTCAGAGAATATTTGAAATACTTCATAGACTAATTTTGAATCTTCTAATTAGTTAAATGAAAAATAAACAATCTTTTTTTCTGTTTGGTATCCTCTTGATACTCTGTGTCACATTCTTAACCTCAGAATCTTGTTTGCTTTCTAATAAAGATTACTGGATTATTATTTTTTTGTATAAGCAGAGATGAAAAATAAGGCAAGTTGTATCAAGTGTTTAGGAAATTGTAAAACTTCTCAAGGACACACAGGACACAAGGATTCCATAATTTTTATCTTATCTTTTCTATCAGTCCCTGCTACATAGTAAAATGTGTTGTACTGGTAGGAAAAGCATCTGTTGCACCTGTCTGATAACATCAATAGACTTCAGGCATATAGACTTGGTAGTTCCAGTTTAGCTGAAGAGTGTTGCAGAGTTTCCCAATACCAAATGCTCAAAAGAAGGCATGTAGTTACTAAAGATATGAAATATCTAAAATGCTCATTATTAAATCAGCAATATAAAAGTAAAGCCAATGGGCATTCAGATGAACCTCCATGATTTCATACAAAACTTCCTGTTTAACAACTGTCAAGTCAAAAATCTCCCTGTGACTGGCAGAAAATTATCCCAAGGTCAACACGTTGCATAAGCAATCATGAAAAAGCTTATCTGAGACCAGGCAGCTCATGTTGACTCCACATCATGCAACAATCTCAATTTACCTTTCAGCCAAAGTAATCTTCTAGTTTCATTCAAGTAAGGAGTTCTTTATTAACCCCCTTAAGAAAGTTTTTATAGTAAAAGCACAATTTCAGGAGGTTAAGAAAATATTTTTTATCAATACCAGAGCTATCACCACACCTGAGGCAGGAAACAGACAATTTTGAAAGGATATCTACCATTGCCTGGTTTTTCTCAGCAGACATGGATAGAAAATATGATCTAATTAATTTTTCCCTTTTTCTCTCTGAAATAATTTCACATTCAGATTTAGACTTTATAGATTTCTTCATTATGACAAATGAAATATTAAGCTGCATTTCAGCCTTAGCTTTTTTCCCCAAGATTCAGCTTCCATTATGTTTTCAGAAACTTACTGCTTCAGTTCCTCATGTTCAGACATCTAAATTCCATTGTATTGCTTCTGCTGCTTGGTTGGGTAAAGTGATGTTTACTGAAAAGGAGCCAGCACTTCTTAAGTGAATAATGAATCCTAGTATTTACATGGGAAGTGTTCTTATCCACACATGAAAGATTACATTTACATTTAAAAAAATATTGTATGAATGTTCATGACAAACCGAGCAAAAATAATTATGAACATGGACAACTTGAAAAGCAAAAAAACAATTTCTAATAAAAAGTCTCTGGCAAACAAGTTTCCCATTTTTAATGTTGGTGCAGAACTCTGTGACTGCTTCACTAAACAAAAGGTAAAAAAAAGTGTATTAAAAAGAAAGGTTTATAAAAGAGTAAAGTTTACAACAGCATATTCCTGTGGGAATCTCATAAAGCGATACATTTTTCAAGAGGTAACTACATTCAGTAACCAAATGCGGGCACTTGGATATTTATGGCTGATTCGATTAGTATCCTTTGATATTATACATACACAGGGACTTGCATTAAAAAAATTAAGATGTAATAATGAACTGCATATATGACTTGCAGTGAGGTGTTACAGAATTGAAGCAAAGTGTTCAGTGTCATAGCGACCCTGGAGAATGGTGGGAGTAAGCCTTATTTGTCAGTGGCATCTAGGGTATCTAATGTGGTCATTTGCTGTACAGAATTAGAGCTCAGGATGAAAACAAGGGGATGCCACAAGTGTTCTAAAATGTCTGTGGGAAGTTTTATGTGTTTCATGTGAGGCTCAACTACTTCAAATGGTATTGCTCCCTCTCTAGATTTCCCCCCAGCGTTAGGGTACGCAATTTCACATATTATCTTTCAAGCACACACTGTCCATTACTATGCGATAAGCATTTATCTTCAGTGTATCCTGGTCATCTACCTTGGAATTTAACATAAGTAAGGAAACAAGTATGCAAAGTAAATAAAAGTTCTACAGACTTTGCATGCACACGTGAAACTGAATATTTGAAATTAAGGTTTTTTCCATCTTTTCTGCTTAAAAAAAAAAAAAAGATAATCTAAATCTGCATTTCATGTTATAATACAGGATAACAAGCATTATCAATCCTATTGCTAGCAAACTAACAATTACGTATTTTTTTTTAAATGCTAGCTAAAAATAACAAAATAATAGTTCAATTAAAGCTACAGTCAACTTTGGTTATTTCATTATAGTATTTTCTGTTAGGTATACTTAAATGTTTACGCTTTTTTCTCCAGTGAAGAAGAATATATAACTGGAATGTTTTCTCTCTGTACAGTCCTTATTCTTGTCCTGCTTTGGTTAGCTCTCTTGTTATTAATAGCACTCAAGTGAAAATACGGGAGTTCTGTGGCTTACCTTCTTAATAATGAATAAAGGTGATGCATTGTATGAAACTGCCTCAATAATTTACAAGGTAATATCAAGCAAAGACTAACTGTGGTGGACTGCAGAAAATATATTGCATTAAAAAGATTACTTATAAGCTGCATAGATGTTAAAATACTAAATTTAAGCACCAACATTCTAGTCTATTAGAAATATTAAAGTTTTAACACCAAGCATGGCATGTTTTCCTACTTGTTTTAGGTTGTAAATTATTTTTCTATTAATGTCTTTTTTTTATTATTTTATTTAGAGATCAAGTACACATTCCTCTGACAGAATGCCCTTTTACCTTCAAGTCTACTTATAAAGGACAGAAGAAAGGGATAGAAAAGTTCACTATAATCACTGCTTCTGGTTTTAAATGTAAAGGCTAATACTGTACATCCCAGGTGGAAAGCAATGTGGTGCCATCTATCTCCCTGCATACATCTGGAAAGGACAGAGGTACAGTCATTGATGTACTTGTGAGAGGTATTTCCCTCTGATTCTTCACCACAATGGAAGAGAACTTGTTTTCATCTAAACTAAAGGACAACTTCCAGCAAGGGCTGGTTCTAACTCTGCTTGTTCTGCATTCCTTGCTCCCCACGTGACACAACTAAAACGAGATTGCCGATATTTGTGGTGAGGAACTATTCCTGGGATGATATGGGAATAGCATTTAGCTAATCAAGAGAATACTGAAGAACACTTCTTGCCCTGTTGTTTCAGGTTTTTTGCTTCTACCACACACCCTACCATCTCCAATCGATCCTTACTGCTTTACCAGCCTTTATAGTAAATGAATTCAAGTTCCACTGAACACGTGATACTTGTTTCATGTTGTTCACAAGCATCTTTTAGAGAGCTCTGATCGCTATAGGGATGATCACATAACAGAGAAAATGTTCTGCTTTCTAAATATTGCATGTGGGTTAGAGAATGAAGCATGTTTCAATGGTTTCTTTTCCAAGTGTGACCATCATAATTATTTCTAGTGCTTTTAGCTGACCAAACCCAGATTTTCAAAAGAGACTTGGTATCCTCCTTTCCTCGGGTTACCAACAGCCTGAAAACCAGCTGCCTGATACTCAGCAAGTGGAAGAGTAATCCACTATAAACTGTCTTCTCTTTGATACTCAAAGACTAAGTGATAAAATAGATAACTACTTTTGAATATTTGGCATATATGCATAGACACACACACAGGTTGAATGATGAAATTACTTTCAATAACATATGGACATTAATATGAGATGTCTTTTTATGAAAACTGCTCCAAAACCAGTAATGAATAACTCACTAGAATTAAGGAGTCCTGATCCCTAGGAGGCCTTCCAATGCTATCCATTCTATGAGATTTGAATTTGAACCAGTTAAACCGATTAAATGAAAAGACAGTACAAAACTGAACATGATTCTGGCAGAAGCAATAGTAACTTCAGGAATATTAATCATCCAGTCAGAGAAAATAAACAGATGAAGACCAATCACACAGTTCAAGTAGAAGCTAGCAAAATAATATTCACAAGAAACAATTTCAAAGTTATAGCTAGGCACAAAATTATTCAAGCATAACCCTTTTTTGAAGGTGAGCAAACAAATCAACACCACAGTAGACACACACACACACACAAAAGCCAAATACACTAAAAGTGTTTTTATCATGCACAGTCTACCACATTTTAACAGCTAACTGAAAAAGGATCTAGATGCATGACTGTATGGCAAAGATATTTAAATCTGTAGTTTGTTCTTCATTCTGTCCCTGCAGAAACAGGCAATGATCTTGCTGGTAAGGGGACACCAGTACCTTATTCCATTGCACAGTTTTTGTATCTCACCAGTGAAGCATAAGGAAAGAAGTTTTTAACAGTGACACAGCCACATGCAGAAGAGGTAAAGATAAATTAGATGAACAATGTAACCAGCTCAGCTTTTATACTTGAAGTATCCCATATACCAGGACATGAGAAAGGATATCAGAGGAGAGTGACAGCATCGGTAAACTTACATTCTGGCACTAGCAAACAACTCATTAAAGGCAGTAACTGCCAAAATGTTCTTGGAAACAGTAAAATTATAAGCTGTACTTTATATGTATTTGCATTTATAAACAAAGTGTCCAAATAACCCATGATGAGTAAGAATCGGTGCATATGTATAATACCTAATTTTGTGTTAATAAGTTTAGATGGCAGAGTCTGGAAGTAAACTATATAGTTCTGAATCTGGAAGAGCCTCTCTAGGACATATGTTATGCTCGTAGGTGCAGGCTGCAACTTATTTTAAAAAGTCATCAACACTGATTTTTTAGAATAACACCGGTTCTGCAAAATGCAATGTACTGACAAGAAGACTATGTTTCTTTGTCGTGGTAATGACGACAAATAGTTTTCTGACTTGGAAAAGAGTGGCAATGGCAACATTATAGGGTTATATTGTGATTAATTTCCATTTAAAAACAAAAAAAAAAGCAACGATAACAGAAAAACACATAATATATACATCGCTCAAGACAATACTGCCACACTATGTCACAAACAGCAGTTTACATTATGTTTTTCATGGTTAGACATGAGTATATCCTGTATTTTGTTGCTAATTCTATCAAATAAACAGCGTTGAGTATGTCAGTTTAACATATAGGTCTCCAAATCTTTCTCTTTCTTTGCTTGGACTTAATAATCCTCACACATGTTTAAGCAGAGTTCATATATAAGAATTCCAATATAAGCTCAGAATAGCAATGTTATCGTAACAGTGGTCACCATAAAAATGTCATCATTTACATAAGATATAGAAACAGAATGATAGTACCATCCTTCTAACTAACAAATACCCTAATGCATAAAAAAAACTTATTAAGCTTAAAATAGTTCAGCTATCAAATAAAGCTGGATTTACTTGACTTTTTAGATGGAAGGAATAATTTGATAAAACTTCACATTTTTGAGCTCTAATACTGAATTTAATCCTCCATTTAACACTCAGAAAGTTTAGTGCATAACTATAAAGTACATTTTAAAATGTTAACTTTGCTTCACTTTCCCCTTCATTCACCAAAACAGTAATTGTAACCTTTGATGCCAGGCTTGTTTTATTAGTTCATTTAGGAAAGGGAATTTTTGGTCAGTGAGTCAGAAGAATATTATCTAAAACTTTGTGAAAAAATGTCCGTTATACTTGAAAAGCACATTGTTGTACAAAGATGCTACATGAATCCTCTGTTCTTACTGGCACCTGATACAGATCAATTTGCATGGTTCCCCAGCCCTGTCAGATATTACTAAAATGATATTTGTTATGTAAAGTTTTCAGAGTCCAATACTCCGACCAGGTTCTTCTAGCTATTCCATACACGAAGGGTGTTATGTTACTTATCAAATTTACTTATTTAAAGATAGTAGTCATTACAGAGGAGTTCTGATTTAGCAGAGTGACACAACATATACTGCATAACACAACACAAATGTAAGGCATATTTAGCAATATGTATATAGGAATTGAAATATACAGTTTAATCACAACACCGATGTGATTCCCATTGCCAGTCTCTGAAATACACTGACCCACACTATGCTGGGAAGGAGTGAGTAGGTTGCAGTCAGATGAAGCCCATTGCTCTGTTTGAAATACTTCTAGTAGTTGTTTAGGTCTTATAACCTTCGTTGTGCTAAGCCACCTATTCATTCTTGCCCTGCTGGCCTGGCTAAATTGGGGAGACCTTCACACTGTTCTAACAGGCTCCAGGAGAAACATTTACAGCCCCAGCTGATCCACTCAGCTGTTGATCATTTCATCGGAACCGAAGGCCACCTCTGGCCCCATTTGTGTAGGGGTAACACCAGCTTCTTTCCAACGCTGCTGTCACATCCTGCATTAGTCTCTGAGCTTTGGGAGCATATCACCCTCTCCATGCCCTCTGACCCTTCTTCCATTTTAGGGGTCTATTGGTCAGTCACAGAAGGTCAATGTTATGAAATATGTTTTTACAAAACCTCCTGTTTTAGGATACATAAGCATAAAGCAAAAGAACTGCCATACTGATATCCCTCCTTCCCCTGAACCAATATATAAACCCCTAAGATACCTAAGTGGCTACTCATTCTTTTACTGTGATGTATTTTTAATTTTTCAGGTACTGAACCTGCATATGTTGTCAAATGTCATAGACCCATTTAAGCCACAGAGGCTAGACCTGAAGAACTGCGAATGAAGCAGCTTGGTGAAAGGCCCTTACACAGATAACATACCCCAAGTCCATAAAGGAAATAGAGCTTTCTAGATCCACTGTTTAGTAAGTGTTGGCCTGTAAGTGACCTTAGAAGTGATTGCCATGTACACATGTAAAAGGCAAATCCCCTGTAATTTGACAGTATCACTTACTCTCTGTTAACTGCAGCTTTGTTCAGGATTTTTCTCCATCAATAAAGCCATTCTGCAGAATTTCATTGGAAGTGAAATCATTTTTCAATTCAGTATAAACATTTGCATAAACAGAAGCCAGGATTTGCTAGTTTGAGTCTCAGAAAACTGTTAGTCAGTGGAAATAAATTACATTATGGATACCTTCCAATGTTCTTTGCACGACCTCTTGTTTAAAACTCAGAGCTGCTAATGTAGGTCCCCACCAGTCACAGTTACTTACAGCTACTGAAGACAAGCTATATTATCAACGCCTAGCAGCATTTCATGTTCAGATCCTTCTTTCAGATGCTTTAAAACAGTCTGTGCAGTAATTACCATTAGAAAAAGTCAATATTTGCCAGAAGCCCTCATTGTCAATTCCCACTAGTAATTTTTGCTTCCAAAGTAAAGATGGAGGCATGATTTCCAGATCTGTTATGGGTCAGATCATTTGTATGTTAAATTGATTTTCATCAGACTCCATCGAGTTATACCACTCAAGATCCATCTCATTGTTTTCCTTTTTCTATTTATTTTTCTGAACCAGATACTATCACACCACAAATTTAACAGCGGAGCTGTAACAACAGTAATGATAGAGTGCTAGAGTGTAGTGATTTTGTTTTCTTGGCACATAATATAAATTTTCTTAGAAGAGTAACTTTTTCGGGCAAGTATTTGACATCCAATTATTTAAAAAGATCTTATTATTATTATTATATTATGCTTCAGTAATTTTCTAAGCTGAAATAATAAGGTGGAGAGAGAGAGACTGATCCAGAAAGATAGAATGAAAACCCATGTTACACTTACACAAAGGTCCTTTCCGTATTTCAGATAGTTTATTTTCATTGTTTTTCCTTGTTTAACTCACAAAGAGAAAGATGAGATATCCAGACTGATAGATCATAGCTTTAGGATATTCCTTTCACAGAACAAGTTGCAGGCTCTCCACGTAGTGAATGAAATCTGAAATGAGTTAATGTGGCAGAAACGCAGCCTTGGGGCTATAATTGTCACAATATATGTATAGATTTGCTAATATTCCATTCGACCCTTTTTTCCTGATATGTTGTTATACAGCTAAACTCAAATTTAGCCAGCTCTTACGCCATTATACTGTTATGTGGTTACAGGGACACTAAAGGGTAATTCCTTTGGTGCGAGACTTGACAGTTCCTCTCCAGACAAGTTAATAAAACTCTAAATGTATTCATAAGAAAATATTTATATAAAGTCTGGCTTTTTGATTCTGAGAAATAGTTTCTTTCCAAGTAATTACAAAGGCTTGTCTCTTCAGGCAGAAACAGTCTGACAAAATTTTCTCAGTGTTTTTGTTAATTTTAACTTTAATTAATGAAAACTTACTGATATAGAAGCATCAGCTCATAGGAATAATTGTTTAGCTGATAAAGATGTTAATTTAACTCATATTTGAAACTCTACTAAGCTTATTGCCTGTGTGCCTGAAAAATATCCAGCAGAATTATTAAGCAATATCATAATTGATCGGTCTTTATGAAAATCAGATTGTAAGACTAAAGAAAAATAGATGAAGAAAGAAATGCATAGCCAGGAAATAAAATTTTATCTTTTTATGTATGTACCTCATTATTAAAGCTTTAACAATAATGACATATTCTTTAGCAATATTCTCCACTGCTACTTAGAAGTTTCTGATGACTTCTTCATGGTTCTTTGTGATACCAATATAGAAACTATCAGGAGAAATAATACTCAGTAATGATGGGAAATCACTGGGGTTTTCCCAGTGTTTAGGACTCCATCTAGGCAGCAGTTGAAACAGCTGTGGGACAGAAAACCCCATACAGTTCCAGAGTTTTGAAGACATGTGGTAAGCCACATTGGTTTTTTCTCTTCCCAGACTTTCTCAAGATTAGGCAGGATGCTCGGGAACGAACATCATTCAAAGTTCATGGCACTTTTCCAACCTGTAATGCAAATATTGCATGTTTATCGAATTTTAACAGTCAGTATTTCTGAAAGAAACTTCAGAGCTCCTTAGAGATGTCTTTGGATGCCTTAGTCAGTATGACTGCTTTGGCCAAGATCAGCAGCCCCATTTAGAATTGCAGATACGGCATCTTTTCCAGATTCATTCCTGAAACTCCTGAAAGAGCGTTAACGTTCTTGAATTCATATAACACAGAGATCCTGATGTAGGTAAACACACCAGCTTTTCAGGAAACGAAGGGGACACACCTGCTACAGGGGATAACTACAAATTTCACTTACTTAAACTACTGCTTCTATCCTCGCTATTATATATACCGTCATTAGCCTGTGGATCTTAAACAGGGAAGTTAAAAAGTTTTGAGAGTGCACAGTGAAAAACATGTATCATAAAATGCCGTGATTTTATGTAAAGTTATTGACTATTAAGCAATGTTATCTTCCAAGGTACATTTGACTCATTTTGCGTCATGATCTGTCACAGCTCTGTTAATAAAAAGTATTTTTGCTAGTCTCCAATGGTTGCCTTCGATGCAGAAAGAAAATACAAGTAACTTAGTACATTTTTTGAAATGAATTTTTAATATGAATAATGTGTTTATATATTAAAAGGACAACAAGTAGTTTACCATAACGGTTGGGTAACATAAACCCCTAGCAAACCTAACGTAGTTTATGCAAATTTTATTGGCTACAAAATTAAATAAAAATAATTTTACATTCATTAGACAAGTAACATGCTCATGATTGCACTGAGTTGTGAAACAATGATCTGTTACATTGTGCATTATCATCAGCTGCAAAACACTGTCACTCTTTTCCAAACCTTATTACCATATTTCTAAGCACCCTCATTTATCTGCTAAAGAATAGTTACAGTATTATTTGTTCCATTTTCTTGCTAATAGTCTACCTTTAATCTTCACGCCTTTGGAAATACAAGGCTTCTGCCTTCTGCATACATGTCTGTAAGCGTCTGCCTCCTTTACATACGTGCACATTAAAAAGTGTCAGGTGATTCTTAGGTGCCTCAAATTTGCAAGCACCCAACTGCTGACATACTTGTGGAAGATTATTACAAGGTAGTCCTTTCTTTAAAATTAGTATCCGGCTCAAAGAGATCACGTCACCTTATGTCTGATTTTTCCTCTCCTTTAACTCACCAGACAACTCCCCTACTTTATAATCAATGTTTTATTAATAATAATATACTCAGCTTATCATTTTTTAAATAGAAATAAAATGCCTCAATTATAACTTTTCAGTTAGCCAAGTTGATTTTCTTTCCGGGAATTTCTTTGTTAAAGTAAGAAATACTATACATACTATAGTCCGCCGTGCATATTTACCACGGAAACCTGAAGGAACTCTCCCACCCACCAATATGAAGCAGAACTGTATTTATACTCTTACAAGTTGAAGACATCCTATGAATACAGAGTAATCTGTTCCTACCTTGTTCCTCCTTTTCAAGTACTCTGTTCACAATGAATTGTTAGGAAGTCTTACTGTCTAGACAAATGTTGTCATTGGTACTCTGGCCAGCTCAGTAATAAACAAAGTTCTGTAACATGTCTCATACACCTTGTGTCCTCAGGGGTGAGCTTCCACAAAGATCTGTCCCTCTCCTCTTCCTCCACTTTGTTCCACAGCTAGATATTCTTCTAAATCTTCCAGGAGCTAAATTTATCTCAGTCTTGTATCTTTCTAACCAATTTAGCTAAAATTGGCTAGTAGCTTTAAAAGTTTTTGGAAGAAAGCATGACAGGCAGATACACACACAGAGTACAAGTGATTATTTAGGAAGTCAGGTTAAAAGTTAATTTATCTCAGCACCTACGTTTGGTTATGAACCATGCAGAATGAAATTAAATTCTAAAATGCAGAAAAACACTTGAGATTCTACTGAAGTTATACGCTGTGTTGATATTTTAACATCTGATTCCTAACAGAAGTCAGTGATTCATCCTTTATTTCTTGTAAGAAAATGAGAGGTTTGCATCATGTGACATTTCTGAACTGGCAGACCAACTTGTACTGGAGCTCCATTTGGTGCCATTAAGGACTCAACTGTCTTGAAGTTGTTAGCTTCTGAAATTACCTTCTGTCAGCGAGTAGTTACTATTTATACTGTTTGGAAAGGAGGATAAGTTTTGTTGCAACTGACAAGAAATGCTGAGATACAGCTTGGTTTTTTGTTTGGGTTTTTTTGGGGGGTTTTTTTGGCATGTACTTTTCTTCATAACTCCAAGACAGCTTTGACTTTTCCTTTTTGTCATGTTTTTAACTTTGTATATATTGTTACCATTAGCAGGAGGGGTGACACAGGCAAAAGCTGTGGCTTGTCTTTTAGGACCCTTCTCCTGGTAGAGTTCTAACATGCGACAAGAAGTGAAGGAGACAACAAAAATATCTTAGATGGTTTTTTAAGCAATTAAGAAATTGCCTTCTCTTTCCGGGGGGAAGAATCTATTAACAAACCCATGCTGTATGCTATTCCTCCAAAAACAGACTTGGCATAACTGTTACAAGAAAAGAGTCTTCCTTTAAAAATATCTACTGCTTAAAAGTGCAGGTTGGGCCATGTTTTACAAAGAATCACTGACATCTTACTCTTGACAATCCAGTTGAAGTCCATAGCACTATATTGAGAGAAAGGCCAGCAGTCAGCCCACCTGTAGCCATCAGAACTTCAAGCAGCTTGTCTAAGAGTCAGGGTCCCACTGCAATTCAAAGGAAAAAACCTACCTAGAACAGCCAAAAAATCTTGAGCATCAAGATGTAATAGGATGAGTTATCTCCCTCTCTCTATCTCCATGGCTATAAACAAAACATAAATGTCTGATGTAGACAGGCTTCATAGTCTTTTTACATTTAGCTAGCACTAAGTGAGTTTAATCCAGCTCTGTAGGCGTTTTCCACATAGAGATGGTAGAAGTGCTGGTATTTTCTGGGAATTACAAGACTACATCTTTTCATTCCAGATTTGTATAGCAGATGTGCTAAGCTTCTACAGTTATAGCAACTACAGCACAGATATCATCGGAGCTATATTCAGAGACTATGAGTGTGGACAAAAACCAAGTACAAAGGGGTTTTTCACAGTGGTAGAATTAACCTATATTGCTCTGATAAATTATTTCATATTTCCTTTTCTTAATGTTTAAAAGGCTACAAAATTTCTACCTTTATTAGACAGGGGATTAAAAGTTTCCAAAACAGCACATAAGATTGGCTCCCAATCTCCTGTGTTTGTTGACGTATTTTCCTTATTTAATTGCACCTTTTCAGATATGTAACCACAGTTCGGCTGTGAAATTCTCGTTCCTAGTGACATAGTTGCAAAAGTGGGCATGGTGAATTTATAACAGCTGGAGGTGTGTGAGACAACAGCAGTGATAGAAGACCTACATTGGTATCAGTGGGATCAGTATCAGGCCAGTCACCTGGAAATATGAGCTCATATTTCATAAATATGTCTTGAAATTTCTTGCTGTTGCCACTTCATTTAACTAAAATAATTCAGGCAGTTAATTATTGGGAATATTTACCTATAGCTGTTTGGCGAGTACATGTGGCAAAATCTGCTCTTTAATTACTTCGCCAAAAATACTTGTTCAACGAAATGCCCACTGGTAGCTTGTAAAAATATGTCGTTACTGTTGAACCTTGCATGTGTTCAGATTAAAACTGTGTAAATGCCAGCAAGAGAGTCAAGCAAATTGAAACCAAGCTCCATATCAAATAATTCAGCACTTAATTGCTTTTGAGGTAAAGATTAAATAGTAAACACCAAGACCTCGCTGTATAAACCTGTAATAGACCCTTATGTTGGGAAATAAATGACCATTATATATTAAAAACTTTTTAATATTAATTTTCTGAATAAAAGTAGTGTTTGTTATTAAAGCATCTTTTCATTTTCCTGTGCTTTTCTCATGAAACACAATAGTTGGGGCAGTGGTGGAGATTCCCACCCTGCCCTGCAACACGGTCAAATTCTAATGGGATTGCTGTTCTTACAACCACTGACCCCACGGGAGTGCCATGGCAGCTCCGTTCCAGTGGCTGACATAGGAAGTTGCACTTTGCAGCAACTGCTCCTGGCAAATGCTATGGACTTGTACATAATATGGTAGATTAGCCTTTTCATAAGTAGGGAAAAGGAAAACTGATTCCAGCCACAGTTAGGCAGAGGTTGCTTGGCCTTGGCTGGCCAGTTGTCTACCTGGACAATCTCTAAATTCAAAGCATTAAAGAAAGCCTCATATCTAATGTTTCTTATAAAAGCAGAGCAAGTAAAATTGAGGAGGAACTTTTCGTGCTCTCAGCTCACGTATCAATATGGTAGATGAAGTAGAAAACCTGTTTATTTTATGTATGCCTGATATCTTTACAACTTATTTTGGAAGTTTATTCTCTACTTATCTTACTCCATCTCTAATTATCTTTTAAAAGAATCTATTTTTATGATCAGATCCTGATGGTTTTCTCTCACTTGCTGAGGAAGATAAGTGACCATTACGTCTCCTAATAATTAAGTCTGGGTATCTATTTGTGTTCCCTCTGTTGGGCAGTGCCCTGGTTATTGCTGCAAAACAAGAAGGCTCGATACTACATTAAGCTTAAAAGTGATTTGTGGATAGATTGAAAAGCTACTGATATTGCCAAGAAAAAAGTAAGAGCTGTCAACTGAGCTTGGAAATGTTCTGTGCTCTTTTAGCTAAGGTTCTGGTAGAGTAGCCAAATATACTACACTATGTACTGGGCCCTTGTAATCAAGGATTGCTAATTCCAGAGGCTCAGTTTGCTGAAGCTGAACCAAATGAACACTAAGCATGTTTATCAACACTGCTGAATTCTGTTGTATTACTGAATAAAAATGATCAAGGGAAGGGCTGGAAGGGAGAGGAGAATTTGGCTTCTGGTGATAATTTCCAGTTGTGAAGCAATTATTTAGATAGCAGATTTTAGTATGAGAATAAGGAGTTTAGTGAGTTCTGGATTTGCATAATAGTAATACATGTCACTTTAAATTTCCTCCTGGGCTTTTCATGCACTTTTAAAATGAATCCTAATTATAAATGTTATACAAGTCTCACATAATGTGAATTTACTTGTATGCACATTTGCATTATCCTCATTTTTAAGTGCACTGATGATTAACATTAGTAGCCAAGTTATTATGTTAACTGCATGAGTATACTACACACCATCTTTTAGAAATTAGATGTTATGCACAAGAACTTGAAAAATTCACCCCTAATCAAGTGTAAAAAAAACTAAAGTGAAATCAGCTGCGAGAGGGTCTTTTTTTTCTTATAGCATAGGTCATATCATTCTTTCCTCAGAGCAACTGAGATTATAAAATGTAAAAAAAAGAATATTTTGCTCTTTTTAAGGTCCATCTTTAATATCTGCTTTGATATGATTCATATTATTCAAAGTTGGTATGGCATGCCTTAACCGTGATGGTTAAACAATGTCTCTTTTCCTTCCATACCAATTCAGAAATGACAAAACCCAAAGCAATCACTTTTATATTGAGTGCAGAAATTCAGCAAGCCAAATGAAAGAGAACATAACCTTTATAATTTACCAAGCAGCTACTCAGCTACACAGAAGCTACTCTAATATATTCTAATCTTTTCTGTGCTCCTTATGAACAGATTTATTACACAGACTGAAAAGCCCACAGACTAGTGGTACCTACCTTCTGCCACTCACATCCCAGGTACGTCTGGCTCTGTGCTCATGGATAGGATGTGGGACACAAATAGTTTCATTCTCCTCATGTTGTGAAAAGACCTGACTCTTCTGATATTAATAAGAATTATTAATGTTATTTTCATTTTATTACACTGATAGGCTTCATTAGCATTCCTTCTACAGCCTCATTTATGGTAAAATTTTCAAATTGCCAAAAGGTTTCTCAAACTGCTCATTATTCAACAATCACTTGTGTGACCTGTAAAAAGATTTATTTAAGTTGAGCACTCAACAGTCGGAGTCTACCTTAGACTATAAATGACTTATATGCTTTCCATTTTAAAAATATAGGGTAAAAGTCAGTACAGAATTGTATTCTCACATATAATATAGCTTAATTACATCTTATCTTCTAAATCTCCGTTTGTTTTAACTGGGAATCAGACTACTAGGATGACTTAATGTAAAACTGGTTTTAAGTGTATGATTGCTTTGAGAAATAAAAAGATACAGCCCTTTAAAAAAAAAAAATCACTTTTTTAAAAACTGCGTTTTTAAACTGAACATTTTCCTGACAGTAGTAAAATTTCATTTTCAAAACTGGAAATATCTAGGCATATATGATCACGCACAGTAGCTGAAATCATGAAGTGTTCTAATTAGTTTCCAGCTTTATAAAATGCTTCTGGTGTCAAATGATAGAAGTTAGCTAAAATGAAGACAGCAATGCTTGCAGCTAAAACTGTACCTATTCCAATATTATATGTAAAATGCTTGTTTTTTAAAAAAAGTTCTTAAAAAAAAACCAAAAAAACATCCAATTGAGTTTCTATAGTGTAAATGGAAGGAAGGCTTTTCAAAGATGGCAGTTAAGAAAAATTTACAGAAATTCACTTTCTTACATGAATTTGTAGGCTACCACATTCCATTTTTCAAGTATCGTGACAAATTTGAATGATGTTAAATTTCTTTGAGCATTAATACGGTTGTCCTCAGTCAGACCATTCTCCAAACTGAGTCACTGTTGCCATCTGGAAGGCAGTGAATTGAATTAAGATGTTTCTATCTTGTGTGAAGACTAAAAAAAGCATGGTAAAACTGGTAAAAGTAATCTGAGGTGAGTGAATGTGAAAACATGGATTCCATATCAGTGAAAACAGTAGATTTCATCTTGAAAAATTCACTAAACCATTGTACAGAATATATAATTCTGTATTTGAAAAGTTTGGTTGTTCATTCTTTTTTTGTATTTCACCAGAATTGCTTATCTATATCCCGACCTAAACTCCTGAAATCTCTCCATTAATATTAATAAACTTTCAATCCATACAATACAAACTTCACTAGTTGAAGACTTTGTCTTGGAGAAATCACTTTTTAACACATTTTCTGAGGACAGGGAAAAAGAAGAAAAAAAATCGTATCTAAGTGCATGCAGATAACACAGAAAAAAGTTGCACAGAGTCTACTGGCATTTGTCAAGCAAGAAGAAATGTTTCCTACAGTCTATAGCATTGAAATTTCTCTGATAAATCCAATAATATAGTGTCTTAGGCAGGCAACAGCCTCAGAAAAAATACATTAGCACATGGTTTGTATTGCACTCACATAGCCAGCTGCCTAATCCAATTACCTTAATTTAAAAGAAGAATAATTTATGTTTTTTAGTGAATACCGTGTAGAAATTGTGCCTACATTGTGTCTTCTAATAATTTACACAAAAGGTTTGGACAATCTAGTGGAATAAATCCTATGGGACTATAAACCAGATTTCATATTCTCACAGATTTTTAAAAACCATTTTCTTACGAAACAGTGTGGTTTTATAAATGTTTGATGTTGAGGTCAGCCTTCGAGACTTCTTCCTTTAAAGACAAACTCAGCAGCGATATCTGAGGTCTTAGTTTGATAAAACTTTTAAAGCTCTTCCAAGATATACAGGGAGCAGGAAGCACTGCAGCTGTCCAGGATCCTGCTTGTCACGAAGACCCCCAGAGCCATACCCGAGTCCCAGGCTCTGGGGTGCTGGACCATTTAGGGTCCCTTGCCATAGGTGGGCTCCAGCCCTGCTGTCACTCTGGGTGTCTGTGACGCACTTTGTGCGAGTGGGTACTGGCAACCTCTCTGACATAAAGCTGCAGGAGCAGCAGTAATCCAGACAAATGTAATTTTCCTTTGCTTTTTCTTTAAATTAACATTTTTGCATGATTAATTAAATTTATTAACTCAGCTATGTCATTGTTAGGTAAATAAGAGTTCATTAAAAACACATTATTGACTGTTTAACAACATCATCATAAAAAGTATAAAAAGGTTAAGTTAATGATCATATTTGTACTAATACGAAATATGGAGATGATCATTAATATTATTTATTTTAGGTTGTCTCAGAAAATGTTATTACTGTCTATTGAACATTTCTAACATGTTTTAATGATCTCATCTTTTATTTATTCAGTGAAAAATGAAAACTGATATCGTGCAAACACTTGTTCAAGATTTTACAGCTTTTTATAGATTGTATTTGTACACAAGAGCAGTTAATGCATGGGCATACGAGATTTTGTTGACTGCACAGGCGATCTTAAGAAATTATGCTTGACCAATTGAAAACTTTGGAGCAGATGAAGACACAACCTAAACTCTACTGAAACAGTACTCAGAGGCCTTGTTGACACCGAGGTTTGGGACTGAGCACGCGTGGTAAGTGTGTTCACAGAAAAGTGCAGACCAGATGCTGGTACATGGAGATACATTGCACAGTTTCTCTTGGCAGCAGCAGTCCCATGAATTGGCAAGATGCTTACACAGGCAACTTCAAACAACTTTAAAGAGCTAATTTTGACCATGAATCAGTTTCCCATGAAATCACTGGAAATCTTTCTTTTCAGTTTTGGGACAATTATGCAGTTTAACAGTTTCCCCCACATGTAACATCCAGGCAGTTCCAACTCAGTTCTCCAGCCTCTTTGTACTACTACTATAACTAACTTCATCAATACTATTTACTCATTATGGGTTATAAAGAGACAAAACCCTACTGATTCATTAGTCTCAGAAGAAGTTATGAGTAAATGATTTACTCATCCAAAGCCCAAATGCTGCCTTGTAAGGTGTGGTCTCTCATGGCTAGTGAAATATTAGAAAACTCCGTGTATTTTGCATGTTAATGAACATTTCTTATGAAGCTATTTCTATGTATGCTAAAGAGGGAGATGGAAACAAGCACACTGGTGAATAGGGATTATGCTTACTGGAAAGATGTTCCATCTTCTGATTTGCTACCAAAGTAACTACACACTCCATCACTGCACAGAGAGGTGACACAGTACTGTGTGTTCTGCAAGTCACTTTTAATTTCCATCGACTCCAGAAGTACCTTATAAGTTAGTGGGTTGAGTTAAGTTTCTGGCTATCACAAAGTCTTATGCAATTACCTGTAAGACACCTGCACAGTTGCTCATGATAAATCTGTTGTAACAAGCTATAACCCCAGTAAAAATAATATTGTAAAGATGGCACCTGTTGTAAAGCATTGCACTCCTCCTGCACAAGAGATCTGTGACACGCACTTTGGCCTGCCTGTGTTGTAGCTGTACCTTTGCCTCCCCCTCATGATATGGGGTGCCCATTTTCAAAACATTTTCTCCTGACACTTTGAGTTTCTTCAGTTCTCATTCACATCTTTTCTCCAGGGAAAATACTAATGATGCCATTGCTTGTTCAGAGCAATGTTACTTTAGAGACTGACACAAATGACACCATTAAACATAAGACATGATCAAGAGGGACAATGTTATTCAGAGAGAGGGAAACTTACAGGGAACATCAGGAGCCCATATGTCCATCCAACTTCAAAGTGACTTGCAGAAAAACTGACATCACCGAGATGAACAAACAATACACGAGTGAGGAATTCTAACCAGAGAAAACAGCCATAGCAAAAAGTTGGAAACAAACCCTAGAATAAACAAATTCATATACAATTTTCATTTGAAACTACAGTAAAGAATGATTTCACTGAAATGAAAACATATTTGCTGATTACTTGGCTACAGAAAGCAAGCTTACAGTCATTGACAGTTATTCACTGTAAGGACATAGCTCCTGACAGAAACAGTTGCATTTTATAAAGTTCTTAAAAGTTACTATTTCTTTCTGTGATAATTATGAAGCCAGACCTTGCATCAGGAAATTGGAAATTTGGTTGGAAGTACTGTGGTATGCTAAATTTTTGTTATGTGGGTTGTACAGGACGTATGGGTGTAGGATACCAGAACTGTCTTCCTGAAGAAGGCCATATATATGAGTTTTGGCATGACAGAGGCAAGACTGCAGTCATGCCTTCTTCCTGTTGCCCCACCAGACAGAAAGGACTGTGACGTATTTTTTCAGGCTTCTTCAGAGAGCACCCTGCATTCACCATAAAAACCTCCAGAGAAACTAGTACTGCACTTGCCCAAATCCATGAAGAATAATGCCACTTTAAAAGTAATGACAATTAATTGTTCTTTTAAAACTCCTTACGGAAAAGTGGTGGGCATCAGGAAAAAAAAATCAGAATATTTCACCCTGCCACCTTGGAATGCAGATTTATAAATGGCGACTGTGGAAGAATCAGACACGTGACTTTCCAGAGAGTAAAAGCATAGGAGGGACAGAGAAATGCAGGGTTTACACTGTGATTCTTTCTAATAAGTAAGCAGGTTGTGGTAAATCTACGTTAAAAGAACCTGTCTCTAGGACAAAATAGAAGGCAGCATCATGCTTGCCCTGAAGTTTCTGAGACCTCCAATTTGTTTATTCCCAAGGCATTCTAGAGAGGTGTGAAGTTAGCTGTAGGAATTTACAGCAATCTAGCCCAATCCCTTGGCAGCACCCAGGACCCTTGTATTGAACTAGCAGCTGCACAAAAGCTTTTTCAGCACACAAATAACTCATTCCCTGCATTTTCTGAACCCAGCAACTGCTTCCAGGGAGTATGCTGCTATTATCTGATGATGCTACAATAAGACTATGCCCTTGACAGCTTTTACTTTAAACTTTATTAGTCTTGCGCACCTGCACAAAGACAGGTTATATTTATTTTTCCAACTGAAACTGGCAGATCTTATTTATATAAAACAGAAACAGGACCAATCTGGGTCAACTCAATTTATTTGCTACCTGAAAGAGACAGTTGGACTTCAGTTCATTGTAGGGATAGCATCTTTTTCTTTACAAATATTGGTTACAATACTTTCCAAATTGTCTTTACTTTTATACCTCACATTCTTCTGTTTGGAAAACAACGTAAATCAGATTCCCACATTACTGTTAATTAGCAATGATTTAATTAACTTTAAATACACAAAGTGATAAGTACTACATATATGAATTTCTGACCCAAGGCCAACTTGGTTATTGGTTTTTTTGTATGACAGATCATACAAACTATATAAAACTTTAAATGTTCAATCAAGAAACTAACTTTAAAGATGTAGACAGTTATTTTTAAGTGTATTATTAAGCAAACATCAACAAAACTATATTAAGCAGATCAGCTTTATTGGTGTCTTTGTTTAGGAAATTCCCACCAAATAAAAAGAACATTTCTGCTTCCCTTTCTTCCCCCTCCTCTTGTTGTACTTTCAACATAGGAAAAGGAGAGGTGTTGTTAAGTGAGTGCTAATGAATGTCTCCTTTTTGAAAATATTTTCAAACCAGAAACTGTGTTCCAAGCTCATTATTGCAGTCATTGTGTTTACTCATTTATTTACTCAGCAATAGCTAAGGTACGGCTTAGAATTGCTTCAATATGCAGCAGACTGTAATTGTTGAGTGGCAGCAAAGAGGATAGTTGAGAGCTTACAAATTTAATTTTATAACTACACCCAAACTATTAAACAGGAACAGCTGGTTTCTTCCACGTGTTTTGATTTACAGATGCAAATACCACATGGCTCAGGACCTCTGCCCTCAAAAGTGAGCACCCTCATCCTGGCCTGTGCTCTTTCTTTACTGCCCACACAGCAGCAGCCATACTCAGGTACCCACACAGCTTAATTACTACTCCCTCCATCTTCTACTGTTACTCTTAAGGTTAGATATTAACCAAAAAGGTCATTCTTTAATAGGAGACGGCAAAATAAAAAGATTTTTTTGAAGTTTATCAGACTCTAGAAGTAGAAAGATAACTGTCAGTACTCTTTTTTTCGGCATTGTGTATATTTTAGGGAATTATTGTTGATATGGAGAGTGCTGCTGATGCTCAATACCCTAAAGGGGCCCTTAAAGTAAGTGTAAAATTTGCAGCCGAGTGCTGAGTGGATGTTGCTTTATGTGTGTGACGGCAGATTCATCTGCAGAAAACATACAATAGCTGTGGTGGGTATTTTTAATGCTGCATTAGTACTGAGATCTATGAGTTAGGCCACAGTGTGAATAAGGAACATAGCACTTGTCCTATAAGTCCTTTTCTAAAAATAAACAGTAAAATTCATGTCAACGAGACTTGAATGGGAAAAGATTACATGATCAGCCCCAATTTCCACAAAATTTTATTCTGCAGAATGTTATTTTTAAATGCAGGAAGTACGGGTTTATTTGGCGTCCAAAAGCACACACTGTTATTGAATCTTCCGCTCATCTACATGTCCTTAAAATTAATATAGTATATACAAGGGTGGGGTTTTTTTTGCATTAAAGAACATTTAAAAAGCCATGTGCTATAAAGTTCTCATAACAGCAGACCAAATACAGCCATTTTTATGGTTAACTGCTTCTTTGGATCAGTTCTGGGTTGACAATTTTAGCAGAGTATTTTCATGTACAAATCTACTACTACAATTCACTAGAAGCCTCTAGATAAAATTCCTTATAGATTTAAAGGCAGTATTCTCCAAATTAAAAAAAAAAAAAAAATAACAAAGGCCAGGACTTAATTTAGAAAAGACCTTTAATACCCACTAGAACATTAGAAACATACAGCAACAATACCTTTGAAAAGCTGCTCCCCATTTCCAATGATTATTTTGTATTTATAGCACACATACATGGTGAAGACATGTATTATTGATGAAGGGTAGGCAAGTGTTTTCTACTTAATTCTGAGCTCAGAATTTCAGTTGCCTTTGAATTCTTCCAGCCTCCCCACAAGTGTTGGCGTGGAATCCACTGTGTGATGGTGATAAAGGCTTGAACAATATCTCAAAACACCTACATCCTTGAGGGTGCTTCATGTGCTGTGTATTAGTTGGAAAGTATTAAATAAAATTCCTTTTGACCTACATGTTACTGTGGAGGATCACATTTTCTGCGAGTAGATTGACAAGAATGCAAAATGTGTGTTCTTCACACTAACCTTTTATGGAGTCTTTCTAAAAATATAATTAGCTAAAAGGACAAGTTAGAAATTGTGTTAATATTAATTGTAGCAGATGGAATTTTGAGGGGAAGCAGAAAGGCTAATTTCAATTTCTTTTAATAAATCTATTTAAAAATAGAGCTGTACCAGCTGCAAGTTATTCCCAGCCAACTTGTATTCACTGAAATTGAAAATATACTGTCAAGCTCAGGGGTAGCCAGCCACTTGCTCACAAATCTAGAAGCAGCAGCACAGGCCTTCTGAACTTGTGACGCACTACACGCAAACCCTTCTCCCAGAATATGATGGCTGTGTTAAACTGTGTCAAATCTTAAAGAGATTTAGTCTGAGGATAAGAATTTATAGCACTTGTCACTGCAGGTGATATTGCCAAAGCTGTGCAGAATATCGGCAATTTGCCTACTCTGTAGTCATATCTGTGTGCAGAAAATGTGCTTGCTACCCAATACAGGTCTAGCTGTTATAAGTAATTCTAGTGTTATAAATAAAGTGCTGATTTACTTTAAAAACCTGGAGCCTGATCTGACAAGGTACTAAATACTTCACATTCTTCAGACTTGTGGAGGATTTGAAAGTCCTTGTCACTTCATTAGCTAGCTGTTTTTACTAGATTGGTGGATGTATTACCGTTTTGGGGGAAAATCCTCTCTTGCTTTATAATTTTCCAAAAGTATATATATCTCTGCTATATATATATACACTTATCAGAGACAAGCCTTTCCTGCTGGAGCATTCACACCATTTCATTCCTTGGAACAATTCACAGTACCATTCAGACTCAGTTTCCTTTTGAAGTTTCTCTAACTCTAAGCTATTTGGGAGTTAGTTTTGACATTTCTCCCACTAAACTATAGGCTTCCTCACCTCTTTGGAGATACAAATGCCATTTTAGTAGATCAGATGCCACCTCCAGTAGCTGACTAGCCCACTAACTTGACTCAATGTCGTTAAACTTCCTCCACATGGTGACTCAATTCATGCATTTCAGCGTGAAGTATCTCTGGTCACTGAACCTTGTATTTTACATCTGCTTGTAAATTGATAGAAAAATGCTTCAGACAGACTCGTTCAATGGATTAATACATGCAGGTCATTACTGGGTGTTAACTGAGATCTGCACTAATGGAAATTAATTGCTTTGGGACTCTATTAGCTTGTGCTAAGGGATCCTCACAACTTATGAGGGAAAATTCAACAGCACCACCATATCCTCATCGCCAAAGTCTGCTTTGAACTCCTTTACACTTCTAAGAAGACCTTGCACCCAAAATACTGTTTCAATCTAAATCTAATTGCATAAGCTCTAGCGTTTGGCATTTCCAGAGATTGTGGCTTATTACTGTATCAGTTTCAGGCTTTATTCATAGTTAAGCCACATTTGCTGTACTCTGGTTATGCTGCAAAGAGAGATGTCTTTCTTCAGGAAAATGAGAGGTTAATGTTATTTTGTATGTATAGGAAATATAAATTTCCCATTTTATCTGGTTATATATATGATTCAATGAAATAGGGAGCCTTTACAGCAATAACAGCAATTTTATTATTACTAAGAGCTCTCATTTGTGTATTGCTCACAGTATTTCAAAGATTATGCATTGTTTTCTGTATAAATCATAGAATTGCTTGCTACCCGATATTGCTGCCTTAAAATCCAACCACATTGTTTTCAGCTATTCAATATTTTTTATCTCGGGTTATTTAAAGCATGTTTTCTAAATAGAGAGACAGTTGAAGAGGTGGGGAAAAAGAAGGCAAGTATAATATGGTACTATATGCTTGTGCCACAGCCTCAGGTAGTATAATAGGTGCCAGTTTTATATCACAGTGCTCTTTATCCATACTTGCAGATTAACACTGCTTGAAACTGAGTTGTCTTATTTAATAAAGTATCTGAGTATGTCCAAAATAATCTGTGTGTGGCAGGCAAAAAGAGGGAAAAAATATTTATGTGTACATATGTACAGACACATATTTAAAATATTCTTTGCTTTATTTTTACTTTTTAAGTTTATTATATTTTAAATTCTTTAGTGATTCAAGATGAGATCAGAATAACTTAGAACTCGTTATATTTTTAAGTAAGCTACAATGCCTATCCAGTTAAATATTTCTGACTTCAAAATGTCACATGGCAAATTCAAGCTGACACTAATTGCTGGACAGACAGCTTTCTTTTAACTTTACAACCATATCCCTACTACAACATCAGAAGGTGAGTTAAGAAAGCATTTTCTTTTTGCAAAATCCAGAACTTGATAAGTGTTCTGATTATAAGGCTCTTTCTTAACATAGAAAATATAAACATGGTGATTGCCTAATCCTCATCAAAGAAAAAGGAATGGCAAGTGCTTAGAGCTAACCTAATATTTACATAACTTCATTAAAAAGGCAGATTTTTTTTTTTTATCTGAATTCTGTTTAGCTAACATTTACTTGGAGATGAAATATAGTAAGCAATTTTAGAAAAGGGTTTAACCACTAGGCTAGAACTGCAGACAGTATCCACATCTAGTACCACATGCTATGGGAATTCAGCAGGCTAAATGTATGTTCTGAGCTATTACATGACCATGTGGAATATAGTCTTGTAACTCACAAGGACAAGAATTTATAAGTTCTTTTATTTTTTTATATATATATAAATATTTCTCATATTAAAAAATATAAGAATTCATGCCTTTTCCTATCAGATAGGGAAAAAAACTGTAATAAACAATCTGGGCTTACTATTTCCATCTTCTTTACTGACAGCAATAACCTAATCATTCTGAGTGTAGGGAAACAAATCAGCTTCACTGACCACACTACCATAAGGCTGTCAGCAAAGAAGTCATGGAGGTATGGGAGAGAAAATGGACCGAAGGCAAAAAGAGCTCTCCTTATTTTTTCTTGGCTATCTCCTTACTCAATAGCATCATCACTTCAGTGTCAGCTAGGTCTTCCCTTTAATGCATCACAGTACAGGCATTCTTGCACTAATAACATGTTCTATAATACACAACCTTACAGTAGCTTTACTTAGAGATTTCTGTCCTTATTAGCCTTAAAGAACAGCTCTTTGAATGGCCAGAATGTATTAGTTAGTTGGAATTTATTATCACAATTATTTTGCGTTAATGTAGCCTGAATGATTTTTCTTTCCACTTTTTATTCTTCAAGTGCCTACTTTGCTGTTACTGCAGGAAATTTAGCTGACTGCAGGTGTCCTTTGGGCTGTAAACTAATTTCTTGCAAGACAAAAAACTCTTTGCAGCAGAATGAATTTAACACTTCATTAGAACATTGGCTCTTTCTACCTGTTAGAAAAGCCTCTTTGGAAGGTTAGTCAAAAAGTGAAACACAGGCGTACAATCATGTCTGTAACAAAACATAGGTTACTCACGAATGGTGTTCATCTCTCCGCACTCTGGCTTCAAAAATATAGGCATCTGGCAAAACTAGTCAATGTTTTTTTCTTTTGTGGAAAGAAATTAAGTACTTCTGTAACATGAGAGGAATTGTGTTCTGGAAGGCGTTTAAAATAGCTGAGATTAATAGTTCTCAAAGAGCACCATCTCCTTCCACTCTCTAGAAAGAGTCCTGATTACTAGACTAGACACTGTACTTTTAAATCATTGAAGTAATAAGATTCTAATCTTCTCTGTCAATATGACAAATTAAAACCACAGCATAAATGGGAGTTTTATATATGCAAATACTGTACATGGACGATTTGACAATCAAAGGATTCAGAAGTCAACCTTTAATTCATTTTACTTTGGTTACAGGATAGGCACACTATGATTTCTGTTGCCTAATTCAGCAAATATTTGAACATTTTCAATCCTGACTCTGTGAAAACTTTATAGAACATTCTGAAATTTTATGTCTGATCTAGTGTCTATAAAAAAGGGCAATAAATTGTTTCACTGAATCCTGCAACTACTGTGATGTCTCTTTTTTGATGCCTTTGCCCTAAACTTGAGTCCGCAACAGACTGAACCAATCCGCCATATTATTTAGAGTCAGTTTCTGCACAGCTCAAGAGGTGACTAAATAATTCATAAAAATCTTAATAAATGAGATGAAAACAAAGCAGCAGCTGGTATGGACCTCGTTAGCAATTGCTCATAGGAAGTCTGTATTCTATTGAAAAAGCAAAATAAAAGAGTCATATAGAACCCTGCTCCAAGAAGACTGTTAAAAGAGATTGGTTATTGAACTGCCCAGTTAAAACAGAAAACAAAAAAAACACAAAAAAATCCCTGTACTGCCACATTATGGCAACATTAAAAGAATTATGAGTATAATCTTAGAAATAAATACGTTTGTGACACAACTTCAGAGTTGAGAACTATGGGAATTGTCATATTGCATCCCGGCCAGCAGTCTGTGCAGACAAAATTATGCATTCTCTAACAGAAGAGTCACTGCATACTTCAGATAATTCTGTAGAATATCAGAGTAATTTCTGGACCAGCCATCATTACTAATTTGACTCATGAGTTCTATGTCTGTATCATAAGCTTTTCTCCCTTTCTAACTTGTCTTTTAACTATATGATTTTCTTCTCTGTACACACATTGGCTTCTCTCTGGAGATCGCCTAAATCTTGGTTTTGATATTTTGCATGACAATGAATGTTTGCTGTTAAAGAAAATTCAGTGTATTGGTTTAAATTTGGTGCCTTTCCATTTTAAGTATTTGGGTTTTTGATGCACTACATGGAAAAGTGAATATAAGTTCCTAGACTAGCTTATCTGTACTAATAAATATCTTCTATATCTTCAGAGCATGCCTTCTTATAACATCTCTAATCCATATAGTTCTAATTCTTTTATTTCATTTCTTTTTTTTTTTCTTCCTTTGCTTCTGTTAAATTTTTAATCTTTTGACCTGTATCCTTTATTTGCATAATATCACAGATTCATAATAATACATCACACACACAACTAGAAAGTGCAGCGTGGGATCAATGCAGATTCATGTTCTGTGTTAATAGTAATTCAATATTCTTTTAAGCTTCGTTACATTTTCTCCTCCCCGTCCCCATTCCTAAAACATCGTTGTCCTTTGACAGGTTACTGCCCATTAAAAGTGTTCCACAAGAACATAATATTAGTGGTGACTACACTGACCAGGATCCCCTGGCTTGAAGATAAGGTGTGAAGGCAAAATCCGATTGTGACATGATAAATGTCATTATAAAAAATCTCCATTCAAGTATGATACATTGTAGACATATCAGGAAACAAACTTAAGGCAGGCACAATAAAACAGTGATGAGTAACATCGCGTAAAACTTGCTATCACAATATATCATTGAGACAAGTGGTTTAGTACAGGTCAAAGAAAAGATGAGACTTTGCAGCAAGCATTTCCTAGTAGAATACAGAACTATTAAATGCTTTACTTTTGGGGTTAGGTCATAACTTGAATTTTGCCTTAGGTCAGGAATTGTTATTTGTCTCAAATAATAACCCTGTACAATTCAAGTCTTTATAAAGGCTTCCCATTTTTTTCTGAGGCATGAATTTCGCACTGCTGGACATCAGGACGTTGCACTACATTGACAGTTGCTGTAACCTAACACAACTGTGGCTATAGCATGACTTGTACTTAATATCTGCTGTTATATCTCTTTCTCTGTTTCAGGGAGATAATCCATTGCATCCATCTGTATATAGTTCCTAAATACGTTTTGCACCTGACTAAACTTTTTTTTTTTTTTTTTTTGTGGTATGCACACTATAATCAGCAGTACCTTGTAAGGTTTCCTTGCCCCCTTTATTCTTTTAATCTCCCCTTCTATTTAATTTTCCAGAGTCCTGAATTCTCCAAAGCTGGTTTGTCTTTCTCTAGAAACTGTAAGAGTCCAACCCTGGGGCAGGTGCATGTTTTTAACATTTCCTTTAAGTTGTCATAGCAGGTTACATCTGTCATAAATCATTAGATCACAAAATGATGTGATCTAAGGAAACATCTGACAATAGGTTACAATAGATGACACAAGGCCAAAAGTTTAGAAAATGCTCAATGCTTTTTAAGAATTACTATTCCTTACTTGCACTGTTTCTTGAGAAAGTAACTAACATCACCAAACAGTTTTTGCTCCTTTAAAAATAACCTTTGTTCTTATTGCTTTGCTCTGCAAGGCACCTACCTTGTCCCCAAAGCAGTGAGACAATTCAGAAACGGCAGCGCAACATTGTACTTCTTTGAATGTTACCCACTAAAACTCCCGTAAGAAAAGTGGTGTCAATTTAAAGAACAAGGAAAAATAGCCAGTTTCCAAATTGCTTTTCTATAATTAATCTTGCTAAAATCTGTATTAGTCTGGCTACCACTACGTCTCTTACGGCTTCCAACAATATTAAAGCATACCAATTTTATTCCAGCATGTCTGTAAGGAGGTAGAGTGTCTAAGGTATACCTAAACAGAAATGTTCTCACAAATACTATTAAAACATGCACTTGTATGGACACTGCTTTTGCACAGTCATACCTTTGCTATAAAAGCAACAGAGAAGCTACCCAATGCCACGCAGAAATGGTTATTGGCAAGCAAATATGATCCCAATACAGTGATAAAGATGTTATCTTTGTATAATCTGTTACACCTGGTTAAAATCGATTTCAAAACTTTACAGAGGTAGAATTTAAAAGCACCAGTTAGTACAAATGTTAAGCTTCCTCTTCAAGTGTGACACAAAATGTTTAGAGATTAGGTAGGGAGAGTTCAGTTTAAAAAAAGTGAAAGCTACCAACGTTGAAAGTAAACAGTTCTTGAAAATTCCTGACTTAGTACCAGAGGAAGCCTTTAGAAAGTGGGATTCTCCTATGTGAGTGCTGAAATCGAATATGCTTTTGTTTATTGGTATTAGTGAAAATTACACATTATCATACAAATTGTGTAACAATGTACAAATTATCATGAACGCTGGAAAGACGCAGAAGAATGCATATACCCCCTGCATCACCCTAAAAATATGATTTCAGTGAAGTTAAGACCTATAAAGACACTGAAATGCAGCAGCTGAAAGAGCAGCTAGTGAGGACAAAATTTTCTCTCTATCCCTTTGCATCACTGTCCCCTACTCTCTCCTCTCCAACAATATACTTTGAGATCCATCTTACCTTCTGCTGAGATACTTTAGAGGTAGTGGATGAAATTTATCCCGTAGCTAATGGAAATTTCTGGATAGCCAGCACACTTTGGTGAGGTGAGTCACAGGAAGCACTCAATGGGCTGAAGGTTACTCCCAGCTGTCTTTTGTAAGCTCAGCCCTGCCCCATCCCAAGTCCCTAAGAGGCCTCAGGTGGTATCTGGTTTAGTGTGTATGAACTCTAAATCAGATTCTAAAGACATTAACAGATGTTAGAAAATAAAGTACTAATAAAAGGAGTGAGTTGGATCTGTGTGTCTCTCACGATTGAGCTGCTAGATAGCTTATTCTGACAAATGCAAGTGGCTTTGATCAGATTTTTCCTGGGAGTGTTATATTCTAAAACAAGGCTTAAACAGCTAGTATTGTGCAGGATATTGTAGGTGTAGTATTGTGTATTTCTGTGAGTCTTTCTCAGCTTCCACCAAGCACATAGTATTTGAGTTTACAGGAGAGAAATGTAAGCTACAATTTTTGCAACTCAATCAAATTGCACCACATTGTTCAAGCTTTTGAAAGAAGTTAATTTAGTTGCTCACTTTTAAGCATGTAGCTAGATCATTTGTATACTTCACTGCAGTCTGCATCGTATAGCATTGTTTTCATAACGGCATCTCCAGAAACTCTCCAAATAACTGCATAAACAGTACAAATCAGTTAATCTTTAGTACATTCACACTGGGGAAATTGCATTATATTTGTGCATGTTCTGAATGTTATTTCTTGCATATTTGGGAATGCTTTTATAAACAATTATTTGCTTATTCCATGTTTTACCCCAGCTGAGAGCACCTGTGTGTCACCAGCCAGCCAGTCATTTAAAGAAAACTTTTGGTCCACTCACTAGTTGATCCTTAAGGTAGGTGAGCAAGAAAATCCCTTCAACATCAGAAAATAGCTACTCTGACTTACTACAGCAGTTCAAAATAGAAAGAGTGACATATTATGCCACATGTCACCTGGTGACTATTATCAATAGCTACCACACATGCTAAATTTACTCTACAGGCAATACAAATAAGCACGGGTAGTGTTATATGAGTTTTGATCGGGTCTTAGGTTTTGCTACTAGGGGCACCATGTTCTTGTGCAGTTCTTTGTTTCCTAGTATTGTTCCTTGGCAATGTTAGGTCAGGAACTTCTTCAGTGTTTTTTCATGCCAGCTGAATACCTAATTTTTCACTTCCTAGAAATTCCTAGGTCTTAAGCAGAACTAATTCCTTTTGCCTAGTCACAGGTTTCACTACCTGTGCCTCAGACAGACAACCTTCGTATCACCTTCCATCCTACTTGCTGTGGACTTCAGATTGCCTCCATGTAGGTTACACTGAACTGACACTGAGCTAGAAAGCATCACTTGAATTTAATCATTCTTACAGCATCCATTTTTTTCTGTTTCTTAGTTCCTAAGATGTATTACTGGGTTGATATTTGGGCCTGTGGCACTGTGTGAATAATGGTGCTTTCCATTAACTATGTAAACCTTATTTGTAACTTACAATGATAACCTTGTTAGAGTCCATTTCCAAAGAGAAAATCGAAGCCATGATAGATGCACTATTATACCAGACCTTCAAGGCAAGGATAGGACCAGCGAAACCAGCTCCCTTAGCCTCTTTCCATGGCCATTGGCAACAGATAGATATCGAAGCCCATCACGCATTGCCTGAAGTTCTATATTAATGTTTTAGCTCTAGATGGAAATCTGAATATATTCATCTTATCTCTTCACATGCAACTCTAAAGCTTACAATTCCTGTATTTCATGCCTCACTTCCTTGACAATGTCTCAGTTGTGAGAAGAGAGACACAGTTGTAATTTATGTTGATCAACTGATATTTTTATTCCTTTTCTAAAAATTAATAGAGGTATAACTATTTGAAAAGTTTAACTTTTTAAGAAAGAGCAAAAACATAGCATTCATTAAATAATAGATGTTATCTCCCCTTTTCACTGCCTACAGATAGACAGCAAAACATTAAGAGTGACAGATGTGTGATAAGGAATGAATCATCCTAGCTCACTTTCAATCATTTCTTCTACTCTAAATCTGTGTTTCAACTGTCAGAGCCTCTGTATTGTCAGACTGACTTATTATTTCAACCGTCCATAGATGTAGAACAACATACTTCAGTACTGTTCCTAATGGGATTTGTTCCAGGTTTCATTCTTTTAACTACTAATTGGACACCGTTCTACACATCTGCCCTATGACCTAGTAAGCCAGACTGAAAGAAAGGATCCAAAAGGTCGTATTAATATTTTCTTTGATATTTTTTATCTTCACTTCTACTGCATGCTAATCAACAGCGTGACTCAAAGCATGCAAGAATCAAGCAAAGAGACAGACTTAGCCCAGAAACATCAGTGATTTTTTATCTGTCTCTCTCTGCATAAAGTAGTGAATTAGATGGTGGGAATATTTTTTCCCCTTCTGATCTTTTAACTGGATTATCAATGTCCTCCTTTGATTTTCTCAATAGCTTATTTTAAGAGGAAGGGATAATATGAATTCTAATGCTGCTGTATCTTTTGAAACAGAATTTTTAAAGTTGTGATGTAAAAGGGAGAAAGAAGGATACAAATGACTAAAAAAGCAGCCAGAGGATTAGGTTGGTCTCAAGACAAACAACATTGAGAAAATCAAATAGTTCTAGACAATCTTAGTTCACCTGGTGAGACAATCAGTTAGAAGACGCTGATTTGGATAGAAAGAAGCTGGCAATTATTTGAAGATCAAATAAATAAAAACTAAAAAGGAGACAGGAGAAAAAGGATGAGAAAGAAAAAAAATATAACCATCATGAAACTGGAAAAAAGTTAACTGAACCACTTTTCAATGTGTATTTCTACTGTGTATTGTATTGCGTATCTGTACTTAATTCATAGACAAAGGCTGTATTTAGTTCTTAAAAATTGGCTACCTCACCTATGTGTGGCAGGCAGAAATTTTAAGTTTATTTGGACAGACTTTTCCTCTGTTCTAAACAAGCTGGAACCACTGTGACATCATTACAAAACCCATTGTGTATACACAAAATGTCACAGAAGTAATTCTGTTTGTCCCACTTTGTATTTTCATTAAAAAGTAAGTAATGCAGTTCTGCAATACTATAAATATGACATCTAAATTGTTCTAATTAAGGCAAATACTGCAAATACAAGCTCAGAAAACCTTGAACATCTAAATATTAAGATATACAGAATATATATAATATATAAAACCTTGCTACAGAACATGAGTGAAGCTTAAAGACATTTAGTTTTTCAGCTCTCATAATCATGCACTCCAACATAGACAGTAATTAACTAAAAGTCTGGATTATACCTGCAAAATATTCCTCTATTAAATCTCTTTATAAAAAATGTTTTCTTTTTGAGTATGTTGAAATTAGTTAGTGTGGAAACATCCATTTTCCATTTAATATTTAATAAACTTATATTTGTAAATGAAGTATAGGTCAGAAAAGAGTCAGATGATTATCCTTCAGAGAATAAGAAAACACAATGTATTACTTATTTAAGCCACTTAATTAACCACAGGACAGATCTACAGATAGCCTACATCAGTGTCATACTTGGGAAAGGAATTAAGTTTTAAAGTCAATTGAATATTTATCTGTAAAATATAAATTGCAATGCAAAATGTTGCCCTATACATCCCATATAGATCTTCTACTAAAGCTACATTTGTACTAAAACATCGGATTGCTTGAATTATGCCAAGTTCTAGAACTCATATGAAATACACTTCATAATCTTAGTTTTGACACTTTAGCAAACCAGTATTTTTTTTAATTGTAAAACTTTTGCACATGTTGGACTACCTGCTTTGTGAACAATGTAAATTTAAAATGGAATTACTTGTGATCTAATTTGTTGCATGCAGATCGGAGTCTTCAACACCTTTTAAGACTGTTCTAAGTGTTCCAATATTGAGAAAATCATGTTCCCAAAATTTAGGATGAACAGTACCATAAATTTTCAAAGATTTAAGTGGAGAAAAAGATTACCTACACATGAATGACAACTAACAAATCCTGCCTAATATCTTGCCTTCTGGCTCTGTAAGAGCTTAGAAGAACAGATATTTTAGTCATAATATTTTGACTATAGAAGATTTTTGTTATACGTTTTTGTGGAATAATGATTTTTAATTTATTTTCAATATAGTCTTGTGAGCTTACAGGGCACAGATCACAGAAATTAC
This sequence comes from Falco cherrug, assembly GCF_023634085.1. Taxonomy (NCBI): domain Eukaryota; kingdom Metazoa; phylum Chordata; class Aves; order Falconiformes; family Falconidae; genus Falco; species Falco cherrug. Next base: position 46,086,389 of record NC_073705.1, read on the forward strand.
ATGGATCACATCACAAGGACCTATAGACTCCCAAATAAAATCAAGGTTTGAAATGAACAAGTGCTAGTCTTTAAAGGACATAAATGAGATTTTAAAACGCATATCTCGAAGATGGATTTTAATGTTTTAAAGTGAGCTATATGTCTGCTGAAATTTTCAATAGTGTCCTGATGCTAACATATCTAGAGAACTTGATACACACACAATTTGAAAATTATCAGCCTACCTAATGGTTTTAGACACACATCTGTGACTCTGGAGCTGTGGTCTCATTGGATGCACATGAGAATAGGGTTCCAAGCATGTAAACTAGCAATTCATTATGATTTTTTGAATATTTTCATTATTGTGCTTTCTTTCATATTATATGAAAATAGAAAGCAAGTGTGGATACACCAGCATATGAAAGCATCTGTTTATTTTTAGGCAACTAATCAGCTCCCTTCACATTAATTAATTGGTGCTCCTAAAGCTAAGCATATGTTCAGTCTGGATTAGGGCTCTCATAACAATCCCCCAAAAGCAATCTTTTAAATGTAAAGATCTTCTTCTATACAGTAGCACTGTAGGCACTTTACAATTAGTTTTAATGATTATTAGGCATCTAGTCCCCTCAACCACCTACACATTGGTTTCAAAATGCTTCTTACATTTTTGTTGTTTTGTGGTTGAACACGGTCATCTGTAAAGGTTCTGTACATATGGTGATGCTTCATCTACCGTAAGAAATGAGAAACTATTTCTGGATTTGAGCTACATTGTCACAAGTTTTTCACAGTTTTACAACAGCAAGAAACATTAAAAGTGCTTGATCTTCTACCAGAAAATTGATCAAGTGTTGCCTAGTAGAATTCTTCCTGTAGTTTGCAATCTCATGGCAAAATTCAATAGTGGTGGATTCATTTTTTGTTAATGTGAGTAACCAAAAAAGCCAGCCCTCTATTACACCCAGAAAATGGTAGGTATCTACTGGATCTGAAATGGAGACAGCTGGAATGACACAATATGATTATTTTCCCTTTCTTCATCATCGTAACAGATTGTTGGCTATTTCTAGCCACTAGCAATTTCTTCACACTTAAGTTCTGCTTCGATACAGAACAACTAAGATATTGTACTTTAGCTTTGAAAATATTGTAGTTGTCCTAAAAATTATTCTGAAAGCTGCCAAGTATCACTTCTTCATAAGTTTAGAATATCCCCCAGTTCAATCGAAAGGAAAACCATTTCAAAGCTCATGAAATTAGGTCTGTTAGGAGCAGGACACTTTACTCCTTACGTGCAGACTGTTGACTATGAGGGAATTACAGAGGAGATCGTATCACAATATTAAATGTGCTTCTGAAACATGAGTGAGGAATACAGGGAATAAGCTCAGTCCAGGCACTAGGTATCAATTAGTGCTATGACACCCCCAGGGAACTACATAACCTTCCATTAATTGCCAAGTATTAGATCTAATCTCCTATAGTGTGAGAATATTGTTTTACATTGCTAATGGGCCCTGAAGGAGTGGTTCATTCTTCCCTCCACTGTTTAGAGCTTCCCACCCAAAACACTGTAATACCACAGAATCTCACCTCACCCAACACTACTTCATGGCTGAAAAGAATCCCAGTTAAACCACGGATGGTGTTTCTGTAAGGAGAGCTCCAGAAGAAGCTTTGCAGAGAAAATAAACCACACCGCAATAAACCACAGAGCCATGTTATTTATCCTCAGGATGCTATCAGTTTCTACTCAGATGATTGATTCATGCTGAATCTGTAATTTCATTCCTTTTCTGAAAGGATTGATAATGCATTTTTAATTTCAGCTGATAGTCTTTTTCCTCTAATACCCTTTTTCCTTTTTTTTCAGTAATTTTTTAGTTATTGGTTTCTGATTTTGTTTCATAAAAAATGTGACCAGGGAGGAGCTTCCAGTCAAAGGAACAGACTTTGCACTAAAACCAGTTAATCTCATAAACCTCTAAATATTTTTTTTTTAAATTGGTAGAGTGAATCTTCTCTGCTTCTGATGAATTTCAAGAAATAACATAAAATTAAGTGAGAAGACATAATCACTGCTTTGCAAATTTTTTCACCCACAGATATCAAGGAAGATCCACTGATAAATATGTTCCTTGTTTGAATGATTCCTGCTTAAACCCTGTTCAATATAGAGTTTCAGAGAAACAGAGGGGGAAAATAACTCTGTCAGTCTAGCAGAGGTCATGGACAAATGCATGCCAATAATTTAATACAAATGTAGATAGGAAATAAAGAAGCGCATCTTAGGAAGGCTTCCTACTTGCAGCCAAGTGCAGTCAAATGTCATCTGCTTGCTTGCAGAACAGCTAAGCAGCTATGGAATATTTTGCAAAATGATTGTTGTTTTAAGTGATGAAAATTGGGAACCACTAGCTGTTGCTCTCGGTTTCCATATGCTGTCACCAACAAATAAGAAGCAGATTGATGGCCAACATTATTTAAAAATAACAATGAATGAGATGTTACACTAAAAAGAAGATGAATACATGGACCACCACCAGCTGGACTAACTGGATTCATCAGAGTTCCCTGAGGTGAGCGCTGCTGCACATTCTGTGTGCCAGTGAAGAAACAGATCAAAGAAAAGAAGGGGATCCATGCCTCTGGTGTGATTTACTATGGTCAGGCAACAAATTCACCAAATTCCTCAGGACTGGGAGAAGAAAAAATATTTGGAGATGGTTCCTTAGCATATGGAATATACAGTAAGTAATCATTAATAAAGTTGTGTTCTGTGCATGGTGGATAAACGATTTAGATTTTGCTCTCATCATTATTTCATGAGCATTTAAACAATATTAAAACCCACCTGACACATTAGTTAAGTTTAAACCTAACTTTAAGTACCAGCATAGCTCTATTGACTCTAATTATATTATGCAGTTACTTATGAGTGCTGGAGTAGAATTGAGCCTGAAGATTCTGCTCTCTGTAGAATACATCAAAGAGAAAGTATGTTGTCATGAGTTGTTTTCTTCATTAGAATTTTCCAGAAAGAAGTCAGTATTTAGGCTGGGTTAATATTCAAATGAGAATTACTATGCACATTCTTCCATTTATTGAGATAGTATTTTAATTTTATTTTAATGCTTATAAAGCGCTTCAAGTTGTTTGCAAGAATGCTGCTATATAAACATAAGGGGCTGATTACATTATCAATTTGTAATACATTTTTAGTACAGAGGAAAAGAAAGGAGTTAGAGAGGCGCAGGTACCAACAAACTGGAGTTCTTCAGCAACAAAATGGCCATAAGACAATGCTCATACTCTGTGCAATCCTGATTTCTTTTTTTTTTTCCTTATATTTGTACAATTTGTGCTGTATTCTATGCCCTAAGTTTGCAAGCTGGAGCTGCAGGAATACCTCCTTATTGTGTTTGCATTCTTTTTAGAGAAAACATCTGACCTAGAAACTTGCTCTCGAAAGCAAGAGGCTGGAGTACTGGCTTGAACTCCATAAAAGCATAAAAATCTGTCATGCAAGCTACTATATATAGCTACTGCTCCTCATAGGTGATTCCCAACATCACATAAGCTGGATGTCTATTTAGCAGTTCAAACTGTAAGATTACTATTTTGAGTGCATACATGATTGCCCACCATAATAAATCTATTTAATGTGTGTGAGTTAGCACCCATGTTGTTATTTTTACCTGAAGGAAAGATGGTAGCAGTTTACTAGGCTCTGTTGTACTTGAACAGCATTTTATTTACTACCACTTTATGTCACTATTGGAAAACGGCTAAAATAAACAGGCTTTAGAAATTCACTTATTCATACTGTATCCTAGAATCAGTTTTAATTATAGACATCACCTGAATAAAGGAGGTGTGGAAATGGCTGTAGCTATGTAGGACTGGTGGAGATTGTGACTGTGGTGACATAACTTAATAAAATGTTTGTAGGTTCCCAGCATATCTCCACCTCACCACACCTCTGCCAAAATACTTTCCTATCATCATCTGGCTTTTCTTACACCACCGATAAAAGGAAATGTGAAAACGAGACTCCTACATAAAAAGTGTATATGGCATGAATGCACTTATTTGGATTACCAATAGAGATGAAGACAGCATCCTATTCACATCAGTTTCAATGCTTTATAACAGGTGAGGACCTAGCTCCTTACATAAACTGTCATCTAGTGCATGAAGATTTCACAGATGCAGGAATCTAAACACCGTAACTGGATCGTCAGTATTGAGCCAATGATAACTGGTTTCAAAGTGAAAAATCAAGGAGGCATTTCTTCTATGATAATGTGTGTTCAGTTAATCAGATGTGGAGAAGCACATTTTAGAGCCTTTCAGTGAAGTTGCATTTTAAAGAACGATACACATTTTGTAGCTATCAAAACATACTACACAAGCTATCATTTTCATTAAGTGCCCTGCAGACTTGGAAGTATCATACCTCACCTTGTTTTTCTTGTATGGCGTAGCGCAAAAAATTGTTATAGTGTTTTAGCCCAGTGAGACATAACCTAACATACTTCTCCATCGTTGACTCTGCTGATGATTACATGCTTGGAAGGATGCCAGGGGACACTATGATATTAATATTTCCATTCCAAATATGAACAACTGTCTTCCTACATTTCACATGAGACAAGGCACATGGTTGATGGGTATTTCCTTCTCTTACTTATTTATGCCAAAATCTTTGTTACTGGGACATCCAGAGGACAATTCTTACAATGTAAAGTTTTGTAACTCTTCAAAAGACCAATGACAATTACCATTTTGACTCAATTTTTAGTGCTATATTAATCTGCATATGACCTCACATTGTATGATCTGGTGCTTCAGGCTTTTTTGACATCATCTAGGATATCCTTACCTATACATTTATTAAGATCCTAAGTATTTCTTATAATCAGAGGGAAAATATTTACCTTGATAGAGCTGGGTATACATATATATGTATATATATATATATATGTATAAAAATTCACTATAGATAAATATAGACACAACCGTATGTGTCTGCACAGGTACAAGTTAAAGCAAAAGTATATATATCTTTATTAATATATTAAAATTTTTATTAGAGAAAGTCACTGTCTATTGACAGAATCCATGTAGATTTCTGGTTGGTTTATTTTATCTGATGTGAGAATTCACAAGCATCTTTTGACAGAGAATATTGGGTATGCAGGAGAGTGACATAAAACCCGCAGCATAACTGTGACTGGCTCTAGGGCAAGAACATCCCCATCACAGTCTAATCCAGCCTACTGGATGTTCTCAACCTACTCTAAGTAAGTGATCTGATTTATTTCCTTTTTTCCCCTCAAAATAGCAAATCATATTTTACCTGTTTTACATAGGAAAAATTAAGGCATAAGCAATTAGAAGATTTGCCCAAGCTCAGACCCTGATTCAGTGCCTATACATGAGGCAGAAGGAATTGGAGTTCCTGCCAATTTAGCCCCCGGCCATAGTAATTAAATAACACTGGCTTCTTGTGAAGCTGAAACTGGAAGGAGTGACGTATTACCCTCCCTCTTGAACAGCACCTGTAGATCATGTCATTACACTTCAGCACGAACGCTCCATATCCCCCATTACAACAGTTTTTTTTCCTCTGAAGTTTTATTTGGTGGCTTACATGTCAGGAGATGATTCTTTGTGCATGTATGTTACCCATGATTTGATTGAATTGTTCATCTACTGGAAAAATCTGATCATTTGTATCCCTCAGGTTCCCCTTTCCCTTCTTGGGAAATCCTATTATATCTAAGCAGTCATACGTCGGTTGTTTTTTCTTCCTTAAGCAAAGATTTAAACAAAACATGTATGTCCTGTGTTCAATCGTTGCTTTACTGTTTTGCCTGTATATCACAAAGAATCAAAACTGACAAAGTATGCCGTGAAGTACAGCACACCATTCAGTCAGCTGAGATAGGAGTAGACACAGAATTAACTTGAATCAAGTCACAGAATCATTGGCATACAGCACAGCATGAAACACATTGACTTATACTGCAATATGTTTTGAACTTAATTTAGGGGTCATAGCTTTTCACAGTGAACTTCTGTGCCGTTAGTCAGAACTGCCCCATTCAGACTACACGGTCAGAGCAGTGTGTAAGGTATCAGTTAACTAACTCAGGTATAACAGGAATCCTAAGCAAAACCTGCTTAACACTTCTGAAGTACACTTCTGCAAAAGAACTTCTAACCTTCCTTTTCTTTAATTTTTATTTTTATTTAAACTTGTGGTATGAAACATAGATGGCTTGGCTAAACTTAAATAAACTTCTTAGGTTAAAAAAAAAAAAAAGACAATATTCTGATCTAAATTTTGTTGTTGTTAGAAGTTGGAGTGTTCATTTTTTGTGTAGTCTTGTAATTTATTCGGTTTTTACCCCCCCTTCCGTGAAAGAATCCCAGTGATTAGGAACCTGGGAATTAGCTCTTATATATTACTCCTCTGCATGTTAGAAACTGTAAGAAGACAAAGGGCTGCAGCTGGATGCAAAAGCAAGGACTACTATTTTTACTATTACAGATACAAGCCAGATTCATGTGTCGAAGGGTATATGGATCTCAGCTGGCTTCCTTTTACATAAACAGGAGACCACTGAAGAGCCAGTTTCAACTTTTCCTTGTGCAGATGGACTGACAGAGTGAGAATGAGCCAGAACGTGAGCAGGACTGTGTGCTGTTCTTCCACTGCTGTACAACCTAGCAAGCTTTCTGAGGTGGAAAGGGTATAGTCAAACTTTTCCTTAAGTTTTCCATTAGAAGGTATTTAGTGAAAATCTATTAATTGTATTTCACTCAGCTATGAGTCTTAAAAGTTGCTGAACAGACATTTAAACTCCAGGTTCTCCAGAGTACCTATGTACTATGTTTGATCCTTTTAGTAGGTTTTGGTTTATGTAAGAGATTCTTTTGCCTTTATGACTATGCTTTTTATCTGTGACTCTGTCATACAAGCTTGAGATTTATCCTGCTTTCCTGTGACATCGCATGAGTGTGTTACAAGTTTTGTTACTTTTTTAAGACCTTTTAATTGTCTTCTGGAGTAAATTGACCAAAAAAACGTATACTTCTGGCCCTTATGATTGTGGAGAAAAGCCTGAAAATGTGAATAGTGTGCAGTACTAAGAATTAGAAAATTATAGGAAAAATGAAAAAGCCCAAAGGTATTATTAATTTTTTATCTCATAATTTATAAATGAATCATGATTTTTAGCCTTGAGGTTCACAGCATGATGTACACCATGGTGGTATATATGTAACCATATGGGTTTGCCAGTCTTTAATTTGGAACTACTCTTTCAAACATTTTACTTATTTACAGGAGACCAAGAGTTTACTAATGTTTTTAGTTCTCAAGATGACAGGATTTCATTTTCCCTTAGGGAATTCCAATAACTTCTAAGAACAAACCAAATTGAAATAATCCTGTGAATTTCAGTTTCTACCTATTCACCATATCCAAAAGAGAAATTGGCAGTTACTTGAAGATGTGTACTATCAAGCTAGGGGCACATTAATTCTCTGCATTAGATTTATCTGTCGGGGTGTAACATGTCCTCAGACTGAACAACATGCTCTCTTCTTGGAATGATTGAACTGGGCTCTGTGTTCACAATGTGGCTGGAAAGCCAACAATCATTTCTGAGCTGAGAAAAGAAAAATGTCTGTCTCACATCACCAGCTGCATTATTCTCAAAGTTTCTGTAGAAGAAAGAACAAAATCAACCTATTCTTCTTTTTTTTTAACAGCAAAATACCTGCATTGGTATGAGCTGATGTATTTTGTACAAAGACCAAAATCAAAACCCACAGAAAGGCAGATAAGGCGCACAGTAGTGTTACAATGGGAACGAAAGAAAATACTGTATATTAAGGTAAAAATGCAGGTTTTGTAAATTGAGTGTCTAACTACACAAAAGCATTTCCTGAATCGCTCCATTTGATTTGAATATTTATATAGAAAACGAGCCTCAATAAATCAGCTGGTTTCTTCTCCTATATGCTCTCAGGTCATGGTGTAACTCCTCTTTCAGATGATTTTGAGCCTGGGAGACTGAGTGTCAATCAATCCTACCTAGCACCAGAATTTCTATTTCATTGCTGGAGTCTGGATCACATGAACCAGCGTTAGCTTTGTCTGATATAAATCTTGCTCATGTGGTGAATGATTCCTTTTCTAGATCAAATTCAAAATTCAGGAAAAGATTTTGAGTTAGCATTTGGAAGATTCTTATATTTTTTTTTCTTTTTTTTTTTAAATTTTGGTACAGTACTTTAATATTATCAGAATTTCATGGCTGAAATTCTTAAGGGCACTGTGTCCATTGTACTCAGTTAAGATCAATACTTAGTTCAGTGAGCTATTCCATCAGTGACAGTCACCCACGTCCTCAGCTGCTTCAAAGAAAAGGGCAAGAAGTCCTAATTACTTGGAGAATCAGTAATTTGTATTATTCCACCTGTTTTGTGGGTTGGGTTGTTTAGTTTTTATGTTAAAAGGTAACTAACTCTGGAAAGTCCCCTTTTACATCAAAACTGCCATTTTTTTAATAAAACTTTCAAAAAATTTGTCTCAATCATAGTGCACAGCAATTAATTCTGTGGACACATTGCACTGTAAACATCATATATCTTTTTATTCCTTTTTAAATACTTGCAAAATGCTGATTGAATCAGCAGTTGCAACCAAGATGGAATTAGTGCAAGAGATAGAAGTAAAAATAAGGAAATATTTCCAAACTCCTGGATGGCTGAGCAGTTATTTAGTTCCCAGTGTTCAGACACCACTTGCAGCTAGAAGAACCTTCTGGATGAAGTAAAACTGGGTGTGTTGCATTTCATACTTTCACTGTATACTAAGCAGGCAGATTATAAATAGGGTTTGGTTTTTTTTGGTTTTTTTTTAACTCCTGAAGTAAATGTTTGTTGATCTATTTCTAATATGTCTAGAAATCATTTTAGACATTATTCTCCCACTCTGTGGACCTAAAAGAACCTTTAAAGGTTCTCTCTGAAAAGTTCAACCATTTCTTAGCAGGCAGAGATGGCATTTGGCTAAAGTAAGTCATCATCCTCAGAATTGAAATTAAAGCCTCTTTGAAGCAAATAAACATGAGTGAAACAAGTTTAAAAGTGTGACTATAATAACCATGTAAATCTACCTTTTATAATACGATTTTTAATACCATATAGGAAACAAATGCTTTCACAGCCATTTAGTAAGCATTCACAGATTTCTAGAATCATTCAAATCTGAATGCTTACAGTGGTGGTATAACGTTAACTTTTAAGTGTTATTTATAATTGTGCCAACAATGCATCCTCTTGACAGATGGATTTCAATTGCTTTTCCAAACATTCCTCAGTGGTTTTGGCTAAGGGACAGATTTTCAAACCAGCAGACACCTGGCTGATTATTCAAATAGGTAATATATAATTTCCATAGGATTTTGGTACAAGGGCCTTTGGATGTCCCACTGGCACCTTCTGGCATCTCTAAGGGGATGAGGTTAAAAGTATTTTTCAAATTCTGAAACAAACTGAAGCAGGTCCAAGGACCATCTAATCCAGATGACTGAATGTCTTCTCCCCTTTCCCACCTGTGAAAATACTGTAAAAAATGGTCCATAGGTACCTTGCATTTTGCCTCAAGTATTCCTCACACTGTGACTCCTAATTTCAGCCAGAAATAGAGGAAAATTGGTTCATCACATTGAGGACATTTTGGAGGAAGGTGGGTCTTAAAAGCTGTTTTTCAGCTTTCTGTAGATAACAGTTACAAATATAACTGTCTTTTGTAGAGCAAGTGCCCCACTGGAGAATTTGAGCCCACTTGAAATGCTGTTTTAAAGTACAGCTTTAGTTTACATCCAGATTTGTGTGTGTATGTATGTATCTGAAATTATAGGTAATGACAGACCCTGCTAAAGCAACAATGTAATAGAATGTCCCAATCCTTCTTTCTCTCTACACATGTAACTCTGATCCAATAAGCTGAAATATTGCTGGATTTGGACTAAATGCCGCTTGAACTAACACTCTTAGCATTCTTTAAAAGCTTTCAGCTAGAATGACTTCTTGTCACTGTAGTCAAGGCAGGGGCTAACATCACTATGCAGCATTGAGATCCAGGGGAACAGAAAGCAGATGTATTAATCATCTTTAATATTAAATACAATCAGTTCCTTTTTCTAATTTTTTGCGACACTGCAATTTAGGAGTAACTGAAAACATTTACCCTGGTAAATGAGGAAAAAAATACATATAATGAAAGTAAAAACAGAGCAGAAATAAAGTGATAAGCTCTAGACTCCATTTATTAGGCAAGGTGATAAAATGAGAAACGTTTGTGCTATTGCTTACTTTACATATTTTTAACACTTTTTTTTTTAATTAATATATAATCTCACCTAAAATATACACTATCTGAAAGCATCTGGAATGTAACACAAAACATATCCTATATTTTTTGTCATGACAATAGTATTATACAGAATTGAGCGCTAGATATCATCCTTATTAGAAATTAAGAGTTTGTCTCATGCCTAGGCTGACTAGAAAATGTGTTTTACCAATGTTCAGGGATACTCATTGTGGTGATTTTGTGAACTGGGTCCAAGAATAAAGCCCAAGACTGTTCATCTGTAAGGTATTGTAGCTACCCAAGCTACTCCAACTTACATCAAAACCTGCTGTAGCTACCAGTGGATTTGCTCTCATTTATTATTTTTTTAATGCAATAATCCAGATATCCATTTACACATTAACAAAAGATTACTATATACATCTCCAGAACTCCTGTGCACATCATGGTTCCACTTGATGATCACTTGCAGACTAGTATGTCTGCTGATTTACTTCTCTCCCCTTTATCCATGCTCGTACACCACTGACTGAAGCAGGGGGTCAGTCAGCCCTTGGCCAGGATGGGGTAGTTAAGAAGCACAGATATATGTCTATATCTGCGATATAATGAAGGAAGAAGACTCCATGATGCCTGTGGCAGGGATGAAATCTGTTAGCAAAAATGCTTCTGTTTCAGGCTTCATTTGTGCTTCCCTGACCAAAGTACTCTGAGCCAATTATTTATACTCCATTACATCTGGCAGCATTTGGGGAAGACATTCCCAAAACGCAGAAACACGGTCTCAAGATACATGAATAGCCTTTGTACCTTGTTATACTACATCCCTTTTTTAATTTCATCCTACAGTTGATTAAATATATGTGTTAATATGGCTTCTCCCAGAGAATGTATCGCTTGTCATTTTATTTCCAGTGCTGCCACATGACATACCTGGCTCACGTGCTCTGGGGAACCTCCCAGTTAATTTTACTAATACTATAGTGTGGGTGTTCCCTGGTAATATCTGCCTCCATTTTTCTATTTTTTATTCATCAGTGAACAGAATAAACATCATACAATCTTTATAGAGAACTGTAGCAACAGTACATGCGAAAAATGAATCATATGTAAGTGACCTTCAGGGAAAATGCAATATTACAGTATTATGTCTTGAAAAAAGTGAATGATTAAATTTTTTAAAATATGTTTACAAGTAATTTGTAAACAGGAGAATAAATACAATTCAAATGTTTCCTTACTGCAGTCTCTGTTTTTTATCATTCAACTGAGAACAGAATTAAACCTATATACTTGACGATAACTGCACTCCATCATTATTTATGTATATGCAAAAAATGGTGAAAAGTCACATGTACTTGAATTTGCTACGCTAAATGTATGGTGACCAACTGGATATTTGTTAAAGCAAAATGTAACTCTCCTGTTCCTCCAATAATGTCTGCAGATTACTTCCTAGAGAAATAAAATTATGCCTGCTATATTTTTGTCATGGATGGCAGGCAGGATCTCGTCTGAGCCTTCTTTCACATCAATGACCTGGTCTGTCCTTCACAGCAGTGAACAATATTTTTGCCCTCTACGCAAAAGAAAAGATTAGCTATGAAGCCACTAGACTAGCACTTTGAAAGCTAAGTGCTCCTCATAGTGACAGCCATTATAAAGTGAAATATTTTAAATGCACTTATTCTAGATATTCATAACTCTCATGTAAATGAAATAGCACTGTAAATTTCATGATTAGCAAATACCAACAAGGCATACATATTTATCTACCTTATTACTGTTCTCTGCCAGTCTTGCTCTGTGTCCTGGTTTTGACTAGGATAGAGTTAATTTGCTTCTTAGTAGCTGGTACAATACTGTGTTTTGGACTTAATATGAGAATAATGTTGATAACACACTCATGTTTTTACTTGTTGCTAAGTTATGTTTATGGGAAGTCAAGGACTTTTCAGTTTCTCAGGGGCCACCAGCAAAAGGGCTGGAGGGGCACAAGGAACTGGGAGGGGACACAGCCAGCACAGCTGACCCAAACTAGCCAAAGGGATATTCCAAACCATAGAACATGATGCTCAGTATAGAAACTATAGCGTGTGTGTGTGTGTGTTGGGGCAGGTGGTGCTGATCATGCTGGGGGACTGGCTGGCCATCGGTCAGCAGGTGGTAAGCAAATGTTATTGTGCACAACCTAGGGGTTTTTTTCCTCCCTTCCCTTTGGATTTTATTCTTCTCCCTCTTCTCATTCCTTTTCATTACAATGGTTATTGTTGTTGCTACTATTATTATCTTTTTATTTCAATTATTAAGGGGTTTTTATCTTAACCCATGAGTTTTATCTTTTTTCTGATTCTCCTCCCCATCCCGCTGGTGGGGGGAGTGATCAAACAGCTGCATGGCACTTGGCTGCTGGCTGGATTTAAACCGTGACACTGGCCTCATGCTATACCATGAGCCCATCAACTCACAATAGCTTTGTAAAAGACCAAACCCAAACTAATATAATTGTACTTCTTAAACAGGGTAAAGGCTTGCAGATCCATTATCTCATGCTAGGACTTGGCTACTATTTTGCAGTTATTTTGTGAGTTAATGGAATTTTCTTGCTGATTTTTACAGTGATGGTCTATAGTGGCTGTTCCAGGATATATCTCTTTTTCATGGGAAAAAGTTAGCATTCTTTCAAAGTAAAGTATGTGGTATAAAGCAAAGTCAGAGAAAAAGACCGGGTTAGTAACAGAAATCTAATCAACTGTTCTCAATATTGGAAATACAGATGGCATCCTTTTTTGTTCTAAATGGAGAGTTAGCTTTGCTGAGAACATACTCGGCAATAGTAATAACTTTACATGCAACAAATATCTGTCACCGCAAGGGATTCCAAAGCTATTTACAGAATGAAAGACAAGCTGAACTGGACAGATGCAATCCTTCTTTGAAAGTTTCTAACATTATACTCCTTGAACTGAAAGGAAATGCAGATAGTAGGAAGAGGTTCACCTACTGACTGAGAAATTCTTGAATCACGGAAAGTGTGAAGAAAAAATGGAGAAATCCTCCAGAGAGCATGTGAGCGTGAGGAAAAAGCATCAAGTCTGAGCTAACATCTCTATGTGTCATGGTAACCACCTTTGCATGTCTTCTGGTTCCATGGTGCAGTGCAAAATAACACAGAAAAAAGCAGTGTGGGACAAGCTCATTGAGACTTCCTGGAAAATAGAACATGTTGAAAAGAAGCCCAGGGTGACTGATTCACACAAGATAACAGAGTGCTGCATAGAATTTGTCAGTCTCAAAAGCAGTGAGCAACAGGACTTCATAGCATGTCTGAGAAACAAATTCTGAAGTGGATAGTCTGGACATTTTTGTTTGAGTTTCCACTAGTTCCGTCTTCTTTGCACAACACCATGTGGTAAAAAACTCAGATCTATTGTCACTCGGAAGAGATCATATTCATATACAAACCTTAATTATTGCTTACGGCTATAAGGTAGAATACTGTCCACTTATCAAGAGCTATTTTCTGCAATAATGCTGGTTTTGGAGTGTTCTTTATGCATTCATATAGGAAAGAAGGTTACTTGTGTCAGCAATATATTTTTTTTCCTAATTTTTTGGGGGGTTTAATATATTTTTTTATATATAATATATATTCTTTTTGGAACAGGAAAACAGTGGTATATACATGGATATACTTATCTTCACCTTTTTTATATGAAGGTTTAGATTTCTTTTTTCACTTTAACGTAGAGTAAAACTACATTTAAATACTGTGGGTAAGTAGATAATCACTTGGCATCAGCATGGTGACTTTAACATCACTGTGTACATAACAAGCCTTATGCTTATGAAAGATATAGAAATCTTTTGTTCCCTTGTACTATGTACTCAAGCTTCTGTTTTATGCTCCCTCCAGCCTACTACTCAGCAATTCTCCTCCCCTTCATAATTAGGGTGCAAGATAAATCACTTCAGTTTACACAGAAATTTACTGGTTTAGTTCCAGTAGTGTGACCTTCCTGCAAGCACGTTAGTCTTCCCCATGGCTTGTGAAGCAATGCAGAGTTACATGGCAGCTGCTTTGGCCACCTTGCAATTAGAACGCAGGTCACATCCCTCCTAGTTATGAAGGACAGGGGATGATTTTGGACTGAAAAGCTGAGAGGTTGTAACCAGCTTAAAAATATACACCTCTTTTGTCTCCTGCAATTACATTCCTTCATGAAGCCACAGTGACCCAGTGGTATTCACAGGATGAGTTACATGCCTTTGCCTTTATATATAGACATTCAGACCAAGACAAAATAAAAAACCTTCAGGCGGGGGGTGAGGGTGGGGAATCAAAACAAAAATCCACCACCTTTTTTCCTACTCTTTTTCCATTTTATGGCTACAGGGAAAGTATTTCCCTTACAGTCACAAAAGCAAGCTGCTACCATTTAACTTAACCTGTCCAGTCTATGGATAAGTCTCTTTTAACTCTTGTGTTGTACATGTGCCTGAAAAAGCAAAGGCACATTCCCGGAATCATTCCAGTCATAGAGTATGTAAGGCAAGCAGTAAACTGTTTAAGCATCACAGTGTAATAACACTAATAAAAGCTCCAGTTATCCCAACCTACTGCAATATTGCTTGTTTTGCAGCACATCATTTCGGTAACCTTGCTTCGCTGAACCACTTGTGATTGATTGCCACCATAGACATCAGTGCTGAAAGTGTCACACACACACTTGCATTTATATTCTGTTCTCATCCATCTAACAAAAAGAAACGCTTGCATATTTTTGACAATGATAAATTATAAGCCATTGAAGAGAGCAAAGACTTAGTTACTCTTTTAGAAAATCACATCCTGGGCAAATATCTGCATGACACAGAGGATTTGACAGGGAACACAGACAGTAGCAAATGAACAACAGCAAGGCTGGAAAGTAACCTCATTTCACTTCCCCTTCCAGCCACACTGAAGGTTAGCACAGGTCTTACGTTTTCTCACAGGTCAGTAGGAAAAGTAATATTGCCTACAGCAAACCAGATGAGCATAGGCAGTAAATGAACTTCAAGACGTATGCAAAACATTCAGTCTCCTTAATTTCTGGTTACTGCTTTACAATTCGAATTAAATGGCTCGGTTATGAAGATGAGAAGCAGTTTGGCAATCTATGATAACAAACTAATGACCTTCTAAAATAGTGCTGGCCAGAAATTTTCCAATCAAAATGTCCATATGTTGGTGTGAATACTTTTTTTCCCTAGAATATCTCAGATTGATAACCTGTCTTCAAATGTAAAGAAAGAAATAATACACAAAACTAGACCTGATTGCTCAGTCCATTCCTTTTAGTCTGTTTCTCCCAAAAGCTGTAATTTCACTTGGGATTATAACAGAAAAAAAGGCACTTTCGTCAAAAAAATTCCAGAGCACCCTGGTGTTCAGCATTAGTTCTTATGATTCCGTATAATCAAAACAAAACATTAAAAAGAATTCTAGAGAAACAGGTAGCTATATTAGAGGCTACATTTACAAATAGCTTAATACCCTATAATTGGATTATGTGGTTTAGCTCACCAGTTCTATACACTGGCTCGTAATACATTATTCTTGCTATTTTTTGTCCCGCATATCCCATATAAAGAATGTACCGACATTACAGAATATATCAACCACCCAGAAAGAAGTGACAAATGTCTTCAGTGTAGCCAATTCCCCTCTCAGGAGGACTCTGATTCTTGGGTATGTCTCTTTGTGTTTGCTCTGCTAAGGATAAAACATGATGTGCACTGGAGAAACAAATATTTACGTAAGCCTGTATGTCCCTATGGTTATATACAGAGTCTTATAAATATGGGTTCCAGAACAGTAATAGCTTCAATTTGCTTTCTGACAGCTATATTTCTATAAAGAAATATGCAACCATTAAGACTTTTGGTAGCAGGTGATAAGCAGCAATTTTATTCCATTGCAAGGGAAACTAGCCAATTTGGGGTAGTCCCAAGATAAAGCTTCTATGAATATTTGTTAACAGGAGCATTTTCAAATGATTACAGCAGATTTTCCTTCCCTATCCCTGATAATAGTTGACATAATGCAAATTTCTTGACAGCACAGATGTTTTTGTACCCTCACTCTTCTCTTGCACGTACCAGAATTAACATGAGGTCAGTGGAGTTACTCACAAGTTAACGTGGTTACAAAACAGAGGAGAATCAGTTTAAGGATTTCCATTGTCTCATTGTCTGACACAGATGTTTAGTCATATAGCTGTTTCCTTGTTAAAAAAGAATTACAAAGTGAAGCTCTCCATCTAGCTACTAAGCTAGGGGCCTTTTGACGGTCATATTGCCTCTGATTTTGGTAAGTTCAAGAAATGTATCTCAGAACAGAGTATCTACATTAATATGTGAAAAATAAAATAAAATGTCTTCTATTTAGTATATAATTTTAATGACACATATTTCTACTATCTCTCGTGACTTGCAAAGGCTGTCGTCTTTACTGGAAAACTAAAGAAGTAAGGATGACTCCCAACTGATGCATATAAGCTCATTTATACCATGCCATAATGTTGGGCCAAACTGTCTTTTCTGGACACATTTACACAGGGAATTTCTGAAACTGTGATAAGGCCTGTAAAGTGTCATGCTCTGGAAATGCTGCAGAAGTCAAAACTATGACTGTTACGGAGCTGAGGGTGAGAACCCTAACAAGGAGAAATCCATTGCAAAGAAAACTATATTCTAGTTTTTCCTGGAAACTGGGGGAAAAAAAGCAACAAACAGATGCCCTCCCCCAGCCCCACCCCCCCCCCCCCAAAAAAAAAAAAGAATCTATATTTAGAAAGTATTTTTGATACAGTCGTAATGAAAAATAATTACTACAGCCAGCTAAGAAGATGTCATTCCATGAACAAGATTAACATGAGAGGACAGGGGAATCAATTTTTACTTTGAAGAGCTAAAGTCAGGTAGATAAACCTGCATGTGGACATGGTTTGCCAGTAAACAATAATAATATTTTCTGTGCACAAAACCATGCAAATTGATTGTATTAGTCATACAAAACCCAAATGAGTACATAAATAAATCATGGCTGGATGTGAGCCATAAATGTCTGAGTGGGTATTCTGTGTCTAAACACTTACTGAAAACCACTGCAAAAATCCGAGCTGTACATGACATTACTTCCATTTTGGAAATAATAATCATATCTTTGTGTTCTGCGTGAAGATAAAAAACAAAGTTTGTTTTCTTTCAAAGCACCAAACTCTTCCAGTTCCCAATAAAGCTTTTTGTTTTCAAGCACCAAACTCTTCTAGTCCCCAAAGTAATCAGAAAGCCTCATTTCAGAAAAAAACTCAGTAACCAATGGATTAAAGTACTTTTCATAGTCAAATCTGGCTTTATCTTCTTTATAAATAGTTTCAATAACTCTTCTGTTGAAAAATTCCAAACCAGTTTTACTGTAGTATCACTGGGTCCTTGGACTGTTTCGGCTCCTCAAAGAAAGCAATGATGTCCCTTCCTGATCACCTTTCAAAGCTGCTTCACATTGTTGCCGATTTGCAGTCTAAACACTACAACAAACACATACAAAGCCAACTTTCAGCTTCAAAAATCTCAGCTAAGGTGTCACTTCCCATCAACAAAATAATGACCGTTGGTTTTTTCAGCAATGTTACCAGCCCATTTTGTATGACACAAAATATAAGGCACCATCTAACATTTCTCATTCTCCTTTTCCTGCAATTTGCCACATTTGCTATAATGGTCACAGTGACTAGGTCACACAGTAACAAAGGCAGTCAATATTTTTCTTTTAAATGCTCTTAATAGCTATTCTTAAAAATA
Source organism: Falco cherrug (assembly GCF_023634085.1). Lineage (NCBI taxonomy): Eukaryota > Metazoa > Chordata > Aves > Falconiformes > Falconidae > Falco > Falco cherrug. Next base: position 46,104,623 of record NC_073705.1, read on the forward strand.
ACATGGGATTTTTTTGAGAAAAAAAATATTAAAGTTAGAAAAATATCTGAATAGACATATATATACTATGTAGGAAACTAACTTTCCTGGTCAACTCTTGTGTACTAAGTGCGTCCAGAATTCTGAAGTCAAAAGCTTAACTGTGAGTCACAGCATTCAATTCATAGAATGATGTATCTGACAGAAACACAAAGTAGTAGTTTTTACATATGATTTAAAATAGAGTAGGATCTGATTCCTGATTCTTCAAATTATTACAATTTGTGGTTTAGAGCAAGTGAGAAAGAGAAGAGATAATGCAGAAAAGGAACAGCAGCAAGTTGGGGCGGAGGGGAGAGAGGAACTGAATACTGAATTTTTTTTCTCCTTCACTAAACACTTCCTCTACTTTACCAGCTTGGAATTAAGTGCTACAATCTTGCTTTAGGTATTGGATCTAATTGCAATAACAGCTGGTAACAATTTCTCAACTCTACTGAATGTACTATATACTATAACCCTATAACAGTGTATATAATTAAAGAGTAGTGCTTTTGGCAAGCAGAACACAGCAGCAGTTATATTGCTAGGTTAGGGTCAGAATTGCGTGAGCCCAAGAAAGCATCAGCAGCTGTTGGGAAACTATCATTCAAGTTCATGACAGGTACCTGCACCAAGGGTAGACTTTGGAGCGAACAATGCAGCAGTATGGAGTGCTGAAGTCTTTGGATGAAGCCACAGAAAAAAAGACAAAACTGAATAATGCACTCATTCAATGTGCCAATGGCTGTAAGGGGTGGAAACATTTTTCTAAAAAATAAGATTTTGCTGACAGATATTGATATCTAGAACTAAGCAGATACCGCTTTGCATATTGGCAGATAAATCATGTGTAAAATGCATGGTTAATTCCATTTTATGGGAAAATGGTGAGGCCAGAACAGAGCAGAACATGTCTCAGCATGGGCAAATCAGATGTTGTGGTACTGAATTATGAAAGGCTGTAACCTATCCAGAATATGAAAAACATCTAAATATCACCAAAAAAAGAAAGCATTGAGTCTGTGAAAAATAACAGTTTTGACTGGCATTTTTGTGGTGGTTTTATATCTCAAAAATGCAAACATGTAAGTACTGGAGTGGTAAAATCACATTTCCCCAAGTCTCAGGTCCCTGTGGCAGTCTTCCAACATCCCGGACATTCTACTTCAGTAAAGTTTGCTTTATGTTTTAGTAAACAAATAGATCTAAGAACAGAATTCCTGGACAATAGAATTCAAATGATACCTGTTAAGCAGATAGTACTCTGCATGCTCAAACTCAGAGAGAGTCAATCAAAGTGGTAATCTAGCACCCAGAACTTTAGGCACACCACAGATGATGCTGATAAAACAATGGTTAATTTATTTTTCCATCCATTGTAATAATGGGTCACGGTTTTCTGAAGACAATTATATGGTGAGGTTAGACCACACTGCGTCGGATACCGCAAAGGTAACTAATTTTCTGTTAGTGGCAAATAGCTCTGAAAAACTTAAAGCAAGCAAGCATCTACTGGGCCAGGGAGAAGTAAGAGTAAGAATCTGCTGGAACTGTGGTACAATCACAGGCAAAGAGAACAGCCCCTGAGCCAGCTGGGTGGTGCTGGTTACATGCTCCTTTCCAAAAATCTATTCTTTAAATCATTCTGGGCAAATATATTGCAAAAATCACCTTGGATGTCAGAAGTTTTTATAACAGGCAGCAATGCCGTTGACAGAGCAGATGACATGGCAATTTTGTATACTTTAGGTTTTTCACAAAGTAAAATACAGCTAATTCTGGAACTGATCTCTAAAACCCAAGTGAGTGTAAGACAGCTGTCAGCTTGAGCTAGGAGAATACAGGCAGCTCTGTGAGAGCCTTCAGTGGAGTCAATGTTTCCAAAAAGCTAACAAATAAAGCCGAGGGATAGAAAGAAATGTTCATATGGTCTGTAACAAGGACCTGCTGCAGGAAGAATGGTTTACAGCACTGACTTTGGGACTGTGTTTTGGGACTGGGGTTAGTTTTGGTTATGCCACAGACTACTTCTTTGCCAGGGAGATATCCCGCTTTATCTTCTTTCTTGAATCGTAATTCAAAGGAAATTAACGCTATATTTTTTTTCCCAGCCAAAAAGATTTTGTAATAAAGCAAATGACTTTGAAAAAATTGAAACTTTTTATATTTTGGCTTTAAATTGTATTTAGAAGCATGAAACAACTTAATGAGTACTAATATTAACCTAAATCAAGAAGTAGATTTTTAATTTAGGCTTTCTAAATACTTGCTATCACTATGCATTAGTCCTGGAGCTGACTGACTATTCCCTTCCAAGTTGTCCTAAAGAGAGCAAAATCATACTGGATCGCACAGCCTTTTTTCCAAGTTACATGAGGTAAGAAATCATAGAAAACCGCATCTGCAACATTTGATACATTTCAATCAAAAGATTGCCTTTTGACATTTTAATCAAGAGGGCAAGTGATTGGGTTGTAACACAGAAATGTTATCTTCAAACTCCTTTCCACATGTGGATGTGCACATTTTAATTTCATGTTTTGTCTTAATTTACCTGGCACCACAAAGTTTAGTGTTTCTGAAATACTATTATATTGCATTCTTCCAACACCGTAGAAATAAAAGTAGCTCGCAAAGACTGAAGTAGGAAAATAGCTGGCTAATAAAGGGATAATCTTCCTCTAAATATGGAGAATAAACACTGTTCTGTAAGTCCAAGATTTTTCTGCATCACCAAATATTGTGGGCCTCTTAAAATCATAAAGCAACCAACAAAGTAAGTGAAGAAAGTATTATCGTAGGAAACTATTATAATCAGGTTTGACTGCTTTAGCCCTGTCAAACCATAAGCACTTTAACCCTTCCAGCAACCCCAAGATTTGTCTTCAAACATGTTCAGAAGAGATGGCAAATAAGAGCTCAAGTGGCATCATTTGATGGTGTTGCTGAAAGGGGAGCTAACTTTGACCTCCTAGCATATAACTCAATTTGTAGCAAACAATGTTTCTGTTTTTGCTCAAAACCAATCTCTTTATACTCATCTGTTCACTGTGAACAAATCACCGACTTTCTAAGCAAAGCACATCAGCTTCTGAAGTTAATAAAAGAAATTCATAGAGCTGACCCCTGAAAACATACATATTAGACAGGATGTAAAATTCTGAAAGATTAGGAAGATGTAATTCTATTCAGTATCCTCCAGCATAAGTACCAACAAACAAACATCCTACCATTAACATAAAGGATGTTGGCTGGAGTGGAGTTACTTGAATTCTGTCGTGTAAGAGAAGAAAATTAAATCAAGCAGGATTTCCAAATTCAATCATTCTTCCAGTTTTCTGTAAAGCTTTTCTGTATAAGCAACCATATAGAGACAATTAGAAAGCAAAAATATATTTAAAGTATTAATATACATATTAAATGACATAACTTGGATAACAACTCTCACAAGCAAAGGCTTCTGAATAAGAGCACCAGAAGTTTAATCACACTTCCCAGTTAATCATTTAGTTAATCAGTCTTAATTTTCCAGAATCACTGCATTATATGAACCCTTCAGGATCTCGAATGAGATAGAACTAGCATTTTCTATATAACTGTCTTCTTTTTTTGCATGCCAATTGTCCCACTTTTGTGGTTTAAACCCAACCAACAACTCAGCCTCATGCAGCTGCTCACTCCTTCCCTCCCTCCCTGGTGGGATGGGGCAGGGAATCAAAAGGGTGAAAGTGAGAAAACTTGTCAGTTGAAATAAAGGTAGTTTGATAAGTAAAGCGAAAGCCATGCGTGCAAGCAAAACAAAACGCGGAATGCATTCACCACTTGCCATCTGCAGGCAGGTGCTCAGCCATCCCTGGGGAAGAAGTGCTCCATCACGTGTAATGGTTACTCAGGAAAACAAATGCCATCACTCCAAATATCTTCTGATCTTCCAACTCCCTTCCTTCTTCTTCCCCCAGCTTATATATACTCAGCATCATGTCATATGGTATGGAATACCCCTTTGGCTAATTGGGTCAGCTGTCCTGGCTGTGTCCCGTTCCAGTTTCTTGTGCCCCTCCAGCCCTTTTGCTGGCAAGGCCTGAGAAACTAAAAAATCCTTGAATTAGTATAAACATTGTCTAACAACAACTAAAAACATCCGTGTGTTACCAACATTGTTCTTACACTAAACTCAAAACGCAGCACTGTGCCAGCTACTAATAACTCTATCCCAGTGGAAACGAAGACACCCACTTTAGGGCAACAGAAATATTTATAGCAATATATTTTTCATTCATGCCTAATGAGACTCTTAGACCACTATAAGCTTGCTTATTTGGGCCTCAGCCAAAGTGCCATTTCATACAAAAATGGTCCCAAGAATGTGCTTATGATTACAACTCTATTTCTTGTCTCCTCATCGGGATCCTTACCCTGAAAACATATCTATTCCTTTTTAATATTAAAACCTAACCACTTTCCAGATTCCATGCCAGCAGTATATTTATTTTCTGTCTTTTAATCCCATTATTGAATATAGGTGTATAATGTAGGTTCAATGACAGGGTAAGTTTCTGAAAGAAAAGGGAGATTATTTTTTTTCAAAAAGGTAAAAATGGAATAATTTTGAAATTGTTGCTTGAATGAAGGTTGTTGGTCCTTCTCTTAGAGCATTAATCTTTCTATAAAATTTATTTTGCTGTTGCATTTGTCCTGATTAAATCTGGGATAAACTGCTCTGATTGTACCACAGGGTAGCAGGTATACAAAACCCTCTAGCAGATCACAATGGAAGGCTCAGTATCCCTAGGCTCATTGAACTCTGAGCTTGGGGTTTGTGGTTCCCTGGTAAAGGATCATTTTCATGGTACCAGAATATGCTCTGATACAGAAGCATCACAAAGCTCTTTATCTTGGGAGTACAGGCTTTAAGGCTTTTTTTGTACTAAAAACTGACTTTCATATTTTCTGCTCACATTGAAGTCTGTTGCCTTCTTAGTGGGTGTGGGCAAATGGTTCGTAGGAGAGAAACACCTCCCGTATGTTCTGAATTTCAGTTTAGTGAGAGCATAATTTGTTCAGCTTTGGTAAGCCTCAGCTGGGATACCACATCCAGCTTGGGAAGCAATGATAATGATGAATGACTAAACAAATTAATGTTGATTAGTCTGAAGAAAGGAGACTGAACACCTAACAATTTTAAAAAATCTAGAAGAGCTGCAGAGAGTAAGGGAAGTACCTGTTCTACGTGTTGGATAAGACAAGGAGCTTTAGGTTTAAAACACATGAAGGAAGATCCAAAATAGGTGTTAAGCAAGACGTTTTTAACAGTGAACCCTTGTTTCATTGGTAGTTCTTGAAACCTTCAATGAGATAACAAGGTTCAAAAAGTGTCCAGTAGGAATAACACAGGTTGCCCCAAAAAGGGGGCAATCAGCTGTTACCTACACCTCCCCTCCATCTCTTCTTAGCTGCAGCTGCCTCCCATATTCCCCAGCATGGAATTATCCAACCTTTTACAATCCTCCCAGTTTGAAACTCTTGATTCTAATGTTAGCTTTCTTTTGAATAATCTGATGAAATTGCCTGTACATTTTGCTTCTGCAGTACGAATAAGACTAAAATGTGCATAAAGTGGCACCTGCAGTCTTAAATACATACTTTTTACCACACAGCTATAAACTTCAGTTACTCCTTTCAGTTTAGCAGATGTGCAATCTCATGCACATATACACTTCACAACCTTTTGCTGAAATTTTCAGAAAGGACTAATAAAAGTATACATTTATATGCTTGATTCCCAGTTCCCTCTGTTTCACACTGTCTTAAAATAGGAAGTCCAAGTCCTTCAGTAAGGCAGCAACAGAATATTTTTGGTAATACTTTGACCAAGTTATTCATGAGCTACTATTAATCTAGACCATGTTTGGAGAGGGCAAAGCAAAATAGAAATCCCAGAAACTTACCATCAAATTGTTTATATATAATTATAATATGAAAAATAAGAAGGGGCCACTCAACCTGGCTTTTAATTTAGTTTATTTGTTAAATATTGTTCAAACTGACTAATGTCAGTTGGAATCAATAGCTGAGAAAGCTAACCAAGCTTTGGTTATGGAGCGAAGAAGTTGCAAAAATGATCAGGAAGATACTGATTTCAGAGGCCGTTTTAGATTCAACATATAATAGCATATATCTCTTAATCAAGATAAACAGCTATGCATTAAAATGACAAAGCATAATCCATTTCTTCCAGACTCCATTGTAATAAGATACTCGTGTATGAAAATCATTTTACTTCCACTGATTTCAAGGAAGGGCCCATTTCTTCTGGTTGAAGGTTGGTGCCCTCAATGCTATTGACCATATGTCCTCGTATTTTGAATGAGAGTGATTCCCAGTTATCAGCTAGAATTTCACTGTGATGATCCATAAAGAGGAAAACAAAACATTTTAAGCCACTCTTGAAAGGGTCAACGATTAAACTGTCTGCTGTGTAAGCCTTTCCCTCAGCTTTTGTTTTTCTTGTTTTTTTCAATAGGCTTAGTCCTCCTATGTTTCCCCAAAAATTGTTATGTGCCCCTATTGCAGATTATCCTCAATGGAAAAGAAATGAATCAGATTTAATTTTAGGTGGAATTCTACTAAGTCAGTAAGATTTCACTCAGATAAACCTGTGCCATTTAGTTGAAAAAAGGCTTTGATTCTACATTTGATTTTTTGTCTTCTAATGATTTAGCAGTCTATTTCCATTATACTTTGACTTTTTGATTCAGCCAAACTATTATTTGTATTACCACTCCCTATCAAGCAAAAACCAATATCATAATTACAAGCCTCTTTTTGGCTTTATGTTTACTCATCCTTTGGTTCTTTCGGCCAGCAATATAGTTGGCCAATTTTAGTATCTTTGTATGAAGATTATGACTTAGATATTTTAGTCCCCAAACTGTTCAAGGGTTGGTGCTTTCTAAATAACTAAGGAACTAAAGCTTCTAATTAACAAAGATAACAGTTTAAGATTTCTGTGAATTTTCATCAACTTTCAGCAGATGTGGTGCATTAAAGTTCCTTTCTCTGTGTTAGGTATTATTCTATTAGTAGCGCGTATTATAAGTATTGCATTGTAAAAGCAAAAATAATTAAGAAAAGAATCATGGACAAATTGTGACAGTAAAACATTGTACAGTTTTCCATAAGCTATTGTCACAGATTTTCATTCTTTTTCCTCACAAAGTTTCTCATTCAGTGATTTCAAAATCAGGCACCTTAATGTAATATAAATGTTTACAGATCAGTGCAAGATGTAACAAATATGAAAAAAAAATAAACATAGCTCTGTTTTTCTAGTGATAGTTGGTTTTAACTTCTCTACCCTAAGGTAGCAGAGCTACATTTCTCAAAGACAGACATGAGATCCAACATAAAGTGCTAGAGGCATTTTTGCTAAGTAAGCAAAAGAACAATAACTACTTAGTATGAGAGTAAAGCTAAGCAAAAGGTTTGATAACTTAAAATATAAAATCTAACTGCATCTTCAGGAGGAGAACAATGCATAAATTTTTTTTTAAAAAAAATCCAAATCAGCAGTCCCTGAATAAGATTTAAATCAATAATTGTAAACTTCCTGCAGGTAGGTTACAAAACACCATAGATTCACTGCACTTTAAGTGCATGTAATGGTGATATTTGCTCATCTAACTCCAGAGTCCAAAAAAAAGGGGTTCAGCCTGTTTTTACTCCTTTTCATTCAAAGGTCCTTAATACAGCAGATATGTAAAGACAGATTTCAGATGAGACATTAACCTTTAATTTTCAATACCTTGTTGGATTTTACTGAAAAGTGTCCTGTAGCTTGTGCACCCTTGTTTTAGTTCCATTAAGGAGTTTAGGCTATATAGACAGGACAAACCTGACACCTCACCCTTTTCACTCGTGATGAGCCAAGAAACACCTGTAAGTTAAAACATCTAGTAGGCACTAGAAGCTTCCTGCCTCTCTTTAATTCCATTGCAGGGACCACACTCCCATCTGTGGAAGAAAAAAAATTACCTCAACGAGTAATAAGAAAGTCAGCAGTAAACCCAGAATTCTTAAAGCAGCTGTGTTGCCAGTTCTTTCAAGGAAAACTTCACATCTTAGCTGGAACAAGTCATGATTAGAGGACAGTGCCTTTCCACCCATGTCACCAACTATCTACAGCGCTACATTATAAAATTTCCTTCTCTACTCATGAGATCATTTGTGGTCCTTCACCTCACTCCTAATTTCAAATGGTTTTTTTTCTTAATTAGTTACCTGATTCCATTGATGCTGTTTCTCAATTACTGTAAGAATCTAAAGTGTGTAACTTCTTCTTTGACAATGAAGAGTTCTATTTTTCTAGATACTTTTGTAATATCCTCTGTAAGTTACAAAGCTTCTTCTATACCTAGTAATGTTAAAGTTTGATCTACCTCACCCAAACCTCTTGAACTCCTTAGGAAGTTTCAGATTTAATTCATTGATAAACATTCTTCTAGCAGGGAATCTTTACAATCCCCATGCCTGAAATATTTTTGAATGCTTAAGTCCCTTCCTATGTATAGAGGACAAATAGAAACTATAGCTGTGTGTATATATATATCTCTATATATGTACATAAAATTTCCTCCTATACCTCCTATACCCTCTTTGTTTTCAATGACTGGTTCGTGTGGCCTATTCTGCTGACTTTTCACCCTTCAAAACAGCTGAATACCACACAATAATTTTAGACTTCGTTGGACTGCCTCACTCTTCTTTATACTGGTCTAATTTCTGTCTTGTAAGACTGCATTCCTTAACAATCTCTCCCCTAAATTCCTGCTTCTTCCTTTGTTTTACAGAAATGAAAAGTTGGGTTTGTTTTTTTTTTTATTAAGTATACATTAGCTATGAAGAGGAAGAAGAAAAGGAGGGAATGATTTGGTGAAGTGAATAGTATTAACATTTTTGTTGTGGATATTTCTCGTCACATTTCATGTCGTATTTGCTACTCCTGTATTGACCAGTATTTAAAACTCTCTTATTTGTACTTGATCTGCTTCATAGTCAATATTAACTCCGTCATTGTTTCATTGATTTGGAAAACAGTTCTAGCATTAAAAAGCCATTTGAAACTGCATGAAAAGGTCTCTAGAAATTATTCTATTGGCTTATCCTATTTTCGATAGAGGTGATGTGGGTTTGGGCTGATTCACTTTTCTTCTCTTCCTCTTCCTTTGGAAATTGTTGTGAGAGGAAATAATTGTAAATATATTTGCTCTTGCTACTTAATCCCTGTTTGAAAATCATAATGCTCTGTTAGGGATACCATATAATCACCATCACTAACTAGCAATGATGTTGAATAATCATCACTGTATTTTTGTTGTAATGATTCATTAAGGGTATAAGGAGATGGCTGATTAGACATTCTGCTCCATCCCACTGGGAAGGGGGCTGGAGGAAACATCTTGCAGTGTATTGACTTCAACTTAGAAAGGAGCACAAGCACAAAGACAGTTGAAAATCATACTGCTGACTCATTCTCCTTACAGAATGAGTGAGAAAGCAACAATAAAAGCACTGCTAGATGCCTCTTGTTCCAGAATATTTTTCAGTATCGGTGGGAAGATATGATAACATAAGAATACAGGGTCTCTTCCGTCTGCCCTGCACGTTAACTCTGCTCCTTATGTGTCAAAACAGACTTTTGTCAGAGCTTCCATGCACTTGGTAATTCTTTAAGTAGAAAAAATAGATGGGAAAGCAGGACAGTGTAAGCAATGAGCCATTCGTCACTATACTCAATCTGTTGCAGTACTGTCCGACCTTTAGCCACTGCTAAATTCACAGAATGAAACAAAAAATAATAAAAAATCCTCATCAACGGGACTTCTGTACCTTGTACAAAAGAAGACAAGCCATATTTAATGCATTGCAAAATGCCACTAAAGGCATATAGATAGGAGATAGACATTTTTTTTCCTAATTTCAAACATACCCAAGCGCTCTCAACTTAAAATTAGCTAGTGTTCAACATAGGCAATCAGATTTTTGCACTACTACAAGAGTTACATATCTCCTCTGTAACAGACGTTTAATTTAGCACTAAGTTTTTAATTAGTTAAATGATTATAAGCAAAAGAGATTCTCAAAGACTGAAATTAAATGAAATAGGTTTTGTCTTCAGAGATCAAGACAATTTGTTGAGAATGAAAGGTATCTTTCAGCCAGGCTTTTCATATAACATGACAGGTTTAAGCAACAAAAGCTAAAATAACATAAAAAGGACCTATTTCCACTAAAGACACCTCTACCTCCTAAAGAATCACTGATTCCTTAGACAGCTTAGACAACTTTATCTCTCTCCCAGCTTATTTTTTTTTATATGTCTTATAGGGTCCACTAGTTCAGTACAGCAAAGCACTTTTTTATTTCCCTAATGACTGGGTTCCCTGCATTAGTATCCCAATGGGACATAGAGTTACTGAACTGCTTCTGCTGCACTTTACAGGTGAAAAAGAAAAATTATCCTATTTTCTGCTAAGGGAGAAGAAAGAAATTTAAGTATTTCAGTTACTTAACATTTGAAAATTTATTCTTATTGTCTGAAAAGTTGAAAGAGCTGTCCATCCAAATCCAGTATTCAGGTTTTTAAAGCAAGCCTGAGGCACCTAAATTTTGCCTACATGCTCAACTGTGCTTCTGAAAAGTCCCACCAAGAGGCAACTGTGAAACTACTTTTTTTTCCTAAAATTTCCAAAAAGTTTTTTGACACATCCTCACAACTGTTCAGCTTTAAAAGGCTCTCTCACAGTCCTCCATCAGGAGCCAAAAGCTAAGCATTCCTATAGCTTGAGTTTCCATAATGACCTGGTCTGATAAGACTTTTGCAGGTGATGTCCAACACAAATTAACAGAGATTGGTTTTTATATGGAGTGTAGCTGCAGTCTTGAGTAATTTTTAATTTCTGGTGTTATGATCCCCAGTACACAGAATCCCCATACTGAGAATACTCAATCACTACAAAAGAACTGAGTTCATAAGCAGTTATACCATAATTTCCACCATTTGCATGTGCTGGTTTTGGCTGGGATAGAGTTCATTTTCTTCATAACAGCCAGTGTGGGGCCGTGCTTTGGATGCGTGCTGGAACAGGGCTGACAGCGCAGGGCTGTTTGGTTACTGCTGCGCAGAGCCTGCCCGGAGCCGAGGCCCTTTCTGCTCCTCTCACCGCCCCACCAGCGAGGGGCTGGGGGGCACCAGGAGCTGGGAGGGGACACGGCCGGGACAGCTGACCCCCGCTGACCCAGGGGATGTCCCATACCATATGGCCTCATGCTCAGCATGTAAAGCTAGAAGAAGAAGGAGGGAGGGATGTTCAAAGTGGTGGCATTTGTCTTCTCAAGTAACTGTTAATGCGTGATGGAGCTCTGCTTCCCTGGGGATGGCTGAGCACCTGCCTGCAGATGGCAAGTGGTAAATGAATTCCTTGTTCTGCTTTGCTTGCACGCACGGCTTTTGCTTTACCTATTAAACTGCCTCTATCTCAACCCATGACTTTTCTGTTTTACCCTTTTGTTTCCCTGTGCCATCCCACCAGGAAGAGAGTGAGCGAGCAGGTGCGGTAGGCTGAGTTGTTGGTTGGGGTTGAACCACAACATGGAAGAATGGCCTAAGTAGGGTGAACTTGACACACAACATTTTTGGCAAACATATGCGGTCTCCCTGGCTATTGCTGAAGTATTATCTGAGAAACCACAGGAGGAAGCACAGTTCTGTAGAAGGGTGCTCCAAGAGTTGGAGCCTGGTCTGTGATGCTCTTGCTAGTGCATTTCACAGGGTTGCTCAGCAGAAATGTAAACACTGCCATGAAATAATGTATAGCTTCTTTTTTTGGTTTTTGGGGGTTTTTTTCTCTCCTAGAAAGTAGATGTGCATTTTGAAATTGCTTATGGGACTTGAAACCAGGCCTCTTGGTCCAGTGTTTTAACTGTTCTGCTCTAACACTGCAAGCAAAGGCAATTATGGGCTTCCATTCAGGCTTAAATTTTTGATTTATTCAGTGACTTTAAACTTTTTTGTGCTTTTTTGCCTTGTGTCATTCTTCCAAGTTGCTCCATATAGAAATCACTCTAGCGGAAATGCACAATTCCATATATCTGAAGGGGACTACCTGCACAGAGTAGCAGAGGCTTTAAATCCCTACCTATTCCACCCATATGTATGGCTTTTACTAATACACTGCACTTCCTTCAATTTTTCAGTTGGACTGTTTTATTATAAATTAAACCTCCAGTGTTCCTTTATGTGGAATTACTTCTTCTGTCATGCTTCCATTAGCTATTGTACTTAAATAAGTACTTAAAATTAATGAAAGGAAATACGCAGCAAGTCAGCCATAAACTCCTTCAGTGCTGTGCACTGTATGGAGGCCCAGATTTCTGATGACTACTTCTATCTCAAAATGTTTTAAGATCAACCATACTAACCACCCATCACAGTAATCCTTAGTAGCTCTGAAAGTTCAATTCTCCACTAGTCTATAAAGTAGTGAGATGAAATAGAGAAGGATGGATGATCTTGAACTGTTGACTGTAATATGGGACAAACAGGATTGTAAAACTTCTATTTTATCAGGCAGTAAGAGCTATACAGAAAGGATAAATCGAAAATGAAGAAGTAAATAATTGTAAAACAAACTTTAAAGTAAATTTTAGTAAATCTGTTTTTGTTTATAAATTATATAAGCATATATAAATGAAGTGAAAGTCAATCCCAGTGTGTGGATTGAAAGTATAGATTTGTGAATACACAAAGTTTTATTTAAAAGGACTGATTTTCAGTATTGCTGATTAGCTGTAACTTTTAGAGGGGTTTAGTAGATCTGCTAGAAACCTCTGAAACAGCAGGCTCAGATATTTATTGTCTATGCAATATCTCATGAGTGTAAGAGTAGTTGATGCTAATAATACAGCATGCAACAACACTGCAGACCAAAAGACTCTTCCCTTACAAAGCAGGTACAAGGAATACTTGAACCAGTAGGAAATATTCAAAAGATAATCAGTTCACTAGCTAAAGACAGAAGGAAATGAGTCTGACCTTGCAGTTACAAAAGAACATTTCTGTACCAAAAAGACTTCCTGAAGTTTACACTTAGCAAGCACCAGCACATCTTCCTATGCATTTAGTTCATGGCTCAGTCACTCGACATGGTCCCCAGAAGGAACAACATAGTTCTAGAGGGGCTGTGGAGACACACAGCTGGGAAGCACTGTTTGACAGCTGGATCCAGTCCCAGCAGCCACGAATCATTTACAACGTCTGTTCCAGAAGAGCTCACAATACATCTACACTTTGTATATTCAGAACCCATAGGTCATAAAACAAAATACTATGAGAATTTTAAGACCCACAGGAAAGGCAAACTATAATGCATTATTGGAAGACAGCAGAAAAAAAAATCAAGACCATTACCAAAATTCTAGAACAATATGGGAAGAAGAAACTTGATACGTCTGCTACACATTTCACAAACCATATTAGGTACAGAAGCAATGGTTCATGCTATACAATCCACGCTAATTTGCAATAAAGTACTTTGGACTGTAACATTTTCTCAAGAAGTAATTTTAACTCAGCCAATTTTTCAGCCATTGAACGTTTCCTTAGTTACAACAGAAACAGAATTAAGGTAATTCTTAAAAGCAATTCAAAATTCCCCATGATTGACTACTATCTCTAAAAAATGAGATAAGGAAAAATATGGAGGTGGATTTCATATAATACATGTAGTTCAAACGAACCAAATAATTCATATAATAAAAGATACATCATACTCACATGGAAGGATTTATTACCTTCCTTGCAATTTCCATCCCTTAATAGAAGAATATTTTGCAGACTATTTTAAAATTCCTGAGGATTTCACAGGAGATGTTGCAAACCGAGGGTAAAACAAGTTTAGAGGTAATGGATGAACTTTTCTGTAAAGTCAAAGGGGTGGACAGATGAATGGTTTTAGAAAAAGAGGAGCTTGCCAGATCTTCCAGGAGACGGGATAAATCCATTCTGTATTTTACTACACCTATCAGAAGCTTATGAAATATTGAAATTTTCTGGAAAACATATTTACCTTTTTCTGACCAGCTCTATTTTGGTTTAGCACACACTTTGCACTCCCCGTACCCCATCTTCTTGAACAGTTTACAGAAAGTTGTGCTATTCAAAAAAAACAAGCAGCCACTTTGCAACATGCCATGTAACACCTTGTAAATATTCTTATTAAATGTCGTTACCCACATTTCCTAAAAATGTGTTAAAAATACATTATTTGTAATATACTCTTACATTTACAAAAATACCTTACTATGTAATGTCTACATTATTTTACACAACAGAGCAGTTTTAGCATTGCGAGAAACAAATGTAAGATTCCCCACACCACCCACAGCAATCTGACTCAATATAATTACTGAGACATCACTACTAGTGTTGAGAAGATACTCTCTTGCTATGCCTATCTCATTACTGGCTTGTATAATATGTCAGCAGTGCTGCCAGCTCATGTCATTATGGGAAAAGGACGACATCATAATGTGGACAACTGGCCTAAAACAGCTTACTCTGTATACACTGAGGAATAACCATCACTAATGACAACTTCTGTTAATTTACTATGATTTTTTTATGAAAAAGCAGTAACGTCAGCGTACTCTGACATCTCTAAAACATATATTCCTCTGCAAGTACTGGGCAGGCTGAAAATCAGCACTGTACCATATTAGTACCACATGAAGTTTTGATGTTCTTGGGTCTTTTCCCTTTGCTTGCCTTGCTTCATATATATTTCCATGCTATATAAGCATGCAGTATTTAATCTCTGTGTGAAAGCACATTCCTGGCTTTGTATTTTTCCGCCACTTCTTCCTTGTGAAGTAAGAGTCTGTGATTCACAGGTTAGGTCTACAATACAGCCTCAGCAGCTTTTGGAAGAAGTAAACAATCTTGTCTTTGAGTCCTGTGTTCCTATTACCGGTGCCTGAGCTAATAATTTCAAAACTCCCTCCAAACGATGCAGTTGAGTGTCCACACCCTTTATCGGGCCCCAGCACCTCTGTGCTGTGAGATACCATCCGAAGGAATTTCCTAATCTGCAAGACACCATATGGGTATGCCTTTGAACTGGAAATGCATTCAGTGTTATGAGAAGGGAATCTCCTAATAACCAATAAATGGGTAAGGCAAGTCTGCATGCCTGAGAACTGATAGGAAGGATTTAGCAGCTAGAAACCAACTGAAACTTCAATTTACTGTCTACAAAAGCAGTGGGGAAATTAATTTTCAAACAACTGACTTAGTAAATAAATTCCTTTAGCTCATTAGTAACTAGCAAATGAGTGAGCTCCCTGGCATCCTTAATTGAATAGGAGCTGAGTCACATCAGTACCCTTAGAAGAAGTCTGCAGCCCCAAACTTCAGAATTATATCTGTCATTCCTTGCAAGCCCACAGGACAAATGCAAATAAAAACTTTAAAAATCATTGCAAAAAATTATGACATAATAAACTTTCAAAAATATCCTTCTTTCCATCTCAACAGAGAAAACGACATTTTATTCTACTGACCATTGTTCACAAGTTTAAACTATAGTGCAACTATAAATATACAAAAATAATTTCTTCTTAGTCCTGCAATTCCATGTGCTTGCCTTTTCCTTATTCAGTTCTGCAGAATCTCTCGTCCTTTACTTTCATGTTTTCAAAGGTATCACAGAATTTCAGTTTTCTGACTGCCTCTCTGGTGCATGTAGAGAATAGGACAGCTTCTAATTAAAGCCAATCGTAGTAGGAAGCCTGACCTGCAAGGTCACCCTAGCAGACACATCACTCATACACTGTGCTATGGCAGTTATGCTTCCATATATGTACAGCCTTTATGAAGTTCCGTTTTGTAATGGTTTTGGACATAGTAAATATTTGGATACAATAATTAGAAGTAGCTGCAGCTAACTATAAATACATATTTCTGAATCATGCGATGCATATCCAAAAAGGTATGACGCACAGTGTTTGTAGTTGGGCGATGGCAGAGTTCCCAAGCATCTCTGAGTACTGGGTAGGATGTGTGTGAAATTCTCACCTCCCACTATCCTGTCTTACACGTTCACTTCAATCCTTACAGGAAAAGCAAGAGTCTAAGTATGGCAATAGTGAAGCGATCAAAGCACATACAAGTCTATAAACATTTTACAGGACAAAAGGATTAAGAAACAGAAAAGCCATCATACCAAATCAGGTTTCTTAAGCTCTGCAAAAACCTAGTACTGCAGAGGTCTGTATCTGCAGTAATTTCCTTCCCCCAATACAGACTTTGGAGTCCTATAAGTAAGTAAGTTTAAATAAACCGATTACAATGGAAGTTGAAGGAGTTCAGCTGAAGGATGGAAGGGGAGGTGGGGGCAGGGAGGAAAAAAAGAACCTTGCTCTTGTTATGCAGAAAGTAGCCAATATTCACCTACCTACTAAAAAACTTACCATTGCTAAAATCAAGACATTTGTTCATCTTTCAGTCCAGGTCTTTCTGGAAAGAATGTAAGAGTGCAGAGCCTCAGGGGTCTTCTGAGAGACACAGTTGCACTGGAGTTGCCCTTCCCTGGCATGCTGAGGAGTGTTGAGTACTTTGCACTGATCTGCTATGAAATACCACTCAACTCAATTCATCCCTCTATGCCCCTTCATGGTCTTTACTTGTTTATAGAGACAAAGAAGAGTGTCTGGGTTACCCATCCATCCTGCCCCTCCCAATATAATCCACACAGGATTTAGTCCCTTAGGGAATGAATATGGTAGGACTGCACAGCTGCGAGGATACAGACAACATTCCTCGGCATTGTCGCCCTCACGTTGGCTTGCTGCATAAAATTCAGAGAAGCAGGATGAATTTATCTAATGCTAAGTAATGCTAATAGGTGTGAGCAGCACGTGGCTTTGTGTTTTCTTTGTTAAATAATCTTATCAGCCCTGTGTCTCCTTAAATGCCTTTCTGTGAGATAGCACAAATTCACTTGTATGTTAAAAGAGTACACTGGTGTGTTAATAACAAATTAGCATATAAATACCAGTTAGATTATAAGATATTAACACAAAATCTAATTGCAAAAGTCTGGAATGCACAAAAAATTGTATTGTGCTGTCACATTTCAAGATGACATTAAAATGTAATCCTAACATTAAAACAGCACACAGTATCATTTTATGTCAACTTTCTTTTTACCTTGCAGTATAGTAAAAGTGTCCAGTATTCCTGAATAGTACACTATGGTGACTACAGGGATAGAAAGAGTAGGAAGTTCACACAGCACGCATTTAACATTAGCTGGTGTGAGAAATCAGTTTTTTATTCTTCTACAAAAGCTAGAAGCAGAAATGAGGAATAAAAGAAGGGGATTGCCCTGTCATAGCAAGAAGATAACTTATTCACTTTCTTTCTCACTTTAATGTACAAATCAATCCTCACGCTGTTCTTTGCCAGTTTCCACAACGTTGGTCACCCTGGAACAGCTGGGAGCTCTCCTGCTTCTCCACCTGGCATTGGCTTAGGATCAAATAGGGTCATCTGTCAAATACTATGTGAAAAATAAATTGATGGAGGTCTTCCAAGGGGTGGAATCACTTCCTAGTTGTGTAGGTAAATTACAATGAAACAATGTAAGGCTCATTAGTTTGTTAATGAAGATTATTAAATAAACAGTCTGTGCATTCAAGGTCTTTTTCGGACTTTTTTTCTAGATGCCTGCTCCAATTCCCATGTAAGGTACACTTTTAGGGATAAAGAATTATTTTTGTCAGGTGGCTGAAAGTCTCTGAGGTGGATTCTAGTTTAAAAGTTCACTTCATAGAACTCAGATTTCATTCAGACCAAAATAGTTTTAAATTTTAAATGGCTTCTGGTAAAGATATTTTTTCCTTCACAGTTAAACACACCATTTGCATTTTCAAAATCACTCCAGAGTTTTTTAGAATTCCCCAGAAATTTTATCTGCACTTTAAAAAGAGACTTGTGCACATACCTTTAACAAAACTTCAACGCAAAGTTGTTGCCCATTTGTAAGCACCTTTTTTACTTGTGTTCCATCTTGATTCAGTTTGATAACTCTCCTGATAGCCTTTATCCTTTCTATGAAATCTTTTTTACCATACTGTTATTTTACATTAAAGTATTCTCTTTTCAAATGCAAATAGCCACTCACCATCACTGAGATTCTGGGATATTTAGATGGGAGTCCTGAATGCAGGCAATACAATATTCTTTGTTCACAGCAAATCAAGTGCAATTCAGCAAGCTAACGTCTGTACTGATGTCAAATCTTTTACTCTAATATTCCAGGACCATCAGCTGGTGCCCTTTCTAACTTTTTTAAAATATGTACAGTATTATTTCAGTGATTTATCACAATAATCTGGAACAATTTAGTGCATGTCTCAGCTAGAACATCAGTTTTGTCATGCTGAACACTAATTTGTTTAGAAATTCTCCAATGCTTAATCTAATTAAGCATAACATCAAATAACCTTACTGAAATCAATGACTCACCCACACCTCCTGTGGGAAACAATTACAGCTATTCCCTTTGTCACATAATTCCTTAGCAGCTTTGAAGGCTTCTCACATTTTAAAAGAAGAATAAATTTAAGTTCTTCAGAAGATCTGCATGGGTACTAGATCCTTGTGTGTGATTGAAATGTGTGATCTATCTTTAGGACTTATTTAGTAGCCTTTTGATTGAAATTATGAACTATTTACTGCAATTATGCATGTAGTATAAGTGCAGTAAGACTTGCAAAATCACTAAAAGCACGTTTTGTAAAACCAAGTCACTAAAGCAATTAGTGGTAAGAGTAAAGCATTGCACAGAAATAAGGCAAACACCTGTGTTTCAAGAATATATGATAGTACTTTTTGCAGTGAGCACACTTACCTTATTCCACAGATACACTTTTGCAAGGTTCTGAAGGAATTACAATATTCCCAAAGAAAAGTTATGACTCCATACAGAACACAAGTAAACAGTAAATGACACAAAGTCCATAGTTATAAATATAGATACAATATGCATTTGTTATCTTCAAGGGCATAAAGCTCTAATGTTTGGCAACAGCTGAGAACCTGGATTCAAAAGTTTTATTTGATTTTAATTCTGTGAGTTGCATCTTCCATTTACAGCAAAAGAGAAGATACAGATGAAGACATCTTCACCTATGTAATGAGAAATTTCTGGGTTTATGGGCCACATTCAGTACATCAGAGAGTATCAAGATTGATGCAACATTCATTTTGGTACCGCTCCCAGAACACCATCATAATTAAGAAAATGACTCCCTCTAGTGTAAGCTTCCCTCGGTAAAAAAGCCAAACACACCCCCCCACCCCCCACCCCACCCCCACCCCCCCCCCCCCCACCCCCCCCCGACATCTCAGCTCTTCCTCTGGTTTCATATATGTTCAATGGTAATAGTGTGCTGTCTTGGAGCTACAGATCCTTGAATTGTGGGTTCTTCACAGAGTAGCTGGGTTTTGTTCCTGTTTCACTTGGTACGGCATGAACTCATACACATATTCATCAAGATCAGTCCAGTGCCACTGGTGAAAATAAGGCCATTTTCTTTTATTTTAAAAGGAAAATGATCATTCATTGTTATCCTGCTTATTTAAAAAATAGTACCTCCTCCTACCTTTTTATTGTTAAACTTTTTTGTAGATTAAAGACAGACAATCATTTGAGTGATTTTAATAATCTATGTATGCTTCCAGAAAGAATTGCCTGCTGTTTACTTCTGACGCTTGGAATACCTTACTTATGAATTTTCATATACATCTGTCTTCTCTTACCAAAAATGTTAATAAAGCCATCTATTTTGCAAAGCAACTTTACCAATAACTAACCTTCCCTTTCACCAGATGTTACTATTCTGTGGGATTTTCAGACTTAATCAGATTCTCACAATATATCCCTCCAATGCGACAAAGGTCTCTTTGGAAAGATACGTTTACCCCTGGCTGCCGTGTCAGAATTGTTCATTTTCACAGTCAAAAAAATGAAGTAAATGTTGATGGCCTTGTGGCTGAGCTTTTCTTATGAACTTCACACTTCCTTCTATTTGTGCTACACAATGTTCCATCAGAAACAGCTGCATAATAGGAAAAAGTTAATATTCAACTTTTTTTTGCATATGATATTTTAGGACAATACAGCAAGAAAACAAACCATATACATTTACTTTATCAAAGTGACGTAAAATCAAGATTTATGTCTTGGCATACATCTTATGTATGCCACTTAACACATGACTTAACACATACCAAGAAACGCAGAGAAAGTGAGAAAATCAAATGCAGAAATCTTTACTAAGGTGCAATATGATTTCTATGAGTGCTATGACTGACTAGATGCTAAAAAATAATTGACCTTGAGAGCTGACATTACTCAGTACCCACTACTTTCCAGTAACAAACATAAGGATAATGTTGCCCCTATAATTACCTTTATCAAAATATACATGTACATATTTCAGCCTTTAACTATGTAAGCAAAGTAGTCTCATTTTTGCTTCAGAATTCTTCATCTCCGTAATTCCAAAATAATCAAAATGTATGAAATTATTATACAATTTTTTCTACCTATGATGCAACAGCTGTTCTTTGCTTTGTTCTTTACATAAGCATTAATGAAAATTCAGCGCACCGAAAGAGACTGGTTGGCTCAGGGAACAGTCAATGAGAAGTGGATACTTTCATCATTAGGTCATCAATTAAATTCTAATTTGGCTTGATACTCTTAATTACATGTTCACTGTACCATTACTGCTATTGGTCTTGTTTGGTAATGTGAGCTGAAAACTGTCCATGAGTTACCAGCAGATCCTGACCTTGCACACATTGTTTGAAGTAAATAAAATATGTTGTGCCAAGAAGTTGGGAACAAATGAGGACAGTGAGAACTGCAAAATTAAGGACGGACACACACACACACACACACACATATATATATATATATATATATATACGTGAAGAACCAGAAGAAGAGGGTGTACAGAAAGGCACCTTTAATTACTTACTGATGCCTGTCTGCATGTAAAGTGTTTTATAATTAATGACTGGACTGTTAAGGGTGGGGGAGGAAGAAATAAAGAAAGAAACTCAACTAATGTGCTGTGTCCTAATCAGAATTTACACTGCATGATCCTGAAGAAACATATTAGATTCACATATAGAGGAATTAATCTAGATAAAACTACATTCATTGTGAGGAAAAAGAAATTTGTAAAGGAACTATAGCAACAAGGACTTTATAACATATGGTATGAAAAATGATAGCATTTTTCAGATTGTAGATGCCATATAAAATTGTTTAATTCTGGAATTCAATTAAACTTGCTGATAGTAGATTTTGTGAATTTCTCTTGGTAATGACCATGATAGAAAAAGACAGTAATCAAATGACACTGATAAGCCTGGGTCAGTATTGAATTGTGGTCCTAATGTAACATAAAGAGTTAAAAATTACTGCTAGAATTAGTGTCAGAAAAAAAATTAAGAAAAAAACATTCAGTAAGGATCAAGTGATGAAAGAGCAGACCTTAAACACCAGCAGTGACAGAATGGATATAAACAGAATAATAGATAACAAAGAAGATAAAAGTTTGCAGTGCAGGATTACAGGAAAGTAGAGCAATGTAAGGTTACGCTAAGTATGCATTGCTGTTGATCATCATAAACAAATCCCTTAAAAATCCATGAACAGTGAGAGTGCACTGCAATCTACAAAATTTTTAAGCATGGGAATACCAGTTGTAGGATTATTGCAGATAAAAACTTTCTCCAGTACACCCTTTAGTAAAGATAAGCCCATATTTCCATCCTCTCTTGACAAGGCTGAGACAGATTTTCCAACAGGATGCAGAGTGGGAGCTATCTGCTCCCCTTACGCTGGAGTTAACTCTTCCAAGAATAAGAGAAAGCAAAAACAAAGAAAGAAAAAGAGAAGAGGAATAGAGTGACTACCCTTACAGGTTACACTGTCTTCCTTTGGGAGAAGAGTTCTTCCTTTCAGAAGGAACATGCCAATACAGTAATAAAGTATCACTCATCAGTTGTTAAAACACTAGTTCTTAATCCAGCCTATCTCCTTTTCAAAGAAACATGTGGAGTTTCTAAGAATAAGAGTAGTTTGTCCCTTTGTTAAAATCATAGGTCAACTCCCCTTCCAGACTATTTGTCTTCTGAGAGTGCTTACTGTCCTTGTAAAATCTCTAGTACGCTATGGTAAAGTCAGAATACTTCAGATGATATTATCTCTTGATGCATTGTTTGTTGCAAGTTCTATATATCCCGTCATAATTAAATAGAACTGAGAATATGAGTAGGTTAAATAACACAGAAAACTTGCTGATAATGGGATGTGCTATGACTATGAAACAACTACCTAAATAAAGTCACAATAACTTGGTTACTCAAAGAACACTAAAATTGACAGCCCTTGAAAACAGAACCATCTTTTTTCAAGCAGAGTACGCTACTTCGCCTGGTCTATTTCTCTGGCGGTTCCAAGAATGTACAATTCCAAGAATTTAATGAAAAGTCACCGATAACTACTAATGGATTTGCAATATACTAGGTGTTATAGCTAAATAATACAGATAAAAGGGTGCTTAAAGATAGCCTTAAAGTAAAAGAATGATGGAACCAGTTGTTTAAGCTCTCAAGTCAGCAGTAATACCAGAATTCCAACCTGGTTCTGTCTTGACTACAAGATCCTTTTCATCACCTTTTTCCAGTTGCTAGCCTAGTTCTGTTGCAAGAAATCAGTTTTAAAAGAAGTAAGATACTAAACTTTAGAAGAAAACGATGAATCAGTATGTAACATGAGACTGAAAATACAACAGAAAGTATGATGCTTGCAATAGTGTATTGGTTTATAGCTAACCTGAAAAAGTTGTGTACGTTATGCAAGTTTCAAGCTAAGGTAAGAAGAAAATAAAAGAATGAGTTAATATGCTTAAACATTCAGTTTAACAAAAAGTGCCCAATACAGTAAAATACCACTCCAAATAGTAATTAAAAACACAAAATATCTTCAACCTAAAACAACCAACCAACCACAAAAACAATAACAACAAAATCACCCTAATTGAATGAACTTGCAGGTGAATATTCCTGTGTTACACATAGTTAGCAATTGTTTAAGCCCAATCCAATAGAAGCTACAGTCCATAGCAGTTAATAGGTAATGGAAATAATGGAAAGCTCTTAGCCTTGGAAAAGGTGGAGATGTGGGAAAACTCACAATCTGTGAGAACAGCAAAGATATATGATGCCACAAGTATAATCCTACCTCCAATAAAGAGTATTCTCAAGTCACTCAGGTAGGCTTTTTTTCACCTAGTACTACATTTATTTACAACTCAATGGAGATGACCTCTCCATTGTTTTTACCAATTGTGAATATAATTGTCTAAAAATATTGAGAAAACAAACCAAAAAAAATCATCTATGCAATTTAGAAGAGGATGAAAATATGAAAAGTAGTATATTATGTTTCTAATATACACCACTATATCTTCTAAAGGTCTTCAGTTTTTTCAGCAAAGACTTTCTTTACCTGCTTTATCTTACTGTTAGGAACTTAATCCTGAGTGTGACAACATCTGCAAAGTCAAATGGACAATTTTTTGTCTTTATATTTTTGAACTAACACTTTTTCTGTCATGAAAAAATAGTGACATTTCAGGTGTTTCAGAAAGTTGCTTGTGAAACTCTGAAAGAACCATTGCTCTCCAGTGTGATAAAACGGTTTCAGAGATAAAATATCCTTCAGGGAACATTCTTTATTGAGATCGGCTTTTAAATTTAAGAACTACAAAATCTCTATCTTTTCTCCTGTGGATCATCCAGCAAAGTGTTTACTATTTATACTCTAGTATCTCTGAGCAAGAAAATATCTTCTTTTCTGAACTCAATGTGCTTCTGAAGAGAATACCCATCTATAAATGTATATCTTTCTGCTACTGATTTTTCTGTCCCTTAAAGAATGAGCAAGTTCTTGAGGCAATTTATTCAGTGTGGAATTCTCCATTGCTTGAAATCTTTACAGCAGATCTGGACATATTCTTCAAAATACATGTTCTACCTCAAACAAAAATTGTGGATTTTGACACAGAAACTGCAGGGTGAGATTCTTTCTCCTATGCCATACAGGAAATCAGTTTATATGACTCAGATTGTCCCTTCTGATCTTAAAAATTGACTCTATAACCTACTAAATGCTAAGCACAGACTAGTTTTGTTACTTGTCTTTATAGGATTACAAATGCTTCTCTCATAAGTATTCAACGCCAAAATACTGGCATGTCATTAAATTTATTTAGAGTATTTGTGTTTGAAAGTGTTGACTAACAAGATTACTCTTATACTGTAAGAAATAAGCATCTATTGATTCAGCTCTTGACATACTGTGAAACATGTCAGTGAAGATGAAAGCAAGCACTTCATCCCATTGACTCAAAGATCACTTTGAAATTCCACCTGCAATAATCCAGTAAATTATGTACTATAGTAAAACATTTAATTTTTTCTTTATACGAGCATTAACATTTCAGTTGAGCACAAGATTGAGAACTGTGAAAGGAAATAATTTTTGCTTTCAATACTCAGAATATAGATGGTCATAGCAGAAAGCAAGTGTATTATGTAAAATTAATATGTCCTTTCCTTTAAGATTACTAATATATGTAGATAACAGCATTTTATTTCTGGATCACTGTAAATCACTGACTTTTTCCAAATTGTGCTTAAAACACAAAAGCTTTTCATCTGAATGCATCACTGGTGATTCTGGACTTAAAAGATCCAGAAGGGACTGAACCATATTAAAGAAAAAAAGAAGTAAAATTCCAGTTCAATTTTTTGAGTTTTGTCTTCCCCAAACAAATTAACTTTTCCTATATCTGTACAAACCCCTGCCTTTTGTCGTTATGTTTCAAAACATTAATTTAAGAAATGCATCAAGCGCACTAGTGACTTGCTTATCGTAGTAGAAGATAAATACGGTACAAAATTACTGTTTAGTGGATGTTTACTAACATGTTAGGACTTTTGCCCTATCAACAGTAGCATGATATGATGCAAAATCACTAATATAATAGAAATTTCACATCATCTTTATAGAGGAATGGTATTCTTGACATAGTCCACATATCTCAATTGCAGCTAGCAGAGTTTGAGAAACAGTACATTTTTGATTAAAATGGCAAGTGAAAGAACATTTATTAAAACCTTGACCTATTTCAGTATGGGGATTCTGAAACTTAACACAAAATTCTGGTAATTTTAGAGAGAATTTAATCAAACTTTCACTTTTTTTTGTTTTATAAATGTCCTAGACATATAGGTGTATTTCATTTAGCCTAGAATCTAAAGATTGCAAGTATTACAATTTGCATGGTAAAATGCAAAGGTGTAACAAAACAAAGAATGTGTACCATCTATTAGTTCTTAGTAATTTACAGAAAAATCACAAATCTTCTGCCTCCTTTACTATGCAGGGTTTATTGATGTGTTTTGTATTTGGATGGAAAAAAACCCCACCATGTATAGATACCCATGCTATCCCTTTTCTTAAGAGTAACACACTACTATCAGTGGGATACAGGATTATATTAAAATACAATCTTTAATGATTTTAATTTTCATTATCTTTCCTAAACGTGTCTAATCTCTGCCAGAATATTATTCCACCATTCTATACAGACTGTAGAAACTGAAAGTGGCAGAGCAAAAGAGGAACTGATTCCTCAAAACATGGTAAAATTTAAATTTTTCACAAATAAAACCTTTGATTTTAAGCATGTAACATCTTTGAATGTT
The DNA here is from genome assembly GCF_023634085.1 of Falco cherrug. Taxonomy (NCBI): domain Eukaryota; kingdom Metazoa; phylum Chordata; class Aves; order Falconiformes; family Falconidae; genus Falco; species Falco cherrug. The sequence goes on from NC_073705.1 coordinate 46,130,559, forward strand.
TCACACGGTTTTATAACTGCCTTTGAAAGACACCACTTTGGCACAAAAGCACAGGAAGTTTGCTTGATATGCTATTTCATGTTCTTTCCACATGTTAATAAGATTTGTTGTGTTATTATTTTCCTATTTTTTACTAAAAGCCATTTACACTGCTTGATTTCATTGCAGAAAATACTGAGTAATATCCCACTTTGCAATACACCTTTACAAGGTAGAGGTACTGGGGCAAAATTTGACTATTATCTTTTGTTAAAAACAGTATTTTCCAGGGCTAAGAAACATTGTCTCAGACCAACTCTAACTGGAACATATTGCCTTACAAGCCAGCTGTAAACTGGGCATTTACATGGTTGTGAAATTTCAGTGTAACACAAGCAAGGACTTTTAAAAAATAAATGTAGCCTCCAAATTATAAAATGTAAAGGTAAAACATTCAGAGAAATCTTTAAAAAGATGTCTTAAATACACATTTTAATGAAATTTTATCTTTAATGTTTGCATTGATCTCTTTGTTGCGGTAGATATCCTTATCCAGCAGCTTTTTAAAGTATTTTTTACTTTTGCCTTTAACAAAAGTTATAACAGTATCTGCTAGCATCACAGGAGCGATATTTGGACTTTGCTTTATGAAAATTACGTAAAACTTTTTTTTCTGAATATAGCTTCTCTTTGTTCATTCCAGCAAATAAAAGAACAGCCTCTAAGTGAGGGCAGGAAGCTACAAGCACCTGCCAGGAAATAAGCAGATTCCAGCCTTTATTAATACTCTCGTTTTTCAGTGCTTGGTGTCTATCTTGCTGAATGCATCCACATTTTACAGCTCCACATTTCAGCTTTTTGAAAAGGTAGTATTAAATTACAGTGTTGAGAGAAAACATGTACCCTGTATACAGTTACACTTTAGTTTTAGATAAGCAACCTTCATTTTTTCACAGATTTTGTATTAGGTCAGTGTCTCTAAGGCACTCTTCATTAAAAGTAATTGCTAGTTCCTCATTCACTAAGTTCAGTTGTCATGTCGTCATGTGCTTAACTTTTTTTTATCACTCTACAGAAAATTAAACCAAATTAAGAATTATGCAGCTCTAAAATGTATACATACATATATATATTTTAAATCAACGTGCCTGTTGAAGATTTAATCTTCCTGTTACATCTCTGTTTAATGATCACATGAAAAGTTTGGTCAAATATAAAAAAAAAATAGTCAAATAGTATGGAGTTAGAGGGCTCTCAGCATTATCTGGAGGCCAGTTCCTTAATCCCCTTTTTGGGGGCTGAAATCTTGTAATTTCAGACTGCACATGGCTTCAAAGGGCAGATCAATTTTTATAAAGGCATTGGCAATGCTTCTGCATGGAGGCTGTGAGAAAACATTCTGTTTATGTATCTTGCTTGTAAAGCAAACATGCAGTGATGCATTCCTTTTATCACTTTCAACACCCTTTGCAATTTGTCCAGTAAAACCCTCTGATGGAGAGGAAATATATCACCAGTACACAAGTGTGCACACAGCTGTTTCCTTGGAAAACAAGATCACCATCTCCCCCTCATGCGTCTTGCTAAAATCAAACCAGGTTGCCAAGAGAAAACTATCCTCACAGCTGCTTTTTCAGCACTAAAAGCTTTAGGCCAGTCTCTTGAATGAAAGGATACCACGGGCCTGAATTTCCAAATGTATGATTAATTTTTACAGCGATACATATACGAAATAGCTACCTGTATTTACAGCTGTATAGCTTCCTCTTACTGTCTTTGAAAAGCAGTGACGGTGGTACAGCACGGTTTTCAAAAACGTTAATGGACAGCTAATGGCACTTATTCATGGCCTTCAGTTTGGCTGTTATTTTTGGGACAGATTAGAGGCTTTAACATTCTCATTCACTCAGTTGCAAAGCATTCATGGAAAGCTCCAAGTCACACAGTTTTAATAGTTTATATAAAAACACTTCTATACAAGGAGACTTCATATAGTGAATTGCTTAGTATTTACAAAAACATCCAGAAAGCTTTTGTTGTTTCCCCCTCATTCCCACACTAACATTAATTTCTTCTTCATGGCCAGGCTGTGCTGAATATTTGTTATGCATTGAAGCATTTCAAGGAGTCCTCTTATCCTTCTTTCTGAGAAAGTTCAGATTTCCTAAACTGTAGAAATGGTTTTTAAAAGCAACAGAGGTGAAAACTTTCACAATTAGCCATTTCCAGAAGTGCCTTTCTTTTGCGCCCTTTACTGCAGAGAAAGAACATTGCTTCCACCAGCACCTGTTCTTCCAGTATTCCTGGGCAGACTGACACAGGCACCAGCTGAGCCCATGTGCACACCCTCTAAGGCAATGAATACTTCTGGCCACACTGCAGCACTCTGAGAGAAACTTCTACCACTTACCCTACATATGGTGCATATATTCCATACTAAAGGCACTTGATATGTGACGTTCAGCAGAATGGAAATACCTGAAATACGTAGCCGGGACGCTTTCAAGACAGGAAGCAGGTGTCAAAGTTGCACTACTTTTAACGTATTTAATTTAATTATTTTCTTATGATACAATCACTTTTAACAAGCTCTAACTATAAAACCCTAAAACAGGATTTTAAAACTGAAAACTCATTTTTCACCTGCTTTGTCAGTTTTCCAATAACCTGATCCATTAAATTCCTTGTAGAATTAATTAGAGATATAGAATTTAAGCCTGATTAACAAATATAAAATTTATTAATTAAATCCTTGGGTTTAATTGTTAAATAGGAAACAAATTAAAATTAAAACATGCAGAGCAGGAAACAATCTCCTTTAATGTTCCAATCCATTTGTTTATTGCATTAATTTTAAAGTAATTGTACTTGACTTCTGCTCCGATAGATACCCCAAACATGAAGAAATTAGTGTATTCATACAGTTAAGACATAGCACAGTCACCCTTTCTATCTTTTTACTTATTTATTTATAAATTAACCCCTTTTCTCCTGCCTTTATCTTTTCATTCCTTTACCTAATTGTAGATTCTTTCCTCCATGGACAAAAATTATGAATTCTAGAGAGATCAAACTGTAAATGCCACACAAAATCTTAAAAAATAGAATTAAATACAGCTTAAAGAATACATCTAATTTCCTCTACTCCAAATAAAAATTTACTCGATACATATAATTAAATTTGTACTCTGTACATATCGTTGAAAAACTGTGTATTACTGGACAAGAACTGAATTACTAGTAAAAAATGCATCCTTCATATTAAAAATAGCTTTCTTCATTGCTGAGGTTAAACACAGAATTCTCTGGACAAATCTCATGCATGGTTTTTATTTGTGTGAATGATATATTTATTCCTAGTAGGCATTCATTTATTCTGGATGCGGACGGGACATGGGAGATAGCAATCCCTGCTGTGCTTGTAGAATTTCCTCCCTACCCTGTCGGCCCTGCAGCCTTGGATGTTGTGATTCAGAAATGCAGGCTGGGCAAGAGGGCTAAGTACAGCCTCAGCAGGCACATCTGCATAACTAGATGTTGGGGGCTTGTGGCACTAAGCTGCCAGCCTCAGTACTAGTCTACAACATTTGAGCAGTTTGAGACATGTGAGCACTCTGGAGGTGATTTTTTACCTCATACTGGCCCTGTGGTACTGGCGCAGGAGTACACGCCATGCTCCCGCTAAGGACTTGGCTGTGTGTGACAAAAGCATTTCCCCTTCAGCACACCTCAGACCTCACTTGTACTTTGCAGATGGTGTGACCTTTTTCTTCACTTTTCCTTAAGCTACTGTGTAGTTGAAACACAATGGCGAGTGGATAAATTCAAGACTCAAGTGAAGAGCTAGGGGTGACTGTTAGACCCTTTTGTATCTTTGCTATTGCAAAGCAAAGTCATCAAAAGATGACTTTGCATCTTTGTTTTTGCCTGTCCAAGTAGAACAGCCATGCACTGCTCTTGGTGCCTCTGATCCAGCCTCTCTAGCCAAGCAGAATGGTTTGCTCCAGTAAAAATGTAAATGCACCACGAAGTGTCAAATCTATCACAAAGACTAGAACTTTTCTGAGTTGTATAAAACAACATGCAAACAAATAAAATCTGCTGAAAATAAAGTCCTAATATGACTATTTAAACATCCTGATGTGCTTTTCTGAAGAAACCAAGAGTAAACTGCCTTTTTTTTTTTTTTTCCATCTATCACATTTACTGTCATCTGATTTCCCCTCATTTCCCTCGGGGATTCAGACATGTCAGAATGTCTTGCTTCTTGTGGTGGTTTGACCTTGGCTGGACACCAGGTGCCCACCAAAGCTGTTCCATCACCTCCCTCCTCAGCTGGGCAGGGGAGAGAACGTATAACAAGAAGCTCATGGGCTGAGATAAGGGCAGGGAGGTCACTCGCCAGTCACTGTCATGGGCAAAACAGACTCAACTTGGGGAAAATTAATTTATTACCTATCAAGTCAGAGTAGGATATTGAGAAATAAACCCAAAATTTAAAAGCACCTTCCCCCCACCCCTCCTTTCTTCCCAGGCTCAACCTCACCCCCGGTGTCTCTCCATCCTCCCACCTCATGGCGCAGGAGAACAGGGAATGGGGCTGGGGCCAGTCCCTCACACGCTGTCTCTGAAGCCCCTTCCCCCCATGGGGAGGGTCCTCGCACCCTGCCCTGCCCCAGCGTGGGTCCCCCCGTGGGTGCAGCCCCTCAGGCACACGCTGCCCCAGCCGGGGTCCCCACGGGGTCGCAGCCCCTGCCCCAGCCCTGCCCCAGCCCGGGCTCCTCTCCCCACAGGGCCATGGGCCCTGCCAGGGGGTCTGCAGAGTTGTTGCTCTCACATACTCTCGCTCCTCTCTCCGGGTGTAATTTTTGTTGTGCGGTGTTTTTTACCCTTTTAAATACACTATCCCAGAGGTGCTGCCATCGTCACTGATGGGCTTGGCCTTGGCCAGCGGTGGGTCCATCTCAGAGCCGGCTGGCACTGGCTCCATTGGGCATGGGGGAAGCTTCTGGCACCTTCTTACAGAATCCACCCCTGTAGCCCCCCATACCAAAACCTTGCCACACAAACCCAACACACTTCTCTTCCAGGGAGATGGGATGTGGTTTTCCCTGAAGTTTCAGCACTGGTTTTCTCTCCTACATTAGCTAAAACTGGTGTTCTTAGTTGATTGCTATTTCATTAGCTTCAACAGAAAACATGTGACTCCTTTCATTACTGGTTCTAGCCTAAAAAAAAAGCCAGTAAGTTCTCATTTTTACTATGCAATATCCAGGGGTTAATAAAAAAATAATAATAATAAAAAAAAAATAAAAAAGTACTAATAATACACAGAATTCACAATTACATTCTAGTTTGCAATAGGTCTGTTATCACCATGTAAAATTTTATCTCTGTAGCAGGGATTTCACTGAGCAGAATTTAGCATATACCATATTGAAACTGAATACTACCAATGTACTATACACACGCATGACCAGTTTAATGCCTAACAGGCCCCCAACTTGCTCTATATCCATTTCACACAAGAGACATATTCCATCAACTAATGGGCTTTATCTGGCTCTGAATTCTATGACTTAATATTTATGAAATTGCTGCTTTTCTCTTTTTCTTTTTTTTCCTAACCAATACAACACCAATAATTATTCCAAAAGCTATTCTGTATGCTTCAAAAAACAGATAAGGAAACACCAGGTTGCCATTTGTATTTGTTAAAATGAAAAATATCTTCTGTTTATCCCTTTGATGAATCCAGCCATCACAGAAATTAGTATGAAAGGCTAACTCATGCAAAGAGGAATGCATAAATGAACAATAAATTATACAACAAACAAAAGACATAATTTATATTTATTATGAGCCTGATTCTGGATGCTCTTATTCATCACAGCATCCCTACTCAAATCAAAGAGTAAATGGAAATACAGGAATTGTCATATTGGATCAGATCCAGGATATGTTACTCCATCTCTGAAAATGGTAGTATCACATAGCAATGTAAAGTGCAAACAGCAGGGAGCTGGGGAATATGCCTCTAACAAAAAAGTTATCAACATGGGTCTTATTTTGATCTGTAAAGATACTGGCTTTTACCCCAATACATAAGGTATACTATCACTTCCAAAATGTGTTTTTGTTATGAAAACTCTAGATTTTCCTTAAGTCACAGAAATACCCAGATCTTTTTTGAACCTTTAGACTGATCCAGAGTTCACCGTAGTCAATGAAAGGACTTCCAAATTACTTTTGGAGTGAGCAGCCAGTCTGTGCCACAAGGCATCCAGACTTCCACTCTTCTAGTGATCTAGATCACAAACATGCAGCCCACCACAGCTTTTTTCCAGATCCTTCCTTAAGTTTTCTTCCTATAAAATCAAAACCATATGTATGTAGGGAAAGGAGCTAGCGTGCACTCAGGACTTGCCAGATACATGGCTAGGAGAGAGCAAGAACACAGACCTAGACCCAAGCAATTCTGGGAGTACTTCTAAGCTATCCATTTAGATGTAATTACCCTTATTTAGCAATCTCTAGATGACAATGTGGACGCTTGTGCTGGAGCTAAGATTCAGTTACATTCTTAGGTAGACATAACAAACTAGTATGTACTCTGGTTCAATATTCACAAAGGACTTTAGGTGCCTGTTATGTAACTAAGTACAGTGTATTTATTCCCACACCATCCCCACTTTGTTACCTTGGGGCCTGATTCTGTCCACTGGCCTGTTACAACAGGGACAATTTTGAAATTCTGGGGACTGTTATACCTACACCTTCCTCGTGTAGATGTATCACCATCTATCTTTTGATCCCATCTTCATTAGTAAGCAGAGTAGAGCTACAAAATATGCTGACAGTTTATCTGGATACAAAAGGGTTACTGAAATATGATGGTCTTTGATAATTGACCAGTATCTAAAATGCATCTGATGGAAAGCTGGAGGAAAAGCCTAATCAGGTAAAGAACATAAGTTTAAACATGGAATGGAGCTGTCTAAAAACTCAGTAAAATCAATATTTTCTGTGGTCAGGAAAATAAGAAGATGACCTTGGTAGCTAGCTTCATAAATGTTGGAGGAGAGATGATTTCTAGATTCCAGAGGTGGTATATCAATGTCAAGAGCCAGATTAATATTAATGCCTCTAGTGTGCACAATTTGGTAGCAATAGAAGGCAGGGAGCATCACTGGATGGACCAGTTTAAGATGAGTATCATCCACCAGGATATACCAAGATTTCTTCACTCAGCCTACTCAGATAACTGTTGTGTACATGCTGAACCTCTACAGGTTTTAGCTTTATAAACTCTTGCTCTGGGTAATTAATTGCATCTTGGTCAAAGTTCTCAAGCCTTTAGAGGATGCCCAATTTATTTCTGTTACCTACATATTTCTAGTATCCATGACTGTGGTACCAAATTCCATGAAAATTTATTTTTGCCTAAATGATTTGATTGGTTATATATTTTATTAATAATAAAGAAGGAGCATTTAAAAAAACCCCAAAACTCTTCTACCTATGACATAATCTTTATCTTCTGAGCATTACAAATACATATATTTGAAGATACTGTTTTCAATTTTGAAAGAAGCTTGTGATGTTTCACTCAGGCTACAGCTGACTTCCTCAAAGGACTAAACTCAGAAATGTATTATTCTGACAGCAGGAGCAAACAAACTGATGAGTCCTCTGTTGGCATGGCAACACAATGCTGAAACTAATTCAGATCTTTGGTAATGACAACAAAATATTCTCTTCAAAAAATGTAGTAGTGAAGCATTATTTCATTCCCCAATTTCTTATTTCTGGATTGGATTTCTTTTTTCAGTTTTTGTTCTGTTTTGACAAATCATATTAAACAATCCTGTTTCAAAGCAATCTGGTTTTTTTGGATCAATGTTGATACAATCTCTTTTCACTCTTTCCTTTCATAGCTTGACTGTATTCCCACCTTGATGTTTACCATTGCTCCTGAAAACTGCTATTACAGATGGGTCTCAGTGTTCAAGGTAATTAACACCCTCGACTTCTATTCAGAGGCAGTCAGAGCTGCATGGCTAAGACTTCTGGAAATAGATACAGAAACACTAGAGATTATGAGCTCCATTTCCTTTAGTATATATCCATATCAGAAAGAAAACCAGGTAAGGATGCTATTTTAGAAATCTTCATGCAACAGTATCGCTGCTGAACAGACAGACAAGATCAGAGCTCTGGCTAAAAGACAGGTAGTCCATGATTTCCATGAAACTGTGCAGAATGAAGATATAGTTTAAACTAAGTTATATTTGATACATGCTCATGAAAAAGATTTAGAACTTAAAAAAAAAATTACAGAAAAATCCTTACAACATTGTGGACAAGCAACAAGAAAAAACTTTACAAAACCATACTAGAACATACTACCATTTCCATCTCAACCAACAACTTAAGGATCTCCTCCTGTACATATCCATTCTTTTCAGATACGAAGGGCTGTCCTTCCTGATTACAACTGATCACTTCTGCCAACAATTTTATAGAAAACAGACTTACTTCACATGGTCCAAAACTTGCCTTAAGCTGTTTCAGCCCTGTCAGTTTCCTGGCCTAGAAAGCAAAGAGGCAGAGGCAGTGCTAGCTTCTGTTTGGCACTTACTGGTCTGAACGTTGAAAAAAAAGGAGAGAAAAAACAAGGTGCATAAGGGCAGAGCAATTTATCCAAATCCAAACAGCAGGTAAATGGGATAAGTTGAATTAGATGCTAGAATACCCAAGGGAAGAGATCAAGAAAGGTTTCAGCTCTCATTCTTTCCCATGATTCAAGATCCTCTGCAGTTAGGAAAAAAAACCACCCCAAATTATGGTTCTGCCCATTTCATAGCTAATTATGGAGGTGTAATAAACCTTTTGAGTGTTTGAAAATGTTTCCAAAAGGCCCTTAAAATAGAATACAAAAAGCATTAATAACCTTATACTTATTTACAGCTTTCCTGAAAGTCATACAATAGGGATCTTATTTGCATACATAAGCAGGAAACTGATTTTTGTTGGGCTTACGCCCATGATATGGGTAGGCCATTCCACTTCAAACACTGAGCACTAAAAATGGCTTTGACTCATTAGTTTGATATGCTGATCTCTAATTTTCACCAATACTTCCACTGGAAATAAAACTTCAAGAGACTGACATTGCATTCTTTTCATTAGGAAGATGCTGAGTTTTTCTGTGAATAGTGTATGTCTGTTATTTTGTAGTTTTGTCAATCACAGCATCACAAATCAGAATACCGAGAATTTTTTCCTTTTGCACACAACATTTCATGAATGGCTTTAGTAGGAGTTTTGGCAATTTAAGTAGTGCAATTTGGAGACCAAGTCAGGCTGGAAGTACTGACACCTGTTTAAGAAAAGAGTTCTCTAACTGCTGCTCTGACTTCTCTTTGTGTTGGAGGCATTTTTTCTGATGTAATTTTTTTCTTTGGTGCTTTTAGGAATGCACTTTCATATAGCTAACTTTCCATCATTTGTTTTCGCCCTGTGTTCCAATGTTACTAAATGAAATTCAATTCAGAAATAAGGTTAGAAACAACACACACAGTGAAAGGTAGGCAGCAATAAGAAAGGGTGGAAAAAGCCCATCCCCTGGAGCTCAAATCTCTCTCCTGCAAAGACAAAACCATATCCTTTTAATTTATTTTTTATATATATGGGAAGGTATTATATTTTGAAAACTGGAGGCAATGTGGTGTGTATACTTAATTAGTTGTGCCTTTGATCCTTTCCTTTTACAGGTCCTTTTTCTCCCTATATATGTACAAGTATAATTCTACTTTTTAATGGGGTTTAGATCCCTGGTATTATTGTATAATAAATACCTGTTTGATTCATCATCATTCCATCATGCTTTTGACTTAGACTGAATTACATTAAAATACTGAAATTTTTCAGACTTTCCAACACACCTTAATTTTAACTAAAAAGCAACTTCCACAGTAAAAGACAAGAAGGAAAGAATGTAGAATTTAAAATGACTTTTAAATTAAAGATTATAAAAATTTGCAAAAATTATTTTGGTAATGTAGAAGATCCAACCTTACATTGTAGAAAAAACAAGTTGAGCCTATAAATCAATCTCTAAGTTTATCCTTGCATTCTTTGCAGTTGTTTGCTCTCATAACTCTCATTGCTTGGCACCATTTGCAATAATTTACAATAATTACAAATATATGACACCATTTGCAATAACTTACACCAATGATACTGGGAATAAAAAAAAAAAAATGCAGCCACTGGAGATTTTCAAAAGCAAAACTGTATAAAAACTGAAAAGCACTAAAAAAAATCCCAGCTCCCTCCAAAAGATACTTTTCTTGAAATGCTATTCAGTTTTTGTTTCCTTACGCTCCATTTTATTTGCATTTAATTCTAAAAATGAAGCCTGGTGGTGAAAAATGCAAAGGAGAACTTCCATACTTGTCAAAGAGCGAATATATTTATGTCTGCAAAAAAATAACAGGACTATTCAGTTACCATGACTATTTATATACATGCATTTTTCCCTTCTTCGAATATACAAAGGTATTTTTTTAAAGGCTTTGAAAGATATAACCTGTGAACATTAAGGTTAGCTGCTTCTAGCTGGAAGGAGCTGTTGCTACTCAGCATCAGAGATACAATGCTGGAGCAGATGAACTACCGGTTCAATCTTTCTGCTTGCATTTTCTTGTCTATTTTGGTTTGACGATTTGCAGCCCTGATTTTTGTATACTGTAAAACTGGTGAGGTTTATGTGTGAATATATTGATGTTCATTCATTTTTTTTTTTATTTTTATTCCTTTAAACTTGAAATGTTTTCTGTGCTGCCTGGCATTTGGCCATTTCTAAATGATCAGCAGGGAACACTTTCATAACCTTTTTGCCTGTTAGTAAAAGGCAGGCAACATGCAACAATCTACAAAATTACAGTACTATGTATTGACAATCTACAAAATTAATGATACTGTATGTGGTCAACATCTTAATCTTCAGCTCAACTCAGTCAGAGGCAAAGAATGACGCTGAACACCAGTTCCCAGAAAGTTAGGGAAAACAGGATGGGATATCACAGGGGATGCATCGTGCTGGAATCAGCCCAGGCAAAGAGAAGCGAACAGAGGGTTCATGACGAATGAAACACTGAAAATTGCACAGGGAATAAGGGACAAAAGGGTCACTCCTGGCAGATACAGAAACTCCATCTGTGGCAATGAAAGACATACAGGTGAGGCAGAAAATACCCGAACAATAAAGAGGATAAAAGAAAACAGGAAGGGTTTTGAGAAGGAACTAAGAAAGATATAAGCTGAGAGGGGCACAAAATCTTTATGAAACCTTCTTAAGATCCATGTCTTTGAACTCACATATGCTTGTTTTCTCAGCTTATAGGCTTATTTCAAATAAGATCACATTTTAACAATACAAAGCAACTCTGGGCTACTGAATTTTGACATCAGAGATGTAGATTTACCACAAAAGAAAATGCTTAAGAGAAGTCATTTGTCAGCTTACAATTGCAACATACAATTACTTTTGTCCAGTTTCTTGATTGTTTTGTTGTTTATTTTAATTGCAGTTATTTAGAGAAATGATAAAACTTCATCACAGATTCCAAGGAGGAGTTACAATCATTAGATGAGAATAGTAGCAGTATTTTGCAGCTAGTTGTCTTATGAGAGAGACTAATAGAAAAGATCTTGATGCAAGTCCTAAGAACAGGTTTGATGCTGGCTGTTGGAACTTGCGTTAGGCACATGTGTGCGTTGTGGCCTCTTGAACTCTGAAGAATGGAAACATTAGACTTCAGTGAAGTTTCACTTGGTTTCATTCATCTATATCCCAAGCAATGCAGCTTCAAAGAACACATCCATATTTCAAAATAAACTAGAAATGGTCAGCGGTCTCTAAATGCCCAAATATTTCTGTGTGAACTTGATTGTATGTAAAATGGATATTTTCATACTCAAACTGCCAGTCAGATGCACGGTTAGTTACTTGCAAATGTGAAACTTAACTTGAATACATTGTTGAGGCAACTAGGCAAGGTAATTACATACCAAATTCAATTCTTGTATACACCTTACTGCCTCTCAGTCTTTAGATACTCGTCGCACTGCATCCTGGCAAATATCTTACACATTCTAGCTTCTATTTTATGCTCAACCATTAAACTCACTAGATGTCTTATTCAGTGCCCTCCTTTAGGGGCTGCAAAGCTCATTAGCCATTACCTAAGTAAGGATAGTTCACAGTAAGGAGTGATCATCCACTCCTGGAAATCCTACAGAGGTAACTAAGCCACTAAGATATATAACACCTGTTGGAACACCACCATCACCACCACCCCCCCTTTTTTTTTTTTTTTTTTTTACAAGAGTTATGTCTGTGGTGAAAGTGGACAAGGATTACCGAACAAGATACTTAGCAGAAAGAGTGGGAACAGTCTCTCACAGAGTAAAATGCATTTAAATCCCTGAACAATAAAGAGAATAATGTGACATTTAACGGACAATACACTGGAATTTTGATAGCATTGTATAGATAATATTCCTGCTGGAAAGTTAAACAACATTGTATGACAGCATTGAAGATGTGGCAGCAATAGAGCACCAAAGACCTAGTTTCAGATCCATGTTGGTGCAGAAAGCACTGTATTATGGAAGGCAGAAGTAGCACTCAGGTATTCCTTGTGTTAAAATCAACTCTTATGCCAACTGGATGAAACTACTCAAGCAACATACTTTTGTTTATAAATTCTCCTTACTCATTTAAAAATGTATATATCAACTCAAAAGGAATTAGGATGAACATTTTCAGTGGAAACTGTGCTACTCAGAGAAAATGGAAAATCTTCTTTTACCTCCCTCTTGCATCCTCTGATTGTAGAAAAATATTTCCTTAAAATGGACTTACATTTCCTAACTTGGGCGGGTGATAGAAGTTTTTTTCTTCCTAAAACCCCTATTATAAAACAGCTAGAGATGTGCTAAGACAGAATTATCCCCCTTGTTTTCTGTTATAAATATTGGCATAAAACAAGCAATGGAAGATAAAGGCACAACTACTTCTAACAGTTTACAAGTTTGTTTACTCTGCAAATACTTTAGTTTTGGACAGAACGATATTTCTTTAGTACCCGAAATCAAGCAGCTTCATCAGTAGCCTGAAGATAAGAATTACAAACAAAAATTAATTTACAAGATAAAGCAAAACAAGGGGGGGGGGGGGGGGCGCGAAGAAAGAAAGAAAAAAAAGAGTCTGAAAGCAAAGCCCACTGAAAACAGGGAGGAAACTCAATATGACATGAGGCTTAGACTAAGACTACAATGTCCAGATCATTTGAGTTTGGTACCACTCAGCTACAGTTCAAGAGAGCAGGATTTAGTTTAGCTGTCAGTCACTGGGGGGAAAGACAAGAATAGAATTGTGTTGCCTTATTCTATAATCCCCAAACACATAATTTCCTTGAAATAATGAATCTGAAATACCACAAATATGAGGTACAGGACCCGCTGATCTTAAAGGTCTTTTCCAACCTCACTGCTTCTATGAAAAGCATTTCACTGCTCATGCATAGTGGCAGGTCAAGTTGATTTTCTATGAAGCCTTTTAGAGCTACACCCTGGATGCATGTGCACCGACAGGAATGGTGGTGAACCACTGACAGAGTTCATCCACCTTTTCACTACCATGGATGTCAACAACCACACAACCACAGTGTACTTTCCTTTGAACACAGGAAATGCAGTTTGATCCTATGAATTTACATTCTGAATCTTGCTGCAAATATCCTTTTCTTAGTGTATTAGTTACAACTCAGCATTCTTCTAGTTCCCTTTTCCTGTCCTACAGAAGTATTAGCTGTATGTTTTCATTTCCAGAACCTCAACCCTCATCCCATCCTGGTTCAGTGTCAGGAAATAAAGGTTTTCTCAGAGCAACCTGTAAGGGCAGCACCCACCACCTGTCCATTCAATTTTCAAATAAATATATTGCTATTTCTTCCAGGCTGCACCTCACATATGGAAAAATCTCTCTATAACCAGTCACGTGGCTCATGGCTTTCACTCAAACACTTTGTCCAATTTCTCTCTTTCCACAATACTTCTAAAAATCTTAACAACAAATGGGCTGCTAGGGACAATAAGACCACAGACTTTCATGACAAAAAAATTGTTCCCTGAGCAACTTTATGTCCCTCTTACCTCCATCTATTTTTATACTTTCTGGGGTAGAGATAGTTTTTGTTTTGGACTGTACATCACCTAATTTAAGTTTGAAATTTACAGATTACAACTGTGGAGTGAATAGCCACTTTATTTCAAATATCACCTACTGGATGGTTTTGACCAAGTCCTTTGTGCAATTTTAGAAAATTGACAAAATTATAAAATAAACTGTTATTATGGTATCATGGGAATTTACTATATTGTCAGTATCTTTTTATTATACAACCACGCTCCTATTTTGTATTTGGGACTAGATTGAAAGGTTGTGTTCCAAACCAACTAATCCTGTGCTGTCATTTATAAACTGAAAATTTTTGGCCTCTATGTCATAAATTATAGGCTTCCTAAATAAATGTCAAAAGTATTCATATATATTGACATTAATAAAAAAACCATGCTGGTTTATTGATGGAAAACACTTTTAAATGCCTTTCAGATGGATTCCTTCAAATTTCCTCTAAACTCACTGTTGGTTTGTTTTGGGTTTTCATTGACCAAACAAACAAACAAACAAACAAAAAAACAAAACAAAAAAAACAACAAAAAAAACCTGCAGAGGATTATATAATCTACTGAAAGCTATCACATTTCTCAAGAGGTGACAAAAGACTTTTGTAAGTTAATGACTAGCTGCACACTGTTAAAAATGTTCTACTGTAAAAGAGGAAAGAAATCAAGGTCTTTTGCCCATTGACTCTTACTGACGAGATCAGAGTACACAGGGGAAAAATCTACTTAAAAGTTAAAAAAAAAGAATAATCTTTTACTGTCAGAGAATAAAATGGTTTCATGTCTGCAGGGTTCAATGGGTGCTTTTCTTCTTAAGTCAGTTTGTTAATATGAAATCTGTTGTCAGCGTCCTGCAAGAAATATCATTATTCTGAGATAAAGGGCTCTGTTTGAAGGGTTGAAAATGTTGGGGAAAACGTTGCAATTTGTAAATCCCATAATGGTTCTTGAAACTTTCAAACTGGTGAGGTATGTAACTGGAATAGAGGAGTTAAAATTTTGACATCTAAGCATACTGCAACTCTTCTAACGTATGCTTCCTGGGGATCCCATCCAAAGAAACAAATTACAGGAAATAAAGGATATTATTCTCTCACAGTGTCAGCTTATGACTAACTCACAAATGCTGTACTGTGGCTATGTCTTCTTCATGTTTTTCCTTCCATGTGACTGAGTGCCTTCATAACAGAAGTTACTGTTCTTACTCAATTGAAGAAAAATTTTGTAGAGAGCACTTCTCAAGTCAATCTGTGTCTGAACTAAATGCAGGTTTATTACCAAAATCATGAAAAATCCCTCAATTAGATGTTTCTAGGAAGTGTATTAAAAACCAACCATGTTTATTATTCAGGGAAACCTATAATTTGCCAAATTTTACCATAATTTTATTAAAAAGTTTGTGAGTAATTTCTAGAAATACCTATATTCTCCATTGCATTCCATTGATTTGTTCTATTTATTTTCTACATTGATCCTATTTGCAGGATCCGTATGAGTCCAACACTCTATTCCAAGACCTGAATAGCAATAAAACCTTTTCAGCTTGCTATGAGAATTTTTTAAAATATGTTCCTTCCTCATTCATTAATGTGTCTGTCATGTTCTAGCTGAAAATGGTTTTTCACTTGGAATGCTTGTATACAAGAGCTCAAAGAACAACAATAGGTTTGATTAATGCTATATGCATGTATCTAGAATTTTGATGATAAATCTCAATATACTTGACCATTAACTGAACAGTGTATTGCTAAAGTAATTTCTTCTTGTATTTCTTTGTTGGTCAAGTGGAACTAAATTGCATATTCTGAGTCACCGTATTTGAAAATGATTGTTAAATCCAGAGGGATGGAAAGGAGTTTGGAGTTAGCCTATTAAGCACATTTTGCTCTGGACATGATTTTAATTTACATTACATTACATTAGTACTTTCTTTTATGTTTGATTTCTCTAATGTCTTGGCTAAGAAGTCTGAACACAAAATGATGATTTCAATTGTTTTGCTGTAAAAAGTCAACTTTCCTGTTCTCTACTGATCTGAACTAAAAATATAATTCTTATTTTAATGGCATTCTAGACACAGAGTCACTAAAAATAAACAAGTCAATATAGACTTTAGCAGCATTCAGAAAATAACAGGTTGAAAATTTCTTCATCCATTGCCTCTGTAACTGTCAGCAAAATCTGCTTTTCAGTAGTATTAAGTGTCCTTTATACTTTCTTCCCAGATTAAAGAGCATGTAAATACATTTGAAGACATATTCAGGCCCTGTTCACATGGTCTGAGTATCAAGAAAGGGTCTCAGTTTAAAAGAAAATCATGCTGTTGCGTTTTGGCAAGCATAGAGCATCCCATCACACTGAGATGCTCAGAAGTTCAAAATGCAAGTGAGGCACCTCTGCAGAAGGCGTACATGGAATTGATTCAGCTATGACACAAGGCTTTTCTGTGGACCTCAATCATGGTTGCCAGCAAAGCCTGAATCATTTTTCTGTCCACAGGATTCACTAATTCCCAGTTAATTGCTTCAGGTTTGCTAATTAGCTAAATATTTCAAAATATCTCTCTTCAAATCAAAAGCCAGCAGTGGTCTTTCAAGGATATTTTTTCCATTTTTTTTTTTCTCTTTAACCAAATGAATCAAGTAATTTCAATTAAAACTCACTGTAAGTGTGCAGCACTTCCAGGCTAACAGAAGTATAGCACATTCTATGTGAAGAAATGCTGCATTAAAGTCTTGGGTTTCCTGACTGTTCAGAAATAAGGAAACATACTTCACTACCTGGAAGTACAGTATTCTAGTAAAATTTATCAGCTTTATTAAGATTTTTCAGCTCACTAATAAAGAGGTAAACACAGACAGAGTTTAAAAAAGTTAATACAGACATCAATATTCCCTCACCTGTTCTATTTTTTTTATTGCTTTCAGTTAGAAAGGTGTAACAAACTTCTAGAGACACACAACAATATATTAGAATTAGATTCTGCTGTTATCTACAGCTCTTCCAAGAGCTCAAC
Source organism: Falco cherrug (assembly GCF_023634085.1). NCBI lineage: Eukaryota > Metazoa > Chordata > Aves > Falconiformes > Falconidae > Falco > Falco cherrug. The sequence continues at coordinate 46,147,813 of NC_073705.1, forward strand.
CATCATGGAAGCAAATCTTGAAAGATTTGTCCAGCATCAAAAGGGATGTTGTTCATAGTTCTGAAGCAGCGATAGCCCATAGCTTCACTCAGATACAATGTGAAAAGTCATAGAAGTGAACATGTTCAAAGACTTTGCCAAATCTATAAAGCTGTACAGAAAGAAAGGAAAAGAAAAACAAACAAACAAACAAAAAAACAACCAACACTAAAACAAAAAACCAAAACGCACTGGCATTCAACAGCTTAAAAATATCCATTCATTAGAAAAAATCAAATCCAAAAATATTCAACTCAAATGTCATTTCCCATCTTAGCATATGGATTTAAGAGCTGGAAATCCACCAACTTTATAGAGAGACTCTTAAATACTTTCAAAAGGCAAATGCTCACAAAAACTACTACATTTCTGTGGATTAGCAGCAGAGCAAATGCCAACAAATGCCAAGGTTTGTCAAACTGATTGATGATTTTTTTTCTTTAATCTCTAATCTTACTCAGAAAAGGAGAAAGAAATGTCTTGGACCTGTATGAAGAATTAAGTCAAAGAATTTCCTATACCAGATATGGCCCAGGGGTGGGGGACACACTAGAAGGGTATCTCCATCAAAACAGTACCTATTAAAAATAGAGGCAAACATTTAAGAAATGTACTGAAGTAGAGGACCTCCCTAAAGAAATAGAAAACAAACAATAATAGCAGAACCTGGGCTATGTCCTAAGCCACATTTTATAATCTATATATCAAAATGAAAAATGAAGTATAACATTCCTGTGAAGTATGTCAGACAGCTCTTCATAAAACAGAAAAATGGAGGAAAAAAAACCCACCATAAAATATTCAACCTGATTAGAAATAATAAGTATTTTCAAGTTCCCTGTTAATAATCAAAGTATGTATAATAAAACCAAATTATTTCCTTTATGGGTAAAGTAAGCTTTTCTAGTAAACGAAGGTGTTGTTTCCCAACAAAATTTCATTCAGTCCGTGCATTGAAATATTGTATTTATCATTCCCAGGTATACAACTGAGACCTTCCCCTTGTATAAACTGGAAAACAGACTGGTCTGCTAGTTCACATGCACTGACATTCTGAACCATGATTCCACTACTGCCTCTACATCTTCCTTTATTTCCTATTTCTTATATTAACATGCATCTCAGTTCAACAGAGCTCATGCCCTAACTGGGGGTGGTGTGGGTGGCTGGGGTGGAGTGTTGGGGGGGTGTCTGGGGAAAAAAACATCACTGATCCTAAAACTGGAAATAATATTGAATATTGTCATCCTTCATTGTTTCTCTGCTTTCCATTCTTTTGTGAGGTTATTCCCACACTACTTAGTTCATAATTCTTCTAGTTCTCTTTCCACAGCATCCATGCCATTCAACGACCACTGCCTCACTAAGTTAACCCCTCTAGTGCCCTCCAATTTTTAAAAGCATGGAAACAAAATAATCATTAATTGATCACATTTGTCCCTGCTTTCCTCTGCAAAACACAGCAGTGCTAACTTTCCAAGACCTAAGGCTTTTATGTGTCATACTGATTCTGATACAAACTATTTGTTTGTTTTCATTACTATCAAGTCTAAAGGCTAAACTCAATAGTACATTTAATACATTATTATCATTTGTACTCAAAAAACAAATCATTTTAATGCTGACATAAAATATATTAATTGATAGATTTCTGCTCAATTATTTTTCATTATTGAAACTTCTTCATATACCTAAAACCATTTATTTCATCTTTAAATTGCACAGAAGTTATACAAACTCTTCATTGTCATGTATGACTGAGCAGCTCAGTCACATGGGCTTGTTAATTCTCTGCTAAAAAATCATGAATATCTTCTAACCCAGTGAACCAAAATGAAATATGGCAAGCTATCTCCATGAATAATGTTCACAGTTTTGAGGGTTTTGGGGAAAAAAAGGGAAGAAAAAAAAGCATACCAACACTCACCAATTTGTTTACAAGAATGCCTATAGAGATTCAAAAGGGAAAAAAATAGCAGATTGATGCCCAGAGGACAGAGAGGGGAAAATTTTTTACATACCTGAGAAATATTAACACCCACCCCCCATTCCCAAGTATGTATGAGTTCTTTTTAAATATTTATCTTCCCCTCGTACTTCTCACAGGGGAAAAAAAAATCATATTCAAGTTATTGGAAACTATTATTTGTAAAAATAAAATTTAGACAATAAGTTCTATAGAACTAAATGGCCAAATATCTGGTTTTGTCCAAAATGGCGTTTTTACATTGTGAATTAATTTGATACACAACTGCGAGGAGAATGTCAAAGCATAGTAATGAAACTTGTTACACAGGTTGGAAGAGGTAAAGGAGACTGAAGAAACACACTTAACATTGCTGACTTTCATAAAGCTGTGTCAGATGCAGGAGCATTGTGCATCACTGGCAATAGGCTGGAAACCTTACCAGTCACTTCGAGTGAAGGCACACAAGTGAATACCTAGTAAACACCATCCTACTCATTAGGGGCCATCAGTGGTTCTAGGAAGTATCGATATACTCTGCTCACATTAGGTACTTAGTTGGCATACCTAGATGTCTGTTGCCTATGTTTTTATATGGATAAAGAGATAAATGTATTAAAATTTAGTCTCAGCTAGGCTTCTCAGAGCCGCTTTAATGACAGGACAAATGCATTCCTTGCAGACCTGGATTTTTTTCTGCAATGACAAACTGCAGGGAAAGCAATCAGTTTTAGAAGTGGGTTTTTGAGGCTACACTGTTGGAGAAACAGAAGTCTTATTATCTCATTCTTCTGCTCTCTTATAAACGATGCTCAACGATTCCTGTGGGAACAGAAACTGCCTTTTAGTGAGTATTCAGTTCCTACCAAGCTATATCTATTTTTCAGATAAATCGTTTTGGGGTCAAGGTTGTGGTGGGGTAGTGTTTGGTTGGCTGGTTGGTGTTTTTTCAAATTAAATCTAAAAAATTGCAGGGAACACAGGAAAGTGGGCAGAGTGTCAAAGCAAAGGGGAGCAGAATGACAACCACGACAACTAACCTGTGAACAAAGTGGAATCTTTCACTGTCCATAATCTGTTATAGATTCACTTCTTTGAGGAGTGACTCACAGTGTTTCACTGCTTCTATTGGCTGGTGATTTATCTAAACCTGTGGTTTGACAATGGAGCAAGTCTGACTTTCAGAATCCTAGCACCAGATTGAAAATTATACAGTCACAAAATAGTGAGCACGCATCTGCTCTAACCTCCTTCTATTGCTTAAGAGGGAGTTGTTTTGCGAGCTTGCGGGGAATTTTGTCTCTACTGTGACACACAGGGGTTGAGTCAGATCCAGTTTTGTTAGTCAACACCACTCTAATGTTATGTGGGTTAGTTGGTCTTCCTTCAGTTAAGTACAGGCTGCCTAAGCTTTCTAACAGTGTCCTGGGTGTTCCCCCAGAAAATAGATCATGTGCTTAGAGTTATCTGGGTCACATCTGTGCTATTTTGAGATCTGAAGGTACACAGAAGCAGCACTAAAGTCTCAGAGTCTAAAGTGCATGGTGCTGTGCGTGTTCCCTGCTCTCTTTAACTATAGAATTCCAACCAGCAAGCAACACTAAGTGAATCCCCAAGAAAAATTTTTGCATCAGTTGTACATGTATTCCTAGCATAAATTTCCTAGTTCATAGGCCACTGCAATTCTCTTAATATGCATTTATTCAAATCCTCTGGAGGAACAATAGGTAAAGTTACAAAAAGCAAAGTGGGTATTTTTCTCTCCTTCAAAACATAGTAGTTTGACTTCCACTTTTATTTATGCTAGTATAGATGCAATTTTTTTACTTTTGAAATTACCCTATTTTTTCCTTTTTAGGAAGGAATGCATGCCTTGTGACTAAGGTAAAAATAAGAAGTTATGGTTAGAGAATAGTTTCTGAACAAAAAGGAAAAAAAGACATTGAAGAACAGACTCAAGAAACAGGCAAGGATTAAAAAAAATAAAAATAAGTACAGATACAAGAAAAATTACAAAGTAATGCAAAGAAGAGCCGGGGGAAGGCAAGTAAGTTGATAAAAGGCAAGTGGCAGTAAGGAAGAATGAAGGTGGCAGAAGACAAATAGGTGTAGAAATTAACAACAAAACCCCTATAACTCAGTATTTACAAAAAGATCTTTCTAGATAATGTTCTCAGGTCAGTTTCAATTTCCTTCCTTCACTATGTTTGGTGGCTTCCACACAAACTTGTTAACAGTGACAAGAAATATTTTTATTTTAAATTTAAAATCTAAGTCTTTTCATACTTCTGTTATTCCAGGCTAGCATGAGAGAGGCAGAATTCACTGATAATTTAAATTTTCCATTTTGAATTTTCAGCAGGGCTGAGAAGATCTGTGTACATAAGTTCTATTGAACGTTCTGTTAGGATTTTATTCATTACATTTCTTATTTACATCATTTCTCTAAATCAAGAATTTCCCTCAGTCTTTGGTCCATCAGCAATATTTAAGCTCCTTTAAATTTTCTTCTTTGGCAGACACAGAAGCCCCAGACCTATCACTTCTCAATTACTTTTAACAATATTTCTGTCCTATTAAATGCTGCATTTAAATTGTTAGCAGATAGAAGACATCACATGTGCCTAAGGCTAGCCCTAAGGCTAGACAGAATGCATACTCAGATGCGAGATTCAAAAAATGATGCTGTGCTTTACAAATGCATTTTATATGAATGCTGAAGACTTACTAAAGCAGACATGTGAAACAAACTATATAAATATATCTTGTATTATATACACACAATTTTTTTGTTTATCTATATAATGATTTATTTGTATATAGACTCTAAAAAACATTTAGACACGTTTGTATTTGCAAAACCATTTAGTTAAGGATGAAGTCCCAGATCCTTGTAGTCTGGGTTTTTTTTCTACTTTGTATGGCTACAAGCATTCCTGAAAAGAAAAGAATTACAGTGATTTGTAATTAACTTAACAAAAATGTACAGAGAATGACATTTGAAATATGTGAATGACATATTTCTATATGTCATTTCTAATTGTCAATTGAGAATGACAATTTCTATATGTATAGAAATTTGCACACAGCTTGTTTTCCTGATTTCTTCAATTAATAGAAATAAACTAGCTTACTACAATGCAGGCTTCTTCCTGAATCGTGTTGATTTCAGTTATTCTAACCATTGCTTTGATTTTCAAAATATATGTTTGAACTAATATATTAAAAAAAGTTTTTATCTTGTGACATAACTAATCCAGGAAATCCTTTCCAGTTCACATTTAAAAGATGAACACAATTAATATCCTCTTATGGCAGCAACTACCCACCTGACTTCCCCTATACACATCCATGACTGGGAATCATCTGTCTGAGAATGGCTTTACAGTGACTAACACTAATTATTTTACTTATATTGTTCTACTTATGGGCGGAGCAATATCTGTTAAGAAGTTGTCTAACTCTTAGCTGATCAAGTGGGAAAATACACAGTCCCAATCAAAAGAACCAAAACACTTCCCACATTATTGTGTAGGGTTTACATTAATTCACTTCATTGTAATATGTTCTTTTAGCCACCGCCCTAGAACTGCTTATTTGAAAACCTGCTGGTAAAACAGCCAATGTGGATCTGCTTTCACCAGTCAGCTGATATTTGCAATTTCCAGCACAGATTAAAAACAGCAATCAGTTTTGAGGCAAGCAGGGAGATACTCAGCAATTCTAATTTAGAAATCTTTTGTTCTACTGCACCAGCCCACCACTCTTCTGACACTCAAAGCGTAATCTCTCTCATCACAGAAACTAACTTCTGCAGCTTGTAAGGGCCTATATACATTGAAATTATTTTGACTTTCAACGCAAGCAATCTCCCAAGACAACTTAAATTTCAGGGCACCAGATGTATACCCCATGAGAATTCTCTGCTGAGCTTCTTTAACAGAGGAAAACTGCTCTGTTGTTCAAGTCTCTTAGGCACTTATTTTTTTAATCACAAAAAGGAAGACTATGGCAAAAAATCCCAAGCCTAAGTGATATTAGTTGACATCAAAGTGAAATTACAATATTTTTGATCATGCAGTGCTGCTGTTGAAGGGGAAGTGCCATCATATCAAGGGTTATCCTTCCTCATTGTTATATGCCAGGAATCTATTAGAAAGCTGTGTTTTATATTTTGTTATTTATATGAACTTATTTAAAAAAAAAGAAAACAAAAACCAAAAAAAACCCCAAAAAAACAAATATGATGCAAAGAACAGCTATGTTAATAAAAAATATTCCAATAAAAAAATACTTCAAAATATTGTCACTTCCCTGTAGCCAATTTCCAGCTTTTACAAAATTTAACCAAGGGTAGTACTGCCTTGTACTTACTTGTACTTACTTGTGTACTTGTGCCTTGTACTTACTTGTGTAGTTACACAAGGGAAACAGCCTGCCGTTTTTCTGTATTACGCAGCAAGACAGACAAAATGTTGGAGCCTGACCTGAAGCAGAGGTCCCTGAGCTTCATCAGGATTAACACTTGGTATAGCTAAAGCTGTAAGTCATACGTGCATTGAGTCTCTTGATGGTACAGCTGCACTTCCTGAATACAATAGGTATGTAACCTTCAAAATGACAAGATTGCTGTGGATGCAAAGAATACAGTAAACTTGTAAGCACAACAGTAGTTACTGTTTGATAGATACTATAACTGATCACAGTTCCTAAGGCAACTGCAGTAAATTAAAATGCTTTGTGGATTTATGAAAAAGTTGGTCTGAAAAGAATGAAAAAGAAGAAATGGATTGGATTCACTGAAATCACTTGGAGAACAAGGTTTTCATGTCTAGCATCTTAAGAGCTAAGAGTTTACCACATTTATTTTTAGTCAGGCCTAATGACGGTCACAATTTAATGAAGTGCTCAAGTTACAATTTGTTGATTTGTTTGGTTTTGGGGTGGCGGTGGTTATTTTTTTGCTGGATTTTTTTGTTGTTTAAGGTTCATGCTACTCACATTGCAGTCTCATTCCCTAGCAAAGACTTCAATAAAAAATGAGGGAAATGAGCTGAAGGAAAAGTAGGATACATCCTCTCAGTGTCAGTAAAGGTCACACATTTGCAATCGAGATTAAAAGATACAGAAAGTAGATTGTACATAGTTATAGACAGTGAAATAGTGTAACAAAAATAATTTACCACTCATAGTCAGAATAATAATCACAATTTTTCAGATGACTCACTGCATTATAAGTTAATGATCTACAGCTGATTTGCGCTTCTTTTAATGAACAACCAAAGTAGTTAATTCTACAGACTGTACTGTTCTATGCTGTCATTAACACCTATATACAACATGGTAAATGACAGAATTTTACCTCCCTTAGTGTTCAGGATTTATTCTTAAATAGATCAAATTTTTAAAAAAACTATTCATTAGTTGAAAATATTCAACAGAATGATTCACTATTATGTTTCTTATTCATAAGCAGTTAATCGCTATTTGAAATATGAACTATGGTCATTAAACTGTATGGTTACATGCTATGCTTTGATTTTCTTTTTGGGCAAGATCAAGTTCCTACAACTAAAAGTTTTTCACAGAAATATTTGGCATTTTCCTTTAAGTAGTAACGAGCTTTCCAGATTTTTCTAACAATGAAATCATTAGGTAATGTTTTACAGGAAGAACATCCAAACAGATGTCAACTCAGTAGGAATAAATTCAGTTTACTGGAATTGGCTGCCCAGAGAGGTTCTGGAGTCTCCTCTGGAAACATTCAAAATACTCCTGGATGCATCTCTATACAACCCTCTCTAGGTGAGCCTGCTTTGGCAGGTGGTTGGACTAGGTGACCTCCAGAGGCCCTGGAAGGCCCTGACCCTTCTGAGATTTAACATATTATGTGGATGCGTATGGAATGCCCCCACTGAACATTCTAGTAAATACTCATCTCTGCTAAACATAAGTGATAGTCTGGATGCCTCTAGCTCTTTTTAGAGAAAGAAAAAGAAGCAAAAAATGTCAACAAAACACAACTTTAAATGAACAAACACTAGCAATTTCTAACTATGCAAGCTATTTTTTATTTACATATTTTAATGCTAGTATTTATTTACTTATTTTAGATGCTGAAGGTCTCTGCTGTCCACTGGTACCTCACTTCACAGAGTATAAAACAGGCTGGTTTAAATTTGTCGTGGCAAATAAATGTGTAAAATCTAATCTCTTATTCAAACAACGGAACCCAAGAACCAATCTTAAATTTAATGCTAAAAATAAAAGAAAATAAATACTGGAGGTTGTTTAGATCTGCCCGATTTTACCATACAAGTTGTATTCCCTTCCTTATGCAATACCTCTGGCTTAGAATCATGTGCTTTTTAATAGCACTTTAAATTGAACTTAATTCCACCTTCATATCCTCTGTACTAAAAAGAATGTTCTAAGGTTAGAAGCCATTATGAAGTTTAAATCAGTTTGAATTACTGATCACATTTCAGACCTATAGATAACTTTAGATATCACGTTTAGATAACTTCTATAATATACACATTAAAATCTCTGGTGAGGGCACTGTTAGATCTGTGAAACAGTACTATGAAACAGTAATATTATTCTTAATAAACTAATAACAAATGTTTTAATTAAAATACAGAAGAATTATGCTTCCTCCTCTGTAATAATATTCTTCTTCATATTCCATCTATTTATAGCACATCACAGTGATTCAACAGTAGAGCTGAAGTTACCTGTCCATACAGGCAACAAAGTGTCAGCCTAAATAGTTTTCTTTAACCATCAAGAGTAAAAAAGACATGACAAAATGCCCTTTGACAAAATAATTGCAAATTTATGACATGTCACATTTTGTTCACAACTGAAACCTACTTGAGAGGAGGACTTCTGATAATTACATGGTGTAATCAAATGACCCTGGCAGTGATTATAACATTTCTGACAAACTATTTTTTGTGGAAAAGTCTTATCTGCCTCTTAAAGGTAGTCGGTTGTATGCCTTCTGGTTTGCTGCAGGGTTTGCCCTGACAGTGTGCATATGCATAGCCTGTTATCCTATTAGCACCACAAAAATCAAAGTTTTGAATGCCTGGACTGTGATGGAAAGTGCATTTCTCTTACAAAGACAGTTTGAGGTCAACCACAACAGTGGTGCAGAGACAAGAGTATGTGGAGATGAAAAAGCTATTCATGCAAACTCTTGTCATCTTACTCCTTCCCAAGTCAAAACAAAAGGCTAATTTCTAAGTACTAACCCTATTCTACCTATTTTCAGGAAATAGATGATTGTTAGCAATTTTATTTTAGGCTGTAATTTTACATTACAGTATGGATGAAGTGAGATTCAAAATTAAACAAATGCTATCTTGGTAAAATCACTTTTACAAAAAAAATGCCATTTGCTTGTAGAATGTATCACGAGACATAGGCTCTTCTCAGAAAGCATCAAAAGGTGATGTACCCAATTCAATAGTGACTATTCTTTCTTTCCGTTGTTATTTCCAAGAATTTACAGACCATATACACTTCTCAAATACTGCAGAAATTTAAATATTTTGAGAAATTAATTTTATAGGATTATGGACTATTTTTCAAGCAAACTGCTGATCCCTGAAATATGTGCTAGGCAGTCAGAGGTAGAGTCTGGAACAATTCATAAAAAAGCCTGTCTGTAAAAATCCATATACTAGCTCTGTATATAGACATAATCATACAGAATAGATAATAAGATGATTTTCCTTTCTTTGCTACATATGCAAAAATAAATTGTCAAGCAAATCTGTGCTATATTTTATTGCATCAACAGTATGCATTTCAGTTCTTTCAGTTCAGAAAAGCTAAATTTCATGCTTCTCTAGTTTCCCCTAAAACTGTGATTTTCCAACTCATTAAGAAAGCAAAGGAAGGAAAGGTAAGCAGTATATTGCTGCAGGTAGATACTATCAACTGATGCAAAGGAAGAAAAAATCCAGAAAGTTACCATGTACTTGATGAAATAACAGCTGGTAAAATATTAAAATGCAGTTTTCATTATATTTTGTGTAAACTAGTAAACTACAGTAGGGTGGAGAGCTGAAAATGAAATTAAACCATGCCGTACATCAACAGTGATTTTCTTTTCAGTAGCATTGAACTCTGCAACAGACTATGTAGTGAATGCATGTGCATGGCATTATGCTGTAAATGTTTGTAGAACAGGAAGCTACTAGCTCTGCAGATCTAAACTGAAGTCATTTGAACCATATAGGAAAACTTTGGAAACATTAACTATATTGTTTACAAGAAGGAAGAAAAAAAAGGAAAAAATTTGCACAGAACTGCATTTAAAAGAATGTCCTTTACAAACATTTTCTGCAGGCATCTAGGTGCTTTTAAACAAATGACACCATTTCCTCAGTAATTCTCTTAGACAAAGGCTAAGAGTTACAGTGTTACCCATATTTAATGAAAACTATAGAAAATTAAGAAAAGTTCATTTTTCATTAAAAATAATCTCTTTTGTTATTTGAAGTTAGTTGTTTTAGAACTGTCTTCCTAGTGCCACAATAACAAAAATACATCACCAGGGAATCTACATTCCCCAGTAATGAAACATTATTCCAGAAGATAACATCTTCATACTCGCAGTATTTGCAGTGAAATCTACAACACTTCAATATTGTAAGTTCACTTCCAAAACTTTTGTTTTGATCACATGAAAAATCAGGCTTGAAGAATTCCGTAGAGCTGAAAGGACAAGAGGTACACAACCAGCTGAAGCGAAACCCCTACTGACTTTCATTTTTACAGGCAGGATAGAAATGTGACTTACATATCCCAAAGTAGAGATGCAAAGCAAACCATATACACAACTAAAAATTAATTTAAGTATAGTTCATGCAACTGATATGCCCTCATCAGCATCATACAAATGTCCATAGCTCCATATGTACCTTTTACAACCAGAGCGTATTCCTGTTGTGGTTTGAATAGTGCAAAATCTCAAAGCTCATACAGTAAAATTAGTGCATGGTCTAAATAATCTATTTGCAGTCAATGTGTTACAGGAAACAGATTTCTAGAAATGTTATAGTAAACAATTAAAAAAACCCAAACAACAACAACCAAACAAAAATAAATCCAGACCAAAAATCTAAGCAGCATCTACAGTTCCCATTTTGCCCTATTGTCTTTTTTCCTTATCGTTTTTATTTTAATGTCATACAACATTTTAAGACACACGGGGTCATTCAAAAATATTTATTGGCTTATTAAACCAGACTGCATTTGCTCCTGCTCTATCAAGTTTATATCCAATAAAATAACACAGTTAATCACATTTTATACTACACCCTAAGTTGATTATACAAACTGCTTTGGAAGATGCTGTATGGAGACTATAATGAGATCATCTATGGGGGATACTCTGTTATATGTACTCCTTTACATTACATATACAAAAGTCAAAAGGTAAAAGAATGATTACTTATTTCCACATACATTCTGTTAGTACAGCCAGACTGGAAAAGACATTTGAAAGAGACATTCCCAGTGTCAGCAATACTTTATAAGTCCTCAAGAATTATGATGCTACCTCACAGTAGAACAAAACAACCTAAAGAAAGAAAGAACTTAGACCAACTGCAAGAAAAGCATTATTGTAAATGCAAAAATTGTTAAACAGAAAAAAAAATCATAATTGCTGTTTATAAATTATTAAACTATTCCTTTTTAAAACTGGATATTTATAAAGAACTGCAATAATTTTCACTTTAAGGCCTGATTCACCTTTAATTTGGTTGCTATAGAAACCCTGGGACTCAATAATTGGACACTGTGCTATAAAAAATTGGATAATCCACAGATGCCTACTGAGGCATTCAAATTCCTTAGATAGCCTTGAAAATCTTAGCTTATAAACATAGCTACTTGCTGTATCAAAAGACTTCTAGAAAGTTGAAGAGTCAAAATGATTTTTAGTAGGAAATTTCAAGACCAGAGTGAATAACTTTAACCAGGGTAACCTGGTCTGATTTGAGTATGAATTTAGATTAAATACCTTCCGAGGACCCTCCCAAGCTGAGTTATTCTTTGTATAAATGGTCCATGAATACATCTGCGGAAAGATGTGCAGACAGATGTTTAAGTAAGGCTGAGTACAATATTACACAAACTAGATTACAATCCAGATTGTATCACAAGGTATATGAGCTCTCTTGAAAAACATAACCTGCTGCTTTTAATAAGAAGGAATCTGTGACAGAGCTACAGGACCTAAGAGACCTACACCAGGTTTACTTTAAAAACAGATCATTGCTTAATCTGATTTAATCTGACAGACAAGTATGCAGATTTTTGTCTACACTCACAGCTTTCAGACTTTAGAAGAGGCATTGGGGTTTTCCTGGCATATTTCCACGTTAAGAGGCAAGATTTTGAAAAGAATCTACTTTCCATGATTGTAAAAGAATTCGTAACTACCCTCACACCAAAGTCAGCATATACAAGAAAGTGAAGAAAATTAAAATGCATGGCTTATCGTCATAATTGACAGCACACTTTAGTTCAGCCACAAGGTAAGAACAACATGGTAAACATTGCAACTTTTTGATTTTTCATTAAAATATTACCATGAACTAATGCAAGGTGTCTGCATGTGTTTTTAGAGATGGTTTAAGACAATCAGGACTGCCTCTTAAACCAAAACTATCCTGAAAAGCTCAGCTGGGAGAAGATATGATACCACATGACCTTGGGCTGTGTTTACATGAACTACGGATATTTTTGCTGCAGCAAAACAGAGCACAAGAGTAAACGGAGATACAATATCAAATATCTTATCAGATTTCTCAGTAGAAACAAAAAGGTGGATAGCAGGAGTATTATTAGTAGAAAATAGGCACAAACTATAAAACACTCAAGCAACCAAGAAAATATTCAAAGCTTGTTTGTCAATTTAGTTTCCATAAATTATGCAGAAGCCCATGATTTTAAGTTTTAAAAAATTCCTGCTAGGACACAAAAGGTTCATATTGTGCCTTTTGTACATAACCAAAGCTCCAGCCTATCTTAAACTGTTTTCAATACCTATAGTACTCATAGTGGTGTGTTGCAATGGCAAAACTATGAACCAAGTAAGCTCTCTCAGTGTTACTACTCCCATGGACTTTGTCCTTACAAATAACAGACATGGAGCAGTAACTCAAGCTCTGCTCCATTTCTTCATGAACTTCAACCTCCAGCAGCCACAACCGTAACAATTCCCCTTCTACCTTATGTCCTTCTTTCGCTTTAAGTAGTAATTAATTCTATATGTAATGGATGTTTTTCTTTTCAACATGTGCCAAGACCTTAATGCAAGCAATTGGCCAGATCTTCAGTATAACCTCATTGACTGTTAATGATTTACAACAGATGAGAATCTGTCTTCAAAAAGTATACTACTAATTAAGTTATGAAGAGTTGGCTGCTCTCTGTATTTAATATAATTCTTGAATGTTCCTAGGTGTGCATCTGAATTTCAATGAAACTTGTACCAATAGATAGATATTGACATTCTCATGAATACCAAATGAGTTCATTAGCATTTGCCCTGTGATAGGGAATACCTACTGAATTTATAATTGAGTGGCCTTCAAATGGAACTGCTGGCCACATATCTTTGGCACCAATTACTTTTCATCAAATTTCAAACTTTTCTGCCTTTTCTATTTTCTATCTGTGAAATGGACTTTGGAAATTAGAGGGAGAAAAAAGAATTAGGGGACAGGATGAGAGGCAAGAACGTCATACACCACCAAACTGCTTATTGCGCTGAGATTTTGACTGAATTAAGTACATCTAAAGACATGATTCAAGTCTGTGAGGGGTCTATTAAGATGGATGTTTCACACTTTGCCACATAAAGCCATTTACTTAATAATTAAAAGAGAACTGGAATGCCTGTTGCCGAAGGGCAAAGGTTAGAAGTACGCTTCAGTCTTTCAAGACTGTTTTACTCATGCAGCACTGACTTTGTAGGCTCTGGCAATATACCTTAAGTTCTTCTCTGCTTACTATCTCATACCACCGCCTCTCACAGCATCCTTTAGTCATGTTTTGGCAGCTGGTTTACATCAATTTCCCACACATACAGTTTCCCCTTAGCTTAAAATCGGTCATAGCCAGATCATCTTCAATACTGCTGTTAACATTGCTGCTGCTTACAAAATGGCAATGAGGAAAAATGAAAGGTAAGATGGAGGCCAAAGGGGAAGAACAGAACTGCAGCAACAAAGAGCTGTTCTTCTCAACTAAATACTAATGTATCTGAAAGCATACATTAGCAATTTGAAGAGACTGAAGAGAGTTGGGAGAGTGAAGGACGAAGACAGAAGCCTACAGTAGTTAAAGGCAACCAGACCTTGAATGTGAACTTTAGCAGTGAGAGCGAGAGAGTAGAAAGTATAGGAGAACAATATTCCTTACTCTTCTCAGATGAATGCCACTTTATTTAAAAGAAAAATACAGGCAGTATGTAAGAGTGAGAAAGGATCAAATAAATCCATAATTCCTACTGATGGTTTAATTTTCTGATGTCAAATAAAGAAAAATCCTGGAATGAAATTTCTTAGTTATGCCATTGACTAAGAGTCCTTACATGGAAAATACCCAGAATTCCAGTAAGTTGAAATTGTTTTCATGGGAGACTGATCGTGTCTCTTCTCTCATCCAAAGTTTCAGCATGTCTGAGTCCCATTGATATCAACTAGACTAGAAGACCATTCTACAAATTTAAAAACAAAACAAAAAAAAGGAACTGGGATGCACACATACAAACTGACGATTTCAGCATACATGCAATTAAAAGCAGTTTCAGATACAATTATCCTTATTATTATGTTTCCACATATAAATGAATATAGATTTTATATATATGTAACAATTATAACACTGAGAGACCTGTGTAACTAATTTTTGCTCATGCTTGTGACACTGTAATAGAATTGATTATCTTGAAACAGAGAAGTGTGCATGAACTCAAAACTTATGTACTGGGAGAGAATTTTCTACTTGGACGAGGAGTGAAGAGATTAAAACAACCCCCTCTCCAATACGTCAGCTGAATTCTGGTTTTGAAAAGTCAGGGGATGAAATCCTAACATAAGGATGGGAAAATAATGAGATTAACTCCAGTTCTGTAGCAGGAAAAAAGAATTTACAAATACAGTTTCTTTTTTGCACATGATACCATTTCCAGATGATCCTAACCTCAAAACAGGACTTACATGAGCAGGTGAACAAGTAGAACTCTTTCATCCTGGTCTTTTTCTTTTTGCAATAGAACATATTAATGTCATTATCAAGTACAGAATGATGAAAAACAGACCTAAGATACTCTAAATTATTGGTTCTATTTTTCAAAGCAAGTACAAACATTCAGATGTGAAAGAAAAACTAATATCGTTTAAAGGGAAAAATATGACTGACAAATTCTGTCATGTGATCTGTTCAGAAACATAAAACAAGTCACCCTTACATGCTACCTTGTTAATATTAACCTCTTAACTTCCTACTGCCTTTTTTGATTTTACATAAGATTTATACAGACATTAATATGAGAAGCAAAAAACTGGGGATAAAATATACAATTCTATGAGATTTTAGCTGTGAACATTTTCTCCTTCCTTTTCATTTTCATCACAATTGAGTTTGTGTATGTGACTAAGCAATTTCAACACAAAGTGGTAAAACAACGTTTGCTTTCTCTCAGTGGAGGCTATTTTAACATTTGCGAGTATCAAAAGGGATTGCTTTTCTTCAGCAAGGCCAAGAGATATCCAGGTAAGCAACAGTAAGCAGAACTCAGATTGCCATTGAAAGCTGAGTTTTCAGAAGGTAAAATCCTTTTGTACCACTCGGGTAGCTTAAACAATCCCTAAATGCACAGAGGCCTCATGGTAAGAGAAGTTCCTGGCTACAGCGTCTCATTGTAAGAGGGAATGCTGAGATGTGAATATGGTGCGAGAAGTCCTCCTTTCATCTTGGCTTAGGTTCAGCTAAATGTTTAATGCTAATGTAAGAAATCAGGGTTGTTCAGGAAAGTGCCAATTATTCCCAAGTTCAGCACCTGGGAATGGAGAACCACAGCCCTATCTCATACATTCACTCAACTTTAGTGATGAGAAACATTCTTATAAAGGGTAAAATCTGCCTTGTGTATTGGCAGCATATAAACAAACACCCATCTGAATTCAGACAGCCATTTGCTTAGAACAGCTGCTGGTTGAGGGGAGAAGTATTTGAAAAAAGGATAATATTTCTATGCTGAAAGACACACCACTTTTAAGAGGATGGTTCTAACAGGAAAGCAGCCTGGATGCTAGCTGATTTGCGTATGATTCATACACTTCAAACGGTCCTGCATAAACAAACACAATTATTAAAGAATAGCTGCATCATGTTTCCATTCATAAGTGGTTGGGGGTTTTTAATTTGCTTTTGTTTTTTTCCTTTGAGGGAGAAAAATTCTCAGTTAAGAATGATTCTATTCTTTCATGTGCAATACCACCAAACTAATTTTCTCTATTTTCTATCCTCAATATGGAGTTTAACTCAGCAGCATCACATCATTGCAGTAGCCACATTTTAAATGTTTCATACTTGTATTGAATTTTATAAGACTAAAGGGACTTCTTTCTGTTTAAACTGGTGTTCTTGGAGCCCTAATTCATTTTAGTTCTGCTTTTAATACTCCTGATGCTGTCAAAATATGGGCCTCATACCAAAATATGAATTCCTATAAAGACATACAATGTAACTATATGACACAAGGAGCCCAAAACACAGAAGCTACAAAAGAATTTCCTGGTAAAAACAAGCTAAAGAATTTGAATTGGACCTTTCTTCTTTTCCTTTTTAAATAAATGAGAATAAATGGTTCTGTCAGACTTCACTTTGTCAAGGCTTTGTGAATTGCAATGTTTCTAGCAGAAGTTTTATTCCATTTAAATATGGGGTTTAGTACTTCTGGTTTATGGCAAGAAACATAGATTACTGTGTTAAGAGAACTGAACAAGTGAGTCATTATACTTCAACTAACCTTGGACCAGTTATAGAGTAGATGCCTGGACTGCATCTATCCCCAAATCCAGAAAGATGCTGAACTCTAGTTTAAAACTACATGCACAAAGTTAGCCAGCATTAGACTCGCTTTAGCTTTACTGTTAACACATTTGAAGTTGTGCATATGTTTAATTTCTCCAGTGGATTACACCAGAACCCAGAGCACTTCACAGCACCAAGGCATAAGCCTCCTGCAGAAAAATTGGAATTTCACTCCATGATTTGCTGCATATTCAGTTACCTTGGTTTTGAGCAGAAGATGCCGACACAGTGGAAGAATGCAGTAGCAATTTTCCATTATGTATCCTAGGTACTTACCAGTTTCCTGACAGCAACCAAAGATAGCAACTTATTAGAGAAACATGTGCATGGATATGTTTGTTTAACTTTTGGAGCCTACTGTGTTGGTATCTGTATCTAAGCTGATCAGCACAAGCTCCCTTATACTGAGTGTGATCTAGACAATAAAAGGGTGCCAACGGTTTACCCCTAAGCCGTCTTAAAATAGACATTAACTTCTGATGATATGAACTGCACCACTGATTACATGGGCTGCCTAGGGTAACTAACTTAGATGTACATACATCTCTCCTGTGATACACACCTTCATTCAGATGAACGCCACCCCAATGATATATGAGCAATTTATAACAGTCATGGGTTTGCCTTCTCAACATTTACTTTACTGACATTTGTAAAGTAAATTCATTCACCCCTCTTGTAGTGCCTTGCAAACTAACTGCAACAGCTAAGGCAAAAAAGAAATCTGCTCTCTCCTGTGGGAAGTCATGCTCTTTTTATGCTGACCGTCCCTTCCACCTAGTAATGTTTTTTAATGTCTCATCAGTTCTTGCATATGTCTAGATCACAGACTTTTAAGGAAAGCAACAATTTTTGTACTGCATAGAGTTCTAAAATAAAAGAAATAGTACAGAGTGTTCAATTAAACCGTCTATCCAAATAATTCTTAAGAAGCTACTAAATGAAAAAAAGAGTAATTACATGGGGGGGGGAATCAACTGACAGAAGTAAATAGACATGAACTTGAATGGATAGTTTTCAGAAAAAAAAGAATAAACACAACTTGTCTTTTCAATTAAGGATCAGTAGTCTCTAAAAACTACCCTTTTTCATACTAGCTTTATTAAAGAGATATAAAAAGATGTAAAACAAATGAAACCAACATATGAAAGTGTAGCTAATACACATTTGCTTCACAAGACCAAAAATTTGCTAGGTAAAGCTTTCTATTGTTTTCAAAAGCAGGCAAAAATCACTTCAAATGGCTTTCGGACTCAGGAAAGACCATCTGCACTCCTAACAATCCAGCAAAGATGAGACAGAGCTGATATACTGACTGTGCGAAATACTGAAAATTAGTCACTTACAAAAGTCCAAAATGCGTTGCTCAACTGCAAGCATGAGCATTTTGTATTTGGCAGTCCAATGACACCAGCCATTCAGTAAAAGAGATTTATGAACCTTTAAAAAAGGTTCAAAGCTATTTATATGTTTTCCCTTTGTCCCACTTTCACTTAAGGCGCATGCTTCCACTGCTGCAGGCTGCCACTTTATAATCTCTCTCTTAAATATACCTGCTTATCTCCAAGACCACCAGTACAAAAGAATGCAACACAGACATGGATGCACCTTGACATGAATTTCTGTACTGCTCTCTCTCCCATTGCACATGGGTTTTTCTTACTTTTTTGGTCCACATCTGTGGCATGGTAACAATTGACTCAACCACTGTGCTTGATTCAGCTCACAGCTGAATTTCATATGTTGGCTACCTCCTGTGAAAGGTATTTAATTTGTTCATCACCCTTCATGATGAATAATGGGTATTTATTATCTTGAAAAGTTCTCATTTGCATTCAAACTTGGAGCTTAAGATCATCAATAATACTAATTCACACTTACATAGCACATTTCATCTGAAGAACATAAAGCACTTCATAATTGCCAAATGATTAAGTTTTACAACATCTCCCAAAGCTAAAAGTATTTAATTCACAGAGTACCTGTTCTCTATTGCAAAATGTTAGTATGTTGGCATGCTGTTTATTGTAAGCAACCATGAAAACTAGCGTAAAGATTAAGAGCAAACTGTATGTATGCATATATACATATATATATATATATATATAAAGATTCATTTGTTGTCTTCAGCATTACACTGGAGACAGATTTCGGCATGTTAAGGTATCATTGTGCTAAACGTAACAGGTCCGTTTGCCCTGACAGTGACACTGCATTTAACCCAGCAGTTCTCAGCCACGTTCAGAGTCAATACGATTGTTAACACTGTCCAAGGTTAACAGAAGGGTAAAATGAGGCAGGTGTTGATTCAAAGGAAGGATCAGGAGTACATGTCAGTTTTGTGTTGATTTTTTTTTTCCTTTACTCATAAAACTGCTCAGTCAGAGCTAGGTAGCTACTTGTAGGTTGTTTAGATCTGCTGGTTTTATCTGTAATGATTATATTGAGGTTTTATGAGTTAGTAAGAAAACCGAATCAGAATTAGTTTTCACATGTATGGAACACCACTGATTTTTCCTTTCTGTTTTCAAGGCTCTTAGTATAATAAAAAAATCCAGCCTTTGGGGCACATGACACTTGAATCAACAGTTTCTCAGAGTACGTTGTATTTTCCTTGGAAATGGGGGGGGGGGGGGGTTCAGACGGGACGACAAGTTGGGGTACAAAAGGGAGGAAAAATCCATGAGTCATGTCTACACTAGAAAACTTCCAGAGTCAGGCAGTACGACCATTCGCCTACAAAACAAGAGAAAGGGACAACACTGAGGGACACCCTAGAAAAGGTGAAAGCTTCAATGTAATAATTTATGGCTCCAAGAAGGAATAAAAAGTAAAGGAAAACATTCAGTTGAACTCTGATTAAAGTGGCCCCAGCAGATCTTCCACGAGGCACTCATGTCCCATGCTGGGTACCAGGTCACACCACATCTGAAGTCAGAGTGGGGCTGCAGCCAGGCCCCTATGTGTAGAGTATGGGGTACTTCCCAGACCCACAGCTTCTTTGTTGCCCCAAGGCTTCATGCCTTCTGGATAGACCTTGCCTGGACAGGGCATGGAAGAGATAGGGAGTATCAGTAAAGCATGGAAGTTCTCTGTGGTGCTATAAAGCAAGATTCTAGATCACATCCCCAAAATCTATACCTGATGAAAATTAAAAGCAAGGGGAAATAGTTAATTGAAAACGGATAGCCTGTCTTTCCAGAAGTGACGGCAAGAGCCGTTCACTTCCATTTTACTAGTAGAATTGTCCATAATCTTAATTTTACCCTGCATGCAACCACTTTTGACTTTTTTTTTTTTTTTTTTTTGTACAGCACAGGTGTCTCCTACACAAGGGAACCACAGGCAAACACTATAGCAGCTAGTAAGAGTAAATGTTTAAATTTTGATAATAGTCCTTATAATTAAATTTTCTTCTTCCTTTCTGTAGCACCCCATTGAATTAAGTGAATAAAGTGTTCTTTGAATCTATTTTTCCTGGACAATAGTTTAAGTAGGTAAACACCTACTTGTGCTACACACAGTTAAACAGTTCCCAATCTATCTGTGAAATAACTAGTGTTTTCTGTACATTTTCATGTCACAAAATTTATGGCAGCCATAGCAACCTAAACCAAAGATCTAGGAATATCACAAAGGGCCAGACACACAGAAGTGTTCCTAACAATGGTTAATCAAATAATTTCCAAGTTAATATTCACATACTTTGGCTAGGATTACTTCTAAATCACCAAATCCTGCTTTTTTATGTCGTCTGAATGTCGTGAGCTTTGGAGTGCCGTGTTTTGCTTGAAACATATCATTTCACACTAGGAGAGAGATATTTTTCAGTTATGCATAAAAGATGTCTCTTTTCCACGGTAATTTATGAAAGAAATTAAGCCTGTGTTAACGTTGCTGCGTAATCAGTTGATAGTGCTTTCCCAAACTATGGTGGTAATGGAACATAAGATGCACAATAGGAGAGCAGGTCTTTTACACCATTACCATCCATACAAGAATGTTATTACTTGCTGCCATGATAAGCAGTTCCTGTAATGTCAGTTTTAGCAGACATGATACACAGATTTTGCTAGATGATTCAGATCACTGATTTAGTTTATGGACAAATGGCAATTATCTCTCTCAACGGTTCTTTTCCAGCTCACCATCCCTTTTAGAAAGGAGTATCAGCAATCCTTTTCCTACTGGTGAGCTCAAACATTATTCTAACATAATAGCTGTCATAGTGGCAAAGGAAGAGGATGTTGACAGGGCTGTACCCTGATAATATTATACCAAAACTATATCCTATAATGATATTAAATGAATACAAATGAGTTAAAGGGAGAAAACATGCTGTTTGCACTTTGATACTTCCTAAAGAATATCTAAAAACTGTTTAGCTGTTATTATAAGTACCTACACCTAGAGTAGGTGCGAATTATTAATGTTCTGATCATTCTATAATTTTGCTGATTTGAGCCTGAGCATAAACTGAAGAACAATCCTAAAAAAATCATTCAGTCTACAAAAACCTGAAATACATACAAGACATAACTGCAGTGGTATAAAGATGAGGTGTTAGGCTGGTAAAATAGAGCTATGATTACAGAATAAGCCCTGTGCTAATGTGGCAAGATCTGTTAAAAGCAGCAGTATTTTGCAGATTAGTGACCGTTCAATGTAATAGCTGTACTGCCTACAGTCTTAGCAAGACAGTCATAAAGATGCCACAACAGAAGCAGAAGGGGAGTGAGTAAAAGATGACAGCCATATCGCCTTTGCTTTCTGTAGTGGGTATGTAGTCATGCCTACTGTATGCTAGTGAAATTGCTGTTAGGTGAAGCAACCAGAACCTTGGAAGAAAACTGAGAAGCTGTACTTAAACAAGGATATCAGTATAATTAAGCCTAAAGGGACACTAGCTTTGTTATGTCTTCAGAGCCTGCCCTCAGAGAATATTATGTTGCACATTTGCAACAGAAAACTTTGAACAAGAGAAAGGAAACCATTTTTCTTTCTATTTGCTGAATGTCTTGTATTGCATGCAGTCTCTTGGTTAAAAATTCATAAATCTTTAGCACTCAAAATTCTCAAGCAGTCCTACTTTCAACACACTTTATATTCAGTTGGCCTTATTCTTAAAAACAACCAGTAAAATTCCACTCTACCACCTATTCTGTGCTAAGGGGTTTTGCAAGCAAAACAGCTCCCTGAATCCTGGGTTACCGTCATTTACAATTCAAAATGAAAAATTTCTGCCAAAATTAGCTAGCTGTTAATTATATTTCTACAAATGGGACTCCAGGGGGCGTTGAGAAAGAAAGGAAAAGTGTGAAGATAATTATTTGCATTCTTAATTATTTATGCAATGTCACAGACACGCATAGGAGGAAAAAAAAAAACAAACGGGGGGGGGGGGGGGGAGGGGGGAAGAAGGGGGAAGAAGAGAAGCAAAACACAAAACACTGGCTTATGCCCTGAAGTTCTTATAGCCTCCAAAATTTAAGTGCACACAACTGTGGCATTTCACAGCATCTTGTGACTCTAGTGAAAACTGAAGCTGGAAGTCAATGAGCAGCCAGGAGATAATTATTGTTATAATTCGTAATAAAATCTAAATTCACATGAAAAAGAATTTGGGAGGGTGGGGGATGACCAATAATTTTCATGGACTTTAATCACACTAACATGTTGATTTTATAGTTTTTAAATGAAACCTTTAGACTTTCTTTTTGAAACAGCAAACTGAATTTGCAAACTGACCTGCATTATCCAAAAAAGGAATAAATCACCCCAAAACTTTTCTTTGCATGGCAAAAAGTGTTTCCAGGTAACCTTAATAGACAGGTTTTCTTCACCTTGGGGGGGGGGACACACACATGGGTGGACACAAGGAGACACATGACACAAAAAAAAACCCCACACACAAAAACACACAAACATGCTGTTCTAGTTCACTCAAGATTTTCCTTCATTTTCCAGTTCAGCCATTCAAGCTGAGGAATCCATTATTCATCCAAATCTACTAATTATTCCATGAGAATTTAACAGCTAAAGTGCTCTTTATTTGCTATGAAAATTACTATAGCACTATTTCTATTTTACCTATAGAGAACTGAATCAGTGTTTTACTCCCCTTTCGACTGGAATAGCATACTGTTCGCGTGATTTGGCAATTGAGTGACTTTAAGTTGTCTTATCAAGTGCTTCTTGAGAACGTAAAGATGATTATAAAGTTTTAGAAATTTTAATAAATAGACTTCAAATAGAGTTATATCTTAGAACTAAATTAAAACTAGCATTGCTCATTCTACAGATTAAAAAAGGCATGTAACTGACATTGCACAGGGCATTCCTGGTGAGAAAAAAAACCCAGAAAACCCAAAACCAAAAAACCACCATAGTCCACCATTCTGAAATAGGGTTTGTTGCTATGCTTTTATGTTATCCAAATAGCACTAAATAAAAATCTTCTATTTAATGAAGTGTAATGAAGTCTAAATATTAAGAACCAAGGATAACTTTTCTATGTAGTCGTTTTTCACATATGCAGGTCATACTGATGCAGCAAATCCAACTCATTAGTGGTAAGCTGATGATAACATTTTCTGTGCTTGTTTACTCTAATAACTTAACAATCTTTTTCACATGAAAAAGAAGGGCTATCAGTATGGTTTGTGGGTAAAACATTGGAAATTACAGTACAAACATTTCTATCGAGGTACACGAGCCTTTTCATAATTCCAAGTTGCATCCAGTAGCCATTATAGCTCTCAGGTTCCCCTGTACAACAATGTGCTTTGCCCTACACAAGTAGTTGTTTCAGAGCAGTGTAGAGTACAAGATTGGAAGACAGATACTGAGGCTGCCTGCTAACTATGTGCATCAGGAGGCCTGTTCCCAAACACACATCTACTACAGCATGCCCTTCACACTGCCTCACCACTCGTTCACAGAGGTTTTGTTAAAGGGAACTAAGGGAATAAGAAGCAAAGAATGTAGAAGACAGATGGTATCATCCAGTATTTCCTGCAGACAGTTTCTGTACTGTCTCTGTGGCCTGGCTCCTTTCACAGCTTCCCCAGCCCATCCACACTCTCTTTGGTGCTCTCTGTCTGTCTTCTTCAGTTAATTGCTTTGAATTTAATCCCTACTTTTGCCTTCTCTCGTCCTGTCTCCCATCCCTAATAACCAGTCTGTCACAGCATAAAATATGGCAGGCTCCATTCTTTCTGTAACCAGTCATCACTTCCACAAGCAACAAAACTATGACTAAAAAAATGAAATAATGAAGAAATGTATCTAAAATAAGATGAACTATGGGCATGGCATTGGAAATCCACAGTGTATCACAAAATGAATTCAGATCTCCAGTGCTGCGAGATATTCTGGATACAGAGTACTCATAATACAGTTAGAATCTGCATCTCATGAGTGCTCCTCCACATCTGCATACCTTTATAATTCTTGAAAATCCAGTAAATAACACCTTATTCTGCAGATTGCTAACTTCTGCCAAAAACAAGGCTATTTAGTTCTTTAGCCTGTTGCAGCGCTTAGCAGCACACATACAATCTCCTTTAAATAATGTAAATTTAATATTAGTGATTCCCTTTGTGCTAAAACATGAGATAAAATATCTTATGATTTTCATCTACATAGTGCAAACTTAAAACCAATAGTTTATCGTTATATCATAATATAATTTCAACCCGTCAAGGTTCTCATTAGTCCATAAATTACGAAAATTTGTTTTCCTATTCCAGAATTCAATTCTGCATTTTCTGTTCATATATATGTATATAAAATATTTATGCATATATTTCTTTTTATTTATGTATATGTAGATTATTATACATACACACACTCTTTGCCTTTTATAATGCTATTGACAATTTGTTCTCTCCTTAAGAGAAGGGCAAAATAAGGTAAAGCTGATGTGAAATTCTATGCACAGATACAAAGCAGGTTGGTCTGCTTGGCACCAACTGAAAGTCATAGAATCAAGGTTAGAAGAAGCTATGTTAATGAGCTCGGCACCAAGCTAAGGTGGCCACATGACTTCAAGGTAAATCAAGATGCTGGTTGCCATAAAGACCAATTTACTTCCACTCCACTATTTAATCATGTGTTCCTATATGTTCAGAATTCTCTGCTATTTCTGAATGTACTTGTTAGTTGCAGAATAATTCCTGTAATAATACAGATATTAGAAATTCCTCGTCTGTCATTTCCTAATGGATTAGGGTAAGTATCTGATACTCAAAATCTGAGCTATACTGGCTACCTTTAATTGTATTCCAGGACAATATAGCAGATTGCAAACTCCTCTGGTTGGAAGTTGCATATATTTTTTCCCCTATCAATTAGCATTTATTGTGGTGCTTCCCTGAGCCAGTCTTGAACATTTGGTGGTTTATGACCTAGGCAGTTCCTTCTGTTGTATTTCTTATACATGCCAACAGAAGTCAGAGAAAAACTATTTGCTCTCTAAAGGAAATCTCCTGAGTGATATAAAATAGTAATTGCTGCAACAAACTGCAAAAGGCAGTAAATCTAACAATTTAAAATTTTAAAAGAATTTTTAAAGGATATTTTACAATCAAATAGGTGGCTACAGACAGTGGCTCCTCAGCAGTATCATAATGTGAAATAGCACTGAGAACATTCAACGTCCACTGAAACGAGGTGGATGTAAAGATTTTTAGAATTTGGTGCAAATCCAAACCCCTTCTTTATAACTGTGCATTTTTCAACTGTATTCACTGCATACAGTATACGTATGGTCAAGTCCTTGAGCTAGCCAGTATCTAATTTTGCAGGAATTAAAAAAGGTTTGCTTTTGAACTGACACTGCTTTTATGTAAATCTATAGAGGTATATATACCACCTTACACAAATCTTCATGCTGAAAATTGTTCCTATTATCATCATGCACGGGTGGTATTCTCAGGTGGCCCAGTGACATATGGGAGATGTGTTAAATGACAGTCTCCTTGTCTGCAAAATTAGTATGTGATGTAAGACCACCAATGTGCTGCGTAAGTATCAAACAGTTGAAATACTGATATATCAACTTGAGACAAGCAAGCATTTGGGCCAAGGTCCTTCCGGAAACACCTAATCTCTTTTAGAAGCTGGATAAAACTGTACACAGTGGGTTTCAGAGAGATTTGTTGTTATGCTGAATAACAATTCATAAAAATAGCACCTGTGTATAAGACAATATGTGTGATACTGATTGGGAACTTGACTAAAGTCAAAGGGTAAGTTTTCAGGACCAAGCTCAGCAAGCACAGCTATTAGTAGCATTCACTTGCTCTTCCCTAAGCACAAAACGGGGCAAGGAAATTAAATTTAACTGCCCAATAACTTATGGGATGGGTCATCGGAAACAACTGCATTTGTACTACAAAAGGTAACCTAAAAAATCCAAGCACTTGTAGTTTGGTACACCAGCTATTCAGAACACGGTGGAAAATATGTTGCTACATACTTTGAAACTTCAGTTTTACTGACACACAGTTTTTGAGCAAGAGAAACTAGGCAGCTAGGCATCTGTATGCAAAGTTTACGCCAGGATTACACAAAAGATGAGCCTTAGCCCTACTAAGTTTTACTTCTGAGTTACCATGCCTTATTAATAAGCAAGGTGAATTTGGGTAACACTAACAAACTGGGATTTCTATCTCTGCAGTGGCAGTAAATCCAGTAAAGGCTGGTGTAGGCATACACTCCCACAATAAGCATATTACAGGGTTTTTTTTCTGAGGAACATGGAAATAAGGAATGTTTCCTTACAAGATCCAAAGGCCAGTGTTGAAAGAATAGTAATACTACACAAGGCTTAACGAAAACTACTCCAACAAATACAAAATAGTGCTCCTCTGGCAACGAGCAGGTGTCAAGAGATATTCTTTACTGCTTCAACCCAGAAAGAAATCAAAAATGGGGAATAGAGCTTTTCACAGAAGCAAGTATGAATGACTGTACCTAGACAGAAAGATGTTTCTCTTTGAATACTCTGCCCTGGAAATCTGCATCCAAAAAATTTCTCAGATTCCAGTGCATGATGCATACATAAAATGTTAAACAGACAGGACTCAGGCAGACTATGCTTAATTTAAACTATAGAGATGACCAAACTTGCTCAAATACCTACTACAAAGGAAACTTACAGTTACGTTTCATGAGAGCCATCCACATGGAAAACATGTAAAGAAAATAACATTGCTTATTTTGGAATACATAAATAGGGAATATATCATGCTATTGGTTTAAAAATATTAACAACTTTAGAAAGAGACATATTTATTTTTACAGCTATTGAGACTTTACCTTATAATTTCAAAATTCTCTCTGAAATCATCAGGGCTAAAAATTCAATTTTTTTTTTTTTTTTAAATGGAAAGTAAGGTTCTCAAGTTACCTCATTGCTCTGGGACCTGAAGAGTTAAGAAAAACAACCCATAACTGTGGGGTGCATAATAAAGGAATTGTCAACCCCAACTATCTTATTAAGAGAAAAATTAAGGAAAGACCCACAAGGAGATGAGATGCCAAGAATGTAATAGAGAAAACGTCGTCAGGGAAAGAATCTTACATAATTTATGGCAGTCTGACCTTAATAGTATTACTTGAAGAGACAATAAAGCTTATTGGTTTTACACCTCAACCCATACAAGCACTTAAATATATACAGGCCTTCTAGCACACTCAAGTAACCCCACTAAACTGATGTTTCTCTGACTTCTGGTTATCAGCTCCGTTAATTTTTAGATATTATTATGTACTAAAGTCTAGCTCTCTTTATTGCTTACAAAACTCTAAGTGAAGAGTCTGGCCAAACAGATATTTTTTCTGGTGGGTTTAGACCCCACTTTATTCTCACAGACTATAAAAGCTATGTGGTAGTCTTGGGCAATGGCATTACATGAATGGAATAACAGCAGCCTCCGAATCCAGCACTAATCATCATGCAAACACATCAACTTCTGCAGCTGAATATTCCACATTACGCCCTTGCTGCCCCTGCCACACACACAGTGGTTCTATGCACTTCCTACCCTTATTCCTAATATAAGGGAATAAATATCTGCCCATACATATCTTTCTTCATATGCATTCTACATCATGGTTTTCTTGCTAATGCAGCACTTAATGTGTTTCCACAGAGTATTAACCAGCTGCATTCAGTACACATAGTGAATTCACTGGAACAGCTTATTACCATATTAATTATTTTTTGTTTTGTCCTTACCCTAGTCCCAAAACGATAGTTTTATTTGCAATGGCTAATGTCTTTGGAGCATACTTCATTTGCCCATGGTTTCCAATCATCTGTTCAAACACTCTGATCTGTTCCCTGTGCCTTACTTCCACCATGCTTGCTCAGTGCAATTCTAACATAGCGTCAAGAAGGCAGGGAGAAGGTGGGTCACAGCCTCAACTAGGACAAAAGTAATTTTTTAATCATTCTGTTATTAAGATCTGGTTAAAATAAGCACAAGAACTGTGCACTGAGGAGCTCCCTGAGGAAGCTGAGGTCCTGAAGGAAAGGATACCTTTTGAAATACCCATGTGTTCATCATACTCATCAACCACAAAGGGGTTTCCTGATTCCATAGAAAAGACGAAGGCTTCACCCCTTGACTTAGTACTGATCTGTCTCCAGACCTATGAAATATGTCATCAATATGGGCAATTTCATCTTCTGTATGTCTTATCACTATCACAGTACCAGTCTGGCTGTAGTTAAGCTCTGTTTTACTAGAAAGTGGTTTTGTGGCAGAGACTGAGAGAAACAAAACTAACCCAAACATACAGGTTGTCTGTGAGATTTCTTGTTTTGTCTGGAATCTATCTCTTTATTAATGTGTAATTCTTATTCTCATAGGGATCTATTCTTTTCAGACAGTGTTTTCTTTTACTGCATCATAAGTAACCAGAAATGTCAGACTCATTCACAGTCTTTCCATTACGTTTGGCTTACATAGTCTCACCTTTGCATCAAGAGGTCTCTAATTCAGAATCTACACGTTATTACTTACTCAAGCCTAAGAAAATATTATTACATTTTTCTCACACTCTTAACTTTATTCTTGCCAAATACCTTCCTTCCATTTTTTTATGACTTTCTCTCTGGTCACACAAAGATTCTTTTTGATCTCATTCTTATGATATAGATAATACTGTCAAGGTTTCTTCTCCTTTGCAGCACTACAGCACCAGGTTTTGAAAGCTCAGTAATTTCTCTGCTACTTTAATGAATTCTAGGTTGCTGCAGGGTGATTTTTCTCTGGTGCATGCCATGGTTAATTGCTGTAATTGTTCTCTTTCTTGTATTATTTATACCCTCACGTTACAGTGCTGTAGTAATTCCAATAACACTTAAATTAGATCACTCTGGGTCACTGGTACACCTGCTAAACTGAAAGCTTTAGGTCAAAGATTAGAAACTAAATGGAGAATCAGATCTTTCTGTCAGTTATAAAATTTGAAAATATATCTATCATCTTACCAGAATGTAATTTCTAACACTAATGTAACTTTTTTTTTCTTTTTTGCTCTTTTAAGAGTAAGAATGAGCCATTTTCCCCACTTTAATACTATTGATTGTTTTCTTTATAGCCTCCTCTGGCTGGTCATTTCTAATTCATTTCCTCCAGTGAAGACTGCAAATGTTCTCTTTTTTTGCTATAATTAAGCTTTCATTAACCCATACACATTTACACCAAACATGTTGCAGTCTCCTTCCATGAAGATATAAATGGTTTGTGGTTTGCTGTAACACACATTAGGTAGTGATGACAAAGCTGCAGATAACACACTGTATAACGTGCTGTCTGTATTTCGGTCTCAACTTCAGAACTTCTACACTTAGTAACAGTTCCAAACAGTATGTGCTCCCTGGGAAGACCACCCCCACTCCAACCGCTGCACACTGGGAGCAGCATTTTAACTCTCTATTATTTGCTCAGCCTTAACAGGAAGAAGAAAATGGGGAGGCAGAGGGAGACAGAGGCAGAATATAAAAAACGTAGTAAGCAGTCTAAGTGTGGAAAGACTAGAACTAGTAAAAAATCTCCAAAGCTGCATCTCTAAATGAAATAGTTGTGTGTAAATAAATAAAACCAACAACAAAAAACCATACCACAAAACCAAAAATCTACCACAAAACCAAAACCTAAACCTATTATTCATAAGAAGATGGAATTAATCTCCAAATGTTCAGGTTTTGAGTTTTCCATATATGCAGTAATAGACAAGGTGCAGTCTCCTCTTTGTACCTTACCCAAGACCAGGTATCAAGCCTGTGCTGCAGAGGCTGCCTTCCTGGTCAGTTTAGATAAGGGTTTTAATTATCCCAGCACTGCAGGTACTAACAATAGCCTGCCTTGCAATGGTTAGTCACTGAAAACTGAAGGACCTAAACTTGCTATTTTGATATGAATTCAATCATTGCAATTTTGATGAACTTTGCTAAAAGCATTTTTGCAAATCAAGAAAATGCCACAAGGCTCTAATCTCTTTTTGTTTATGCTCTTCTGCATATATGTACGTGCTGCCCCTTGAGTCCATTCATGATAACTTGCATATAGATTTCTCCAGCTTCACAGATGCCAATGGCAGCAAGACATTGTAATTTTGCTTTCATATCAGACAATTCTGACTTTGTAAAATGTCTTTGAAATACAAAATGTATTTAGATACAGAATTCCATAAAAGACAATAAACCAAAATAAAACTGAGAAAAAAACTATAATGTGAAAATAATCAACAACAAAAAAGTATTTTGATATGCAGGTCTCAAGTCGGTTACACAGCTCTTTATTGCTGTTAGTTTTGGGAGTTTCCTCCATGAATTTCCATTTTCAGTTTCTATTTTATTCATAAGACTGGTACAAGGACGGAGAGGTTCCAGGTAAACAATGCAGCTCAAATAAATCAAGGCACAAATGAGCCTTTTTTGCTGAAAAAGATATGGAAGGAAACACTAGTCCAAAAAAATCTGCAGATTCTTCATGCCTGCAGTTATCGTTGCCTAAAACCAGAGCCTCATTCTGTTATGCAATGATTCAAAACTAAATGCACCCATTCCAACATTGCCACCTGCTAAGTCATTGCAACTGCATTTTAAAGCAGCTTGTTATCATCTGAAAAAAACAACAAGGATTAAACCTTGCTCCACTTCAGAGGATTTAGGAAATATTTTGTTGCAGCCAGATTGTTTTTTGTTGCATCCAGGTTGGATTATAGTAATTATTTGTTTCCAGATTTGCCAGTACCATTTTTACAGATCTTGCAATAGGACCCAAATGAAACAAGATATAGCCACCTGGGGGAACAGGGTGTCTGGTATAACTGCAACTGTACCAGCATTTTATCTTGCAGTGATTTGAAAACTGCTTTTGATGCTCTTCACTCAAGATTTGGATGTGCCTGTGACTGATACGCTAGATTGAATGTCCTAAATTATGTACTTCTTACTATTTTCTAGATCAAATAAATACTGCACACTGGGAAAACACAAGACACCAGAGAAAAATCAGTTGTTAAATTTTTTCTAACTCTACAGAATTTCCTTCTTAAGTATCACAAGTTTAGCCCATCTCAATGTACTTCAGAAGTGCTATAATAACTTATACTCCAAATGAAAATCCAGTGCCAGCTGTTGAGAACTGCTGAAAATTAATAAAGTATTAAAAACTAATAAATAATTTACTGGATTTACTGAAGATCTCCTAATTTCAGATAAACTGGATTTTGCAGATAATTTGAATCCTGTAGTCTGAACTTGGAGTAAATTCCCAGCTTAAGTCTATTGCTTGGGACAATATTAAATATTACTTTAAATCTTAGATGCTGGTGCATTTCTCTGCAATATTGTTTATACCTTTGCAGAAAGCTTGTATCTCATTCCCATCCTGATTTACTTGCATTGTACACATGCTTTGCCCTCACGTGTGATTGTGGGAGATGCAGGGGAAAGAAGAATATGGTGCCCTGGGTCTTATTTTCCTCTTACAACTTGTTGACTCCAGAGCTGTATGGAATTCATACAGAAACAATGAAGGTCAGGTTTTCAAAAGATCATGTAAACTCCCCTAAATACAACAGGACCTGCATCTTTAGCATTATTTCCATTATATTTCAGTAAGACTGAACAATATATCATACATTTTGAAGATATCACTCTTGCATGTACTTAAGTCTTCCATTGAAACGTGCTTTTGAAGTCAGTTGAGCATTTCTATAAATTACACCCAAACAAAGTGATCTCAGGCTATTGCCGAGATCACTTACATTGTTTATACATAGACTGAGGTTGTGTTTAGGTTTGTGGTTTCAGGTTTGGTTTGTGGTTTTTTTTATTAGATGATTACTGAATTATTAATTTAACCGATTAAAGAGTTATCTAAGTAAAACTCTAAAATTATTTACATGGAAGGATAAGCTCATTATAAGGATAAGCAAATAATTTAAATAGGGATTTTCTATTAATTAAAAAACTTTGCCTTTACTGCGATATAACATGCAAGAAAAAAACTTACACACTATGCATGAATTGCTGTTTCATGGACAAGTGAAGTATTTTAACAGAAAGTGCGTATATGACGATTTGCAGTAGTACACATTGCAATTAGCTAGAAAGATAAATCACAAAACTCTTACTGTACGCCCCACTTGAGGCAGTTTTTTGTATTATTAAGCATTGATTTTTTTGTTTTGTTTTGAAATACTCTTATTAACCATACAAAGTACCACAGAAATATTCTGACAACATTTTTATATCCAAAAGAACAATTTTTTAAGATCATAGAGTACCAGAATAACCCAGGGACCCCTGCAATTTATGGCTGCAAAATAGTTTTTCCCTCCAGTTGTAATTACACAGAATACTCTGCAAAATAAATACTAATTAGAATTATTGTTTTGTGTTGTTTATCATTTGATGTATTCTTATACATTCAACAGCACCCAGAACTGATCTTACCACGCCCCCCCTCCGCAAAAGAGGATACAAATTGGGACTGTGCCAGAATTAATTCTAGATGTGAGAGAATGACTAGCAGTGGAGAAAGAACCCTCGTTTCTGGGAAACAGCTGTAGTACTTCCACTCCAGAGGTAGCTTGATGCTACTGTTTTAGGAGTAGACATGCACTTTATAGCATCAAAATAGCATGTTTCTTACAGTTACAGATGAAAACAAAATAAGGAATTATAAAAGTTATAAAGAAAAACATTTTCCTGATGAGTTCAATCTGTTGGAAAAATAATTAGATGTGATTTTTTTTTAAACTCACCCTTTGCCTCTGCTTCAGGCTGTCCAAATCTTTTTATTTCTTGCTTTAATCAAACCCTTTCCTCCTAAATCTACCACTTTGGGCATTTACAGCATAAAATATGAATCCTGCTTTTCTTGAACAACTTTATCAGATCATCTCCTCATGCTCCCTAAGATGGACTGCTCATACAATGCTGCCCTCTGTATCATAGGCAACACCTTGTTCTAATTATGCTTCCCACTAAATCCTTATTTAAAATCTATATGATAGAATCTAGCAAGGAGGGAGAAGCAAGAATAACAGAACCCAGGAAACCTGATCCAGAATACCAGCAACACTGAGCAAACATGGGACTGCCTGCTGAGGGTTTGTTAGTCCTCAGGGTCAGGTGTCACTGTCAGGATTGGTCAAATGCTGATCCAAGTATCAGGATTAGCTAGAAGCACACTCCCATGCCTGGCTAACTGGTGCTTCCCATGTGCCTTCTAACCAGTTTCACTCCCCTGTTGTGCCTGGGTATGTTTGTCCTGTCTTTCAAAGAAAGTAAAATACTCAGGTCAGGAATGATATCCTCACCGACTTCACTGAACCACTGGTCAAATGTTTTGTGTCATACAAATGGTCTTTACTACAGACAAACCCGTTTTGTCACTGTGTAATGACAGCTGATTCATCTTATTTGTCAGGTTAAATGATTTAAGAAAAATGCTCTTTCTCCATTTTTATTGGCTATGAACTTTTTGCTTAGAAAAAGAATCTCCCCAGCAAGGTGGGGTTTTTTTTGTTGGTTTTTTTTGTTTTGTTATTATTATTTATTTATTTAATGAGAGAGAACACTTTTACTGCAACCTCTCTACCACGTTGTGTAGGCTACATCTGAGTAGCAGTATTGCTCAAAGCCTTTGCTCTTTAAAATGCAAGCAGAATCCCTGTTTGGTCATGTTTACTTCTCTTCACAAGCTAAAAGAGAGCTGATTAATAGATGCTTTGCCAAATTTGTTCTTCAAATAGCTTTTCCTGTAAGTGACAAAGCAACCCTGGAACCAACAAAAAGGAAGAGGAGAGGGAGAGGAGGCAGATTTGTGGGTCAGCTAGAGAGGAGGAGGGAAGAATTTGGTTGCTTCCTGTTAAAAACATGTGAGTTTGCAGGAATGTTTGAGAAATAGGACTCCACCTCTTGACAGGAGTAAAAGTTTCCAGTGGTTTCCTCAGTATCTGTCCAGATAGGCTTTCCTGTTGCAATGATTTTTTTTTTTTCTTCTGAACATAACTGTGGATTCATTGCTAGGATGATAATGTAAACAAAGAAAGGATAAAGTTCTAGCTCTTCATTGTGGGTGAAGAACACACCACAATGTGCATATAACAAGATGCTTCCTTGTCTTCCTTCTCCTTGCAAAATGTGGAAATTCTCCTGGTATAAGTCCTGGCAGAAGCCCATGCCTGCTTGCTGCATGCTGAGCTGCCAACAAGTTCTAGAAAGCTGGCTGATAGCAGAAGCAGGTTGTTCAAAGAACAAATAACTGATTCGATAAAAATGGTGAATCTTCTGTAATGTTCAACTCTTCCGGGGGGTCTCTGTTATTTTGTATATGAATCTCTGTTGACAATTTTGCCATTGCTATCACATTCCAGATTCCTGCCTGCCCCCCATTTTCATGTATACCTACAAATGTGCTAGTTCCCTTGCAAGCTGTCACAAACTAGCAAGCGAGCTCAGCGAGATTAGATCACAAAAGGGGGGGGGGGGGGGGGGGCACCTTGCACCTTTTGCGCCTTTGCTTCCTTCTCGCATTGCACATGTGTTATTAGTACCTTCATCATTTCATGTGCAGTTGAGGATTGCTTTCTATTCAACCCCAGACCTCTTGATGATTCTTACTGTCTACACATGACTCTCACTCCAGTTCATTGGCAGTGAATTTGCTGGCTCATTCACAAACTTTGTGACAAGCAAACCACACTAGCAGTAGTGTCAGCCCAACCAGCTTGAGATACCTCTCTAAACTCATGCCCAGCTACCAAAGAAACTCTAGGCACAACCTCTGAGACACTATCATAAGCTTACTCAAAATAGAGCTTTCCATTTTGCTAAAAAAAAAAATATATATATATGAAAAAGGTAAAAATTTGAACTTCCAAATACACAAACAGAAATGGAACTCAGTATACTAAGTCAGCCATCCTAGTGATGTTCCCTCCCACTGTTAGTGACGACAGCTTTCTAATTTATAGGCCATTGCTGACAAAGCAACTAAAATTCTGTACTAGGCTGTAATTCAGCTCTGGGTGGGATGATATATATTATATATATAATATAATAACAAATTTAATCTAAAATGCTAATGTAACACTGGCCACTCAGGCCAGTTTAAGGAAAGCAAAAGAAAGCGCCTCTGGCAGCCACAGCTCACAGCAGAGATGGAAATCAGTGACGTCGCACTCTCACTGACTTCAAATTAGACATGATTTTCTAGATGCCTCCTGTGCAAAGGAATGCCTCATCCTATATTCTGTTACCTGCTCTTTATCAGCTGATAAAGGCAATACCTGAGATACGGACCTAGCAAATAATTCTTTCATGTGGTTCATCTGACTTTTATTTTTTGTGTCTTTAACATATACAGAACACAAACATATCTAAAATTACATAATTTAACAGTCATGTAAGTATTTTGTGTTACCTTAGACAATGTTAATTACTGGGCTGTTTTTCCCCCATTTGCACATCTGTAAAAAGTATTCACAACAGTTCATGCAAATATGAAGCTTTACATGATTTATATTAATTATTAATATCATAAATAATTAGTTCTCTTGTCTGTATATATATAAAAATGCAAGTAACTGGAAACAGTTCAAGGTCATCATTTACAGTGTAAATATATTTCCATTAAAATTCCTTTCATTTTTCATTTCTAGTTCATTTCATGATATCTTCTCCTTAATTAAGAAACTACCATGTACCATTTGCTCTTAAATAGGTGTGCTTCCAGACCAGGCTGAAAGCTAACTGGACAATATGTATGGAGTAATTGTGATTAATGCAAAGGCTTTTTTTCAATGCAAACTGCACAAAAGGATTAATCTAAAGCTGATATTGACTTAAAAAAGAAAATATTCCACAAAGGAAAAAGTACTTTGCTTATTTTTCTAAAAACATTTTATCTTGACCTGTCTTCCACCTAAGCCAGCACTTACAAAAATAACATTTCCATGGTAACTGTTCTTTTGCTTCACTTTTAGAGATGCTAGGAACCTCATCTGCCACTGATATCAAACAAATCTGTGTATGCTTCACACCCCTGAAATTCATATTGCATATATTTTCCGGTACAGGCACTCATTTTTCCCTTTGTTCTTTTTCTTTAAATTCAATGCATATCTGCCACTAGAAAGTATTTGAGCTACATAATTAAAAATATATGCATGCTTGTAAGCAGAATAAAAACATGCTCAATGAGAAGTCAAAGGTAATTAGAGGCATATGAGCTTTGAAGAATGCTGCTAGAGATGTATTTACATCTTTCAAGATTAAGTACCTGTAGAAATATGTCCCTAAATTTTACTACAGAGACAGATCCTAAACTAGATCAGCACAGCTGTCTCACACATGTGATGTCTCACCATCATAAACAAACTTTTAAATATTAAGTCCCAGTGTTTAATTATATTAAGTGTACATTACCACACAAGCTGAGGCTGAATAGTGAACCTACTAGCTACAATAGACAGGAATTGCATTATAGCATTTCACTCACAATGTAACTCGGAACACCCCAAGAGGCTGTTACCCTTCTTTATACTTATTCAAGATATCTTATTCTTGGAAAGTGGTTATGAACTATAGCAACAGTATTAACTTGGCTCTTATGACACAATAGAATGCATTTCATGAATGACAGATGGCATACGTATTCAAATATGGATTAAAACTGTAGGTTACTTGCATGGCAGTTCCAGTAGATTCAAGAAAAAACCCAAATGCTCATAACCTTGGGGAATTAGCTTATCTCTTAGGTAGTTGGCAGTGTAGATTAGTTTCATTTCTTTGAAAATCCATAAAAAAATGGGGAATGAGAATGCAATCTTATAATGTATTCAAATTCCTATGGAAGTTTTGGGCAAGACTTCTGTTATTTCCAGTTATCAAAAAGGCCAAAAAAAGGTAATTTGCTGAATATTTTGTAATATTCATTACCAAAAAACAACAACAAAAAGCCCTTTTCCCATGCTTGAGAAAAAAAGACAGAGAACTGATTATCAGCAGAAGACCACAGCTGCTGCCATTTACCCAATCATCTTCCAGACCGCATTCCACACAAATTCTGTAAATATCACAGAAGGGCTGAGATCACAGAAAAATGAAGACTTCTTTCAGAAAAACTGCAGGGTGAGGCTGTCATCAAGAAAACTGAACAGGTTTTCTTGAAGGTTTTATCTCTGAATTCAGAGTGAAGGTTTTGGTGTTTTTTTGCTTTTCTGTTGTGTTTTTGGGTTTTTTTAAGTGAACGCAGAGATAACGGAAAACAGAGTGTCAACATCTAGAAAATATTGTGTGTCATTTCTGTAAGCTAGCATAGCTCTTTCCCCAAATAAAACAGCTTAAAAAATTATATAAATTTTGCATTATCTTTGCCTAGGGTAATTCAGCCCACCATCATGCCTCGTGCCTTAAAAATAGCTGTAGATCTTTTACAACTAATAATTAGGAGGAAAAAGAAAAAAGCAACAGACCAAACCACATGCCACTATCAGAAGTGGTGTTTTTCAGTCCCTAAAAACCTGTTTGCATGTTTTGTCAGACAAATTAAGATATTATTTGACTGCTTTACCAATACCGGGGGTTTTTTTTAGTATTTTTTAAAAAAATAAACTTCGTATTGAAGTGCCTGTGCACTTCCATCTACAGGACTATTGTAGCCTTGTAGACTACCATTCTTCAGTAATAAACCACATTCTTTAACCATCTTGATACACAAGAGAGGTACATGTCTTTCTTGTAAAAATTCAGTAGCTTGCTCCCTACCTCACTAATTTATTACATGGTATATATTACACATAAATTTGTTCATTAATGTACAGACATATTTTTAATGTGGTTATCACCCTTTTCCATTCTTTTCTGAATACCCTTGGATATAAAAATATATTGGCAAACACTTTCAAGAAACTGAATAGTCTAAATAAGTGAGTGAATATTGCAAAAAAGTTCTAATGGATGTCTCTCAATTTTTAAGCATTTTTTTCATAGAATACCTTTTCTTTTTCATTCTGCTTTGTTTTCATATTTTTCTATTTTTCTAATGAATGCTAATTGTAATTGAATTTTGGGTTCCTGAACAAGATGTTAAGAACCCTTATTTTGGTGCAATACTCATCATCCACCTGGGAATCTCAAATAATATTAAATAGGTGTAATTAAACTGCCTGTGTAAGAACATGCTGGGCCACCAAGGGTTTTATTCCTCATCTACGGTTAAGTTAGTTTTAGAATGCATTCCTATTCTGGTATTTACAAAAAAAAATCTGATTTTAATTTCTTTAGGCAGCTTCCCCCAATACTTTCAGAAATATTTAGTCTA
The DNA here is from genome assembly GCF_023634085.1 of Falco cherrug. NCBI lineage: Eukaryota > Metazoa > Chordata > Aves > Falconiformes > Falconidae > Falco > Falco cherrug. Next base: position 46,186,807 of record NC_073705.1, read on the forward strand.
AGGTAAATTGATATGCAACTAGGTGTATGAAATCATATTATTCTTCGATCACTGGGGACTTCCCCTCCCCCTTCCCAAAGCAACCTCTGAAAAAAGGTTTTGACTTGCATGGCAATGTAATGACATTTCTGGTGGTTTCCATGGTGTGGAATCACTGATTCACCACAGGTTACCACCACCCTGTGCACCACCCTGTGCACTTTCTCTCCCTGCTGTTTTGTCCTCCCTCACTGTACCTTTTCCTGAACCAGTGTGATTCATTCTCTCCTTCAGACCTCTTTCTCCCCTCCCGCTCACTCCCCCACCCCTTTTGCCTTTCATCCCCATCCCAATCACCATCTGCTACTTGGGTCTCTATCCAGAAAGCAGAGATACGAATGCCACAAGAGCAAACGGGTGGGATGAAATCATAACAGACAGTAGATACCATAGATCAAACCAGATCGAGAGGATATTTTATTGGATTGGGCCATTAGTGAGCAGCATTTTATATTGGTGGGTATGACTATAGGCATTCTGTGTTAAAATAGAAGTTTGGTTAGCAGTCAATTCAGAGTGCCAGATACCAGAAATCAGAGCAGTGATGCTGAACAATATAACACAGAATAGAAGTATGTATGCCCTTCAAAATGCCCTGGAAATCCTCTTTTTGTTCTCTAGGTACTTTAAAGCACCTTTAGAAAATGGACTGTAAATTCTTGAGAAAGGTTGAGGAAGGCTATTCTACTCCATGTACAGGATGTTAGCTCTGTCACTATCCTTTTCCTCAAAAGACCAGCTCTAAAATAATGCCTCTTTCTTTCCTCATCTGACAAGGAACAGTCACAAAATTCTGAGATAATGAAAAATACAATGAGCAACTCATGATATAAGAGAACTCGTACAGCAAAACAATGCCATTGTCAAGTTTATAGAAACAAGAATATACATGTTCTGCTAGATGCTTTAAAAGTCTCTTTCTGAATACACCATTCCCTAGGGGTGAGAATTACATTTGCCAAGTTTATCCTGAAAGATATTAGATGTAAATTATATTCCTCTGTATTTATTGTACTATTTGACTACAATGCTGAACAGCCTGGCTCTGCAACTTCTACTCACACCAAAGCACAGAACTGCAGCAATTTGATGAATTCCCATATGGTATTCAATGTAGTTTGCCTTATTAAAGCAAAAAAAAAAAAAAAAAAAAAAAAAAAAAAAAGAGAAGTCTACCTTGCATTGTAAACATTTGTTCTAACTGATATGTGTCTGTGTCTTGATTTCATTGATAGAAACAGCTTGTCTTGCCACTCTTTAGGTAGGAAAATGCTTAATAATAGTAATAAAACTCTCTGGTTTCATCTTACAATAAAATAATAAGAATGTGAAATAGCAAATCAAAGCAAAGATTCCTAAGTAAAAAATACACTTCTGTAGATCAAATGATACTATGGTACTTTTTTACACAGCTGTCTATACAAGCACAGTAAATCGTATGATGGAATGGATAAATTTAATTGTAATCTAAAATAAGCATGACATATCTGTTACCATAGAAGTTTTTCAGGTGATCCTTGTAACAAAGTCATCATGAAATACTGCTTCACAATCACAAATCAGAAAAGACATTCACCTTACAATAACTGTCATTAAATCTTTTCTCATTCTCCATTTTGAAATTAGCTCTGTTATGTCCACATAACATTCATGCAACAATGGTATACTTGTCACATGCTGCCCTGTAATATTAAATACAAGAAAACAAGGTACTCAGGATGTGTTTGCCTTCAGTCCCACCCTATGCAGAGAATACATGGATGTTCGTGAAGACTCTTTTAGCAGTGAAATGCGAAGTTATAAATGGCTGCCTTTAGTAAGCAGATGTAGTCATGAGAAACAAGTAGATCAGGAAAGGGTCCATGTGAAAGAGGCAGTCACTAACAAAGGAACACCCTGAAATTTGATCATATCTGCTGGTAAGAGTAACTGCTATTGAATATCACACTCCACGGTCTCATAAAGGCAACATGCTAGCCTAAACAGTTTTTTATTAATAGGTTATTAACCTGAATATTGCAGACACATCCTAAGATGCATCCTCACAATTTCCCTGTGCCTGTGTTGAAGGGGATAACAAAACCCATTTTCTGTAATGATATAAATTGTCTGTGTGCTGATGTTGAGAACAACCAGCTGAAATACCGTTAACCTACGTAGGATTAGTCATATTGTGCTAATAGAGATTCATGGGAGACTATGGGGGGGCGTGTGACTTGGGACACACTCAAAATCAGCTAATGCAGTGACATTTTCATACTGGATTAATGAAACTAAATTTGCTCATAGAATTCAAGTTTAGTACACTTCTAGCAGAGAAAAAAAAGTAGATTTTTTTTTTAAAATGAGAAACAAGAACCCTTACCTTTCTGTTGAGTCTTCCAGCAAGTATATTATTTATTGCAAGTTTTTTTAATGGTGTGCTCTTGTTTAACTGAGACATGCAAACTCACTCAAAGAGTCCATGAGAAATCAGAGGATTATGAGTTTCCTCTTAATACCCAGGTGGTAACAATCTGTCTAAAAAAAGTGCTCACATTGGCCCCATTACCAGATTATGCCCCCACCTTCCAGCCTTTAATGAATGTAACCTCCAAATACCTCTGTAATACCAGGAAGAGCCTATTATTCTCATCCTGCTATGCCTACAAATTCAGAGGCAGTTAGACACCTAGCTCTGGAGGGCTTACTGATCTCACAAAACGTCTGCTGCTTTAGCTGGGCTGGGACACTTTCTTATGAAGAATCAGAAGGTCATGGTGGTGAAAGTCTTTTTGATGGCCTATGTACTTCAGCTCTCTTTTTTCCATAGCAGAGTTCCAATAATGCAGGAACATCAGCGGCAGCTCTGTGAATGTTTCGTATCCACACAACCATAACTACAAGGGAGATGGCAGCCCTCTCCTTCCTCATTCTTCTTAGTCATGTCGTTTAACCTCCTTTCTTCCATCTGCTCTTTTTCATCACTCTAATGTAACTGCTCAGCTCGGGAGAAGTCTGATCATAGGGCTAGAAGCTGTACAAAATTCTAATTATGCAAATCTCACTCATGTTGACACTGTGTTGAATTTTTCATTGCTCCATTGTTCTCCCTTTTGGAAGTAATTTACTCTGGACCAAATCAGTATAGTAACGCTTTAGCTCCACTTTGAAATGTGAAAAACAAGTAAGAATTGGGCCAATTGACTTAAGCATTGTACTGTTCTATCACATTTAAAGCCACAGGTTTATTCACATGTATAGGGCTTGGTTTTGCCTTTTATTTTTGTATTCACACCTACATATGTATAGTACAGAAGATCATACGTGCACTATACCCTAAGACTGTGTTTTTTCTTTATTTCCTTTCTACTTCAGTCTGAATTCTGTTTCCATCTGTTCCTATGGCTGTCAGCCTGCAGACATTCTAATTTGGTGATCACCTGTTCTCATGTAAACCTCATTTCTTTTAGCATTTCTTCTTCTTTTCTCAGAAAAATCTATATGCTTCTGACATCTGTTCCCCACCATTATCTTTTATGAACTCCCAGGAAAAAACCTATTCAGTAATGTTGTCAATGTCAATCTGCTCTGTCAAAATATTACACCTGGCATGTCTGACAACCTGCAATATGCTGACCTTCATTGTGTCAATGACCTTGAACAGTGTATTTGTATTTCACATCCCTTTTACATACTGACTTTAGCTTTTCTTAAACAACAAAATCACCAATACAATCCAATAACCATTACTGAACTTACCACCCTGCACATGAGACAGGAACTGATGCAGTCCTTATTAAGTCAGTGAGAAATTCGCCTGAAAAACAATAATGTCTTGACTCGGGTAAGTAATGAAACCAAAATACTCCTGCCTTTTCCACTGAAAACTACTGAAATGTCTTTTCCCAAGATCACAGCATACAATCCTGTGTGACTGAGTTTAAAAGGGACATGTGGACACTTCACAATACTGTTCCCTAGACAAGGGACTAATTTTTCAAAACTTACTCTTTTGCTCTGTTAGGATTAAAACTGTAAGGATTCACTCCTGAGAGGAAGAAAGCTAGTTCATTTATCACAAAAATAACCTGGGAGTGAGAGCGTTCACAATATTCCAGGAATATTTTTATCAAATAGAAATGTCAATTAAATGTCCACAAAGCAGATAACCTCATTCACTTCAGAAAAAAAACCATTTGGCAACCTATGTTATTACTGTAAGAATATTCCTAAAATATTGTTTCTCAGTCAAAGTTCCAAACATATAGATACACAAAGGCCTTCACATTCTCCTACCTTTTCATAGCCCTGAGATTAAATGGTGCATAAACTCTAAGCACTTCATTTGCAACTCTCAGGCTAATGAACGGTGAACTGCTGGATAGTTTTCTAACTGGAGGTCTAATCCACTCACAGGAAGTGATATTAAATGATCCCATGAGGCTTGAACGCTGTTGGGTCATGTAGATTTTAACATTAATTTTACCTGTATTCCCTATAGCAGCTGTCCACATTGTTGCCATCTTAAGAAGATATCTTAGTTATTTTAAGAAAAAACACTGTTCATTTACTGCCAGGATAAAACAAACCAATTTTCTTAATTCCTATTATATATGTAAAGATTTGTTCTACAATGCCTTTTGCCTTATGTTTTATTACAACCAAAAGTGAGTGTACTACTCTGGGAAAACTGTAGATTGGCTTTTGTTATTAGAAAGACATTTCCATTTTTGGAGTGCACAACTAGCTGTATTATGATTTTCCAAAGGTTTCTGCAGATTAGACCTTCTCACATGCTTTCAATGACACTTGCTTCCAGAAATCTGAACCAACATTTTTGTTAAAATTATTAATGTCATCTTAAAATACTGTCCGTAAAGGACAAATTCTACTATTATTACTGTAGTTATTATATATAGATATTATTATGCATTTTATCATTTGAAATTGCTTTGCTGAAAACACAGTCATATATTTAAAGTATGGTATTGAGGTTTCTTCCTCTGACATGTGCAGATTGCAATTGCCTCATACATAGTAGGTATCATAACTTCCTTTGTGCCTTTATCAAACCTGATTGCAGAGTTTGTGGTAGATTGTTAATAAGCAGTAAAATCAAAAATGGGAACCTTAACATTTTGTCATTCTTCTCAGTAGATGAACCAAGGAAAGGAAAATATGTGAAATCTAGGATTGCTCACTTGCTCTTTCTTTCTGTGTGTATTGGTGTGTGTGCATGTGTGTGAGTCAAAGGGAAAGTGTCAATCAAATAAAAAAGCTTTTTGCAACTGATCTTTCATTGTGGTTCCAGGCTAGTCTAGAGAAACTGCTAGATGTTTAGCTTACTGTTGCTTTGTGCAGGCTCCTATGGACTTGGAACATCACCTTCCTACTAAATTTGCTGCCATATAACTGTATGGAGGTAATGTTTTCATCATTCCTTAAGATATTCTCGGGGGGTTGGATTTGCTTCTCATACTGGTATGTTCCAAAAGCAGAAACGTAATGTGTCCTTGTGGGAATATAGAAAAATCATTACATGAAGAATATAGACCTTATATTGAAGGTAGTTCATGTTATGATGGTGATTACTCCTATTTACACTTAAACATAAGGTATGTATGAATCCCATCTCCTCTAATATGGAAAGTTCCTCACAGTTTTCCCAGCTCTTTCAACTTTTATCTTAAGGACCTGGGGATCCCTTTCAGAAAAAAAGAATGTATAGATCTAAAGAAAAGAATAAAACAAAGATAAAAAGGCAGAAAAGGGGACAAAAAAGAAATTTTTAAAAAAGCTTTTTACAAACAAAAAGCAGATCAATTATTCTCTTCTGGTAGAAAACAATTTCTGATAATGAGCTCTCAGCAGGAACCCTGTTTTATTCTTAATTGCTGTACAATATTGAAAAGACCAGATTTACTACAACTGTCAATCCTTTGCTTTAACAGAGCAAAAAGTCTCTCTACCTTTTAAGACAAACTTAAAATGGGGAAACAAATATCAGCTGTGGTGCATCACTGTCTGTGATTTGTAGTTTAACCATCAAATTGAATATTTTAGTTAAAACTTGAAAAACAAACTGCAGTGTTAGTAATGCAGTTATATTTAGGTTGTCTGCTATTCTAACTCCAGCCTTCTTCGCTCAGGAGAAATAGTTACCCTATATTCATGGTAACTTTACAAAAATAATTTCCTGAGCCTACAGGAAAGTCTTAATTACCTAACCTTAATTTTAACTATTGCTAAAAGATAATCAATTTCACCTTAAAAACAAAATAGTTTGATTTAATTCATTGAATGTGTCTGAATATTAATGGTGTCTTATTTATATATTCTTCCTGATTAGCAGGCATGTAATAAGGAAAAAAAAAATGAAGACAACACTTGAATGATTGGGAAAAAAACCCACCCAAATTAAGGAAACTGAAAACTTTGAAAAGAATGCCTAAGAATACAGGGGAAGATGAAAGTTCAGTACTCCCTGAGTATAGGTCTTGAGCACAGCTACATACATTTGCTCTGTTTGCAAAAAAATTTATCAAAAAACCATCCTGCATTTATGTAAAAATATAACCTTTGCTGTCAGTAGCAGCAATGATATCTTATCAGTCAACACCCTGGCATTCCAGTCTTAAGCTATTATCAAAAAGACATATATGCATACCATTTGTTTACATGGATTATACCATAAATATAAGCAAGGCATGATATTATTTTCTAAGCAACTCACCAACCTAAGAGCTTTAGTCTATGTGTAAACATATTTCATTCCTCTATGGAAACATTAATGTGGGCGTCTAATCTGATGGTTGAGACTTTCCTATTTGCTTACCCTCTGTGCAGTCTTACAGAAATCAGCATCACAGCATAGCTCTGACGTTAAAATAGTCACAAGATAACCCTGTTCAGAAATTGTAAAACTGTGTAATCTCACTTCAGATTTAAAGGTGGAGCAATCTTCCCCATGTCAATAGGCTGAGTACATCCCTGCTATTACATTACTATTACTTAAAGACAGGTTTTTAGGCTTTCTCCAAAAACTAGCAGTTTTGTGGCCAAACAAGTTTTACATTATACAACATAAAAATTACAAGGTATTAGTATTGGTGTGTATATTTGCATATATATTTACATATACACACCCAAAAGTAAAAAGCTCGGAGCTGTTCTGATAAATATATCAACAACAGATACTGAGACATTCCTCTTACTTAAAATCTTTGTTTTCATTGTGTTACAAATTCGGCTCTTGAAAGCTGAGCACAAGGAATGCTTTTCCATATCTGAGAATATCCATAAAAATTAAATGTTCCATAGGCATTTCCTGTTTATTTATTTGCTTAATAAATCAATAACTACAGTAGGACAGCTCAAATGGTTATGACTTTGGTTATGACTTTAGTATTCCTCTTGCCTTTGAATTAAATTTCATCTAGATGTAATGTTTTCCTCCCTCCTTTACTTTCCTGCAGTTGTAGAATTCAGTTTTCAGGTTCCAATGATTTCATCACAGAAAACAATACAGCCTTGACAATAAGTTTTTATTAACCTTTATTGTTCCAAAGCCTACATCTGAGATTAAATTCCACATCGTTAACTGTCAAAGGTTAAAAAAGTGATTGCTGCTTCTAATGAGTATCTGAAAGATACTCAGTTGTGTTTTCCCTTAATACACTCAATACTGAAGGAAAATACAGGCTTGTAATAACTGGAAGTAGAAGACTCTGAAAAAAAAAATCCACGGTGCAGTCATTCCCCCCCCCCCCCCCCCCTTTTCTCAGAAACTAGACATTGATTTAAAGGGGAAACTTTCATAGTTAAATAATTTTGCCTTGCCTTCTCTTGCCTACTCTATTAATGTAAATTTTCCTGCTAGTTTACGTATCTAAAACTAAACAGCAGACTTGCACTTTATTATCGAGGACAAGTATAATATTTCAGCAGGGGTTTCCACTTACATTACCACTGAACCACACTGAACTTCCATCAAAAGCATAGCACAGCCCCTTGTTTTAAAAAGCAACAATTGAATGGGTCAGTGACTCAGAGAGGTAATGATCTACATCTCATAATCTCCAGAGAACCCATTGGTAAAGCCTAACCGAGGGATGAAAGAAGGTGCTTCATTCAACACAGAATCACAGCCCTGAATCCTCTTCTGAAAGTAAATTTCTGCCTCCATTTTCATAAAACACAGAAGCTGAGGTCCAGGGATGCAATATTAAGGAGGCCACAAGGTTAATGAAGTCAGGATAGTGGTTAGGAAACTTTCTAGACGGGAAATCTTAAGTCATAGCCTCTGATTTCAACTAAACTTTTATGAAATATGACGATTAAAAACAGGGGCATAATTACAAGCTGTGATGGAGCTCAAAACTACTGGTCTGTGTTTTGCCACACATCATGGTAATTCACACAACAGCTCAAAAATTATACTGGCTTTAGGTTGAGTATGCTGATCTTCCTATCACCAATAAGATACAAGTGCAACATCTGGGCATTTTAATCTGCAAATTGTTGCTGCCCGGGAGCTGAATAGAGGCGATCCCTACAGCCAGAGAAAGTGTGCTGCTGTCTGCATGCAGGATGTGATCTGCCTGCCACACATCACAGGATGCAGGGGGGAAGGAGAGTCTTGTTTTCAATCAAGCCATCATCAGAGTTCCCGCTGATGGCAGCAGCTAAGAATATGGAAAAAAAAAAAAAAAATCTTACTCACCATACAAGTAAAACTTCATTACACAAGTTCTGAAGTGCACATTGATGACACTTTGATTTGAGAAATTCAGTTATTCATCACAAGCTACAACCTATAACTTTTATGTTTTGGTTCTCTTCCATTAAAAGACTCAAAAACTATACAATAGTAAACACTTCCATGTGCATTTCCTTGTCCTGGGAATCCAAAATAAATAAATACAGGTTCTTACGCTCATTAACTTTGTTTCCTTTTTTAAATATCAGCTTCAACTTCACAGGCTCAGTGATACAGTATGTAAACAAGGCATGAAATGAAAAATCCTTGCCTTCCCTGTGGGGCACTGATCACGTTCACTTGCAGAGTGCAAGGTTAAGGTACCTACTGCCAGAAACAGTCAACTGGCTACCTAGTACTGGGGTGAACTGTAAAGCAGAACAAGGCTTGGAGGAGACAACCAAAGACACTTCTCTCCTTCATTTGTACCAGGGCCAATTACAAGAGCAGGGCCTGCAGGCAAAAACTGCTAGATGCTCTTTCGAAAGCTTCTAAAAGGAAAAAAGGGCAACACAATGATACTGGTCTGTAAACCCTTTGCCACAGTGAACAGACACTGTTACTCCTCTAATGTGATGTTGACATTCCAACTCTTCGCTGCCAGGAGCTCTGGGAGAAGCTGTGCTTCATCCTGCTCTTTCAGTGATAAGAACAAAGAAATAGCTATGCTTAGCATGACAGAAGTGTTTAGCAAAGAGACTATACAGTAATGTGTGATTTCCTAGGGTAGAAACTGCTAGAGAATTTACAGACTAGAACATCAGAAGTGTGAGGCCCTAGAAGAAAAAAGGAGGAATGGTATACATTGAGATGCCTACATCCTGTGTAAATTCAGTAGTAAGGAAAGAGTTTTAAATGAGGAAACTATTTTTTAATATCTAAGGAGAAGGTAACTTTTCCTTTAAAACTCCTTAAAACTGGAAAGGGCTTATACCATGCATCCATAAACTAGCTGTGATTACAAGTAAAGCTACTTATAGAAATCATTCTCTCTGCTTGTGTTTTTCTTAATAAACCAACTATTTTGATCATCTAAACAAAACCACATTAAAACACTAAAAACAATTAAAAACAGAAACAAAACCCCCAAAAAAGTTAAAGCAGAAAGTATGAGTTTCTGGGAGGTGGGAAAGAGTTCTTTAGGAATTTTTTTTTACCAAGCACAGATTTTGAAGAACCCTGAAAATAAGACCATAACTGAAAAGATCATTTGTCTCAGTGGTCAAACATCTACATATACAACCAATTTTAATTTTATTTTCATTTTCTTGCAAAATCTGTCATGTTCCACACTTGTTCCTTTTCCTAGCTCAACAGCATGGTCGATCCTTTTATTCACGAGGCATCTTTAGGAAGCTGTAAATCAGTTTTCCTGGTAAAGGATTAGGATCTTCTCTAACTCCCTTTGGAATACATACTTAAAGGATGTCAATTGCTTTACTCGTGGAAACACTAAGTATTTTTAACAAATGCACACCATACTGAGGTGAAATTCTTTTAGTTTACTGTTATATACTGTTTCACGGAACTAATTGCACTATACTAACAAAAAATTGATCCTTATATTCCATTCCCTAAGCATCCCTATATATTTACATACGTTTCTGTCTATGTTTATGCATACATTTACATATGTTTATAAATCAAAGACAACATTCTATTATAAATAAAAAGAAATTCATTCACAAATGCTGCTGGTATCTCTGGACAGCTATAGCTCTTTAAATCAGGTAAAAGTTGTTTGAATTAAATGATGTTCATGAAACACACAAACATGAACTCAACTGCCCATCACAACAGGGATTAAGCGGATGGGAGATGCTAATGTACTCAAACAGAGGTCCCTGTACACCGTCATGTTCAGTGGAACTGCAAGTGAATGAGAGCGCTGCTAGTCCCAGGGAGGGACAATCTACAGTCAGGTCTGTAATGATTCCTTCTATTTACAAAGTTCAAACTAGGAGTTATACAAGTAGTTAGACTGGGTAATTACAATGATCTCTCCAGCATTACCATAAATAGATGAATCAGCATTTTTTTCAAGTTGCCTGATTTTTCTCGTAATATCTTTTGATCTTTTTGTTTAATCTCCTATAACCAATTGTCTAAGGCTTACACATGTATGTATCTCTACACCATTCAGTTTCTAACTTATGCCTATCTTTGCAGCAAACAACTTGACGGTAAATTTTTCCTTTAGTTTTGATTTTTCATCATGCATTCCTTTTTAAGTATTTTTGTGATGGAAGCAGATGACCAAAGACTTATTTCTGAATCTACCTTTTGTTTACATCATTCAAGCCATGCATAGACTACAAGCTTTCACAAAACAAAAGTTGAAAGGTAGTTACTTTGAATCAAATGTTCCATTAATACAATATCTAAATGTAGTGCAAAGCTGATGTTCAGTAATTTGTACCACTGCAAGAAATGTCATTGTCTCTGACATTTAAAAATCTCCTTTGCTGTTCCAATGTGCGATTAAAAGTAAAGCAATGTTTCAATGATTTCTTATACCAGAGTTGTAGTGCTTTCCCAAATAAAAAATTTCCTGAAAGAGAGAGGAAGTATTTTCTAAACTTCTAAACTCAACAAATATACACACTCAGGAATGACCTAGATTTAAAAACAAAACAAAACAAAACTAAACAAAAAACAACCAAATAACCCCAAAAATAAACCAGACTAACTCTCAACATGTGTGGGAAGACTCCCTGCATACCTGTATAGACCAAATGTCGAAGAAGTTATGTTACCATCTACAAAATGATCCAGAGGTGGTAAGTCTCTATTAAGCAACATTGCAACATGCTCCAGTTTTTGCTGTCTCTAATTCTAGGCAAAATAAGCAGTTTCTTAGGGTAAGGCTGACGTGACAGTCTGGTATCATTGTTCCTTGCTCCTGGAAGCCCCACGTTTGCTGCTGCTTCTGCCAACACTGAAGCAGGTACTAGCTATGTGAGACAACTGCTGCTACTGTTATTATTGCATATAATGTGTGTGTGTGTGAAGAAATAGCAACACATTCTAATACCTTTAGGAAAATGTGGGGGGTTAAGATTTTCTGAGTCAAAATCTCTTTAAAAAGAAGAAAATATCTTCAAAGCCTTTACATTAATGTTTTCACCATCATCTGTTTCTCACATATCTCTACCTGCCTCATAAAAATAGTAATATAATGTATACGCAACCATGGCTCAGTCCGTAACTGTGTTCAAGCATTGCAAAGTAGAAAAATTACCTCAAGGCAGAAAAAAAAAAAAAAAAAAAAAAAAAAGCTTTTCTGCAGAGCCAAGTTGTGGAACAGTCAACCTGATCTTGATCATAGAAACCAGTTAAACAAGGGTGTATTGAAATGTAAATATATCAATTCCACAAGCACTTCTGTGAATACCTGTTGAAGAAATTTTCTTCAAAAGCTATTAAAGAATACTGAGGATTTGTATCAAACCATACACAAGAACACAATGGGCTCTGTTAAATAAAGATAGGGGAGGCGAATAACCTTGTTAAAGGCATGAATGTATGAAACAAGGTTGTGCATTTACCACTGTTTGACTGTAATTATGACTTGTAGGAAAACGGCATGTTCCTTGTGAATTAATACAGTGGCTGCTGAATTCTTTTGTACTTAACACACTTTTCATTTGGGTTTTAACCCCTTTTATTTCCATTCCAATGTTTTCGAGAGTTTTATTTAATATATGGTAACATATTTTCAGTAAGCCCATGACAGCAAGAAGAAAATAACTAGCGATGGGTGTAAGCGTTCTGTGCCCTCTAGCATGCTCTAGTGGCAAGGTCTCACTGCAACTTTATGGTCAACAGGCGATGAACAACAGAGCTTTGCAAGTACTTGGAAACACAACCAAGACATATTTGCAAGTTCATTTAAATCCGGTTTGCATAACCATTTCTACAGAGACAAATAACAAAACAGGAACAATCTATCTGAATGCACTCAATGAATTCTCACTCAGGCAAAGCCTCACTTTTTTATTCATAGGAATGGCAATGAAATAGCCAGTTCCAATTTACATCAGGTCAGAACAGAAGCAGCTTATTACTACAGCTGTAGAGAGAACACAGCAATGGAGTGACAGCCTCTGCTGGTAAGAACTCTGCTGAAATGGGACAGTTACAGAATTTATATACCTCCGGGTTATAAAACTCCTTCACCAAAACTCAGAAACCTTCAGATGGAGACCTAAACAGCGCATCCTTTTACAAAAACTTCCAAGATTCGTAAAAAAAAATATATATATATATCCCCTGCTTTTTACAAATAAGACACTCCTTTGTTAATATTGTTGTGAGGCCAGCAAAGGTGATGTTAACTATTTTCCTGCCACAGAAGGCTATGGCTGAGATATGGGACATGCTGTTTGATATTTTAATCTGCTTAAATCCAGATTTGTAAAATCCCAGCCTACAGCTTTGGTGCCACAACAATTTCTGTCCCATACAACTTTTTAGTATAAAAGAAAACTCTGCACTTCCTAGAGCTCTGAAGGGGAGAGTTAGAAAAACCTGGAACCAATGCCCTCTAGGATTTCTACTCAGTCTACACCAGTACTGTCTGTTAGACACTGAATAACAATGGAATTGCCTGAGCCACAGAAAACTGACACGCTAAAGAAACTTCAAACATCCAAGAACCATGAATCAAATTCACATTGCCCTCCAAAGAATAACAATTGGCATCTTGCAAATAGAATGCATGGGTTCCTTTCAGCTGTTGTTTGAACTTCTGAGGAACATGTTACCATGTTTTTGTCTGCAAAGACAATTTCAGCATCCATTTCAGTAAAGGAAGCTGTGCTTCTCACAGGAACCCAAGATTCCAGGAGATGAAAACCACTAGATATTACAAGCTTGATAATGTTACTCCCACAAATAGGTATCTTAAAAGAACTACATAAACTCTTTGCTAAGTTGAACTGTATATATCACTCTTTTTTTGTTTTTTTTTTTTGATACAGTGACTAAATCAAAAGGAGATTGAAAAAAGCTGGTAAGGAAAAGTAATTGATATGAAGTTTAATTATGTTTTTTCCCACTAAAATGAAAACTTGGGAGCAAAAATAATCTTGTGACATGAACAAAAGATGGATTATTCAATTTTAGGGAGGTGTAATTTTTAACTTTTTTAAAATTTCAGTTTTGAAGTGTTCCAATCTTGAAACATGCTAATATGTAATGTGAAAATGTTAATCTTTAAAAATTGACTTTGAATTATTTTTTGCAGCACTTTTTTCCTCTGTGGTTGTTGATCTTTTATTATTATTATTATGGGATATTTTTCAAATTAAACTTAATAAAAGGTGCTTTTGAGACAGTGTCAGTCCACTAAAATAGTTTTTTTCTTAATCTAGGTACTTCCCTTGAAAGCTTAACTCACTTCTATGCAGAAGTAACAGGAGTGAGTTTTGTCAGTTTAGTGAATACTAATTTCACTATGTTTTCCCTGCTAGTACTTTGCTCAACAACCTGCTTTATGCTTGTTTAAATAGTATCGCAGCATGAAGTTGTAAATTATTTTCATTTCACTGTATTTCAGAAAAATATGCACAGCTTTCCATTTTTTTAATAGGTCTGGAAAATATTTCAAAGCACTTTGAAGACCATTTCCAGGGTGTATGATTATTTAAGAATGAAGGTTCAGAAGAGCTTTACTAACATACACACTTCAAGAAATCTATCAAGAAAGACTTCCAGTTTGGCACTGTAATTTTATTGTGTCCTTGGAGGCTTAGAAGAGGGAGAGTGAGGAGGGAAGGTAGTAACCAGAAAATCCAATATGTTTCTGCAAAGACTCTTCAGACTGTTAATTTGTTGTTCTCTTCACTTATTTTAAGTAATTTAGAGCTGGTGAATAGTACCAGCTGAAGACACAGCAGACAAGTAGGGAGCACCGTGGGTGCAGCAAGCCTCAACTAGCTCATGCCAACTTCTCTGCAGGCACTCCAGGGTTCGAGCAGGGTTCAGGGATCTCAGTTGTGCCTGCAGGAAGGAAGGGGGCCTTCCAGCTTGACGTCCCTCTTGGTTTTTGCTACCTGGCTGTTGCCTGTGTTCACTATGTTTCTGTAGGACATATACTTCTGGAGGAAGCGGGTTCTTACACTTTTTTCCCACGTACTGAGATCCTGATAGTAGTTGAGGCCTACAGATACTTCTGAAAAATAATTATTGCCCTGGCATAAATTCCCGGTATCATTTAGTCCCAGGAGTTTTGCATTGCATGTTTCAAATACATTTTAGCTCTTTTTAACAAATAAATAAATTTTGAGTTTAAAAAAAATTCCCAGCAACAGTTTACAAAGATTTACAGTTGAAGTTAAGGAGCTTGAGTTTTTGACCTCCAGTTTAGTTGCTGTATTATTTATACTGCTAAATTCCCGATACTTATCGCTATCTATATCAAAATGAATCACATTCCTTTTTCTCATACAAATTAGATTTAAGTCAAAGTTAGCTTCAAACCATTCTGCAAAGTGCGACGATGTATTGATTCCCATGAGACAGGGCATCAGTTTTTCACCTCTTCCATACTGCTACTTAGAGAAATACCAACTACAAAGAATTCTCTAAATGATTTTAAAATGTATATTGTGTATCAAAATAAGTAATACAAGATACTAGATGCTTTCAGTTTAGGAAACAGAGATAAATCTCCTTGGCTCTTGACACTCCTGTTTTCAAAAAACAAGACAGAAACCCAGCTAACCTCTCTAAGCAGCTATTTTATACCAGTGACCTCGCAGCCATTTGTTTCTACTGTCAACGCATCAGAATTGAAATTCAGACTCCATCCTGAACTGGGAGCAGGTGCTTTTGAATAAACACCATCATCCAAAGCATGTGCCATATCTCCAGAGCAATAAAAGCAAAGAAGGGAAGAGTGGTGAGCTCTGCAAATGGGCCATTCCTCCAGTTGTGATGATTCATGGTTTTGTCTTGAATACATTGAACTCATTTGACACTGTCTTTGGACTGGCCTTGAATTTCAGTGGCTACAAAATATAAATCACCTGTACATGTTCTGTTTACAGTTTAGCAAACAGCCATGGTTATGGTAAAATCAGGAAGTACAGAAAAAGCATAGAGAAAAAAAATGGATCAGAGAAAGTTAACACGTGGTCATGGAAAAAATAATGATGCTGGTTTCTTGATTAAAGAAAGGGAGATTCACAAACAAGAACAAGAGTTGTTTCATTTCAGTAGTTACTGGGGCTGAAAGCGACACATTTACAAATCTCTTTACAAATTAAGCACTGTTTCAAACAGTATAATCAAAAATCACTGTGCATAATATAGCACTGGAGAGAAGCACAATTAGAAATGTGCAGAGGGCAAAATGGCTGTTTCACTGAAGAAGTGAGATTTAAAAATAAATATTCATTCAAGCTCTAAGTGAAGACTAAAGTTTTCAGAATTCTTAAAGGAATAAAAGAAGCCTGTATGTACATGGTTATGTTATAAATTTTAATATCTAATACCAAAAATAAAGAACACAAAAATACACTTCAAAACATGAAAATAAAATACAGCATTTTGACGTTGTTGGATATTCAGTATTCATCCTAAATACACCTTGTCATTATTCATCAATCACCACACCTGGTTCAAAGTGTAACCCTCATTTTGTTGTGGAACTGGTATGATACCAAACATTGTCATGATAACGCCCAGTATCAATACAGGCTGGGGGATGAAGGGATTGAGAGCAGCCCTGCTGAGAAGGACTTGGGGGTACTGGTGGATGAAAAGTTGACAATGTGTGCTCACTAAAGAAGTGTGGCCAGCAGGTTGAGGGAGGTGATTCTGCCCCACTACTCCACTCTCATGACTCCACTTGGAGTACTGCATCCAGCTCTGGAGCCTTCAGAACAGGAAAGGCATGGACCCATTGGAGCGGGTCCAGAGGAGGGCCACAAAAAAGATCAGAGGGATGGAGCGCCTCTGCCATGAAGAAAGGCAGAGAGAGCTGGGGTTGTCCAGCCTGGAGAAGAGAAGGGGAAACCCCAGAGCAGCCTGCCAGTACCTAAAGAAGGCCTATACGAAAGATGAGGACAAACTTTTTAGCAGAGCCTGTTGCAATAGGACAAGGGTTAATGATTTTAAACTAGAAGAGGGTAGATTTAGACTAAATCTAGATATAAGGAAGAAATTTCTTTTACTATGAACAGAGAGGTAGTAGATACCCCATCCCTGGAAACTTTCAAGGTCAGGTGGGACTGGGCTCTGAGCAACCTGATCTAGTTGAAGATGATCCTGCTCATTGTGGGAGTTGGGAGGTGAGGGGTAGGAGTCGACGACATGAGCTTTAAAGGTTGCTTCCAACCCAAACTATTCCATGATTCTACAATCATGGAAATTCTGCCCAAGAACTTGAGACATATAAACCACAATATTGGTGCATATACACTACTGAAAACTACGTAGCATCCTTGTGGCCCACTCAGTCCTTAAATAATGGTTTTCTGTTATCTATTTCCTGTTTGAATCATTATTTATAGTATTTACCTTTCTTCGTAATTTGTGAGGAGATATTTTTGATTCACTTTAGATCATGGAAACTTTTGCATCTTTAATAGTTAGCTGTCATTGATCACATTTTTTTAAAGGAAGAAAATTTGACAAAGATATCTTTGCCAGTGTTTGTTCCTGTGGCTATGGTTAAGTTCCTCCTACATAACAGTGACTGCAGTGAGAGCTGCAATAGTGTTTCAAAGCTATGTCTTTTGCATTATCATTTTCAGATGTGTTATCTACATTGCCTTTTAATATCTGCTGTAACTCTTGTTTCAACTGTGTATATACTCTGGAATCTAGCAGATTTATTTGTTAAAGATAAGCTGGTTTGTACAGAGAAAGACTATGATGAGTCCTGTGTTGGGCAGTAATGCATAGAGACACCTTGCACTGAATTTTCTGGAAGTTGATGAGGGCCTTTGATCCAGTCAGATTTGCTGTATACAACAGTCTAGAGAAAAGTAATAAAGATCATTCTTTTCCTCATGGATTTTTTTTTTTATTTATACTAAAATAAAGATCAGAAGCCAAACTCAACAGCCCTCTTGTACCATAAGTGTTTACAATAAAAGAAGGCAAAGGAAATACTATAAAATCCATTTTACAAACTAAGGAGATAGAAAACTATCGGTTACCTTAGCTAAAGTCAAACAAGAAATACACAGCAATATTAGTGACTGAAAAATACCTCAGAAGCCTCAAGAAGCCAGAAAGTTATCATACCTGCTAGAATGTATGAATCTTCTTTAGTACCATAATCAAGTCTCTATCAACGATATACACACTGTTGCAAAATGCCAACCATGAAGGAAAAGGAAAAAGTACTTACCTTGTTGTATCAAGGTTCATTATTCCCTCTTCTGACAGGACTGGAGAGAGCAGTTTTCTTTAGTCCCTGCTTCTGCAACACAAACGTGTTCTTCTTATTTTCTGCTGCTTTGCCTATAGAGAGAAGGAAAGATCACTGTTCTGGATTGTAAAGACCATGACTTTGCTTTGCTCTCCACATGAATTTGGAACCTATGTCTTTGCAGGGACGATTTTTCAGTCTTCGACTGAAACACTGCAAATGACTTTCATGAAGCCCATGAGAGGAGCTGTGATATTTTCTAGCTGTAACATTGTCATGACTGTTGAATGTACTCAGCCTTGTGCTAAACGTGAGAAGTTTCTTCACTCCTACAAACTACTGACACTGCAAATAATATCTAAATTCTCCTCTAGGTAATGCACTAAAGGCCTGTAGATAAAATAAATAAAACACAGAAATGGAGTCTCTGTTCACCTTTATATATCCTTTAATGTGTCCACTGCAGGTAAGCTAGGAAGAAAGCAATGCTCTCATCAGTTCTATTTGCTTTTTCCTATTCACCATTTAACTTTTACAAATAAACAAACCTGTGAAATATAAGCAAGTGCAAAGTTACCTTAACCAAGAATTTAAATATCCTTTTATTTACCTTTGTTAAGCAAAGGGTGATTTAAGAGGGATCCTAAGAGGTGAAAAAAGTTTTTGATATCACCGTAATATAAATGTATGAACACACAGGTAGGATTCAGTTTTGTAGCTTTTATAAAATATCACTACAAAGCAGACACAGTAAATACATAATAGAACAGACAGCAAGTGTCCTTTCCAGTGTTAATTAATTCATATAAGCCAAAGAATGGAGTATAATTCATCTTATCAACAGCTTATTATGTAAACATAATGCAAGACTTGAAGTGCCCTAATGCACTGTAAGATATAAATGAAAATAAAGACAAAGCTGGAAAGTATGTTATATAAGAATTAGTATAAATGGATAGCATGGGAGCCATATATACATATCTATTTTCAAGGACACACAACACCAGTCACATATATCCTTGATT
Source organism: Falco cherrug (assembly GCF_023634085.1). Lineage (NCBI taxonomy): Eukaryota > Metazoa > Chordata > Aves > Falconiformes > Falconidae > Falco > Falco cherrug. The sequence goes on from NC_073705.1 coordinate 46,205,996, forward strand.
TTTCAATATGGTTCTGTTCTATTAAGGGCAGAAAGATGAACAGTGCCAACAGACAGACAAGCATGGGCAAGTACATGACAAAGCTATGACAGGGTGAAAATTTCCAAAGCATTCACATTCATCTTTTAAGATCTGAATTGACATTTTCAACACCAATGTTTCCATCTGCCCACAGCTGAAAACTAACTAAAAGCTTTCAAAACACTTACTGTAAATATTTTCAACTGCATAGTATGAGAGTGCTTTCATGGTCCACCTTTGACAAATGGCCTGGATAACAATGCTAGTAAAAATAGGAATGCAAGTGTAAGCTGCATGAGTGAATCAAACCACAAAACTACCTGGGAGGACATTTGCCCCAAATTGTTCGTGTTAAAGCGAAAGAGTACCAACCATCAACTGGAATAAAAAACAACAGAAATTACAGAGACTTCTGAAACAAAGAATTCAACCTGAGAAGAATTACAGAAGCACAAACATTTGCAACAGAGAGGAAACCTTGAGGTTGACACAGAGATCATCAAAACCTGGTTTGACACTGCCACAAGTTTTCCCACAAGAAGCACATCCTCTATCAAGGCTGGACAGAGCATCTTCACCATCAGACGTGATGAGCAGCCACACTGCAGCCAGGAGAGCAAGACCTCAGGGTGCACCAAGTAGGGAGCCCATCACTGGGGTTTGGGAGTATTAAAATTTTGGGGGTAAGTTATATAGGGGTGTTTAGAAATTTGTGGGCATTTGTTAACATTTCGTAAGAGTTTATTTTTGTGGATTATCTAATATTAATCCTGAAAGTATAGTTCACTGATTTTCTGTTAATTGCCTGTTGTTAAGCATTCAATGAAATGTTTTGATCCTGATTTGGTTTAAACTATGTGATCTGAACAGAGGTTCTCTGCAAAGCATAATTTCAGGTATCTCAACACTTTACTTTTTTTCTTCCTAACATTTCAGCTGGACAAAGGTTATATACAGGAACTCTGAACAGTCAAAAAAATAAAATTTCATCTTGGCAATTTTCAGCTGGTGGTAGTGGCATTTTTTGTGTGCATGATAACCCACAGTTCACAGGAATACTTTAAAACCTGAGAACCAGCAACTCCTAAATTCCATCAGTTGTAGACGATCATGTAACTAACTTTTTACTTTTTACAACTCCATAAAAATTATTTAGATTTTGCTCAAAACACTTCCAGGGAAAGTTAAATCATTAGTAACTTCATTTGCAGTGGACAATTCAGAAAAGTTAAGTGAAGAATAATCCAAGTTCATGCAGGTGGGGCCCAATTCTGGAGGCAAGTTATTTAATCTTTCTGAGAAAAATCTATCCCCATTTAATTTTAGGGACTTCTGTGAACTAATTTAACTTTCTTGATTTCAGTTTCCCCACCACTGAGAAAGACACAGTAATACTTGATTGCCTACAGCACAGAGGTCAGTACTCCTTACCTGTCTTCCTTAATCCAAACCTGCCAATCCATTTGCTGGTTCCAGCATTTGGTGACTGGGTTGATTAATTAGGTCTCAGAACTTGTTAAAACTAGTAAGGAGAGAAGAGTGATGGGAATAATTTGCTAAATCCTAGCTTCTGAAAATATTCAGGGCTCTGATTCATGACCGGGGTGGCTTGCATTGAGGTGGCAATCATGCAACCCTGCTCCAGCTGACTATAGGGAAAGCGTAGTTACTTGTGTGGCAGTTACTGAATAACCACAAATTACAGCCTGATGTATCACAGAAAACCAAAGAGCAGTTTTGGTTTACCTTAATACGCTGTGCTCTGAAACTGTGATATTTCAGCTTTTTCTTATTGTTGATCTAACCGAACAGCTCGATGCGTTCTGATTCTGGGCTTGGGGTGTGAGCAGTGGGGTAGGAGCTGCTACAGACATCTTCTACCGTGTGACCTGCTCTTGCAATAACAATTTAAATGCCTGAAAATTCCAAATATTTCTAGAGCTGATTCTTTTTAAATTAAGTAGTATTTAGATGAAACATTACATGAAGGGGAAAAAAATTACAATTAAAAGATGATTAAAAGTACAAAATCTAAAAATTCAGCTATAATTTGGATTTTGCCAGTGTGAAGTGCTACCAAGCGAAGATATTTCTCTCTGCAAAACCAGTTCTCCACAACATTCCTTAACCTGTTATTTCAGGACTATAATGTATATAAGAAAAAATAATCCAAAGAAAACTAGAAAGAGATGCTATTTCTTATGTATTCACCACTCCCCCCAAATTTTATGCAGATATTTAATGTATAAAAACAAAGGTCTAACATTTCCGGAGATAATTATTTTAGTTGCAGTTATGTACTACATTTAATAGAAGCTAATAAAACAATGTATTTTCAAAGGTGAAAATTATTTAATATATGTCAAGTTGTCAGTTACAAGTGTTTTTCATACTACATCTTTTCACGCTGTTCTCATGAAATTAAAATGGGATTTACGATTAGAATTCTCCCACACATTCGGAAGCTTACTTCTGAGCACTACAATTACAATACAAAACATCAGATTTGATTACCAAACTCTAGAAGACAGAACAGGCTTAATTATAACAGATTTTGTAAACCTACTATGTTATTAATGAATTGTATCTCACACTGCTGAAACTTTCACACAATTAGGAGAGGTGAAGGACAAAAGAGATCACATGTTATGGTTCATGTCTACTGCCTTTAAACAAAGCAGAGGGAGAGGCCTGGGAACCTAAATACAGGATGTGCTAATTACTCAGTATCACAGCTCTTAGTAGGGTCTGGTTTATTTTGACACCATTCTAGCAGAAGAGCTTTCAGAAGGCAGTGTTTCCAAGATGAGTATAATAATAGCACAGGTATTATGAAGGGAAGGTAGTTTAGAAGTGCATAGCACAGATAAAAATAGTGAAGTGTAGAACAGATCCATTTAATAGCACCTGCAAATGACCATCCACAAGCATTTATTCTCATATCTCTGCAATGTGGTTCTTCTCAGAAGAAAACATTGAGATTTCTTCAATTTGAGAAATATATTGACAATCTATATCAACAGGCTTAAATAATATGCATTATTTATAGTCAAACTCACCCACACAAGTTTTGAAAACAAAGACTAGAATTTCCTTTTCTCTGGCTCTAGCACATCCTAGCGTGATCTTCAACAGAACAAATTCCAGTCAAAAAGTGTGTTCTAAATCTGTGAGCTGATACTTCTGGGTTTGACCAATATTGCAGTGGAGAGAGAACAATGTTGTTAAGAACTGAATTTTGCAATATTCCCTGCTGGAAACAAACCAGAGAGTTCTAAATTTTTAAAATTTTGTTGGTTTGGTTTGGGTTTTGGGGTTTTTTGACAGAGGAAGTGACAGAAACTCTGTTGAGGTTGATAGCACTCTTTTGCAGATCCTACGAGTCTGACTACTTAGTATTCAGGCGGAACGGAATTTTAGATCTAAAATACCAAATATATAAAAGCAGCCACAGTGAGTCTGAAACATCACTTGTCCTAATTCTAATCCATTCTATGTATTGCAGTTTAGGTCATAACTCAGAAGTATCAGCTACAGGTGCTGCTTTACCATTCAAACCAAAAAGTGAAATGCAATTCATCTGAAAACTCAACCTTTTCCAAAATCTAGTATCTTTGCAGAAGAAAATCAAGAGTCAGGTGAAAAAAATGTGCTATATTAAAATATCATAATGTAATGTAAAAATAAGTTTGAATGAAAAGAACTTTATCATTGCACTGATTATGATTAGATTTGCAAAGCAGAGTAATCTGTGGTGGAATACTTGAAGGAAGGAAATTAGTCTCATCACACTGGTTTCCTAAATGTTATATCAAAGCTATCCAATAAATGCAGATTTTGAAATAGCATGTAAATAACACAGAAAGATGTAAGACTATTTGCAAATCAGCATCTAGCACTTTGGCAAACTATGTTTCAGAGAAGAAACAATAGATGCTACTTTGGTCACTCCTTGTTACCAGCTATCGACTCATTCAGTGTCTCCACTATAAAAAGGATAATAATTGATTTAGACCAGGGGTCCTCAAACCATGGCCCGCGGGCCGGATACGGCCCCCCAGGGTCCTCAGTCCGGCCCCCGGTATTTACAGACCCGGCCGGGGGTTGGGGGGGGAAACCAAGCAGCCGCAGATGGCTGCCTGCCACTGCATCCGCGCGCCGGCCCCCTGGTTAAAAAGTTTGAGGACCCCTGCTTTAGACCTTATCTGTTAAGACTTGTAATTTATTTCCTTATTGGCAGAGAAAGAAAAGAAAAATGAAAACTCCCTTCCTGTTATATATACAATAATTATGGCAATAAAAGACATTATGAAATCATGCAGCACCCTAAACAGTACATAGATTGCCATTTAATAGCAGCATCATATACCATATCATATACATACCATCATATACAATATCATATACAACATATATTTTTAGGCATATATTAACCTAGCATCCTAGTGTTCCCTTCTGCAAATTCCAGTTAAATAGGATTTTTACAAGGTTACTGAATATAGTGGAATGTTTCCACAGATCACAAAGGACAGCTATAAGCATATGAGAGATACTGCTAACGACTCAAGGTGGTATGCATCCCATAACATCACATCTGGCAGATGATCTATGACTATGGAGATCCTTTGCCCCTACTTATAGCTCATTCCAACTTTCCTCCTTTCTTCCTACTCTGCAAATGAAGCACTGTGGAGTGCTGCTTCATCATCCTGACACTTTGCACTAGCTCACTGCGTTGTCAGCCATAGCTACCCAAATTTGAAATATGCTTCTATTGCCTTGGGGCTCTATCAATACATACCAAGGTAAAAGCAAAGGGAGAAATAAGGTTTTGTCACACATAGGTAATATATTGATTCTTCTAACATAAATTCCGTTTGTAAAAACCATGTATCCACTTTCACACTTTTTTTCCAAAGGATTACCAAACACCACAGATTTTTTTTTAAATCCCACTTTCTTCCTGACCTGAAGATTGTTATAGTTTATAAATAAAATCCATGGTACCCCGAGAATTTCCACCATGTATCAGTCTCATTGCAGCTATAAATATTCAGTCAGAAATTATTTTAATGGCTTTCTTCCTCCACATAAACATTTCCTTCTTACAAGAGGCACATCTTTTATAAATGTCAACTGATTTAAGAAATAATCTAGTTTAGGCTGGGACAGCAAACAATTAATTGCTTTAATCACAATGGGATTTCAAAGCATGAAACTTCTGGGGTTTTTCACATATCTTTCATGGTCAATCCAAAACAAAAGACTTTTCTTACCAATACCTTTACCACTGAAAATTGTATATCACATTATAGATGTGGGAAGCAAGGCCTAAGTTGATGTAAGGAAGTCATTACTTCCTTATTAGACATCACATGAAGAGATAGAGGTAATTCCTCGTTCCCCCTCCAATGCTGTACACAAAATTATTAAAAGCAACAAAGATGATGAAAGGACTAGAGGGCATGATTTATGAGGAGCAGCTGAGGGTACCAGGTTTATTCAGCTTAGCAAAAAGGAGACTGATGGATGACCTCATTGCTTTCTACAACTTCGTCATGAGGGATAGCAGAGAGAGAGGTAATGATCTCTTCTTCCTGGTGTCCAGTGATAGGGACACAAGGGAATGTCTTATAGGTGCATCACTGGAAGTTCAGATCGGATATTATTAAAAAGTTCTTCACTGAGATGGTGGTCAAGTGCTGGAACAATCTCCCCAGGGAAGTAGTCATGGCCCTAAGCCTGTCATTGTTCAAGAAGCATTTGCACAATGTTCTTAGATAGATTAACTTTTGAGTTGCCCTGTGTGGAGTCAGGAGTTGGACTCTATGATCCTTGTGGGTCCCTTCCAACTCAGGATATTAAATTAAAAATTAATTTTAATTATATTAGTTATAATCCATTCACGACACTCATTCCTGTGAGCTATTAGGATGTCTCATACACTCTAGGTAGCCTGACTGCTGCCATTTCAGGTACCCTGCTCCAATGATCAAAGTTCTTTATTCATCTGCAAAATGGATAGAAGCGTGCTAGGAGGCAGCACCCAGTAGCGTGTAACAGTGCTACTAATGTAGCACATTGACCTGAAGGAACCAAAACTAGATCTGTGCTTGGACTCGGCTGCTGCTGCTGAAAACAAAGAATCCTAGAATCATGTAAGTTGGAAAAGACCTTTAAGATCATTGAGTCCAACTGTTAATCTATGTCCTGGTTTTGGCTGTGATAGAGTTAATTTTCTTCCAAGTAGCTGGTGCAGTGCTGTGTTTGGGATTTAGTGTAAGAACAATGTTGATAACGCACAGGTATTTTAGTTGTTGCTAGGTAATGTTTATACTAATTCAAGGACTTTTTAGTTTCCCAGGCCCTGTCAGCAATAGGGCTGGAGAGGCACAGGAGATTAGGAGGGGACACAGCCAGGACAGCTGACCGAATTTAGCCAAAGGGATATTCCATACCATATGACATCATGCTGAGTATATAAGCTGCGGGAAGAAGAAAGGGAGGGATGTTTGGAGTGATGGTGTTTATTCCAAAGTAACCATTACATGTGATGGAGCCCTGTTTCCCCGGGGATGGCCGAACACCTACCTGTCAATGGGAAGTAGCAAACGAATTCCTTGTTTTGCTTTGTTTGCTCACATACAGCTTTTGCTTTACCTATTAAACTGCCTTCATCTCAACCCACAAGTTTTCTCACCTTTACTGATTCTCTCCCTCATCCCGCTGTGGGGGGAGTGAACAAGCAGCTGTGTGTGACTCAGTCACCAGCCAGGGTTAAACCATGACAACGTAGCGCTGCCAAGTCCACCACTAAACCATGTCCTCAAATGTCACATCTACACGGCTTTCAAATACCTCCAGGAATGGCAACTCAACCACTTCCCTGGGCAGGGATCTTTTTTGTGTTTGAGATGCAGGTACATAAATTAAGCAAAAGCACCTCCTTTCTCTACTTACCAGCTCCTAGGAAGCAGCACCTTGGCTAAGAAAATAGGCTGCACTTATACTAGTCAGCTCAGATGAAGCCCAGAACCTTTCCCAGACAGAGGAACACAATTACCTGTATTAATAATGATGGAAGTTAGCAGGGTAGCTGTGGTATTGAGTCTGAGTGTCAGCACCTGTCCTTTGAGAAATGAGCAGAAGTTACTTCCCCACAAATAAGCACAAGTTGCCAGTCTAGAATAGACTTCTGCCTAGCTAGTTACCTAAAAATTACAAACACTGAGCTGAAGAATAACCCTTCTTAAATGGTGTGATAAATTAGAATGAAAGTCCTTTTATTTCATGTTACACTGAACACAAAGAAAAATATCGTTTTCCTTTATACCATTTCCTACATTCTCTTAGTTAACTCTAAATTACCCCAGCAATGTTTCTTCTCTTCCTTCTCTGCAATGAAATCTGTTTCCTTAAAAGAAAATGAAGAGAATTACACGCTCACTTTATGTCTATAGCCTGTTTTTTCTTTCAGTTCAGAGCATATATTTTTTCTTTTTCATTTAGATAAAAAAGCCTCTGAAGGAACAGTTTGTTAGAAGGATCAGTTAACTTTAGTATATTCATGCATCTGCATCCATACTTTAGGATACTCTAATGGAACAAAACTTGATATGAAATCCCAGTCTTACTCAAATAAACAGTGAAATCACCATCTCCTCGTTCCAAGAAAGTTTCAGCTTCTCTTGCCAGTTAAGCCTGGTTGTCTTGCCTCTGCTCCTCCTTCAAGTCTGACACTGTCTGCTGGAGCTGCAGGCTCTCAGCTCGCTGATGTGATTCCATATTCTACCATGTAGGTCTGGAGCCTCTTCTGCCTTGGGCAGGCTCAGAAGTTGTCAAGTAAGAAACAATCTCCTATCCCTCTTCCCAGACTTCTGAGAAGAGCATTTGCTGCGGGCATTTCGGGCGAGCGGGAGTCAGATTCAAATACTCACAGAGTTCAAGATCTGATCCGTTTATTGTACAAACCAGGTAGACTTTTATAAGGCATTCTATAAGCGTGCAATAATGTGGTTGGCTATTTTACAAGCGTATAATAATATGATTGGTTAACAATTGTTTACTGGGAAGATTTCTGTTTCTGCTTGATCTGGCATGTAGGCTCCTTTCTGCGGTTTCCCAGCTCCTCTTATCACGTCCCGTTGGCCTTGGTTTTGTGCAAACATCTGCAATTTGCTCCTTTTTCTTCATCCCACTGTTCTGGCCGTAACCTCGTCTTATTTCTTCAGTATTTTTCCACTTGCTTCAGAGTTCAGTATAATCATTCAATACAGCAAGAGCCCCAACACCTCCCCCTTTCTTTTTAAATACAGCATTAATACTGCGTTCCACACAGCTCTGAAAACATTGTAAAAGGCAAGGCACTAAAAGTAACAAAAGAATAACAAACAACAATATAGACAGACCTTGTTTCAATAAATCCCTCAACCACCCTCAATTCTTGTTGAGGTAAATAAATTGATACATTTAAACGGTAAATCAACTGTTGCAAAAAATACATATTTTTAACAAGTGTAGTATTCCACCAGGTACAGTTATCACTAAAGCCAAAATTCGTGTCATTATACTTCTTATCTAACCAACCCCAATATGATTGATTTATAGCCGTATAGTTTACTCCCAAAGGCTCAAAAGCTAGTTCAAAGCAGAAACGCATTTCTTGTAGGTGACATCTGAAGCACTTTTTTTCCTTTTTTTTTTTTCTTTTTTTTTTTTTCCTTTTTTTTTTTCTTTTTTTTTTCTTTTTTTTCTTTCTTTTTTTTTCTTTTTTCTTTCTTTTTTTTCTTTTTTCTTTCTTTTTTTTCTCTTTTTTTTTTTTCTTTCTTTTTTTTTTCTTTTTTCTTTTTTTTTCTTTTTTTTTTCTTTCTTTTTTTCTTTTTTCTTTCTTTTTTTTTTCTTTTTTTTTTTTCTCTTTTTTTTCTTTCTTTTTTTTTTTTCTTTTTTCTTTTTTTTTTTTTTCCTTTTTTTTTTTTTTTTTTTTTTTTTTTTTTTTTGGGGGGGGGGGGGAGGGGTTTGTAATCAAGTCCGTATTTTTCCTTGAGAAGCTTAAGCTGTTCCTCTTGTTTCAGGAGAGTTTCCAACTCTGATTTGTCGAATAGGTCCGTATTTCCCAAATAAATCATACATTTCCTCCGCTGTGATTTTATACGGCAGGTTCCGAATATAAAGGATCCGATTGACCTCTGGGGGCAGCCAGATGTTAGCTCGCTTGGCCGCTTGCATCGCCATGGCGCCGATCGGAGGGGGGGGGGGTGGAGGGGTGGAGGGGGGGTGCCGCCTTGGAGAGAAACCGCGGCCGGGACGGGGCCTGCCGGGCCGCACGCCGCCGCTCGCCGCTTGTTCCTTTTCAGGACACCAGGGTGGTAATTGCGCGACCATACCCCGTACAGCTCGATACGTGCGAGCCAAAGTCTTTACCCCCTTAGTCCCAACTTGCACAGATTCCCATAAGTCCTCTCCTACTTTCTTCCATGTTTCATTATTATATACATCTTGCGTAGAAGCAAGGTAACCACGGCGGCGACTCCAACATAGCAGATCAACTACTGCCTGCCGTGAGACTGGCGTTTCAGTTTTTTCTGCCAGTTTCATCAAACTGTCTACGATTGCTTTTTCCACCACTGATGCAGTGATTCCCATCCTGCTTAAATTTCCTGACTCACCGGTCAGCCGTGCACGTTCCGCCTTTCTTCGGGCGCCCAGCTCTCTCTCCGCTGGCAGCAGGATCCTCGCCGGCTCCGCAGCTTGTAACACGATCCTTAATGAATCTTCCTGACTTTTAACCGATCCTGTCGACCCTCATCGGATCACGTCGGGGGTCACCAGATGCTGCGGGCATTTCGGGCGAGCGGGAGTCAGATTCAAATACTCACAGAGTTCAAGATCTGATCCGTTTATTGTACAAACCAGGTAGACTTTTATAAGGCATTCTATAAGCGTGCAATAATGTGGTTGGCTATTTTACAAGCGTATAATAATATGATTGGTTAACAATTGTTTACTGGGAAGATTTCTGTTTCTGCTTGATCTGGCATGTAGGCTCCTTTCTGCGGTTTCCCAGCTCCTCTTATCACGTCCCGTTGGCCTTGGTTTTGTGCAAACATCTGCAATTTGCTCCTTTTTCTTCATCCCACTGTTCTGGCCGTAACCTCGTCTTATTTCTTCAGTATTTTTCCACTTGCTTCAGAGTTCAGTATAATCATTCAATACAGCAAGAGCCCCAACAAGCATTGACTCAAATGTGAACAAAGAAATGCTGTTCATCACATATTGTAACATGTAAGCCCAGAGGAAACAATGCATTTTGATAAGATATGAATCCGACAATTTATTTTAATATGTTCTAAAAAGAAATACTTCCATCTGCTCACAATATAAGCCAAACCAGACATAACTCATTATAAAACAGGTAGATGGAGATTTGAAGCAAAATGTACATGGAAGAACAAAGACCACAGATTTTTCTAAGGACTTATTTACGAATGAACAGTTAAAAATATGTCATACAGTTATTTCAATAAATCAGCGCAAATAATGCAGTTATTTTAATAAACTATTCAGCTGAGTCACATACTCAGGCATGACTCAAACAGCTTCTACTGAGCACAGCCATCAATGGAAAAAAAGTAGAAAGGTTCTTCATGAGTTCACTTAGCTTCCGATCTGAACCAAGATGACCATATTGTCCCTCGATTTGTTCTTTGGGCTTCTTTTTTGAAAGATATTTCAATTATTTTATGATGGATAAAACTGTCAACAAAATGCTTATTATATTTGTGAAATATTTAATTACCAATAAATTAACTGCAACACTTCCTACGAATATTTTTCTTGGTTTGTGGTATCTCAGAAAAGTGATATGTGTTAAGAAGCAATATGAAAAAGACAAAGATGGAAATTTTGAAATGAAAAGGTGAATATAATATTTGAAACAATCATTACTAAAAGGGAAAATTAATATGGATAACCCCTAACTAAAACCTGTTTTGAATCAATTATCTGTTCATTTTCTCACCTTTCTGTATGGCTATAGTAACAACCTCTTTAAATGCTAACGTATTTTGCATTATTTGCAACTCTGCAGAATATTCACGTAATATATCCTTGAAGTTTTACCAAAAGATCCTTATTTGACAGTACAAAACCAAGAGCTGGACTCCTTGGAAGCGTTTGAAATTTGTGACTACCAAGCCCACTTATTCATTGTTCACATAAACTAAACCTTAGCTTCATGAAATAAAGAAATATCCACAAAAGATGGTAGTTATTTTATATATGTTCTCTCCAACATAATGCAACAGCCTGTAATCGTAAGTGAATGTGGAGACAACAGAGACCAAGTTGCATACCACCTACGCTTCCTTATTTATACTTAATCATAGCTGGATTCTACCACTGACGAATGAGAAATTTGACAAGATAAAGGCTGGACGAACAACGGTGGAACTCTAGTGTCTACTGGCAGTTTTTTGAGAAGCCAAATGTTGTCTTTTCCTTTGTCCTGTACTTCAAACCCCTCTGAAATTACAGCATTTTAGCCCACTAGCCTCCGAAGATGCATCTATTTGCATCGCCTGGCACATTTTTCTATGAGATTCAAATTACACTGAACTTAGTGTAAATGTGGGCAACCAATGAGATTAGTGGTTCATTTGTGGCTCTGAAGACTGATTTTACTGGTCTATTGTGGTTTTGTCCTGCTCAGCTTTCCTCGCCTTTCTTTAGCCTTCTGGCGGTGGCATTATTTTTGAAGTTGCTAGAATTCTTTTCCCACTGCGACCCAAGTAATATGCATTATTTCCAAATTTAAATGAATTTGTTAAAAGATACAAGGGGAGTTTCTGTTAGCGTTCATTAAGCTTCTAATATCTTGTGGGATCATATGAGAGCAATACATTACTTATCATCGACTTGGATCTTGACTTTCTTTGCTCACTGTCTACAGGAGCTGAAATAACAGTGAACTGTGCTGTGTTTTCCTCTCTAATTAGATTACAATTTACATTTTATTATTTGATTTTTTCCACCAAAGTTATAAAAAGAATAAAATCAGTGCTACGGTTATTATTCTTAATCTCATGGTAATAAAGCACGCTTCCTTCTGGCTACGGTATTTTTCAGTGTCAGGGCAATATCTTTTGGCAGTCCTCACTCAGTTGGGTTGCCTTTGTGCTACTGTATACAGCATTCACTAAAGGTGGCTTTCTCTTTTCTTTTTTTTTTTTTTTTTTTTTTTTTTTAGGAGAACCTTTACGTCTCAAAGCTTAAGTTGACAATACTCAGCATATTCATGATTTCTCTGACTTTCTAATTGTCCAAGAAATATAATTGCAGCTGAGAAACAAAGATCAGGTTTTAAATCATAGTTCATCACTAAAAGACTTAATTTAAGCACACAGATAAAGCATCCAGATTCTCAAATCTATGAATATGATTAATAATTTCTATTAATATGTTATCCCATAAGCAGGCTCATTAACCAGTTCACAGCACCAATTCACACACTGACTCCAGGTATTTCTATCCCTTTATTCTAGTTCATGCAAAGTAGGGAGCTAGGGGGTCACCCACAAATGCCTAGCTCCCTGACTGTTAAAATTTTACAGTATTTATACAATTCTCTAAGCAGACATCAGCCTTCATTGGTTAGAATTACCCAATTCCTTCATTAGTACTCAGTTTCCTATATGTCAAGTAATTCTTTCCTTTCTCATATGAATGAGTTCACACGCTCAGTCTCAAATTCTTTTGGGGTCTGGGGGGTTTCTTGGGTCAGCGATCGATGAGTCTGGTTGTGATCTCCTCTGCTGCAATTACCTTTCCCCTAGTTTTTGCTAATCCTGTTCCTTATGAATGGACTGACTGGAAGTCATCTTGTGAGGGTGTTCCTTTTGAAGTTACTCTTTTGGACAAAGAATGTATCAGTGCTTAATGAAGTGCTTAGCTTGCTTAATCAATCCCTTAATCATTTGATGACAAATATTCTAAGAAATTTAGAAATGTCATGAACTGGACACTCATATTTTAGGATCTGATGGAAATTTTCCTTTGAGAAGAGAAAAGCGTTATGTTGCACATTGCTTTTTGCTCTTTGAAATTGCCTCTTGCTGTTGGTGCTGAATAGCCCAATTGTCACCAGAACCTCGAGGCCTGAGGCAGTCACCTGAAAGTGAAACAGCTACTCAGCAGAACCAACCACCTTACAAACTAACTTGGAGAATATGACATTTTATATGTCCATTTGGCCCTTTGGCAATCAATTTTCCGATACTGAGTGTCTTCTTCTCATCTAGCATTCCATTTCCTCTCAGAACCTGTAGCTGAGACCTTTCATTTCGGCTCTGGAGGAAGTCTGAGTAATGTGTAGTGTTGCACATATACCCCAGGCAGGGGAAAAAAACCCAAATGTATTCTAGGCAAACATTTCTGGGGAGTCTCCAGCCAAAGACAGCAATCATTTCTCTGACATAACTCTTCCTTAAGACCTCACTGGAATTAATGCTCCAATGGGTGATTAAATCCTTTTGTTACTTCCTTGTACAACATACGTCTTCTATCAGCACAGTGTTGCAAAAATTAAGAACATCACAGCTTGTTCTCTCAAAACTCAGCATTTTCCCAAACACAGATACACCAAAGGCTATACATAGCAGCAGAATCTAACAGTCCTTCTGATCATAGCTCTGTGGAACACAGTTTCAAAAGGGGTGCACAAAGGTATAAAAAAATTTATGTGTATGTGTCATAGCATGGCTTAAAAACTCTGCAAGCTATGGCACTGCAGCAGTACAGGATATTTGATGTATTTTTAATAGGGCTTTAAAATAAAGCTTGTATCCTGGATCAGGCAAGAAAGAGAATAAAGTTGGATATGTATTGTTATTCTAATTAAGCATTCTTTGTTAATTAGCATTGAAATTAAATTGCATGTTCAAATCATGGAATAATTATGTGGTACATTTTCTAAGCACTGTCAAAAAAATTCACTTTGATGAGAAAGCCAGCAGAAAGAAAATTCTATTTTCATTGGGTACTTTTTACTGTTTACTGCTAAAAATAAAAGATGGGTTTGGCTAGGAAAACCTTTAAGAGTTGTTTTTACTCTGTATAAATGGCAAAGTTGTAAAATTTCTAAAAAAAAAAAATAAACCACAAAACTGTTAGATTTGTATAAGCAAAAATTGCATTAAATTTGATAGTTACACAGCGCTCTGAATCTGTCATCTTAAAACATATTCATTCCTGCTTTTAAAATTGATACCCAAGTAGAAGTGGACACATTTTAGAATAGTAGAAAAAATGCAAGTTTCACTGATCTGATGAGACTATCAGGGCAAAAGGAAAAAGGTCAGTATTTGTATTTGTTGAACAACTGCAAAGTCCTTTTGTTTATAAATTTGGCATACTGAAAAATTATGTCAACACATTCAACCCTTTGTCACTCTTGTGAACTCTATGTCTTTTTGACCCTGGCTGAGAAATGACTAGCAATGTGGAAAATGTTTTTGGCCTCAGTGGGCCTCAAGAATACATTTGAAGTCAAACAGGTACCATAGGTTTGACTGAGGTGAAGGGTTGTTCATTGTTTAAAGCTTTTGACACATGAATTTACAAATAGATGACACCCTAGAACTAGCTCACGATCTCTTCATTACACATGTTCCTTTGGTGATTTGGCTGCTGTATATTTCACTAATGTATTCAGTGACATAATTCGTCTGCAAATGAGATGCCCTTTTCAATTACATTTCTGAGGAAAAAAAATGTTTTCTAGCCAAATTTTTGACAGTACTTGGGGAAGAGTGGGAACAGAAAGAATAAATTCTTGAAGAACTGAAAAAGGTTTCTTAGGGAGGGATTTTAGGGTTTTTTTTTTCATGTTGGCTCATTTAATTTTGGTGTGCTAGGTTAATACTATTCCTCCATATTACACTCCCTCAGTAACAATTACTTGAGTGTTTTTGTAATTAACTGCCACATTGCTTATAGCTGTATAGGCAAACTTTACTGTGATTAAAACCAAATTAATTACCACACAAATACTAGTAGGTTGGAATTTGCTTGCATGGGAGGGAAATCTTTTGCATTCCCTCAGGTATCTTAAATAGAAAAATCATAACCCCTCCCAGAGAAAGGGTTTTTAAAAGGCAGACTGAAACACAAAGAATTAAACTAACAGGTTTCTTTATGACTTAATTAGAATATTGGATGATATATGACAGGTCAATTTTGGCTAATTTGGCAGTTTCTAGACCATGAACCAAGCGAAGTTTCAAAGTAACCCTCTGTTACACCTCATCCACAAATGCACAGAGGTCACAATGGACACCCCTTCGTATCACACAGTGGTCAGGTAGCAGGACAAAACATGCACAGCTTCAGCCAAAAAGAAACATTAGTGCCCCAAATTCCTTTTCTCTTGGTGCAGTCATCACACCACTCCCAGGATGGTGCCACACTACCCTTTGCTTCAGTAATGTGATAGTGGAGCTAAAGAGTGATCATGGGTTCCTTTTGCTTTTGCAGTTATACCACACCTTGCATGGATTTTTCTGTCTTCTAAGGAAAGTATTCATCTGGATTACCACAATTTCACAATAGATGTTTTATTTGCCAGAAGCTGCCATCAGCAAAACAGAGTCCTTTCTTGACACCAGAACCAGGAAGCAGATTATGGTGCACAGCCTGTGTTCAGGCAGGAAGACAACCATCATGGTGTACTTGAAAGTTTTCAGAAGCAAAACCTTATAATTGCTTCCTTCTGCAAAAGGACTGATTCAAAGTTATTCCCTTGTAATCTATGCTTGGTAAAGAAGGATTTTTGTCACTACCTTTCCAAGTGTCTGAATATGTAAGCAGATGAGAATTAATTTTACAACATGGGTTATTAAAGTGGAGTCTGACATTAAGGCAAGTGTCAGAGGACTTGCACATAGAAGTAGACCAGTTGCACTTTCTAAATACATGAATAATGTAAAAAAACAATTCTTGCTTTCACAGACACTGTACAGCATACGACAAAACACTTTTTTTTGCATTTAGCTTCAATGTGCATGTTTCATGTTTTCAATGGTACTTTTCTCTGGGGAAGCAGCAATTATGACAACTGATGACAATATCTAGAAGGTGCTTTATAATTATTGTGCTATAACTGCTTAAAAAAATAAATTAATCCAATAATATATAAATAAGCATTATCCTACAGATTAATCAGTGCTCTATGATCTGGAGTTCCTCAATCCAAACATAGCTTTCCCTGTGTAGCCAAGCTTTCTTAGGATCTACAGTCAAGACTCCAGTATTCCAGTATCAAAATAACACAGGTGACAGTGGCACTGTTTATATCACTGATAGGAATAACCACACTAGCTAACAGCTGCTATCTTTAATCTGTTATTGACATGTTTCGTAAAAGGACTTGTTTGAAATTCAGTTTGGCTGATTTAAAAAGAGGACACCAAGAGGAAACATTTTTAATGTCCTGCCAGAGCAACTGGTAAAATATGAATAAACGTAAACTGCACTTACAAGCTTCTTTCCTTCCTATGAAGCTTTATTAGTGTAGATGCAACAGAAGGGGCTATAGGAAGGTATTTCCCTGAAAGTATAATGCATGTCCATACTTGCTGCTCGTTTCCTATTTAAGGAAGTTGTTTATGGTGCAAGAAGGTTCTTTCTACTAGCTAGGAGCATTTTTATGCTAAGTTCAAACATCATGAACCAAAACAAAACCCCAAAACAACAACAACAAAAAAAAACCAAACACAAAAACAAAACAATTTATGCAGATTAGGAAGCCATATTCTGGAAACAGAGTGCAACTCAACAAAATCAGTCTTAAAGTTGTAACAAGTCAGTTTTGTTCTCTATTACTTTCTTATAATTTGATCTATGACATTTTCAGAATGACATCTGAAAAAGACATCAGGAATGTAAGGCACAGGGAGGCAGGGAAAAGGTTACATACTAACTGCACATATAAATATTATTTCTTACCATTTAGCAGGCTGATAAGCAGACACTTTCTAGTCAGCATTTCAGCAAGGGGCACTGATTAATTAGGAAATCTTTTGCCCTCTTGGACCTTGAATTAAAACACCTGACTCAGTTTTGTACATTCAAGGGAAAGTGATTCACATCACATGAAATGAAAGTTGTGTGGCATCTGTTCAAGAGTGAAATGAGTTACTGCACAGGATCAGACAGTCAAAGTGGGAAATGAGTTTGTCTACACACAGACATTCAGTTTGATGCAAAAAAAGACCAAAGTATGCAGTCATGGAAACGTAAGTTAATATTTCTGAAGTCTGTTTCAGAATGCATTTTGGATCTTCCAATACTTTGAAATCCATGGTGCACAGTATTCAAAACTTCAAATCTGAGTCATGAGAAGGGATAAAAAGTTCCTGACATGAAGGAGTGGGAATAAAATATGGAATCTAACAGAACAACAGGAAAAAACAGAAGAAAAAAAGTACAGATTTTTACATGGATCTTTATAGACTGTGTTATTAGCTGTCCTTACTGCATCTGTTTTTAATTCTCTGAAATCCAATTTCTGCATCAAGGAATTAGGTCAAAACCAGGATTTTTTGGAAACAATTTTACTGGGTGCCCACTCTACTAATTCTTCACAAGTTACTTATACTAGAATTTTATACAGAAGGAAAATGAAAAGGACAGGCAGCGAAATTACAGAATACAATAGAGTTTCAAGTTTTGTGATACCTGGGCCAAACACATGGCAAATTTTGAATGGCATTAGTTTGAGTACAAGTATCTGAAAGTGGATGAGAAATGACACATATGAATATAATTTGTCCTACAATAAGAAGAGATAAAAAACCAGAAATGGTGACACTGTAATAATATTACTGTGAAATATTAAAATTAGTAATTCTGTGCTATCATTTGGGAATCTGATGATCCTTTCCTACAGTCATATCCTATTCATGGTCATTTCGCCTATTACAGTCCACCTGCTGCCAAAAATCTCTGAGAGCAGGAAGCTATCCAAGACTTCACAGACTTCTTTCATATCCTCCCCCTAGCTGTCTGTGAAGAGGCCTTTCCTTCTACTCCGAGCTAAAGAAACAGACATGTACGGTGTTAATAATATGGATAGACCATGGTTGTAGAAGCAGGCATAATTAATTTATCCGTTTCCTTCATCAAGTTTCCTGAAAAATTCTAAAATTCTTTTTAGTCTGTTTGACACCTGAGCGTTGAATCAGAGCTTCATATATCTGCTAAATTCACAGTAGTAATGCTAGTATTGAATTGAAGACCAACAAATTCTTAGCTAATCTGCGTCTGTCAACAAGCTCTCAGGAGACAGATCCAGCCAGCAAACAGTCAAACATTTCCCTAAATGCACAGTGAGTTTTTATCTTAAGTAGGGTAATTATATCATCATTATAAATCAAATATTGCTCCTCTTGATCACACATAAATTAAGAAAGATTTCATTCTAGCTAAGGATTTGAAATACTTCTCCCTCCTCCACATGTCCATGTTTAACTTGAAAAATTAATAAAAAAATATATGGTAATGCTTTTGTATTGCTCTGCATTTTCCCACTGCTGGGGATAAGAGAGATAGCACAATGCAATAAGAGCTTTTATGTGATTTCTTCAATGGTGAAAATAGTGGTTTCAAGATAGAAAAGGTATTTTCAAGTAAACTGTAGCACAGAAAAGAGCAAACTACGCACTGAAGTCCCAGCATGTGATGCAACCATTGGTTTCTCCTTTCCAAGTAAAAGTATTTTAAATCATGTGAGTTCAGGATGTTATCTGATTAAATGAAATTAGATTTTAGTAATGATAATTCAATTTTCATTCTAATGTATAAAGGAAAGATTGAAGCAGGAGAGATAAAAGTGCTGAAGCTGAGGGAAGAATAGGAATTCCTTTTTCTCTCCAGCTTTACAGATCTTAAGTCAACCCTTTGAACATTTCAGAGACAATTCATTTCTGAAATGCTCAGTACTTTAAATCACATTGAAGCTTATTGCCTTTTTAACTTTAGGTTTTGTCACAGTATAAGATTCTTATATCATGCTCCTCTCTATGCTGCTATTGCTGCAGTTATCCTTAATCTGGGTTCCTCACCCCGTGTGCAAGAGCCAATCCACACACAGAGTCGAGATACTTTTTTGCAAGTCCCTGCAGAGGTGGGTGCTAGGCAGTAAATGCACAAAGCTAGCACATCCCTTAACACATGCGAAAACACTTTATACACTTTGAACAATTGTTGACAATTACGTTTAGTCACAATTCTTACGAGTCTCGTCTCCGTTTAAAGGTACAGTGCTCATTCTTTTCACCGCGCATGTTCTGTGGGGAGGGTGCTTTGTTAGTAGGGGAGGTTTTTTGCTCCAGGGTGGATCTTTTAGTATGCTAATTAGGATAGTTCACACAGTTCAAATAATTTTGTTTGGTCTCATTAGCCATTTGGTTTTCCTTGAGTTTACATTGTTACTTCCTAGCTTAACTTGTTTATGGTGTTTATGCCTTCTCCAAATTTAACTATTTGTAAGAACTAACTAACATCTTGGGTTTTGAATTCTTTCTTGTTTTTCGTTATAGCTATTTAAGTATTTCTTTTTAAAGTGACTAATTCTTATATCATTACTGGACAAAGTGCCTAAATACATGTCAGATACAAAACCACTGTATAACTGCTAAATTAAAGTTATAGTGTCGTACACACAGCACTAGTCCTGATTTGGCATGGGGTTGTTAAGTGGGTATGTAAGCAACGCTAAAGCTGAAATCAGACTTGGGATATTTATGCATCTTATAGTAAACATTTTCATTTTTAATGTCATTGTCATTTATTTTGTACTGCATGAGCTCCTAGTCCTAATGCTACAGTACTTGCCTTTTAAGATGGAAAAAAATGTGCCAACTGAAAAGGAGATGAAAAAAAATTCATTTAGAATGTTTTGGGAGGTTGGAGAATTTAATTTAGAATACTGTCAATAGCTGCACTGTCAGAAGCTGGGAGCCCTTTAGCCTGGTCACCATATTTCAGAGAATTCTTAGGAAAGGACTTAATTTATTATGGGCAAACAGTGAAGATATATACTTGTAATTATGTGTGTGCATATATGTATGTGTGTATATTTACACTATAAATATAAATTAGCAAGACAAGCTCTCCAAATTTATTGAGGACAATAGAAATCTCTCTCGTGAGACTGAAATGGTTTCTATTCACTCGTTACAGTCTAACAGAAGGTAGAAAGCCACTTATCAGCCTTAGAAATTGAGCTGGTTATTAGTCAAGCAGTTTCAAAGCAATTCAAAGGCACTAATTTCATTCTCCCCACCCCTACACCCCAATGCTCTCATTCCAACACTCCAGGATCACAGCCACTCACACCCACTTCTCAACTCTTATCTACTTCACACCACTCCTCCACACCAAACCAAGTAATGGCACCCTCCACTACCCTAGTAAACCAGGTATATCATAGCAATCACTTCAATAAAATCACACAGGCATAAACTCCACAATGTGCTGTGAAAAAAAGCAGTGTGTAAACCCCTAAGATAGTACCTGTACAGGAGTGAGATGCTTAATATTCAATGGAAAGTAACAATAGAAATAAACTACCCACACAGCCCCTTTTTAGAAGACAATACACAGTAGTACAATACATTAATTCAACTCCCAAGTAAGGATAGCTTGGCAAGTAACCTGAAATTAACCCCTCACTGTTTGCCAGAAGTCAGTCCTCAGCAGCAAAAACTAAGTGGTTTTTTTTGCTACATTAGACCACTATCTACCATATAAAGAAAATAAAACCCTCAATCAAGTGAAAAATCTGAATCCAAGGTGATTTCCCCATCAGTATATCCCTGTCCAGTGAACTTAGTGCATCTCCAAAGAAACAGAGACATAAAACCCAGCAGGATCTGGGCCCTAGGGGCCTGTTTTATGTCAGTCCTGGGGAGAAAAAAAAAAAGTCAATAAGAACACCTTTCTCAAAACCGTAGGGACAAGTTAAAGAAAACGTTCTGCTTCCACTGTTCCCTCCCAACAAAAGAAGTGCTCATATAAACACCCAGACATTAAAAAGGCAAGTATCAAATCTGTGCCAGTTCTATAAGTTTCTGACATTTCTTGTCTGATAAACATCCACAACCATGCCACAGAGCACTGGAAATTTTTCACACTGTAATGAGAAGTTTTAAAGGCTCTCCCAAAGTCTGGTTTTTTGTTTACTTTCTCACATACAAGCATGCCACCTCTTTTTCTCCTTCCTCAATGTAATTGTTTCTTTTCAAGTGAAATTATTTTCATAGCTTTCTGAAGCTATGACAGAACAGAACGAACTGCTGTTTGATTTCCCACAAATCCTACATGTGGCCTTGGCATTTTGAGAGGAACCTGAGAAACACAGAGTGACAGTAGTGGCCTGCCTCATTGTTCTTCAGGGGAGATACTGTACAGACCTAATGCAACATGACTTTCTATGGTGCCTGTTTTGCTTGGCATGTCAGAGAGAAGTGCCTGGGTTTGTCCATTCACTCCTTGCCTCCCTGCATGACTATGTGTCATACCTCTTATCCAGATCCTGCAATGCTCGGTTTGTTTTCCTTGTAAGTACTTGGTTTTGTAGCATGTCATTCTGAGATAGTGTCAATTTAAAAAAATAAGGTTAGGTTTCAAGGTGTTGGAGAAATCTTTAAAACACTAAAGGCTTTAAAAATATAAAAGAAATAAGAAGAAAGCCATATTTATAATTTGTTCAAAAATATTTCAAATGTTTGGGCCTACTATGATTTATCTAGAGGAATAGCAGCAGCTTTGCAGATATACTATAAATATTGCTAGCTGTCACAGGAAAATAAGGAGGTGACTTATTTCTCCTCAACCCCTTAACAAAGGCATATTACATAGGCTACACACTCTGGCTCCAGGGAAGTTAATACAGCACTTCGGTTTTTTGAAACTGAAAAACAGAAATCTGAGTGAGGTTCTTTCAGGTTTTTTCTTTTCGTATTGTGAAATGTTTGCATTCACTGATGTTACAGGGCAGTAAACATTGTTCATGCATTAGCAGCAAATGATCAAATAATTTCACAGCTATTCAGTATGAATAAATATTTTCTTCTAATTATACCACGTGAATTAAATACAACTGATCCTGATCTTCTAGAGGTTCTCTCATGCAAATACAAAGTTTGTCTTTCTCAAAGATTAAGGAAACCCCTAGATGAGACTTTTTAATGCTATATAGGTGGATATTTGTGATTTATGATAGGTTATCATATAATTGCCATAGAACTATACATGGTATTTACTTGAATAGCTGAGGAGTTTGCTATTATTGAAATGACTACAGCGGTTCCATAACAAACCACTGGTCTGATCTTCTAGTAGTTTGGTATCTCAAGTTGATTTGCACCAATAAAGTGAAGGAAAACCAGACAGCATCTAGCGAGATGAAAACGCATCACTAAGCCTTGAAATTTTACCACCTGTCATGATGTTCTTATGTTCCTTCATCTTGAGCTTGTTTTAGACACAGACACACCCCAGCTCTCACTCCTGGACTTTTCCATATCCATGACTAAAAGTAAAAAGTACCGATTATGAAGAAAGATCTTTTAGGCTACCCTCACTCAGTGAAGTGGCTTGAACGTTTCTGAAAGTTAAATAATGGTTAAGTCCCAAATCTTTACACCATTTAGTGTGAGTAGGATGGGAGGTTGTGACACACCGCCTTTTACCAGTGATATCACCTTCTTTTCCACGAAATCTATAAATAATTAACATAAGTCATCACTGTATTTAGAGACTTGTCTTGCTCCACTTCCATTCCTACTGAGTCCACTCAGAGAAAGGATGAGCCTTCAAAACATGTCCCTTCTGGCTGCAATAAAAAGGGCGCAAAGGTTTGGAAAAAGGCATTAAAGTTTGACAGCATTAGACATTATGCACTGCACTACAAAGCAAAGAGAAGCTGGCAAGTGGTCTATTGTCGTGCATTGAGTTTTGTACACTTAGATAAATTGTAAATGGCACAGGATATTTAGGTGCATTGAATTATAGTGAGACATTCCAATGTTCTGTAATTAAAGGAGTTATTTTGACCCTTCAGCAAGTGGAGTATGGGAAAAGAATCACGCTGTGCCATTCTATATGAATTTAACAGACAGTGACAGAAAGTCTAAACAGTGGCTAGCAAGTAGAAGCCAGCCTTTAATAATGTCACTCATTCTAAACTATGAAAAACTGGTTTCTTTACTTCTCCTATATTGAATAACACACAAAAGTGGATCAATGCAACAAATCAAACAGGAACTTTTGAGAAGCAGGCTTCCCACACATACTCAAGGTAGGGGTTTTTTACCCATGTAATTGATGTTACTGTTAGATGAATAAAAACCACACAAAAAAAAAAAAAAGGAAAGAGTTAATATGTCAAGTAGACAATTTGACTGGATCCTGTCACAGTGATTCTAATGGTGGAGCTTAATACTTGTGTATCTCTTATAAATGCCTTCAGCTGTCACTCAGCATTATCTGTTATGAAAACATACTCTGCATTTCACACCTGTAACAGCAGATTATTAACACTAGAACACCTTTGTGTAATCACTTAAAAGTCT
This sequence comes from Falco cherrug, assembly GCF_023634085.1. NCBI lineage: Eukaryota > Metazoa > Chordata > Aves > Falconiformes > Falconidae > Falco > Falco cherrug. The sequence continues at coordinate 46,229,647 of NC_073705.1, forward strand.
GCACCTCAATTTGTGTTACAATAAAGCTACACTTTTATCACATGAATAAATTAGTCAACAAATCACAAATTTGAGATAAATCCACAACTGATGCAAAATATCCTTACATTCAGTCTAAGGAGAAGCTGCAGTTGATTACCAGAGACATACCTCATCTAGAATAGCAGACTTTATGAAGGTCTCTGTTTTCCCATCCACAATCCTTACAACACAACAATACTGTATGCAATAAGCATTACACAACCTTGTAGAAAATATGATTTTTCATAGTATTCTTTACCCTTTCAGTGAAAAAAAAATAATTTAGAAGTGTTAAGAGCTTATATTTTGTAGCTTTAGTCATTGCTAAAATTCATATGAACATAATTTATCTCTATGAACCTTGCTCCCATAGTATGCACAGACTAGCTGGTACAATACAAGCTCTTCAAGAATCTTGGATAAAAGATGTTCTAAGCATTATAAGAGTAAATTGGCCAAGTATTACTCCTTTTCTGGATGCAAAAAGTGTTGAAGGCCCATACAGTCATGTGCTCCAACTCTGAACCATTTAGACCAAGCCTAGGCTCAGAACTCCTCACACATACAAAGTTCTCATTTCTCCACTATAAGTAGTTTTCTTATGAACCAGCAAGTTACACAGTTAGATGGCTTTCTCCACGTATGGACCAATGCAGGTATAGATTCAGTGTAGGATCAGTAGGTACGTAGCAAAAGACTGAAGAACAATTATTATAGTTTTTTAATACACATTGCTCAATTGACTTTATGGGGGTTTTGCCTGAATGTGAACCCATATCTTGCCATTACTCATTACGTGTACCACTTATGGAAAGTCATACCTTTTACTTCATAAGTTAGTGCAGGGAAGAAACATGAAATATCATATGGATTGTGAGGTTGCTAATCTAGAAAGAAAAAATTGCCAGAGATTGTTAGACCCTCATGCAGCAGTATGTGTTGACCCTAAAAAAAACATGATTGATGTTGGCAGTAAAAAAAATACTTATTCTGCACAACTTATTAATTACACAGTGGTGCAAACCAATAATTCTATATGGCTTAAATAACTCTGTAATTCTGTTGCTAAGTAGGAAAGCCATTCATAAATAATACAAGTTGTTAAAAGTCCATAATTACTTATTTGCAAACTGGATAATGGACCCAAACAAGGTGCTATTATATATATTCAACTACCCCAGTTCTATTACAAAATGGACTCTCTCATCTCTTCTTTGCAGTTTATTTTTTTGAGCATTAATGGCACAAAAGGCAATGATTTCAACTCACATTTAATTTTAAAAATGAAAATAAATTCAGAGGCAAGAATAAAAGTGTAAAATGACGTATACTGTTAGATGTTATTCTTCTCATAATGACATAAGTACGTTGCTTGGCTTTATATTTTTATATTTATTATTTTTTAGTTTGAGCTTAGATCTTTCAAGCCATTTATCTATAGGATGGATTGTTTCTTTAGGGTGTCACCTGACCGATTATGAATCATATAAAATCATACCTTAGATCTTAACCACGAGACCCCTCTGGTGAGGGAGGAGAGTTTGGTTTTTTTGTCAGATAGATCAAAATCCTGTTGTGTACTTAAGCACATCCATAAAAATGGCTATCATCTGGTACTGAAACATTTATCCTTCTTTCCGGTTAGTTTCAGGGTAACAGACTCAGGTAATAGCTTTTGAGTAAAAGGTCTGGGCTAATACAATTTGGGTAGATTTAAAACCACATCCCATAAAAATAACCACTGGAAAACTGATTTGTCATTGTTCCTGATTCAAGTCATGCAAACAATTAGTCTTGTAGGATGTGTCAACCTTTGTTACAACCTTGATTTCTTTCATAAAAGAGAAAGTAACTTGTCATTGTATTAAAAGTTAATGGACTCTTAAAATATCTCTTTAGTTTGCTATGCAATTTTCTAAAATTTAGGCCAACGAGAGCACAAATCATCCTAGCCTGTATTGCATTATCGCCTTTAAATATATATAATTATATTCTCAGTTAATTAAAATATTAATTTCATACGTTTTGTAGTACTTCTCAAAAGAGCTTTGATTAAACAACAATGAATGGTTGGAAGAAAACTTGAAGGTGACACTGAATTTAGCTACCACAGAGATGAGGGACTAAGAAAGGGGGAAAAAAAGTCAGGGTTCCAATGATTTATGGATGGCAGCTGACAAAGATTTAAAGAGCCAAGCTTCTTGGTGACTGATACTCCTGCAACTGGCAGCAGCAACCAGCAGTTGTCGTCAGTCTAAAATCTCACATGCCCCATGGCAGTAACAGCAGCAGCTTAACAGAAACAGTGGCAAGGCCCACTTCTCAAAACGGACAACTAGGCAAAACAGACAGGGGTACCATTGCTGTTTTGTTTCCAGAAGTAATGTGCTACCTCAGACAGCTGCTTCATTCCTGCTGGGTAGGAAGGAATGGCTTCAGAACAGGTGAATCTGTTTCTGGATAAAAACTGCCAGATGAATGGCTCTAGAATATGAATTCTTCATACATCTCAGGACAGGTATGGCATGTACAGTGGAAGTACAAGCTCCCTAAATGTGTTGTGCTTGAAATGGAACCATGGAGAATCTTGATTCTGCAAGTCTAATAGTTCTTAGTCCAATCCCTTGTGCAGCTGTCAGCTGTTATGACTTGGTAGATTTTACAATGGCTCGAACAGCTACTTCTGCATTGCATTCATGCATGTCCTCAAGACAGGAGACCAATGACCCTCTATAAATGTACATATAAAAAAACTACCATCATGACAAATGTGCAAAACAAGTAAAAAACCCACAAATTATCTCTGGTCTTTATTCCACAGTATTTATTTCATGCTGCTGAAAGTCTTATATCTGTAATACAAAAATACCATACAAGATTAAGTGATTCAAGTTAAGTTACCTGGCAAGGCTCTGTTCAGAAACAGGAAAACAACGTCGAGTTCCTGATTCGCACTTAACTGAATAGACTTCCAGATTACTATAGATTCAGGTGTCCGGTATGCTAGGCTACCTTATTCAACCTCTAGATAAGCACATTTTATCTTGAGGAACTAATATTACAGATAATATGTATGAGAAATAGAAAAGTTCAAAGTTACATTTCTCGGCAGAATTAATTCTTACTTATTGTATTTACTGTTTCCTCTAAATATTTGTGTAAAACATTAGAAGTGCACTTCATAAATTACTTCAGTAACATTACATTCAAGGCTAACCATCCAAAAGGAATAACGCACAACAGAAAGTTATGCAGCCTCCAGGACTGAATATAGCCTTTCTGCATCTGGCTGTACATGAATTGCTTGCAACACCTCTCATTTAAGCTTGCATTCGTGTCTTTGTTAGGTTTTCATGTCAAAATATTGATGTTATTTTAAAATATCATTGTCCTGAGGGTGCATAATGCACAAAATTAAAAGGCCGATAATGACTTCCAGCAACACTAACAGCCCTGGAGAATCAGGCTGATGACCTCCTATGTCTGCTTAAACTTGCACCAAGAGAATACCAAATGTTACAGTGGGCATCAGTAATTAGAGAGTACTCACTGGGTCATGGACCATGAACTCTTCACCCAGGTGAAGTACAGAGTCTTTGCAAGCAACTACACAAAGTGAAAGGGAGCAAAGAAGGGCTATAACCTCTGATGTAGCAATTACAGAGTGATCATGATATTATATTTTGCTTTGCATCAGTCTTATTCCACTAGCCTTGGAAAGTGGTAGCTGACCACCTTTCTGATTGCCATGTATAACCTGGACTCACGCATCTACCCCCAAAGAATATAAGGCCACTAATTTTGAAAGCTCAAAGGCTCCCTCCATAACGGAAAAGCAACTAGAAGAGTAATTTTACTGGCTATCGTTCTTGTTGGATTATCTTATGCATTGAAGCCCAACATTACTCTGTTTAGACTGACAAGGCAACTTGTGATTAGATAGTAAATTTACTGTTTGAATAGGCTGAGCATCAGAATAGCAGAAAATGCCATTGACTGCAGTTCTAAATTCCAATAAAGTCTGGCATGCTCCACTGCCTATGAGCATCTCTGAAGTAAAGCACTGTAGTTAAGCTTTCACCTTGCATGCTGGTCTAGAATTCATAGAAGGAAGAGGAAAGAAATCATCATAAGAAGCCCTAGTTATTGTTCAGACTGTTACTGCTTTGCTCTTGGCGAGACAACATATTTAGATTTTTCTCAGTATTCACTTTTTCACTCCGCTTCCCTCTGCTGACCTCCTCTCTTTTAAAAGTATCATGTGCTGTGCAGTCTAGGAAACACAGTACCAGATGAAAATTTGTTTGGGTAAGAGGTTCAATGTCTTCCAAGTGAAACAAGCATAGTAGCAAGCAATCGCAGCATACAAAACACCCTATTGCAGCAATTATAGAACAGTAAGGCTCTCTAGATATAATTTAGGTTATTTATTATGCACTGTTGGTAGTCATTGGAGAAGACAGTCATATAAACAGAATTATTTTATCGCATTAAAATGCTAAGTAAGTGTGCATTTATTGTTCACTTTTTCCTATCTGGTGGCACAGTGGGGCCTGATGACCTGATACTGTCTTCAGACTGATAAGGGGTGTCCTTCATTGACTTCTGATTTAAACACAGAAATCTTGCTTCTGTTTCCATGGACAAGCCAGGAAGTCAACAATAATTCCCTTCAAATGTCAACCTACCACTATTTTAACTTCATTGAACTACATTGTAGTCTGAAATGAGAACAGTTATGCAAAGTCACTGCTCATTAAGATCAGATCGAAAAATATAATTTTCTCAGTTATATTAAAAAAAGTTAACATTGAAATTAACTGACGGGAACTGTAGATGCCCCATGACAAGCACCTACAATTATGCGGTGCATAAATTATACAGCTGAATACAGAAAACTCTGACATATCTTCTTCCATGTCCCTTTCTTTTTCCAAGGTGATTATACTGTATTTCCCTCTGTTCTGGGTTAGTAACTGGTTAGCAAAATATGTTGGGTCCTGATACAAGGATGGCAAAATATAATCTCAAAGTTAGAAGTTTGCATTTTAGAGTTACTTCACTTTCATTCAGGCTTCAGTTTCCAGACATCCAATTTCAGCAAGTCATTCTCCACTAAACAGCCTTTTCCTACAAAGTACTTTTTCTTTTTTTTAATACTCATACACTGTAACAAATGGCATCTTTCAGTCTTCGCCAGTGGTCAGCTAATTGGGCTGACCTCTTTTGTGTCTGTGTATAAAAATCTCCAATGCATATACACAGGGGTTTTGTTTCTTTTTTGCACTGTCAGATTTTCTACATCCTTTTGAAGAACATGATTACTGGAACTTCACACAGAATTTCAGTATCGCCCTTACCTGTGGCAAAGGGAGATGAAAGTCCTTCCCTTCTCACCAATCTCCACTGTAAACAGCCAAGGACTCTGCTAAACCTCTTTCCATAGCTTTGTCTTGAAAGCTCATTTTTGTCTATCCACCCTTACGTCCATGTTTATTATAAAACTCACCTTTTTATAGAAAATAGAAAGACTCATATGGAGTCAATATTCACCATCCAGACTTAATAAACTGATCAAGGGATTCTTCCAATCAGGGACAGACTAATCCAGTGTAGTTTAGGTAATTACCGATCAAAAGGGCAGAAGTTAAGAGCACTTAATATCCGCCAGTAATTTCTTTTTAGCACCATAAAATACTGTTAGCAGCCATGTCTTGTAAAAGTCAACATGTTAATAAAGCCAGGGAAGGAGGAGGAAGGGAAGAATGAAGGAAATGCTCTGCCACGAGACTGTGAAAAAACCAGCTTTCCTACTTAAACTTATGTTTACACAAAGTTTTTTCATTGTGTCTGACCAAAACAGAACTTTGGGGGTTTCTACCAAAAGAGCTGAGAACTGGTTGCACTGGGCAGAAAAGCTGTGCCAGTAAAGACAGGAACTCATGAGTGAAGTAAACAGCTTGGATAACATATTTCCTTGTAGAACAAAGGAAAACGAGTACCATATAGTAACAGCAACCATATTTGCTCATTACCTCTTTCTGAGACAAACTGACATAGTGTAACTTGGAGAGACCAAGGGTAAGTGTGTCTTGAATACTTTCAGTGATAGTTATTTAAAACACAACACCAGCATTTCATAGCTTGATATAGCCTGTTGAATTCATCCAGAAAATTACTCTGTAAGAGATGAAGAAACAGCATCAGCTATCTTTTTGTATTTCTCTTGTTCTATATTCTTCTGACAAAATTAGAATAGCAAGAAGGTTTCAGTATTCCTGCCTCTATATTTGTCCCCCAAATCTGTCACCTCTTTTACTTAGTGTTCTCTAAATAAAGAAGCATAGGTTAGCTCCATTTCATGACCCGTCACATGTTGGTGTCCAAGTTTCAAGAATTTAAGCCTTAATTTGAGTTCAGGGTGGAATCATTTAATGTTTAAGTAGACCTCAACAGCTGAGTACTATGAACCAGGGGAAGCGGTAGGGAAATGTACTTCATCTACAGTGCTGTTGAATTGCTGTTAAAGGTTAAAACGACTAAAGCACAACAGCAACCTGAAAAATATTCTTCCTTTTTCTCAGAGTAATTATTGTAAGAACACCCTTTTCTGAAACTTCCTAGCCAGTCATATTAATTCTACTGCTAGAGCTAGTTGTCCAGATCTGCTACTTGTGTGCTTCTTCAGTAGCATGGACAGTTTGTGCTGTATGTAGTATCTATGAGGGTCATTTCCGTATCATCTTACCTGCTGTCTTTCAATCAAATGGTTTTGCGGCTGCTGTACTAAGATCAACAGAGCACTTCACTGAGCTGCTGAATACATAAATAAGTAGTGTCACATTTGAGCCTGCCAACTTTTTAGTCCCTCCAAGTTCCTTAGATGGTTGATAGCACAATAAATAGGGCCTGGAGTGGAGTAATATTTTGCCATTTAACAAGTTATGTGGTTGTGAAAAAATAAATAGCAACGATACTAAATTAATCTTATTTACAAACAAGGGATGATCAAGTCAGATAGCCTTTTATTATTCTGACACAACTAAACAACTTCATTCTGGCAGGCTCCATTTTGTGACTAGAAAATGGTGAAATGTTTTTTTCCATATTTTTGCTTATTTCCCTTTCATTTCTTATTCTCCAAACAGCCTAAATATCTGTCAACTTATTCATCAGATAAGGAAGAATAAGAGAACTGTCTAAGCTTAAGCACTCATGGATCTTCAAATGTCCTCAGCAGTCAAAAGGAGAGGCAGTTTTTGTGAAACTTCTTCCCCTGTGGTAGGAGGGCCAACAGATACCTCTGTCAGGCATCACCCTTTTCTCAGTTCTTTGAATACAGTTGCAAAGTGCACATCAGCAAGTACAGGCTGGACATGAGAAAAACATTTTCATAAGAGCATGGCACAGCACCAGAAGAGATGACCAAAGAGGCTGAGATATCTCTAGCTTTAGAGGTTTTTTGGAACTCAGCTAGACAAAGCCTCAACTGGCCTGATCTACTGTTGGCCAAAGTCCTATTTGGAGCAGAAATTTGGACTTTGTGATCACTACAAGTCACTCCCAGCCAAAATTTCTATGATTCTGTGCAACTGCAGGTAAACCACAGGTCCAAGAGAAATTCCTCCTTTGTCACATTCCCAAACGTTGGCTCAGACAGCTGTAGTGAAGCTGTAGTTTTCTGGAATAACCCAGACAGTATATTTAATCTACCAATTTGTGCCTCAGTTTCTCTGTGTGCAAACGGATTAATTTATTGCCAAAGAGTAGCTGTCAGGATGACACAGCTGAAGAGTGTGAAGTGCTTTTATACCTTGACACTTCTTTCTAAAAGGAATTTGAAATCTCAGCCCACATACGAAACAGTGCTGCTATTGCCATTACTTTCTAATTGCTTGGAGGAAAAAAAATACCATAAACAGAAGTATTTGAAGGTGGTGAACACCCTTTCCTCACTGACCATGCTAATACAGGAAAATGCAATTCCTTTTGTGAGGCTGGCAAACATCTCAGCATACTCACACAACTTGCCAAATTCCTGAGGCAAGCATTGCACATACAAACATGTCCCAACACATATTTTCATGAAAGAATTTTCTTAAAAGACAAAATGAACCAAACCATAAACCAAAACAAATTGACAGAAATTGGACAGTGTAATTTGTTTTGAATTACCCCTTATTTATAGCTGTTACAGCCTGTTTGCTAATTTACAAGCAGAAAACATATAAGACAAAAGAGGTGTAAGTTGCTTTGGATTGTTCAAAACCAGAGAGCAAATATGTCCTTGAACTATGAAGAGGCATAAGCAGAGCAGTTACTCTGCTGGAAGACTGACTGAAAGGGAATTGCAATAAATAAAGCACTGTGCTTATGAGGAGGACGTCTTGCAATTGCAAGGTCAACATGAGACAGAGCACAGGATGACAAAAATGGACAGTTTAAAACATTTTCATATCGTGTCCAGCAAACTGGGATTGCCATAGAACAGATGTAGTTTGCAACAAGTGACAGAATTAGAAGAGGCTTGCTGCAATGACAGCCTTCACTAGTAAAATAAAGTAGGCAAACTACTACATTCTTTACACACCTGTAGTATCACTATTGTTTGTGTCAAGCAATTCTTGTGTCCTTGCAAAAATACATTGTAAGCTTGTCTGGGCAGGGAACATGTGTTTATGTACATGTTGATAAAGACACCCTGAATGACCTCTCCTTGGCAGCCAGGCTAATGTTTTTTGTAAAACTAAGAACAAAATAATCTGTATGCATCCAGATGGCAATGTCATGTAAGCAATTCTCCAGAGCAGAAACTAAACTCCACAGGGTACAAGATACACAGCTGTGCATTATGAGAGTGTTGATGTTATTCTATGCTGTGTTAGGAAACGATTTTGTGTAGAGGCTTCACATGTCCTTTGAGCAACAAAGGTTTGGAGATAGATCCTTGAAACATGTCATGTTTCATACCTCTGGGCACCATCTTTGCAGTTTGATTATTTCTTACTGGTCTTAAGAGAGGATATGCTCTGAGATTCCAGCAGCATCTCTTAGTTGCTGAAGCAATCACCCATGATTAGTCATATCAGATGTTGGTAAAACATCTGCTCTAAAACGCCTATATCTTTTGAATTTCCAGTTATTTGGAATACTTGCCTGAAAAGCTGCTGGTGTCTCAGAAGTGATGAATAAAGAAACATACTCTATTTTTCATGAGGTGAAAACCTAGGCAGCAACTGATAGGGCAGTGGATGGTTTCTGAACAGAATATCGAGATTCTTACTAAAAGCAGTAAGTATTATTCCAGCTCTCCATAATAATTTTTTAATATATCATGACCACACCCATATTTTCAAGTAGCTAGGACAGACTACAATCAGAACTACATGTACCATGCCTCTTAGTAAGTTTTCACTTCTTGCTTGCCCATAAAAAGTGAAACAAAACTGAACACATAATACACAATATGCTCTTGCTTCACATTATTGAATATAGGAATATAGATGACATTTGCAGAAAAAAAGGTGTTAAAAATATCAAGTAACGCACCACAATATAGGGAATCATAGAATTGTATAGGCTGGAAAAGACCTTTAACTTCATCAAGTCCAGCCATTAACACAATACTGCCAAGTTCATCACTAAACCACGTCCCCAAGTACCACATCTACACGTCTCAAACCTCCTCAGGGATGGCAACTCAACCACTTCTCTGGGCAGCCTGTTCCAGTGCTTCAAAAACCTTTCAGTGAAGACATTTTTCCTAATATCCAATCTAAACCTCCCCTGGCACAACTTCAGGCCATTTTCTCTTTTCCTGTTGCCTATTTCTGAGAGAAAAGACTAACCCTTACCTGCCTACAAACTCCTTTCAGATAGTTGTAGAGAGTGATAAGGTACACCCTGAGCCTCCTTTTCTCCAGGCTGAACACCCCCAGTTCCCTCAGCTGCTCCTCATAAGACTTGTGCTCTAGACCAGCATCGTTGCCCTTCTCTGGACACACTCCAACACCTCTTGTACTGAGCACCCCAAAAATTAACACAGCATCTGAGGTGCAGCCTCTCCAGCGTCAAGTATGGGAGGACAATCACTTCCTTAGTTCTCTTGGATTTCGGATTTCTGTTTCTGATACAAGCCAGGTTGTTGTTGGCCTTCTGGGCCACCTGGGCACACTGTTGGCTTATGTTCAGCTGGCCATTGACCAACAGCCCTAGATCCTTTTCTGCTGGGCAATTTTCCAGCCACTCCACCCCAGGCCTGCAGTGGTACCTGGGGTTGTTGTGATCCAAGTGCAGGACCTGGCACTGAGCCTGGTTGAATCTCATATAGCCAGCCCCAGCCCATCAATTCAGCCTGTCCAAATCCCCCTGCAGAGCCTTCCTGCCCTCCGGTAGATCAACAGAACATCCACAGCCTTTCCTTCATCCACTAAGCAGGTCTTGTCATAGAAGTGGATCAGGTTAGTCAAGAAGGACCTGCCTTTCATAAACCCATGGTGGCTGGGCCTGATCCCCTGGCTGTTCTGCACATGCTGTGTGAGCGGCTCAGGATGATCTGCTCCATAACCTTCCCCAGCACCAAGGTCAGGCTGACAGGCCTTTAGTTCCCTTGATCCTCCTTCCAGCCCTTTTTGTAGATATGCATCACATTTGCTAACTTCCAGCCAGCTGGGACCTCTCCGTGTAGCCAGGGCTGATGATAAATGATTAAAAGTGGCAGAGCACTTCTGACAGCTCCCTTAACACCCTTGGGTGGATCCCACCTGGCCCCATAGACTTGTGTGTGTCCAAGTGGTGTGGCAAGTCACTGATCATTCCCCTTGGATTATGGGGCTTTATTCTGCTCCATGTCCCTGTCTCAAACCCAGGGGGCTGGGTTTCCAGCAAATAACTGGTCTTACTACTAAGGACTGAGGCAAAGAAGGCATTATGCATAGGAATAATTCAGACACATCCGCATTGTATTGTGTCATGGGCACAGTTTACCCCAGAGTGGATGTGATCTACATAAAAAACAGTGGAGAGAACCCCTGGGTTCAAATGCTGAACACAGACACACCTGATTGCCTTGAGGAACCTGTATTTTATTTGTGAAGTGTTATGCACATAAATGAGGATGTATGAAGGATGTTATTATTTACCTGCTAAGAATACCAACATTCCACTTGTAAGCATTTTCAATTGACCATCTTTCTATTTTTCTTTTGAGTTTTAATGTAGAGTATCTCCTACAAATTACACTGAGGAACTTTTTTTGCGGGGATAATTATTCTTAGTTGTTATTCCTGATTGTTCTTATTCATCATCTGTCATTGGCCTTCCTCTTTGCAAGTAAAAAAAATATACAGATCTGAATTAGCTTACACTTCATTTAAACAGAATAAGTCAATTCGGTCAGCAGCCACACAGAAACAAGTCAGGAAGTTAGCTCCTTTAAACCCAAACCTTGCTGTAATACAAATCAAACTGAGCAGATTAGACCTTCATTATGTTCAGTTTTACATCAATGACAACCCTAAGATCTCATAGCTTGTGAGCCAGCAGGGGTGAAATGTGAGCATTCAACCATTGGAAACCATTTTGACAGGTGCAGGGAAATTACAAAAATGTAACTACAGTAACCACAATATTCCTGGTCTTTAAAGTATTCCATACATGAGTGCTTCTGCAGAATGACACTGAAAGTGTTGGCAATAGGCTGCTTGGGAGACAGCTACTTACAAGATTGGAGCCAATATTCGTAAAGACCATGTAGGTCCCCCCTGTAGGATGTATTTTGCAGCTGGAACACAGAGCAAGATGTCAAGAGGACTTTTAGCAGTCTTAAACTCTGTCCATAAGTCGTTTGCTGTGCCATTATGTATTCAATCAATATGCACGCAATTTCTTTCAACTAAGGAATAGAATTAGTCATCAAAATTATACCACAAATAGGCTCTACCCAGAATCAGAACGCGTTTCATTCTAGTAACAGAAAGAAATGGACTTCCAGCATGAGCAATGGGAGAAACTTTGTTCCTGTATAGAGTTTTTGCTGCCCCCGGCACTTAAAGCGGTACACCACCACCCAGTCATGACTTGCAGTTTGAGACACATGTAGAATGCATCACCACAATATTAAAATACAACAATTAAAAAAAAAACAAACAAACAAACAAACAAAAAAAACCCCAAAACACACACACAAAAAAAACCCAAAAAACAAAAACCACAAAAAACCCCCCACACCACACAAAAATAAAAACGGGTGAAAGGGAGAAATCTAGTGAGGAGCCAGCGCCGCTAACAGGGAAGCTCAATAGTGCCACCTGCTGAGAAAAAGTTAAGGCGTTTGTGCCTCTGAGGCCAGTGGCTCGTTCAAACAGAACATCTCACTTTACACCGTCTGCACTGCTCATGATCGGACCTCTCCACAGTCCTGCTCTGCGTAGCATACCACAGTAAGGCTCCCTTCCCCTGGCCAGGTTTCATCCTCCTTTAGAGGTGGACAAACACAAACGAGGACAGCATCTGTCCAGCAGCTGTCTAGAAATCTGTCTCAGCTGAGGTGCAAATGAGCTGTGGATTTAGAAGGTAACATGTTAGCCATCTGTCTCTTCCTCAGGTTACAACAGTGGGTTTAAAGGATCTATCTTCAAGTCATTCCTTATTCTTAATATGGTCTCCTTTCCTAGCTTAATCATGCTTTTGTCATCCTGTATGAGTAAGTGCTAGCAGCTCAAGCAATAGGAGCTCTTTTCCAGCTAAGAGACAAGTTATTTCAAAGAGAGACAAACACGTTGTGGGTGAAGGTAAGGAAAGGAAGGGAAGTAGACACAAAACACAGTTTCCACCCTGCAGCTCATAAGATTTAAGAGACTATACAGATCATCATCTGTAAGCGAATGCTTGTGTTTTCACATCAAAAGATCTCAATGTATGTCAACACTGCTCAGCTTCTACACCACTTAGCACAGTCTTCCTGTTAAACCTCAAAACAAAATTCTTACAGTCAAGGTCATGCACCAGGAAAGGGCAAATACTGAGCTGAAGAGCTAAATCCTCTTTCGGACAGGGCTTATCTCATCATAGTGCCATAGCCACTCAGAAACCGGGAAGGACTTTTTCAAACAGCCAAAAGGAGTCCAAGCACCAGAAATCTCATATACTTCTAGAAGACATAGACTACTTACTGCTTGTAGGACATAGCCTACTGTCCCTATATGCATATACTTACCATTACCCTTGACATACACTACCCTGGAACAGAGGGAGAATTCGGGTGCCTGAAGCACATAGATTTTGCTTTTTCTTGTCATGGTAAAGAGTAGAATAAGAAGGGGGAAAACACAAACCGTGTCTGCTTTCAAAGTAATGAAACTAAAGAAGAAGGACAAGGCTGCAGTCAGGGTGATCTGTTCCACAGATTGTAAACGGTACTCCCTAGAGTGGAAATGAAGCCTACATGAATAGCCTGTTAGCAAGCCTAATTCAGTAAATGTTCTGAAGAGAAAAATCAAGTGCAGCTCTAACAGTTTGCAGTACACAGCCTCTAGAGGTACAACAAGGAAGGACATCTCGATCCACACATTTTAAAATAAAACCGGTAAACTCAGTTAACTGCCAAGTTCTATTATGTAATACGAACCAGCAGCAAGCACCCAGTTTCCACTGCACTGAACCCAGTAACTAAGACCTAAGGATTTTCCTTGAAGTCTTGGGAGGTAGGTAGGTAGGCAGGTAGGTAGAGCGAGCCCGCGTTCTAAGCGGTTAGAGCCCAGGTTGCTAGATTACTTTGTCACTCACATTTCATTGCAAAAGTTATTAATTGGGTTCCATGCAAGAAATGTGCCATAATTTTAAATAATCAAATTACAAAATGAAGTAGCCACAGATGCTTTGATCCACCTTATTTGGTTTTATCTGAATTTTCTGTTCTAACCACCATGATGTCTGAATAAATGAAACCAGAACACAACATTGTTTTCTAATAAAGGCATTTCTGTGGTTGTTTTTTTGTTGGGTTTTTTGTGTGTGGTTTTTTGGGGGGTTTTGTTTGGTGGTTTTTTTGTGGGGTTTTTTTTGTTTGTTTTTTTGTTTGGTTTTTTTTCTTTCAAATGCTGTGTTCCAAAAATTACATCACCAAACTGCTTGGTCTCCTCCCCCGCCATGATACTTTTGACATAGTTTACTATACCATTCAGAGAGAAAAAGCAGTTCTTTTCCATAAATATTCAAGTTCTTTAGTGGAAGTCAAGTATGTTGATAATGCCTACGAGTTCTTAAGTGACTTATCTATAGGGGAGTAGCCATCCCCTCACTAACAATTTCCTGGAAAAAAATACAGTTCTCTTTTTCTGTGATGAAGAATGAATTACAGTCTGAATAGCAGATGCTAACAATGTGTTAACTATTTATATCAACTCACAGGCAGACTATCACCGAGCTTCACAGTATTATCCTAGTCTTCTAATTTTTTTCCTTTGTATAACTGTGACATGAACTTTCACGGTACACACAAGAACACATGGTGTGTGAAAGCTTTCAAGTATGACATGCAGAACTATTTTCATAAGTATTTTGGATTTTATTATCTCTAGTATACCATATAAAATATCCTGTTCCACAAGTAAATTCTTTCAAAGGAGAAAAAGGTCCTGTTTTGCCATGGGTCTCCTGATTTCTTTCACCATATGCAAGCAAATGCAAAGCTGTTTTCATGGAATCATGGAAAGGTTTGGGTTGGAAGGGACCTTAGAGATCACCTACTTCCAAGCCCCTTGCTGTGGGCAGGGACACCTTCCACTAGATCAGGTTGTCATCTTCCAGGGATGGGGCATCCACAGCTTCCCTGGGCAACCTGTCTCAGTGTCTCACCAGATGCAGAGTGGAGAATTTCTTCCTAGTATCCAATCTAAATCTACCCTCTTTCAGTTTAAAGTCATTCTTCCTTGTCCTATCACTACACACCCCTGTAAAAAGTCCCTCTGCAGCTTTCTTGTAGGTCCCTTTTAGGTACTGAAAGGCTGCTCTAAAGTTTCCTTGAAGCCTTGTCTTCTCCAGACTGAACAACCCCATTTTGGAGAAAAATTAATCTACATTTCAGGTACATGCACTTAATTTTCCCCGTCCATGCTACTGCTAATTTTTCAATCTATACTAATTCTATCTTGATGACCATTCTGTCAAAATATAATTTCCCATTTAGTTTCACATGATGAGGAAATTTTCCTATAGTTCTTATCAGGATGACAGTGTCAGCTGACTTCAACTTTGCTTATGCAAATGTGAACGTACAAGAAAGTAAGGAATATATGCATTGAAGTGACCGGCTAGGCAGGTAGCCACTAATTCCTGTGAGGCCATTTCTATAAGATGCTATCTTAAATATCTCTTTTGTTCTATATCAGAGGCAGCTAGAGCAAGCTAGTGAACTCTATACCTTATGTATAATTTTGTAGCGGAGCCATGAATGTAGAACCCAGAGATCTACATTTCCCTGAGATTTAATACATCATGTAAGTGGGTTGGTATGTGTTAAAGTTACCTCACATTATGTCCTATCTTAAAAAAAAAAAACAAAGAAACAAACACAAACACAACACACACACACAAAACAAGCTCAAATTTTGGCTTACACTTCAAGTTCCAGTCTACTTAGGTGGCTTCTTTAAGTCAGCTACATACATAAAGCAGCGGAATCGTGGCCTCATCAGTTTACCTAGACTTGCTTATTTGTTCGCTTTGTAAGACCTTCAGAGTTGCATGGTATTATTCAGCCAGAAATGGAAGCAAGACAAAAGAGGATCACATCCAAAGCAATGAGGACAGACAGAATAATCTCAAACAGATAATAATAATATGAAATAATTCCTCAGTTATCTCTTCTTCATTACTTAGTTTTTCCTTATACTCCTCAAGGGGACAATATAAATTTGTTTGGGTTCAGCTACATTTAAACGTCAGGCCTCATCAATTGCCAAAACAATGGCAGAGTGAATTTTTTAAACCTTTTCGTTTTGAAAAATTTTCCACTGCTAGGGATTTATTTGAAATTTTGCAAAGAAAAGCCTCACTCATTTTTCAAGATAACTTTTTTCTGCCTCTGGATGGTGCTGGCAGAAGGAATAAAAAGCTTCCCTCTACAGAATTTTAGCTCTCTGTGTTGGCGAGGCAGGTGAGCAGCCTGATGAAGAGTCATGGAAAGATCTGTTTTATTAACAACTTTAACTTATTTAGATTTCCAAAAGAACACAAAAAAAAACATACTCAAGGGATGCCAGGGCTATTTATATAACGACAGTGACAGGAAAAGCAGATGGATGTTCTAAGGCGAATCAGCAGGACCAATCATACAACCAGCCTGAAGGACCGTGCACAGGTGGGCATCCAGAGAGGCATGCAGTGTCAGCCTCCTTGTTCTTTCACAGCATGTGCTTCTACCTGTTAGTATTATTGCCACTCTACAAACAGAACCAAGCCATAGAACCAGGGTAATTTGCCAGAGGAATCAAACCTTTAATTACAACTCAAACAAAGGCTGAACTTGCTAAATTAGATTCCAGTTAGACTTCGTCACCTCAGGTCTTACGCATTTTAGTTGGATATGGGCAAAGATGCACCTTTTGACAAAATTTTGTGCCTACTTTTCAGAAAGCTGCCGCTATCACATATCAGGAGGTGGCTAATCCCTACTTCACATTCTTGGCCCAATGCAATTATGAGCTAAAGTGTTCCCAAAAGACAATTTTGCCCTGTGGTCAGTCCTTCATTACCCCAAATCAGGCCAAGATGATATAAATCATTGTTATAAATGTTAACCCTCTTTCAAAAGGAGTCTTTTTAAATATTTACCTATAACACTTTCTGCTGATCTGTTTCTGATCAGATAGTAATTTCATGGGCAACAACAACAAAATACCGTAATATTTGAATAATAATGGATGAAGGGTACAATACTATCAAAGGCTCTGGAAAACAACAGCAAGTCAAGCTCTTTTTGGTACATATATAAAGCCAGATACTATTTACAAAAAAAAAAAAAAAAATCCAGATCCAATCCAAAACTTTTTACAGGAGGAAAACTCATTAAAGTTCTATTTCATGTCCTATTCTCTAGGCTGAAAAGCACACACACACTAAATATCTATTGATCACAAAAGTCACCCTGTGCAAAGAAAAGCAATCAGACCTTTAAAGACAGTAAGAATATTCATCTTGTTTAGTAATAAGAGCCTTTCAAATGTAAGGTTTCCTTGTAGAACTTCAATAGAGAACAGAATTCTATCTAAATGTTGTTTGACCTATCCTCAGGATTTTAACTAAAACATTTATCTTGTTATAAAACTCTATATGATTTTATAACACCCTGATAAATTTTGCCTAAGGCCACAAGCACTGGTCTTACTGCTGTGTTTGGGATTTTGTCATTAGCTTCAGTAAGGACTGGCTTTACTCTAAATATTATCATTGATTTTACAGCCATATCTTTTTCCATCACAATGAATGCTGCAAGACTCCCGCATATTAAAATGTATCGAATAATATTAGGTTATATATTTTAAAACCATGCTGGATAAATGAAATTGATACTTGATTGGAAGAAGCCAGAATGTTCTCAGTAGAGCTCATTAGGCAGTTTGTGCCTCTGGAGCCTACCTACATACTGTGCTAGGAAAGAGGTGTGAACAATAGCAGTTAAGAGTATTATTAGATGTGGAGACCAAATCAGGCAGAATAAGAGCACCATGATATGTAGTCACTACTCACACTAAGGGGCAGAACAGCAGCAACCTACTTCCATGCTCATATGTCTTCCTAGATCAGGGTCTCCTGAGGAACTTGATCAGGAACATGCACCCACTAGGAATTTCACATATATCCAACACAATGTTCCACACACCCCCCTCAGCCAACATACTTCTGTTATAATATGATTAAATCATCAACACTGCTTCCACTATTTCCACAACTGTATAACCTGTTCTTTTGACAGACCTGTAACCTGCCCAAATCTGCAAACAGGAGTTGTTACTTAACAATTCTGTAGTACAACAGCTTTGGCATTGTGTAAAGGAGACATTTACCCTACCAGTATTATGCTATGCCATACCAAGCCAGAAAATTACAGAAGTCCTGTAAATATTAGAAAGGAACTAGAAACAGTATGAAATCACAGCTAGAAACAGCGATGCTTGTGAAAGCAGGTATACCATGAGCAAAAGTTAACACTGCAAAATGGATTATCCTTCACGTAACAGGATATGGCAAAAAGCTGCAATATGTTGGGGACATCTCATACGGTACAAAGTTTCATCTTGCAAGCTATTTTTGACGCTATGTGTGGGACTTTTTGGGTTTTTTTCCCCAGTTTCCCCATTCTTGATCTCATCATAGACCATCTATTTCCCAAACTTCTCTGGGAAGACTTTTTTTTTTTTTTTTCCCCTCAATCTGAAGTCCATGAAGATTTAGGGTTTTTTTCCCCTGTACTGGGAATAGACATATGTTAAATGTTTGGTATATCTGTTTTTCAAGATTGTAACCTCTTGTTGAGCTGTTAAAATAAACAGCATTTTCTAACTGTTATTTAACTGGTTTCCCTGTGTTCCTGCAAGGTGTCCATTGAAGTACAACAGCGATTGCCTAAAACGCACGAGACTTTTCCCGATTCGCTTTCAGTTCTGTTGACCTCATTTTGCTGGATGCCAACAGAAATTCTTGGTGGTAATAGCAGTAGGCGAGAGATTGCCAGAATTCTCTATGGAAGGGCTCAGGGCAGCATGAAATCAGATACATAGGACTCCCAGAGAATTGATTAAGGGTCTTGACCCTTAACCGTGGGTATTAGAGCCTAGATGAAACAGAGAAAAGTAGCTTGTTTACTCCACTCAAGTTCTAGTCCCAGCAGAAGCAGCATGAAGCTATCTCTCTGTATGGCAACTGTGCCACCATAGCATGAACTATTATATAGTTGCTTGTAAGCATGTGCTCCAAGAACATGGGAATGCAAATACCCTGGTTCCACTACACACACCGCAACCATCAACAGCTGCATGGCACTAGAAACTTCCTAAGTTACCACTCCTAACGAATTTAGCAAATAAGAATACACTGAGCTCCTTAAGGTGTTCGAGAAGGGTACAGTTCCATTCCAGTGCTTTAATGTCAGCTAAGCCAGCATAATTTACTTATTTTTAGTATTTCCATGGTGTACCTCTACAATTTCCCAATTGACCAACCAAAAAATTAACCAAAGGGTTCTTGAGTGTTAGTAGTTTATAGGTATCATTCTGAATGATTACTCATTTGGCTCATGCTGAATAAATGTTTAGCAAGGTGTAAGAAGGAAAATACCTAGTCTAACTAATCTAAAGCATGGAAATCCTATTTTTACATTACTACTGAGACTGTTGTAAATAGACCATTTCCTTTGTGTATTAACTACTAGAAACATTCTCTAGGTTAAACATTGTCTCCTACTTGATTCTATGGATGAGACACCAGCTTCATTTTGAGGCTTAGATCACGTACTTTCCTCTTATAGAATAATGGGTATTTCAGACTGAGAACAAACAGAATTAATAATTCCACTTGCATGGCTCCAACATGTGCCACAGTTCTCACTGCAGATTATACATATTCACATACATGTTGTGCAAGTAGGTGTGCATACAAATCTAGAAATAAAAAAGTGAGGATGGTATATTCTTAATTCTAAATGGTGGCAACATAAAAAATCTTGGTGCTCCATCAAATTGCTAGGGATTAGAGTTTGCTTATTTAGCTAAATGTACTTGATATGGTCCTCTGTCATAACACTATTCTTTTTTAAGGTACTGTTTGTGTTTTAAAACAATTCAAAACTACAGCAAGAGAAAGAAGTTACTTCACAGTCATGGAAAACTTGTATACAGTTTGTTACAAAATGGGAAGTTTGATACAGCTTTTTTGGAACCTCTCCTTTTCTAAGTATGTGAGATGACAGAGAAGAAAAAAAAGTCAAGTCAAAAGTAATTTCCCCTCCCCACCCTCAGAAAAAAACCAAGGTTTTTGTTGGAAGCATCAAATAACCTGAAGAAGGCATGGCACTAATATCCACTTAGAGATAGTTAGATTCATAGTTATAAAAATTAGTAAATAAGTAAAACAGTTTTTAGTAGTAACAGCAATTAAACCAATAGCACGAAGAATTTCTGAAGTCCTTTTGCAGTGCTAGGTCATCAAATCAGCCTCTAAAACACACGGATAGCAAATCACTGAAATGAATGGAAAGACTTGAGACTTTTGTCAATTTGGACATAGCTATTGCATTAAAAAAAATAGCACCAGACATTTTCAGCTCTCATTCTCCATGTTGGTATGATGAGGTAAAACATAAGTCACGCTATAAAATTATAGTCATGAGGTTTCTCCTATAAAGAATGCATATAAAGAGGCTTTCTGTCCCACGTCTCCAGCATGAAGAAGGTCCTTCAGTGAATATGTGAAAATTAATTATCATATTGATCTACCATCCCTAAAGCCATGTTAATGCTTCAGAGAACAGTAGCTTCTGACTTAACCTAAAAACCGAACATGTGGCTTGTAACTTTTGATGTTAAAAAAAATAAATAGAAAAGGTGTGATTTCGCTTCTATGCAGTACAACTATGCTTTTGCATCTATGCAGGCAAATCTTAGAAGTATGTTCAGTTTTACAAGAAACTTTAATTTCAAAGCCTAACAAACATGATGAAGTCTCGGGCAATAAAACATATCACAGCTTGAATGTGTTGTGCTTCTCTTTCAACATACAAAAAGATGTTTGCTCCTCAGCTATCAGAAACATGAATCCCCATGGGCTAGAACAACCAGTTATTGTAGCTGTGGTGATTTATTCTATTAAAGAATTTCTGAAATGTCGGAAAGAATTTTCTCAAAGTTAACAGTGAGATGAAAGACCACATATTGGGAGAGTGGAATCACTTTTGGAATGCTGGAGTAGAAAAACATAGGCTTGGGAAAAAATATTAAGTCCTTAAAACATTCTCTGCTTAGTATTAAAAGCAGAAATGGAGCCTTTGATGTAGAAATCAGTATTTACAATTAAAGTAGGAAAGTAGGAGGCTATTATTATCTTGCTTTCCTTTCTTAATTCAATCCTTTTGACAGAGCATTCTGAAAGAAAAATAACAACACATTATATCTGAACTACTAGTGAAAGGCATGATTATTCACTTTTAAGTTTGCTTTAATTGCTGCTTAATGTTCATTAATTATTTTCATGTTTTAAAAGCTTTTTCTCTCCTATAATGCTAAAGCTTAATTCCCAGATCAACTGTAGCTCCTGAAAAGGAAACCTAGCATGCCAGTTTTGTTTATCTTGCTGTCCATGCTTCTGTTGTTACAAGTCTATGGGAGAAATCCTCAGCTGATGTACACTGATACAATTCAGCTGATGCTACAGCAGCTGAGCAACTTGCACTGAAACTCTGGCATTTGTTACGAGAATTTGCAAAACTCTGTTCTGTTGTGAGACTCCAACAGAGTTCTCAGTTTGGAATAGAGTATTGGCTACTTCTAGATGCCTTGCTCCAAGCTGTATATCGATTATCTAATTAGCCATTTAGATTACTTAAAAATAAATCCTCCTTTCAGAGTCTTTTCACTAACTTTGTAGCAGTCAGCCTCCCACAAAGATTCTCAGTGAAAGTGAGGAAGTGCTCAGAAATTTCTCATAAAAAAAAAACAAAAAACAACCCCAACCAAAATCCACAAACGAAAAAAACAAAACAAAACACACTGTCAAATGTGTGCACTACTCCTTCGCAACAGATACATTTCACCTCAATAATAAAACCACAGGGCTCTTTCCAGAGCTTAAGGACATACTTTCTCACCATTCTGACATAATAATTTCAACTAGTGTTATTCATAATTTCAGCACATTAAAAAAATCTTTACGTTCAACTGGTCTTTGAGTTGACCCGTGTCAGCATATGACAACGTCAGGAACAGTGCTTTGACACCATTCAGTCAGGATTGCCATCTCAACCCACTGTAGTGCTTCCTTCAGGAAGACCTCTATTTGTAGTTGCCCTTGCATGCAATTCAGAGATATGCTTTATGTATTGACATCATACGCTTAACAGTTTTCCCCTGACCACGCCTGAGGACTTAGATATGCTCAGGATAATTTTCACCGAATAACTGCAGCTGGATAATGTACTGCACATTTTCTTAAGCCTCTGCTCTCACTTTATTTCCTTGCACACACACAGTGGCGATGATTGGGTTCTAACAATGCAGGCATTCTTGTTTCAGTCCTTAAATAAACAGTAACAAATAACCACCCATGCAACAATGTTTTGTTAAATTAAAATAAACATTACAGAGCAAAGCTAGATTTTGCAACTTTCTTAACTCATGCTTTAGTACTTTGATATAATTTTGCACCATCTCGTTAAATTGGTGACTTCCTTTAATATGTATTTCACTAAAAACATCTTAATTCACCCGCTAGATTATGATCTATAATCAGACTACATCAAATGCACGATATTAATAAAAATACAAACACACCTGTGTCCTTGCCCCCTGCCCCACTCCCCAAATTATGGAACAAGCCAATAGCTGTTTGATTGTTGAGGGGGTTGTGGAATGTTTGCAGTTCCATATTCATTTACACAAACTAAGTTTTGCTTAAGAGTAAAAATCCTTCTTTTACCGTAATTAGATAATTCAGGCAGGGAATTAAGACTTTCCTATGCTAACAGCTTCCAGTATCTTATGCATGCTTTTATCCCAAGAAGGAGCTCTGGCTATCTGATAGTCACAGTCATAGCTCACATTTTTCTGAGATACTTCTTTTCATTTTCTTCATAGGTCTGAGATATGGAATCAAAGAGAATAATTATCCAGTGTCCTGTACCTTGCATGGTCACTGACATCTATGTATAATGTGGAGCCTTAGCAAATAACTCATCCATTTTGCAGGGTAAAAATACATTTCCATCGCTAATAACAATCCTTTATGCATATTTTTAAAATACTGATATCTTGAGATAGTTTTTGAAACTCCTATATTGTTCTGTGGGCTCTGTCCTACTTTTTCTGAATTAGTTCTTTCTTGTAAAGATTTCTATGAGTGCCTGAATATAAGCATATGTAGCTAGTGAAAGCTAGGAGAGAAATGCAATGAGTCTGCAAGGTGAATAAAGTTACAGCTGCAAGGAGCTCCCCCAGAAACACAGGTGTATACACTTGTGCCTCATGATCAGAAACTGATCCTGGTTTTTAGGGAAAAGTATGACTGAGACTTCAAAAACAGAAGGGGAAAATACCAGCTATTTTTAACAGGGTAAAGAAGTACCTGACAATCACAGATGACCCAGCTTTATCTGACACCCAGGAAGATCCTGGAAGAGTTGCTAAGTATTCAGAGACTAGTGTTAAGTAAATAAAATTATCCCTTCCATGACATACACTCTTATCAAAAACATGTTACTAGAGCAATTTAATTTCCTTCTAGCTTCATGAACAAGGTTAAGCAATAGGTGTGCCACACCTCAGCTTTAGTGAGGTATTTGACACTGTGACATAAGAAACTGGAAATATTTGCAGAATGGCAAGCAAAATAATAATCTCAAAAATTAATAGTTTATGACTCAAACTAAGAAACTAGGTGAGGTCTTTCAGAGGTCTGTCCTGAGATACTTTTTAAAAACTATTAAAACCATAATATCTGTAAATTATTTGAGTAATGAAATAAACACACGAAATCCACATGTGGCACCACGTTGGGAAAATTTACAAGCATTTTAGAGGAGATGATCAGAATTTGAAGTGACCCTGGTGAGTCAGAGAAATGGTTTAAAGTCAGCAAGATAAATTCAGTGAGGACCAGTGCAAAGCACTACCCATAGGAAGGGGAAATAAAGAGCAAAAATACAAAGAAGGGAAACAAACAGCCGGATTAAGTCAGGAAAGAGTCTGGTTGTTAAGATTAAACCTGAATAAGCATCATCCATACAGGGTACTTATTCTAACTGCACTAACAGGAATATCATAAATCTGAAATGGAGGAAATTACTCTGCTTTGCTTCATCCTGGTGAGAGCTCAGCTAGAACTGCAGTTTGGCCAGTCTGCTTAAGGCAGACAAAAGCAAATTACTGAGTCCTGATGAGATGATTAAAAGTAATAAAAGGTTTTAAAAATGTGAACTAAAAGGAAAAGCTGCAGGAATTCAGTAGAGTTAGTCTAAAGAAGAGAAATTTTAGAAGTAACATGACAACAGTTCTCTACTGTCATGGTTGGTAAATATGCTCTAGTGATTAATAGTTCTGCAGTCTCACTGGAAGAAAGAAAAAAGAGAAACAAACTTCAGTTGCAGCAGAGATTTCAGATAAACGCAGAAACACTCTAAACTAGAAAGTTTCTTCCAGTATCTATCATTGGAATGGCCACGGAAGTTCTGTCACTGCTTAGGCCATGAAGGACAAAACATCGGTCATTAATCTTGTCTCACTGAAAGGAGATGAGAGAGATAGAAATGTAACATTATTACAAGACCTTCTTTAAGTTTTGCATGCATTCATTCATTAAAAGACACAAAACTAAATACTGAAAAATATTGTACAATACTACTATTTGCAGCTTTGTGATCAACAAGTCAAGCAGTTTTCTCCATCTAAAAATAAATGAAAGCCCAGGTAGTCAATGAAGTGCTCCCGTTGTACTGATCATCGCCCCTTCTGCATACAGACTACATTCCTTTGCACACTTAAACTGTGAACACCGTACACATTCATACAGCTTTACAGTGGAATGATAGGTAATAGTAATCTTTGACTGGTTAATGCATATGCCACTCCTGAATAGAGCTTTTGACCATAAGAAGCTTATTTGCTTGCTTTTTAAGGCTTATTTCTAAGTCACTGGGAGAGTTGCAGTAACTGCTAAGCCATTTTATGCTATTCAGAGAAATAGTTTATATCTGCCTGGCATTTTGTAGGTGAACCTTGTAAAAAAAAAATACAAAGTATTCACAGTAGACATGTTCTTTCTAAACCCTGATTCACAATGTCTATTGCTGCCATATGTCTGAAACCCATGGAATGTAGTGCTGCTGCTGTTTTTTCCCCCCTATTTAATTACTTGTATTATGAGGAAAAACCCACTATTTTTAATGTTGATTTCTCACGGAAATGTCAATACTGTATAATTTCTCTCTAATGATATTTGGGGGGAACAGTGCAATTTTCTTAATTAGTAAATGTGATTAATAATGCTATGTTGTTCAAGCCATTATGCCTGTAATTTAGCCTTGGCAGTGCTGTGGTATATTACAGACATATTCCCAAAATGTAGGATTGCTTAGCAATTTTACCATCTCTACAAGTATTTGCTTAAGATATGTGAATAAGCATACAAACATCCACACCTGCCTTCTGATCACGTGATGAATTACTTTTGCCACCTTTCATTGCCAATCCTCCTCCAGTTACTCTCTTGATTAACTTGATAAGCCCAGTTTTTCCCCAGTTAGGAATCTCTTGCTCAAGTTATGGGAGAAAATATGTCAGAAGAACATACCAAAACCACACAAAAACCCCCACAGAAACAACAAATCTACTTCTGCCGCCTTCATCCAGTGTTGACAGCACAGCCAGAGGGCTCAAAGGTACATCAGGAAGACAAGCTGGTTACGCAAATTCAGTTTCTCTGAATACAGAAGTAAAGAAAAAGAAGGGAGAAACAGAGAAAAAGCTTTTATCCAAGACAGTCAAAAGCCTGCTAATTATTAAAACAGCAATGCAATATAGGAGACTGAAATTCAAGTTCTTGTTTTAAGTCAGCTCTCAATGGTCTTCATGGAATTGACTGTTTTCAATAGTCATCATAACTGTGAAACTCTGGGCAATTTTCTTTCACATTTTTAATGTAACTTTCAAACACTAATTTGAGGTATCAAAAGAAAAGCTGTATTTTTAGTCCATCACAGTCTTCATGGGAAAAAAAAAAAAAAAAAAAAAAAAAAAGGTATTTCCTATTAACACTTACCCAGAGACCTTGAAAGCTTACACAGTTGAAAGGACAGCTTTTTGTAGTGATAATGTAGAAGAGAAGAAGTAATAGCAACAAATCATGAAAGAGGGACAAGAACTTTAACCTGACTCCTAGAGGAATTACCACCTAGCAGCTTACTAGTAGGGATCGATCTTCTTTGCACATCCTTTCTGTCTGTGAGGCTTTTTACCTTGCACTGAACTTTCCCAGCCATTCTTATCAAAGGGGAGAGGGTCTGCATTTGAATCAGCCAATGGAGTTAGCAATGGACTGGTGGGGCAAAATGGTACTCATCATCCCTCTCACCTGAGTACCAAGGCTCTAGCATCTGTTATCTTCCCATTGCTCCACACCCACTGGAGGGTAAGTCAGCCAAAAGGGCTGATGTATTACTTAGCATTCCTTTCCTTTGTAGGCAAATGCATTTCTGTTCCTGCACAAACAACCTCTTCTCTATGCATCATTGGGTCAGGAACAGCATTTACTGTTTGGGCAACACATCCCTGTGTCTTCTCAAAAAGATGGTGGTGGGCCAGATAGGAGCTAGACTCTTTTCTTAATTAGGCTGCCTTACAGCATTACATCTGTGTACTATATTTAACATACATTAAAAGTATCCATCAAAATGGAGATCATCAATTAATTGAGCATTCTTGTTGATAACCATATTCTGGACCCTTACTTTTCCTCAGAAGTTCTAACCAATAACTGTTGAGAAGCATTTTATCAAATAACAAGGAAAGAAAGATTGTTCAAAAATTACTAATGATTTTGGATGCCTCAATTTTTCGCCTAAGTTCCTTTGAAAGGATTTGCTCTGCAAAGCACTGGCAAATATAAAAACCTACCAAATGTCTCTAACTAACAAAACCACTCATCACATTTGAAAAGCTGGGCTGTAGTATGTTCCTAACCAAGACTGTGCTTGAAATACTCACTGAGATACAAATAAATGAACTACAGAGTGCTGTCTGGCAAGATGATCAGCCCTGTCTGTTCTATTTCTTGGAAGAACATATAATTGTCCTAGTTCATAAATGGCTACTGTATCTACAAAACGAGTCAATTTTTGTCTTACTCTCTGGCTTTAATTTCAAAGGCATAACATCACATGCAAGCCAAAGTACCAAATGCTATTAAAATATTTTTTAACAGACCATGCTGTCTGCTTGTCTCCCAAGTAGAAGGGTGATGAGAAAGTGAATTCACTGATGTTTCAATACTCAGGCCTTTTGCAGTGACAGTGACACACTAGCTAAGGAGGATTTTATGCCTGTTCCCATTTTAGTGTGATCTGAAACATTTTAAATTGCCTGTATCTGCCAAACCCTGAGAAGGGTTTAATTGTGATGTCCAGACAAAACCAGAATGCAAGCTATTTGACTCCATGCCTGTCAAAACTACTCTAATTATATGTTTATGACGAGTTATACACCCTTGGCAAATCTTGGCAGATTATTGCAGCAGGAGGTTCCTTATCTTATAAAGAGAAAGGCTCCATTCCAATATATATATTTTACAAAACTAAGCCAGCTACAAGGGGATGTTACAGTCACTCAAAGATCTCCTATTATACAAAGAACAAATGGGAAAAAAATTGATCTGGCAGCCTGGTTCAGTAAAATACTATTTTAAAAGATGTGGCAACTAGCCAGAGTACTGGGATTCTGTGAGCAGGACAATCAGAGTTCAGCAGGCTTGTTCTAGTGACTACACCTCTTTGAATAAATCCCAAAAATGTTTTTTTAGAAGAACACTTACAAGTAATATGGTAACAGAATGTTGAGAATAATTATCACTGTTGAATTATGCAAATTGAACAAAATCAAGTGCATGTTGATGCACAGTAAAAAAGGGAAGATAAAGCCAAACGGAGCAAGTCTGGCAAGATCTCTTTCCCCTTTCTTCCTTCTCCAGCTCTGGCCCATCAGGAGTTTCCTGACTCCAGCATTATGAGTTATAGATGGTCATCAAGTTGAGCACCAAAAATGATGAGCTGGTCTTAATGATTTGCACAGTGTCAAAGCTGAGCTAATATATGCTCACTTGGTTCAGGGTTTATTAGTTTGACTCAGCACTATGTTCATGACTTCAGATCTCTGAGCACAGGAGGAATACATTCATGTCTGCTTGCAGCAGGAATATGCAAAGCAACAGAGTTCACTCATATCTGTGTGAATAAGACTATTCAGACTATATTCTCATTTTCAAATTCTGTACACTATGCTCAAAGGGAACGAAATTAGATGTGCTCAACTTCTGAGGGAGTCAGTTTTTCAAAGCCCTTCTCTTTCCGTCAGTTTTAATGAGGTTTTAATTAACCTTCTCTTCCTTGGACAGTGCATACCTTTTCACAAACTTGATGTACTGTTTGTGTAACATAAAAACTCCCTCAGCAAAGCAAACGTTTGGCACATAACATTTTGTATTAAAGTATTTAGTATTTGGCTTGGAATTGTTCCATCACTAACTTATGCTATGGTGGACCTTGACTGGAATGCAGCCCATCACGTAGCAAACACTCTTTCCAATTCTGTCTCCAGCCCACATCCAACTGGCTTGTTCTACAGGTTGTGGAAACACCATGTTCTTGGTAAGGCACCATTACAGTTCTCCCAGTCTACCAATTCCCCCTGCACAGCTGCTCGGGAGCTTCAAAATGGTACTTGAGATCTGTGTTGGCTGTGTGCCGGCCTTCTGAATAGGGCTGAATTTTTTGTCTGGTAGGACAAGAGGACTAGACCATGCCAAGGAAAGAAAATCATCTACGTCCCCATGCAGGGAATGAATTGAAGATGAGGATTATGTTCTACAGAGTCATAATACCCAAGGCATAGACTGTGGAAATGGCTTGACATGCATTTACTTCCTTTCACCTTAAAGGAGCTGTTGTGATGATCACCAAATCTTATAGTCCCATTTTTACATCTTAAAGCTCTGCTTTCCACATTTTGAAGTGTGTCTAGATTATTCTCTGGAGCTTGCAGGCTCTCTTTTCCCTCTGGATGGAGTTACTCAAGTAAGTTCACCCCTAGATGTTTCCAAATCTGCTCAAGTGTTAGATGAGGCATACCACTGCAATAGCCTAATCTGTACTCCTAGCAGAAAGTGCTTTGAGATTCAACTATGCATTTCACTAACTGTCAACATTTCTGACTGCTCAATTATGGACCATGACTGGCAGTTTAGAAGGAAAAAGAAGCTGGAGAAAGAATCATAAAAAAAATTTCAGGAACCACTGGTTTGACAAAGCAAGTTGTGCAAATAGTCCAGACTTTGGTGAAGTCAGCCAGAGGTCTGCGAATTTTTGTCATGAGCATGTGAGTAATAAGTTATAAAAAAAGAGAATGTGTATGATTGGAACTTAGCTACTATTCATGAATCTGATTTTTAAATGGTTTGGTATTTGAGAATGAGTTTGACACACATTTGTGGCACTGTTCTACTTAGACTGGATCATTACTGGAATCAAATCTAGCCATTTTTGATTCAAAAATTTGAGAGCTTTTCCCTTTTCAAAACATCTTTATTTGAAGATCTAGTACTGCATGTTATTGAAAGAACATTGCCTTGTAAGCAACAACATCTAAGGTGTAGCAGATGCATTTTACAAGATTGTTTCATTGTTATTCTTTTGGCAAAAATGTTACAGAACCCCTTATTGCCTGGGAAACTTTTTTTGTTTTTTTTGAGTTACAATCTCTCTTAATACTTCACATATGATTAACTGGCTAGCAGCTTGCAACCAGATACCTAGACTTGCCCTGGTGAGCCATTTATTCCAGGATAGCTCAGTTCAGGCTGATGACTTACGGAAGTTAATGTTAAGATGAGCTGTCTTACGTTAATGGGATTCACATTAAACAGCTACCTAATCGCCAATCACAAAACCTCAGCAGGTGAGTCAAAAGCATAAAGTCAAATTCATCCTCCCAGTCACAAAATCTATAGAACCAAGATGAATTGTACAGTAATGTTCTGCAGAAAGCCCAGCACTGCAGCTAAACAAACTTGCACTCTTAAATTCAACACCAATGGCTATCACTGCACTCACACTTTTTGTCTTGAACATCACAACATTTTCTCAGACGGTATAAAATTTTCATAGTATTTTTTCCACTGACTTGTTTTCTTTCAGTGCTTCTCATATGGGTCTAACTCCTCTGCCAATGAAGTCAATGGGAATTTTACAGCTGACCTACATCAAATACTGGCTTCAGGCCTCCTGACTTACCATTTCCACGCAAGTAATGCTAGAGAGGTGGTTTTTTTCTCTTCACACAAGACAGAGAGTTTTTCAGGAAGATTTGTAAATTAATAAGTTAACAAGTCAGAGACCAAAACCCTCGACAAGATTAATTTGGTGACATTCAAGATACTGTTCGGAGCAAAGCAGTTTCATAAACAATAATGGACTCTTATTCAGAAAATGAATGGCATTTGGACACATACTAAAGGATTTTATATCTATTACAGTGATGAAAGATGGAGAATTAAAAACATCTTTAAATAGTTTAATTTAAAACACTATTAAAATCAAAAGTCCTTTATCCAGTAAGAGTTTCTAAAATCTTTACTCAAGTTCGTTAGGTATGCAAAAACCCCAAAGATCTAAACTGTATTTTGCTTGGTGCTGGTGGGATTGCTACAAGATAAAAGGTTTGTGAGGATATGGATTTGAAGCATTACAAATGGCTTTTTACTGAATATCAGGGCCATTTTATTGATAATGAGGGATTTGCTGACTATTTACCACTGACATTTTGAGAAGTTTTTCTGTAATCCAAAATGATCTCATACTGTACTGCATTCATTTATAAGCTAGGATCCAG
Organism: Falco cherrug; assembly: GCF_023634085.1. Classification (NCBI taxonomy): domain Eukaryota; kingdom Metazoa; phylum Chordata; class Aves; order Falconiformes; family Falconidae; genus Falco; species Falco cherrug. Next base: position 46,260,528 of record NC_073705.1, read on the forward strand.
AGGGAAAAAAGTAGGCATTTGGCACAGCATGACATTTTGATGTATTCTGAAGTTATTAAAGGACTTACCATCCAAAGTAGTAGGATAGATTAAAAAATACGTAAGGACATTTTCATTAGAGATTGGCTGTTCTCAAAAAGTTCAGATGTTTTCATGTGAAGCACAAGAGTTCAGACATTCCTCTGAAATTGTTTCATGGAATTCAGGTCTCTGGGGTCCATCAGGTTTATTCCTAGAAAGGTCTTCTTTTGAAACTTCCAATTCTTTACAGATCTTCTTGCATTGAATGTTTTAACAAGTTGGAAAATGAGGATAAAAGCAGTCTTGCATGGCTTTCCAGGAGTTTTGGATCAGGCAGGCACTAACAGAGCATTCTGTTAGCACTCAGTTCAAAACTAGTAAGAACCAGAAAATTAAGAGAGCCTAAGCGTCACTGGAATTGGAGGCACTGAGCTTTTCTTAAACTTCAAAAGAGTTCTGGTACTGTTACATATAAAATCAGAACAAATTCAGTTTGCCTGAAATTGTTTTTCTTAGTTTAACTAAATTGTCTGAGTTTTTCTTTCTTACTTCTTCTACAATAACTTTTCTACAATAACTATTCTGGCATGGTTGCCAAAGGAATGCTTCAAGCACACTTTAATGGTGCACTCAAGTGACAACAACCTATTGGCAAACACAGGACATATAAACAAACAAACAAACAAACAAATAAATAGATAGATAGATAGATAGATAGATAGATAAATGCAGGAGGGAGGAACCAGAAGGGGAAGATATTCATGTCTCTGAAAAGAAGCAGAAGATCTTGGACCTGGCAAACTGAGCAACAATAATCAAGTAGAAACACTGAACCAGTTCATAGGCTGAGTTGTGCTACAATTAGCTGTTTATTGTCCCAGAAAATATGTTCCATTGTCTCCTTTTATTAGCCTTATGATTGCTGTTGACAAGGGACTCTTATAATGTGTGTCTAAATAGATTGACAAGAACCGTCAGAACTTTCTGTGACTTTCTGTGACTCAACATAGGCTCCAAATTTGTTGCTTTGCATCTATATTGCCTCATAAATTTTCCAATATGATGAACATCTATTGTATGTACTAAGTCCTGCAGAATATCTGAGACTTTTCAGTTTGGTTACTTCTATTGTGGTGCCAAAATGTGACTTTTGGAGCCTAGCTGAGGACATGCAACTAAGACCTTTTTTATTTTATTTTTTTAAAAATATATTATAAGGTACTAATATGTAATACCCCTTTAGGAAGTAAGAGAAAGCAAGAAAAACAATAAAGATGTTGATTTCACACCACAAATTCACTGTCTGGAAGGAAAGATCTCCATCAAGGAAGTTAACAACGCTGGTCTAGTAGCCTTCCTGAGACAGGACATCACTCAGATGCTAATATAAATTCATTGGGTAGACATATATCTATTGCAATATTTATTCATTTTCCTGTTGTCAGTAGTAACAAATTGTTTCCTGGCGTTCTTGGGTTAGAAATGAGCTGCTTTTTTTTTTCCTTTTTTTCTTTATACCTCCCAACACCCCACACTTTCTCAGTCATGTCTGTAGTTGTTACAGAGCTCATAGCAACAGCATTTTATTAGACATGCAACAACAGCACTCACTGTAAAATACCAAGCTTGAAGAAGGAACTCCAGCTTTCTAGGCTAAAATGAAGCCTTCAACAAATCCTCTTGTATCCCATCAAATAGTTCTTGTAAAAAAACCAAACAACAAAAAAAACCCCAACAACAACAAAACCACCTCTGTACCTTTATCACGTACATATTAAAGAAATACAATACAAAAATGAAACATGGCCCAGAATTCCCAGTTGGATTCTGTAAAATACTTTTCAGCTTCTTTTCAGTAGAACTTCTGCCCATATTCACACATAATAAAATTCAGCATCTCTGCTGTAATCTAAGATTAAAAAAAAAATTTAAAAAAGTGTATGCAAATACTGTATTGAAAGATGAGCTCCAAGAATGACTATCTGAAAAAAAAAAAAAAAAAAGTAACAATACAAGGACAGATTAGAAAACATATTGGTTGGACCAACAAATTAGTCAACTATGGATCCTCCAGAGGATATGGTGACAATGAAGGAAAAACAAAAAGATTGCCAGGTACTGAAAGATTAAAAAAAAAAAAAAAGGGAGAAAACTCAACACAAGTCCCAGGGAAGCTATCCTAAAACTTTAGTACAAACATGACTTCTGAAGACCCCTTAAAAACCTCAAATTATTCTATGATTCTACAATTCTTCCAATCTAAATTAAAAGCAGCTTCCTTCTTTTATGTCATGAAGTGGCTCTTTACCCTAGTGTTTGCTGTGCAGAATAAGGGCAGGAGATTCTTCATCTTTTACCTGCTGCTTCTAATCAACTAAAATTATAATATCATATGTCTACGTTTTATTTTCTCTGTTGGACTCCTTGGCTTGTTAAAAATTAAATTACCATGGAAAATACCCACAAAATATTAAATAAGCATAAACATTTCATCTGAACTATTTAAGAAAACTTGAACTTCATTTAGATGTTCTCTAGCTTTTTTCTTCTGTAGTGAAAGGATGCATATCAAGATTACTTTAGAAAATGAAATCAAAACCGAATAATTTCATTATGAAAAACAGGCATCATGGCATTCTTGCTAGCTATTTACAACATTCCTTATTATGGAAAAGCTTTATTACGTTACATTACTGAGCATTATTTCAGTATGTATTAAATAGTCCCAGTTTTTGAAAATTTATAGACTGTAGGAGAGCATATCAAATCAACCAGAACATAGCTGTGTGCCACTCTGCTTTCTCTACCACAACAATTCCATTTTAAACATTTCTTATTTTGACATTTCTAAGTGTTCAGACAGTTCTCCCTCTCCTGTACCTGAAATTGTGTTTAGTGCTGTATGAAAAGGTGTTAGTGATAAGATTTAAATTTACAATTTCAGAGACTGATACACTTCATTTCATTGAATAGAAACAGTTCCATTCAGGGAAACACAGGCTGCCCTGATAATGTGTGTTCCAGCTGTGACTGTGAAGGTGAGGAGGGAGATTTACCATCTTTTGAATTCAAAGCTTGATCCAACATCCGTTGGAAACATTGGAAAACATTCATGGCTTTGTAAATATCCTCCATACTGAACTAATATTTTATTTTCTTTTAGTGATTCATGGAGATAGGAACATGTTGGACAATATTTTTCCTTCAGATTTTTTCTAGATCAGACTTGAACTGTGGATTTGGTCGACAATGAACGCCAACCTCCTTAGCAACCACTGAGGGTTTTCCTATTTCTCCTATTTCAAAAATCAGCCAGTATCTTTCCAACACCATTACTCTGGCAATTCTGGGAAGATAAGCCAAACAACAACAACAAAAAAATGCATCTTACCTACCAGTCCGCCTCCATCAGGTTAGTATTACTGGAGAAGAGGTTTCTTTCCCGTTGCCTTTGGAGGCAACATGGCAGCTGCCTTCCTCATAGTCTTCCCAGTTCTATTGTCCAGTCACAAGTAGCACAACTGAGTTAAGTCCTCTTCAGCAGATGAAGAGTCCTTAAACCTGGATAGTTCAGCGTTCCCTCATGTTTTTCATACTGCCAGTTTTATCCTGTCAATCTGTAAATTATCTGCTACCTTCAGCCTGAGAAGAATCAACCCGTGGAAAAGGTTTTTATCCAGCCCACATTTTGGGCCCTGGTTCAGATAGGACTCAGTAAATAGGAGGCTTTGGGCAGATGAAAACTGATGTTGAAATTTTCCTTCAGTCAAGCTGCGAGATTTAAGCCCTCAACCTCCAAGCCTTCGCTTTGGAGCACTGATGAGCAAACCGTGTCACCACAGCTCCATCCCACCGCCTCCTCCTCCTCCACCAGCTCCTCGGGCCACCCCAGTAGTGCCTGGCACCTCTCACCCCAGAATCCACATGGGGACAAGGCTGGGCTTGGGGACAGGGCTGGGCTGGGGGACCAGGCTGGGTTGGGGGACAGCCCCTCCGTCCAACTGCCACGCTGAGACCAGGCTCGGGGGAGCGGGCTGGGAAAATGAGGGAAGTCTGTCAAAACTAGTGACAGAAACAAAACCAAGCGATGAATCCAGATCGGTTCAGGTGAATTTAGAGTGATTCAACGACTTTTATCCAGCACAAAACTAGAAGCGTCCGCTTTATGCTGACCTCAATTTTTCTCTCATTTGCAAAGAGGGTTTGGGGGCTTTTTTTTAGAACGGCTAAAAATTGCCAGATCTGAAGGATGAAAGTCTAACAAGCCTGGCTTCGGCGGCCCGGCTGCCGCGGGTGGGCGCTGGCAGCGCCGGCTGCGGGGCGCCAGCCTGAGGGGAGGGGCAGCTTTAGCACCTGAGGCCTCATCGCTGTGCTAGAAAATGAGCGGGAATCCCAATACGCTCCTGAGAGCCTCGGTTTGTGAGGAGGCTTCACTTTAAGGGACTCTCTGGTGCACCGGACTGCCTTCCCCGCTGGTTCTGCTCTCAGGTTTTATTTAGCCACCAAGCGGCCGCGAGCCGTGAGCCCGTGCCCGGTGCTGTGACAGCCCCGAGAGCGGCTCGTCCCCAGCGCCACCCGCGCCGCCCACTGCGCCCCATGGCAGCCCACAGGCCACCCCAGCTCCAGCTATGCAGGAACCCGCACCCAACTGGCCACACAAGCCTTGAGCGAAATTGTCGGAAAGTTTGTGTTTCCTCCTAGTCTATTCAAGCTTGAGTGGAAGTCATTTTCTTTTGTCATATGCTTTTTAGTCATCTACAGTAGCGAAAAATAACGCGAAATACCACAGAACTAGTTCATACGGCTTAGAGGACCACAAACAAACCATTTCTACAAGGGAAGAAAATAGTTTTCTGTACAGGTGCCTCCAAGAGGAAGCAAGAGTTGATGGAGCTTCTGGAGACTTCTAAGTTTCCTAATTTGCAATAGACAGACTGGCAGGACTCAGGCAGGGAAAGCCCAGCCCCAGCGCTCCCCCTGTGCCAGCTCACAGGCAAGACCCCTGCACCTCACGGGCTCCTCCGAGGTGGGTGCAGGGGTTGGTGTTACTCCTGCAGCGCTGTGGGATTATTCTGGCAACACCCCAGGCTCCTCCTGCAGTTATAAAGAAGGGAACTCAATTCATGACTTCGTACTTCCCTGCGTTAATTACTTCAGATCTTCCCCGACTCCCCAGCTAGTATGCTAGGAGTTAATGTGTTCCCTGCTACATCTCTGTGGCATTTACATTTAGAATGATCAGCCACCAGCTTCAAACCCCACCCTTTTCCCATTGCCTCTCACAGCACATTGCTAATGTTAAACTAAGTTCAGTAATGCATTTCATCTTTATTACAGCTGATCACAAGGATGCCACCACCATTGTGCAGGAACAAAGTTATCAAAGAAAAAAACTCTGAAAAGCTATTTTCCTTCTGGTCTTTAATATTGAAACAGGTAAAGCAACATTAATTCAGCCTCGAGTACTCCATTCCATTGAAATTTCATTGATTTGGTGCTGATATAAAATGAACCACCACAGACATTGATAAAAAAGCTTTATAAAGGAATAAGGCAAGTGATCACCAATTACTAAAGTGTAACTTGAAATGGATTTTAGCACTGTGGGCAGGTGCAGACATGGTATTACAAACAGACTATTAGCCAGCAGGCAGGTTTCTCCTTGGTTGTTGTGAATTTAGTTCATTATTAATGGGGGGGGCGGGGAGGGGGGAAAGCCCTTATGCCTCTTAATTTATCTGCAGACTGGCCCAAAGTTAAAGCATCCAAGCCTTTTCAAATCACCTTGACTGTCTCCTTGGCAGACAGAGTATTTTTAGTCCATTGGATTTGAACAACTTCCGAGAACAGATGGGTTAGCACTTCATGACTGTATGTGTGGTGCTGTAGAACAGAATGAATAAAAAATGACCTGGCTGTGAAATCCTTTTTCCCCACTTACTTCTCATTGACTTCAACAAATTGTCTAAATGTCTGCTTACCAACAGGAAAAAAGATGTCTGCAACAGTTTCACAAAGCCTCTTTTTTTTTTTTTCCATTGTAAACTGACTCTTATCTAGGGTGGTGAAAGGGAAGTATTTTTTTTCTATCATGAAAATATTTCAAGGTTTCAAAAGTCTTCACACTCTCTCCTGACCCCATGTCTCCTCAAATAACCAGTGATCTTTGATAGAGGAGCTGATACCACACCGACCTGGAACTCTGGGTGAAGTCAGTGTTCCTAGTCCTGCTTAAGGTGAACAACTGGAATCCAAGCTATTCATTTTTACTACATGGCAATGGCTATTCTGTGGGATGTTTCACATTTGCATGAAACTGGCTCATTGAAAACGTTTCTGTTTGGTATTTGAATGTGTAGTTAGAACTTCGTATTTCTCAATCACAGACCTTCATCCAGGAGGAGATTTCTGTTGTGATTAGTCACAATGACAACTTGGAAAATTAGATCCTTTCTCCTGCAAAAGTTCATGAATAGGCTTAGTCTTTTACATAACCATCGGGTTGACAGAATTAGGCTTTTTCAGAGAAATTGGAATAGCAGACAGAATTTCAATTGTTATTTATTATTCCATTTAAATTCATTATTTTTCAGTGCTCACACTTTTTAGTAGTGCGCAAATGGAAATCATACTGTAAGGATCCAAGCATGTAACACAAAATATTCAAAACTGTGAACAAGATACATCAGTTCTTTTTTTGGAACTCATCCACCTTGCTAGCTTGATTTTTTCTGGACAAAACATTATCTGGGGTCTTCTTTAAACCTTCATGAATTTATTTCAGTTGTCAAATCAGATATTTAATGGGCTTGGCATTTTGAATAACTGTTCCCCAGGTATTTACTTTCTCTCTTAAAAGGAAACCAGTATTAAGGGAGAGAACGGATACCTAATGAAATGTCAAAAACATTGAATATTTGTATTGATTTTGGAGCCTAATGCAGCATACTTTCTTTTAAGGCTGAATAAAAAAATTGATTTTGTGTGTGTTAAATTTGTGCATACTTTTCATATTTTCTGCAATTAAAAAATGCCTTTAGATACCTCTAATCTTTTTTCGCCTAAAAAATTGAAACCATTTCATGAAGCTTTGCATTTTGAAAATAGAATATTTCTCCATTAAATGTGTCAATGGAAGATTTTAGAGTAGCTCATTTTCTTTCTGGGGGAAGTGAAAAGTGATTCTGACAGGCAGTCCTTATAAAAGATTCTCATATTTATTATCTAAGGATTGCCACATGAACTCCAGCAGGGGTTGTTGTTGGGGCTCAGCATTGGAATTCAGTGAACGTGTTCATCCCATAGAACAGTTTGCTCACGTGCAGAGCTCTTTACTGTTTTGTTATTAAAAAATGTAGATAGATTCTAATGTAGCACATAGCATACTGAAATTCAAAATGAATGAACCAATGTGCTATGAGTGCAGCACATAAAATGTAACAAAATACTGTCTAGCAGCCAGACCAGAACTGTGTGCATTTAGTCATTGCTCTTAGAATTTTTTATTTTTGCTGAGATTCCCTGAGAGAAAATATTAATGTTAAAAATTATAACAAAACATATACCTTAATACATCTTCCATAAAATTGGATTTGAATGACTTACTAAAAATATATTTTTCATTAGCGTCAGACCATCACAAAGTAAGATGAGTTTGAGAACCAACACCAAGTATAAGTGCAACAGGTTATCTTACTAACTGGAGTGCAGTGTTCAGTGTACAGCACTCTGAAATGATTTGCTGTAGTTTACGTCCATTATTAAGCTTAAACTTCTAGATGAGAAGACATTTTCTTGTTTACAGTATTGACAGCATTTCCTACAGGAGACGAGTATAACCGGGGACAGCTTTATTCTTTGTTGACTTTTTAAGTGCTATAAAAATTACACTGAGAAGTTCATTATGCTTTATGTGGTAAGCAGTGTTTACCTTCTACATTCTCATATCCTGATTGCAATGCGTAATACATTTTAAAATTCTCTGCCCCAAATATCATAGAATAATGCATATTAACCCTTGTCTAAGACAAGTATTTCTGATTTTCCTTTCAGGCAATCTATGTTCTATGAATTTGTGGGATAGGAAGTGCATTAGGATCAGCCATGTCTTCACATGCATTGGCCATTAATGAGAATTGCATAATTATGAAAATTATCTCCTAACAAACAAGCATTTGCAATCACTCCTAGCTCTGCACACCTATATACAAAATATGTCCTTACCATATTCTTGATCTGCACTGCTTCTGTACCATTTCTGAGGCACTGTAATGTTACTTATTTGTGCCCTTTTCACACCCATACCTTCCTGCTGCTGTTGTGTAAGGGAAAAGTGGTGACGATAGGTCTCAGCCTAGGTCCTCTGAATGCTAAGCAGGAAAAACACTGCATCTCAGGAAATATTTAATTCAAGACTTGCCTCCTGTTATTTGTAAAATTATATGAAATAAGACAGTCCTACCCTCTTCTCCATTTGCTGCTTGTGAGCGTATGACCTTCTCCCACATACAATTCTCATTAAAACTGAGAACAGGGGAGAAATGGCAGCTAAACTTTAAAGAAGACATTAACATGCTAAGAGTTTTCTTTACATATAGATCAAGCACACACAATTAGGAGCAAACTAAATGTCCAATCTCTTTTGAAATTATTTTTCCCTCCATAAGAAAAATCACTTATTGATGTTTAGTAAAAATATGATAAAATGATGTTGTCTTCATTTAAAACTACTGGAAGAAATTCCAAGACAGAAGAAACCAAACTCATTGAAGGCTCCAGCCTAGTAGAAAATTTGCACTAGCTATGGGTCATAATGTAAACACACAAGCTGCAGGACTAATCACTAGCAGTAAACAAATATTTGAAGAGAAGGTTTAACACAGCACTTACATGGCAAGAAATTAGCTATAAAAATCCATCACGCATCATTACCATGAGACTATGTATCCAGAAGACTCATCTCAGGAAACACAAATCAAACATTTGGTCAAGTGCAAACACCTCATTCTCCAATTGATAGCCCAGCCAGGGACACATTACTTATAGGAGGTCACTGACCCTATCCCCTTTGGAAGGGAAAAAGGAATCTTAAAACGAAGGCTTAATAAAATAGAAAAGTCAGTCCTTGAAAATTGTTGAAAAATAACGTCCAAGCTGTTAATTATGCAAACAAATTTATTCATTCAAGAGAAGAGAAGAGAAGAGAAAAATTTCTCCCACTGTGAATTACCACATTACACCTGAGATCAGGTTTGTGTTGTGGCATTCTGTAAAGAGAAGAATTTAGACTGCAGTGAAATGTGGTGTAACTCTATTAATGCTCTATATTCAGTGGGGACTTGAGGGAAGAATGAGCAGAAGTGGATCCCTAGTTCATACAAAACTGAATTGTTTTACTGTAGTCAGTGTATTAATCTTGGCTCACCTCAGCAACGAAATAGATTTTGTTAATTTGATTCAAAGTCACTGAAATCCAGTGGAATTTCTCACTCCAAATCTGGTCTTTGGAAACAGTTTCTTCTCAGTAAATCTGAAAACAAACCCTGTTATAACTAAAATTTTTAGGTCTCTCTTTCTTAATGCACAGGCTATATTCTTTTGCTCGGTACTTGTTCAGCACAATAGAGATTTACCACTTCATAGTTGCCCTGGATCTTTTATAAAGCTAATATGCAAATACACATACTATAATTGTTTCATTACAGTAATTATAAGAGGTAATAGACTGGCATCGACATTCTTCGAATAGCCTTGAAAATCTCACCCATGGTTGCTGTCAATTTCTTTGCTTGGTTTTTGCTGTCTTTTAGAGAAGAGAGAGGTATTAAATTGGAGATGTCCATGTACAATAACAGATTAAAAAAAAAATTATAAAGAACAGATGCATATGTGGATCCAAGAAGAAGCAAGAATAAATCCTCAAGAGCTGCTTTTTCAACGATATTTGCAACCAAGCTTGGGACCTTGTGTGCCATATTTTATTGCTGTGAAACAGATATGAAGAAAAGTTCAGCTCATTTAGAAGTTTTAAAGTTTTCCTTATTGCTGTAACATTTTTCCATATGAAACAGAATTACCATAATAGGTATCTCAGTACATTCCCAGCAGTCTCATTGACAAGAAATATTGACAGGAAATCTTATAATGGAAATCCATAACATGCACCTCTTCCAACTCAACAATAGCTAACACTAGAAAAACGGATCAGAAAGCAAGACTTGAAGATCACTCTGTAACAGAATAAAGCTAGCCTTTCCAGACAATGAAAGTGCAGCACTAAAAACATTTGTATACAGTGATGAGCAGCTTCAGACAGCACTAAATGTAGAGGCAGACAGTGTGAAGCACATGCAGCATTCAAGGCTGCAGTATGGACCATCCCAGCTCTTACAGACTGAGAGTGTAAAATCTAGCTCAAATGTAGATTTAGCTCAAAACACTTGCAGAGTGAAAGGGAGGTAGCAGCGCCCAGTCTTTCAGAGCAGCGAAACTACAACATGCTTTCAAAACAATGGGATAAGCACATTTTTCCCTTCCTTGTTAATTTTCCATTTTTACTCCACTGCTTTCTCCTCTATACTTCCTACTAACTGGTTACCTTTCAATAGTCCAATTTTTAGTTCTTTTTCCGAAGGCAACAAGAAGCATTTGTTAGCTTAGAAAACATCTCTACACCTGTACTTTGCTCACAGCCCTCAAGTATATTGACAGCAGCTGCACATCTCTACCAAGGAAAGATTCTGTTCTTCTTAACTTCTGCTTGCTCTGATCTCCTTTTATTTCCTTCAAAATTTATCTTCGGTTAAGATGCACTGCATTTTATTGCTGCTGTTTCTGGTTATGTATTGTTGAGTTTTTCTTTCCTGGTAACTATGAATTGGCTGGCTATTTTTCATTATTTCTGTAGGGCTATGAAAAAAGGGGAAAAAAAGCAATTCCTTCACTTGAGAATTCTGACATTTATTAGCATAATAAAACTCTCAGGTGAAATTGCAGTTTTCCAAGTAATTTCATTTGCAGGAGAATTTACAAGGGATTTATTTTAAAGCCAGGTAAAACCTAGAATGAGAAATGAATGGAATTCAGAAAGAAAAAAATAGAAAATTAAAAGTAGGAAATGTGCTCCAAAGTGAAAATGATGATGCTGTTGTGGTGTTAATTACATCACAAAAGGACACATAAACTAAGTAGCTGGTATTTCCAAGCCCGCTTATCAGATAAACAAAACACAAGCAGTTGAAGTGTGTCACTAAAAATAAATAGCTGGATGATTATCAGTCTCTGAATGTGAATTCCTTATGGAACATGTTCTTCAATATTCTGTCTATAAACATTCCCAACACTGTGTATAATAGGTTGAGTAAACTTCCAAAAACTTTGGAAATTGCATGTCTTCTTTTCCAGCTTACCTAGCACCTTTTCTAAAGAGAAGGAGGCATTTCATGCCACCTTTTTTTTTTCTTTTCTTTTCAACAGTTCATGAAGGTAAAACACCAGTCTGCAAGGATGTCTAGGTGTTTAAATACCACCTTAATTACTCAGTACCACCTTTAGACCCTCAGCCCTATGCAGCCAGCTGCTGCTCTCTGGCCTCAGAGATACAGTCTATAGGTACCTACATTTTTTACTTTAAAAAAAATCCCTTTCTGTTCTCCTTTAAAGCAGAGCTCCAGTTGTTCTGTGAGGGAACATGTGCAGCTGTGAAGAACCTGAGGCTGAGGTGCTTCCTGAGATGCATATACAGAGGGAGCAAGAGCAGAGCTAGTTTCTCAAAGGAAGCAGCTGGTAGATAGTGGGGCTCTTTGGAGGAGGTAGATTGTACTTAGTGAACATCCTATTAGAAAAAAGCAACTTACTCTGTGATTTATTTTACAGAGTCCATATTTGAAGCACAGTGAATTACTCTGTGCTGAACTTCACATTCTGTTTGCTGGATTCAATGTTTCTATATACAGATATATAGAATACAGGTGTATTCTGATCCCAGATCACACATTCCAGGCTTCTCATTTAATGGAGACTATAAATCCTGCTGGAGGCCTACATAAGGTTACTATGTTGAGAATTGCAGAGCTGCATTCCACTTCAAGAATCTAGCCCCTTGGTGACCTGCAAAGGAGCACACTTTAACAAAATTCCAAGACCATTTGGGTACCTTGACCCTTTAGTTATCTGCCAAGTCACTTTGTTTCTTAAGGTATCAGACATACCTAAAGAATGTCCTACTTCTGTAAGCCTACTTGCTGTGAAAAGCCCAGCTGTCATCTTATCTGAGCACTGTGCACTAAGAACAGCTGCTCCAGCAAATAAGCATTGCTTATTTGCTGTGTCCTGGTTTTCTTTGTTATGAGGTACTAACAATAACTATTTAAAACCTCCAGAGCCAGTCTCCCAAGTGATTTAATACAGCAACTGTCCAGCTAAGTCTCTGTGGGAAAGTTTGTTAGAATTTTCTTTTCATGGGTCACAAACATTGATGGATTAAATCACACAAAAAGCAATGTTAACAAAAGAAAATTTTCCTGAACAATGAAGTTTGTGTGCAAAAATCTGAACTTTAACATGGGCTAACTGCATAACTGATTATGAAAAAAGTTGATATTTCCACAGGTATTTATTATTATTGTGGCACCTTAAATAGATGATGTGCTTTATAAGCTTGGACAAGTTTCTTTTCCTAAATGAGCTTACCATCTAGGTCAACGTATAGAAGGCAATCGTGAGTCCAGAGAAATGACTGCTTGAGGAGAGATAGATTTACATGGGGTTTGGGAGGGAACTCTACACTGGGATTTGGAAGGGAACCACGCAGGAATTCAGAGACTGCCCAAAACAGTAGCATACAGAAATATACTCAGTGTGCCTTTCCTACGTGTTCAGAGATTCCCAGGAGAAAATGAACCATGGATAACAAATATATGTAGCGGTCTACTTTACATCTCAAAATACACATCACATACAAAAAGGTACTGAGAAACCGCCTGTTAAAGGCATGACTATGAGACTATGCAATAGGTATACAACTATTTCCCTCACGTCCCACCTCACTCAAACAAATCAGTTGCATACAAAACCGTCACAACCCTGTTACTTGAAACGTTGCCCTGCAAAACAGATGTTGGGAACTGAAAAGAACAATTCTATACCCAGCAGTTATCTATCTGGCCATTCATGGGAACAGAGCAAGGAGCACGGGAAGGTAATAGTAACAGTTTAACTACATTTCCTGAACTGGCTGCCTCAATAGTATCCAGCTCACCAGTAAAACAATACAGGACCATATCTATGCCGTGTGTCAGCCCGGAGTGAAAGGATTGCTAAGACACAAATTTCAGGAGGGCAAGTCAACTACTGTGATGAGATTATTTTGCTTATAGTCCAAACACTAAGCAACTGCTCCACAGATCTAGACTAAAACTCTGTTTTCATGGGTTTTAGTACGTATAACAAATGGATCAAGAACACATTGTGTGGCTTTTTTTAAAAAAAAAAACCATGAAATAGCATAATGATAATATAATTAGTTGTATCTTTTCTATGGATAAATATACCACCCTCACCTTCACTCATAGCTTAGCTACGGAAAAATACCTGGCCCTATAGCAAAGTAAAGCTAGGAATCTCCAGCACGTATCTTGCACAGCAGAAGGCAGAAAACATGACAAGGCCAGTGAGAGGAGCTGTTGTTACTGCAAATCAAACTGCTTTCATCAGAATAACTAGTTCAGAATAAACTGACCACTTTCTGTCCAGGAGTAAAATTCTTTCCAAGGCTGTTGGACTGCATGAAATTGTAAATAAAATGTGAATGACCTTATTCTGTCTCTACTGTGGGGAACTTTGTAGGCCTGAACTCAAAAACAGATGGCAAGTTTCCAGCTACACCTAACCACTTAAGCAATCACAAACTGCAAAAGGATGTTCTAAGACTGTCTCTTTTGTTATCAAAAGTGCACCAACCGGCAAACCTTTCTTTGGAAAAAAGAATCTGTTCTCCAATACCGGAACTTCATACAATACTGTGAGTAGTTACCGCCCATACTTGTTGCTGCATTTTGCATTTTCAATCTCAGACATTAAGAAAATTAAGATAGGAACTTAGCATCCAGCGCAATTGGCCACAACCCCTTGAAAAATTTCTGGGAACAGTCCTCATTTGTAATGTGCCAGTATTTTCTCACCTTTAAAATGTTAGCAATACAAATAATGATGATAATTCAGATGCAAACCAGAAAAATTTTGGGCCTTCTAATGAGGATAATTTTTGGCCACAAGACCAGTGGCTTTGAAAGTTTGTTAACTATTTTTCAATGTTTAATTTTGTAGCTATCTATTACTACAGGTATCCAGAATGCATTCCTGTTAGTCCTGGATCCGTTATTCAAATAAAGGGCTGTAGTCTGGCGGATTCCTCTGCTGTCCACATGGCTCCAGTAGTAGCTCCCCCCCTGAGGATGTGATAATTTCTTCCTAGAAAGATAAAACCGATTAAAATGTCAAAGGTATAAGCCTTTCCCTGTCTTCTAAGAAAAGCAACTGATAGCAATAAAGACCATCACTCCACTGTAATTGGTAACCAATTATGAGTAAATGCTTGGTGAAGTACAAACCACATCACATGTTTTTGAGACGGTCATGTGGAAGTAAACACAAAGATTTAGCAATGATCTTGGATTAGGTTATTGCTGCTTTGCACACAGTATTTAAATGCAATTAATAATAAGAGAAAATGCACACTCATACCCTCTTCTGTAGGAAGTTTGTTCTTCCAGCTAATGGTTACCACCCCCTTCTGTCAACTGAGTTGCTTGAGTGACCTCTTCTTAATATTTTTTAAAGCAAAACGAAGCAGGTTTAGATGAGCCCTGCTCGTTTTGACTGAAAGTGAAAAGGACCCTCAAGGAGAAGTCCATGCAACTTTTGGGGTGGGGAAGTTTTTTCTTGCCAAAAATAGTCCTGAGGAAGCGGTAACTTTTCCAAACAATATAGCAATAGCCGCAAGAGAAAGTATGCCTGCAGCGCAACCATTTACATGAAGATTGCAGAGCTGGTTACCAGGAGGTTTGGGACACTTGACAATGTACTTCACCGGAAAGGGCAGGCAGAAAAGCTTCAGAGAAAACCATGTGAGAGACAGGATAAGATGCCTCCTGAAGGGATTGCCAGAGACCAGTTTTAATATAGCTATTAAGCTAGACGGTTACAAGAGAATTGTGTGGTGATGTTAAAGTTGAACCAGTTTCTCTGATGGGCTTACTACAGTGGGAGCTGTTAACTATTACCAGGGGACAGCTAAGAAAACTTTTTTTTTTTTTTAAATGTCAGGAACCAAAAGCCATTCTGCTTCTGACAAGTGCCCTGCTGCTGTCTGTAAATAGCTGTGTTTCTAGTACAATGATTGCTGAGGATGAGCTGTGATGATAACACAGGAACACAGCTGGAGCAGAGATGGTTGGAATCAGTTGTCACCATCACTCCTCTCCAGCAGCACAGCGGACACTACTTTAGCCAGAGCTCCTATATCCAATGGCTGATAATCTGCATTTGAGGTGTTGTACGTGTGCTTTTCTTTCTCTGTCAGGGCCCTGGTTTATAGACTCTTTCCAGTTGTACTGGGTCTGGCTGGGATGGAGTTGACTTTCTTCTCAGCAGTCTGTATAGTAGTGTGTTTTGAATTTGTGGCTTTATAAAACAGTGTTGATAACACACTAGTGTTTTGGCTATTGTTGATCAGTGCTTGCACAGCACCCAAAGCTTTCTCATTTTCCTACTCAGGCCCTTCTGGCAATGAGTAGGCTGGCACTAAGGGAGAAGTTGAGAGGGGACACAGACCAGTTGGTTGACCCAAACTGGCCAAAAGGATATTCCATACTGTGTGTCACACACAGCAATAAAAACTGGGATGGAGGAAGACGGGCCTTGGGGAGTTTGGCTTCCAACGTGGCCATTGAGAAAGAATTTCATCAAATCAGGGGAGGATGTATTTTTTGGTGAAATGTGTCACCTACTAGTCTCCCATGTGGAAATATAATGTCATAGTGATCTGTGACGGGATGCTAAGGCAACACCGAAGAAATGTTGTGAAGTAGCTGCAAAAAAAGAAGTATTCTAAAAAGAAGGGAAATTAGAAGAAAAATAACCTCTGCTTAGTGTCTGTGAGACTGAATACTGAAAAAATGAAAAGCTGTGAAGGAGGAGCAAAATGTTAACAGAATTCATATGAAACAACAGTGAGAAAAGCATAAAAAAGGCAAGAGAACTAGAAAAGAGAGGATGAATAGAAGTTTTAAGGGTGGCTAAGAAAAAAGCAGAATTAAAACTGATGAAGATGTGGAGACATGCAAGATGATGAAAACAAGCTATGCTATCAGAAACAGTGCTACTGTTTAGTCAGTCTGACAAAAAAGAAACACAAGTTAGAAGCAGAGTAATTCAAACTCATCTAAAGTCAAAGAACAGTAGTAAATTACTCCTGTAAGAGTTTTTTGGATAAAGGAATGACCTTAGCACATCTCCAAGAGAACCCTTCCATGTTCCCTTCTTTACTGCAGGGTGCCACTCCTTTGCTTTTGCATGTTACAGCTCCCGCATTAAAGGTCAAAAAATGCTGAAATTTCATTGAGAGACCATTCTATGGTATTTCCAGTCCAATTTTGCACAGCAAAGCGGGCCAAAAAGTGTTAGCTCTGTCAGTCCTTATAATAAGGTCCATTTTCAGCCCAGGAGAGCATACATTGTGTAAGAATCTGCTTAGAAGGGGACACAAATACATGCTGAAGCATTCAAAAGAAGAGGAAAAGCCTTCTGATTCACTGCAACAAAAGACACAAACTACAAATGTTACAGCTTGGCTTAGTGTAGAACATGTATGTATATTCTTTTCCCCACTATGGCTACTACTACTTTTCAGTGTGGTTTCAAATTACATGATTCCTTTCTAAATTATTAATCCATTCCACTCAGCTATTGACCTCTACCTAGCAAGTGTTACCTTGTGAAAATCAATAAGATCTGTCAGTGTTGCATGTCGGTTTGGATCTACCCCCAAGAAGCTGTAAAAATCCCCCGAAGCATCAACCAGGAAGTGTTTGAACCCACTTTGCTGGCGATAAGACAATGCATAGCCCCAGATCTTCTCGCTGACCCGCACTAGGAATGTTCCTTCAGATTTATTCATCAACAACTCTTCTGCCTCCTGGCGGCTGATAATACCTGGCAAGAAAAAACCCTATAGTTATAAAGAAAACAGGTCTGTCAGAGTAAATAAAATACAACAAATGCAGAGCAGAAGTGTAATGAAAGTGGCATAACTTCCCCAGATTGAAATGTCTGTAGGAGGAGTTAGAGCTACGGAGACACCATTTATGCTATTCTTTTCCGAAGGACAGCTGTAAGAGTTTTGGTGGAGTCTGGTGGGATATGCTTTTTAATTATCTGACTAAGAATTGCTTTTTCCCATCCTTACTGCTTTTTCAAAGGAAGTGCACAAACACAACTGGCCTATCAGACCAGTGACTTCTGTACAAGTGATTGCACAGATACTTGCAATTTTATTGCAGTACTTCTGACTGTTGCCTTACAACTGCTTTATAGGTCTTACAGAAGGAATATAAAGCAAGTGCCAGGAGAAAAAGCATTTTTCTCGTTTTGTACATCCATCCATACACACTCATCCATAGATGGGCTTGTATTTCTAGGGAACACTGTCACAGAGCAAAACAAGAAACAAAGATCACAGTCCTTTCCTTCTGGGGCATTTCAGGCTTAATATCGGAGTACGTATCAGTAGAATCAGTGTCCTCTAGCTACAAACTGTAGCCATGAGCTAAACAGAGTACCAACACAAAGAAAAGATTGAATACTGTATTTGTTGACTAGATGTGAGCTCATCTTTACAATTCATAACAAACAATAATGAGTTATGCACCCTGCTCCAGGACAAGAGAAAAAATTAGCTGGGGCTTCTTGCAGTGCGTAACTGTCACCACCCGGTGGTCATTTTCTCTATGAGCCAATTTACCTCTCAGGGAACAAACTGTCTCCCCATATCCTGGTCACCAAACAGTTGTTTTATAGATGAATTCCTTCCTTTGCTGTACAACAAACTTATTTGTCAGCGCAAAGAAGGATCACAAATTCAGATTATCAGAGTATGCAAGGGAAAAAAGTTTAACAGGGGTAGAGCTTTCAAGAACTTTCTCATTTTATTCTGCTGTGTTGGAAAAATCTTCTTTTCTTTCTTCCTGATCCTGGGACACAACACTGAAGTTGCTGGTACTCGCTTGCAAACAGGGTATAACAGATAAACCCCATTCTGATCACACCCCATGTAAAAGGTGTGATCAGAATTTCACCAAGCAGTGAACTGGTTGTACCATCCTAGAGAGCTGGGTTCTAATTTGTCTGGTAGGCCTAGAGGACAGTGAGCTCATGCCTCACAATTATTTGTGAAATACCAGATGCTCACTTTAATCAGGAACAGATGTTGAATTAGGCCATCCTGAATGTGAACATGGCACCAATTTCAATAAATAATATATGTACATGTTCCAAAGTTACTCTCTGTGAAGCTAAACTTTCTCAAAACAATGCATGTAGTATTTAATGGAACTTGTAGGATAGGATAGATTCCTACGCCTGTCCTAGTGAGAGATCCATGGAGTCTGGGTACTGAAAAGCCACATTGGTTTACTGTAATGCTAACCATGCCCAGGGCCTACCTGAAAGACCAAATTTTGGGATGCTCTAATTAAGCCCACAAGGAAAATTATGCCTCTGGGAGACATAGGAAGGGACTGGGGAGATCTGGGTCCTAAAAGCAAGCACTGTCTGATGTTAGGAAAAGCAAAAAAGCATCTTCTTTCAGCTTTTGTCTACTTTGAGACAATGAATTTTTTTTTACGGTTTTACTTGGTGCAGTGATGAACACAGCAAGGGCTCAATCTCAGCGGGGCTCAAGAGGTCACTACTGAAATATCCTCAGTACCAAGAAGAAACATACACATACATACTCTGCTGAATGATGCTGGAGGATATTACATCATCTTTGCACCAGCCACGCAAAACAGGCAATAAACATGCAAACATACGCATTTGTTTAGAAAGAGCATGCAACTGCTCAGCCAACAGTGTCATTTACTGCACTTTGCAGATCTATTTTTTTATTACAACTATTCCAAAATGAATTGTTATAAAGTCGTGAACTCTGTTCACATGAAAAGATAGTACTAATATGAATCCATATGACACAGCATGTTACGTGAAGCTGTATCACTAGATTCCAATACCAGGTGCCACGTGCCAAGAATTACACAAGAATTATTCTGAAATTACACGCTTTGTTAATCCAGTCTTCTCTCAAATTGACCTTATTTAAAAATACAATGAAAGGTTTTATTAGTGATTATGATGCCTACTTCCTTGACAAATCTCTGCTAGAAATACATGTAGATGAGCCACACTAAGAACCTCAGAGCATTCAACGATACAGGAATCCATCACCAGCAAATCCTACATCAATTCCAATAATCAACGTTCATACTGTAATGCTAGTTTACAATCATGCTGGTAACGTCTGGGATAGGAACTGGGTGCTGTTACAACTACCCCTTCTCTAAGCAGCGTTAGAACTGTTTATGCAGCCCTGCCAGGGAATGAGGTGGCCTAGACAATTTAGCACCTATAAAAACAGAGGGTTGGTAAAAAAAGAGAGTTGTAGAAAAAGAGGTTTTGTATTACATGGTGAAAATTATTCTTAGGATATTTATAGGGTTTGAATGACCATCACTATCAGGCATATAATATGAAATTTGTTTAGCATTGATTAGTTTAATGCTGAACAATCTGTTCATCTACTCTTAACTCTCACCAGTACAGGTAAAGCACTGCAGGCTTCCACATGATGTTATCTTCTTTGCCAGACCTTATTTTTGTTCTGGGTGCTTTATATCATTGAGTAGGTGAGAAATGCTACATTGCTTACAGCCAAGTTCTTTTCTGTTTTTATTCTCTTTTCTGCTAAAGATGGTGTAATAATTTATCAGCCAGCTGCTCTCTTCCCTTTTTCTCTCCTGATTCTGTTAACAGCTCATGAGAAACCATCTTTCCCCGCCACCTCCTCCCCCTCTCTGCCTCCCAGTTATTTTATTTTTCTCTGGTTCAATTCTTCAGTGGGTGGTGATTGCAGCACTGAAAGTCTCCCTCCACCCTTTAAAAAATGTTATACTGTTCTCAAGATAACTAGAAAAACAGTGGCACTGTTCACGCCTGAGAAAAGTTGTAGAGAAATAGACAACATCTGTGAAACCCCTACATGAACATTTAATATTGTCTGAATTAAGGTCAAGAAACCTTGGTTTCCCAAGACTCTGGTAAGAAGTTTAGATCCATCAGTGCTCTTATTTGTGCTAGTTAGGATATTAATTTGAAATATTAACTGGAAAAGAAACCACTGGTGCTTTGAAAGCTGATGTTCCCCTCTAATTCTTGCTAATCTCTTAGGAAAAAAAAAAAGGCAACATCTTAACGTCTTCACTCGGTGTAAAGTGACACTGTGTCAAAAGCAATAATCCTTTCACATAAGCACAACTTTGCAAATTTGTTTTAAAATATATACCTCACAATTACTTATCATCAGTATCATAGTTTCAGATTGTCACGTGGCCAAATACAGACTAGCATATTGGACAGCAGTTAGCTACCCCACTGAACCTCACTCACATCTTCTACCTGTCATGCCAAATAATAGAGTATACAAACTGCTGCTGTCTGTAGTAAACTGTAAGAGAACTGTAAGGTTTTGACTGGGACAGGATCAAAAGTGTATGCGGCTCCTCTTGAAAGCATGGAAACTCTATCAGCTGGCTTGAATTTTAGCCCCTTGCCCCCCAAATTCACTGCATGCACCTATCTATGTTACAAGCATCTACCTGTACACTTTAAACATGTTGGTTTTGCAGTGCTTATACCTAGTAACATTTTTGATCCTTAGCAAGAAAATAACATTTTGCAAGACAGTTATTTCAAATCATAGGATGTTCATCATCAACTGACTTGTTCCTAATTAACAGCTTCATTTTTAAAAACAGTTCCTGTAATGACAATTTGTAGATAGGCAAGTCTTAATATTTTTGTTGTAATTATGTTCTTTTTACTGCCACCAGTCTTCCAAAAAGGGGAAAGAACATCCTAACATTTAAAGTATATTAAGCGCATGGAGTGTCCGTTTTGAGTTTAGTGGGCACAGCTAAAAAATCTTGATGCTGCCTTCCAAGTTTACAGCAGCCTCAATACCAGAAAATGCTATTTGGAAATATTACGCAATGACACTTCAGCTTCCCACTCCTCCCTCAGCATTATCCTACATACTTCCTTGAGTGAAACTCAGGAGATAAAATACATAAATATTTGCTAAGAAAATGCCATAACAAGCATGAATCCAAACCAGAAAAGCTGATAAACATTGGCAACAAGGCAAGACTATATACTAGAAGTCTAAAATTACTCTTTCGATTATACAGAGCACAAAGTTACACCATGTCCATTGCTGTAATCTACCAGTGGTCAAACGTACTGAGTGTAATAACAATGTCAATACATAAAGATAATTTGGCCTTTCATGATCCATATATTTTTAAAATGCATATATGCATTTATATATGCCAAGAAGTCGAGTAAAATTAGAGGGGAAAATACAGGACAAACACATTGAAGTTTTCATTTACCCTTCTGCAATAGAAACTATTTGCTTAGCTGATGTTTTCTCTTTTCATATTTTTTCATTACCTTGATCTCAAACACTCTAGTGCATGAGGTTTTACTCACAGAGCAAAGCATCACAAATAGTGGCATGAATAAATATTAATGAGAGCATTCATGCCAAAAGTGCTTTCATGACCATTATGAAAAGCTTTCTATTTCATGCAAAATTGATTTGTTGAACAATTATGAATATTCACAGGTAGTCATGAGAGGAAAGAGACTTATCCTGTTTATACAACTTAAGACATCTAACCAGCAAGGTGTGTGATTTAGGTCACCAATCAAAATTAGGAGCAAGAGAAGCTAATACCAGTATCTCTTTTGTTTTCAGTGGGATTAGATCAAAGCCCATATGAATACAAATATCCTTGGCAATCATTACATGAATAATTCACATGCTAAAGGTCATACAGACACATTACACCTAGAGCAAGTGTAAACAATAAATAAATAAATGAGTAAACACAAGGAATTATGAGGAATTAGCAGATAACTCCCGACTAATGTAAAGGAGTATATTTGTCCGATTATACAGGCAGACCTAAACAGTAATTTGAAAGATAGTGATAAATTGGCACAAGGGTTAGAAGGATCAGTCTGCTAAGCACCAGCCAATCCCTTCCATTTTTTAAGGAACTGAAAATCTGAGCTAGACAGACATACTACTATAACTGTGCTACTTTGGAATAAAACATTTCCCAAAGAGGAATAAACAAGCAAATTTTCCAAAAAATTTCAAATAAATTTCCTCTCTATGAGACTTAATTTGAGAGTCAAAAGTTGGATTACACCTCACCTTGAAAAAAGCTGAAACGAATTTCAAAACAAACTGCTATAAAAGCCAGAAAATAAATTTGTTTAGAACAGCTTTTAGGGTCCTGGGTATTTTTAATCAAAACAGGAAAGTTCCAGTTTGAGGAGAGGAAAATACATCATAGTTTTTTCTGTCTACTTCTTTAGAATAATAAAACACCAGTAGTTGGAAGTAAAGACCCTACCTACTCTGGACCAAAATATGAATAAAGGCAATCAGTTTTGAAAGAAATAATCAGAAAAGTAAACAGAAATTCAGAAGGGATTAAGCCAATTGCAGCCAGTTGGTTTTGGAAGAGCTGACAGCCTGTGTTAGCATCCCAGCATTAACATAAACCACTGTCAGGAGGCGCAGGAACAGCTTGTAAGAGCGCTAGTCTACGAACCTAATGGAGGGGGTCATAGATTTCAGAGACCACAGCAAAGGAAGATATACAGGAGGAACAAACACAAGCTAAGATGAAAACTGAAGTTGGGGAACTAAGGTTTAGAATAGATCTGAACTTTTTTAGATCTCATAATAAGGTGGGACAGTAAAGGCTTGAAACAAATGTTCAAATGCGTGACAGTAGCAACCAGCTCTGATCTAGAAGGTGAAAAATCCGGCTCCTTCAACCGCTCAGAAAGATCAAAAGCATAAAAGCAGGGAAGATGAAGTGATTGCTTCCCTGCAGTGCAAGAACTAGAGCAGCTGTGGTTTACGCTCTCAAAGAAAAGCAGTCTCTACATCACTCAAAGCAACAGTTTCCTCAGGCTGAGTTTTTCAATTCTCTCCCACAGGTGCAAGTCTATATGTGGACTCTTAAGCTGGCTGAACATACTTCTGGTTGTTCATTCAGAAGGACACAATCTACAAAACTATGACGTCTAGACTGAATGCTTTGTTATCCTCCAGACTATTGATGTCACATATAATTTAAAGAACACTGTTATCAGTAATGATGGTTTATGGACTGATCTGCAACTGAAATAGCCAAAGGATAATGTACATATCTAGGTCATATCTTGTGCTTTCTCCAGCATTTACAGCAGGAGTAGCATGCAAAATTAAACACATGCACAAACATTTGCAGCAGTAGGATCTTACAGCATGCTACTGTATTAAAAAGGTTTCATCCTCTCCTTCTTCTCCTTCCTTTTAGTCACAATACTTTTTGGATGGTGCAACAAAACAAATAGCGGAAGAAGAGATCAATAGCATTGTGTGAGAAAAACTATGGCTGAGAGATAACAATAGCTCTGCCTCTGCTATTTCAGAATAGAAGCAATAAAGACTGCAAAGCAAAGCAAGGGAGTAAATCAAAGACAGCTGGTAATAGAAACAAAGCTGTTGAAGCTATTCACCATCTGCTGTTAAGGCAGGACAAGCTCACGTGGGACTAGGTCGTCAAAAGAGTTCTCTTCCCATTTAGGCACCAAAATAAATGGCCATGCTTTAAGAAAAAAAAAACCCACAAAACCAAAAACCCAACAACCAACAAAAAATAAACAAACAAACCAACAACCTCAGCACAATGACTGTTTTTCTTTTTTTTCCCCCCAAACCTGGCCACAAGTGTTGTGGCAAGAGCCCAAGGGAAGAGCCAAGGGGCGCCGAGTACAGCTGGTGAGAAGACAGGTATTTCATGCTGTGCTGCACGTTGGTAATCTAAGTTCTAGTAAACTGCATAGTATCCATAAATGTTACTATATAAAGGACTATAGGACTCTGTGCTGACAATAGCATCACAAAAAAGCAAAACCTAAAATATGAGTAAATAAACTAAAACCTTCTTTTCTGCATAGAACCGCAATAGGAGGCAAAGCTGGAATGTATTTAGAAACCAACAAGTGAAATGCACATCTGAAATACACTGGCTGTGTCATGGATAGGTTATCTGAGTACTCAGTGGCCAGTGCAGGGCACGGCACGACTCTTCTCTGAGCTACATAGGCAGAGTGAAGTGACACTGGCTAGGGAGCCCCTGGAAAAACTCTTCTTTGTTCCACATTCACCACCTTTTCTTCTGCGCAAGCTCAGGAGCAATGCGCACAGTAGCGTAGCTAAGATAGAGATAAACCTGTGCTGTTTGCTGTTGAAAGGTGAGGAGGAGTCTGTTACCTTCACCATTCCTCTCCTTTGTAACCATCCTGGTACATTTAAGATACACCAGTGAACCCCAGCAACCTCCCCAGTGGGCCTCACTTGGTATGGAAAGTATGCCTGGGCTACTTACAGACATGTATAGAAAATCAAAGCCCAGAGGAATAATGTTTTTCTGATAGAAAGAGATCTCTTCAGGCAAGGATAAGGCATACTGATAATGCACCATGCCCTAAAGAAGCTCTCCTTGAAGACTTATGTGGTCATAGGACTATCTTGAGCCTTTACACAGGAGAAATTCACCAAGGAAAAGTATCATCTGTAAAATATATATAGGCCTGTTTTGTTGTGGGTTTTTTTCTCTTTTTCTTCTCTTTTTTAATAATATGTATTCATATCTCCGTTCTGTCAGGATAAAGTAAGTCTCAGAATAAAGAAAACTCAGACCTCAGAAGGTTTCTTAATTCCCTAAGGCTGAGATGCCTTAAAGCAATTAAAAACCTACTAACATACTGAAAGAAATGGGTGCCTGACTCCCCTGGGAATCTTTGAAAATCCTATCTAAATGAGCAATGCAGTTAGAATCACAGAACGGTCTGGGTTGGAAGGGACCTTAAAGATCATCTAGTTCCAAGCCCCTTGGCCATGGGCAGGGACACCTTCCACCAGCCCAGGTCGCTCAGCTGGCTTTGAACACTTCCAGGGGTGGGTAATGTGGGTTCCAGCCCCTTCACGCAGCCAGCGGAACGTCCCTCCCTCGAAGGGGCACCCTCCCGCCCAAACTGCCACCGGCCGTGATCCCCGGGGCTGACGCTGTGGGAGCAGGGGGTGGCTGCCATTACCCTGTGGGTCTGGGCACTCCCCTGGGGTTCCCCAGCTCAGGAACCCGCGTAGCCTGCGACCTCCACAGAACATGCCTGCTCTGGAGCCGATCGCCTCAGCAAGTGACTGTTATAAGGGGTATTCCTCTTCAGGTTTACAGAAAATCAGATGTGCTACATCCATTGTTGCCAGTGTGGCTCACAGTTAATTCCCTATGCACTCTGGAGAAAATATACCCCTTAATTTTCTCCTTTAAAGTTCATTCTATACCCAAACTATCAAATACTCTAAAAACCCTTTACACTCACTGTCAAAATATTTATACCATATTCACTAACAGGCAGTGCAGCACATAAGAGATAGGCGTTTGCATTACTTGTCTGAATACACCGCTGGTATAATAGAGCTATAATTTTTTCTGTTAATGTCTCCTCAAAGCCTAGTGCTGGTTTCTTTCCTTTCTTTCTTTCACATCAGCCTATAGAATGCCATATAGACACCATTAGCCAGGAAGAAAACAAAGATTTCAAACTCCCTCTTTGCACATTATTGTCACCTATCAGAGGAGAAAAGGTAGCACAGAAGACCTTTAACCTTTTATCTCATATATATATATATTTTCAGACTTGTTGCTTTAGAGATGGGCTCTTCTGACATGAAATCCCTTCATTAAACCTCTGCTATTACCATTTAATTTTTGTGAGTTTTCCCATCTGAACAGCTTCTGAAAAGAAGCTAATTTTTAAAAATGGAAGATAACCATTCCATTTTCTGTGGTTTCTCAAACTACATTCTCTGTGTAGTTCATCATGTATGATCAGTAAATTGACAGAAATTTAGGTGCAAGAATATCTAATTTTGTAATGTTTTCACTGACTGAAGTTAGAAGCCTCTATTTTCTAGTAAAGTCAATGCAAGACCAACAACAGGGAGGTTTCCAAGAACCTAAATAGGATGCATTACATAAACAGTACAAATATTATTGATAATGATGTTTTTTCCTTTGCTGATAGGATGACTGGAAAATATGCAAGTGTGTCTTTTAAAAAAACTAAAAAATAAAACAAAAAAAATCAGTAAATACTTCCAGGCCTATCCTAGATGCTGTTACATACATAGGTGTATTGACATTTCCTGTAAATGGCATGGAAAATAAGCATATTCATGAGGATGTCTGCCAACTCCAAATAAGAAACAAACATGCCTTGAGAAAATACACTAATCCGAATAGGGAACTTTGTTACAAACATTATTCCTGTAAGATGTGTTCACCCCCTTACAATACAAACGGGATTGAATTTTAATTCCTATTACGTGTGGAAAAGACAGCTGACTAAACAGACTATTAATAAACTTTTGTGATAGGTGCCTGATGCGACACATGTGAAGTAGATATTAAGACTTTACTGTGTCTTCTGAAACATCAATTTTTGCTTAATCAGTAAAGCACACAGAAATACCTCACTAGAACAGCCTGGCAGGGCTAGAAATAGTACGGTGATGTAATACAAAAACACAGTAGACCAAAGTAGCTGATTTTAAGCTCTGATCCTGGTCCAGCAAAGAAAAACACATCTGTTCTGGTACAATAGTCACTGATACTGTGTTTTGTGTGAAAATTGAAAAGCGTGGCAGTTTTTTAGAAGGTTAGCGGTCAGTATTCACCATCCTTTCTCCAGGCAGGCAAAATACATTCATTCAGTCTTGGTCTTGAAAGCAACAGAGGAAAAAGAGAGGGAAATTCTAGCTTGTGGGCATCATTCATAAGCACTTCTTATCCACTTCACTTGTTTATGTTACTCACGTTGTTACTTCTCATTCAAATCCTCAAATTTTGCTGAATTTGAAAATGAGAGATAAAAAAATTTCTGGTATACAAATTAGATCTAAATCAAGGAAAAAAGATGAGAAAGCTGACCCGTGAGAGGATGAGAGAGCAAAAGCTCTCCTGGGATCTATTTACATTCTCATAAATCCAGCCATCAAAAGTCCTTGTTCCTCCTAAATACTTCTGAGGGCAGCGCAGACATGAAAATATACAGAAGACTGAGCTTTTACCAAACCAATTGCACAAAACTGAATAAAGCCCAGTGTGAGATTTTTTGTTACAGAAATCTAAAGCAAAGGTAAAGTAGAAGGATTAGTTAAAGGTAGTCTCTTTGTAGCCCCTTCCTGGCTTTGCACAACCCATTCTGAAGCAGCACTTCCAGATGACACTCCAGGGGGAACACGTGGACCGCAGACAAGAATAGTGCATGGAACAGCACTGCGCCCAGATAGCCTTAGCTGGGATGACATTCCTACAGAGACATGATTTGAGACATGGCTTCAAAGGGCCCGTTACTGGCTGATAGGTAGTTGCTGAAGGGGAGTTGGGAGGTACAGGTCTGAACACACAGAAACTGAGAAAAGTTTGTGAGGTTGGGGGAAATTCTATCTCGAATCAAAGGCTCCTTTAAAAAAGAATTTTAAGAAATATTCATGTAGAAGTAGAAATTATTAGCAATTCAAATAATTTCAAAATCATCGATCACTGGACACTTTGAATGCTGGAGGCATTAGAGTCAGAATTGAGCGCAAGTTCAATGCAAGCTGCATCTGGAACTTAAAACTCTAGACACCTGCTCACTTGTGTGTGTAAATGTTACCATTTCCCGCTTTCTGCAAGTGGAAGACAAGAATGAAAAAATTGCAAGCGTTAAAACTGCTGTCAGTCTCAGAGAGCGCTTCTGAAAAAAACATGTCTCAGATGTTTATCAGCTTGCCACTTCTCCCTTCCCTCAAGTATATGTGTACACTTAACCATCGAGATTTTCTTTGAAAACCAGTGCCAGAAGAAATACTTGCACTTGCAGATCAACAGGTGTTTAATCTCGACAAGAAAGACAAGTCAAACACAAAACTTCTACCTAGAAGGATAAACCATGCCAACCTTTAAAACAGCAAGCATATTTTACTAGCTCCAAAATAAGCATTACTGACTGAAGCGTGGAATACTTTTCAAAGCATGTAATTCCATAAGCACTATTTAAAAAATTAAATGCTAAAACATATACAATATATTTATTTTGGCACCAGGTTCTGCTTCTCTACTACACATTTTATATACTGATGCTTCTTAAGGAGTAAGATGTTCCTCCTCAGATAATTCTGACATAAGAAAAACAAAATATGCTAAACCAAATTATATATGGTTTCACTTACAGTCTTACAGTATTGATATGTAAATCTTTTTTGATGCTTCCAAATTGTGAATACATGGATGCTTAGGCAAACAATCATTTATGTTTGCAAAT
Organism: Falco cherrug; assembly: GCF_023634085.1. Lineage (NCBI taxonomy): Eukaryota > Metazoa > Chordata > Aves > Falconiformes > Falconidae > Falco > Falco cherrug. The sequence continues at coordinate 46,289,322 of NC_073705.1, forward strand.
GCAGACTGGATCCTTTATGTAATCAGCCCCTCTTCTGAAAACATGGCCACATTTAAGGTTGTATAAACCAGAGAGCAATAATGCACGTTCATTAAAAAGCCCACTGTGGTTAGCCCACCATCTGCATGCTTTATCATGAATATATCACTTCTAGAGGAAAACAGGGGACTGAATTCAGTGCCTATTAAATTCTTAATGTTTAGGCTGTGAGTGTGACGTTATACTGAATAAATGATATAATAAATCAACATAAAAACTCTGGCAGAACAGTTAGGGCCGGATTTGCTTTTGCCTTGGATGTCATGCAGTCATTTATTCTGTGGCGGCTTTGCGACCCATTATACCCATTTTCCCATCATGTAACAGAGTACAGAAAATACAGAGAAATTAAAACATCAGGCCCTTGTCCACAGAGACTGTATTGAGACAACCTGCCAAAAAGCTTTCTAATAATACTAATAAATGACTAAGAATTGTAATATGCTGTGATTTCATATCAAAAGGAATAAGTAAGACACGAACATTAAGTTCGAGTGCAGTTTTCCTGTGCCACTATTACTATAGCTGTAAATACCTGTGAAACATAGCCACTAAATTTACTAAATGAAGAAAATGAACAAATTAGTTAATAGGATGATACTGGCAAATTTCATCAAGCCAAGGGAGAAGTAGCAAAATGAACAATAAGGTAATTCTTATATCTTAAGTTAATTGCACTGGAGGCTGCATGGTGCAGAGATTAACAATAAAAAGACAAGCAAATGCAAAGCAGCCCTATCTATATCACCACATTTTGTGGGTACTCCTGTCTTTATCAAAGCATCTCCAAGAACCATACAAAAAAAAAAAAAAAAAACAAACCAAAAAACCCCCCAACAAAACAGGAAGGAAAAGCAGTGCATTCAGTCATGAGCTAAATTATGAAAAGCCTGATTTTTTTAATGGTTAAAACTCAGGGAAGATCAGCAGTGCCACTTTCTCAAGCTCATCCCTAGGGGGAAAAAACAAACAAACAAACAAACAAACCAACCAAGCAACCAAAAAAAAAACCAACAAGAAAAATCCACGTTCTCAGGCATTCTCAGGCATTCTTTCCTTCTCCATATTGCCATGAAGCTCACCAATATGTCTTTTATAAAAACAATATAATTGCTTCATTAAAAAAACAAAGTACATTTAAAAATATCTTCATACATACTTAAGCTTTTTACAATTTTTGTGAATTAAGACAAAGCCCAACACTTCAAACTGGGACTTGGAAACTGAACTTACTGTCCTCATTAGAGGATTGACATATTTTATCTGGGTGCAATAAAGCAACCAAAAATACAGATTACAGTTTCAGGAAATCAGGAAATATATCCTAATTCTATTCATAATTAAACTTAAAAAAATAAATGAAATTTACTGAATGAAAGCACATTTTAAGAACATCTGAAGAACAACGATCATCCTAGTGAATAAAAAGGAAGGCAACTGCATTGGCTTTAGAGTAGCAGATGTCACTGACACATCTATGGATCCAAATAGTTTTCTACATGATGCATCTAGACAGCAGAAATAATATTCAATAAATACTTAAATTACTTCCATAAAGGCAGTTAATTTGCAGTTCTACCTAAAACAAATGAGCTTCACAATTACTACTGTGAAACAGAGAAGTAAGATTTTGACATCAGGAAGGACTATTAGATACTCAAAATCTGTATATAAACTGAAAACCGTATGTCTCCATATACATACATACTTAGTAAGATTTATGCAAATGTCACATTTCTGTGAACAAACGTCTTGAACAGTGTAACACAAAATGCGTGTCTGTGTAGGAAAGGTTTTGTAATTCTACTGGTTAATGACAAAGGCGCTGTCTAGGTTGGTCACGGTTTTTGAGCATTAGGAACGTTCAGAGTCTTCTTCGAGAGTCTTCCTGGTATATTGCTAGTTTAAATGGCTTTATTTTATGCTAGTATTGATTTGTCATTCAGTACACTGGGAATGCATTATGAATACAACTTCATTAATTTAGTGGTCTCACCGTAAGAGCATTTGCCCAGTGAATGGACACTGAAATGCCTAGAAGTTAATTGCACTACATGGCAGCAAACAAAATATCACATTACAGCCTCTGAGAAGCTGCTAATTTGCTAGAGTTGCTAATATTTTCCACTGGGCTTTTTATATTGATACTGATTTGTATTGATGTAGCTATGCTATTTTAATTTTAATTTGCTTTTTATCTGAGTATATGGAAGTTAGATTTTGATTCTTCATGACATCCAACAAGACTCATTAAACATCCAGTTGAACCTCCAGCTCCACAAGTAACAAGAGTTGACTTTTTGATTCTGGGGTCCATCTACATCAGCCCTAGAAAGGCAGCCCAAGGCTCATTCCGGTGGGTAGGGAGGACAATGGCATTGTCACTAGGGTGCAGTAAGCTCCAGCTTCTCTCTTCCCATGGTATGTTGCCCTGTACTTTATAAGATAGCTGAGGGTTCCTGTATGCTCCCAGCATGAAACTATTAATTTTAGGAAGAACTTGGGCTATTGTTATAAATTTGGCCCACAGCTTATAGCCAATTTGACACACTATCATGAATATACTGAGTAGATATCATGGCAATTATATAGTCCAATTGGCTTTGCAATCACCACAATTTATGAGTATAAGGTATAAAAACTTCTCAGGAGGATTTAATGGTAATGTTCTTTATTGTGAATTAGAAGAAAAGCAATTAAATGCAATTTCAATTCATTTGTAAAGAATAAAACCCCCTTGGTTATTAATAAAAATACATCACACTCAAAAATAACCAATCAACCCTTCTCCTTTCTATGATGAAATTAATAGATTAAAAAATTATGAAAACTTTACATGTGCCCATGATGGTCTTCAAAAGCACGTATATTTTACGGTTTACCTAGAATACTATAATCTCACAGGTGGTGAAGAAGCCGTCAAGACACATTTTCCATAAACCTAAATGACAACTGCAATAGTAAATCACAGTGTCAGCAGAGATCACAAAAGAGAAGGACAAAAATGAAAGTCACAGTAACATGGAGCCCTGGAATTCAAATGTTATAGCTGGTGTTAAAACACATAAAACTAAGCAGAAAATATACTGTGTTGTTTGCTTTTCATGCTTTTTTCATAGCTGACGGAAAATAGTTTTGCCTTAGATATATCCCATTTGTGTAAGGTTTAACAACGCATACATTTTTTTTAGGTACACTGGCAGTCAAATACGAAATCTATTTACATCTGTGAGAATCTTCCAGATGGTATCAGCTTAGAAGAAATCTTTCTACCTGTTTTTTAATCAAGTAATCATTAGAACTTTTTCTGTTAAAAGGGATAAAAATTTAAATCATGCTTTATCTGGAGTATTTTCCCATATTCAAATTAGAATAGCAGTTCCAGACAGATTTCTACAAAGCAGTTTGATTGCAGTATTTTCTGTAAGTACTTAAGAAACTATACTTTATCTAGCTCAAAGAAAAACAGATCTAGGGATAATATTGATAACTGATTTTTCTTCTCACACTTGGCTAGATTTGGGAACTTTAAGTTAATTTTGTTAATTACAGTGCTTTCTAGCTGCTTGCAACATTCTTGCATATTGATTTAGTGCACTGTTCCTCAGGGAAAAAAAGTTACCTTTAATCACTCAATAAAGTGAACCAGACACCGAAGCACTGTTGAAAGTCAAATGAGAATAACATTGGGACAGTAAAAACTTCACACCCAACGAGTGGCAGTATAATAACCACGTGCAGCTCTTACAATGATCCAGTTCTGGACATCCTCTGGGGTGTGACCCAGTTCTCAGTTAAGCCACTAAAAACCAGCCACTAAATAGCCTCATTTCCTACCAGCACTGGAAGGTGAGCAAGCTAGCAGCTAGGCTCAAACTCATAGCAGAATAATCTGAATCAGGTGTTCAAAGCCACTACTCAATAAGCAGAAATGGCTTCAAAGGAGGGACCAACTTCATCTGAGGTTCTGAAGAAGTTACAAACAGAAGCAAACATTTTTTTTTTACTTTATTTGTAATACAAACTCTGGGATTAAGAGTCCTTCATTTATGCTAAATTTCATCAATGGAACTATTCCAGTTTACGTGATAAGAGGATCTGGACACAGACAGCAAGTGTGCAGAATCATTTGTTGCTACCACCACCTTAGCTCTCAAAGATTCCATCCCCGCTCTGTAAACAGTAGCGTGGGTTAAGAGAGAAAAAAGGAGAGGGAGCTCCATCCCATGACTAATAAACTATTACTCTCTTGTATCTTGGACTGAAGTTTCTAGACATCTTTGCAGCTCACTTCAAGTACAAGCTCACTTCAAGCTTTTTATCAAGCATACTAGAATGAATTTACAATAGCCGTATGCACTCATGAAAGATCCATGCTGTGTTTAATTGTGAGAAGCAGTGGTAACAGCAGTGGCAGAATGTTCCATGGAATTATACATGATTTAGACTCAAGTCCTCCTTATGACAGATTAAGAACTCTTGTGTATTACGTTACATATGCTAGTCTTGGATAGAGAGGTAGGGTATGATCCAGTCAGAGCCAGCGCTGATCAGCGTGCTAATCTGCATAGAACTTTTGGAGTTTTACCTCTTAAAAAGACTCATGAGTGTGTGATTTGACAGTCCCATTCACTGAAAGGCCAGGAGAAGAAGGAAGAGCTTTCTGAAATCCAAAAGGGAAGAAAAGGAGCTGCCATTCCCTTAACTTTTGCAGGGGAAGGGTAAATTTATGTTTCCCACACCACTGCATTCTGCCTCTATGCCAGCATCACATGGTGAAGTTGCACATACAGGTTAGTTACCCACAGAGTTCCGGAAATCTCTTGCCTTTGTTTTCATATCATCTCCTACCGTTTATCTCCTCCAGTGAAAGCAGTTTACGTGTTTCACTCTGCTTCTTAACTGGGTGAACTGGAATTAAGTTAAACCAGCAACATAATTTTGTGCAATCACATGCTTTTCCCCCTGCATAACTACACACCATACCTGCTGATACTGTTTGAGAGAGTTGTGTTTTCTTAGCAGGGAAACAGCATTGCTTCAAAGGAGCTTTCAAACTAATAACTTTTAATCTTTTGCCTTAAGGCTGGATCAATAGGACTGTGGTTTCGACACTGCGTAGCAAGACAGTAGGACCAGTAAGGCAGACATCTGCTGGGAAACCAGTAAAATTTTCTGACCTTGGGCCTGCAAGTATTTGCTGTGCTGGGCTTTAAACAGAAAATACTACAGATAATAAATATAACTTTGTCTAGCATAAGCTGAAGAAAATGTATGGAAGCCTGTGAAACAGAAAGCATGTTATTGTAAGCATGCAAGCAAAGGAACAAGAGCTGGAGGTACGGCTGATAAACAAATATGGACCAACAATAAGCAGGATATCAGCAATTCATCCAAGACCAACGAGTTTCTATGCAGGACACCTGTGGTATGCTAGAGGGGGTGATCAGGAACATCTAGATACAGCATTTAAAGACATAGAGCATGAGCTGAATGTCTTGTGCTGGTAGTGACTGATGACTAAGCACACCTTGCGCATGGACAAACTAACACACACATACACAATTGACTCTGAAAGGAGAAAGCATGATCCAGCATTTAAGGAACAGATTATGATATATGTAAAAGGGTACCACAGCTCAGATTCAGGCTTCTGGACAGATGAACAAGGCCTTCTGCATTAGCTTTGGTCACCATAAAAGTTTCTTCCAGTCAGCATGAACAACCTTTGTAGATGTCAAGGCTTTTTACTTGAATGTAACATTCCTTATTTTCTTTAAAATGGTTCAGTTCTAAGTCCTCATATATGATTTATTCCAAATAATACATGCTCTTTTATCACTTGGTTTTTATAAATGAATCTTCATTTCCAAACACTAAGAGCAGAACTTTCCACTCAGCAACACCTCTCCTGTTTTATGTAATGTGATAAAGAAAGCCTGACTGAAGGAGCTGCAGTAACAGAGAAATGTTCTCACACACAGTCCAGTTCATTAAGAAGACAGAACACAGAACTGTAATGTAAAATTACAGGTAAATATATTAAACTACCACAATGGCTTACTAAATGAAATTATAATTGCTCACTATGTCATACTCTAATAGTAGCACACGGAGAAGAAGACAACCTTGAAGTGTTTTAATTAAAGGGGGCAAGAAGTCTTCAGAATGTAAAGCAATTTGGGTTTCAATAGGAAAATATTTGTTCATTAAGATATTCATAAATTCACCTGCGAGTAAACTCAATGAAAAAGCTGCTGCATATTCTTTACAAATGCAAAGAATCATCTGGCAGAAACTTGAACGGACTTTTTTTTTTTAAAAAAAAATTTTTGACTAGCAGTGCACTGTATGGGCACTGCACCTGACCTGTTTGTATCCATGAAACCAGTAACACTTCATCAAACTTGTTTCCCTTTTGTGGTCACATGCGCTTTATTATCTCTCATTTTTAGTGTCTACAATACCTGTTTAGAATTGCTGCCTTCTATCTTTAGAACATGCCTAATCTTTAGAATATAGCTTCCAGTTAAAAAGCAGTCAAGAAGGACAATGTATTGTAAAAGAATAAGAAAGCTCATTTCATATTAGCAATTAGCCTATTTACATTAATTATTCAATTGCCTCATTCTACAATTTCCCTGCTGTTCTTTTGTGCTTCCTTTCTCCTTGCAGCATGTTACAGCTCACATTACCTCACTTTGATACTTTGCTCCCTTCCAAGGGGAGCCATGAGTCTAAAACATTTATTTTGTTTGCTAATAACCTGTCTGTGTAGACACTTTGGAGCTGTAATGGCACTAGAAAACCATTCCAAAGCCTGCAAAAGAACTGACAGACTGAAACAATCATTACAAGCTAAGTGAAATGACTTAGAATATGAAGGATTATCTTATTTCTCAGAAAACAGAAAACCACCTCTCATTTCTTAAAGAAGAAGCTGAGAACTGAACAAGAGCTGGTGAAGTATTTGGGCTTTGTCATGTTATGGGTCTTACTTGACTTGAGACTTCCATAATCAAGTACCAGAATCTACCACAGGATCTAAACACTTCCAATACCGTACTATCTTTGAAAATACTACCAGAACGGCCAGTAGATGTTTGATAGGAATATGTTTTGGAAATACAAAAAATAGTGTTCCATCTCACAGCAAGGAAACAGATGGTCATGGCTCTAATAACTATGTGCAAACCCACCCATATAAAGAATATATAGAAAACTGCAAGACAAAGTGGTTCATGTATAGTGCCCCAATAAAATCTGTATGCGTAGGTTGTGAACATTACTGCTTTATAGTTATTTCAAAGTAAAGCAAAATTGCAATATTATTACTATTTAAAGGCCATGGTGCAAAACCAGAGCAAGCCTATCATTAGTCTTTCAAATGCTAGAGACAGATTTTCCAGCCTGACTTGTCTCACTCAGTGTTCAGCAACCCCTCTACAGAATACTACAGAGGGCTCTCATTCATCCTGCGTAAGCACTGTGATATGAGTATCATTCATCTCTGTGTCTGAATTCAACAGTGACGAAAAACACAGGACTATGCAGCCTTGGAAACCCAAGTACTCTTTTTAACTACAGGACAGGTGACAGCAGTGTGTGCCTCCCCACGCAGGCCAACAGTATGCCTCCACCCTCTAAGCTAGGGTTACGTGACCAGAGTGAAATGTGGTGTCCACGCTTCTTCTGTACTTGTTCTTCCTGCCAAGATTCCCGGCAAAGGTAACACTCGTTCCTAACAATGTTTTTGGAGAAGTCCACACAGATTAGGAACGATGGTTAATACTAAATGACTGTGGTATTACTCGTTTCACACAAAACCAAGCAGGTGGCAATAACGACCAGCCTGTGTGGGCCTGGGTATATCCCTGCAGCTGCCACGAGCCACAAAGTCTACAGATACATGAACTGCTGATCACCGACTGTCAGCCCTCTCTTTGAGAACAGGCTGGCAAAGTAGAAAACAGAGGGATCCACCTTTTTGATAAAGAAACTAAGACATAGTCTCTGCTAAAATCTATAATGAACATAATCTTCAATTTTTAATCTTTGCCAGGCAATTGTTCAAAATAAATTTTGATAATCTGTAGCTCTATTTTAAACTCACACTTCCCCTTCTTCATTTTGTTGTAGAAATTGGAGACCCAGAGCTGTCCTGCAACTGTGTGCAAAGTAACAGGTACATTGTAGCAACTTTTGTTTTAGCTGTGTTTATCATGTGAGTCAGGAATTCTCTGATAGCATTCCAGATATTTCCAATCACAGGATGGTTTAGATACCAAGCTTTGCATACAGTTATTTTTCAATTGTGTCTTTCAAGGCCTATGGAAGACAGTGGAAAAGCTCTCAGTGAATTCAGGAAATTTTTAACAAGATCTTGTATCTTTTTCCCAACAAAATACCCCAACAACAACAATTCTAGAATGTCCCAGACCCCTGGGGCTCAGTTTACTTAAGCAGAGAATCTGTCTGTGCACTTTCTCAATGAAAACTAAAAGCTAGATAACAATAAAGCAGTGAATTAGAAAATAGACTGTTAACATCAAGAAGGCTGTACTTCTGCTGGATTTACACCACTTGCTTTGTATCTTTCTAACATGCATTTATTGAACGACTGGAAGGTTCTTCTTCAAGAGCAGAAGAAGAAGTGTGCTTTTATGTTCAAAACAGCAAACTGTATTCACTGTCAGACATTTTTCCAAACCAAACCACTGCCATTTCTGTGTCCCTTAGAAAATATTACAATACAAACTACATTTTGTAAGATATATTTCCCACAGTTCAGCTATACCAATATGTCTAGCATTGTCGCTGCTGTTCAAGGACTTGAAATTAGTAGACTTTCAGAAATATTGCCTTCAATCCTTTAGTGAGAGCATCTGATTTGCAGAACCATTGCCACTATTTAGTTCTGCTAGATTTTCCTCTTGAAAACAATAGTCACCACCTGAAATTAAACCTTGATCTATAAACATTTACAACATGATCCTGTTCAAAATGAAAATTGCCTTCCCTGGCTCCCCTGACCTCAGGGATTACGCAGCTTCTGCTTCTCTCAGCATTTTTCAATCCATCCTTCAACTTGCTATGATCAGCTTCTTCACAGCTTGCAACTCCCTTAGCCAGTAACTGCACTGCCACCCTGACTTCCCTTGATAAAATAGTTCTCCACAACACAAACCATGCTACTGAAATTACATTTTAAAGGTACCACCTTTAGGGCAACTACCTCGTGTTTCCAGATCTGTGATATCAGCCTCTGAAACTTTCCTTTCAACCTGAAGGCAAGTAGAGATCTGATAGTGCTACAGTAGATGCTTAGCAAACATGCACACAGCCACCTCATAGACAGGCAATGAATAAATCACTCATTTTGTCATACAGTATTGTACTCACTGTATCTCTGAGAGATGCCCTCTATATCATGAATAAATAACACCAACCATCATAAAACATCAGTTTCAACTAAAGCTAGGGAAATAATTAGAGAACAGCCCACCCTGCAAACAGTTCTCCGATGTTCTGAATGGAAAACAACCAAGTGCAAAACAGAATACGTGAAAGCGAAAAATCTAACATCTGAAGTTTAAAAAAAATAATCAAAAATATCAGAAGTAACAGCTGACAAACCAGTGGGAATGGAAAAAAAAAAACGAAACAGATTTCTAGCGAAAGAGAGAGATTAAAGGAGAAATGAAAGAGAGCAAAGAAATGGAAATATTACCTGGCTCAGCCACCAGCACCCTTTTGTTAAACACTTACAGGATGAAGAGGCCTCTAGTTTTGTTGCCATATGGAATTCTATTCTCAGTGTCTTATGCTTGCAGTAAACTGAAAACTACAATTTGCCAATGTCTATGATAGTGTTTGGCAAAACTCTTCAACATATACAGGGAAGGCTGGTAACTTTCCCTTTATTTTGCAGGGGTCGCACAGAGGTTTGAAAATTCCAGTTCAAAGCTAAACTTGGCCGAAACAATGGGCACGTCTCCCTTTCTAGCCCTTCTGAGAGACAGACCTCCTACCCTTAACACCAGATTACCTCCCAGCTTTCAAACTGTACCAGCAACTGAGATATTGTTCTCAGCTAAGAGAACTAAGAATGTTCTGAATTCAGATTTACAAAAAATGTTTCATACATCTTGATACAACACTAGGATGCCCTTGTAAATTAGATTCATCAGCCCATATTCATCAGTTAGCAGATAAGAAATCACATTACAATTATTAACTTCCTGGTTGTCAAAATTATGAGAATAGCCCAGCTTCTAAATTGAAAATGTCCAGCCACCACTCCCACACAGAAGGTGACAGGAAGGCATTCTTTTACCTTTAACTAAATTTAGTTTTCATAGTAAAAAAAAAAAAAAAATAAAAATCAAGGCATATTTCTTTTCACTCAAACTTAAAGCAACTATTAAAGAAACTATTAAATAATACAAAAGAAAAAGCTGTTTTTTGTACAAAAGATATCGACACCTTATATCCAAAGATAAGTCTCAGTGACACCTTAACCACTTGTTCCAATTCTCCTTTAATGTAGCAGTTTGAGAACTGAGCATCATTTCACTGTGGCCACTAAGTGAGCATAAGCCACTTAAAAAAAAGGTTCATTTTTTCCCAATCCAAATGAAGTAAATATCATCTAATTTTATGATTTCTGAAGGGATTAAATATGGTTTTGAATTACAAACAACATTTTAAAATAGATATTTATGTTTTAAAATTTTTTTTAACAAACTTTAAAAAATCATCCTATATTGAAGAGGTATATGATCTACTTCTTGGCAGGGATCTACTACAAAAACATAGGAAAAAGAGTAGAATATACATCCAAAAGTCATAATAATATGTAAATGAACATTACATTTTGTATCTTTAACATGATAACTTTTTAAATCAAGAAAACAGTAAAACCTATTCAAAATGAGCTAAAATCATCTGTTAGTGGAGTTCAGGTAATGATAATATCAAAAGGCAAACAGAGACGAAGTCAAAGCTGGTATTTGTTTAAGAAGTAACTTTGCATACAAGGAAGGAAATGCTCAGATTAGAAAAAGACTTCTCCTTACCACAGATTTTACTGCTCCACTTCAAATGAAACATTTTGTAGTGATTCTTCATATGAAGATAAAAGGAAAACTTCAGGTACATTAAGTATGCCCTACATTACCCTGTTTCACATACCATGAAAGTGGCCTAGACAATATATATTTTAAAACAGAATCCAGATCATTTTTGATGATGTAATGTGAGAAATATACCAAATATATGAGGGTAAAGACATTTTTACATTGTTATTTGGACTTCACTATATTATCTAAACACACCTGCCTCCAACCTTCATCTCTGTATAATTAGAAAATACCATATGTCCATACTACAATTTGAAGACAGTGAATTGGCTAATGCTTAACTTCAGTTAAAAAGTTGAAAAACCTGAGAGTCAAAACAGGTAAGAAAAGGTCTATTGACCTCGGCAAAACCATGTAATTCTGTAACTAATATCTACTTTTTCAGTACTGCTGTAATGGATCTCTCAGTGCATTACATTCAAAAAGCCCTTAACATGAGGCAGAATATTATACTCCCATTTAATGGTCTAAAATTGGTATACTAGAAAATACAGAAGTTCCAAGATGTGAAGGACCTGATTATACTTCTTTTGAGAGATGCTTGAAGTTTTAAGAACCTGTCATCATAACACTAGACAACTTTAAAATACTAGGCAGCAGTTATCTACCTATCCAAATGATGATTGTATTATTACCCCATTGGCTCAAGTGATTAGCCTTAATTCTGGGCTCTGCAGAATGGCTGTCACTTGAATGGCCAATTTCTTACGCCAGTCAGATATATTCTGCTGTATTTTCATTCATACACAAAACCCATATATATTGTTCTGGTTCCATGAATACAATACAAAACATGAACACGCAGAAGATCCTAAATAGGCTTATACAACAGAAGTCACAATCTTTATTTTAATAAGAAGTAAACAGAGAACAGAAATAAAGATTACTGGTTGGATCAAAAATCTTCTGGCTGCCTTCCCTTCCCCACCTCCCCCAGCCCAAAACTGGAGGCCAATGCAATGAAGAGGGTTTGGGTTTTTTTCTAGAAAAAAGAAGGAAAAGTATGTCAATGCTTTCCAGTATTTTGCTTTGGGGTTTTTGTTTTTGTTTCGTCAAAGTTTGTCTACATTACAAAATGTAACACAGATGCTATATAACACAACAAAACATTGACTACCACACCTGTAACAACCTGATGTTTAGCTTCCACAGCTCCAGGAGAGTTACAAGGTAGTGGAATTGTTCACTAAGGATTCCGATGAACCTGACCAGAGCTGCAGAAGCTAAAGCAGCTAACCCAGCAACCAGGTACCAAAGCAGCATTCATGTGGATCTCTGCAAAGAAAACCACTGAACTTTGTGCTGGGAATCTATCTTGATTGTCTTTGTCAGGCTCCTTGAGTGGGGGGAGGACAAGCAAGGTACTTTGCACACTTCTATAAATGTTGTTGGATAGTTGCAGTTTCTTAAGATATGTATGGCATGATCGGAGAAACTAAAGAAAGATGATGAATTTCTCAATTCTTGTAGTGATTAACAGACTAAAATAAAAGCCACTGAAGTTTGCAGAAAGACTGCACAAGCGCATTAGCTCAAGCCCAGGTCCTTCTTCACTGAAGGCGTGAATTATGTTCCTAACACGTTCACATCAATAATAACGTCCTAGTCACGTCAATTTATATGGACGTGAACTTCCCACAAGCCGGGAAAACATTTACCATTGGACCACACAGAAAGATCATGGTTGAAAATACTTTTGAAAAATGTCCACAGATGAAATTTTAATCAGTTTGTCTCTCAAAGAAACCACACCAAATGTCTTTTGTAAGAAAACAAAAAAAAACCCTGTCTACATCACTATTCATAAGAAATGGAAGTATGTAGCATTTACAAGCTATTCATGACTGACTTCAGTGTCTTTGGCTAATTAGGCACTGAAAACAGTAGCTTGTTGATGTCTTTTAACACATAAGGATCTGTGTATCACACAAAGAAATCTGCAATACATGAAACACTAAACTTGTTCAGAAATCTTCCTTGCCTGGTTCAGTTTAGAACACCCACACGTCTTCATCTTTTACTGAGAGAATCATGAAAACAGGATCAGGGTCAGCTTAGTGCTTTGAACAAAGAAATGTGAGACTCACCAAAGACAGCAATGAAAAATTATTAAGATTTACTTCAAAGTCTTTCCAGTCCCTCAATTATGTCAGCTATTAAGCCAGAATTCTTTTTTTCATGTTTAGGTACCTATGAAAGTAAGATGACTTGCCTGTAAATTTGATATTAAAGATTCAGCTGCATAGAAAATGCTATACAGAGCAAAAGCCTCAGAGACGCTAGGAACTCCAGCAGATATGACAGCAAATTATGGATCTGAACAGGAACTGGTTTGCCCATTTCATGAAAACTGTCTAAAATCATACACTACCAATTCTTTTCGAGAAAGATCAAGACCTTTCTATAATTTTTGTTTGCAGAAGAAAGCAAGCAAGAAAGAATGCTACCCCAGTTTAGAAAGTACAACAGGGATTTAACAGACATGAGTTCACGTCCCTCTTGCAAATCAGGTAAAGCAAAAACCTGAATGTCAGTCACCCACACACCATACCACTAGAGTATTCACCAGTTTATTTTGGAGTCCCCCTCACCCTATCTTGGTCTCATTCCCCCTGCTTGGCTTGCTATTTTACAGAAAGTATATTTTGGCCAAAATACTCGTGAAAAAAAAACCAACTTTAGTGCTATGGGTCACAAATTAGTCTACTTAATCAGAAAAAAAGAAAACAGGAAAATCACATACTAATGACAGGAATGATGCTAACACCTTGTTTTAACAGGCACTAGGTTTCACAATGCCAGTAGAGGTTCCTTTTTGTGATGAAAGTTGGCAAGATTTATTTCCTGAGTGTATGCTTACAGCTCTATTATACAAGAAATGAAGGATCAGTGTATTACCATGAAACCATTGAGCAATCCTGTTGGTGTTCCTCTCAAACCCAGCACGTCGGGGGATCTGCTCTTCTTTGAACCAGCGAATGATGACATCTCGGGAAAAGGGTCTGGAAGGACGCTCCCAGATGTTACTGCATGGAAAGGCAAGTAATTAGAGAAAAGTCATACAGATAATTAGCAGTGTATGAACACAAGGGACAGTATCTCTTTTCTATATATATTTACAAAATGTACAGCTACAAAATGGTCATTGTAACTGCTGTTCAGTATAGCTCACTGAATAATTTTAACCTTTTTAAAAACTGTTAAAAATATTGTTCGTTTTTATGGAAACCAGAATATTTTGATTTCACCTTTGCAATGGAATCTTAAACATTTTCTTAAGCACACAACTTAAATAGAAAAATAATTTACCACAAAAGAGGCAATGGACATTTCAGTTAGCTCTTTTTCCACTTAAATTTTATTCCAGTGTACATATTGACAAGTAAAGGTTTTTTTGCCTAGAGCATACTACTTTTCACTGGCAAGCAATTCTCAGCTGTATCTCAGGTTGCGTATCCAAACCATTGAGCATGATAGAGGCAGCGTTTTGTTTAGACTCTTATGTCCCCTTTGCATTCTCTACTTGACAGCCTCCCTTACTGTTTCTTCTACTTTCTATGCATTTTAGTGAGTAGGAGGCAAATCAGGTAAAATATGTGGAAAATCTATCCAGCTACCCGAAATAACTACTAAGGATATTATATCAAAAGAATGTATGACTGCATTCCAATTAAGCACACAATCTCACTTTTCCTGAAAACAGTAGTAAAAGGGAGGCTTTATAATGCATTTCTGTATAGTGCCAAATCCCATGGGTTTCTGGGTGCTCAAACTGTTAGCACAAATTACCAGATCTTCATGACTGTATGTGTACCTGTACTATAATTTCACTCATTTGGTGAGATATACATTTCACAGCGTACAGCAGCTGGCTACCTGCTTCTAGCTTTCCCACTCCACCTGCCATACAGCTGCCCGTTAATGCTGTATATTTCTAGACAGTGTAACAGAGAACTATTACTAAAATTAGAATGTCAGCTCAGAAGTCACCAAAGAGTGTTAAACAAATTTGTGAGATAATCAAGAACCCACAAAACCAGTCAAGGTTCTGCAATTCAGGACAGCAAGGTGCTCTTTAAAAAGGAATAAAAGCAAAAAGGTACATGCTGTCTGCTTGATGATATGCAACTGAGTCCTCCTTTCAGCTTGCCTTACTATTACTAAAACCAGTGATTGATTCAGTTGATACCAAGTCATGAAGCCCACAGTGAATGTAAGTTATTGTTCAATTGCACGAACCCATGTGAGCAGATCTGACCAACATTCATGATACAATTTGAAGATACAGCCATGAGTGAGGAAAGAAAATGAGAATTCAGTTATAAACACACATTAAGGAAACCCACCTACATGTGTTCCTTATTTTTGTTTTTTAATATTTTCTATAAAGAAACAAGAAAGCCATTGAATTCCAGGGCTTAACAGTCCGTTCTTGTTTCTTAACTTATTTCTCTCTAATTCAGTTCAGCTTTGAAAAACTTGTCAAATCCATATTTTTGTCTGCCCTAGGCCAAATCTCGAAATTACTGGGTCAGGTTCTACCTATTCACTATTAAAGCAACTTTTATTTTTCTTGATACCTTCACAATCAAGTCATGGACAAAGAGGAGCCTTAAGAGATAAGAAAAATAAATACTGTCTATTTTTTGTAATATAGGTATAGCTTAGAAGCAGGTAAATACTATCGGATATGAGCTGGATAATGATTAGAATATTTTCCAGCTTTTTTTCAGGTCCTTTTTGAAAAGGATTGCATCTAGCCCCTCCAAATCCTGTAGTAAATCACCTCAGAAGCTCAGAACTGCAGGTCAAACAAAGTTATGGGCTGTATTTTTCAAAATCTGCCACTGTCACTAGTGGTTTTACTACTTCAAATTGAAGAAAAATTCAAGTGGTTTGGAAAAGCAATAAGAGAATTCCTTTCTTTGATAATTTGATTTGATGATAACTTTAAAGATCCTGTGCGCTCTGAGATTGAATTTCTGATTCCTCCTCAAACTAGGAGTTTTGCCTACTGTTATGGGAGAGTTTCTGTGTCTCTGGATTATTTTTTTTTTTCATTTAATACCACCATCCTGCAAGTGTTCACATTGCCTTTATCACCACATGAGGCCAAATTAATGGTATAAGAAATAACCAGGACAAGAGTAGAGTGACTAGTCAATTTTCTAGCACCCATCTGCCAGTTCAGATTCTTTTCCCCTTCTGCAATTCATGGTGCTCCCTAAACAGTCAAAAGATTAATAAACACCAAAGTCACTTGATTTTGCCTGAAAAAAAAACCTTAAACCCCCTGAAACTTAGGAGTATGACAGCTCTCTGCAAAACATTTCAAAGACCTGTTAAGCAGCAGGCAGTTCTAGGCTTGAGGCTTAGGCTTGTCTAAGATTTTGTCTATTTGAATTCTCCATATCGCAGCCTTCCATACTGATCTAATACTGATTTTTGAAGGACCCATCCCCCACCATGTGAACTCAAAGAAATCTGTCTGAAAAATAAATGGTGTTTAGTTTAAGTATTCAATCTGTTTTCACCTTTCTTTAAACATTCCTTTTCTGGTTGTAGCAAAAGAGCATGGCACTGAGAATTTCCAGCAACTGAAGAAGAGCTTGTTGAAATGGTGGGGATTGGAGAGAGAGCAATTCAACAGAAAGTTATTTCAAGGTCACTCTGGTACAAACTAACCTGGATGCTGCAGAGAGAGGCAGCAAAGAACTTGCACTATTGCTGTGCAGTTTTATCTCCTGATCATTATTCAGCCTTGTCCCCTGGAACAGATTACTCAGGCCAGCCACTCTTCCCTTCTGGATGGCACGCAAGGATTGTCGTCGGTATTCATCCCGGGCCCTGCGTGCTTTGTGGCTCCTTTCCTCATCTGCAGCTTTGGAGCGGCGCACTGCGGGGGATGAATGGGAAGGGTAGGGAGGAGAGACTTTAGAAATACAAACAGCCATTTACACCTTTCTTTATAGAACAATTACCTTTATTCCTTATATGACCTGATTTTAAGAGCGTTCATATTGCAATGCTCTATCAAAGAGATGGCTAACTGGATGACTTCCCTGATGCTTCAAATACAGGCCCACCAGTAGAATAAGCATGCCAGACTCGAGCTATCAATGATCTGATCACTATTGGCAATAACTGAGCCTCTACATACTGCGATTACATCTGACACTTGCTTTGGCTGTAAGAAGAGAAATTCTGCTTTGGGACATCTTTTCCACTGGCAGTGCACCAAGGTTTATGTTTCAAGAAAGAATGTTAACTATGGCTTAAAATTGCAACTATGCATGTAACAAGAATTGCAAGAGCTACTCCAAAGATTTACAATTATAAAAAACTAACATGTAGGCCGCATTTTTTGTTGTTCATGTGGCTTTCTTTCTGAAAGGCCTATGCTATCTTTGTTACAGTACTCAAAGTCAAAGTAGTCTCCACCTTGAAAATTGCAGTCCAAAAATGGTTTCAGTAACAATGAAGAAATTAACAGCCATCGGAAAAGGCACACTGATACTATGGATGGGGTTGTCTCACACTCAAGTCTCTGAAATTGCATATAAAGAACCAGCATCTGTAATGGAAGATTTAATACACACCTATTAATGGCACTGACCAGGGAGTTACATATTTCCATAACCTGAAATGAGACTGCTGCTCTGGCCATTCCAGGTCAGGCATCTTTCATTTAAGGTTTTTTCATTTTGAATCTCTCTTCAAGATGGTATCACTTAAATGCACCAAGAATTGTGCTGCAGTATTTGTTATCTGTCAGCTCTTTTCTGGTGCCTCAAGCCCCATTTTGATGATTTTAATTTTTTTTCAGACACAAATAACTTCAGGCAGGCAAATTATTCCAGTGCAAAACAAACCTTTAACATCCAATGAAGCAAGTATTAAAGCAGCAAGCTATTGCCTCCAGCAGCAATTATCAATCCTGCCATGACTATCCTGGCTTAGATCATACCCAATTCATAAAGTGCGCACACTATTTCTTACACTACTGTGATTGTACCTGTGACTAGGAGTGCATGATACAATACCCGACAGCTGCATTTCATTAGGCTGTTTGCATGCCTCTGGTTTTAACAGTCCTGGTCTAAAGCAAGCAGAAGTATAAATGGATTTGTCTAAATTATGAAAAGGTTTGATGAAATCAAAAAATAAAAGCTCTCAAAGCAAAATGAAACAAAATAAAAACCTCAGGGCAAATGAGGAAAAGAGGAGACCTTTAAACTTAGAGTTATATATTACCATAGGTAGAAAGATATACAGAACTAAAAGCTTATCAAGATAGCACAGTAAACAAGTCATAGACACTTCATATTTATACAACTGGCAGGATTTCAGTTTCACTTAACTACATCCCCTGTAGTTTTAGCTAAACACAGTAACAGACAATTGTACAGCACAGAAAACATGAGTAACAGGCTTCACTATGGATCTTACAGGTCATTAATTTAAAGGGTAGATAACGTCATCTAGATATGCTACTTCAATGGCTCAAATATATTAGTTACAAAATTTCTGTAATTTATCCTTTGTAACGCTACTCCATAACAGCTGCTTTAAATGCAGACTTCGTGTTTTCAACAACATGAGAGGCAGCAAGGAAGCTGAGTGCAATGCAGCTTGGTAAGACCTTTAGAGACGAGCCATTTTTTGTCACAGTCACGGTATACAGAGTGAGGGCAGACTGCCTGGAGCTTCCTGGGATTCTTTTCTACTGTTGTACAGGCTGCCTGGTAACGAGAAAGGCAAGGTAGCTTCGTGCCCCACTTTCTTCAGCAACAGACACTCTTTTCAACAGACGTTCCTACTGCATTTTTGCTAGCTAATAAATTAATACCATCAGAAGCTAGTGACGTGGACTACATTTTCCCAAACTATCAAATTTTAATATTTCTTATCACAAAACAATGTGAAGAGGTAGCAGAGTTATCAAGTGTTGCATATCAACATTCAGAAAACTTTGAAAGTATGTATGACATGCAGCCTTCCCTTATCCATACATGTATATGTGTTTAAATATATCTATGTATACATTCATACATGTGTATTTGTGTCTGCATGTATGTTGGGATAGGGAAGGCTGCATGCCATAGATATCTAAATGCATGCATATAGATTATATATATATGTATCTATACACACACAAATACATAGGCATCTCTTTAATGTCATAATGTATTTTTATTGAAATTTCCAACTGAGGTATCTGAAGAGTTGTATCATTGACATAGGGATGCATAGGGGCTCTTAATCCATTTTTTTCATTACTGGAGTTCTGATTTTCTCTGTATTCTGTTCCTTATAGTTATTCCCAGAACCCTCTCTCTCTTTCCTCTATCTTTAGGAGTAGTCTAGTACAGCTCCTACCATTGATCTGTGTTGCTGTTATCCCGATTTTATTTTAAACCTCTCTGACTGGCCAAGGGACTTTGTGTTGGGTAAATAATCAAAGTCACTGGCACAATAACTGGTTTTGGTGATTGGAAATAGTACTGTGGATAAAGATTCATCCAGTCACTGCAGTCAGGAATCTACACAAAAGTTTTCCACTGCACTCCAGACAAGATGATGTGTGCCACATGAACTGTCCTCCCATACAGACACCTCCCAAAAATTTATCTATCTTGAGAAAGTTACTCAAGGTCTGAAGATAAATCTGGGCATATTTCTGCAGCAGGTTTATTTTACAATAGAATTTAGTGATTATTCATATTTCACTCTGAACCATCTCACTAGAAATAAGAAATTAATGTCTGGATTGAGTCTAGCACAAATATTCTAAGACCAAAGAAGCCACAAATTCTGCGTTACGCGTTGAAGTTCAGGACACATCATAGCCTTTCTCACAATAAGAAAGTAAAAGCAGTCAGGACTTCTAGTAATATCTTAAGTAGGAACAGATTACTTTTCTTGACTGGCTGTCCTTTTACAGTAAACGCACTTCTTGCATGACCCCTGTGCAAAGCATTAAATTCAATAGTCAATATTTTCAGTAGGGGGATTAGATATCTGAATGATGTCTTCCATCCTTAAAACCCCTGGATCACCACCATAGGTCCATGTATCTACCATCAAGAATTACTACAAAAAATAGTTTACATTTTCTTCATCTTCTTGTTATATTATGGAATACTGTCAGGACTGACAAGACTGAAAACTGAGGAATTTGATTCATTTGTCAAGCTCACAGGAAATTTATGGTACAGCCAGGTCCCATAAGTCCATGTCCACTACCAGTTTTTGCTTCAGGTGTTGGTGATAACAACGACAGGAACATCCTTCTTCAGTGCTTGTAAAATTACTTCTGCCCTGGTGGCACTGTAGCTTGTGTAGAAATGCCTGAGCTGTTTACGTAGGTTAGGTGCCAATATGATTACAGCTGCAGTAGAACAGGCCAAAAATGGGTTACCAAACCTTCCTGTAAAATTGGTAAAAACATCCAGACTGAGGTCTGTGCTGTCCTGATTATACGACTCATCGTTACTAGAATTTAATAGTTTAAAGCCATCTTGGATATGTCTACATGCCCTGCAGCGTGAACATACTCTAACAACAAAGAAGAAACCCAAAAGCTTGTGTACGCAATAGCTTTTATGATCCTATAGGTCACAGTTTAAGTTTGCCTTGTTTTCCTTGAACAGTTTATGAGAATCTATTATTCCCCTATGCTAACCTAAGTTGTCTTTTGAGTGAAAATGCAAGATTGCCTTTTGTATTTTCACTTAGGATTGGGAAAATCCTATTAGCAGTCCTGGCAAAGTTCTAATACCATGTCTTTTTATATAGATGAGGATTAATTCATGCTGTGCTGCAGCTGAACTTGATCACATAATTTGTGAAGGACTTGGAACTCTCCGTTTTGTATAATCTATTTTGTGCTTTGAAGAGCTGAGTTACAGTCAGAACTATGTGAAAGCAGAAAAAAAATAAATCTGCTATGAATATGCATCTTCATTTTTAAATTATTTTGTTTCAGCTTTATCCTTGTTAATAATTCCTGGAAGCTCATTTATGAGCAATTCAAAACAACTACTTAATAGATAAAACTCAATCTTCAGATTTTCTGAGTGCGCATACAAGTCACACAGGGTTTTTCCCTTTCCTAATTGGAAAATAACTTCCCACAAATACTCTGCAATATGGCTCCAGTTCACCAATCTTCTTATCTGAAAGCATGTGAATAATCCTGTCCCTATTCAACAACACACTCTAAGACCTATTGAAGTTCAGCAAGCAACATACTTAAGGCTGAACACTTGCTTAGTTAATACATAGCTGAACTGGGGACTACTCGCTTTAAAAATCAGCATTTTATCAAATGCTCCTGCCAGTAAACTCACTCACTTGAATTTCTGCAGAAGATAAGCAACAAACATACATAAATTCCTTTAAAATTCAGACAAAAATAAATTCACAGACATAGTTTGTAGAAGAACAGAAAAATACAATATAAAAGACACTGTAATGAGGCAGCCTGCTTCCAACAGAGACCAAAACTGAGTGCTTAGGGAAAGACATAAGAATAGATCAAGTTACTCAACTCTGTTTAGATTTTTGCTGGAATAATTTTTGTCTGGAGATGAGTACAGCTGGTAAGATGGTATCTGAGCACTTCAGTGCTTGATGCAGTTTTCAGGGGTTTGTAAGTGTACTAACAGAATGCCTTTTGCAGTATTCAATCAGGTGAATATTTATGCTACAGTTCTCTCACAGATTGTTTACTGAATACTCTAGAAACCTACAAATTGGAACAGCCCACAGAAAGGTCCAAACCTGATGAGAATATACATATTCCTCTCTCCAGGCTTTGCCTCAGTTGCCACTTCTCAGTTTCAAAGAAGAGCTTTGAACAGCAGACTCTTCGAATCAGTCCTTTCCACTATTCATCTTCTCATTTGCCAGCTGATACACTGCTCCCCACACTAACTCCCAACTGCCAGCTAAAATACCCTAACATATATCCATTACATGAAATCAAAGTGTATAATTGCTCTCACATCTTTTTTCTTTTTAGTACTGATTTCTCAAGTTATTCTACATTCATCACTTTGTATATTAAAACCCACTAAAATTTCAATTAATGCAGTGATTCTATGGGCTTTTACTGTTATTTGGCACAATCAGGCAAACAGCAGAAGCAAACTGAACTGAACAACAGAAACTAATATTAGTAACACTTTGCTTATTGCCTTGGCAATAAACAGCTGAGCGATAATGTGATGAGGAGAGATGAATCCTCATCACATTCTAAATTCCATCTACTAAATAAATTAGTAGTGTCATCAATATCATTGCTTCATTTGCTCTCCACAATAGCTGCTCTAGCACTCCTGTTCCTCTTCAGTACTGACCCCCCAGCACTGTTGAATCTGAAGGGCTGACTTCAAGGAGGTAAGACACACAGGAGCCTGGCCTTGTTCCTAATGGGCAATATGGTTTCCATTGCAGGTGTGTAGAGACAAAAGACGTTAATATTACATCTGCTTGTAATTCTGTTATGAATTCATGCATTTATTTATTGCTTAGAAAAGATGACAAGTGGATGGCTTTGCCCAACTTCACTGAATTTCCTCTCAGCATCCCGAAGGAGTATTTGAAGATAAAATGAAGGATTACCATAAAAAGGAAAAAAAAAAATCTGGAACTGAAATAAAAAGTGAGAAGTCTGGTGAACTTGAGGTATTAGTTCACTCCACAGCAACTCAGATGCTCCCACTTCCAAATATTTGTTATTGCCTGTCTGCTGGCGGTTCTGCCTTCTGCAGCAAAGTAAAGGAAACAGATGATGTTAACGCTCCTCAGGAAGCTCAATGCAAAGTCTGATGGCATAGTCTAAACCAGCCAGGAACTGGTTTCAGATAAGGCACTAAACACTGCATCTTCATATCTTAAGTTGTCACACCCATTTGCTAATGGAACACAGTTCTAAGCCCTCAAACCAACTGGGAAAAATTGAGACACTGAGATAAGCGTAAGAGGATAAACAAGGATGTGATACACTCCAGTCATTAGTCTGCAGTTAGTTTAATGCTGTATCAATTACTGATAACAGCATAAATTCTTGCAGCACAGAATTCATAGTAGGCTGCAAAACCCAGCTGTGGTGCCACCAGCCGAAGGTGCTGAGCTTTCGTTTGGCCACGGCAGCACTATTATTGGCGATCAGGCTAGATAGCTTGAAATTACATGAGCTGCAGTCATTTTGACCCCAAGCAGACAAGTCTACAGGTATTGAGGCACACAGACTGAAGGTGATAGAGTCCTTCAGAGCATACAGAATACTCCAAAGGTTACACAGGAAAAAATACGGGTGGTAGATTATACCCATCAGCATATGATGCGGCTGAAAGTGCTTTCACAGATCGAGGGTGCCATTGCAGAAACCATGGCCAAAACCTTCCCCAGCTCATTCCTTTCCTCTCTGCCTTCTCCCGTAATTCCTCTATTGCATTTCTGATATCTGTCCCTGTACAACCAGCATTGCTTGAGAAAACAGACAAAAATTTAAAACCTCAGTTACCTCTTTAATGTAATAGTAAGGAAATGATAACTGGGTTTAGTAATGTTTATAGGATTTTGTTTTATTGCCTATTTCACTGTAAAGATAGGCTGGGTGTTGTTCAATTTTTAATTTTTTATAACACAGTTGAAAAAGTATTTTCTTTACTTATATACCATCAAAGAAATGCTAAAGTACATAATACCATACTCTACACTTGCTTGCCAGCTGATGCTAATTTTCTACAAAACTAAATGGTTATTTTTACCCCAACTCATTCTGCTTCTAAACACCCAAAATACAGAAAGCTACAGTTTTCCTTTCTGAATAAACATACAGCTGGATTTAGATAATTCTCCAGGAAATAATTATCTTCTCTTTATTGACAGTGTAATATACAGAGGTTTTATTGATCAAAAATGAGAGTAGCCTGCTACGAGCTTGGAAAATGGCACCAGTGTATCTTATATAGATTTAATTCATGTTGTACAGAATGATTCACTATCACATCAATTCCAGGTAATAGGCCTTCAGTAATTAGTCCTCAGGAACTCCTGAAATGATGACTAAAACCATAAAATAAACTCACCGCATATTTTGAAACATTTATTTTACTTGTCAGGAAACAAGTAACACTACAGCAATATTTTTTTTCCTACTTCATGAGGTATTTTGTGCAACACATACTAACAGCTCCCTAAAACTACATTTTTAGTATTCGTTGCTTAATCTTTGTGTTACACCTAATTACTACAATAACCCCATATGAGCTAAAACTTTCCAACCATTAAATTTCTCTTTTTGCAGAGTAATCAAATCAGTACAGATGTGGGAAATAAAAAAACATTCTTTCCCCAACAAAAATGCATAATTCTTATAGCAAAATTATTTTCTACTTCTAAAGCCAGCTATACAATAGACTCCAGATGGAATAGATGTACATTTTACTCACAATAACCTATTAAGTCTTATTACTCATAATGTGGGCCTTCACTTACCTACAGTATGTATGTATACATATATAAAGTAATATATTTGTTCTGTTCCTTATAGGCTTTTAAAAATTGCTAATGTATTTTGAAATTAATCACAATGATATTAACAAAGAATTTCAGGCTGGCTACAAAGGAACAGTACCCATAGAGTGAGATCATCATCATGAGGATTTTTTTTCAGGGCAACAAGCTAAGCATTATTTACTGTAATCTTTTGAAATTAAGTGAGTTTCAGTGCTGATATCGTAGCTTGATCCCGTTACCATATGGAAGCAATTAAAATACAGGTGAAGACAGATTTTACCTTTTCAGAGATAGCTGAGGACAAGCTGTCAAAATAACTGTGTCCAGAGCTATTGTTACTAAGCCAAAACATCTAAATAATTACATTAAACAAAAATTAATTCTTTCGGTCACTGTATGTGAAAAATTTTCTATAAGGCATTGACATGGATTCTTCTTCAGAAAGAAATGTGAAAATGGTAAACTCATTGTAACTTCTGTTTGTAAGGTCAAGCTGGTAATTTTCTGCAAAATAATACAGTATTTTGCATTGCTCTAGGTAGAAGAGATTTTCAGCAATACCTTTTTCCATTCTACAAGTGTCCTTTTATTTGCTTTCAGATATCCATTAATCCTGTGAAGGTAATTTTACTCACACTGTTCTTCCCACTCCTGGTCATCATCGCTGTGTTGACTATGCTGCTGAGCTTGCTTAAGGCTTAGATACAACTCCTTTGCTCGGATTTCTTCCTGTTGCCTTATTTGTTCTTCACCCTTTTGTCTTTCCTCTTCTTCTCTTTTCTAGGCAAATAAAGAGTACAACAGAGGTGATTAGAGAAAAATAATGTGCCAAAAGTTCGGACAGTTGCTTCCTCCCACAGAATAGCTACATTTCCTTGGACAAATCACTGTCTCTTCTAACTTTGGGTTCCTCACGTATCACATCAGCCATAATAGAAGTTTCCTACCTCCTAGGAATTTCTGAAGAAGGTGTGTTTTGAGATGCACTGGTATCATGGGAATAAGGAACATGAAGTATTTAAGACCTGAAATCTATATAGAAAACATGTTTTATCAGGTGGCACGCAAGCCTGTGCTATTCTACAATCCATAAGCAGTGCTCATCTTAAGTCCACATGTACTCCCACGGGAGGGATCACTCTCACTCAAGCAGTAAACACACCATCCACCGAATCTGTAGAATTCAGTAACTGATTTACTGGTGTTCTTAGTTTAGCAACTGTCACCATGTATCGTCATAACCAAGAAAGAGAAGAACATTTTCAAAATATCAAGACCATTGCACTCTGGAAGAAAAACCACATCCTTCAGCACACACCAGTCACTTTGCAAAACTTGGCTAAAAATACAAAAGTTTCCTGCCAAGACGACCTTAAAGGAGATGAAAATCTGATAAAGATTGCCTCTGCAGCTGGCCTTCCACATACTATCAATAACAACGGAGCTTGATTAGTGCAGAAACAGGTGTCTGTACCTGATTGCTGATAAATTTTCCCAAATTCCTTAGGTAGCAAAGAAACAGATTTAGTTCACTGTTTAATCGAACCCAAATAACCTACAAAACCAAACCTCATGAAGCTTTATTTATATTATCGAAATAACTTGAATTATGAATAAGATTTTTTTTATTTAATTTTATAATCGAACCAACACTATACCCTTTTGCGTAACAATCTTACAGATAATAATTTTACTGTCAGTCACTGAGTATAATCACCCTAAACATCTAACCTATTTACCAAACCTAAACTATAAGTGAGGCCCAAAGTAGATTGTGTGTTGTTGCAAAATCAAATTTCTAGGGTGAAGCAACTGCCATCCAGTTGAGTAAAACCTGGTGAAACTCTGCTTTTTACATTGGGAGGTCTGGGGGACATAATTCTGTCTTCCTTAAATAACTTTTGTTTACTAAATGTCAAAAAAGGGATTTCATGAGTTTTGCACTTTCCTAACTTTGCTCCCTTTTGGAGGGATTTTAATGTTTCATTGTAATGGGAGCAGTAATAGTTGAGCACAGGGAAAAACAAAAACACAAAACCCACCAAACCCATAACCAAAAAAAACCATTATTACTTTAAACTGGAAAACATTTTCTGAAATGCACCAAGACATTCTATCAATCAGCTGAGATGACATATTTTAGCAAATGTTTCTTAGTTACAGACTTTGTACTGGTAATATTTTCTTTTTCTTACGATACGGTATGATGTAAAGTCTGAAAATTATGTTCAGATGGGATTGCTCCTGCTCTCAAAGGGCAGACACACTTAGCTTTCTTTTTATTATATCGTATGATATATCGTATAATTCCACTATGAACTTTGTGGAAGGGCATATTTTGTAAGTTTGAAAACAAGCTTTCATGACAGCAGGATTCACAACTTGACCAAAACAATCCATGTTCTATTTTAGTAAGTACTGCAAATATGAGTGAGAGATTTAAAAAATGGGGTCAAAATATCACTTCTGTTACTAAGCTTTCATGCCGTTGCTCATAATCCTGCAAAAAGTAACTTGCATAACATTTTTTTTTTATTCTACTGATATGAAAGTTCACACTATGTTTAAATGTTTGTTACAATTCAGCCTCTTTGCAGGCTGAAAGGGGCTGAACTACCCAAAAGCAATATTAATTCAGTAAAAGTGTATATAAATTGATTAACACTTCCCTGCAAGAAATTATATTTTATAATACATTAGAAAAGTACTCATTCGAAGGTTGTTTGTCCTATCTTAACATCTGCCAGGCCAGAAGTATCAAAAGCAATCCAAATATATGAATGTCCAAACAATGTGTTTTAATGCCTCAAAGAGGGACTCATGCAAGTTTTCCCAGTGGTGAAACAGGTGTCTGGAATGTCTGTGTGGGAAACAGAAACAAACTTTTGTCCACCCTGGGGAAGGAAAGGCACTTTTTTCTCTCCTCTCTCCACCGCAGTTCTCTCTAGCTCTGCAGAAGTTTTCTGGTTTTAACCAGACATCTGGAATTAAAGGATGACAACGCCAATTCTTTTCAGAAGACAGCTTTCCAAGAGAAACAACATTGCTGTTCGCAACCTCTACAAGCTCAGCGAGGGCCAGAAGCAGCAGAAGGAATCAGGACTGTTTGGGTGTTCTGGTCATGGAGCACACGACGACATGTTTAAGGAAGAATGACAAAAAGACTGAAAAGAAGCAAGCGATTTAGCAGTGACAAGCAACACCATCTTCAGAGTGGGAACATGGAAGAAATGCAAAACTCTATCCTCTGAAAGAAATCAACCACTTTTTCGTCTCCCTAAGTAACATAAATCAACATTTCTCCGTTTAGCACGGCTGAGCTCCACCAGGTAACACCAGCAGAGGACCTGTCTTCTTGATAATACAACAATTCAAAAGACCTGAAATATTGAGCATTAATACTGATGTATCTGAGCAGTGAATAATGGTTCCATAACACACATGATGAACAGCACATTAGGCTGGTCTTATTATTTATAAGAAATAAAAGCCTAGTATTGTTCTTCAGTCAGTTTTAAGGCTAGTATCTTTGAATACTGCTAACATCATCCTCTCACTGTTATCCCCCAAGTCCTAAAAATATTAGTTGAGCAGACAGTTCATTATTTTTGAAAAGTCAGTGCTTTTAGGAAGCACTAATTTCAAAGCCCAGCAGCTTCTTCAGAACAAACAAAAAACAAAAAATCTTTTTAAATACCCCGTAGAATTAGGGATTCCATACTTCATTTGCTAGTAAATGGCTCTATTCCCCTCTTGGAAAAAGTATGCAATCAGCTGTTCCTTATTCTTACGAGGAGAATATTTATTCACTTGGTTTCACTACCTAAAAAAATCCAATATATCTAGGCTATCTTTTCAGAAAGATGTACAGACACCCGAGTAATCCTGGGTTATCACAATGGTTTCTATTTAACGTCTCAAAACACAAGGTTAGCTTAATGGGGGTGGGGAGGGGGGATCAATTTCACAGCAGTTTCCCTGAATCATACGAGTTTTGCCACAAATCTGTTTTGGTTTTTTTTTTGATGTAGGTATTGTTGAACCTACATCAAAGATGTAGGTAAAAAATGAAAGTGTCCAAAAAAAACCCAACCAAAACCCAAAAACTAGAATTCAGGTAGAGTTTCACTTCTTAATGGAAAGCAGTAATGCCTACTAAGAAATGTCTACCTTTTTGTGTGTGTGTGTGTGTGTGTGTGTGTGTGTGAAGGAGATTTACGTCAAAGAAGAGACAACAACAAACTTAACGCTGACACCTGATTCTGAATTCACAACACTTTTTCCTATCATTTTCCTTTTTAAAGGAAAAACATTTTTTAATCCTATTTATTTAAATTAGCACATAGATGCATGTGTAAGTATATTGGTACAACTCCTTACAGATGTGTGTGAGGAGAAACAACCCGTGCTAGAATGACGCAGGAAAGAAGAGTCATCCTTTTGTCAAGTATGACTAAAAAGCATAATTTGCATTTAAGATGACCAACTGAACTGTTCACATTTACTCCACTGGAAGACTACAGCAACCAGTTTCTCTGCTTCCCCTGCCCCGTGAATGCAATCCTGCGCATTAGAGCTGAGAGCCAAGAGCTGCAGTAACCTACAAACATCACTTCCAGCCTGACAGTAGAGAGACACTGCACTGTGTCCTGTGACCCTTTCAGCCTTTCCAGAATAATTAGGAAGGTGACAAGTGAGTACATGGTTGCAAATTGCCATCAAATACCAACGTGCTGCAATAATTCAGGCTGGCAATTCAATAGGCAGCAGTAATCCTCTCCAGCTTTAACTCCACTGGAGAATTTAAACATGCTAAATGATCTTATCTGGCCTCTGGCAGTTGAGCATTATACCACAAACTTGTTACTTATTACTGTAAATGTGTGCCTCGCAACATTTGATAGCTTTACTACAACCAGCTCTAAATAATATTTAATATTAGCCATGGTTAACTTTGCATGTTTCAGTCAAGTGCTGATGAGGGGAGATTAGGTCAACATTTGGGTTTTGCTGCTGAAAGATTTAGAAAATACACTGAGGAAAAGCCAAAATACAGCAGTTGTTTATTTACAGTGGAAAACTGAGCTTCTGGCTGGCATGGCTCTTGCGGTCTCTCTGGGGAGTGCTGTGGGATGTAGGGCAGCAGCATGACAGCCATCCTGCTCAGGGCAAAACCTGAAAGACATATTTGCTACAACAATCCTCTCCAAAGCAAAGGATGCCTGGGATTCCCTCAAAGCTTCAGGCTGGCAGGAGGTGACCTTGGCAGCCCTGAAAGCTGCAGCTAGTCGGCTGTATTACACCTGCTGTGAATCTCCTGAGCCGCCTCAGCAATCACCCCCGAGCCAGGGCAGGTATTCAGGCTACCTGCCCCAGAGCTGAGAGGACAGCTTGTCTTCAGACTGGAGCCCCTAGGACTCCCTGCTCTGAAGAAGGGAATCTGGAAATCCCAAGGTTCCCAGCTCCAGGGCAGCCTGCTCTCAGCAAGGCTGGCACAGGAGGCTGAATTCAGAGATCAGAGTTCTCCACAAATCCACCTGACAGTTTCCAACAGAGCTGTGAGTATCAGCAGAAATATGCCCAGCTCCTTCCCAACGTTTTTCTGAGAAAATTCTCTCTTTTGCATCAAAAAAGAAACTGTTTGCAGAGAGATTTTTAATTCTCTGCTGCCAGTGTCTCAAAAGGAACACAGGGTTTGCATCACTTCACTGCTCATGTATTTGCACAGAGACAAATGTACGGAATTCGGTCATGCTATACATAGAACAAGTTATGTTTCAGTCATGGATTGCCCCAGGACATGCTACTCACACACGGCTCATTTAGGGGGTAACAATACAGTCTGGTTCACAAAGACCCTCTTTTAGATCAGACAGAAAACAGAACTAAGGACTATTCCTGACTGGGAGAGATCTGAGACTTACGGCGTGTGCTGGGCAGACCCTGCTTGGGTAACTTGCCATAGATCCAGTGACAATCTACTAAAATTTTGTCTCTGGATCTTAGGGCCTCTTCACAGCTTGAATTCCTGATATGTAAACTATCATTAGCGGCTCAGATTTTCCCATTTATCCATGGAGAAGATCAGAGCTTTGCTAGTTTTTACCAGCAATCCAGAATAAAGACAGCAGCTTCAGCAGCGCAACCATTACTGATATCACTGGGGAAAAGATTTTTCTTAAAATTAATATTGCAGTTCCTCACAAGCAGGATAGAAAAATCTGAAGGCCTGATTCCCAGCAGAAACTAACAGCTGCCTCGCTTCCAACATTATTCAAGAGACAACTGCATAGAGAAAAAATTTCTGAACTGTGTTAGCACAAAAGAAAACAAAATGATGTATTACCGAATTATTCTAATTGCAATTGAATGAACCCAACTGAGGCATTTTCAGAATGAACTGGGTGCCAAACTCCAGCAAGAAGCTGTTGTCATATTCCTGGATTCTAAATAAGCTGTCCTTTGGAAAGAGTTCAGCGTTTTTTTGGCACCGCAAAGCACAGAGCTGAACTTACAGCTTATTTGCACTTAAAGATAACAGGCCCACTCAAGTGTTTGATGTTTACTTGGAGACAAGAGGGTTTTTTTTTTAGATCAGGACAGAATGCTTGCTGTTACATCACAAGAAGCCCACGGTACTGTAGGTGGTGACGGCGACATTTTACTGCATCCCTAAACTCTGTACCTGGCAGCAGTTATCTGAAGCATCAGGTCCACAGCACTTTTGGACACCGTAAAGCACTCAGACATGTGCTGAAAAGACACCTAAGTCAATAGGACTGAGGCACGTTCGTTCTATTAAGCATAAACTGTCCTTATTAGAGATCTCCTGAACTGAAGCACTCATTATTCTGTTCTTCTCTGAAGGCTGATTCTAAACCTGTCGTCTTTGATGAGAATGGAAACAGCTAGGACATAGAAATTCTTGGATCCAGACTTTAAAAAAAGCTCATCTCACTCACCACAATCCCAACTGCAAGTAAAGGTCATGAACTTGCATTTTAAAAAAATAATTTTTATATATATATATATATATGAAGGAAATGAAAACGCACTCTGACTCTCTTGTGGCCTATCAAGAGAATAAGCATTATTTCTCCTTAAGTGCCACTCTCATTAAAATGCCTACTAAATACTTTTTGATGCATGAAGAAAAACAATACCCACAAAGTTTATATGCAGCTTTTGGTTATCACACGTTTCATCTCCGAAGGAATTTTTAAAAAGCAATCTAGCTTCACTTTCAACTGTGCTTATATTACTGAATTTGGCAGTATCTGATGTTGTCATACAGATAGTACTTTACTGTCAATATTCTCTGGCTTTATGCAGACCACATGAAAAGCGAGCTCAGAGAGTACCTCTCTCTAATTTCTAAATGTAGCTGAAGGATACCACCCGCCCCTGGCTGGCTGACACTCATACCTTTAATTTGCCCTAGCTCTGCACATTGTTCCAGACTCTTAATGACAGCAACTGATAACAGTAGGAAATTATGCCTATGATCTCATAGCCTTTGTGAATTAGCAAAAAGATTAATGATAGTAATTGGCTCTCTTATTTGTCCTTTGCAATAGGCACATAAAAGAACTGCAAAAATAGAGCAGTCAACATTTATATTCTAGCATCATAAATTAAAGGCATTTCTGCTAAAGAAACACTAAGGAAAGCAATACTTTTCTGATAGTGTTGGAAAAGGAACCAGGGATCATCATTCACTTTGATATGTGAGATATCATTTATCTAGTGCAGACAGCCCTGAAGTCCCATGATAGGTCAAGAGGAATAAAAGCATTTTAAACAGGAGTGTTTGTGATACAATACGGTTAGAAATTAAACACATCAGCAGAAAGGACAGAGTTTCAATCTCCTAAGTCAAAATGCTTCAAGAGGATGAAGCATTATTAGAGACTGAACTTTTCATACCCCACTTTGGAGATTGCTTTAAACAGTCTGGTTATCATCACAGAAGGATGATTACCAATGTATTAAATATTCTAAACCTGTGAAAGTGGGCTTGCTGACTGATCTGCATCCCATTCCACACCCTGGATCATTCATGAAAGGTACATTTCTTTGTGATTTCAATGACTGCAGTCATACCTCAGTACATTCATTAATTAATCTTTTTTCCCCAACACCGTAGTTCTTACCGCCTTTTGTAGTTCGAGGCAGATGCCAGAAACATAACTTTCCTGTCTCCCTGTCTAGGTACCTTTCCACTCGTTCGGCTTGTAAATATTTCACATGATTTTTCCACTGCACAAGAGTAGTTATAAAAAGAGTAAAATGGGAAGGAGAAGGAAAGCCAAGTGAGCTTAAATAAGCCAGCAGACAGAGGTTAACAACTCCCCCACACTAGCCTGTGAGATCCACTTGTCTTTGAAACGCCTTTACTGTTTCTAAATAGTTCTACAGCACCACGTACAGGATCTGCTCTTCCAAGACCAAGGAATAGCTAAGCTGCTTTTCTGAGTGGCAAAGGTGTGGTGTTATAGTACCAGGGATCAATCCTGCATTTGGATCTCTGCTGGTGGAACCCTATGTTAGCCCATGTCCCTTCTAACAGATCTCAAGTTATAAACCTAATTGAAGACCCAGGGCTTGAATTGTAATTAGACTATGTTGTTGTATTAATACAGAAAATGCCAGGAGAGCATGCTCAATAAAGGTGCATTTAAAAAAAACCAAAACCCGCTGCATAATATCTTGTTTTCAAACTAATATTTGAAGCCAAAAAGTTAATTTCTGCTGGGTCTTGCCTTAAAAATTTTCATCCATTTATTTAATCTTTCTGCAAATATTCTCTCCAAATTTTTGACTTAAAGGAAAAAATAGGGGGAAAAAAAGGTTTCTGTTTCTTTGATAAAATAAAGATGTTGGCAACTTTATGAACAGGACTAAAGAAATCCTGGCTGAAGGTTAGTATTTGAAATTCAAAGTAGAAACTGACCCAAATTCTCATCCCACTTAACAGCAGTGCAATTCTTTCTCCTACCAGGCACACAGCTGGATGGAGGATACCTGCTCACTTCCTGAGAAACAGTGGGAACACAGATCCCTGCGACATTGCCTTTCCACCAGTACAAAAATGAGCAGAATGTGGTGCTATTCCTTTTAAATTGCATCAACAACTGAAAGACTAGTTTCCCTTAATAGAGAATTATGACTGCTGGCCACTAAAAGTCTCGCAAGTTGCTCATTCTGCTTTTTGAAAAGTCTCTTTGAAACAGAATAACAACAGTGAGCTTGTGGACATTTACCCCATCAAGTGCACTGTAAATCAACCACAGAGATATAAGTGAACAGTCTTTGTTCAAGAGGGCTTTGCTTTCCGGAAAGCAGAGAAAAGAGCATTTAATTAGTTGCTCTGCTCATTATTCATACATTAATAAAGCACTTGAAAGGTATAGTTTCATTACTCATTGACATCAAATTTCAAAGGCCCTGTTCTCTGCTATGAATTCAAATTAATCGTGCAAAGGTAAATCGGCAACTTTGTGCAGAGGAGGCTACAGGAACCGCCCTTGCTTTGTGCTACAAAACCACCTTCAAATCCCAGACCCACAATTTATAGAATAACAAGTAAGTTGCTGACTCTAGTTTGTAATCAAACTGCATAAATTTAACACCGAGTTTTTCAGCATTCCTCCCATCACAGAGGGACAAGGGAGGAGGCTATCCACACTTTTAATCACCATCTCAGGACGGGAAAAATGACATAGCAAGCTGTCAGCAGGGCAGAGGCGTGTAGACATGAGTTACTGGATGCAGATCTCCTAGGAGTCATACTTTGCTACAGGCTTTCTCCATGGAAACCCAGCCTCACCAATCTTGTGCAGTCCCAGTGTGCACATCCCAGACTCAGAACTCTCTGATAATTTCTCTACACACTAAACCAATTATATTTTATTTTCCCATTTTTAAACAATTTTTTATCTTTACAAAGTAATATGAAAAGGGAAGGCAAAGGCCATCTTTTCCTGTTTTTCTCAACAAAAGAATGTGAAAAAAATATTATTTCAAACAAACATTAAAATACTATAACGGAGCCCGTAGAAAATTCATGATGAAGTCAGTAAAATCAGACAAATTAACTTCTCCCCACAAAGCCAACTGGGTTTTTCCCATCTGTTGATTAGGAGGATCCACCTCTCATTACCTTAAAGAAAGTAGTGACAGAATTTTAAAGTTCAATATGTGAACTCACCCAAAATACACAAAACATGTTCAAGCAAACTAACTTAAAACGAGACGTTTCACAATTGTACATTTTTCCCCCCAGTATGACTCACTCGGCACAGCTGACTGAACAATCCTGTTAATGTGTGAGCTGAATAACCAGTTTGATTGTCCTGACACTTTTGAATGAGATATGTAATTTTTTTGCATCACTCACCCAGCTGTTCTGGTGAACACCATGTAGCTATTTGTATATTCCAGGATGAAAAATTACAACTCTGGGTTTTAAAGCTTATTAATAAACATGCACTGAAGGTGACAAGAACTTTGAAACTATACAAAAAGACTACTAGAAAAGCTAAAGTACTCTGTGCAAACCTTCAGTTCCTCCTGAATTTTTTCCTCCTCCAATTTGGCAGCTTTCCGATCTTCTATTTCTATTTTCCATTTTTCTGCCACTATTCTGGCTTTTTCTTGAGCCATAGCATCCCGGAATTTCTTTGTTATTTCAGCCTCCTTTTGTCTCCTTCAGAAAAGAATTTGAAAATGAAAATAATTTAAGACACTGATTTTTTTTTTTTTTAATTGAGGATCAATACTTGCTCACTGGTTGCAACAAATAATTAGCACAAGACTTCATGGAAACATAAAAGGAAATACTTAAAATGTATTTAACAAGAGACCTACTTCCAATCAGATTTGAGGAAACTATCCCGAAAGCAGACATTCTCAGTTTTTGATAAATGACTAATTAGAAGAGTACCTTCTAAATTAGAGAAGTAGTTTGCGGATGTTGAGTCATACCCTATATTTTTCCTTCCCTGGCTGAAAATATAGATTTTTCTGTCAGCCTAGCAAAGCATGATTGGGAATGTATTGTCTCTCAAATATCAATGCAAATGTCTGCCAGATTTTTACAGTAGATTGTTTATTAGTACTGACAATGTAAAAGGAATGCAGAGCACAGGTTGAAGCTTCTAATCCCTGCTTCAATATGCAATCACTATAAGCAAGAAGAATCTCCTATGAAAAAGAATAATACAGAATAGTCTGACATTTAAAGTGTCACTTTTCAGTGCTACACTACAAAAGGAAGCGTGGGAGGCAGGTGGCCAACTTCCTAACCATATCAGGCATCCAAACACTTTTGAATCTTTCCCAAAGCTTGAAGAGGCCCTGCTGGAAATACCAGCATGGCACTTTGTGTAATCAGTTTCTGAACTGCTGGGATAAGAATTAATACAAGCAATATGTAAATAAAACCAATTTCAAAAAGGACTTTATGTACCAATACCCATTGTGGGCATAGATGCGCAATACAACAAACATCTCTAATCTAATCATCTCAAACACAGATGGCTTTATTTTTATTTATTTACAAACTGGTCAATGGTTTAGCAAAATTCCTCGAAAGAAAAGTTTGCTTCACTTTTTTTGCGGAAGAGGATTTTTGTTCTTCAGTATTCAACAAAAATGAAATTCATGTTTTCCCCGTGCTGAAAAATTGCCAAAACAAGTGAAAACTAATGTTCACAAAACATACTTACCAGTTTTACCCACCATTACCTGCTGCCTTTCTACAAGGCCATGTCTCCCATTATGCCAAGTGGACCCTGAATTCAAGATTCTTAAATCCTCACCATAGTTCTTCTGCCTCCTTCTGCGCTTGTTGCCTGGCTCGCTCTGCTATGAGCTCCTCTGATATCTGTTCATACGGCTTGTCGCCGGGGGCTTCTCCCATTACCCAGACCCAGACCTCACCATCCTTCCCACGCAGCCACTGCACATGTTTGCTGTTACCTGCAACAGCCACCAAGAACAAACCAAAAATATAAATACTACCTCAAATTCTTACATAAATGTAGATGAAAAGACGGGAAATATGCAATTTGGAAACGATAAGCTTGCAATTTACAATTCAGAAGAACACATTACTAAGGAGTGGATGAAATCTTCAGATTTGAATAATCTATCGTGCTGGGGAAACAAAAGGGTTCGTGCACTCCAGATCACACAGTATTTAAAGACTTGCTATCATGCAAAAATAAGAAATTATTAATTCTGACATGCATTTCCCAGAATTTAGGTATTATGATCCCTTTTTAGTTGTATTTTCTTGCTTCGCTCAGCAAAGGATATATGAAGAGAATGGAAAGAGATGGAGCAACAACAATAACCAGTGACATTATGTGACCAGCAATGCTTCAGCACATAGGGACTGTTGATGGCTGAGCTTATAGAGACTTTATCAGAACCCCTGCCAAAAATTCAGGATTCCATCTCCCACAGTGTGAAGGAGGAGTTTCAGCAACCTGCAGAGCACACCACTCAACACTGCAGAGGCTTTTCTGCTCAGGTAGGCAACTGAAAGGGATTAAGTTTCTGGTTCAATTTTCATGAAAGACACCATGCAAAAATCTACAGTTACTGTGTTGATAGAGTGATTTTAAAAATACCAAAAAAGCCTGAGTGCTCTTTACAAAACAGACTATATTTGGTGAATGTCATGTCCAAGGACCAACTACAGGACTTCTGCTGACTACAAAGAGCACTAAAATCACGGAATCATTTAGGTCGGAACATAGCTTTAACATCATCAAGTCCAATTGTTAACCCAGCACTGCCAAGCCCAGCACTAAGCCATACCTCTCAGCACCACATCTACACATTTTTTAAACACCTCCAGGGACGGTGACTCCACCACGTCCCCGGGCAGCCCGTTCCAGTGCCTGACCACCCTTTCGGTGAAGACATGTCCCCTCACACCCAATCTAACCCTCCCCTGGTGCCACCTGAGGCCGTTCCCTCCTGTCCTGTCCCTTGTTCCCTGGGAGCAGAGCCCGACCCCCCCTGCCTACAGCCCCTGTCAGGCAGCTGCAGGGAGCGATAAGGGCCCCCCCGAGCCCCCTCCTCTCCAGGCTGAGCCCCCCCGGCCGCCCCCCATCCCACGGGTGCCCCAGCCCCCTCCCCAGCCCCTGCCCGGCTCTGGACACGCTCCAGCCCCTCTGCGTCCCTCTGGCCGTGCGGGGCCACAGCTGGACACAGCGTTCCAGGGGCGGCCTCACTAGTGCTGAGCGCAGCGGTAATCAATAGATTAGATTCTATCTGAATACATTTTAAAAGTCATATAAATTACCTGACTTCATGTCGTTTGGTCTTTTCCTTCTGCTTTTATATGTATAACTATCAGATACTACGCATTTTAGAGGATCATAATAAGGAACTGATATAAAGATCCCTTATGCATCCATTTTTGGTATTTTATTTCTCACAAATCTGTTGAAACTGCTCTTCACAAAAGGAGATTCCTCCACAAAGCGCATTCCCAAAAGAGGCAATGGATTTATTTTAAAGAACACACACTAAAAGGCCATAAATGCTTGACAGATCATCTCACTTCCTTTATATTACGGTACACTAGATTTCCCCCTTTCACCCAAATACTGAGGGTAGTAAATTGTGCATCACCACATAGCTTCTAAAAGGCATCTTGTCACATTTGAAAATATGAAGAAATGGACAGTCCACCATTTTCCCAGGGATTTTTTCTTGGACGTTCCTGGAAGAGTTAAAAGAAACCTTGTCCTACTTGAATGGCCAGTCTTTGCTTCGGCTCTTTCTACATCTTTCTCTACCAGCATCAGCTTAGCTGCTCTCACTTTCAGCTCCTGTTGTTCTGCAATAGGACAGTATCCATTTAACCAGATTAAGTTTCCCAATACACAAT
Source organism: Falco cherrug (assembly GCF_023634085.1). Taxonomy (NCBI): domain Eukaryota; kingdom Metazoa; phylum Chordata; class Aves; order Falconiformes; family Falconidae; genus Falco; species Falco cherrug. The sequence goes on from NC_073705.1 coordinate 46,327,941, forward strand.
CAGTAACATGCTTTTGACATCCCAGACTGAAGAGAGAAAACTGCAGGAGGGAATGATGCAGGGCTGTTGACAGCAGGCAGTGCCAGTGCCAGCCCACATTCTCAAGTGTTGACAGTACGAACTGAAGGCAACAAACATATCAGATCTCTCAATGAAAGCTAATATTCTATATCAAATTTGGAAATGTGATTTATACAAATTCCCAGCGTTGGCCTAACAGTTCTGACTTCAAGGGGGGAGTGGGGGTGGAAATTTAAGCTAATGTTTTCCTTCAGTAACTCTCAAAACCATTTGCTCTTTCACAGTCTATCAGATTATGTCTCAGGTTAATGTATTTTATTGTGGTTCCTATTCTGTACATTTCTGTGTTCCTGTCAACACCACATTCATGTTGTACTTTTTGGATACAACATTTGAATGCTGTCTGCTGAGAACTGACTGGCCATATCAGTATTTGCCTGCAAGGTTTTCACCTCCTGCATTTTATGTTAAAGTATCTTGACAAGTATGGAATGATTTCCCAGGAGTACTGATCCCACCTAACCAGTGGCAGGTTTTCTTTTAAAAGCAGCCAAAGTTGTGTTTCTTGGAAGGAATCTGGATATCCTAGTTGTTCCCTTTTATTTAATTCTTTAAAGAAAACACTGCAAACATGCCTCGTGTTAATTTATTTGCATCATAAGTGGTAGATAGCAAATACTTCTACTGTTCTGAGACAACTTCACTACTTCTGCTCATTTATGAGCTTACCAAATGGAAAGAAAATAAATAAACCCCTCTTCAGGTAAGCAGGTAAATTACATCTTTGCTCTTTTCCAGGTTTTCTGTGCCAGTTATTAATAGTTCTCAGAGGCGTTACTTAGCCATTACTACCCAGCTCCATAAAACAAATAGCTGATTTGCAGACATGTCTTGAGAAATTGTTCTTTTTCTTCCTTTTAAAACAATGGATCTCTCTTCTGAAACTACAGACACTAGATGTATAAACTCTTCTGAAAACATCAGTATAACATATTGTTGGTTCAGCACTAACTACTGTATACTACAGTACAGTATACTACTGTATACACATCCATAGCTCAAGTTGAAAGGTAATAGCAGTATCAAACAGTCTGCAATTTTAAGCTTCAGCATTAAACAGACATACCTCCATACGTACAATTTTAAAGCAATTCAACTTGAGTACATATGCCTTTATTCCATTTTCTTCTTTAGACAAAGAGAACAACTTTTTCACAACCAACCACCCTTTCTAGTATACTTCAAGAAACAACTTCCATTCAAATCTTCCCTTAAACCTACAGAATCACAGAATAGGTCAGGGTTGGAAGGCACCTGGAGCAGGCTGCACAGGGTGGTGTCCAGGCGGGCTTGAGTGTCTCCAGAGAAGGAGACCCCACAGCCTCTCTGGGCAGCCTGTTCCAGGGCTCTGTCACCCTCAGGGGAAAGAAGTTCTTCCCCATATTCAGAAGGAACCACCTGTGGTGCAGCCTGTGCCCGTCGCCCTCGTCCTGTCGCTGGGCACCGCTGAAAAGAGCCCGGCCCGTCCTCCTGACACTGGCCCTTAAGGTATTTGCAGACATCGAGAAGATCCCCCCTCGGCCTTCTCCTCTCCAGGCTAAACAGGCCCAGCTCCCTCAGCCTTTCCTCCCCAGGGAGATGCTCCAGCCCCCTCACCACCTTCGCAGCCTCCGCTGGACCCTCCCCAGCAGTTCCCAGTCTCTCCTGAACTGGGGAGCCCAGCACCGGAGCCAGCGCTCCAGCTGTGGCCTCGCCGGGGCAGAGCAGAGGGTGAGGATCACCTCCCTGGGCCTGCTGGCCCCGCTGCCCCGAATGCCCCCAGGGCACCATTGGCCTCCTCGGCCACCAGGGCACACTGCTGGCTCCGGGGCAACTGGCTGCCCAGCAGCACTGCCAGGTCCCTCTCCGCAGAGCTGCCCCCCAGCAGCTCAGCCCCAGCCCGTACTGGCGGTGGGGCTGTTCCCCCCCAGGTGCAGGACCCTACACTTGCCTTGGTGGAACTCCATCGGGTCCCTCCACACCCAGCTCTCCAGCCGGCCCAGTCTCGCTGAACGGCCGCGCAGCCTTCGGGTGCACCCGCCGCTCCCCCCGCCCGGCCTCCTCAGCCTTGCTGAGGCACCCGCTGCCCCTCGCCCAGGGCACCGGTGGAGAAGTGGAACAGGACTGGGCCCAGCGCCGACCCTGGCAGCACCGCGAGCCACAGGCCTCCAGCTGGGCCCTGCGCCGCTGACCACGGCCCCCTGAGCTCTGCCCTCCGGCCAGTCCTCGGCCCACCTCACCGCCCGCTCGTCTGACCCGCGCTCCCTGAGCTCACCCACAGCGGTGGTATGGCAGACAGCGTCACAAGCCTTGCTGAGGCCAAGGTAGACAACACCCACCGCTCTCCCCTCATCTACCCGGCCAGTCATTCCATCATGGAAGACTATTCGGTCGCTCAGCCATGATTTCCCCTTGGTGAATCCATGCTGACTGCTCCTACGCTCCTAAAAATTTGGAGAAAAGTTTTACTGTACATTCTGATCATAAAACTTGGTAGTTTCTTAGCACAAAATAACATTCAAAAATGAGTGTGCCAGAAAAGAAGTACGCAGCTCAGGGAGAAAATCTGGCACTGCGCAAATGGAATTCCTGCCATACAAAAAGTCTTTGCAGCTTGCAGAATCAAGTTCACAGTGGTCAGTGTCAGCTCTGCTAGGCTAACGATACTGGGTTTGCACTTTTAAATTGTAGAACCAATTGCAAAATCTGAGCTGAAAGTACAGAAAATTATTTTCCTTAATAGTTTTAGGATACCAGTGTTGTCTGCTTTGCAAGCAGAGAATTACCACCATTGAGGGCTGCTTATAATAAAGTAATTTCTCCTTTAAGATGACCCTCAAGTATTATATTCTTCTGCAAAATAAGACACATTTTGTTATATAGTTAATAAAGTTAACACACTTTATTTACAAATAAAACAGAAATAGGGAAAAAAAAATCAATTAAATCTAAAAGGAAGAGACGGGTCCTGACTAAACAAATTTGAAATCTAGGTGAGGAGGAGGCAAGGGAGCCTTAGGTTTCCTGCCCAGAAGCAGGCTTCTGAGCCCAGTCACAAAAGCTAATGCAGAGTCAGGGAATAAAAATTAAATCTTTGAACCCCAGCCTTGTGCCTTGACCACAAAAGTACTTTTCTTTTTCCTGGAGACACTGTGCCAGGCTGCAAATATTAGTGCTATTAGGAAGCAGTGGACATCAAGATTAGTCTGGATTTGAAATGAAAGTGTTTCAGAAACAAACACTTGCTTTATCAGGAAAACGTACTGAATAATTTACCAAGTCTTTTCCATCTCTATTCAAACCAACAATTTATCAGCTGTAGTATTCTACCAGGTGGTTTTTTTTTTTTGTCTGAAACAACACTGCAGCACCACAAGAAGGCAACATCAATTTTTGCAGTTCTTTTCACCTGTAGCTCCTTCATGAATTAGGACCTCCCATGGAGTTCACCTAAATGTTTATCTGTACTGCTTTAAGACATGAAAATTGGTTTCTGGATATTGCTCCTTGCTCCAGACAAATGCAAAATCAGATACCTCAAATTTGCAGCACAAAGGGATTACAGCAAAAGCCTTCTTGGAGACCTACACCTTGAACCAACAGCAACACAAATGCACACATATAAACACACATAGTCAAAAATAAGACCAGAACATGTTTTCTATTGTTTTGTATTTATGCAGTCAATTCTATAACAGCAATTAAAGTATAAAACAATGCCCTAGAGAGCAACAGTAAACCCAAGGCTCTCACCTGTAAGAATTATTAGTCTCTACCAGCAGCACTACTAATCTCATACACACTCCAGCAGTGCTGGAGTGCAACTGTGAGTTGTGCTACATGGCATCACACACTGCTCTTGGCATTTCTGCTCCCCTTCAGCAGTCCCTGGTGTAGGCAGGGTATCCTGGCTGCCACAGCTGACCACTGCCACCCACCTTAGGAGAGAGAGGAAAAGCAGCACCTGAAGGTGCTTGGGAGGGCGAATTCTGGCTGCATGCAATGCTCAGACTAAACCAGGCTCCAGCTCCAAGCAGCCCAGACTTCCACACCATGACTAAGGCTTAAAAGAAATGAAGTTGCACAAAGGAGAACTGGGCCTTACGCTGCCTCTTCTAACCAGGACGGAGGAGCAGAACCACAGATTGGGCTTGGGATTTCTATGGGTTTGGCTTTCTGGGTTGTTTTTTGTGTATTGGCTTTGGGTTATATCTGGCTTCATTTTCACATGTGCTTCTAATTAAAAGTGCTTTAAAAAACAACAGTAGTCAGAGCAAATGGAATACTGTTGGAGTCAGCTTCCTTCCTCCAAGCTTGTTCGTCGTTGCTTTAACAGTTACAGCATCCCCAACAATTCCCATTTGTGATCCAAATGGTAGTGTTTACAAGGGAACCACTGCAAGGACCACTAGATGCCTGACTTGGTGTGAAGGCTCCCAGCTGTGCTGTCACCCAGCCACCCTGCCTGCTCAGTCCAGCAAAGCACCAAGCAGCCCTGACTGCCGTCACAGGGAGCAGTACAGGCTGCGCCAGGTGTAAATTCAGAATATAGGAAGATCATTGATTTATAATCTCAGAAATGTGGAATGGCATTCAAAGTCTGCTGAAACTTTCTCAAAAGAGCCTGCTATTTCCATGAACAGTTGTTTCTCTGAGGTTGGGCTTCCCACCATAGTTCTGCTTGGAAGCTACAGATCTCTGTGATACCAATTGACTCTCCTTCCTCGCTTGATGGAAAGCTTTGTAGTCATACAAATATCCTTTGACTCCCTCTTTAAAAAATATTCCTTTTCTTTTCTCTTTCTGTGCTAGACAAGGCTCTTGAAACTTATTCTGCATTTGAAAGAGGCTGCCTAAGCATTCACTGCTGACGTCAAGCTGAGCAGCCTGATTTCCTTTTGTCATTCAGAGATAAACCCTAGCTTGTGGAGTCTGGTTTGTAAGGGTTGGGGTGTTTGTAAGGTTGGGGTGTTTGCAAGGGTTGGGGTGGTTTTGTGCTTTTGGAGTTTAGATGTCTGGTATACTTGGGCCTAAGCACAGTGTGTTTTATGTGAGGTTTTACCCTTGGCTCTCCCAGAAAGTTATTTTTGTGGCTTCTTCAAAGTAGAAGCTTGAATTTTGATAGTGTGTAGAGTAGATGAGGTTCCATTCGGTTTCATTAGCTGCAGGACATGTGTTACAAGCACATTGATTAGGATGAAAATGAGAAACCTTAGGCTGTTCTCAGATCCTGGAGCTTACCCTGTACAAGTATTTTATTTATTTCTTTTTTATACTAACACACACATACAATTTCATGTCTTTGTAAGGAGAAAACCTAGGAAATTACTGAATGCTTCTGAGACTGTTCAAAGGACAGAATGCACTTTTCCAAACATTAGCTGCTGTAAATCTATTAAAATACATATAGAATAATTAGATTGTCATGATGAAAGTAATGAAAATAACATAATGCCACAAGCAACTGAAGATCTGCTATAACTAATGCTGTGGTCTGCCCCTGCTGATACTCAGAGGACCGTGAACTTCTCTCAAAACCCTGGTCACTTCGATTCTTAAAACAACAAGAAAATGGGGGAAAATTCTGAACTTCTCAAGCATCCCCCCAACATTTCAGTTTGCTCACCCTCCATTTTCAACACTGTGTTGTGTGCCTTTCTAGTTAAAGGAGGATTCGCAGAAGGAGAAAGAAATTCAGCTGATTTACATTAATATATCAGTAAGGGTTGCAGGATCTCAGCATCGCTGAAAAATCAGCCTTCATGGCTCTCCAGCTGCTTCCTGGTCATATAACAAAGTCAATCTTCTGTTTATGGAATTACAAACTGTTACCATGGAAATAATTATGCTGCAATACCCCTGCAGGATCAAATAAAGGAAGAGTGACTGAAGACAGCAAACATTAAGGGAGGGAACAGTTACTCAAATAAGACTATGGTAATTAAGAAATGCAGCAAAGATAACTGTACATAACACTCAGAGGTAAGTGGGCTTGCCTTACCACATGGTATGCATATATGCAATATGTATATATAGGTTTGCATACTGTAAACTAAAAAAGAAGGAAAAAACCCCAAAAGAAACACAGAAATGAAGTATCATTTATGTGCTCTCTATCTAGTACATCCCAGGTATTTTCCTGGCTCCCTGGCCAAAGCACGCTGTTACATATAACAATTTTGTAGTTTGCGCGCCTTCACCTGGGAGATAACGTTCAGAACTCATTCTTAAAGATATTGTTCTAACTCCGTCTACAATCTAGATGTAGTCCCTCGTCTGTCCATTTTAATGACTTTCACTATAAGCAGTATAAAAATGCAGATACACATAAGATTAGCTCCAAGGTTGTAAAATCATTCACATCAGTATCATTCATTTATTTTGGTTTTTTCCAACATTATAAAAATTAAGTCAAGAACATAGCACACTAATTTCTGATTCCTGATCCCAACTGTCTCTCGTAAAGTGTAAAAGCCCAAAGGCTTGGTTTCTCACACAGAGCTGTCACAAAGCATCCAGGTTTTCCCACTGCTAGAGAACAAACGAAAGTCTGCATGGCTACTTCAGGGTCTGCTGGAAACTCAAAGCAGAAGGAAAAGGGTTCTCTGTCTAAGACTGGACAGAGAACCATGGATCACTTTCTGCACCAGACTCCCCTACTTAATGCAGCATGGCAGGCTTGCACCGACTCCTTTTATCAGGCACACAGGACCACAAAAGCAGGGAGAACTATATCACTGCATTGAGATTTTCTAGCACCACAGCACACGAGCGGACTTGGAGGTTACTGAACCACCATCAGCATCTGGCTAAATCCACTGCTGACTTGAATACAGGGAGTTTTCTCATGTCTTCCACATCCTACTATCAAAACCTGGTACCTCTGTCCTTGAATGTTTTAGTCATTTATGCTACAAGCTGGCAAAATCAACAAGGAAATACTGAATTAGCTTGGGCGAATCCTGTTCTCCCCTTAGCCACAGTACTGCTCTTTCCGTATCAAGTATTCATGAGCTTGCAGACAGTCACAACCTCATATCATTACCAGAGCACCAGTATGCACAAGAAAGCCCATCTAACACCACTGTGTTCAGACAGGCTGAGGAACATAATGCCATGGAGAAACACGGGAATGCTCTCCACGCCAGTGGCTCAATTAACCCAGTAGCCTCTCTCAGCAAACGGCTGACGCCAGATGCTTCAGACAGCAGGAACGATGAGGATCACACGCATGCAAGAGAAACCTCCAGTGTAATACGGCCCAGGTAGCCAGCAATATTCTGCTTTCACTTTTCTGCAAAACAGAGAAGTCAGCTGCAGGGCAGGATATAAGACTAAAAAGCAGAGACTTACAGCTAATCCTAGGCGAGCAGAGAAGTCCCTCTGGATTTGTTCCATTGGGTACGTATTTAGGTCATGCGGCGGTTGGAGGTCTCTCTCTAGCCCCAGGTTCAGAGAAGCGAACAGCTGAGAAGCTGCTGTTTAACTGTACCTCGGTGCGCAGCCACACTGAGCACGAGCTCTGAGCCACTGAGTTCTGGCCCCAAGGAATACAGCACTAACAAAACCGCATCATATCACAAGCTGCTATACACGTCACGAATGTTACATTAAAAATTTTCCAATGACTTCAAATCAGTTGGTTCGGTCTCCTAATAAAAATTATTCTAAAGTTCCTGCTGATGTTTTCCTGTTACAACTCAGATACAACTGAAAAAGTAAACAAAAGATAGGGCTTTACAGAATTCCAGCCGACGCGCAGCCAGAAATTTCAGAAATACTGAAGCCTGATGTCTCTGTTTAGACCCATGCCCAGTGATACAGAGAAAGATACAATGACCACTGCCAGGAGCACACCTCTGTAGGAGATAAAATCTTAGCTAAGCATTACCAGGGTGTGTGGAGGCCCTAGTATAAATGAAGAATTCATTTCTGAGTTCAAAAACATAGAAAAAAATGTCACTGCTTGTACACCCACTAACACTTCACACACACTGAAACACACTCCCACTCGCTGGCCTTCACATGTGACACTGATGTATCCTCCCACCACCCACTTGTGATATTTGAAATACTTGTTTCCAAATAGCTTCATCTATTCTCTAATGATTTTCTAACACAAATGCCATTTAGATAAAGAAATTATTTTCTAGCCATGATTGGTAAGCCTACCTAATTTTCTCCTAGCTACTCTCGTTAAGGACAGGTAAATATAAGTGTTTACAAATAGCTCCTCCCTGAACATCACGAGCTGCAGTTCCCCATGAGTAATGTCAAAATAAGCAGCAGCAGACCAGCATTGTCTTCCCTCCCGCGTGGCTGTCCTTCAGCTACCTAATGCTCAACAGTCTTTGAGATCTCATTTTGGGTATGCTGACAGCTCTGGATACTGCATCAGGATCAAAATCCAAATTGGCACGGTGCTTCGCTTACTCCTAACTCAGCTATACTGGGTAAAGGGCTCCTGCCTAATTAAGTAAACATGTTTATTTGCAAATGGCAAAGCTTCCTGCCAGTCAACTCTCAGCAAATCCCAAGGGGATCTTGAAATTTTGAGGAGACTTCCCTTAGTGATTTTAGCACAATAAGAAAACGCAATCTTATTTTATTACAATGAAAATATGTTCCTGAGTTCCAGGAGTAATTTGTAAATGAACCTGAGATGGACCTGCAAGAGTTCAAGTCACTTGTGAAGCCATTTCAGTACAAGCCAGCAGTCATGATTTAATTAAAGCTAAAAAATACTTTTTTTTTTTTTACCTTGAATAAGTTCACTGAACACTGCACTTTTGGGAGGACCCAAATAATGCTCAGAATCTACTAGTATTTTTAGGTAAGGTACAAATGTAGGCGAGGTACAAACAGAAAAAGTCTGGGAAGGGTTTATTCAGTATCATCTACAGGAAATATCTCACTCTGAAGTGACATTTATCTATTGTTCCCTTTTAGACATCAGTCTGTGTTTCTAAAAAGGGAAGGAAATTAACACTGTCGAATAATCTGAAAACATTTCATTTACCCGCAAAGTGAAACGATTTTTTAACATTGACTCATTCTGATACAAATTTCAATTTTAACCTTTCCTCAAGACGCATGGAACCAAACAATCCAAATGGGAAAGCACAATTTAGCATTTACTGAAGGTGACTAATACTATTTTCTTTAGAAATGAAGAATAAGACTAATTACACACAGACTGTTAAGCTATTTAACTTGCTAAACACTCTCAGGAACTTACGTTGGTTTTGTTTTCTGAGAAGCAAATTTCATTGCACTGAATAGGATGTTTATGGACAACCTGCATTCAGTGGTGGTTCTGTATAAATCACTGCAGATACTGGTCCTTTCCTAGTTAGTTTCCAAACAATTAAAAAGAGCATTCCCTAAACCTGCTGATGATTTTACCTGTAGCACAAGGCCAATCTGACCTGAATACGCCACTTTTTACCTCCCCAGCTCTGCACTTGTGGTTTCTGTAAGACAACACATCTAAACCTGGCACAAGAACCCTTCATCCCTCAAGTCACTGTAGAGAATCAAACCCAGATTCACAATCACTGCTCTGTTTCAAAAAATCCACCTCTTCTTCTGTGCTGCTGGGGTCACACATAGCATTGCAGGTAAGCTCCTGAACTGACTGAGGTTTGAACCAGTTGGAATATAGGACTCCACATCAAGCCCAAGCACTTTTTGGAGCATTTTTAATTGGAGAAGTGCCCGTTGTCATTAATCCTTTTTGTTCTATCTCACCCTATCCCATCCTAAAGAGGTGAGGCAAAGTTCTCGTATATAGCTATTCAAACTATGAGGAAAACAGAAGGATTTGAAAGGTAGTCCTACACGTATAATTCTGATCAAATTAGTAAAAACTTTTTTTTTCTACAAATGTTATATTCATAAACAACATACACATTTTTCTGTCAACTAGAAAAATTCAGAAACTCAGCACAACATTAGAGAGATTAAAGTCTCACCTCTGTGTTTTACTACGTCAGGCTACAAAGATCTTTATAAAGCCAGAGCAACTCTTGGCTTTAACAAACCAGCATGAACATAAAACCCGTGTCATGCAGTAGAATGTCAATGAAACTTGCAGATGAAACTGCTCAAATCCCTCAGTTTGAAAGGAATATAGGACATGTAATTGCAGTAGCTCTAAATTTTCTGGTAGCCACTAATTTTAAACAGGAATAAAAATATTCCATGTTCTATACTGTGTAGCAGGGAGAGAATGTTTGGAAATTCACTTATACATCAATGGAAACTGAAAACTAAGCAGCTTCAAGGTCCAAAAAATGTTGATGCCAAATGTCTTTTAGGGGGAAAAAAATAAATCACATATTTTAAGATAGGAAAGGATTATTACAGTCACCTACTCTGACCCTTTGAATCATCCAGGCAAAAATACTGCACAGTAATTCTTACCTTACACCAGTAATCTCTGGTTGACTTTTTTGCCTTTTTTCTTTTTTTATTTTAAATGGGAAACTAGCTCCCCTATGAGACCATTTACCATCATATTATGGAACTATGCAGTAGAAATCAGTTACAAGTATCTGTAGAGTTAATGACCAGCATGCCTAAAGATGGAAATTACCTTGCAACTCTGGCCCACATCAGTTCATGGAAGTCAAAATATATTTTTAGTGGAACCAAATGCCTGACTTGCACATCTAATTCCAATAGTCCTCTCTACAAAAAAAATAAAATTGGTGATATCAGCTCTTTAGTACAGTTGTGAAGGAAGTAGAAAGTTTCTAACAGTGGGCAAAAGTCAAACCTAAGCAATACCTTAAACTGCTAATTTAAGAAGCTAAAATGGAACTGCGCTATTATGAAATTTATCTCCATGTGTATTTGTGAATGCTTTTGTCAGGGCAAATATAATCTACAGGTTACTCTGCTGCTCTCCTTTTGCTTTTTTCTTTATAAATCAGAAAATTAATTACGCAGAAAATGGTCTCCTGTAGTAGGAAGCTGAACAGGTTTAATGTATAATTTATATATGGAAATCTAGGTGTCAACAGTGTGACAAATCATCACATAAATATTTTTGCAGTTAGATTTTTCTGCATCTGTCTTCCTCAAAGAACGCACATAATACAGATCGCAATGATATAATGTTGTTTTGGTATGTGGAGCTGAACTGCATTTTTAATTTTTTCTCAGCTACAAATCAATCAAAATGAACAAGGTTTTTGTGCTGTATGAGAGAAGCTATATTGACGCCACCCTTCTAGGAGAGCACCATTCACAGCAAGAACACAAACATGAAAGAAATAGAAATTAAACAGGATGAGGCTTTCCGACATCCACCTTGCCATCTGTGGAGGGACATTTTAAACTCCTATTACAACTGATTAGGGTGTTCTAAACATTCCCCCTTTATTTTAAGGTTACCATCGTGACTTACTCTAGAGTCACTTCATAACGGCCTGTGCTTCAAGTGAGTCTTGGAAACTAGTTTTGCTTTGCAACACATTTCTTCAACAACAGGCTTTGAGTTGCTAACTATCTAATGGACACTTTGTAGGGTTCAGAGGCTCTACACATTTGCAGAAGTCTGACAATTGAATTTAATAATCTGTATTGAGGTGCTCCAAGCAAAGCTTTCTACCACGGGTATGTTAAGATAAGCAACACTTTAAACACTGACTGCAGAGTCACATAGCTGCTAGAGTGCTGTCTCAAAATCAGCTACTCAAAATTATCAGAAATTTTAAATATTGAACTTTTCATAAATTTAAAGATAGGCTAAGATCTTTGGCATTTTACAGGGAAAGGAGTGTTTGACATGTCTCTGTGACACTTCCTTGTTGAGTGAGGAATCACTGCAACTACATTTATTTCCAAGGCGAAAATGTTTTCTATCTTGCATCAGCCTAACAACTTCATCCAGTGAATGGGGAAAGAGTTAAAAGCCACTTGTTCAGAGCAGAGAGCAAGGAAATAAGTATTTCTTTTTATTCCAAACAACCTGGACCCCAGACCACATACTTGGAAATGACATTTGGAGAAGTTCTTTTTCAATGTTTTCTTCCGTGATTTTGCTTATTTGCTTTTCAAGCCAACACACACATTTAGCATCTGTAACAGCTGTGGAAGGAGCTCCATAGTTTAACTACATATTGCATGAAAACATATTTCTGTTTTTTGCTTTTGGTTGCTGGGGTTCTTTTTTACATGTTTGCCCCGCTATTATCCTATTCTCTAGACATAAACTTCTGGAGACTGTTTACTAGTACAGTTGGAAATTTAGTCTCGTATGGTATGGCTTACACATAAACAGCCCTTCACAACAAGCCCAAATTCATGAATTTATCTCCTACTCCAGCCACCTGGAAACATTTAATGTCAAGTCAAGAAACCTCAACAGCACAGGCAAGACTGCCTTTTGCCTGATTGAGGGTGAGGGGTGGGGATGGTAGGTGAAGAAAAAAGCCTTAGGAGTGGATGGAAACTTGGCCATGGTGCATCTGTCACCACTGAGAGAACAGGAGCAGTGACTCCTGACTGAAAGGGGCACTTCAAAACAATTCCCCTTTCTCCCACACTAAACTGTTCCCCTAGATGAAGAACCAGCCTCGAGAGACAAGGGGCAGGAACATGGTGGGTTTGCTGTCCCAGACTTTTTGCCTATGGGGACAGCTGGCACTCTTTCTTGTAATCTTTTCCAGACACATGCTGCACCACAGCCAGTCGCAAGCCCACCATCCCCAGCCATTTAAGTATAGAAGAAAGATACAAAACTTACTCTGGTTCCGCCTCGCTGTCTTTCTCAGCACAGCCTCCTCCACTGGTGCTTTTTCTTCCCTCTCCTTCCAGCGCCTCAGCTGCTCTTCTCTCATTTTATAGAACAAGATTTGCTTTTGTTCTTCATTCAGCTCTGCCAGGAGCTCAGGGTCAATATACATATCACGCAAAATTTGCTGCAGCATGATGACTCAAAAAACAACAACAAAAAAAGAGATGAACCTGCTTCCACTTGCACTCGCTACAGTGACCAAACCCCACCAACAGCACTCCAGAAAGCAACCTGCAGCAAAGGAGCTCTCCCACACCTGCCTGTGCCTGCCCAGGAGAGGTTTGAGTCTTGCTCTGGCCCTCTTTGTGCGGGCATATTCTGCTCCTCGTCTCTTACAAGGACAGAGTCCTCTGCTTATCTCATCCTCCAAAGGTAGGGACAGGTGTCAAGTGAAAGGGAGGGGGAGGAACAAACAAGGATAAGGGAAAAAAATTGAAGACCAGGAGAGAAAAAAAAAAAAAGTCGCTTCAGTGCTCCTGAGTGCAAGTCGGTAAAAATAAGAGATTATTGAAAAAACCCATCAGCTTTGCTCCCCCGAGAAGAAGGATATCCAATGTGAAGTCTCAGACTTTCAGCTCAAGTCGTTCCCTTCAGCAGCAATACACTCCCAAGGGTGTAAGTGCTGCCCTGGGGTTTAAAGTGATGTCACGGTTAAAGGTATCACCTACACCAACAATATCTATGTCACTTTGGGAACGGATCTCTTCTGATAAGAGGGGAGAAACGAGTTTGCATATTATTTCCCAGTCTAGCCCGTTATCTAGTCTCAACAGGGTAGGTCATATTAAAGGTCCTGTTTACCTGGTGTTGACAAAAATTGTCATGCAAACTGATTAAAATGCCTCCAGAATTAAAAGCAGTTGTAACATAAGCCACAAGAATGTTTTTATCACTTTATAAATAGTAAATTAATATTAATTAAACAAGAGTAAGTTCTCAGGAGTTCACGCGGACTATGCAAGTCCTGCTGTTAATTAATTTTCCACTTTGTGACTGCAGAAAGTTATAATGTTGCTTTTCAAGCAAATCGTGGGGTTTCACTACGTAACAGAGTTTTACCAAAATCAGTAAGATAATACTATTTCAGCACCAGGGACAACAGGCACTTAATCATGTAAAAAACGAAACCAAACCAAACACCACAAGACACCAAAAAACAAACTCTCTTTATTCCAGAGCCAGCTTTCACTGGGCAGGGGTCCGGCCCCTGCAGAGAGCGGTGGCACTTCGTGGGGAGGGGGCCATCTTCTAAGGAGAACCAAGATGTGGCCACTCGGAGTCGTAATAAACCCAGATCATGTTTGCAGGCTGAGCTGCATCCCACTGCGTGACGTTTACACAAGACTGAAGCTTGAAAGCAGATCTGTATTTCCTTAGAAGAAACCTGCTTTCTAGATAGGTATCTGCCAAACTCTCATATGACTCCCATGATCCTTATATTCAAAAACTGTACTGTTAATGCATCTATTCATGTAACATTCTTCTGAGGTATCCAAAATACTAACATCTTAATTTAGGCAGAAAACACATCTGATGCTGATGTAAACTAAATTTCAAGAGAAGACACTGTATAACCTAGAAGTATGAATCCAAAGATTATACTTGAATGACGCCTTCAGCTGAAACAATTTCGGAACCCATCACGTTTGGACTTTAGAGTGTTTGGTTCACATCCAAGCTACTCTGCAATTCAGGTTCTCTCTTATGTGCAGACTTTCTCTCCTAAAATAAAATACTTTCTTTTTTTTTTTTTTTTTAAGAAATACTGTTTGGCAAGAAAAAAAACTCTGATAAGGAGGACTTTGGTACTGCTTCTTTCTTCTATTTTACTTGGTCGGGTATAGAATGGGGAGAGCCAGGGGGGGTTGGCCTTTGTTTCTCTGCTTTTATTCAATTATATTAGAGCTGTGGCTCCACATTCTGGCACTAATTGAAAAAGACTCGCCTTCACAAAGGCTTCAGGGCAAGCACTTTTGCTGTTCTACCCATTTGTCATCTTTCTTATTTTATTTTACTTGACTTCACAGAACAGAAATCAAATCCTGATCAGAAGCTATCACAGTGCAAAGAACAAACTCTTCATCAAGGATTACGTGCATTTAAGCATGATAAGAACCACCATTTCTGAACTGCATTTAGCTGCAGAAGTAGCTCAGGATAGATACAAGACAGCATACAAACAAATTTTCAGGCAACTACTGGTAACACTCAATGAGCAATCACAGAACAAAAATAGCGAAACCAAGGAAATGAAATGAATACGTCACGAAGAACCCACTGCCTGAAGGTTATTCACCAAACATATTTGAGAACGGTAACCAAATGATTAAGTAGAATTAATCTGTATGAGAATTTTTGTGCTTTTTTTTTTTTTTTAAAGTCACATATGGAAGTGTTATCTTCTAATCACAGCAATGAATGTGATTAACTTCCTCTGTTGTAGCTTTTCTTCTTTGGATGGTAGCAACCCCAAAATAAAAATTGCAGACACACAAAGGGGAATTTAGGAAGATAAATAAATACTCTATCTGACATAAGCCAAAATCCAAAAGAAGTAGAAATATACATCACCAAGTCTGCCTTTAGTTTCTTGTCCAAGATAAAAATACTCTGCCTCAGAGCATTGGGTCTTCGAGCTCTTACATGGGTGGCAGTTTTCCATCAACTCCCTCCCTTTGCCTTCACTGGTTGCTAAGTTTAAGTCTTACATTTCTTTATGGGGTGGAAAATTCAACAGGACCAATGGGAAGAGTCAAATGTTTTCAGCAGTCCCTTCCTTTCCCTTACAAATTAACATTTCATTTGACAACAATTTGGGAATGGAGTAAATGGAGGGAGAGAGATGGTTACCTAGCTGCAGATCCTAAAGGTAGACAACCTCAGTCATGTAAGTAAATACTTGACATGCTTGAGAAACCATCCAACATTCCACTTATCAGAAAAGACTAATGGTGGATGGTGTTCCCAGAAATACAAGCTTTGAATATTTTAGCCCAATGAAGTATTTGGCCCAAACTAGGCCTAGCCTCTCGGCTTTATCAGGAGCTAGCAACACCCAACCCATCTAATGCTGAGCACCTTGCAGGAGGTAAAAGAATTACACAGCATGTCCACCTTCCATATATGCTTACCAGACTAGAAGTGCTAAGGAGCAATAAATAATTCAGACAACAAAGCGTAGTCACTAACCACCATTCCAGACCCTCAAATCTCTTCTGCATCTGCCACAAATCCTTTCGTAATCACATTTGTCCTCTGTGAAGAAATACTCTTGAAGAACCATCAGAAAACAATTAAAGGACCTCTCTGATACAGGCAGAATGACCCCAAACAAGCACTGCAAGGACTAAAAAAACCTGACTGCACAAGATATAGTCATCTGTCCCCTCGTAATAGCCATCATGGGGAAAACGACAGCAGGGAAATTCTCCTGCTCGTGCTTTTTCCAGCTCAGTTTATTTTGAACCCTCTCCTCTTGCTTTCCTGCCCACTGTGATGAAGCTTCCCGAGAGGCCACTTCCCTCAGCTGGTGGCCCAAACGTCAGAGCCTTCCTGATTAGCTGTAACCCTTTATCCGGAATGAAAGAACACGTGTGCAAAAATGTTCTCTTCCACACTGCTTGTCTTCCTGTGGGAGACATCACTTTAGATGTTAATGCCATCCTCACATCTGGCCTTTAGTGCTTTTTAAATGTAGACTGTTTTCACAGCCCATTCCCATAACTCACAGGGGTGTCAGGATGACCCGTGAGAGACAGGCATCTGTGCAGCTCTGCTTCTTGCTCATCCTCTTCACCATGGGAAAGCTAGACACTTGCTTCCTCGAAGAACGATGATGTCTAGAATGACCTCAGGTAAAATCTAGCATATTCTGGTATGAGAGAGATATCTGACTATCAAAAATCCAAAGAAAACACTCAGTCCGCACAGTTAAAGTAAAAAAAAAAAAAATTGCATAATCAAAAACAGAAATTCCAATTCTAAACCTATCCTGTCAGAGGAAGAAGAAATGCCCGTCTACCAGAAAACAATTTTTCTCATCACTGAAGACAGTCCTGTTAAAGGCATAAAAAGGCTGCTTCTCTCTTGGCTATGTCGGTGAACACGAAGTGTTCTCAGCAGTACCCATGCAAATCCAAGACTGGATTTTTAACCTAGTAGTCACCAATTCTCATTACAGTTCACCTCTCCATAAATATTCCAAACAAATAGTCTGAATTATCATGAAGAAATTATCAACTCTCCTATTTCTCAGAAATTTGGAAAAATCTGTGAGGTCCAAAACTCAAAAGGCAACCTTGAAGAAACACCTACTTTAAAAACCCTTGCTACTTCTAGGATTAGCTCATATTTTGGAATGGATGGGCTTTGCCATGGCTCCAGACAACCCAGAGCCAGAAAGCTGACCAACAGGAGAAAACACAAATGATGACTTTCTAGTGTGAAATAAAAATTTCCTTTCTTCCCCTCCCTTCCCAGACCTGATTAAATTATGGATGAATTAACGACTCTGAGCAGGGAAATCTGAAGTAGGGGTGACTGTTTCCTGACTGTGGCTGTTCACCCTCTTCCCAGCATTTCCCACAAGTATTTTGAATAGTTTAGAAGGACAGTGACCTCTTCACTGCTTTTCTCTCTTGGTTACCCCGAGTTCAACAGTCCAAACTAAGCTAAAATCATTACAGAAAGACACGACACCTCTACAGCCTATACACAAAATAAAAGATTACTACTAATGCAGGTTTTTTGTTGGCAGCCATTACTTTAAAAGAACTGCCACACAACTTGATGCTCTAATTAGCAGCAGTCTCTGCAAGGAGCTCAGAGCTGTTTAAAATTTAAGTTTGGGGTTTCCTTTAACCTTTAACAGTATCTTCTGGAACTCGACCCATTCTGTCCCATCTCTGGCATAGCATCTTTGTGGCTAAGCACTCCTCAGTGCTGCCACTAGAATTCATCTGCTGGGGAAGGGAGGGAAGGGAAAAGGCACAGAAGAACATTTTAATCTCATTTTTAGGAAAAGGGGAAGTGCTTAATTGTCCAAGGCCTGCAAATCTCCTCATCCATTTTCTTCCACGCATGTGCATCTCCCATTCCCTGAACTGAATAGCTCACTGGCAATGCTAATGAATGCTGAGACAGCAGAACAGCATTTTCATTTGGATTTTACGACACAGCCATATAACCTACTTCATCCCTATCATTTACACAAAAATATTCTGCTATAACCTGCCATTGCAGGGAAAGACTGGGGGGTAATGCACCTCTCTCCTTCAAGAAAGGGATACGATTAAGAAACAAACAAACAAAAAAAGAGAAAAGATGGCAATCATATGTTTTCCAGGCTGAACTCTGCAGCCTTAATCAATTTTTAAAATATTTTTTATTTTTTAAGAGGAAGCAGCATACAGTATCTGAATTTTTCAAGTCCTGCTGTGTCAGCAGCAAAAGGAGAACAGTGGAATCTGGAACTGAATGCTGCAGGAGGGAGCTGACCACGTGAAATGGGGAAGGTAAAATTAACATTGGTTTGAGGCCTTCTGAACCCTACAAATCTGTCACTAGAAAAGTGAATGCAGTAGGGCGCTCACACAACAAACCAGTCTTGTGTCTGATTTACACATTGCTGTCAATTAAGAACTAGAAAAAACAAAAGCAATTGAGAACCATCCCCTCCCCACCTCCTCTAGCACAAAAACCTGCCTGCTTTTCCTCCGCTTCCATAGTCAAGTCTGTGGCTCCCTCTAAGGGCTAAAATGAGCTCCTCCACAGCACGACCTGCAGCTGGACCAGAACGATCATTTCCCTGGAGCTGCTATTCCATTAAAAAAGCATCACGCAGGGCAAGAATGAGGGTATGTTTTTCCAGACCTTCCTTTTCCATAGGGAGCTAGTATCAGGAAATCAGACTATATAATGTTTTGGAGCATGGACTGGCTTTGTGTGTTTCTCGTCTTCTCTGTACTGGTTCAAGAATAGTATTTCTACAAGGCACTGTCATAATAAATAAAAAAATAAAAAAATAAAAAAAAAAGGAAAAAAACCTTGAGGTCTGTATAGAAAAATAGGAACTAAATAGATAAATTAAAACCTATGTGAAAGAAATGAAAAGCAGCAGAAGAGCTACAGACCAATTAATGAGAAAAGATGTCTTATCATACTGTCAGTCACATAGCTGTAAGCGAAGTGATGTAACTTGGGATTTTAATGGTGTAATGATGATTTATAGTGGCAGGAGATTCATCAGATAGCTGGGTTTTGGTTTGTGGGTTTTTTCCCCAATTTCAAATCTGTTACTCCTCAGCCCCTCACAGAAATTAAGACGATCCCAAATATAGGTAACGCTGACAGTACGGAAAGAAAGGGGATGGGAACTAACCCAGAGAAAGTAGTATTGAAAGTCCAGGGCTGCAGACAATAGAACAACCTGTCATTACTCCACTCTCCCAAGGTTAATTCTGTACTGTGCAACACAACTTGCCCTTCAGAAGAAGTCATATCAGTGATTATTTTTGCCTGGCAGCATGGCAATCATACCCAGCAAGATTACTTTAGGTCTATCACTTTGTGTTCTGTGCTACAGCTACAGCTGTTGTACACACGATTACATTGGAGCCTGTAATGCCTTCATGGTTCAGCACAATTTATCGGAGATTTGGGGAGCTGGGTAAAAAGGGCAGCACTGCGATTTTTCTTCGAGTTGATAGTAGATACTTGAAATTCTGACCTATGTTACAAAGGTCTGAGGATAAAACAAGTTTGTCAGTTTTGCTTAGACTTGTTTTAATTTTAATGCCTCTATAGTAATGCAACCCAAACTAGAAAATTACGTACTTGATGTTTATTGCTATTAATACACTCACAAAAGCAAGATACATTAAAGAGCTGGCAAGTCCCATTATAATTTTTCAAACGGAGAATGAAACATCCACCATTAAAATAATTCAGAGTGAAAATTAGTAAAGTAAACCACACAGAAAAGAAGCCAAGCTTCCTTAAGAGAGTTCATCTGACAAAACACGGCCCATAGGCTTGCAAGCAACGGCTACTGTCCTGTAAGCCAAGCACTGCAGAGAGAAACTTCCCAGGAGAGGAGCAGAAAAAGGCAGCAAAACACTTCCAACATGCTGCAGGTAACTGAAACAGAGCTCTCCATCCTCCGCCACCCTCTCACTTGGATCGCGCTCTCCAATTCAATTGGTGTATATCTTATTTACAAAATAGTAATCAGGATCATCAGGTTGGACCCTCAGCTACAAATGGGGTGCACTTGGTTGGCAGGTAGCAGGCTCTACTGAGGAAGCAATTACAACTCACTAAGCGTCTGCAGAGATCTCTCCTTAACAGAGGTTAAAAGGCCTGCCGGCAACAGTCTCCATGGAACTTCTCAGTTCAAGAAGATAAGCAGGATGCACTGCCCCCTACTCGCCTATTTGCACTTCCTTGCTCCTGTCAGATCCTGACGCTATACTTCACTGCATTAAATGCAGCATGTGCTTACGCTGCACACTGCAGTTCAGCTTTGTGCTGTACAAAACACATCAGTCCATCTGTTCCTCAGCAGAAGTCTCCACAGCTGAAGGAGGCCATCCACAACTCTCTAAAGCAGAACTGGTTGCCTTTTAACTTCTGAGTGACAGGCTTTCCTTATGACTCTAACACCTTTCCTTTTTATTGATCTACCGGATCCTTACAATGAACTATTAACCTAGGACAAAACTCCAGGTACAGGCAGCTTCCTAAAGAATACTGGTATAGCCTGCTCTTCCTCCCCTGCCCCTCACACACACCTCTCCAAGACCCAGCTGTCTGCAGTACAACAGGATACATATCTTCAAGCACAAATTCAATATTCTCCTTTACATGAATTATTTGCTTTGTGTATCTGCAAGGCCCACGAGACCTTTGGATTCCATGACCCAATTGCTACATGAAATTATTCCAGCATTTGGTACATTTTCAATGAAATTCATTCCAATAAGCTACCCAAGAGATATCACGCTCTAAATTATATGAGTTTTTTTCTCTCAGATATATATTAACTTATGAAGATGCTCGGTAAGTTCACCTTTTTCCATCTAACCGTTAAGTGCATCAAAATGTATCATGTGAGAGCTAATTTTCTTTAATATACTCCCTGGTACAATTTAGCTGCATTATGTATAATGCAGCAGTCGTATCATATCAGCTTCACATCATATTAGACTCTGCATTATGGCAGCTAAATTGATTACTTGTGTAATTGAAGGCTACTGATAGGAAAATTTTTGATCATTTAAATGACTCATCAGCTTTATATACAAAATGTCTTGCTTTAGTGGCATCATGCAAGTGATTTCCTTTCAGGGCGTAGCATTTTGCCCATTTAAGCCACTTCTTATTCTTATCATCTTTATTGGCAATAAAATCTTACAGATTTACAAAAGGCAGAGCATATTCTGCATGCAGACTATATAGGATTTTTTTTTGACTATTGGATTCTTACTTGCAAGACCCGATCAACAATCCAGCCAAAGCTAGTTGCCATTCTGAATTGCACCACCAAGCTTTTGATGATTTCTGTTTTGGGTTTTGTTTCTGGTGGGGTTTTTTTGTGGGTTTGTTCTGTTTCGTTTTTAATAGTTCATTCACCATAAGAAGACAGACTTTTCTTTGGTTTTCAAGGGTCAGGTAGAAAAATCCACAAACACTTTTGGCATGAGATACTGTTCTTCAAAGCCCTTTCAGCTTCACTTGCCACCTACCTCCTAAGGTGGCAAAGCCTCTGTTGCAAGAGACCCCTAACTTTCTGTGCAGGTCATATTCGGCACTTGCCAAGTCTTAACACTGAGGTGCTGTTCAAAAGGTTTAAAAAACAGTACCTAAAGTATTCTGAAAATCCTTCTTTTTTTACTTCATAGGTTTTTTTAAGACCTTCTCCACTCCTGTCATATACTGTGGGACAAAGAACAGCTCAGTACATTGTAGGACATTGTTGAAACTATTTTTTTTTTTTTTTTTTTTTACTCTAATCATCTTCACAGTTTCAAATCACAAAACCTGGATTAAGCCCACAGATTCATTTTCACAACACAAGCATTAGCAGTTTTGTCATTCATGTCTGTGCTCCATTCACCTGACAGAAAATACATTCTTCAAAGGTGCTGGCAAAATTATGACACATACAAGTTTCATAATACGGATGTGTCCCAGTCAATCCGTTATGCTGGAATTTTGAAGTTAGAGCAGCTCTATGTCTCCTCATTTTCTCGTCATATCCTCAGTCATGACAGTCACCTCCTCATTCTTTTCCAGGCAGTGCAGTTCTTCATGCTTTTGTTTATTTTCTCCTTTCTTCCAAACATCTGCATTTTAGATTTCTACTGCTGCTTCCTGCATTAAGAGTCTACTTACTGCCAGTAGGTAACTCCTGAGAAAGAGGACCAGCTCAAGTAAATTCATCCCTACTCATCTCACTGCAACATACAACTGCACTGCCCCTGTAGCATCGCACCTGTCCCCTCTCCCAACAGGAAGACAAGCCCCTCTACATTCCTCAAAAACTAAACATGCAGGGGTAATATACTTTATTATATTAAATACATTATACAATAGGGCCACAAAATGACTAAAGTAGGCAGGTGACTGAGAAATTTCTTCCTACAGAAACTCTTGCTTTGGAAGCTACAAGCTAGTTCATGCAAAGAGATACCTACCTTATGTTGGCCAAATTTTCTAGCCATTCTTGAGTAAGAGTGGATTGAAGCAGGTTATGGCTGCTGCTCCAGGCCTTTCTTTCCTTTTATTAAGTCATCTTAAGCCACCTATGTGCCCTCAGGAAGATATTCAGAGTTTTCCAAAAATAAGATTATCTCCAATTGCCAAACAAGATCATTTTCATGTGCCCACCTTAGAATTCAAGTCCCTCTTTATCTTACCATTGGGCACTGAGTGTGGAGTCTGGGCAGGAGACAGCATGCTACCAATGATCCACCTTTTTCTACTCTCTCACTGCTACCTGTATGAATCATCAGTAACTCAGGTCTCTTCCATTCTCTGCAAAGTACTGCATGACAAACTGCTGTCAGCTGTCCTCAGAAATTTGGGGTAGAGCTCAGCCAGCTGCTGCACTTCAGTTATCAAAGCGTACCGCAGTCATGGGCACAGTCACGCCCGTAATGGTTACAGCCTCCGGTTGAAGTCACTCACAGGCAGCTGCAGCTGCCTAGAGGTCCCCTTCCATTAGAGCTGGAATAACCAGAGCTCCCTGAACTTTGTTAGTACATTGCTGGTTCAGCTCCTGTGATATTTTCAGGATTCCGATGTCTCATACCAAGGCTCACTTACCATACTCCACACTGGTAGATGCCATCCTACAGAGTCCTATCTTTTCCACAGACCACTTGCCCTACTAAGTAGCTCAGAGGTCTCGTCCATCCACACTGCCATCAACTCCAGAAGCCTTAACTAATTGCTCTGCTCCAATCTACAAAGAAACCGATTGGGCTTTTCCCTAGCCTTTTTCCAGTTCTCTCCTCACAGCTCCCATGTCCAGGCCAGGCTGGCACACATTCTGATGACAGTCTGCGCAGCTGTAGCCCAGCTCTCCGTGCTAGCCACAAGGCTGGCACTTCCAAAGAAACCGGGCTTACGCTGCCCTTGAGCGTATCTGGCTCGGCCTGGACTACGGAGGAAGACCCGGTCCCTCTGATTTGACTGGTGAAATGTGATTTATTTACTACAAAAGGGATTTTTTACATTAATACTATTGGGAGTTTCAACTGAGTCATCCAGTGGGTTATACCTTGCAGATACAAGGAGCTGCTTTGATTAAATTATACTGATAATCATTAGTCTCACAGTGAGACCGGTCATACACTAACGTGAAGCTGAAGGCCCAGGTTTGCAGGACATTTCTACTTTTTCTCTACTGGCACCACAAACAGTTCTTTGCAAACTACATTAACCATCAATTCTGAGTGCCAGAGTGCTCCAGCAGCCCCGTGAAGCCACTCCATTTTCTCCTATTGAATTCAGAAAGGTTGTAGGTCTGTTATATCCAGCCTTATGAACAAATGCTACATGGATAACTGGGTGAAGTTTTAATGTCCTGTTATGATCGAGATGATCAAATAGTCTCTGCTGGCTTATTTACTATGAGTCTATAAACTTACTCAAGATAAACTTACTCAAGAGTGAGATAGACTGCTCCCAAGTGGAGATGTCACTAAATAACACAAAGAAGTTAGCACTTAAACATAACTGCCAGAAGGCACTGGAGTAATGCAGTACTTGTGCTGATAATTTTATTTAGTCTTTACTTTGATCATATGAAGTAATAATCCTTATAACCGTAACCATTAAAGAAACAAAACCAAAGCAGCTTTCTATTCCACACTAAAATTTATTGGATTTGCTTGCAGATTTGTCACCAGCAGTCTCCCTTTGTTGGCCCAGCTGTTAATAGAAATATAGACTGAGGCAAGCACTTAACTTTATGCTGTAGAGTCAACTCTAGTAAAACCTATAGGATTAGCTAGCATGTGTAATATCGAAAAGCTTTGTAGGCTGCAGAAGAAATGGGATCAGACACTGCATCTTCCCTGAAAAAAGCCCAGTAAGTACAAGGGAGTATTTTGCGGCATGTGTGAAAATAGGGAAATACAGGCCTAACTTATCACCAGTATAGCTCTTTGGAAGCCACAGGGTTGTATGCAGCCAGCTTAGTTTTCAAAGGACTCCCCATTCCATAGGTTCCATTGCTCTGTACAGTCCATACAGCAGCTCACGAAAACAAGTAAACATCAGTTTAAGAACAAGCTACAAGGCATCGGCAGAATGCTATAGATCAGGTGGCTTATTTAGAGAAAAGATGCATATATCCAGGTGCCTTTGGGCCAATAAAAAGCCAGTAGAGAACTATAACAACCTTGAGACTTCTCTAGGCTACACAGGAATGTAAACTGCCCCAATTTCACTCCAGGCCCTTCCCACAGACCCCAAGGCTATACAAAAAGTTCAGCTCAGCTAAACTGAAGACTAGGTCCTTGAGACTGTCATTTACTGCATGTTCTTACTTTCTGTTTCAGCCTCGTTTCATATGATTTTATGGAAATATTCAGAGACCAATATTTCTTTAGCTGTTATTATTCCATTACAGGAATGCTGCATTAAAACTTATTTTCTGGAAACAAAATCCATCATAGAACAAGATGGACAATATTTGCATTCTCTAGGAGCGACACTACATTCAGTATGTAGAACAGGGACTAAATTGTCTATTTAGAAAAAAAATAAGCTGCAGGAAGATGCAGGTGGTTGATATACAAAGTCATCTTAAAGTCGGATCCGCATTTAAAAAAAAACAAAAAAGAGAGAGAGAAAGGAAGAGCTAATAGTGTTACAAACTAAAATTAAAAGAACCAGACTACACCCTGGTTTAATAAAGTGAGATCCCAGAATTTAACTACAAAAATAATATTGTAATGTGCAATAGGCAGAAACTATTCTGCTAGAAGGATCCCTTTGTGGCTTAAGGACTACAGGGGCTGGACAGGTAGAAATTCTGAAAATCCAACCAAGATCCAGACTTCCATGATGTTTTGCTTCCAAGAAATTCATAACCTTCTAGACTTACTGTGGCCTATTCTCCATTACGAACAAGTTCTCTTTCTTTAATTCAACAGCAGGTTGAATACAAAGCCAGTTCTCTGTGACTGATATATCACTGTATTTGCAGCTTTATATTTTAACATAATAGCTCATACCACTAACAATACCTGATCTTCTTGTGAGCAAAGATATTCCGTGGTCTTTGCTAAACATTCAATAACCAAAATCACACACAAGGATATGCTTCCTCCTTTATCATACAAGTGTTGTAAAAAATTATTCTAAAAGAAAACACGCTCATCTCCTAACTTTTTATGTCTAATGATATATTTTCATCACCAGAGTGGAACAAGATGAACAAAATCCACAATCTCAGAAGAAAACAAGCAGTTCTGAGCCTCATAAATACTTGCACATACTTCCTTTGCCTTTGCTCTTTTTAAGTTCATGTGTATCAGCAACAAATCTTTTTGTGGATTTACAATGCATTTTACAGGCTCTTATATGCCCCACGGAGTCAGAGGTTCAGGTATTTTCAATCATTCCACATGTTTTCTTTAGAAAAAATTAATACCAATACAATTTTTTTAATTTCCAAACAGTTTTATAATACCATAAACATAATGCACCAGCCCTTTTCTTTGAACAAAGCAGCTACTGGATTGTTTTATTGCTCTTCAGATATCTATTTAAGAATAGACAATTCTTCTCTCAATGATTTAAAAGACTATTTCATTTCAGGAAGGTATTACAAGGAAGAAGCATGCTTGAGTTCTCTATCTTCCAGAGTTCCTCCAAAGGTCAGCTGGAATGATCCTCCAATATGCCTAAGCAAAGACTACAGTCATTTTTTATACAGCTGAGCTGCAGGACCTGTCTGCTTCATTCTCTTGATGAGAATATCACGAGGCAAAGAGCTGGGAATAGAGCACCTCAAGCCAGAATTCATTCAGTGGGCTTTGAATCTATCTCTTGAGCCTCAGACTGTGCAACTGAAGAGGAACTGTTCAAAAAAAAAAAAAAAAACCCACAAAAACAACCCACCAACTACTAATGAAAATTATAGGAAGCAAACTCTTAAATACTCAGAGTACCTAAGAAAAGAATTGACACCAAAAATTAATCTCAGCAGTGAAGAAGTTCCTTGATCTCCATTATAAAATGAAAAAGAACAGCAGGATTTATATCACAATAGGTAATTAAAAAGTGGCATAGAAGTATTGAATATTTCACTAATATTACTTATTACAGTGCTGTTTGAATTCTGAAGTCAAATATATGAGTTCTCTGAGCCTGACAGAGATAAAGTACAAACAACCGAATCTTATGCCTGCTTTTAAATCTTCCCCTTGAGCAATAAACGCACTAAATGTAGAAAGAAGGATCTAGCTTTCCTTTTGTGCTGTACATGCTGTCACACATGGATGGAAATAATTAGAGATTATCAGAATGGTTTCGACTAAAAAAAGTTCTGTGAAAGCTTAAATATTTCAGAATCTTTAAATACCAATAAACATTTCATTAAGAAAGGGCGGCTGGGGTTATGTCTAAGTATGAAAGTGAGGCATTCTCATTGCACCAACTCCAGTATTGAAGTCTTTGATGTACACGGATGAACTCTTCATTCAAAACCTACTCTCAGAAGATAGCAGGCATAACAGATGTGTGCATCTGTCCGTTCCTAAATCAGCTTTACCAGTCTAGCTGGATACGTATGCACAGTCTTCTAACCATAATGGCAAGGTTTCGATCCCAGAGATGACCCCCCAGTACAGCTCTGGTTGTGGAAACATAAAAATGAAGCAAAAATCTTCCCAATGTAGAAGAAAATAAAGTGTCAAAACCTCAAAAAACTTTTCCAAAACCAAGTTGGTGGTGTGTAGCCAGCTGCTGTTGTAACACATGTTATAAGGCAAATTATCTTTTTACTGGACCAGATAGGAAGAATGAAAAATCTATAGCTAATTTAAAATCTGCCTGGTACACACAACACCTAGAGTATTTTGCAAATGCATAGTGGCAGAACAGTTCTCCTAAACAAGGGATTTGCTCAGTTAGTCTCCAAGTCATCACCGATACCCCTTTTACAGTCCCTTAGTCCGTGAAAAGGAATTAGTAAGTTCATTAATTTTCTCTCAGAAAGTTTCTTGCTTAATATCCTGAGGGAAAAAGGATTTAAAAGTGAGTTATATGGAAGGACACAACATCTCACAGCCTTAGCAAAGTTAGAGAACCAATAGAAAAGTTAATATCCTTTTTTTTTGTTTAATATATATGAATAAACTCTCACAGTGAACGAACAACAGCCTAGGATTTCACCTACGCTATAACATTACAGCCAGAAAATCAAGGAATGGAAATCTGACCTGTATTCATCTTAATAAAGGATTCCTAGGTAAAAGAAAATTGTACTAGTGAGCAATTATACTTGTCCTTGGTCACACAGATCTTGCCCCACTGAGCAGAGCTCAGAAGCATGCATATTAAGATTATGTAGGGTTTACTACCTTAATGCAATTCACAGATTCCTAATTCACTACAATTCAGTTTATTCACTGCCAAATCAGTAAGGCCTCAATATTCCAGAGAGAGGGGAAAGTATTAGCCCTCTGTTTCAACCCCTTTAACTAAAAACTGTAATGAAACAAATCTCATCACACAGCAGGTCAGAAGCAGCTCCGTATGTGCCAGTCTACACAACGGCTTTTCAAGCAGCCTGAGGGCTTCCACTGGCAGCCCCTGCACAAAACCACCAGACTTCCAAATAAACAGAGACAACAGCAAAGAAACAGTATCACAATAAAGTCTTGTACTGGTCCACTTGTACAAAAGTACAAGACTGCCAAATTAGAAATTAAACTCGCGCGTGAACAACCTTCGGGATTGACACCACAGCAACCGTTTTGCGCCACCACCACCACTCCTTAAAATGTTATGGGAGTGAAGGACAACAAATCCACATATGGGTGGAATAGAGCTGCTCTTCAGCACAAAGTAATCTGGTCAACGTCCTAAAACTAACAGTGCTTATGACTTAGAGCTAACCTGAATTTCTTCCACAACACTGCTACAGCATCACACAGGGCTAGAAATGGTGTTTTGACAACTCTGAAAAACATTAGTATGTGGGCCTGGTAAGAGTGACTCGTAAAATAAGAAACCAGAGCACTGCGTTGTTACCACCAGCTTGAACCTCCACGTGCAAGCTTCCTGACTAAAATTCAGCCAGGATCAAACTATCACATCTATTCCTGCTAGTAATTTCTTTGCCTTCCGGAAACATCTCTTAAAAATGATGACTGAAATGACTGGCATTTTTCATCTGTGTTCTCTTTAAAGGGGGAGCTTCTTTCTGGTCCCCAAAACCACAGGCTTCAATTCCTTCAGGTCTCTGTCCATCATAGAAAAACTCCAGATACGCTTCTTTGAAATGCAAGTCAAGAGAAAGGCAGGATACTGGTAGTGGTTTTTCCTCAGCTGAAGATACTCAGGTTGACAGGTATCTGATGCTTTTCCATTTCAATTGGATATTCTTATTCCATACTAAAAAGCATAGAAATCTGTGGGGGTGTGCATATTTATTGCACCAGCATAACACAAAACAGGAAGCAAAAAGTGGTACATTAAAATTGCAGCAAGGGAGAAAGACAGAGAAAACTATTGAAAGATGAATAAACTTGAAGTATCTAGGTACTTTGTGAATGCACAGGAAAGGACAAACCTCTGTCCCTGAAGTACTACAAGTAGTAAAGATGGGAGAGGAAATGATGACTGACTTGAGTATAAATCCAGTTTTTCACACTTAACACGTTATTTGCTAAAAGACATTATTCTTTTCTATATCTTATTTTCATCATCTTGGTTAACTTACTTTTCTTTGTAGAGTTCCCCGACTACTCATTGTCAAAACACAAACACTGAAAGGATTACAGAAGAGTTTGTAACATCAGCCCTTACTCTTCTCAGTAGATACCCATAATCAGACTTTCAAAAATAACAACCTTCAGCAGAGATGCTGCCTAGAGGTATGCTCTAAGGTTCTCAGTCAGTTTACAACAGTACAGACACCACATTTTCCAAGTAACTATGATTACTAACCTGCTTGAAACTTCATGGCATTAAATGAATCCTGGACTCTGGACGATGCTTTATAGAAAAAGTATAATCGTGCAACACAAGAGGATGAAACACGTATATTACAAATTAAACACCTCCACATTTCAGTATTATGGGAAGACTCTATCCTAGAGAAAGATAAAACTTATAACATGGACACGTGACAAAAAAACCCAACACACCAACAATCCAACAAACACACAACTTGAAAATAACCAGAGAAAAACTCTAATGACCCAAAGTTCAATGACCATATAAAGTGAATGAGACACATACAAAAGGAGAGGCTATCACCCTTTTCTTTTTTCGGTGGCCAAGGAAAAAAAAAAAAAAAAAAATGGTCCAAGGAGTTGCCATGGTCAGTTGAACTTCGTTACACTGAACCATGTCTCCAACTTAATGCAATCCATTTATAATCAATGAATGTAAGATCTTTGGTAGGAGTGTCTCCTTTATGAACATGACGGTTGCTGCTTTTGATTAATTAGGAATACCAACCTAAGTCCATCAGAAAGTGAGATGAGTACTCAGATGGCCCACTGCCTCAGTTTCATAAAGCCATGACTCTTTAAGGGGTAGACAAGCTTTTGGTGTTCAAATTCCTCTCATAATATTGAGGGCATATTGTTAAAAACTGCTTGAAAAGAACTAGCAGTGACAGCAGCAATTCATACACTCTTTCACTGACCAAGTCCTTTTTTGCCATCAGGAAGTATTGTACTTAATTTGAGAACATGACCATTAGGTACATCCCAATACAACCCTGCCAGAACTCCAAACGTGGCCCCTAAATATGCACAAATAGGGTGTCCAGCATGTGTGTTAGGACCGGAGTGCTCCAGGTACACAGTAACAATTTGTCCTGGATTTGGGGGTATCTTTAGCCCACTCAGCGCTGGAGTTACAAGGCAAGCAGTGTGCTCACGTCACATCCAACATGCACAGGAGCATGTAGAGTAAATCCAGAGCACAGTAGATGTGTATGTTTCTTTCCAGGAAATTTTGGACAGAATTCCAGTAACTGTGGATACTTGTTGTTTTTACAAATAAGAATAAATAATTGTCATAAAAAAAATCAAAAGTGTACCTCTAAGCCAAATAACAGTATCTGCTAACACGGATTCCTCAAAGTACCTCAGAGTAATCTGAATTGCAAAGAGTAGTAAGTCTTTAATATCCTCTGCCCAGCTGGAGCAGTATTGCAGCACACTGGGAGAACTGCAGCCACATCTCTCATAGCACTGTGATGTTGTGCACTGCTCTGTGTGATGATACGCCCCCACAAAAAGAATAGGGCTTGCTGTGAATTTTAATGGGATGTTGTAGATCAGCTTATTTCCAGCTCTTTCCCCAAAAAAAGTTTGCTGAAGCATGACAAAGCCCTTGGCTCTTACTCTCCAATATGTTCACCCTCTGCTCTAACTCCTCCACTTTCTCTTCTGTTAGGTTTATTTTTATCATAGTTACAGAAATTTCACGCTGAGCAAGTAAGCTGATGATAGTTCCTTTTCTAACAAGCTTTTGATTTTCCCAAGATAACTGCATCTACTAGACCTGTGAACCACACCAGAATATCCTTGCACTAGCATTCAAAGGCAGAGAACAAAAACAATAGTATATATTCCTCAGCACTGTATATTCCCCAGTGTAAAGAGTTCTGGTATTTCACTGCTCAGATCAACACAGGTATCCACTGTCCACTTTTTTTCTGAAAAGATGCCAGTTTACTTAAAGCTGCAATCAAATAAATCACATTTCCATCTTGTAAAAAATTAAACCCGCAAGTTAACCTTCAGCTGAGAGATACATCACAATGCAGACTATTAGATTAACTTAAAGTAATACATCAACTAAGAAAGAAACACTTCTCCATTGATTCTAGATAATCTCTTTTGCTGAAAGGAAGTTTTCTCATTGGCATCTGCAAGAAAATGCTTTCTCCATGTCTGTAGGTCCTGGGATGTGCCTAGAAGAGACATTAGCTTACCTCCAGTCCTGCAGGCAGAGTCCCTAAGGACCAAGCTGCATCGCTGTACGGGCACACAACAAGTCTCAGACCACAGCACATTGTCCCTCTCAGCAGTGCTGACCAGCTAACGCTCCAGCAGAGCAAAGCTTGGGCCTCCCTCACCAGTGGAAAATCACTGGGTCCTCTCACCACCTCTGCCACTAACCCTCCGCCAGGTTACTGCCCAGATATTTTCTGATTTTTCAGTTTGGTTGTAAACTTTCCCAACACAAAAATACCTTGCTGTGCATTTGTACGGTACCTAGCGTAATCAGCACCTGATGTTGGTAAGAACCTTCTGCAGTGCCTTATACCAGGTTTGCAGGATTATATTCAGACAGAAAAAGCACTTTAGCTTGAGGGCACTATTCTATAAATCTGGATTCCCATACTGTCTTATTTTGCCATAATCTTTGTAACTGATTAGTTTGTGTATAAAATCACCGTTCATTTCAAATGGGATTTCCGTCCCTGGCTGCCTGTCAGTGCTTTGTGCAATACTATGAACCTCTGTTTTTCCATTAGTATTCACTGCAGCAAGATGATGAATGACACTGAAGATGAGTTTATCTGATGTGATTTCTTACTTGTCTTCACCCATTTACTGTATACCTCATTTTGTTTCCTTTGTTATCTTCAGTCTTTTACAAAGGAAAGCTTTTTTTTTTTTTTTCTTCCTCATTATTACTGTTTTCTACATATCCGTGAGCCTGATCCAGTGTTCCTTTGAAAAAACTCTCATTGACTTCAAAAGACACTGGAACTTGCCCCTATGGAGATTGAATGCTTCTGGAGGCTGAATGCTCCTGGCATACTTAATATTGCAGTAACACCACCTACTTGTCCCCTCTGTATTTTGTCTCTTTTGGGGCTTCACAGTTTACCATGCCTGCCAATAAAATGCTAACATTCACCCCTCTTGCGTGCCTTTCAGAAGTGTCACAGCCTCTGCCCACGCTGACAGCACATGGCAATCCTGCTTCAGGCTCAGCTGGCACCATAATATCAATAAAACCCAGCACCTTTAATATCCCAAAGCGGTCAAGAACCAATTCATCTTGTCCACCCCTGAACTGGCAGGAAGATGTGATATGCAGCTTAACCCATGACTGACCTTGGCCCCTTTCAGGCAGTCAAACATTCATGCTGTATTTCTTCAGTATTCATAGCATATGTTTTTTTCTGAATGTGCCAATGCAAATGACTGATATACACATAAGCAATTTTCCCCATTACAAGATGTCACGTAGCAGTCTTTACCTTAGGACTTTTCCAATTCATTTGCAATTTTGCAAAACATGTCATTAGGATTGGGGGAAAAAAAAAATCCTGAAAGCATTCAGCTTCCCCTCCCTCTCCATAAGCCCAGCCAAAGGGACCAGCTTTTTAATTATCTAGCAAGAGTCAGTAAAATGTCCCATCCTCCTTAACAGGATCCGCAGGCTCCAAACTCATTATCAGATTGCTTTTTATCTTTAAGAGTCAGCAATTTAAGCTCCCTCCAGTGTTATAATCACCATAGCGATTATAGCTCCACAGTGCAGCAAAGTTTTAGAACACTACAGATTTGGAGCCCACTGTTACTACCACAAACACTGCGATACACAGCCGTGGCCAGGCAGCACCATACTGGGAAGCTCAATCTGCTTACTGGAACAATCTTTAAATAGTATTAACTGGCAGACAGTGGTTCCTCTAACTCATGCTGCAGCAGCGTTAGGGGGTTGTCATGCGTCCTGAACAGAACACAGCACATAGTTCGTAAGCCATCATATAACTGGCTCTTATTTGTTAGAGGTTCAACTCTCCGATAAAGTGGGCTGAAAAAGGCAACAGAAAATGTGTACATTTTTTTAACTACTGTTCAAAAAACAGCATTGTTTTTTCAATAACTACCAAAAAAAAAATTACTAAAAAAAAAACAAAACCAAAAACAAAACCACACCACGATAAAATAATAGTAAGCCAGAGATCACAGCTTCAGGCTCTAGCATTATTTTTATGGAAAAGAGCGCTCCCATTTGTCTCAGCTACATAAACTTGAAAGGTGAGTGTGAAGCAGAGTAAGATGAGCTTGCATCAGGCTTTCTCAAGAACTCAGCACCCATCAGGCAAGATTCAGGCATCGATATAGTTTGGCTAGACTTTATAGAAGTAGCTTCTAGGAGCCAAACACTTTTTAAACCTGGCTGGTGTACCTAGATGCCAATGAAGGATCTGGTCTCTCTTAGAAATCTGTCCCTCGTTAGATTCAACAATCACTCTTCTGAATGACAATAGAAGGAAATTCAATATAAATTATTTTGAAGATCTGAAAGATTCTCTCCCAGCATGATAATTACTGTGTTTCCATTGCTGTTAATGACATCTAAGAACTGGAAACACAAGCAACAGTGGAGGATTAAGTAATTACAGAGTATTAGATGCATTTGAAGAGCAGGGTCACAGAAAAAGACAGAAGAGAGTGAGCATGCTGTGGGCTGCTCATCAGCTTGAAAGCTATAAAATATCCCCTCGTATTCACAGCTTGCTAGCTGGGAAGGACAAAGGCTCACAGTACAGATCAGCTATTCTTTATTGTCCCCATTCTGGAGAGCTACAGCTTTTATGGGTAAGTAAAGCTCTTGTTAACTATAGATAGATATGATCTCTAACGTGATTAATTTTCTCCCATATAGGAATTGTAAATGTATAGAAATAGAAAACTAATTTAGGATCATTAGAAGTGTAGTTCTATGACAAATGCAGTATTATAGGTGACCTGAAATTCTTGTGTGTCTTATTTCAAACAATATGTAACACTTAAAAGTCATATGAAAATTAAGGTTTGTTTAAAGATCACTAGAAAATTATGAGAATAGCAATGAAAAATGAACTTAAAGCACTGGAAAAATGTGAGTACTCATGAATTTAAGTATTTTGAAGGGAACTAAAATTCATCACGCTCTATTGACAGTACAACACACATCAAAGCGAAGCTGCGCACAAACAGGTCTGCATTTTGTCAAGTGCTACTGAACAGCTGCATTGAAGCGGGCCGGCCTTTGAATATGTTTCTCTATGACTCAGCTCTAGGCCTACATAACCAAGGGCTTACACTCCAGCTTTATGACCACGCCACACGAAAGGAATGACATTCACAGTGGATTTAAAATACACCTTTGAGATTTTATTTCCACTATTCTCCAGATCATTCCAAGGCATCAGGTAACTGGATCAAAGGGTTCAGCCTTCCACCTTCATTCACATAATGGTAACTTACTCCACAATTAGATCTCATGACATCAGTGGAACTAATCTTAGTATTACTCAACATGTTTAAAGGTGAAATAATTTGTCTGAGTATAACAACTGAGCAGCTACTTAGAGTAATCACCCTCCTAGTCAATTAAGTAATTATTCAAGTGAAGTTAAACATCTCAATAGTTTCGGAACACTGATAAAAAAGCAGGTTTAAATTTAATTTAAAAGCACCTTAAGCAGTCAGAGAGATGGACAAAAGATGTAGGTGGACTAAACCAGTATTACACAGGCACCGCTTCTGGCTAAACCAGCTCAATTTATACAGAATTACTGCTGTAGGACTGACTTTCTAGTGTGATTCAGGTAGAGATAACTAAACTTTGTGGATTGTTTCTTCTCCTACTCCTACATAGTTTATGTGTACCTGTCCTGCTTTCCAAACGTTCCATTCAGAAGACTTACTCTTTTGAAATATTTGTTGATTGTGGCTAAAAGTGCTTATTCCCACTGTTGTTAGTGTTCTTTTGCTCTGTGATGGTCCAAGTAACTTTTAATACCCATTCATTTTAAACTATCATTTCTGTGCTTTGGGATCCCCTTCCCCTTCATTGAAAAGGCTACATTAAGGAAATACAATATAGTGCCACTTGGAAAAAACTGAATTCTCTTCTCACTATTCTAATAACAAAATCCACTTTTTTGGGGAGCTACTTTCTAATGAAGAGCATATTTAAAATAAAATCCATACAGAAAAATTACTTCATTCAGGACTCAGTCCAGTAAAAGTATTATGACAGCATAATTCCTGTTTGTAAACTGGTGTGGGGACTTTCCTAGGGCCCCTTATAGACTGAAATGTAAAATTATTGTTCTGTTTACTTTAAAAGTATTTGGGAATAGAAGTTGCTCACCTTTACTGGAATACATCTAGAAACTCCTTCAATGACACCAATTCCAGAAAGAAAAAGGAAATGCTTATCCATTTAAGAGAAATTAGCCCATGTTACAGATTATAGAATAATTCACCTTTAAGGCAGTAAGAAATATCACAAATAAATTTTTCTGATCAGCACTGTTCAACCCATTTGTCAAAACATTTAGCAACCCAAAACTATTTCATGAAAAGCATTTCATCATTCTTTAACTTTGCAAGAAAAAGTAGAACAATAAGAAGAAATTAGTCACAAAGTACTTAAAAATGCACAAGCTCACCACAGCAAAAGAATGTTATGACTTGTGTGCAGACACTTCCTTCCCCCCTTTATTAAACTCTTCCTTTTCTCCTTTCTCCAAATCCCCTCCTATACACTTCAATATTAAAACACTGACTTAGATAATTTCTAACGACTGTAAGCATTTCTTCCAGGCAAACAGAAGTGAAAGAACCTGCAAAGATTTTTGAATGTGATAGTTCTAGGCACTGTCAAAAAAGCTCGTATAGTGTGTTACATAAACAGAAGTTTGTGCATTAAAACCTCATTGCAATATTCAGCCCAGAAAAGACACCCAAGACAGAAGTCATTCATGTCATCTTGTGCAGGCTGGAGCTATTGTAGCCATTAAATCTGTCTAAAATGCTTTAGAACTGATTGTGGGGTAACTGCTTTATTGAATTTATTTCATTGATACAACCAGGTTTTTTTTCCAAGATGTCAGTCTATATAAGCCTGCTTCCTTTCAAAACAAACAAAAAAGTTACCCAAATTGAATTTTCAAAAGCATTAGGACACCTGTGCTTGTCTACATACCTTTAAATCTGATCCTTCTTGCTCCACTGGGAACAAGCACTGAAGTAGCACTTTATAGGCATTGATAAAGTGACGTACCGATGAGCAGATTCTGCTGAGCAACTCAGGTTTTGGAGCACAGGACTAAAATATAGGTTATATACTGCAGCAACAGGTTACTTGTATTAAGCACTGACAGATCTCGTAAGGCCATAATTTTTAAACTATGTGTCAGACCTCAGAATGATCCTCTTTTCAGTATGAGGTATCTTCTACTGCACAAAAATAGCCACACACACCCTCCACTAACTAGGAAAAAAATAATCCTAGCACGTCCATCATGAATCAACCTTGAGGCTATCTTCCAAGGATGATCTTCCCATCCCTATGAAGTTATAAACAGGTCAAATACACGTCTGGATTGACACTATAATACTGAGCACTACAAAAGCTTCAGACAGTGCCCACAGGAAAAGTTGCCAGAATTTATGCAAGTTCCCACTACAGTCTGCTTTATTCTGGAAACTTCAGATTAGTCAAGAGCCTCACTAACTACACCATAGATCGTGTAACAGCCTTCTCAACAGTGCAGAGACAAGATCCTCCTCCCAGCGGCTTTTCTCCAGATCTTGAGTGGAAAATGGAACAAGCAGTTAGCATGGACAAGATAGGTGGAGGAGGAGTTGCAGACAAAAGCTCTGTCCTTTCAAGAATCTAGAAATATACTCTTTTTTTCGGCACTGTACCAGAAAGCAAAGAAGAAAGGAATGCCCCTTAAAAGTCTGACAACGTAGCTTTGTACTATAGCCTCCTAAATTTACATGATACACCCACCTCAAACAGCATTTGTCACACAGAAGTGGAACAGACAAACGCTCGGGCCTGTGAGTTCCCTTGCACAGACAACAGTAATTAATTAAACCCTAGAGTTCAGGAGTTTTAGTCTGGACTGTAAGACCTTTGTGTTGTGCCTGTTTAGGTGGAATCCAATAATTGAATGTGCCTCATAACTTATCATCTGTCCATGTAGCTCCCACGCTACCGGGCGTGCTGGTGGGGCCTCCTTGCTCTGCCAGCCACGCCACATGATGGGTTGCCACTGTTTGGAGCCAGTCCTACTCCCTGGAGTCTACCTGGTGATGCTCTCTCCACTGCAAACACGCCTTCTGGTTTCAGTTGTGCATTGCCGTGCTCCAGCAATACCTGTACACCAACCAAAACATCTGCAATCAACCAGCTGGCTTTGCAACAAGTCCCTGCGGAGAACGGGATTACACACACTGCCATGGCCAGGGATGAGACTTTTCTGCTTCACTGCAGAGGCAGCAGACAGCTGGAGCTGAGGGATGGCACATCTTCCCAGCTATCCAGCCCACCATTCCGCAGTCTACCTCCTACACCTGTCAACAGCTTTTCTTACGACAACGCATATGACTGTTTAGCAGGGATAGTTGAGGACTGGGCTGATGCTTTGATACCAGCACAATGGCTTATTTTTTCACAGCTGATCTTTTACTTGGCTGAAAAACCCCTTGTAGGAGTTGTCAGCCAACGGAAATTAGTGTTTTCTCTGCTATGGAGTCTAATTGGTTTTTCCTCCACTGACAGCTCTTCAAGCTAAATTTAGGGAGCCAGGGAAATTAGACTGAACACTATTTGGCTGAAACTACGGCCTACTTCCCCATACACACATAATGACCAAAGGGAAGGGTTCCTTTAATTCCTTTTGTGCAGCAGAACTACAGAATGTGAGCAAATAGCAAGCCTATCATATAAAAGATCTATGCTTAAGATGTATATTAACCGTGTGATCAAAGGTACTTTTAGAGGGCAACATCACTCACAAGAAAATGCAGAAAACCAGATCTCCAGTGAGCAAGAAAGGCAGAGGGATTTCATTCATTTCCATAAGTCAGTCAATTTATACCCAGCTGTCACAATTTTTCTGATTACTTTGCTGCTCACATTGTCCTAGTCAGCATGTAGCTTTGCCAGCTCTGACAATTTACCCCTGTGCTTCACAATACTTGGTGAAATCAACACCTTCTGGAACTAAACAGCTATGGAAAAAGCTGAACTTTCATTTAAACCAGAAAGTTTCCTGACCTGTTGTTTACAAAGAAAAACCTGAAAACATGACCCAAACTGTTGCTCACAGAAGAGGAAAGTAATTTTAGGTGCATTACTCATTCCTTTTGAGCATAGTACATTCGTTCCTATTCTTGCAAGTCTGATTTCTAAACCCGAAAGCTGGCGTTCCCCTTCCCTTGCATAAGGAAGGAAAGCATCTGGGAGCTCAGGCTCTGCATTAGCCTGTGAAGCTGTCACCTGTCAAACAGGCCTATTCCATAAGCACCAAGTGTCACAGTTAAATTACCAGGCACGTGAAATGGCGCATACTTCTACACAAGTTTAAAACATTTTGATTCCTTTACGCTAAAGTGAATTTTATTCCTATTCTCCATCCCTCAAAAAAGGACTAAGTTTAGCAGAATATGATTAAGCAGCTTTTCATGCTACGGGTCATCTCTTCAGCACATATGTTCTCCCTGACTGCACTCGGCTGGCTTTCTTCCGACTTATCTCACTGACCTGTTTTAGGTTAATCCTAGGATAATCATATTTTTCCTCTTATCTGTTTTCAGTCAGGGTTCTCCAGCATTTTTCTTGATGACTCCACAGGGCACAGCGTAAGCCACAGACCAGCAGGAACTGCTTTCTACCCCTACCTCCCCCCTGCCCTCCCCCCCCCTTTCCTGTATTCCCTCCTTGGTGGAATTCAGTTATCCAAGA
Source organism: Falco cherrug (assembly GCF_023634085.1). Lineage (NCBI taxonomy): Eukaryota > Metazoa > Chordata > Aves > Falconiformes > Falconidae > Falco > Falco cherrug. Next base: position 46,367,284 of record NC_073705.1, read on the forward strand.
ATAAATTTGCCAAGGAAAAGTTGTTTTCCTCCTCCCAATCAATCTCCATTTCACAATCAATTGCTATTTTTCTCACCATCAACAGCGTATTGATGTGTGTTACCACAAGGAATATCAGTACCCCCTTTTACCAGGGCCCCTTCCTCTGAGCCTGAATTTCTCCACTGCAAATTTCTGCAAATACAATCTTCCCATCATGAGAAACATGGCTGAGTCTCTTGCTGTTAACAATGAAAAAAGCCTTTGTTCAGGCACTTACAACTTTATACTTCAGTCATTGCACTGTGAAACTCTCAGCTTCAACCATGTAATTCCCATCCAAATAATCCAATATTTCTAGATCTCCTTTAACTGCCTAAATTTTCAAGTTCTTTGCTCACTTTTGTTTTTCTTAAGTTAAAACTATGCACAGGTTCTCAAAGGATAAAATTTAAATGCCTTCCTGCATCAGCATACTCTCAACCATATGATGAAGTTGTCTCCTACCACACAATGCAATCATATTGTTAGTAAAACGCGTGCTCAGAAGCGAACCCCTCTGTCCACCCATCTGTTTTCTAATACCCCTCTCTGAACATGCCTGAAAACAAACCTGACATCAAAGGCCAAAGGAGAACTAAGATTTCCGGACAAACTGCAGGCCAAGCAGCAGACGGACAGTAGGGAGCCCTTCAGAAGTAAATGCTGAGTGTGGTGGTGATCAGCAGCTGGGAGAGTAAGGAACAGTCTAAGGCCAGCTGATGCACATCTTGTAGACATACTGACACCATAGTGAACTCCCTCTAATACTTGCTGCTCCCCAACCCCTTGCAATGCTCTTCTGTTTAATGGTTGGTGCTCAGGCATTAAAAATTCAACACTCAATATCCAGCCATGGCAGCCAGATACTGACCCATTTGTGTTCTACATCTATTTTCTTTTTCTACTTTACCACTAGGTAATATCCTATTATTCTTTACCTCTTTTTTTAAAAAAAATAAATAATGCCACACATTACAGCATGTAAAGAAAGAGTATTTGTGGCTGTCCTGGCTGATCTATGACAATTAAGAGAATTTTAGACATGGATTATAGAAAGCTTTCTTAAATCCTTGAGATTAATAGAGAACGTTAGTGTAAGTACTAGCCAGTCAGGCTTAAATTCCTGTTTTTATCATCCCTTCCACCTGCAGCTCAGGCTAAACAATCAAAATCTCCTTAAAAACTCGCTGCATTCTCATGTTCTTTGAATAGTAAAAAGTTCAAAGGCGCATCCTACAGGATCATAGCCACTGAACAATGCTCAGAGGAGTTCAGTATGGGTCAACGCAGTCCAGAAAGGTTGCAAAAGCAATGGGCAAAGGCTAGTTTTTGTGGACAATACACTGGGCTTTCATCTATCTTTTTAGTCTTTGGCAACTGGCATTTTTAAAACGCGCTTAGAAACTGTACATATTTGTCCATTAACAATGAGAATATTTACCTTTAGTCTAAACCCGGATAAGAGAATATTCAGATTCTGAGAGGGCAGGAGGAAATATTTCAATTCCCAGATAGCAACATGGCTCCAGTTTTCTAGGACAACCTCTACAAGCCATCTAATTCCTACCCCTTTTCCTCCTTGGAGGAGGTTGCTGCAGGGTGCAGGGGCAAGGCAGAAAGGTTATATATGCCCCACATGATCATAAACTACAGGACTGTCCCGGTTAATTTAGAGTTAGTGTTAGGTGCCATTCCAAACAACATCTTAGATTTCATCCCCATGCTGCCATACACATAGGATCGAGCCTTAAGCTCAGTTCAGCTTAATTAAATCAAGGACATTCCAGTGAACATCCACCAAGAGAACCACAAATTAAAACACCGTCTCAAGCTTTCAAAAGTATTTAAAGAAAAAAAAAAATTCTGCTTTTCTAATTTAAGAATTTTAATAAAGCCAATGTGTCCACAAAGTAGAAATCCTTTCTTGTCCACAGATGTTTTCTGTCAAGTAACTTCCATTCAGAAAAAGCTAAAAACGTCAAAGGAATCCTTAAAATTTACTTTCATTGTGAAATCTTTACAATTACAGAATAGACAAGAGTAATCAACCACACTTCATAGAGAAACAAGTGTAAAAAAAAGTCAGGTGATGAGCTGCTCATAATTATATCCCCTGTCATCCTTAGGATATTGGTTTTAAAGTCTCTCCCCAGCTCCTTTTTAATCTAATGATTTTTTTCTCCTACATCTCATCACCCTTGAGTGCAGTGACAAAGACACAAAACGTATCTTTTAGCATGGCCATAAGTGACTTTTCATGGAGACATAGATAATAGCTTAGCTGATTTATAGGACAATTTCCTTGCCATAGGTTTGAAAGTCTGAAGAGATGGAGGAACTATTCTTTTCCAATACTTTATTTCATGCACCAAGATAAGATAGTTCTATTGGAAAGCATGTAAGTCAGCCCTGTCCCAAAACAGTTGCATGCCTTTCTAGAGATGGAATACAATAATTCACCACTGGAGAAATTAAAAAACCTTTCCTCAGATTGAATTGTACCTTTCTCCTCCCTTTCCTGGTAGGGCCACCACAGTCAAAAGCAGCAGTTTTTGCTTCCCTTGGTTACAGCAGAACTGTTGTAATCATATAGCTGTACCATTCACAGTCGGCAGGAATGTAAGTATTTCACCTTGGAGGCTTTATTTGCTCTTAAGACACATATGCTGACCAGCCCTTCTAGATTTCTCCATCTCCAATTTACATCTTTTTTATGTTTCATTATAAAATAAATACAATAGCACATTCTTAGATGAGGAGACCTGGAGCCTTACTTCTATTACCATTGCTAATTCTTGTACTTAGCATACAGGCACATTTGTTACCATAGGTTTATATGGGTGTTGACATGGACCAGGAATTATTTTTGTTATTTCAGGGAAGAGCATTAAAAAACACACTGCGAGAAAACAGAGGCTTACAGTGACATGATTTTGCAGGCAGCCACATGAGTATGAATGCAGGTCACCTTCTCATTTTGTTTATTATTAAACTGCTAGACAGACCAAAAAGCTATTTTCCAGTATTATGACTTGAAAGTTTTGTTTCTTCAGGTCTCCTCTTATGCCTTCCAGCTACTCTTGACATGCAGAACTCTAGCAGTTTATCAGCATGGACTCTTACTCTCAGCTGTTACACAGGATGCATTTAATGGAGACTTGTGCTCCCTGCCCTGGTGATACAATTTTCAGAAAATCAGAGACAAGAGAACAATGATTTCAGAGACAAGAAATAAAAATGTGTTGTTTTCTCTCTCAATCAAAAATTACTTTGTGGAACTCATTACTAACGTGTGTTCTGGAAGCTAAATTCAACAAGCTCAAAACAAATACTTTCATGAATGTAAGTGCAATTAAACAGGATGAAACTTCCAGCAAAGAAAATCCCTAAGGAGTTGAATACTAAAAGTTGAGAAAGCATAGCAGGGAAAGGATATGTACTGTCTTCTTTTACTGGTTTTTAATCATCTATTACAAGAGACATTACACTGAGCCAAATGGACCTATACTGTAAACAGTTACCACATCTTTATGTTCTGGAAAATCACATTAACCTGTTTTCCAGCTTTGAATAATAATAATAATAAAATCCACAGAAGAATCATCTAAAATATACTAAAGGTAAGAGGCAGAAGAATAAGTTTAGTATGTGAAATTACTAAAGGAAGAGGCAGCAGAAAAAGCAGACACACAAGACTCTGCATTCAACTGGACTAATTTGTTTCAAGCCCTCAGACTGGATCATACTGACTTCACACTGCTCAGGATCCAAACAGTAATAAGTGACAGCAAATGTAGCACTTGGCATTGCAACATAAGGTCTATATTTCCTCTAGAAAAAACGAACCAAACAAACAAACAAAACAATCCAAACCACAAAATAGTTCCTACACGTGTGAAAGGGTAGAAAATGAGAAGAAAAAAAAAATCAGATAAGGCATTCCTGTTTTAGGGAGTGCATAATCAGTCACTGAATAAGAGAGATGTGTGAGATTCCTTCTCTCTAGGTCCCTGAGGACTTCATAGGTCAAAACTTGTGCTAGGAACTGGCACAGCAATAGTCCAAGGGATCCAAAGAGCTCACACCTCATGTTCTTTCCCCACTGTAGAAGCCAGATGAAACCTCCATGGTCCAGAATGTTTTCTGCGTTGTTTCTGCTCTCAAGATGATCCAAAACCATCTCCCACAGCGGAAGTCTGGTTTCTGTGCCTTTATTTAGTAGCTTATGCACAGATTTATGTGTGAAACAATAACCTAACCGTTCAGGTAAAGGAGAGAAAAAAAAAAAAAAAAAAAAAAAAGCAGCCTTTTGAACTTCAGTCTCCAGGGATTTTTAAATTCAGGCCCTGCAGGTAATCAATGAAAATGTAAAATTAGAGCTTTCCAGGACAGAGCCCGAGTCCATTTCCCCTATTTCTACAGTGAATTAAAGCTGATCAACAATATTCTGATAAAAATGCTGATTCAAGAGAACAAACAAAATATTTCTTAGGAACGTTTATTCTGCTAAAACCCTCCTCAGAAGGTAGGCGGGCAGGCACTCCCACTGCCCAACAAGCCCGCTAGCCTGGCTGGCTTCTTTCCAGCTTGCCGGGCAGCAGACCAGTATGCCAGGCAGCCCCCGGCGGCAGGGGGAGAAGCACATTTGCAAGAAATCTGAAACAAATTGTTCTGTTTTGCCTGAAGTTCCACCTCATCAACATTCTGTTCCAGCACAGGATGAGACAAAATGTCAACACCACAGAATTTTACACAAAACAGAAATATCCTTCTCTGGACAATTTTAGTCACAGTCTGTATGTGTGCCTCTCCACAAAAATAACTGTCTCTTCTGACGTCTGCTTTAATTCCACTTTAAAAGCATGGATTTAAAGGCAATGAGTATTGAGGAATCAGTGCCATGTCAATAAAATTAATCAAGTTTTTATAAACAACACGTTTTATAACGTGTTTTAAAACAAGTTTTATAAACAAAACAAAAATTACATGATGAAATTCTGAGTACCTAAGAAAAGGGTTCAGTATTTTAAGAGTGTTACAGTTAAACACTGCCTTCCTGCAAAACTTTTATAAAAATAGCTCTTCAGTCAGCTACTTGGTTGAGTCTCCTGCTTATAGCACTAATTTCACAATACTACAGACTGTAACCAGAGAGATATTTTATGAGGACTTTGTCATCATGCATATGGTGTTATTCTACTGATCTATTCCCTGGAAAAATAACAATGCACCTGGATTTCTAATTACCACTATACCAACCTAACAAGTGACCAGTAATGTAGCCTGTTCCCTGCTATTTGTAAAACCACCTCCCCACCTTAGAGTGCGCGATTTGCCTTTTCATCTTTCTATATATACTAACTGTATCAGAAACGTAGTTGCAAATATCACTACTGTTCTAATTAGAGGAGAGAGTACTACAAGTTAAATGTATTACCTCATGCCAACACATTTTGGGTCTTCATTAGGACGAAGTCAGAGTTCAGCAAATAATTCATTCTCACAGGATCCTAACTTATTTGATGTTGCTCTACCAGCAACTGTAGCCTTCTGCCCACTCCCACTGGATCTAGTTTAAGATCAAAGCTGATTCAACTGTCAGGTTGCTCAGGTGATTTTTTTTTTTTTTTCTTGCAACCCCCCCCTGTTTTCTCCATGTGTTTCATTCATGCAAAAATCATTTATTCAGCAAGTTGTGGCAGGAGAATGTGGACAGAAATGGAAACATTATTTTTTTAAAGCAGGTCAAAAGATGTACAACAAGGTTAATTTCCATATACTCCAGGAGCTTTCAGCCTGTTCTTATTAAGAAAACGGCAACAAATCTGAAGTCATCTATTTCTTAAAAAAGCCATTGATCTCGCATCAAATTTATGCATGGGTTGCCCTTAGCACATGATTTTGAAGAGGCCACAAAAGACAGTTACTTTGAACTACAAAGCCTTTCCACAAGACATCAACACATACAGCTTCAGTTTCTTAATCAAAAAAAATAATATTGACACTTCCCCATAAAGATTTTTAACCTGATGAATCCATTCATTTTTCTACAGACAGCATCTTGTTTAAAGCACAAAACCAAAATTGTTTTTCTTAAGTAACAGCTTTTGATTTTTTTTTTAAACCAAATAATTTTTCTTCTCAAAGGACAGTAACAGCCTTTAATTACATTCTACTTCCCTCCCTTTAATTCATCCTCTCTTCAAAACAACTCAAGACACTTCTGGTTCCTCTGAAGTAGATTCCTGTATGCACTAAATTCATGGCTTCTACTTTTTAAAACAACACCACATTAACCAATGGACACATTAAGAAAAGAGAAAACAGTGAAGCCACCAAACAACAAGTAGTATGAATTATTAATCCTGGGCTGAAGAATTTCTAGACTAAAACTCATAACTCATCTTTTTCAATGAAATAGTTTGTGAAGTAAAATGCTATTTTACTACAGTTTTGGTAGCACTTTACATTATATTCTACTATAATTAACTACTTCAGCCATCAGTTTTCCCAACATTATTTCTTACATTCATTCAACCACTTCAGGTCTTTTCACTTTAAGGAAGTAAATGGAGGAGCCTTCAGATTGAAAGGACAGAAGATTTAGGACAAATCAGTAAAAGAAACGGTAACCAACTGTCATGACTGGATGTTATTCCACAGAGTTTAAGGCATTAAAGAAATGAATCATCAAGTCACCGACTGTGATATGCAGAACGCCATTTAAATCAACTACAGGATTAACAGGGTGGAAAGCAGTTAAGGGTGGCATGAGTTTACAAAAGCAGTTGCAAGGAATGCAGGAATTTAAAAACAGTAAGCTGATATCTGCATAGGTAAATTGCAGAATTATAGTAAAGTATAAAATTACTAAACACAGATATGATAAAAAAAGGAGAGAGTCTCCGACTTCTGTGGAGGCAAGTAATGCTCAACCTCTCTTGCTTTAAATGTATTTTTAAGGAGCTGGCAAGAGGGTGAATAAAGGAGATACTATTAACTATGCATTTCAATTTCTACAAGCCTTTCAGTAAGGTTTATCATATACGCTATCTTGGGGTTAGAGATAAGGTTATCTGATGAAGTTTGAAGGGCAAAATAAAGACAGCTTTCACAATAGAGAGACATAATTATTAGAGGTTACCTTTGCTGGAACCTGCATCATTCAATACATTCATAAACAATCCAGAAATAGCCGAATGGTGAAGAGGTTTTGGATTATTTGGAGTACACAGCTAAGAAGAACTGCAGACAGTTGCAGAAACATATTATCATCCTGTATAACTTGGGACAGAGAGGCACATCAAGTTCAGTGTCTGTAAATACAGAACACAGATGGGGAAAAGACGGCCTAATTATGAATCATGGTGGGGATCTAAATTAAGTCTCTCTGCCCAGAAGACAGAAAGTCATTGTGAATAGCTGCACAAAACACATCCTCAAATAGACAAAGGATTAAAAGAAAAAACAAACAAACAAAAGAAAAACCCTATCTCTGTCTTAATCCCAGTCCACCTATATCTTGAAAACACTTTCAAATTCTAGCTCCTCACCTAAAAAAAAAATAAAAAAAATAAAAGTGAACTGGAGAAAGATTGAGACAAGTTATATCAAAGCTTCTGTAGAGGAAACGTTAAATGAACTGGCAGAAGAATTACAAGGGAGGGTTATAATAAGAATCCATTTAATCATGCCAAGTATGGGAAAGGCAAATAGTGAAGCATCTTTCCTTTCTCTTACTACAGAAACTCAAAGGCTATTAGCTTTGAGCTTTTTGGTAGCTATTTTAAAACAAAATGAAGTACCTGTCTTTTACAACAGCGAAACTGTGGAACTTAATGTCATAGTGTGCTAAGGAGATAAAAAGTATGAATTATCTTAAATAGGCAATTAAAAACATTATGGAATACAAGTCCATCAAAATGTATCAAGTGCATCGATGTAAATACAAGGCACATTTCCAAAAGCCAAGGTTGCCAGAAACTAAGGGAGAAGTATGTTACTGTATCTGTTTCATGCTTGCATTCTTTCAGTGCCTGCTACTGGCCACTATCAGACCAGATACACATGTAATCGAACTGCAAGTGCTATGGTTAGGGTAAGGAGACACTTAGAAATCACAGGCTCCATTTGGGTTCTCTAACTATTCCTCTCCCCTCCCCACTTCAAACTCTGCCACAGTTACTTTATATGTTGGTTTATTCTTCCAGATGTAATTTATCTCTGCACGTCTATACCCGCACAAGAGCTATGTGCTAAGAAGCAGATGGAGCCTTTGCCCTCACACTTTTGGATTAAACGAGTTATTTAGTGAGCCTATTTAGATCTGGACCCTTCAGGACCTGATCTTACGGTCAGCCATTGTCACTGAAAAATACCAGAAAGAACTAAAAATATTGTCCATACAGGCTCACCACAGTTCTCTATACCATTCTGTTTAGAAACCCTGAGTCAGCACCTGGAGTACCTTGGGCTCTGCGGAGATGACCCAAAAGCTGAAGATCAAATCCTTGAAAGTCTGAACAGGATTCTGCTGGCTCTTACTGAAGACAGCTAAGTATCACTCCAGATCACTGTTTGACCCTTTGCACAATCCAAAAGCATTCACTGAAGGTTTTCATCTGTTGTGGTAATCTGTATTACAAGTGACTGCTGCTGGAAATATAGCTGCCCTCAGCCTGTTTTGCTGCTATCCTTTCTCTTTGTATACTCATAAATCAACCTGTGACCAGATAAAGCTACTAGTCACTAGAGCACCTGAAGCTGCAGAGAAATTCCAAAGTTAATATTTTATTTCCTACAAACTCCTAGGATTAAATTAGAGTGACCCTATCGGTTAGGAATTTTAAAAAAGCAGTTCCTAGTTTCCTTATAAGAAAGTCCTTAAGGTCTCTGCACGTTCTCCTGAAATGACATAAACCTGCATTTATTTGGATCTCCTGGCAGATGGTAATTTGCTACCTTAAGGACAATTAGCCATATTTTTGATGAAAAAAGGCTAAGGGAATTGACTGCTCTCATTGCTGGTCTAATAAAAGAAGATGTGCCTACCTACAAAATGAATCGCTAGGCCATACCTCAGGAATAGTCTTAATCCCTTACTTCCCATGCCTTATGCAAGCATCCTTTTATAGTCAGAGAAGATGAAACTGCCTTCCTCTTTGCTTTGCCACCTGTGCTTCAATTCCACATGAGGCAGAATAATCAACTGGAATTACACTTGCTGCAATTCAAGCAGATGACTGCTTCCATATATTTAGACTAAGCCTTCAAATACCTTGTTAAATCAGAACCTTGGATCCCACAGACGTCCACTCAGAATTCTAGGAAACAAACAACATCTAAATAAAACAGCTGCAAACCTACTGCAGGTATTGTTAACACTCTTATCTTTACAGAGCAGAGATCCCTCAGCCTACTCAGAGAGAGCGGAATCTTCCTAACATTGGCAAAAATCCTGAAGGGCAATCCACGATGTGCAGTGAAAGCAGCCCAGGTGCTTTCAGAGATAGCTAAGAATGGTATGTTCTACTAAAGTGTTACTACAAGACATATTACAGCACATTAGCTGTACGTTTCCACTCTTGAGTTTTGTTTCATGGCTACCGGCTACTGGTCTTAACTGCAACTGTTTCATTCCAACATGGCAAAACCCCACAAGTTCCTCTCCTTTACCTACACAGAGGAAATGAAGAAACCATGTATTGAAGCAGATTTGGTTCCAGTTTTGATACCTTTGCTGGAGAGTACAGACCAAGAAATGTTGCTGCATGCTGGGAGGGCTATTGGCCGTATCTGTTATGATAATCGTAAGTATGGACTTGCCAGAACCCTATTTTCCCTAGCTCTAAGGTATTATAACCTGTAACTCTCAGCTTTATGAGACCTGAGCACATAATGTACTTCAGCCTCCAGTTAAACATACAGTTTACACAGGTCACAGACACCAGGCTGAATGCATCCCAAACACCTCCAGAACTCTGGGCTTCCCCCTATATTTTTGACTTCAAAGTAATACATCTTTGTCAAAACTGCTCTGCAAGTACAAGAGTAGCAGAGCCTCATATATACCTTAATCTTGCAGAACTGCCTTGGGATCAAATCCTGAATGGTTTTGTCTTCTTTCAGAGTAATAACAGTGTCTATAAAGCAAAGCACTTTTTTTAAAAGACTCAGAAAAAGCATTACTGATATATTTATCTCTGCAAGGAATTGTCCTCCCTGAGGACCATTGCTTGCATATAGGAGATCTCTGTGCTCCAGATTTTTCCATAAAGCCAGTACACTAGCTTGCCTGTTGGTCTCAAGATTTAAACCCTTTCCATTTACTTGCCCCAACAAATTAAGACTTTTTCTACCTTTAATCCCCAGACTGACCAAAATTATTTAATGCATACTGGAGGTAATATGGAACTTTTTACACCGTACCTTCTATCTATTTCCTTCTACCTTCGACCTACCTTCTCTTACCTTTCTAGCATGGACCTGCATAGCTTTACCTAGAAAGCTATGGTTTTGCCTCGGCATTCTTCGCATAATAGGTACTGTATAGATTCTACCGGTCCCCTGCAAGTTATGTGTATTTGCAGCAATTTTATAAAAAACTTCCCCATATGATTACACGCAAGCCTCATGCAACTACCGTAAAGCCAGCATTACTACAGCATATGGCCATACTCCAAATCTGCTTCACTTCTGTCAGAACCAGGCCCAGCATAGATTTAACAAGATGACTATGACTTTAAGATATGTGCTTTAATAATTTCTAACACAACAATAAATACATCACAGAAAAATTAACTTCACCGATTCCCTGACTGATTCCCTACAATTGTGTATGCTGCAACAGCACTCAGGTACCTTCTGGAGTCTGTCATATATGCCATCATCCATGTTTGACTAGTTCTCAGCAAGACACTGCTGCAAAAGCCATGTCACCATACTGTTAAGCAGCCACTGTCCAACTTTGTATTTCATAGCTCTTGGCATTCTTAAAGTCATTTTAGATATTAAGCTTTCATTCTTTACAAGACAAACTACAAAAAGAAAATGGATTATCAGTGTTTTCCTCAGCAACTCTACATGTGGGTGGAGACAACTGTAGTTAGTATACTAAAACCAGGATCAAATTAGTTTTTACTTACTGTACTTCACTGACTTCCCTTAAGGGACATGAATTTACACCTGCTTGGAAACCTTATCAGCCCATAAAAATCCCAATGATACCTTGAATTCAACCACTCTTCATTCCTACATGCTGATCAGCTAGCATTCAAAACACTGAAAGAGGATGATTCCCCTGGATCAACTTTAAAGCAGTCTGTCTCACAGTGATTTCTTGTAATAGCCCAGGTATTTGTAAAGTGTCTTGTTTTACAAATAATATTTTTTTTCCTTAAAAAAAGTAATTCTAACATGCAAAAAGCAGGTATATGGACATTTGCTCTGAGTCAAAACACTACTGATCTCGGAAAGCAGACCTGTCACTAGACCATGCTTTATCCTGAGTTTCCAGTCCCTTCCCTCTCCCTGCCCTTCAGAACAAAAGCATCCACAGGACAAGGCTGAGATTCCCATTCCCTGAGAGAAATAAGCCAACTGTCTGTTCCTCACTCAGTTTTCAGGTACACACCAACAGATACAGCCCATCAGAACTTGCATTAGTAGCTGTAGTAGTAATAGAGATGCTCGTGCAGTTGGCTTTATGTATTTTTACAGTGGCTTAATTCCTTCAGTCAAAGCAGAACCGGGAGGTTTAGCAAAACTGCCCTGAACCTGCATTTCTCACACACATGCATTCACTTAGACCCACAGCACAAAAGCTGTATAAATTCTAACAGTGTGTGACAGAACCAGACTATATTGCTGCAAACCATCTCAGCTGGACCCTTTTTACTGATCTAATTGGACCCCTATAAAAGGGTCCCCTATATATTGGTCCCCTTTAACCTCTACGCTTACTGTTACCAGGGGATCTTCAGGAAGAGCTGGTGAAGGCAGGAGTAACCACATCGCTAGTCCGAATATTAACTGATTATGCAGACAGTGAACCCCTTGTCCACGTTGATCTACTGGCCTTATGCAATCTCGCAGACCTTGGTAAGTAAATGTTTTCGTATCTTCAAGTAAAATATCATCTTCACACTGTCACTGCCTTTCTATGTATATGCAGAACACCCACAGGTTTTTGCTCTGGGGGTTTTTTGTCTTGTTTTGTTTTGGGTTTTTTTGTTTCTTTTTTTTGTTGTTGTTGGGTTATTGGGGGAGGGGTTTTGGTTTGGGGGTTATTTTGGTTGGTTGATTTGGGTTTTGGTTGTTTTTTTTAAACACTACTGATACCTAATCAGGGACTGGCCACCGTATCTGTATTGGATGCTTTGTATTTTTCCTGGAGTACCAGCTATTGCAGGTACTCTATTAACACAATTAAGATTTAAGAGACAAGTTTTGACCCAGAAAAAAGTACAGAGGGCATAACTTTATGTAATAAATTGGCAGTTTCAGCTATGTCAGATATGGTATCTTAAGTATTCATTTATTAAAATTTTATTTAATTATTAAGTTTGTATACCTTAATGAAACAGTTTCCCTTTTCATTTATGCAATTTTCAAACCAAAGGTGTCCTCACTGATTTAAAATACATCTACCTCACTTTAAACAAGTTGTGACAGAAGAAAAAGACCAAGTAGAAAACTATTACCACGCTTCGTATATGGTCTAACGACAATTTGATTTACTGCTGCCTGCATTTAGGGGGAGGGAGAGGCAGGGAAGTGGGTATGGTACCACACTGTCACATCATCCTCCAGTGAGGTCTGTCCTTTGTAGATTTCACATTACTTAATACCATACTCCATCCAAATCTGTACTATATCAGATACCAGCAAGCTTCCAAAGAAAAAAAAATTTTTTTGTTAACATACATCCTGTAGATATTTAGGATCCCAGCAAGACTAGATGCATCTAATAGAGGCAAAAAATGTACTACTACAGCCAAGTAGCATGTGCCAGTTTGATGTATTAAATAATCATACTACAGATGGATTCATAAAAGTCAGTGAAATTAAGCCAGGATTAATTTGAAAGCTGTTATAAAGTCACAGCTACAGGAATTACACAAAAATGGTGTTAAAGAAAGTGGGGGGAAGAAGGGATGGAGTAGAGTTTTGCTATCTCAGTGCTGTCCAAAGGGACTGAAGTGTCTATAAGAACAGAAAAAACATTCAAGACCAAAGTATGTCTAATCACTTCAGAATATAGGGAGATATGCTTTCAACATTTAATCAGATAAACATTCCAAATCCTGACTTTATCAAATACACAGATACAGCCAAGGAAGCTCTAAGCAAGACCAACATTGCTGAACAGCTGGTGAGACAACTGAGAAGAGCAGCGAACCATGAGAGGTTAGAAATTGTGTTTGACGTCCTGCAAGCACTTGCAGAAAATGGTAAGGCTCCTTTCAGCCTGGGGGAATGCGGGGAGACTGGGTGCTGGCACTTAGCTTCAGCCCCAGGTTCAGTGTTTGCCATGGGATCCTACTAATGGAACCAGCAATCCCTTCAGTGGAAATAAGACACAAGAACATACAAAATTCTGGCCTAAGAAGGACTTTGAAGCTTAATAGGTGAGGCAAAAAAGAAAGGAGAGAGAGCACAGCATTCCATTCCGTTTCAGCGGATCCATAAGACAGCAGATTCAAACCAATGTTCTCCATGGTGCTAAGAGGAAAGCAGACTAGACAGATTGCTTTTTATTAAAAAAAAAAAAAAAAATGACAACAAAGTAGCATAGAAGATGTCTGTTCTAAGCAGTGGTGTAACAGGCACCAACAAGAATCCACTAAAAACGTCCGGTTAACCGAACAGATCTTAAAAGAAAAGAAAACCCATGACCAGTAATACAAGAAATGTCAGAGATCAATTCTGCCTTGGTGTTATCCTACCACCAGAACGCTCCTTACAAATAAAACCAAAACAGTGACTACGTCTGAAAAAAACACTGGCTAAAGTTCAAGGATTTAGCTTCCTAGTTTGAAACACTTCAAAGACCCAAGAAGCTTTAGTGTGCTTTTACTGTGATCTCTACAGATTCTCTGAAAGTGCAGCTGGTGGAGGCAGGGGTGCAAGAGGTGCTGTCCGAGATCCTGCTGAGGCTCCAGGGTAGTTCACAAGCTGAAGACAGGTGCATTTTGAAGGCTGCATCAGATCTCATTGTCTCTCTGCTGCTTGGAGGTAAAAACAAACAAACAAACAAACCAACCCAAAAAACAAACAACAAAAAAAACCTCAGAGTACTGACAGTCCAGATACTTAAAGAAACCACACCAGAAAGTCTCCTTAGCAGAGAAGTTGCCATCTGCTCTGTCGCTTTCATCTCCTTAACAGGATCACGAAACAGGGGGCAGATGTGTCCCTTAGGGGAATTCTCAGGCACCACGCTTTTTCATTTTATAGGAGCCTAGTACTCACAGTGCCATGCTTTCCTTCAAGCATATGAGTATGTTGCCACAGGTCATCTAACACCACTGCAACCACTCCTGCGCAGCACACGAACACAAGCACTTCAGGTCGTTGTAACTGTACCTGTGGTTGTCAATGCACACACTGCTTCTATAACTTCACTTTCAAAGCTGCCCTAAGAGCTGGTTTTTAAATTTAAGCTAATCATCAGGTTAAGTTCACATGGTATTCAACTACTCATGTTTCCTCATTCACTATTCCAAATCTGTGTACATAAAAAAACTTGGATTAACAAATGAAATATAAGAACTTTCTTATAATGTAAGTTCTGCACCTATTAGGAACAGACTACATACATTGCTGACCTAGATTTTTCACTAAGTCTTTAAGCTGATTTCAGGAATAACACAAAAAGGCTGAAGACCTAACAACAACTTAATTTAGGGAGCCCTGCTATGTTGCATTTTGGACAATACAGGTTAAAGAATAAAACATCAGGAACGGGACCACTTAATACTGCATCCCATCATGCCCAATCCCAGAGCAACCAACAGTTTAAAAGTTTTAAAATATTAATAACAACAATCTTAAGTCATCATTGATTTGAACTTCCCCAAAGGCAGACAGAACAGTTTACTTTGGGGCTAATTACAAACAGACATGAGATGTCCCCCTCTATTTATTGTGCAACAGACAAGCGCATACAGAATATTTTTTTTTTTTTTTTCTTTTGCTAAGGGATGTGGCATCATCTCCCAGAACACTGGTACTTGCATCACATCTCAATACATGCAGCTACAGAGACAGGAGCAAGGGCTATTGCTAATTTTACAAAAAAAAATGGTAAGGTTGATTATTCTCTACCCTTCAAAGATGGAAAGCCAGTGTTTGTGAGTGGAGAAAAAAAACAATGCTATTAGGTTTCACTGCTACCTGGCTCTGAAATGGTAACATTCTTGCTTTTCTGCAGATGCGCATACCTTTAAGTTACAGATGCTAATGATATTGAAGCAGTTTGAAGGACATAATACTGAAAAATGAGGTAGTTAGGCATGCGAGTTTTGCGGTTTTGTGTTGGGTTTTTTTTTGTTTTGTGTTGTTTTTTGTTGTTTGTTCTCCCCCCGCCCCCCCCCCCAATCACATATTATTAGAGGCGAGACTCTAGGAATGTTTCACAGCAAATATTTGTTAGAAACAAAAAAAACCCACAAACAACACACAGTTATTGATGTTTTAGATTTTAAGTCACCTTTAGGAAGGGAGGGTTATTCAGACAAATCAGGGGAAAAAAAGAAATCTCAAGATAAGTCATTTCATCTTTTACACTTTCCAATTATAGGAAGCAATGAGCCTTAATACTATGTGGAGAGAAACACAGATTCCTGGAAGGCATGCTGTGCCGAATCAGTCAGCAGACAATACCCCACCATGTTTTCTGTCCTTTCTCACAGATAGCTACTGTACTGGGTTCAAACTCAATTAACAAAAAGGAACTTTTTCAACATTGCTCAACTTTCTGCATTAATATGTGCTTAGTTATCATAGAAGATTCCCTCACATCTGTCTCAATATTTAGCTAGTCAGTCTAATGCATCTGGACATTTTTTTAATTTGTTGGGGGCTTTTTGCTTGTTTTTAGAGCAAGCTATCATACATGCTCTCCACCTTCCCACTCCCATCCTTTCTTCCTTGTCTTATACCTTGCTCTGAATCACCCACTGTGCACCATGGTTCCACAAAGGCCAGAGACATGCCCTCGGTGCCTTTAAACTGGCTATCTTCAATGTATTCAGCTGAATGGCTTGCTTTGCCTGTCGCTCTTCTCCCTCCACCTCCCCCACAACCCCATTATATGTTCATGCGGAAAAAGTGAGTAATTGCTCTCAGGCCCCCATATATGCCACTGATGTATGCACAGGCCTTAATCTAAGAGGAAAAAAATCCTATGGAAATCTGATCTCGACATCATATGTCTTCTGAGGCAGTGAAAAGACGACAGACAGCTTTTGAGCTATGAAAGTGGTTGTTCCTACCCGACTTTAACTATGAGCCATTACATTCAAGGTTCTGCTGTTATACAAGCAAAAATCCATAGGAGGGAACACCAGTTTGGAGCTCTGTGACCATCAAAGCAAGGCAACCACTAATGGCTTCTGCCTATTCTCACTTTACTACAAGAGGAAAAAATGCTCTACCATTCTTTGGTTTGAAAGGTGGGGGGAGAAGAGAAATTAAGTTCAGTTAAGGTTAGTCTACATGAAGATCAAAATATTTTGCCTGTAGAATTTTGTCACACCAAAAGAGATTATTTATTCCTAGAAAACCTGTTCCTAAAGAGGACTGGGTGATTTCTTCCATATACTTTCATCTCTAAAGATTAGGACCAGGCAACAGAGCATCTGAAGAATCACAAGCAAACCCATCAGCTTTAGAAAACATAAGCATAAATTACTATAGAAAGATTTTTGCATGATCAGAGTTCAAACTATTTCAGTTACAGTTCTATCATGAAAATATCCACTTCGATTGTATGAACATTTGACAAATTCTTACTTAACATATGCAGTAATATATGGGAAAAATATGCTAACAACAGAAATGCTATGAGATTAAAGGAATAGTAGGCATTAGTTCAAAAGACAACTCAGGAGTTTGTTACTTTGGGGTAGAAATAATATTCAAACCAAAGGCATTAAAATTACTAGACCCATTTTCAAGTGGTATACACACAAAATTTAGAAGCCTGTGCATCTTAGGCATGCAGCAGTTAGTACCATGAGAAGCACTTAAAGCTACTTTTGGCCAGATTCTGTATTTGCACAAAGTCTGTATAGGTACATGGATAATTGTTTACTCCAGGTGAAGATGTGATCTTCCTATATAGCATTCACACTTTTTTGCCACATTTTAACAAACAGCGCCCACATGGTAACAGCACAGCAATATGGAAATGGCCAGTGTCAGGAAAACGCTCCATTTGAGGCATAATAAATTGCATAAAATAAAATACAGGAAAATATTTGACAGATGGCATCTTCAAAACACTTCCTTCAGGAAGGCTGCAAACTGTAATATGGAGGGTTTTCTTTTGCTCTTTAGGAGAATGCTTTCTCATTTCCTATCAAGGTGAGCTAAGATGCCTCCTGATACCAAAAGGGCTGTTACCCCTGCAGATCAAGTTCTTGGGCAGGGGGAAAGATACAGACATATGTTGACAAAACAGTGCAGAGCACGTACTGGGAAAAATGGTAGTTCTTTGGAACATAAAAATCACTTTCACCAGCATTAAATAGATCAGAACTCTCTAAGTCAACTCATTTTCCTAGCTTCATACGAGTGCAACACAATAAAACTTCTCATTTCAGAAAGTGGGTTTCTCAAAACAGGTAAGAAAAGCCTAGGCCCAATTCTTTTTACGATTAGTTAATGAAAAAATTTTTGATTAATACAAGAATTAACAGCAGTACAAAACTAGTAATCACTCACTCACCTTGCTAGATAAGATCCTTGGTCTCACAAGAGTCTCTTAAACGAGTAGAATAGCAAAACTGGATTATTAAAGCTATCCTGTGGAGAAACGGAAAATGCCACCAGTATTCCACTACATATATAGTGGAAAGTAAAGCAGCACTGAGGAAGAAATTGATGGGAAAACACATGGGCCTGAATTTGACAGTGACTGTCCCTAAAAAGCTCTCTCAAGCTCAGCTTTACTAGACGGTGTCTCAGCATCAGTTCACAAGTGGCTGATGCCCACTTATCTCTCGAGATGTTGTAAAAAACAATGCAAAAGCTACAGTGTCCATCTTATCAAGACATGAAAAGTCAAGGCAAGAATTCTTCAAGCTCTCAATCTGCATGATTAATGTCTATCACTGTTTCTTATCTCGCTCACCTGCTTGGTTTTGCCTCTTTCTTCAGATGGCAACTGTGTACGAATGGTACAGCTGGGAGTCATAGATCAGCTTCTAGATCTTTTGGAGAAGCATGTAGAGAGTGGGGACATCTCTGTTCAACATGCTGCACTCAGCGCACTTCGAAACCTTGCTATACCAGGTACAGAGTTTGAAGACAACTGACTTACTGTAATTCTTTGTAAAGACAGGTCATGTAATGGAGATGTGTGCAGCTCTGTCCAAGTCACCAACTCCAGTTCTTTGTATTTTGAGGGGCAACTGACCATTTTTCCCCCTGTAGAGACATATATATTTGAATAATTCATCAGGACTTCTCATCTACATAAAAGGTATAAATATAATAAAGTGTGATCTCATTGGCCGCTGATGAAATGTTGTCATATTAACAGTATACAGCAGTTCAAGACAAAAATTCAGAATAAGGTTTATAGTTTAAACTACAGTGTATGGGGTGGAGCTATCACATCACAACTGGAAGGGATTTCCTCAACCTGCTCCTCTCCTATAAAGCCAATATTCATTGATTATTTGGCTTTTGTAACACGCTTAAAAACTACAGTACTTAAAAGGGGGCATGTAAGAAAGATGGGGACAGACTTTTTAGCAGGATCTGTTGTGACAGGACAAGGGGTAATGGTTTTAAACTGAAAGAGGTAGATTTAGACTACATAAGGAAGAAATTTTTTATGATGAGGGTGGTGAGACACTGGCACAGGTTGCCCAGAGAGGTGGTAGACACCCCATCCCTGGAAACATTCAAGAATACCAGGTTGGATGGAGCTCTGAGCAACCTGACCTAGTTGAAGATGTCCCTGTTCATTGCAAGGGGGCTGGACTGGATGAGCTTTAAAAGGTTCCTTCCAATCCAAACTATTCTACGATTTTACTCTTGTGATATTTTGTTAATACAGGTCAGAAAGTTATGCTGCTTCTTATTGCAAATTTACTGCTTCCATGTAAAGGCCAGACACGTTTTGCTAGAGACTTAACGGTACGTTACCCTGCAACGCAGTCCTTACACAGCTCTACAGTACCCTAGAGAAGAGCGTGACAGCAAAATTATTTTGTGAAAACAAAAACTTGAATTTGTGTGCTATAATCATTGCTTTGAACAGTGAGAGCCCCAGAATGTACTAGTTGCTACTTAGCCTCCGCTACTTCCTTTTAAAGCCTGTTACACTCATTTCTTCTTGCAGGTAGCTCTCCTCAGAACTTCACTTATTGCTTTCAACTGGTTTTTTATATGCTTTCAAGTAATTTATTTAGTTTGGCTTACAGGATCATCACATCCTTTGGATCACAATAGCCAGTCACATCTTTCTACTCAGTATTTTCATAAACGTTCACACCATAAGCCCCTCACTGCTTCTATGTGTATTTTATTTTTCTGTGAAGAGATGTTCTACCACCATCCACATCAGCACACAGAGGCCTGTGCAAATTGCTTTTTGGTGCTAAGAGTATACAGCTTCTTGACCATGCATGCTAGCTACCTTACATCAATTACAACCTAACATAGAGCTGTTAGAAGATAATCACAGAATCATGAAAAATCACAGAAAGCCATCCAGCTGAAACTTGGAGAGTAGTTTTGTAGGCAAAATGTGACTAATTTTATTAGAATGAAAAGAAGGATTTTTTTTTCTATAAGCCTAGGCATGGGCTCCCACTTAGTTCTCATTGACTTCCCTCCTGTAATGTGTACAATAGGATTCAATGATTACAAGGAGCAAAGAAACCTATTAATCTCATTTGAAAGATAATAATTTTGATGTAGTTTCCCTTGAAAACAAGCAGAGATGATCACATTCTAACTCAAAACAGAACGCATTCCTCAACAAATACTAAGGTCTGCTTTTTGTAGTGCCAAGCCCAAGCATTCCTTGGGAACTCCTTAACAAAGCAATGAATGCAGATGATCTGCAAAGATGATAGGTCCCAGAACTCCAGAAAAATGTGGTTGCGGCCTACAACTTCATCCCTCTATCATTGCCTGTTACAGAGTTACCAGTACATCTTCATGTTCTTTGCAGCTGTACTTGCAAAGGCTAAGCTCTGAATTATAAAATATCAATGTATCAATATGGAGTCTATTTTGGTTATTTGTTCTGTTCAAGTGTGTTACAAACTATTTTAGATCTTTCTAAGTATGTAGGCAATGTAGGCACTTAAAATGCTATTTCTGCACCACACTTTTGCTCATCAATTGATAAAAATTTCATAACAGGGAAGCTGTAAGACATTCCTTCATGATAATACATTGCTCTATAGATACAGAAATTCTATCACTTTCAACAATACAGTCTGCTACCTGGAAAAAAAACCGAACACCAAACAAAAAAAAAGACTGAGTGCAAATCCAAATAAATCATAAAATTAAATTAATATGGGCTAATACTTACAAAGGTACACAGGGGAAGTCTTCAATTCAAGAGCAATCTTAAAAGAGAATAGGTGCTTATAAAAGAATTGAAAAAAGTCGTTATGCTGCTCTAAGTGAAT
This sequence comes from Falco cherrug, assembly GCF_023634085.1. Taxonomy (NCBI): domain Eukaryota; kingdom Metazoa; phylum Chordata; class Aves; order Falconiformes; family Falconidae; genus Falco; species Falco cherrug. The sequence goes on from NC_073705.1 coordinate 46,388,187, forward strand.
GGAACCAGTCAAGGACATTAAGAGCAATTTACTTAACAGTGTCTACTTCCCAATTTGCCCCATAGGAGGAAGAGATAGAACAGTTATCTCCCTAATTTCACTGCCATGCCACCACCCCACCCCCTCAAAAAAAAAACCAACAAACCAAAACCTAAACAACAGGACATGAAGAAGATGGGAGGAAAATTCCTCTGGAGGAAGCGGCTTTCGGTAGCCCAGTTAAGAAGCATTAGGATTCTTTCCAGACAAGCTTCTGATTATCACCAGGGATTACTGCATTAACAACTGGAGGAAAGATGCAAGAATTAGGAGAGGGAAGTACAGAAACAAAGGCGTGAACAACAGGGGATCAGTAAGCTCAAATATGAAACCAAAATTCATTCTCAGGAAATGGTTACGTAAATGACTTCTGCCACCTAGTTCAGTTAAAATGAGCAAGCACAGGAAAGCCTTGCTCATGTGAGTGGGTGAGTAGATGGATAATCTATTACAACTAGAAAAACAAAGAGAAACAATGCTGTGCTTATCCTCTTAAGTACTTCGTTCAGGGCATAGCTGAGATCAAAAGTAACCAGAGTATAGTAACAGCAATTCCTAGGAAGTTTTTAGCTCAGAAGGAGCCTAAACAGTTTGGTAGTCCTAACTTCATTTCCAATTTCTCTAACATGTTAGACCTTTTGCTAAGAGCATAACAGAGCATAAAATTCTGAACAACAGTTATGTCCTATCTACATTTTTCACATGTGTAGTCACTGAGCTTCACATTCACATTCTTTTTTCCATTTTCTAGTTGTTAACAAGGTTCAAGTGCTAGAGGAAGGTGTGGCAGAACGGATTCAGGTACTTCTAAGATCAGAGGTGCCTCCTGTGCAGCTTAAACTTCTTGGGACACTACGGATGTTAGCAGATGGTCAAGGTAAGGAATTGCCAATGTTTCATGATGTCAACTACATGCTCCCCTCCTCCTGCAATACAACGGATGTGAAGGAGATTACAGGCTAAGTGTCCCGCTAACCTAATTCCATTCAGCCTGGAGAGGTTCCAACAGAGATGATTGCTAGGGGCTGCAAGCCTTCCATACTGACCCAGGCACCCTCACAGACAGATGAGAAACAAACTAAATGGAAGAGTCTGCAGTAGCCAGTGAAAAACGGCAAAGGCCTAAACCAAAAGTGTTTTCTACCAGAGATACACCAGCAAGGCATGAGTTTGATGGAAAAAGAGTCAGGCTGAGGCTTTGCAGTGCCAAGTCACAGGAAAGCAAATCAACAGGAAAAAAAAAAAAAAAAAAAAGGAGAATATGAAACAATCACAGGGAGCTGGGATGGAGAGAGGCAGGAGAAAATCCACTGTTTTGCTTCTGAGCAAAAGAATTTGTGCACTTCAACGGGCAAAGGACTTTCAGATTATGCACACAGTTCATTCAAATCTGGTGTTTTGTAAATTAAAAGGTCCTCCTGTTCCTGTTAAGAATAACTAATTAGATTTTATCTCAAAGAGCTCTATTGCTGGTAGACATCAGGAAGTCCCTATGAGACTGCTTCAGGGTGCTTTCGCTGAACAAGCCTCAGGCTGAGGTTCCACTCACCACCCTCTTACAAGTTCCAGCTTACTGTATTTAACTGGATTACCGTAATCTCCTCAGACTAACATGTAACATCTATGTAACATCTGACCCAGAAACAAAAGGAGGTAATATGCAGGTGGTTCTGCGACAACAAGTAACTCAACTCAAAACAAAGATGTTCAACTAGGCTACAAACAGGACCAGGGTGATGCCCCTATCAGCTAAAACTATCCCTTCCGTTCCATGTGTTAATGGTGGTTCTTCCTCAAGTCTTTGCTTCAGCAAAGCTCTGAGACACAAAACTTCCCAGTATCTTAAAACCACGCAGACTTTCCCCCCACATTTTTCCCTTTCTGAATTTGCTTCCAAAAGCAGGGATCTCCCCGGTTACTTTCTTTCAGGCCTGGAACTATTTAAAGAGATTGGAAAAGCAGAAAGATTGGGAAAAGCTCACAGACCCTTTATAGCCTTTCTCAGGGAATGTACACTTCCCATGAAGGCCTCTACCACACCTTTCCTCCTTTGGAGCACCCAATGCACATTTCATGCTCATCTGCTCTGGTCCTCCAGCACCAAGAGGTAGGGGGCGGACATGGGACAGGACTCAATATGACCAAAATTAAGTCAACAAGAAAACCCCTTAATTACAAATAACTACATGAGACCCCTAAATTTGAATTAATTCTTGCAGCCACAGTGTAATTTTGCAAACAGGGTATTTCTACACCCAAAGTTAGCACCTGTCTGGTGACTACTCTTGCCTCTCAGTTGCTACATCTGTTGCCTAACTGGAAGTGCTGTGCATTTATATCCTCAGTTCACGATCAAACGGAACACATGGAACCAGCACTTTGGCAGTTTACAAAACCAGCTCTTTTGTGCTCAAAGCCAAATGGGCGAACACTCAGTTCCTACAAAAAGGCACATTAAGTTTGCACATTACTACTTTCTTATCTTTCTCCTAGTACTCCTCACTTAGAAGAATATTCCAGTTGAATCAAGATGTAGAATTTCAGTCTTAAGTACTGAACAGAATCAACTAACTGAAATCACTGAAGCAGCGTCTACCAGGATTTTCTCCGGACTGAACCCTTGCTTAACATATTTGGTTAAAATAGAGTATGTCAGCCTTCAGCACCCTTAACTGCATTTTTCTTTGGCTTAGGAAATCACTTTCCAACAGTTAGTCACTTTTGATCCACAGCACTTTAAAGATGCATTATTAAACTGCAATAAGATTCACACAGAACCATGTGTGAGACTGATGCAATATTTAAAGAGCATGACTTAAATCCCTTCTGCTGTTGAACTTTTAAGATTTTGGGGAGTAGTCTCCCTTAACAGCAACAAGATTTAAACCATAGCATATCACTAGAGTTCCACTTCTTAGAAAAAGTTCAATCTAGTGAGGGTTTTTCCAGATGTCAGCCACAGATTAATACTTCTAGCAAGTTTTAAGATTGCATTCCCTTGTGTTTCAGGAGTCCTAATTATAAGGCTCCTCCAAACACTGGGAAATGTTGATGATGCCCAATACACAGTTCACCACACATTCTTGAGACATGCAATTACAGACATGCTGCAATTCTGTACCAAGACTTAGCTTCCCACCTGCTACCAACAGTAATTATTACCACTACCAAGTGCACTCAACCAGAACAGGCTCCGAGGAGCCCATGATTACATTTGTGCAGGGCTCAAAGAGCAAATGCAAGAAACCAAACAGGAAAGGGACACTCGTCATGAAGACTTCAGTATAGCAACAGAATATCTGCTTTCAAAGATATGAAGCTGTTCATTTCAAGCCCTGCTCCAGCAGCCCCTTAGATAGGGCAGCTCTTGGAGGTAAAGAGCAAAGTAAGGTCTTCTGATAGACCTAACACAACTAGCATTCCTCAGGTAAAGATCTCTAAGATCCTTTAAAAGCCCAACACTTTAGTTACAGCTTTTAAAGCATACCGAGTTCTATACTCACAATTCTTTGACAGAAACATTGCAAGGTCTAATTTTGAATGTCTCCTGATGATGCTTTTCTCCTCAGCCGACGCAGCTGAAATCTTGGGCCAAGACCCCATGCTGCTCAACAGACTTGTGCAGTGGTGCGATGCCAACGACCACACCGGCATTCATGGAGAAGCAAATCGGCTGCTAGCATCCATCATGCATCACAACAGATCCCAAGTATGACTACTATTGGTCTGATATGTTTCTACTTTCTATCTTTCTCAAATCTTTTTAAAGCTTGTTGATACAGCTAGGTGTGCAGTGTTAAACAGCACACACAGCTTTATTGTTAAAAACATGAAAGTTCACAGTAAAACCTCCCCTAGTCTGCCTCAATACCAAGACAAAACACGTATTTTTCTTATAGATATGCACATTCATAATTGTAAGTATTGATATTCCAAAACAGACCACCTCTAAGCAGACATGAATGATCAACGCCAAAAGCAATGTTATCTCTAGTCTCCAAATATCATCAATTTGCATTGCACCAGGCAAATAATTTTCCATCTCTTCAAAGGCTGAAGAGTATAATCTCATTTCTCTCTTCATTCTATTTTATTTGTAAAGATTTCCGTCTGTGATATTTTACCTTTGCTTTAACAGGAAGTGGTCAGAGCCATCCAGGAGGCGCAAGGAGTGAAGCATCTGGTTTCCATGACAACAAGTAAACACGCTGCCATGCAGAATGAGGCTCTGAATGCCTTGGCAATAGCATCTGCAATCGATTTAGGTATTTTTTTTCTGCTAAAAGTATTAGAGCTATGCAAGATCTTCAGTTACAAAGAAACTCTGTCATGCTGTTAATTCTACATAACATGGAAGATAAAGCGTATTTCTTGTCTAGATTTAGCTCTTCAGCATGAAATAAAGGTCAGCCATCCAGAAGATCACAAAAGCAACAGGCTTCAAGAATTGCCTGAAGATTTAGGGTAGAGTCAAATGATCAAGCTGTCTGGACAGGGACAACCTTAAGTTGCATGGTACGATGCTAGAAACCTACACACACAAAGCGCAGAAGTAAAGATGAAAGACTAGAGAAAGAGATGAAAAAGTCTAAATGAACACAAAATTAAGGATAAACTCTGGACTTGAATAGTCAGTGAAGCCTAAAAGTGGAGGAAATAATCTTCAGAAGACAGATAATTGAATGCAAGAGACAAAGCAGAAACACAGATAAAAGGGCCTTATAAGAAGCTGCAAATGAAAAAAGTGAAAAACTGAAGGTTCTAGCTACTTTTACTGGGCTTATTTTCAGAGATTGAGTATAATTTTTTCCCAGTTTTTTTTTTTTTTCCCATGTATGACTGATCACGTTTGAAAATGGGTCTCAATTTATTACAATAAAGATTTTCACCACAAATCTACATACATCAAGAGATAAATTGAAAAGAACTATCAACTTGCAATTTCTTGTACCAACAAAGCAAGACAGTAAAGCACCCATTTCACTGCTTGGTCCACCAATAAAGCTCTCAAACTCAGTTGGGTAACTAATGTGAACCAACTCTTCCAGCACTGATCATCACAAAGTTTTATCTATGATGAGGTTATTTTATACAGTCTATAGTATACATGTTCTGTCTTCCAGAATGAGGCCAGCAAAGAAACACTACAGAAAATACAGTAATTCTCCAGTACAGAAAACAGATGCACAAGACATCAGCGTAAAGCCAATTTGAAATAAGGCCAGTCAGGGATTTTATTTAAAAAAAAGCAAGCATGTTCACTTTCTAGCTTCTTCTCAGGTAACAGCTCATGTATTTGTTTACTTATTTTTCAGAAACCCTTGAAGAATCTTTTAAAGAATCACAGTTAGTTCAAAGCTTACACAAACTTCTACAAGATGATAATACAAGTCCTGAGGTGAAATATAATTCAATGGGTCTTTTGTGCAGTCTTCTTAATTCAGGTAACATAATTTTAAGTTGTCTGTGATGAAAAGATGGGAGTTTGTGGCAAAGACAAGTGTTTTCTGTTACCAAAATGTGCTGCTTGTGATGTTACAGTCAGTGAGTAGTAAAAGATATTCAAGAGGTTCATTCTTTATTGATCACCAACAATCCCAGTCAAGTAGCTTCTTTGTTTTTGGAAAGTTGATTAAACCATCAGCTGAATAAAAAAAGAAAGGCTTTATTCCAGTGAGTCAGTGGCATAATCAAGTCATGAAACAGCAGAATTAGAGCCTTGGAATAAAGGCATCTTTGTCCAAATTCACCATGCACAAGTGTCTGGCAGTCCCAGGTCCTGTATGTACCCCAGTATTTTTGTGTTCAAAGAAATAAAGAGTCTGTGTTATCTTCCACAGGCAGGCATGCATTTGTTCTCCCTATGCTGTAAGTAAACTAGAAGCCGAGCTAAAACAGCGGGTTTAGCAATGCTGTCTTTGCACAGCAACTTTTAGTAAAACGTATGAAGGATATGCTTTCAGATTCTCACTCCATGGTTAGGGCAGACTTAAAATGCTTCAAGCAAGATCAGACTCATCCTGGATATGTGGCACTAACTGAAAAAAACACCCTGAAACCAGGAGTCCAAAGACCTCATGCCATTTTCTCACATCTTAATATATATATCATATAAGTTGAAAATAATGATTGTGCTCAAGCAAGGATCTGCCACACAGGGAGCTGCTTTTCAAATCCTGGAGCTACCTTATATTGGCAGACAAGCTGGATTTTGTAGTACTCTATTTTTTCCCTGTAGCCATTCAGATATTGGAATAGGAATAAGCATTTGCATCCTTCAGTGCTACCACAGAGTATTGACACAATTAATGTGATTTAAGACTTCTTCCAGAGGTCCATATACATAGTACTTTATAGACTAACATTAGGAGTTGTGTCTTATTAATATGAAAGGCTAACAGAAAGCCTACAGGCAAAAGAATGCTGGAACTTGTCCTATATTATATTTTCACCAAAGTACTTTTCCTCTGTTCAGTCACTTCTTGGAAGTCAAACAGGAGAAAACAACATCTTAACTGGTTCAAGACTTTCAATGGCTGAAAGGGTATCTATTGAGAGAAATTTGTTTAAATTAAAGCAGTTCATTTTAAACAGCAAGCACTCCAAACTTATCTTACAGCAGTTATTGGGAGTCACTATGCCATGGCACATCACTAAAAGTCACCATTTCATCTCCAATTCAGGTGATCTGAGACAAGAAATAGAAGAGGACAAGATTAAAGAAACCCTCGAACAACTCTGCAGTCACAGCAATGCAAATGTAGTCAAGGAAGCTGTCACAACATTACAGGTTTTGAGAGGAGAGACACCCCACTAGCCTCCCTTCTTCCTCATTGCAACCCTGCACTGCTGCTGCTGCAAATGCAATAAAATGCCAGCTTAGTCAACCCTACCTTGCATTTGTCATGCTGCCACATAACCAACACTACCAAGCCCAGGTACAGTTCCTGCTTTTAAAGCTACACATACAAAAAAAAAAAAAAGAAAAAGTCATTTGCTCATCTATTTGGCCTACAGATGCTTGTATCACTGCTGCTCTTCACTGAGCTACTAACACGTGGCAGTAGGAATGAGGGCTGTCAAGCAAGTGGTCTTAAACATCACATGAGAAGCATCAGGCAATTACCACTCGTGTAAATACATTTTATACATTATATTATGCAACCTGAAACAATGGGGTTTTAGATTAGTGAGAGCTGTAGCTTAAACAATGCAAAGGGCTAATTGCCACCAATCCAATCTCTGCACACTGCCACAAAACTAAATGTAAACCAATTCCCCCTTCAACTGCCAATTTTAAAACTCACGTCCAAGTTTTTACCCACTAGTGTCACAAGCTATATTCCTAAATATCTGAGGTCACAGTCTTGTTCTTTTCAAAGTTGCAGCTATTGTAATGCTGAATGACACTCAGTAGAAGCAAAGTTTACAAGAAACTGCAGTCAACCTCCATACAGTGCTTGGACAAGATAGAAATTAACGACAGTTACAAATTACAAAGCGGACATGTGAAGATTTGGAGGCAGCTGGCATTTCATTAAGTTATCTCCAGTAAGAAAACCTAGGTTTAACTTTAAAAATTAAAAAACTGTAGTATGAAAAATGCCTCTGAACATTTCTACACAAACTTTTCTTATTTAAAAATGGTCACTTGACAAAAAAGCTAACGGGATCTATTGCACAACGTGTTCTTATGGGAACTTCCTGAAGCCATTGCAAGCATGTTGCAGAGTCCCACTGCCAAGAGGTAGGAGATCAAAGTAAAAATGTAGTGGTAGATGCTGAAGAGCTAAGTAACAATTACTCTTTTGAGCCAGCAGTAAAAGTTATTGAGAAAACAACAACAGAGAGTATTGACCTTCAAAAATTATTACAAAGCAGGGAATATTTAAAAGTCAACAAGGCCTCCTGTACTCGAACAATTTGAGTTTAACTGGCTTATGCCTGCAAAAGTGCAAAAGCTTTCCCACTTGCAAAATTTGTTAACACCATTTAGCTCACCACATTTGCCACCAAATATCACCTTGAGGAGTACTCTTGAGAAAGAGGAATTTCATAAAACCACCCAAGCAAGCTTTGACCACATTGTAGGAGAAGAAAAAAAAAAAAACCAACACACACACACACACAACAAAAAAACCTGAGATGAACCACACGCAATCTTCTCTAGTTTAAAGCACACAGTGATAGGGGTGTCAAAATCAGCACAGCTTCCAACAATCTCAACTTCAAAATGAGATCTGGGGTTGTGCCTAAACAGGCATTAGTATGAGACAGACCAGGATCTATTACAAGTTCTATAGATACACACCAAATAGCCACATTCAAGCGAAGTCATTGTTAGCAGAAATGATCCAGTCTTAATATTCTAGAGTATCCAATTCTGGATATTGCATTATTCAAATACAGTAATTATCTATTGGTTAAATGTCTCTCTGACCTTATCAAAACTAAAATCAGGTTTTAATGCATTGAAGAAATGTTAAAATGGCCAAAGAAGCAGACACAAGCCTATTTCTGCAAGCCTCATCTTCTAATCTGGAAGTTCCCTTCTGCACTCTTAAAGAGCAATTTCAGGAACATTGCTCAGAAATGACAAAGCATAGACTGCGCAAATCACAAGAGCAATAACTGTGGATAATAGCAGTCAAAGTGCAAACAGCAGTGCTAACTTTTTAGGTGTCTACATATTTAATAACTTCTGTACACCATTCTGCAACTCCTCACTTGTTTGGCTTTCCATTAACAATGGAAAGAAAAGCACCAGTGTTACCCTATTATTCAGCAGCCCAGACTGGAAAAAAAAATAATCAAGAATTAGTTTTGGCAAAACATACACATGAGCACCGGCAGATCTTTACCATTTCTGTAGTTATCCACAAACTGCAGTCTCAGTAGCCAGCCTAAACTGTACAGAAGGAAATACTAATGACTAGAAGCAAGAAATCTTAGAAATCAAACTCCAGGCATACAAAACATTAAATTTTATTTAATCAATCAAACTTAAGGCTTGAGAAAAAAAAAAAAATACTGAAAGTCACTCAAAAAAGCCATCTCAGAAGAGGAGACAGAGCTTCCCCTTCCACTGGCTACACAATGTTCAAGCTGCATGATAACCCACAGGCATTAGGGGGAAGGAAGAGGAACGGGTGCAATGGGGAGACAAAAAACAAGGCAATTCTACACATAAGCCAACTGCCACATCAACCTGAATGGACCAGAGGTACAAGTCTATCCACATGGCACTGTATGAGGGTCACCAAAACTAAAGGCCCCTTTGGAGGAAGTATTCAGGTCTTCAGGAGGCAACCAAAGCTCCTTTGGTCATGGCAATTTTTTCAGTGCTTATATTCATCGTCCTCCCTCATCTTCACATACAGGGAAACTGTGTCCAAATGCAGGTATATTAACAGAAACAAAAGGGCAGTTGCACTGTCAAACATACTGACAAATAAATACATTGTTTCACAGAAATAAATTGTGCTCATTTCTGAGAAATAAAAGTGATCACACTGAAAAGTTTCCTTCTCTCAGTCTAGTTATTCATGTCTGATCTCATCTTTGACATCATTAAAAACCCTGTTTCCATTGTAGTGTTTGTGGAGTTGTTCCAAATGCAACCACTGAAATCTAGACATCAACAATTTTTCAAACCTCTCTGGGCGAGATCATTGAATTGCTTCTCCTTCGAGGTTTTAGAGGCAAGCTCACACCCAACTGCTTCTGCTGACAAGACTTTTAAACCATAGCCTAGATCTTTAGCCATGAAGTCATTGCAGGTCCACAGAGAAGGTGCTAAATACAACTAACAAGAACGTGGTAAGAAAGTATTCCCATTCCAAGTCTGAAATTATACCAGCCATGTGTGCCACCAGTTGGGGTGCACTTCAAGACATCTAAGAGTAAACCAGTATAGAGCCCTAGGGTTTTAAAAGTGATACTGAATAAGCACAGAGCAGTTCATCCACAGTGGGGTTAAAAAAAAAAAACCAAAAACAAAACCAAAAAACAAATCACCCCATGAATTTAAAGATCCTCAAATAGGCTGAAGTTGCTCTCTTGAATTCAGTTCCAAATAACTGCAGCATTGATACAAAGCTGGTGTCAACAGTGGCCAAAGCCAGTACAAACAAGCTGTGGAAAGACAACACTTCAATTAAATTCTGTTTTGCATACAAACAGTACTTCAAGAAGAAACCAAGTATTCATTTGTCTTCAGGCAACTTGGCAAGACTTGCAGACACTGGAATCCTGATCCATGACACTGGCTCAGCAGCAGCTCATTTCAGTGTACAAACTCCACAGGTATCTTTGACACCATGATGATTCTCACCAACTGCTGAAATTACTTCCCAGTATTAGGAGCTTTCTGTGTCAGAAAGTGGCAAAGGGAAAAGAACTCCCTAGATGCAATTGTCAATGCAATGTTTTACAAATAAAAAGTTACAAAAACTTCCTTCCCCTATTTTACATACATCAGATTATTACACAAAACCATTACACTTTAGTTGGTTGATGAGGTGTTGTAAAGTTTCAAGCACCAAAATTTAGAGCAAAGGTTGCTGGACACTTCTTCACTGCTTAAAAAGTAGCAGTAACAGCAGGAAATTTTTGGCTGCTCCTAATGCATTAGATTCAACAAATAAGTAATAAAAACCTCAAATTCAAGACTCTACAGAAGAAATGTCACTTGATCTCCCCTCAGTGATTTACTGCTATTGTTTCCTTGTTGTATATCCAAGCTAAAACAAAAGAAAAAATAATCACAGTGCACTTCCAGCGATTTTACTTTCAGGTTTTCAAATGAGTAACAGCAGACTGCTCTCTCTCTACTGTAAGGAAATCAGCCATCCTTAGAGAAGCTTCCTTTTCCTTCCTGTTGTGCCTCAATCACTGGCCAGAAAAAGGACTATGAAAGCTGAATTAAAGTACACATGAGACGTACAGCATTGTCTGTGAAGTGCTGCTCAGATTAAAAGCCAGAAGGATGTCTCGACAACCAATACAGACAAAAAGATTCTTACTGTTGATTTGCTTTTGCCAGTGAAACATTCATTAATACATGCATAATAGAAAAAAGGACAGTAGAGAGATATTTAGAAGTTTAGCTTCCCAAGAAAGCCATATATTTTGGAAATAGAAGTATTAAATCCTTCAGGCAGACTACATGTAGTAAAATATCATAGTAAAAATATATACTTTTCTAAAATTTACACTATGTTAGGCACTGTAAATTAACCTGCTCTCCCTGAAGAAAGTGGTGTCACTGGAAGCAGCAAACAATGTTAGTTGTATGCCCCACAGTAAAACTGACAGCTACAACTACTTCCAAGAACTCTGCGCTTTTATTACTTCTACCTTATAGCTAAACATACTATGCCAAAGCCTTTTAAAGTAGTCTGGAACTCTTACTGAACTACATACAGATCCATCTACTGAATCCCCAAGAAGGGAGGGCAGGAAGAAAGAGAGTTTAGATTTCTTCCAATAAAAAATAAAAAAAATATTAAAAAAAAATAATCACTTCAGCAGGAGTAGTTCAGTTTGGTGCAGAAGATTACTGTGAAGAAGTCATTCTGGTTCACCACATTGTGACGGGCATTTGAACCAGGTATCTGAATGCAAGCAGAACTGATGATTCAATAGCTTTACAGAAGATTTAAACATTCAGCAACTACTAATCTTTCACTAAATGTGTATTTCCTCATCAAATGGCGATTTCAATAGGGATCAATGACTAATTTAAATGTTTTTCATCAATCCTGATATTAGCAGTTAGGACTTGTGAAGATCAATACAGCAGTTGAGAGAAACCAGAGGAAAAGCAAAACCGTCAACAGCTAGCACAGCATGCTTGCTACCAACTGAAACAAGCTGCATTTTGAAATTTCTGCAGACAGCACTTGTAAAAGGTATTTCTGATCAATAAAAAGCTAAGTATCGTTAAAGAGTTTTTTCTTCTATAAATAAAGAATATTTACATTTTTTTGACATGAAACAGCATCAGAGATTTACACCCCCTTGCCTTAAATGGAGATTTCTAACACACAGCGCTACAGATAGTCAAGATTTTTCCCCTCTTGAGAAAAGGCTTCCATTTTCAAACAGCATTGTTTACTCAAGTTCTGATGCTGAGCACAAGTTCCTGCTCCCAAGACATCACATTTTTCCCAGCCAAACAGAACTATCACTGTTTCTGTACAACTGAAAACCAATTAGAGAACCAGATAATTTGTGACTTTTTTTCCCTCCAATTTCCAATATCATGACAATTACATTGCTGGATATCTTGCCAAAAAATGACTGCATGACTCTACTGTAGAGATTAAAAATATTTCAAGATCATGAAGAAATCAGCATGCCTTCTGAAAAGATTACATTGAGATTGATGCCAGTTGGGAGTGAAAACAGAACAATCTTCACAGTAATCCTTCAAGGAAAGGATTTACAGCAGTTTCACATCTCCTTGCAACAACCTTTAAAATCTGTTCCACCAATGTCTTGGGAAATTCCATTTCTTCCTCAGAGATCAATGCTGGTGCATCAAGTTGTCTCATTAGAAAAAAGGTAGGCAGGTGTGTGTGTACAGGGTTGGTTTTCTTCTGTACCAGCTTCCAACAAAAAAGCATAAGCAGGGTAAAATCCACATAAGACTTTTAGTAACAGGATTATTTCATGGTCTGTGCATTTCTTCTACCTTGGTGTCCGACCGATAACCGTAAAATACACTTTTTTTGCAACATGTGTCTGCTTTTATATTCAGAAGGCATTACCTGCCTTTACAGCTTCAATATCAGAAATCAACGTCCTGGCTAGGAAAATCCCAAAAATCTAAAAAGACAAAAAAAATAACCATTTGTGAGATGAAACACTTATAACCTACCAGTCTGCCAGATGTTTGTTTGTAGATTCAGGTATCATTTCATAGCCAGGATCATCCATCAAAGCATGGCTATTACTAAACAGTAAAGGCAGCAGAATCTTGCAGCAAATAAAACTCATGAGAAAAAGGTGCTTTCACATAACACTTCAGAAGCATTCAAAATAATAAGCTTCTAGGTACCTTAGAGCTGGAAGAAATCCACTTCAAGTCTGAATCTTGTAACACACCTATTGCTAAAGTTACAAATCAGGCATTTGCGTTCATTCCACAACTTTGGATAATCCACTCAATTTTCTGATCTTTTTTTTTAAATACATGCATAATGCACAACTGCCTGTACTAAAATGAAATTCTTGTCAGAAACAGTAGTGAAAAAAGTTCCAGATTATTCTGAGACATTTAAGTTTGCAATTCCAATGTTCACTCAAGTTCTCAGGGGAATCTTCCTTTACCAGTTGAAGATAAATTCACAACTCAGCACATTTCATGAAACATTCTTGGAAAAACAAAAGACTGGGGTGAAGCTTCAGAAAAGCCAGAAGATTTGTTTTAGAAGGAGTCAGGTTATGTCTAACTCTCAGTCTCACCATGAAATAGTTTAATCCACAAGAAAGAGCCAATTTGAAAATATAAGCAACTGAAAGTGGCTTCACAGAGACTCAGGACAAGAACAACAACAAAATCAAGTTGTTGTCAACATGCCGCCAAAAGATTAGACTTCATATCTTGAGTGCCTTCCTAGCAGAAAGTGGTGTTCTCAGGACAGCAGCTCTCGAGCCGTGGAAGCACCATCACTAGATGGTGATAAAATATCAAAAGCCAAGCAATAGAGGGCAGCACTGCCATGGCTGGGAAAAAGTATTTTGCCAGTACTCTACCTGCAACTATTTTCAGTTAAATGGGAAATACATTCTACAGAACATTTACAATTTTATTTCCCACCAAAGTGAAGCAGTACTGTAGCAAAGAAACTTAGGCATGTGTAAGCAACTGCCACAATGAAAGCAGGATCCACCTCAAAAGTAGTAATCTGGTATACTTTATATTTTTTTTGATGTACCAACAACAAAACAAGGTACTAGAAGAAATCACAGCAACTCCTTCATCTGATTCTGCTAATATCACATTTGCAACCTGTTCACCAGTGTCCCTACTCTTCCATTCTCAGCATTTGGTTTTTGGGTTTCTTTTGTTTGTTTTGGGTGGTTTGGTTTTCGGGTTTTTTTGTTGTTTTGTTGTTGAGTTTTGGGTTTTTTTAGCAGTGTGCTACATGTTAACGCAGCCAGTTGAGTGGTAATGTTAGCATGAAGGACAGAACTGTATTTTAGTCATTTTACATTTTTGACAGAAGGCTGTAGTTCAGATCTACTGGATTAGATAATCAGAAGATCTCCCCTCCCTCACAGTATACTGAAACGTAAGAAATATTATGATATCACATTATTTTATATCATCATCATATATTGGCATATTGCTATATTAATATATTACAATATACATCACAATCATCATTAGTGCATATATTGTAATCGTGATATATTTTTATAATAGCCTTCATTGCTTTGAGGAACATAATTTCAACAGAATTAAATTAGTTGATATCAGATACTTTCACTCTAGAATCCCCACGTCCCTATAGGGTTTTTTTACCATATTATTCTCATACATAAAAAAATCCCAGTGTCAAAATATTTACTCTACCTCTCCCCATGACTACTTTAAACTTCAGCAGGTCTGCATCTGCAAACTTGAAACTTTTTTCAGGGTAGCATAACAAAAACAACTAACCTGGAGCAGTGAGATAGCTATGAAGACACCTGCAACAATGTAGATATTTCGGGGTAACCAAGCTTCAAGTGCAAGAATACATCCTTTGACAAAAATCTGATCATCCCATTGACTCTTGCTCTGAATGTGGAGAGGAAGAACAAGAATTTAACCAAACTTCAGAAATAAATGTATGCCCAGATTAAACCAGGGAATGTTGGACATGGATGTTAGCATCTTCCTGCAAATCCTAATAGAATATTTTAGAATTGGCAGATAACACAATTCAGAGTTAAGACTATTATAACTAATAACATTTGAAATGCAAGTCCTACCCCTTTTTGTAACACACCTTTCCCTTTCTCCATTCCATCACTTGTTTTCTCCACTCTCCCACAGTATGTTTACTTCAAACAAAGGAAAATCTCTACCACTCCACTCGTAGTATGATATAGCACTGCCAACTGGTTCACAGAGTTTTAAGCTGACAGCAATTCCACCGTTTTTATAGTTTTGCCTATGCAGGCATAGAACATGACAAACAGCAAGATCCCAGCAGCTTACCTTCTTCCTGACATCATAGCCACACTGTGTATTCACAACTTTTTGCTGCAAAGGAAAAAAAAATATTATTTTAAGTCAAATGAATTCTAGTCACTTATGTTCACAGGAAATTTTTCTCTTTTAGATTAACACATCAAGACTGTCAGAGCCAACCACTTTAAGAAGCTTTTTTACTAATACTCAGCAAAGCACTAGCAGAACACAAGAAAAGTAATTACAATGCAGAGGTGTATACTACCAGGAAAGCATCCTCCAACAGAAATCCCAGCTGCTTCTACCGTTTCGCTTTCAACTAGCAATGACTTTTTAGCATGAAGCACAGCAGCTGTACTGGCAGCATACAGATAAGACATCTGCATTTCCAAGATCAGTTTCATGTTAGCTATTTCACATAACACCTAAACATTGAGGTAACAATAAAGGTATCAGGCTGATTTATTTAAACCTGCTGTGCAAAAACATGCCTTACAACTCCATCATTTCAAGCGGTATACAACTTGCTATCCCAATCAGTTAAAACAAGTAACAGCTGCAAGCCATTTGAGCCCCCTCAGTCAACAGCTGAAGCTCACGCAAAGCCAAGCACCAAGATACACCTAGACTTGAAGACAAAACACTCCAGTTGCAGATCCCACGTAGGAAGATCATAAACACCTTCTAGATCACAACCCTACACAACACAATGACAGTATATATCTCCAAAGATGCAAAGACATTCCTTTTAAGACATTTTTTGTTTTCTCTGTGTAAGACTTATGAAAACGTATGTATTGCACAATTACAGCATAATATACACAAGGCATAGTGAGTTATATAGAAATACTAAGAGCAGAATCTCATATTAAAAGATTTACATGTGCTTATGTCTCCTTAAATACAGCACGAGAAAGTTGTAGTGGAATAGTACTGCTCCAAATTAAAGTAGAAAATAATTACTGGGGAATGCGAACACTGAATAATTCCTTGTCAAAGTTTTTCCTTGGCTCACTTCCAAGACAAGCAAAAGCCATAGTACAACCTGCCAATGGCTATCTGCACCACACAAGGACTGCTGGACTCATTTAGAACTATTCCCACTAATACTATAAAGCATTTATGTTAGTTCCTACCTCCACGTTTTTGCTTCCAGTGAAAGGGTCAGATTCCTAGTTTAGTAAACAGATCTAACCAATAAGCACCTAAATCTTGCCAGAAACAGAATTGGTTCAAACTGAGTTTCTGCATGCGCACTTTATTAGTTGCCGATTAAAAAAAAAAAAAAAAAAATCATCAGCAAATGCAGTTATTCCTACTTATCTGTCAGAGAGATGGTGTAACATTAATTCTAACTGGGGCAAGGACAGAGCTTAGACAGCACTCTCAGATCCCTACAAGCTAAATAAGAGGTCAGGAATTCAAGTAAACAATACATTGGGAATAAAAAAAAAAGTAACAGTCACCAATACTTGCAGACTCAAGCCATACAAAAATAGCTTGAATACCTGATGACAATACATTTTCAGCTGTGTAACAGGTTACCGCATCTGGACTCTAAAAAGGATGGAGCAGAAACATGAAAAGAGTTTGTCTGTACAAGAGTAATTTTTGATCACCTAGGAGACCTTTTAAAGCCCTAGTCATCACACCTTATTCAGGAATTCCTTCCTTTCATAACTCTCCAACAACATCACATCAATACAAAGCCAGGAAACAACTTACAGCAGGATCAGGTATACAACAGGAAAAAGGAACGCCACACTTCTCACGACTTTTGCTTTCACTGCTGCAGTTGAAGTATATGTTAAAGTCCCAGTCATCTGGACCCTGGGCACCACAGCAATGGTTCTGCAACAGATAAACACACACTTGGCATTTGGGGGTATGTTAGAGACAATTTATACATTAAACTAAATCTCTGGAATGGCATTCATTCATGACCTTCACTTTAAGAGTGTGAAGAATTAATGGCAGAGTGGGGAAAAAAAAAAAGAGCAAACAATACTGCAGCTTTATGAAATCAAAGCAATACATTTGGCATACTACTCTAAATATGTGTCAGCATGACAAGCGAAATCATAAGTTATCACTTTAGATGTAACTGCTAGATGTACATCTATAAATGCTGCAACAAAACAGTTTATACAAATGCTTTGTGCCCCATTATCTCCCAAGTCAACAAAAAACCAGAACAACTGCGAAGAATGTTTCTTTGACTCCATCCTTAAATATTCATGTCAACAAGTTTTCTTCTTGTTTACTTCTTCTAAAAACTGGATCCAGACATTTATGAATATACTTGCTTTCTTCTGAATGAAAAGATTTTCATATCCAAGTGAAATAACTAGTGAAGTCTCACTAGTGCAAAGGTCAGTCAGCTGCATAAGTATTTCACATAAGTTTCTTGACCTAAACAGCATAAGGTAATTATCATAATTGCAGGTTGGAGAAATCCCAACCTTTCAAGGAATGTTCAATTCCTGGAAATAATAAAAGCTAATTTCTTATTAAGTTATGCTTTGCAGTCTACTGGCCTGAGTATTTAAGGGTGCAAATCTTTCCCTGTAACGTGAGTTCTTGAAATGTTATACCATCACAGAGATTTTCCTGGTACATGAAGTCCCATCCTTTCGGGATATCTCTAACCTCTCTCCTATGCCCGCTGCCAATCTCCAAAAAAGGAAGTAGTATAATACACTGCACCTTGTATTAAACTGCCTGCAAGTCCACCAAAACCTGAAGTCAGTAAATGGATTCAGAAAATTACCAAGTTGGGACAGACACAGATGCAAACAGAGAGCAGAACTGTTTGCACAGTTCCCACAGGAAATATGATGAGAGTGCTGAACAGAACGGTCAGAACAGAAAAAAACGCCAAGAAAAGAAAAATTATATTAAGTCACTAATTCATTTACCAGAAAAAGCAAAAGAGGTTCATTTTTGCCTTCCTAGTCCCTCCTCCCTCACACACCTAAACCTTAGTAAAAGGCCATACAAGCACTTAACAGGCTAATCTATTTTAGTAAGGAAGAGACTATGAGGTCATGCACTTTCAGGCCTGAAAGTAATATAATTAGCCAGAGCAAGGAGCTGCCTACAAAAAGCCCTTCGGGTCCTAAGGCACACACTGCGAACAGAGCAAGTCAGCCTAAGGAGCACAGCTCCTTTAAAGACAGGCTTCAGTGAGGCATTTGAACACACTGCTGCACCTTGTTGTTCAGCCCTTGCAGAACCACCCTTGCTAATCCCCACTGCATACTTCCCCTCCTTCCTCAGTACTTTCAGGTACGGATCAACAACAGGCTGACTCACATTTTTCTGGTTTTTTCCTTTTTGTGTTCTATTAGCTTGTTAACCTGGCTAGTGATCTCCTTTTAGTAAGCTCAGCCTTTTACTTTCATTGAAAAAGTATTTAACTGGAGTTCAACTGTAAATCAGCTTAGCATATTGGCCTGGCTGACTATACTGAAACTAGATAGAAAGAGCAACAACTGAGTAGACAACACTGAGAGAATTACTGGTGTTGGTCATGGCCAGGAGAAGCCCTACCTTACCAAAAGCTAAGGCAAAGCAGCACTGAAATCCATCCAGGCAGCTTAGAGGATGCTTTCCTATCAATGTGTACAAGACTGAATGAACAAAACAGTTAAGCTGCTGGTAATATACAGCCGACCAAACCAGTAATCACTCTAAAATGCGCTTTGCTATCAAACTGAGCTGTGATTTTTAAACATGATCTTCTAGCAGATGAAACAGACAAAACCAACCTTCTTCCATAAAAGGAAAAAAAAAAAAAATTGAAGGAGACAAATATTTTACCTCTTTGTGAAGTACTCACATGAGTACTCTGTTTCTCTCCATATGTATTTTTTTAACCACACACAAATAAATAAAAATCAGAAGAGTCACACTCACTGGTTGTTTCCTGGGCATGATTACAAAAGCAGCTGATTGAATGAAAACCATCAGGCCCTTACGAGAACAAGTCTTGTCATCTCCTGGTGTACATCACTATCGTCTGGCAACTGAACGCTTTTAGGTACAGAGGAGCATAAAATTATTTCATCCTTTTTTGACAACTAACTGACTAGAGACTAGCCTTTCCCAGTTAACGAAAATCCTCTTTTGCTTCAAGATGAGGTACATCTCCAAAGACAAAAGGCCCTGTGCTGCATCCCTGAACAAGACTGCAGTGCCTCTTAAAATAACAGTGCAGACTACCAGTTCCATTGCACAATTTTTTCAGGCTATTTTTATTGCTCACTTCACTTAAACTGGTGCAACACTGATCAGAGCAGGGGAACAAGTCAAGAAGGTCAAAAGGCAGACAGATGCTTGGCAGAGCTTCCACATTTACAGTCAGAACAGCACTGTGTCTTAGAATATATTGCCTCCGTGATGCTTTCAATGCAGAAAGAGCAAAACAGCACATCTGTAACATGACACTATTAAATGTGTATAATATATACACAGATGTGTATATATTATTATATAAAATATCTATTCATATTGTAGAATATGATAAATTTATTTCAAAAAGGAAAACTTCCAAATCTACGTATTCTCCTAGAATGCATGAAAAGTGACAGGATATAAACTTACAATTTTCTGTAGCGAATCAATGAGGTTCTGGAGGTCAATATCGTCGCGGTAGGATTTAATGTTATTCTCAAAGAACTCCTTGACCCTGTCCCTCACCCAGTCCTGGAACAGGAAAGCCAAAACTGCCACTGCCAGCTCCAGCAGGAATATAAACACAATAGCTCCACAGAACTGTAAAAAAAAAAAGTCCCAATTAGGAAATATCCATTCATTTTGAGTGCATCCCTACTTCAGCTCCACCAGAAACAGAGAATTAGGTTAAGATTCTCATTCAGTACAGATACCATAAGAACACAGCCCGTTAAACGAGAATACAACATAAAGAAACCCCAAAAGTAGTAGAGTTATCTTTTTGATTTGGTCACCTGAACTTGACGCTAAAATAAGCGCCATACCACAGTCATTATGCACAGCACTGAAAATAATAATAAGCAAGAACGTGCAAAACACAGGGCCAAAGTAGTCTTGATGTTACCTCTTGGATTGTTTCTAGTTTTATAATTTTTTGTCCAGCTCCACTGTTTTCAGATCTAAAGCCAAAAAGAAGCCTCAGTACCACAAGAGCCATTTAAGAAGATTTCACACCAAAGTCCAAGTTTTGTCCACCAAACATTTAGAAGAAATTTTAAAGTGTAAGAGATTTTGTTCTTCCTAAACCACTATATCGTCTCCTCTCCATGATTCTTTACTGACTACATGTTCCAGAACACCATATTTGGTATCTTACATACACAATGTTAGATTCCAGTATATATACTATAACATCACTGTATAGCAGAATGAATGAGAAAGGAAGACATGTTTTCCAGAAAGGGGAAAACATACAAAGGTTTGAACCTACACTGCTTTTAATACTCCCCTGAAAAGCCTTTGAGTAATGGTAAGTTTACCATATATATTGTAACAAACCAAACTGTATAAATTAATTATCTGGGTTTGATACTAGTTCTTCACCCATTGTTCCCTGCTTTCACAAACCTAACAGTCCAGTTATATAATGATGGTACTTACAAACTTCAGAAGGCAGATGTTTTCTCTCAGTGCCCCTACACAACCAGCAAATCCCAATGTAAACATCACTATTCCCACCAGTAAGACAAGAACCACTGGGTCCAGACCATGAAGACCAGTCACCTTCGTCAGATCAGACAATACACCCTGAAAGAGAAACAGGGTAACAGAGAAAGGTGAACACTTAAAAGCATTTTCCATTTAACATTCCTTCTGGATGTCCATGATTCCAGATGAATCTGTTGCAACATTCTCCTAGGTCTATTTGTCAAACAAGCTTTCACAAGATGATGCCAAAAGCTAAGTACTATTACTGAATACTCTTCTAGTTTTAAGGCAAAAGAATTTATGCTCTATATTAACTTGAAGTACATCAATAAGAAGGGCACTCCAATTCCAGTCTCTTAAAAAATGCTAAGGAATTTTTCCAGTCCTCATGTTTAAGTGGCAGAAAGGGAGAGACATGGATATGGGTGAAACTTCGAGGGAAACAATCTTGGTTTGGTTTTCAAGGGAAGATGATTTTTCCTCTCATTGTTTTAGTTATACCCTTTCTAGTGCTGAATAGTCTTAGGAATCATCCCGTATTTTTGCAAGAGTTGGGAGAAGTATAGTCTACATACTCCCCTTTCACCCCAGATAAAATTCTTACACCAAAAGAGGTTATCTATTCCCTATTAGATAGTTGCAATTTTCCCAGTTTAGCAGCACCTTTTTTTTTTTTAAAAAAAAAAACTATCCAGAGGCACAACTTATCTTGGCATAATCTTGCCTATTAAGCTTGTCTGCCTAGAACTTAGGACAGAAATTCTATGTAAATGTAATGTTAATACAGTGAAGCTCTTATTTCTAGATTAGGTTTTAAAGAAATTTTTATATACCAGCTACCATTAAAATTCCATCAAATACATATAACACAAGCTTCTCATCTAATGTGCAAGAACAAGATGCAACATGCAGAAGACAGAAGGAACAAACAGCTGAAACTCTTAAAGTTAACAAGAACAACTTGTAGGGACATCCATGCAGCCTTGCAATAGTCTGTTTGTCATACACATCATCAACAAACAGAACATTTTAATAAGGGAATACTTTCCCTTTAAAACAGAAGTAGCAAAAACACCACAGTACAATATGCTTTGTAATAAATAAATAGAGTATGTTTACTTTTTTTTTTCCTTTGTAAAGTACATTCTGAAGCTAACTATGTTTAGTGTAAGAGGAAGATATAAGAAAGACTCGAAGTAATCAATACAAGCAGTCAAAGGAATGTAAATTCTCATCTTGCTACTCAGGTATTTGTGCTGAAGTGCAAAGAATACACATGCTAAAAGAATACCTTGGAAAAATCCCTATCACTTTGTATTTAAATGCTTACTTAACAAAAAAAATGTTTTCAATATACAATTAGAAAAAATGTATACATGGAGAGACTTCATGAGGTGCTGAAAAGACAATGATTAACAGCACTATAGTGATACACAGGAGTTCATCTTCCTTTTATAATGTGTTCCATAACAGACCTTGTTAGACCTGTTAACTTGGCAAAACAATAGAGTTATTTTTACCAAAACTGGTTGAAGGAATGAAAATAAGAAAAATATTCAACTGTAGAACTCAGAATTGCCTTGCAATACCTGGTGACTAACAGTCAAAAGAGCCTATTAAAAAGTGGTCTCCGTTTATAAATTTCCCAGCATTCAGAAAGTCTTGGGAAGCAAAGACTTTTCTAGTTCGTGTTACCAGTGACGCACTTCATTCTTACAAACTGTAAGACCTCACAGCTAACTATCAAACTTGGTCTACTGGGTTAATTATGAGTGTCCCACCTAATCAAGCCTTAGCTCAGACCCACGACCAAGGAAAATATGCCAAGATTAGCTAGGCTAATTCAGTGTCTTTGTAGAACCAACACTATGAAACCAAACCCTGTATGACGGATATTGAAACTTTCACAACTATTTCCAGCCATCTCCTTTCCACACCCAAACTCAAGCTTTTTTCCCCCCGGACAATCTCACACAAGCAACATTTTTTGGAAGAAAACTTCCTCTGATTAAAGCATGTTATGAAGAAAAGCTGGCAGGAACTGGGCTCTATTATTCACCCTCAGATGTTGCTGGTTCACAACAGTTTCTTCATGTTCACATTTTATAATATTCTCTTTTGAAGAGAAGGTTGTGGGTTGGTTTTTTTGCCAAACAAAAGATGTTAAGTGAAAAATCCTTAAGGAAGCAAACAAGAGGATTAATTCAGGGGACTATCTCATTCCACCTCACTCATCTCTCTAAGGATGCTTCTGCCTGTGCCATCTGCAGGATGGTAAAAGCTCTCCGAAGCACAGGCTGCCCTTTATAACAGCACCTATATTTCATACCAGCATACAGGAATGAGGTCTGATACCTGAAGTCAGTGTCAAAAAAATCCAAGAACAAAACTCAGCCTTCAAGACTTCCTTTCCAGCAAGCTAAGAGTTCAACTGCACAGTACTTAACCTGTTTTCCGCTTTCTTTAATTTTGTAAGCATTATGCCACCATCTCAACTGAAGTATGTTGGCAGAAAGCAAGCATGGATTGCCCTTAAAAGAAGTGTTTAAAATACCAAAAGCCAAGCCAGTTACTGTCTTGAGGTACACTAGTAGGGAAACTACAAACTACATCTAAGGACAGAGTTTATTTCTTATAATGAAGTTCTGTAAACTGGATGTTGGTTGTCACAGTATCACACTGCCACTAATTATAACACAAATTACACGGACATACCTTTAGTTTACATAACGCTGTATACAAACACAAAGATCAGCAGACTAAAGAATAAGTACACTTCATCACAGAGTAAATTAGGGTTGGAAAAGTCCTGTCTAACACAGGCAGTCCCAAACCCAGACACAATACTCCAGATCCAGCCTCACGTGTGATGAATACTGTTGGAAAAAGCTCTCCCTCAACCACTGGCCACATCGGTGCTAATATAACCCAGTATGCTGCTGGCCTTGACACGGGGGCACACTTGATATTCAACTTACTGATCAACAGGAACTCAGGTTTTTTTCCCGCAAAAAGCTGCTTTCTAGGCGGTCAACCCTCATCCCCTACTGACACATTGGGTTGCTCGATCTCAGGCACAGGATTTTGCACTTGCCTTTTTTCTTTTTTAAATAAACTTCCATCAGGTTCCTGTCAACCTATTTCTCCATGCTTTTGAATTCCCTCTAAATAAGTCTTGCTTTGAAGTAGACTGACTGCTCCCTCTCCATTTGTTATTAGCCATGAGCTTGCTGGAATGAAGTTAGGCTGACTAGCCTCTAGTTTTCCAGATCCCCCTTTGTGTCTTTTTTGAAGTGGTTTTACCAATAAAAACTGGTTTCCTGATGAAAGGGTTCAGTGTTATTCACATTGCTCCCATTAACTTTCTCTTTAGTGACTTTTGCACTCTCTTGGGTGAGAGATAAACATCTATCCAGTTTTTATTGTGGAGACTTAATTTTGTGCAGTTTAACATTGACGTGACCGTTCCAAATATTTCCTTATGACCTTGTAACTGGGTTTTGTTAATTAGGTACACCAGTTAAAGAGACTGGATTTGGCTCAAAAAGGTAACACAAATCAGGATGAGTAACATTTTTACATATAGTATTTTCAACATTTCTCACAAACCACTATTCTGATTTTGATATTTTGTAAGAAAAAGATGCACAGGATTTATAGACAGAAAAAAAGGCTGCTGAGGAATCAACAAGAAGTGTAATCCCAGCAGAAAAAAAAAAAAAAAAAAAAACAACCCCCAAAAAAACAGGGAAGGTAAAGGCACCCAATATACTTCATGTTGCACTGGGAGACAGGATGTTTGAAACTTCCACCACCTGTAGTTTATCTTTGAGTTTACCACTGCAGCACAGCTTCTGGAATGTTTTTCTCCTTCTTCCCATCTATTGTTCACCAAGATGTTTATCTGTAAACACACAGATCCACATATCCATATCCCCTATGGCTGAAGAATGGCACTACTGTGAAAGACTATCCACACAGCACAGAACAGACATGAAAAGCACGTACAGATTTCACAAGACATTCAGAAGTTCAAAACCACAGAAAAAGCTTTGAAGCCCTTATCTGCAAGGTATGACAGAGAGCAAAAATAGTTTAGGCAAAATTTAAGAAGTCAAGATAGAAAGAGCCTGTCCTTGCCTTTTAGTAACTTCAGCATACCATAAAGTCCGTTTGGCAAGTGGAGGTAGTTGTAAGCTAGTAATTTCCAACCACACAGATCCTACATGCCTCTTTACAGAACAGAAGACAATGTCTGACCATGAAAGAATACAAATTCAAGACAAGTTTAACATCCTCCCTGAAGGGTTGGAAAGAAAATCCTTTTGTAACAACATAATAGAAGGTAAATGCATTTGTGTGTGGAGATAGGCTGCTTACTGTACATCAATAACACTATCTAGTTGTGGGAAGGTGTGCATGCACATAGGCCGCAGGGAGAAGGAGAATAAACATCCCAGCATTAAGATCATCATCGTCAAACTCTTTCACTTCCAAAAAACAGAACAATCCCACAACCTCTCTCTATGTGGGTAGCTGCTGCATACAAGCACTCTAAAGGAACTGTTACACTACAATGGTATTGAAGTGTTCCTACTCAGCAGCACAATGGAACAACTGAGGGCACCTGCCCCTCGCTGTTAATTAAGATGCAGATCAGTAAATCTGCTAGTAGTTGTCACTTTTTCCTACTGCTTGCAGTCATATTAAAGGCATGCTACTACATTCATAACAAGAGGGTGAACCATTCATTTCTATACCTAAACCATCTCTTCTCTTGTAAAAGAACTCCATAGGTACATGCCCACACAGACCTTCTGTGATTGAGGAAGTTATTCAGCTGAAAGAAACCTTTGCCAAAAATAAAGGTGTTATTCAGATTGATCATGCTCCCCAATTTTGTCTCTCTACATGGAGATGCAATAACACAAGCAGCTCCACGGAGAGTAAAGTAGAAGACAACAGATGGCCTGCAGATTGGAATACTTCAGAACAATGGTCCCAAAAACACTGTTTTAAATAGAAAAAGATATCTTTTACATTCCTCCCAAATGCTTCTTGTTTTTAATAAAAAGAGGTGGGTAGACATGCGTATTTTAGAAAACAGGCTTTCAAAAGAGAACCTGTTCCTAAAGACTATTCATAAAGGTTAAAATCTCCCTAGCAGCCTGCTCTTACAAGTTTACAAAAAAGGTCTAGAAATCAAGGCTCACAGCTTAATACCTGATGAGGGACAAGAATGAAACTAACTAAAACCAGTTTAGATCATTTGAACATGGTCCTGAGCTCAGATGCTACATCTAACCTTTGCTGCCTCCTAAGGAAGTAGTTTCACTGGGGCAAGGAGCAGGGGGGTGCAGCCATCAAGCAAAGACCAGTCATTTCTACACTTACCTTTTCACTCCATGCCCAGAGACCAGCTGCAAGGAAGGCCACTCCAGCTAGCTAAAACAAAAAGGAAAAAAAAAAAAAAAGAATTAGCTATTCTAAACACATTCTCAAAACACAGCCAGTAGCACTGTTGCTCAAGTAAAATATTCTCTGTAATCTCAGACAATAGCCATGGGATATTCCTCCCCATTAATCAATCTCTTGCAAAAAGGATTTAGAGTGCTTTATTCCATAGCATTCTTGCATATTTTTTTTAAATTATTTCAATTTGATTTTTCATGATTACTCAAGAAGCACACAGTCCTAAATTAACAGTTCTATACAGTAGTGTGCAAGTTATCCATGTTCCAATGACTTGCTCTAAACCTTATTCCTGGCACACTAATGAAGATTTCAGAATATTTAATGCATTTTGACTTTAATCCCTATTTAGCCATTTTGTAGTACCACTGCCAGACAGTAGCCATACTTGACTCTTCATAACTTCTCAGTGTCAAGGCTCATTGTATTAGCCTCTCCTCAAATAAGATAGTTTGTCTCCTGAATCCTTACCTTGTTTAAGCCCTTTTGAATTAAGCTGAAGTAATGGTCCATCTACTTTCAATATCAAAACTAATTGTCAACATATAAACATTACACCAATATATGTGTTTCTATAATAACCATGTCTGAATTACATTCATCCAAACAAAGCAAGAGATCCTCATTCTAGTCTTTTATTCCCTTTCTCCATTCTCGGGTTGTTTGTCTAAAGACCCAATTTCAATAATCAAACTAAAATGGCCTTTCTACAAAGTGAGGGCAGCTCCCCCTCACTACTCTAAAGCGGCATTCTACTCTGCTGTGTCCATATAACCTTCTAAGACATTGAGGTGCTGAAATGTGTCCAAAGAAAAGCAATGAAGATGGTGAAGGGTCTAGAGCGCAAATCTTATGAGCGGCTGAGGGAAATGGGGGTGTTCAACCTGGAAAAAAGGAGGCTCAGCGGGGACTCTTATCGCTCCCTGCAGCTGCCTGACAGGGGCTGTAGGCAGGGGGGGTCGGGCTCTGCTCCCAGGGAACAAGGGACAGGACAGGAGGGAACGGCCTCAGGTGGCACCAGGGGAGGGTTAGATTGGGTGTGAGGGGACATGTCTTCACCGAAAGGGTGGTCAGGCACTGGAACGGGCTGCCCGGGGAGGTGGTGGAGTCACCATCCCTGGAGGTGTTTAAAAGCCATGTACATGTGCCACCTGGGGACATGGTTTAGTGATGGACTTGACAGTGCTGGGTTAATGGTTGGACTTGATCTTAAAGGTCTTTTTCCAACCTAAACGATTCTATATAAAGTACTGAGGCTGCTCCCACCCCCAAGCCTTACACAGATTGACAAGCAGATCCCAACAACTGAAAAATGCCTTGAAAAGGTGCCCTTTCCTCTAGGGAACGCAGCATCTTGTATGAGCTAAACAGGCATCACAGGCAAGAAGCAAAAAAATTAAATAAATAATGAGACCCTCTTACAGGGTCTCATTCACAAGACTATACGTATAGGTTTTAAGTACCAAATTGACTACTAGTAACATGGAAAGAGCTACAAAGTAGTGCTAAGTAAGTTAAATTTCCAGGTGTTGCTTAATAGACAGCACGACGACTACTCATCTCGGACTGTGCATGAACTACAAACATTTGAAGTGATGATTTGGATCAAAGCACAACTTTAAAAATACTATTAAAACCCACACAGATATAAACAAAATATTGATCCAGATTACCCTTAAATCTTAACCCAGTTATTTTCAGAGGAAGCAGCAACACTGGTGGGGGTAATACTCAAACTTGCATATCGCTAAGTTACACCATGCATGCAATTGATGCATCCTTCACACTTTCTCATTCCAAAGGCTCCAGAAATGCCAAGGCAGTTGAAGACAGCTGGTATAATTTGCAGTAATCAAGGTAAATTACACAGTAGATACAGATGGTTCTTTGGGAATGTTTTCTAAAGATATGAGGAAAAAAAACAATTGAGAAGACACACATCCTCCACAGTCTGTACACAAGCTAATGTTAGTGTAACGCTAATACTGTGCTATTGAATGCACAAACAAGACATCCTCTTCAGACTGGCTGCCTTTCACCACAGCTGCCATCTTAATTACATTGTAATAGATTCTCGATTAAGCAGAATTTTCACCGGCATGCTTCATTTTCACCTCAGAACACAAACATTGCTCTCATTTTTATGAAGTGTTCAGGTTCACAAACTATGCTATTTTTGTGAAGTTATTTCCATGAGCACCTATGCAAACTAGCTACAAGTAAAACTATCAGCAGAAAAATAGTCTCATAGAATCAACGTGGATAAATCTAATACTTAATTCAAAGACAAATGATTCATAATTCTCACTAGAAGCAGCCAAATCATATACATTATGTTTCTTTAGCAAAAAGACAATGAAGTATGGTACACTAGCAGAAGAAACAAAGCCATTAGCTGCTACTTTTACATGCACAATCACCAAGACAACCAATTTGCAAGGAAGTAAAATATTAGCTGTTTAACCAAATGAAATTCCTTTGCTTTAAATACCACGTGCAAGATACTTTAAGGTAAGTATCTCACTGAAAATTATTGTAGAACACACCATGGTGATAATACTACCTCAGAAGTTAACATGATTGAGCACACCCAATACAGAGTTCTACAGACAATTAGCACCAGGAAAACACCCTCTCTTTACCACTTTTTCAAGTGACTGCTATGAGGCAGACCAGGGAACTAATCCAGCCTGAACTGAAGGACAAGCTTAACCCTTCATCAGCTCACTGAACTAACTTGTCACAAGAATAGGAGAACAGGCTGCTGAGAAATAGCAACTCTAACCGAAAGTGCTCCCAAGGTGATAAGTGAGCAAGACCGCTATTTCAAGAGAAAAATTTTGAAATTTGCTTTTCACCAGAATCTGGACAAGGTGTAAGCAAGAACAAACTGGACTACACAATTCACTTCTATAAAAGAGCCATTTAAGCCATATCCTGCATGAAAGGTTAGATGGAAACATACGTAAAGCACCTCAGCTGTACCCCTTTGAACAGGAAACTCGAACTAGTAACCAACGCTTTGTCATTTCCTGCTTTAGTACTGAAAAATCCACATTATTAGCATATTGCATTGAGCTGTAAGCTCCACTCAGGAGATGTGCAATACTGATGCCAACTCACCCACACCATGCACAAGACCACTTAGTTTAAGCATTATCTGTTCCCAACAACAGTTTAAATTCCTTTGATTATGCTATCAGAATCACCCTACTGAGAAAACAGGTTTAATTTGTTTCTCAAAATCTAAGTTGCAGCTAAGCATAATTCTTGCAAGAGAACCCTTTGCAAATAAACTGATTTTGGCTCAGTCTGCCTCAAGGTCTGGTTAGAAGCAATGGGAATGCATTCTTATTGTGCTCAGTTTGCATAAGCACAAAGTGTTACTCTTACAGGGAACACCTTCTACCCACTGGACAATCCTATTTCGCACTGTAGCTCCACCCATGCTGTAGCAATCAGCAGCCTACAGCCCTTCCTTCCTACCCTGATCTTTCCCTCTCAGGGTCAGGAAACCACCTGGTGGGGGATTCCTTCCTCTACTGGGCACAGCCTTGCTGTTTTAAACATCCCTGAAAAACATACAGACACTGCAAAAGAAAATCTTATGCTAGCCTAAGTCTTCTTTTACTTTTGAAAAGTAAGCTCAGAATTCTTTTCCAGAACTTAGAAGAGATTTTTTGCCCATAATCATCATGTTCAGGGCATCAATGCCCCATCTCCTATAGCACTTAGTAACAGTGAGCTCACATGCAACCTAAAAGGCTTTGGCAGAGCACACATGCAATCCTACACTTCACTGAAACAGCCGTGTTCTGGCTGAGGTGCAATTCTTGGACTACACACCCCCCCCCCCCCCCCCCCCCCAAAAAAAAATATCCTTCAGCTGGCGACAAAGAAGCAAGCACCAGAGACAGGTGATTGAGGCATCACCTTTTAATTCCTAAGGCCTTCCCAAGTACAGGCTGGAAGATATAGAGCAGCGCTGCACCCCAAGACAGGGCACCCATGCACTCCTCCTGGAGTCAGTTATCCAACCTCTGCCTCCACAACAGAACTCCATCGCAAAATGACTCAGAACAGAAAGGTGCCAAAACCAAGCTCTTCATTTGGTATTACTGCAGGGTTGATTTCATTATGACAAATGAAGGTATTTGGAAAAAAAAAACCCACCAACCAAAACCACCCAAACAAAACCCACCAACCAAAACCCCAACTTTCAAATTCAAAAGGAGGTCCAGTCTTGCTGTAACAAGGTCATTTCACTTAAGCTTCTGAGCACTGCCTAAGAAAACTGCAGTTATCTTAATGGTTGCAACACTGCCTCATCACTACTCACTAAAACAAGAATACTTGCAGAAGATAAATCTTATTAGCATGCTTAAAAAGCAAGATGAAAATAAAGTAATATCACATTAAAATCATGCTCAGGAAGACAGAGCCTTCCTATAATCTCCATTCCCTTTCTTACAAGGGAAAGCCAAGCAAAAAGAATAGTGACTTTGCAAGCCAGTCATACACAACTAACTCAAAGCATCAGAACTGAACGTTCTATTTCCAAGTTGCTTCTATTGCCAAGTTGCCCCTCTGGGGAAAAAAAACAAACCACCAAACCTCCAAAGGACGATGAAGATTTACAGATTTCTAAAGGCTGATTAAACTGTGTGCTTGCTATTATTAAATTAGTCATATTTGTCCTCCAAGTTCAGTATTTTGTTCCACCCCATTCTATGTGAACTGCACTTGAAACATGGCACAAACTGAAGAAAAGCAGCCACCTACTAAAAAGTTTAAATACTCTGTAAACTACTCACTAAGTCACCATATGCTTTAACTTTAAAGTTTACACAGTGACTGGTACTGTCTTTAGAGCTACAACAGGGAAGTCAACATGCATCTTTAAGTAAGCCTGACAGAAAAATAAATGCAGCTCTTCGCTTACATGCGAATTACCTGGCTTGTGAATAAAGCCTGTCACAAGCTGAGACACAGGTGAGCTACCATCATACCTCCAGTAACAGCTTACATGGGCAAAAGGCTGTCTGCACTCCTATCTAAATACCATCCCTCACACCCATTATATAGTGGCCACCCTTACTAACATAAAACACAAAACCTGCTCCCACAAGCACCTCTCCTGCAAGCCAAGAAGAGGAGGGAATGTTAGACGATTCACTTAAATGCTGCTTTTTTGAATCATGGTTACATTTCCCTTCTGATTTTGCAGTCCTTCAGTTCTTTTAAGGCACATAGAAAGTTTACTTTGTTCTACACATGATGAATTTGTCCAATTAAAGATATTGTGAGACTAGTCATCCCAGCCCGCAGGACATCATAGACTCCCGAATCATCATGTCAGCTAAATGATTCATGCATCGCCTACAGGACTGTCTCTCCTCCCATTCAACATTTACATAGCTTGTTCTACAACTACAGGTGCTGAACTCTTATCAAGAAAGAGCTGTAGTTACACATAATTTACTAGGTCAGCCTGATAGTAGCTTCTCAGAAGAAGCCTCAGACCATTCATTGAGCAAGACTACTAGTACCTGTTCAGAAAAAAAATTCCTCCAGCCAACAGATGATCTGAAACACAAAAGCTGCATTTCAAATTCTCCTCAATTTTTCTGCATCTCTTTCTTTAAAAGTGATTCTTTAAGGCACAGAAAAATCCTTGGAACTTCATCATTAATTTCAAGAGAATACAGTTAAAAAAAGAAGTTTGAAAAAATTGAGATAAAATGACTCTGCAGGGAATAAAAAAAGAGAAAATATTAATTACTATGAAAAAGCAAAGGTAAATTCTCAATAGTCTTCCCAGTAAAGACAAAAAAGTTCAGTTTTCCAAAGTTGTTTACCCAGCAAAAACAGTAATAGACCCCACTTGATAAGACACTCACTATCAAGCAAGCAGAGA
Source organism: Falco cherrug (assembly GCF_023634085.1). Classification (NCBI taxonomy): domain Eukaryota; kingdom Metazoa; phylum Chordata; class Aves; order Falconiformes; family Falconidae; genus Falco; species Falco cherrug. The sequence continues at coordinate 46,420,466 of NC_073705.1, forward strand.
TCTAGAACAACAATAAATTCATGAACAAAAGAGTCTGTCAATTTCTCACATACCCCCACACTACCTGCTGAAAAGCATCCACCTAGTTAAAGCAATTTCTCTGAAAACCACAACAGGTTAACAAATATTACTTCTCATTGCACCACACTCCACTACGGGTACATGGGAGTTGTACTACATAGAAGAAAAATAACTACAGAACTGATGGACTTTAAGCACATACATTTTTTGACACATTAAGCCATGATAGCAATCCTCAATTACTAGGGGAAAAATAATTATCACTAACCAACATTTGCACTATGGCAATACTGTGGCAAATAACCCTTACTGGAAAAAAGTTTTACTCAAGCCACACACCTTTTCTGCAGTTATCCACAAAAGGATAAACTCTCCTGTGGCTTAATGCTACAGTATTACAGTATCATGTCAAAACACTGCACTAGGAGACAAGAGGTGGTGACAGCAGCAAAAACTTCTGTGATTTTCAACAGCCAAACATTGCAGTCTCGGAATATTACCTGGCTTTCTAAGATTTTAATTAGGTTGAAGACAGCAGAAAACTGATGAGTAAGAAGCTCACAAGACTCCCAGCAATTCCTTCAGGCAGTGAATCCACTCCATGGGTCTTGCTTTAAACAGAAAATTGGGCCAGATGACCTCCAGAAGTTCATAGGATTATAGAATGGTTTGCGTTGGAAGGGAGCTTAAAGATCATCTAGATCCATCCCCTCGCCACAGGCAGGGGCACCTTCCACCAGACCAGGCTGCTCAAAGTCCCATCCAACCTAGCCTTCCATCTGGTGGTTTGTTCCAAACATACACTTTTCTATGATTCTAAATTAATTCATTTTTTTCCATCATACATGCAGCTTTCAAAAGAGCTTATTTTCTACCTTAAATACTGCCAAAACAGCCAAAATGTGCAGAAACACCAGCCTAGTTTACCAGAGGTTGATGTGGTTTAATCAAACAAGATACCAAGCCATTATTGACAAGTACAAACAAGGTTCTGCAGCCGGCAATTTGTGTTTGGATACTAAACCCCCTTTTTTACTGAAGTTAAATACAGATTTGTGTAATAATTCTGTATATCTTAAATTTTAGGTAGCAAAAAGCTGACACTGTTCAAGGAATCACAGTAAACAAGTAGAACTAATACAGTCTTCTCTAGCATGTCTACTGATCTCAGACAACTCAGGATCAGGAAATTGGTATTTCACTCAAGTTGTGTCAACCACATACCACAACTTTCATTCTTACCACTTGATCCTTTCAGCTTTGAAAAAAACCTAAACATTTCAGAAAAAGCTATCCATATTAACAAATATTTCAATTCTGAATCAGAACATTAATCTAAGCTGCTAGCATGGGCAAGTCACGGTGTCTGCACCTCTCCATGACTACCCATGCATTTCCATAACTTCAGGTGCAAACTCCTATGCTTGACCTGCAAGTTCTGAAAAATTCTGAACTGCATCCTAACCTTCAAATCCCCTCACAGATACATTAACTATTTCTAATGCAACACTATGCATTAACCTTTGAATAGCCTTCTTTTCCAAAGTAGTCAGGTGCTTCAGTGATCTTGACCATCATACAAGTAAGTGTGTGTGTGTTACGTGTGTTTTTGCACCCTTTTCACATTCACAATTCTAAACAAATGTTACAGGCAGGCTAGTCCCTAGCTAAGTATTTCAAGACACTACCAGATAATTTCATGACATTTAAGATCCTGACTATGTTGTAATGCCAGCTGTTAACGTGTCTGGGGCACTTCCTTTCTTCTCTTTTGCATAATGTATTTACAGTTATACCGCCCCAACATAGAGATCAAAGATGATCTGAAAGGAGATATTAGAAGAGACGTCTCTTAACAGGGAAGCAACTTTTAAGTGCACTTGAGTGGTATGTTAAGGTAGCTTTAACCTTTGCCCCAAACATAACCAGCATTTAATGGCCTCCATCATTCAAAAGACATAGGCCTTGTCAGCAACAGCAGAGATGCTATTTTCTTTCTTTCTCCATCAAAAAATAACCCACAACCCAAACCAAGGAAACCAGTTTTATCTGCTTCAATCCTCTATCTTCACTCAGAAAGTAAGATAGGAGGAAGGGGAAAATTGTGAGTAATCTGTATCGGTGTAATTTTCAGTAATTACTTTCTCACATGGGATTGGCTTCAGTTCCAAAACACCCAGGACATACACTATACATCAGCTTCCTGCTTTCAGATAAAATACTTCAGCCTGTTCCCTTGAGCAGAAAAGTTAGTAACAACGAGGTATGCCTAAACTATTTCAGTTTCTACATTTTGTACTCACCCAGAAGACAATGTTGTAGCTGAAGAGCAGGTATTTGTACCAACAGCTGACTTCTGCATTAGAATATCTGTAATAGTGCATCTTCTATAGCACAGTGCCTGCACAGAAGAAAACGAATGCGAAGAATTAGGCAGCGAAAGATTTGACAAATAAAGAATTTTTTTTCCAGAGAAAGGGACTATAGTAACCTGTACTGTATGCCATTCAGAGGTGTGTTCAACGTCAGCTTAAAAACTTCTGCTGACCCTAAATTCCCTATAAGTATTTGTTGCTTAATAATCCTATCTTTTTTAAGCACCCTTATGTGGTGACGGGGAGGGACACCCAAAAAGGAAACTAGCTATACAGTTAGCCTAGAAAGACCTGCATCTGCAAGCTGACATTCATGCGCTTTCTCACTCCTTCAAAACCATTTTACTTACAGATGGCTGCTTGGACTTACGCAACAGTCTGAACACACACCCTGTGGATTACACATCCAACAACCCAGCTAGCAAACATTAGAAGCAGTTACCTGGAAAACCTCAGCATCTACAGACTGCTAAAGGTAGTTGTACTCTGCCTTTTCCATACTTTAATGTGTCTTTTCCAAATCAGTACTCCACAAGATGTTTTATTGTCAAGAATAACGGCCCCACCATGAAACAGCTGGCAGTTTGGTATTCCCACTTCCTTAAGTACACTAGAGATAAGGTTCAGCCACAGCTGTTGCTCAAGTATTTCAGAGAACTACAGTTTTTCAGAATATAACAAATAAAGCAACCTCTGCAGGAATGCCACACATAAGAAAAGACACACAGGACAATCTGTTAAATCAAAAGCCAGACCTGGGAAGACAAAGCACTCCCACAGCCCTTGCATTCTAGAGAGCTGACTACACCACTGCTGCCTATGGCAGATAAGAACCAGCTCCACATTTAACCCTCCACACACGTGAGGTAAATGTTTTCCTCCCATAAGATAACAGTGGAAGGTTTATGACAGGGAAGCAAGCAAAGAGAATTTTCAAACACCTCATAACTAAGAAAGAGACTTCAACTACACTGACCTGGACATTCACAGACAGCATGCAAAACCCAAGCCTACCCAGCAAAAATCTGAAACCATGGAACAGAGAACTAAAAATTTCCACCACATCCACAGCTATGAGAAGGGAAACTAATTTTTTTTAGAAGGCAATTTGCACCTGGGTATAAAAACCAATCCCACTGAAAAAAGGAACACAAGCAAATACCTGCCAGGTTTAAGAATCCCATTCAATACAATGAACGGCTTGCTTTAGCTTTTTAGCAAAATACCAATTATTTTCTGAGACAATTATGGAGTACTACCATTAATGTCTCCTTGGAGGAGCTTGCTTTTTGAAATCTCAATAAAAATGTTTCAAGCCTTACCTTGAGCTGGTTTTCTCCTGAAGGTGAAACAATACACTCAACAGATCAAGGACACACAACAGACATCTCTAGCCCATAAGACCATAGACAGAAATCCCAAACAAGCTTTGATTTTCCTTCCAGAGGTCTCCCCATGCCAGGCTTGGCTTCCATCTGGAAGCAGACTGAGAATCCCTTCTTCTTGGTCCAGACACATCCTCCCATCCCTCTTTGAGCCCAGCCAGGAAGTTTCTTTGCTGCCCAACTAAATGGAAATACTTTTCAGAGACCATGGAGAAAAATCTAAAGCTTTAGATTTTGGGGGGTTTTGTTTTGGTAGAATACTCCAGAGCTTTAAGAAGTTATGGAAAAAACAAGTGGAAATTCAGGTAACTTGTCATACCAAAGTAGAATTGCAATTGTGGACAGAAAATAATTTCTGCTTTTTTCAAGCTAAGATGACCTGCATGTGCATAAAAGGAATTTTCAGATCCTACTGACAGGTGGTAGGTATTATACAACTCCTAGTGATCCACCTGACACGAAGTAGATTAATTTGTATATAAAGTCAGGCATCACTTAAGTAGCCTTCATGCATATGTTACACCTATGCAGGCTGCTTAAGATACATTACCCACAGGCATCTCCAGATTAGTGCATCTGGACAGACAAAACAGCAACAGAAAAATCATTAAAAAAGGAATTACTCATCCTGATTCCATCCAAAATGGAGTAAAAAATTCTATATGAGATAGAGTAAAACTGAGTTAAGTCAGAACTAAAAGATTTTTTCCTCAATAGCCCCAGTAAAGGGACTGAATACACAGAATGAACTACTTAGCTGGTTCCAGAGAAATGGCAGTCTGGAGAAAGATTAAAAAAATAAATTGCACATTCTTACAGAAACAATACCTGCAAAATTTGCCAGGCTAGAGAGTGTGAGCATTCACCATTAACACCTGGGCTTGGTATTTCCACAGTTTAGATGTTTATTTCCATACAGTTTTAACCAAATACTGAAAACAAGGGGATTTTTTGCCTTCCAAAACCTCATCTTACAACTAGGTCCTAACGCTCACAGTTCACTTATAACAAAAAGCACTTAAACCGTGTTAAAACAAAATTGTACTTTGTGACAGTATAGGCAGTGACTGGAAACAATTTTCCTGCATGTGACCCAGTCATCTACATAAGCTGATTTTTGCCACATACATTCCTAAATAGACAGTTTGGTTTCCTCATGCCCTGGTTCAGCTATATTTACTGACCTTTTCAACCCATCTATCCTCACAGACAATACTTAGGAATATTACTATTATGACATCTAGTAAAGAAAACTTGTTTAAAAACCACTCTCCTGACATGCTTTATTAAGCTTGCAGCTGAGAGAATACAGAAGGAACAAATGGTTTGGTTTCTGAACTTCTTTATTTTAGTCTCTAGCTCCAAATGGCAATTTATATTTCAGCAGTCAATAGCCATACACTTGACCAAGTCAGTAAGTCTGATGGGCCTGCAGAAGAGAGGGAAAAGAGGGGGCACTAGGAGACAACAGCAGAATGCCACTAGTCTGAGCAGAGTTCAAAACTCAATTTGCATCAGTGTAAATGTGTATTACAGCAATAGGCTGGCTACCAGTGCAAACATTCTCTGGATGCAGGCACACCAAGGCCTCCATCACTGTTTTGCCTCCCTCCCTCTGAAAATCAGGATCCTGGCAAATGACAGGAGCAGCAACTCTAAGATGTACATACTACTACTAAGAAACATCTCTTCTGTAGTGGTAGTGGCAGCAAAAGCAGAGGCAGCAGGTGGCATTTAGCTAGCACATCACTAAATTCCGTAAAAAGGGGCTTCTACTAAACAAAGAGGCTTAAAATATAATCTGAGGCAGAAAGGCAAGTATATCATTTCAGGACCTAAAATATACAAAGTCTGAAGTCTTACTTTTTGTTAGGTTGCCCTCCCTGGCATAGGGACTGACATCCAGCTGTTGTCAGGGAAGCTATTCACAGGAATAAGAGCATCAGAAGTATCTTTACTGATAAGCACCATTCCCCACCTACCTCACCATTTTGACCACATTTCTCCCCACTTCCCCATACAACTGGCAAGATACTCCAGTCAATACCAATTACAGTATTCTCACAGAACGAAAAAGAAAAAAAATAATTATATACTGTTTGGGGTTTTTTAGTGCTCTGAAGTAACAGGGGCCCAGTACTACCAGTACTGGTTCCTTGTTGCAAGGAGCTATCCTATAACAGCACGTGGCTGCCCAGACAGATGTTACCTTCTGGAACACCTGCCTATATTAAGAGTAGATTTGACTTAATCTCTTTGCTTATCCTTATCAGGAGTCTTTTGGTTCCTCTTGACACTGAACACCATATAGTACGGTATAATCACTACTGGTGTGGGAGTGACATTCTGACACTATAAATCTCAACAGTAGGTGAATCCAGCTTTTTCCCCTAACCCTACAAATAAACAGACCAACAATCCAGTCAAGGCCACACAGCTGCCTTCCCTGTGTTTACACTAAAAGCAGTCATGTTTCCTAGTGTAGGAGGCATCTGTTACCAGCCTAGAAATCTGCTACATCAGTACTTCGTTGAATTTACATCACAGGCTACACATCTATGGTTAGGCAATAGTACAAAACACTTGGAAGATTAAAGTAGTATGTGGGCAGCATAGACAAGGAACTTTCTCTACAGTGTTTCAAACAAAGCAAGTCACATTGTGTCAGCTGACAGTTTTCACCCACTCATGACAACAGGAATTTCTAACAGTTAAATACAGAGCACTGCTGCTTTGGTAGAACATATAATTTTGTCTTTGTGTTTACAGCTTTACTAAGGAGCAAAAAAAAAAAAAAAAAAAAATGTAGTCATTCATCAAGAGGCTACTGCCATTTCCAAAGTGTTTCTACACCCACAGATTCCACTCTTACCTTCAAAATGTTTACAGCACTGATATTCATAGTCTATATATTTTAACTCTCATAAAGCCAAAGTTGTGATATATGAATCTAATTTAGGTATGCAGGAAAACCCTCACAGATAAGATGTTAAATATAGAACAAGAACAACTGGAACACTAATTCACATCTCTAGACATAGGTCTACTAATTCTTTTGACCCTCAGGAGATGTTAACCTTACAAGGCTGACCTAAGTCACACTGAAGTTCCAGGTTCAGTCACTACTGCCACCGTGTGTAGTCCTGATCCCTTCCCTGCCCCCTCCTAAAATCCACAACCACTAATCATCCTACTCTGTGGAGCAAACAGTCACAGAGCAAATCACATAGCAAATCTCGAGAACAATCCTGTGATCTTGTACCACGCACCACGGAGAAAACATTTTTAAGCTTTCCAATCTACCTCCCTGGAACTCATATAAATGCCAGTGTGGGTGCAGTTGGGAGGTGGCAGGAGAACAGGATGGGAGGCCAGAAGCAGTACTAGCTTCTGAGAGTGCTCCTGGGAATGCAACACCCCTGCAATGACAGCACACAGCAGCACCGCAGGCTACACCACACTTGAGGCTAACACGCTGAAATGGATGATACTGGGGGAACAGGGGCAGAACTGAGGCAAGAGAAAACAAAGAAAAAAACCTGTCATTTTATAAGCTGTTTGCTGCTCCCTCATCATTCATCAGTACAAAGCATCAAGTCTATATGAAGCTGGTGAAACAAATCAAGTCGAAAGAACACACTGAGGAGCAAGAAAAAATTTTACAACACAGCCAGAGATGCACTTTGGCCTATGGTTTGTTTCAATATGACTACTTAATTCCAGTACTTTATCAAAACCATTCAAGTTTATTCAAGAAATGGTGCCATTAAAAATAATTGCCATATTCTTTGGACATGCTCAATCAATAGGGTTGTGGGGTTTTTTGTGAAGTTCAAAGGAAGACTTCTCCCTGACCAGAGATCACAGATTTTCTCATAACCTTCTGAAATGGAGCAACTTAGCAGCACCTATAGACTGTTCTTCCCACATGCCAGAGAGGTCTTAATGTTCAGTACAAAACCTGGGTGCCGAGGATCAAATCTTCACGTGTTAAGGGCTGATCTGGTGCAACACAAAGGAAAGAAAAACTGATGGGATTTGGAGCTCTTACAGGCTTATCTGTTCCTGGAAACAGAGATAGTAGCCCTGCCGATGATTCAGGAACTCCGTGCAAGCATGTGTCATCTTTATTTTCGTAATTTTGTCTCCAAGGAACTCTGACTGGAGCCTCCCAAAGAAAATGCAAGCTTCTCTTAAGCAATAAAAGTATAGTGTATTTACTTCTGCTACAGTCCAGAAAAGCAGCAAAATATTTGCTCATTTTTAGAGGAAAGCTGGGAACTACTCAACAAAAGGGTATTTTTTTTTATCCTGAAAGACTCATGATGCAAGACAGATATTGCTAATAGGTTATCCCTGGGTTTACTAAAAAAATAACGGCAGATAGCACATCTCTGAACTCAATGGAAAACATGACCAAAGCCAGACAGATTCCTTAAGACACCATCTTTTGAGGCTTTTATTTTTGTAGTGTGCTGAAGACTCAAAGTTCTTAAAGCATTTGAAGAATATTTCAAGCAGAAGTTGCTCTGATACATACTCTACAAAACAATCCCTCAGAGCAGATCCAATCCCCTATAAATTGGAAAGAGTTTCAGATTTCAGTGATCAGGCTTCATTTGCTATGGCACAAATTGCAACTTAGGAAAACTTGTAAGTAACATACATACACCAGTGTTCCCAAACCCAAAACAAAGAAGCAGCAATTCAGAAGAGCTCCACTCCAGCTCTACAGACAATTCACACTATATGCATGTGCTTTTTGGCCTTTTATGAGTTGCATCTGAAATACCATGTACAATTACTCTAACCTTAGACTAACATTCAGAAGGTAGATACCTTAAATTCTGAAAATAATCTACATGGGCATCGGAAAGCATCATCTTTTAACCTCTTCGGAACCGTCCACTTGACTAACATGACCAATAATTCAACATAAAAGCTCTACATTGCACAGCTGTAACTCAAGGAGCTAGTCAAGCTATCATTCACGGAATATTTTCAGCTTCACTAGATTACTTTAATAGAAATATACTTCAGGAAGATTTGAAAAAGCAGAGTATAATTAAGGATCACTCCCACAGCAATTAAAAAGCAGTGACAGAGGACAATAGCAGTTGTAACAATTTTACTTTTCATCATTCTTCAAAGAAGCTACCAAAAGATACAGCTGGCTGGCCTCGCTTTCACATCTTAAAATCTTTATTCCTACTTAGCTATGAAAGCTACTAGTAATGCTAAAAAATATATCCACAAAACAGAAGCAGCTCCAAGAAATCCTTATTTTCATTTACACACACTAGTCAGAATGAAAACCAATGACACTGTAGAATTCAAGTATTGACTATGTAAATCCAAACTGCAAATAATTTTAATTGACAATGAGGAGACATACAACTGTACTCAGCTATCCACTGAGTTTCACTAGGTTTATGCTACTTCTGCTCCACTGAGGTAATAAGTGAACAGATTAAGAGACTTTCCACTCCAACATACAGCAGCGCTTGACAAAGGCACCAACTAAAAGGTATGGGTCTTTTACCTAGTTCAAGGGAAATCTGCTCAAAGTAGCTGACTACAAATAAAGTGTATACTCCATTCTGACTTAAAGCACGAGGTAGCACAGGAAGCAGAAAGAAAAGGAAATACCACAAGTAAACTGCATCTTAAAAGCCAGTGACTTTCCAAACACGAGCAGAAGAGTAAAAGACAGAAGAGAGAACATGTTGTAAGCCATCAGGCTCTTTATTAATATTAAAGAATAGAGGTAACGGCAGGAGTAGAGGATGTAGAGCCTTCACTAACCTTATCCTCAAAAGCACTTGGGAATTACCCATGCTCATGCAAGTTAAAACTCAGATGGATTACACCAGAGTAAGTGAAACCAACACTAGACACCATCACTGCAGTTCAATGGATGGCTTGTTAACATCTTGGTAAAGTTTGGAAAAAAATCTTTCATGTCTATGAAAGTTTTTTTAACAAAGCTGTCAACCAGTTTCACCTGAATAGGAGCTTGCCTGTGCTGTAACTTATTTAGTATGTGCAAGAAACCACAAGCCATGTTTTCCTTTTACTTCACAGAAAGTTCAGGTATTGTGAAATGCATAGAAGCGTGTCAGTCATTCTGACCAGAAGGTTATTCACCCCAGGGAGCAAAGCCTGTTAGAACAAGTAGCCAGAATAATCTTAGCCAATCAAAACTCCTTGGCTGCTTTCTACTGCCTCTCATGAGGCTCAGATACATATCCACTGCCTTTAACAGAACAGTAGCAAGGCAAAACTCAAGGTCTCAAATTAAAGCAAGCTTGTAATTTGACTTTTTTTTCCCTCCAACAGAAGGTTTTGGAACCCTAACAAAGCAAGTATTTTATTTGAGGAGCCAGATCTTCCAGTTTGGGGAACAATTTTATTCCTATTTAGTGATCAGGGGATAATTTTATTTCTGTTTAGTGATCCAACAGTAACAGAATCTATTCCATATACACTGTCCGCTCCTTCCCATACCTCCATACAGACCAAAATGTTTCAAGAACAAAAGAGGTCTTGCTATACCACTTTATATCACAAAAGTAAGTCACAACTTAAGAAAAGACAGGAAGCCATCAACTTTCTTTGCTGATAAATGCACGCTTTCTTCAGAGAACATCCTAAACTTTTACCATATTGTGGCTTTCCTCTGTTTCCAGAAAAGCTATTTGTTTGAGTTTCCAGTTACACTTCAGCCAAAATTGATAACCATTCATTTTCTTTTTTCGTAAGAGAGAAGAACAGGAGACTGATTATAGTAATACACCCTAAAGAAATGACGAGTATATAATTTGTTTCGGGGTTTTGTTTGGTGGGTGGTTTTTTTCTTTTCTTAAAAACATGCCTTGCTTTGGGTATAACATGCAGTCTGTCCACGTCCACACCATATTTCTTAGCCTTTACGCTGAATGTTCCTATATATGTATTTAAACACATATATAATATGTATACATAATATGTGTGTATATATACAACAAAATATATATTTAATAATTTAAACCAGATAAAGGGGTCTCTAAGTTTAAAAAAAAAAAAAAAAAAGAATTCCAGCATTGACAACTCCAGTAATGAGCATGCTAAGGAATGAATGCGTGTATTTGTACAATACTAGTTATATTCACTATTTGTTCAGGTTAAACAAGGTTGTCTCCATGTCGTGGAGACATGATGTGGAGCTGAATCCATAAAAATTCAATTTTTTCTCCCCTCCCACCCCAAGTAACAGGACCCATCCTTTCAAACACCAGAGGAAGAGTCATTCCAAGGAGGTGCCCTCCTAGCACCAGGGATGCTACTTGTTGGGGGAATGGAGTGTTAATACATGTTGGGTTTGGGGACAACACTTTCAAACCTTGCTTTCCTTTGCTGCCCTCCACCTTGTACACCACCTGCATTCTCAGCACACCCAGGGGAACCTTATTTTATATGCTGAGCAGAGCAGTCACCAGCTCAAAGGCCACAAGAGAAAAAGGCTATTTGTGGTCCCATAGACAGCTCAACCACTATGCAGCTATTCTCCCTACTGACTGACTTTCTGGTAAAGAAACACACTTGTGCAACTTTCAAAAATCAACTAGCATATAAATCTCTTAACGCAACATCAGAAAATGTTAGAGACGTGACCAAATGGCATTCACTAAACACCTCACAGTCTTAACCACTGCCAACTCTTCAGCAAACTAGATGTCTCAGCCCAAAGACACAGAAATAAGGTAATGCTTCAGGAGACACAGCAGGTAGGTTTGCAAAGCAACCTGCACACCCCACCACAACACCAGGAAAAAGAATTTAAAAAAAGACAAAGACCAAAGCTGCTCCAGGCCAAGCCTGTGCTTGAACAGCTTCAGCCCTTCCCCCAAGAGCCAGTGCTCAGGCAGGTCATGAGAAACCCTTGACTGTCTCACTGGAAGACTCTACATCCGCCCCAGGGGAAGGAGGAAAAACAGGCTTTCCACCTCTCAGGATTATGCCAAGAAAAACAGGGTGCCATTAAGAGACTGAGGCAGCAAAAGCTGCGAAGTGACACTGTTGGAGCACCTTCCAATGCAGACATCAAGTCTCTGCAATACCTAATAGCAAACAACAGCAGAATTGGAAGGTGCAGAGGTTAGACACAAACACTTCCTAATCTGCAGCTTTTATTAAAGGAAAAAACCCCAATTACCTCCAGAGGGAAAAAAAAAAAAAAAAGTGAGAACACAGGAAACTGCCATCTTAACAGGCTGACAGCATGACTGGTTACACAAGCAGCACAGCTCAGAAAAAAAAGATGGGAGCTGAACACCACCTTCCCTTCTCACTTGCCCAAGCTAGACAGTCTTTCAAACTCCCTTCTGCTTTACAGCAGACCACTGCTATGATCACTTTGTCAAAAACCCCTCTGCAACCTCAGCACACTGTACACTTTGCAAAGAAAGCCACCTCATTGTCTTCTGAGAGTCATCTCACTAATTGCCTATCCATTAGTTTCAAGTCAAACAACTTTTTAGATTAACCTTCCTCCTCCACAGGCTTGCCATGCAGACAAACTGAAGTAACTTAATACTCAGGGCAGGGTAGAAAGCTTTGTCATTTTGTACCCTTTATTATTTATAGCTATACCACCGCATTCATACTCCACACAACATTAAGTACTTCCCTGAGCACTGTTTAATAACAAATTGTTGAAGGGAAAGAAACGTGCATCAAGAGAATCGGCCCCATGTCCCGACAGTCAGAAGGCTGCTGTCACATAGAGACCAAAGTCCACCATCTCAGGTGTCTTCCTTCAGGTGCAAGTTACTTGAGGCTATTCCCTTTGTTTTCTATACCAGGAGTTTCTAGATGTCAGTGCACATGTTTCAGCACTGATTTTATACCCTAAAACAAAAGTAGACAGCTCTCACCAAGCGGAACAAATCACACTCTTTTTGAAATATTAAAATTCACAGCATTCAGCTGCCTTTGAATATTGTGCTTCATTCTGCTTCCTGTAGCTGCAACTGCAGCAACTGGAAGCTGTCTTTTTACCTCCAAGTCCATCAATTATTTAGAGAAAACACCTTTCCAGAGACACTCAAGCACTCAAGTATCAATTATTTAGTTTTGGAGCAGGAATCAAAAACTTTTAAAACAGGAAAAATGATTTCTGGAAAGGACTGTTGGGCCACATGAACAAATTTGGTTTTGTACGCTAGCAACCTGTCTGAAACAGGATAAAAAAGCCAAAAGTACACACAGAAGCGCAGTGAGTGCCTGAGCCTCCTACTGCCAAAGGAAGAGCCCTAACTGCATCAGGGTGCTTCAGCACAGGTCTTCACATGGAAGACCTTTATCAATTTGTAATAAATGCCTGCTCTCCAGACCAGCAGAAAAGCTCCTCTGTAATACCAGAACTCTGAAAAACATTCAACAATGCTTACTGCAAAGATCAAGAGGAAGCAAAGCCCTACATTTATTACACCCTTGCCTTTCACATTCAGGTTCAGATTGAGGGTGAAGACACCTCTAAGATGTTCAGCTTTTGCACAGACTTCTAAAGACAAGGGCACAGAAAGAGCTCTAAGAAATACATGTAAGCAGGCACTCTGGCTAAGAACAAAAATTAATCCATCTACACATAGTACAGCTCATACATGATACAAAGAAAGGGATAAAACACTTATTTTGCTCCCCCAAAAAGATGACAGACAGGAAACATTGAAGCAAAACAAGTGCTGGTCCCCCCATTCCAAAGGGGGGCTGAGGAACACTTTGAAGCAGAAAGGTTCAAAATACATAAACTTTTAAATCCTGCTAAGAGCCTTGGGTTTGGATACAGTTCCTCTTGTGGTCAGCACATTTTATGTTCATTTGCTAAAATTTTTCTGCTTAAGTGACAACAGAATTCAAGCGTGAATAATCAAGTAGAACGATACTTCACCTCTCTCAAAGGGCTTCAATTCCAAGATTTATGTCACATTGGTAATGTAGATCATCTAAAGCCTGGCCATTCAAGTCAGTGGTTTCAGCTGCAAACACTGCAATCCTTTACCCTGTGTCAATATTTGAGGATCACCATTTGCTGCAGGTTAAATCCTTTACCATAATCCTCACCTGTGACATGCCTAAAATAGAAGTATTTACCCAACAATGATTTTTCAGCTCACTGACCATACTGAAAACAGGTTTTGTTCAGTCATCCAGAATAAAGAGAGACTGGTTTACAATGCAAAAAAATCAAATACAAGATGTTCAACTATCAGTAATTAAGTTGTGGATGGACCCATCTGAACCTAGATGCTTCAGCCCGCTCCCCTACCTCACCCGCTCTTTTTTTTTTTTTCATTGCTACATTAAAAATCAGATCTCAGCCTTTCTGGGGCGACCCAAGCTATTAAACTTGAAAACCCACACATATCTAATTTTGATTAGCTTACTCTGATCATCTCCAACATTGTTCTTAATGTTTCCTTTACCAGATGCTTTTGGCTGAGCATGAGCCAAAGGGCCAAGGAGAAGGATCCTGCTCTTGCCCAAAGTGTGGTAGGGGCTGGAAGGCTGTGTCAGTTCCAGAAGAGCTACAGAATTTAGGACATGCAATACCAGGGGACAGACTCAACTGTCCTGTGGATGTATGATCAGAACCCACCCGGGAAAGGACCGTTTCTTAACTCCCCCTTATGTCTGCAACATTTACTCTGAAGTAAAAACAATTTTTATCCCTTTTATTTAATTTATCCATGATACTTAAGCTCAAAGCAACATAAGAACCATAGCATGTTCATGGATTTTGTGAATTGCAGCCCGTACACCTTGGAAATGCACCACAGATGCCAAAATACCAAAGTCCATTCTTTCCTTCAGAAACAGGAAGTTTTGACCCAGGAAGCCACAGCATGAAGCAGCATGGCACAAAAAGCCCACAAGTAAAAACATTCTCGATTCACATGCGAGTGAGGCATAAATGTCTCCTTTGTCTGGTGTCTGAAACCCACATATTTTACCATAACCCACCCAAGTGGAATTTTTTTTTGGTACAAGCAGAAAATGACAAAAAGGGAAGATCTGTAGGAACAGCTTTGACAATCGCTCTGTGAACCCTGCTCACCACCACCACCACACACCTCAATGAGATTTCTAACCTAATACAGTGAGATTAGAACAAGAGTTTAATTTATTCACACTCAGCAGTGCTCAAACTGTGCCACACCTAATATACCACGGGTAACTTGATGGAAAGCTGTAAGAATTAATTGTAGGAGTTTGTCAGCAGAAAAATTCACCCCCTCCACCCCCCTTTTTTTTCCTCCCCAAACATCCAGGTAATGGCGAACTGTTAGCCACACACCAAAGCTTCATAAACTAAACATAACTACCCTCTAAGAAAATCAGGTCATCCTCAAGATGAAACAATCTATGAGAGATCAAAAGGAATATTCCTCAATTACTCATTAGAAGTTAGCCTACAATTTAAGCTTCTTCATCCAGATTACCTACACATTTGTATCCAAACATGACGAAATTCAAAACACACCATTTCAATAATTTTCTCACTACATCTAAGAGGAAAAAAGTAACATCTTCAATACCAAAGACAGTGTCCAAATTAGATAGCATTGTAGGGCTCAGAGCAAGGGCTTTTTATGATCCTTTCATTAAGTATTACAAGGCCTAAAGCTAGTAAAAGGTAGCTCAGAACATACCCCCCCCATTTCAGTCCCGTCAGGTATATTACCTATATGAAAGCTCTCACACAGATGCTGCTCCTAACAAAAGATAGTATTTTTCCTTTTTTTTTCTGCCACCCCCTGTCCCGCCCCTTGCAAGGGGGCAGGGATGAGGGGAAAGAGGCTTTAAGCAGGAGAACAGTGTATGACTAATTATTCTACAATGCACTAAATGTCAAAGCCTACCCAGAGACAAGAATAAGACTCAAGTGAGGTTTCTTCTGATTTGGTCTTAGCTAGGTATTGGAGATAAGGATACAAAGGAAGCTAACTGGACCAACTTACACTAAAAAATCACACATAGCACACACCAGATAAAGAAGAGTGACTTTCAATGACTGATTTAGTCATAGACCTCACTTATCAAGTCCATCTATGAGCAAGCCGAAAAAAAAATAAAGATGCCAACCACGTAACTTACTTTGCATATTGTTTTTCAAGACTATTATAAGCACATTTCCAAGCTTTTGGGAAGCTATTTCTAAAACCTGCTCTTTCTGTGGTGTTGTAATTTTGAACACAAAAATCTTCTACGGACAGGCATTATTACTTCATTCTTCCCTCCCCACTCCACAAGAACAGAGCTAAAAGGACATACATCACACTCCCAGAAATTACCTTTCTTCCAGGGTCATTAGCTAGAGGATAAAGAACACCATTCCACCAACACAGATGTTCTGGATTTGTTTAAAAAAAATAAACCAGGCCAACCAAAAAACAAAAGCCGCAAAGCAGTTCCTCCTACAGCTCATTCCTACTTCACACCAATGACTAGACTTGAAATTCCCACCTGACCCTTTCTGTCCCCACACAATTCCTCAGTCAAGCAGACAGGGGTTGCATCTCAACCATCCACACAGAAGCATTTAAAGTTTCACACATTTATTCTAAGTGGCTCAGAAAGTCCTAAAAACATGTGAGTACCCATGCCTAACTCGCTGCCAGAAAGGAGATCATCAAGCCACTGAACATTTATGAACAAGATATACCCAGTATTTCCGTTCTCTAGGAGCTGGTTTCCTTCCATTTTAACTAAAGCTCTAGGTCACAAGCTTTATGTCCCTATTTAGAAATAAATAAATAAAAGTGCAGTGCTGGAAAAATCTTGTTGTGCCTTTGAAGAGCTATTATGGAAGAGAAATCCAACACAGTAAGCAACTTATTTTTTACAGCTTTTTTTTATTATTAGGAAAGTGGTCAATATGAAACCATTAAGTCTACATCGATGTGAGGTTAAGTCAGATGGACACTTAACAGCCTCATGCAGATACGCTGAAAGTGTAAAATTGCAGTTTATTCTACACAAGAAAAGCCAGTATTGAACTTAGGCAGGTCTCCATAACACTAAGCCTTTTCCAGCTTTGCTTAAAGTATCTCTCTAGAAAGGCACAAGGGCCATCCCTTTCTTTAACAAAAAAGTTTACAAGGGGGGGGAAAAAAACCCAACAAACTTTCCCCACATTAACCGTACATAACGCATTTGACTTGCACCCCCCTGGCAGGGTCTGTATGCAGCAACTCCTCAGCAGCACTCTGTAGTGGTCACAGACCAGAAATTAAACATTCACCTGGAACTACAGAGGCAACCAGGCAGCAGGTAAATGACCAAACCGGAACCGGTGATGCGTAAGTTTTCCAGACACCCATGCCCGGACCCCACAGGAGCCAAAGCAGGCCCGGCATCACCTCAGGTGACACCCGCCCAACGGCCGGGCCTCCTTCGGCGGGAAGCTGGAGGGGTGTCAGAGAGGTCCCTTACTAACACAGTCTACAAGCAATTAAAGTTAAAATAAAATTTAAAACCCAAAAAGTTACAGATCTCAGCCCTCGCACACACAGAGTGGCTGCTCCTGCTCACAGCAGCCCGGACGGAGGGCTGGGGCCGGCAGCAGCCGGTGCTGTGGCAGGGTAAGGAGCAGGCACACACTGCCCGGCGGCTCCAGCACCCCGAAAGGCCTTTTTTTGTTTGTTTGTTTGCTAAATATTTTTCTCCCTCGTCGCACCTCACAACGAAACAACAACTTCGCCTGAACTCCCAGAGGAAGCCTCGCCCGGCTTCCTTTAATGGACAAGGACAATGGCAGAGGCTCGCCATAGCCCCGCCGTTTCGGAAACTTGGGAAGCCTGAAGGCTGCTGCCCGCCCGCTCCCACGGCTGCCGGCTCCCGGGGGATATCGCAGGGGACAGCCGTGCTCCGGGGCGCGGGGGGTGGGCTGGGCTGTGTGTCAAAATGCCGGTGCTTAAAGACAGCGTGGGGAGGAAAGGGCATTCCGTACGGCGGGGACGCGGCGCGACCCCCGGGGCAGACGGCTGAGGGGGATGCCCGGGCCGGCGGCGGGGCGGGCAGGGACTCACCGGGGCAGCAGCCTGCTCGCTAAGTTTCGCCAAGTTGGGCGGAGGGCGAGGCGGCCGTCGGCGTAATGGGGGATCTCTCCGCTGCCTCAGCTAGTCCATGGACACGGCGCGGCGGCGTTCCCGGACCTTCCCCGCCTGAGCGCGGCCGGCCACCAGCGCCGGGGGTGCCTCTCCGCCGAGCCGCGCCGCCCCGCCGCTGCCGTGCGAGCGGACGCACGTCCTGCAGCCACGCCCGCGCGTAGCTCCGCTCCACACAAAGGGGAGCGCCAGAGGCCCAGCGCTGTCTCCGGACCGCTGGGCTCCCGTGGGCCGCTCCGCCTGCCGTGATCCCCGCGGGCGTCCCCCGAGCTGGCGATGGAGTGCCGGCGGCCCCCGAAGGCCGGGCGGAGGCTGCGAGCGCCTCACGTTCCCACCGCCCCTTCCCGGCGGGCGACCCCCGCAGCCCCCTCCGGCGGCTCAGTTGGAGGAAGCCCGCGGCCGCTCAGGAAGGCTCTCGGCTTTTTTATTGAGGCTCGTTTTCTGGTGGAGATGGCTGCGCCCCCCGCCCTGCGGAAGAGGCTCCGCCAGCAGCTCCGCCTCCGGGCCGGGCCGGCCACATCCGCGCTCCCCTCGGCCCCTCAGCGCCGCTTCCTGCTGCCGCGGGGCTTCGGCGGGAAACGGCCAGGCGCGCGCGCGCGGCGGGGTGAGCGGCCGGCCTCTACCTGGGAAGCTAGAAGGCGAAGGAATAAAATAAATCGACCCGACCCTGAAGGGTATTTTGAAACTTTAGATGTCCTGGGGCTTCTAAACCTCTCTTTCGAGGTTGCTGGGAAGACAGGAGGGGGCTGAGTCATGGGGTTTTTAAACCCATGTGGTGAGCAAGTGATGGCTCACACCTGAGGTGGCTGGGCCCGGCAGGTGGGGAAGCGCCTGCCCCGTCCCTGCCCAGTTTAGCTCCTGACTTCATGCACTGCTCTCGTGCCCTTCTTTCCCAGGCATCGCAACCTCCTGGCACAGGGAAGCACTTCTGTTGCTTTTGTTCTCTTTGTCAAATGTAGAGCAAAACTCTTTACTTCAGCACCTGACTATGAAAATACACTTGTGCGCGGGCAGGCAAGGCGACGGCAGTTCAGCACCAGAGGTGTTTGGTACAGGCCGCCTCGTATTTTCTGCGCTTCCTTCACCTGCTCCAGGCCTTGGACTTTGAGGACTTCCTCGTTCCCCTGAGCTCAAGAATTGCAAAGGCAGCAGCCACCCCACCTGGTGCTCAGCTAAAAGTGGAAAGGAACTGCTGAGCAATTAAACGGGGGTGGCTTAGTGCTTCTCTTGTGTGGTAATTCTTCACTAGGTCAAGGCTGACAACCAAAACTATGCTAGAATTACTATGTTACAAACACACAGTTCCCCTCACCCACACCAATCTGAAGTCAGAGAAAGCAGATAGACACCAGTGTGTCACCCACCCACCGGCTGCATTATCAAGATTCCTCCTCATCTCCTACAGCAGTTGTTCAAAGAAATGTGGAGAGAAACAAAAAAATGTGTGTGTGTTGTAGACCTCCCCCAGCTTGCTTGAGGCTTCTCAGAAACCAAAGTAAAATGGAATTGACTGGTAAAGCTGAAAGAAGATGCTAGAAGAATCACCTGAACTTTAGGGAGGAGCAAAGTGAGTAAGGGGAGCTAGAAAAGGTCACTGGATGCCCAGGTGGTTAAAAGAACTAGAACAGATCCTTTTTCCATCTCAGAAGTACTTAAGTCATCTTACAGAGTCACATCTCCAGAAAGTCCAGAGCCAAGGCAGAAAGCTTCAGTGTGCTGCTTCTGTAAGAGGTAGGAAGATGGAGGATGCAATAGTAAGTGTTAAGATTCAGCAGGGGAAATGGGGAAATTTCAGGGAAATTCAACAGCTTTAGGATGCAAGGACTGTGGAATTAGGAAGGGCGTTTGGCAGTAAAATAAGGTTCTCTGGCAGCTTAAAATAGTCTTGTAAAATGGTTTGTGTTAGCAGTCTGCAGAGTAGTTAAATTGACTGTGCTGCTAGCATGGAGACAGTTCGAACAACCGTTCTATGTCCCATTTATTTGCCTTTGACATTATCTCTGTTCTGTGTGCTTCGCAGTGTTGCCGAGACAATTAGGGTAAAAATGTCATCCATCACAAAAACATTAACTAAGTGCTAGGGCAAATTGGAAGACTTTTAAAAAATAGTAACTTTGGCAGTAAAAGGGTATAATAATACTGCAGGAATGAAAATGGAAAATCTGATTTTTTAGTGAACTCATGCAGGCCAATGTTAATGTATGGTTTGTCAATGCTTTTTCCTCTGACCACTACAAAACATTTCCTGAAATATGAATGACTCATTATGAGGACTAGCTGGTAGAAAATGGCATTACCTATTCACCAATTCCACTGTATCTGCTCAGCATCATTATTATCATCAAATACAACTTTTTAGTGGAAGAAATTTCTATTTATGCAGGGAGGTTTCTGGAAATCAGAGTTAAAGTTGGAATTATCATGTGGTTTCGATAATTATGAGGTTAAGAGAGAAGAAGGTGCGCAGGGAAAAAAGCCCACAGAAGCTACTGTGAGGCTTTAAACAACTTCAAAGACAAAGAAAACAGTACCTGGACCTAAAAGAGAAAGTAGAAATATTTCAGGGAAAACCTTTTTAACATTTTCGAGATAAATTACAAGAAGAATAAATTAGGATGGAACTACTCAGGTATCAAGTAAAATTAGAGTGGATTAAACTGAATCAATGATTTAACTTCATTCATCAAGTCGCCACAAGGTTTACTCCGTCTCCCAAGCTCCCTCTGCCGCTATCAGGTGGCTATTGCACCTCGCTGCTCCAGCTCCACTACATCGAGGCTTTGACGGAGCTCTGTGGGACAAAGCAAGCCACTCACACGCTGGCAGTATTTAAAATTAATGTTACTAAAACATAAGACTCACTGTACAGTGAGTCTGTTAATAATTTATTCCCTCCACACTCATTTAGAAATATCTATATACCACAGACTGTATCAGAAACTTCATTTAAGTTGCTTATTTTACAGAGAAAATGTCCGTACAAGTAAAAAGATCGCAGGAGCAGATGTATTTTCTAACAGCTTTCTTCTAGCCTCATCGGAATCTATAGTGGTCTCCTCCTGGCATCTTTATTATGCAAATCTTACTGCACAAAAAAACCACGGGTTTACGGCTGACCTTCATTTTGGCTGGGGTAGCAGTGACATCCAGCGGTTCAGAGAAAGAAAGAAATTCGCTCATTCTTTCTACCACAATGCACGGCAGGAAACGCATCAGAACATAGCAGGGATCCCTTGTCATTCCCTTCTTTGTGGATATTCGTAAATGGCACCAACTACAGGCAGTTTGACAGCCGTGGGTATGGATAACCCACACGGGGAAACACAAATGCGGAACAGGAAATAAATAGAAAACATCCCCAAGGCAAGCCATCCTTCTAATGGCTTTAAAAGGACACCGCAAGTAAAAAATGTAATTGGTATTTTTAAAAGTTCCAGTAAAAAAGAACCTTCCTATATTACACCTACCCCATTGACTTCACAGCATTTTCCTTCTTAAAAAAAAACCAAACCTATTTATTAACCCTCTTTTTGTATGGGGAAACAGGGCAAACAAAGAAGGGAAAGTTGATTGAAGAGAAATTGCTACAGGGGTTTTGTTTCTCAAGCCTAGCCTAAATAAACTTTCAATTATTAGAGTTTCCACTAACTAGCTGAGTCTTGAACTGTGATGTGATAGTTGATGCACTGAGAAGTGATTTAGACTTTGTGCACATGTTGTGCTTTATAAGGGAAAAAAACCCGAATCAAAACATTAAATGCGTATCATGAACTGGGCCAGCAGAGGTAGCTGTTGGTACTAAAAAATCAACAACTATGACAGTTTTGTTCAATGAACATTCCTCATCTGAAGAAAAGCTTTACAACCAGTCAGACCTTGCCATCTCCAGCACTGAAAATTCACTTAGAATTTGTTACTCCTTTGCTATTTTGCTGTCATTTTTATTTGACACTGCCCATTTCCAGTTCCTGTTAACTGTTCCAAGCTCCTAGTCACTGGGTACCTTCTATCCTCTCCATTTGTAATTTGTCAATGTAGAGTTCCGAAAGATGAGTCAGCTCCAAATAATCCCAAGGTTGGCTAAAAAAAATTATCAAATTTATCAATAACAATTCTTCAGAACATTTTCAAATGCCATTTGGACCTTTTGTTAACTCCAAATTTTGACTTATCTCTGAAAGACAAGGTTGGAAAACTTTGAAATGTGGATAAGCTTACATAATTTTCAAATCAAGAAGTACACTGTCCCACTAGCAGTTTATGGGAACTATCAGTGTTAACAGCAGGAAAATACACTCTCCCAGACCTAGATCTGACATGGTTACCATACATCAGCCTTTGCTGAAGCTCACAGAGCTGAAAACCTTAATCTCTGTATTTTAATAAATACCTTCCAAAGAAAGTTTCTCAATGTGGTAGGTGCTTTATATACATAAATATATATATATATATATCTCCTTCAAAAGGACTTCACAGGTCTTTCTAAAATATTTCTACGCTAAAGGAATATTTCATCATGTTGTAGCATTAGGGATTTGTATATTTAACAGCTATTATGTTTTAGCTAAACATGCCAAATGCTGGACACAATGGCTTGCTGCTTGTTTCCAAAATCACAAAACACCGCCCCTTTGGGTGGGCTAACAGCAGAGCCGCAACACCAGGGCATCCATGTCATCGTTTAGGACTTCCTGTAGTCTGATTGAAAGAACTGGCAGCCAGCTCTATCAAAGTGGGTGGAATTCAATTGCATGTACACAGCATTTTAAGTAGATGCTCCCCAGATTTGGCAGGTTCTAAAGGCACTTTATGTTAAATTCCTTGGAATCTATCTGGCTTCCCAGATAGATTCATTCTCCATTCAGCCCATTCTCCAAGGACTGTTTATGCCTTTCGTACTTAAATGTTTATGTGCAATGTATAAGCAGCCCTTGGAACAAGGCCTGAGAGCCGGGTCTAAGATCAGTACCTTCTTTGCCTGCGTCTGTGCAAGATGTTTTCTACAAATAGCAAAGCTCTACCAGTTTCCACTGGGAAGAAAATGCAAAACTCTATAGGAGCCATGATCCAGATTTCTCCTCCTATTGTGAGAAAGATCTTTGTTATTAGTAGCATCTTGCAACTGTAAGAAACAGTAGCTCACATCACACCCATTTCTTTTAGCATCTTTTGTGTTTCCTACCACATGCCCTCCAAACCTGCTGACGAAGGGACACTTACACAATGCTTCAAACTGCATATTTGCACAGAGCTTTAGGTGCCTCGTGTCAGGCAAGAACTCATGATACACGTACTTACTTTCACTGGTAAAACCTGGGACAAAAAGCCTTCAGGCACAATTCCTTTATTTCACGGAGCAAACTCTTAGAGGAGCCCACCTCCAGTCAAGTCATTTCATGTCTTTGAACACCCAACAGCTTTTTGACACCATCTTACAGACATACTTACCTGGGCAGCTCAGAACATGGACAGAGACAATACATGGTGCTTTGCACCTGTCCATGACTCCTAGAAGAGCCCTTATGAAGTCCGTATCATGTAGTTAATATGTTCTAGACTCTGCTGCTCTACTCTCCAAACTCCTGTTCTTTCCCCCATCCTCCAAAACAGTCAAACCACAAATGTCTGCTGACAGCTGCATGCATTGAGCCCAATTTCCATTTAGTTTTTAAACAAAATATTTTCATGAACATACAAATTACTCAAAATTCTCACTGCTAGGGGTGTTTCAGGGAACTGTGAAGAACAGACTCTGAAGAGCATATACTTTTAGTTAACAATAGTTCTGCCTGGACACAAATATTATTAAAAAAAAAAAAAAAAAAAAGAGGTCAGGATTTCATCCATAATGATGCAGTTTTAAAGCCTATGTAACTGATTTAACACAGAACAAAGCCAAGCCCCAATGTTTGTGAAGTTTTAGAGCTTCTGGCATTGTAGGTTTCATAAAGTCAGTGTCATGTTTGACCATTTTTTTGCACCCAGCTCAGTAATAGAGACGGATAGGCACTGGCACACAGAACAAAAATAGCCATATTACCAATGTTTCAGTGGTGCAAAGTATCCCTGCCCTCAGATACATGAAGGTTTCATTAATTTTACACTCAGAAGAAGTCACAACAGCTGTTTGGACTGACCTGCTGCTAGAACAAAAAAATCCTTCCCTTTAATTCTTCTGCTAGCTTAATACGTTCTAGCCTGCATATTTTTCCAATTACCTAGCCTTTTACATACACCAGCTAACAAAGGATATGCAACACTTGATAATCCTTTTTAAGTGGAATGTTAAAGATTTGTTCAGACTTTGAAACATCAGCGTATTTCAAAAATTCACATTGTCTTGTTCATACTTCAGTCTAGGTACACATATTTGGCTATGCATCGTACTGGCTCTCATGGATCATATTGTGCAACACTACCTACATTTCTACTGCAGACTCAAGCCAGGATGGAAACTCTACCCAAACTGCTCTGTGATATTGTTCCTTTTTCTTAGAATCTTAAACACAAGAAGGAACTTGCCCTTATCACAGTTATCTTCTGAAATGAACACTAGATGTCTTCACCCTTTCTTGCAAGGAATCACACAAAGACCTGGTAGAACTAGAGCCAGCAGTTAACTACCAAGAAACTTACTGGGTGGCATGTCTTGAATGCAGAATCTCAGAATAATCTAGAGGAGTGACAAGATTTAGTCTTCTAGAAACACAGATGTGTCTACACATTAATGAAAAAACAAAAGGCAATAGCGTTTCATTTACATAGAAGTTTTATTATCCTTCAACCTCAGCTGGTACTGCATTACTCCAGCCTTAGCAGATTTTGCTCCCCTAGGTAGACAAGTTTTCAACCGACTGTCTCTGACTGAAAACATCTAGGCTAGGTCAAATTTTAGACCCAGCCTTTCATTAATACAGTCAGACACAAAAGAGCAGTTGAAATCCTGACCACCTGAAAGGCTGCAAAGCAACAAAAAAACAAGATCCAGGAGGATTTTCATAATTTTCTACGTTTGATTAGAGAATCTTTCCTTTGCGCTGATCACTAGTTAAGAAGCAATTAAACTGCATGTTCAAGAAACGGATGCACTCTACATTTCAAGCTGTGATCAGAAACATGTGCAACTAATTTTCCACTTATGAAGCTTGTGGGTTTATCTTCTCAGCAGCTTCAAGGACAGACGGAAGGCTGACTTTGTCTCCAAATTCTTTCTCACGATGCTCCAGTAAAACACCCTAGTTGAAGACACAAGAGAGAAATTCATACACTAGTATCCCCACGGGAGAACAACTGACCAGCACCTGAACAATTCCAGAAAAGAAACTTGGTCTCACAGGAGGCATAAAAGCCTCCTAGATGGCCTGCAGTACCTGTCTTCCTGCCCCAATCACATATACTCCTCCCAGGGTGAATCCTTCCCCTTCTAGGTTACCACTATATCCACTTCTCCAAGCACGGAAGAAATTTTGCCAGACTCCAAAGCGGAAGAATCCTGACATCATCATTTTTCGTCTGCGTGGACCATAGAAGCCTTTCTGCAGGGAAACAGAAACTTATCTCAGCAAACAAAGTTAAAAAGACTTTTCCTACCAAATGAAATTCAGGAAACCAGCTGATCCGGTATCCAAGAAAGGCTGCAACACACAAAAGCTAACCAAGCATATCTAAAAAGAAATTACACCTGAACTAACCTCTTTAACGCAATACCTGACCATTTACCTCCACACAGCCAGCTCGTGGTACCGCCACCATTCATGTGGATTTTAAGCTAATCCACATTTATTTAAGCCCCATGTACATCCACATCCCTACTGCTGGCAACAAGGGTTCTTTGTGCTAAACATATTTTTTCTTGTTTTTGAAGTATGGCAATAAAAATGCTGGTAAAGAGATAACAGTGGTGCCAAGTCCTTGAAACTTTATCAGCCATCTGTTTTTGGTTTTGTGTGTGTTTGTTTTTTATGGGATTTTGTGTTTGGGGTTTTTTTTTTATATCACAATGATTTTTTCACACAGGCAGAGTGAGGAGGAAAAGTAAAGGTATCTTTCTAGTTGATTTTGAGAACTATGTATTCTTTTTCCTTCAGAAGCCAAATGATTTCTAAATGCATCCTCTGGGTTAAGGAGTAAGCAGGGCTGTGGTTTTCTAGGACATGAGACGGGCAATACAGCATGTGCCAGTGCACTGGGACAAGCCACATCACTGCAATTTGGCCTGTACATCATGAATTAATTATTTCTGTCAGCTTCACACCTTGATTCATACACCATAAACACCAGAAAGTCACACAGCCATTGGAAGAAAGAATAAATATTAATAGGCCATATTGTTTACCTGTTAAAGGGGAGGGGAGGAATAATGCTGCAACAGCATGTTATCAGTGCACAGCTACAGAACAGTTTGTAAGCTGAGCAGGATATATATATATAGAAAAGCAAAGCTAATTAACTTCTTAAACTACAATGCTACTAAATCCTTTTTCATTGAGACCACATTCTATCTATATTATTTATACAAGGTCTTCAAAGAGGACATTCAACAGCTTGTTTTTAAACAAAAGGAGAACACTGACTTCACTATACCTTTTCATCCAGAAAGATTTCTCCTCTGAAATAATGCTGGAAATCCTCCACTTCAGTCCCTATCTTCTCTTTCACAACAGCATAGAGAGGGACACCCAGCTTGGACAGCTGAGGTTGCAGAGAGGAGAGCTCAGAAGCCTCCTAAGAAAGGAAAAAAGACCCAAACATTTCAGGCAGTAAATGGAGGTTGGAAAGCTTCACCTTGAATCTCAAAAGCATCAGAAACACACGTAAATTCTAGCTTGAGGCACAAAGCAGAAACAGACCTGTAAATCAGACATTTAAGCTAGTTCTACTCCTGGGCAGGTCTTCATTAAATTTACTAAATTTTTTTTCATTAAGCACGGAGGGAGATTTTTTTCAGTTTACTGGATAAAATATTAAAATCCTGAAGAAAACATATTTTTAACTCAAAGCTGCAGATACACCTTGCCTGTAGCTAGGGCTTCAACTATCTTTTGAAGTGTTTACAGAACAGTAAAAAGATACTGCCTGCACTTCGCTTAGAAATTCTGGCCTTGGAAGAAAGTTAATTCTTTTTTCCAAGTAGAAATACACCTTATCAGCCTTTTTGCAAAATATTTAGAGGGCTCTGTGCAAGAGCAGGCTATACAAGTGTAGAACAAGTAAAGGAGTGAAGATGTACTCTCCTACCTAGATCCCCCAGCAAAAATAATCAGGGAATTTCTTCACACACCTTCAGTATTCCAGAATCATAGAATCATTTAGGTTGGAAAAGACCTTTAAGATCATCGAGTTCAACCCTTAACCCAGCACTGCCAAGCCCAGCACCAAGCCACGTCCCCAAGTGCCACATCTACACGGCTTTTAAACACCTCCAGGGATGGTGACTCCACCACCTCCCCGGGCAGCCTGTTCCAGTGCCTGACCACCCTTTCGGTGAAGACATGTCCCCTCACACCCAATCTAACCCTCCCCTGGTGCCACCTGAGGCCGTTCCCTCCTGTCCTGTCCCTTGTTCCCTGGGAGCAGAGCCCGACCCCCCCTGCCTACAGCCCCTGTCAGGCAGCTGCAGGGAGCGATAAGGGCACTCCCGAGCCCCCTCCTCTCCAGACTGAACCCCCCAGCTCCCTCAGCTGCTGCCCATAAGACTGGGCAGACCCTTCTGCAGCTTGTTGCCTTAAGAAACTTAAAAAAGCACTACTGCTTTTTCTGGCGAATAAGGGAAGTATAAGGTGTCACTGCTCATCTGCTGGTTTTTTTTGTTCTGCTGAAGGAACTCCTGCTCCCACAATTTGCGCAAAGACCTCTGAGGTTTCCAACAGATTAGAGTACGCATTGAAAATATGTTTCTTCTCATCTCCAGTGGAGAAAGGCCATTTTTACTGGACAAAACCCCCACAAAAAACTCCATGCTTTGAAAAGTAGACACAGTTTACAGGACCGTCCGTTAGCCACCTAACCAAAAAGCCTTAACTCAAAGGCTTGAAGGACATTAGAATTTAGCGAGTATCAAGCAGGAGACAGATAGGGGTGAACAAACAAGAGAAAAGATATTAGAGAAAGACATCAGTAGGTGAAAGGGTAAGGGCAGCTTTCCAGTCCACTACTCTTTTCCAGAAGAAATTAAGAAGGATGCATCAGCATCACAACCAAACACTGAGTAGTGAGTGGTTAGAGTTTAAGGATCATAGCTTATGCTTGTTGGATCTTTCCTCTCTTTTCTTAAAAAACTGGTAATTATTTATTTTCTGTTTTCCCCTCAACAAAATGCCTTATGATCTTCCTAAAAGGGAGGTTAATAACAATTTTACCTGGCATTTTTTATACAGTTCAAAACTCTCATAACAAACAAAACAAAAAAGATCTGTATTGGAACCTAACATGTTTGAGAACCGATGTTCCAGTGGGGTGCCCTGTAAAGCCACAGTCTCTAGACAGCAAGCAATACCATCAAACCTTGTTTAACCTTTTGGAGAAAGGCACTTCAGCAGTTTGGTGGGGTTTATTTTAGGTCTTCTTGCTTGGCTTTTGGGAGGGGAGAGAGCAAGAATGATGTAAAAGCATAGTTAAGTTTTAAAATTCTCAAGAGATTAGACTCCAAGCAGCATCTTGGGACTAGACCTGGTTTGTTTTTCTCTACTGCTATTTAAAATTGATATAATAAGACAAAGCAAAGTCTATTTTTTTTTTTGTGGGCAAACTGTATCACAAAAAAGCTGTGCAGCCTTATCATGGGGCTGTGACCATTTCATTTAGTCTGTGCAACTGTTTCCTTCTTTTTGTAAAAAGCAGACAAGCACACCCTAGCAGAGTACTTTCTCTCTCCCGCAAGCACGGACAACCCAAAAGAACAATACCCATTTCACTTTGCCCCTCCGATAGTTCAACTGTGGCTCTTCTGCTACTTCAGACTGCTTGAGTTGATACCTACAATATTTAGCAAGCCCATGGCACTTTCACAATGACTAGAGTACTGGATCGCTCCACGGCTGGCTCCAGACTATAAGATGTACAAGTGCAGTCCTGTTAAAGTATCTTAAATAACAAAAAAGGAATCTGGTGATTTAGGATGTAGATGATAAAGATAAAAGACACCATATTTCTTAAATCTACAGGCCTCAATTCTCAAGGATCCAAGGGCATCATTCCAGTAGGATTTGTGAGATCCTTTATAGTAGATAATGGAAGCAAGTCCTCCCACTGGTACCAGGCCGGTGATCTATAAGTTAAAATAGCCTCTTTTCTATGCCACCACTGTGTCCAGGGAAGTACATATTCCTTCATGGTGCTGTCAAAAAGGACAAAGTTCAATATCCTTTCCAAGGTGCAAGATGGCAGGAAAAAAGTATATTTTGTCTCTTGCAAAAAAATAAAAACCTATCACCTGCAGGTTAACAGGTATGGCAAGTCACCCGTACTCAACCATTCTACCAGCTCAAAGTCAGTGACAGTGGGGAAATAAGCTGCTGTCACACTATGGAGAAAAGTTAACAGACAAAAAAAAAAAAATGCAACTGAACTGTTCCTAGGAGAAAAGCAGGAGTCAACTCACAAAAATGCTTTGAATATACAACAAGCCTCATTCCTCACCTGCCTGCAGCTTTCATTGCCCTGTCACCCAATACTCTCACATGCACCCTTTTAAACTATGTCTATATGGATATTTTTTACCTATCCAAGATAGGTTTAGACAATTTAAAAGCTTTTTCAAACACTTTCACAGTTAAAATACAAAATTAGTCTTTGCCCTAATTAGCTGATCAGTGCTGTAACTGCCTCTGTTTTGGCATTTTTTTTTTGTTTGGATTTTTTTTGTTGGTTTTTTGCTGTTTTTAAAGTTTTGAACCAAAACCAAGAATTAGAAAATTAAATTTCTCTCACCTCAATTTTTTCTTGAATAAGAAAAACAACAATTCTTTGAATTTTGTGCTTTTTTTCTATTTAGGGTGGTTAGCATTACAAATATATATATAAATAATTAATGAATCCCTGTCTGTATGCAAAAGCCACAGTCAGGCACTTAGCGCGTTCTCCTCCTGCCTACGCTACACCTGTTCAGAAAGCAAAGTACTTTAATCTTTAACCTTCCATGAATGCTACACATACTTAAGCAGTTACTACTGATGGGAGCAGATTCCTTAATTAAGTGGTTGCAATATTAATTACTCCATGTTACAGAGCGGTGAGTAACAACATAATAGCTATTTTTCCCCATAGCTATGAGAAAAATAATGTCCAAGGTGCAAGTTATGGCTGTTCTTAGGCACATGGTATGTTCAGATTATATTTTAAGTGTCTCCTTGTGCCTCCACGCAAGGAGCCTAATGCCAGCTTTGTGTCCCAACCCACCTTGTTATGGAACAGTAACCCCTTGTCTTCAGACTCCTTACTTTCCTGCCTCACAGTCAGCATTCAGAACAGCAAGGGACTCCTCTTTATGCACTTGTTTTCCTTGGGGTTTTGTTGTTTGCTTTTTTTTTTTTTTTCTGATGAGCTTTACCTGATGGCTTTCTGCCAGTCCAGTCTGGGGCTGCTTTTGACCAGAAACTACCTGGCTTACAGAGATTTATTTTGGACATGTGGAACACAACTAGCTCATAAGACTCATTACCAATCGGATTTTGTGTAATCTCCCTTTCTAATTACCATGGCCTAGGTCCCTGGCAGATGTAAAAATCACATAACCACTACCTTCAGAAGGAAAATGCTCAGAACCTAGACTATACAAACCACCAAAGAGAACTAAGTATGCTGTCAGCTGGCGACAAGTTTGGGCTAGGAAACAAGGCCTTTCAGATACCTCAGATTTATTTGATGACCATCCTACTCACCACCTCCCTTTACTTAAAGGGAATCTGTGCATGTAGAGCTCAACTCTCCCTAATTAATCCCCAAGCCCAGCAAGTACCTCTCTGCACAAAAATCATCCAGGTCTTCGCACAGCCATGATCACTGCACCATTCTTCTTCCATAGTTCTCCTGCTTTGAATGTTCTTTGTTCTGTTTATGCAGGAAAAAAGCATCAACAAAAACTTCAGCCATTCTTGTTTATAATGATTAAAGCTTTAAGGAGCAACATAAAGCACCACAGAAAATTCCACATTCAAATACAGTTCTATATAAAAAAGAAAAATTCTATATGCATAACAGGGTATTATTACTTTACTGATTTTTAAAAGTGTGCCATGTTTCATCCAGAAATACCAGCTTTTGATTGCTTTTCCTTCATCAGAATTATTGGCTATCAAGACACCCAACTAAGAGTTATAACTAGGAAAGACTAAGAAAAACTCTTCCAACCCTGGCCTTACAAATATTCTTATAAAAGCCCAGTTATTGAAGAATGTGGGCTAAAACATCCATAATCTTACCTGACCCCAAAGTTTTTAGCTCTATCTCCTCTAAAAACTCCAGTGTAGCTTTTTCTGGCTTGGACAAAAACAAGTCAGTATTAGCAAGTACAATCCCTGTCACAGCTGCACCGATGGCTCCAAGACCAACAGACCACATGCCCATGGTGAAGATCCCAAAGTCAGGCAGGAAGGACATTTCTGGAAAGAGAAAGAAGCAAGCAGTTCTTAAACTGGACATCAATGATCCCAGACAAAGAGGAACTGGATTAAAAAAACCAACTAAAACCTCACACAGATATTTTTGGTTTGACTGTAGACATTCTGTATATGTGGATATATCGGAGGGAGTAATGTTCC
Source organism: Falco cherrug (assembly GCF_023634085.1). Lineage (NCBI taxonomy): Eukaryota > Metazoa > Chordata > Aves > Falconiformes > Falconidae > Falco > Falco cherrug. Next base: position 46,452,154 of record NC_073705.1, read on the forward strand.
GTTATCATTTTATTTCATTTACCATCATTAAGTGTTAGGTTTTCATAAGATACATTACCTCTAAACTGCTAGTGTTACATAGCAGTTTTATTTTATGTGATCTTAATTTGAATTATTTTTTTTAATTAACTTTTGCAGTTATATTGTGGTGGACTTGGTGGTTGGACTTGATGATCTTAAGGGTCTTTTCCAACCTAAATAATTCAATGATTTATTAATGTACTCAACTGGGTTTTAGAAGATCTAGATTACATTCCAGTTCTGTGCCTGACCCACACCAAAACTATTAACAAGATACTCTTGCCTCTTCCAGCTACTGGACTCACAAAAACATTCATGATTAAAGTGCTTAGTTGCAATGAGGAGAAAGATGATTGAAGTATACATGTGTAATAAAGAGCATCTAACATGATGACCTTTATGATAGCCAGTAACTTAAATTATTACAGTATGACAGTGGTGGAGTTTTTTAGTTCATTTTTTTTCCAAAAAGAAACGTTTGTAAATTAAATGTTTCCCTCTCCCCAATATATATTTGTGCAGTTTACAACTATACCACAGAAGAATCAAAAAAAAAACCAAAAAAAAAACCTTTTTATCTGGTTCACCATAACTGGTAACCTTTCCTGTTCCTTACAGTTCACCACTAGAACCAAAACAGGCACCAAGCCAAAAAGCAGAGACCATCAGTCATGCCTGCAGACAGAAATATGTAGACTTGCAACCATTTGATTAGACACAGTGATCCAACATTACAAACATGCCTTGGACAGCACCTTCAACATACTAACCCATTTCCACTCTTGCTAAAGCAGATATGACATCGGGAACAAACAACTTAAACTCACACCCATCAGTTAGAACTGATAACATTGCAATAGAAGCCATTATATACACGTTTCCAAGTCTTAAAGTACAAACATACTTCTTGTTACCAATGACTCCGGTTTGGTGGCAGTTTTGTTTAACTGTCATCCATCCACAAACACCCAATCCTGACCCTTGCACATGTTTCACAAGCCTGGAAAGATCTGCCAGCCACCTTCCCGGGAGGCAGTACCAGTTAAGAGGATGCAGGAAAGCACACTTAGCCCTGTCTCATGGACAAAATTCAAGATCCAGCTCTGAGCAACAACTGGTACAAGAGTCATTGGAGTTTTGGCAGTATAAGAAGTCAGTGTACACTTACATCACAGCAGTTATGTGTTACAAAGGGCTATAGATTTGCAGCCACCCAATTTTAGTATTACACAATACAGAGAATCAAATTTTTTCCAGAGCCATCTGCAAAACCCTATTCCCTGACAAGACTGTTTTGGTAAATATTGCTGTCTGTATATACTTTTGTATGGGAGAGGTTTTTTTCTGTCATAAATATAGTAAAATTTTACTATTTTGAACTGTGACTGCAATAAACCAGAGACACACTTAGTATTTATCCCCACAGCTAGCTGTTGCCAGAATTCAGAAAGCAAGAACTAGTAGCTCCTCGCTTTTGTGCCTAGGATTTTCTGGGAGAAAATCCCTTTCCATCCTTAAAACTAGCTCCAGAATACTACTGACAAACAAATACAACCAGCTGCTTACCTGCAAAAACAGCTAGAAAGCATTTGGTTGAAAAAAGAAAAAGGGGAAAAAAAAAAAAAAAAAAAAAAAAAAAAAAGATTGCTTTGTTCTTTTAACAGTGTACTTGGCTCCAAGGAAGGCAATATCACAGTATCTAGAAATGTGAGCAAGCCATGATCCCAAGCAGGAAACAAGGCCAGTCTACACAAACACAACACAGATAAAAGAACAGATTCTACCCCACCTCACTTATTTCCAACCAAGGGAAACTTTCCTTGAGCATATCTGCTTTTTCTACATTTTATCAAAGTCATAATGTACTGACAAGTTTTTGGTATCTGCCTTTCACTCGTATCAGAGGTCATCCTGACTCCAGCCTTAGGAATAATCAAAGTGTAGTTCAAAATGTATTGCCATAATGCAGCAATATCCTCGTGTTAACACTCAAAATCTCTGTGGCATACTCAAAAGGCTACAGCCCTGCTGCCTCCCAGAGCTGGATTATTCAACTATTCTTGGGACTTGGATCTTGTCTGGTAAAGAACTCTTTTTCTTTTAATTAATTTTTTAAAAGAGAAGGGAGTAAAAACCAAGTATTAATCCCTTGTGCATGTCATTTGTATATACAAATGTTATGAAATCTGTGGCAACTGATTAATGAGTGGATCCCCCATAGCTTTTTATTGGCATTATTATCATTGCTAAAAGCCAGCTTCTCTCAGTTGTAGCTGAGAGAGAGATCGTTAAGCGTAGTCAACACACCTTTTTAGTTTAGAGGGACTCTTTGATGTCCCCTCAGTGACAAAAAAAACCCAAACCCCTATTCAAATATGCAGAATCTTTTGCTATTTAAGTAAATAAGGGAATGGAAGAAGCAGCTTTGCATGGTGATACTGAAATTCCTCCCCTTCTAAGCAAGCACCATAGTGAGCCACTCTGAATAATATGCATGGGAAAGAGCCACCAGGATTATTAAAACATTTGCTAAGACAGGCTGAGCCCCAACATATCTATGTCACTGAACCCCATGTGAAGAGATGAAATGCAAAACAGCTGAGCATTTGCAACTAGCAGTTTTGTTTCTGTTTATCTGCCGTTTATTAAGGAAATCTGAAGCTCCAAAAAACTTCACAATCCTCCACCCCACCTTAAAACACAAATGCTACCACCTTGCGATCCAACTCTATGAACTTTGAGACATGAAACGGCAATGCACAGTAAGAAAATACAACAAAGCATCCCATAATCCATAATCCATGAGAAGAAGATACAACAGGGCATCCCATAAGACTTTAACATTTAGATGCAGGCACTCACCAGAACCCATGCAGCCTGCACAAGCATCAGCCACCACCAGCTCCCCCTGAATGCGAGCACCAGCAAGAGAGAAGACAAACTGCACTGGCAGGCAGGACCAGGCAGGAGTCCAGCTCTTAAGCCTTGTGGACCAGACCCAGATCTCAGCGACTTTGAGCAATACATGCCACAGTCACCCTGCAGCAGTTACGAAAGAATGGCTGTCCAATCCACAGCAAGACTGTTTTAAATGTATCTTAATCATTTAACTTTTTTTTTTTTTTTTTTTTAAGCGAACACATGGTTACCCTCTTTATGGGGTGGGTGGGTACAGGGAACAGGAATTACACAAAGCTGTTTTGAAGCTGGGCACACAGCACTAAACTTTTAAGACTTGCATGATAAACTGTGTGCTTCAAGTCTGCATTTTTCACAAGTAGTATTTTCCCAATGTTTCGGCTTATACTATTTCTAATCCCCACACACATGCACACTGCATGCCATTAGAATACAAACAACCCTGGAAACAATTACAAAGCCTGCACAATGTTGGAAAAAAGTTTCAATATAGAGGCTGTACTGGTGAGTTAACCCAGCATTTCTATGCTCTGTTACTTGCTTTAGTGGTAACATCCCTTTGCTGAAGAACTGCATTTTTTCTAGAACTATCACAACTGCAGGCTCTCAACCCTGCTAAAACCTCCAGTAGGGAACCAGCACTTCTCTTTACAGAAAGCAGAGGCCAAAGTAAAAAGGAAAAACATCTTTTTGTGTGTTTTTGTGGTGACCACACGAGATGTTCAAGATGACAGTGAGTAATTTTATAGTCTATTAGTACTCAGCTAACCAGAATTTAAACAAGCCTAGTCTTAATCCTTTTTGAAGTGCCAGTTGATGGTCTTCACTTTGTGTCAAGATGACCAGTTTAAACATGGCTTTCTAGATGTCTCATTTCCCTTCCACCTACAACTGGAGAAAAAATTGTCATGAAGGGGATAGCTATCCCTAAACATTTATTTTAGCAGTGTAAACATGACCCATTGCAGCTGTGTCAAAAATCTGGAAAGCCTGTGTTTTCAAGTTGTCAGTAAAACTCAGGGTAGCACGCAGATTTCCTCACATACTTTTCCTAAGACGACAGTGGAGCAAAAGTGGAAACACTCAATGGGTACTCTCTCAAGCAAGATTGCACCAACACATATACCCTAGTCTAAAATGGCTTTGACCATTGCTTATTATTCCCTTCTCTTCTGCTGCCAACTACCCCAAGACATTCCATATTAAGCTTAAAAATCTTTCAGAGCTTTGTCACAACTTGCATACCCCAAACAAGTTGAGCTGATTATTTTTTATGAGACATTCTCCCCCAAATGAGTCATATGATTACAAATATATTTAGTCCCATAAAGAAAATTTACAATTCACAATAACCTGGTAACATGCTCATCAAGATTTCATGAGCTTTTAAATACCATTAAGGATGACAAAATACAGCATCCTGACCCATCTTCAAGATTAGCCCTGCTTTAAGTGGGGATTTGACCGAAGAAACTTGAGAGGTCCCTTCCAACCTAAACTGTCCCTTAAATGCAAAAAATCAACACACAAAGAAGCCTCCTAACATTTCTGATGGTATGAACGTAATTTTCACAATGTGAAGGGATTTTCGTCTTTTCACCATTGTAAAGATCCTGTAAATTCCTTGTGTTGAGAGTAACGGGCATCTTTTTACACTTCTTCCCAGTCTGCAAATGTTTCATTACTCCAGTACAAAACTGCTCTTGGCTCTAGCTGAAGGGAAAGTTGCTGTGTCAAGCACCCAAACCACACTCCTTCCTTTGAAAGGAAGTTAATTGTTAGACCAAATAATCTCCCCCATTCTTAGATTTTTTTAAAGAAACCCAACATCTCAACAACCCTTTTCTTTTGAGCAAGGGAGAGCAAAGAGCTATGGCCCAACGCTTTTGGAAGTCTTCCAGCTCTCCAAATGTATTCAGAGGGAACTGGCAGATAGATACCATGTAGGGGAAAATTCACATCTCTGCTCGATCAACAAAATGGAGATACCATGGAGACAGGAGGAAATACCTTGAGCACAGAACTGCAAAAAGTCCTTACGTGAAGATAATACTGGCTAAACTCACTGTGGGGTCTGCTGGGGACCCAGAGCAGGACAGCTGCAGGCTGCAGCGATGGGGAAAGAAGGGGAAGGCCAACAGACCCACTAATGGTGCAAATCAGTGCTCACTGAAAACACAGGGACCCAAGTGATACACGGCAGCAAGTGGTCCCTCCCGTTCCAACCCAGCCATAACTCCTGCAAATCCAAACTTAAACTACTTTCCCACCTTTTGGGACCCTTAGGCCTCTCTTGTATTTTAACTTCCACATTCCTCACATTCCCAACAGCACAATTATTCGTCGCTAAAAGCAAAAACCCAAGATGATCACTACACATTTCAACTCAAACCCACAGGGCAGCGGATGCTCTATGCATAAACCAGGCTGTAACTCACGGGAAGGCCAGTCTGCTGGTACACCCGGCCAGGAACCTTCCCCACCGCCTGGCGGCCCTCAGCCGGCCCGGGGAGATGCGCCCTGCGCTGAGGCCGCTCCAGGCTGGTGCTTCAAGCAGCCCGAAGGCGCGGTCAGGGCGTTTCTTCAGTCCGAGCGGAGCGATCGCACCTGAGGCTGGACCACAGCGGTAGGAACGACGCCAGAAACGGAGCACCGAGCCTCTTCGCCGGGCCTGCTGCCCTGCTTACACCCAGGTTAAGTTACACGGCAAACGGGGATGCACCGAAACACTCAGTCATCACCAGGACTGACCTCATCAGGACCGCAGGCTTCAGAGGTCGGGGGAAGCTGCGGGGCTCGGCCGGCGCGGAGCTGCCCAGGCCACCGCGGCCCTGCAGCGCGGAGGAGTGGCGCCCCACGCCTGCCCTGCGCGGCCCGCGGCGCTGCCGCCCCCGGCCCCCACGCCTCGGCAGCCGCTGCCTGCGGCGAGGAGACAGCACAGCCCCGCGCCGCTGCGGGGACAGGCCGCCCGCCGCACCAGCCCCCCCCCCCCCCCCCCCCCCCGCCGGCCCGCACTCACTCACACTGCGACCCCGCACCGCGCCGCCGCCGCTCCCGCAGGCCACATGCGGCGCCGGGCACCGCCCCGCTGCCCCCCGCGCAGGCCCGGCGGCGCTGGGTGCCCTTCGGCCCGGCGGCGCTGCGTGCCCTTCGGCCCGGCGGCGCAGGGGCTTATCCCCGGCGTCAGGGACGGGCTGCGGAGCAACCTCTCACTGCCTCCCGGGACCTATTTTTCCCGACTCGGGATTTTCTTAGCTTCTGGCAACGCTAAGAAAGAAACGAAATATATGCTAAGAGACAGCACTTAAATATACTTAAGGCACCCCCCACCCCCCCCAACTTAATGACTTAAGTCTAAGAATGTAGTGAGCTTATCATTCCAGTACCCTGATTAATGGAGCACTCAGAATGCTTACATATACTGCATTCAAGAATATACTTGTTCAGAGAATCCAGCCAGTAACATGTCACAACATCATGTAACGAATGCACTCTTCAGTTGCTTGTGGTCATTAGGCACTGCTCCAGCCAGAAACCCAAGGGGCCTCATCTTCACTACCTTGGGACTGTTTCCTAAGGTCTCCACTTAACCTGGCACTTAAAATAGTGAAAACCAAAAACAGTAGTAGCAGTGACAGCACAGTCTGGCCAGTAACAACAGCAGCTCAGGACAACGAATGCCATCTTTTTGATGGTACCAGAGAGTCTACATTCCAAATGACTGAGAGCCACTGGTTTTCAGCATATCCCAAACTTTTCTAGACCAAATGGCCTTTTCTGACCTCTCTCTTAACTGGGAGTCACTGGCCACTCTGGTTAGACCTGCTTAGTTTACCTCTTATTTGCAGCTTATCTTCAGCACATGCCTTGTTTTTTTTTGAGGAATCTCACCACAGAACAAGTTCTCTAACTGGAAGCAACAACAGCCTTGGGGTTCTGATCTAGCACTGATCAAACTGGAGGCGACAACATGCCACTTGTGGTGGGATGCTTCAGAAACCATCACCTGGAAGCCTGCCTGGACACCCCGGCAGAGCCCTCTGAGCCCAAGCCCAGCAGCTGGCTGCTCAGTGGGCACACTGCTTTGCCCCTACAGGAGGGCACAGTGGCCCTGCGCTGCTGGAAAGCCACACCAACTGGCGGCTTTACAAGACACAGCCCCGTGGCATCATGTGGCTTAGTACACGTCGGAATGGCACAGTCCCAGGCAGCTGCAGGGAAAGATTTGGGGTCTTCTTGCTCGAAATTGTGGTAGCTATGCTTTCATCTATACATGTGCTTTTACAAATCAGATGGATTCTAAAAAGCACTGAAGTCACTCAGACTTGCCAGCAATTAAAAAATAACCTAAGGAAACTTCATGGCAGAAACAGCATTACCAGACTACCTGAAAGAGCTGGGGAATCTGGCAGGACTGAAGGGTTTGGGGCTCCTTTTCTTCCTCGGAAATATATGAAACCAATTAATATCTGTATTTTTTCTCTAACCAGTGTGGGAAGGGTCTCTGCCAATACCAAACATAATAGGTTAAAGGGGCTTTCTCACCATTTCTGAAATGCAGTCAACGTTAGCATATACGTAGCTTTGCCACTGTGACACAGCAATCTTCGGAAAAACACTACAACAAAAAAATGACTGATGAATTTTTTCAGCCATGATCATGTAATTAAAACCCTGATTTCTGCAGGCTGTCAACATTCTTTTCTTCTGAATTTTATAATGGTTGTGGCTTCAGCTGTCAACATTTGGCAATGGTAGAATTGCAGCTCCATTATTTTTGTTGTCATGGTAAGCACACAAAACAAAAAGCCCATTATTTTTTTCTTAAGCAAGAAGTTACACCTCTTAACTATCTGGCATCTGGTCTTCACAATGCAAAGGCAGCCAGTATTCCGGGGGGGGACGGGGGGGGGGGGGGGGACGGGGACAGGGGGGACCATCTATGAACCTATGACAAGATGAAAACATCTTTTTTTTAAAAAAAACAACATTCTTTGCTCTGGGTAGGAGTCCATTACAAGGCATCAGGCAAGAGCAATAAGCAGTTAATCACAAAAATTACTGACTTCATTTGTCTCTACTGTAAAAATGAAAAATGCAGAAAAATCTGAGCCCATGCATCTGGATTGCATCGGTATCTTCCTACTTCACAAAGCAGTGAAATTCCTTGAATGCATGCGCACTTCTAGTAGATGCAGAACTCAAAGGAAAACGGTGTCATGAAAATACTGGAATCTAACCTTCTCTTGACTACATCTCCAGAAAAGTCTGCTTTCCATGAAAACCTACTGTGTTGCATAACTGGAGTTGCAGCAACAATTATTTTGTCCTTATTAGACTACCCTTGCCTTTACTGCTTCAGAAAGTTATTGAGATTTTGGCAGGGAAGTCAAGTGGAAATTTCACTTCTTTGGTTTTCTGGTTTTGCCACTGGATAAAATCATATGGTAATTGATCCATAGTAGTTCAGTTTTTCCATACACCTATTCAGATGTTATACTCTTATGTTTCCTCTTAAAAAAAAAAGTGAACAATAAAGTCCCTAACACACATGAAAAGAACATTTCACAAAGCAACAGGCACCAACATTTTATCTTCTAGTTCTCAGGTTTTGAACAGTGTTCTTAAAAAGCACACTGATTCTCTACCTGCTTTCCTAATTCAATTTTATAGCAGTTAAACTGACTGAAGAGGATCAGTCTGTAAACTGCTAGTATATCAGTTAATTAGATTTCCCGAGCATGTCTGTGCATAAGTCACCCAGCATGCACTGTATCAGTATCTATGCTAAAACATGATTTAGCATTACGAAATTTTCAATTCATGTACAGAATGACAAAGCTGTGTGTTACTTCAGAAGTTAATTATTTCTATTTCTTGTCAGATCATGCTTCCATAGATCAGCTTTAGACCAAGGGCGTTGTTAGACAAATGGCTTATACTAAACAAACTGTCTTTTCTATCAGGAAACAGGAGATCTCAAAAGCAACCAGGAAACAGCCAGTGGTGGGCTAAGGCAGGATCCAGGTCCTACAGTAGTGGAGTCTGTAGAAGGGTTTCCAGACTAACTGAGATTTTCAATATTGAGCCACTAAGACTGGGTGCAGATAGACAAAAACACCTCTTGAACTTTTCAGCCATGTGCTTCTAAAGGCATATCTACATGGATGCAAACTGGCATAGGTTTCAACCAGGCAAAAGTAATCTCCTGTTTGGAGGCTGTACGATGCATGTGGTAGTGTTTTCAACCCCATCCTGATCCTCAGGAAATAAAAGCACCAGTCTGTCCACAGCCAGTCTGGACACAGGATCTCAGATTTATCTTAAGGTAGATCAGGGTGCAGTAGGCACAGAAGAAACCGAAGGACCTACAGGTCTTTTGAAATCAGTTTCACCCACATGAGCAGTTCACAGTGGGACACCAAGAAGAGATTTGTGCAACACCCGCCATCTGGACAGGAACAGGAAGAAAGAATTAGCAAGTCTTTTTAACTGCTACACAGATGCTCATAACAAATCCCCCTTGGCAATAGCCTACTAAACAGTGAATCACAGAAAAACCTACCGTTTAGAACAATACAATAGATAACTAAAGCCTTCGGAAAGAGTAGATGAGGTCATTAGTCCTCTCTGTCCATCAGCCTTTTAATATCTTTACGTCAGGCAAGTGTAATTAAAGCAGAATTGAATCTCAGTGGCCTATAGTTTTTCTTTGTCCTGTTTACTGCAGTGCTAGCTATATTGTTATTCTATTTGAATTTTTTCTTTTTTCTCATGCTAGGTAGGACATCGAGGCCTAGTAAAAAAAGTTATTTTTAATGACTATTCAAGCACTAGAAGAACAGTAATCAAGTTTCAGGCTCTATAAGCAAAAACAGGCTCTTGAACATCCCAAAATACCCATATTGATAGCACTTCTGCAAGATCAGGACATCAGAGGAAAACAGTCATTCTGCAGTGGTTCTGGTTAACCACCAAGTACTACACAGTTGTTCTTAAAATCCAGGCACCCAACATGTTCCTAAGCTTTTTCTCTTTCAAGTTGTTGGGGCAAAACTGACCTGTTAATTCCTTACTATAGACTTCAAAAGTAGTTACACACCTTGCAACCCATAGAACTCATCAGTAAGGGACAAGGCTGCTTGTGTCACTAGTGCAGCTAAATAGTGTCTTACATTGTCCTTAAGACAGCTAGTTTCTATAGTCAGTCAAGTTGGTTGTATGTAGCTAAAAAACAGGTGTATTTTTTTATGTAAGTGTGTAAAGCTTGGAGATGACCAATTTTGTGAAGTTCAAAATAACTTGATTTACTGGTTGATTTAGCTGTTATTCAGAATTATTTGTTCAAGCACTAAGGAAGAAAACTGGGCCTCCTCTAACACATTTGAGCTTCTCCAGTAGTAGATGAGCTGCTTTTAATATTTAAAATCTGAGAAAAAAATTCCATGATCTCATCTGTTGAAAGAACATTCAGGTTAGAAAAACAAAATAACCCTGCTATTAGAAGTGTTGATGCCAATTTGCTAATGTTGATAGAACCTGGCTACAGACTCAAATCTACATGCCAGCTAACCTCAGTTGCAACTTCTGGTGGTAAGGTGATAGAGCAGTTGGGCACAAGTAAACTTCTTATCAAGCAGAGTTACAGCCACACTCCAACCATAGCCTTAGAGGTAAGCTCTTAATCCTCTTGCTATGTTGAACTATTTGCCTGTGGTATCTCCTTGTGCTAGAGCAAAATACAAATGTTTTACTATTCAAATTTCAACACTGCATATCTGTTCTTTCTTTTAGCATTTATCCTTCTCTTTATACAATACATCAACCTAGGAGGGGCCACCAAACTATGTATTTCGTATTTTTGATGTATGGTTTCCAATTAATTCTGTGTGAACTTTAATTTTAAGGGGTTGTGCTGAACAATTTGTACTTCCTAACTGTTGTCACAACAACCTGAAAGAAAAACAACGTAACAAAGCACCAAAGGCACAATCACCAAACATCTGGAAATGAACTCTAATGACTTAAACTGACAAAGGCATATCTCATGCGGATAAATGCAAGAGAAAGACATTTTACTAAGCAAGGTACCTTTCAAGTCCACAGCATCACTTCTGCAAGTTCCATTTCCTGAAACATATGTGTTACTGTGCCTTTAATAGGAGTGTGAAGGGCTTCCTGTAACATTCCCAGCAGAATACATAAATAATTCACGAGGAGTCTTCCCAGAACCAAGTTACATTTCATGTCACTCTTTTTGGTGATGCTAGTTTAGTCACCGAGCCAGAACTAGAAGTTCACAAAGACATCATATAGATTTTGCCTGAATATTTTGTTCAACAGCTAAAGCTTGTCAAAGCTAGCAATTAGTTTAAGGAATATAACTTTTCTCCAAGTTAAAAAAAAAAACAACAAACGAAAAAACAACACACACACACACCCCCCCATATTGCCTTCTTTTAGTCACGTTTCCAACATTTTTCCCCACACCCATTTTTCTCACATCCACTGTCATTTTTTGCCACTGCATAAATTGTCAAACAAGTGTAGTACATACCTAAAATGGTTGTGTAGGGGGTAAAAATCAAGTACTTTGTGGATACACCATTTTATTACGTTAAAAACCAGCATAATTTTAATAGATTTTGTTTCCAGCTCTTGATTTAACTAAGATTGTATTTGGGTGATAAGCAGTTAACAGTGGGATGGAACAGTGGGTAGTGTGAAATAGGGCACTGACAACATCAAATTCTTTCAAGGTCAACATTTGCTATGTTGCATTACCAGAAAAGCATTTTTAAACTGGTGACCGATCACGTATCTTACGGCTTCAGCTTAAAACTCAAGACTTTTGGGAGAGAAAGGAGGCTGCTTAGATAGGTAAAAGGGGGAGTGGAAAGGCTAACTGCATTTCAACCCACAACTCTTCAGGAAATGATCTGTCATGCCTCATTCCCGTGGTTTTACCATGACGATCCAAGAACAGCCACAGAAACAAAGCTGGCACCCTGAGATTATCTGGCAAGTATTTTTCTGCTTATGCCAGCTATTCTATTAACAGACAACCTGTAGGGGCTCTGGTTAGCTAAAGCTGAAAAAACACTGAGAACAGAGTTAGTGAAATCCTTTTGTGGGATCTTTATTAAATTACAGGTTTTCACCTGTACTAAGAGAGAGATTATAGGCTAAAAGATTTATGGGATGTGAATGAGAGTCACTTCAGCTGGGAGAAGACAGGTGAAAAAAACATGACTAAAGGTCTACCAAGCCAGATGAGCAATACCCTAAATGCTAAATAGGGAAGGCAGTGAAACCCAGAAATAATTCTGAATTGTAGCCATTAGGCTCACATGGAAACCATTAGTTGTGTTTTTATTGAATCAGGGGAAGCCCTAGGTAAGCATATTAAAGATGACTCAGAAGGGGTTCTGAATTGAAGCAATTTCTAAATGCAAGAAATGCCAAAGAAAACTATCATCAAATACTGCAGGCTAAACTTTGGATGAAATATACAGTAAGGAACATTTTTATTTCCACTTGGAATTAAGTTAGTATTCAGGCTTACTCCAATCCATTTTTTCTAACTATTGCTATCAAATTATTCAGCTTATCAAGAACCACAAAAGAGATCCAAGTTAACTACTTAAAAACAGCTCCAATTCCCAGTTCATTGGGTACATACAGCCAAATTCTCCCACAGAAAGCAGGAATCAGTAACTCCCCTTCTGTTACTCTAGGGTTCTCTTTCGCTTTCAAAAGAACAGTAGCAAACCATTCACACACAAACACAGACTGACAGCTTATCCTTCCTAGGACAGCATTTCCTCTGTATACATGTGAGGAACTACTAACACAAGGAAGCCTAACATAGGCTTTTATTAGAAATGCTTGTTTTGTTAAACATGAAGCAAAGCTAGATGGAATCTCCATGCTGTAACTAAAGAAAACCGGTCTAAAGTATGTAGGATTGAGAAATAACGTTGCTATTGCTGCAGTGGTTCTCCAGCTAATCTCTAGTTACAAAGCACTTATGAAAAGTTGCAAGTGCCAGGTTGGATGGGGCTTTGGGCAACCTGGTCTAGTGGAGCTGGTAAGGCAGGGGAATTGGAACTAATGATCTTTAAGGTCCCTTCCAACCCAAACCATTCCATGATGCTGTGATGACTTCAAAGGACATAGCTCACTGGAGATAAAACAGACTTCACAGCAATCAAGCTTCCTGAATGTTGATACTGAAGTTATACTTAATACTACTACCCAGGTTATCTTGTAGATAAAGTGGTAGTCACTGTGACCATATGTTAGGACTTATCTGATCATCTGCTTTAACCACCGTATGATTATTTTGTGCTGCACCCTATAATTATCTTCTGGTATTTTTGACCTGTGTTTTTATTCCCAGATTTTGTAAAATATTAAATAACAACTTCTTGTCACTGTATAAGTAGAGCACCTTACCAGAATGAATGGCCTGCAGGATAATTTCCGCTACCCCAAGTAAAAAACAATTGTTTATAATGGTTAAAAAACCAAATATATGCAGCTTACAAATCAACCAGTTTTCTCACTGAAGACTTCAGTTACACCTCAAAACTCACAGCTAAAGGAAGATTTTTGAAGAATGTCTCCACATCAGTCAGAATTCAAATATAAACAGCGTTTCATAATCACAAAAGCGAGTAAAACCAAAGTTCCTAAACAAGACAAAAAAAAAGCAGAGAGGATGAAGAAGGGAACTAAAGAATAAAAGTCTAGTACTTTATTTAAAAAAGTGGCTTTTAATATAAATCGGAATACAAAAATGATGAAAACATCCTACAGCCATCTCGAACAAATGTGCAACAAGGTTTTCTCTTGTCAATTCCCTGACAATTTCGCAAGCGCTTGTTTTCTCTGCTCTGCAGTCATATACTCACAGGCTTCCAAAATATTTACTATAATTAAAGTCTGTTGAACTGTTTTTGCTTTTACCCATATTCTTCCATTCATTCCCAGCACCAGCTCAAATGGGTACAATTGTGACAACTCCTGAATTATTTCACTTTTGGGAGCCAAGAGTCTGTAAACAGAATTTAAAAAAAGTCAGAGAAAGAAGTGCTCACATTTGATAGACACATTTTCAATAACTAAAACACAGTACTGGTGTTCTGGGAACTATTAAAGCAACACCAAAAGGTTAAGATGATCACATTGCATATGGATTCAAAACCAGCAATACAGTAACAGATTTTTAATTCTCTTCTCATTAAATACATCTAAAAAACCACACTGAGCACTTGTGAAATTATGTTTAAACTAGTTAGATTCAGAAGTGATGCCTGACAAATTTCTAGTGAATCAATACTTTTATACCAATTCTATGATTTAATGAATTCTAAAAATACATTGTTTGATAAAGTAACATTTCTAAACTGAGGTTATTTGTAAATTTGACACCAGAGTTAAAGGTGTGTCCTTCAAAACACAACTTCCCTTCTCCTTCAGGAGACTGTATTAACAGCAGTCAATACTGAGTATTTTATTAGCTAGCAGCATACTGAAAAATAAAACGATTAAGAATATTGTAACTCGTCTAGGATTAAATCAAGCTTCAACAGACTTCCTCAAAGAAGAAACAAACATATCATGATTTAGCATTTACTTGTAACATACTGTTATTTCTTTATTTGCATACAGACAAAATTCTGAAAACAAGCTGTGTGGCTGCAAAAAATAGTTGTCATCAGTTCACACTGACTTCTGATGGGACGTGTAAAAAAGACAAACCATTACTTACAAACCCAGGAATGAAAGCTGTACTGCACCCCTGCATTGCTTTTCCAAAGAACAACAAACAAAACCCCCCACCAAAGGCAACAAAGATTGACTACCGTTTCTCCCTACTATCTCATATTCTTTGATAGTCACAAAAGTCTTTATTTACATCAGCTTAAGTAATTCCAAAGTTCACAACACATTTAACAGCTTATGAAACACTTCCTGGATTAACATGTGAGTTCCAAATGAAAATCCCATGAATTTTTAATCTGTATCCTTATTTCAATGCAATTCATTTTTCTTTATAAGTCAGAAAATATGCATTGATGTGGAAAGCCCCCTTTCAATCGACTGTCAGTCAAATGCACATCCCCCACTATCCCATTAAGCAGAAAAGTGACAGTAAGCATTTACAATTTTTAAACTCCAAGGTATTGGGTACACACATGAAACTATCTTGAATGTTTGATTTCCCCAGGTCACTAGTTTTATTTTCCATACTGCCTTGGCAACCACATCACTTTTTCTAAACAGGTCACACAATGCCACATACAAGAGCATCTAAATCTCTCAATGGGGAAAAATAAATGCTTCTTCCAGGTCAATATCCATACTCTATTCAGTAAAACTGGTATAAGTGCACTGAAGCAATTACATGCCCTGATTACCAAATTGTCCACACTGCTCAGAGGAAATAGTTGTGCAAATTCTATCCCTCGTACCACAAATGTTAAAGCGACTACTTACTTTTCTTAGTACTTACTTTCTTATTAAACCTAAGGAAACTTTAATGAGGAAGCCATCTTGTCCAATTATTCCCATTCCATTTGATCTTCCACTGCTGTCTATACAGACCATCTCTGGTTCCATGTCTTTATTTGCTACAAGGAACTGACCATAAATAAGATCTCCCACCTAAACAAAGCAGCGCCAAAAAGCAAAAGTAGTAAAAAAGATAATACTGCATTTGCAAGAAATACTCTAGTTAATAAAGATCCTCTCGTGAGGCCACAAAATAGTGTTTACATATTGTTGGTAGAAAAATAAACCAGTACAACAGGGATTTCACATTTCCCTCTAATAAAGGCAACATCCTCTCAGAAAAGTTACCTTGCATCGCTACCAGACTTTAAAAAATACAAAAAAAGTACAGAATTCTATTTCATGGAATATTCCTCTTTTTTTAAACACCAAACATGAATTCACTTTCTTCAAACTTTAAGGGTATTCAAAGTTTAAGCAACCCGCTCTTGTAATCATTTATCAGGCTGATAACGACAACAAAAAAAAATAAATCATTGTAATCTACCTTGTTTTTCTTCAGTGTCTATTTTCACATTCTGGTGATGGCATTTCAGTTGAATGCTGCAGCTGTGGCATGCATGTGCCACACCTGTTTATAACAGCACTATTAAGAAAACATTTTCTACTATTACCAGATGGTGGAAAAGCTTGGTTTAAAAACTTCTGAGTGCCTCCTTGGACACATCAGTTATCAACAGCATCTGCTGCTGGCAGGGTTATGGTACAGTTAAAAAGTCAGGAGTGAAAAAGCCTGCCACCTGACAGGTATCAAACCACACTAGTTTCACATTCTCAAAGCCCACTGCCTAATCGTGAAAAAAGCCTTCAAGGAGGGCAGAGGCAAAATGATTATGAGTAAGCCTGCATACCTCCTTTTCCATGTGGCTTATAAAAATAATTTTACTAAGAAGAACCACTAAAACGTAGCAGAAGCACCAAACGACATCGCTAACGTGTTAGCTGATAAAGAAAGGCATTCACCTGCACGTTGGGCCTGTTCCTCTTCGTGGCGCCTTCAAAGGCCAAGTAGGACAGCGATGCCTGCTCGCTCCCACCGACGTCCAGCTTGAACACGTCTCCCGCCTTGGCCGTCACCACTCCTATGACGTGGTCGCCCTTGACCGGAACATACTGCAGAGGGGGTTGGGGGACAAAGGGGTCAGGCAAGCGCGGACGAGGGGGGGCTCCCCCCACACCCCCGGCCGACCCGGTCCCTCCGCCCCCCGGGCTCCCCCCCCGCCCGGTCCCTCCGGCCCCTACCCGCTTCTGCTGCGAGTCCACCCAGTAGGCGCCGCCCGCCGCCGCGCCGCCGCCCGTCTGGCGGTGCCTCAGCAGCCCGCACTTGGTCACCAGCAGTCCCGCCGCGCACCGCCGCAGCCCCGGCCCGCACAGCAGCCGGCCCCGCGGGGCCGCACCGCCGCCCAGCCGCAGCCGCTCCCCGTCCTCATCGGGGTGGGCGGGCAGGAGCAGCACGTCCCCGGGCAGCACCACCTGCCCCACGCACGCCTCGGCCGCCGCCATGACCGCGCCGGCGCGCAACGGCCGCCGGGCGCCGCGCAGGCGCGGGAGGGGCGCGGCCCGGGCGGGGGGCGCGGGGTCACCGCGCGGGGGGGGGCGGTCCCCCCTCTGCCAGCCGCTGCCGACGGCGCGGGGGCAGCGCGGGGGGCTTCCCCTCTGCTCCGCGGGCGGCCCCGCCTCAGCCCCCGCGGGGAGGCGGCCGAGCCTCTGCCCCCTCCGCAGCGTGTCCGCGGAGCGCCAGCGGCACCCTCCGGCCGCAGCGCCGCCGGCGGCCCTGCGAGAAAATACCAACGAAATACGCCAAGAAACACCGAAGCCAGCTTCTTAACACGCTGAGAAATACCGAAGGAGGAGAAATCCTCCTTACCGTTCAAAAGTCAAGTTCCCCGAGCTGGATGCTTCGCTGCCGCGAGGCAGGCTTCTGCTCGGAAGGAATCGGTCCGGCAGCCTCACGTCTGCTAGGGAAAGACCAAGATAACGTTAGTGTCATCGAGCTTCGGGATTCATACAGGCGCTGAATCAATTATTTCACTTGCAAAATTATTTCAAGGATTTTTGAATACCGGACGCTAACGCAACAAGCAGCCGGCTCGGTCAGAGGCGGCCGTCTGCCGAGGAGCTTGTCAGCGCGGAGAAGCTGGAGCCCGACCTTTGGGAGACCGCCGCCGTATGCTGGAGCCTTAATGCTGGAGCCCGACCTTTGGGAGACCACCGCCGTAATTAAAAACGTAACCTGTAACCGGAATGCACCCAACGATTTAATCTTTAAACTAACCGGGGAGGAGCTGTGCGTTGCCGCCGGCCCCACCCCTGTGAGGGCGGTGACTGACCCGCGGCCCCGCCCCCCGCCCAATCGGGTGCCTCCTAACAGCGATGTGGAGGTCGCGGCGCGGTCGCGAGCGGCGTTGCTTAGCAACCCACCGCGTTCCGGGGCGGCCGCTGCGGGCGGGGAGCCGGCGCAGAGGTGCCCGGTAGGCCGCGGGCGGGCGGACTGCTGCCGTCCCGGGGCTGTGGGGGCTTCTGTCAGGGAGCGGCGCTGCGCTCTGAGGGAAGGCGAGCGGGGGGGCGCGGCCGGCCACAGCGCAGGCCAGGTGGTTACCGCAGCGCGCAGCACCAGAGGTGGGGTGGCGGCGGCAGCGGGTCCTAGTGACGGCCCTCGGAGCACCGGGTGCGGCAGGGGGACGCGCCGGGTCTGGCAGGAGCCGGAACAGCGCTGCGGGAGTGGGACTGAGGAACAGGCCTGCCCAGCGCGGAGCTCAGGGAAGGGGTAAGGGCCCGGCCTGTGCTTGAGTGGAGCCCGGGGGCAGAGGGCGTGGGTGGGGGCTGCAGGTGGAAGGGGTCGGGGCTGGGGCCGCTGGGGGCTGCCGGTGCCGCAGGGCCGCTGTGAGCGCGGAGGGCCAGCGCCGGGCGGACCTGCCCCCGGGCCCTTCGACGGCAAACGGAGGGTGTTTGAGCGTTGCAGACATCGGGCTTCAGCTATGCGATGTGTTTACTGGCGTCGGGGTAGTAAAGTCTTGCATGTACGCACAGAGATTTGTGCCTTCGGGAACGGGATGGAGCGATTGCTTCAGGCCCTGGTCTTGCATGCATATCCTAATGCATAGTTTCGTTAGTTCAAACTAAAATCTGACCTTAATCGTTTGCAGAACTACTTGGCCATTCTTCAGATAATCTGTACAGAAGTTTTCTATATCCTGTTGTGGTTTTGAGGGGGTTTTGCCATTTTGCTAACCTGGCATCGCCAGCCTATTTCCAAGCAGTTTCTGAATTAGATGTGCCCAAAGAAGAAGGGACTTCTTATAGCATTTTTTTCTGTAATGCTTCATATAACTGAGCTGTCACTGGAGCTTTTTAAGAGCTACACCAATTTTAAATTTAAATAACTTTTTAATCTTAATTGCTAGATTAATAAAAAGAGTAATGTTGTATTTGATATTTGGTCTCTAAAGCAGTAATTCTTAAAACCCTTAGTTTAATTTTGACCTTGGTGGCTAATGTCTGTCTGTCTGTTGTTAGTAGGTGTGAATGGAGTCACAGTATCTGAAGAGATGCCTGGGGAGTTGCTTGAAAAAGGGACTGGCAGAGGTGGTAGAGCATCGGCCAGCAGATCCAATAGAGTATCTGGCACACTGGATTTACAATTACAGAAGAATTTTAGATGAAGAAAAAAAGGTGGATCCATCTTGGGGGAATAAAAATTCATGGTGATATAACTCATGCTATTTAGTTTCTCTTTATTTTTTAATTGATGTTACTTCTGAAACAGAGAATGTTGGAGAGGACTGAACTGGAACAAGAACGGGAGGCGGCCCTGGTAGAAGTCGAAATATTAAGAAAAATGAAGGAAGAAGAGCTAATGATCCAGCGGAAACTTGAAGAACAATGTCAGGTTAATAATAGTTAATAATAGATAATTATAGATAGTGTATTGTGGAGTGGCAGCTGGTACCTCAGTATATATCTCTAATCTCTGTATAATGATTTTGATAGAGGGTAACATAAAACAAGTATTTTAATCTCACTTTTTTAAATAATAACTGAAATACTAGTCAGCATATAGGAAGTAAAACTTCAAACTCTGCAATAAAATATGAAGGAGCCTAAGATAAAAAACAACCAGTCTGAGACTGACACAAGTAATAGCTTTAAGTAGACTCTCTTCTGTAGGTAGTTATGAACAAGAGCTGCTGCAAATAAAGCTAGAAACAGTTGCAAAAATTTGTGGCCTGCTAGGAGGCCTGGGAGCAATAACCAATCATTGTCTCCAGCTGCTTCGGTGTGATACCTGTGATGCAAAAGAAGGTAATGAGGATGTATGTGTAATTAGTGTCCTTAAAGCAGCTGGGAATCAATGAATGAAGATTGCATATTTAAGCAGTATGTATCAGATAGCCTGCTCCAGTGAGATGCCTTTTCCTTTCCTTAGCTACCTGAGCATTCTGTTGGCATGAAGATCTTTGAATACTATACTTTATGGACTTTAAATATAAGAAATACAGATAACATCTGTGTTTCTAGTGATTCTTTATAAAAGGAGTCATGTGAATTTGACCACGTGTGTGACAGCCTTGGTGGTGTTTGTGCTAATGTTGGTATTGTCTGAGTGGATTTTTTAACATGGCTGACTTTCACAACGTTAAATTCGAAGGTGTAACTAAATCTGTGCTGATCTTGTCGAGCCCAGTTCTAGTGTACAACACATTCACTCTGTTTCACTTGTACTTTTTAAATTTGGAGTTTACTAACTTGCAGACCAAAAGTTATGCGCTTAAGGATTTCATGAGTCATTCAAAATAGCAAATGGAAACAAGAATATTAGATCGTGTCTAGAGGTAATTGACAGAGAATTAAATGAATTATTTCATGTAAACTACAGGAAAGATGTTCAACAATACTCACATTAGATGCATTTTTTTAACCTAACTCACAGTTTTGGGTATGTTCATGTTTTCAGACATGTTTTGATTGTGTGTACCAAAAGGGAATGTGAAAACTACTTACTACAGTGTGACTGTATCTGTTGTAACTGCCTACGAAATGCTACAGCAAACAGTATCTCTAGGCCCCGGGACTGTTGAATGTGAACACTTAGATTATGCAGTTTCTGAAGTTTTGATGTAATAGGACTTAAGCTCACAAAGAATAAACACTTTGTATTAGATATTTCCAATTGGAAGTACTAAAGGTTGCTGCTGATGATTAATGTTAATGACATTGCTTACCAATCTTTCTGTAGATGTGATTCTATATGGATTCATCTGTCTGTGCTAGATACTACGTGAAGTATCAAAGAGCTTAATCCAAAGCATAGAACATAATGAATATAGACTGATAAAGAACATGGGGAATGAGACAATACCTTAAGTGTGTGCACTAACTTCGGTTGTCTGTTTCTTTTTCCTCTTGGTAGTAAAGCCTTTCTATCCACGCAAGTCCAAAACCTATGAAAATGTTGAATCTGATGATATGGAAAGGGCTTTATGTTATTGGCATTGCAGTTACGTTTTATGCTTCCTTTTTATTTTATGTAAGATTTCAGTCATTAAATACATTGTAAGAGATGGGGTGGGGAAGGTGAATGTGGGTTGGGGTTTTTTGCCTTCTAATTTGTCATTTCTTAAACTGACTGCAGGGCCAGTTGGAACAAGAACGTGAGGAGTTGGAACTGCAGAATGAAGATGACAAAATGCTGTTTCAGCAGGAAGATCAAGAGGTATAAGCCAAAGCTTAGTCAGTGGTTTGAAAATACTGTTAATCAGCCGTCTTTTTCCAGATGCAGGCACTAAATAACATGGGCAGAAGCCCATGAGTGTTGAACTAACACATAATTATTATTTTTTAAAAAGTGAAAAAGGACTAAGAATGTCTAATACCTTGCTTCCATTCTGAGTTTTATACTTGAATTTTGGTCTGTCATATTAGGCTTATTTTATTTATATTCAGAATAGAGCATAAATTCATTGCAAAATTGAGCGTAAGGGTAGCTTAGCTGGTGCTTTCACGTTCCTTGGTGATATTTATGAGAAAATGTAACTTGAGCATGCCTAATTTAAGTGTCTAGACAGTAATGTTTTACAACGTATCAACACAAAGTCCATTTACTGTACCTGGAAAAAGAACTGTGGTTTGGAATTGGGATAGCTCTTGATTCTGAGATCTGGTGCACAGGAATTTATACTAACAGAAGAGTGTGTATACAGATGTCCATGTGAATGTATGGTCTTTTAGTGCTATTTCAGTAAAAACCTATGCTGATAATTGGCTTTTAAATGTGACTATCTCTTAAATTTACATGCAGCACGTCATATTTTAGAGATATGTATGTTTTAGTGCACTGTTAAAATAATGACAGAACATAATTGTAGAAAGATGATGACCTGAAAGAGACAGAAAAAATGAATATGTATAAATTTAAACCAAAATTCCTGGTATTTAAAAAAAACTGGTAAAAGTAGTCTTAACGAGCATACAAAGACCATATTCACATACCAATACATTTGTATAGCACGCATCTAAAGTATTCTTTTTATATTAATATGTAATGTGCTTTTAACACATCTGAAATAGTCTTCATAAACAATTATTCATGGCGTGGAATACTTTTAACTGGAAACTGGTTTCCATTACCATAGGAAATTGGAAAGACAATAGCTGAACTTACAGATAAAGCTGGAGTGCCTAATCTGACCAGAATTGAGGAGAATGAACAGTTAGAAGTAAGTGTTTAGAAAGAACAGGGAGATTATAAATGATTGATTCTTACAGATTTGCTTTTCTGTGCAAAGGTTAAAACTGTTGCAGGTAAGACTCTGCTGGTTCGTTCTTACGGTTTTAAGGGATGGTATTTTAGCCACAACCTGCAAACTGCTGATAGCTTGTTTTCTGGTACAAGTTAAGCCCTTGTAAAAGACCGTGGTGATGGCTGACTAAATCCTCAAGATTTAAAATGTGCTTTTGTATTCAGATATGTTACAAGTGAGACTATGAATATCCTCAGAGAGGAGGCAGCCTTCCTTTGCTGTATGAACAGTCATATACAACATGTACTAAATCACAAATGATGACTTGCTTTTGAGTGACCGAAGTTATTTATATTTTTCTGGCTGGCGTGAATTATATTTTTTGGATAGCAGAATGCACTCTTGTGCGGAGATAGGTGAGCAACCATTGAACAAATAACACCAGATACTAAAGAGACACAGTGCTTGCTACGGCTAGGACTTGCAGAGAACCAGGTTATCTGAGCCTTATGCCAACATGAATGTAGTGCTTTCAATAACACAACTACACCTCTGTACTGTGATCCTCAGGCATATTCTACACCCAGCTTTTTACTTAATTTTTTTTATTAGTCCTTTTATACTTGACAGTCCAGGGAAATGAGAGAATATGAGTCAGCCTTCATTTATTGTAAGGCATGGCAATACCTTTAACAAATGATGCCAAATATTGCAAAATCACTCAGCTTTATGGGTATTCACTGGTCATAAAGATATTCATATCTATCTGACTTTTTCCAGTATTCCAAGTGGTACAACTTGAGATTTTGATGTATTAGTTTTAGTATGTCATTATCAGAACCCTTTTTCCTTTATTAGCCTTAATAATTTGCCCACTTAATTTCTGGTATCAGTAGAGTAATTCTAGCTCAGAATTTATATTGTGATATTAATATGCTTTATGCTTAAGGTTACTTTAATAATAGTCTGTTTTATAGGTGTAAATATATTTATGAACATACTTACGACTATTCTTAGGGTCAGGTTTTCAGAGGTGGTTTTTTCACTATGGTAAATCAGATGAGTTCTCAGGGTGTTGTATAGCCCCATTTTTTATAATTTTCTGATAATTACGTATTAGAAAGTATTCTTGAGGCTTCATGCATATTTTATGCATTCTTAAATAAGTTAATTGCAAAACCAGATGTGAAAAGTACTATGTACTGCTTCACAGAAGTAAAGAATGCTGCATTTAGCTCTAGGGCCCCCAACGTAAGAAGGACATGGGCCTGTTGGAGCAAGCCCAGAGGAGGCTACGCAGATGATCAGGGGGCCCAAGCACTTCTCCTGTGATGACAGGCTGAGAGAGCTGGAGCAGTTGAGCCTGGAGAAGGGAAGGCTCCGGGGACACCTTAGGGCAGCCTGCCAGTACCTAAAGGGGCCTCTAAGAAAGGTGGGGACAGACGTTTTGGTAGGGCCTGTTGTGATAGGACAAGGGGAGAATGGTTTTAAACTGAAAGAGGGTAGGTTTAGACTAGATATTAGGAAGCAATTCTTCACTGTGAGGGCAGTGAGGCACTGGCACAGGCTGCCCAGAGCAGCTGGGCTCTCTAGCTTGCCCCATCCCTGGCAGTGCTCAAGGCCAGGTTGGATGGGGCTGTGAACAACCTGGTCTTATGGAAGGTGTCCCTGCCCGTGGCAGGGGGCTTGAAGCTAGACGATCTTTAAGGTCCCTTCCAACTCAAACCATTTCATGATTCTATGAAAACGAGTAATAAAGTTACCTGCTGCTGGTTATATGTGCCGTCTTCCAAGTTTTCATGCCTGAAGTCATTTAAAGTTGGATTACATTGGCCTTTGGTAATGTTATTTCAGATTTTACAGTGATATGTATGTTGAATTAAACTACAAAGAACAGATCAATAAAATTAAAATATATAGATTTGTACTCTTGAAACTGTACTGCTCTCAGAATCCTAATACTTCGTCCAGATTCGTTAGATTTTATAACAAAAGTCTGGTGATAAACTTCATGGTATTTCACTGAATGAAAGAGTTCATAATTATATTGATGGTCTGTCATGTGGGTTTTTTTCCCTCTTTTTTACTTTTTATGAAGTTCAGTTAATGCCGGGTAACTGATAAAATTTCTTTTTTTATTTTGTAGAGTATAACAGATCTCATGGCAGAAGCAGAACAAGAAAGTTCCCAACTGATCTGAAAGCAGTAAATATATTTTTCTACTCATTACTTGCTGAACCTGAAGGTTATTATTCATGTATTTTATATAGAGAGCTGATTTACATACCTGTTGCTTCGGTTTCTGTGCTTTCTGGGTGCTTGTATAAAGTCTGTTAATTCTGCCATGTGATGCTTTCTTTTTGTCTGAAACCATTGTAGCTAGCACAGCTGACTCAGGAAGAAAACTGTAATTGAAAGCAGTGAATATATTTTCTACTTATCGTGCATTGATTCTTGCAGTGTAATCATAATAATTGTAGATATAATTGAGTCAAGGTTATTTTGGAGTAGAGGCTACAATATGATAATTTGAATCATATTAAAAGAATAAAAGATTATTGAGAAAGGATTTCTCAAGGATTTGAGCGGTTTCTAATAGAAAGAGGGAATGCTCTGTGGATTAGAAGATGGAGGGGGGTTCTGCACATCAAACTAGATGCAACAATCAAATCACAAGGTTTTCCCGTTTATCTGGAAGAGATAAATTGAACTCTGTGACTTAGTAAGACAGAGAAGATCTTTTAGTACATCTGTCTACAAATCATGAGGTGCTTCTTGTAACACTAGGTGTTTGCTGTGTATAATACCTTTTTCTGGTTATTATGTGATATTAGGTGAGTTGCAAGTGTCTGCATATCAGTTTTGATTAGCCAAGTCTTAAAGTGATTTTTCTGCATTTTTTCTTGAATTTGCAGATCACAAAATTACTTCCTGTGTTTTTTACTAAATATCATTAGTTCTCAAAGCTTTACTTCTAAAAAAATTTGGAAGAATATTTATTTTGATCCATATTTATCTGTTAAAAAATAAGTTTTATAATCCTTAAAGCTTGCATTAAGTTTTATAAGAACAAATTTCTATAATCACTGTTGTCTTGGTATAGGTTGTCAAGATATTCTGTGTCTGTTAATTATAAATGGAAAAGACACCAGCATTAAGAAATCCTATGCGTCTTGGCTAAAACATGCCTTTCCATCTCAATGGCTTCTAATAATACAGGTTAGTCGGACAATTAACATTAAGTCGTTGCCAATATTATAGAGTAAGAATACTTTTATTACAAATTCAGTGCATAGTTAATGCATTCATTGCATCAGTTTTGGCATGGAAGAGATTTTTGTGATAATTTCTCTTTGATTTGTTTATATTATATCTAGTTTTAAGGATTTTGATGTTAAAAATATCTATATGCCCAAAAAGCAAAGGTCAACCATGTAATAAGTATTTTTCTGCTCTAAATAACTTGTTCTGTTCATGTAGCTCATACTAGGCATAATCCTAGTAACTTTTAAAAAGACAAGCATAAGCACTATTGGTTTTTAGTATAGTAATACATCATTTTGCCCTCAAAAATAATAAAATATGTTTATTTAACAAGTCCTGTTGCCCTCTTTATTGCTACATTGCTTTTTGGATGCTGTTAATTGGCACATCTTATATGAACATCCTTAATGTCAAAAGAGAAAAATTTCGCTTTCCAAGTATAAATGTGCAGAAATGTTTGTGTAACTTCTTAAGCAATGAGAAATGGAACTACTTTTGTGACTAGGTGGTCAGGCTTTGCTGTCTACATTCATTCTGCATTGGTATAGGTTTGTGATTTCCATGACAGTCAAGAACCTTTTCTGTGGAGTGAATATGCCCTTGTGGCTGATATTCCAGTAAACTGATTTTGTCACATTTTATGGTTTTATCTATTAGTAATAGTTGAAATAGCATTTTAAGATACTACAGATGTAATTACACCTGTTAACACTGTATGCACAGCAGGTTCTTGTGCCAATCTCAAAGGGATAGAGTAACTGGATAAATAGATGGAGTTTTCTTTTGAGCCAGTATGTATAACTGATTCTTGTTATTTAGACTAAAAATTTCAAAAAGTGGTAAGTAACTTGTGTCCATCTGCGCTTTATGTCCAGTCATGTCAACTATGACAATTTCATACAGCCTTCATATTTAATCAGGAAATATGTTCGAGTTACAAGACAGTATTTTAAAGCAAAAATAATTCTTATTACTACTTCCAACATGCAGCTTTCACTTTCTATCTTGTCATAACATTTGTATCTTTCTTTGATTTTGTGTGTCCACTAGAGTGCATCCTAAATAAACACACTGGTGGCTTTGTCAGTTACAATCCAGGAAAACTACAACTTGCTGTCATTTTGTTTCAGCTCATTTTTAACTGTGACTTTTTTCTTTGTGATCCTGCAGTTTGTATTCCCCATTCTCTTTGTAGATAAGTATTGAATATTTGGATGGAAACTTTTATCAGAAAATTGCTTAGCAAGTGTCAAAATAAAATGGTGGATTCCAGTTTACCTATTTCTTTGCTGTTACGTACAGAAGACACAAGTTTTTCAAATGTTATTTATAGAAATTTTTCAGGAGTTGTGCGTTGATCACCTTCTGTAGCTTTATAGGAATTCTTAGGCTGAATAGACAGTTCTTGGCTCAGTGCTTTAAGGTGCAAAACAGCCTGTAGGTAACTTGGAAATGTAGTTCACAGCAAAGATGACTTCTGCTTGGGTGTCTAAGCCTGGAGGGAAATTAAGGCAGCTTAAAATCATCTTTTCCTTCTCCTTCTGAACTTTAACCTTCTTTGGAGTATAGCAAGCTAGAGCTTGGAAGAGGCAAAGAACAGAAGAGAAGATACTATTTTATTGTTACCACACATGATGCAATTTCAGAAGTGTTAATACAATTTAACCTCTGCATAAAATCTAAGGTCATATATTGGAAAAAAAATGCAGTTACCTAATGCAGCTTCAGCTACAGATTACATTCCCTTCAGACACATTTTTGTGGAACAAAGAAGATGGAATTCAGAAGCAGATGATGGAAAATGTTGCTGAAAATAAGATGCTAAATACTGACAGAAGATTTATGAAATTGTCATTTTCCTTTCTTCAGAATGGGAGCAACTTATTTAGGCTGCTATCAGACCCCATGTACAGATCCTCCAAAGAATGTGCTGATAGTAAAGTGCCCGTTCACAGCTGTTCTCATTCCAGCAATAGTGAAGCATAAGGATGAAAACAGATATGAAGCCCAGAATAGGACAAAATGAATCAGATTAACTATCAGTCTGCTCACAAAGATGGAAACTCAGCTCTGCAATGTGAGAAGTTTTTTTCATGCAAGGAGAAATGTTGTAGCAAGCACATTTTAATGTTACCTTTTAACAGAACAGGCTTTATTAAGTCTGCAGCCTCTTATGATGGATGATTTTCTTTCATAGTCTAAAGGAACTAACTTATCTTTTTGTAAGCAAAAGCTTTATACAGTAATTTACCAATGGTAGTGAGTCGGATGAATTAGTCTGGATTAAATGTAAAATTGAATTCCCCTGAACTTTGCTAATGCAGTTTAGTCATATTTGAAGTCAGCTATTAATTGCTTTACTTCTGTGAAGTTTTTCCTGTACTTAAAGATAAAGAACAGTGTTTTCTATTGACTACAGCTAGAAAAGTCTAAACCTGTTACTTGCTGATAAGGACTGATCCACTTCTTAAAATGTCTTACCAGTACACTTGTTTGATTATTTTTTTTTTTTTTTAACTTTTGTTTGTTTTCTGGCATTACCATTATAAACCCTCATGCGGTCTTTGTGCTTTATACTTGTCTGCTTGTTTCAATTCATGTGATGGAAGAAGCTATGTGATTATAAGCATATATAGGCATTACTGGGCTAGTAGTGGAAGAAAAGCGGAGAAGAGAGGAACGTGCCACTTAATTGAGCTGTCACAGTGTAGCAAACTTTATAAGAAGCAAGAGACAGATTCACAGAATTTGAGAGCTCTGAGATGTATATTCAACTTAAAGGCTGTGGGTCTTCCCCGTTAACCTGCACCTTGTAGAATCACTATCATAAACCAAAGTCAGCGTTTAACTTGGATCAGAGATCAGAATTGTTGTCACTTGTATGACTTTTTTTTTATTTGAAATAAGTTACTCTAGAAGGTGCTATGTCATGAAAAATTACATTTACTAGGGCCTGTGTGGAAATGCTGATTGCTTTTGGTTTATCTTTAGTTGTAGAGCTCTCACAGTCAATGGCCATTTTGAAAAAAAATATAAAAATTGTGATGACCAGTTCCTTAGGTTAGTCTTTTGACTATATGGACATGAGTTAACTGAAGAGGAGGTAAATAAATGGTTTAACACAGTCCTCTTTTTTTTTTTTTTTTTTTTTTTTTTTTTTAATATTAATACCAAGCATGTTTTTATTATTACCTGAAAGTAAATCCACAGGTAAATGGTCAAGTAATAAGTAGAGAAGGTTGCAGTTTGCTGCTTCTTGGTTAATCTTATTTGAGTTGTTACTTATTACAAAGGCTGTATTGATGTCTCTGTACTGATGCAGAATTATATCCTCGTTTTGCATTTGGCATAATTTAAAATTTCAGTGTACTTTAAATGACGCTGTAAAGCTTGGGTTTGATTTAGGAAAAAAAATGTATTTAGGGATGTCACATCAAAATTATCTGAATAATCTTACCCTCTCCAAGGACTATTTAGAAGTTTTAGGTATCTTTTAACAAGCTCTCCAAGGAGATTTTGCTGCTTTCTGCACGTAGTCATTCACGGATCTCAACAGAAGCTGCTATTACAAAGGACTATTATTTTTTTTCCGAAATCTTGAGAAAGTTGTGTGAAAAATATGTGATTGATGCAAGATTCCACTGCTGTTTGAGTTCAGCAATTTGTTTTCTGGACAAAAGAAATTACTTTACTCAGTGGTTCTTCTATAATTTAGACATAGTCTAGCAGATTCCAGACAAAGAAATCAGCTGCTTCTGCAGCAGGAGGAGAATGTCTGAACTTGATCAGTATCTTGGCTAGTCCAGTTTTCTTAATGAACTGAATCATTTGCAGCTCTTATAGAGCTGATTGTAGTGGGTTTGTTTTCACAAAAAATTGAAGCAAAACATTTTTTGGTGCATTGAGAAAGTAGTCTTGCAAGAACCTGAATTTTGTTCTCATTGAAGTTACTGAAACAGCTGTAATTGAAAGTTCTACCTCTGAGAAGCTGTATCCTATTTATTAAACTTTTAATATACTTAACATTAAAACATGAGAGAATCGATTGACTCAAACTACATGTAAGGAAAGATACTGCAGAAATGAAATGAGAATAATTGTTGTGGGGTGGGTGGGAGAGGGGAAACATTCAGGCAATAAATCATTCCCACTGCAGCTCCCCTTTGCTGTTTCAAGTCACATTCCTGGGAGTGTGTTGGGCTTCTCCAATCATTCTGCTTCATTTCTACTCCACCTCCTGAATGTACTTTCTTCCAGAAATGACTGGCTGCATGCAGACACACCTGTATTTGGTTCATTATTATCTTAAGCAATTGCGGTTTTGCCACTGATGTGTTTAGTAGATAAGTTTAAAAAATGCTATTTATTTAGCTGATAATAGTAACCCTGGAAACAGGATCTGTTGTTTGTTTCATTGTAAACCTAGCTGCACTGAAAAGTTACCCTTAGGCACTGACAGCTGAAAATTTCTAGGGCTGGGACTGCTGCGAAATCCTGAGACAGCTGTTCTTCAACATTTTTTGGTGGGCATATGTATCTTAAGTGGAGTCTATAGAAGAAAATGCACTACTGTTTTGTCTCTCACTTGGGCTTGAGTTAAGTGTTATTGTATTTGCTTGTATTTTAAAATTATTTAGTCAGGTTTCTCAGCAAGAATGATGATCAGTCATCCCTCTGCAACACTATTCTCTTACCTCAATAGATTGTGTTTTTTGTAGACACTGGTCTCTATATCTTTAGGATAAATGTTTTCACCACTGCTCAGGCATAGGCCACTGTTAACTCAAACAACTATTCCCCTTATCCCTTTACTTGACTCTTTAATTTTTTTTTTTTTTTTTTCAAACTAGCACTTGGAAACTCAGCATAGTTACATGATGTACAAGTCTGTCTTAGAATGTGCACAAGCTTTCCTTGGTACAAAAACCCAGGAGAATACAGCCAGACATACATATTTCTATATACTTGGCCTGACTCTTTACGTAGAGTACTATAAAGGCAGGTTTCCTTTTTTTTTGCCACAGCTTCTTCAACTGTCTCTCCAGCAGCTACAAGTCTCACTATTCTGTGACTACAAGAAAGTTGCTACTTGTATGTGTGGGAAGCTCATGCTGCTGGGAGCAATACACCAGTATTCTTTTTCGCACTTTTTTTTAAATCCAAGAGCCATCTAACCTTTAAAAATGATCCATTGACTATTCTGTATTTTGCTTTGGTAGGGCAAATAAATTCCTAGTATTAAGTAAAAGAAAATTTTACTACTTACAGTATTTCAATGATATAAGCTGTAAAAGTGAAACTTGCAGTTTTGAACAGGTTTGAATTTTTGTGAATTCAAAATCTGGAAATGAATTTTGTGTTCTCGTTTTCTGTCAGCGTAGACAATATTTTAGTTTCTAAAGAGAGCAGGTCTGTACTTACTGGCAAGATTCCCACTTGAGTGCTGGTAAAACATTCGTGCCAGCTGCGTGGGAATATCTGTATGTCTTAAAAATAATTACACATTGGAATCACTTTGCTGACCTTGCTTCTAAAGACTTGCAGAATCCCAGTGACATATTTTTACAGTACTGCAGAGGTGGAGACGTAACAAAATAGAGCTGATCAATATAAAACTCCAAAGGCCTTGTTCTCTGACTGTTGCTGTTGGGATGCTAAGCTGTTGGTAACTGGCAAATCTTTAATAATAAACTGCAGTATAGACTTACTATTAGTTTTCTCATTAGCCTAGATTTCTAAAGATACAGAAGAGAGGACGTCTTAGAGCAGTGCTTTATGAGTGCCAGTTTCAGTACTAATTTTCAAAAGCAGGAAGTGTGGTGGACTTTCACTTCACTGTCCATACATTCTAATATGTATGGTTCAAATGCTTTTTCTTTCAAGAGTTGATAGGAATAGTTGATAGGTTTTGTTTATGGCAGGTCTGCTCTGTTCTCTGTTTTCTGGTTGACTTCTTTGCTAACTGTTGAGAGACCAAAGGCAACACTGGTGTTTAATTACAAGCAACGTGGATTGTGAAAATAAGAAAGGAGCAGTAGTAGTAATTCTGTAAGCTGTCAACCTCAGAAACAGGAAATGAGCCTCTGCCTAGGAAACGGAATCAATGATTGGTATGAATTCAGAAAATTCAGGCACTCCTGAAATCCATTAGTAGGAGAAGCTGGAAGAGGGAGAAAAGAACAACCAAGGAATGAGAAAATACTGGAGTGGAAGAAGAGATACAGCCTCAGAGCAGCTCTTGCACATGTTAAGCTATGAGCCACTACCCATGGGTACTCTTATGTAGGGTAGAGTTTAGGAAGGTAAAGAGAATACTTGGTGGTTCTGTTCTTTCCTGCATAGTAGAACTTCAGGCTTCAGTTTCCCTTTACAGGACTAAAACTGGGTCTACTTCCTTGAGATCTCATGTTACTGGTCCATTTCCTGGAGCTCTGTGATTTTTTTTTTTTTTTTTTTTTTTTGTGATGAGCATAACTTGAATACTTTCATTGCAGAAGTGAAAAACTTATAGATCTTAATCCTTAAGAACCAGATTTTGAATTTTATAGCCTTAATTCACACTAATACCAGATCGTATTCAGAAAGTTTTGTTAGTTTTATTCTTTTTTGCATGTTTCATTACAAGAGGGAAGGTGTGACATTCTTAGTCCTGACACTTCTTTCTCTTTGCTAAAAGTGTTCTTGTGGCTAAGGGTCAAAATGAGGTTGTTACAACTCACAAGTCCAACGTTAGTTCTTAGGCAGACCTAGTGCCACTTGGCAGAAGGGTAAAAATTTGCCCTCACAGAAAAGGCAAAGTTGTTACATATCTATTTGTAGCAGAAGTGCCTGGCTTGGTTTATCATTCTTCGGTGGTTCTTCTCTGTTTTCCAATAGAGTGAGTAGGCTGTCAGTCATGAAGAACACGGGGAATAAGAAGCCACTAGGTGCTTATGTCTTTATTACTAATAATTTTGGAAGGAACATTATAAAATTCTCTTTTCTTAAATTTTAAGCTGATAATCCTGCATGTGAATTTAAAAAAGAAATGCTTTTGGAAAGGGTATTACTTGTATTTCACTCTTATGGTAAGCATTCTGTTGGAAAAACAATGGCATAGATAACATGACTCCGTTGTGCACTTAGACGGGTATATATGAAATTTTATAACAATAGTTGTAACAAGCTCCACGATACCATCTTGAAAGTTTGGAGCCTAACTATTCTAAGCAGCTTCATCTTATCTTATTTCAAGGTATTGCCATGATTCGGTGCTTTCAAGCATCCCGTGGTGTCAAAATACTTGTTTAGTGATAAAGTAATAGGAAAAATTCCTTATGCTGTAGAGAAAGTATGTGTACAAACACATATATATTTATACATATGAAAGAAAGTTTTCAGAGACGTCTTATCCTTATTGTTTCTTTCTAGTTGGTTATGAATCAATTAATAGTGTAATAATTTTAATAATCTTTGGAAAATAAAGCTAAAACAAAGATGGCGGGGGGCATAGTGATATCCTGCACTGCAGATGTTGTGAGCTTTTGCTGACATTCCCCAGAGTTGCATCTGAACATAAAGTTACAGTACTAATTCAAAACATTGCAAGGTAGCATTTCTAGAATGCTGTTTAAAACATCAGTAGCTTGCAGTAATAGATGTTGGACTCTTATTTGCTTTGTCTTAAGAAACCAAATTTATTCACAAATTTGGAAAACATCCTGAGACTTTTTGTTTGTTTCAGGGCAAAGAATTTTAAAAAGTTTCATAATGAAACTCTGAGATTGCAACTGTGTCTGTAAGCCTGAAGATCTTTTGGTTAGACTGAAACTTTCCATTCTATATTCCATCTATGAATGGGAATCTCTAGAAATGTTTGTGTGTTCTGGTTACTGTATGCATTTTTGTCTAGTATCATTTATATACTTGTGTTGGTTGATGCTGCATACCCTTCATCCATTAGACAACGTCCCCTGTTTAGACAGATATCTAAGAATATAGTTGGCAGTGTTTTATTTCATCCTTGTTTATCTGAAACTACTAAATGACTAGTTGCAGTAAAATCTTTCAGACATAGATGAAAGATAATGATGTTTGCTGTTTGCTAATATATTTGCCCAGGTGGAGTAAGTGAAATTGCTATTTCAATGGCAGCCTTCCCTGACTGAACCAACTGTAGGAACAGTTAGTTAGGAGGTTAGGTTGGGGGATTTCAGAAATGTGAATTTCTGAAATGTGATTGTGACCAATCAGATTTAGTTTGCAGTTTTTGCAGACCTCTGAGCACCACTAGCGTGTTTGAGCTCTGTAGCAGTGATGGTGGGAGCATTTCTGAAAAAGCTGTGAATAACCTACGGATAGGAATCATGACAAAAAGTGTTGCTGGATGTGTGTTATATATTTTTCTCCAGATAGCCATACAAGCGTAATTCTGCAGCTCACAGCATTATGCAGTCCTATTCAGTCATGCAAAATGAATGCAAAATTCTGCTATGCATTGTTTACTAGATTAGTACTGAGTGTGTAAGTAGATGTGCTTGCCTGTATCAAGCAGTTATAGTATGTAAATATTTTCTTCTGCAAATATTGGTTATTGTTTCTCATACACTATGCATACAGGGTAGACTTATGAAGGTTTTTGATCACTAAATGTTTCAGAAAAGTGATTATAGTCCTATACCACATGAAAGAAAAGTCTCTTCTGGCATTACCTATCTAGAAAAAGTCAAAAGTGCCTGAATTTAACCTAATGTTCCTTGTCAGGAAGCCAGAATTTACGAATTCCACAACTGTTCTTGCAGATAGGTTCCTGAAAACTGACTTCATGTACTAGCGTCAATATTTGTTTCAAAGTCCAAAGACCACCTGTACTGTAAACATCTGTGAAACACTGCAGCAAAAACTCTTGGGTAATGGCTGTTTAAATGCATCAGTCTGTTTCCTAAGGTACTGAGGAAATCCTAATGGTTTACATATATACACTAATAATGTCACAAGACACGTGGAAGCAGGTCATACAGATCTTCCCTAGCCAAACTGTTTTTGAGATCTAAATCTATGGCTGTAAATGGGGTTTAGTCTGGACAGGTGATCAGACCTGTCATTAACAGCAAGGAGTCCTAACTATTCTCCCCGAAAGGAACTGTGGCTGTGCGTGTATCTGATGTGTGGTCACACCCTACGCAATTGAAATTAAGGGTTTTGCTTTATTACATGTCAGATGACAGTCTTTCTCCAGCCAAACAAATGACTATCGACTGGAAAAAGCATCCAGGGGAAACGCATAGATGGCTTTCTGTAAGGTTAAAGAGAGACTGTTCCTAATCAAAGATTTTTCCGTCCCTGTCCAAGGCATAACTTTAACAATGAATGGTTTAATTTATTCAACTTAGCATAATAGCATATGAGCAAAATGCTAAATCTGTAAGTTATATACTCTTACATTTGCAAACTGAAAAAAACTTTGCTGTGTGAGACAAAGATAGAATAGGGCTCCATTCTTTCTCATCTACCCCCTCATCATTTATGGGGGACCCAGGGGATTTGTGATTCTGCTGTAACAGGACTCCACGTAAGGACGTAACACAAACAAATGCTTCTATGTTGCTCTGTAGAGCTTATAACTTAAACAGGAAAAATTGCCAAAGACTAAAGGCAGAACTAATTATATACCAGTGTGGTTTAATGCTGTTTAAATGAAGCAATAAAAAACAATCAGCGTAAGGGAAACCTTAAACTTTAACTAATCTTGCTAGTTTTCCACCATTTCTGATACAACAATGCTAATTTGTGAAGACTGATTAGAAAACAGACTTTTCTATTTGTTATTATGGAAGAAACTGAGGTGTCTATCTGAGGTGTTAAAAATGCCTGTGTTTGTAAACAGGTGTTTCGTTTAGAGCCTTAAGGAACGATCTAGAGGTTGAGACTTAATTTTCTGTTTACTCAATAAAAGTCCTAGGTCTTTAAGTTGTATTCAATTCTACCTAGATTTCCAGTTCTGTGGAAATAACGCTTCTAGTGAAATTAGTGCCAAGACTACAGCTAACTTGGGTGAAGGCAGAATTTAGCCCCTGAAGTAGCTTTAAATATTTCCTCAGAAGCAACTCA
Source organism: Falco cherrug (assembly GCF_023634085.1). NCBI lineage: Eukaryota > Metazoa > Chordata > Aves > Falconiformes > Falconidae > Falco > Falco cherrug. The sequence goes on from NC_073705.1 coordinate 46,487,766, forward strand.
AAGTTGCTACTTCACGTATAAGGCCCTAGCACATGCTACTTCATGACACAGCCATGAGCAACCTGTTCAAGTTGGTGCTGCTTTGAGCAGAGGGTTGGACTAGAGACCATCCAGCCTCAAGGATTCCATGATTCAGTGATGTGTCAGAATAGAGAATTAGAGGTCAAACGGATGCAAAGAGGACAAGCACATGGGAGAGGAGCAAAATTATTTTCTTTGATGTTAGTAATGAAAGACTTCTTAGGGAGTGAAAGGGAAGGCAGATGGGAGACAGCAGAGGATCTCTCTGAAGCTGAAGTAACTGTGGAATAACTTACATAGATTGCACGCCAAGAAATTGCTTGAGTGGATCTGGTATTTACTCAAAAAGGTATCAGAAAACTCAGGAATGAAAGATCTGAACTGGTTATGGTTGTGTGTGGAGGTTGCAGGAGGTCCGGTACTCCAGAGAAGGAAAAAGGTGATGTGAAAGAACAAACGCTGGGTGATGAGCGCCCATCAGAATACATACTACCTCCTCTCCTCTTGCAGTCACGACAGGGTTTTTTTCTGCCCCACGGTATTTATTTTAATCTGAATGTTTATGGGCCAGTGAAATTCTACACCTGCACATTTGAGAGGCCTTGAGCTGCTCTCATTTTCAGGTAACAGAGCTGAGAGTTCTGAAGCAGGTGGGAGTTCTGTGTTAAGTTCCTGACGTTCAACCTTTATTGCTCTGACCAGTCTTGTCATTCTTTGTGCAAAAGAAACAAACCCAGCTAACATTTTCTGTATGTTAACTTTAAAAGCAAAACAAAACATCCACCTCCCCCAACCCAAAAGGTACAGACTAAATCAAGTCTTCTCACCAACAAACCAAAAAGCCCTCAAAGGCATGCCCGTGAGGCTTGCATAATTTAGTGCTTATTTCCAACTTATTTCCAAAAAGATGAACTGTAGTTAGTAACTGCAGTGTGGTGAAACAACACTATTTGTATTATATGAATTACTTCTACTAAACAGCATAAATGAAACTAGTATTAAAATTGGTTTTGTAAACACCTGGAAAACTTTTTTTTCCCCACAGGCATGAATTAGGAGTAAATTCCTTGCATGGTTTTATGAAGTGATAACAAAATAGCAGGATAAAAACTTAAACTGTTAGCCTGTTAAACAGTTAACTTTAGTAAAATAAAGTCTTACCTGATGATAAAGTTGAGATAACAAAAGAGAAGTATTTAGGAAAACACTTTCCTATGTGTTATTTGTATGCACAAAGTGTTTCTGTATATTGTTAGTTAAGCGTGTTTGAGTCCTTTAATGATAATGGAATTGTAGTTTTCAGTTACTGTGAAGTGTGTGCTCTCTGCAAAGCAAGTCCTTGTCCTTTGCGTTTGAGAGTTGTGGTGAGAGAGACAAATTACATAGCTTAAGCAATGGTTTTCCCACGACTGATTCTAGTCATGTAGAAGTGCTTCAGAGTTCTTGATACAATTTCCTCCTCACTCAAAAGAAGTCACCTGAAAGTTTCCATGGTGGTGAAATAATAAAAGTGAATGAGTCTAAACCTGTACTGAATAAGGATGGCTACTTTCTTCCTTCCCCTTCTGCTGTGATAGTTAAACCTGTATTTTCTGTAAGCCATTAGCTCAGACACATTTTCTCATTTCTACAGATACCATTCATCCATGAAGGCTCCATTCTCACTGGTTTATAAAATGAATGGGACATCAGTAGAGACAGGTAGGGTGGTGGAAAGGAGTAAGTAAAAGGAAGATAAACAAAGAAAGGGATATGTGTTTTAATCAAAAGAATATATGCAAGACAAAAAGAGGGAAGGGGAGTATAGGAGAAAATCAGATAAGGGTAGGAAAGGAGAGGATGAGCGAGTAAAACAATCAGATGAGAATATGTCATGAGAGTTTGAAGGTCAAGACAATTTATTAGTCATATCTGTCTAGAGAATCAGCAGCATCAATAGCAATCATTCATAAAATTCTTTTCTCAGTTAAATCTTTTCACATCATTATTTTCAGCGCTTTCTCAAGGCTACGATAAAACCATCCCTTCTGACAGCTGTTAAGTGTTACATGAACTAGAAGGGGGATAGTTTTGCAGGATTACTGTGAGTAAAAGTAGCAAAACTGTGGGATGTTCCAAATATGAAGACTTACAGTTAATAGATTCACTGTGTGGTTATTCCAGTGGTGAGAACGGACATTATAGTCAGTGTGAATAAATACTTAAGCAATACAGAAGGACAGTGATACTATTACATTGTGATTTTCCTGTCTTTCACCTCATTTCAAAGCACAGGAGCTGTACTGGATGAGAAGATTTTGCCATTAGGTATCTTCTGAGTAAAAGTTATAGAATGTAGTCAGAAGATGCTGGGCGATATACAAATTATAAATTGATTTGCAGAGAAACTGACTTTCTTAGGGCTCAGCCCACAAAGCTGTTGAGTACAGCAATAAAGTTAACAAAAAAATTGGAAGCCTGTTACATGACTGGTGAGTCATTATCAATAAAATGGAATAGGGAGAAACACTGATATCAATCATTATTTTAAAATGGAATAGGGAGAAACACTGATATCAATCATTATTTTATCATCCTCTTTTTTTTTTTTTTTTTTTTTTTTTTTTTTTGATAGGCAGAAGGTATGTGCCAGAAAGACATGATGGTAGAGCACTATCTTAAGTTTTTACAAATATTTAACAAGTCAAATTGTCTGGGAAGAAAAGCCAAATTAAACATTACCTAACCCTACAGTGGTTTAGAGTTGGTCGCAGGTGTCCTAGAAGAGAACATGCTGAGATGCTTCATGGACATAAAGCAAATGTGTTGCTCTTGATAGTAAAACCACAACTGGAAGCTGTTCAGGCTGGAGTTTTTACACAAGCTATGTGAAATGCAGCTGTGCAGCATTTCTAGAACACTATTACCAGAGAGGCTATTTTAATGAAGGGTGACCCTCCAAAGTTCTCAAGGACCAATGCATTTCACTCACCAGAAGTGAGTCCAAAAAGGGGACTGTAACTCATTAATCTTGTATGACAAATAACTTGCGCTCTACAGCATTTTAAGAACTTGTGCTTTTTTGGTTTTATATGGGATAAGAGGACTATGTGAGACGCTTGCTTCTGCATTCTGTTTAAGTGTTACCTTAAAAACAAAAATGCAGATTCCCAAAATGCAATTTCTGTCCTGAAGTGGCACTGAAAACCAAGAGAAAGCAAAACCAGAAGCCAGAGAGAATGGAACTCACAAACGGACAATGTTCAATCTTTTCTGCTTTTTTTGGGAGGATTGTTTGTGGAATTAGAATGAAAACTCTTATGTGTATAAAAAGAGGTTTTGTCAGACGTGTTTCATGTATTCCAATCCTGTCTTCCGGTGCTTACATAAAGAAAAAGCATTTGCATTTAAGAATGGATGCTTATTACTGGTGTTACTTTACTTTAAAAGTTAATATAATTTTTGAATGTTACCCATTTAACTACGGTTAGTATCATGAGTTACTCTTTGGTCTTCTGTTTTTCTTACAAATTCTATTTATTTTTTTTACTGGTGTTAATGCATAATTTATTCAGACTGGAATAGAATGTTCGTGTCATAGGGTGATGACAGTTTACTCCAGAGGAAGCTATGTCTCATAATGTGTATCTGATGTGTGAATTCTGCATTTTTAAGTACAACTAGTGCTTTTCATCCTATGAAATGAATTCTGTACAGCAGAAGACCAAGAAAATGTCCTTGAAGTTAACACTTCCATGTCAATGATAATTAGAGAGGGGCCAATACTACAGCAAATAACTGCTGAACATTCACAGGCATTGGTTATTGTTTTCAGGAATGTAGGTGGAAAGTGAAAATTCTAATGAATTCTTACTTAAATATGTAACGGTGGAGAAATTAGACTCCAAGGGGCTGTATAAAGTGATCTTTGAAAAGAATACTGACCAAGGTTTTGAAGTAAACTAAGTCAGTTTTTAAACTGATGAGTTCTAAGGATTTCATTGCTGTCAAAATTGCAAGGGCTGTTGAACAAGCAGTGTGTTGCTCATTATAATCCAAGTATCAGATGCACTTTGAATGATTAAGAGAGTATGATTCAGTGTTTGTTGAAGTAAAGGGAAATTTTTATTTTGGTAGACCAATGATTTGGTCTGAGACTGAGACTAGGATGGTTTCTTTAAAGCAATTAAGAATAATTACATTATTTTATAATGGTGCAGTAATGCTGGGCATTTTCTGGATCTGCCCCATGGGTATGTTTACTTTTTTTTTAATGTATGCGAACTTAAAGACATGTATACCCACAAAATGCCATCTGTCTTCATACCTGTCATACCATCTTCATATTCCAGACACGAGCCATCTGACTAGAAGTAATTTTCAGTAGCAAAACAAGTGCTGAGTACTCAGATGTGGCAGTCATTGTATTTCTAAGGGTTATGGAATATAATATGAGAATACGATACAAAAAGAATTAAGATGGATCTGAATTAGTAGGAGAGAGGACAGAGGAAAAGAAAAGCAAAGGCTGAAGGGAGAGGTCTGCATCTGAATGAGAAGCACTCATCACGCTAGATCTTATCAGATGTTTCGTCTCTCAAATGTGCGTGAAGAATGAATGGAAATGAAAAAAAAATATTTCAGGAGAGAACTGTACTTTTCAGGAGATGAAAAAGTAACATGAAAATGCAGTTACAGGATGCACAGTAAACTTCTTCCAGTCTCTGCTAGGAAAGACATGCATTTACATATTTTTAATCTATCCTTGTAAAACCACAACACGCAGTTGGAAGCACACCATAGATCCCAGAATTAGGGGAGAGACAAACTGAAGAAGCAGCTGACCTGAACTGTCACCAGTATTCCTGCGTTACTTCGTGCTCAGCTGAGTTGCTAAGATAACCAGTCTTGCACAGGTTGAATGCAGAATGTTTCCAAGAACTGAGTTAATTAGTGAAATATCCTAAAGTTAACTAACTCCCCTGCCAAGAAATGGGCTCTTCCATTTTCCTCACATGATTATCTAGGCACTTTCACTTTTCCATATATAGGAGCAGCTCAGGGACTGACAGATCAGGCTAGGTAGGGATACAGACTTCAGGCACATGCATACTCCTTGCGTGTGTACACAGGTGCAAGCACATGCTCACTTCACACACTGAAATTCAAGTTAGTGTAAGAGGTAATAAGTGAAGACAGCAATAGTCGTGCTGATAAAAAACCTTCTCCTTTAAGAGAAGGCACTAAAGTTAGAACTCTTCAACCACTTTCTAATAATCCATCAGGAAAAGCATCACAGTCATGAATGGGCCAGTGGATGGTTTATGCGATTACACGCTGGATGATGAAGGGGCTTTCATGTTCACATCGGAGTCGGTGGGAGAGGGACATCCAGGTAAGAAACCAGCTCTGGCAAATGTTTAAAAAGAATAATATTTTCATTTAAAAAGTTGTAAAAGCCTGAATTCATCTACTATTAATCTTATTATGGAAGTTATTTGTAACAGAGCGCTTTTTACTTTATTTCTATTGGACCTTGTCCATATAGACTATAGAACCGCTATACCTAGGGTGCTTCCAGTGGGAGTTTACGTACTTTTGCTGGGTGTGTGTTACACTGAGGAGGGCAGTAGGGTTTATGGTTGCTGCTCCTTTCTTTTCATCTGAATTTCTTTCAGTATTACTGTGGGGACAGTACTATCTCTCTGATAGACTCGAGTTTCACATATGGATAAGAACGCATAGCTTGCTTCTCAAGTTCCGTATCTTTAGGAGCCTTGTGAAACTGTCCTGCATATATGCTATGCTCTAAAACTGTCACCCACGACAGGAATATCTCTAAGCAGGCTGTTTTAAAGCCTTTAAAAATCAATGGTCCCAGCAGCTGTACATGGCAAAGTTGCTGATTTCCCACCCCCCCATACCATTATCTGATGCAATATATGGAATTGCTTAAGCAAATAGTGGACAGTTATTTGCTAAACTTTCTGTATGGTCAGCAGAGCTTAGTTTGATTTTATTGAAAACAAATGTTCATCCGCCATAAACATGTACCTTATGTCAACAGCAAGTGTCCCCCCAAATGAGGCCAGGGGACAATAGACTGTTTGATGTCCTGAAAAGTGTATTTATTTTTAAAAGCCAATTTGGCATGCTGCACCTTTTGCTATAATAAGGCTTTTTCAGGTCTGTACTTGTGCTATGTGAATAAATCACAAATGGGTGGAATGGCATAGCAGAGAATCAAAAGGTCACAAATGAGAATTTTGTGTCTATAATTCTGATACTCTTCTATAATATTAACTTATTACTGCACATCAAATCCATGGCTGATGCAATTGAGTCCATCTCTGTCAATGTCAAGGCAGCTACATCAGGTTAAGCCAGTTGGGGTTCTTTCTGATGTAACACAATCAGAAAATGACAACCCCATTCGGTCCCTGGGACATAGGTCCCATCTCAAATTTCTATATAATTACATTCAGCGTCTGTAGCGCAGTGTAGTTTCATAGGAAAAATGACATTCTACAATATGGTAGTTTTAAATGGATGATTGTATTTCCAAAGATGACAGGTCAGAATTTATGCTCCTCTAATCATTATTGTTAATCCCATGGGTCAATAATAGATAAGTCTCAGAACAGGGGGAGTTCAGCTGAGTCCCCAGGTTTAGCTTTGTCCCTTGGTTTCCTTCCTTTACTGATTCTCTCTTTGTCTTGTTTCCTGTTTTAGAATTTGGCCTATTTTTTACTTCTTCTTCACATTCCCTTCTTTATCTCCAAAAACTCTATTGGCCCTTAGCAGGCCTTCTTGTAAGCCCCATGAACATTATTTCCATCCTGCACTGAAGTACTGGGCAGGCCTTTGGGAAAGGATGTTATCACTTGTCAGATTCGTGTGCATCCTCCCGTGGGCAGAGGGTACCAGATCTCTGGGGCGGGGAAATGCGGAGTGGCCGCCTGAGAGGCTTGTTGTAGAGGGAGTGGAAAGCTGGAATTTACTCGGATGTGTTCAAGACTGTGATGCTCATACTTCGTTAAGCAGCCTAGGTTTTCACATAGGGTACTGAAAACCCAGATGCTTATGATGAAGGAAAGATGCAGATTTTCCAGGTCAGGGGAGGTCAGATTGACAGTAAGTAACTCTGGGTGCTCCTGCAAATTCTTGTTCCTGAACACAGCCCAGCAATAGGTCTTAATGGTCTCAGCAATAGCTCTGGTTTCCGACAGCAGTGCTCACCCTTACATCCTAGGCAACCCCCCCTTTCCCTGTCTGCGGTTTTACATGAGAGGTGTATATATGCCATTAGGTTTTATCACCTGGGAAAATCTTGGCTGTTTCCTTAAAATGGGGCCAAGGCTGTAGCTGAGCTTCTGACATTGTCAGTAGCACTAGAATTTTAGGGTGAGATTTGAGTTCCTCTCTTTGCTACCAAGCGGGTAATTTGTGTGTTCTTGATTATTTCTCTTCTGTATGTGATAGTACAGTTTTGCCAGAGGGCATTATGTGAAGTAAAGATCCTGAAGCAGATCTTTGTCTGGTGGAAATGTGAATCGTTCTGATTACGTTAGCTGGGGATTGAATGCTTTAAGGGAGACCTCCTTCTTAATAAACAAAGCAGGAGCGATTACATACGCATTTATTTGGGTATACAGAGAGCAGCCATGTACCTGTGCAATGCCTAAGAGCTGCGTATTGCCAAGAAGCCCAGATTACATAGAAGCAAGTGGTAGCTGGCAATAATTAACGTGCAGGTATTGTAGAAGAGTCTGTTTATCCCATCTTCTCAGTCCAAATTCTCCAAAATCACTTGGGTGTGAAATTTGGGACTTCCTTCCAGGTCTTTAATCGTGGCATTTAGTGGGGTAAATTCCAAATTCTCTGAAGACTTAACACATGACTTCTTTATTTCAATATAAGAAAAGCACGTAGATAGCAGCATGGGGAGAGAAAGTTTGGTATTTTTTTTTTTTCTTTAGATAGTGTTGTCACTGCTCCATTTTGCTTTGTCCAGTAGTGTCTGTCCATGGTGCACAATGGTTTCACTGTGCTTTGAAAGGCATTGTGTGTTTCTCTGACCCACAATGTCTTACAGGTGCCAAACCACTTAGGATTAATTCCTTCTCCTATCTGGTGTGACTTCAGGTGGAATTGCCCGCAAACAGAATGTCATTCAGTTTTCCAGTAAGTATCAAGGAATCTCTTTAAAGGTATAAGAGAAAACATCTGCCAAAACCACCCTCAGATATTTAGATTTTCAACCTTATTAAAAACATATGTTTATCTTCTGGATATTCACGGAAAAAAATCGCAAAAGAAAAAAAACCCAACTGAACAAACAGAAAATGCAGATCTTCCCAGCAAGTTGATGCTTGCATGTCTCATATCTAACATTATATATACTTAACAATATCTAACTTCATATATACTTAACAGTATACATAATACTTCAGCAAACGGTGTATTGAACAAAGAGAACAGATGTACAAGATATTTAAACAGTGTAGTGTTAATATTGAAGTACTACTGCCGTTATCACCTAGCACTCCTCAAGAGTCTTTTAAATAGGAAAAATGTAAACCAGCACAATTCAGCTATTCAGGCTTTCTAGTGAAACATTTTTTGGTGGAAAATTTTTTGATGAAGTACTTATGATAAGTATCTGCATTTCTTCACTGTTTTAATTTTTTACCAGAAAACTCAGAATTGCTCAGTTTATCGTATTTAGAAAATATAATTTCATATTCTAGTTTTAAATTATTTTTTCTGTTGATATAATTAATGTATCATTGAAAATACTGATTTTTATTTTGATGATCACAGGTTTTTAAGAAAACCAACCTTACCTTTTGAAGTTTTCAGTGGTTATTATATTTACTACCCCATCAAAGCTAGGAGTGTGGTTGTACCTGTTTGTTGTACTTCGAAGGGTGGAGCTTTTTTGAATTACATTTTCAGTTGTTACTACTGTTCAAAGATTTTTCTGTGTGTGTGTGAGGTGAATCCCTGAAACCGAATTCTTGGGGAGATCCTGAGAACTTGCAGATGTCGTGGCTTGTGTTGGGCTCTTACATAGTCTAGCTTCAACTAACAAACTTACATATAGCTATCTGGAAAACTGTGAAGTTCCTTCGAATTATTGGAGATCACTTTTGTTGTTGAATGCTTCCTTTGCTTCGTAATTTGACAACTGGCCATTTGAGTAGGGTTTCTCATCAGCTCCCCTAGACTCATTCATTCCTTGTATAGTTAGCAAGAGCTGCTTTACGGCTAATTGACATCTCTGCCATAAGGCTGGGTCTGTGGGATGTTTGGATTTAATGAAAAGAATTTGTGGTTATCTAATACTTTCCTGCTCAGTTAAGAAATCCTCAGCGTGGACATCCCTTTTGCAGTATTTGTCCTATTGGATAGTAATTTGCTATATGAAGGTATGCATGAACTGAATTCTTACCTATTACATCTTTTTTTTTTAGACGATAAAGCCTCACTACAAGTTGTCCATTACACTCTCCCCATTTCCAAAAAAGAAGGAATGAAAAAAAGGAAGGAAATAATGGACAAACCTATCTTATCACATTTAGCAACTAATAAAAGAAATGTGTCGTTTGAGATGAGAAATTCAAAGAACAGAATGAAGGGTGCACAAAGCCTGCTAAGCGTTGCTAAAAATAGAATGCCTGGTTTTATTTTACACCAGAGACCTTTACTAATAGGCATGCCTTTAATTTAATGCATTATTCAGCCAATCATTCAGCTAGATTTCTCTTTCCAGGCTGGATAGATATATCTGTGGCTGTATTCGGATCTAGTTGCACTAGAGCTGCTGGGTGTTGCACCAACAACACAAATTGTCAAACTGATTTGTCTCAGCCTATTTTAATCTAAAAGTGTGCTATTGGTATAGCAGATTGAATTATTCTAATTTATTATTTTAATTTATTAAATTCTCACATAGATTTTAAAGACCAGAAGGGACCTTTGATATATAATCTGGTCGTACGTTCATACTCGGGTAATAATATTTCATGCAGTAATTCTAAACGTGCTTGTAGATGATGGTTGAAATTCATTCATACCTGTTAAAAAGATACCCAATTTTCATCTAGAGGTTTGAAGGAACAAGGAATCCTGCATACCTCAAAATGAATGGTTTCAATGGCTCTCACCCTTTTAAGATTTTCATTTTTGAATCTTTACCTGTGTCTCTAATTTTCAGCTATCAACTGTAGTTACATTATTGTCCATCAGACAAAACCTTTTCTCTCAGCATATTACTTTTGAGTTCTTAGAGACTGTGATTCCAATGCCTATAGAGATTTCCTCTGGTAGGTCACCTTTCCTTCAGGCTTTCAAAACTAGATTGAGCTTGATTGATTTCATCTTGTAAGATGAATCTTTTCTGATTTGGGGCCATTCTTGTCAGTCTGCCCTAAGCCTTCCCACTGCTTTGTAATGCCACCTTTGGAACACCACCACCAGAATCTAACATTTCTGTAGCAGTCTCACTAATGCTATTGTATGGAGATAACTTAATTTCTATGGATGACTGTTAATCTGATTCTCTGTCGTGATCTTCTTGGAGTAACAGTTTTGTAAGATGAATTCTCCCCTTCTGTAAATGTGGACTGTGCTTTTTGTTCGTGAGTGTTTGCCGTGTTATTTCTCTGAGAGGGAAGCAAAAGAGCTGCCTTTCTATCTACCAATATCCTTGAAATTCGGTAGGTACTAATGATACAGTTCATGCAAAAAAAACCAAACCCAAAACCATGAAAACATCCTATTAAATCTTCACTTATTGATTTCACTACCTAGTAAGGCTAATGCTTCCTTAAGATATTTCATGAAAATTTTAGTTTATAAATTAATTTCAACCACAGCATGCAAAACCAGCATAAGGTTCTTTGTACCAGGTAGGTGCCATGAGGAGAGATGAGGATGAATTAGGCATATGGAATTGCCTGCACTTTTCTTGAATGTTTTGGAAAGAAGGCATATAATACCCTTGTATGTGCCATATAGGGAACTTAGACAAACATGGGACACTGGCATCTAATGCAGGTGGGACATGCTTCATGTGGAGCAAGGACAGGGGTAGAGGTTGTTCCTGGCATAGAAACTCTGGACATTGAAATAAAGACTACCAAGCAGTCCCAGTCACTAGGAGTTTACTGCAGGGCATTGAACCTGCACTAAGAAGGTCATCCTATACCAGTTGCTTTGTTGTCCCATGCAGGTAATAAAAAAATTACATATATTCATTAATATGTTTTGGATTTTCTGCTTGAAAATATGGCTATATTTCCTTATAAAAATGGAAACTTTGAAGAGAGCAAGCAGAGATGCATTTTAATAACTTCTGCTACCTTTGTCCCCAGTCTTGCTAAACAAGGTTCATTTGGACTTCTAACTGAATTGCAAGAATGGTGTCTGATTCCTGTTCGGTAATAATTGTCCCAATTTAATAATCCACGCACAGCTCTTGCAAGACCGACATTTCCAATGCAGCCTACATTGGCTAGTTGTCTTTTGTGTTGAAGGGGTTAATATGGGAGGTAAGAGCGTCAGGATCACATTGGTTCTCTAGTCTGATTTGTCTCTCTTAGCTAAAGGTACACCATCCTCATGAAAATAAATGAGAAACTAGTTTGACTTGAGGTTTTAAATGTATAAAGTCTCTAATGACATACTGTTACAAAACATTGCTTTCCAACACATGGTGCTGCAAATGGCAAGGCAGGAGATTATTTTGCCACACAGCATGTTGTGGCAACATCTAAACATAGTATGCAATACTACACTTTTTTGAACAAGAATACAATCAAAATATGAGAAAAAGATACCATTTTCATGTGGAAGGCATTGTTATGGGTGCTGCCTTTTAGATTAGCTACATTATTTGATAAAGATTCATTATTTATTAGAATGGTAGGAAAAGAAAGATAGAAAAAGAGAAAAGATTATGATGGTAAACCTCAGCTGAAACCTTTGTATATGGGATGTAACTGAAGATAAACTCAAGATTTACCTCAGGCAAACTGCTTGGTGACCCCTTCTTGCTTTCTGCACGTGCTGCTCGCCCCCCTGCCTTAGGCGGGTTGCAGTGAGTATTGAGAGGTTTGCATTGCAGGGTAGTAGGAAGCAGTGAAAAGCAGCGAAGGTGAAACAGGCACTTGACTCTGAGCTGCGCATTATCTGTACTAGTTTAAACACTTTCTCAGGTTTTACCAGCAGTGCTGGTCCAGTGCATTCTAACTTTCTGCTGGGGAGATGGAAGCTGCTGGTGGAATATGACCTTGTTAGAATGCTGCTGATGTGGAGTGTGTGCTGTATTGGCTCGTGGTGTTGGCAAAGGAGAAGGCTGGGAATAAAGCCTCTTAGCCTCTCGGGCCTCTCAGGTAAATCTATGCATAACATACTTGTTTCACACTTAGGTGCAGAAAACTACAGATAAAGTTATAGTCAGTATTAGTTTACAGCAGTAAATGAATTCCCCGTTGCATCTACTGACTTTGATTGCAGGATGTTCCATGTTTTTCTACTTAGTTAACTTTAAATACTCCAGTACTAAGCAATAAAAGAATTCCTTGCTGAAATGCCTACCCATTCAAAGAAACACAAACAGTCCATGTTTTGATTTGAGTGCTATGGTTTTGAATCACAACTTTGATGTCTTTCAGATAAAATCTGTGATCAAATCAGCGATGCTGTACTAGACGCCCATCTCAAGCAGGACCCAAATGCCAAGGTTGCTTGTGGTAAGTTTTTGCTGCTTTGCTTTAAGTCAGCACCCAGTCACCGTTCTTTTTTAATGATGTTTGCAGAGAACATGCTGCTATCATTTGCTAACTCATTTTGCTCTCAAAAAATTAAGTAAGAATTACAGTCTTCAAGTAAAGGAGAGATGAGAAGAAACGAAGTTTCGATAAAGCCTAAGCAGGCTATAGAAGGGTAGGATAGTTTATTTTGTGTGTGGACTGAATTTTCCTGGGAGAAACAGATTTGGCTTCATTACAGTGGGTTTTTGAAAGAATATTTGAATGTTTTGTTGAAAAGCTCATTTGCTGTATTTAATAAGGTATTAATTTTTCAGTCCAAGTGCCCATAACTACTGGTTTGAAAAAAAATCTCTTCAGAAAGAGTTGTACCATCAGCTCTCAGGTTTTTAGCCCAGTTCGTGTATTAGGTAACTAAACCCCATCTTCAGATTCTTCCTCCTGGGACTGGAGGCAAGTTTTCCAAATAGTTGATCCCTTCTGAGTTTTATTTAGCCTCAGTATCTATCTTAGAGTGACGAAGTGGATTTAGAAATCACGGCTTAGTGCTGTATTTCCCTAAAATCTGTGCATATTGCTGAATCAGGTTCAGTGTTTTGACTTTCCCATTTGTAAATTGGACATATTGGTCTTTTCCTTACCGTCAGGCAGACAGTGGATATGAAAAGAATTTGTTGTAGAAGGAGCTAATAATACTAAAAATATGGGTAGAAAGGACTTACACTGTATATAGCTAGTAGTTCTCTCAAAATCACTATCATCACAAACATAGTTATTTGCCTTAGTGGGCTGGGTTATTCTGCTGTTGTAATCCTGTTTTCATCTCTCATTTCAGAGACAGTATGTAAGACAGGAATGGTGTTGCTCTGTGGTGAGATCACATCTCGTGCTATTGTGGATTATCAACGAGTTGTCCGAGATGCAATTAGACATATTGGCTATGATGACTCAGCTAAAGGTTGGTGGAAAAACTCATGAAATCCTTGAAGGGCAAGCGATAGGCAACTGCAACCCAAGTCTGGCACCACTTCCATACACGGGCTTTAGCAAGTCTGATAAAAACTGAATATCCTCTGTCAAAGCTGCTTACATGACACTACGTGATACACTTTTTGGCTTTGTCCCAGTAAGCAGAAAAACTGAAAGGCACTAGGCAGAATATACTTTGAACTGTAGTATTAGGCCAGGATACTTAACGGCAACTCGAGCCACAGAACCTACCACTCCTTCAAACCTGCGAGAACTTTAATCTTAGTTATCCATTTGGGGAGCCGATCGATGCATCTGGATGTGAAAGTGAGGGAAGGAGAAACCTAGTTAATTTTGTTGTACCATTATATATTTGTATTGTGGTAGCACCTAGAATTCCCAGGCGTAAAGCGGGTTCTCACTGTGCAAGGTACTCACTTAGCTCTGAACAACTCCTACGCTGAGGAGTCTGCAGTCCAAATCCAGTTTGTGTAACGTACAAATGATAAAAAAAGACACATTAAACTTTCTGGTTTGCCATGTATCTGTTTATACATTACAAATATTCCACTGTTACAGTGAAGTGTATCTTTCAAGAGCATTTGGTTAAAAAAAGTTTTTTCCTGCAGGCCTTTAATTGCTATTGAATTTGCAGGGAAATTGTGGTGGGAGAATATTATAGGAGCACATCTGCAAGTTACCTCTACTGTCACGTAACAGCAGTGCTTTCAGAAAATGCTGGCAAATGTAGTAGGTCATAAATCTCCTTCTTATCCTAACTGCCAAAAATTATAAAGGAAGATGCAACGACCCATAAAAAACAATTTCTATGCAGAAGTAAAACAAAAAGTTAAAACAAACAATTGCACGCAGAAATACAATTTTCTTTTCCACATAGCCTACTTGAAAGAGGGTGAAGAGCGTTCTCCAAGTGGATCATATGCATATGGATGTGTATGGATGTTGTATTGGCTGAATGTGAGTTTGGCCAGCAGCTGCCAGTAGCTACAGTTCTAGGAAAGGCTGAATTTGGAGAGTAGCAAGTTACTATTAATACACCTAGGAACAGGTGGAAAATTTTGCCACAATCTTCTCTAAGTCTTTCTATTTCTCTTTAAAAGCTTCCTTTTAGTCTTTCAAAGTAATGTAAATAAATTCCCACTTCCAAATATGTTGTGAGACTTGAATCTGGGTTTTTTTTTCCCCTCTGTCTGTAGCTCTCGCATGAACTCTCATAAGAGGTTTAGGTCTAGATGCTGCTTTACAAATAATGTATCAGAGCGCAGAGCCTTCAGCTGCTCAAAACATCAGCGCCTAGGAATTTATGTAGAGGTTTTTAATACTATTTATTTGGGAGAGGCTCATTATTTACTTTCTTTTAGAGACTACTTTTCTGCAGTTAACAATTCATAATCTGAATTGGCTTGGCACAGGGTACCAGTGCAAGAGAAAACAAGCAGTAACAAGCAATAAAGGCAACCCTGTATACCCCACCTCCTCCCAGAAAAGGTTTCAAGTGTTGTATTGACAAAAAAAACCCACCCAAACCCAACAACCTAAAAATAAGTTAAGTTTTGAGTTCTGAATGCAGTACCCTTCAGAATGAAAATTTTGTCATATGGTTTTCCATGTTACTTAATTGTGACAGAAAAAGCTAATTTACCGCTATTCTTTTCTCCAAATAGGCTTTGACTACAAGACTTGTAATGTTTTAGTGGCACTCGAACAGCAGTCACCTGATATTGCTCAGGGTGTTCATCTACACAGGAATGAAGAGGATGTTGGTGCCGGAGATCAGGTAGACCTAACCACATCAAAACCATCAAAGCTGTCTGAATGGAAAAAGTTTATCCCATTTTATTGCCCTATTTTCTAAATCAAAACCCATGTGAAGAGTTCCATGTTTCCATCTTGGCTACCCCAGAATAGCAAACATATTTTTTATTAAAACAGTTAGAAATCCATAGAGGACAGACTTTTGCCCAGTATTTGTCATAGCACTCCATGCAAGTCAGGAACGCTCTGTCAGTTTGTAGTAGCCGAGGATGTGTCCTTTAGAACTTAGCAAGTTTTTTGCATATGTATTTCATGTTTCTGTTGAGTAGCTTTAGATTCATTAGACCATTCATCTTGCAGCCAGGCTTGTCCTGTAAGATGGAATAAACAAAGGATTTTTTCACTTTCACTGAGCACTTGAGATTTTACACAGCAAAAAATTAGGCGCTGTTTCAACTGTCTTCAGCATTAGTACAATGAAGGCAAATACACCAGAGTACTTTTCGTTCTCATTTATTTCCCAGAGGCAGCTATTGTAATAGGTGTTCCACATAATTAAGACTGTCCAAGCTGCATTTCTATGAGCTAAATAACACATGTAGATAATTATGGTATGTTCCCAAGAGAAAGATGCTACCATAAAAACTCCATAATCTGACTGATGCCAATATGAGTGAGTTTAACATTTACTGTTGTTGTCATTAGTAGTAATATCTAGTTTATAACAATACTGTCGAGAATCATAAGTGGAGATATCAGAGTCTAGGAGCCAAGCTAATATTGTTCAAAAAGCCCTTGAGGACTAAATTAAAATGCTTTTATGCTGTCATGGGGACATAATACTACGTAAGATGAAAAGATATCTGACTTTATTTGGCATTTTGATGGCCTCAAAAGTATCAAATGGTATCAAAGTACCTTCCTGTCTTTTTTTTTTTTTTTTTTTATTACAACATACAATGGATGAGGAGAAAGAAAATGCTGCTAACGCTATTTAACAAATGATAATCTGGTGCAGGGAACATGGCTGAAAAGCAGTAGAAGCTGTGACTAGAAGCATGTGGCATTGAAAATCTGAGGCAGGTGCCTTAAACTGTTGAATGGTATGTCCTTCATGGAGCATTCACATCCCATTCCCCTGAAATTTCAGATGCCAGTTGCAGTAAAAGTGTGTCTGTACTTGTACATAAAAGCCTCTACAGCGTTTCCAAGCTAATTATAACACCTTTCCCACGACAGAATAGTTCTGAAATTATTTTGTTCCAACAGGTTGAGAGGTTTTTTTTATGAAAGAACCAGATTTTTTCACAGAAACTTCTCCATTTTTGTCCAGGTTTCCAGCTCAACATGTAAACCTTCAGGCTTTCAGTGAAAAATTCTAGGAATGTGGTTTGTTTCTCATTACACCGTAACATGTTGGAGCCTGATCTGAGTTTAGGCTTCTTGCACTGCAATGTAAGACAGTAAAAAATAAACCTGAGGGTACTGTTTACTCTTTGCTTCAGATGAAATCTCGCCGCCTTTGGTTGTAGTGCTTTCAACAGTGATTGAAGTATGTCTTCTCCTCCTGTAGGGTTTGATGTTTGGTTATGCAACAGATGAGACAGAAGAATGTATGCCTCTAACAATTATTCTTGCTCATAAACTGAATGCCAGGTTAGCAGAGCTGAGGCGTAATGGAGAACTTCCTTGGCTGAGGCCTGACTCTAAGACACAGGTAAATACTGCTATGGATAGTCCAAATAGTTGAAAGCTAACACTGTTCCTTTCCATAAATCTTAAGTATATTTAAAGACAGCAATTGATGTTGTTCAGAGTATCAGAATAACGTACAAGTAGCAGATAACACATTTCCACTGCTTGCGATACTGTCTCCTTGAGTGTTGGTAGGTGGTTAACCTGTATCAGAGTGCTAGGAGCACTGAACCACCTACTGGTGAAGAAACATTTAAGCCTTCAGACCTAAATGGTCTGTTTTCATTGAAAAGGTGACAGGAGATCCAAAGGATTTTTTTATACGTAGGGATTTGGGTTGGCCTTTTTGAAGATATGCTGAGAATATAAATTTCTGAGGCTTGGGAGTTTCACTGGAAATCCCAACCAAAAGACAACATTTTGGACAATTACATAGAAAATCAGATTGTCCATATTGAGTCTTTTTATTTTTTTTTTCTCAGCACAGCAAAAATGAAGAATGAGAAAATAGGCTTCATTTCTCATACCTTGGCAACAATGTGCGCAGTAATTGTTGTAATGTCAGCATTGACATTTTGGTATAAATTTCCTCTTAGAATAGCACAGCACGACATTTGATGTAGACCAGTAATAAGTTTTATAGCAACTTTGTTCTTTTTCTTCCTCCTTCTCCTGGTTCTATCCAGGTCACAGTTCAGTACATCCAGGAGAATGGAGCAGTCATCCCAGTGCGTGTTCACACCATTGTGATATCTGTGCAGCATGATGAAACCATTTCGCTGGAGAATATGCGCAGGACCCTGAAGGATCGCGTGATCCAAGCTGTTGTCCCTGCAAAATACTTGGATGAGAAAACTATTTATCACCTTCAGCCTAGTGGACGTTTTGTTATTGGAGGGCCTCAGGTTCGTGTTGTATTATTTTGGGGCTTTTATCAGCTTGCCTTTGTCATTGGGTGTCTGTCTTTAAAGAAATGTTCGGCTCTTTGGCATGTCTGTCCTAGGGTGTAAGAAGCAAGCTGCCTAGTGCAGTTATGTATAGATATAGATATAAAACTGCAGTTATGTATGGGAGAAGCAGCCAGGTTTTCATGTGCTGTATGCCAAAGTAACCTCTGAGGCACGGTTATGTCATGCATCCTGTCACTAGGCAGGCAAGTTGAGCTGAATCTTTCATTGCATGTGGAATGTACAGCCCAGCTCTGGCTTTCCTCACACCCTCAAGCCCAGCACCAAGTGAGACACGCAGACCTTTCTCATGGAGAGCGGTCCTTACAGAGATACGGACAAGAGACACTTCTCTTACAGTGAACCTGGTTTTCAGATCTGTAGTCTCACGTTCCGCCTGGCGCCAGTGAGAGCTGAAGATGCTGGTCTGCTCTGATAGGCTTCTCCTGGTGGGAAAATAAATGTTGCTTTTGCTTTATCTAGGCAATGCAGAAGCTGGGATATATAATTTGATCCTGCACTCAACAGAAGTCAGGCAGAACTTCCACGCTCTGCAGGAGCAGGACTTTTGAGATTTAGTTTTCAAAAACAAATTCATCTTTCCCAATGTTTTAGTCTTCAGTTCCCTTCAGAACTATCACAGCAAAGTTTCAAAGCTCCTTCCTGAAATTAGGTCCAGTTCATTTACTGGAATTTGCCAGAATTATTCCGAAGGTGCTGTGACTTTTTTACGTTAGTGCAGTGGAACAAGTTGGAAGGTGTTGAGATCAATCGTTATAATAATGATTACACAAAAAAATGTGGTTTTGTGTAGTTGGTAGTTGAATCGGTTGCATTGCTGTAATTTTGTGTATCATTGACATCCTAGACTATGGACAATGGAGAGGCAAACTTGAACTGTAACTTTGGAGCAAGTGAACCAATGCAGCCGTCATAGCTACTTACAAAAAGAAGGCTACACATATGAAAACTTTCAGGTGTGCACCGATTTGCACCCATTTAAAAATGTAATGTAATTAGGTTTGGTAAGCCAGCCGGGAATACCTTTTCTACACTTGTGGTGGAACTGTATTGCTTGTGTTTGCACATGCAAACACAGGCACATTGCAGTGTCTGCTTGCAGCTTTTTAAACCTGGGATAAGTTTACTTAGTATGGGTCAATCTCCCTGTGTGTCCATGGCCTTACAACTGCTATCATCACTTACGCAATTTACAATAGCATTGCAGCAACCAGAAAATAACTATTTCTTTCCTTGTCTTTTACATCTTGAACTTTCTGATTACTTTTCATGAGGGTATTACTCAGTTTTATTTTTAACAATTCTAGCTATAGAAGGCTGTCTTAATCACCAGTTCAGTTCACCTAAGGGAGACATGTGTATTTAGCTTGGGATTTTCACCTTACATTTTTGATCTTGGTGGTACCTTGAATTCTGGCTGTGGCAAAATTAGTCATTTTGCTGCTGTCACCATTTTCCCAACAGCAACACCCGCTGGTATTGTGAGAACATTACAGTCATTGCAAAACTGACTTCCGCACACTTTACAAATGCATTTGTGCTCTTTCAGCACCTTTAAAGTGGGATGGGGGTGGGGTTGGGGGGTTGGGTTTTTTTCCTTTCACCTGTCCATTTCTCTTCCTCCCACTCAGTTCTGCAGTTCTGTTAGCACACCAGGTGTCCTTAGTGCAACTGTCTGTGCTATCACAAATTAAGGTTTGCGAGAATCCCAGGAGGACAGGATCCTTTAGGCAAGGTCAGCTATCTGCCATTCAGGCTTACACCTCACTGCTTTCTTAGCAGATTGGAACAAACAGTGCCAAAGGTTTTCTTCTGTGTATGTGCACAGTCTTTCTAAGAAAAACTTTGACTCCTCACTTGTGTTTGCCATGCAAACATTCCAGCGGTTGAATTTTACTGACATGATATTCTGTAGACAAAGAATTCCAAACTTGCCTGCACAGGTGGAGACTGAATTTCAAATTTGACTTGTTTCCATTTACATCAGAAAGCTTAAGCATTTAGTAAATTGAGGGGTCAGACAGTTAACCAGGTAGTGATCATCTAACCAAGATAAAATGAAAATATCAAGTACTTGTGAGAAGCAATCAGGATAGCTGTGTGGCAGTTAGAAGGTTATCTGCATCCTTTATTTAATATTTTAGAATATTCACCTCTAAGTATCTGTTCTTAGAAAGAAATAATCCTTCTTTCCCAATTACGTATAATTGCCTACTACTCCATACCTGTTGGGTATAGTTTAAATTAGACTATAAATATTTTGGAGTTGAAAATGTGTTTTTTAGGACATATTTGCATGACAGTCTCTGTAATGGTATTGTACGGGAAGTGTTGGGTGCCAGCCTCTGTGTAATGGTGTACATAAGGTAGCACTGACATACCTTTCAATAGTAAATACAAAAAGACATCTGCTCTTTAATAGTCACACAACTTCTGATTTTGGCCAAAAGATGTCAAAGCCTGATTTTATTTATTTCTTTTTCTAACAGTGTAAACTCTCTCAGTGGTCCCTCTATAGCACATAGCTTGTTGGCAATATTCTGTATTCAGTTTGGATGTGGTAGATAGGTCACTTCAAAGCCAAAGTTGCCATATTGCCTGGAACATTGACTTTTGAAACAGGCAGCATGCTCTGGCTATCTGAGTGTAAGCCTGTTTGCTTGATTACCAAACACAGTTTGTGAATGGCTTGTTTTACAAATCTGGCTTTAAAGAACATTTATAGCCACTGTTGTAGCTCGGTGAGACAAGTTCATTCCTTCCACTACCTCACATCAATCCATATGTGGTGAACTTACCTGTTGTTGTAGTCTTCAGGAGGAGGCATAGCCTTGCACGAGACTTGCAATAAGATGGATTGCAAAACCAGACAAATTCTTTTACTGATTCAGGGTGATGCTGGTGTTACTGGTCGAAAGATCATTGTGGATACCTACGGTGGCTGGGGAGCCCACGGAGGAGGTGCCTTTTCTGGCAAAGACTATACGAAGGTCGACCGATCAGCTGCGTACGCGGCCCGTTGGGTGGCCAAGTCTCTTGTGAAAGCTGGGCTCTGTCGCCGCGTTCTGGTGCAGGTATGGTTTGCTATGAATGTGGCTTGTCTCAGAAAGGTTTTTCCTTTTCAGCTTTGAATACACATCATACAAGACATTGTAGTAGAAGCAGTCTTGGTGGTGGCTTGGGGTTGAAGGAAGGAAGACCTTGATGTGCTTGGTTCAAGGCCACTGCAATATCACTAATAGCCTATCAGCTTCTTGAAGGTGGAATTTTTCATTTAGCTTTCATTTTATGGTCTGTTTTTCTGGACTTTTAGTGAGCCCTCAGCCCTGTGACGCGTACTGTCATGGAAATGATCATGGGATGATTGGTTAACAGGAAAGAAAGTTTTCCTGAGACCTCAGCATTTTCCAAGTTTTCTTTTTTCTAGAAATACAGATTGAGCAAGTATGGAAGTGGAGGAGAGGCCTTAGTTTTCCTAAAACGATTCATGAATGAATGCTTTCTTCTTTGGCGTACTGTTGCCCTTTGAGGTGTGGTGTTTATTTGCTAACGATGGTGTCTTTTTTGCCATAGGTTTCTTATGCCATTGGGGTTGCTCATCCACTGTCCATTTCACTGTTCACTTACGGAACTTCCCAAAAAACAGAGAAAGAGCTGCTGGACATCGTGCACAAAAACTTTGATCTTCGGCCTGGAGTCATTGTCAGGTACAGAAACACATAAAAAGGAAAACATCGTGGTGATGACATCCTAGAAACGGTTTCTTACAAAGCCATTAGATGTTACAATGTAAGAGTCAGCCTCTTGAACTGACATGAGATTGTTCCATGCAGTACAAAAGAGACTTTCCCTCATTCTGTCATTCTGTCAGACTTCACCGTTGATACTTTTTACAGATCTACCAGTGTGCCATATCTTTTAGGATAACAAATGTACTTTTCAAGTTTCATATGAAGCATATACTTTCAACATTTGGCCTTATATAGTATGTGGAATTCAAATAAAATAAAACAACTTTTGTATTCCAAGAATTTTAAGTTATTTTGCTGTAAAAAAAAGATATGTTTTGCTTTACAAAAGGAATTGAAGGTTATTTCATCTTCTCCCTTTAAAGTTGGTACTTCTCAATAATAGAGACTTCTCCTGTAGCCCTAAAGTACTTCACATTTAAGTTTTGTTGTCATTTTTATGGTTCTCCATTGGAGAAGTTCGCTGGTATGCTTATATATCCAGAATATGCTTGCTTAACTAAGGATGTGAAATAGGTATCGGTGTCAGGATTTTAATGTAATTATCATGAAATATCTCAATGTGAATATTTTTCTCTTCTTTTTATTACACACACAGGGATTTGGACCTAAAAAAGCCCATTTACCAGAAGACTGCATGTTATGGTCACTTTGGAAGAAATGAATTCTCATGGGAGGTGCCTAAAAAACTTGTGTTTTGATACTAGCAGTCACCCTTTAAAAACAAAAAGGAAGAGAAGTCCATTAATGATGAGGATGCTTCCAAAAATAAAATTTGACAGCTTTGTATTCAAGAAAAGGAATTTTAGATTTTAAATGGAAGGAAAGAAAAGGATATTTTCTTGGAAATTGATTATTTTTTTTTAACCCTCAGTGTCTTTCGTCATCTACGATATAAAGGACAGAGTCTGTTTTTTTAATCAGCGTAAGAAAACAAAATACAGTTTACTTTTTATTGCTGCTCTGTTGGTTCTTTTTATAAAGGTGAAGTATGACTCAGGTACGCAAACCAGTGGCTGAACCTCAAACCTTTCATGGGCAAAAGCAAAGACAACTTTCCCAACTCTGACTAAAGATCAGCAGATCTCTTGCTTCTAATCAGACAACAGGAAATTCTGGGGTCCAATTTCCTTACTGGAGTTAGCATTGCATACAGCTGGGGGTTGCTTTGAGGGGAGAAGGCTGAACACCACATAACTGTATCTCAGCCTCTTTTATAGAAGATGTTAACATATATGTAATATTTAAATCACCTTCACTGCGTATGTGCTGTTACTGTTGTGTTTCAATTACCTGTTCCCCCATAAAACAACAATCATAGAATAAAAAGATTTTTCCTACCATGTATGTAAAGGTGCCTCTTTTTCTAGTTGGTTTTTGATGTTGTAGGAAAACGGTCCATCTGAACTCAGCCTTTTATACTCTTGTAGGATTTTAGTTTACCAACATAACTAAATTTTATTAGATTTTGGAATTGTGATCTGAATTTATCTTTCACTACATGTGATTGCTATTTAGTCCTTGTGTGTAATAGAAACTTGGTGAAAAGCATTCTCTCAAAATTTTTGCTGCCAGGTGTTAGGTTTATTGCATGGCTTTCTAGGTTTGGTGTAGTTTCGGAATAAAATAAAGAGCATAGAAGTAACTACCATGTCTACCTTGGCCTCAGCAAGGCTTGTGACGCTGTCTGCCATACCACCGCTGTGGGTGAGCTCAGGGAGCGCGGGTCAGACGAGCGGGCGGTGAGGTGGGCCGAGGACTGGCCGGAGGGCAGAGCTCAGGGGGCCGTGGTCAGCGGCGCAGGGCCCAGCTGGAGGCCTGTGGCTCGCGGTGCTGCCAGGGTCGGCGCTGGGCCCAGTCCTGTTCCACTTCTCCACCGGTGCCCTGGGCGAGGGGCAGCGGGTGCCTCAGCAAGGCTGAGGAGGCCGGGCGGGGGGAGCGGCGGGTGCACCCGAAGGCTGCGCGGCCGTTCAGCGAGACTGGGCCGGCTGGAGAGCTGGGTGTGGAGGGACCCGATGGAGTTCCACCAAGGCAAGTGTAGGGTCCTGCACCTGGGGGGGAACAGCCCCACCGCCAGTACGGGCTGGGGCTGAGCTGCTGGGGGGCAGCTCTGCGGAGAGGGACCTGGCAGTGCTGCTGGGCAGCCAGTTGCCCCCGAGCCAGCAGTGTGCCCTGGTGGCCGAGGAGGCCAATGGTGCCCTGGGGGCATTAGGGGCAGCGGGGCCAGCAGGCCCAGGGAGGTGATCCTCACCCTCTGCTCTGCCCCGGCGAGGCCACAGCTGGAGCGCTGGCTCCGGTGCTGGGCTCCCCAGTTCAGGAGAGACTGGGAACTGCTGGGGAGCGTCCAGCGGAGGCTGCGAAGGTGGTGAGGGGGCTGGAGCATCTCCCTGGGGAGGAAAGGCTGAGGGAGCTGGGCCTGTTTAGCCTGGAGAGGAGAAGGCCGAGGGGGGATCTATATTCTCGATGTCTGCAAATACCTTAAGGGCCAGAAGGACCCTTACGTATGTCATTTTAAATGATAAACAAATACTTGTCAGAAGGATGGGCCGGGCTCTTTTCAGCGGTGCCCAGCGACAGGACGAGGGCGACGGGCACAGGCTGCACCACAGGCGGTTCCTTCTGAGTATGGGGAAGAACTTCTTTCCCCTGAGGGTGACGGAGCCCTGGAACAGGCGGCCCAGAGAGGCTGTGGGGTCTCCTTCTCTGGAGACACTCAAACCCGCCTGGACACCACCCTGTGCAGCCTGCTCCAGGTGAGCCTGCTTTGGCAGGGGGGTGGGCTAGATGATCTCCAGAGGTCCCTTCCAGCCCTGACCATGCTGTGATTTTGTGAACTGCAAAACATCCATATATATATATATATAGCATGAGGTTAAATTAGTCCCTCACTGAAGAACAAGCCGCTAGGTGGCTGTGTCCCCCACAGCTGGGGGAGCAAGTCTGTGCGGAGCGGTGGCCCTGTCCGTGCCCGGGCTGAGCTAAGTGTGGGTGCTGGTACCCTGTCACCCCTGCTGGAGATGGTGACAGCCTTCCGTCTGACAGATCAGGGTGGCCGGTGTGCACGGTGGTTTGGGGAGGGTCTAGGCTGAGAACAAGGACGTTTCTGTACTCGTGTGGTGTATTGTCCTGCAAAGTGACAAACTACTTTTTGCAAAGGACTGCGGATTAAGCCCAGGTTTGTTTAAATTGGGAGGTTTAACCCACGAGGCTATCCTGGCTTTGTGGTTTCAGCAGCAGACTGTTAAATCTGCCACACTGGACAAATGTTGCCATCCCCTGCTTCTGTCCTAACTAAATTCCTTCGTACAGTGTCTCCCAAACCGGTGTTGCTGTGGAAAGAGGGTCATTAAAGAAAAGCTGCCATTCATCCTCTTCAGGTATGTCACAGACACAACTTTCATCTGTTCAAGCCAGAAGTTGCTCCATTTTATTAATTATGCTAATGTTTTATATGTCCTGTATAAGTTGAGATGAACAAGTAGTGGGTTTCTGTGTCGCTCCTGATCTCCCAAGGACTTACAGTATGAATCAGTGGCCCATGTTGGGCACCTGGATACATTTTGGCAGGAAAATATCTTAAAGCACAGCTGCGTCTTAAAGAGTGTATTGGCAAAAATTTCCCAGCCACTATTTTCCCAGCTGTGTATTGCTCATCTCACAAGGAAGAAGATTGGTGTGTGTGTCAGCCTCAAAAATCTAAACCATTTGGAGCCAGGTCCTGTTGGTCTGCCTAGAAATACCAACCTCGGCCTGTGTTATTAACTTGTTTTGTTAATGAACTTTTGCTGATCAGTAATGTATACAAAGACATTTTACTAATAATAAGGAAGTCGCCATTCAGGCTGCCACAGAGCTGGTTTGTGGAAGTGTTACAGTCCTACATGGACCTGTTTATCAAGATGTCCCTGAGATGGCCTAAGGCAGCATGTCTTTGTGGATGTGATGGAGACCTTGCAGTTGGCTTCACTACAGAATCTCCTGGTCATAATGTGTTGTACTACCACTAGCAGAAGCAAGCAGATGAAGAATAAATGAAAAGAAACCTGAAAAGGGGCTGTTTAAATAAATGTGTTGCATAAGGTAACATGAAAGCAGAACATCCCTGTCTCAGCAAAAGCAAACATCTGCAGAGAAGACAAGCAGTTCTGCTCTGGCGGTGACGATACCAACCACTAAAGGGTTTGTTGGAGGGGGAGGGTGTGTGTCTCACTGGCTGGGCGGGCAGGTGAGCTCAGCGCAGAGGCTGGAGGGGTGACAGGCTGTTGGTTGAATGATCACGACTCTGAAACCTGCATTTTACAGATCGACTCGGTCACACCCCTAACCATGAGCATTATCGGGGTAACTGGATTAATCTGCTAGTAAATGTATAGGGTAGAAATAACTGAACTTTTGTGGTAATTTTGCTAGTTATGAGCTTCTCCCACAAATGGGTATAAGCATATGAGGTTCATGGCTCAATTAAAAATATATATCTGTATTTAATAACCCAGAAGCTGGAAGCTGGAAATGTAACGGCTCCCGCTACCAAGTAGCTAAGCTCTGGATGCTACAGAGTATAGAGCATATCCCCTTGGTCGAAAGCAGTTGAACCATCTTTCGATGTTCTGAGCTTTCTCCTGGAGCATGAGATACACAGTTAAGCCCTGTAGGTAGGGCATACTTACGTCTTCTATATAGGTCTTTATATGTGTGTGAGTGAGAGACAGACAGACAAACAGACAGACAGACAGATAAAGCAGGGGAGAGAGGTGGGGAGAGAGCAAGAGCATGCCAGAGTGTGCATACACTAAACATGTTTACAGTAAATCAGTTAATCTGAAAATTTCTCTGTGGGGTTGGCAGCAGCAGGAAAGTCAGACCGCCTCAGTACCATGATGAGAGACCTCCCCTTGCCCTCCCTAAACCGTGCTGGCAAACTCTCCGCTAGCTTCCCAGCAAGTTGGGCAATAGCTGCATCCCCCTAATGCCTTATCACACCAGCCACACGGTAAACAACTGGTGACCCACATGCAGCTTTGTGCCTGACTCCAGTGCTTCAGCTCTTAGGCTCCACAAGCAACAAGTAACTAGCCCCTGGTCTCCCACAGAAAAAATGCTGTTCAGCTCCTGCCTGCTCGGGAAAACACTGTTTTTTACAAGTTTAGCAGTCCTTTTTGGAGGTAAGATATTACCATTCCTGAATATAGCTAACAATTAGTTAAATAGCGGATGTCTTAGAGAAGTGAAGCATCCCGCTTGGGAACTGAGCCCTGGGTGGCCACAAACAGGCAGCCAGATAGCTGACTGTTTAGAATAAATCAATATTTCCACAGTTAATTCACATTTGAGCCCTGATCGCCTCAGGTATACAAGGTAGTATTAAGACTACAGAATAGTGGCACAGTTCTGATAAACAAGTGCAGTTGTGGGGTACCTGGGGTTTGTTCATGTGGCAGGAGGGGTTATTACCTGGCTGTGTACCAGCTTCTGTTTGTCTTTCAGATTTTACTGATGTCAGAGCTTTTGCCAGTCCAAGTGAATGCAAAAGTGCAACCGTAGACGATGTGAATCAGAGCCTTGAGGTAAGAGGTTGGCTGCATTGGCCAGCCCAGGATCTGGTGGTGGGACGAGCAGGGCCCTGCTGCGGGTGCCGGTGCAGCAGATGAGATGTGCTGGCTGGGCAAGCACCACCAATGCCTGGCTCAAAACAAGAGCACATGGTGAGGAGGGGAGCAACATGAAAAAACAAAAAAAATGATTAGTGTCATTTGACTTGCCATGTCTTTTGTCCTGCTATTGCTAGTAAAAAAAAAAGTCCTTGTAGGTGTATTTTCTAGTTTTGCTTTGATCCAGATTGCTGTCCTTTGCTTTACCATGCATAATGTTTTTTTCAATCCCGCTTTCAAATATAAAGAAGTGCTAAATATTTTAAATACTAGTAGAGACAGTCAAATGAAAGCCTATGTTTTATGACTTAGTGCCTGTCTTCTATGGGAGAGGCATATCACAAGGGACTGATCAGACAGTGACCCTTGAATATGGCAGAAATGGTAAAGAAATACCAGGGGAGAGCCTATAAAAAATTTTCACACACGGTTAAAACTTCTGCCTGTAAAACAATAACACAGAACAAATAGCTGGAGCTGGGTTCACATACCACTACATACTGAGCTTCTACCTGGAGCATCGTTCTCATCACACGGTTGTTTTGGGTTTTTTTTGTTTTGGGTTTTGTTTTGGTTTTTTTTTGAGGGGGGTGGGGTGGGGCAGGGAAGCTGAGGGCAGCACTTGCCAAGGAGATGTTCTCCCAGGTCTTTGAGGTTTTTTCCCCCTAGAGTTATTAATTATATTATTGTCTTTGTATGGCTGATGCCCATCACTTTCAACAATGTTTCTGTAAGCTTCAGCCTGAGAAGTGGAGTTAGCCATTGCTGGCTGGTGCTTCAGCAGCTGCTACAGAAAATTGGTCTTGCTTTTTGTCTGGCATCTGTGTAAGTTCAAAGTAACTGGTGTCAGTTATAATGGTGGCACACATTTCTGGTTTGATTGTGGAGTTTACCACAGCTCTGCACTATCCACATATGTGCATAGGCATGCACATATGGACTGAAAGCTATTTATATGGGCATGGAGCTTAGATAAACACACAGGAACATTTGAGTTTACACAAGTTTACAAATGTATATTTTTATACACACAGAGAAAGTCTATGCGATGACAGCACTAAGAAGATAAGAATAACAAACCAGTACTTTGTATAGAAAAAAGATACATACAGTTGTTTATAAGGGCATCTTTTTGTATATTGCAAAAAGAAACCCTAACCCATACCAGTCCTCCCTCTTGAACTCAATACAATGGG
The DNA here is from genome assembly GCF_023634085.1 of Falco cherrug. Taxonomy (NCBI): domain Eukaryota; kingdom Metazoa; phylum Chordata; class Aves; order Falconiformes; family Falconidae; genus Falco; species Falco cherrug. The sequence continues at coordinate 46,516,543 of NC_073705.1, forward strand.
AAAACCCTATCTAGCAATTTTTTTTCAAAAAAAGTTACCGGATTTCTTCCAAAAACGTTGTAGGGAAATTAGTGTTACTTAAAGCTATATAATTTTCAGGATGGGTCTTATTCTGCATTTTAGAAAAAAAATAAAAATATTTGAACACTTTCATAAACTAATTCGGAGGCCTTTCATCTTCATCTTAGCCTTTTTCTCCTCTAACTCCATAGAAATACTCAAAATGCTTTAATGAAATGATTGCCAAAGGTGAAAAAGCTTCAGTCAATTACCTTGTCTGGACCCTGCAAGAAATACTTGATCTCGTGCGCCCTGTCCAACAGAAATGTGAGGCCCTCCCCCAAGCTGATGCTCCTCTTTGCTGGGTGTTGAACAAAGGGGAGGTGGAGAAGCACTAAGAACGTTTTTAACCTACAGTCAGAGTGAGCTAAGTGTCTGCATTTCTTGAGGACGGGGGGTGGGGAGAATAAGCTAAAAGACTTCTCAGCAACAAGCCAGAAAACAAGGGTGCTCAGCCACTGCGCTGGCAGGCACCTGGGGTGCACGGCAGCACCCAGGCATGGGGTGTCACCGCCCCCGCCACCAGGAGCAGTGCAGAGCCGCAGGGGCAGCAGGGCATGCGCTGCCCTGCAGCAAGAGCCGCTCTGGTGTCTGGGAGTGGGCACATCAGCCAGTTTTCCAAGAAATATTTGGATGGTTTTGGCCACAATAGTGCTGAATATCAGTGCTGTGAACGCAAATGCTGCTTGGAGCCACTTTTAAAGTGTAACTGGGGCTGACAAGGACTTGCTGTCACAGAGAGAAGTGATGGAAAAATTTGGTATTGCTGGAAGATAAGAAAAAAAAATACTTACTTTGACAGAGTCAGGTACTGGGGGCAGATATCACCCATACTCGGGTCAATGACTATGCCTATGGCTTGCTTGGGAAGGGGGAGACTTTCATCATCACTTGCACTCTGACATATTGTTTTCTCACTCTCGTCTTTTCTTTCTAATCCACCCAACAGTTTGCAAGCAGCTACCTCTCTGCCCACTCCCACTAGCCCCTAGAAACGGTGGGCTGGTGTGTGTCACCATTGAAAACACACAGTACTGCAAACCCATGTGCAACCAGGTAACATTCATGGTTTACTGCTGTATCTATTCACCCATTTGCAGGTATTTATTGTGTAATGCATAATTTTCCTTGTTATACCTTTTTTTTTTCCCCCTTGGGGCAGGGAGAAGTTGTAGAATCTGTGTAGACCTTCACTGGCTGAATGTTTCTTCAACTTACAGTTGCCGTGATGTAGACTAAGACACTGTTTGTTTTTTCCCCATCTTTGTTTCCCAAGGGTTATGACTTTCAATTCCTTAGAAGAAGTAAACTGTATGAAGTATGTGGCAACACCACCGGGTTTTCCTGGACAACACAGTTTGCTGGGGACAAGACACTGGCTGTTTGTATCCGTGAGTAATTCTCAGGCACATCTGGTCACAGGAACAGGAGGCTCCATCTGTTTTGTTTAAAAAAAGTAGGCAAGAGAAGTTTCTCTTTTCTTGGCACGTGTGACATTGTAAGAGCTAGTGCTGGGCTGGTAAATTTTTGAACAAGAAATCACATTAGCTTTAAAATTATCATGAAGACTTGAGCACTGCTCTTTCAGCTTGGGGTAGCAAACATGACACATATGCAATGCTTGTGGGAAGATGCACTTTTTTTTTTAAAACGGTAAATAGGTATTGTCTTAACACAAATACTATGTTGCACAAGGGCTGTGTGACCCTGACAGACAGCAGTATAACATAAAACTGATGTTTAGCTTGCAACAGTACTTGAAGAACCTCAGCAAAATCGGCTAACACCTGCACTATGCACTGTATGTACACACAATAAAACCCAGCAGCTGGCCCCCAGCCAGCAATGCTGCCTATTTCATGTGGCAGCCCAGGGGTTTTCATGCTGCTCCCATTGCGTCCCGTGAGCAATCTGTGACCTGAAGCACGCTGTCTGACTCCCTTGTTACTGCCTTAATTTAAAAATAAATGTGCAGATAGATACACAAAAGGGCCAACCTATCTCTTCGACGGCTAATGCAAAATATTTTACTGTTGACAGTGTGTTGGTGCTAGAGCAGTTGTTTTGCAAGGCTTACCAAAAGCAATCATCTAGGCACTTTCATCCCAAGTTGAAGCCTTTAGTCCAGAAAATGGGAATGCTAGCACTTGTTTAACAATTAGGATGAATCTAAGCTAAATCATTCAGCTGCTCTTTTTTTGGTTTTGTTTTGTTTTCATCTTTGATCTTTCCAGCCTCTGAGGTGGCCATCAGTGGAGCTAAATCTGCCTATTTCCCCGCCAACAGCACCTGTCTGCACACGCTAGCCTTCGCTGAAACTGAGAGAGAACAGCTAAACATCTTCCTCAAAGAGCTCAGTGAGCAAGGCATCAACAGCTCCAACCGTGACAAGGAGGCTGATTGTATCAGCTGTGGTTACTAGCAGCGAAAAGCTGGTGCCACGGACCAGCGGGCCATTTGCAATTTGGCATGGGTATTTCAACAAGAGAAGCGGAGCAGTGAAATCATGGCTAAGACATGTAAACATACAGCTTTTATTTGGTTAAAGGACTAGAGATCATCGTCACAATTTGACCTCAGCTCTTGGATACAGATATATAGGCTAAACGTGATCACGTAGCTCTTGGCAGAGATGTTTCAAAGAAAGATCACTTCTATGGCTTAGATTTGTCTAGCTGGAATTTAATAAGAATTAGAGATGGTTAATGGATGTGGTCATTAAACACAATAATTATCAAAAATCATCTTCTGTCAGGCTTCATCTTTACTGAGAAAGGGCCATACTTTTAGTTGCTTTTACAGTTGCCAGTTAATCACTATTGTTGCTCTGATGACCATTAAAGCAATGCAAGTCACAACAGTTACTGGCTGCGGGGGTATCATTCTGTACTCATGTGCCTGCTTGATTGGGGGTTACATCAGGCTGTGTTCCGCATGAGCTACAAACCTGGAGCACTGCAGTTCGTTGGTGCGACAGCTGAAAGGTTTCTCCCTTATTTACCACCTTGAGGACAACCCACAGAAAGACACAGACTATAGGTATACTTCGATCCACTTCTAGGTGTCAAAAAGTGCCCTGTATGCTTGCTGTAACCAGGCAAAATGGCAGGAAAAATGTAACATCTCTGTCCAGTACAAAATGTGAGAACTGAGACTGGCCTAAATTCACATGTATTTGCATCCTGTCTTCTCTGCTATAAAGATGAAGGAGGTGGGTGCTGAGGGACCTGCATGAGAAGCTCTCTAGTTCGTGTGCCAGGGATCAGCTTCGGTCTCCTCTGCTCAGACCCTGTGGGGTCAAACCGTGGTGGTTCTGGAAAGAAAATTCGATTGACCCCTGGTTTGCTCCAACAAGAGCTGTGCCTGCCATGTGGGGTCCAGGGCTGCACGTGCCCTTCTGCACTCACACTTCCTTGCACTCTGGGCACATGCGGCACACACCGGCGGGGCCTCCCTTAGGCACACGTTGTGGGTACCACAATCGATGGCTTAGCTTTGGAGGGAAAATACAAAAGCAAACAAGGCCTGCTTGGTGCTAGAGTTGGGATGGACAATACTTAGGGTAGAGCTCTAGGGCTTTGGGCTGACCTGCTGAGATGCTCTGGTCTCAGCAGAGTAGGGCTAGGGCAGCTGCTGGTCCTAGTCCAATATTTCCACAGCTTCTGGCTACTCATCCTCTCCACTTTTTCCCTTCATTATCTTTCTAAACTTGGTTTAAGCTGGGGCAGGTTTAGCTGTTGCCAAAGTTAGCAAAAATTTAGCTGGTTATCTGCATTTGCAACAGTTCTAAATAAGAACAAATAGCCGTGATTTTTTGTATTTGATTCATCTCATGAAATACAAAAACCTCTTGTTCCTGCTCTAATCCCCATTCTTCTGTGAGCTCTGCCTCTTTTACACTTCTCCTGCACACCCTCCACTTGCATTGTGTGCTCTGGAAAACCAAAGGCAAGGAGTAAGAAGTGGGAAGAGCAGAAAACAGGGGTTGTTGTCCACGTGGCACCCGGTGCAAGTGAAGACCAAAGACAACTTAGCTCTGGTGATCCTGTTTATTTGTGTGGAGCTGTAGCTACAGAACGGACAAGCATGTGAATTATTATGAAATCTAAACAAGAAACTTAGTTACTGCTTGCTTGTTTTTCAGTGGAATCCGTACTTGAGGTTTTGTTTTAATTTTCTTCTGTTGAGCAAACACTGACGCCGTAGATCTGAAGGCAGCCAGCTCATCTGTTTGTGTTTCCTCTCTCTTCTTTACCTTTTCCCTATTCCTGTGAATCTCTCAGACACAGCACAGTTATGCGGTACGTGGTGTATAATTGACCTTTACCTCGTCAGTCAGTGAAATGATTCAGATATATAAAATTACCCATTATCTTTCAGGCTCAGAATGCAGTCATCATTAGCAAAAAAACCATCGGTTGCTTTTGGGCCTGGGACCAGACAGTCATATGACTATGAGTGTAGCAGGCAATTACACCAACAAAGGGATGAGTTGGCTGCTTATAAATGATGAGGCAGTAGCTTAAGTCATTGTGTTGGAGACAAAAGTGCTGTAGTCTTAAAGAAAAGCAACGTTTTTCAATCACTGGTGGGTTTGTTTATTTCTGGCAAACAAATAATCTCTATCAAATGAAATGATAATGTCTTTGAGTCATTTCCAGCCAATTCATTATCTGCTGATGCTCAAATAAAATAGCTGAAGCACTGAGCACTTCCCAGTATCATTTTCCTACTGGTGCTAAAAACCATTTTCCTCTGAGTTATATTAAGCAATTCTAGTGGCTTTCCAAACCAACCAACAAAAGCAAAGCAGCCCAGCATTGGATTTCATGAGGAAATCAAACCCATTGCTCTTGTAAACTGACAGAAACTGTTACTTCTGTGCCTCAGAAATCCTTCTAATGAGCGTCCCACAGTGTGGAAGAATTAGACTGGAAAGCTTTAATTTGATCTGGCATGAATATGACATTAGGCTGGAGATTGGGTTGTTCGGGTGGTTGTTTTTTTTCATAAACTTGCAGAGAAACAGTTTTGTTCTATTCCCGCCGTCCAAGCTATTATTTATATATGAGAAAGGGAAGCTGCACCAATAAACCTATACAACAGTTAAAAACTAAAGTAATCTTAATCACATTATTTCCCAGAGTAAATTTGCATAATGTAGTTCAGGCAAATAGTTGCTCTATGTTTGCATTAACTTCGAGCCAGTGTCTGGCCAGGCATGTCTGAGCATCGGGCCATCCCTCACGCTCCTGCCCTAACCCTGGGATGCTGAGGGCTTTGTGTTCTGGCACTCGGGATTTGCAGAGACAGGAAATTCATGCATAAGGAAAGAAATGAAAAACATTTTAGGCTAGCGAATTTTCAGATCAGGTGAGAGAAGCGCAAGATGCTTATTTATTACCCCATTTGTCATGGGTTCGGGTTTTGGGGTTTTTTTAGGTTTCATGGTAAAACCAGACCAAACCACTACCCTCCTGGAGTACATTCCGAGCTTTTGGTATGTCCACCTGCATAACTGACAGTCACATCAGCTCAAGGCTTTGATAATATTTACAGTGTAACTAGTAGAAAGGGAGGCTTTCCTGAAATTAAGGGAATGCAATGCTGTATCATGCTTGCTTCTCTTCCAGTCTTATTTTCAGTCCATTATAATGCAAGAGAAGAAGTCGGTCTAGGAACTAAGCCAACAACAGTAATTACAACATAGCCGAAGAATGGAAGGCAAAGTGCTGAGAACTGTGGTAGATGAGGACAAAACTATACATGTTCTCTTTCCACAGGAACTTAGCAGCAATAGGCTGGAAAACCTATTGCCTTTGGATGGATCCTAGGCGGTAAGAGTGACCCTGAGAGCTGTCATCATTCTGAACCATCCTTTCAAGGGATCGGCGGTGTCACGGCTCGTGCCAGGGCTGCCTCACACAGAGCCATGCAGCGAGATCTGTGGCACATGCTTCATTCTCCAGATCACCACTGCAGCGGGGGGCAGAAACATGAGGAAACTCATTGTCAGCACGGCAGCAAAAATGACCAGCATTATTTCCCATAGGGCCAGGTTCGTCTCCAACATGGTTTCCTTCATGCCAAGAGGCTGAAGCTGTAAAGCAAAAAATATACTGCATTACTTTTTTGCAACTGTTGCACCTGTATAGATTTGTTTTAGCCAACACAGCCTCCTTGGCCTATTCTTTTCGCATCCTGAAGAAGAACCCCATTTTCCCTGGCTGCAGGCCCTAGCAGAGCTCCTGCGCTCTCTCTCTTTCCCCTCGAGAGCCTCCCTGGAGCGCCAGCCTGCCTTTCCCTTTTGGCTCTGTTGCTGATGCTGGTGTAAGACACTATGTCCACCCTGGAGTGCCGTGCCCGACTCCTGGGCGAGCCTTTGTCACCTTGTCTTCAAAACTTTGATTTTTGAGGCCCTCCCCTCCCACTTAGAGCATCATGACACAAAATGATTATTACACTGACATGCATCAAAGCTAAAGCTGAGAATAAAAGGATATGCTGGAGAAGAGGGAGAACTGTAAGTTACCTGCTATCGGAGTGTGTGGGTTTTTTCTTCATATAAAGTAGGCTTTAAAAACCTTTTGCTTGCCAGAAAGCTTCAGTGGACACTCAGTAAAGAATTTTGTGCTTTGAAAATTACTGCATATATATTTTAATGAAACTGCTGAAAATTGATTTCTATTTGAAATGGTTTAATCAAACAAGTATGAGCTTAAGACGCAGGGTGGTTTAGCAGCCAAGCAGCGGGATGTACGTGCAGAGAAGAGGCAGAGCTAGTAAGTCTCAAGTCTATAATTCTGCAAAATAGAAAAAGAAAGAGTAGGCCAGTTAGGAAGGAGTTAAGTTATGTCGGTTTTGAGACAAGAAGCCAGAATTGTTAACAGGTGTGTCTGGTTAATGGAGGGCTTGATGCAATTCCTTCAGCGCAGGACCCACACACCTGAAAGCCATCACGGAGCCGAAGCTGTGAGGAAAGTGAAAAAAAGTGGTGACCAGGGGCTGAGCAGGGCTTTTGTGTTCTTCCTGATGTCTTGTCTCTGCACCCTGACAGCAAGGAGGTTTCCTGAGAGGCCTCAGTACTACTTTTAGTCTGGGAGTTTGGCTTCGAAGACACTGGAGATCTCAGGTTTGTCCATTTTTTTTCAGAGTGGGTGGTAAACTAGGTTTCTGGTGCTAAATCCTGACCTTGTGTGAAGGAGAAGACTGAAACAGGATTGATAGAATATGCTTACTTAGAGGGAGTAGTACGCATGCGAAGCTAATGAGTTGCCAGCAATTTTGTACCTGGCTTAATGGTGTTCAAATTTCTCTCAGCTCGGTTTTGTGCTGTGGCCTGTGAGGGGAAGCAGCAGGTGCCTGGCAACAAATCCTGGAGGGTTCAGGCAGTGCTGTGCCTTAATGAAGGCTGGCTGGCTGTTAGGTAGGCTCTAGGTGGAGCTTCTGTGGGCTGCTAAATGGACTGGGCTGTGCTGCTGGGGCAGACTGTAGCTTTCTGGTGCCAACCTCTCATTTACCTTCTCCTCTTGTTCCTGAGGTATCAGCTCAGCCTTTTTTGAGAGAGACACACAGGCTTTGACAGTGGGAAGCATGCTCTCTCCAGACTCAGTTGTGCCTACCCAGCCAGGGTTGGTACCTACCTCACAGCAGTACCAAGACCTTTCTGCGAACCTCAGCTCTTGCCTGGTTGTGTCAAGTTTTAGATTAATGACGAGTCTTGCAAACTCCTTCTCATGTCTTAAGGCTTTGGGCTCCCAGCTTGTAAGTGAACGAGTGCTGCACAGCCCCGGGGTGCATGTGCAGCTTGTTTTGGTCTTTTGGGGACTGAATACATCAGCAAACCTTCATAAGTATGCCTGTATGATAAGAGGGTCGTATCATGCATCAGTACTACTATATTACATAATTTTCAGTAAGATACATCATAAACAAAGTACATTCATGGCAGTGGAATCCATCCCAAATAGATACAGGTGCACTGACAAGTGAGTGTGCTGAAGTGTGGTGCTGCGCAAGCAGCAGGGATGGAGGCTGGATAGAGCCCATGACTTAATGCCCCTTCTGAATGTTGCTTGCCTGAGCTTCATTAAGCACAGCTGTAAGAGATCTGGGGTGGCTTCGTTAACAAGGTGTTTCTTACCTTCACCGTTTGATGCACACTGGCTGTGTGTGGTTAAATAATCTTTCCAAAGAGCCAGCAGCCCTACCAACTTTCTAAACCTCTAAAATTTGATGGTGGGAGCATATGAATAAATCAAAATAGTGGTCAACCAGAACATAGCTGTAGAAATACAAAAGCAGCAGTGCTTCTTTCAGAATAAATAGACGCTGTCACTGGGGCTTTGCAAGTTCTGTCTCAGCTAAAATCCTCGTGAGTGAATGTGTGAGCACGTCAAACCTGGTCTCTAAACCACAAAATAGCCTGCAGTGAAGGGTGCTCTAAACCTATCCCCTAACTTTAGCAACTGGGTAGAAAAGTAAAGGCCTCTGCGAGGACTGGAGCTGAAGGCACAAATGGAATGCAATAAACTTAGAGAAGTATACAATAATAAAGGTATTTGGGGAGGGGGAAAAAAGAGGCCTATTTAAGTGTGATTTCTGGGCGTACCTTCTATTCCCAGTGTTTAATTCAAGATTTGCCCTAGGGCTACGTGAATTTAAAGGGGTTTTCTTTGAGCTATAGTTGATGGAAGACCTTTTAGGACACTAAGGAAGGAGTCATCTTAGCATGGCGGACAGAGTGTTTTCCTTAGAAAAATCACAATTCTATCCTTACACCCTCCACAGAAAACAAAATTATAACCTTGTTACATAATTCTGGAAATGCAGCTGGTATGCTTAGTTAACTGCATATGCTTAACGCGATCCAAAGTAGACCTTGTAAAAATGTATGTCTTAGCTTGTCAATTGCTTCGCTGCTCCCCTTATCTTAGCAGAGATCCATTTATGAATTGCAATATCTTTTAAGATCACGGCACGCAACTGTTGCAGAGGACTATATAAGCAGGAAACAAAAGACTTGCACTATAGCGTATTTAGCTGATGCACGTGTTTGCCAGCTTGCAGACTGCTGCAATACAGAAAAGCCAGAAAATATTTTTTCACCATTTGATTTGAAGCCTTAACTTTTGATTATTAGGAGAAAGCAAACCCATGTATAGGCAGACAGGGTGCTTTACTCTTTGGCGTGGGCTGCTCTTTTGCAGTGGAGCAGGTGGGCAGGGTGCAGCTGAGACAGCTGCTTTGTGGCTTCTGTCCTCCAAGGAATCTGCCCCAATCATTCCCCACCAGCTGAAAATATTTAAGGGTGCTTGTCCTGCCTGCTGCAGGTAGTGCTGTGTGGAATGTAATCTTTGGTTCTAGCTGTAATAAACCTGTGCTTAAAAAGGCAGTTATTTTTCTCCGCTAGCCTTGCATTTTTTCCCTCCAAGTTACTCATGAATGTCTTTTGATTTTAGAGAACTAACGGTAGGGAAACCTTATGAAAACTCAGATGTTTTAATCACCTTATTGGAACTAGATGGTGAAGCTATACTTCCTCAATATATGATGAGGCCGAATGCTGAAGGCAGCAATACTCTTATGCAAAAAAGCTTATTTGCAGTCTACAGAAGTAGTGTAAAGCTTTAAGACAGCCTTCCAAAGCTTACAGGGGTCACTGTAAGATGAGAAGGTCCCTGAGCAAGATGCTTGTGGAAGGCAGTGGCCTCCCAGGCTGTTACTTGCTCTCAGTTGTGGTTCTTCTGAAGATGTCTCCCCATGGGGCAAAAAGATGATCTGGTATCTGAACTGGCACCTCTTTATACAATTTGTTGTCCTCCAAACCTCAGGATAACTGACTGTCATGTAATAATTATTTTCTCTCTACTGGGAGAGGTCACAAATTTAGTACTGCTGGCTAACCTCTGGGAACAGAAATGTTTTAAAAAATACTTTGAGAGGCTAGGAAATTTGTAAGTACCGCTGCCAAAAGGCAGAATGGATCAAAGTTTGCAAGGTCTGTTTCATGTCAGTGAATCGAAATAGATTTTCCTCTTGTTTCTGTCAGGATATCCTGATTAGTAACTACAGCACTTAACGTCAATCCAAAGCATCTGAGAGCAAAAGACTCACTCAGCTGGAAGCCCACAAGAAATGCGGGCAAAGACTGTTTGCTGTTCCTCGTCTGCAGAAAAGCTGCAATTCCTTCATCCCCCTCAACACAGCATTTCAGGTTTACACCAATATTTATGTGCTTTTGGAAAGAACTGATTCTGTGTAAGTCCTGTGACTCTCAGATGGTTTCTGGAGGTGAATGACTGTAGGCAGATTTAGGTTTAGACCCCAGTCCCTGCAACAGAACAAATTCCCTACCAGTGAATGACTTGGTGCTCTTACTGAGTAAAAACCTTGCTGCTAAATATTTGTAAAGCAAGCATAAACACGCCTCAGGCTGGTATTTGCTTGTAGGCTTGTGTGTCTGAGTATTTATGGAAGAACATCGAGGAATTTAGACCCTTGACTAATGTCCAGACAGGTGAATTTGGTGTTCAACTTTGTGCTGGGTGGCCTGCTCTAAGATTTTTCTTTCTAGTGTTACTTGGAACTCTTGGCAACAGCATTAGGTTCTACCCCAGATGTTCTTGTAAGCAAGAAAACACTGATAAATGTAGGCATATGGATCTCAGCAGTATCGTTTGCAAAGACCTGGCTGGAAACACTTACTGGGAGGTTTGGTTTTGCTGCTGTCCCTGGAGTGGGTAGGAGAGCACTGGTGTTTATCATGATCTTGTCAAGGAATCACAACTCGTTTAGCCTCTCCCACATTCCATGTTGAGCCGGGGGGTGGAGTGGGGAGGAGGAAAGAAAAATTATTCCTACACCAAAGAAAATGACTGTGGCTTTAAGAAAGGCCAGTCAGCCAGGTCAATTTTCCTGCATGATCTCTCGGCCATTCATTGTACTGTTTGGTAATCAAGTAAGTGAGAAATAATCCTTCCCTTTTCCTTCTCCATCCCCAAAGGCAGGGTCCTACTCGGCATAAGCTTGGAGTCTCATTATTACCGAAACAGGCTGATGCTAGAGCAGACAGTACAAAAGAATATAACGAAGTTGTATTAGCACTTTTGGGAATCTCTTGGCCACAGTCTTACCTTTGTGTAATCAAGTGACAGTGCTCGGTTGCTAGTTTGGTGGAGATTAATAAAGTCAGATTGCATGAAAACCCCACAATCAATAGTACTAAACAAAAACATATCTGAAATGTTAAAGACTGAGTATTAGTTATTTCTTTACGCAACAATTTTTCATACTTTAGCAGGTCAGCAATGCCACTAAGTTATGCTAATCAATGATACCAGATTAACCCAGATACGTGATATTGAATTTCTGGTATCTTACAGTGGCAGTGCTCATACTCTCGATGTGGGGAGGGGATTTGTTATCTAGCTGTGAGAACTGCCCAGTTAGATACAAAGATCGACCTCAGTTGCTTTAGCAGGAGGGGAGCTGCAGAATGCTTTCCATTTTGCAGAGGTGTGAACGCCTTCTCTCAGGCACGTACTTATTTAACAGAAGAGCAAGTCAAAAGGGCTAAACCAGCGACAGCAATGAGCTTGTTCTGCTTCCCGTTCCACTCGCTGTGATTTAAATCTTTCGCCTTTGAGCAGGGCAAACAAGTGTTACTGTGTACATGTTTTCTAACACAACTGCCAACTTTCTATTAATATTTAAAGATAATTACACGTGTCTAGACTAGTGTTCTGAAGAGGTCATCAGTGCTGCAATGTCCTTAGTGTGCAGCTGCAGAAATGTAAATCCCTATGCTGCTTCTGTGCCTGTATGTTATAAGCAGAGGTAGGAATGCGAAAAGTTTCCAGACCTGGAATTCTTGCACAATAATTGACTTGAACTGAGGAGGATGATCAAGGAACAACTGTACTGCAAGTTAAAAGCGTCACATAAAACTCCTGTAAAAACCTGACATCAAATTTGTGAGTTTACCACCTTAGAGAAAAGGCTGTGTTTCGATTGTGTAAAACCTCAGAAAGATCTAATAATGCTGCTTCAATCTCTAGAGGGCCAAACCTTTCAATCCAAGTGACTGTTATGAAACTGCGCAAAATCATAAAATATTAAAAGAAATATCACTGAATTTCCTTGTGTTATAAATATCTCCTCTACAAGTAACAACTGAGTGAAATGCTAATTATAAACATTTCAGTATTAATTTTTAAAAGGATTTCAGCTTTTATAAAGCAAACTGTTGTTTAGTCTGATATACATTTAAGTAAACCGCATGTATATTTAACTTTCTGTAAGTAAAGTCACTATGGGACACAAATCTAGCTTAAAGAAGTCTAAAACCTATATGACATTGGGTGTAGAAATCAGATGTATAAAACTTGTGAGATGTTAAAGGAAGGTAAGATGGAGTATATTTAATAATGCAAAAGTAGTATAGCACACTGCTGGGATTTTGCTGATCATGCCTTTAGTTGCTGTGTGTTTCATCTCACTTCCAAAGTAAGCAGGTAACTACAATGAAAGTTAAAATACAACAGAAGTTTCCCAGATGTTATTTAAAATATGCATAAATCACTATTTTTCTTTTTTATTTTTATGAACAAGTCAATTCTGATTTTTGTATTTCAGCTAATAAGGTGGCTTTAAGTGTTATTTTAGAGTTCTTGGCATATGGCCTTAATTTTCTGACTCTTGAATGTATCGCAGAGAGAGGTTATATGCGTCTGAGTCAGGTAGACATTTTTCTGTTCAGAAATACTCAGGCTTTAAACACTTTTGAGTAAACTTACACAAGTCAAAGGTCTTGAAACTTTAAAAGGAAAATAAAGGCTTGCTTTACACAGTGCATTTACAGGCATAACTATAACCATTTAGCAAACTATTTTTGACATCAGTGAACTTAAATACAGAGTTGCTACTCATATAAATTATTTTTCCTCTTCATCCCTTCCCTGCTGTCAACCTCTTAACCAAGTTAGAGATAATTCAGCTCTCTTTGCAGATGAATTTGGGTTGAATGTAGCCAACTCGAAAAAGATGCAAACCTGAAATAAGTTCTGGCTTTCCCTAAAGCTTGTGGGTCCCGTAGTCTTTCAGCTCTTTTCAGTCCACTCTCGCCTTCTCAGCGTCCTCAAGGTGTCTTGCGAGTCTTGTAGATAAAATCGAGTCACTCTGGGTGACCCTCTTCTGTCAGGCAGCAAAACCACACGTTAGAGAAGAAGGTGTTCAACCTACCAGACAAACCAGGGAGGGCGAGGACAGCATCCCCTCAGCTGTGCGAGGCTCTGGTGAGTGTGGCAGCATGCACAGGTACTTGTTTGTACAGCAGTGCCTATATCACCTCCCACTTGGTGTTCTTAAAGTGGCACAATCCTCTCCAAGGAAGGGATGAAGCCATTCTGCCTTGACTGCGCTTTGCTCAGGATCAGCAAAACAATAGCTGGCTGTTCACACGTGTACACGCTGCCTTGGGAGACAATCACCTGTGAAAAATGATGGCCCTTTCTTTTGTCAGGAAACCACTTAGGCTTTCCTTGTATATCATCTTACTTAAAGTGAATAATCTGATAGTAACAGCTAGTCAGAATCTAAGTTATTTAATGAGTAGTACATGCAGCCTTCAGAGCGTGAAGGCTGATGTCCCTAAGGTTACTGCAGATCCAAGGGGTTCATACACCCAACTCTCTTCCAGCTACGTATGTTCAACAACCCACTTGCTACGTACAAGCTGAGGTTTATTTAAATATCGTGGCTATGGTCAGGCTGCTGTAGTACCTATTTTATGGAGTAAAAAGTACATAGAAACCTTTTTGGAGGCTTAGCTAAGCTAGCTCTGGCTCGGCTCCATGCTGCTGAAGGGGGGGTGGGGGGTTGCATTACAGTCCCTGAGAACTGGCCCTCCCATCTGCGCACAGTACTGCACCTAGCACTTCTTTGGTGGCAAGGAAAGGTGCCCAGGCCAAAATGCAGCCTGGGTTAAAAATACATTGGTGGGAACAGTGAAGTCTGTGCAACTACCTCTCTTGAAATGGGTACATCCAAAGGGATGTGTGTTTGCACTGACCAAAACCAAAGTTCAGACTTCAAGCATGTCCCTTTAGACCTTCAAGTCACTTAACTGGCAATAGTTTGTGGTTTTTTTTTTAAAAAAACCTTACAAAACTTATGTTCTTACAGAACATATGAATTAGGGTATTTTTACAGAAAGTAACTGTTGAGAATTTTTCACATGATGGATATCTTTATAGTGTTACAAACAATTTTCTGAACATTTGTTGGGGGAAAAAGAATTTTTTTCGGCTGTATAAAGGAGGTTCAGTAACACTTTCCCCCCCATATCTGACATGCGACTTCCATCTCTTGATATTTGACACTAATATTTCATTGGTCTTGCCAAAACCAAGTTCCTTTTACAGTTTCTTTCCAAGAAGTCTACTTATCTTGTTTAAACTTAGTAAGATTTTTAACCTTACGTAATTCTGGTGGTGGTGTCATTACTCTCACCTTTGGAAGTGGTGCTCTCCATTGGCTGCAAAGTGAACATCATCAGGCAGCTTGGCTGTCAGCAAGCTGGGTGGTCCAGTACGTGCACAAGTACTCACAAATACATGGCAAACAGTGGCAGTCTTATAAGGCACAACTAGTATTTAAGGTCAGGATAGGGTGGATTAGGCTTTTAAAACAAGTTCATAAATGTTTCAGAAAATAACTTTGAAGTGAGCGGTTGCCAGCCTTGGGGAATCCTGTCTTTCTACAAATCAGAGGATGCTGTGCTGCCTCACTCAGACTTAGGAAATAAATGAGGTGCCTAAATGCTGAACTGATTTACTTCTCAGGCTGGTACTGCTGGTTCCAGACCTGCCTGCTGACAGCAGGGTTGCTAAGGGAGCAGCCTTAGGCAGGGTGAGAAATATTTGCTTTGTTTGGCATTTTTGGTCCTTATCTAGTACCGCAAGTAGCTAGTGTCTGAACGGGGCTGACATCTGTGGCTGTGAAGTAACACACTGAGTCCTTTCCCTCTTCCCTGGGAGGCCACAGGGGAAAATGCCCAAGTGTGAGGTGGTGGGGGGACGTTTCTACTGTGTCACATTCAGACTGACACTGCAGGAAGCCACTTTCTTTCACACACCTGCAATCAGCTCTAACTTTGAGGTAACTCTAAACCCCCCAGAGATAAGCAGGATAAAATAACAAAAACTTACCATGGCTTTAAGTGTCTGGGGAGGGGTCCAACTTCATTCTCAGGTTGATGTTAATCACTGTAAACTTCCCAAACTTTATTGGAATACGATGAGTGGAAAACTACTGTATGAGGTGATGCCTGTGTTCCGGTTTCCTCATGCTTGTGGCAGAGTTAGTTTCACAACAAGAGTCACGCAAGGCTGAAGGCTGTGGGTAGGTGAGCTGTAAAACTGTTGTGAGTAAGAGTAAGAATTGAGTTTGAAAGTGAAGCAGTGCCTCTGGACTCCTGAGCCCTCATTTCCCCTCCGCGTACCTGTTTCAGCTGGGTTAGCATAGCAACTGAACAGTCTGCCTAGACCTTGCATGACACGGGATCCACTAGTTTATATTTTGGCTGTGTTGTCCGAAAATAAGGCATTAGTTAAGAGCTTGTAGATCTCAAGTGCTGAACAGATGCACTGGATAAACTGAGGACTTTGCTCAGGAAAGTTTTCTCTTTGCATATGTTGGGATAACTTTACAATTCTTGGAAGAGGGAAATGTGGTCCTATTTAGCATGGATTGTTGTGATGGAGGATTTGAATCTTGCTGGAGTGAATAATTAAGTAACCTGTGGAGGCAGACCACCTGCAGGTGCCAAATTGTTTGAGCAAAAAGGTGTCTTAGTTTGACATTGGCCCTGTTGCGTTAATCATCCTGAATAAATACCTGTAAGGTAAATTGCCTAGTTTGCAGAGAACAGCAGCAAGAATGAATCACGAACTGTGACATCAAGCAGAGGGCTGAGTGAAGGCCAGGAAGACCAATGCCTTGTCACAGAGCAGGTGGCAAGAATGTGTACTCAAAATATTTGAGTAATTGGATTTAAGGATTGTTGTGCATGGCCAGTTGCTTCTCTGGAATTGCAGCGAAGTGTGCAGCGATGAGGCTCCAAGCAGCCCCTGCATCCACACCAACCATGAGCTCACCTTCCCTCCAAGCAGTTACCTTTGTGCTGGGAGTGTTCCATGCCCCTGTCACACAGAGGGCGAGAGGAGCTGGTCTGGCTCTAGAACTGGGTGTTCGCTTGCTCAGCTTTCCGTGACCAAGCTGGAGCTGACAAAGCACACGTCAGTGTGACGGGTAGCCAGGCATTTGGCTTTCTGTATACGTGGAGGCATGCTGAGGTGCTCAACCAGCCTTTGTACCATGTCATGGAGCTTATGCGGAACCTTCACGGCTGAACATGAGCCCCCCACGTGCCCAGGTGGCCCAGGAGGCCAGCGGCACCGGGCTGGTGCCCGAAACAGCGTGGCCAGCAGGCCCGGGACAGGGACCGTCCCCCTGCGCTCGGCACCGGCGAGGCCGCCCCTGGAACGCTGTGTCCAGCTGTGGCCCCGCACGGCCAGAGGGACGCAGAGGGGCTGGAGCGTGTCCAGAGCCGGGCAGGGGCTGGGGCAGGGGCTGGGGAAGGGGCTGGGGCACCCGTGGGATGGGGGGCGGCCGGGGGGGCTCAGCCTGGAGAGGAGGGGGCTCGGGGGGGCCCTTATCGCTCCCTGCAGCTGCCTGACAGGGGCTGTAGGCAGGGGGGGTCGGGCTCTGCTCCCAGGGAACAAGGGACAGGACAGGAGGGAACGGCCTCAGGTGGCACCAGGGGAGGGTTAGATTGGGTGTGAGGGGACATGTCTTCACCGAAAGGGTGGTCAGGCACTGGAAAGGGCTGCCCGGGGAGGTGGTGGAGTCACCCTCCCTGGAGGTGTTTAAAAGACACATAGATGTGGCACTTGGGGACATGGTTTAGTGGTGGGCTTGGCAGTGCTGGGTTAAGGGTTGGAACTGGTCACCTCAAAGGTCTTTTCCAACCTAAATGCTTCTGTGACTCGCTGCCTAAGCTATGTTGAAGTCAACTGCCCTAGAGGGAGGGTAGAAAAAAAAAATAAATCATGGGTTTCTCTGGATGTGCCTGTTAAACTGCACAACTGTAGATCTAACCTTGGGAATACTCAGCTCCAGTAGGTGACTGGACTCAGCAGTAAAGCGGCTCAGAAAGCTTTGTCTTAATGCCTCAGCTCAAGCTGGAGCGTGAGGGCTCTGAGCACTTTCTGCAGCAAGTGCAGGGTACGGGCTGCTTTAGAAACACAGGCCCAGGGGAATCCCAGCAAGGGTTTGACAAGCAGCTCTGTGGTGCCCACAGATTAGCTGTATTTGAACCTCTCTATATCTAGCTTAAAAAAAAATAATAAAAAAAAAAAATTGGCCTTGTTGTATCTCTGCTGATCTTCTTAAACCACATAAGCACACAGCCTGCACGGCGTGGCACCCTGGGCTTCTTGTGCTGCTACCATTTTAAGTCAGGAAAGGGATTAAGAGGTTTGGTGGTTTTTTGGGGTTTTTTTGTTTGTTTGTTTGTTTAGAAGTGTGTTGGTTTGGTATTCTTTTTTTTTAGGGGAGTGTTAGGTTTCTTTTAGGAGAGATTTTTGCCTGAGGGGCTCAAGACAGGTGGCTTCTGGCCACCACATTTCAGGTATACGAAGGTTAAAGACGTGCTGACTCCAAAGCTTTTCCATGGGAAAGACGAGGTGGGTGAGTCCCCCTTGTGCTCATAGCTCTGCGTCACCCTAGCAGCACTGCTTATGTCTCCGTCGGGGGGATCTGCTGTAGGTGAAGATGGCCAAAGAAATGCAGCCGGCGCAACAGCAGTGGTGGCAGGAGTGTCTGTAGAGGTAGACTTGGTAAGGGAAACTTCCAGAAAGGGATCAAAATGCACACAGCTTAGAGGCTTGTGGGTTAAGGGGTGCCGGAAGATCTTGCGGCTGCAAGTCACTTTCATTATGTGCCTGAGAAATCTTACTTTTTGCTCTTGTTGCAAGTTAGCAGGCTGAAGGAGCAGTGGGAACCCATAGGCAGTTGTGTCAAGTGGGCAATGACTGACAGAACAGCCAAAACAGCCAGTGCTTTCATTATAAGTAATTTCCTCTTTATGGCTGGCAGGCTGGGAAAGAGCAACTTATTTTTTCATGCTGCATCATCTGAGTTCACTAGCTACAAATGAAGAGATAAGGGATAGGCAAGTGCAGCCCAGGGAGCTTGCCAGAGAGCAGCACTAAAGCTGGCAGGCATAAGGTGATTCTGGTTGCACCTTTTGTCATCCCAAGTGCCATCAGTGTACACCTCCACATGTTCCCCTTCCCCTTTGCCAGAAGGTTCATTTAAATGCCAGTTAGTATAGCTCAGCTGTGTACCATCCAGGAACTAGAATTTGCTTGGAATTAGGGGTTCCTTTATCTCCAGGTAGGCATAGGTATTGAAACTCTTCACAATGGAGAGAATGGCATCATTCTTGCCAACGTTCCTCTGAGTGGCAATAGACCCTCCAGCTTCTTGCCATTTTTATAGTAGTATGGGCACCCCTCTCTTCATAGCAAATACTTTTTCCTCCAGACGCTGCTGTTATCTTTTCCAAGTGGAGGACCGCAAGATGCAGTGAAAGCTGATAAGCTTTTATGCATAGCTGTGTGGTCACTTTGCTGCCAATTGTACTTCCTGCTGTTTTCCTCCATAACTTTAGATTAAATCCAGGAAAAGGTAAAGGAGAGGAAAACTTGAAACCAAAAATTAAAAAAAGAAAACAAAGAGACAATCCCCAAAAGCCAAAATAAATCTGAAAGGATGAGGGGAGGGGAAAGAGAAGAAACACATAAATACACAGACAATGAAATAGGTGAAGCACAAAAGAAGCTGGAAAAGGGGGAAAGGAAATGATGAGTTCTATTTTCAGAAGAAGTATATTATCATTTTCTTTGAGACTCTGTGTAAGCTCTCCGAGATGGGTTTGCAGTATGCAGGGGTGCATGTCAGTCCTAAGTGAGTACGATCATAAGATCTTAGATGTGATTTGGTTGTCATTGTTTGGTACGTTTTTAGTGCTCATTTTATTTGTCTGTTAGGAGTATGGGGTGCCCATGGAGCGCTTCTGCATAGATGGGGAATTTAATGCGATCATTTTCTGACTTGCACCCATACTTCAGAGCTGTTACCTAGACTAGTCTCCCACTAGTTATGAAAAACTAGTCTTCTCCTCCCTGCATTTGAGAGTTATCACTCTCTTGTCTCCCAATGTAAATGGAATAAACCAGAATGCAATGAAACTGCAGAAAGTTCTGCCTTTTCCCTAAGAAGCCATTTTGTTTAGCTTGTTTATGCCCAGTAATCCAGGCACAGTCTTTCAAGTCTGGAAATCCAATGCTCTAACTGACAGCTAACATTTTCCATTTCATTATCAACAAATGGTAGGAAACCTATGAACAAACCCAGCTATTAGGCACTTTGCCTTATAGTTTGAATCTTGGCTTTCGAGATAAAGCAGGGGTAATCATGTGAAATTAATACAAACTGCTAAAATGTTTGTTTGACCTGTTTTGGTTTTCTGCTGTGCTTCAAATAGGGGATCTTTTCACACACTGATCTTTGCAAGGATAGGGAATGCATTCCTGGAAACTACCTGCAGAGCAGTGATGTTTATGGAAAACTTGAATTAGCAAACTGAGTCAGTCTTCACTCTATAAGTGACTAAGCCACTCCAGGCAAAACGCTGGCAGTTGTGCGGTAGGTTTAGTTGATTTTTAACTGTGTCTAGGGATTGTTGACAGAATCTTTCAGGCTGTTTAAGCACTCGCAGCTTCAACCTAACACCTAGCAACAAGTTTCTTGCGTCCTGTGTAATGGGAAAGGATACCCTTTTCTCTGTGAATCTCACTGTTGTGTCATTAAGTAGGAGAGGTTTAAGCATCTTGCTTCATACAAAGAATTAATAAAGATCTGGGGGTTTTCTATAGAGTAGAACCCACATCAGATTATACAAGATAGCACTGAGTTTACAAAGCATGAGAATAGAACACAACAGTACATCTAGATAAAAACGGAGATGGTAACTGCATGCACCTGGCATAAATCCTTCACCTATCCCATCTTCAGACAAGTGCATGAAACTGGGCAGTTAAAGGAATTCCTGCAGGTTTATGTTGAGCACAGCATGGGAACAGGAACAAAGCTGCTCCTAAGATTTTGTGGAACAATTGTGGAGACAGCATTATTTAAAGCCAGCTATAAAACAGGCTGCTTTACTATCCAGTGTAGAGTACTACACTAAAAAAAAACAATGTTTCAAAATTTTTCTAAGTTTGAAGTTTTATGTACCTTAGGCTTTGCCTCCAGTGACACGAGTGTCATGGATGTAGTTGCAAAGTTAGGTTATTTCAAATAAATAAAATATTTTTCCAAAAGACCTAGTCTGCTAGTCTACAGATTGGGGGAAAAAAAACCCCAAACCCACTCCACACACACACACACACCCCCTCCAACCAAAACCCACATCCCTTTCAAAGTGCTTTTTTGTACAGCAGATACCATTATATGCCATTTCTCCCCTGCAAAAGGTTAAGTAGTTTCAGTCCTAATTTGACAGGGGAGCAATATACACATGGCTGAATTAGTAAGTGAAAGCCAGGTTAAGATAAACTGGGACGTGCTACCTTTATCAAATGGTTTAAGAGCAAACAATTGTTTAATGCTTATTCCTCCATCTTTTAAAGTCTTCACCTCAGGTGGTATCCTCTGTAAAAGCAGGCGGAAGTTTTAATACAAATGTTGAGACACAAAGATAAAAAAAATCCAAAGTGGAAAGGTTTGTGATACAGTTTAATCAGATTCAACATAATTTAAACAGAAACCTATTTAAAGATGTACAATTTACCTAGCAGCTACAATATGAAAAAAAAAAAAAAAAAGATTAATTAAATGGTCAAATTTATAGGGCATGTAACTTGAGATTCACCTTGTTACTTATAGGAAATACAAAGAGCATGTAATATGATAGGAATTTGCATCTGAATAGAAGTGTAATGCACTTTAACTTCAGTGATGGGGTGTGTGCGCGTGTGCTTTCTTCAGGAGGTAAACACTTAAAATGTGCGGAAAATATTTGAGGGTACTTTCTTGACTTGTAGAAACACTTTCACATATTTTAAAAAAAACCCCAATGCTGGAACAGAACAAAGCAATTTCTCAATACATATTTGAACCCCCTAACGTAAATGTTAAATGGCTGTGTAAATGTTAAAGTGTAAATGTCACTGAAGGCAAGCCAAAAGAAGTTCACCTGAAATATAATATGCAACAGGAACATCGCCATCATTTTCATTACAGACTGAGGGCCTATCAGTGATAATTACTGAAGCCTTGTAACTAAATAAAAATAACTGTAGAGCAAAGCCAAAAGACAACAGCACATTTGCAGCACACGTAGAGGTAACAGGCACAGAAGCATATACTGAAATAAATTATACTCCAGAGGATGTCTATATATCATAAATAATGTTTTATGCAACAGAACAATGGTGTTTCAGTGAAGGAAAAAGCTGCTCTAAACCAGTGCTGTAGGTAGAGCCCTCGGGGTGCTGAGCTGGTGAGATGGAGCTGCGTTGCCAGGTGTCTGAGGGTTACAGCTGAGGGCTGTTTCTGTCCAATGGAGACTTCTAGGAAAGCAGTTTAAGGCTGTGCTGCATTTCAGAAAGGGAAGATGTGGTCATACCGTCCTTCTGGTGTCAGGCCAGCATCCTGACGTTGCAGGAAGGCTAACAGCCAAGTTGGTTGAGGAACAGATGCTTTGA
Organism: Falco cherrug; assembly: GCF_023634085.1. Lineage (NCBI taxonomy): Eukaryota > Metazoa > Chordata > Aves > Falconiformes > Falconidae > Falco > Falco cherrug. The sequence continues at coordinate 46,538,439 of NC_073705.1, forward strand.
GATGAGGTGGGGAATGCGAGCAATATCCATATTTTTTTATTCAGAAATTATCCATAATTATCCATATATTAGTGGAAGGTGCTGCTGGATCTGAGCAATTCTAGATCACCCGACAGGCACTCTGTGCCTGTAGCTTGCACTTTCATACTTACCTCAACAACTGATGTGGAGCCCTTTGTCATTGGCGTTATGCCCACTGAAGCCTGATTGACTCCAGCTTCACTGTTTGTGTGCCCCAGAAAAGGTACCAGCCCTGGGAAAAATAAAAAAGCAGGACCCAGTTGTGTGTACCCTGGCAGAAGAAGGCCATTTTAAACCTGCATGAGTAACCTTTGTTTAAAGTTTCTAGTTAAATTCTACATTTCTTAGTTTCTTTTGAGTGTTTGACTTAACCTCAGTCAAAAGAATGTTAAAAGCATTTTCTGATTGTTTTATGGGGTGGAAAGAAAAAGAAACAAACCCAAACAAGAACCAAAAGAAAGAACATGAGGCAAGCCATTTCCTGGGATCCAGATGAACCGTAGGAAAAGTCACTGGCAGAGACTATTGGGTCTTTGCATCCGTGGTGAGACCAGCTTTAGCACTTCAGCTGCATCTGGAAGAAGGCGCAGGTGGGGCAAGTGGGAGGCTTGGCCTCCATGAGTGGGTTCCACAAGCTGGCTGATGGCCTGGGAAACCTGGAGGGAGACAGAAGGTTTTTTTCCGTGATAGACTCCTGGGAAGAAGTGATGTAGATTTGATAATTTCTAAACTTTTCTTGTCTTGACTTTCATCAGCGTACTGATAAGCTGGAGCGAGCTAAAATAGATATTTAAAAATACTTGCATTTCTACTATGCTTGTTTATGATTGCCTAATAGACTGTTCTGTGTAACTATCATAACTTGTAAACTGTTTTCTGATTTTTGCTTTGAGCTGCATATCACAGACTTGGAAAGATTCAAAGATACAGTTCTGAAAAAGAACAAAAGATTTTTGAGTATTGAGGCAGCTTTTCTTCTGTGTTTCCACATCTGTCCTGAAGAGGTTTTAGAATGTCAGTGCTAGTGCAGCAAATGAAGGATATTCTGGCAGTAGGTTGTGTTGCACAATGTAGGTAGGTAAGTGCAAACCATGCTAAGGACGTTGGTCAACACTGCTTTCTTGGCCGCTTCAAGAAATATAGATGCCAGAGTTGAAATTCAGCTCTTGGAGGTGGGTGTGTGTTCCTTCCATGAGTGTTAGGTTTTCCTTTAGATACTCAACCTCCTGAAAGTTCGTTGTTGTTGGTTTTGGGGTTTTTTTATAGTGCTAGTCACGCTTCAGATAACCTTGAAAATTCTTTTCTTGTTCCCTTAGTTTGTATTTAAGTGATGCCAACCCCACTTGTATTTTCTGTTTACATTGATTTTATGCCGTTCTGCTGCTGTTTCCATCCTACCTTGCCACCACCTTGTCCTCTGCTTCCCTGCATTTCCTTTTCTTTTCCAAATCACTGTCAGACTGTTCCTAGCAGCTCCCTTTCACGTGGCAATATCAGAAATTGCGCAGAGCACATGGGACCTGGTATCTTGCCTTCTCAGAGGAGGGCTGGGGCTGTTTTTGTTGAGGTTTAAAAACAGGAAGGAAAGAATTCAAAGATATGGTAAATTTTAATATAGCTTTTTTTTGTTTGGTTGGTTGGTTTTTTTTTTGTTGTTGTTGTTTTGAGCAACATTTTAGAGCAGAAAATCTTAATTTTACCCACAGACAGTGTGATCAGTGCTTGTAAATACTACCACCATCTTACTCCACTGATTTGCGTGAGGGATCCAAGCAGAGGTCACTAGCTGTCTCTGGTATGTCACTTGGTGCAGCTCAGCTGAAAAACACAAGAAAGAGTTTTGTGGTTATTAGAAATAGAAAGCAAGACAATATCTCATCTCTTCAAAAGTTGTTAATAGCAAAATAGCATCCTAATCCTGAGAGAGGGGAAAAGAACGCTCATGTTTGTGTACCAGATGAAACTATTATTCCATATATTCTGCAGTCGTCCTCCGTTCTCTGCAGCAGAAGGTTCAATTGTTCACTGCAGCCTCTACTACCATCATTACCATTGCTGCAGCCTCCTCGGGGGTTAAGGCACCCTTGCTGTACAGTTCCTTTTGGCTCCTGAGCCACAAGGGCAGGGGTGGGTGAAAGTTTCACGCCAGGTCTCACCCGGCATCACACCTGGCATATCACCCTAGAGCCAAATTTTGCCAAACCCTGGTTTCCTAACAGAGACTTCAAATCAAATCAAAGTCCCTTTATTTTCAAAGGTGCTACTCTAATTTCCAGGCATCCTGTATTGATTATGCTTTAAACTCAGGTATGTTTGAACAACTGTTGGTTAATCCAATTTTATAACAGTACATTTCAACTTCTGATAACGAAAGTCGCTTGCAATCCGATACTTTTTGAGGTCCAGGCAAACCCGTCTGTTATACCATTAGACAATACCTACAAGCACATTGCTTTCCTCTGGTTCGGAAGAGTTGTAATAGAGCCATTAGTCTTTCCACCACTTCTCAAGTTTTGTAAGAACCATGGGAGTTGTTTGTGTTTTTTTTTTTTTAATCAAATTTCTACAGAAATAAGGAAGCCACAGGAAAATATTTATTTGCTGTAATCAAAGGTTAGTTTCTTTATGTGTGGTAGGGATTGATGGCGGTGGGGGAGATGGTTTTGAGTGCTCAAAATTGCTAATAGTATTTCTAAGCTAAATCACCTAATTAGATTATACAGTTATAAAAGGGGATATCACCCTAGACCAGAAAGGATTCTCTCTGAAATCAATATCCATCATTTTTATGGCCAGACAAAACTCTCACTGTTAAATACACTGTAATAACAGTTGTATTAAATATCTCTTAGGTGATGCGGAACCCATTTGCTTCAGAAGAGACTGAATTTTTATGACTTTTTAACTTGTACTAAGATCTTAATTCTCAAAATCTGCTTTTAGAGTATTTGAGCAGTGAATAAGTTATTTTCTGATTAAAGATATTACTGTTAGGTTGCTTTTCTGCAGCCAGCTATTACAAATGAAGAAAAAAAAGACTAACCTAGATTTTTCCCAGGCTGGTCATTATGCACCAGGGATTATTTTTGCTCGCTGCATTTTTAAGGAAAGATTTTATCAAAATTGTTTATCCTACAATAACAGAACACAGAAATAATGTGTTCTATTTCTTCTTTTGCCTGACATCTCTGCCCATTTAAAATAATAATTCCATTCATGAATGCAGAATTTAGATCTTTCACAAAAAATAGACAAATGCTTAAAGTGTTTTAAACAGCATTTGAGGGTTTAAATTAATAGAGTTATACACATATTATTAAAAAAAAAGAAAGCCATCTAAAAGACCAAAATAATTATTTCTGGATACTTTTCTGTTCCTCTGTGGAAGTGCAAGGAATAATCAAGTAGCATTCTAATGTGCAGGTACCTTCACCAGGATTTTAATTACCACATATGAAACCCATGAGATACAAATACATTCCAAGCCTGTCTGTAGAATATTGCTTTTTATTAGCCAGTTTTATTTCTTCTACATATGATGGTTGACATTGGACCTTTTTTTCCCCTCTCTGAAGTTCATCAGTATTGGATAAGAGGCCGTGTAAAAGAAAGTCGACACAGGCCTTTTTTTATAAAGGTGGCAGGAAACTGGCAGGTGTCCTTTTGAAATACGAGGCACAGTCAAGGCTGGACAGAACAAGGAGGGCGGCTTCAGCGTGGTACAGGGGGAAGGCTTGACTATAGCAAAGGAAGAGCTGAGTATGATGTTTTATGGAGAGAATTTATGAAAATAACTGAGGAGTTTCATTCAATTACCTGAAATGTTACAGCTCTCAGTGGTTACAGCCCTTACCAAGTGGTAAGGGCTCCATAGCAGTTCTTTGACTGGATCTGGGGCGTTTGTATTTTTAAGCAGCATGTGTGTGTTTGATTTTTTTTTTTCTCTTCCCCCCCAATACTAATGGCTTAAGCAGAAAGAAATTTGATTCTGAGACCTAGCTTAGATACTCTACTTATTGATGTGATTAAAAATAGCTTTTGACTGAAAAAAAAATCTTCTTTTTCTTAACTGGATAAAAAGCACCCAAGTCTTAAAGTCTAAATCTGTTTAGAAATAGGTGATTGATATAGTGTTTTAAGCCATTTTATAATTTTACACATTAAGGATTTTAACCAGATGAGATTTGTATAGTCATTTTGCAAACACAAAGGTGGTGGAAATAATTTATTAAGTAAAGGAATAGGATACTCTAAATCTAGTTGGAAATCTCTGTAAATGAATTTCTGAAACGGGTTCAGGTAATGAAAGGTCATGTTAGGAGAGTGGGGGGTTTCTGTTTTGTCTTTCTCCACCACGATGCCACCTTATGCCAGGTAATCGCCTTGCTCTAACAAAGAATCTGTGCAGTTGAAAGTCGCAGAAATTGCTAACAAGGTTTACTCATTAAAATACTAATAATTAAAATGCAAGAGGCAGAGGTAGTTTTAGGTAAACCTCCCACCCGTTCAAGCAGGCTTAAAAGGCATTAGTTTAGCCTTTTTGTTTCTCAGAATAACCCAAGTCACAGTTTTGGTCATGGTGTGATCTATTGCCTCCCCATTTTAAATGGTATCATGGTCAGAGGTGTGAAAGGAAGCTGTTCTGTAAAGCAGGTTCACACCTGGCACTGGGTGTACTGTCAAAGTCCCCGCCTGCTCTCAGAACAGCTGGAGTGCTGTATGCTAGCGCTGGACATAAATCCTTTGCTGCCAAAAACATCCCCTTGCCTCCTGCATCTGAAGATGCTAAAGCTTCCCTGCTTCATAGGGCTTGAAATGACCACGTGAATAGATCCCATCTTTCCCTACTGCAGGCTAGGGACAAGGGACAACAGTGCCCAGATTCAAGCCTGGGTTCCGATGGGCTTCCTGCTTGGAGCCAAACACAGGGAAGGAGGAGAAGATGAAGTAGAAGTATTTATGCATATATTTTTACCTCCAGTTCTTCCTGAGGGGAGCCTCAGGTGGCATAAAAATGTTAACGGGCTGATGCCAGGACTTTCTCACTGCAAGGTAGGGGTGTGAGGATTTGCTGCTTGTGGTGCTCTGCTGAGCTCCCACTGCTCGCCAGCTACCCAAACTGAGTAGTGGTGAAAATCTTTTGTGAAAAGATGCTTCTTGATCCCAGCTGATCACATGAGTGATCAGTCTGACTGTGTGGTGGCTCGGCATGATACCAGCAGACAAATAGCTCGTGTTTGAACTGCTTGGACTTCCAGTCTTACCTGCTCCCCCCCCCATAATATTATGTGGTTGTTCAGTGGTTTGGTAGAAGACAGGTGGCCTTCTGACGCTGCAATGGTCATAGTTTTGTAGGGGAATGTGATGTTTTAGTAACAAAATGCAATCTTTAGTATTTTATACGCATATCTCTCTGTCTACATGGATCTAATACGATGTTTACCTTAGTGTTTTATTGAAAGTAGCTTCTGAAACTAGGAAAATTAATTGTAACTGGTGATATTAACATTTTTATAAAGCAAAAGTTAAATATGGATGCTGAATGAATTGGTCATTGCTTCAGTATGACACAATACAAACCCTATAATTCAGAGACCATAGTTGCTCCACTGAGATCAACCTCTGTGCATCTCTTAAGGCAGAAACAATTCAACTTCAGACTTTTCCGATATCCCAAGCCAAACCTTGGAATTTTCCTTAGATCTTCACAAAGGTACAGTGACGATCTGCCATGAAAAATTATTTCCGAGCTATTCCCAACCCTCCAAAAGAGACAAACACATCAGACTAGGCACACTTTAATTAAAGTTAATCAGCTACCACATTTGACATTTTCTTAAGGATAAAAAATACCGTAAGATGATTCATTTTAGATTTTCTGACATTGAATAATTGCAAAAATTGCATAAACCTGAGCCACAGGCAATTTCATTGTCTCGGTACTCTGAGGTGGCTGAAGGGCCAGTCTTTAAAATTCACAGATTATGAGGCGATGCTGGTTGCAATTTTTGTCATTCCAGCTCCCATCACTGTACATCTCTACACATTTTTCTGTCCCTTTGCCATTAGGCTCATTTCTGTGCCAGTTGGTGTAATTTAGAGGTGTGCCATATATATGCCTAAATTGACCTGAATTCTCATGCTCTTTAATGCCCAAGTAAGCATATTTGTTATACTGTTGCACAAAACTCAAAATAGCTTCATTCTCCTCCTTGTTTGTGGGTCTTGCAAGAGTTCCTCCAGCCTTTTCACAGGATTCTAGTGCAGATGTAAAACCAACTACCTTCCCATTGCTGGCAATTATTTTCTCTCCTGCTTCTCTTATTTTCCCATTCAAAGCAAGCACTAAAACATGAAAGGAAAAAACCTAGTTAGCTTTTCAAATTTCCTGTGGCATATTCATGAGAAAGCAAAGGAAGAGAAATCAAGAAAGGAAGAGAAACTGAAAAGTGGTAAGAGGAACAGAGGGCAAGACTGATGAGAGTAAGGGACGAAGAGGAGTAAATATAAACTTTATCAATTCACTAGTTGTCGACTAAGTATGTTGTTATGCTGCTTGTGACCATCTCTCCTGGTCTCCAAAACAAGGATGACCCCATTAACATTTGCTACATACACCATCGGCCCTATTATATTGTGTGCACTCCCTAGAGAGGATCAATTTGTGCACATGGAAGAGAGAAATGATAATTTTTATTAATTCCTTCTCTGTACAAAACAATTTACCCACCTTTAACAATCTGATTGTTGATAGATAAAAATACTAGCAATGTGATACAAAGCTGAGGAGGTCCCATGAATCCATGTGGAAAGTGCAACTTCAGTGTGATTCTTTTGTTTTGTTTGTTTGGTTGGTTTTTTACTAAATCAAACTTGAATAAATACACGGTAGTGTTCCTGAGAGAAATCTGCCTCTCCAGGAAAAAATGAGTCTGGATCTCCCCTGCTTTGGATGAGAAAATGGAGGTTGGGATTTAGTACCATTGCCAAGTGTGATTTCTTTCCTGCAAGTCATGATTCTATAATTAATATTGCCTATTGCATTAAATTGTGATTGTGAGCTGAAAAAGTAAAAATGGGAAAAATTACCGCCTTCAAGTTGGGAAAGTCGGTGCTTCAATATTGCCAAAGCGTTGTAGAGTTCAGGTAGAGCTACACAGATAAAAACAGAAGTTATACAAAAACAAAACTAGGCTCTGCTGATAAGAAATATTCCTTGGATAAACCTGATCATTTTCTAAAACGAATTAGCATATAATGGATTTTTTTTAACATCTGGTGTAAAATAAATATTTCCCCAGTATTTTTTCACACTGTTGTTACGTATCTTAAAGCAAACAAACAGAACCTTCCAGCCCTTTGAAATGCTGACAGTTCCTCTTTGCACAGAAGAAAATTAACTTTTTTAGGTTGAAGCCTTATGCTTGTCGTGTCTGTGAAAGTGGCTTTACCAAAGAGAATTTGTTCAGAATCATAGACTTGTTTAGGTTGGAAAAAACCTTTAAGATCATAGAGTCCAACCCTTAACCCAGCACTGCCAAGCCCACCACTAAACCACATCCCCAAGT